>NW_023605083.1:38059579-40522429 GCF_014898055.3 Talpa occidentalis | reverse complement strand
CAGGCAGGGAGAAACCTATATGGTGCAGCAGACCTCTCCTGCCTGGCCCACTGCTCCCCTCAGCAGTGTATTTCAGTAGATCTGCCTGTTCTGCTCCCCAGTCTTTCTCTGGTGAATCCTCTCACACCCCGCACCTCTGACCTGTACCCCAGTTCTTGAATACATGAATACATAAATCTTTTTTAAAAAATTGGCAAAATCCTTACTGATCAGATGTATTAATATTCCTAGGCACCTAATGTCAACCCATTTCCCAAGCAGAGATTAAATATAATGTGAAATATTTGTCATTAACACATAAAATGTAGTATGTCAAGGACCTTATACACTTTAAATTTCGCCATTTTCTTAATTAACCAGTATTATCACACTCATTTTAATGTTGAGGAACAAAAGATACATTTCCTGGTGTGCAAAAGAGCATCTCTATTAAGTAAAAGTAGTGAAATGACAACGAGTGTCTAACCAGAATCCGTCACTCAGCGCTGATGTCATAGCCCTCACTGAATAAGCTGTGTGTCCTCATTTTTCACTCGTTGGTCCAAGAATTTTCAGTCATCTTGATACGTAATTAAAAGCGCTTTCACACAACTTTAATTTCCAATGGTAGATACATATCTAGAGGCTGCTTGGTACATTAGGAAAGTCCTGTTCCCTTCGTTACATGATTGTGATGAAACGTTGGACAAAGATACAGTGACCAATGAGGTCTCTCTCTTCTCTACTGGTTGATTCCAGATTCACCCTTCCTTTGCCAATGAAGTTACAGTTACACACACACACACATACACACACACACACATACACACATACACACACACGCTGAAGAGGATCTGCACTGACTCTCTCAAGCAGGGAGCAGGACAGCAAGGCCTCCTCAGGGACCATGAACTGGCTGAGGGCTCTGCTTACCTTGGTTCACGGCCTCCAAAGGACAGTGTCTGGACCCCAGGTGGAGCCTGGCTGCCCACTGACGTGTGCTGTGTCAGCCTCACTGAAAACCAGAGGAAACAAGCAGGAACCACTGGGCTAACCGGGATCTTGTTTGGGGCAGAGCTTGTGAGGAAGGCGCTGGGTCCCGAGCCCTGGGTGGATCAGGCTGTGTGCTCCAGGCTGTGTGAGGGGCATGCAGGGGCCCCTGTTCTTCGGCTTCTACTCATCCTGCCCCAGATAGCAGTGAAGTAGGGATCTCCATCACACTGTCTTGGGTGAAGAGAATAAGAATCCTTGTCTCTAGTGAGCACCAATCATGAGCCAGGCGTGGTTATGGACAGCGTGTGCATCGCCTCATTTAGTTCTCAGAATTGCACCGTATAGGTAAGTAGTTACCCGCCTTTCCCAGGGAGGGATCTGATTGTCAGAGAGCAAACATGTAAGGGCCAGACAAGACTGGGCCCCAGTGGACCTGCTGCAGGCACTGAGGACCTATCCATTAGTATGTGACACCTGCCCAGTGAGGGAGACTCAAGTGACCCGTCCTCTCAGTGCAGACCATGGCCACAGTGGATGATCACTAAGGTGTCAGTAATGAGGAACTTGGGGCCCCATGTAGTGGCAGGGACCCCACAGAAACATCTGTACGCAACACACACACACACACACAACACACACACACACACACACACCCTAAACCTTGGAGTAGCATGCGCATATCATCATAAACAAAATACAAGATCACACCTAACACTTGACTATAAGTCCTCCCTCCCTTGCTGCTCTTGCATAAATGCAGGAACCCCTTCTTCAGAGCGGGGAGCACATCTTCTCTCTTTACCATCTACAATCTCTTTACTTACATGTGATGAGTAACCAGAGATGAACATGTGGGAGTTATGCAGCAGGGAGGGCAGGTGTTTGAGATCAAAGGACTGGCTAAGAGACTGCAGATCACACTTAGCAGTGGTCCCCACTTGCTGAATGGAGGCCCAGTTGGTACTTGTGCTCTGGGACAAAGGTAGGAAAAGAATAATATTGAGTCACTTATCTCTCTAGCTCTTTCTATTTTATGTCTGTTTCCTTTTCCACCTTTCTGCCTTTCTCTTGCTGTTCTTCATCTCTTCTCTTGGCCTCAATTCTGTCTTCAACGCTATTTCCTGTCTCCTCTTCTACCCCTCATAAGAGCCACAGCAATCAGAAACATCGCCCACCCCATCACATGCAGATCTATTTGGAGGACACATCTGACCTCTGAGTACAGAGACACACTCTGCTCACCTAGAATCCCCCACCTGCTCTGACCTTTGTCATTCCTTGTTACATCAGACACCTTCTATTCAGAGTCCTCAGTTTCTGTTGGGAAGGCCAGAAACAAATAGTGAGAAGACATCCTCTGTGAGTCCATTGCCTCCTGTTTGTGTCTTGCTGTGTTGGTCCCTGATGCCAGAGAACAGCCAGGAGGACACAACTTTATAAACTACTGAAGGACAAGGACAAGGTCCCTAAGCTGCTGCTTAAGGAAGACCATCACTTAATTGTCTCCAGTTTCTAGCAGACCGTGGGGAGGAGCCTGCATAGAGGCTGGAGGGACTGAGCTGGTGGAGTCACATGAGCACGTGAGAGGGTGTCCAGGTACCAGGGGGAGCCTGGGCTCCTCTTTGTCTTTGCATCCAACCAGATAATATGTGGCATGACTGTCCTATGCCAATAAATGTCAGCTGCTATGGTCAATGTCTTTGCCTAGTCCATAAAATCTTTGATGTTGACACCAAAAACCAGGCAGTTGAATGACTCAGTCCATTGATGAATAAATTCGTCAAAATTATAAATACCCTTCTGACCTGAGAAAGACCTAAGGTACACCACAACACAAGTATGTGATACAAATTTCAGTATCTCTGCTAGTACAGTTTTATATCTGATCTATTTAATTTAGTAATAGACACCCCCAGCCTGGATGGCTCTGCTCCTCTAGACTCTTCCCAAAGTGGCCACATGTGCAGCGCCATCTCAATGTTCTCCCCTATACACCTTGCCTAACTTAGTTCACACCCCCATTTTTTCTTATACACGTAATATGCCCTAAAACGGGGGACACAGTTCCTTCCTATGCCCCCAAAGTCATGGCACCTCTAGGAGGGAGGCTGTGCCACTTCTCTTCCCGCCCCTCTCGCCCGAGGCCAGCACAGGGCTGCACACACAGGGCTCCCTGGTCTGCAGACTCTGAATGCAGCTTCTCTGGTTCAGACAGAAGGACCTGCAGCCTCCAAGACAAGTATCTTTTCCGCATGTAGTTTCCATTCTCTGTCTTTTATCTCTTGGTTCAGGGAAAGAGAGCTCAGAGACCAGGGATTTTCCATAGTTCAAGTCTCTCCCTGCTTTACTTAAGTGGAACCAGACTGATTTATTACTATAATTCGTCAATAGATCTATTCAATGAGTGATCATCCAAGAGCTCCTAAAGTACATTAAAAATTAAAGCAAGATACTATGCAAAAAAAAAAATCACAGAATGATTTTCTTCTGATTTCTAGATACAATAACTTGGTAGTCCTTCCTCATTCAATGTTTGATAAAATCACCTGTGAAGCCATGTGTGCCTGAACTTTCTTTGTAAGGAAATTTTAATGAAAAATTACATTTCCTGGGCCTCCCCGGTGGCGCAGCGGTTGAGCGCTGGGTTGCGAGGCTGCCCGCTGCCTCTGCGGCGCCGGTTCGATTCCCGGCTGCTCCCCGGCCACCGGAGGAGGGTCCCACATGGCGTGCAGACCTCTCCTGCCGCCCGCTGCTCCCCTCAGCAGTGTACTCGGTCCTTCTGCCTGCTCTGCTCCCCCTCTGGCTCTGGTGAATTCTCTCACCCTCCCGCGCTTCTGACTGTACCCAGTGCATGTACAAACAACAAACGAACAAACAAATAAATAAATAAATAAAACATGCCTCTATAAAAGAAAAAAAAAAAAAAAAGAAAATTACATTTCCTTTATAGGTTCAGAACTGTTCAGGTGAACTCTCATTCCTTTTTCTTTGTTTATAATTGATACACATTAGAGTGTAGAAGTGAAAATGGGTAGTTTGTTCAGTTTTGCTGTATGCATTCATTCCTGAGAGAATCACGTAGTAAAATAGAGCAATTCTCCATCACACCTGAAGATGGCCAGGTCCCACACTTGACCCCTCCTCCAACACTTTCCTTTTCTACCTCTCTTATTGTAATGAGGCAAACCCTTGATCTGTTTACTCTAACTATAGTTTGCTTGTTCCAGAAGTTTCCATATGGGAATCATATAGTATGTGGTATCTTTTGGTGATGATTTTCATTAGCATATTTAAGATTCATCATGCTTGCTATAGCAACGATTCATTAACTTTATTGTTGAATATACTGCATGTGTATCAAATGTTGGTTAGTTCTGGGCTATTTCCTATTTGAATCTATTAACATTAATCTGAACATTAATAAATAAGTTTTTTTTATTTCTCACTATATTACATCATTTTTCATTATTCATTTTTGTACAGTTTGCTTTCTCCTCTTCTATCAAGTCACCAGTCAACCTTCACCATAGTCTCCTGTGCTCTTCCTGCCACTGTATATAAACCAATTTTGAATGGCCATAGACTTTCCTTTCTAATGAGTAATTACTTAAGAGTGATTGGCTGAATCAAATAGTAAGAAGGTGGTCAACATTTTAAGAAGCTACTACATTTTTACTAAATTGTCAACATCATTTTTCATTCTCACAAATAATGTATGAGACTTTGAA
This sequence comes from Talpa occidentalis, assembly GCF_014898055.3. Taxonomy (NCBI): domain Eukaryota; kingdom Metazoa; phylum Chordata; class Mammalia; order Eulipotyphla; family Talpidae; genus Talpa; species Talpa occidentalis. The sequence continues at coordinate 40,517,729 of NW_023605083.1, read as the reverse complement.
TTCCTTCATAACCCTTATATTGGTCAGAGTTTTTAACTTTAAAATTCTAGTAGATTTTGGTCAACTTTTGTTATGACCAGTTGTGTAAAATTAAAATTCTGCTGGGAATGCAGTAATTACTCTTTGAGATTTATTTTTCTTTGAGATTTTAATTTGCATTTACTTCCTCTCTCGTAATGTGTAACATCTAATCATGTCTTCATGTTTATTTGGTGAAGCGTTTGTTCAACACTTTTGCCCAATATTTAAATCAGGATTTTTTTGCCCAATACTGTCTTTGAAAGTTTTTCATGTAATGTGATTTTAAGACTATGCCACATATATTTCTTAGCTGTATTTTCTACCCATATGCTTTACATCCTTACTCTTTTAAAAGTATTGTTCAAAAAATCATGATAAAGTCCAATTTTCAACCTCCTTCTACCAATTACAATGTTTGTGCTTTTGTTACAAATGTTTCTTTCCTCCACTGAATTGCTCTGGCTTCTCCGTAATGTATTGGGGGATCTACACATGTATGGACTATTTATGGGCTCTGTTCTGTTCCATTGACTACTTTTTCATCTTTATTCTTACATGAGTCTGCCTTGATTACAGTAGATTTATGATCAGGCCATACTGGCTCCTCTCATCAAGCCAGATTCTACTGGCTCCTCTCATCAAGCTACTTTTGCTCTTCCCAGTTGTTTGCAGCTCCTTCAGAAATACATTCAGTTTATCAGTTTTCACTGACCAAAGAAAAAAAAAGGAAACACTGGTAGTTCTTTTATGGGATTGCAATGCTTACATTGGTGCTTTTGATTCAGAAAACATTCACATTTATATTTACCAGTGTGATGAAAATTTCTATTGTTCCTCAATTCACTGTGAATTTTCAAGTGTTCTCATATAATCACCACCTTATAGCTAGAGCATTACGCGAGGGACTGCGGCTAGTGTAAGTCTGCTAGAATTTTTTCAGTTTTTCTAAAAATTTCTTTATTGTTTTTCTGCAAATTACTTTATACGCATTCAGTTTGGGGAATGTATTCCATGTTGACAGAGATTACTAAAAAATATTTTTGCTTTATAAAGATCATTCTTCGTCTTCTGATTGCCTTCGTCCTTGCATTGCTTATGAGCTAATTCTTGTGACTTAGTTTGGTATGATTGGGTTCAGTCACTGTCACTTTTTTTCCTTTTTTTGTGGAAGAAATGGAGTATGGGCCAGAAATGCCGAGGGTGAGAGGATTTATCAGAGACAGAATGGGGAGCAGAACAGGCAGATTTACTGAAATACACTGCTGAGGGGAGCAGCGGGCGAGACAGGAGAGGTCTGCTGTGCCATATGTGGGTTAGCTCCCTGGCCTGCATCTGAACTCCTGCCTTAGTGGTGCTAGTGCTGAGACTTAACCCCTAGCACTAGGGTCACTTTTGACCCTCACCTCTTCCTGGAAATTTTGTTGAGTTCACACTTCTAGCTCTTCTAGCATGTGAACAACCAGGAAGGTTCCCAACTGAGCACATTCTAATCACCCTCACACCTGTGCGCTTGATTCTTGCTAACAATTTAAGTAAAGACTTTCATTTACATAAGTGAGTAAAAGACAGAAAATTGGGGAGCAATAAAAAAAGCAAGTAGAAAAATTGAAAAGACTGACCTAGTTGTAGGCACTTGAGCCATGTCGAGGTATAAGGGGGACACTGACCTACTCATAGGCCACCTGAGAAGCAGGATGACCTGGCCTTCCTCCAGCATGAAGAAGCCAGTGCCTGTTCAGAAAACACTGGGTGCTGGACTCTATTAGTCAATCATTATTCATCCTAAATATGTAGTCACTTCTCTCAGTCTTCTTTATCAGTTATATTGTGCAGATAATAAATGTTTGATAGTTAAGAAGATTTTATTAAAGTTTCAAGGTCATTTCTGCTAAAGCACATAAATGTTCAATAAATGTGAGCCCTTATTGTCATTATCTTTGCATATTCCAGCAAAAGATAAGTATAATCATTAATGATGGTGCTAGTTCAAAGCAGTTGAGAAACTCAGTCAATTGATCATTATTTTTCAAAGCTACTTCCACAACACAGCGTGAGTATGTAATACAAATGTGAGTGTCTCAGCCAGTACAGTTTTACACCCACTCGGTTTAACTTGGTAACAGACACCCCCAGGCTGATGGCTCTGTGCTGCTCTAGACTCTTTGGAAAGTGGGCATTTGTGCATGTCCCTTCTCAAGGTTCTGTTCTGTACACCTTGTCCAGTTCAGTCCACACCCCCAACTGTTCTTATGCATATAATGTGCACTAGAACTGGGAACATGGTTCTTTTCCATGTCCCCAATCATGGCACCTCTAAGAATCAGGATGTGTCTTTAACCTTCCCATCAACTCCCCCACACAGTAGGCAGCACAAGGCTGTCTATACAGGGTCTCACTGGACATCAGACACTGAAATGCAGCTTTTCTAGTCCAGAAGGACGCCTGCTGTCTCCAAGACAGGTATCTGTACACTTTCATTCTCTGTATTTGAGCTCTTGGGTTTGGAAAGAAAATTCATAGAGACCAGGGATTTTCCTTAGTTCAAGTCTCTGTGCCACTTTTATGTACATAGAACAGAGGATTCATTCAAGGTAATTTAGTCATGTGGCCAATTTTACACATGATCATCCAAAAACCTAAAGTATTGGGGTCTACAAAGTATGGGTCTCTATATGGACTCTTTTCCATTAACATATCTTTTCATCCTTATTCTAACATGAATCTGACTTGATTACGGTAGTTTTATGATCAGTTCATATGTTAGGGAAAGATTCATCTCGTCCTCTTGTCAAAATTGTTTTGGCTATTTTAGGTTTATTGCATCTCCCTCAAAAACCTAGAATCAGTTTGCCAGTTTTCACCAAACAAAAAAAATAACCAGAAAAGCAGGTACAATTTTATGGGATTGCAATAGTTATCACTGATGCTTTGAATTCAGAAAACATTCCTTTTCATATTTGCCAATATTATGAAAATTTCTAATGTTTGAGAATTCGTCGTGAATTTTCAAATATTTTCATATTCATCTAGAGCATTACCCTTAATTTTTCCAGTAGTATAAGTCTGCTAAATTTTATTAGTTTGTTTTTCTGCATATTTCTTTATTTCACCTTCTATTTTTAGAATATATTTTCCAGGTTGATAGAGATTACTAAAAATATTTTTATTAAGTATAAAAATAACATTCTTTCATTTTCTGATTCCTTCATCCTTGTATTGCTGCCAATGCTTTTAAGCAAATTCTTGAAGCTTAGTTAGGTGATGATTAGGCACATTCAGTCTCTGTCACATTTGACCATCACCTCTACTTGAAAAGTAGGTTGAATTCACTCTTCCAGCTTCTTTAGTGGGTGAACTACAGGGAAGGTTTCCAAATCAGCACATTCTAATAACCCCCACATTTACACACCCGATGCTTGATAACAATTTAAGCCTTTTGTTTACATGAGGGAGTAAAAGACAGAAAATTGGGGAGAAATGAAAAAAGTGAGTAGGAAAATTAGGGATATTTTTTTACCAGAATGACATTCATATTATATGGTGACTTATTATAAATATATATCTCTGTATATCTATGTACATGTATCAGTTGTGTATATAATATATGAATTATTTTCATTTTGGTAGGTCACAAATACTAACTGAAAAATACACACTCCCCAATTTATAAAATTGTATACACTCAAATCACCATAATGACTGAACTCATAGAATTGTAATTGAGTTTACTGAGTTTTTCACCCTCTCCTTTTTGTATTACTAACATGCATACATTAAGTGAAGCAATTTAAAAATGTACAGCATGACGAACTTTACATAGGTGTATCTCCATTGTTACTCCTGCCAAACAAGATGTACACCATTTCAAGCAACCCAGAAAAAAATTTTTTGAAAAGAACTAAAGCACATACTGATAAATCTTTCAAAATTGCATTCTTGAACAAATTGATTAAATGCAGGTAAACTATTCTAAAAGCAACTTAAGAGGAAATGAAGCTGTGAGAAATCAAAAGTTTACTCTGAGAATGTCAAAAGTTTGAAAAATTGGAAATTCAACTTACATTAGCAGAAATTTTATGATATTTGTTCTGACTCCCTCCTTCCATGGGCTGTGAAACTGAAGGGAAGAAAGGCAGGGATTTCATGGAGTTGGTGGGACTGAAGGACTTTCCATCCTCATTTCTGACACTTCACGTCCTCCCTACTCTGCAACCCCCAAGACCTGTGATGTAGCAATCAGGTATCATCTACTCCAAAAATTGTTAAGGAAATGTCAGAATCACTAAGTCAGTCTGGTTGATGTAATTGGTGGGTGTCAGCAGAGAGAGAGATTATTAACATGTTCATCTTGAGTCTTTTGACACAAGAAACTTAGCCCGATTAATAAGTGTTTCAAGGCCACGTTTCATGTCTCTGTTTCTTAAGCTGTAGATGAAAGGGTTCAGCAAGGGAGTGACGACCATATACATTACAGAACCAGTTATGATTTCATCTCTGGATGAGGAGAAGAGGTAAACTTCTGCAATAGTCCCATAGAATAAAGCAACAACAAGGAGGTGGGAGCCACAGGTAGAAAGGACTTTGAAAAATTTCTTAGCAGAGGGTTCTTTCAGGACAGTGGTCCAAATTCGAATGTAGGAGCCAACAACGCCACTAAAAGGTGTGAGGACGATCACCCCTCCCTCAATGAAGATGACCAACTCATTGATGGAGACGTCTGAGCAGCTGATCTTCATGAGTGTAGGGAGGTCACAGAAGAAGTGGTCTATGGTATTGTCAGCACAGAAGGAGAGTCGGGCCAAGAGCAGGGTGTGCAACAGAGAGTGGAGACAGCTGAAGAACCAGCACCCAGCTACTAAGAGGACACATAGCTCCTGCCTCATGATGGTGTTGTAGTGGAGGGGTTGACAGATGGCCACATACCTGTCATAGGCCATCACTGCAAGAAGGAAATCATCAAAACAACCAAACCATATTAAAAAATATGTCTGTGAAATGCATGCTGCATAGGGGATGGACTTGTCATTACTGTGCATGTTTGTCAGGGTCTTAGGCACAGTGACAGATGAGAGACACACATCATTGAAGGCCAAGTGGCTGAGGAAGAAGTACATGGGGGTGTGGAGGCGCAAGTCCAACCTGATGAGCAGGATGATGAGCAGGTTCCCCAGCACCGTTGTCAGGTACATGCCCAGGAACAGGGCGAAGAATGGGCCCCGCTGCTCTGGACGGATGGGGAGCCCCAGGAGGATGAATTCAGACACGCTGCTCTGGTTCTCCCCCTTCATGTTGCTCATGTCTCTCCTGGGAAAGAAGAGGAGAGGTATAAATCTTAGAGGTAGCCATAAAAGCATAGCAATATCCTCTTTCCATGTACATGTTAATTTTTAATTTTTTTACTTACACCTATTGATGGTATAACACAGTCTCACACTCTCACAAGATCCTGTAAGTTTTCCTTTTCGGAATCCAAGGGCGTGTTTCTTTTTTTTTTTTAATAATAAATTTTATTTTTATATTCCCCATACAATTGCAACCCCCTTATTTTGACCCCAATCCCTCCCCTCCCGCCCCCCACCCCCATAGAGTGTCTCTGGTTCATAGTTTTTTGTTGATTTTGATTTTCACTTTCTTATAGTTATTCATTTTCCTGGTCCCTTATTTAAGTTTTCTAGATTCCTTCTATGAGTGAGACCATCCGGTATTTTTCTTTTTCTTTCTGGCTTTTTTCGCTGAGCATGATCCCTTCCAGCACCATCCATGTTCAAGGGCATGTTTCTTTATTCCAGAATTATTTACTGCACCACAGCCTTGTCCCAGATATGACACAAAGCACTGTGTTCCTCATAGTGAACAAAAATGCTAAGTCCTAACACTGAAATATTGTACACGTTATCATGTTAATCAACAGTCAAAAATTGGCATGACATGGCAAAATCATGAGAGAAGCAGGACACAGACATTCCTCTTCAAAATATAGTTACCCCCTAAACTGGAGTCGAAGAGTTAAGAATTTGTGACAGGCCTACAGTGAAATGGAAGAATCCTATATTCCCTGTAACACAGTGTCCACCTGGGTTCCCAAACCAACCTAAAAATAATGTCAAATATTTGTCATTAACATACTGTATTCAGATATTTGGCCTAAGAATTTACATACACATTTTAGTTAAATCTTCATCATAGCACTCATTCATCAGCACTATAAATAACACTTTTATTTATGAGAGCAAAAGTACATTTTCATTTTGTGTAAAGGTACATGAATATTGAATCCCTCCTAGGAGTAGAGAGTGTCTCTGAAAAATCAGACATGCTGAGTGACACCATTTGTCAGTCTGTTGGTCCAAGCGTTATCGACCATATTTACCATCATGCAGTTTACAAAGGGATCTCACATACTTTCATTTCACAGCTAGGGATTGTGTGAAACATGACAAATATATTATTTGTTCATTTCATAAATGACATAAAACAACAGCCAAAGAAGGAGATGACCACAGATGGATTCCAGATTCAGCCTCCTTTGGCATGAAATTAGAATAGGATCACACACACATGCACACACACACTGAAGGAGGAATCTAGAATGACTCACTCAAGTAGTGAAGCAGGACAACAAGGCTTCCCAGGGACCATGAACTTGCTGAGGGCTCTGCTTATCTTGGTTCACAGCCACCGAGATGACAGTGTCTGGATCCCCATGTGGAGGCCTGGCTGCCCACTGACTTTTGCTGTGTCAGCCTCACTGAGAAACAGAGGAAACAAGCAGGAACCAACTGAGCCAACCAGGACCTTGTTTGGGGCAGGGCTTGTGAAAGGCTCGGAGTCCAAGCCCTGGAAGGATTAAGCTGTGTGCTCCAGGTGTGTGAGGGATGTGCAGGGACCTCTTGTTGCACGTTTACCTGTGCTACCTGAAAGTGATGAAGGAGAAACATCATGACAGAGTATAATACTCTTTACCAAGCACCAGTCATGAGCCAGGCAAGGCGCTGACAGTCTTTGTGGATTGCATCATTTAGTCCTCAGAATTGCACTGTATGTGGGAGTAGTTACCCTTCCTTTTCCCAGGGAGGCAGCTGAATGTCAGGGGGGAAACATGTAAGGTCCAGACGAGTACTGGGCACTGAGGTCCCATCCGTTATCCACCTGCCTAGTGGCAGAGACTCACAGGAACCTTCCTCCCAAAACAGAAATGGACCAGTGTTGAAAGATGGATAATGTGATCCATGAGTGAAAATTTGGGTCCATGAGGTCATGTTAACACCACAGAAAAAATATCTGCAAATGAAGCATCAGCCCCCACATATACACTCTACACACACACACACACACACACACACACACACACACACACACTAACACATACACTAAAACTTCAAGTGCTTTGCATTTACAACTCAAATAAAATACAAGATCACACTTACCAAATGACACAGTGAAAGTTTCAATTCCTCCCTCCCCTGCTGTTCATGGATAAATTCAGGAACCCCTGCTCCAGAGCGGGGAGCAAATTTCTCTCTTTGCACTTCGCAATCGCTTTACTTACCTGTGATGAGTCACCAGAGGTGAACATGTGGGGTTTATGGAGGAGGGAGGTAGATGGTCGAGATGAAAGGTTGACGAAGAGACCGCAGATCACACTCAGCAGTGTGCTTTTTGTGGGCCCAGTTGGTGCTTTATTTCTGTGCAAAGCGAGGGAAAGAATAACATGTCATTAACCTCTCTCCCACTCTATCTCCAGATTCTCTGACTATCCTTCCGTTTCGTTCCCTTCCCTTCCTTCCCCGCTCTGTCTGACATGACGGTGAGGTCACAAACACACACATATTTGTGAGGGAACATCCATCCACCCATCACACACCGACCCACCTGGAGGACACCTCTGACCTCTGAGCACACAGACACCCTCTGCTCACCTATCCCTGCCCACCTCACCGTGTGTCGTTCCTCCTTACATCAGTCACCTTCTAATCAGTGTCTGAGTCCTCAGCTTCTGCTGGGAAGACCAGCAAGAAAAAAGTGAGAAGGCATCCTGTGTGAGTCCATCGCCTCCTGAGCTTACTGAGTCTGTCCCTGATGCCAGAGAACAGCCACGAGGACACCACTTTAATAACCACTTGTAGGACAAGGAAAGGTCCCTCAGCTCCTGGTTAAGGAAAGAGAGTAGTTTGACTTTCTCAGTTCGCATCAGACCCTGGGGAGAAGCCTGCATAGAGGCTGGATAGACAGCTTGTTGGAGGCACCTGAGCGGTGTGGAGGTATCAGTGGGATACTAAACCTGTGCATAGCCCCACCTGAGAAGCAGGATGACGTGGCCTTCCCCAGCATGAGGAAGCCAGCACCTGTTTAGACAGCACTGGGTCTGGACTCCGTCACTCTTTTGTGTTCATCCTAAATATGTAGTCACTTATCCCAGTCTTGTTTATCAGTTATAAGGTGGAGATAATAAAAGCATGATAATTATGAAGATTTTATTAATGTTTTGAGATCATTCCTGCTAAAGCACATAAATGTCCAATAAATGCCAGCCCTTATTGTCATTACCTTTGCATATTCCAACAAAAGAGAAATATAATCATTGATGTTTTTGCAGTTTAAGGCAGTTGAGTGACTTTCAGTTGATCAATTATTTTTCCACAACACAACACGAGTATGTGATACAAATGTGAGGGCCTCAACCAGTACAGTTTTATATCAGCTCAGTTTAACTTGATAACAGACACCCCCAGGCAGGATGGCTCTGTGCTGCTCTAGACTTTTCAGAAAGTAGAAATTTGTGTATCTCCCTTCTCAAGGTTCTCCCCTACACACCTTGTCCAGTTCAGTCCATATACCCAATTTTGCATATAATGTGCCTTAGAACTGGGGACACAATTCCTTCCCATGCCCCCAAAGTCATGAAAAAGGTGTTTTTAACACCCCTCTGCCCCCCATACTCTGTGCTGCACACACAGGGGCCTCATTGGGCATCAGACTCTGAAATACAACTTCTGTAGTCCAGACAGAAGGACACCTGCTGTCTCCAAGGCAAGTATCTTGTCCACATGTAGTTTTTGTCTGTCTTTTAACTCTTGGTCAGGGACAGAGAGCTCATATTGACCAGGGATTTCCTCAGTTCAAGTCTCTGTGCTACTTTATGTTAATAGAACAGAGAATTCATTCAAGGTAATTTAGTCATGTCACCAGCATTACAAATAATCATCCCAAATGCTAAAAGGTAATTTAAAGCAAGTAATAAACTGAACAAAATAACCACACAATGATTTTTCTACCAGTTGTGAAATATAACTTGATACTCCTTCTTCATTGAAAAATATTTGAAAAAAATACCCGTGAAGACATCTGTACCTGACTTTTCTTTGTAAGGAAATTTTAATGAAAATTTAATTTTCATTAAATTAATTAAATTTAATTAAAGTTTTAATTAATTAAATTTTCAATTTAAATTTTCTTTTTTTATTTAAATATTTTATTTTATATAATTCTTACATCAGTTTTCATCTTTGCACAATGTATGCATTTTCATTTTGGTTATATTCCCCATACAATTGCACCTCCGCCCTTATTTTGACTCTAGTCCTTCCTTTCCCCGCCCCTCCCTCCCCCCCCAACACCCCCCCCCCGTAGTGTCTCTGGTTTATAGTTGCTTGTTGATTTTGATTTTTACTTTGTATTGATTAGTCTTTTTCCTAGTCTCTTATTTAGGTTTTCTAAATTCCTGCTATGAGTGAGACCATCCGGTATTTTTCTTTTTCTTTCTGACTTATTTCGCTGAGCCATGATCCCTTCCAGCTCCATCCATGTTGCTGCAAACTGCATGTATTTATCTTTTTTGATTGCTGAGTAATATTCCATTGTGTATATGTACCACATCTTCTTGATCCAGTCATCTATTTTTGGGCATTTGGGTTGTTTCCATAGCTTTAGCTATTGTAAATAGTGCTGCTATAAACATAGGGTTAATTAAATTTTCAATTTAAATTTTCTAAGTGGATTAGGACTATTCAGTTTAACTGCTCTCATTTGTTTACCTTTGTTAGTTTTCATTTGATACACAATAAGCTTCCCATTATTAAAATGAACAGTTTGATCATTTTGCCAGATGCATTCATTGTGAAACTATCATGTCAATGAAGTAGAGATACCATGTGTGACCCTGCAGATGGCCATGTCCCATACTCAGACCCCTCTTCCCCTTTTTACCTCTCTTCCTCTAACCATGCAAGCCCTGACCTGCTTACTCTCACTATAGTTTGCTTGTTCTAGAAATTTCCATAAAGGGAATCACATAGTATGGGCTATCCTCTGGCAGACTTCTTTCATTAGTATGTTGCTTTAAGAGATATCACAGTTGCTATATCAATATTTCTTTATTTTATTGCTGAATAATAGTTCATGTGTATCAAACATTGGTTATCACTGGGTTATTTTCTGCTTGATACTATTAACATTAAGCTGAACATTTATAAACCAGTTTTGAATGGCCATAGACTTTCACTTCTACTGATGATTACCTAAGAGGAAGATGGCTGGATCCAATGTAGGAACGTGGTCACATTTTACGAAAAGACTAGTGTTTTCAAAGTTGTCATATCAGTTTTCATTCTCAGAAGCAGTGTATGAGAGTTTGAACTCCTTCAAAACCCTTACATCAAAACCCTTACATCAAAACCCTTACATGGATAAATTTTTTAAATTTAAATTATAGTAGAGCTAGTCAATTTTGTTATAACCATTTCTGTAAATTTAACATTCTGTAGTGATGACACTTTGGGATTTTATTTTGCATTTTCTTGATCTCTAATAATGTGTAGCACCTAATCATGTCTTATAGTTATCTGGTGAAGCATTTGTTCAAATCTTTTGGCCATTGCTTAAGCCATATCACAGGATTTCATCCCATGTGTTCTTCTAAAATTTTTTAATTTGCAATTTCATATTAAGAGTATTTTCTGTTTTAATACTGTACATTTTACATTTAGTGCAGGATTTGGCTGGAAGTTCATTTTGATGACTATGGGTATTCAATTCCTTCAATTTCATGTACTGTAAAGACAGTATTTCCTCCACTGATTGCCTTGTTCCTCTATGAAGTATCTGGTCTACACATTATGGATCTACTTGTAGGCTCTCTTCTGTTCCAATGACCTATTATTTTCAACCTTATTCTAACTTGATTGCAGTAGTTTTATGATCACTTCATACTTTAGGGGAAGATCTACACATCTTCTCTCAAAACTGTTTTGTGTAACCCTGGTTCTTTGCAGCTTCTTCAAAAACCTAGAATCAGCTTGTCAATTTCCATCAAAAGGAAAAAAAACACCAAAACCAAGAAAAATTGATAAGCCTTTTATGAGATTGCAATGCTTATCATTGACACTTTTGATTCAGAAACATTCATTTTTATATTCACCAATATTATGAAAATTTCTATTGTTCTTCAATTTGTTGTGAATTTTAAGTATACTCATATAATCACTACTTTATATCTATAGCATTACCCTTGATTTTCCATAGTATAAATCTGAATTTTGTTAGTTTGTTTTTCTGCAAAAATACTTCACCTTCTCTTTTGTAGAATATATTCCAAGTTAGTAGATTACTAAAATAGTTTTATTAAGTATAAAAATAATGTTCTTTTGTCTTCTGTTGCCTTCATCCTTTTATTGCCATTACTGCATATAAGCTAATTCTTGAGGTTTAGTTTGGTGATAATTGGGTGCATTCCGGCTCCATCACTTTTCACCTTCACCTCTATGTGAAAAGTTGATTGGGTTCACTCTTGCAGTTCTTCTAGTATGTGAACAACATGGAAGTTTACCTAATCATCACATTGTAATCACCCCACACCTACACACCTGATGCTTGATAACAGTTTAATAAAGCCTTGGCATCAGGTATGTAGGTATGGGGTGATTACAATGTGTTGATTAGGTAAACTTCCTTGTGAGGGAGTAAAAGATAGAAAATTGGGAAAAAATGAAAAAAGTGTGGAGGAAAATTAGGAGCATTACTTTACCAAAATGACATTGATATTATATGATGATATCTTATAAAAATATATCTCTGTATGTTTATGTGAATATATCATATGTGTATATATTAATTTTATAATTTTCATATTGCCATGGTCACATATATTAACTTTAAAATACACACTCCCCAATTTATACAATTGTATGAACTTACATCACCATAACGGTTGCACTCATAGAATTGTAATTGAATTTGTTGAGTTTTTTTCACCCCGCCATTTTGTGTTACTAACGTGCATACACTAAGTGTATCCTTTGAACTGTATAGCCTGATGTAATTTACATAGGCATATCTCCATTGTTACTACCACCAAATAAGATGTAGAACATTTCAAGCACTCCAGAAAATTTCAATTTTGAAAAGAACTAAAGCACTTACTGATAACAGAAAACTTATAAAAATGTATCCATGAGCGAATTTATTATATGCTTTGTAAAACCAAAGTAAGAAGAATGAAGCTGTGAATAATCAAAAGTTTATTATGAGAATGTAAGAGTTTCAAAAATTAGAAATTCAAATTCACTAGCAGAATTTTTTATGATATTCTTTCTGATCCCCTTCTTCCATTGACTATGTGGAATGAATGAAAGAAAGGCAGGGATTTCAGGGATTTCATGGAGTTGGTGGGGCTGAAGGACTTTCCATCTTCATTCCAGCCCCTTCACATCCTCCCTACTCTCCTACCCCAAGACCTGTGATGTAGCAATCAGGCATCATCTACTCCAAGAATTGTTAAGGAAATATCAGAATCATTGAGGCAGTCTGATTGATGAAAGCTGGTGTCTGTCAGCAGAGAGAGTGATTATTAACATGTTCTTTTTGACTCTTTTGACATAAGGAACTGAACCCGATTAACAAGTGTTTCCAGGGCACATTTCATGTCTCTGTTTCTCAGGCTATAGATGAAGGGATTCAGCAAGGGTGTGACTACCATATACATCACAGAAGCAGTTATGTATTCATCACTGGAGGTGGATGAGGAAGAAAACAGGTAAACTTCTGCAATGGTCCCATAGAATAAAGACACAACGAGGAGATGGGAGCCACAGGTAGAAAGGACTTTGAAGAATTTCTTAGCAGAGGGTTCTCTCAGGACAGTGGTCCAAATGCGGACATAGGAGCCAACGATACCACTAAAAGGCGTGATGACGATCAACCCTCCCTCAATGAAGATGATCATCTCATTGAGGGAGATGTCTGAGCAGCTCACCTTCAGGAGTGCAGAGAGGTCACAGAAGTAATGGGGGATGGTATTGTCAACACAGAAGGACAGTTGAGCCAAGAGCAGAGTGTGCAACAGAGAGTGGAGAAAGCTGAAGAACCAGCACCCAGCTACTAATAGGACACATAGCTCCTGCCTCATGATGGTGGTGTAGTGGAGTGGGTGACAGATGGCCACGTACCTGTCATAGGCCATCACTGTAAGAAGGAAATTGTCAAGACAAACAAACAATAAGAAAAAATACATCTGAGATACGCACCCTGCATAGGGGATGGACTTGTCATCACTGTGCATGTTCATCAACATCTTAGGGACAGTGACAGATGAGAGACACACATCATTGAAGGCCAAGTGGCTGAGGAAGAAGTACATGGGGGTGTGGAGGCGCGAGTCCAGCCTGATGAGCAAAATGATGAGCAGGTTCCCAAGCACCGTGGTCAGGTACATGCCCAGGAACAGGGCAAAGAACAGGCTCCGTTGCTCCGGACGCATGGGGAGCCCCAGGAGGAGGAACTCGGACACGCTGCTCTGGTTCTCCCCCTTCAAGTTGCTCATGTCTCTATGGGAATGAAGGAAAGTGGAGAGGTAGAAATCTAGAAGAAGCCCAAAAGCATAGCAATGTCCTCTGTACATCAGGATATTTATTGTTAAGTAGACCTCTTTTTTTGCTCACACCTTTTGAGACTTGCCACTGTCACAATACAACTCTCGTGGAATGTGAAACTCACACAATATCCTAAAGTTTTCCTTCCTCAGAATGGGAGTATATGTTTTCTTTAGTCCAGAGTTATTTATCGAATGATACCCTTGTCCCAGATCTGACACAAAGCACTGAGTTCATCATAGTGAACAAGAAATACAGAGTCCTAACATTCTAGGATTGTGGCCATTATACTGTACTAATCAAAAGTCAAAAACTGCCATAATATGGCAAAATAAGGAGAAAAGCAGTACACAGACTTCAGTACTTTCCTCTTCAAAATATAGTAACTCTCTAAATTGGAGTAAAAGGACTAAGAATTTGAGACTGGCACAGTGACATGGCAGAATCCTTTCTGATAAGAGATATTTAATATTCCCTTTACCACGTGTCCACCCAGGGTTCCCAAACCAACCTTAATAACAGTGTCAAAAATTTATCATTAACATAAATTAAGCCGACATTCAGCTTGAGGTTTTATATGCACTTTCTATTTAAATCGTCCTCATAGCACTAATTAATCAGCACTATAATACCTGTTTTCACTGTGAGGAGCAAAATAAACATTTTCAATGTGTGCAAAGTTGCATACTCATAAGGACAGTAAGTGATTGACAACAGAGATCGGGGCAGAACCCATCTGCATGAATATCAAATCCTCCTACGAGTAGTGTCTCTCTGAAAATTCAGACATGCAGAGTTACATCATTGTCAATCCATTGGTTCAAGATTTATCAGCCATCTTGACCACCGTTAATTCACAAATGGCTCTTGCATGCTTTAATTTCAAAAAATAAAAATATATCTATAGATTGTATGGTACATTAGAAGTGTTATTTTCACACCCTAAATGATATAAAACAACAGCCAAAGATATAGGTGATCACAGAGTATTCCTGGCTAAACATTTCATTGGTAGTGAGATTAGAGTTAGGATTACACACATACACACTGATGAAGAAGGTATCTAGACTTGCTCTCTCAAGTAGCAGATCAGGACAGCAAGGCCTCCTCAGGGACCATGAACTTGCTGAGGGCTCTGCTTATCTTGGTTCACAGCCAAGGAGAGGACAGCGTCTAGACCCCATGTGGAGGCCTGGCTGCCCACTCACGTGGGCTGTGTCAGCCTCACTGAGAACCAGAGGAAACAAGCAGGAACCAACTGGACCAAGTGACACTTTGATGCAGACAGGGCTTGTGAGGAAGGGACTGGGCTCCAGGCCCTGAAGGGATCAGGTGGGGTCCTCCAGGTGTGTGAGGGGCGTAAAAGGTCCCTGTTCCTAAACCTCTACTTGTATGTGAGGCGGCAGTGAAGTAGGGATCTCCATCACTCTAGCACTGGCTTGGGGAAAGATAGTAAGAATCCTATTGATCACCAATCCTGAGCCAGGCATTGTACTCAATAGTCCATGTCTACTGCCTCATTATTCCTCGAAATACCATTGCATGGGGGAGTAGTTACACCATCTTTCCCACGGAGGTATGTGATTGTCAGAGAGCAACCATCTAAGGGCGAGACGAGGACTGGGCCCAGTGGACCTGATGCGGGCACTGAGGTCCCAAATTATGCACCTGCCTGGTGGTAGAGACACCTGGGAACCTTCCTTGCAAACCAGTGAAGGACCAGTGTTGAAAGATGGAAAATGTGACCCAAGTGAGGAACTGGGAACATCAGCTTGCAGCTACCAGCTACGAGCACAGAAGCAATATCTACAAATTCAACATCTGCACGTGCGTACAAACACACACACACGCACACACACACACACACACACTGTACCGTGGAGCGCCATGCATTTAGAACTCAAATAAAATACAAGATCACACTGAATGATTCTGTAAAAATTTCAAGACCTCCCTCCCCTGCTGCTCATGGATAAAAGCAGAAACCCTGCTCCAGAACGGAGAGCACATCTTCTCTCTTTACCCTCTGCATCTTCTCTCATTACCCTGCTCTCTCGACCCTCTCTTTACCCCTTTCCTTACCTGAGATGAGTAGTCAGAGGTGAACATGTGGGAGTTACGGAGGAGGGAGGACAGATGTTTGAGTTCAGAGGGCTGATTAAGAGACTGCAGACCACTCAGCAGTGGTCCCCATGAGATTTATGGGGGACCAGTTGGTTTTTGTGTCCTGGGGCAGGAGGGGAAAAGACTAGAGTGTCATTCACTTCTCTCCACTTCTGTCTAGTCTTCCCTTTCGTTCCTTTCCCTTCCTTTCATCCTCTCTCTATCAGAAGAGAGAGTCACACACACAGACATATTTGTGAGGGAACATTCTTCCACCCCCATCACACACAGACCCAGATGGAGGCACATCAGACCTCTGAGCACAGAGACACACTCTGCTCACCTAGAATCCCCGTCTGCTCTGACCTGTGTCATTTCTTGCTACATCAGGCACCTAATCAGTGTGTGAGTCCTCAGCTCCTGCTGGGAAGACCAGCAACAAATAGTAAGAAAACATCCTCTGTGAGTCCATTGCCTCCCGAGCTTGCTGTGTCTGTCTCAGATATCAGCGTAGAGCCAGGAGGATGCCACTATATAAACCACTGAGAGGACCCAGAAGCTTCTCTTAGCTCCTGGTTAAGGAAAAACAGTGGTTTGACTGTCTCCATTCTCATCAGACCCTGGGGAGAAGCCTGCATACAGGCAGGAGAGACTGAGCTAGTGGGAGTCACCTGAGTGGCATCGAGGTGTCAGGGGACTCTGACCTGCTCACAGGCCACCTGAGAAGCAGGATGACCTGGCCAGCATGAGGAGCCAGTGCCTGTTCAGACAGCACTGGGTGCTGGACTCTGTTACTCCTTTGTTATTTATCCTAAATAAGTAGAGTCCCTTCTCTCCGTCTTGTTTATCAGCTATAAAGTGCAGATAATATACATATGATAGGAAGATTTTGTAAAGTTTTGAGATCACTCCTGCTAACACACATAAATATCCAATAAATGTTAGCCTTTATTTTCATTACCTTTGCATATTCCAACAAAAGATAAATGTAATCATTGATGTTGATGCCAGTTCAAGGCAGTTGAGAGACTCAGTCAGTTCATCATTATTTTTCAAAGCTACTTCCACAATATAACACGAGTATGTGATACAAATTGGAGTGCCTCAGCCAGTACAGCGTTACACCTGCTTGGTTTGACTGGGTAACAGACACCCCCAGGCGGGATGGCTCTGTGCTGACCCTTGTCAAGATTCTCCCCTACATACCTTGCCCAGTTCTGTCCACACCCCAAATTTTCTTATGCATATAATCTTCCATAGAATTGGACACAATTCCTTCCCATGTCCCCAAAGTCATGGTACCTCTAAGAAGCAGGATGTGTCTTTATGCACCCCGCCCCCATACTCTAGGCCAGCACAGGGCTGCACACACAAGATCTCACTGGGCATCAGGGTCTGAAATGAAACTGCGCTAGTCCAGACAGAAGGACGCCTGCTGTCTCCAAGAGAGGTATCTTGTCCACGCGTAGTTTTAGTTCTTGTCTTTTAACTCTTGGATCAGGGAATGAGAGCTCATAGAGACCAGGGATTTTCCTTATTTCAAGTCTCTGACCTACTTTATTTACATAGAACCAGGCTGATTTATTATAATTAGATTAATGACCAACTCTACAAATGATCAACGAACATATTTAACAAAGTAAAAAATAAACTAGAACAAAATAATCATAATGATTCTTCTGCCAATTGTAAAAATCGTAACTTGCTCCTATTTGTTCATTAAATGTGTTTGATAAAATCACCTGTGATGGTATGTGTACCTAAACTTTTCTTTGTAAAACTTTTCTTTTTAAGAAACTTCTCTGAAGAGGAAATGCAAATGGCCAACAGGCATATGAAAAAATGTTCAACATCACTTGTCATCAGGGAAATGCAAATCAAAACTACCATGAGATACCATCTTACACCAGTGAGAATGGCACATATTAAAAAAACTAGCAACAACAAATGTTGGCGAGGGTGTGGAGAAAAAGGAACTCTTCTGCACTGTTGGTGGGAGTGCAAACTGGTCCAACCACTATGGAGAGCTGTGTGGAGATTTCTGGACCTACTAAACATAGAGCTTCCATATGATCCAGCAATTCCACTCCTAGGTATTTACCCAAAGGACACAGAAACATTAGTTCCAAAGAGCACCTGCACCCCTATGTTTATAGCAGCACTGTTTACAATAGGTAAGCTTTGGAAACAACCCAGATGCCCCAAAATAGATGACTGGATCAAGAAGATGTGGTACATATACACCATGGAATATTACTCAGCATTCAAAAAGGATAAACACATGCAATTTGCAGCAACATGGATGGCGCTGGAAGGGATCATGCTCAGCGAAATAAGCCAAAAAGAAAAAGAAAAATACCGGATGGTCTCACTCATAGCAGGAATCTAGAAGACTTAAATAAGGGACCAGGAAAATGAATAACTATAAGAAAGTGAAAATCAAAATCAACAAAAAACTATGAACCAGAGACACTTTTTGGGGGGCGGGGGGCAGGAGGGGAGGGATTGGGGTCAGAATGGGGGGGCTGCAATTGTATGGGGAATATAAAAATAAAATTTATTATTTAAAAAATAAAAAAATAAAACTTTTTATTTTATGAAAATAAAGTTTCTTTAATAGGCATGAGAGTATTCACATTAACTTTATCTCATTATTTTTCTTTGTTTATAATTGACACACATTGTCACAGTTTGTTCAGTTTTGACATAAACATTCATTTCTGAAAGTATCATGTCAATAAAACAGAGATACAGGATCACTTCTGAAGACAGCCATGTCCCTCCTGTGATGCTTCCTCGCACACTCTCTTTTCACCTCTTTTTCTATAACCAGGCAACCCCTGACCTGTGGCTAACACTGGGTTATTTTCCCTTTGGAGCTATGAACATTAAGCCGAATTCATAGACCAGTTTTAAATGAACATAGACTTTCATTTCTAATGAGTGATCCCTAAGAATGGGATAGCAGCATCAAATGGTAAAAAGTGTGCAGTCCACATTTTAGGAAAGTTGTCTTATCATTTTTCACTCTCACATACAGTGTATGAGAGTTTGAATTCTCTAATTTACACTTAGATTGGTCAGTGGTTAACATTCTGTTAGAGCTGGTCAGTGGTGTTATGGCCAGTTTGTAAATTTAACATTGCACTGGAAATGCAGTAATGATGCTTTGGGACTTTAATTTGCATTTACTTGATCTTTAATAATGTGGAGCATCTAATCATGTCTGTATTTTATTTGGTGAATCATTTGTTCACATCTTTTAACCAATTTTAAATTGGATTTAATTTAACCCCAAATGGAGCCTTATTTTGATTTCAAGTGTTCTATCAGATATATTACTTAAAGGTATTTCCCCCCATGCTTATTATGTCATGTTGTTTTTAAAGTATTATTTAAAATATGATGAAGTCCAATTTTCAGTACCTTCTTACACAAATTAAAATTTTTTTGCTTTTATAAGAAACTTTTGCTAAATCTTAGCTCACAGATTTTATCCCATAAGTCCTTCTAAATTGTTTATAATTTAAGATTTTACTTTTAACATATTCTCTGTTTTAATATGTTACATTTTATACTCAGTGCAAATTTTCCTGGAAGTTCATTTTGTTATCTGTGGATATTCTGTTTCTGCAACATCCTTTGCAGGAAGACTATATTTCCTCCACTCTGTAACAGTTGCTCCCCTGTGACATGTCGGGGTCTACACAGTGTGGATCTATGTATGGGCTCTGCTATGTTCCATTGACCTATTTTTTCCATCCTTATTCTAACATGAGTCTGACTTGATTACAGGACTTTTGTGATCAGGTCATACATGAGGCCAAGATTCATCTCGTCCTCTTGTCACAGTTACTGTAGCTATTCCAGCATGTTTGCATGTCCTTTGGAAAACTAGAATCAGCTTGTCAATTTTCACTGAAGAAAAAAAAGAAAAGAAAATCTGATAGTTCTTTTATGGATTGCAAGCTTATCATTGATACTTTTTGTTCAGAAATCTTTCATTTTTATATTTACCAATATTATTAATATTTCTAGTGTTCTTCATTTCTTTGTGAATTTTCTTCTTGTCTCATATAATTACTACCTTGTATATAGAGATTACCCTTGGGATTTCCATTAACATAGTCTTAGAATTTTGATTGTTTTTCTGCAGATTTCTTTATTTCACATTCACGTTTGTAGAATATATTCCATGTTGATAGAGATTTCAAAAAAATTTTTACTAAATAATACCATTATTTCATCTTCTGACTTCCTTCAACATTTGGTTGCTGGAATTGCTTATAAGCTACTTCTTGAGGCTCTGTTAGGTGATGATTGGGCACATTCAGTCTCACACTTTTTTTAAAAAAAAATTTATTTATACAAGAATTGGGGTATAGGCCAGATGTGTGAGAGGGTGAGAGTATTCACCAGAGACAGAGCGGGGAACAGAACAGGCAGACTGACCAAAAAACACTGCTGAGAGGAGCAGTGGGCAAGACAGGAGAGGTCTGCTGCGCCACGTGGGTATCTCCCTGACTGGGATCAAACCCGCACTGCAGAGGCTACAGACAGCTTTACAGTGCTGTGATCAACCGCCTGCGCCACCAGGGAGGCCCCAGTCTCTCAATTTTGACCCTCACCTCTTCCTGAAGAGTTGGTTGAGTTCGTTCCTCCAGCTTCTAGCAGGTGAACAACCAGGAAGGTTTCCGAATCAGCACATCTGACCACCCCACACCTATATATATGCCCAATGCTTGAAAACAATTTAAGAAAATTGTTTACATGAGTGAGTAAATGACACAAAGCTCCTGCCTCATGGTAGTGTAGTGGAGGGGGTGACAGATGGCCATGTACCTGTCATCGGCCATCACTACAAGAAGGAAGTTGTCCAGAAAACCAAAGAATATTAAAAAATACATCTGGAAAATGCATCCTGCATAGGGGATGGACCTCAGATTAGTGTGCAAGTTTGTCAACATCTTGGGGACAGTGACAGATGTGAAGGAGACATCAGTGAAGGCCAAGTGGCTGAGGAGGAAGTACATGGGGGTGTGGAGGCACAAGTCCAGCCTGATAAGCAGGATGATGAGCAGGTTCCCCAGCAACGTGGTCAGGTACATGCCCAGGTACAGGGCGAAGAACAGGACCCTGCTACTCTGGAAGGATGGGGAGCCCCAGGAGGAGGAACTTGGACATGGTGCTCTGGTTCTCCCACCTCATGCTGCTCGTGTCTCTGTGAGAACTGGAGGAAACAGGAAAGGTAGAATGCTTAGAGTAGCCTAAAAGCATAGCAATGTTCTCTTTCCATGAGGATGTTAATTTTTAACTAGACCTCTGGTTTTTGCTTATACCTGTTGAGACTTGTCACAATCTTACAGGATAGATCTCCCATGGTGCATGACACTAGCACCATATCCTAAATTTTTCCTTTCATGGAATGGGAGCACATGTTTTCTTTATTTTTTTTTTGAAAAAAAAATAGAATTATTTTGTTGAATGACAACCATGTCCTATATCTGATACAAAGCACTGAATTCATCATAGTGAACAGAAATGCAAAGTCCTAACACTGTAGGTTGTGTGCCATTATATTGTGCTAATCAAAAGTCAAAAGCTGGTATGACATGGCAAAATCATGAGAGAAGCAGGACACATACTTCTGTACTTTTCAAAATATAGTAACTCTCTAAATTGGAGTGAAATAGCTAAGAATTGGAGACAGGCACAGTGACATGGCTGAATCCTTATGATTAGAGATATTTAATATTCCATTTAACATACCCACCAGGGTTCCTAAACCAACCTTAATAATAATGTCAACTATTTTTCATTAACATACAATAAGCAGATATTGGCCTAAGGTTACATACACTTTTTTTTTAATAATAAATTTTATTTTTATATTCCCCATACAATTGCAACCCCCTCATTCTGACCCCAATCTCTCCCCTCCCGCCACCCATCCCCCAAAAAGTGTCTCTGGTTCATAGTTTTATGTTGATTTTGATTTTCACTTTCTTATAGTTATTCGGTTACATACACTTTTTACTTAAATCCTCATCATAGTACTAATCAGCACTATAATATCTGTTTTAACTATGAGTAGCAAAAGACACATTTTCAATGTGTGTAAAGGTTCATACTCAGAAGTACAGGAAGCGACTGACAACATAGATACGGACAGGATCCATCTGCAAGAATTTTGAATCCCTCCTAAGAGTAAAGAGTTTCTCTGAGAAATCAGACATACTGGGTGACATCATTTGTCTAACAGTTATAAACCATCTTTACCATCATACAATTCACAAAGGACTCTCTTTCTAATATTTAAAAAGTTGAGATATATCTAGAGATTGTATGATACATTAGGAAAATACTATTTCTTCATTCATAAATGACATGAAACAACAGTGAAATATGTAGGTGACCACAGGCAGAGTCCAGGTTCAACATTTCTTTGGTAGTGAGGTTAGAGTTAGGTTTACACACACACACACACACACACACACACACACACACAAACACACATATACACACTGATGTTGAGGGAATCTAGACTCACTCAGTCAAGCAGTGGAGCAGGACAGCAAATCCTCCTCAGGGACCATGAACTTGCTGAGGGCTCTGCTGTAAAGACAATGCTGTAAAGTGCTTACTGTCCAAGAGAGGCACTGGGCACATCACGTTGCAGCTACCAACACAGCAACTACGTACACATTAATGTCAGCACACTCATATGCACACGCTCACACACACACAGGCACACATTCACTCTCACACACACACATACCCCACACTAAACCATGGAGTGCCATGCATTTAGAACTCAAATAAAATACAAGATCACACTTACCAAATAATTCTGTAAAAATTTCAAGTCCTCCCTCCCCTGCTGCTCATGGATAAATGCAGGAACCCCTGCTCCAGAGTGGGGAGCACATCTTCTCTCTTTACCCTCTGCAGTCCCTTTCCTTACCTGAGATGAGTAGCCAGAGATGAACCATGGAGCTAAGGAGAGGGAGGGCAGATGTTTGAGATCAAAGTGTTGATTAAGAGACTGCAGTTCACACTCAGCATTGGTTCCCAAGTGCTTTATGGGACACCGGTTTGTTTTTGTGCTCTGGAGCTGGAGGGGAACAGACTAGGGTGTCATTTTCTGCTCTCCAATTCTGTCTCTCTGTCTAGTCTCCCTTTTCATTCCCTCCCTTCCTTTCACCCTCTCTCTCTGTCAGAAGAGAGAGATCACACACCAGACATATTTGTGAAGGAACATTCTTCCACCCCCATCACACACAGACCCACATAGAGGCACATCAGACCTCTGAGCACAGAGACACAATCTGCTCATCTCCAGTCCCCACGCACTCTGACCAGGCACCTAATCAGTGTCTGAGTCCTCAGCTTTTGCTGGGAAGACCAGCAACAAATAGTATGAAAACAATCTCTGTGAGTCCAAGGCCTCCAAGCTTGCTGTGTCTGTCCCTGATGCCACAGAACAGGCAGGATGACACCACTTTATAAACCACTTGAAAGGACTGACCTAGTTGGAGGCACTTGAGCAATGTCGAGGTATAAGGGGGACAATGACCTAGTCAGGCCACCTGAGAAGCAGGATGACATGGCCTTCCTCTAGCATGAGGAAGCCAGTGCCTGTTCAGATAGCACTGGGTCCTGGACTCTGTCATTCATTTATTATTCATCCTAAATAAGTAAAGTCACTTCTCTCAGTCTTGTTTATCAGTTATAAAGTTCAGATAATTAAAGTTTGATAGTTAAGAAGATTTTGTTAAAGTTTCGAGGCATTTCCTGCTAAAGCACATAAATGTTCAATAAATGTGAGCCCTAGGTGTTTACCCAAAGGACACAGAAACATCAATTCCAAAGAGCACCTGCACCCCTATGTTTATAGCAGCACTGTTTACAATAGCTAAGCTTTGGAAACAACCCAAATGCCCCAAAATAGATGACCTGATCAAGAAGATGTGGTACATATACACCATGGAATATTACTCAGCATTCAAAAAAGATAAACACATGCAATTTGCAGCAACATGGATGGCGCTGGAAGGGATCATGCTCAGCGAAATAAACCAGAAAGAAAAAGAAAAATACCGGATGGTCTCACTCATAGCAGGAATCTCGAAAACTTAAATAAGGGACCAGGAAAAAGAATAACTATAAGAAAGAAAATATCAAAATCAACAAACAACTATGAACAAGAGACACTCTATGGGGGGTGATGGGTGGGGAGGGGAGGGATTGGGGTCAAAATAAGGGGATTGCAATTGTATGGGGAATATAAAAATAAAATTATTTTAAAAAATGTGAGCCCTTATTGTCAGTATCTTTGCATATCCCAACAAAATAAAAGTATAATCATTGATGTTATGCCAGTTCAACGAAGCTGCCAATGCCTATAAGCAAATTCTTGAAGCTTAGTCTGGTGATGATTGGGCACATTCAGTCTCTGTCACTTTTGACTCTCACCTCTGCCTGAAAAGTTGGTTGAATTCACGCTTCCAGCTTCTCTAGTGGGTGAACTAGAAGGAAGGTTTCCAAATCAGTACATTCTAATCACCCCCACATCTAAACACCTGATGCTTGATAATAATTTAAGCCTTTTGTGTACGTGAAGGAGTAAAAGACAGAATATTGGGGAGAAATGAAAAAAGATGTAGGAAAATTAGGAGCATTTCTCTACCAAAACGACATTCATATTATATGGTGAGTTCTTATAAATTTATATCTCTGTATATCTATGTGCGTGTATCATTTGCATATATATTATATTTCTTATTTTCATATTGCTAAGGTCACATATATTAACTGTGAAATACACACTCCCAATTTATACAATTTTATGCACTCACATCAATATAATGATTTAACTCATAGAATTGTAATTGAGTTTACTGAGTTTTTCACCCCTTCCCTTTGGTGTTACTGCCTAACATGCCTACACTAAGTGTAGCAATTTGAAATGTATTGCCTGATGAACTTTACATAGACGTATCTCCATGGTTAGTACTACCAAATAAAAGGTAGAACGTTCAAGGACACCAGAAGAAATTTCTTTGAAAAGAACTAAAGCAGTTACTGATAAGATAAAACTTTCAAAATTGCATCTATGAAAATATTGATTAAATGCAGATAAACTATTACAAAACCAACTTCAGAGGAAATGAAGCTGTGGGTATTCAAAAGTTTATTATGGGAATGTCAGAATTTGAAAACTTGGAAATTCAACTTACATTAGCAGAGTTTTTTACGATATTCTTTCTGAATCTCTCCTTCCATGGACTGTGAGGAGCAAAGGGAAGAAAGGCAGGGATTTCATGGAGCTGGTAGGACTGAAGGACTTTCCATCCTCATTCCTGCCTCTTCATGTCTTCCCTAGTCTCCTACCCCAAAATATGTGACGTAGCAATCAGGCATCATCTACTCCAAGAATTGCTAAGCAAATGTCAGAATCATTACTCAGTCTGGTGGATTAAATTGGTGTATGTCAGTAGAGAGTGTTTATTAACATATTCATCTTGAATCTTTTGACATAAGGAACTTAGCCCGATTCACAAGTGTTTCCAGGGCACGTTTCATGTCTCTGTTTCTCAGGCTGTAGATGAAGGGGTTCAGCAAAGGGGTGACAACCATATACATCACAGAACCAGTTATGTTTTCCTCTCTGGATGAAGAGAACAGGTAAACTTCTGTAAGGGTCCCATAAAATAAAGCAACAACAAGGAGGTGGGAGCCACAGGTAGAAAGGACTTTGAAAAATTTCTTGGCAGAGGGTTCTTTGAGGACAGTGGTCCAAATCCGGATATAGGAGCCAACGACGCCAATAAAAGGCGAGAGGATGATCACCCCTCCCTCAGTGAAGATGACCAACTCATTGATGGAGACGTCTGAGCAGCTGATCTTCATGAGTGTAGGGAGGTCACAGAAGAAGTGGTCTATGGTATTGTCAGCACAGAAGGAGAGTCGGGCCAAGAGCAGGGTGTGCAACAGAGAGTGGAGACAGCTGAAGAGCCAGCACCCAGCTCCTAAGAGGACACACAGCTCCTGCCTCATGATGGTGTTGTAGTGGAGGGGCTGACAGATGGCCACGTACCTGTCATACGCCATCACTGCAAGAAGGAAATCATCAAAACAACCAAACCATATTAAAAAATATGTCTGGGAAATGCATGCTGCATAGGGGATGGACTTGTCATCACTGTGCATGTTTGTCAGGATCTTAGGGACAGTGACAGATGAGAGACACACATCACTTAAGGCCAAATGGCTGAGGAAGAAGTACATGGGGGTGTGGAGGCGCGAGTCCAGCCTTATGAGCAGGATAATGAGCAGGTTCCCCAGCACCGTGGTCAGGTATATGCCCAGGAATAGGGCAAAGAACAGGCCCCGCTGCTCTGGACGGATGGGGAGCCCCAGAAGGATGAACTCGGACACAGTGCTCTGATTCTCCCTCTTCATGTTGCTCATGTCTCTCCTGGGAAAGTAGGGAGAGGTACAAATCTTAGAAGTAGGCATAAAAACATAGCAATATCCTCTTTCCATGTACGTGTCAATTGTTAATTTTTTTGCTCAAATTTATTGATGGTCTCAAAATAGTCTCTCAGAGGATCTTTGATGGTATAGTACACTCACACAATATCCTGCAAGTTTTCCTTTTGTGGAATCCGAGGACGTTTTTCTTTATTCCAGAATTATTTACTGCATCACAGCCTTGTGCCAGATATGACACAAAGCATTGAGTTCCTTACAGTGAATAAAAATGCAAAGTCCTAACACTCAAGTATTGTACACATTATCATGCTAATGAAAAGTCAGAAATAGGCATGACATGGCAAAATCAGGAGAGAAGCAGGACAAAGACATTCCTCTAATATTTGTTAGTAACTCCCTAAAGTGGAGTGGAAAAGCTAAGTATATGTGACAGGCTTACAGTGACAAGGCAAAATCCTTACTGATCGGAGATATTTAATATTCTCTTTAACAGAGTGTCCACCTGGGTTTCCAAACCAGCCTTAAAAATTATGTCAAATATTTGTCGTGAATATACTGTATTCAGATATTCGGCCTAAGAATTTACATACACGTTTTAGTTAAAACTTCATCATAGCACTCATTCTTCAGCACTATAATAACTCTTTTAACTATGAAAGCAAAAGTACATTTTCATTTTGTGTAAAGGTACATGAATATTGAATCCCTCCTAGGAGTAGAGAGTGTCTCTGAAAAATCAGACATGCTGAGTGACACCATTTGTCAGTCTGTTGGTCCAAGCGTTATCGACCATATTTACCATCATGCAGTTTACAAAGGGATCTCACATACTTTCATTTCACAGCTAGGGATTGTGTGAAACATGACAAATATATTATTTGTTCATTTCATAAATGACATAAAACAACAGCCAAAGAGAGAGGTGGCCACAAATGGATTCCGGATTCGGCCTCCTTTGGCATGAAATTAGAATAGGATCACACACACACGCACACACACACTGAAGGAGCAATCTAGAATTACTCACTCAAGTAGTGAAGCAGGACAACAAGGCTTCTTCAGGGACCATGAACTTGCTGAGGGCTCTGCTTATCTTGGTTCACGCCACCGAGATGACAGTGTCTGGACCCCCATGTGGAGGCCTGGCTGCCCACTGACTTTTGCTGTGTCAGCCTCACTGAGAAACAGAGGAAAAAAGCAGGAACCAACTGAGCCAACCAGGACCTTGTTTGGGGCAGGGCTTGTGAAAGGTGCCGGGTCCAAGCCCTGGAAGGATCAGGCTGTGTGCTCCAGGTGTGTGAGGGTTGTGCAGGGACCTCTTTTGTTGCACGTTTACCTGTGCTACCTGAAAGTGATGAAGGAGAAACATCATGACACAGTATAATATCAATTCTATTGCCAAGCACCAGAATTGAGCTAGGCAAGGTGCTGACAGTCTGTGTGGACTGCATCGTTTAGTCCTCAGAATTGTGTTGTACATGGGAGTAGTTACCCCTCCCAGGGAGGGAGCTGAATGTCAGAGAGCAAACATGTAAGGTCCAGACGAGGACTGGGCCCGGTGGAACCTGCTGCAGCACTGAGGTCCCATCCATTATCCACCTGCCTGGTGGCAGAGACTCCCAGGAACCTTCCTCCCAAACAGAAATGGATCAGTGTTGAAAGATGCATAATGTGATCCGTGAGTGAAAATTTGGGTCCGTGAGGCACACACACACACACACACACACACACACACACACAAAAACTTCAAGTGCTTTGCATTTATAGCTCATAAAATACAGATCACACTTACCAAATGACTCAGTGAAAGTTTCAGTTCCTCCCTCCCCTGCAGCTCATGGGTAAATTCAGGAACCCCTGCTCCAGAGCAGGAGCAAATTTCTCTCTTTGCACTTTGCAGTCGCTTTACTTACCTGTGATGAGTCACCAAAGGTGAATGTGTGGGGTTTATGGAGGAGGGAGGTAGATGGTCGAGATGAAAGGTTGACGAAGAGACCGCAGATCACACTCAGCAGTGTGCTATTTGCAGGCCCAGTTGGTGCTTCACTTCTGGGGCAAAGAGGGGGAAAGAATAACATGTCATTAACCTCTCTCCCACTCTATCTCCAGATTCTCTGACTGTCCTTCCGTTTCATTCCCTTCCCTTCCTTCCCCACTCAGTCTGACATGAGGGTGAGGTCACAAACACACACATATTTGTGAGGGAACATCCATCCACCCATCACACACAGACCCACCTGGAGGACACCTCTGACCTCTGAGCACACAGACACCCTCTGCTTACCTATCCCTGCCCACCTCACCGTGTGTCGTTCCTCCTTACATCAGTCACCTTCTAATCAGTGTCTGAGTCCTCAGCTTCTGCTGTAAGACCAGCAAGAAAGAACTGAGAAGATATCTTGTGTGAGTCCATCGCCTCCTGAGCTTGCTGTGTCTGTCCCCGATGCCAGAGAATACCAGGAGGACACCACTTTATAATCACTTGAAGGACAAGGAAGGTCCCTCAGCTCCTGGTTAAGGAAAGAGAGTAGTTTGACTTTCTCAGTTCGCATCAGACCCTGGGGAGGAGCCTGCATAGAGACTGGATAGTAGACTGTGCTTGTTGGAGGCACCTGAGCGGTGTGGAGGTGTCAGGGGGCACTGACCTGCTCCTAGGCCACCTGAGAAGCAGCGTGACCTGACCCTCCTCTAGCATGAGGAGCCAGCACCTGTTCAGACAGCACTGGGTGCTGGACTCTGTCACTCATTTGTGGTTATCCTAAAGACGTGAACTCCCTTCTCTCAGTCTTGTTTATCGGTTATAAGGTGCAGATAATAAAAGTATGATAATAATAAAGATTTTTCAAGTTTTGAGGTCATTCCTGCTAAAGCACATAAACGCCCAATAAATGTCGGCCCTTATTGTCATTACCTTTGCATATTCTAACAAAAGAGAAATATAATCATTGATGTTGATGCCAGTTCAGGCAGTTGAGTGACTCAGTCAATTGATCATTATTTTCAAAGCTACTTCCACAACACGAGTATGTGGAACGAATGTGAGTAACTCAGCCTGTACAGTTTTACACCAGCTCGGTTTAACTTGGTGACAGACACCCCCAGGCTGATGGCTCTGTGCTGCTCTAGACTCTTCAGAATGTGGACATTTGTGCATGGCCCTTCTCAAGGTTCTCCCCTACACACCTTGCCCAGTTCAGTCCACACCCCCAATTTTTCTTATGCATATAATGTACCTTAGAACTGGGGACACAATTCCTTCCCATGTCTCCAAAGTTATGGCACCTCTAAGAAAACATGTGCTTTTAACACACCCCTCTGCCCCCTATACCCTATGCTGCACACACAGGGGCTCACTGGGAATCAGACTCTGAAATGCAGCTTCTCTAGTCCAGACAAAAGGACACCTGCCATCTCCAAGGCAAGTATCTCGTCCACACATAGTTTTTTATTTCCGGTCCATTTTTAAAATTTTATTTTCTATATTTTTTACATCATTTTTCATTTTTGCACAATGTATGCATTTTCCTCTTGGTTATATAACCCATTCAATTCCTACCACCCTTTTTTGAACTTAATCCCTCCTCCACTCCCCGGCGCCCCTGTAGTGTGTCTCTGGTTTATAGTTGCTTGTTGATTTTGATTTTTACTTTATTATAACTAGTCTTTTTCCTGGTCCCTTATTTAGGTTTTCTAAATTCCTGCTATGAGTGAGACCATCGGTATTTTTCTTTTTCTTTCTGGCTTATTTCACTGAGCTATGCCCAAAAATAGGTGACTAGATCAAGAAGATGTGGTACATGTACACAATGGAATATTATTCAGCAATCAAAAACTATAAACTCTTGCAATTTGCAGCAACATGGATGGAGCTGGAAGGGATCATGCACAGGTAGTTTTTGTTCTGTCTTTTAACTCTTGGTGAGGGACAGAGTCCTCATAGAGACCAGGGATTTTCCTCAGTTCAAGTCTCTGGAACAGAGCATTCATTCAAGGTAATTTAGCCATGTGACCAAGGTTACAAATAATCATCGCAAATGCTAACAGGTAAGTTATTTTTCAATAATTTTCAAATTATTGAAAAAATAACCACACAACGATTTTTCTGTGGATTGTGAAACATAATAACTTCATCCCATGTGTTCTTCTTTCATTGGAAATATTTGCAAAAAATGACCCATGAAGACATCGGCACATAAGCTTTTCTTTGTAAGGAAATTTTAATGAAAATTTAAATTTTCTAAGTGGGTTAGGACTATTCAATTTAACTGCTCTCATTTGTTTACCTTTGTTAGTTTTTATTTGATACACAGTAAGCTTCCCATTATTAAGATGAACAGTTGGATCATTTTGCCAGATGCATTCATTGTGAAACTATCATGTCAATGAAGTAGAGATACCGTGTGTGACCCTGCAGATGGCCATGTCCCATACTCAGACCCCACCTCCCCTTTTTACCTCTCCTCCTCTAACCATGCAAGCCCTGACCTGCTTACTCTCACTATAGTTTGCTTGTTCTAGAAATTTCCATAAAGGGAATCACATAGTATGGGCTATCCTCTGGCAGACTTCTTTCATTAGTATGTTGCTTTAAGAGATATCAGAGTTGCTATATCAATATTTCTTTATTTTATAGCAGAATAATAGTTCACGTGTACCAAACATTGGTTATCACTGGGTTATTTTCCACTTGATACTATTAACATTAAGCTGAACATTTATAAACCAGTTTTGAATGGCCATAGACTTTCACATCTACTGATGATTACCTAAGAGGGAGATGGCTGATTCCAATGTAAGAACCTGGTCAGATTTTATGAACGACTATTGTTTTCAAAGTTGTCATATCGGTTTTCATTCTCAGAAGCAGTGTATGAGAGTTTGAACTCCCTCAAAACCCTTACATTCATCAGTTTTTTAAATTATGGTAGATCTAGTCAACTTTTGTTATGACCATTTCTGTAAATTCAGCATTCTACTGGGAGCGTAGTGATGACATTTTGTCAAGTAAATTTGCATTTACTTGATCTCTAATAATATGCAGCATCTAATCATGTCTTATATTTATCTGGTGAAGCATTTGTTCACATCTTTTGGCCCTTGTTTAAGCCATATCACAGGATTTCATCCCATGTGTTCTTCTGAAAATTTTTTATTTGTGATTTCATATTAAGAGTATTTTCTATCTTAATACTGTACATTTTACATTTAGTGCAAGATTTGGCTGGAAGTTTGCTTTAGCGACTGTGGGTATTCAATTCCTTCAACTCCCTTTACTGTCGACTGTATTTCCTCCACTGAATACCCTTGCTCCTCTATGAAGTATCTGGTCTACAAATATGGATCTGTTTATAGGCTCTGTTCTGTTCCATGGACCCGTTTTGTTTTTCATCCTTATTCTAACATGAGTCAGACTTTATTACAGTAATTTTATGATCAGCTTATATTTTTAAAAAAATTTTTATGGGTTTATTTATATATACAAAAACTCGGGTACAGGCCAGAAGTTGGGGTGGGGGTGAGAGGATTCACCAGAGACAGAGTAAGGGGCAGAACAGGCAGATTGACTGAAATACACTGCTGAGGGGAGCAGCGGGTGAGTCAGAAGGGGTCTGCTGCACCACATGGGTAGCTCCCTGGCTAGGGATCAAACTCGTGCTGCAGTGACTGCGGATATTTCATAGGTTGTGTCTTAACCCCTTGCACCACCAGGGAGGTCCGATTAGCTCATACTTTAGAGGAAGATTCACGTGTCCTCTCGTCAAAACTATTTTGAGTAACCCACGTTCTTGGCATCTCCTTCAAAAACTAGATCAGCTTCCCAATTTGTTGTGAATTTTCAAGTGTTCTCATATAATCACTACCTTATATCTACAGCTTACCCACAATTTTCCATCGTATAAAACTCCTGAATTTTGTCAGTTTGTTTTTCAGCTAATATCTTGATTTCAAATTCTCTTTGGTAGAATATATTCCAGGTTGCTAGAGATTGCTAAAAATATTTTTGTTACGTATAAAAATTAAATTCTTCTTTTTTCTGATTCCTTCGTTCTTTTGCTGCCATGGCATATAAGCTCATTCTTGTAGCTTAATTTGGTGACCATTGGGTGCATCCAGCTCTGTCACTTTTGACCCTCACCTCTACCTGAAAAGCTGATTGAGTTCACTCTTCCAGCTTCTCTACTGGGTGAACTAAAAGGAAGGTTACTAAGTCAGCACAGTTTAATCACACCCACACCTTTGCATGTGATGCTTGATAATAATATAAGGCTTTTGTCTATATGAGGGAGTAAAAGACAGAAAATTGGGGAGAAATAAAAACAAAAGAAAGAAAATTAGGAGCATTTCTTTACCAGAATGACATTCATAATATTTGTTGATATAAATATGTCTCTGTATATTTATGTGAATATATCATGTGCATTTATTATGCATTATTTTCATATTGCCCAGGACACATAAATTAACTGTGAAATACACACTCCCCAATATGTAAAATTTTATGCGGCCGTATCACCATAAGGATTTCACTCATAGAATTGTAATTGAGAGCAACATGGCGGCGAGGAGACGCTGCTAGTAAGATCTCCCATTAAAAAAAGTTAATAGGGAGGAAAAGCGGCAGGTCCCAGTGAGAAGTGGGACACGGAAGATAAACGGGTGACGCCAGCGAACTGCCCGAAGAAGAAAGTGGCCATAAAAGAGGACTAGAAGGGAGGGAAGCTCAGAACCCTGCTCCCCTCCCCCGCCCACAGAGGCGGCACTCTCCCACCGGCAGAGAGGAGGAAACAACACACCAAAACGGCCCACAAGAACAAACGACGCAGCAAGCGGGACTGTGAGTGGAAAGGAACTATTTCAGCCACCACACCCCGTGAACGGGAGCTGAGGCGAACCCTGCAGGATCCGCCGCGGTGGTGAGCGAACGGCTCCGGGCGCCATTAGAGAAGAACAAAGACCCCGGGAGACGCGCACACAGCCCGGGCTGCCAGTAAGCTGGCGCGGAAACGCAGCGCGCTCGGGGAGCTTGAAAAGCAAGTGCAGACCTGGATCGCAGCAGCCCAGGTCCCCGCGCCTGCGACCTAGGCTTGCGGGGAGACGACCTAGGCTTGCGGGGAGACGCACGGAGGTCCTCACTGAGGTGAAGGTCCCTCCCTGAGTGAGCAGGAACCAGGCGCCCAGGCACGGGAGCTGTGCAAAAGGCGCCATTCCCGCGCCACTGAACTGGGCTACAGCCCGCGTCCTGGAACTGAGGGCTTTGAACTGAGATCCAGGGCACGAAAATTCGGGGCGTGGGTTCTCCACGACGGTGGGGCACAAGGCAGACACAGCACCCCAAAGCTGTTGAGGTGTACCCTACCATTCCCGCTCTGTTCTCTGTCCCACGGGGTGGGGGGAGGCGAAAAACAGCCCCCCCAAGGACAATAGGAGAGATCTCTGGCGCCACCTAGCGACCAGGAAAAAAAAAGTCACTAACACCCTATAAAACAGGACATTTCTTAAGACTGCTTGAAAAGGGCAGAAGGTTTCTGGAGGACCCAGTGGCCAGCCGGGAAGTTATTCCACGCCAGGCCCCTTCCGACCAGCAGTCTGAGCCCACAGAGGGAGCAGGCACCCACGTCCGGGGCAGACCGGGTGCGCAGAAGAGTGTGCCTGAAACCGGAGGCGCAGGGACTGCATCCCGCTTCGCCATTTGAGAACAGGGACATTTCTTCAGTAAAAACTGCCTAAAACCAGCAGAAAGCTCCCCCAGAAGACAGAGATGGCTCCTGGAAGAGCCAGAGGGGAGCGGAGAAGTTCACCCAAGATGCCAGTCAGTCCGAGCAACACAGTGTCCCAACGCATACGACAAATTAGAAAACAGACAGTAGGGAGTAGAAGAACCACACGCAACCTAAAAACTCCTCAGGAAAGAAGCACACCACAAAAAGAAAACCACTCCCCAGATTGCAACGACAGCAACTTGGAAGAACTTCTGAGCCTTCCAGAAAGAGAATTTAAAATTGCCATGATTAAAAAAGTGATAGATCAGAAGAAGGAAATTGAGTCCCTAAAGAGGGAAGTAAGAGAAATGCAGGAGATCAAAGAATTAATGGAGGAACTAAAGAACTCTGGGAAAAGCAATGAAAGCAGAATAGATGAAATGGAAGAACGAATAAGTAATCTTGAAGACACAGAAATAAAAAGAACCAAAACAGAAAAGGAAAGAGAAGTACGAAGGAAAAAGAATGAAGAAAGACTTCGGGAACTATCTGACTCCATGAGGAAAGGAAATATAAGAGTTACAGGAATTCCAGAAGGAGAGGAGAGAGATGTAGGAACAGAGAAAATATTCATGGATATAATTGAAGAGAACTTCCCAAATGAGAAGAAGGAGCTGAAAATTGATATACAAGAAGCAAGAAGAACAACAAACTTCCACGACGAAAGGAAAAACACAGCAAGACACATAATAGTAAAGCTCCCAAGAATCCAGGACAAGGAAAAAATAATGAAGCTGACAAGAGGGAAGAAACAGATAACATTCAAAGGAAAACCAATCAGGCTGACATCAGACTTCTCTGAAGAAACACTACGGGCAAGGAGAGAGTGGAGGGACGTAGTCAACAGACTCCAAGAAAACAGATGCCAACCAAGAATACTCTATCCCGCAAAGCTCTCTTTCCTCCATGAAGAAAGAATATGGACCTTCCCAGACAAAGAGAAACTCCGGAATTTCATTGCGACTAAACCCCCACTCCAAAAAATACTACAAGGAATCCTAAAGCCAGAACCTCAGAGGGACGAATAACAACGAAAGAAGACCAAAAAAA
The DNA here is from genome assembly GCF_014898055.3 of Talpa occidentalis. Classification (NCBI taxonomy): domain Eukaryota; kingdom Metazoa; phylum Chordata; class Mammalia; order Eulipotyphla; family Talpidae; genus Talpa; species Talpa occidentalis. Next base: position 40,482,433 of record NW_023605083.1, on the reverse strand, counting down.
AAAAAGTTATTAAAAGAATAAATAAATAAAATCAAAGGAAAGACAAACATAATGGCAAATACAGATGCTAACATATCAATATTAACTCTAAATGTAAATGGACTAAACTCTTCAATAAAAAGACACAGAGTTGCAGCCTGGATTAAGAAACAAAACCCAACCTTTTGCTGTCTCCAGGAAACACATTTAGCTACAAAAGATAAAAATAGGCTCAAAGTCAAAGGATGGAAAACAATCCTACAAGCAAATGGGCCAAAAAAGAAAGCAGGAACAGCTATACTTATATCAGATAAAACAGACTTCAAACTCAAAAAAATAAAAAGAGACCCCAATGGTCACTACATTATGATTAAGGGGACAATACTTCAAGAAGAAATAACACTCATTAACATATACTCACCAAACGAAAGAGCACCAAAATATATCAGACAACTGTTGTCCTCTCTGAAAACAGACATCAGAGAAAACACATATGTAGTGGGAGACTTCAACACACCACTATCAACAATGGATAGATCAACAAGACAAAAAATAAGTAAAGAAACTAAAGCTCTAAATAAGGACCTAGAGCATTTGGGCTTAACAGACATCTATAGAACACTAAACCCAAAAAAAACGGAGTACACATTTTTCTCAAGCGCACACGGATCATTCTCCAGGATCGATCACATACTGGGGCACAAGACAAACATCAACAGATACACCAAGATTGAAATCATACCAACCATCTTTTCTGACCACGAAGGCATCAAACTAGAAATAAATCATAAAAAGAAGGCAAGGAACTATCCTACCTCATGGAGATTAAAAGCCACACTACTGGAAGACCACTGGACTAACAAGGAGATCAAAGAAGAAATTAAAAAATTCTTTGAATTGAATGACAAGGAGGACACCAATATCCTAAATGTATGGGATGCAGCAAAAGCAGTAATAAGAGGAAAATATATAGCAATAGAAGCTCACATCAAAAAACAAGAAAGAACTCAAAGAAACAACCTAATCTCGAAGCTCAAAGATCTAGAAAAAGAACAACAAAAAACCCCAGAACCAGTAGAAGAAAAGAAATAATAAAAACCAAAGCAGAAATAAATGAAATTGAAACTAAAAAAACAATCCAAAAGATCAATGAAACCAAGAGCTGGTTCTTTGAAAAAATAAATAAAATAGACAAACCCCTAGCCAGGCTCACAAAGGAAAAAAGGGAGAAAGCACAAATACACAGAATCATAAATGAAAGAGGAGAAATCACAACGGACACAGCAGAAATCAAAAGAATAATCAGTAACTACTATGAACAGTTATATGGAAACAAGTTCAACAATCTAGAGGAGATGGACAAATTCCTACAACTCTACAATCACCCAAAGCTAGATAAAGAAGAAATAGAACACCTAAACAGACCAATTACAAGCAGCGAAATTGAAATGGTAATTAAAAACCTCCCCAAAAACAAAGCCCAGGACCTGATGGATTTACAAATGAATTCTACCAAACATTCAGAGACGAATTAGTGCCTATCCTTCACAAACTCTTCCAAAAAATTGAGAAGGAAGGGACAATACCAAACACGTTCTATGAAGCCAGTATTACACTAATACCAAAACCGAATAAGGACAACACAAAAAAGGAAAACTATAGGCCAATCTCCCTAATGAACACTGATGCAAAAATCCTCAATAAAATTTTAGCTATCAGAATCCAACAATGTATCCATAAGATAATTCACCACGACCAAGTTGGATTCATTCCAGGGGCACAAGGATGGTTTAACATCCGAAAATCAATCAACGTTATCCAACACATCAACAAAAAGAAATATAAAAACCATATGATAATATCAATAGATGCTGAGAAAGCTTTCGACAAAGTGCAACACCCATTCATGATAAAAGCCCTTGAAATTCTTGGGATACAAGGAACATACCTCAACATCATAAAGGTCATCTATGACAAGCCAACAGCCAGTATCATTCTCAATGGTGAAAAGCTGAAAGCAATTCCATTAAGATCTGGAACAAGACAAGGATGTCCACTCTCACCACTGCTTTTCAATATAATACTGGAAGTCCTAGCCAGAGCAATAAGACAAGAGAAAGACATCCAAGGAATCCAAATAGGAAAAGAAGAAGTCAAACTATCACTATTTGCAGATGATATGATAATATACATAGAGAACCCCAAATCTCCACAGAAAAACTAATTCAACTCATCAATCAATTCAGTAAAGTGGCAGGATACAAAATCAACACGCAAAAGTCAGTAGCCTTCCTATACACAAACAATAAATCTGAAGAAGAAGAAATCAAAAAAACCACCCCTTTTATTATCGAAACAAAAAAAATCAAATATTTGGGAATAAATCTAACAAAAGAGGTAAAGGACCTATACAAAGAAAACTATAAAACACTGTTAAAAGAAATAGAAGAAGACACAAAGAAATGGAAAGACATCCCCTGCTCATGGATTGGAAGAATAAACATTATTAAAATGGCCATCCTACCAAAAGCAATATACAGATTCAATGCTATTCCAATCAAAATCTCAATGGCATTCTTCAAAGAAATAGAACAATTATTGATGAAATTCATATGGAATCACCAAAACCCCGAATAGCCAAAGCTCTACTGAAAAAAAAAGAAGGAAATGGAGGCATCACACTCCCAGACTTCAAACTATACTACAAAGCCATAATCATCAAAACTGCATGGTATTGGAACAAGAACAGACATACAGACCAATGGAATCGAATAGAAAATCCAGAAATAAACCCACAGATTTATGGTCAACTAATCTTTGACAAAGGAGCAAAGACTATGCATTGGAGCAAAGAAAGTTTGTTCAATAAATGGTGCTGGGAAAACTGGGTCGCTACATGCAAAAGAATGAAGCTTGACCACTACCTCACACGATACACAAAAATCAACTCAAAATGGATTAAAGAACTAGACATAAGACCTGAAACCATAAAATACATAGAAGGAAATATAGGCGAAACACTACGGGATTTGCACATCAAAGACATCTTTACAGACACATCACCCAAAGCAGTGATAGTGAAGGCAAAGATAAACAGCTGGGACTACATCAAATTAAAGAGCTTCTGCACAGCAAAAGAGACAATAACAAAAACAAAGAGAAACCCCACCAACTGGGAGAACATTTTTGCACCCAACACTAATGATAAAGGACTGATCACAAAAATCTGCAAAGAGCTGATGAGACTCAGCAACAACAAAGAAAATAATCCAGTCAAAAAATGGGCAGAAGAGCTAAAAAGAAACTTCTCTGAAGAGGAAATGCAAATGGCCAACAGACATATGAAAAAATGTTCAACATCACTTGTAATCAGGGAAATGCAAATCAAAACTACCATGCGATACCATCTCACACCAGTGAGAATGGCACATATTAAAAAAACTAGCAACAACAAATGTTGGCGAGGGTGTGGAGAAAAAGGAACTCTTGTGCACTGTTGGTGGGAGTGCAAACTGGTCCAACCACTATGGAGAGCTGTGTGGAGATTTCTGGACCTACTAAACATAGAGCTTCCATATGATCCAGCAATTCAACTCCTAGGTATTTACCCAAAGGACACAGAAACATCAATTCCAAAGAGCACCTGCACTCCTATGTTTATAGCAGCACTGTTTACAATAGCTAAGCTTTGGAAACAACCCAAATGCCCAAAAATAGATGACTGGATCAAGAAGATGTGGTACATATATACCATGGAATATTACTCAGCATTCAAAAAAGATAAACACATGCAATTTGCAGCAACATGGATGGCACTGGAAGGGATCATGCTCAGCGAAATAAGCCAAAAAGAAAAAGAAAAATACCGGATGGTCTCACTCATAGCAGGAATCTAGAAAACTTAAATAAGGGACCAGGAAAATGAATATAAGAAAGTGAAAATCAAAATCAACAAAAAACTATGAACCAGAGACACTTTTTGGGGGTGGGGGGCGGGAGGGGAAGGATTGGGGTCAGAATGGGGCGTTTGCAATTGTATGGGGGAATATAAAAATAAAATTTAATATTTAAAAAAAAAATAGAATTGTAATTGAGTTTACTGAGTTTTTCTCACCCCTCTGTTTGTGTTACCGTCTAACATGCGTACACTAAGTGTATAAGTTTGAAAGGTATAGTCTGATGAACTTTACATAGGCGTATATCCATTGTTACTACTACCAAATATGATGTAGAACATTTCAAGCACCCCAGAAAATTTTATTGAAAAGAACTAAAGCACTTATTAATTACAGGAATCTTTCAAAATTGCATCCATGAACAAATTTATTATATGCAGGTAAACAATTGTAAAACCAACTTAAGAGGAAAAAGCTGTGAGTAATCAGGAGTTTATTATGGGAAGTTCAACTTACATCAGCAGAATATTTTATGATATTATTTCTGATCCTCTCCTTCCATGGACTGTAAGGAGCGAAGGGAAGAAAGGAAGGGATTTCGTAGAGTTGGTGGGACTGAAGGATATTCCGTCTTCATTCTTGCCACTGAAGATGCTCCTACTCTCCAACCCAAAGACCTGTGACATAGCAATCTGGCATGTCAATAATCTACTCCAAGAATTATTAAGAAAATGTCAGAATTGTTGAGGCAGTCTGGATGATGATAGCTGGTATCTGTCAGCAGAGAGGGTGATTATTAACATGTTCATCTTGAGTCTTTTGACATAAGGAACTGAACCCGATTCACAAGTGTTTCCAGGGCACGTTTCATGTCTCTGTTTCTCAGGCTGTAGATGAAGGGGTTCAGCAAGGGGGTGACTACCATATACATCACAGAAGCAGTTACCTTTTCATCACTGGAGGGGGCTGAAGAAGAAAACAGGTAAACTTCTGCAATGGTCCCATAGAATAAAGACACAACGAGGAGGTGGGAGCCACAGGTCGAAAGGACTTTGAAGAATTTCTTAGCAGAGGGTTCTCTCAGAACAGTGGTCCAAATGAGGATATAGGAGCCAACGACACCACTAAAAGGTGTCATGACAATCAACCCTCCCTCAATACTGAGGACCGACTCATTGATAGAGATGTCTGAGCAGCTCATCTTCAGGAGTGTAGTGAGATCACAGAAGAAGTGGTGTATGGCATTGTGAGCACAGAAGGACACTCTAGCCAAGAGCAGGGTGTGCAACAGAGAGTGGAGACAGCTTAAGAACCAGCACCCAGCTGCTAAGGAAACACACAGCTCCGGCCGCATGATGGTGTTGTAGTGGAGTGGGTGACAGATGGCCACATACCTGTCATAGGCCATCACTGCAAGAAGGAATATGTCAAAACAACCAAACCATATTAAAAAATAGGTCTGGGAAATGCACGCTGCATAGGGGATGGACTTGTCATCACTGTGCATGTTTGTCAGGATCTTAGGGACAGTGACAGATGAGAGACACACATCATTTAAGGCCAAATGGCTGAGGAAGAAGTACATGGGGGTGTGGAGGCGCGAGTCCAGCCTGATGAGCAGGATGATGAGCAGGTTCCCCAGCACCGTGGTCAGGTACATGCCCAGGAACAGGGCGAAGAACATGCCCCGCTGCTCTGGACAGATGGGGAGCCCCAGGAGGAGTAACTCGGACACGCTGCTCTGGTTCTCCCACCTCATGCTGCTCGTGTCTCTCCTGGGAAAGAAGAAGAGAGGTAGCGATGTTAGGAGTAGCAAAAAAAGCATAGCAATATCCGCTCTATATAAACATGTGAATTTTTAAATTTTTTGCTCACAGCTATTGATGGGTTCAAAACAGTCTCTCACTGTAGAGACTCAATGGTATACCATACTCTCCCCTTTTCCTACAATTTTTATTTCCATGGAATCAGAGGACATATTTTCTTTTACAGAATTATTTGTGGAACCACAGCCTTGTTCTAGGTATGGCACGAAGCAGTGAGTTCCTCAAAGTGGACAAAAACTCAAAGTCTTAACACTCAAGGCTTGTGCACCATCATATCAATATTAATCAAAATCAAAAACTGGCATGGCATGGCAAAATCATGAGTGACCCAGGACACATAAGTCAGCACTTTTGTCTGCAAAATATAGTTAACACCCTAAATGGAGTAGAAGAGCTAAGAAGTTGTGATAAGCTTACAGTGAAATGGCAGAATCCTTACTGATCATAGATATTGAATATTCTCTTTCAGCACAGAGTCCACCGGGTCCCCAAACCAACTTTCAAATAATGTCAAATATTTATCTTTAACATTCACTATACGGGTATCGGCCTAAGATTTTCCATACAGGATTTGCTTACATCTTCATCATAGCACTAATTAATCAGCACTCTAATAACTCTTTTATGTCTGAGGAGCAAAAGTACATTTTCCTTTTGGACAAAGGTACGTGAATATTGAATCTCCCCTAAAAATAGAGAGTATCTCTGTAAAATCAGAACGCTGAGTGCCATCATTTGTCATTCTGTTGGTCCTAGAGTTATCAATCATAATTACCATCATGCAATTTACAGAGGGATCTCACATACTTTAATTTCAAAAAGTAGAAATATGTCTAGAGATTGTATGAAACATTCAGAAAATATTATTTCTTCATTTCATAAATGACTTAAAGCAACAGCCAAAGAGCGAGATGACCACAGATGGATTCCAGGTTCAGCCTTTTTTGGCAGTGAGGTTAGAATAGGATCACACACACAAGCTGAAGAAGGAATCTAGACTGACTGACTGACTCAAGCAGTGGAGCAGGACAGCAAGGCTTCCTCAGGAACCATGAGCTTGTTGAGGCATCTGCTTATCTTGGTTCACGGCCACTGAGAGGACAGTTTCTGGACCTCCATGTGGAGGCCTGGCTGCCCACTGACGTGTGCTGTGTCAGCCTCACTGAGAAACAGAGGAAGCAAGCAGGAAGCAACTGGACCAACTAGGCTTGAGGGGTGTGCAGAGGCGCCTGTTCTTAGACTTCTACTCGTCCTGCCCCAGACAGCAGTGAAATAGGGATCTCATCACACTGGCACTAGCTTGGGGGAAAGATAATAAGAATCCTTGTCTCTACAGAGTACCAGTCACGAACCAGGTGTGGTGTGGACTGTCTGTGTGGATTGCATCATGTAGCCCTCAAAATTGCACTGTATGAGCAAGTAGTTACCCCTCCTTTCCCAGGGTGGATCTGAATGTCAGGGAGGAAACATGTAAGGTCCAGATGAGGACTGGGCCCAGTGGACCTGCTGCAGGCACTGAGGGTCCCATCCATTAAGCACCTGCCTGGTGGCAGAGACTCCCGGGAACCTTCCTCCCAAACAGAAATGGACCAGTGTTGAAAGATGGTTAATGTGATCCATGAGGGAGGCTTTGGATCCATGAGGTCATGTTACCACCACAGAAAAAAATCTGCAAATGAAGCATCAGCCCCCACATATACACTCTATACACACACGCGCGCACACACACACACACACACACACACACACACGGGCTGCACCCACGCACGCACAAATGCACGCACAAATGCACACACTAAAACTTCAAGTGCTTTGCATTTATAACTCATAAAATACAAGATCACACTTACCAAATGACTCAGTGAAAGTTTCAGTTCCTCCCTCCCCTGCAGCTCATGGGTAAATTCAGGAACCCCTACTCCAGAGCAGGAGCAAATTTCTCTCTTTGCACTTTGCAGTCACTTTACTTACCTGTGATGAGTCACCAGAGGTGAACATGTGGGGTTTATGGAGGAGGGAGGTAGATGGTCGAGATGAAAGGTTGACGATGAGACCGCAGATCACACTCAGCAGTGTGCTATTTGCGGGACCAGTTGGTGCTTCAGTTCTGGGGCAAAGAGGGGGAAAGAATAACATGTCATTAACGTCTCCCACTCTATCTCCAGATTCTCTGACTGCCCTTCTGTTTCATTCCCTTCCCTTCCTTCCCTGCTCTGTCTGGCATGACAGTGAGATCACAAACACACACATATTTGTGAGGGAACATCCATCCACCCATCACACACAGACCCACCTGAAGGACACCTCTGACCTCTGAGCACACAGACACCCTCTGCTCACCTATCCCTGCCCACCTCACCGTGTGTCGTTCCTCCTTACATCAGTCACCTTCTAATCAGTGTCTGAGTCCTCAGCTTCTGCTGTAAGACCAGCAAGAAAGAACTGAGAAGATATCTTGTGTGAGTCCATCGCCTCCTGAGCTTGCTGTGTCTGTCCCCGATGCCAGAGAATACCAGGAGGACACCACTTTATAATCACTTGAAGGACAAGGAAGGTCCCTCAGCTCCTGGTTAAGGAAAGAGAGTAGTTTGACTTTCTCAGTTCGCATCAGACCCTGGGGAGGAGCCTGCATAGAGACTGGATAGTAGACTGTGCTTGTTGGAGGCACCTGAGCGGTGTGGAGGTGTCAGGGGGCACTGACCTGCTCCTAGGCCACCTGAGAAGCAGCGTGACCTGACCCTCCTCTAGCATGAGGAGCCAGCACCTGTTCAGACAGCACTGGGTGCTGGAATCTGTCACTCATTTGTGGTTATCCTAAAAACGTAAAGTCCCTTCTCTCAGTCTTGTTTATTGGTTATAAAGTGCAGATAATTAAAGTATGATAATAATAAAAATTTTTCAAGTTTTGAGGTTATTCCTGCTAAAGCACATAAACGCCCAATAAATGTCAGCCCTTAGTGTCATTACCTTTGCATATTCCAACAAAAGAGAAATATAATTGTTGCTGTTGTTGCAGTTCAAGGTGGTTGAGTGACTTAATCAATTGATCAATTATTTTTCAAAGTTACTTCCACAACACAACACGAGTATGTGAAACTAATGTGAGTAACTCAGCTAGTACAGTTTCACACCAGCTCGGTTTAACTTGGTGACAGACACCCCCAGGCTGATGGCTCTGTGCTGCTCTAGACTCTTCAGAATGTGGACATTTGTGCATGGCCCTTCTCAAGGTTCTCCCCTACACACTTTGCCCAGTTCAGTCCACACCCCCAATTTTTCTTATACATATAAAGTACCTTAGAACTGGGGAGACAATTCCTTCCCACGTCTCCAAAGTCATGGCACCTCTAAGAAAATATGTGCTTTTAACACACCCCTCTGCCCCCCATACCCTATGCTGCACACACAGGGAGCTCACTGGGAATCAGACTCTGAAATGCAGCTTCTCTAGTCCAGACAAAAGGACACCTGCCATCTCCAAGGCAAGTAGCTCGTCCACATATAGTTTTTTTTTTCTCTCCAGTTTTAAAATTTTATTTTCTGTATTTTTTACATCATTTTTCATTTTTGCACAATGTATGCATTTTCCTCTTGGTTATATTCCCCATAGAGCTACCCCACTTTTTTTGAACCTAAATCCTCCTCCCTTCCCCGCCCCCACCCATAGTGTGTCTCTGGTCTATAGTTGCTTGTTGATTTTTACTTTATTATAACTAGTCTTTTTCCTGGTCCCTTATTTAGGTTTTCTAAATTCCTGCTATGAGTGAGACCATCGGTATTTTTCTTTTTCTTTCTGGCTTATTTCACTGAGCTATGCCCAAAAATAGGTGACTGGATCAAGAAGATGTGGTACATGTACACAATGGAATATTATTTAGCAATCAAAAATGATAAAACTCTTGCAATTTGCAGCAACATGGATGGAGCTGGAAGGGATCATGCACAGGTAGTTTTTGTTCTGTCTTTTAACTCTTGGTGAGGGACAGAGTCCTCATAGAGACCAGGGATTTTCCTCAGTTCAAGTCTCTGGAACAGAGCATTCATTCAAGGTAATTTAGCCATGTGACCAAGGTTACAAATAATCATCGCAAATGCTAACAGGTAAGTTATTTTTCAATAATTTTCAAATTATTGAAAAAATAACCACACAACGATTTTTCTGTGGATTGTGAAACATAATAACTTCATCCCATGTGTTCTTCTTTCATTGGAAATATTTGCAAAAAATGACCCATGAAGACATCGGCACATAAGCTTTTCTTTGTAAGGAAATTTTAATGAAAATTTAAATTTTCTAAGTGGGTTAGGACTATTCAATTTAACTGCTCTCATTTGTTTACCTTTGTTAGTTTTTATTTGATACACAGTAAGCTTCCCATTATTAAGATGAACAGTTGGATCATTTTGCCAGATGCATTCATTGTGAAACTATCATGTCAATGAAGTAGAGATACCGTGTGTGACCCTGCAGATGGCCATGTCCCATACTCAGACCCCACCTCCCCTTTTTACCTCTCCTCCTCTAACCATGCAAGCCCTGACCTGCTTACTCTCACTATAGTTTGCTTGTTCTCAAATTTCCATAAAGGGAATCACATAGTATGGGCTATCCTCTGGCAGACTTCTTTCATTAGTATGTTGCTTTAAGAGATATCAGAGTTGCTATATCAATATTTCTTTATTTTATAGCTGAATAATAGTTCACGTGTACCAAACATTGGTTATCACTGGGTTATTTTCCACTTGATACTATTAACATTAAGCTGAACATTTATAAACCAGTTTTGAATGGCCATAGACTTTCACATCTACTGATGATTACCTAAGAGGGAGATGGCTGATTCCAATGTAAGAACCTGGTCAGATTTTATGAACGACTATTGTTTTCAAAGTTGTCATATCGGTTTTCATTCTCAGAAGCAGTGTATGAGAGTTTGAACTCCCTCAAAACCCTAACATACATCAGTTTTTTAAATTATGGTAGATCTAGTCAACTTTTGTTATGACCATTTCTGTAAATTCAGCATTCTACTGGGAGCGTAGTGATGACATTTTGTCAAGTAAATTTGCATTTACTTGATCTCTAATAATATGCAGCATCTAATCATGTCTTATATTTATCTGGTGAAGCATTTGTTCACTTTTTTGGCCCTTGTTTAAGCCATATCACAGGATTTCATCCCATGTGTTTTTCTAAAAAATTTTTATTTGTGATTTCATATTAAGAGTATTTTCTATTTTAATACTGTACATTTTACATTTAGTGCAAGATTTGGCTGGAAGTTTGCTTTAGCGACTGTGGGTATTCAACTCCTTCAACTCCCTTTACTGTCGACTGTATTTCCTCCACTGATTACCCTTGCTCCTCTATGAATTACCTGGTCTACAAATAAGGATCTGTTTATAGGCTCTGTTCTGTTCCATGGACCTATTTTGTTTTTCATCCTTATTCTAACATGAGTCAGACTTTATTACAGTAATTTTATGATCAGCTTATACTTTATTTTTAAAAATTTTTAAGGGTTTATTCATATATACAAAAACTGGGATACAGGCCAGAAGTGGGGATGTGTGAGATTTCACCAGAGACAGAGTAAGGAGCAGAACAGGCAGATTGACTGATATACACTGCTGAGAGGAGCAGCGGGTGAGTCAGGAGAGGTCTGCTGTGCCACGTTGGTAGCTCCCTGGTCAGAGATCGATCGAACTCGTGCTGCAGTGGCTGCGGATATTTCATAGGTTGTGTCTTAACCCCTTGCACCACCAGGGAGGTCCGATTAGCTCATACTTTAGAGGAAGATTCACGTGTCCTCTCGTCAAAACTATTTTGAGTAACCCACGTTCTTGGCATCTCCTTCAAAAACTAGATCAGCTTCCCAATTTGTTGTGAATTTTCAAGTGTTCTCATGTAATCACTACCTTATATTTACAGCTTACCCACGATTTTCCATAGTATAAATCTCCTGAATTTTGTCAGTTTGTTTTTCAGCTAATATCTTTACTTTAACTTCTCTTTGGTAGAATATATTCCAGGTTGCTAGAGATTACTAAAAATATTTTTGTTACATATAAAAATTACGTTCTTCTGTCTTCTGATTCCTTCATTCTTCTATTGCCGCTATTGCATATAAGCTCATTCTTTTAGCTTAGTTTGGTGACCATTGGGTGCATCCGGCTCTGTCACTTTTGACCCTCACCTCTACCTGAAAAGTTGGTAGAGTTCACTCTTCCAGCTTCTCTACTGGGTGAACTAAAAGGAAAGTTATTAAGTCAGCACAGAGTGATCACACCCATACCTATGCATGTGATGCTTGATAATAATATAAGGCTTTTGTTTACATGAGGGAGTAAAAGACAGAAAGTTGGGGAGAAATGAAAACAAAAGTAGGAAAATTAGGAGCATTTCTTTACCAGAATGACATTCATATTATTTGTTGTCTTATAAATATATAGCTCTGTATAGTTATATGAATATATCATGTGCATATATTATGCATTATTTTTATATTGCCAAGGTCACATAATTTAACTGTAAAATACTTCCCAATATGTAAAATTTTATGCGCTCATATCACCATAAGGATTGTACTCATAGAATTGTAATTGAATTTATTGAGTTTTTCTCACCACTCTGTTTTGTGTTACCGCCTAACATGCGTATACTAAGTGTATAAATTTGAAATGTATAGTCTGATGAACTCTACATAGGTGTATGTCCATTGTTACTACTACCAAATAAGATGTAGAACATTTCAAGCACCCCAAAAAATTTCTTTTTGAAAAGAACTAAAGTACTTATTGATAACAGGAATCTTTCAAAATTGCATCCATGAACAAATTTATTATATGCAGGTAAACAATTGTAAAACCAACTTAAGAGGAAAAAGCTGTGAGTAATCAGAAGTTTATTATGGGAAATTCAACTTACACTAGCAGAGATTTTTATGATTTTCTTTCTGAGCCCCTCCTTCCACGGACTATGAGGAGCGAAGGGAAGAAAGGCAGGGATTTCATGGAGCTGGTGGGCCTAAAGGACTTTCCATCCTAATTCCTGCCGCTGAAGATCCTCCTACTCTCCAACCCCAAGACCTGTGACGTTGCAATCAGGCATCATCTACTCCAAGAATTGTTAAGAAAATATCAGAATCATTGAGTCAGTCTGGTTGATGAGCTGGTCTATGACAGCAGAGAGAGTGATTATTAACTCATAAGGTACTTAACCCGATTCACAAGTGTTTCCAGGGCACTTTTCATGTCTCTGTTTCTCAGGCTGTAGATGAAGGGGTTCAGCAAGGGGGTGACTACCATATACATCACAGAAGCAGTTATGTATTCATCACTGGATGTGGATGAGGAAGAAAAAAGGTAAACTTCTGCAATGGTCCCATAGAATAAAGACACAACGAGGAGGTGGGAGCCACAGGTCGAAAGGACTTTGAAGAATTTCTTAGCAGAGGGTTCTCTCAGAACAGTGGTCCAAATGAGGATATAGGAGCCAACGACACCGCTAAAAGGTGTCATGACAATCACCCCTCCCTCAATACTGATGACCAATTCATTGATAGAGATGTCTGAGCAGCTCATCCTCAGGAGTGTAGTGAGGTCACAGAAGAAGTGGTGTATGGCATTGTGAGCACAGAAGGACACTCTAGCCAAGAGCAGGGTGTGCAACAGAGAGTGGAGACAGCTTAAGAACCAGCACCCAGCTGCCAAGGAAATACACAGCTCCGGCCTCATAATGGTATTGTAGTGGAGTGGGTGACAGATGGCAACATACCTGTCATAGGCCATCACTGCAAGAAGGAATATGTCAAAACAACCAAACCATATTAAAAAATATGTCTGGGAAATGCACGCTGCATAGGGGATGGACTTGTCATCACTGTGCATGTTTGTCAGGATCTTAGGGACAGTGACAGATGAGAGACACACATCATTTAAGGCCAAATGGCTGAGGAAGAAGTACATGGGGGTGTGCAGGCGCGAGTCCAGCCTGATGAGCAGGATGATGAGCAGGTTCCCCAGCACCGTGGTCAGGTACATGCCCAGGAACAGGGCGAAGAACATGCCCCGCTGCTCTGGACGGATGGGGAGCCCCAGGAGGAGGAACTCGGACACGCTGCTCTGGTTCTCCCACCTCATGCTGCTCGTGTCTCTCCTGGGAAAGAAGAAGAGAGGTAGCGATGTTAGGAGTAGCAAAAAAAGCATAGCAATATCCGCTCTATATGAACATGTGAATTTTTAAATTTTTTGCTCACAGCTATTGATGGGTTCAAAACAGTCTCTCACTGTAGAGACTCAATGGTATACCATACTCTCCCCTTTTCCTACAATTTTTATTTCCATGGAATCAGAGGACATATTTTCTTTTACAGAATTATTTGTGGAACCACAGCCTTGTTCTAGGTATGGCACAAAGCAGTGAGTTCCTCAAAGTGGACAAAAACTCAAAGTCTTAACACTCAAGGCTTGTGCACCATCATATCAATATTAATCAAAATCAAAAACTGGCATGACATGGCAAAATCATGAGTGACCCAGGACACATAAGTCAGCACTTTTGTCTGCAAAATATAGTTAACACCCTAAATGGAGTAGAAGAGCTAAGAAGTTGTGATAAGCTTACAGTGAAATGGCAGAATCCTTACTGATCATAGATATTGAATATTCTCTTTCAGCACAGAGTCCACCGGGTCCCCAAACCAACTTTCAAATAATGTCAAATATTTATCTTTAACATTCACTATACGGGTATCGGCCTAAGATTTTCCATACAGGATTTGCTTACATCTTCATCATAGCACTAATTAATCAGCACTCTAATAACTCTTTTATGTCTGAGGAGCAAAAGTACATTTTCCTTTTGGACAAAGGTACGTGAATATTGAATCTCCCCTAAAAATAGAGAGTATCTCTGTAAAATCAGAACGCTGAGTGCCATCATTTGTCATTCTGTTGGTCCTAGAGTTATCAATCATAATTACCATCATGCAATTTACAGAGGGATCTCACATACTTTAATTTCAAAAAGTAGAAATATGTCTAGAGATTGTATGAAACATTCAGAAAATATTATTTCTTCATTTCATAAATGACTTAAAGCAACAGCCAAAGAGCGAGATGACCACAGATGGATTCCAGGTTCAGCCTTTTTTGGCAGTGAGGTTAGAATAGGATCACACACACAAGCTGAAGAAGGAATCTAGACTGACTGACTGACTCAAGCAGTGGAGCAGGACAGCAAGGCTTCCTCAGGAACCATGAGCTTGTTGAGGCATCTGCTTATCTTGGTTCACGGCCACTGAGAGGACAGTTTCTGGACTTCCATGTGGAGGCCTGGCTGCCCACTGACGTGTGCTGTGTCAGCCTCACTGAGAAACAGAGGAAGCAAGCAGGAAGCAACTGGACCAACTAGGCTTGAGGGGTGTGCAGAGGCGCCTGTTCTTAGACTTCTACTCGTCCTGCCCCAGACAGCAGTGAAATAGGGATCTCATCACACTGGCACTAGCTTGGGGGAAAGATAATAAGAATCCTTGTCTCTACAGAGCACCAGTCACGAACCAGGTGTGGTGTGGACAGTCTGTGTGGATTGCATCATGTAGCACTCAAAATTGTACTGTATGAGGGAGTAGTTACCTCCTTTCCCAGGGGGGATCTGAATGTCAGGGAGGAAACATGTAAGGTCCAGATGAGGACTGGGCCCAGAGGACCTGCTGCAGGCACTGAGGGTCCCATCCATTAAGCACCTGCCTGGTGGCGGAGACTCACGGGAACTTTCCTCCCAAACAGAAATGGACCAGTGTTGAAAGATGAATAATAGTTCATGAGCAAGGCTTTAGTCTGTCAGGTGAAAGTTATAACCACAGAAAAAAATATCTGCAAATTCAGCGTCAGCCCGCACATATAGTACACATACATACACACACACCCCATACCGTGAAGTGACATGCGTTTATTACTCGAAGAAAATAGAAGATCACTCCTACCAAATGGCTCTGTAACAATTTCAAATCCTCCCTCCTCTGCTGCTCATGGATAAATGCAGGAATCCCTGCTCCAGAGCTGGGAGCACATCTTCTCTCTTTACCCTCTGCCGTCTCTTTCCTTACCTGAGATGAGTAGTCAGAGGTGAACATGTTGGAGTTATGGAGGAGGGAGGTAGATGTTTGTTATGAAAGGGCTGATTAAAAAACTGCGGATCACACCCAGCAGTGGCCCCCACATACTTCATGGGGGACCCCGTTGGTGCTTGTGTCCTGGGCAAAGTGGGGGAAAGAATAACATGTCATTTACTTCTCTCCAACTCATACTCTCCCTGAAACTCTTCCGTTTCGTTTCTTGCCCTTCCTTCCCTGCTCTGTCTGACATGAGGGTGAGGTCACAAACACACACATATTTGTGAGGGAACGTCCATCCACCCATCACACCCAGACCCACCTGGAAGACACATCTGACCTCTGAGCACACAGACACACTCTGCTCACCTAGAATCCCTGCCCACGTCACCGTGTGTTGTTCCTCCTTTTATCAGTCACCTTCTAATCAGTGTCTGAGTCCTCAGCTTCTGCTGGGAAGACCAGCAAGAAAGAACTGAGAAGACATTCTGTGTGAGTCCATCACCTCCTGAACTTGCTATGTCTGTCCCTGATGCCAGAGAACAGCCAGGAGGACACCACTTTATAACCACTTGTAGGACAAGGAAGGTCCCTCAGCTCCTGGTTAAGGAAAAAAGAGTAATTTGATTGTCTCAGTCTTATCAGACCCTGGGGAGGAGCCTGCATAGAGATTGGAAGGACTGAGATAGTTGAAGGCACCTGAGTGGTGTCAGGGTATCAGGGGACACTGACCTGCTCATAGGCCACCTGAGAAGCAGGATAACCTGGCCTTCCTCCATCCGGCATGAGGAAGCCAGCGCCTATTCAGACGGCACTGGGTGCTGGACTCCTTCATCCTAAATAAGTGAAGTCACGTCTCTCAGTCTTGTTTATCAGCTATAAAGTGCAGATAATAAACATGTGACAGTTATGAAGATTTTATTAAAGTTTCGAGATCACTTCTATTAAGCACATAAATGTTAGCCCTTATTGTCATTACCTTTGCATATTCCAACAAAAGATAAATATAATTATTGATGTTGATGCTCGTTCAAGGCAGTTGAGTGACTGTCAGTTGATTCATTATTTTTCAAAGCTGCTTCCACAACACAGCACGAGTATGGGATACAAATGTGAGTGGCTCAGCCAGTACACTTTTACACCAGCTCGGTTTAACCTGGTAACAGACACCCCAGGACTGAATGGCTCCTTGCTCCTCTAGACTCTTCAGAAAGTGGGCATTTGTGCATCACCTTCTCAAGGTTCTCCCCTACACACCTTGCCCAGTTCAGTCCACACCCCCAATTTTCTTATAATGTCCCCAGAACTGGGGACACATTCCTTCTCATGTCTCCAAATTCATGGCACCTCTAAAAAAAGATGTGTCTTTAACACTCTCCTCTGCCCCCCATACACTAGGCCAGCACAGGGCTGCACACACAAGGGGCTCAGTCTGCACACACAGACTGAGAAATGCAGCTTCTCTAGTCCAGACGGAAGGTTGCCTGCCGTCTCCAAGGCAAGTATCTCGTCCACACATTGGTTTCATTTCTCTGTCTTTTAACTCTAGCATCCAGAAAAGGGAGCTCGTAGAGACCAGGGATTTTCCTTAGTTCAAGTCTCTGTGCTACTTTATGTACACAGAACAGAGGATTCATTCAAGATAATTTAGTGACCAATTTTACACATGATCATCCAAAAACGCTTGAAGGTAAATAAAGTAAGAATCAACCAGAACAAAATAATCACACCATGATTATTCTACCTATTGTGAAACAGAACTTGGTATTCATTGAAGATATATGAAAAAAACAGCTGTGAACTTTGCTTTATAATGAAAATTTAAATTTTCTAATTGGTTTGGGATTATTCAAATTAACTTCATCTCATTTGTTTTACCTTTGTAAGTTTTCATTTGATACACAATAAGCTTTTGATTATTAAAATGAATAGGTTGATCAGTTTTATCAAATGCATTCATTGTGAAACTATCATGGCAGTGAAATAGAGATACCGTTCATCACCTTGCAGATGGCCATGTCCCCTATGATGACCCTTCCTCTCCTTTTTACCTCTCCTGCTATAACCATGCAACTCCTGACCCACTTGCTCTCACTATAGATTGCTTATTCTAGAAATTTCCATAAAGGGAATTACATAGTATGGGTTATCCTCTGGCAGACTTCTTTCATTAGTATGTTACTTTGAGACACATCCCAGTTGCTATATCAACAGTACATCATTTTATTGCCTTATAATACTTCATGTGTATCAAATGATTAACGCGGGATTATTTCCCACTTGAATCTGTTAACATTAAACTGAATACGTATGAACCAGTTTTGAATGGACATAGACTTGTGTCTAATGGGTAATTACCTAAGAGTGAGTCAATGCTTAAGTTCAAGGTCTACATTTTAAGAAACTACTAGTTGTCTTATCACTTTTCCTCCTCACGGTGTTTGAGAGGTTGAATCCTTCATAACCCTTAGTTTGATCAGTGTTTTTAACTTTAAGATTATAGCAGATCTGGTCAACTTTTATTATGGCCAGTTCTGTAAATTTAGCAATCTGGTGGGAGTGCAGTGATGAGACTTTGGGATTTTTAATTCACATTTACTTGATCTCTAATAATGTGCTGCATCTAATCATGTCTTATAATTACCTGGTGACACATTTGATCAAACTTTTGCCCAATTGCTTAACCCATATCACAGGATTTTATCACATATCTTCTTCTAAAATTTCAGTAATATGAGATTTTATGTGAAGGATATTTTCTATTTTAATATTTTATATTTTACATTGAGTGCAAGTTTGGCTGGAAGTTCATTTTGGTGACTATGTATATTCAAATCCTTCAACACCCTTTACTGTAGACTGCATTTCCTCCACTGATTGCCCTTGTTCCTCTATGAAGTATCTGGTCTACACAGTATGGATCCTCTCATTGGCTCTGTTCTTTTCCATTGATCTATTTTTTCATCTTTATTCTAACATGAGTCTCACTTGATTACTGTAGTTTTATTATCAGCTCATACTTTAGGGGAAGATTGATCACATCCTCTTGTCAAAACTGTTTTGAGTAACCCAGGTTCTTCACATCTCCTTCAAAAAATTAGAAACAATTTGTCAATTTCCACCACCAAAAGAAAAAGTAAGCCTTTTAAGGGATTGCAATGCTTATCATTGAAGCTTTTGAATCAGGAAACATTCTTTTTTATCTTAACTAATATTATGAAAAATTTTATTGTTCCTCCATTCATTGTGAATTTTCAAGTATTCTTATATAATCACTGTGTTACATCTAGAGCATTAGCCTTGATTTTCCATTAGTATAAGTCTACCGAATTTCCTTAGTTTTTCTATAAATTTCTTCATTTCACCTTCTCCTTCGTGGAATATATTCCAGGTTGGTAGAGATTACCAAAAATATTTTTACTGCATATAAAAACAACATTCTTATTTTATTTTTATATTCCCCATACAATTGCAACCCCCTGATTTTGACCCCAAACCCTCCTTCCCCCACCCCCCCAAGTGTGTCTCTGGTTCACAGTTGTTTGTTGATTTTGACTTTTTTCTTTC
The DNA here is from genome assembly GCF_014898055.3 of Talpa occidentalis. Taxonomy (NCBI): domain Eukaryota; kingdom Metazoa; phylum Chordata; class Mammalia; order Eulipotyphla; family Talpidae; genus Talpa; species Talpa occidentalis. The sequence goes on along the minus strand of NW_023605083.1, from coordinate 40,463,050 downwards.
TTATAGCTATTATTTTTCTTGCTCCCTTATTTAGGTTTTCTAGATTCCTGTTATGAATGAGACTATCCAATATTTTTCTTTTTCTTTCTGGCTTTTTCGCTGAGCATGATCCCTTCCAGCTCCATCCATGTTGCTGCAAATTGCATGTGTGAAAACAACATTCTTTTGTCTTCTGATTCTTTCATCCTTGTATTGCTGCTATTGCTTATTAGCTGTAGCTTGAGGCTTAGTTAGGTGATAATTGGAAGCAGTCAGTCTCCCTCCCCTTGACCCTAACCTCTGCCTGAAAAGTTGGTTGAATCAGTTTTCAGCTCTTCTAGTGGGTGAGCAACAAGAAGGGCACCAAATCAGCATTTTCTTATCACCCCTGCAACTACACACTGGATGCTTGATAAAAATTTCAGTAAAGCCTTTTGTTTTCGTGAGGGAGTAAAAGACAGAAAATTGAGAGTTATGAAAAAAGTAAATACGAAAATTAGGAGCATTTCTATATCAGAATGACATTCATATTATATGGTGATATCTTATAAATATATCTCTATATTCATGTGAACGTATCATTTGTGTATATAGTATATGTATTATTTTCATATTGCCATGGTCATATACATTAACTGTAAAATACACACTCCCCAATTTATACAATTTTATGCACTCACATCACCATAACAATTGAACTCATTAAATAGTGAACATAGTTTATTGAGTTCTTCTCACCCTTCATTTTGTGTGCTGCCTAACATGGGAAAACTGAGTGTAGCAATTTGAAATGTGTAACCTGATAAACTTTAAATAAGCGTATCTCCATTGTTACTATTGCCAAATAAGATGGAGAACATTTCAGGTACCCCAGAAAATTTTTTTTGGAAAAGAACTAAAATCCTTACTATTAACAGAAAGGCAGGGATTTCATGGAGTTGGTGGGACTCACATCCTCCCTCCTCCTCACATCCTATCTACCTGTGATGTAGCAATCAGGCATCATCTACTCCTAGAATTGCTAAGAAAATGTCAGAATCATTGAGGCAGTCTGGTTGATGAAAGCTGGTGTCTGTCAGCAGAGAGGGTGATTATTAACATGTTCATCTTGAGTCTTTTGACGTAAGGAACTTAACCCGATTCACAAGTGTTTCCAGGGCACGTTTCATGTCTCTGTTTCTCAGGCTGTAAATGAAGGGGTTCAGCAAGGGGGTGACAACCATATACATCACAGAAGCAGTTATGTTTTCATCACTGGAGGTGGATGAGGAAGAAAACAGGTAAACTTCTGAAATGGTCCCATAGAATAAAGACACAACGAGGAGGTGGGAGCCACAGGTAGATAGGACTTTGAAGAATTTCTTAGCAGACGGTTCTCTCAGGACAGTGGTCCAAATCCGGATATAGGAGCCAACGACACCACCAAAAGGTGAGAGGACGATCACCCCTCCCTCATAAAAGATGACCAACTCATTGATGGAGATGTCTGAGCAGCTCATCCTAAGGAGTGTAGTGAGATCACAGAAGAAGTGGTGTATGGTATTGTCAGCACAGAAGGACACTCCAGCCAAGAGAAGGGTGTGCAACAGAGAGTGCAGATTGCTGAAGAACCAACATGCAGCTACTAAGAGGACACACATCTCCTGCCTCATGATGGTGGTGTAGTGGAGGGGCTGACAGATGGCCACGTACCTGTCATAGGCCATCACTGCAAGAAGGAAATTGTCGAAACAACCAAACAATATTAAAAAATAGGTCTGGGAGATGCACGCTGCAAAGGAGATGGACTTGTCATTAGTGTGCATGTTGGTGAGCATCTTAGGGACAGTGACAGATGAGAGACACACATCATTGAAGGCCAAGTGGCTGAGGAAGAAGTACATGGGGGTGTGGAGGCGCGAGTCCAGCCTGATGAGCAGGATGATGAGCAGGTTCCCCAGCACCGTGGTCAGGTACATGCCCAGGAACAGGGCGAAGAACAGGCCCCGCTGCTCTGGACGGATGGGGAGCCCCAGGAGGAGGAACTCAGACTCGCCACTCTGGTTCTTCATCTCATGTTTCTCATGTCTCTGCTGGGAAAGAAGAGGAGAGGTAGAAAAGTGAGAAGTAGCCCTACAAACAGCAATATCCTCTATTCATGAACACTTACCAAATGACTCTGTAAATATTATAATTTCTCCCTCCCCTGCTGCTCATGGATAAATGCAGGAACCCCTGCTCCAGAGCGGGGAGCACATCATCTCTCTTTACCCTCTGCAGTCCCTTTCATTACCTGAGATGAGTAGTCAGAGGTGAACATGTGGGAGTTTTGGAGGAGGGAGGGCTGATGAAGAGACTTGGATCACAGCCAGCAGCCGTCCCCATGTGCTTTAGGGGGGCACAATTGGTGCGTATGTCCTGTGGCAAAGAGGGGGAAAGAATAACATGCATTTAGCTCTCTCCAAATCTGTCTCCAGTCTCTTTGACTACTCGTTCCTTCCACTCTCTGTCTGACATAAGGGGAAGTCACACACACAGACCTATTGTGAGGGAGCATTCATCCACCCCTCTCACACACTGATCCACCTGGAGGACACTTCTGATCTATGAGCACAGGACACACTCTGCTCACCTAGAATCCCCTGCTCACTTCACCCTGTGTTGTTCCTTGTTACATCAGTCACCTTCTAATCAGTGCCTGAGTCTCAGCTTCTGCTGGGAAGACCAGCAACAAATAGTAACAAGACATCCTGTGTGAGTCCATTGCCTCCTGAACTTGCTGTGTCTGTCCCTGATGCCAGAGACTAGCCAGAAGGACACCAGTTCACAACCCACTTGAAGGACAGGGAAGGTCCCTCAGCTCCTGATTAAGGAAAGAGAATAATTTGACTGCCTGAGTTCCTGTCAGACCCTGGGGAGGAGCCTGCATCGAGGCTGGAGCGACTGAGCTAGGTGCAGGCACTTGAGCTCTGTGGAGGTATCAGGGGACACTGACCTGCTGATAGGCCATGTGAGAAGCAGTGTGACCTGGCTTTCCTCCAGCATGAGGAAGCCAGCACCTGTTCAGACAGCACTGGGCACTGGCCTCTTTCGATCAATTATTCATCCTAAATAAGTAAAGTCACTTCTCTCAGTCTTGTTTATGAGCTATAAAGTGCAGATAAAATAGTTATGAAGATTTTATTAAAGTTTCGAGGCCATTCCTGCTAAAGCACATAAACACCCAATAAATGTCAGCCCTTATTTTCATCCCTTTGCATATTCCAACAGAAGATAAATATAATCTTTGATGTTGATGCCAGTTCAAGGCAGTTGAGTGACTCTGTGAGTTGATTCATTATTTTGCAAAGCTACTTCCACAACACAACACGAGTATGTGATACAAATGTGAGGGCCCCAGCCTGTGTAGTTTTATACCCACTCTGTCTAATTTGATAACAGGCACCCCCAGGCTGATGGCTCTGTGCTGTTCTAGACTTTCCAAAAGTGGCCATTTGTGCGTGTCCCTTCTCAAGGTTCTCCCCTACACACCTTTCTCAGTTCAGTCCACACCCCCAATTTTTCTTATGCATATAATGTGCACTAGCACCGGGGACACATTCCTTCCCATGTCCCCAAAGTCATGGCACCTCTAAGAAGGAGGATGTATCTTTAACGCTCCCCTCCTGTCCCCATTCTCTAGGCCAGCACAGAGCTGCACACACAGGGTCTCACTGGGCACCAGACTCTGAAATGCAGCTTCTCTAATTCACACAGGACACCTGCCATCTCCAAGACGGGTATCTAGTCCACATGTAGTTTCGTTCTCTGTATTTTAACTCTTGGGGAGGGACAGGGAGCTCATAGACACCAGAGATTTTCTTAGTTCAAGTCTCTGTGCTACTTTATGACATAGAACAGAGGATTCATTCAGGGTAATTTTTTGACCAATTTTACACATGGGCATCCAAAAGCACTAAAAGGTAAATAAAGTACGAAATCACCAGAACAAAATATTCACACAATGGTTTTTCTACCAATTGCGAAACATGATGACTTGATATTCCTTCTTCATTGAAAATATTTTAAGAGATCACCCTCGAAGACATCTGCACCTAAACTTTTCTTTGCAAGGAAATTTTAGTGAAAATTTAAATTTTCTCATTGGTTTAGGACTTTTCAAGTTAACTGCATCTCATTTGTTTTACCTTTGTTAGTTGATACACAATAAGCTTTCAATTATTAAAATGAACAGTTTGCCGGATGCATTCATTGTGAAATTATCACGTCAATGAAGTAGAGATACCATGTGTGACCCTGCAGATGGCCATGTCCCATACTATGACCCCTATCCCCTTTTTACTTCTCCTGCTATAATCATGCAACCCCTGGCTCGCTTACTCTCACTATAGGTTGCTTGTTCTAGAAATTTCCATAAAGGGAATCACATAGTATGGGCTATCCTCTGGCAGACTTCTTTCATTAGTATGTTTTTTTAAGACATATCAACGTTGCTGTATCAACAATACATCATTTTATTGCTTAATAATATTTCATGTGTATCAAATATTGGTTAGCACTGGATTATTTCTCCCTTGAATCTCTTAACATAAGCTGAACATATAAACCATTTTTGAATGGACATAGACTTGTGTCTAATGGGTAATTACCTAAGAGTGAGTCAATGCTTCAGTTCAAGGTCTACATTTTAAGAAACTACTAGTTGTCTTATCACTTTTCCTCCTCACAGTGTTTGAGAGGTTGAATCCTTCATAACCCTTAGTTTGATCAGTGTTTTTAACTTTAAGATTATAGCAGATCTGGTCAACTTTTATTATGGCCAGTTCTGTAAATTTAGCATTCTGGTGGGAGTGCAGTGATGAGACTTTGGGATTTTTAATTCACTTACTTGATCTCTAATAATGTGCTGCATCTAATCATGTCTTATAATTACCTGGTGACACATTTGATCAAACTTTTGCCCAATTGCTTAACCCATATCACAGGATTTTATCACATATCTTCTTCTAAAATATTAATAATATGAGATTTTATATGAAGAGTATTTTCTATTTTAATACTTTATATTTTACATTGAGTGCAAGTTTGGCTGGAAGTTCATTTTGGTGACTATGTATATTCAAATACTTCAACACTCTTCACTGTATTTCCTCCACTGATGCCCTTGTTCCTCTATGAAATATCTGGTCTACACAGTATGGATCCTTTCATTGGCTCTGTTCTTTTCCATTGATCTATTTTTTCATCTTTATTCTCTAACATGATTCTCACTTGATTACTGTAGTTTTATTATCAGCTCATACTTTAGGGGAAGATTGATCACATCCTCTTGTCAAAACTGTTTTGAGTAACCCAGGTTCTTCACATCTCCTTCAAAAAATTAGAAACAATTTGTCAATTTCCACCAAAAAAAAAAAAACCAACAGAAAAATTGTAAGCCTTTTAAGGGATTGCAATGTTTATCATTGAAACTTTTGAATCGGGAAACATTCTTTTTTATCTTAACTAATATTATGAAAATTTTTATTTTTATTTGTTCCTCCATTCATTGTGAATTTTCAAGTATTCTTATATAATCACTGTTACATCTAGAGCATTAGCCTTGATTTTCCATTAGTATAAGTCTGCCGAATTTCCTTAGTTTTTCTGCAAATTTCTTCATTTCACCTTCTCTTTTATAGAATATATTCCAGGTTGGTAGCGATTACTAAAAATATTCTTACTGCGTATAAAGACAACATTCTTTTGTCTTCTGATTCCTTCATCCCTGTATTGCTGCTATTGCTTATTAGCTGTAGCTTGAGGCTTAGTTAGGTGATAATTGGAAGCAGTCAGTCTCCCTCCCCTTGACCCTAACCTCTGCCTGAAAAGTTGGTTGAATCAGTTTTCAGCTCTTCTAGTGGGTGAGCAACAAGGAAGGTACCAAATCAGCATATTCTAATCACACCCACAACTACACACTGGATGCCTGATAACAATTTAAGTAAAGCCTTTTGTTTTCTTGAGGGAGTGAAAGACAGAAAATTGAGAGTTATGAAAAAATTAAGTACAAAAATTAGGAGCATTTCTTTACCAGAATGATATTCATATTATATGGTGATATCTTATAAATATATCTCTATATTCATGTGAACATATAATTTGTGTATATAGTATATATATTATTTTCATATTGCCATGGTCACATACATTATCTGTAAAATACACACTCCCCAATTTATACAATTTTATGCACTCACATCACCATAATGATTGAACTCATTAAATAGTAAACATAGTTTATTGAGTTCTTCTCACCCTTCCCTTTTGTGTATTGCCTAACATGCACGCATTAAGTGTTGCAATTTGAAATGTGTAGCCTGATGAACTTTACATAAGTGTATCTCCATTGTTACTATTGCCAAATAAGATGGAGAACATTTCAAGCACCTCTGAAAAATTTTTTTGAAAAGAACTAAAGTCCTAACTATTAACGGAAAAGCAGGGATTTCATGGAGTTGGTGGGACTCACATCCTCCCTCCTCTCCTACCCCAAGACCTGTGATGTAGCAATCAGGCATCATCTACTCCAAGAATTGTTAAGAAAATGTCAGAATCGTTGAGGCAGTCTGGTTGATGAAAGCTGGTGTCAGTCAGCAGAGAGGGTGATTATTAACATGTTCATCTTGAGTCTTTTGACATAAGGAACTTAACCCGATTCACAAGTGTTTCCAGGGCACGTTTCATGTCTCTGTTTCTCAGGCTGTAGATGAAGGGGTTCAGCAAGGGGGTAACAACCATATACATCAAAGAAGCAGTTACCTTTTCATCACTGGAGGGGTCTGAGGAAGAAAAAAGGTAAACTTCTGCAATGGTCCCACAATACAAAGACACAACGAGGAGGTGGGAGCCACAGGTAGAAAGGACTTTGAAGAATTTCTTAGCAGAGGGTTCTCTCAGGACAGTGGTCCAAATCCGGATATAGGAGCCAACAATACCACCAAAAGGCGAGAGGACGATCACCACCCCCTCATAAAAGATGACCAACTCATTGATGGAGATGTCTGAGCAGCTCATCTTAAGGAGTGTAGTGAGATCACAGAAGAAGTGGTGTATGGTATTGTCAGCACAGAAGGACACTCCAGCCAAGAGAAGGGTGTGCAACAGAGAGTGCAGGTTGCTGAAGAACCAACATGCAGCTACTAAGAGGACACACAGCTCCTGCCTCATGATGGTGGTGTAGTGGAGGGGCTGACAGATGGCCACGTACCTGTCATAGGCCATCACTGCAAGAAGGAAATTGTCAAAACAACCAAACCATATTAAAAAATAGGTCTGGGAGATGCACGCTGCAAAGGAGATGGACTTGTCATTAGTGTGCATGTTGGTGAGCATCTTAGGGACAGTGACAGATGAGAGACACACATCATTGAAGGCCAAGTGGCTGAGGAAGAAGTACATGGGGGTGTGGAGGTGCGAGTCCAGTTTGATGAGCAGCATGATGAGCAGGTTCCCCAGCACCGTGGTCAGGTATATGCCCAGGAACAGGGCGAAGAACAGGCTCTGCTGCTCTGGACGGATGGGGAGCCCCAGGAGGAGGAACTCGGACACGCTGCTCTGGTTCTCCATCTCATGTTTCTCATGTCTCTGCTGGGAAAGAAGAGGAGAGGTAGAAAAGTGAGAAGTAGTCATACAAACAGCAATATCCTCTATTCATGAACACTTACCAAATGACTCTGTAAATATTACAAGTCCTCCCTCCCCTGCTGCTCATGGATTAATGCAGGAATCCTGCTCCAGAGTAGGGAGCACATCTTCTCTCTTTACCATCTGCAGTCCCTTTCCTTACCTGAGATGAGTAGTCAGAGGTGAACATGTGGGAGTTTTGGAGGAGGGGGGTAGATGTTTGAGATGAAAGGGCTGATGAAGAGACTCGGATCACAGCCACCAGCCGTCCCCATGTGCTCTAGGGGGGCACAATTGGTGCTTATGTCCTGTGGCAAAGAGGGGGAAAGAATAACATGCATTTAGCTCTCTCCAAATCTGTTTCCAGTCTCTTTGACTACTCGTTCCTTCCACTCTCTGTCTGACATAAGGGGAAGTCACACACACAGACCTATTGTGAGGGAGCATTCATCCACTCCTCTCACACACTGATCCACCTGGAGGACACTTCTGATCTATGAGCACAGGACACACTCTGCTCACCTAGAATCCCCTGCTCACTTCACCCTGTGTTGTTCCTTGTTACATCAGTCACCTTCTAATCAGTGCCTGAGTCTCAGCTTCTGCTGGGAAGACCAGCAACAAATAGTAACAAGACATCCTTGTGAGTCCATTGCCTCCTGAACTTGCTGTGTCTGTCCCTGATTCCAGGGAATAGCCAGAAGGACACCAGTTTACAACCCACTTGAAGGACAGGGAAGGTCCCTCAGCTCCTGATTAAGGAAAGAGAATAATTTGACTGCCTGAGTTCCTGTCAGACCCTGGGGAGGAGCCTGCATCGAGGCTGGAGGACCTGAGCTAGGTGCAGGCACTTGAGCTCTGTCGAGGTATCAGGGGACACTGACCTGCTGATAGGCCATGTGAGAAGCAGTGTGACCTGGCTTTCCTCCAGCATGAGGAAGCCAGCACTTATTCAGGCAGCACTGGGCGCTGGCCTCTGTCAATCAGTCTTGTTTAACAGCTATAAAGTGCAGATAAAATAGTTATGAAGATTTTATTAAAGTTTCGAGGCCATTCCTGCTAAAGCACATAAACACCCAATAAATGTCAGCCCTTATTTTCATCCCTTTGCATATTCCAACAAAAGATAAATATAATCTTTGATGTTGATGCCAGTTCAAGGCAGTTGAGTGACTCTGAGTTGATTCATTTTTTTTAAAGCTACTTCCACAACACAACACAAGTATGTGATACAAATGTGAGGGCCTCAGCCTGTGTAGTTTATACCCACTCAGTTTAACTTGGTTAACAGGCACCCCCAGGCTGATGGCTCTGTGTGCTGCTCTAGACTTTCCAAAAGTGGCCATTTGTGCATGTCCCTTCTCAAGGTTCTCCCCTACACACCTTTCTCAGTTCAGTCCACACCCCCAATTTTTCTTATGCATATAATGTGCACTTGCACTGGGGACACATTCCTTCCCATGTCCCCAAAGTCATGGCACCTCTAAGAAGGAGGATGTGTCTTTATGCTCCCTTCATGCCCCTATTCTTTAGGCCAGCATAGGGCTGCGCACACAGGGTCTCACTGGGCACCAGACTCTGAAATGCAGCTTCTCTAATTCACACAGGACACCTGCCATCTCCAAGACGGGTATCTAGTCCACATGTAGTTTTCGTTCTCTGTATTTTAACTCTTGGGGAGGGACAGAGAGCTCATAGACACCAGACATTTTCTTAGTTCAAGTCTCTGTGCTACTTTATGACATAGAACAGAGGATTCACTCAGGGTAATTTTTTGACCAATTTTACACATGGTCATCCAAAGGCACTAAAAGGTAAATAAAGTACGTTGTCACCGGAGCAAAATAATCACACAATGGTTTTTCTACCAATTGCGAAACATGATGACTTGATATTCCTTCTTCATTGAAAATATTTTAAGAGATCACCCTCGAAGACATCTGCACCTAAACTTTTCTTTGCAAGGAAATTTTAGTGAAAATTTAACATTTGTTATTGGTTTAGGACTTTTCAAGTTAACTGCATCTCATTTGTTTTACCTTTGTTAGTTGATACACAATAAGCTTTCGATTATTAAAATGAACAGTTTGCCAGATGCATTCATTGTGAAACTATCATGTCAATGAAGTAGAGATACCATGTGTGACCCTGCAGATGGCCATGTCCCATACTATGACCCCTCCCCCCTTTTTACTTCTCCTGCTATAATCATGCAACCCCTGGCTCGCTTACTCTCACTATAGGTTGCTTGTTCTAGAAATTTCCATAACGGGAATCACATAGTATGGGCTATCCTCTGGCAGACTTCTTTCATTAGTATGTTACTTTAAGACACATCAACATTGCTATATCAACAATGCATCGTTTTATTGCTTAATAATATTTCATGTGTGTCAAATATTGGTTAGCACTAGATTATTTCCCCCTTGAATTTTTTAACATAAGCTGAAGGATATAAACCAGTTTTAAATGGACATAGACTTTTGCTTGTAATGGATAGTTACCTACGAGTAAGTCAACACTTAAGTACCTGGTCAACATTTTAAGAAACTACTAGTGTTTTTCTAAGTTGTTATATCACTTTTGATTCTAACAGTTTATGAGAGTTTGAATTCCTTCATAAGTTTGAGCAATGTTTTTAACTTAGTTTGATCAGTGTTTTTAACTTTAAATTTCTAGTAGATCTTGTCAGCTTTTGTTATGACCAATTCTGTAAACTTAACATTTTACTGGGAGCACAGTGATAACACTTTAGATTTTTAATTTGCGTTTACTTGATCTCTAATAATGTGCAGCATCTAATCATATCTTATATTTATCTGGTGAAGCATATGTTCAGATCTTTTACACAATTTTCAAACTGGAATTTGTGCCCATTATTGAGTCTTTGAAAGTTTTTACATATTTTGATTTCACGTACATATTGCATTTATTACTTAGAAGTACTTACTTCCTATGTATTTTATAGTCTTATTCTTTTAAAGGTATTATTCAAAAAAGCATGAGAAGTTCAATTTGATTAAGTTCAATTTTCAGTACCTTCTTTATGAATTGCAGTGTCTATGCTTTTCTAAGAAACCTTTGCTTAACCCAACATCACAGGATTTTATCCTATGTGTTCTCCAATTTTTATAATTTGAGAATTCATTTTAGTAGTATTACCTATTTTAATACTCTACATTTTACATTTAGTGCCAGATTTGGCCGGAAGTTTGTTTTGTTGACTCTGGGTATTCAGTTCCTCAGCATCCTTTGCAGAAAGACTGTATTTCCTTCACTGAATTGCCCTTTTTCCTGTGTGAATTATTGGGGTTACACAGTATGAATCTATTTATGGGCTCTGTTCTGTTCCATTGACTATTTTGTCATCTTTATTCTGACATGAGTCTGACTTGATTGCAATAGTTTTATGATCAGGTCATACATAGGTAAAGATTCATCTCGTCCTCTTGTCACAGCTGCTTTTGCTAACAGTTGTTTGCATCTCCTTAAAAAATTTAGATTCAGGATGTCAGTTTCTACCAAAATAAGTAGAAAGAAATAAGGAAAAGCATTTTAGAATTTTGATGGGGTTGCAATGCTTATCATTTTTGGTTTTGATACAGTCAATATTCATTTTTATATTTACTAATAAGATTATTTCCACTGATTGATTTCTTTGTGAATATTCAAGTTTTCTCATATAAGCACTACCTTATATCTAGAGAATTACTCTTGGGACTCCATTAGCATATCTGCTGGCATTTTTTTTTTTAGTTGTGTCTTTCTGTAAATATCAATATTTCACCTTCATTATGGAAGAATAAATTTCAGGCTGTTACAGTTAATACTGTAGCTTTCCTGTATAAAGATATCATTATTTTGTATTCTGATATGATTCAGTCTTCTGATGCTACTGTTGTTCATGAGCTAATTCTTGTGTCTTAGTGAATCAACACTTAAGCACAAGGTCAACATTTTAAGAAAGTACTAGTGTTTTTCTAAGTTGTTATGTCACTTTTGATTCTAACAGATGTGTATGAGAGTTTAAATTCCTTCATAAGTTTGATCAGTGTTTTTAACTTTAAAATTTAGTTTGATCACTATTTTTAACTTTAGTTTTAACTTTAGTTTGATCACTGTTTTTAACTTCAAAATTCTAGTAGAGCTTTTCAGCTTCTGTTATGACCAAAACATGATGATTGGGTATACAGAGTCACCAAACACTTTTGACCCTCACCTCCTCCTTGAAAATTTGGTTGAGTTCATTATTCCAGCTCTTGTAGCATGTGAACAACCATGAGGTTTTCCAAATCAGCTCACACCTCTGCACACCAGACAACCCCTTGGTGATGGATTTGGGAAAGAGTTCCTAGGAAATGTTTGATAATAATGCAAGAAGAGGTAAAACTTTTTATTTGTGTTATGGAGGAACTAAAACAGAAAATTGGGGAGGAAAGAAAAAAGCAAATAGGAAAATTGGGAACATTTCTTTCCCAGAATAATGGCATTCATTTTATATAGAGATAGCATAAGTATTTATCTCTATGTTTATCTGAATGTATCATATATATATATATATATATATATGTTGCATGCACTTTTTGCATGTTGCAATGTCACATATATTAACTAAAATACACACTCCCCAATTTATATAATTTTTTTGCTTTTTTATTTTATATATATATATTTTTTAAGATTTATTTATTTATTTATACAAGCGCTGGGTACAGTCAGAAGCGCGGGAGAGTGAGAGAATTCACCAGAGTCAGAGGGGAGAGCAGAGCAGGCAGACCAACAAAGCACACTGCTGAGGGGAGCAGCGGGCGGCAGGAGAGGTCTGCGCACCATGTGGGACCCTTGCCTGGTGGCCGGGGATTGAACCGACGCTGCAGAGGCTGCGGGTAGCCTCGCAACCCAGCGCTCAACCACTGCGCCAGGGAGGCCCATATTTCTTACATCATTTTTCATTTTTGCACAATGTATACATTTCCATCTTGGTTATATTCCCCATACAGTTGTGTCCCCCTTTTTTTGACCCCAATCCTTCCTCTTCCCCCACCCCAGTAATTCTCTGATGTCTGTTTTCAGAGATGATAACAGTAGTCTATTTTGGTGCTCCTTCATTTGATGAGTATATGCTAATGAATGTTTTTCTTCTTGAAGTATTGTCCCTTTGATATAATGTAGTGACCGTCTGGGTCTCTTTTTAACTTTTTGTGTTTGAAATCTGTTTTATCTGATATAAGTATAGTTGTTCCTGCCTTCTTTTTGGTCCATTTGCTTGTAGGATTGTTTTCCATCCTTTTACTTTCAGTCTATTTTTATCTTTTGAGGTTAAATGAGTTTCCTGGGGACAGCAAAAGGTTGGGTTTTGTTTCTTAATCCAGCCTCAACTCTGTGTCTTTTTGTTGAAGAGTTTAGTCCATTTACATTTAGGGTTAATATTGATATGTTAGCGTCTGTATTTGCCATTTTGTTTGACTTTTCTCTGGTTTTATTTATTTTTTTAGTGATTTTTTTTTTTTGGTCTTGTTTCGTTCTTATTCATCCCTCTGTTGGTTCTGGCTTTAGGACTCCTTGTAGTATTTTTTGGAGTGGGGGTTTAGTCATAATGAAATTCCAGAGTTTCTATTTGTCTGGGAAGGTCCTTATTCTTTCTTCATAGAGGAAGGAGAGCTTTGCGGGATAGAGTATTCTTGGTTGGCATTTGTTGTCATGGAGTCTGTTAACTATGTCCCTCCACTCTCTCCTTGCCTGTAGTGTTTCTTCAGAGAAGTCTGATGTCAGCCTGATTGGTTTTCATTTGTATGTTACCCGTTTCTTTCCTCTTGCCATCTTCATTATTTTTTCCCTGTCTTGGATTCTTGGGAGCTTTACTATTATGTGTCTTTTCCTTTCAACGTGGAAGTTTGGTGTTCTTCTTGCTTCTTGTATGTCTGTTTTCAGCTCCTTCTTCATGTTTGGGAAGTTCTCTTCTATTATTTCCTTGAATATTTTCTCTGTTCCTATGTCTCTCTCCTGTCCTTCTGGGATTCCTATAACTCTTATATTTCCTTTCCTCATGAAGTCAGATAGTTCCCGAAGTCTTTCTTCAGTCTTTTTCCTTCATACTTCTCTTTCCTTTTCTGTTTTGGTTCTTTTTATTTCTGTGTCTTCGAGAGTGCTTATTCGTTCTTCCATTTTATCTATTCTGTTATCACTGCTTTTCCCAGTGTTCTTTAGCTCTTCCATTAGTCCTTTGATCTCCTGCATTTCCTTCACTTCCCTCTTTAGGGACTCAATTTCATTCTTCTGATCATTGTTTTCCTTAATGACTTCTGTTGGTTTTTTAATTTTTAAATTCTCTTTCTGGAAGGCTCAGAAGTTCTTCCAAGTCACTGTTGTTGCCATTTGGTGGGTGGTTTTCTTTTTGTGGTGTGTCTTTTTCCTGAGGACTTGCTAGGTTGCGTGTACTTTTTCTTCTCCCTGCTGCTTGTTTTCTGATTTGTCCTATGCATTGGGACACTGTGTCGCTGGTACTGGCCAGCATCTTTTTGGTGTGCTTTTTCTGGGATTTTGGAAACTGGCGGTCCAATGGAGTCAAATACTGTTATGCCAGAAGTCCAGCGAGGCAGTGGTACTATGAGTATGTTAATGGTTGCTGTCACAGAATATCTCCTCCTTCTGTGTTTGTTTTAATTCCAAAGGTGTATCTTGAAGTCCCACAGACTGCCTGGGATGGCTGGATTCCCCTCGGGGCTCCAAATCACTGGATTCCCCTCTGGGCTCCAACTCCCTGCCAGGTGGGACCTGGCTTGTGGGGGGCCTTCAGCTCGCCTCTGGCTGTGGGGGCAGCCCTCTCCCAGTTTCAAGCAGTCTTTACTGAAGCAAAGGTCCCTATCCTAAAATGGCGAGTCGGAAACGCACTTTCCTGTGCCTGAGGTCTGCCTGCTCCCCCTCTGGGTTCGGATGGCTGGCCAGATGGGGCCTGGCATGGGGGCAGCTTCCCAGCTCACCTCTGGCTGCGCGGGGAGCCTTCTCCCAGTTTCAAGCAATCTTTATTGAAGGAAGGTCCCTATTCTAAAATGGCGTGTCCGAAGAGCACTTTCCTGCACCTGTAGTCTGCCCCAATTTATATAATTTTATTCACATGCACACCACCGTAACTTTTCCATTCAGAAAATTATAATTAAGGGTTGTTGTATTTGATTTACTTTATTTGTATTTGATTTACTTTGATTTACTGTCTAGTATGCATAGGCTAAGTGTATAAATTTGAACTGTATAGCCTGATGAATTTTTACCTGAGCAAATAACAATTTAACTACCACCAGGATAAGATATAGAAGATTTCTTGCACTTAGAACTCTATTCTTAAAATAAATAAAACACTCATTAAAAAGAAAATGTGGACAGTCACATCAATGTGCATAGTTTTTAAAGGCATGCCAGCACATTAAAACCAACACCTCACAAGAAATGAAGTTTTGAGTCATTAGAAGTTTATTGTGGGAATGTCAAATTTAAAAAATTGGAAATTCAATTGATGAAAGCAGAATTTTCTATGACACTCTTTCTAGCACCCTCCTTCTCTGACTGTGAAGGGCCAAGAGAAAAAAGACTGGTTTTCCTGGAGCTGGTGGGACAGAATGAGTTACATCCTCATTATTGCCACTTTATACCCTCACTCATCTCCAACCCCTAGCACTGTGCAAGTTGCAATTAGGCATCACGTATTCCAAGAATTGTTAAAAATCATTGAAAGTCAGTCTGAGTAAAGAA
This sequence comes from Talpa occidentalis, assembly GCF_014898055.3. Taxonomy (NCBI): domain Eukaryota; kingdom Metazoa; phylum Chordata; class Mammalia; order Eulipotyphla; family Talpidae; genus Talpa; species Talpa occidentalis. The sequence continues at coordinate 40,447,681 of NW_023605083.1, read as the reverse complement.
AACTGTTGTATGTGAGCAGAGAGGGAAACTGGAGAGGCCAACTTCCCTGACCTGTTCATGCAGTCCACATTCAACTGGATACTCAGTATATCAGTTAAGGTCTAATAATTTCCTTCTTGTTTTGACTCTATTATTAACACTTTCAGATCGAGTCTTTTGACATAAGGAACTTAGCCCTATTAACAAGTGTTTCCAGGGCACGTTTCATGTCTCTGTTTCTCAGGCTGTAGATAAAAGGGTTCAGCATGGGGGTGACTATCATATACATCACAGAGGCAAGTATGTTTTTATTATTGGAGGTGGATGAGGAGGAGAAAAAATAAACTTCTGCAATAGTCCCATAGTATAAAGACACAACGAGGAGGTGGGAGCCACAGGTAGAGAGGACTTTGAGGAATTTCTTAGCAGAGGGGTCTCTCAGGACGGTGGTCCAAATCCGGATATAGGAGCCCAAGATGCCACTCAGAGGTACAATGATAATCATCCCTCCCTCGATGAAGATGACCAACATATTGAGTGAGACATCTGAGCAGCTCATCTTCAGGAGTGTAGAGAGATCACAGAAGAAGTGGGGAATGGTGTTGTCAGCACAGAAGGACAATCGGGTAAAGAGGATGGTGTTCAAGAGAGAGTGGAAAAGGCAGAAAAGCCAGGACCCAGCTACTAAGGAGACACACAGCTCCTGCCTCATGACAGTGGTGTAGTGGAGGGGCTGACAGATGGCCACGTACCTGTCATAGGCCATCACTGCAAGAAGGAAATTGTCAAGACAACCAAACAATATGAAAAAATATGTCTGGGAAACGCACTCTGAATAGGGGATGGACTTGTGATCAGCCTGCATGTTCATCAACATCTTAGGGACAGTGACAGATGATAAACACATATCATTGAAGGCCAGTTGGCTGAGGAAGAAGTACATGGGGGTGTGGAGGCGCGAGTCCAGCCTGATGAGCAGGATGATGAGCAGGTTCCCCAGCACCGTGGTCAGGTACATGCCCAGGAACAGGGCAAAGAACAGGCCCCACTGCCCTGGACGGATGGGGAGCCCCAGGAGGAGGAACTCGGACATGCTGCTCTGGTTCTCCCACCTCATGTTCATGTCTCTGCTAGGGATGAAGGAAAGAAGAGATAGGGAGTCTAGAATTAGCCACATTATAGTGATATCCTTTTTACATGAAAGTATTTATTTTTTTTTTTTTTTTTTTTTTTTTTTAGGATGGTTACATAGATTTTAATTCTATTTCAATTAAACTTTAACTTTCAATTCAGCAGGCATGTTTTGAAAATATGCTACACGGTAATGTTATACAGTGAAATATTTTTTAAAATATGTATCTGTTATCGAAGCCTGGATCAGTGATTTAATATATACTGTCTGTGCTGTCAGATGAGAGAGAAATTGATGCAGGGGGCCTTGCTGCCCCAGCCAGGTAAGACACTGGCAAGCGGCTAAGAAAAAGGCCCTCATACCATGAGGCCGAAGTTAAAGGGCCTCACACCGTGGGGCCAAAGATTTCCAAAGAGCCTCACACCATGGGGCTGAAGACTTAACATCCCTTTGTTTTTTGTTCTTTGTCATGTAAGAGAAAAACCTCTCAGAAAATACATTGGGCAATAAATTATATGTATAAGAATATTATAAGCACATGGCACGGACAATAACCTGCTTAAAAATTAAACACTGTAAATATGGCCTGCCTGACAATGGGAAAGAGTTTGTTATACATGAACATGCCTGACAAGCAATCCAGGACAATGATTATAGTAAGTCCTCCTTTTGCCTTTTTTTGAAAAGTTTCTTAGGAAAGTTTTTTTTTTTTTTTTTTTTTTTTTTTTTTTTAAATATTAAATTTTATTTTTATATTCCCCCATACAATTGCAAACGCCCCATTCTGACCCCAATCCTTCCCCTCCCGAAAGTATTTATTTTTAACAAGATTTTTCTTTATTGCTCATGCTTGTTGATGCATGAATCATGGTTTGTCACAGTTGGTCTCCACTAGTGCATGATACCCCTCACAAAATAACAAGATTTCCTTCCATGGAACCAGAGGGCACTTTCCTTTATTACACAGATATATATTGAACAACAGTCTTGTTCCAGGCACCACATAAAGCACTGAGTTCATTATAGTCTACTTGAAATGAGTCTCTATGTTCAAGGAGTTTACATCTTTATATCACGCTAGGTCCACCATCAATGATGGGCATAACATAGAAAAAAATGAGATGATCAGCAGGAGACACACAGCCCTCATGTCCTCTTAAAAGTTTGTGGAACTCTGTAAACTGGAATAGGATAGCTAGTGATTTGTTGCAGTCTTACTGTGAAACTTGTGTAATCCCTAAACATCACTACCAAAGTATCCATCCAGATTCCCAATGAATGGTGATAAGAATGTCAAAAATTTATCATGAACATGCCAGACAATATTCCAAAGGCTTTACAAGCACTATTAATAATAGAATAATCCTAATTAATAATTGCTCTAATACCCACTTTAACTCTGAGGAAAGCATTTGGTGAGGTGTGAGGCTATACCACACATAAGCAGAACTAGTGAATTGAAAATGTGTGTCTAAGCAGAATCCATCACCTGCATGGGTGTCATAGCCCTCATTAGACATGCTGGGTGACCTCACCTGTCACTCCATTGGTCCAAGATGTATCAATCATATTGATACATCATACAACACAAAAAGGGCTTTCACACAACTTTAATTTCAAGAAGTAATTCTGTATCTACTGACTATGGTATATAAGGCAAATATGCTTTTTATTTCATAAATGTGATAAAACCAAAGACAAAAATTACCACATGAGGTTGCTCAGTTCTCTGGTGGTGGATTCCAGGTTCACCCTTCGACAGGTTAGAATTAGGGTTACACACACACACATGCACACACACACAGAATAGGGTTCCTCACTGACTCAAGCAGTGGAGCAGGACTGCAAGGCTCCTCAGGGACCATGAACTTGCTGAGGGCTCTGCTTATCTTGATTCACTGCCACTGAGAGGACAGTGTCTGGACCCCCATGTGGAGGTCTGGTTGCCCACTCATGTGTGGTGTGAGAACCAGAGGAAACAAGCAGGAACCAACTGGAGCAACTTGATTCAGATAGGACCTTGATTCAGATAGGGCTTGTGAGGAAGGCGCTGGGTCCCGAGCCATGGAAGGATCAGGCCATGTGATCCAGCATGTGAGGGGTATACAGGGACCCCTGTTCTTAGACTTTTACTCATCCTGCCCCAGACAGCAGTGAAGTGAGGATCTCTATCACACTGGCACTGACTTTGGGAAAGAGAATAAGAATTCTCTTTACTGAGCACCAATCATGAGCCAGGCTTGGTGATGGACAGTCTGTATGCATGGCCTCATTTAGTCCTAAAAACAGCACTGTATGTGGGGGTAGTTACCCCTCCTTTCCCAGGGAGGGATCTGAATGTCAGAGAGCAAACATAAGGGCCAGATGAAAACTGGGCCCCAGTGGGACCTGCTGCAGGCACTAAGGTCCCATCCATTAATACCTGACAGCTGCCCAGTAGTGGAGACTTGAGTGACCCTCTCAATGCAGAGCATGACCACTGTGAATGCCCACTAAATGGTCAGTAGTGAGTCACTTCAACCCCATGCAGGGATGGAACCATCACAGAAACACTGCTTGTATATAAACATCAACACATACACATAAAACATGAAGTGACGTGTATATATATAGCTCACCAAATGCAAGGTACACATCCCTCATCATTGAGTAATGATTTCAAGTCCTCCCTCCCCTGCTGCTTTTGGATAAATGCAGGGACCCCATATCCAGAGTGGGGAACACATCTTCTCTCTTTATACTCTGCAATCTCTTTACTTACCTGTGATGAGTAGCCAGAGCTGAACATGTGAGAGTTATGCAGGAGGGAGGGCAGGTGTTGGAGATCAGTGGGCTGGTGAAGAGACCAGATCCCACCCAGCAGGGATTTATACTTTTTAATGGGTTTTAGTTGGTGCTGGTGCTCTGGGCCAAAGAGAATCAACCATGAATCATTCTTTGTTCTCTGCTCACTCTATCTTCTGTCTCTCTGCCCTTCTCTTCCCTTCCATTTCGTTCCCTCTCCCTCTCTCTCTCTAGAGAGAGATGGGTATCCTCTCTCATCTCTCTGGAGAGAGATGGGTATCCCCCACACAGATATACATTAGTTAGGGAACATCCATCCACGCTATCACACACAGACCCACATGGAAAACACATTTGTCCTCAGAGCACAGAGATACACTCTGCTCACCTAGAATCCCCCGCCATCCAGCCTGTGTCATTTCTTGTTACATCAGGCACCTTCTAATCGGTGTCGGAGTCCTCAGCTGCTGTCGAGAAGACCAGCAATAAATACTTCGAAGACATCCTCTGTGAGCCCATCACCTACTGAGATTGCTGTGTCTGTCCCTGATGCCAGAGAACAGCCAGGAGGACACAACTTTATAAACCACTGAGAGGACAAGGACAAGGTCCCTTAGCTCCTGGTTAAGGAAAGACAGTCACTTAATTGTTTCCAGTTCTTGCAAGACCTTAGGGAGGAGCCTGCATAGAGGCTGGAGGGACTGAGTTGGTAGAGTCACCTGAGCATGTGAGAGGATGTCCCAGGTATCAGGGGGACCCTGGGCTCCTCTCCCTATAGTTCCAACCAGGTAGCAGCTGGCATGATGTCCTCTAAGGCCAATGTACCCAATGCTTTGGGCTTTCCAGTCACCCATTGTTGACCCTAAATAAGTAAAGTAACTTCCCTCAATCTTGTTTTACTTGTTATAAATGCAGATGCTAGTGGTATAAATATTCATGTTTCTATTAAGACTATATTAAATCACTCATGCTAAAGCATCAGGTACATGTCAACTTACTGTCATTATCTTTGTATATTCCAGCAAAAGATAAACATATCTATAATCTATAATTGGATAAATATCTTAATATTATAGCATTGATGGTTTTTGAATGACTCGATTTTCAAAGTTTAATTTTTCAAGTCCTGCTTCTCCATGAGAAAGACCTAAGCACCCCCCATAGAACAATACAACCATGTGATACACATTTCAGTGAATCAGCCAGCATGTGTACCCCTGTGTAAACATGTAAAGGGACACCACCAGGCTGGATGGCTCTGTGCTCATTTAGACTCTTCAGGAAGTGGCCTTTTGTGCAGATTGGAGAGGCAGAAGTAAAACCATCTCATTCACAGCTGCATAGCATGTATGGAGGAAATCCTATGGGGTCCACCAAGGTCAGTGGGAACAAGAAAAAGGGACATCAGTGCCTCCCCGGTGGCGCAGCAGTTGAGCGCTGGGCTGCGAAGCTGCCTGCAGCCTCTACAGCACCGGTTCTATCCCCGGCCACCGGCGAGGGTCCCACATGGCGCACAGACCTCTCCTGCCGCACCTGCTGCTCCCCTCAGCAGTGTACTTCATCAGTCTGCCTGTTCTGTTCCCTGCTCTGGCTCTGGTGAATTCTCTCACCCTCCCACACTTCTGACTGTACCCAGTGCTTGTATAAATAAATAAATAAATATTTAAAAAAGAAAAAGGGACATCAGCAAGAGGGCAGAACAAGAATTTTCTACCATTGTCACCTAACAAGTCGCAGTTTTGACAATGCCACATAAGTCAGAGTTCTGTGTGACAGTCTGGGAATTTAGTGGAGAATTTCCAGCTCATTATTAGTGGGGGAAGAAAATCCAAGAATAGACACATGAGAGAGGGTAAGAACAGTTTCACTCTACATGCATCATCCATCACCCAAATCATACAGCTCTATTCGAGGAGATCCTCCCCTATCCACCATTTCTCCCTTGCTGGGGAACTTAACTGAGCACCCAGTTTCCCCAGATATGTGGGAAGCTGCCCAAGGGGCCCACTTTATTCATGTTTCCTGTAAAGTTGTGTGACCTAGGAGGTTAATGGGTGGGGGAAGGTCTGGGAGCACAGAAATCAGAATTCAGATCTCCATCAAGGAATGCAATTAACAGTTTTGCAGTTCCTCTTACTAACAACTTCATGGAGTCCATTGGAAAGTTAACCCACAAATCTCCAGGGAACTTCAAATGTGACCCCAGTTGGCCCACATTCACCTTCAGCACTTCACAAGCCTCATCCCCTGCCTTCCTGCTCTTGGGATTGACCTCTAAGCACATACTTCCACGAACATTAAGTGCAAACCTTTGCAGATGACTGGCAAGCCTGTGCAATAAACAGCCCCACTGGGTGGAGCGATGGCTCTCCTGAGTGTGCCATATCCCAAGGCTTATAGAAACACAAAAAGACACAAAACACCCTAAAACAAAAAGCAGTTGGTTAAAAGGACAGAGATAGTTGCAAAAATCTCTATTGGCTTCTCTGTGCCTGGAAGTTTGAATGAGCTCTCTGGGGTCAGGGGGAACAAACAGGATGAGCATTTGGAACAGGTGACAGGAAACAGGAAGTGGGGTGGGGCGGCAACAAGGATGGGCTTCTGTGTAATTTTCCATGTGGGAATCTCTGACCTGCCACCTGATGAACACAGAACTCAATGTGAGACAGTTGTACTTGGAGAAAAATTTCTTCCTTCAAAAAGTGTCCCCGTGGGCTTCCCTGGTGGCGCAAGGGGTTAATTAAGCAAGCACTATGAAGCTAGCCTCACCCTCTGCAGCATGGGTTCTATCCCTGGCTGGCCAGGGAGCTACCAATAGGGTGCAGCAGATCTCTCCTCCTTAACTGGTTGGTCCTCTCAGCAGTGTATCTCAGTAGATCCGCCTGTTCTGTTTCCCATTGTTTCTGATGAATCCTCTCACCCCCTGCACCTCTAGCTTATACCCCAGTTCTTGTATACATAAATAAATCTTTTTTTTAAAAAAAGTATCCCCAGTCTCCCCTTCATGTTTCTTGGGCTTCTGACACATTCATATTCGTGAACCAGTAAAAATAGTCCTAAATATGTGTGCACTTAATAATAGAACTCCAGATATTTAAATCAAAAACTGATAGAATTTGAAGATAACAGATAACTTTACAATCACTGTCATCATCTGTAGTTCAATACTGCCCTAAATACTTAAGAGAAAAAGAAGATAGAACATTGTAAGATGTAGAAAATTTGAATATTAGTTAAGCAATAAAACTATAAAGTCCGTCATTGACATTTACAGAACACACTGACCCCCAAAGAGCAGCATCTTTTCGAATGCCTGTGCCCTTCCATTTTGGGTATTATATGTAAGGGACTTGGGAGTCATAGCTCTGTACCCTGAAAAATTTTTCTGTTCTTTTGTTTTAAAGATTTATTTATTTATTTATTTATTTATTTATTTATTTATTTATTTAATATGTGATTTTATATAATTCTTTTTTACTTTTATATTCCCCATACAATTGCAGCCCCCTTATTTTGACCCCAATCCCTCCTTTCCTCTCCCCCCCCCCATAGTGTGTCTCTGGTTCATAGTCGTTTGTTGATTTTGATTTTTTCTTTCTTATAGTTATTCTTTTTCCTGGTCCCTTATTTAGGTTTTCTAGATTCCTGCTATGAGTGAGACCATCTGGTATTTTTCTTTTTGTTTCTGGCTTATTTTGCTGAGCATGATTCCTTCCAGTTCCATCCATGTTGCTGCAAATGGCATGAGTTTATCTTTTTTGATTGCTGAGTAATATTCCATGGTGTATATGTACCACATCTTCTTGATCCAGTCATCTATTTTTGGGCATTTGGGTTGTTTCCAAAGCTTATCTATTCTAAACAGTGCTGCTGTAAACATAGAGATGCAGGTGCCCTTTGGAATTAATGTTTTAAAGATTTATTTATTTATGCATACAAGAACTGGGGTACAGGCCAGAGGTGCGGGGAGTGAGAGGAATCACCAGAGACAGAGTGGGGAGCAGAACAGGCAGAGCTACTGAAATACACTGCTGAGGGGAGCCGCGGGCAAGACAGGAGAGGTCTGCTGCGCCATGTGGGTAGCTCCCAGGCCAGGGATGGAATTTGTGCTGCAGAGGCTGCAGATAGCTTCCCTGTGCTGTACTTAACCCCTTGCACCACCAGAGAGACCTCCTGAAAAATTTTTCAACATTGTAAGGGGGGTAAAAACTTCCTCAGACACACAAAAATTGAAGGAATTTGTTGCCAGTAGATCTGCCTTACAAGAAGTGTTAAAAGTTCTTTAGAGGTAAGGAAGGTAATACAGATCAGAATCTCAGTTTACATAAAAAAGGAGCTTTGGGGAAGGAATAAGTAAAGGTATATAAAGCATTTATTTATTTTTATTCTTCAAAGTTGTAAAAGATAATATTATCCTAAATATAATGGTAGCAATTGACTCAATTTTACTTATGTGCATATTTTATGTATTACTATATGAATATGCTTACATATGCTCTGTACAGTGAAATGAATGCTAGTAGTGATAACAGGGATGGGAAGAAGGAATTGGGTTTATTGGATTATTACTAGGAAGACACACCATATTCTATTATAAAACTGATCTCAATACATTTAATAGTATTTAAATCACATAATGTAGGCTTTAAGCACAATGCACCTAAATTAGACATCAATAGTATAAAGATACCTAGAAAAGGCCCAAATATTTGGTAACAAAATAACATGAATAACCCTTGAGCCAATGAGGAAATAAAAAAGGAAATCAGAAATTATTATGAAATTAATGAAATAAAAACATAACCTATCAACATGTGGAATTCTCCTCACATAATGCATACAGGAAATTTTTATCACTTGAACTAAAATTTCTAGGAGAAAACTGTTTCATCCTTCCTCTTATTCCCCAGAACCTAGAAAAACAGCTGGCACATAGTGATCATGCAGCCAGTATTTTTGTGTGCATGAATTATGAACTTGTGCATTTATTAGAAGTGGGTATCTTCAGACCTGCATCAAACAGACAGATGTGGGCTATTCTGAACACATCCAACTTTCCTCTTTGAAATGGAAGCCTGAAACTTGGTGTCATTTATTTTCAGAGAGGTGGTGATGTGCTTTGTTATCTAGCAAGGACTCATCTCCTCTTGGAACAGAGACAACAGTGCCGCTGTCACGCAGGGTCAGCCCCACGGCCCAGTTAGGAGCTCAGAAGTTTGAAAAAAAAAAAAAAAAAAAAAAAAAAAACAAAACCAATGTGTGTCATGGGCAATTCCATAGTTAAGGTTGTGTAAGAGTAGACAGATGATAAGTATCACTACGGGGAAGGGACTGGATCCATGACATGACCCCCGCTTTCAAGAGCAGCTGGAGGTATTGGGACGTGGGAGGTCAGCACACAAGTTATGGGGAATATCTTGACAAGGTCAGTCGTGGAAGAGCATGGTCAGGTGACTCTCACCTGGCAGCAGGGACATCTTTTCTGCAAAGGGTCCTCGCAGCCAATTTGATGTCTTTGTTCCGTAGGCTGTAGATGAAGGGGTTCAGCATGGGGGTCACCACTGTGTACATCAAGGAGGAAATCATGTCTGCATCATTGGAGTTGCTTGAGGAGGGGGCAAAGTAGACCGCCATGATTGTTCCATAGAAGAGAAACACCACAGAGAGGTGAGAGCCACAGGTGGAGAAGACTTTAGTGATGCTTTTGGTAGAGGGGACTCTCAGGATGGAAGCCCCAATGCAGCCATAAGACACCAGGATGCCACTCAATGGAATGATGACAAACACAGCCCCAGAAATGAATATAACCAAGTCATTGACAGAGGTGTTTGAGCAGGACAGCTTGACCAGGATGGGGAGACTACAGAAAAAGTGGGGGATGATGTTGTCAGCACAAAATGACAGCTCAGTCAGGAGAACAGTGTGGGACAAGGCACTGCCACAGGAGATGACCCAGGAGCCCGCCACCAGCAGCAGGCACAGCTCCTCCCTCATCATGATGGTGTAGTGGAGGGGGTGACAGATGGCCACATACCTGTCATAGGCCATCACTGCAAGAAGCAGATTGTCCACACAACCACAAACCAAATAAAAATACATCTGAGAGATACACCCTGGATAGGAGATTGACAGGTCCTGAGTGTGCATGTTCCACAGCAGCTTTGGGACAGTGACAGATGAGAAGGAGACATCAGTGAGGGCCAAGTGGCTGAGGAAGAAGTACATGGGGGTGTGGAGGCGCGAGTCCAGCCTGATGAGCAGGATGATGAGCAGGTTCCCCAGCACCGTGGTCAGGTACATGCCCAGGAACAGGGCGAAGAACAGGCCCCGCTGCTCTGGACGGATGGGGAGCCCCAGGAGGAGGAACTCGGACACGCTGCTCTGGTTCTCCCACCTCATGTTGCTTTACTGTCTTCTGGGGTAGAGGGAAGTAGGAGATGTCAGGATCTTAGAAACCGTGACATAGCAGGGACAGATGGTCACATAGCACGTGAGTGACGGTGTCTCTGCAGACACCATGATGCTCTCTCACCTGCTGGGGCCTCGTCCAGCCTGGACACTGATGCTGTCACATAGACAAATATGTGACCTAAAGCCCCCCAGTGTTAATCAGTGTTAGTATCTTTTTTAACATACATAGATGCTGAGTTAGGTGCTAGAGAGAGAGTAGTAAATAAGTCACCACCCTTCCTTTGGTGAGTCCATTTTTCAGGGCGCATTCTCACAGAGTAGTGATTAAGAGCATACTAAAATATAATTGAGTGATTCATGTTGTACAAACAAACAATGAAGGGAAATTTTAGTAGGTGATGGATATGTCTCCTGCTTGTGGTGAAAGGCTCACGTGTGTCTGCCTGTATCCAAACTCATCAAATTGTATATATTCTGTAGATTTATGAATATTAATTACACTACAATAGATTTGCTTGAAAAAGTACAAAATCACCACATCTAGTTGGCCAGACAACTCCCAAACCACACACAGCCAAACAAGCTCTACTGTGCACACGGACAGTCACGTCAGATACAACACACAGTTACCATGAAGAGGTGCAGCACGAACACAGCAGCACAGGCGCCTGCGGCATGCAAGCCAGTCCAGCCCCCTGGTCTAGATCAGCATGGACTAGGTGCTCACATGATGGGAAACACTCCTGTGTGCCCCGACCACGGCAGCGCAGACTCCGGTGACCCCTGAGGACCTGAAGTGCAGCTCCTGCAGGTGAGGCTGGTGCCTCAGTTTTAGTTCTTTCTAGTTAATTATGATACAGCTCCGTGTGTGTAATAGGGCGTGTGTGAGTCAGACACCCACTAAAACACTTGGCTCTACAAGCTACATAAACACATTCTTTCTCTCTCTCCTCTCTCTCTCTCTCTCTCTCTCTCTCTCTCTCTCTCTGCTCTTCTTATTAAATACTCCTCTCACCACATGATGATCCCCACCTTGCTCTAATCTGGAACAACTCTTCCTCATCCTGGCTGCTGAACCTGCATCTCTTATGCCTCCGTGGTCTAAGGATCTTTTGCACCTTCCATGCCTGTTCACTAGCACCGCACAATGAGCAGGAAGATCCACATTTACCAACACAAACACAAATCACACTCAGGGGAACACAACCCCAGCCTCTGGTTAGAAAAGAAATCAGAACTAATTGCCCAATTAGTTGCCTTCCTCTTGAGATGATCCTGTGCAGGGGCCAAAGGGACTAAACTCAGGCATCCCAGGGGGAGGTGTCCCTAATGTCAGTGACATGCTCCCTCCCTCTGCCTGTCATGAGGAGGAGGAGAGGTTGTGAACACCCTTGACCCCTGAAGAGCCCAGCAATGGAACGGGCCTCGCCACACATCCCAGAATGGCCCAGACAGGGTAGTACCAGCTCGTGTAGACCCACACCAGGGACCCCAACCTCCAGGACAGCACACTCTCCACTGGCCCCAAGACCTGGGGCTCTCTACTCCCTTGGGAGGCCTGCAGAGCAGGAGGCGAGATTAGTTTAACTGAAAATCATGGAATTGAACACTGGTTAATTATATGGTATGTAAATTGTATCTCAATAAAGATGCTGATTAAAAGGAAAAAATGAAGAAAAAATAAAGAACATTAGTAAATACATAAGTTAACCCTAAAAAAAACAACAAATTTGGTAAGTCTTTAGTTATGCTAAGAAAAACATAAGGTTAAAATAACAAGATGAAGTATAAAAAGGAATGTTACCACTATTATTACAAAGATTTTAGTTATTATTAAGGAAATACTATAAGTAAATTCTTTTATATACAAACTAGTTTGATCTTTGGATAAAATGAACACACTCCTGGAAAAACATTAATAAATAAAAGAATTGAGGGTAAATAGAACATCCTAGTTGACTAATTGAACAAGAAACTAAATGAATATTTTAAGCTTTTCAAAAAAGAAGAGGCTCATCACAGATTCACTGGAGAATTCCACCAAAGATTTAAAGTAGAAGTTCCAAGCCTTCATAAGTGCTTCCACAAAAATCAGGAGAAAGGTAGAATTCACAATTCATTCTATTAGGTCAGGTATCAAAGACATACAAAGTAATAGGAGAGGCGTATGACACACAAATACACTATATGTATATAGAAACACACTTTTCAGTAAAATAGTAACAAACTGCACGCAGTCGTATATAAAAAGGACTACTTACAATGATCAAGTGGGATTTGTTCTAGGGTTGGAAGGTTGGCTTAACATTGAAAATTAATATACTATATTAATACAATAAGAGACAAAAACACATGATCATCTCACTAAATAGAGAAGCAATTAATAAAATTTGGTATATGTTTGTTATTTAAACCTCTCGACAAATTAGGAGGAGGAGGAGACTTTCTCAACCCTTGGGCATCTACCAAGAACCTTCTAGTTAACTAGTGAACAGTTAGAGGTGGAAGGTGATTCCCATAAAATGGACAACAAAACAAGTTTTTCTGCTCACTGAACATTGCATTTCAGGTGCTAGTTGGTGCAATAAGACTTAAATAGTTCTCCATATTGGAAAGGAAGTAAAGCTATAGCTAGTCCACAGACTAGATGACCATGTATGTAGGAAATCCTAAGAAATCCACAAAGGAAACATAAGAACTAATGAAGAGTGATGTCAGTGTGATGGTGAACAGGAGAATTTGTTGGCTGTCCACCAACAAGACATCTTATATATAATATTCAAACATCATTTTCTGAATCTGTGGCATTCTTTTCATTTGTAACGGTGTCTCAGAGCAAATGTTTTGAACTTCAATGAAGTCCAATTTATCATTTATTCTCTATGGATCATCTAATCAATTTTGGCTGACCCGAAGGAAGCAAATATTTTCTCCTTTTTCTTTTGTTCTAAAGTTTTGTAGTGTTCCCTCTTATTTTTAAGTATTTGACCCAGTGTCAATTAACTCATTCACTGTTAGCTAGTAGGGTATGACAGTCTCTGTTGCTTCACATACTCATCAGAATTTAGTGTAGTAGTCAATGTTTCGGTTTTGGCTACTCTAGTAAGCATATATAGTATCTCAGTCTCATAATTCATACTTTCTTGATGACATTATGTCGAACATATTTTCATGCACTTATTTGTCATCTGTATATCTTCTTTGGTGAGGAGATTCTTAGGGTCCCTGCGTTATTTTTGGATCAAATTGTTTTCTGATTGTTGAATTTTAAGTGTACATTGTATACGTAATCAGATGTTAGTTTTGCAAGTATTTTCTCCACATTTGTGTCTTGTCTTCCCTTTCTCTTGATATGATCCTTTGCAGAGCAGAAATTTTTAATTTTCCTAAATCTAACTTACAAATTTTTTTTCATGCATGGTGCCTTTGGTGTTGTATCTAAAATTTCACAGCCATATCCAAGTTCATCTAAGTTTATCTCCCTTTTTATCTTTTAGGAACTTCCTATTTTTGTGGCTACTTTTGTCTATGATCTATCCCCATGGGGCTCCCATTCCATGGGCACTTCCCATCTGTGAAGTCTTTGTCTTTGATTTGTGGGGATGTACTTCACTGGGAACACAGGCGTGGTCCCCTGATATTAGAGCATGACGGCTGCTTGGTAATAATCTTAGGTTTTCATTCTTAAATTTTGGATTTTCTTTTGGGGCAACAAAAAGGGCTATTCTTAAATTCAGGAGCAATTGACCACAATTATGGAGAACGATTTAATAGTAGTGCTTAATTGATAAATGATAACATTACGCAGGCAATTGAATCTCTGCCTCATCATTAGTAAACAGATCAGGGTAATCAAGAGCTCTGACATTTCATTGACTCAGCAAGCAATCTTGACCAGCAGCCATGTTGAGGAGGATAAAGGAAAACAATGTGGATGAGAGGGGAAGGCAATAAAGAATTTCAGTTACCATCTTGGGATCAGCTGTAGCAATTGTGCTTTATCTACTAACTTTCCCTTTTAAATTGTATGTATAGAGTATGTCGCTGACTACCACCCTCCATGCTCAGTTTGGGGTACAAGCAGATATGATGTGGACCGTAGCTGCTGCTCAGCCTTCTGAAGCTTCTTATCCCCGCTGAGTTTATTGGATGCTGCATTAGATAGTTTTCAGCAAACTTCACAGATTCTATTGGAAATTCTTCCATTTTTCCTTTCTATGTAAAGGATTTCTAGAACTGAAAAAATTTACAGATATCTAGTCACTGGAGATGTCAGTTAACACATGTTAAACAAACCAGGAGGGGAACTGAATTGACTAATGTACTGAAATTTGAATCATATAATTTTGTTGTTCTGTTGCAGGACAACTTGGGTCTTTCTGGGAGTTGGAGTTGGTTCTTACTAAGAGCTGAAGAATTAAAAATCAATCCATCCATTCATTCTCTAACAATCTTATACCAATGTCAGTGATTCTAGATATAATTATCTTTTGTAATTATCTAGATACAATTATCTTTTATACAATGATAGTGATAAAAAGAACTGATATTTATTATGTGCTTTGGCACAAATCATCTCATTTAATCTCAATAACTTCATGATGGCCATGCAATTACTACTGCACTTTAGCTGATCGAGACAAGCTTGAGAGGATACTCTTTTTGCTCAGGGTCAACCAGTATTGACTGGCATAGCCCACATTCAATTTTCTCTGTATACTGAGCCAATCTCTCCACTCTGTAATCCCATAGAAAAGGCATCCCTCCATGCCCTGAAGTCTCTCTCAGTGTAGAGAAGGGTCTTGCAGATGTGGAGTTGAAGCTAAATTTGCGCCCTCGTGGTAGCAAGTGTGAGTGGTATGAAGGTTTGAGGAATCAGACTTTCTATTCCCAAGGCATAATGTGCCATTGGGGGAGGCTAACTCAGAACATTAGCAACATGGGTGCTGGAAGATGACTAAGCCTTCTCCATGGAGCTCTGATTAGCCCAGGGGCTGCCCCTGATGCCTGGGCACCCTCTCAGGTGGCTGCAGCAGCTCAGTCCCTCCAGCCTCTGCACAGGCTCTTCCCCAAGGTCTGATAGGAGTGTGAGGCAATTAGTCTCCTTAACTGGGAGTTTAGGGATTTTTTATAAGTCCTCTCTGAGGTTTGTAATAATGCTTCCTCCTGTCTACTCTCTGAAGCACCAGCACAGACACAAAAAGTACAGGAGGCTGCGTGCTCACAAAGACTTTCTTTGTGGTTTTATTTTGTTGTTGTTCCTGGTGTGTCAACAGAAACCAAAGATTCAAACACTGGATTAGAAGGTTCTTGAGCTACCAAGGAGTGGAACAGGTAATCGTGAGCCGGGAGTTCTAGGAAAGCACAGTGTGTACCTAGAGGTCCACGTGTGCATTCCACGTGGGTCTGTGTTGTTTGCTGTGGGTATGATACATTTTCTTCATGGGTTTTTTATTTGTGTATATATGTTTGTTGTTTGTGTGAGTGATGTGTAATTGACTCACAGTTTTATTCTTTGATTACCCAGAACATATAACTCTAAAAAGGCTCCATAAGGCCAGTTAGGGCATTTTTGCATGTAATTTAGGGTTTCTTAATCAGTGCTTTTGATGTCAAATATGTGCCCCAGTCTCCTATAACTCCCACATTTCATCTTTGGACAAACATCATAGTTAAGTAAGTTCAATTGCAGAGACTTAAGAGGCACGGATGTGCTCGCCAATCTGGAATAGAAATTTGCTATATTTGCCCATGACCAGCAAGAGGTGAGAGGTCTTCAGATCTACTCTGATGTGGGCTTGTGTGAGCTTACATTTGACTTTGAGTTACATTTGCATGTCTCCCACATGTCTCAGGTATAGTGTGTGTGTGTGTGTGTGTGTGTGTGTTTGTGTATGTTTGCAGTTTGTTTCATTTGTAGGCAGTGTTTCTGTGTTGGTTCCTGTGATTGAAGGCGACCCGCATGCCTCACCCACTGACAACCTTCTGCCATGCTGAGTGAGGCCAGTGGAGGCTGGGACAGTCTCTCATTTTCAAAGAGGATGTATTATGTGCGACTATGTATGTTCTTTGATTGCAATGATGAGTTTCTGGTATGATTTTTGTGTAATGTGACTGATCCTGTGCTTATTGTTGTTTAATAGCCATGTTTGTATATATGAGTTTACATTCAGAGTATGAGTTTATACATCTGCTATGTGATTTTTATGTGTTGCTAATTGTTTTGTCTGTTTTAAGACTATACAAGGGTTTATATGGGATTATTTGTGTGCTGTGTGTTTAATCTTGTATATTATTTCTGAGTTTTTCTTTGTGACTCTTTGGACAACAGTCATATTATACTCTTTTTGCTTTATCACACTGTAGGTCACAGGCAACAGGAAATACAAATGACCAATTGAAGCGTGTTTGCATATGTGCATATGAACTTTCTGTACATGTTATAAGGGCTTCTCATTTGCCCTTATGAACTCAAATATTTCTTAAAGATTATATTTATATATGCATGCAGGAACTGGGGTGTAGACCAGAGGTGTGGGGGGTGAGAGGATTCGCCAGAGACAGAGTGGGGTGCAGAACAGCGAATCTACTGAAATACACTGCTGAGGGGAGCTGTAGAAGACACAGGAAAGGTCTGCAGGGAGAAATCCTATTGTGAAAAAATAAACAAGGATGTTTAAAATTATCAATAAATAAAACATTGAGCAAAATAGCAGTCACTTTTATTTTCTCATAGTTACGGGTATAGTGATACTATTTATTTGTGGTGTTGCCTTGAAAGTGTATGTACACTTAAAATAGGGCCTGGTACTAATTATTAATGTTGCTTTTGAAAGTTGGATTAGTCACTTTGGAAGCACAGGATCTTAAATTGCTCAAAACAGGTAGGAGCCAGCCAGTGGCAGTGAAAGCTTGTGTAAAGATTTAGCAATTCTGTTCCCAATAAGAGAAGTTCACATCTCTCAGTAAAGAGCGAGGTTAGAATCTGACTTAATGCAAAGATGTTAACTCTATGAATATGGAGACTGCCCATTTTTGTTAACTACTATGTGTTCTATATGAGACAAAGCTGCTGTTCAATAAATAATTATTGAATAAGGAATAAATATTTTGAAAGAGAAAAGAAAAAAAGAATAAATATCCTTTGATATTTTTGGAAATAAATTTGACTGATGGCAAGGGTTGGGGATTGATGGCATACGGAGACAGACAGAGCAGACTGATTCAAGCTACAGCAATCATGAGAAATAGCACAAGTGTAGCTAAAATTAAGAATTTTCATACTAAAAAAGAACATTACTCAAATACTATGGCCTCTCCACTGACATTTCATTTTTCCCTAATTCACAGTAGAGACAGAAAGAGCATGAGGTGGGAGAACCAGAGCAGCATGTCCCCATCCGTCCAGAGCAGCGGGGCCTGTTCTTCGCCCTGTTCCTGGACATGTACCTGACCACGGTGCTGGGGAACCTGCTCATCATCCTACTCATCAGGCTGGACTCATGCCTCCACACCCCCATGTACTTCTTCCTCAGCCACTTGGCCTTCTCTGATATTTCCATTTCATCTATCATGGTTCCAAAGACGCTCATGAACATGCACACTCAACAACTGTCCATCTCCTATACGGGGTGCATTTCCCAGGTGTATTTCTTTGTGGTCTTTGTTTCTCTTGAGACTCTCCTTCTTTCAGTGATGGCCTATGACAGGTATGTAGCCATCTGTCAGCCCCTCCACTATACCACCATCATGAGGCAGGAGCTGTGTGTCTCCTTAGTAGCTGGGTGCTGGTTCTTCAGCTCCTTCCACTCTCTGTTGCACACCCTGCTCTTTGCCCAACTGTCCTTCTGTGGTGACAGTACCATCCCCGATTACTTCTGTGACCTCTCTGCACTCCTGAAGATGAGCTGCTCAGACATCTCCCTCAATGAGTTGGTCATCTTCATTGAAGGAGGATTGCTCTTTAGCCTGTCTTTGGGTGGCGTCCTGGGCTCCTATGTCCGTATAGGGACCAGTGTCCTGAGGGTCCCCTCCACTAAAAGTCTCTTTAAAGCCTTCTCTACCTGTGGCTCCCACCTCCTCGTCGTGTCTTTATACTATGGGACCACTGCAGGAGTTTACTTTTTCTCCTCATCATCCACCTCTAGAGACAAAGACATGATCGCCTCTGTCATGTACACAGTCGTCACCCCCATGCTGAACCCCTTCATCTACAGCCTGAGGAATAGAGATATAAAACAGGCCTTAGAGACATTTGTCAATAAGGTGAACTTCTTCAAGTGACGACCTGTAAATCATCTGATTTTAGTCACCAACACCATGAGATCTATCTCCTAAAATTATGTGAGAGGGTAGATAACTCCATGTAACTTGAAAAGAACATGCATTCTGCTGTCAGGGATGTTAATGCATCAACTAGGTCAGATTTGGTAACTTGGTTTGTTAAATATTCTTTATCCACCTTACTTTTTTCTACTTTGTTTTCACCTCTTACAAGTTATGTGCAAAATCTTATAAAGATATTTCCCACCATTGCAAACGTAAGCTGTGTCAGCGTCACATATGTATTTTATCTGTTATGTTATGAAGACACAGGTCTAACTTTGTGATCTGCTCCCAGTGGACTGATGTTATGTGGTGGGGCTGAGCAGGCTTGCCTCATCTTCAAGTTGATGGTTCACAGCTCTTCCCAACTCTACAATGACATGTTGGTAGATTGAAGTCAGCTATTATGGGAATACTTACACTATGGAATTGGGAAATACTGTGAACGAGCCCGTTTAATTTAAAATATTTTGTAATTGTTGCTGGTGGGAGTGCAAGCTGGTCAGCTACTGTGGAAAGCTGTCATGAGGTTCCTCCGTCTACTGAAAATGGAGCTACCATATGATCTGGCAATTCCACTACTAGGGATCTACCCAAAGGACACAAAAACAGTGATTCAAAAGAGCACCTGTACCCCTATGTTTATTGCAGCACTATTTACAATAAGTAAAACCTGGAAACAACCCAAATGCCCAAAAATAGATGACTGGATCAAGATGTGGTCTGTATACACAATGGAATATTATTCAGCAATCAAAAAAGATAAACTCAAGCCATTCACAGCAACGTGGATGGAGCTAGAAGGAATTATGCTCAGTGAAATACGCCAAAAGGAAAAAGAAAAACATCAGATGGTTTCGCTTATAACAGGAATATAGGGGAACCAAATAAGACATCAGTGTTAAAAAAAATAATAACAGTACAAACCACAACAAAGCAAAAACAGACAATTGTAAACCAGAGACATCCTGCAGGGGAGGAGGAGGGAGAGGGATCAGAGGGAGGGAGGGAGGAGCACAGGGGACTGTGGTGATGGTACATGGGTGCCTTGGGGAAGGAGATTCTATGGGGACTCAATCTGAGAGGGTGGGGGGAAGCAAATATTGTCTAAAAAATTTTAAAAATGATAAATGTTAAAATAAATTTTAAAAAAAACACAAAATAAATATTTTGTAATCGTGATGTATATTTTCACTCCACATGTGTTCACATTCCACTACCCTCCACTAAACCACTCATGTTAATGCCCTCTCTCTGTTAACAACTACATTATTTTCCCTTAGTTCAAAGATTTTTTTTTTTGCTGTATTTTACCAGTTTATGGTTTTTGGTTATTTATATTCCACATATAAATAAAACCACCCAGTATCTGCCTTTCATTTTATGACTTATTTCACTTAGTATCACCACCTTGAGACCATCCACTTTGCAGTGTGTAGTATTCCACTGGGCACATATCTTCTACAATTTCTTTACCTATTTGTCTGTTGATGGGCACTTAGGTTGGCTCCATACTGGGCACTTGTAGCCAGCACTGCTATGAGTATATGGGTGCATAAGTCTTTTTGTGTTAGAGATTTCATATCTGGGGGTAAATGCCTGATGGAGATGTTGCTGGATCATATGAGATTTTCATTTTTTTAAAGATTTATTTATTTTTGGGTGCAAGCCAGAGGTGTGGGGGGTGAGAGAATTCACCAGAGAGAGTGGGGAACAGAACAGGCAGATTGACTGAACTACATCGCTGAGGAGAGCAGTAGGCGAGCCACGAGAGGTCTGCTATGCCATGTGGGTAGCTCACTGGCCAGGGATCAAACTCGTGCTGTAGAGGCTGCGGATTGCTTCATAGGTTGTGTGTTAACCCCTTGGGCCACCAGGGAGGCCCAGCTTTTCATTTTTCTTTTCTTTTTTATTTAAATTTTTTTTTTAAGATTTATTTTTATTTATACAAGAGGTGGGTTACAGGTCAGAGTCGTGGAAGGGTGAGAGGATTCACCAGAGACAAAGCGGGGAGCAGAACAGGCAGACGGACCGAAAGCACTGCTGAGGGGAGCAGCAGCCAAGACAGGAGAGGTCTACCTCGCCATGTGGGATTTTCCCTGGCTGGCCGGGAATAGAGCCGGCCCTGCGGAGGGCTGCGGACAGCTTCACAGCGCTGCGCTCAACCCGCTGTGCAACTGGGGAGGCCCCATTTTTATTTTCTTAAGAAAGCTCCATACCATTTCCATAGAGGCTGCACCAAGTTGCATTTTGACCATGGATGAGTTCTTTTTTTTTTTTTTTCCTGTCTTCACCATAGTTTGTTTCCGTTCTTTTCAATATGGCCATTCTCACAAAAGTGGGGCGATAGCTCGTTATGATTTTGATTTGCATTTCCTTTATTAGAAGTGAAGATGAGCTTTTCCCCCCCATATATCTGTTGACCAAGTCTATATTTTCTTTGGAAAAGTGTCTGTTGCAATCTTCTGCCCATTTTGAAGTGGGGTTATTTTAGGTTTTTGTCGAGTCGAAATGGTTCTTGCATATCTTGGATATGATCCCTTATTAGTTGTGTAATGGGTAAATATATTCTCCCACTTAGTAGACTGCTTTTTAATCTGTTAGTATTTTCTTTTACTGTAAAAATGTTTTTAATTTCCTATAGTTCTAATTATTTATTTTTGTTGTATTTTCCTTTGTTGTCAGGGTCAGTTCCCTAAAGATGTCTCTATGGTCGATGTGATGACACGTATCATTTCTGGTGTCTTTGTATTTTATGGTTTGGGGTCTTATATCCAAGTCTTTAATTGATTTTCAATTTATATGATGTTTATATTAGCTTACATTGTTGCATTTGTTCTAGGGGTTATTGGTTCAAATCTCTACAAATATATTTTTACACCGTAACTACCACCAGGATTGTATTAAATCTATATATTTCTTTGGGTAATATGTCTATGTTACAATGTTAATTCTTCCAATCCATATTTTCTTTTTTTTGGTGGGGGAGAATTGGGTGCATGCCAGAAAGTGCAGGGTGAAAGAATTCATCAGAGATAGAGTGGAGAATCAAACAGGCAGATTAAATGAAACACACTACTAAGAGCAGCAGCAGGTGAGGCAGGAGAGATCTGCTGTGCCCCAATCCATAATTCTCTGAATAATACCTTATAGTTTTCATTGTGTGGATCCTTCACCTCCTTTGTTATGTTTCCTCCTAGGTATTCTATTCTTTCTGTGTAACTGTGAATGAGATGATTGTCTTCATCATGTTTCTCTCTTCTGATCTATTGTTTGCATATAGAACTGCAACTGACTTTTAAAATTATAAATCAGCTGAGTTATTCATTCATATCAATACTATATCAACATCAATTATCATATATTTACTTCTGCTTTCTTGGAATATATATAAAGAACTAACATTAATATGTTCTTAGAGTTTTATCAGGAAATATCTCATATAACTTTAATAAAAAAATTCATAATGATTGTACTCTGGTTATCTGCCCTTTAAAGTGAAACAAGGTTGAAACAACTTAAGAAACAAGCTTGAGATAAGTTACTTGACATGTTGAGCGCAACAATGAATGACAGGCAGAGCCCAGCATCCCATGCTGTCTGACCAGGGCATTGGCCACATGGGTATTGGAAGATGATTAAGTCATCCTGCTTCCCAGCTGGATCTATGGGCAACCCAGAGTGCCCCTGTACCTGAGACACCCTCCCAGGTGGTTCCCAGTGTCTCTTTGGCCTCTGCACAGGCTCCTCCCCAAGGTCTGACAGGAATTGTGGACAATTAGACTACGGGCATTTTTCACCAAGAGTTTAGGGACTATTTCTTTGTTCTCTCATGGTTTATAAAATAGCATCCTCCTGGCTGTTGCTCTGAAGTTCAAGGGCAGACACAGAGTCAGGAGGTCATAGGCTCGGAGAGATTTGCTTCATACTTTTTGCTTGGTGTTCACAACAGAAGCTGAGGACACAGACACTGAGTTAGAACATCAATGACTTAGCAAGGAATGGCAGGTCAGAGTATGCTGTGAATTTTAAGAGGGAAAAAGTATGTTTCTTCATATGGATTCCTTATGGGTCTTGCTTGTACATAAGTAAAAAATGTCTCCTGCCTGAATTTGTATTTGTATGTACATACATATTTATACATACATAGACTGAAAGACAGAGATTGAAAAAGACAGAGGTAGAGACAAGAGAGAGGTAAATGACAAAACGAATTCTTTTCCTCTTTGGCCCAAAGTTCAAGCACCAACTGTGTTGTGTCCCCATTAAGCAAGTGGGCACCACTTCTGGGTGTGATCTGCAGTCTCTTAACCAGTCCTTTGATCTCTAACACCTGCCCTCTCTGCTGCATAACTCCCGCATGTTCATCTGGCTACTCCTACAGGTAAGTAAAAGAGACTGCATGTGTAGAGTAGAAGATGTGCTCCCCATAGGGGTTCCTGCATTTATGCATGAGCAGTAGGGGAAGGAGGATGAAATTGTTACAGAGTCAAGTAGGTGTGATGTTGCTTTTTGTTTATCACAAAACTGACATATGCCTGTCACTCCAAGGTTTAGTGTGTGTGGTTGTGTTTTGATGTTTTCATTATACGCAGTGTTTCTGTGGGGAACTGACAACTGCATGGGGACCATTTGCCTTCCTCACTGACCCCTTAGTGGTCATTCACAGTGGTCATGCTCTGCACTGAGAGGAAAGGTCACTCAGGTCTCCCCCGCTGGGTAGGTGTCACATACTAATGGATGGGACCTCAATGCCTATAGGGGTCCACTGGGGCCAAGTATTTCACCTAGCCCTTAAGTTTGCTCTCTGACATTCAGATCCCATCTGGAAAACGAGGGTAACTACTCCCACATACAGAGCTATTCTGAGGAATAAATGAACCAATGCAAACAGTCTATCCAGCATCTCATCTGGCTCATGATTGGTGCTCAGAAGAGAGGATTTTTGTTATCACTCCTCAAGCCACCATCTGTGTGGTGGAGATCCCCATTTCATTGCTGTCTGGAGTAGGGTGAGTAGATGCCTAAGAACTGGGGCCCCTGCACGCCTCTCACACACTGGAGCACATGGCCTAATCCTTTCACAGCAACGTCCTCACAAATCATCCCTCCACTGCCACCCGGTTGATGCAGTTGGTTCCTGTTTGTTTTCTCTGTTTCTCAGTGAGGCTGACACAGCCCACATGAGTGGACAGCCAGGCCTCCACATGGGGTCCAGACACTGTCCTCTTGGTGGCCATGAACCAAGATAAGCAGAGTCCTCAGCAAGTTCATGGTCCCTGAGGAGCCTTGCTGTCCTGCACCCCTACTTGAGAGTCAGTGCGGATCTCTCCTCATTGTGTGTTTGTATGTGTGTGTGTGTCTAATCCTAACTAAGCTCTCTGCCAAAGGAAGGGTGGAATCAGGCCGAGAGATATATTGTGATTTGGCCTTTTTTTTTTTTTTTTGCTAATTATTTTTTTTTAAATATATATTTTTTTTTTTTATAGAGGCATGTTTTATTTATTTATTTATTTGTTTGTTAGCTTGTTCGTTTATACATGCACTGGGTACAGTCAGAAGCGCGGGAGGGTGAGAGAATTCACCAGAGCCAGAGCGGGGAGCAGAGCAGGCAAAAGGACGAAGTACACTGCTGAGGGGAGCAGTGGGCGGCAGGAGAGGTCTGCGCGCCATTTCGGACCCTCCTCCGGTGGCCGGGGAGCAGCCGGGGATCGAACTGGCGCCGCAGAGGCCGCGGGCAGCTTCGCAACCCAGTGCTCAACCACTGCGCCACCGGGGAGGCCCTTTTTTGCTAATTATTGATGTATCTTTAAAATAATGTATATTTTTTTCCTCATATTAAAATGGGATTTATACTATTGACTTATTAGGGCTATGCTTAGGATTTATGTCGAAAGTACAGGTAGAGTCTGCATTTCCTGCTTACTGTTATGAACTCAGTGCTTTGTGGGGGGCCTGGGCCAGGGTGTTGTTCAAGACATATTTGTGGAATAGAGAAAAATGCCCTCTGGTTCAGTGTAAGCAAACTTTGTAGGGTATCGTGAGTGTTATGTACCATCAGAGCCCGCTGTGACATACGGGGTGTCATACATCAACAGGCGTGAGTAATAAACAGAATCATGGTTAAAAACTCATCTAGAAAACTTAAATAAGGGACCAGGAAAATGAATAACTGTAAGAAAGTGAAAATCAAAATCAACAAAAAACTATGAACCAGAGACACTTTTTGGGGGGTGGGGGGCGGGAGGGGAGGGATTGGGGTCAGAATGGGGGGGTTGCAATTGTATGGGGAATATAAAAATAAAAAATTTATTATTTAAAAAAAAAAACAAAACTCATGCCTTCAGGTAAAAAGGATATTGCAATGTCCTTGCAGCTAATTCTAGACTTCCTACCTCTCCTTCTTTCCTTCATCCCCGGCAGAGACATGAAGAGTATGAGGTGGGAGAACCAGAGCAGCATGTCCGAGTTTCTCCTCCTGGGGCTCCCCATCCGTCCAGGGCAGCGGGGCCTGTTCTTCGCCCTGTTCCTGGTCATGTACCTGACCACGGTGCTGGGGAACCTGCTCATCATCCTGCTCATCAGGCTGGACTCGCGCCTCCACACCCCCATGTACTTCTTCCTCAGCCACTTGGCCTTCTCTGATGTCTCCTTCTCATCTGTCACTGTCCTTAAGATGCTGACGAACATGCACGCTCAGAAACTGTCCATCTCCTATAGAGGATGTATTTCCCAGGTGTATTTCTTTCTGGTCTTTGCTTGTCTTGACAGTTTCCTTCTTGCAGTGATGGCCTTTGACAGGTACGTGGCCATCTGTCAGCCCCTCCACTACACCACCATCATGAGGCAGGAGCTGTGTGTCTCCTTAGTAGCTGGGTCCTGGTTTGTTTGCCTCATCCATTCTCTGTTGCACACTCTGCTCTTGATCCAAGTGTCCTTCTGTGCTGACAATACCATCCCCAACTTCTTCTGTGACCTCCCTGCACTCCTGAAGATGAGCTGTTCGGACGTGTCCCTCAATGAGTTGGTCATCTTCACTGAGGGAGGATTGCTCTTTACCCTGCCTTTGGGTGGCATCCTGGGCTCCTATGTCCGTATAGGGACCACTGTCCTGAGGGTCCCCTCCACTAAAAGTCTCTTTAAAGCCTTCTCTACCTGTGGCTCCCACCTTCTTGTTGTGTCTTTATACTATGGGAACGCTGCAGGAGTTTACTTCTCATCATCATCGAACTCTCAAGACAAAGATGTGATCGCCTCTGTGATGTACACAGTAGTCACCCCCATGCTGAACCCCTTCATCTACAGCTTGAGGAATAGAGATATAAAACAGGCCTTAGAGACATTTATCAATAAGATTAAGTTCAAGTGACAACCTGTAAATCATCTGATTTTATCATGAACACCATGAAATGCATCTCCTAAAATTATATGAGAGGGTTGATAACTCCATGTAACTTGAAAAGAACATGCATTCTACTGTCAGAAATGTTAATGCATCAACTAGGTCAGATTTGGTGACTTGGTTTGTTAGTCTTTATCCTCAATACTTTGTCCTGCTTTGTTTTCATCTCTTGCAAGTTACATGGAAAATCTTTTTTTTTTTAAGATTTATTTATTTATGCATGCAAAAGCTGGGGTACAGGCCATTGATGCGGTGTACAGGAGTGAGGGAATCCCCAGAAACAGAGTAGGGAACAGAACAGGCAGACTGAAGAAATACACAGTGAGGGGAGCAGTGGGCGAGACAGAAGAAGTTTGCTTCGCCATGTGGGTTTCTCTCTGGCTGGCTGGGGATCCAACTCGTGCTACAGAGGCTGCGAACCGCTTCATAGTGTGGTGCTTCACCCCTTGTGCCACAAGGGAGGCCCTTACATGGAAAATCTTATAAAAATGTTTCACACTGTAATAAATGTTTGTTGCCTTCTACTTTGAGACATGTCAGTGTTCATGTATGTATTTTTTCTGTTATGTTATGAAGACACAGATCTAGCCTCATGATCTGCTCCCAGTGGACTGATGTTACGTGATGGGGGCTACACAAGCTTGCCTCATCTTCAAGTTGATGGATCATAGCTCTTCCCAACTCTATAATGACATGTTGGTAGACTGAAGTCAGCTATATTGGGAATACTTACACTATGGAATGGGAACATCTGTGATGGGGCTCCTTTTAAGTTAACTCCCCGCTCTGGCTCTGGTGAATTCTCTCACCCTCCTGCACTTCTGACTGTACCCAGTGCTTGTATAAATAAATAAAAATAAATCTTTAAAAAAAACAAAAAAGATACTGTAATTGTGGATGTATATTTTTTCTCCTCCACAGGTGCCCATATTCCACCACCATCCACCAAACCACCCATGCCAATGCACTAGCCCCTCACCCCACTCACTGCTCACACCCCCTTGTTTTCTCTGATAACAAATAATGTTTTTTCCCTTAGTTCAAGTTGATTTTTTTTGCTATATTTGCCAGTATATCTGTTTGGTTATTTATATTCCACAGATAAGTAAAACCACCCATATCTGCTTTTCACTTTATGACAGTCCTCCAGGATTTTATTGAAAAAATATATATATTTCTTTGGGTAGTGTGTCTATATTAGTAATGTAAATTCTTTCAATCCATATATATATTTTTTTTTTTTGGATGGGGAACAATCAAGTGTAGGCCTGAGGTATAAGGGTGAAAGAATTTATCAGGGTCAATATGGAAAACAGAACAGGCAGATTTATTGAAGCACACTGCTAAAAGTAGCAACAGGTAAGGCAGGAGAGGTCTGCTGTGCACAATCCATAATTCTCTTAATATTATCTTATAGTTTGCATTGTATGGATCCTTCATCTCCATTGTAAAGTTACTCCTAGGTATTCTGTTCTCTCTGTGTAATTGTGAATGTGATTATTTTCTTTGTTTTTATTTCTTCTAACCTATTGTTTGCATATAGAACTGCAATGGACTTTTCAAATTATAAACCAACTAACTGAGTCATTCATACATATCAATACTATATCAATGATACATCAATGATCATATATTTACTTCATTTGTGGAATATACATAGTAAAAACTGACATTTCTGGTGCTCTTACGTGCTTTAGCAGGAACGTTCTAACTTTAATAAAAACTTCATACCCCTGACATTCTGATTATCTGCACTTTAAAGTGAAACAAAATTGAAACAATTTAGAAAACAAGGTTGTAGAAGTTTTCAGTTCAGAGCCAACAATGAATGACAGACAGAGCCCAGCATCCAGTGCTGTCTGACCAGGTCATTGGCCTCATGGCTTTTAGAAGATGGGGGTTAGAAGATTCTGCTTCCCAACTGGATCTGTGGGCAACAGAGTGTTCCTGTACCCAACACCATCCCAGGTGGTTCCCCAGTTTGGTCTCTTTGGCCTCTGCACAGGCTCCTCCCCAAGGTCTGATAGGAACTGTAGCAATTAACTACTGGCATTTTTTCACCAAGAGTTTAGGGACTATTTTTTGTCCTCTCATGGTTTATAAAATGGCATCTTCCTGGCTATTATTTTGAAGTTCAAGGGCAAACACAAAAAGTCAGGTGGTCAGAGACTCACGAGATTTGCTCCATACTTTTTGCCTGGTGTCCACAACAGAAGCTACAAACACAAACTGAATTAGAAGGTCATTGACTTAGCAAGAATAACAGGTCAGAATATGCTGTAATATTAAGAGGAAAAAAATATGTTTCTTCCTATGGATTCTTATGGGTCTTTGCTTGTAATGTAGACACAAGTATGTCTCCTGTCAGAATTTTGTATGTACATTCATATTTATACATTCATAGACTGAGACCGAGATTGAAAAGACAATAAGAGACAGAGAGAGAGAGATACAAGAGACAGAAGGGAAAATGACACAAGGTGATTCTTTTCCTCTCTTTGGCCCAGAGCTCAAGCATCTACTGGGTCCCCATAAGGCAAGTGGGCACCACTACTGGGTGTCACCTGCAGTCTTTAGCCAGTCCTTGATTTCAAGTATCTGCCCTCCCTGCTGCATGACTCCCACATATTCATCTCTGATTACTCAGCACAGGTAAGTAAAGAGATTTCAGAGTGTAAAGAGAGAAGATGTGCTCCCCACTCTGGAGCAGGGATCCTGCCTTTATCCATCACAGCAGGGGATGGAGGATCTGAGATTGTTACAGAGTCAAGTAGTAGGTGTGATGTGGTTTTTTGTATATGACAAAACTGACATATGCATGTCACTCCAAGGTTTAGTGTATGGTTGTGTTTTGATGTTTTCATTATCAGCAGTGTTTTTGTGGAGTACTGTCTACTACATGGGGCTCATGTGCATTCTTCACTGACCCCTTAGTGTCCATTCACAGTGGTCATGCTCTGCATTGGAAGGGTCACTCAGGTCACCCCACTGGGCAGGTGTAACATACTAATGGATGGGACCACAGTGCCTGCAGCATGTCCATTGTGGTGTAGTCCTCATCTAGCCCTTAAGTTTGCTCTCTGAC
Source organism: Talpa occidentalis (assembly GCF_014898055.3). Taxonomy (NCBI): domain Eukaryota; kingdom Metazoa; phylum Chordata; class Mammalia; order Eulipotyphla; family Talpidae; genus Talpa; species Talpa occidentalis. The sequence continues at coordinate 40,418,563 of NW_023605083.1, read as the reverse complement.
TTTCAGATCCCATCTGGAAAAAGAGGGTAACTACTCCCACATACAGTGCTATCCTGAGGAATAATTGGACAATGCAAACGGACTACCCAAGACCTCGCCTGGCTCATGATTGGTGTTCAGAGGAGGAGGATTTTATTCTCTTTCCCCAAGCCACTGCCAGTGTGATGGAGACCCCCACTTCACTGCTGTCTGGAGCAGGGCGAGTAGAAGGCTAAGAACAGGGGCCCCTGCACACCCTCACATACGGAGCACATGGCCTGATCCATACAGGGCTCGGGACCCAGAACCTTCCTCACAAGCCCTGCCCCAATCAAGGTCCCATTTGGTCCAGTTGGTTTCTGCTTGATTCCTCTGGTTCTCAGTGAGGCTGAGAACCTTTCCTCTGTTCTCAGGGAGAACCAGAGTGGGCAGCCAGGCCTCCACATGCGGCTCCAGACACTGTCCTGTTGGTGGCCGTTAATCAAGGTAAGCAGAGCCCTCAGCAAGTTCATGGTCCCTGAGTAGACATCACTGTCCTGCACCCTGCTTGATTGATGCAGTGAGGATCCCTCTTCAGTGTGTGTGTGTATGTGTGTGTGTGTGTGTGTGTGTATAATCTTAACTCTAACCTCACTGCAAAAGGAAGGGTGAGTCTGGAATCCACTGTCAGAGAACTTAGAGACCTTGTTGACCTTTATATCTTTGTCCTGATTGTTTTCCCATCTATGAAATGAAGGGTATAATTACCACATATATCATATAATCTCTAGATTTATATTTATATTATATGTATATTTATTCTATCTACTGGGGAAGTGAGATGTTTGCACAGAGTTTAATGGTGGATTCTGTCCATAGAGATATATTCTGATTTGGCCCTTTTTTGCTGATTATTGATGTATCTTAGCACATTTTGATAATGTATATTTAGTTCCTCATTGTTAAAAAATACGATTTATAATATTGCTTTATTAGGGCGATGCCTAGGATTTAGGTAGAAAGCACATATGAAACCACAAGCTAGGGCCTGGCATGCTGTAGATTAAAGACAAAGATTTGATATTATTATTAGAGTTTGTTTAAGATCCTGGATGGACTTTTGTTGACAGGGACTAGAAATATCTCTCATCAGTTACATCCTGCCAATTTCTCTCTAGCATGTGAGAAATCACCAGGTATTCTTTTCCAGTTTAGAGAGTTTTAGGTCTCTTTTAGAGGAAGTTATGGATTCTCTCCTGCTGCCCATCTCAAAACTTTGCCATGCGTGCGAGTTACTGTCATGTGACCTGCAGTGATAGAAAGATGGAAACTCCTTGAAGGCAGAGGCTGCATTTCCTGCTTGCTGTTATGGACTCAGTGCTTTGTGGGGAGCCTGGGCCAAGGCAGTTGTTCAAGACATTTGTGTAATAGAGAAAAATGCCCTCTGGTGCCTTGGAAGGAAAACTTCGTAGGGTATCGTGAGGTCTTACGTACCCTCAGAGCCCTCTGTGACAGACAGGGATTCATGCATCCACAGGTGTGGGCAGTAAATGGATCATGGTTGAAGAATCATGCCTTCAGGTAAAAAGGATATTGCAATGTTGGTGCAGTTAATATACTAGACTTCCTCCCTTTCCTTCTTTCCTTCATCGCCAACAGAGACATGAACAGCATGAGGTGGGAGAACCAGACCAGTGTGTCCGAGTTCCTCCCCCTGGGGCACCCCATCCATCCAGAGCAGCGGAGCCTGTTCTTCGCCCTGTCCCTGGGCATGTACCTGATCACAGTGCTGGGGAAACTGCTCATCATCCTGCTCATCAGGCTGGACTCGCGCCTCCACACCCCCATGTACTTCTTCCTCAGCCCCTTGGCCTTCACTGATGTCTCCTTCTCGTCTGTCACTGTCCCAAAGATGCTCACGAATATGCACACTCAGCAACTGTCCATCTCCTATAGTGGGTGCATTTCCCAGATGTATTTCTTTGTGGTCTTTGCTTGTCTTGACACTTTCCTTCTTGCAGTGATGGCCTTTGACAGGTACGTGGCCATCTGTCAGCCCCTGCACTACAACACCATCATGGGGCGGAGCTGTGTGTCTCCTTAGTAGCTGGGTGCTGGTTCTTTTCCCTTATCCACTCTCTGTTGCACACCCTGCTCTTGATCCAAGTGTCCTTCTGTGGTGACAATACCATCCCCAACTTCTTCTGTGACCTCTCTGCACTCCTAAAGATGAGCTGCTCAGATGTGTCCCTCAATGAGTTGGTCATCTTCACTGAGGCAGGATTGCTCTTTACCCTGTGTTTGGATGGCATCCTGGGCTCCTATGTCCGTATAGGGACCACTGTCCTGAGGGTCCCCTCCACTAAAAGTCTCTTTAAAGCCTTCTCTACCTGTGGCTCCCACCTCCTCGTCATGTCTTTATACTATGGGACCTCTGCAGGAGTTTACTTCTTCTCCTCGTCAACCTCCAGAGACAAAGACACGATTGCCTCTGTGATGTACACGGTCGTCACCCCCATCCTGAACCCCTTCATCTACAGCCTGAGGAATAGAGATATAAAACAGGCCTTAGAGACATTTGTCAATAAGATAATTTTTTCAACTGGCGACCTACAAATCATCTGATTTGAGTCACAAACACCATGAGATGTGAGAGGGTAGATAACTTATGTGATAAATATTGTGACAGGGTAGATAACTCCATGTAACTTGAAAAGAACATGCATTCTCCCGTCAAGGATGTTAATGCATCAACTAGATCAGAGTTGGTAACTTGGTTTGTTAAATATTCCTTATCCTCATTGCATTGTTCTCCTTTTTTCTTTTTTTCATCTCTTGAAAGTTATATGCAAAATCTTTTAAAAATATTTCACACAATTGCAAATGTCTGTTTCCTTCTACTTTGGAGATATGTCACTGCTCATGTGTGTGTTTTTTCTGTTGTGTTGTGAAGACACAGATCTAGCTTCGTGATCTGCTTCCAGGGGACTGGATTTATTTGTTGGGGGTGACCAGGTTTGCCTCATCTTCAAGTTGATTGTTCACAGCTCTTCCCAACTCTAGGATGACATGTTGGTAGATTGCAGTCAGCTGTAATGGGAATACTTACACTATGGGACATCTGTGACAGGGCTCTTTTTAATTTAAAAGTTACTAAAATTGTGAATGTATATTTTCACTCCTTCACACGTGCCCATATTCCACCACCATCCACCAAACCACTCATGCCAGTGCCCCAGCCCCTCCCCCCACTCACTGCTCACACCAGCTTGTTCTCTCTGATAACAAATAATTTTTTTTTCCCTTAGTTCAAGATGATTATTTTTGCTATATTTTGTCAGTATATGCTGTTTGATTATTTATATTCCATAGATAAGTAAACCACCCAGTATCTGCCTTTCTCTTTATGACTTATTTCAGGTAACATCACCACCTTGAGGCCATCCATGTTGCAGTGTGTAGTATTCCACCAAGCACATGTATTCTACAATTTCTTTACCTATTTGCCTGTCAATAGGCACTTAGATTGGTTCCATCACTGGGCACTTGTGGCCAGCACTGCTATGAATATGTGGGTGCTCAAGTCTTTTTGTATTAGAGATTTCATATCTAGGGTAAATACCTGATGGAGATGTGCAATGATCATATGGGATTTTCATTTCTGTATTTTCTGAAGAAAGCTCCATACCATTTCTGCAGAGACTGCACCAACTTGCATTCTGACCATGGATAAGTTCTTTTTTTTTTTCCATATCCTCACCATTTTTTTCCTTCCATTCTTTTAAATATGGCCATTCTCACAAGAGTGAGGCAATATCTCATTGTCGTTTTGATTAGCTTTTCCTTTATTAGAGTGCAGATAAGCTTTTCTCCCATATATCCATTGACCAACTGTATATTTTCATTGAGAAGTATCTGTTGCATCATATGCCCATTTTGTAGTTGGGTTGTTTTTGGTTAATATACATATATATATATATATGTACATATATATGTACATTCATATATATACACACACGGGGGAGGGGAGAGAGAAAGATTTATTTAGTTATACAATAGCTGGGGTACAGGTCAGAGGTCTGGGAGGTGAGAGGATTCACCAGAGACAGAGCGGGGAGCAGAACAGGCAGACGGACTGATAACACTGCTGAGGGGAGCAGCGGGCAAGGCAGGAGAGCTCTGCCACGCCATGTGAGAATCTCTCTGGCCAGCCAAGAATCGAACCTGCTCTACAGAGGGGGTGGACAGCTCACAGCAGTCTGCTAAACCCACTTGGAACCCGGAAGGCCCTGTTTTTGGTTTTTGTTGGCAGGTCGAATTGGTTCTTGCATATCTTACATATGATCCCTTATTGGTTGTGTAATGTGTAAATATATTCTCCCACTTAGTAGACTGTCTTTTTAATATGCTAGTATTCACTTTTACTGTACAAATCTTTTTAATTACCTTTAGTTCTAATTATTTATTTTTGTTGTATTTACCCTTGTTGTAGGGGTCAACTCCCTAAAGATGTCTGCATGGTCGATGTGATGACATGTCAATTCTGGTGTCTTCTTTGTCTTCTATGGTTTGGGGTCTTATATTTATATGCTGTTTCTTTATGTTGGCTTACATTATTGCATTTGTTTTAAGAGTTATCATTTCAAATCTCTACAAATACATGTTTTCACTGCATAAATACCAGCAGGATTAAATTCAATCTATATATTTCTTTGGGGGTATGTCTATGTTAGTAATGTAAATTCTTCCAATCAATATCATCTTTTTATGGTGGGGAGAATCGGGTGTATGCCAAATGCACATGGGTGAAAGAATTCATCAGAGACAGAGTGGAAAATTGAACACCAGATTTATTGAAACACACTGCTAAGAGCAGCCCCAGGTGAGGCAGGAGAGATCTGCTGTGCCCCAATCCAAAATTCTCTTTATAATGCCTTATGGTTTCATCATTGGCTCCTTCACCTCCTTTCTTAAGTTTACTCCTAGGAATTCTATTCTTTCTGTGTAATTGTGAATGAGATGATTTTCTTCATTTTTCTCTCTTCTAACCTATTGTTTGCATATAGAACTGCAACTGACTTTTCAAATTATAAATCAACTAACTGAGTCATTCATTCATATCAATATTATATCAACATTAATGATCATGTATTTACTTCTCCTTCCTTGGAATATATATAAAGAACTAGCACTAATGTGTTCTTAACAGGAATGATCTCATATAACTTTAATAAAAACTTCATACTGACTATACTGTGATTATCTGCCCTTTAAAGTAAAACAAGGTTAAAACAACTTAAGAAACAAGCTTGAGGAGAAAAGTTACTTGACATGTTCAGTACAACAGTGAATGACAGGCAGAGCCGAGCATCCCGTGCTGTCTGACCAGGGCGTTGGCCATATGCGCATTGGAAGATGGTTAAGTTATCCTGCTTCACATCTGGGTCTATGGCAACCCAGAGTGTCCCTGCACCGGAGACACCCTCCCAGGGCTTCCAGTGTCCCTTTGGCCTCTTCACAGCTCCTCCCCAAGGTCTGACAGGAATTGTAGGTAATTAGTCTATGGGCATTTTTCCACCAAGAGTTTAGGGACTAGTTCTTTGTTCTCTCATGGTTTATAAAATAGCACCCTCCTGGCTATTGCTCTAAAGTTCAAGGGCAGACTCGGAGTTAGGAGGTCATACACTCACAGAATTTGCTTTGTGCTTTTTGCCTAGTGTCCACAACAGAAGCTGAGGACACAGACGCTGATTAGACGGTCATTGACTTAGCAAGAATGGCAGGTCAGACTGTGCTGTGAATTCAAAGAGGAAAAAAAATAATGTTTCTTCCTATGGATTCCTTATGGGTCTTTGCTTTAATGTAGGTAAAAATATGTCTCCTGCCAGAATTTTGTATGTACATACACATTTATACATACATAGACTGAGAGATGGAGATTGAAAAAGACAGAGGTAGAGACAGAGACAGAGCTCTCTGGCCCAGAACTCAAGCATCAACTGGGTCCCCATTAGGCTAGTGGAGACCACTTCTGGGTGTGACCTGCAGTCTCTTAACCAGTCCTTTGATCTCAAACACCTGCCCTCCCTGCTGCATAACTCCCGCATGTTCATCTGGTTACTCCTACAGGTAAGTAAAGAGACTGCAGATGATAAAGAGAGAAGGTCTGCTGCCCATTCTGGAATAGGGTTCCTGCATTTATCCATGAGCAGTAGAGGAAAGAGGATGAAATTGCTAGAGTCAAGTGGTAGCTGTGATGTTGCTTTTTGTTTATAACAAAACTGACATATGCCCGTCACTCCAAGGATAATGTGTGTGTTTGTGTTTTGATGTTTTCATTACAGGCAGTGTTCCTGTGGGGCACTGTCCAGGGCATGGGGCCCACGTGCCATCCTCACTGACACTTTAGTGGCCGTTCACAAGGGTCATGCTCTGCACTGAGAGGAAGGGCCACTCGGGGCTCCCACACTGGCAGGTGTCACATACTAATGGATGGGAGCTCAGTGCCTGCTCAGTTTCCAATGGGGCCCACTCACAGTCTGGCCCTTATGTTTGCTCTCTGACATTGAGACCCCTCCCAGGGAAAGGATGGTAACTACTCCCACATACTTGCTCTTCTGAGGAATAAATGAGCCAATGCAAGCAGTCTATCCAGCATCTCGCCTGGCTCATGATTGGTGCTCAGAAGAGATGAGGATTTTTATTATCATTCCCAAGCCAGTGTCTGTGTGATGGAGAGAACCACTTCACTGCTGTCTGGGGCAGAATGAGTATAAGTCTAAGAACAGGGGCCTTTGCACGCCCCTCACACCCTGGAGAACACAGCCTGATTACTCCAGGGCTGGAGACCCAGAACCTTCCTCACAAATCACCCCTCACCACCTCCACCGAATCAAGGACCCAGTTGGTCCAGCTGGTTCCTCTTGTTTCCTCTGTTTTTCAGTGAGGCTGACACAGACCAATGAGTGGGGAGCCAGGCCTCCACATGGGGGTCGAGACACTGTCCTCTCAGTGGCCGTGAACCCAGATAAGCAGAGCCCTCAGCCAGTTCATGGTCCCAGAGGAGGCCTTGCTGTCCTGCACCCCTGCTTGAGAGAGCCAGTGTGGATGCCTCCTCATTGTGTGTTTGTGTGTGTGTGTATGTGTGTGTGTGTCTTATCCTAACTAAGCTCTCTGCCAAAGGAAGGGTGCATCTGGATCCACCGTTAGAGAACTAAGAGACCTCATTGGTCATGATATCTTTGTCCTGAGTCTTTTCACATTTCTGAAACGAAGGGTATCTTTACCTTATCTATCATATAATCTCCAATATACATTAATTTTTTGAAATTAAAGTATGTGAAAGCACTTTATAAATGTGCTTACTGGTGTATGATGCACCAGTAATGACTGTTAACTCTTGGACAGAGGAATGACAAATGACATCACACCACATGTCTCCTTATTCTAACTGCTAGGAGTGACATGTATGCAGAGGGTTAAAAGGTGGAATCCAGCCAGAGAAATATATTGTGATTTAGCCTTTTTTGCTGATTATTGATGTATCTTTGCACACTTAGATGATGTATATTTTGTTTCTCATAGTTAAAATAGTATTTTTTTAAAGATTTATTTATATATAGAAGAACTGGGGTACAAGCCAGAGGCCGAGAGGGTGAGAGAATTCACCAGAGGAAGAGCAGGGAGCAGAACAGGCAGAGGGACTGATACACTGCTAAGGGGAGCAGCGGACATGACAGGAGAAGTCTGCCGCACAATGTTGGAATCTTCCTGGCCAGCCGAGAATCCGCACTGCAGAGGCTGTGGACAGCTTCACAGCCCGCGCTCAATCCGCTGTGCCACCGGGGAGTCCTTGAAATAGTATTTATACTGTTGCTTTCTTAGGGCTACGCCTAGGATTTAGGTAGGAAGTGCATATGAAACCATAGGTATAGAGTCTGGCATGCTGTAGGTTAAAGACATTATTAGAGTTTGCTTAGGATCCTAGATGGACTTTTGTTGACAGGGAATAGCAATATCTCTGATCAGTTACATCCTGCCAATTTCACTCTAGCTTGTGAGAAATCACCAGGTATTCTTTTCCATTTTGGAGAGTTCAGGTCTCTTTAAGAGGAATTTATGGATTCTCTCCTGCTGCCCATCTCATAACTTTGCCATGATGCCAGTTACTGTCGCGTGACCTCTAATGATAGAAAGATGGAAACTCCTTGAAGGTAGAGGCTGCATTTCCTGCTTACTATTATGAACTCAGTGCTTTGTGGGGAGCCTGGGTCAAGGCAGTTGTTCAAGACATATTTATGGAATAGAGAAAAATGCCCTCTGGTCCATGGAAGGAAAACCTTGTAGGGTATCGTGAGTGTTATGTATTAAGCCCGCTGTGACAGACTGTGGTTCAAGCATCCACAGGGTGAGCAGTAAACAGATCATTGTTAAAAACTCATGCCTTCATGTAAAAAGGATATTGCCGAGTCATTGCAGATAATTCTAGACTTCCTACATCTCCTTCTTTCCTTCATCCCGGGCAGAGACATGAAGAGTATGAGGTGGGAGAACCAGAGCAGCGTGTCTGAGTTCCTCCTCCTGGGGCTCCCCATCCGGCCAGAGCAGCAGGGTCTGTTCTTCGCCCTGTTCCTGGGCATGTACCTGACCACGGTGCTGGGGAACCTGCTCATCATCCTGCTCATCAGGCTGGACTCGCGCCTCCACACCCCCATGTACTTCTTCCTCAGCCACTTGGCCTTCACTGATGTCTCCTTCTCATCTGTCACTGTCCCCAAGATGCTCACGAACATGCACACTCAGCAAATGTCCATCTCCTATAGAGAATGTATTTCCCAGATGTATTTCTTACTGTTCTTTGCCACTCTTGACAGTTTTCTTCTTGCAGTGATGGCCTTTGACAGGTACGTGGCCATCTGTCAGCCCCTCCACTACACCACCATCATGAGGCAGGAGCTGTGTGTCTCCTTAGTAGTGGGATCCTGGTTTGTTTGCCTGAACCACTCTCTGTTGCACACTCTGCTCTTGATCCAAGTGTCCTTCTGTGCTGACAATACCATCCCCCACTTCTTCTGTGACCTCCCTGCACTCCTGAAGATGAGCTGCTCAGACGTGTCCCTCAATGAGTTGGTCATCTTCACTGAAGCAGGATTGGTCTGTTCCCTGTGTTTGGGTTGCATCCTAGGCTCCTATATCCGTGTAGCGACTACTGTCCTGAGGGTCCCCTCCACTAAAAGTCTTTTCAAAGCCTTGTCTACCTGTGGCTCCCACCTTCTTGTTGTGTCTTTATACTATGGGACAGCTGCAGGAGTTTACTTCTCCTCATCATACACCTCCAGAGACAAAGAAATTATCGCCTCTGTGATGTACACGGTCGTCACCCCCATGCTGAACCCCTTCATCTACAGCCTGAGGAATAGAGATATAAAACAGGCCTTTGAGACATTTGTCAATAAGATTACTTTCAAATGATGACCTGTAAATCATCTGATTTTAGTCACGAACACCATGAGATGTATCTCCTAAGATTATGTGAGAGGGTTGATGACTTGGAAAGAACATGCATTCTCCTGTCAATGATTGAATTCATCGACTTGGTCAAATGTGGTAACTTGGTTTGTTAAATAAACTTTATCCTCATTACTTTATTCTGCTTTTTTTTTATCTCTTACAAGTTATGTGCAAAATCTTTTAAAAATATTTCACACCATTGCAAATGTCTGTGGCCTTCTATTTTGGAGATATGTCACTGTTCATGTCTGTGTTTTTTCTGTTATGTTATGAAGACACAGATCTAGCTTCATGACCTGCTCCTAGTGGACTGGATTTATTTGGGGGGGGCGGGACCAGGTTTGCCTCATCTTCAAGTTGATTGTTCACAGCTCTTCCCAACTCTAGGATGACATATCGGTAGATTGCAGTCAGCTGTAATGGGAACACTTACACTATGGAACATCTGTGACAGGGCTCTTTCTAATTTAAAAGGTATTAATATTGTGGATGTATATTTTTTCTGCTCCACACGTGCCCATATTCCAGCACCATAAACCCAACCACTCATGCCATGCCCCAGCCCTTCCCCCTACTCACTGCTCACCACCTTGTTCTCTCTGATAACAAATAATGTTTTTTTTTCCCCTTAGTTCCAGATGATTTTTTTGCTGTATTTTGTCAGTATATACTGTTTGGTTATTTATATTCCATAGATAAGTAAAACCACCCAGTATCTGCCTTTCATTTTATGACTTATTTCACTTAACATCACCGCCTTCAGGCCATCCACATTGCAGTGTGTAGTATTCCACTGACACATATTTTCTACAATTTTTTACCCATTTGTCGATGGGCACTTAGGTTGGTTCCATGATTGGCACTTATGAACAGCACTGCTATGAGTATACGGGTACATAAGTCTTTTTGTATTAGAGATTTCATATCTAGGGTAAATGCCTCATGGAGATGTGCAATGATCATATGGGATTTTCATTGTTTGTATTTTCTGAAGAAAGCTCCATACCATTTCTGCAGAGGCTGCACCAACTTGCATACTGACCATGGATGAGTTCTTTTTTTTTTTTTCAATATCCTCACCATTTTTTCCTTCCATTCTTTTAAATATGGCCATTCTCACAAGAGTGAGGTGATATCTCATTGTGGTTTTGATTTGCTTTTCCTTTATTAGAAGTGAAGTTATGCTTTTTTCCCATATAACCATTGAGCAACTGTATATTTTCTTTGGAGACGTATCTATTACAATCATATGCCCATTTTGTAGTTGGGTTGTTTTGGTTTTATATATATATGTGTGTGTGTGTGTGTGTGTGTGTGTGTGTGTATAGAGAGAGAGATTTAATTATACAAGAATTGGGGTACAGGTCCGAGGCACGGGAGGGTGAGAGGATTCATCAGAGACAGAGCGGGAAGCAGAACAGGCAGACAGACCAATAACACTGTGGAGGGGAGCAGCAGGCCAGCCAGGAGAGGTCGGCCACGCCATGTGGGAATCTCCCTGGCCAGCCAGGAAGCGAACCCGCACTGCAGAGGCTGCAGACACCTTCACAGCAGGGCGCTCAACCACTGCATCACCTGGAGGCCCTGTTTGGGGTTTTTGTTGGCAGGTCGAATGGGTTCTTGTCTACCTTACCTAAGATCCCTTATTAGTTGTGTAATGTGTAAATATATTCTCCCACTTAGTAGACTGTCTTTTTAATATGCTAGTATTTTCTCTTACTGTACAAATGTTTTTAATTTCCTTTAGTTCTAATTATTTATTTTTGTTGTGTTTTCCCTTGTTGTAGGGGTCAATTCCATGTAGATGTCTGCATGGTCGATGTGATGAAATGTATCATCTCTTGTGTCTTCTTTCTATTTTATGGGTTGGGGTCTTATGTCCAAGTCTTTAATGATTTTGAATTTATTTATATGCTGTTTATTTATATTGGTTTACATTATTGTATTTGTTTTAGGGTTTATCAGTTCAAATCTCCACAAATATATGTTTTTAACTATAACTACCACGAGGATTGTATTCAATCTACATACTTCTTTGGGGAGTATGTCTATGTTAGTAATGTAAATTCTTCCAATCAATATCATCTTTTTATGGTGGGGGAGAATCGGGGATATGCCAGATGCTCAGGGGTGAAAGAATTCATCAGAGACAGTGTGGAAAATTGAACAGGCAGATTTATTGAAACACACTGCAAAGAGGAACAGCAGGTGAGCCAGGAGAGTTCTGCTGAGCCCCAATCCATAATTCTCTTTAAAATGACTTAGAGTTTTCAGTGCGTGGATCCTTCACCTCCTTCCTTGAGTTTAACTTTAGGAATTCTATTCTCTCTGTGTAATTGTGAATGAGATGATTTTCTTTATTTTTCTCTCTTCTAACCTCTTGTTTGCATATGGAACTGCAACTGACTTTCAAATTATAAATCAACTAACTGAGTCATTCATTCATAACAATACTATATCAACATCAATGATCATATATTTGCTTCTCCTTCCTTGGAATATACATAGAGAACTAGCACTAATGTGTTCTTAACAGGAATGATCTCATATAACTTTAATAAAAACTTCATACTGACTATACACTGATTATCTGCCCTTTAAAGTAAAACAAGGTTAAAACAACTTATGAAACAAGCTTGAGATAAGTTACTTGACATGTTGAGCGCAACAATGAATGACAGGCAGAGCCCAGCATCCCGTGCTGTCTGACCAGGGCATTGGCCACATGGGCATTGGAAGATGATTAAGTCATCCTGCTTCCCAGCTGGATCTATGGGCAACCCAGAGTGGCCCTGCACCTGAGACACCCTCCCCGGTGGATCCCAGTGTCCCTTTGGCTTCTTCTCAGGCTCCTCCCCAAGGTCATACAGGAATATCGGGCAATTAGATTTTTCTGGCATTTTTCCACCAAGAGTTTAGGGACTATTTCTTTGTCCTCTCCTGGTTTATAAAATAGCATCCTCCTGCCTATTGCTCTGAAATTCAAGGGCAGACACAGAGAGTCAGGAGGTCATAGGCTCCCAGAGATTTGCTTTGTGCTTTTTGCCTGGTGTCCATAACAGAAGCTGAGGATGCAGATGCTGATTAGTGGGTCATTGACTGAGCAAGAATGGCAGGTCAGACTATGCTGTGGATTCAAAGAGGAAAAAAAATGTTTCTTTCTATGGATACATTATGGGTGTTGCTAGTAATGTATATAAAAATTACTTCTTGCCAGAATTTTGTATGTACATACATATTTACATAGAGAGACTGAGAGATGTAGATTGAAAAAGACAGGGGTAGACAGAGAGAGAGGAACACAAGAGACAGAGAAGGGTAAATGACACAACGAATCCTTTTCCTCCTTGGCCCAGAACTCATTCATCAACTGGGTCCGCATTAGGCAAGTGGAGACCACTTCTGGGCGTGACCTGCAGTCTCTTAACCAGTCCTTTGATCTCAAACACCTGCCCTTCCTGCGGCATAACTCCCGCATGTTCATCTGGCTACTCCTACAGGTAAGTAAAGAGACTGCAGATGGTAGAGAGAGAAGATGTGTTCCCCACTCTGGCGCAGGGGTTCCTGCATTTATCCATGAGCAGTAGAGGAAAGAGGATGAAATTGTTAGAGTCAAGTGGTAGCTGTGATGTTGTGTTTTGTTTATAACAAAACTGACATATGCCTGTCACTCCAAGGATAGTGTGTGTGGTTGTGTTTTGATGTTTTCATTACAGGCAGTATTTTTGTCCACGGCATGGGGCCCACGTGCCATCCTCACTGACACTTTAGTGGCCGTTCACAAGGGTCATGCTCTGCACTGAGAGGAAGGGCCACTCGGGGCTCCCCCACTGGGCAGGTGTCACATACTAATGGATGGGAGCTCAGTGCCTGCTCAGTTTCCAATGGGGCCCACTCACACTCTGGCCCTTATGTTTGCTCTCTGACATTGAGACCCCTCCCTGGGAAAGGAGGGTACCTACTCCCACATACTTGCTCTTCTGAGGAATAAATGAGCCAATGCAAACAGGCTATCCAGCATCTCACCTGGCTCATGATTGGTGCTCAGAAGAGATGAGGATTTTTATTATCATCCCCAAGCCAGTGTCTGTGTGATGGAGACCCCCACTTCACTGCTGTCTGGGGCAGGATAAGTACAAGTCTAAGAACAGGGGCCCTTGCATGCCCCTCACACACTGGAGAACACAGCCTGATCACTCCAGGGCTTGAATCTAGCACCTTCTTCACAATTCACCCCACCACCACCTCCACCAAATCAGGGACCCAGTTGGTCCAGCTGGTTCCTGCTTGTTTCCTCTCTTTCTCAGTGAGGCTGACACAGCCCACGTGAGTGGGGAGCCAGGCCTCCACATGGGGATCCAGACACTGTCCTCTCGGTGACCTTGAGCCCAGATAAGCAGAGCCCTCAGCCAGTTCATGTCCCAGAGGAGCTTTGTTGTCCTGCACCCCTGCTTGAGAGAGTCAGTGCGGATGCCTCCTCATTGTGTGTTTGTGTGTGTGTGTGTGTGTCTAATCCTAACTAAGCTCTCTGCCAAAGGAAGGGTGCATCTGGAATCCACCATCAGAGAACTGAAGGACCTCATTGGTCATGATATCTTTGTCCTGAGTCTTTTCACATTTCTGTGATGAAGGGTATATTTACCTTATCTATCATATAATCTCCAACATACATTAATTATTTGGAATTAAAGTATGTGAAAGCTCCTTGTAAATGTGCTTACTGGTGTATGATGCACCAGAAATGACTGATAACTCTTGGACAAAGGAATGACAAATGACATCACACAACATGTCTCCTTATTCTAACTACCGGGGTGTGACATGTATGCAGAGGGTTAAAAGCTGGAATCTGGCAAGAGAGATATATTGTGATTTAGCCGTTTTTGCTGGTTATTGATGTATCTTTGCACATACAGAGAATGTTTATTTTGTTCCTCATAGCTAAAATAGGATTTTCTGAAGATTTATTTATTTACACAAGCACTGGGGTATAAGCCAGAGTCACGGGAGTATGAGAGAATTCACCAGACACAGAGCAGGGAGCAGAATAGGCAGAAGGACTGACATACACGGCTGAGGAGAACAGCGGGCACCACAGGAGAGGTCTGCCACACCATGTGGGAATCTCCCTGAACAGCCGGGAATCGAACCCGCACTGCAGAGACTGTGGACTGCTTCACAGCTCTGTGCGCAACCTGCTGCACCACCGGGGAGGCCCTAACATGGGATTTATACTGTTGCTTTATTAGGGCTATGCCTAGGATTTAGGTAGAAAGTGCATATGGAACCATGGGTGTAGAGTCTGGCATGCTGTAGGTTAAAGACAAATATTCGAATATTATTATTTTAGCTTGGTTAGAATCCTGGATGGATTTTTGTTGACAGGGAATAGCAATATCTCTCATCAGTTACATCCTGCCAATTTCACTCCAGCTTGTGAGACATCACTAGCTATTAATTTCCAGTTTAGACTGTGTAGGTCTCTTCTAGCGGAAGTTATGGATTCTCTCCTGCTGCCCATCTCATGACTTTGCCATGCGTGCCAGGTACTGTCATGTGACCTGCAATGATAGAAAGATGGAAACTCCTTGAAGGCAGAGGCTGCATTTCCTGCTTGCTGTTATGGACTCAGTGCTTTGTGGGGGGCCTGGGACAAAGCAGTTGTTCAAGACATGTTTCTAAATGAGAAAATTTCTAGTAGAGAAAAATGCCCTCTAGTTCCATGGAAAGAAGCTTTGTAGGGTATCGGGAGGTCTTACATGCCATTGAGCCCGCTGTGACAGACAGAAACACACATCCACAGGTGTGAGCAATAAACAGATCATGCTAAAAAAATGCATTTACATGCCTTCATGTAAAAAGGATATTGCCAAGGGCCTCACTCATGGCTCAGCAGTTGAGCGCTGGGTGGCTAAGCTGCCCGCAGCCTCTGCAGCGCCAGTTCGATCCCCAGCTGCCAGGCGAGGATCCCACGTGGCGCGCAGACCTCTCCTGCCACTCGCTGCTCCCCTCAGCAGTGTACTTTGATCCTTCTGCCTGCTCTGCTCCCCGCTCTGGCTCTGGTGAATTATCTCACCCTCTCGAGCTTCTATAAATAAATAAATATATCTTTAAAAAAAAAGTATATTGCCAAGTTGTTGTGGATAATTCTAGACTTCCTTCCTCGCCTTTCCTTCATCCCTGGCAGAGACATGAAGAGTTTGAGGTGGGAGAACCAGAGCAGTGTGTCCGAGTTCCTCCTCCTGGGGCTCCCCATCCGTCCAGGGCAGCGGGGCCTTTTCTTCACCCTGTTCCTGGCCATGTACCTGACCACGGTGCTGGGGAACCTGCTCATCATCCTGCTCATCAGGCTGGACTCGCGCTTCCACACCCCCATGTACTTCTTCCTCAGCCACTTGGCCTTCTCTGATGTCTCCTTCTCAACTGTCACTGTCCCTAAGATGCTCATAAACATGCACACTCAGCAACTGTCCATCCCTTATAGAGGATGTATTTCCCAGGTGTATTTCTTTCTGGTCTTTGCTTGTCTTGACAGTTTTCTTCTCGCAGTGATGGCCTTTGACAGGTATGTGGCCATCTGTCAGCCCCTCCACTACACCACCATCATGAGGCAGGAGCTGTGTGTCTCCTTGGTAGCAGGATCCTGGATCTTTTCCCTTATCCACTCCCTGATGCACACCCTGCTCTTGATCCAAGTGTCCTTCTGTGCTGACAATACCATCCCCCACTTCTTCTGTGACCTCCCTGCACTCCTGAAGATGAGCTGTTCAGATGTGTCCCTCAATGAGTTGGTCATCTTCACTGAGGGAGGATTTCTCTTTATCTTGTGTGTGGGTGGCATCCTGGGCTCCTATGCCCGTATAGGGACAACTGTCCTGAGGGTCCCCTCCACTAAAAGTCTCTTTAAAGCCTTCTCTACTTGTGGCTCCCACCTTCTTGTTGTGTCTTTATACTATGGGACCACTGCAGGAGTTTACTTCTCCTCGTCGTCCACCTCCAGAGACAAAGACATGATCGCCTCTGTGATGTACACAGTCGTCACCCCCATGCTGAACCCCTTCATCTACAGCCTGAGGAATAGCGATATAAAACAGTCCTTAGAGGCATTTTTCAATAAGGTTAACTTCTTCAAGTGATGACCTGTAAATCATCTGATTTTAGTCACAAACACCATAAGCTGTATCTCCTAAAATTATGTGAGAAGGTTGATAACTCCATGTAACTTGAAAAGAACATGCATTCTGCTGTCAGAGATGTTAATGCATCATCTAGGTCAGATTTGGTAACTTGGTTTGTTAAATATTCTTTATCCTCATTACTTTGTTGTGCTTTTTTTTCATCTCTTACAAGTTACGTGCAAAATCTTATAAAAATATTTCACACAGTTACAAATGTGTGTTGGCTTCTACTTTGAGATATGTCACTGTTCATGCATGTATTTTTTCTGTTATGTTATGAAGACACTGATCTAGCTTCATGGTCTTCTCCCAGTGGACTGATGTTACGTGATGGGGGCTGAACAAGATGCCTCATCTTCAAGTTGATGGGTCACAGCTCTTCCCACCTCTACAAAGACATGTTGGTAGATTGAAGTCAGCTCTATTGGGAATACCTACACTATGGAATGGGAACGTCTGTGATGGGGCTCTTTTTAAGTTAAAAGATACTGTAATTGTGGATGTATATTTTGACTCCTCCACAGATGCCCATATTCTACCACCATCCACCAAACCACCTATGCCAGTGCCCTCGCCCCTCACCCCACTCACTGCTCACACCCCTTGCTTTCTCCCCTAACAAATAATGTTGTTTCCCTAGTTCAAGATCATGTTTTCTGCTATATTTTGCCAGTATATGCTGTTTGGTTATTTATATTCCACAGATAAGTAAAACCACCCATATCTGCCTTTCACTTTATGACAGTCCTCCAGGATTGTATTGAAAAAAAAAATATATATATATACATTTCTTTGGGTAGCATGTAAATTAATGTAAATTCTTCCAACCTATATATATATATATTTGGATGGGGAACAACCAGGTGTAGGCCTGAGGCATAAGGGTGAAAGAATTCATCAGGGGCAATGCGGAAAACAAAACAGGCAGATTTATTGAAGCACACTGCTAAAAGTAGCAACAGGTAAGGCAGGAGAGGTCTGCTGTGCCCATTCCATAATTCTCTTAATAATGTCTTATAGTTCGCATTCTATGGATCCTTCATCTCCTTTGTAAAGTTACTCCTAGGTATTCTGTTCTTTCTCTGTAATTGTGAATGGGATTATTTTCTTCGTTTTTCTCTCTTCTAACCTATTGTTTGCATACAGACTGCAACAGACTTTTCAAATTATAAATCAACTAACTGTCATTCATTCATATCAATACTGTAGCAACATGAGTAATAATATACTTACATCTCCTTTCTTGGAATATACAGTAAAAACTGACATTTCTGGTGCTCTCACGTGGTAAGAACTGACATTTATGATGTTCTTACGTGCGTTTTCAGAAATGTTCTAATATAACTTTAATAAAATCTTCATACTGATGGTACTCTGATTATCTGCACTTTAAAGTGGAACAAGGTTGAAACAACTTGTGAAACAAGGTTGTAGAAGTTACATGTTCAGAGCTACCAAAAATGGCAGGCAGAGCCCAGCATCCAGTGCTGTCCCACCAGGGCATTGACCACATGGGTGTTAGAAGTTGGGAGTTAGAAGATCCTGCTTCCCAACTAGGTCTCTGGGCAACCCAGAGTGTCCCTGTACCCGAGACACTTCCCAGGTGGTTCCCCAGTTTAGTCTCTTTGGCCTCTGCACAGGCTCCTCCCCAAGGTCTGATAGGAACTGCAGCAATTAACTGCAGACAGTTTTTCACCAAGTGTATAGGGACTATTTCTTTGTCCTCTCATGGTTTATAAAATGGCATCCTCCTGCTATTATTTTGAAGTTCAAGGGCAGACAAAAAAAGTCAGGAGGTCATAGGCTCAGGGAGATTTGCTTTGTATTTTTTGCCTGGTGTCCACAACAGCAGCTAAGAACACAGACACTAATTTAGAAGGTCATTGACTTAGCAAGAATGGCAGGTCAGAGTGTGCTGTAATTCTAAGAGTATCAAAAATGTTTCTTCCTATGGATTCCTTATGGGTCTTTGCTTGTAATGTAGATAAAAATATGTCTCCTGCCAGAATTTTGTATGTACCTACATATTTATACATACATATCTGAGACAGAGATTGAAAAGACGGTAGGAAGAGACAGAGAGACGGACACAAGAGACAGAGGTAAAATGACACGAGGTGATTCTTTTCCTCTCTTTGGCCCAGAGCTCAAGCACCTACTGGGTTCCCGTAAGGCAAGTGGGCGCCATGGCTGGGTGTGACCTGCAGTCTCTTAACCAGTCCTTGATTTCCAGTATCTGCCCTCCCTGCTGCATGACTCCCACATGTTCATCTCTGGCTACTCATCTCAGGTAAGGAAAGGGACTGCAGAGGGTAAAGAGAGAAGATGTGCTCCCCACTCTGGAGCAGGGATCCTGCCTTTATCCCTGAGCAGCAGGGGAAGGATCTAAAATCATCACAGAATCAAGTAGTAGGTGTGATGTGGCTTTTGTTTATGGAAAAACTGACACATGCATGTCACTCCAAGGTTTAGTGTGTGTGGTTGTGTTTTGATGTTTTCATTACCAGCAGTGTTTCTGTGGGGCAGTGTCCATGGCATGGGGCTCACGTGCATTCTTCACTGACCCCTTAGTGGCCATGCACACTTGTCATCTCTGCATTGAGAGGGTCACTCAGGTCACCCCACTGGGCAGGTGTCACATCTAATGGATGGGACCACAGTGCCTGCAGCATGTCCATTGCAGTGCAGTCCTCATCTAGCCCTTAAGTTTGCTCTCTGGCATTCAGATCCCATCTGTAAAAGAGGGTAACTACTCCCTCATACAGTGCTATTCTGAGTAGTAACGGGACAATGCAAAAGGACTACCCAGGACCTCGCCTGGCTCATGATTGGTGCTCAGAAGAGAGGAGGATTTTTATTCTCTTTCCCCAAGCCATTTCCAGTGTGATGGAGACCCCCAGTTCGCTGCTGTCTGGGGCAGGGCAAGTAGAAGGCTAAGATCAGGGGCCCCTGCACACCCTCACACACTGGAGCACATGGCCTAATCCATCCAGGGCTGCGGCCCAGACCCTTCCTCACGAGCCTTGCCCCAGTCAAGGTCCCATTGGTCCAGTTGATTCCTGCTTGTTTCCTCTGGTTCTCAGTGAGGCGGAGAACCTTTCCTCTGTTCTCAGGGAGAACCAGAGCAGGCAGCCAGGCCTCCACATGCGGCTCCAGACACTGTCCTGTTGGTGGCTGTGAACCAAGGTAAGCAGAGCCCTCAGCAAGTTCATGGTCCCTGAGTAGACATCACTGTCCTGCTCCCTGCTTGATTGGTATAGTGAGGATCCCTCTTCAGAGTGTGTGTGTGTGTGTGTGTGCGCGTGTGTGTGTGTCTAATCTTAACTCTAACCTCACTGCAAAAGGAAGGGTGAGTCTGGAATCCACCATCAGAGAACTTAGAGACCTTGTTGACCTTTATATCTTTGTCCTGATTATTTTCCCATCTATGAAATGAAGGGTATAATTACCACATATATCATATAATCTTTAGATTTATTTTTATATTGTAATTGTATTTATTCTATCTACTGGGGAAGTGAGATGTTTGCAGAGAGTTTAATGGTGGATTTTGTCAATAGAGATATATTCTGATTGGGCCTTTTTTTGCTGATTATTGATGAATTTTTACATATGTAGATAATGTATATTTTGTTCCTCAAGGTTAAAAGGTACGATTTACACTATTGCTTTATTAGGGCGATGCCTAGGATTTAGGTAGAAAGCACATGAGAAACCATAGGATAGGGTCTGAAATGCTGTAGGTTACAGACAAAGATTTGACATTATTATTAGAGTTTGGTTAGGATCCTGGATGGACTTTTGTTGACAGGGACTAGCAATATCTCTGATCAGTTACATCCTGCCAATTTCTCTCTAGCTTGTGAGAAATCACCAGGTATTCTTTTCCAGTTGGGAGAGTTTCAGGTCTCTTTAAGAGGAAGTTATGGATTCTCTCCTGCTGCCCATCTCATGACTTTGCCATGCTTGCCAGGTACTGTCATGTGACCTGCAATGATAGAAAGATGGAAACTCCTTGAAGGTAGAGGCTGCATTTCCTGCTTGCTGTTATGGACTCAGTGCTTTGTGAGGCGCCTGGGCCAAGGCAGTTGTTCAAGACATGTTTGTGGAATATAGAAAAATGTTCCTGGTTCCTTGGAAGGAAAACTTTATGTAAGGTATCATGAGGTCTTATGTACCCTCACAGCCCGCTGTGACAGACTGGGATTCATGCATCCACAGGTGTGGGCAGTAAATAGATGATGGTTGAAAAATCATGCCTTCAGGTAAAAAGGATATCGCAATGTTGGTGCAGTTAATACTAGACTTTCTACCTCTTCTCTCCTTCATCGCCAACAGAGACTTGAGCAGCATGAGGTGGGAGAACCAGAGCAGCGTGTCCGAGTTCCTCCTCCTGGGGCTCCCCATCCATCCAGGGCAGCGGGATCTGTTCTTCACCCTGTTCCTGGGCATGTACCTGACCACGGTGCTGGGGAACCTGCTCATCATCCTGCTTATCAGGCTGGACTCGCGCCTCCACACCCCCATGTACTTCTTCCTCAGCCACTTGGCCCTCACTGACATCTCCTTCTCATCTGTCACTGTTCCTAAGATGCTCACGAACATGCACACTCAGCAACTGTCCATCTCCTATAGAGGATGTATTTCCCAGATGTATTTCTTTTTGTTGTTTGCCGGTCTTGACAGTTTCCTTCTTGCAGTGATGGCCTTTGACAGGTACGTGGCCATCTGTCAGCCCCTCCACTACACCGCCATCATGAGGCAGGAGCTGTGTGTCTCCTTAGTAGCTGGGTGCTGGTTCTTTTCCCTCATCCACTCTCTGTTGCACACCCTGCTCTTGATCCAGGTGTCCTTCTGTGGTGACAATACCATCCCCAACTTCTTCTGTGACCTCTCTGCACTCCTGAAGATGAGCTGCTCAGACTTGTCCCTCAATGAGTTGGTCATCTTCACTGAGGCAGGATTGCTCTTTACCCTGCCTTTGGGTGGCATCCTGGGCTCCTATGTCCGTATAGGGAGGACTGTCCTGAGGGTCCCCTCCACTAAAAGTCTCTTTAAAGCCTTTTCTACCTGTGGCTCCCACCTCCTCGTCATGTCTTTATACTATGGGACCTCTGCAGGAGTTTACTTCTTCTCATCCACCTCCAGAGACAAAGACACGATCACCTCTGTGATGTACACGGTCGTCACCCCCATGCTGAACCCCTTCATCTACAGCCTGAGGAATAGAGATATAAAACAGGCCTTAGAGACGTTTGTCAATAAGATTAAGTTCTTCAAGTGACGATCTGTAAATCATCTGATTTGAGTCACAAACACCATGAGATGTGAGAGGGTAGATAACTTATGTGATAAATATTGTGAGATATTTGAAAAGAACATGTCACTGGAAAAGAACATGCATTCTGCTGTCAGAGATGTTAATGCATCAACTCGGTCAAATTTGGTAACTTGGTTTGTTAAATATTCATTATCCTCATTACATTGTTGTCCCTTTTTTTTTCATCTCCTGAAAGTTATGTGCAAAATCTTTTAAAAATATTTCACACAATTGCAAATGTCTGTTGCCTTCTACTTTGGAGATATCTCACTGTTCATGTCTGTGTTTTTTCTGTTATGTTATGAAGACACAGACCTAGCTTCATGATCTGCTCCCAGTGGACTGAATTTATTTGGGGGGGGGTGACCAGGTTTGCTTCATCTTCAAGTTGATTGTTCACAGCTCTTCCCAACTCTAGGCTGACATGTTGGTAGATTGCAGTCAGCTGTAATGGGAACACTTACACTCTGGAACATCTGTGACAGGGCTCTTTCTAATTTAAAACTTATTAAAATTGTGGATGTATATTTTTACTCCTTCACTCGTGCCCATATTCCACCACCATCCACCAAACCACCCATGCCATAGCCCCAGCCCCTCCCCTGAGTCTCTGCTCACACCAGCTTGTTCTCTCTGATAACAAATAATGTTTATTTCCCTTAGTTCAAGATGATTTTTTTGCTGTATTTTGTCAGTGTATGCTGTTTGGTTATTTATATTCCATAGATAAGTAAAACCACCCAGTATCTGCCTTTCATTTTATGACTTATTTCACTTAACATCACCACCTTGAGGCCATCCACGTTGCAGTGTGTCATAACCCACCAAGCACATGTATTCTACAATTTCTTTACCTATTTGTCGATGGGCACTTAGGTTGGTCCATGACTGGAACTTGTGGCCAGCACTGCTATGAGTATACAGGTGCATAAGTCTTTTTGTATTAGAGATTTCATATCTAGGGTAAATGCCTGATGGAGATGTGCAATGATCATATGGGACTTTCATTGTTTGCATTTTCTGAAGATCCATACCATTTCTGTAAAGGCCCACCAACTTGCATTCTCACCATGGATGAGTTTTTTTTCCAATATCACCATTTTTTCCTTCCATTCTTTTAAATATGGCCATTCTCACAAGAGTGAGACAATATCTCATTGTCTTTTTGATTAGCTTTTCCTTTATTAGAGTGAAGATAAGCTTTTTTTCCCATATATCCATTGACCAACTGTATATTTTCTTTGTAGAAGTATCTGTTGCAATCATATGCCCATTTTGTAGTAGGGTTGTTTTGGGTTAATATACATAAATATATATATATATATTTATATATATATATATATGCACACACACACACACACAGGAGGGGAGAGAGAACTTTAGTTATACAAGAGCTGGGGTACAGTCAGAGGTGTGGCAGGGTGAGAGGATTCACCAGAGACAGAGCAGGGAGCAGAACAGGCAGGCGGACCAATAACACTGCTGAGGGGAGCAGCAGGCGAGCCAGGAGAGGTCTGCTAAGCCCTGTGGGAATCTCTTTGCCCAGCCAGGAATCAAACCTGCGCTGCAGAGGGGGCGGGCAGCTTCACAGCAGGCTGCTAAACCCACTTGGCTCCGGGAAGGCCCTGTTTTGGGTTTTTATTGGCAGGTCGAATGGGTTCTTGCACACCTTACATATGATCCCTTATTAGTTGTGTGATGTGTAAATATATTCTCCCACTTAGTAGACTGTCTTTTTAATATGCTAGTATTTACTTTTAGTGTATGTAAAGGCAGGACTGGACCACAGTGCAGGTTTTCTGATCCCATGCAGACCGGGTAAAGGAGGAGTCAGAGTCCTCAGTGGTTTTTTGCAGGTCTTTTATTGGGGTTCACCAGGCATATGGCAGGCAGGGGTGCTGGCTTGGGGGGCTGGGAGGCTGACAGGCCTCCCAGCCCCCAGCAAGTCTTCACTCTATCTGGGCTCTCTGGCGTTCGTTCTGCTGCTTCTCGGCTTCTCTTTCGGCTTCTGCTGCTACTGCTGGCGTCCCCGTGACGCCGCCCTTAAAAAGCAGTCTTAGCTCAGCTGAATCCCATCTACCTATGCCCACACCTATTCCAGGTGCCCGCCATCAGGCATGCATTCAGGACAAGGATCCATCATCTACCCTGATGGCAGAAGGGCAGAAAAGCCTCATATTTTCTTTACCCTACAGTCCACCCCCTCAGGGTTTTCTGCCATACAGTCTATACATATATATACAATTTTCTAAGCAAACAAACAAGGCAGCCATGGCCCACAAAAGCAAATACATCAAATATAACAAAATACAATATAACAAAATACAACAGAACACAAATAAGTCCAGGCAGGGCCCCAACCTAGTGCAAAAGACAATTATTGGTACCAGCAGATGAGCCACCAAATCTGCTGCCGAAGGCACTGCTCACACGAGGGAGGGGAATCACTCACGGCATCTATTGCAACACGCCAGGAGCCGTCAGGCTTCCTGGCCTTCTCTGGCTGTAGTCTCGGCTACAAGCCACACACAGCATCCACCCCCAGGATGCACTAGCTCTGGGATTGGCAATTTTATTCTGTTGGGGGTAATCGCCAACCCTCAGGGTTTCTGTCTGCAGTCGCTCCAACACTCGGCCTTCATGGCCACCCATGCGACTTGCAGACCCCTGCACTCAGGCCAACCCACTGCACGAGCACATGGGTCGGGGATCCAAACTCTACATGCGGCTTGGGCTCCACCCCAAGCCACGTTCCCCACCCGTCCCTCAAGGACGGGTTCCTCAGCTCCTCACCCTCACTCAAGAATGAGCAGGGCATCATCCACAGGTGATTTTACGAGACTCACAGGTCTTCAGCATACTCAGGCTGCTTAACAGCCGCTTAGGGCTTCTCAACTTAGCATCAGTACCAGCTTTTGCCTTCTCAGTTGGCTTTTCTCCTCCTCAGTTGTCTATACCTGGCTGCTGGGCATGCACAGGCTGCTTTTGGCCATCAAGGCCCACTGGCCACCCCCAGATTCTCAAAAAAAAAAAACATAACCTGCCAAGGTCCTCCGCCTTCTGGCGGGATTGTCAGTCCAAGTTCATCAGTTCATCAGTCCAAGTCCATTAGGCCTCTCCCTGCATCAGCACCGGCGAGCGCTGATTCTTGGTCCTCTCCTCCCCGAAGATTCTGCTGCCTCAGGGGTCGTTGGCCGGTCCTTTCGGGTGTTGTCGGCTGGTCCTCTTGGGCGTCTCCTTCATGCCAGGTCCGTCCTGCAGCTCCCGGACCGTATCCACCTTCTGTGCTGCCATGGCGCCTCCAGCGTCATTACAAGCAAACAGTCTGTTCTCCTTAGTCCCTCCAGGTCTTTGGAGGGCTCCAATACCCGTCTACATGGATCTTGCCGACTTACGCCAATTGTAAGAGGCCGGACTGGCCACGGTGCAGGTTTTCTGATCCCATGCAGACCGGGTAAAGGAGGAGTCAGAGTCCTCAGTGGATTTGCAGGTCTTTTATTGGGGTTCACCAGGCATATGGCAGGCAGGGGTGCTGGCTGGGGGGGCCTGCCAGCCTCCCAGCCCCCAGCAAGTCTTCACTCTATCTGGGCTCTCTGGCGTTCGTTCTGCTGCTTCTCGGCTTCTCTTTTGGCTTCTGCTGCTACTGCTGGCGTCCCCGTGACGCCGCCCTTAAAAAGCACAGTCTTAGCTCAGCTGAATCCCATCTACCTATGCCCAAACCCTATTCCAGGTGCCCACCATCAGGCATGCATTCAGGACAAGGATCCATCATCTACCCTGATGGCGGAAGGGCAGAAAAGCCTGATATTTTCTTTACCCTACAGTGTACAAAGCTTTTTAAAATCCTTTAGTTCCAATTAATTTTTGTTGTATTTACCCTTGTAGTAGGGGTCAGTTCCCTGTGGATGTCTGCATGGTTGATGTGATGACGTGTCATCTCTGGTGTCTTCTTTCTATTTTATGGTTTGGGGTCTTATATCCAAGTCTTTAAATGATTTTTAATTTATTTATATGCTGTTTATATGTTAGCTTCCATTATTGCATTTGTTTTAGGGGTTATCATTTCAAATCTCTACAAATATGTTTTCACTCCATAACTACCACCAGGATTAAATTCAATCTATATACTTCTTTGGGGAGTATGTCTATGTTAGTAATTCTTCCAATCAATATCGTCTCTTTATGGTGGGGGAGAATCGGGTGTATGCCAAATGCACATGGGTGAAAAATTCATCAGAGACAGAGTGGAAAATTGAACAGACAGATTTATTGAAACACACTGCTAAGAGCAGCAGCAGGTGAGGCAGGAGAGATCTGCTGTGCCCCAATCCAAAATTCTCTTTATAATGCCTTATGGTTTCATTGTGTGGATCCTTCACCTCTTTGTTCAGTTTACTCCTAGGAATTCTATTCTCTCTGTGTAATTGTGAATGAAATGATTTTCTTCATTTTTCTCTCTTCTAACCTATTGTTTGCATATAGAACTGCAACTGACTTTCAAATTATAAATCAACTAACTGAGTCATTCATTCATATCAATACTATGTCAACATCACTGATCATATATTTATTTCTTCTTTCTTGGAATATACATAAAGAACTAGCACTAATGTGTTCTTAACAGGAATGATCTCATATAACTTTAATAAAAACTTCATACTAACTATACTGTGATTATCTACCCTTTAAAGTAAAGCAGGGTTAAAACCACTTAAGAAACAAGCTTGAGGAGAGAAGTTACTTGACATGTTCAGTGCAATAATGAATGACAGGCAGCGCCCAGCATCCGGTGCTATCTGACCAGGGCATTGGACACATGGGCATTGGAAGATGATTAAGTCATCCTGCTTCGCATCTGGATCTATGGGCAACCCAGAGTGTCCCTGCACCTGAGACACCCTCCCAGGTGGCTCCCAGTGTCCCTTTGGCCTCTACACAGGCTCCTCCCTACAGTCTGACAGGAATTATGGGCAATTAGACTACGTGCATTTTTCCACCAAGAGTTTAGGGACTATTCTTTGTTCTCTGATGGTTTATAAAATAGCACCCTCCTGGCTATTGCTCTGGAGTTCAAGGGCAGACACAGAAAGTCAGGAGGTCATAGGCTCTAGAGATTTGCTTTGTGCTTTTTGCTTGGTGTCCACAACAGAAGCTGAGGACACAGACGTTGATTAGACGGTCATTGACTTAGCAAGAATGGCAGGTCAGACTGTGCTGTGAATTCAAAGAGGAAAAAAATTACTGTTTCTTCCTATGGATTCCTTATGGGTTTTTGCTTGTAATGATGTAGGTAAAAATATGTCTCCTGCCAGAATTTTGTATGTACATACATATTTATACATACATAGACTGAGAGATGGAGATTGAAAAAGACAGAGGTAGAGACAGAGACAGAGACAGAGCTCTCTGGCCCAGAGCTCAAGCATTAACTGGGTCCCCATTAGGCAAGTGGAGACCACTTCTGGGTGTGATCTGCAGTCTCTTAACCAGTCCTTTGATCTCAAACACCTGCCCTCCCTGCTGCATAACTCCCGCATGTTCATCTGGCTGCTCCTACAGGTAAGTAAAGAGACTGCAGAGTGTAAAGAGAGAAGATGTGCTGCTGTAGGGTAAAGAAAATGTCAGGCTTTTCTGCCCTCCCGCCATCAGGATAGATGATGGATCCTTGTCCTGAATGCATGCCTGATGGCGGGCACCTGGAATAGGGTGTGGGCATAGGTAGATGGGATTCAGCTGAGCTACGACTGTGCTTTTAAGGTCGGTGTCACGGGGACGCCAGCAGTAGAAGCAGCAGCAGAAGCCAAGAAGTCGAGAAGCAGCAGCAGAAGCAGAGAACGCCAGAGAGCCCAGATAGAGTGAAGATTTGCTGGGGGCTGGGAGGACTCCCAGCCTCCCAGCCCCCCAGCACCCCTGCCTGCCACATACCCGCTGAACCCCAATAAAAACCTGCAAAACCACTGAGGATTCTGACTCCTCCTTTACCCAGTCTGCATGGGATCAGAAAACCTGCACTGTGCCCAGTTCCTGCCTTTACAGCTGCCCACTCTGTAATAGGGTTCCTGCATTTATCCATGAGCAGTAGAGGAAGGAGGATGAAATTGCTAGAGTCAAGTGGTAGCTGTGATGTTGCTTTTTATTTATAACAAAACTGACATATGCCTGTCACTCCAAGGATAGTGTGTGTGGGTGTGTTTTGATGTTTTCATTACAGGCAGTGTTTTTGTCCACGGCATGGGGCCCACGTGCCATCCTCACTAACACTTCAGAGGCCATTCACAGGGGTCAGGCTCTGCACTGAGAGGAAGGGTCACTCAGGGCTCCCCCACTGGGCAGGTGTCACATACTAATGGATGGGAGCTCAGGGCCTGCTCAGTTTCCAATGGGGCCCACTCACAGTCTGGCCCTTATGTTTGCTCTCTGACATTGAGACCCCTCCCAGGGAAAGGAGGGTACCTACTCCCACATACTTGCTGTTCTGAGGAATAAATGAGCCAATGCAAGCAGTCTATACAGCATCTCACCTGGCTCATGATTGATGCTCAGAAGAGATGAGGATTTTTATTATCATTCCTGAAGCCAGTGTCTGTGTGATGGACACCCCCACGTCACTGCTGTCTGCGGCAGGACGAGTATAAGTCTAAGAACAGGGGCCCTTGCATGCCCCTCACACCCTAGAGAACATGGCCTGATTACCCCAGGGCTGGAGGCCCAGAACCTTCCTCACAAATCAGTCCCCACCACCTCCAACGAATCAAGGACCCAGTTGGTCCAGCTGGTTCCTGCTTGTTTCCTCTGTTTCTCAGTGAGGCTGACACAGCCCACGAGTGGGGAACCAGGCCTCCACATGGGGGTCGCGACACTGTCCTCTCGGTGGCCGTGAACCCAGATAAGCAGAGCCCTCAGCCAGTTCATGGTCCCTGAGGAGCCTTGCTGTCTTGTACCCCTGCTTGAGAGAGTCAGTGCGGATGCCTTCTCATTGTGTGTTTGTGTGTTTGTGTGTGTGTCTTATCCAAACTAAGCTCTCTGCCAAAGGAAGGGTGCATCTGGAATCCACCGTTAGGGAACTGAGACCTCATTGCTCGTGATATCTTTGTCCTGAGTCTTTTCACATTTCTGAAAGGAAGGGTATGTTTCTCTTATCTATTATATAATCTCCAATATACATTAGTATTTGAAATTAAAGTATATGAAAGCACTTTGTAAAAGTGCTTACTGGTGTGTGATGCACGAGTAATGACTGATAACTCTGGAACAGAGGAATGACAAATGGCATCACACCACATGTCTCCTTATTCTAACTGCTAGGAGTGAAATGTATGCGGAGGGTTAAAAGCTGGAATCCAGACAGAGAGATATATTGTGATTTAGCCTTTTTTGCTGATTATTGATGTATCTTTGCACACTTAGATAATGTATATTTTATTCCTCATAGTTAAAATTGTATTTTTTATAAGATTTATTTATATATACAAGAACTGGGGTACAAGCCAGAGGCGCAGGAGGGTGAGAGAATTCACCAGAGACAGAGCAGGGAGCAGAACAGGCAGAGGGAATTATACACTGCCGAGGGGAGCAGCGGGCATGACAGGAGAGGTCTGCTGCAACATGTTGGAATCTCTCTGGCCAGCCAAGAAACCCCACGGTAGAAGCTGCGGACAGCTTCACAGCCCGCGCTCAATCCGCTGCGCCACCGGGGAGGCCTTGAAATAGGATTTATACTGTTGCTTTATTAGGGCTATGCCTAGGATTTAGATAGAAAGTGCATATGAGGGCCTCCCCGGTGATTCAGCGGTTGAGCGCTAGGTTGCGAAGCTGCCCGCGGCCTCTGCAGCGCCGGTTTGATCCCCGGCTGCTCCCGGGCCACCTGAGGAGGGTCCCACATGGTGCGCAGACCTCTCCTGCCGCCCGCTGCTCCCCTCAGCAGTGTACTTCGGTCCTTCTGCCTGCTCTGCTCCCCACTCTGGCTCTGGTGAATTCTCTCACCCTCCTGCGCTTCTGACTGTATAAATAAATAAATAAATAAATCTTTAAAAAAAAAAAAAAGAAAGAAAAGAAAGTGCATATGAAACCATAGGGATTGGTCTGGCATGCTGTAGGTTAAAGACAAAGATTTTACATTATTAGAGTTTGCTTACGATCCTAGATGGACTTTTGTTGACATGAATAGCAGTATCTGTGATCAGTTACATCCTCCCAGTTTCACTCTAACTTATGAGCAATCACTAGCTATTAATTTCCAGTTTAGATTGTGTAGGTCTCTTCTAGCGGAAGTTATGGATTCTCTCCTGCTGCCCATCTCATGACTTTGCCATGCGTGCCAGGTACTGTCATGTGACCTGCAATGATAGAAAGATGGAAACTCCTTGAAGTTAGAGGCTGCATTTCCTGCTTGCTGTTATGGACTCAGTGCTTTGTGGGGAGCCTGGGCCAAGGAAGCTGTTCAAGACATATTTGTGGTATAGAAAAAATTGCATTCTGGTTCGTGGAAGGAAACTTTGTAGGGTATCGTGAGGTCTTACATACCATCAAGCCCACTGTGACAGAGGGATCCACACATCCACAGGTGTGAGCAATAAACAGATCATGGTTAAAAAATGCCTTTACATGACTTATTGTAAAAAGGATATTGCCAAGTCATTGAGGATAATTCTAGACTTCCTACGTCATCTTCTTTCCTTCATCCCCGGCAAAGACATGAGCGACATGAGGTGGGAGAACCAGAGCAGCGTGTCCGAGTTCCTCCTCCTGGGGCTCCCCATCCCTCCAGGGCAGCAGGTTCTGTTCCTCACCCTGTTTCTGGGCATGTACTTGACCACCCTGCTGGGGAACCTGCTCATCATCCTGCTCATCAGGCTGGACTCGCGCCTCCACACCCCCATGTACCTCTTCCTCAGCCACTTGTCCTTCTCTGATGTCTCCTTCTCATCTGTCACTGTCACCAAGATGCTGTGGAACATGCACGCACAGCAACTATCTATCTCCTACGGAGGATGTATTTCTCAGATGTACTTCTTTTTGTTCTTTGCTACTCTTGACAATTCCTTCTTGCAGTGATGGCCTTTGACAGGTACATGGCCATCTGTCAGCCCCTCCACTACACCACCATCATGAGGCAGGAGCTGTGTGTCTCCTTAGTAGCGGGATCCTGTTTGTTTGCCTCAACCACTCTCTGTTGCACACTCTGCTCTTGATCCAAGACTCCTTCTGTGGTGACAGTAACATCCCCAACTTCTTCTGTGACCTCTCTGAACTCCTGAAGAGGAGCTTCTCAGACGTGTCCCTCAATGAGTTGGTCATCTTCACTGAGGCAGGATTGCTCTTTACCCTGTGTGTGGGTGGCATCCTAGGCTCCTATGTCTGTATAGGGACCACTGTCCTGAGGGTCCCCTCCACTAAAAGTCTCTTTAAAGCCTTCTCTACTTGTGGCTCCCACCTTCTTGTTGTGTCTTTATACTATGGGACAGCTGCAGGAGTTTACTTCCCTCATCATCCACCTCCAGAGACAAAGACTTGATCGCTTCTGTGATGTACACCGTCATCACCCCCATGCTGAACCCCTTCATCTACAGCCTGAGGAACAGAGATATAAAACAGGCCTTAGACACATTTGTCAATAAAGTGAACTTCTTGAAGTGACGACCTGTAAATCTTCTGATTTGGTCACGAATGCCATGAGATATATCTCCTAAATTATGTGAAAGGGTAAATAACTCCATGTAACTTGAAAAGAACATGCATTCTGCTGTCAGCGATTTTAATGCATCAAATAGGTCAGATTTGGTAACTTGGTTTGTTAAATATTCATTATCCTCATTGCATTGTTCTCCTTTTTTATCATCTCTTGCAAATTATGTGCAAAAAATTTTTAAAATATTTCACACCATAGCAAATGTCCATTGCCTTCTACTTTGGAGATATGTTACTGTTCATGTGTGTGTTTTTTTTCTGTTATGTTATGAAGACACAGATCTGGCTTCATGATCTGCTCCCAGTGGACTCGATTTATTTGGTGGGGGGAGACCAGGTTTGCCTCATCTTCAAGTTGATTGTTCACAGCTCTTCCCAACTCTAGGATGACATGTCGGTAGATTGCAGTCAGCTGTAATGGGAACACTTACACTATGGAACATCTGTGACAGGGCTCTTTTTAATTTAAAAGGTATTAATATTGTGGATGTATATTTTTTCTCCTCTACACGTGCCCATATTCCACCACCATCCACCAAATCACCCATGTCAATGCCCCAGCCCTTCCCCCCATTCACTGCTCACACCACCTTGTTCTCTCTGATAACAAATAATGTTTTTTTTCCCTTAGTTTCAGATGAGTTTTTTTGCTGTATTTTGTCAGTATATGCTGTTTGGTTATTTATATTCCACAGATAAGTAAAACCACCCAGTATCTGCCTTTCATTTTATGACTTATTTCACTTAACATCACCGCCTTCAGGGCATCCACATTGCAGTGTGTAGTATTCCACTGACACATATTTTCTACAATTTCTTTACCCATTTGTTGATGGGCACTTAGGTTGGTTCCATGACTGGGCACTTATGAACAGCACTGCTATGAGTATACAGGTGCATAAGTCTTTTGTATTAGAGATTTCATATCTAGGGTAAATGCCTGATGGAGATGTGCAATGATCATATGGGATTTTCATTGTTTGTATTTTCTGAAGAAAGCTCCATACCATTTCTGTAGATGCTGCACCAACTTGCATTCTGACCATGGATGAGTTTTTTTTTTCCCATATCCTCACCATATTTTGCTTCCGTTCTTTTAAATATGACCAATCTCACAAGAGTGAGGTGATATCTCATTGTGGTTTTGATTTGCTTTTCCTTTATTAGAAGTGAAGTTTTGCTTTTTTCCCATATAACCATTGACCAAGTGTACATTTTCTTTGGAGAAGTATCTATTGCAATCATATGCCCATTTTGTAGTTGGGTTGTTTTGGTTTTATATGTGAGTGGGGGGGGGAGAGAGAGAGAGAGATTTAATTATCAAGAACTGGGGTACAGGTCAGAGGCACGGGAGGGTGAGAGGATTCACCAGAGACAGAGTGGGAAGAACAGGCAGACGGACCGATAACACTGTGAAGGGGAGCAGCAGGCCAGCCAGGAGAAGTCGGCCACGCCATGTGGGACTCTCCCTGGCCAACCAGGAATCCAATCCACACTGCAGAGGCTGGAGACAGCTTCACAGCAGGGTGCTCAACCACTGCATCACCAGGAGAACCTGTTTGGGGTTTTTGTTGGCAGGTCGAATGGATTCTTGTATACCTTATCTAAGATCCCTTATTAGTTGTGTAATGTGTAAATATATTCTCCCACTTAGTAGACTGTCTTTTTAATATGCTAGTATTTTCTTTACTGTACAAATATTTTTAATTTCCTTTAGTTATAATTATTTATTTTTGTTGTATTTTCCCTTGTTGTAGAAGGAAATTCCCTGTAGATGTCTGCATGGTCAAAGTGATGAAGTGTATCATCTCTGGTGTCTTCTTTCTATTTTATGGTTTGGGGTCTTATATCCAAGTCTTTAATGATTTTTAATTTATTTATATGCTGTTTATTTATATTGGTTTACATTATTGCATTTGTTTTAGGGATTATCAGTTCAAATCTCTACAAATATATGTTTTTAGCTATAACTACCACCAGGATTGTATTCAATCTACATACTTCATTGGGGAGTATGTCTATGTTAGTAATGTAAATTCTTCCAATCAATATCATCTTTTTATGGTGGGGGAGGATGGGGTATATGCTAAAACTGCAGGAGTGAAAGAATTCATCAGAGACAGAGTGGAAAATTGAACAGGCAGATTTATTGAAACACACTGCTAAGAGCAACAGCAGGTGAGGCAGGAGAGATCTGCTGAGCCCCAATCCATAATTCTCTTTATAATGCCTTATAGTTTTCATTGTGTGGATCCTTCACCTACTTTCTTAAGTTTAACCTGAGGAATTCTATTCTCTCTGTGTAATTGTGAAAGAGATGATTTTCTTCAGTTTTCTCTCTTCTAACCTATTGTTTGCATATGGAACTGCAACTGACTTTCAAATTATAAATCAACTAACTGAGTCATTCATTCATATCAATACTATATCAACATCAATGATCATATATTTACTTCTCCTTCCTTGTAATATACATAAAGAACTAGCACTAATGTGTTCTTAACAGAAATGATCTCATATAACTTTAATAAAAACTTCATACTGACTATACACTGATTGTCTGTACTTTAAAGTAAAACAAGGTTAAAACAACTTATGAAACAAGCTTGAGATAAGTTACTTGACATGTTGAGCGCAACAATGAATGACAGGCAGAATCCAGCATCCCGTGCTGTCTGACCAGGGCATTGGCCACATAGGCATTGGAAGATGATTAAGTCATCCTGCTTCCCAGCTGATCTATGGGCAACCCAGAGTGTCCCTGTACCTGAGACACCCTCCCAGGTGGATCCCAGTGTCCCTTTGGCCTCTGCACAGGCTCCTCCCCAAGGTCTGACAGGAATATCGGGCAATTAGATTTTTCTGGCATTTTTCCACCAAGAATTTAGGGACTATTTCTTTGTCCTCTCCTGGTTTATAAAATAGAACCCTCATGGCTATTACTCTGAAGTTCAAGGGCAGACACAGAGAGTCAGGAGGTCATAGGCTCCCAGAGATTTGCTTCGTGCTTTTTGCCTGGTGTCCACAACAGAAGCTGAGGACGCAGACGCTGATTAGAGGGTCATTGACTGAGCAAGTATGGCAGGTCAGACTATGCTGTGAATTCAAAGAGGAAAAAAATGTTTCTTTCTATGGAAACATTTTGGGTTTTGCTAGTAATGTATATAAAATTATGTTCCTGCCAGAATTTTGTCTGTACATACATATTTATATATAGAGAGACTGAGAGTCAGAGATTGAAAAAGACAGGGGTAGACAGAGAGAAAGGGAAAAGAGACAGAGAGGGGTAAATGACACAACGAATTCTTTTCCTCCTTGGCCCAGAGCTCAAGCATCAACTGGGTCCCCATTAGGAAAGTGGGGACCACTTCTGGGCGTGACCTGCAGTCTCTTACCCAGTCCTTTGATCTCAAACACCTGCCCTCCCTGCTGCATAACTCCCGCATGTTCATCTGGCTACTCCTACAGGTAAGGAAAGAGACTGCAGAGTGTACAGAGAGAAGATGTGCTGCCCACTCTGGAGCAGGGGTTCCTGCATTTATCCATGAGCAGTAGAGGAAGGAGGATGAAATTGTTAGAGTCAAGTGGTAGCTGTGACGTTGTGTTTTGTTTATAACAAAACTGACATATGCCTGTCACTCCAAGGATAGTGTGTGTGGTTGTGCTTTGATGTTTTCATTACAGGCAGTGTTTCTGTGGGGCACGGTCCACGGCATGTGGCCCACGTGCCATCCTCACTGACACTTCATTGGCCATTCACAAGGGTCAGGCTCTGCACTGAGAGGAAGGGTCACTCGGGGCTCCCCCACTGGGCAGGTGTCACATACTAATGTATGGGAGCTCAGTGCCTGCTCAGTTTCCAATGGGGCCCACTCACAGTCTGGCCCTTATGTTTGCTTTCTGACATTGAGACCCCTCCCTGGGAAAGGAGGGTAACTACTCCCACATACTTGCTGTTC
Source organism: Talpa occidentalis (assembly GCF_014898055.3). Taxonomy (NCBI): domain Eukaryota; kingdom Metazoa; phylum Chordata; class Mammalia; order Eulipotyphla; family Talpidae; genus Talpa; species Talpa occidentalis. The sequence continues at coordinate 40,382,951 of NW_023605083.1, read as the reverse complement.
TGAGGAATAAATGAGCCAATGCAAACAGGCTATCCAGCATCTCACCTGGCTCATGATTGGTCCTCAGAAGTGCTGAGGATTTTTATTATCATCCCCAAGCCAGTTTCTGTGTGATGGAGACCCCCACTTCACTGCTGTCTGGGGCAGGACAAGTATAAGTCTAAGAACAGGGGCCCTTGCAGCCCCTCACACACTGAAGAACACGGCCTGATAAATCCAGGCCTCAGACCCAGAAACTTCCTCACAAATCAACCCCCACCACCTCTACTGAATCAAGGACCCAGTTGGTCCAGCTGATTCCTGCTTGTTTCCTCTGTTTCTAGTGAAGTGATAGCACATGTGAGTGGGCAGCCAGGCCTCACATGGGGGTCCAGACACTGTCCTCTCTGTGGCCTTGCACCCAGATAAGCAGAGCCCTCAGCCAGTTCATGGTCCCTGAGGAGGTCTTGCTGTCCTGCTCCCTGCTTGAGAGAGTAAGGCTAGATCACTCCTCAACGTGTGTTTGTGTGTGTGTGTGTGTCTTATCTAACTAAGCTCTCTGCCAAAGGAAGGGTGCATCTGGAATCCACCATCAGAGAACTATGAGACCTCATTGGTCATTATACCTTTTCCTGAGTCTTTTCACATTTCTGAGATGAAGGTATAATTACCTTATGTATCATCTAATCTCTGATATAATTATTTGGAAATAAAGTATGTGAAAGCACTTTGTAAATGTGCTTACCAGTGTATGATGCACCAGAAATGACTGATAACTCTCAGACAAAGGAATGACAAATGACATCACACAACATGTTGCCTTATTCTAACAACTGGGGGTGTGACATGTATGCAGAGGGTAAAAAGCTTGATTCTGCCCAGAGAGATATATTGTGATTTAGCCTTTTCTGCTGATTATTGGTGTATATTTGCACATATAATGTATATTTTGTTCCTCATAGTTAAAATAGTATTTTTTTAAAGATTTATTTATTTACACAAGCACTATGGTACAAGCCAGAGGCACGGGAGTATGAGAGAATTCACCAGAGACATAGCAGAGAGCAGAACAGGCAGAAGGACCAACATACACGGCTGAGGAGAGCAGCATGTGTGACAGGAGAGGTCTGCCTCACAACGTGGGAATCTCCCTGCCGGCCGGGAATCGAACCCGCACTGCAGAGGCTGAGGACAGGTTCACAGCTGTGCGCTCAACCCGCTGCACCATCGGAGAGGCACTAAATTAGGATTTATACTGTTGCTGTGTTAGGGCTATGTCTAGGATTTAGGTAGAAAGTGCATATGGAACCATGGGTGTAGTGTCTGGCATGCTGTAGGTTAAAGACAAATATTTCAATATTATTATTTTAGTTAGGTTAGGATCCTGGATAGACTTTTGGTGACAGGGAATAGCAATGTCTCAGAGCAGTTACATCCTGCCTATTTCACTCTAGCTTATGGGAAATCACTAGCAATTAATTTCCAGTTTAGATTGTGTAGGTCTCTTCAAGAGGAAGTTATGGATTCTCTACTGCTGCACATCTCATGACTTTGCCATGCGTGCCAGGTACTGTCATGTGACCTGCAATGATAGAAAGATGGAAACTCCTTGAAGTTAGAGGCTTCATTTCCTGCTTGCTGTTATGAACCCAGTGCTTTGTGGGGAGCCTGGGCCAAGGCAGTTGTTCAGGACATATTTGTGGTATAGAAAAATTGCCCTCTGGTTCGTGGAAGGAAACTTTGTAGGGTACCGTGAGGTCATACAACCATGAAGCCCACTGTGACAGACGGATCCACACATCCACAGGTGTGAGCAAGAAACAGATCATGGTTAAAAAATGCCTTTATATGCATTCATGTAAAAAGGATATTGCCAAGTCATTGAGGATAATTGTAGACTTCCTACCTCTCCTTCTTTCCTTCATCCCCGGCAGAGACATGAGCAACATGAGGTGGGAGAACCAGAGCAGTGTGTCCGAGTTCCTCGTCCTGGGGCTCCCCATCCGTCCAGGGCAGCAGGTTCTGTTCCTCACCCTGTTTCTGGGCATGTTCCTGAGCACGGTGCTGGGGAACCTGCTCATCATCCTGCTCATCAGGCTGGACTCGCGCCTCCACACCCCCATGTACTTCTTCCTCAGCCACTTGGCCTTCTCTGATGTCTCCTTCTCATCTGTCACTGTCCCCAAGATGCTGTGGAACATGCATGCACAGCAACTATCTATCTCCTACAGAGGATGTATTTCTCAGATGTATTTCTTTGTGTTCTTTGCTGGTCTTGACAGTTTCCTTCTTGCAGTGATGGCCTTTGACAGGTACGTGGCCATCTGTCAGCCCCTGCACTACACCACCATCATGAGGCAGGAGCTGTGTGTCTCCTTAGTAGCGGGATCCTGGTTTGTTTGCCTCATCCACTCTCTGTTGCACACTCTGCTCTTGATCCAAGTCTCCTTCTGTGGTGACATTAACATCCCTCACTTCTTCTGTGAGCTCTCTGCACTTGTAAAGATGAGCTGCTCAGATGTGTCCCTCAATGAGTTGGTCATCTTCACTGAGGCAGGATTGCTCTTTACCCTTTGTTTGGGTGGCATCCTTGGCTCCTATGTCCGTATAGGGACGACTGTCCTGAGGGTCCCCTCTACTACAAGTCTCTTTAAAGCCTTCTCTACCTGTGGCTCCCACCTCCTCGTCGTGTCTTTATACTATGGGACCTCTGCAGGAGTTTACTTCTCCTCCTCATCCACCTCCAGAGACAAAGACATGGTTGCCTCGATCCTGAGGAATAGAGATATAAAACAGGCCTTAGAGACGTTTGTCAATAAGATTAAGTTCTTCAAGTGACGACCTGTAAATCATCTGATTTGGTCACGAATGCCATGAGATGTATCTCCTAAATTATGTGAGAGGGTAGATAACTCCATATAACTTGAAAAGAACATGCATTCTGCTGTCAGAGATGTTAATGCATCAACTAGGTCAGATTTGGTAACTTGGTTTGTTAAATATTCATTATCCTCATTGCAGTGTTCTTTTTTTTAATCACCTCTTGCAAGTTATGTGCAAAATATTTTTTTTTAATGTTTTTTTTAATAGAGGCATGTTTTATTTATTTATTTGTTTGTTTGTTTGTTTGTTTTGTTTATACATGCACTGGGTACAGTCAGAAGCGCGGGAGGGTGAGAGAATTCACCAGAGCCAGAGCGGGGAGCAGAGCAGGCAGAAGGACTAAAGTACACTGCTGAGGGGAGCAGCGGGCAGCAGGAGAGGTCTGCGCGCCATGTGGGACCCTCCTCCAGTGGCTGGGGAGCAGCTGGGGATCGAACCGGCGCTGCAGAGGCCGCGGGCAGCTTCGCAACCCAGTGCTCAACCGCTGCGCCACCGGGAAGGCCCCTATGTGCAAAATATTTTAAAAATATTTCACACCATTGCAAATGTCTGTTGCCTTCTACTTTGGAGATATGTCACTGTTCATGTGTGTGTTTTTTCTGTTATGTTATGAATACACAGATCTAGCTTCATGATCTGCTCCCAGGGGACTGGATTTAGTTGGTGGGGGGTGACCAGGTTTGCCTCATCTTCAAGTTGATTGTTCAAAGCACTTCCCAACTCTAGGATGACGTGTTGGTAGACTGCAGTCAGCTGTAATGGGAATACTTACACTCTGGAACATCTGTGACAGGGCTCTTTTTAATTTAAAAGTTATTAAAATTGTGGATGTATATTTTTACTCCTTCACACGTGCCCATATTCCAGCACCATCCACCAAACCACCCATGCCAATGCCCCAAACCTTCCCCCCACTCACTGCTCACACCAGCTTGTTCTCTCTGATAACAAATAATGTTTTTTTTTTCCCTTAGTTCAAGATGATTTTTTTTGCTGTATTTTGTCAGTTTATGCTGTTTGGTTATTTATATTCCATAAATAAGTAAACCACCCAGTATCTGCCTTTCATTTTATGACTTATTTCACTTAACATCACCACCTTGAGGCCATCCATGTTGCTGTGTGTCATAATCCACCAAGCACATGTATTCTACAATTTCTTTACCTATTTGTCTGTCAATGGGCACTTAGGTTGGTTCTATGACTGGCATTTGTGGCCAGCACTGCTATGAATATATGGGTGCATAAGTCTTTTTGTATTAGAGATTTCGTATCTAGGGTAAATGCCTGATGGAGATGTGCAATGATCATATGGGATTTTCATTGTTTGTTTTTTCTGAAGAAAGCTCCATACCATTTCTGCAGAGGCTGCACCAACTTGCATTCTGACCATGGATGAGTTCTTTTTTTTTTTTTCCAATATCCTCACCATTTTTTCCTTCCATTCTTTTAAATATGGCCATTCTCACAAGAGTGAGACAATAGCTCATTGTCATTTTGATTAGCTTTTCCTTTATTAGAGTGAAGATAAGCTTTTTTTCCCATATATCCATTGACCAACTCTATATTTTCTTTGTAGAAGTATCTGTTGCAATCATATGCCCATTTTGCAGTAGGGTTGTTTTGGGTTTATATACATATTACACACACACACACACACACAGGGGGGGTGGAGAGAGAGCTTTATTTAGTTATACAAGAGCTGGGGTACAGGTCAGAGGCGTGGCAGGGTGAGAGGATTCACCAGAGGTAGAGCAGGGAGCAGAACAGGCAGACGGACCAATAACACTGCTGAGGGCAGCAGCGGGCGAGGAGGAAAGGTCTGCCACGCCATGTGGGAACCTCTCCGGCCAGCCAGGAATCGAACCTGTGCTGCAGAGGGGGCGGACAGCTTCACAGCAGGCTGCTAAACCCACTTGGCTCTGGGAAGGCCCTGTTTTGGGTTTTTATTGGCAGGTCGAATGGGTTCTTGCATACCTTACATATGATCCCTTATTGTGTAATGTGTAAATATATTCTCCCACTTAGTGAAAGGTTCGGCGCTTAAAGACAAGGAGAGCCAGTCTACATTTCTCAAAGGGAGGGAAAGTTTATTGCGCCCCGGGTGGACCTCACGCACCCAAGGTGGGGGTCAGTGAAGCCCAGCACGTTGTTAGGGGGAATTAGGGTTTTATAGGGTAAGGAGGAGTCAGGTGGGAAGTTGGGCTCCTATGGCGGGAATAAGTTTGTTGGGTGGGGAAGTTTCGTTTGGCAGATAGAGGTTCTTTGTCTGAGAAGAGACTCATAGGGGGAGGGGGGAGGCTCATCGTCTGAGTCCTCCAGGCAGGTATCCGCATTCCTGCCCCCCAGGTGGGCTTCTGGGTAGGCTTTGCATTCCGGCCTGCTGCATGGACCTTTCATACCAGCCTTTTGTTGATAGGAAAAGGGGCGAGGGTTCTTTCTTTGGCTGCTTCCTGCTGAAAGGGGGCGAAGACCAGGGGATGACTCAGGCCTGGTTATCAGGGTCTTCTGCAGGGATGCTAGAAGATGGGTGGAGAAGGAGTTGGTTAAAGGTGGTAGTGTTATAGGACAGGGAGAGGGGCAGCCCAAACCCCGCAAACCTGCTTATTCTAAATGGGTTCTGCCATCCGCCACATCAACACAAAACATATGAGACTTTAATGGGAAGGAACTTTAATACAATTAGGAAACAAGACAGGAAAGGCAAAGAGTCGAGTTTCTAAATCAAGCACCCAAAGTGACCTGTCCCCTCGTGGGTAAAACTCCATCCAAATGGGATTGGCCCAGAGCAAGGCCCCACAGCCTGCCCCCAGTCTAAAGCATCTTCCAGTGGGGACCCACAGAAAAGGTTCAGAAACAACCAGACAAGCCCGGAAGGAAAAGAGCAAAATCAACATCAAGATAAAAGCTGCCATTGTCACCTCCCCACGGGTCTCACCCACATCTGTGTCACCCAGTCCACGACCAAAAGACAAGCGCAGTTTCTTCACATGTCTCTAGGCTCCATGCACCTCCTCCAGGTCTCCTGGCTCCATCCTGCTTCCTTCCTCAGTCTCTTCTGCTGCTTCTCCTCTTCCTGCTCAGCTCCACCCTCCCTTGGGTGGGGCAGGGAGCCTCCCCCTTTCCTGGGGACCACCCTGTTACAGTAGGAGACATTTCCCGAATGCAAGCCTGTATGAATTTTAGGAGGCAAGGAGTGAAAAGAAAAAAATAAGGTTATCATTAGTATTGACCCCAAGAATGGGAGGAGCCATGACACTATAGGATTTTGAAACCTGTCAACGGAGAATTGGAGTCCCCAGTTTTACTAGTAATAACATTCTTCCCTGAGGAACAGGCAGGTACCCCCCTTATTAGCTGTTAACAAGTCCAGAGCCTGCCGGTTTTGGAGAGTGAACTGTGCCAGGGAGGTGAGGTGTCTTTGTAATGATGTTAAAGACACATAGGTTTTTTCTAAGGAGGTATCTATTCTTTCATGAAATTCCTGGGCAGAAATCAGGCTGTGTCCCAGGGCCCCACCTGCCATATTTGCAGCTGCTATCGATGATGCCAGGCTGATTCCAACCATGATTGGAAGATAGGCTGCCCGCTTAGTCCGATGTGGTGAGAATAACCAACCTAGCTCAGACCGTCCGTACAGAGCTAACTGTGGGACCACGAGGACTTGGATATGTGGGCCTGGAGAAGCAGAATTAACACACTGAGAGAGAGAGCCATTGCACCAGAGAAAGTTTCCCTTTGCTGTTGTTCAGAGCACAGAAGTAACCGAAATGTTTGAAATACAGGAATGAAAGCCGACACCTGCTGCATGGACCTTTCACTTAGTAGACTGTCTTTTTAATATGCTAGTATTTACTTTTACTGTACAAATCTTTTTAATTTCCTTTAGTTCTAATTATTTTTGTTGTATTTACCCTTGTTTTAGGGGTCAATTCCCTAAAGATGTCTGCATGGTCGATGTGATGACGTGTCATCTCTGGTGTCTTCTTTGTATTTGAAGGTTTGGGGTCTTTTTTTTTTTTATATATATTTTATTATTTTTTTTATTTATTTTTTTTTTTGAATGTGTTATATTTATATTGTGTGAAAATTCTTTTTTTTTTTTTCATTTTCTTTTTTTTTTTAAAATTTATTGTTATATTCCCCATACAATTACAGCCCCCCAATTCTGACCCCAATCCCTCCCCTCCCGCCCCCGCCCCCAAAAAAGTGTCTCTGGTTCATAGTTTTTTGTTGATTTTGATTTTCACTTTCTTATAGTTATTCATTTTCCTGGTCCCTTATTTAAGTTTTCGAGATTCCTGCTATGAGTGAGACCATCCGGTATTTTTCTTTTTCTTTTTGGCTTATTTCGCTGAGCATGATCCCTTCCAGCGCCATCCATGTTGCTGCAAATTGCATGTGTTTATCTTTTTTGAATGCTGAGTAATATTCCATGGTATATATGTACCACATCTTCTTGATCCAGTCATCTATTTTTGGGCATTTGGGTTGTTTCCAAAGCTTAGCTATTGTAAACAGTGCTGCTATAAACATAGGGGTGCAGGTGTTCTTTGGAATTGATGTTTCTGTGTCCTTTGGGTAAATACCTAGGAGTGGAATTGCTGGATCATATGGAAGCTCTATGTTTAGTAGGTCCAGAAATCTCCACACAGCTTTCCACATTGGTTGGACCAGTTTGCACTCCCACCAACAGTGCAGAAGAGTTCCTTTTTCTCCACACCCTCGCCAGCATTTGTTGTTGCTAGTTTTTTTAATATGTGCCATTCTCACTGGTGTAAGATGGTATCTCATGGTAGTTTTGATTTGCATTTCCCTGATGACAAGTGATGTTGAACATTTTTTCATATGCCTGTTGGCCATTTGCATTTCCTCTTCAGAGAAGTTTCTTTTTAGCTCTTCTGCCCATTTTTTGACTGGATTATTTTCTTTGTTGTTGTTGAGTCTCATCAGCTCTTTGCAGATTTTTGTGATCAGTCCTTTATCATTAGTGTTGTGTGCAAAAATGTTCTCCCAGTTGGTGGGGTTTCTCTTTGTTTTTGTTATTGTCTCTTTTGCTGTGCAGAAGCTCTTTAATTTGATGTAGTCCCAGCTGTTTATCTTTGCCTTCACTATCACTGCTTTGGGTGATGTGTCTGTAAAGATGTCTTTGATGTGCAAATCACGTAGTGTTTCGACTATATTTCCTTCTATATATTTTATGGTTTCAGGTCTTATGTCTAGTTCTTTAATCCATTTTGAGTTGATTTTTGTGTATGGTGTGAGGTAGTGGTCAAGCTTCATTCTTTTGCATGTAGCGACCCAGTTTTCCCAGCACCATTTACTGAACAAACTTTCTTTGCTCCAATGCATAGTCTTTGCTCCTTTGTCAAAGATTAGTTGACCATAAATCTGTGGGTTTATTTCTGGATTTTCTATTCGATTCCATTGGTCTGTATGTCTGTTCTTGTTCCAATACCATGCAGTTTTGATGATTATGGCTTGTAGTATAGTTTGAAGTCTGGGAGTGTAATGCCTCCATTCCCTTCTTTTTTTTCAGGAGAGCTTTGGCTATTCGGGGTTTTTTGTGATTCCATATGAATTTCATCAATAATTGTTCTATTTCTTTGAAGAATGACATTGAAATTTTGATTGGAATAGCATTGAATCTGTATATTGCTTTTGGAAGAATGGCCATTTTAATAATGTTTATTCTTCCAATCCACGAGCAGGGGATGTCTCTCCATTTCTTTGTGTCTTCTTCTATTTCTTTTAACAGTGTTTTATAGTTTTCTTTGTATAGGTCCTTTACCTCTTTTGTTAGATTTATTCCCAAATATTTGATTTTTTTTGTTTCAATAACAAAAGGGATGGTTTTTTTGATTTCTTCTTCTTCAGATTTATTGTTTGTGTATAGGAAGGCTACTGACTTTTGCGTGTTGATTTTGTATCCTGCCACTTTACTGAACTGATTGATGAGTTGAATTAGCTTTTCTGTGGAGTTTTTGAGGTTCTCTATGTATAATATCATATCGTCTGCAAATAGTGATAGTTTGACTTCTTCTTTTCCTATTTGGATTCCTTGGATGTCTTTCTCTTGTCTTATTGCCCTGGCTAGGACTTCCAGTATTATATTGAAAAGCAGTGGTGAGAGTGGACATCCTTGTCTTGTTCCAGATCTTAATGGAATTGCTTTCAGCTTTTCACCATTGAGAATGATACTGGCTGTTGGCTTGTCATAGATGGCCTTTATGATGTTGAGGTATGTTCCTTGTATCCCAAGAATTTCAAGGGCTTTTATCATGAATGGGTGTTGCACTTTGTCGAAAGCTTTCTCAGCATCTATTGATATTATCATATGGTTTTTATATTTCTTTTTGTTGATGTGTTGGATAACATTGATTGATTTTCGGATGTTAAACCATCCTTGTGCCCCTGGAATGAATCCTACTTGGTCGTGGTGAATTATCTTATGGATACATTGTTGGATTCTGATGGCTAAAATTTTATTGAGGATTTTTGCATCAGTGTTCATTAGGGAGATTGGCCTGTAGTTTTCCTTTTTTGTGTTGTCCTTGTTCGGTTTTGGTATTAGTGTAATGTTGGCTTCATAGAACGTGTTTGGTATTGTCCCTTCCTTCTCAATTTTTTGGAAGAGTTTGTGAAGGATAGGCACTAATTCGTCTCTGAATGTTTGGTAGAATTCATTTGTAAATCCATCAGGTCCTGGGCTTTTGTTTTTGGGGAGGTTTTTGATTACGATTTCAATTTCGCTAATTGTAATTGGTCTGTTTAGGTGTTCTATTTCTTCTTTATCTAGCTTTGGGTGATTGTAGAGTTGTAGGAATTTGTCCATCTCCTCTAGATTGTTAAACTTGTTTCCATATAACTGTTCATAGTAGTTACTGATTATTCTTTTGATTTCTGCTGTGTCCGTTGTGATTTCTCCTCTTTCATTGATGATCCTGTTTATTTGTGCTTTCTCCCTTTTTTCCTTTGTGAGCCTGGCTAGGGGTTTGTCTATTTTATTGATTTTTCAAAGAACCAGCTCTTGGTTTCATTGATCTTTTGGATTGTTTTTTTAGTTTCAATTTCATTTATTTCTGCTTTGGTTTTATTATTTCTTTCTTCTACTGGTTTTGGGGTTTTTTGTTGTTCTTTTTCTAGATCTTTGAGCTTCGAGATTAGGTTGTTTCTTTGAGTTCTTTCTTGTTTCTTGATGTGAGCTTCTATTGCTATATATTTTCCTCTTATTACTGCTTTTGCTGCATCCCATACATTTAGGATATTGGTGTCCTCCTTGTCGTTCAATTCAAAAAATTTTTTAATTTCTTCTTTGATCTCCTCATTAGTCCAGTGGTCTTCCAGTAGTGTGGTTTTTAATCTCCATGAGGTAGGAAAGTTCCTTGCCTTCTTTTTATGGTTTATTTCTAGTTTGATGCCTTCATGGTCAGAAAAGATGGTTGATATGATTTCAATCTTGGTGTATCTGTTGATGTTTGTCTTGTGCCCCAGTATGTGATCGATCCTGGAGAATGATCCGTGTGCGCTTGAGAAAAATGTGTACTCCGTTTTTTTGGGGTTTAGTGTTCTATAGATGTCTATTAAGCCCAATTGCTCTAGGTTCTTATTTAGAGCTTTGGTTTCTTTACTTATTTTTTGTCTTGTTGATCTATCCATTGTTGATAGTGGTGTGTTGAAGTCTCCCACTACGTATGTGTTTTCTCTGATGTCTGTTTTCAGAGAGGACAACAGTTGTCTGATATATTTTGGTGCTCTTTCGTTTGGTGAGTATATGTTAATGAGTGTTATTTCTTCTTGAAGTATTGTCCCCTTGATCATAATGTAGTGACCATTGGGGTCTCTTTTTATCTTTTTGAGTTTGAAATCTGTTTTATCTGATATAAGTATAGCTGTTCCTGCTTTCTTTTTTGGTCCATTTGCTTGTAGGATTGTTTTCTATCCTTTAACTTTGAGCCTATTTTTATCTTTTGTAGCTAAATGTGTTTCCTGGAGACAGCAAAAGGTTGGGTTTTGTTTCTTAATCCAGGCTGCAACTCTGTGTCTTTTTATTGAAGAGTTTAGTCCATTTACATTTAGAGTTAATATTGATATGTTAACATCTGTATTTGCCATTGTGTTTGTCTTTCCTTTGATTTTATTTATTTATTCTTTTAATAACTTTTTTTTTTTTTTGGGCCTTCTTTCATTGTTATTCGTCCCTCTGAGGTTCTGGCTTTAGGACTCCTTGTAGTATTTTTGGAGTGGGGGTTTAGTTGCAATGAAATTCCGGAGTTTCTGTTTGTCTGGGAAGGTCCATATTCTTTCTTCAAAGAGGAAGGAGAGCTTTGCGGGATAGAGTATTCTTGGTTGGCATCTGTTTTCTTGGAGTCTGTTGACTATGTCCCTCCACTCTCTCCTTGCCCGTAGTGTTTCTTCGGAGAAGTCTGATGTCAGCCTGATTGGCTTTCCTTTGAATGTTATCTGTTTCTTCCCTCTTGCCAGCTTCATTATTTTTTCCTTGTCCTGGATTCTAGGGAGCTTTACTATTATGTGTCTTGCTGTATTTTTTCTTTCGTCGTGGAAGTTTGGTGTTCTTCTTGCTTCTTGTATATCAATTTTCAGCTCCTTCTTCACATTTGGGAAGTTCTCTTCAATTATCTCTTTGAATATTTTCTCTGTTCCTACTTCTCTCTCCTCTCCTTCTGGTATTCCTATAACTCTTATATTTCCTTTCCTCATGGAGTCAGATAGTTCCCGAAGTCTTTCTTCATTCTTTTTCCTTCGTACTTCTCTTTCCTTTTCTGTTTTGGTTCTTTTTATTTCTGTGTCTTCAAGAGCACTTATTCGTTCTTCCATTTCATCAATTCTGCTTTCATTGCTTTTCCCAGAATTCTTTAGTTCTTCCACTAATTCTTTCATCTTCTGCATTTCTTTTACTTCCCTCTTTAGGGACTCAATTTCATTCTTCTGATCGTTGATTATTTTTCCCTTATCATTGTTTTCCTTTATGACTTCTGTCAGTTTTTTAATCACGGCAATTTTAAATTCTCTTTCTGGAAGGCTCAGAAGTTCTTCCAAGTTACTGTCGTTGCAATCTGGGGGCTGGTTTTCTTTTTGTGGTGTGCTTTTTCTCTGGAGAGTTGCTAGGTTGCGTGTGGTTCTTCTCCTCCCTACTGTCTGTTTTCTAATTTGCCGTATGCGTTGGGACACTGTGTTGTTGGGACTGGCCGGCATCTTGGGTGGGCTTCTCTGCTCCCCTCTGGTTCCTCCAGGAGTCATCTGTCAGTTTCAAGCAGTCTTTATTGGAGAAAGGTCCCTGTCCTAAAATGCCGATGTGGGGACACACTCCCCTGTGCGCCTGGTCTGCCCCAGCGGTGGGTTCCTGTTCCCCCTCTGGGCTTGGACTGCAGGCCAGAGGGGGTCTGGCGTGGGCGAACTTCCCCCGCTCACCTCTGGCTCCTGAGGAAGCCTTGTGCAGGTAGTCTTTACTGAAGAAATGTCCCTGTTCTAAAATGGTGATGTGGGACACACTCCCTGCGCGTCCAGTCCCAGGCACACTCTTCTGCGCGCCTGGTCTGCCCTGGCTGTGGGTGCTCGCTCTCCCTGTGGGCTCAGACTACTTGTTCGGAAGGGGCCCGGTGTGGGCTAACTCCCCAGCTGGCCACTAGCTCCTTCAGGAGCCTGTGCTGGCTTCAAGTCGCTAGGTGGCACCAGAGATCTCTCCTAGAGCCCTTGGGGAGCTGATTTTCCACCCCGTGGGACAGGGAGCAGAGCGGGGATGGTAGGGTACACCTCAACGGCTTTGGGGTGCTGTGTCTGCCTTGTGCCCCACCATCGTGGGGAACCCACGCCCCTAATTTCGTGCCCCGGTTCTCAGTTCCAAAGCCCTCAGGTCCAGGACGCGGGCTGTAGCCCAGTTCAGTGGCGCGGGAATGGCGCCTTTTGCACCCGCTCCCGTGCCTGGGTGCCTGGTTCCTGCTCACTCAGGGAGGGACCTTCACCTCAGTGAGGACCTCCGCGCGTCTCCCCGCAAGCCTAGGTCGCAGGCGCGGGGACCTGGGCCGCTGCGATCCCAGTCCGCGTTTTCTTTTCAAGCGCGCCAAGCGCGCCGCGTTTCTGAGCCAGCTTACCGGCAGCCCGGGCTGTGTGCGCGTCTCCCGGGGTCTTTGTTCTTCTCTAATGGCGCCCGGAGCCGTTCGCTCACCGCCGCGGCGAATCCTGCAGGGTTCGCCTCAGCTCCCGTTCACGGGGTGTGGTGGCTGCAATAGTTCCTTTCCGCTCACAGTCCCGCTTGCTGCGTCGTTTGTTCTTGTTGGCCGTTTTGGTTTGTTGTTTCCTCCTCTCTGCCGGTCGGAGAGTGCCGCCTCTGTGGGCGGGGGAGGGGAGCAGGGTTCTGCGCTTCCCTCCCTTCTAGTCCTCTTTTATGGCCACTTTCTTCTTCGGGCAGTTCGCTGGCGTCACCCGTTTATCTTCCGTGTCCCACTTCTCACTGGGACCTGCCGCTTTTCCTCCCTATTAACTTTTTTTAATGGGAGATCTTACTCGCAGCGTCTCCTCGCCGCCATGTTGCTCCGCCCCAAGACCGGTTTGGGGTCTTATATCCAAGTCTTTAATTGATTTTTTATTTATATGCTGTTTATTTATGTTGACTTACATTATTGCATTTGTTTTAAGGGTTATCATTTCAAATCTCAACAAATACATGTTGTCACTCCATAACTACCACAGGGATTAAATTCCATCTATGTATTTCTTTGGGGAGTATGTCTATGTTAGTAATGTAAATTCTTCCAATCAATATCATCTTTTTATGGTGGGAGAGAATCAGGTGTATGCCAAAAAAGCCCGGGTGAAAGAATTCATCAGAGACAGAGTGGAAAATTGAACAGGAAGATTTATTGAACCACACTGCTAGGAGCAGCAGCAGGTGAGGCAGGAGAGTGCCCCAATGCAAAATTCTTTTTATAATGTTTATGGTTTCATTGTGTGGATCCTTCACCTCCTTTGTTAAGTTTATTCCTAGGAATTCTATTCTTTCTGTGTAATTGTGAATGAGATGATTTTCTTCAGTTTTCTCTCTTCTAACCTATTGTTTGCATATAGAACTGCAACTGACTTTTCAAATTATAAATCAACTGAGTCATTCATTCATATCAATACTATGTCAACATCACTGATCATATATTTACTTCTTTCTTGGAATATACATGAAGAACTAGCACTAATGTGTTCTTAACAGGAATGATCTCATATAACTTTAATAAAAACTTCATACTGACTATACACTGATTATCTGTACTTTAAAGTAAAGCAGGGTTAAAACCACTTAAGAAACAAGCTTGAGGAGAGAAGTTATTTGACATGTTCAGTGCAACAATGAATGACAGGCAGAGCCCAGCATCCCATGCTGTCTGACCAGGGCATTGGCCACATGGGTATTGGAAGATGATTAAGTCATCCTGCTTCACATCTGGATCTATGGGCAACCCAGAGTGTCCCTGCACCTGAGACATCCTCCCAGGTGGCTCCCAGTGTGCCTTTGGCCTCTGCACAGGCTCCTCCCCATGATCTGACAGGAATTGTGGGCAATTAGACTACTCACATTTTTCCACCAAGAGTTTAGGGACTATTTCTTGTTCTCTCATGGTTTATAAAATAGCACCCTTCTGGCTATTGCTCTGGAGTTCAAGGGCAGACACAGAAAGTCAGGAGGTCAGAGGCTCACAGAGATTTGCTTCTTGCTTTTTGCCTGGTGCCCACAACAGAAGCTGAGGACACAGACGTTGATTAGACGGTCATTGACTTAGCAAGAATGGCAGGTCAGACTGTGCTGTGAATTCAAAGAGGAAAAAAAATAATGTTTCTTCCTACGGATTCCTTATGGGTCGTTGCTTGTAATGATTTAGGTAAAAATATGTTCCTGCCGGAATTTTGTATGTACATATATATTTATACATACATAGACTGAGAGACAGAGATTGAAAAAGACAGAGGTAGAGACAGAGACAGACACAGAGCTCTCTGGCCCAGAGCTCAAGCGTTAACTGGGTCCCCATTAGGCAAGTGGAGACCACTTCTGGGTGTGACCTGTAGTCTCTTAACCAGTCCTTTGATCTCAAACACCTGCCCTGCCTGCTGCATAACTCCCCCATGTTCATCTGGCTACTCCTACAGGTAAGTATAGAGACTGCAGAGTGTAAAGAGAGAAGATGTGCTGCCCACTCTGGAATAGAGTTCCTGCATTTATCCAGAGGAAAGAGGATGAAATTGCTAGAGTCAAGTGGTAGCTGTGGTGTTGTGTTTTGTTTATAACAAAACTGACATATGCCTGTCACTCCAAGGATAGTGTGTGGTTGTGTTTTGATGTTTTCATTACAGACAGTGTCTCTGTGGGGCACCATCCACAGCATGGGGCCCACGTGCCATTCTCACTGACACTTTAGTGGCCGTTCACAAGGGTCAGGCTCTGCACTGAGAGGAAGGGTCACTCGGGTCTCCCCCACTGGGCAGGTGTCACATACTAATGGATGAGAGCTCAGTGCCTGCTCAGTTTCCAATGAGGCCCACTCACAGTCTGGCCCTTATGTTTGCTCTCTTAGAAGTGCTGAGGATTTTTATTATCATTCCCCAACCAGTGTCTGTGTGATGGAGACCCCCACTTCACTGCTGTCTGGGGCAGGACAAGTATAAGTCTAAGAACAGGGGCCCTTGCATGCCCCTCACACACTGGAGAACACAGCCTGATCACTCCAGGGCTCGGACCCAGCATCTTCCTCGCAAATCACCCCATCACCACCTCCACCGAATCAAGGACCCAGTTGATCCAGCTGGTTCCTGCTTGTTTCCTCTGTTTCTCAGTGAGGTGACAACACAAGTCAGTGGGCAGCCAGGCCTCCACATGGGGGTCCAGACACTGTCCTCTCGGTGGCCGTGAACCCAGATAAGCAGAGCCCTCAGCCAGTTCATGGTCCCTGAGGAGGCCTTGCTGTCCTGCTCTCTGCTTTAGAGAGTCACTGCAGATCCCTCCTCAATGTGTGTTTGTCTGTGTGTGTGTGTCTAATCCTAACTAAGCTCTCTGCCAAAAGAAGTGTGCATCTGGAATCCACCATCCGAGAACTAGGAAACCTCATTGGTCGTTGTATCTTTTCTTAAGTCTTTTCACATTTCTGAGATGAAGGTATAATTACCTTATGTATCATATAATCTCTGATATAATTATTTGGAATTAAAGTATGCGAAAGCACTTTGTAAATGTGCTTACCGGTGTATGATGCACGAGAAATGACTGATAACTCTCAGACAAAGGAATGACAAATGATGTCACACAACATGTCGCCTTATTCTAACAACTGGGGGTGTGACATGTATGCAGAGGGTTAAAAGCTGGAATCTGCCCAGAGAGATATATTGTGATTTAGCCTTTTCTGCTGATTATTGATGTATCTTTGCACACACAGAGAATGTTTATTTTGTTCCTCATAGCTAAAATAGGATTTTTTAAAGATTTATTTATTTACACAAGCACTGTGGTACAAGCCAGAGTCACGGGAGTATGAGAGAATTCACCGGAGAGAGAGCGGGGAGCAGAACGGGCAGAAGGACCGACATACACGGCTGAGGAGAGCAGAGGGCATGACAGGAGAGGTCTGTCGCACCATGTGGGAATCTCCCTGGCTGGCCAGGAGTCGAACCCGCACTGCAGAGGCTGAGGACAGCTTCACAGCTCCGCGCTCAACCAGCTGCACCATCAGGGAGGCCTTAAAATAGGATTTATACTGTTGCTATGTTAGGGCTATGTCTAGGATTTAGGTAGAAAGTGCATATGGAACCAGGGGTGTAGAGTCTGGCATGCTGTCGGTTAAAGATAAATATTTCAATATTATTATTTTAGTTTGGTTAGGATCCTGGATGGATTTTTGTTGACAGGGAATAGCAATCTCAGAGCAGTTACATCCTGCCAATTTTATTCTAGCTTGTGAGAAATCACTAGCTATTAATTTCCAGTTTAGATTGGGTAGGTCTCTTCAAGAGGAAGTTATGGATTCTCTCCTGCTGCCCATCTCATGACTTTGCCATGCATGCCAGGTACTGTCATGTGACCTGCAATGATAGAAAGATGGAAACTCCTTGAAGGCAGAGGCTGCATTTCCTGCTTGCTGTTATGAACCCAGTGCTTTGTGGGGGCCTGGGCCAAGGCAGTTGTTCAAGACATATTTGTGGCATAGAAAAAATTGCCCTCTGGTTCGTGGAAGGAAACTTTGTAGGGTATCGTGAAGTCTTACAACCATGAAGCCCACTGTGACCTACGGATCCACACATCCACAGGTGTGAGCAATAAACAGATCATGGTTAAAAAATGCCTTTATATGCATTCATGTAAAAGGATATTGCCAAGTCATTGAGGATAATTGTAGACTTCCTACCTCTCCTTCTTTCCTTCATCCCCGGCCAGACGTGAGCAACCTGAGGTGGGAGAACCAGAGCAGCGTATTCGAGTTCCTCCTCCTGGGGCTCCCCATCCGTCCAGGGCAGCAGGTTCTGTTCCTCACCCTGTTTCTGGGCATGTACCTGACCACCCTGCTGGGGAACCTGCTCATCATCCTGCTCATCAGGCTGGACTCGTGCCTCCACACCCCCATGTACTTCTTTCTCAGCCACTTGGCCTTCTCTGATGTCTCCTTCTCATCTGTCACTGTCCCCAAGATGCTGTGGAACATGCACGCACAGCAACTATCTATCTCCTACAGAGGATGTATTTCCCAGATGTATTTCTTTTTGTTCTTTGCTGGTCTTGACAATTCCTTCTTGCAGTGATGGCCTTTGACAGGTACGTGGCCATCTGTCAGCCCCTCCACTACACCACCATCATGAGGCAGGAGCTGTGTGTCTCCTTAGTAGCGGGATCCTGGTTTGTTTGCCTCATCCACTCTCTGTTGCACACTCTGCTCTTGATCCAAGTCTCCTTCTGTGGTGACAGTAACATCCCCAACTTCTTCCGTGACCTCTCTGCACTCCTGAAGATGAGCAGCTCAGACGTGTCCCTCAATGAGTTGGTCATCTTCACTGAGGGAGGATTGGTCTTTACCCTGTGTGTGTGTGGCATCCTGGGGTCCTATGTCCGTATAGGGACTACTGTCCTGAGGGTCCCCTCTACTAAAAGTATCTTTAAAGCCTTCTCTACTTGTGGCTCCCACCTTCTTGTTGTGTCTTTATACTATGGGACCGCTGCAGGAGTTTACTTCTCCTCATCGTCCACCTCCAGAGACAAAGACATGATCACCTCTGATGTACATGGTCGTCACCCCCATGCTGAACCCCTTCATCTACAGCCTGAGGAATAGAGATATAAAACAGGCCTTAGAGACATTTGTCAATAAGGTGAACTTCTTCAAGTCATGACCTGTAAATCATCTGATTTTAGTCACAAACACCATAAGCTGTATCTCCTAAAATTATGTGAGAGGGTTGATAACTCCATGTAACTTGAAGAGAACACGCATTCTTCTGTCAATGATGTTAATGCATCGACTAGATCAAATTTGGTAACTTGGTTTGTTAAATATTCTTTATCCTCATTACTTTGTTGTGCTTTTTTTTCATCTCTTACAAGTTACGTGCAAAATCTATAAAAATATTTCACACAGTTACAAATGTGTGTTGGCTTCTACTTTGAGATATGTCACTGTTCATGCATGTATTTTTTCTGTTATGTTATGAAGACACAGATCTAGCTTCATGATCTGCTCCTAGTGGACTGATGTTACGTGATGGGGGCTGAACAAGCTTGCCTCATTTTCAAGTTGATGGGTCACAGCTCTTCCCAACTCTACAAAGACATATTGGTACATTGAAGTCAGCTCTATTGGGAATACCTATACTATGGAATGGGAACATCTGTGATGGGGCTCTTTTTAAGTTAAAAGATACTGTAATTGTGGATGTATATTTTGACTCCTCCACTGATGCCCATATTCCACCACCATCTACCAAACCACCTATGCCAATGCCCTAGCCCCTCACCCCACTCACTGCTCACACCCATTGCTTTCTCCCCTTACAAATTATGTTTTTTCCCTAGTTCAAGATCATATTTTTTGCTATATTTTGCCAGTATATGCTGTTTGGTTATTTATATTCCACAGATAAGTAAAACCACCCATATCTGCCTTTCACTTTAGGACAGTCCTCCAGGATTGTATTGAATATATATATATATATGTAATATATATATATATTTCTTAGGGTAACATGTCCGTGTTAGTAATGTAAATTCTTCCAATATCTATCTATCTATCTATCTATCTATCTATCTATCTATCTATATATATATATATATATATATATATATATTTGGATGGGGAACAACCAGGTGTAGGCCTGAGGCATAAGGGTGAAAGAATTCATCAGGGGCAATGCGGAAAACAGAACAGGCAGATTGACTGAAGCACACTACTAAAAGTAGCAACAGGTAAGGCAGGAGAGGTCTGCTGTGCCCATTCCATAATTCTCTTAATAATGTCTTATATTCGTATTGTATGGATCCTTCATCTCCATTGTAAAGTTACTCCTAGGTATTCTGTTCTTTCTGTGTAATTGTGAATGGGATCATTTTCTTCGTTTTTCTCTCTTCTAACCTATTATTGCATAGAGACTGCAACAGACTCTTCAAATTATAAATCAACTAACTGTCATTCATTGATATCAATACTGTAGCAACATGAGTAATAATATATTTACATCTCCTTTCTTGGAATATACAGTAAGAACTGACATTTATGGTGCTCTTACGTGCTTTTGCAGGAATGTTCTAATATAGCTTTAATAAAAACTTCATACTGATGGTACTCTGATTATCTGCAATTTAAAGTGAAACAAGATTGAAACAACTTGTGAAACAGGTTGTAGAAGTTACATGTTCAGAGCCACCAAAAACGACAGGCAGAGCCCAGCATCCAGTGCTGTCCCACCAGGGCATTGGCCACATGGGTGTTAGAAGTTGGGAGTTAGAAGATCCTGCTTCCCAACTAGGTCTCTGGGCAACCCAGAGTGTCCCTGTACCCGAGACACCTTCCCAGGTGGTTCTTCAGTTTAGTCTCTTTGGCCTCTGACAGGCTCCTCCCCAAGGTCTGATAGGAACTGCAGCAATTAACTGCAGACAGTTTTTCACCAAGTGTATAGGGACTATTTCTTTGTCCTCTCATGGTTTATACAATGGCATCCTCCTGCTATTGTTTTGAAGTTCAAGGGCAGACACAAAAAGTCAGGAGGTCATAGGCTCAGGGAGATTTGCTTCGTGTTTTTTGCCTGGTGTCCACAACAGCAGCTAAGAACACAGACGCTGATTAAACAGTCATTGACTTAGCAAGAATGGCAGGTCAGACTGTGCTGTGAATTCAAAGAGAAAAAAAAATAATGTTTCTTCCTATGGATTCCTTATGGGTCTTTGCTTGTAATGATGTAGGTAAAAATATGTCTCCTGCCAGAATTTTGTATGTACGTACATATTTATATATACATAGACTGAGAGACGGAGATTGAAAAAGGCAGAGGTAGAGACAGAGACAGAGACAGAGCTCTCTGGTCCAGAACTCAAGCATCAACTGTGTCCCCATTAGGCTAGTGGAGACCACTTCTGGGTGTGATCTGCAGTCTCTTAACCAGTCCTTTGATCTCAAACACCTGCCCTCCCTGCTGCATAACTCCCGCATGTTCATCTGGCTACTCCTACAGGTAAGGAAGGAGACTGCAGAGTGTACAGAGAGAAGATGTGCTGCCCACTCTGGAGCAGGGGTTCCTGCATTTATCCATGAGCAGTAGAGGAAGGAGGATGAAATTGTTACAGAGTCAAGTGGTAGCTGTGATGTTGCTTTTTGTTTATAACAAAACTGACATATGCATTCACCCAAGGTTTAATGTGTGCGGTTGTGTTTTGATGTTTTCATTACAGGCAGTGTTTCTGTGGGGCACCGTCCACGGCATGGGGCCCACGTGCCATCCTCACTGACATTTAGTGGCCGTTCACAAGGGTCATGCTCTGCACTGAGAGGAAGAGTCACTCGGGGCTCCCCCACTGGGCAGGTGTCACATACTAATGGATGGGAGCTCAGTGCCTGCTCAGTTTCCAGTGGGGCCCACTCACAGTCTGGCCCTTATGTTTGCTTTCTGACATTGAGACCCTGCCTGGGAAAGGAGGGTAACTACTCCCACATCCTTGCTCTTCTGAGGAATTAATGAGCCAATGCAAACAGGCTATCCAGCATCTCACCTGGCTCATGATTTTGCTTAGAAGTGGTGAGGGTTTTCATTATCATTCCCCAAGCTGGTGTCTGTGTGATGGAGACCCCCACTTCACTGCTGTCTGGGGCAGGATGAGAATAAGTCTAAGAAGAGGGGCCTCTACATGCCCCTCACACCCTGGAGAACACGGCCTGATTACTCCAGGGCTGGAGACCCAGAACCTTCCTCACAAATCACCCCACCACCACCTCCACCGAATCAAGGACCCAGTTGGTCCAGCTGGTTCCTCCTTGTTTCCTCTGTTTCTCAGTGAGGCTGACACAGCCCACGTGAATGGGGAGCCAGGCCTCCACATGGGGGTCCAGACGCTGTCCTCTCGGTGGCCATGAACCCAGATAAGCAGAGCCCTCAGCCAGTTCATGGTCCCTGAGGAGGGCTTGCTGCCCTGCACCCCTGCTTGAGAGAGTCAGTGCGGATGCCGCCTCATTGTGTTTGTGTGTTTGTGTGTGTGTGTGTGTCTTATCCAAACTAAGCTCTCTGCCAAAGGAAGGGTGCATCTGGAATCCACCATGAGAGAACTAAGAAACCTCATTTGTCGTGGTATCTTTGTCCTGAGTCTTTTCACATTTCTGAAATGAAGGGTATGTTTACCTTATCTATCATATAATCTCCAGTATACATTATTTGAAATTAAAGTATGTGAAAGCACTTTGTAAATGTGCTTACTGGTGTGTGATGCACCAGAAATGACTATAACGCTTGGGCAGAGGAGTGACAAATGACATCACACAACATGTCTCCTTATTCTAACTGCTAGGAGTGTGACATGTATGCAGAGGGTTAAAAGCTGGAATCCAGACAGAGAGATATATTGTGATTTAGCCTTTTTTGCTGATTACTGATGTATATTTGCACGCTTAGATAATGTTTATTTTGTTCCTCATAGGTAAAATTGTATTTTTTTTTTAAGATTTATTTATATATATAAGAACTGGGGTATAAGCCAGAGGCACGGGAGGGTGAGAGAATTCACCAGAGACAGAGCAGGGAGCAGAACAGGCAGAGGGACCGAAATACACTGCCGAGGGGAGCAGCGGGCATGACAGAAGAGGTCTGCTGCACCATGTTGGAATCTTCCTGGCCAGCCGAGAATCCCCACTGCAGAGGCTGCGGACAGCTTCACAGCCTGTGCTCAATCCGCTGCGCCACCGGGGAGGCCTTGAAATAGGATTTATACTGTTGCTTTATTAGGGCTATGCCTAGGATTTAGGTAGAAAGTGCATATGAGGGCCTCCCCTGTGGCGCAGCGGTTGAGCGCTGGGTTGCAAAGCTGCCCGCAGCCTCTGCAGCTCCGGTTCGATCCCCGGCTGCTCCCCGGCCACCTGAGGAGGGTCCCACATGGTGCGCAGACCTCTCCTGCCGCCCGCTGCTCCCCTCAGCAGTGTACTTCGGTCCTTCTGCCTGCTCTGCTCCCCGCTCTGGCTCTGGTGAATTCTTTCATCCTCCCGCATTTCTGAGTTTATCCCAGTGCTTATATAAATAAATAAATAAATCTTTAAAAAAAGAAAGAAAGAAAGAAAGTGCATATGAAACCATAGGGATTGGTCTGGCATGCTGTAGGTTAAAGACAAAGATTTTACATTATTAGAGTTTGCTTAGGATCCTAGATGGACTTTTGTTGACCTGAATCGCAGTATCTGTGATCAGTTACATCCTGCCAGTTTCACTCTAACTTATGGGAAATCACTAGCTATTAATTTTCAGTTTAGATTGTGTAGGTTTCTTCAAGAGGAAATTTTCTCTCCTGCTGCCCATCTCATGACTTTGCCATGCGGGCCAGGTACTGTCATGTGACCTGCAATGATAGAAAGATGGAAACTCCTTGAAGGCAGAGGCTGCATTTCCTGCTTGCTGTTATGGACTCAGTGCTTTGTGGGGAGCCTGGGCCAAGACAGTTGTTCAAGACATATTTGTGAAATAGAGTAAACTGCCCTCTGGTTCCTCGGAAGGAAAACTTCGTAGGGTATCGTGAGGTCATATGTACCCTCAAAACCCGCTGTGACAGACTGGGATTCACGCATCCACAGGTGTGGGCAGTAAATAGATCATGGTTGAAAAATCATGCCTTCAGGTAAAAAGGATATTGCAATGTTGGTGCAGTTAATACTAGACTTCCTACCTCTTCTTCTCTCCTTCATCGCCAACAGAGACATGAGCAGCATGAGGTGGGAGAACCAGAGCAGCGTGTCCGAGTTCCTCCTCCTGGGGCTCCCCATCCGTCCAGAGCAGCAGGGCCTGTTCTTCGCCCTGTTCCTGGGCATGTACCTGACCACGGTGCTGGGGAACCTTCTCATTATCCTGCTCATCAGGCTGGATTCGCGCCTCCACACCCCCATGTACTTCTTCCTCAGCCACTTGGCCTTCTCTGATGTCTCCTTTTCATCCGTCACTGTCCCAAAGATGCTCAAGAACATGCACACTCAGCAAATGTCCATCTCCTATAGAGGATGTATTTCGCAGATGTATTTCTTTTTGTTCTTTGCTTGTCTTGACAGTTTCCTTCTTGCAGTGATGGCCTTTGACAGGTACGTGGCCATCTGTCAGCCCCTCCACTACACCACCATCATGAGGCAGGAGCTGTGTGTCTCCTTAGTAGTGGGATCCTGGTTTGTTTGCCTCATCCACTCTCTGTTGCACACTCTGCTCTTGATCCAAGTCTCCTTCTGTGGTGACAGTA
The DNA here is from genome assembly GCF_014898055.3 of Talpa occidentalis. Lineage (NCBI taxonomy): Eukaryota > Metazoa > Chordata > Mammalia > Eulipotyphla > Talpidae > Talpa > Talpa occidentalis. The sequence goes on along the minus strand of NW_023605083.1, from coordinate 40,359,133 downwards.
ACATCCCCAACTTCTTCTGTGACCTCTCTGCACTCGTAAAGATGAGCTGCTCAGATGTATCCCTCAATGAGTTGGTCATCTTCACTGAGGCAGGATTGCTCTTTACCCTGTCTTTGGGTGGCATCCTGGGCTCCTATGTCCGTATAGGGACTACTGTCCTGAGGGTCCCCTCCACTAAGCGTCTCTTTAAAGCCTTCTCTACCTGTGGCTCCCACCTTCTTGTTGTGTCTTTATACTATGGGACAGCTGCAGGAGTTTACTTCTCCTCATCATCCACCTCCAGAGACAAAGACACGATCGCCTCTGTGATGTACACCGTCGTCACCCCCATGCTGAACCCCTTCATCTACAGCCTGAGGAACAGAGATATAAAACAGGCTTTAGAGACATTTGTCAATAAGGTGAACTTCTTCAAGTGACGACCTGTAAATCATCTGATTTGGTCACAAATGCCATGAGATGTATCTCTTAAAATTGTGTGAGAGTTTGATAACTCCATATAACTTGAAAAGAACATGCATTCTGTTGTCAGAGATGTTAATGCATCAACTAGGTCAGATTTGGTAACTTGGTTTGTTAAATATTCATTATCCTCATTGCATTGTTCTCCTTTTTTTATCATCTCTTGAAAGTTATATGCAAAATCTTTTAAAAATATTTCACACCATTGCAAATGTCTGTGGCCTTCTATTTTGGAGATATGTCACTGTTCATGTGTGTGTTTTTTCTGTTATGTTATGAAGACACAGATCTAGCTTTGTGATCTGCTCCCAGGGGACTGGATTTATTTGGTGGGGGGTGACCAGGTTTGCCTCATCTTCAAGTTGATTGTTCACAGCTCTTCCCAACTCTAGGATGACATGTTGGTTGATTGCAGTCAGCTGTAATGGGAACACTTACACTATGGAACATCTGTGACAGGGCTCTTTCTAATTTAAAAGTTATTAAAATTGTGGATGTATATTTTTTCTCCTCCACATGTGCCCATATTCCAGCACCATCCACCAAACCACCCATGCCAGTGCCTCAGCCACCCCCCACTCACTGAGCACACCACCTTGTTCTCTGTGATAACAAATAATGTTTTTTTCCCTTTGTTCAAGATGATTTTTTTTTTGCTGTATTTTGTCAGTATATGCTGTTTGGTTATTTATATTCCATAGATAAGTAAAACCACCCAGTATCTGCCTTTCATCTTATGGCTTATTTCACTTACCATCACCACCTTGAGGCCATCCACGTTGCAGTGTGTAGTATTCCACCAAGCACATGTATTCTACAATTTCTTTACCTATTTGTCTGTCAATGGGCACTTAGGTTGGTTCCATGACTGGCACTTGTGGCCAGCACTGCTATGAATATACGGGTGCATAAGTCTTTTTGAATTAGAGATTTCATATCTAGGGTAAATGCCTCATTGAGATGTGCAGTGATTATATGGGATTTCATTTTTTGTATTTTCTGAAGAAAGCTCCATACCATTTCTGCAGAGGCTGCACCAACTTGCATTCTGACCATGGATGAGTTCTTTTTTTTTTTTTCAATATCCTCACCATTTTTTCCTTCCGTTCTTTTAAATATGGCCATTCTCACAAGAGCGAGGCGATATTTCATTGTTGTTTTGATTTGCTTTTCTTTTATTAGAGTGAAGTTATGCTTTTTTCCCATATATCCATTGACCAACTGTATATTTTCTTTGTAGAAGTACCTATTGCAATCATATGTCCATTTTGTAGTTGGGTTGTTTTGGGTTTATATACATACACACACACACATATATACACACACACACACACACAGAGGGAAGGGAGAGTGAGAGAGAGATATATATTTATTTAATTATACAGGAGCTGGGGTCCAGGTCAGAGGCATGGAGGGTGAGAGGATTCACCAGAGACAGAGCAGGGAGCAGAACAGGATAATGGACCAATAACACTGAGGAGGGGAGCAGCAGGCGAGGCAGGCGAGGTCTGCCACGCCATGTGGGAATGTCCCTGGCCGGCCAGGAATCGAACCTGCGCTGCAGAGGGGGCAGACAGCTTCACAGCAGGCTGCTAAACCCACTTGGCACCGAGAAGGCCCTGTTTTGAGTTTTTGTTGTCAGGTCGAATGGATTCTTGTCTACCTTATCTAAGATCCCTTATTAGTTGTGTAATGTGTAAATATATTCTCCCACTTAGTAGACTGTCTTTTTAATATGCTAGTATTTTCTTTTACTGTACAAATGTTTTTAATTTCCTTTAGTTCTAATTATTTATTATTGTTGTATTTTCCCTTGTTGTAGGGGTCAATTCCCTGTAGATGCCTGCAAGGTCGATGTGATCACGTGTCATCTCTGTTGTGTCTTTGTATTTTATGGTTTGGGAACTTATATCCAAATATTTCATTGATTTTTAATTTATTTATATGCTCTTTATATGTTAGCTTACATTAATGCATTTGTTTTAGGGGTTATCATTTCAAATCTCTACAAATATATGTTTTCACTCCATAACTACCATCAGGATTTTATTCAATCTATATATTTCTTGGGGAGTATGTCTATGTTAATAATGTAAATTCTTCCAATCAGTATCATCTTTTTATGGTGGGGAGAATCGGGTGTATGCCAAATGCACATGGGTGAAAGAATTCATCAGAGACAGAGTGGAAAATTGAACAGGCAGATTTATTGAAACACTGCTAAGAGCAACAGCAGGTGAGGCAGGAGAGATCTGCTGTGCCCCAATCCATAATTCTCTTAATAGTGCCTTATAGTTTTCGTTGTGTGGATCCTTCACCTCCTTTGTTCAGTTTACTCCTAGGAATTCTATTCTTTCTGTGTAATTGTGAATGAGATGATTTTCTTCATTTTTCTCTCTTCTAACCTATTGTTTGCATATAGAACTGCAACTGACTTTTCAAATTATAAATCAACTAACTGAATCATTCATTCATACCAATACTATATCTACATCAATGATCATATATTTACTTCTTCTTTCTTGGAATATACATAAAGAACTAGCACTAATGTGTTCTTAACAGGAATGATCTCATATAACTTTAGTAAAAACTTCATACTTACTATACTGTGATTATCTGCCCTTTAAAGTAAAGCAAGGTTAAAACAACTTAAGAAACAAGCTTGAGGAGAGAAGTTACTTGACATGCTCAGTACAACAATGAATGACAGGCAGAGTCCAGCATCCAGTGCTGTCTGACCAGGACATTGGCATTGGAAGATGATTAAGTCATTCTGCTTCCCAGCTGGATCCGTGGGCAACCCAGAGTGTCCCTGCACTAGAGACACCCTCCCAGGTGGCTCCCAGTGTCCCTTTGGCCTCTGCACAGGCTCCCCCAAAGGTCTGACAGGAATTGTGGGCAATTAGACTACACGCATTTTTCCACCAAGAGTTTAGGGACTATTTCTTTGTTCTCTCATGGTTTATAAAATAGCATCCTCCTGGCTATTGTTCTGAAGTTCAAGGGCAGACACAGAATGTCAGGAGGTCATAGGCTCACAGAGATTTGCTTCGTGCTTTTTGCCTGGTGCCCACAACAGAAGCTGAAGACACAGACGCTGAATAGACAGTCATTGACTTAGCAAGAATGGCAGGTCAGACTGTGCTGTGAATTCAAAGAGGAAAAAAAATATGTTTCTTCCTATGGATTCCTTATGGGTTTTTGCTTGTAATGTAGATAAAAATGTCTCCTGCCAGAATTTTGTATGTACATACATATTTATACATACATAGACTGAGAGATGGAGATTGAAAAAGACAGAGGTAGAGACAGAGGTAGAGACAGAGACAGAGACAGAGATCTCTGGCCCAGAGCTCAAGCATTAACTGGGTCCCCATTAGCAAGTGGAGCCCAATGCTGGTGTGACCTGAAGTCTCTTAACCGGTCCTTTGATCTCAAACACCTGCCCTCCCTGCTGCATAACTCCCGCATGTTCATCTGGCTACTCCTACAGGTAAGGAAAGAGACTGCAGATGGTAGAGAGAGAAGATGTGCTGCCCACTCTGGAGCAGGGGTTCCTGCATTTATCCATGAGCAGTAGAGGAAGGAGGATGAAATTGTTACAGAGTCAAGTGGTAGCTGTGATGTTGTGTTTTGTTTATAGCAAAACTGACATATGCCTGTCACTCCAAGGATAGTGTGTGTGGTTGTGTTTTGATGTTTTCATTACAGGCAGTGTTTCTGCGGGGCACCGTCCACGGCATGGGGCCCAGGTGACATCTTCACTGAAATTCAGTGGCCATACACAAGGGCCATGCTCTACATTGAGAGGAAGGGTCACTCGGGGCTCCCCCACTGGGCAGGTGTCACATACTAATGGATGGGAGCTCAGTGCCTGCTCAGTTTCCAATGGGGCCCACTCACAGTCTGGCCCTTATGTTTGCTCTCTGACATTGAGACCCCTTCCCGGGAAAGGAGGGTACCTACTCCCACATACTTGCTGTTCTGAGGAATAAATGAGCCAATGCAAACAGTCTATGCAGCATCTCACCTGGCTCATGATTGGTGCTCAGAAGAGATGAGGATTTTTATTATCATCCCCAAGCTGGTGTCTGTGTGATGGAGACCCCACTTCACTGCTGTCTGGGGCAGGATGAGTATACATCTAAGAACGGGGCCTCTGCATGCCCCTCACCTCCTGGAGAACACGGCCTGATCACTCCAGGGCTGGAGACCCAGAACCTTCCTCACAAATCAACCCCCACCACCTCCACCGAATCAAGGACCCAGTTGGTCCATCTGGTTCCTGCTTGTTTCCTCTGTTTCTCAATGAGGCTGACACAGCCCACGTGAGTGGGCAGCCAGGCCTCCACATGGGGGTCCAGACACTGTCCTCTCGGCGGTCGTGAACCCAGATAAGCAGAGTCCTCAGCCAGTTCATGGTCCCTGAGGAGCCTTGCTGTCCTGCACCCCTGCTTGAGAGAGTCAGTGCGGATGCCGCCTCATTGTGTGTTAGTGTGTTTGTGTGTGTGTGTGTCTTATCCTAACTAAGCTCTCTGCCAAAGGAAGGGTGCATCTGGAATCCTCCGTTAGAGAACTAAGAGACCTCATTGGCCATGATATCTTCGTCCTGAGTCTTTTCACATTTCTGAAATGAAGGGTATATTTACCTTATCTATCATATAATCTCCAATATACATTAATTATTTGAAATTAAAGTATGTAAAAGCACTTTGTAATGTGCTTACTGGTGTATGATGCACCAGTAATGACTGATAACTCTTGGACAGAGGAATGACAAATGACATCACACAACATGTCTCCTTATTCTAACTGCTTATTCGCCTTATTCTAACTACCGGGGTGTGAAATGTATGCAGAGAGTTAAAAGCTGAAATCCGGCCAGAGAGATATATTGTGATTTAAACTTTTCTACTGATTATTGATGTATCTTTGCACATAAAGAAAATGTATATTTTGTTCCTCATAGTTAAAATAGGATTTTTTAAAAAGATTTATTTATATATACAAGAACTGGGGTACAAGACAGAGGCGTGGGAGGGTGAGAGAATTCACCAGAGACAGAGCAGGGAGCAGAACAGGCAGAGGGACCGAAATACACTGCTGAGGGGAGCAGCGGGCATGACAGGAGAGGTCGGCCACACCATGTGGGAATCTCCCTACCAGCCCAGAATCCGGACTGCAGAGGCTGCAGACAGCTTCAAAGCCTGCGCTCAATCCACTGCGCCACTGGGGAGGCCTTGAAATAGGATTTATACTGTTGCTTTATTAGGGCTATGTCTAGAATTTAGGTAGAAAGTGCGTATGAAACCGTAGGTGTAGAGTCTGGCATGCTGTAGGTTAAAGACAAATATTTGACATTATTATTAGAGTTAGGTTAGGATCCTGGATGGACTTTTGTTGACAGGGAATAGCAATATCTCTGATCATTTACATCCTGCCATTTCACTCCAGCTTGTGAGAAATCACTAGCCATTAATTTCCAGTTTAGATTGTGTAGGTCTCTTCAAGAGGAAGTTATGGATTCTCTCCTGCTGCCCATCTCATGACTTTGCCATGCGTGCCAGGTACTGTCATGTGACCTGCAATGATAGAAAGATGGAAACTCCTTGAAGGCAGAGGCTGCATTTCCTGCTTGCTGTTATGGACTCAGTGCTTTGTGGGGGGCCTGGGCCAAGGCAGTTGTTCAAGACATATTTCTAAATGAGAAAATTTCTGGTAGAGAAAAATGCCCTCTAGTTCCAAGGAAAGAAGCTTTGTAGGGTATCGGGAGGTCTTACATGCCATCGAGCCCGCTGTGACAGATGGATACACACATCCACAGGTGTGAGCAATAAACAGATCATGCTTAAAAAATGCATTTACATGCCTTCATGTAAAAAGGATATTGCCAAGGGCCTCCCCGGTGGCGCAGCGGTTGAGCGCTGGGTGGCTAAGCTGCCCGCAGCCTCTGCAGCGCCAGTTCGATCCCCAGCTGCCAGGCGAGTGTTCCACATGGCACGCAGACCTCTCCTGCCGCCCGCTGCTCCCCTCAGCAGTCTACTTCGGTCCTTCTGCCTGCTCTGCTCCCCGCTCTGGCTCTGGTGAATTCTCTCACCCTCCCGCGCTTCTGACTGTACCCAGTGCTTGTATAAATAAATAAATAATTCTAAAAAAAATTTAAAAAAGGACATTGCCAAGTTGTTGCGGATAATTCTAGACTTCATTCCTCGCCTTTCCTCATCCCCGGCAGAGACATGAAGAGTTTGAGGTGGGAGAACCAGAGCAGCGTGTCCGAGTTCCTCCTCATGGGGCTCCCCATCCGTCCAGAGCAGCGGGGCCTGTTCTTCGCCCTGTTCCTGGGCATGTACCTGACCACGGTGCTGGGGAACCTGCTCATCATCCTGCTCATCAGGCTGGACTCGCGCCTCCACACCCCCATGTACTTCTTCCTCAGCCACTTGGCCTTCTCTGATGTCTCCTCCTCATCTGTCACTGTCCCTAAGATGCTCACAAACATGCACACTCAACAACTATCCATCTCCTATAGTGGATGTATTTCCCAGGTTTATTTCTTTGTGTTCTTTGCTGGTCTTGACAATTTCCTTCTTGCAGTGATGGCCTTTGACAGGTATGTGGCCATCTGTCAGCCCCTCCACTACACCACCATCATGAGGCAGGAGCTGTGTGTCTCCTTAGTAGCAGGATCCTGGATGTTTTCCCTTATAAACTCTCTCTTGCACACCCTGCTCTTGATCCAAGTGTCCTTCTGTGCTGACAATACCATCTCCAACTTCTTCTGTGACCTCCCTGCACTCCTGAAGATGAGCTGCTCAGACGTGTCCCTCAATAAGTTGGTCATCTTCACTGAGGGAGGATTGTTCTTTACCTTGTGTGTGGGTGGCATCCTGGGCTCCTATGTCCGTATAGGGATGACGGTCCTGAGGGTCCCCTCCACTAAAAGTCTCTTTAAAGCCTTCTCTACCTGTGGCTCCCACCTTCTTGTTGTGTCTTTATACTATGGGACCTCTGCAGGAGTTTACTTCTCATCGTCCACCTCCAGAGACAAAGACATGATCGCCTCTGTGATGTACACGGTCGTCACCCCCATGCTGAACCCCTTCATCTACAGCCTGAGGAATAGAGATATAAAACAGGCCTTAGATACATTTGTCAATAAGATTAATTTTTTCAAGTGACGACCTATAAATCATCTGATTTGAGTCACAAACACCATGAGATGTGAGAGGATAGATAACTTATGTGATAAATATTGTGAGAGGGTAGATAACTCCATGTAACTTGAAAAGAACATGCATTCTGCTGTCAGAGATGTTAATGCATCAACTAGGTCAGATTTGGTGTCTTGGTTTGTTAAATATTCATTATCCTCATTACATTATTCTCCTTTTTTTTTTTTTTTTAACAGAATAAAAATCCAGAAATTTATGAATACTTAAATGATGGCAAAGTAACCACAACCATACATTGAAATAAGGAGAGTCAGTTAATTCTGGTGTTGGGAAAACTGGACAGCCACATGTAAAAGAATGAATTTGGATTACTTTTTAAGTCCATACACAAAAATAAACACAACATAGATTAATGATTTAGATTAAAAACCTGCAACAATAAAATGCATAGAAGAAAATATTGGGTATATGTCTCATGACATCAATGGTAAATATGTTTTTGGAGACTCAACCCTTATGGAAAGGGAAATACAAGCAAAAAATAATTTAATTCGAGGAGCTACCTCAAATAAAAAGCTTTTACACAGTGAAAGAAAATGTAAGATTTAAAAAGCTATCCTAAGAGACAGGAGTAAATATTTATATATTACACAAACTATAAGGGGTAAACATCCAAGAGACACAAAAATCTTAGTCAATTTAACAACAAAAAACCCCAAACAGTCCAATCAGGATTCTACACAGTTATCAAAAATGATAAAAGTCAATAGACACATGGAAAAATGTTCACCAGTGTTTCTAATAATGGAGCTGCAGGTAAAAATCACAATCACAAAATGAGATATCATTTCACACCCATGAGAATGGCACATATTAAAAGACTCCCAACAACAAATCCTGGAAGGAATGCAAAAAATGAGGAACAATTTGTTGTTAGGGATATAAACTGGTGCAGCCATTTGGAAAGTGCTCTGGACTCATCCTAAAAAAAAGTAAAAATGAAAATTCCATATAATCCAGCAATTTCACTACCAGGTTACTACCCAAAGAATACAAGAATGCTAATTCAAAGGAATATGCATTTCTATGTTAATTACCACCCTATAGATGCAAGTGCACCTAAATGCCCAGTAGAAAGGAGTACATGAAGAAGTTGTGGTGTATGTACACAATAGAATACTGCTCAGCTATAAAAGATGAAATTTTGACATATGCAACAACATAGAGGGAACTGGAGGGGATTATGCTAAATTAGTCTGAAAGATTAAAACTGGATGGTTTTATTTATATGTGGAAAATAGGAAAACAAAACGAAGGAACTGTTAATACCAAACCGAACACAAACAATAGAAATATGACCATACAATTGAAGCTGCTAGAGGGGGAGGGAGAACCAGAGAGGGAGGAGCTGTGAACAATCAACTTGAAGATGAGGCAGAGCTGGTCACCCCCCACCAAATAAATTCAGTCCACTGGGAGCAGATCATGAAGCTAGATCTCTGTCTCCATAACATAACAGAAAAAATACACACGTGAACAGTGACATATCTCCAAAGAAGAAGGCCACACACATTTGCAATTGTGTGAAATATTTTTAAAAGATTTTGCACATAACTTTCTTTTTTTTAAAAATAATAAATTTTATTTTTATATTCCCCATACAATTGCAACCCCCCCATTCTGACCCCAATCCCTCCCCTCCCCACCCCCCACCCCCCAAAAAGTGTCTCTGGTTCATAGTTTTTTGTTGATTTTGATTTTCACTTTCTTATAGTTATTCATTTTTCTGGTCCCTTATTTAAGTTTTCTAGATTCCTGCTATGAGTGAGACCATGCGGTATTTTTCTTTTTCTTTTTGGCTTATTTCACTGAGCATGATCCCTTCCAGCGCCATCCATGTTGCTGCAAATTGCATGTGTTTATCTTTTTTGAATGCTGAGTAATATTCCATGGTATATATGTACCACATCTTCTTGATCCAGTCATCTATTTTTGGGCATTTGGGTTGTTTCCAAAGCTTAGCTATTGTAAACAGTGCTGCTATAAACATAGGGGTGCAGGTGTTCTTTGGAGTTGATGTTTCTGTGTCCTTTGGGTAAATACCTAGGAGTGGAATTGCTGGATCCTATGGAAGCTCTATGTTTAGTAGGTCCAGAAATCTCCACACAGCTCCCCATAGTGGTTGGACCAGTTTGCACTCCCACCAACAGTGCAGAAGAGTTCCTTTTTCTCCACACCCTCGCCAACATTTGTTGTTGCTAGTTTTTTTAATATGTGCCATTCTCACTGGTGTAAGATGGTATCTCATGGTAGTTTTGATTTGCAATTCCCTGGTGACAAGTGATGTTGAACATTTTTTCATATGCCTGTTGGCCATTTGCATTTCCTCTTCAGAGAAGTTTCTTTTTAGCTCTTCTGCCCATTTTTTGACGGGATTATTTTCTTTGTTGTTGTTGAGTCTCATCAGCTCTTTGCAGATTTTTGTGAGCAGTCCTTTATCATTAGTGTTGTGTGCAAAAATGTTCTCCCAGTTGGTGGGGTTTCTCTTTGTTTTTGTTATTGTCTCTTTTGCTGTGCAGAAGCTTTTTAATTTGATGTAGTCCCAGCTGTTTATCTTTGCCTTCACTATCACTGCTTTGGGTGATGTGTCTGTAAAGATGTCTTTGATGTTGCACATAACTTTCAAGAGATGAAAAAAAGCAGAACCAGATTTACCTCAATAAAAATAAGCAAACAAATAAATAAATGCAAACATGGGGGAAAAAAAGACGGAAGGATAAGGGAGTAAGGGCCTAGACCCAGGTAAATCTGGTTCTCCTTTTTTTCATCTCTTGAAAGTTTTGTGCAAAATATTTTAAAAATATTTCACACAATTGCAAATGTATGTGGCCTTCTACTTTGGACATATGTCACTGTTCATGTCTGTATTTTTTCTGTTATGTTATGAAGACACAGATCTAGCTTCATGATCTGCTCCCAGTGGACTGATGTTATGTGGTGAGGGGCTGAGCCATTTGCCTCATCTTCAAGTTGATGGTTTATAGCTCCTCCCAACTCTACAGTAACATGCTGGTAGATTGAAGTCAGCTGTAATGGGAATACTTACACTATGGAATTGGGAAACACTGTGATAGAGCCCTTTTAATTTAAAAATATTATGTAGTTGTGATACATATTTTTACCCTTCCACATGTGCCCCTATTACACCACCATACACCCAACCACCCATATTTGCCCTAGCCCCTCCACCCATTCACAACTCCATCCCCATGTTCCCTCTGATTATGAGTTAACTATTTTCCCTTAGTTCAAAGATTTTTTTTTTTGCTGTATTTTACCAGTTAATGCTTTTTGGTTTCTATATTCCAGAAATAAGTAAAACCACCTAGTATCTGCCTTTATTGTATGGCTTATTTCACTTACCATCACCACCTTGAGGCCATCCACGTTGCAGTGTGACATAATCCACCAAGCACATGTATTCTACAATTTCTTTATCTATTTGTCTGTCAATGGGCACTTAGGCTGGTTCCATGACTGGCACTTGTGGCCAGTACTGCTATGAATATATGGGTGCCTAAGTATTTTTGTATTAGAGATTTCATATCTAGGGTAAATGCCTGATGGAGATGTACAATGATCATATGGTATTTTCATTTTTTGTATTTTCTGAAGAAAGCTCCATACCATTTCTGCAGAGGCTGCACCAACTTGCATTCTGACCATGGATGACTTCTTATTTTTTTCCCATATCCTCACCATTTTTTACTTCCGTTCTTTTAAATATGGCCATTCTCACAAGAGTGGATCATTTCTCATTGTGCTTTTGATTTCCATTTCCTTTATTAGAGTAAAGACAAGATTTTTTTTCCCCATATATTCATTGACCAACTACAGACTTTCTTGGAGAAGTATCTATTGCAATCTTTTGCCCATGTTGTAGTAGCGTTGTTTTGGGTTCATGTACATATATATATATATATAAATATATATGTATGTATAAAGATTTATTTAATTATGCAAGAATTGGGGTAGAGTTCAGAGGCTCAGGAGGGTGAGAGGATTCACCAGAGACAAGGCAGGGAGCAGAACAGGCAGATGGATCAATAATACTGCTGAGGGGAGCAGCATGTGAGGCAGGAGAGGTCTGCCTCGTGATAAGGGACTCTCCCCAGCCGGCCAGGAATCTAACCCGAGTTGTAAAAGCTGCATAAAGCTTCATAGCATGGTGCTAAACCCACTCTGCCCCCAGGGAGGCCCTGTTTTGAGGTTTTGTTGTCAAGTCGAATGGGTTCTTAAAAAAAAAAAGTATATTGCCAAGTTGTTGCAGATAATTCTAGACTTCCTTCCTCACCTTTCGTTCATCCCCAGCAGAGACATGAAGAGTTTGAGGTGGGAGAACCAGAGCAGCGTGTCCGAGTTCCTCCTCCTGGGGCTCCCCATCCGTCCAGTGCAGCGGGGCCTGTTCTTCGCCCTGTTCCTAGGCATGTACCTGACCACGGTGCTGGGGAACCTGCTCATCATCCTGCTCATCAGGCTGGACTCGCGCCTCCACACCCCCATGTACTTCTTCCTCAGCCACTTGGCCTTCTCTGATGTCTCCTTCTCATCTGTCACTGTCCCAAAGATGCTCACAAACATGCACACTCAGCAACTATCCATCTCCTATAGTGGGTGTGTTAGCCAGGTGTATTTCTTTTTGTTCTTTGCTGGTCTTGACAGTTTCCTTCTTGCAGTGATGGCCTTTGACAGGTATGTGGCCATCTGTCAGCCCCTCCACTACACCACCATCATGAGGCAGGAGCTGTGTGTCTCGTTAGTAGCTGGGTCCTGGATATTTTCCCTTATCCACTCTCTGTTGTACATTCTGCTCTTGATCCAAGTGTCTTTCTGTGCTGATAATACCATCCCCCACTTCTTCTGTGACCTCCCTGCACTCCTGAAGTTGAGCTGCTCAGACGTGTCCCTCAATGAATTGGTCATCTTCACTGAGGGAGGATTGCTCTTTACCCTGCCTTTGGGTGGCATCCTCGGCTCCTATGTCCGTATAGGGACCACTGTCCTGAGGGTCCCCTCCACTAAAAGTATCTTTAAAGCCTTCTCTACCTGTGGCTCCCACCTTCTTGTTGTGTCTTTATACTTTGGGACCTCTGCAGGAGTTTACTTCTCCTCATCGTCCACCTCCAGAGACAAAGACATGACCGCCTCTGTGATGTACATGGTCGTCGCCCCCATGCTGAACCCCTTCATCTACAACCTGAGGAACAGAGATATAAAACAGGCCTTAGACACATTTGTCAATAAGGTGAACTTATTCAAGTGATGACCTGTAAATCATGTGATTTCAGTCACAAACACCATAAGCTGTATCTCCTAAAATTATGTGAGAAGGTTGATAACTCCATGTAACTTGAAAAGAACATGCATTCTGCTGTCAGAGATGTTAATGCATCATCTAGGTCAGATTTGGTAACTTGGTTTGTTAAATATTCTTTATCCTCATTACTTTGTTGTGCTTTTTTTTCATCTCTTACAAGTTACGTGCAAAACCTTATAAAACTATTTCAGACAGTTACAAATGTGTTTTGGCTTCTACTTTGAGATATGTCACTGTTCATGCATGTATTTTTTCTGTTATGTTATGAAGACACAGATCTAGCTTCATGATCTGCTGCTAGTGGACTGATGTTACGTGATGGGGGCTGAACAAGCTTGCCTCATCTTCATGTTGATGGGTCACAGCTCTTCCCAACTCTACAAAGACATGTTGGTAGATTGAAGTCAGCTCTATTGGGAATACCTACACTATGGAATGGGAACGTCTGTGATGGGGCTCTTTTTAAGTTAAAAGATACTGTAATTGTGGATGTATATTTTGACTCCTCCACAGATGCCCATATTCCACCACCATCCACCAAACCACCTATGCCAGTGCCCTAGCCCCTCACCCCACTCACTGCTCACACACCTTGCTTTCTCCCCTAATAAATAATGTTTTTTCCCTAGTTCAAGATCATGTTTTTTGCTATATTTTGCCAGTATATGCTGTTTGGTTATTTATATTCCACAGATAAGTATAACCACCCATATCTGCCTTTCACTTTATGGACAGTCCTCCAGGGTTGTATTGAATATATATATATATATATATATATATATATATATATATATATATATATTTCTTTTGGTAGCATGTAAATTAATGTAAATTCTTCCACTCCATATATATATATTTTTTTTTTTGAATGGGGAACAACAGGTGTAGGCCTGAGCATAAGGGTGGAAGAATTTATCAGGGGCAATGTGGAAAACAGAACAGGGAGATTTATTGAAGCACACTGCTAAAAGTAGCAACAGGTAAGGCAGGAGAGGTCTGCTGTGCCCATTCCATAATTCTCTTAATAATGTCTTATAGTTCACATTGTATGGATCCTTCATCTCCTTTGTAAAGTTACTCCTAGGTATTCTGTTCTTTCTGTGTAATTGTGAATGGGATTATTCGTTTTTCTCTCTTCTAACCTATTGTTTGCATACAGACTGCAACAGACTTTTCAAATTATAAATCAACTAATTATTATTCATTCATATCAATACTGTAGCAACATGAATAATCATATATTTACATCTCCTTTCTTGGAATATACAGTAAGAACTGACATTTATGGTGCTCTCATGTGGTAAGAACTGATATTTATGATGCTCTTACATGCTTTTGCAGAAATGTTCTAATATAACTTTAATAAAAACTTCGTACTGATGGTACTCTGATTATCTGCACTTTAAAGTGAAACAAGGTTGTGGAAGTTACATGTTCAGAGCCACCAAAAATGACAGGCAGAGCCCAGCATCCAGTGCTGTCCCACCAGGGCATTGGCCACATGGGTGTTAGAAGTCGGGTGTTAGAAGATCCTGCTTCCCAACTAGGTCTCTGGGCAACCCAGAGTGTCCCTGTACCCGAGACACCTTCCCAGGTGGTTCCCCAGTTTAGTCTCTTTGGCCTCTGAAAGGCTCCTCCCCAAGGTCTGATAGGAACTGCAGCAATTAAAGCAGACAGTTTTCACCAAGTGTATAGGGACTATTTCTTTGTCCTCTCATGGTTTATAAAATGGCATCCTCTTGCTATTATTTTGAAGTTCAAGGGCAGACACAAAAAGTCAGGAGGTCATAGGGTCAGGGAGATTTGCTTCGTATTTTTTGCCTGGTGTCCACCACAGCAGCTGAGAACATAGACACTAATTAGAAGGTCATTGACTTAGCAAGAATGGCAGGTCAGAGTGTGCTGTAAATTCTAAGAGGAAAAAAAATGTTTCTTCCTATCGATTCCTTATGGGTCTTTGCTTGTAATGTAGGTAAAAATATGTCTCCTGCCAGAATTTTGTATGTACCTACATATTTATACATACATAGACTGAATCAGAGATTGAAAAGACGGTAAGGAAGAGACAGAGACACGGACACAAGAGACAGAGGTAAAATGACACGAGGTGATTCTTTTCCTCTCTTTGGCCCAGAGCTCAAGCACCTACTGGGTCCCCAATAGGCAAGTGGGCACCACTGCTGGGTGGGACCTGCAGTCTCTTAACCAGTTCTTTGATTTCTAGTATCTGCCCTCCCTGCTGCATGACTCCCACGTGTTCATCTCTGACTACTCAGCACAGGCAAGGAAAGAGACTGCAGATTGTAAAGAGAGAAGATGTGCTCCTCACTCTGGAGCAGGGATCCTGCCTTTATCCCTGAGCAGCAGGGGAAGGATCTGAAATCGTTACAGAATCAAGTAGTAGGTGTGATGTGGCTTTTGTTTATGGCAAAACTGACATATGCATGTCACTCCAAGGTGTAGTGTGTGGTTGAGTTTTGATGTTTTCATTATCAGCAGTGTTTCTGTGGGGCAGCGTCGATGGCATGGGGCTCACGTGCATTCTTCACTGACCCATTAGTGGCCATGCACACTGGTCATCTCTGCATTGAGAGGGTCACTCAGGTCACCCCACTGGGCAGGTGTCACATACTGATGGATGGGACCACAGTGCCTGCAGCATGTCCATTGCGGTGCAGTCCTCATCTAGCCCTTAAGTTTGCTCTCTGACATTCAGATCCCGTCTGTCAAAAGAGGGTAACTACTCCCTCATACAGTGCTATTCTGAGGAGTAATGGGACAATGCAAACAGACTACACAGGACCTCACCTGGCTCGTGATTGGTGTTCAGAAAAGAGGAGGATTTTTATTCTCTTTCCCCAAGCCAGTTCCAGTGTGATGGAGACCCCCAATTTGCTGCTGTCTGGGGCAGGGCAAGTAGAAGGCTAAGATCAGGGGCCCCTGCACACCCACACACACGGGAGCACATGGCCTGATCCATCCAGGGCTGGGACCCAGACCCTTCCTCACAAGCCCTGCCCCAGTCAAGGTCCCATTTGGTCCAGTTGGTTCCTGCTTGTTTCCTCTGGTTCTCAGTGAGGCGGAGAACCTTTCCTCTGTTCTCAGGGAGAACCAGAGTGGGCAGCCAGGCCTCCACATGCCCCTCCAGACACTGTCCTGTTGGTGGCTGTGAACCAAGGTAAGCAGAGCCCTCAGCAAGTTCATGGTCCCTGGGTAGACATCACTGTCCTGCTCCCTGCTTCATTGATACAGTGAGGGTCCCTCTTCAGAGAGAGAGAGAGAGAGAGAGAAAGTGTGTGTGTGTGTGTGTGTGTGTGTGTGTGTGTCTAATCTTAACTGTAACTCACTGCAAAAGGAAGGGTGAGTCTGGAATCCACCATCAGAGAACTTAGAGACCTTGTTGACCTTTATATCTTTGTCCTGATTGTTTTCCCATCTATGAAATGAAGGGCATAATTACCATATATGTCATATAATCTTTAGATTTATTTTTATATTATATTTATATTTATTCTATCTACTGGGGAAGTGAGATGTTTGCAGAGAGTTTAATGGTGGATTCTGTCCATAGAGATATATTCTGATTTGGCCTTTTTTTGGTGATTATTGATGTATATTTGCACATTTAGATAGTGTATATTTTGTTCCTCAAGGTTAAAAAATATGATTTATACTATTGCTTTATTAGGGCTATGCCTAGGATTTAGGTAGAAAGCACATATGAAACCATAGGATAGGGCCCTGCATGCTGTAGGTTACAGGCAAAGATTTGACGTTATTATTAGAGTTTGTTTAAGATCCTGGATGGACTTTTGTTGACGGGGAATAGCAATATCTCTCATCAGTTACATCCTGCCAATTTCTCTCTAGCTTGTGAGAAATCACCAGGTATTCTTTTCCAGTTTAGATTGTGTAGGTCTCTTAAGAGGAGGTTATGGATTCTCTCCTGCTGCCCATCTCATGACTTTGCCATGCGTGCCAGGTACTGTCATGTGACCTGCAATGACAGAAAGATGGAAACTCCTTGAAGGCAGAGGCTGCATTTCCTGCTTGCTGTTATGGACTCAGTGCTTTGTGGGGGGCCTGGGCCAAGGCAGTTGTTCAAGACGTATTTGTGGAATACAGAAAAATGTCCTCTGGTTCATTGGGAGGAAAACTTTGTAAGGTATTATGAGGTAGTATGTTCCCTCAGAGGCCTCTGTGACAGACTTTGATTCACGCATCCACAGGTGTGGGCAGTAAATAGATCATGGTTAAAAAATCATGCCTTCAGGGAGAAAGGATATTGCAATGTTGGTGCAGTTCATATGCTAGACTTCCTACCTTTCCTTCTCTCCTTCATCGCCAACAGAGACATGAGCAGCATGAGGTGGGAGAACCAGAGCAGCGTGTCTGAGTTCCTCCTCCTGGGGCTCCCCATCCGGCCAGAGCAGCAGGGTCTGTTCTTCGCCCTGTTCCTAGGCATGTACCTGACCACGGTGCTGGGGAACCTGCTCATCATCCTGCTCATCAGGCTGGACTCGCGCCTCCACACCCCCATGTACTTCTTCCTCAGCCACTTGGCCTTCACTGATGTCTCCTTCTCATCTGTCACTGTCCCTAAGATGCTCACGAACATGCACACTCAGCAACTGTCCATCTCCTATAGAGAAT
The DNA here is from genome assembly GCF_014898055.3 of Talpa occidentalis. Classification (NCBI taxonomy): domain Eukaryota; kingdom Metazoa; phylum Chordata; class Mammalia; order Eulipotyphla; family Talpidae; genus Talpa; species Talpa occidentalis. The sequence continues at coordinate 40,341,466 of NW_023605083.1, read as the reverse complement.
GTATTTCCCAGATGTATTTCTTACTGTTCTTTGCCACTCTTGACAGTTTCCTTCTTGCAGTGATGGCCTTTGACAGGTACGTAGCCATCTGTCAGCCCCTCCACTACACCACCATCATGAGGCAGGAGCTGTGTGTCTCCTTAGTAGCGGGATCCTGGTTTGTTTGCCTGAACCACTCTCTGTTGCACACTCTGCTCTTGATCCAAGTGTCCTTCTGTGCTGACAATACCATCCCCCACTTCTTCTGTGACCTCCCTGCACTCCTGAAGATGAGCTGCTCAGACGTGTCCCTCAATGAGTTGGTCATCTTCACCGAAGCAGGATTGGTCTGTTCCCTGTGTTTGGGTTGCATCCTAGGCTCCTATGTCCGTGTAGCGACTACTGTCCTGAGGGTCCCCTCCACTAAAAGTCTCTTTAAAACTTTCTCTACCTGTGGCTCCCACCTCCTTGTCGTGTCTTTATACTATGGGACCGCTGCAGGAGTTTACTTCTTCTCCTCATCCAGAGACAAAGACATGATCGCCTCTGTGATGTACACGGTCGTCACCCCCATGCTGAACCCCTTCATCTACAGCCTGAGGAGTAGAGATATAAAACAGGCCTTAGATACATTTGTCAATAAGAATAATTTTTTCAAGTGACGACCTAGAAATCATCTGATTTGAGTCAAAAACACAATGAGATGTGAGAGGGTAGATAACTTACATGATAAATATTGTGAGAGGGTAGATCACTCCATGTAACTTGAAAAGAACATGCATTCTGCTGTCAGAGATGTTAGTGCATCAACTAGGTCAGATTTGGTGTCTTGGTTTGTTAAATATTCATTATCCTCATTACATTTTCTCTTTTTTTTTTCATCTCTTCAAAGTTATGTGCAAAATCTATTAAAAATATTTCACACAATTGCAAATGTATGTGGCCTTCTACTTTGGAGATATGTCACTGTTCATGTGTGTGTTTTTTTCTGTTATGTTATGAAGACACAGATCTGGCTTTGGAATCTGCTCCCAGTGGACTGAATTTATTTGGTGGGGGGTGACCAGGTTTGCCTCATCTTCAAGTTGATTGTTCACAGCTCTTCCCAACTCTAGGATGACATGTTGTTAGATTGCAGTCAGCTGTAATAGGAACACTTACACTATGGAACATCTGTGACAGGCTCTTTTTAATATAAAAGTTATTAAAATTGTGGATGTATTTTTTTACTCCTTTACACGTGCCCATATTCTACCACCATCCACCAAACCACCCATGCCATTGTCCCAGCCCCTCCCCCCACTTACTGCTCACACCACCTTGTTCTCTCTGATAACAAATAATGTTTTGTTCCCCTAGTTCCAGATGATTTTTTTTGCTGTATTTTGTCAGTTTATGCTATTTGGTTATTTATATTCCATAGATAAGTAAACTACCCAGTATCTGCCTTTCATTTTATGACTTATTTCACTTAACATCACCACCTTGAGGCCATCCACGTTGCAGTGTGTAGTATTCCACCAAGCACATGTATTCTACAATTTCTTTACCTATTTGTCTGTCAGTGGGCACTAAGGTTGGTTCCATGACTGGCACTTGTGGCCAGCACTGCTATGAGTATACAGGTGCATAAGTCTTTTTGTATTAGAGGTTTCATATCTAGGGTAAATGCCTGATGGAGATGTGCAATGATCATATGGGATTTTCATTTTTGTATTTTCTGAAGAAAGCTCCATACCATTTTGCAGAGGCTGCACCAACTTGCATTCTGACCATGGATGAGTTCTTTTTTTTTTTTTCAATATTTTCACCATTTTTCCTTCCATTCTTTTGAATATGGCCATTCTCACAAGAGTGAGGCGATATCTCATTGTCGTTTTGATTAGCTTTTCCTTTATTAGAGTGAAGATAAGCTTTTTTTCCCATATATCCACTGACCAACTGTATATTTTCTTTGAGAAGTATCTGTTGCAATCATATGCCCATTTTGTAGTTGGGTTGTTTTGGGTTAATATACATACATATATATATATACATATATATATATATATCTACACACACACACACGGGGGGGTGGCAGAGAGAGAGTGAGAGATTTATTTAGTTATACAAGTGCTGGGGTACAGGTCAGAGGCGTGAGAGGGTGAGAGGATTCACCAGAGACAGAGCTGGGAGCAGAACAGGCAGATGGACCAATAACACTGCTAAGGGGAGCAGCGGACGAGGCAGGAGAGTTCTGCCACGCCATGTGGGAATCTCCCTGGCTGGCCAGGAATCAAACCTGCGCTGCAGAGGGGGTGGACAGCATCACAGCAGGCTGCTAAACCCACTTGGCACCGAGAAGGCCCTGTTTTGGGTTCTTGTTGTCATGTCAAATGGGTTCTTGTATATGTTACATATGATCATTATTAGTTGTATAATGTGTAATATATTCTCCCACTTAGGAGACTGTCTTTTTAATATGATAGTATTTACTTTTACTGTACAAATCTTTTCAAGTTCCTTTAGTTCCAATTAATTTTTGTTGCATGGGTCAATTCCCTGTAGATGTCTGCATGGTTGATGTGATGACATGTCATCGCTGGTGTCTTCTTTATATTTTATGTTTTGGGGTCTTATATCCAAGTCTATAATTGATTTTTAATTTATTTATATGCGGTTTATATGTTAGCTTACATTATTGCATTTATCATTTCAAATCTCTAAAAATATATGTTTTCACTTCATAACTACCACCAGGATTAAATTCAATCTATATATTTCTTTGGGGAGTATGTCTATGTTAGTAATGTAAATTCTTCCAATCAATATCATCTTTTTATGGTGGGGAGAATCCGGTGTATGCCAGACAAGCATGGGTGAAAAATTCATCAGAGACAGTGGAAAATTGAACAGGCAGATTTATTGAAACACACTGCTAAGAGCAGCCCCAGGTGAGGCAGGAGAGATCTGCTGTGCCCCAATACAAAATCCTCTTTATAATGCCTTATTGTTTTTTTTGTGTGGATCCTTCACCTCCTTTGTTAAATTTACTCCTAGGAATTCGATTCTTTCTGTGTAATTGTGAATGAGATGATTTTCTTCATTTTTCTCTCTTCTAACCTATTGTTTGCATATAGAACTGCAACTGACTTTTCAAATTATGAATCAACTAACTGAGTCAGTCATTCATATCAATACTATATCAACATCACTGATCATATATTTGCTTCTCCTTCCTTGGAATATACATAAAGAACTAGCACTAATGATCTCATATAACTTTAATAAAAACTTCATACTGACTATACTCTGATTATCTGCCCTTTAAAGTAAAGCAAGGTTAAAACAACTTAAGAAACAAGCTTGAGGAGAGAAGTTACTTGACATGTTCAGTGCAACAATGAATGACAGGCAGAGCCCAGCATCACGTGCTGTCTGACCAGGACATTGGCCACATGGTCATTGGAATATGATTAAGTTATCCAGCTTCGCATCTGGATCTATGGGCAACCCAGAGTGTCCCTGCACCAGAGACACCCTCCCAGGTGGCTGCCAGTGTCCCTTTGGCCTCTGCACGGGCTCCTCCCCACGGTCTGACAGGAATTGAGGCCAATTAGACTACGCGCATTTTTCCACCAAGAGTTTAGGGACTACTTCTTTGTTCTTTCATGGTTTATAAAATAGCATCCTCCTGGCTATTGCTCTGAAGTTGAAGGGCAGACACAGAAATTCAGGAGGTCATAGGCTCACAGAGATTTGCTTTGTGCTTTTTGCCTGGTGCCCACAACAGAAGCTGAGGAAACAGACGCTGATTAGAGGGTCATTGACTTTGCAAGAATGGCAGGTCAGACTGTGCTGTGAATTCAAAGAGGAAAAAAAATAATGTTTCTTCCTATGGATTCCTTATGGGTCTTTGCTTGTAATGATGTAGGTAAAAATATGTCTCCTGCCAAAATTTTCTATGTACATACATATTTATACATACATAGACTGAGAGATGGAGATTGAAAAAGACAGAGGTAGAGACAGAGACAGAGACTGAGACAGAGACAGAGCTCTTTGGCCCAGAGCTCAAGCATTAACTGGGTCCCCATTAGGCAAGTGGAGACCACTTCTGGGTGTGTTCTGAGTCTCTTAACCAGTCCTTTGATCTCAAACACCTGCCCTCCCTGCTGCATAACTCCCGCATGTTCATCTGGCTACTCCTACAGGTAAGTAAAGAGACTGCAGATGGTAGAGAGAAGATGTGCTGCCCACTCTGGAATAGGGTTCCTGCATTTATCCATGAGCAGTAGAGGAAAGAGGATGAAATTGCTCGAGTCAAGTGGTAGCTGTGATGTTGCTTTTTGCTTATAACAAAACTAACATATGCATTCACCCAAGGATTAATGTGTGTGGTTGTGTTTTGATGTTTTCATTAAAGGCAGTGTCTCTGTGGGGCACCGTCCACGGCATCGGGCCCACGTGCCATCCTCACTGACATTTCAGTGGCCGTTCACAAGGGTCATGCTCTGCACTGAGAGGAAGGGTCACCCGGGGCTCCCCCACTGGGCAGGTGTCACATACTAATGGATGGGAGCTCAGGGCCTGCTCACTTTCCAATGGGGCCCACTCACAGTCTGGCCCTTATGTTTGCTCTCTGACATTGAGACCCCTCCCTGGGAAAGGAGGGTAACTACTCCACATCCTTGCTGTTCTGAGGAATAAATGAGCCAATGCAAACAGGCTATCCAGCATCTTGCCTGGCTCATGATTAGTCCTCAGAAGAGATGAGGATTTTTATTATCATTCCCAAGCTGGTGTCTGTGTGATGGAGACCCCCACTTCACTGCTGTCAAGGGCAGGACGAGTATAAGTCTAAGAACAGGGCCTCTGCACGCCCCTCACACACTGGAGAACACAGCCTGATTACTCCAGGGCTGGAGACCCAGAACCTTCCTCACAAATCAACCCCCACCACCTCTACTGAATCAAGGACCCAGTTGGTCCAGCTCATTCCTGCTTGTTTCCTTTGTTTCTCAGTGAGGCTGATACAGCCCACGTGAATGGGGAGCCAGGCCTCCACATGGGGGTCAAGACACTCTCCTCTCAGTGGCCGTGAACCCAGATAAGCAGAGCCCTCAGCCAGTTCATGGTCCCTGAGGAGCCTTGCTGTCCTGCTCCCTGCTTGAGAGAGTCAGTGCAGAGCCGCCTCATTGTGTGTTTGTGTGTGTGTGTGTGTGTGTGTGTGTCTTATCCTAACTAAGCTCTCTGCCAAAGGAAGGGTGCATCTGGAATCCACCATGAGAGAACTAAGAGGCCTCATTGGTCATGATATCTTTGTCCTGAGTCTTTTCACATTTCTGAAATGAAGGGTATGTTTACCTTATCTATCATATAATCTCCGATATATATTAATTGTATGAAATTAATGTATGTGAAAGCACTTTGTAAATGTGCTTACTGGTGTATGATGCACCAGAAATGAGTGATAACTCTTGGACAGAGGAATGACAAATGACATCACACAACATGTCTCCTATTCTAACTGCTAGGAGTGTGACATGTATGCAGAGGATTAAAAGCTGAAATCCAGCCAGAGAGATATATTGTGATTTAGCCTTTTTTGCTGATTATTGATGTATCTTTGCACACTTAAATAATGTATATTTTGTTCCTCATAGTGAAAAAAGTATTTTTTAAAGATTTATTTATATATACAAGAACTGGGGTACAAGCAAGAGGTCGGGAGGATGAGAAAATTCATAAGAGACAGAGCAGGGAGCAAAACAGGCAGAAGCACTGATATACTGCCAGGGGAGTAGCGGGCAAGACAGGAGAGGTCTGCCCCACCATGTTGGAATCTCCCTGGCCAGCCAAGAATCCGCACTGCAGAGGCTGAGGACAGCTTCACAGCCTGTGCTCAATCCTCTGTGCCACCGGGGAGGCCTTGAAATAGGATTTATACTGTTGCTTTTTATGGCTATGCCTAGGATTTAGGTAGAAAGTGCATATGAAACCGTAGGTGTAGAGTCTGGCATGCTGTAGGTTAAAGACAAATATTTGACATTATTATTAGAGTTTGGTTAGGATCCTAGATGGACTTTTCTTGACAGGAAATAGCAATATCTCTCATCAGTTACATCCTGCCAATTTCACTCTAGCTTGTGAGAAATCACTAGCTATTAATTTCCAGTTTAGACTGTGTAGGTCTCTTCAAGAGGAAGTTATGGATTCTCTCCTGCTGCCCATCTCATGACTTGGCCATGCGTGCCAGGTACTGTCATGTGACCTGCAATGATAGAAAGATGGAAACTCCCTGAAGGCAGAGGCTGCATTTCCTGCTTGCTGTTATGGACTCAGTGCTTTGTGGGGAGCCTGGGCCAAGGCAGTTGTTCAAGACATATTTGTTGAATAGAGAAAATTGCCCTCTGGTCCGTGGAAGGAAAGCTTTGTAGGGTATCATGAGTGTTATGTACTAAGCCCGCTGTGACAGACTGGGATTCTCGACTCCACAGGGTGAGCAGTAAACAGATCATAGTTAAAAACTCTGTGGGGAGAGGGGGATGAAAGGAGTATTGGGGTCAAAATAAGGGGGTTGCAATTGAATGGGGAATATAAAAATAAAATTAAAATTAAAAAAAAAACCCTCATGCTTTCATGTGAAAACGATATTGCCAAGTCATTACGGATAATTATAGACTTCCTACCTCTCCTCTCCTTCATCCCCTGCAGAGTCATGAAGAGTTTGAGGTGGGAGAACCAGAGCAGCGTGTCCCAGTTCCTCCTCCTGGGGCTCCCCATTCTTCCAGAGCAGCGGGCCCTGTTCTTCGCCCTGTTCCTGGGCATGTACCTGACCACGGTGCTGGGGAACCTGCTCATCATCCTGCTCATCAGGCTGGACTCGCGCCTCCACACCCCCATGTACTTCTTCCTCAGCCACTTGGCCTTCTCTGATGTCTCCTTCTCATCTGTCGCTGTCCCTAAGATGCTCACGAACATGCACACTCAGCAACTATCCATCTCCTATAGAGGATGTATTTCCCAGGTGTATTTCTTAGTATTCTTTGCCAGTCTTGACAGTTTCCTTCTTGCAGTGATGGCCTTTGACAGGTACGTGGCCATCTGTCAGCCCCTCCACTACACCACCATCATGAGGCAGGAGCTGTGTGTCTCCTTAGTAGCGGGATCCTGGTTTGTTTGCCTCATCCGCTCTCTGTTGCACACCCTGCTCTTGATCCAAGTGTCCTTCTGTGCTGACAATACCATCCCCCACTTCTTCTGTGACCTCCCTGCACTCCTGAAGATGAGCTGCTCAGACGTGTCCCTCAATGAGTTGGTCATCTTCATTGAGGCAGGATTGGTCTTTACCCTGTGTTTGGGTGGCATCCTCGGCTCCTATGTCCTTATAGGCAGGACTGTCCTGAGGGTCCCCTCCACTAAAAGTCTCTTTAAAGCCTTCTCTACCTGTGGCTCCCACCTTCTTGTTGTGTCTTTATACTTTGGGACCGCTGCAGGAGTTTACTTCTCCTCATCGTCCACCTCCAGAGACAAAGAAATGATCGCCTCTGTGATGTACACGGTCGTCACCCCCATGCTGAACCCCTTCATCTACAGCCTGAGGAATAGAGATATAAAACAGGCCTTTGAGACATTTGTCAATAAGATTACCTTCAAATGATGACCTGTAAATCATCTGATTTTAGTCATGAACACCATGAGATGTATCTCCTAAGATTGTGTGAGAGGGTTGATAACTCCATGTAACTTGGAGAGAACATGCCTTCTCCTGTCAATGATGTTAATGCATCGACTAGGTCAAATTTCGTAACTTGGTTTGTTAAATAAACTTTATCCTCATTACTTTATTCTCCTTTTTTTTAATCTCGTACAAGTTATGTGCAAAATCTTATAAAAATATTTCACACAGTTGCAAATGTGGGTTGCCTTCCACTTGAGATATGTCAGTGTCTGATATGTATTTTGTCTGTTATGTTATGAAGACACAGATCTAGCTTCATGATCTGCTCCCAGTGGACTGATGTTATGTGATGAGGGGCTGAGCCATTTGCCTCATCTTCAAGTTGATGGTTTATAGCTCCTCCCAACTCTACAGTAACATGCTGGTAGATTGAAGTCAGCTGTAATGGGAATACTTACACTATGGAATTGGGAAACACTGTGATAGAGCCCTTTTAATTTAAAAATATTATGTAGTTGTGATACATATTTTTACCCTTCCACATGTGCCCCTATTACACCACCATACACCCAACCACTCATATTTGCCCTAGCCCCTCCACCCATTCACAACTCCATCCCCATGTTCCCTCTGATTATGAGTTAACTATTGTCCTTTAGTCCACAGATTTTTTTGCTCTATTTTACCAGATAATGCTTTTCGGTTTCTATATTCCAGAAATAAGTAAAACCACCTAGTATCTGCCTTTATTGTATGGCTTATTTCACTTACCATCATCATATGAGGCCATCCATGTTTCAGTGTGTCATAATCCACCAAGCACATGTATTCTACAATTTCTTTACCTATTTGTCTGTCAATGGGCACTTAGGTTTGTTCCATGACTGGCACTTGTGGCCAGCAGTGCTATGAATATATGGGTGCATAAGTCTTTTTGTATTGGAGATTTCATATCTAGGGTAAATACCTGATGGAGATGTGCAATGATCATATGGGATTTTTGTATTTTGTATTTTCTGAAGAAAGCTCCATACCATTTCTGCAGAGGCTGCACCAACTTGCATTCTGACCATGGATGACTTCTTATTTTTTTCCCATATCCTCACCATTTTTTGCTTCTGTTCTTTTAAATATGGCCATTCTCACAAGAGTGGATCATTTCTCATTGTGCTTTTGATTTGCATTTCCTTTATTAGAGTGAAGACAAGATTTTTTTCCCCATATATTCATTGACCAACTACTGAGTTTCTATGGAGAAGTATCTATTGCAATCTTTTGCCCATGTTGTAGTAGGGTTGTTTTGGGTTCATGTACATATATATATATACATATATATGTATATATAAAGATTTATTTAATTATGCAAGAACTGAGGTACAGTTCAGAGGCTCAGGAGGGTGAGAGGATTCACCAGAGACAGAGCAGGGAGCAGAACAGGCAGATGGATCAATAATACTGCTGAGGGGAGCAGTGGGCGAGGCAGGAGAGGAATGCCTCGCCACGAGGGACTCTCCCCAGCTGGCCAGGAATGGAACACGAGTTGCAAAGGCTGCGGACAGCTTCATAGCACCATGCTAAACCCACGCTGCCCCCTGGGAGGCCCTGTTTTGAGTTTTTGTTGTCAAGTTGAATGGGTTCTCGTATACCTTACATAAGCTCCCTTATTAGTTGTGTAATGTGTAAATATATTCTCCCACTTAGTAGACTGTCTTTTTAATATGCTAGTATTTTCTTTTACTGTACAAATCTTTTTAATTTCCTTTAGTTCTAATTATTTATTTTTGTTGTTTTTACCCTTGTTGTAGGGGTCAATTCCCTAAAGATGTCTGCATGGTGGATGTGATGAAATGTAACATCTCTGGTGTCTTTGTATTTTATGGTTTGGGGTCTTATATACAAGACTTTAATGATTTTTAATTCATTTATATGCTGTTAATTTACATTGGTTTGCATTATTTACATTGGTTTACATTATTGCATTTGATTGAGGGGTTATAATTTCAAATCTCTAAAATATATGTTTTCACACCAAACCTACCAACAGGATAGAATTCAATCTATATATTTCTTTGTGTAGTATGTCTATGTTAGTAATGTTAATTCTTCCAGTCGATGTCTTCTTTTTTTGGTGAAGAAGAATCAGGTGTATACCAAAAGTGCAGGGTGAAAGAATTCATCAGAGACAGAGTGGAAAATTGAACAGGCAGATTTATTGAAACACACTGCTAAAAGCAGCAGCAGCTGAGGCAGGAGAGATCTGCTGAGCCCCAATCCATAATTCTCTTAATAATGCCTTATAGTTTTCATTGTGTGGATCCTTCCCCTCCTTTCTTAAGTTTAACCTGAGGAATTCTATTCTCTCTGTGTAATTGTGAATGAGATGATTTTCTTCATTTTTCTCTCTTCTAACCTATTGTTTGCATATAGAACTGCAACTGACTTTTCAAATTAAAAATCAACTAACTGAGTCATTCATTCATATCAATACTATATCAGCATCAATGATCATATATTTACTTCTCCTTCCTTGGAATATACATAAAGAACTAGCACTAATGTTTTCTTAACAGGAATGATCTCATATAACTTTAATAAAAAGTTCATACTGACTATACTGTGATTATCTGCCCTTTAAAGTAAAGCAAGGTTAAAACAACTTAACAAACAAGCTTGAAATAAGTTACTTGACATGTTCTGTGCAACAATGAATGACAGGCAGAGCCCAGCATCCCGTGCTGTCTGACCAGGGCATTGGCCAATTGGGCATTGGAAGATGATTAAGTCATCCTGCCTCCTAGCTGGACCTGTGGGCAACCCAGAGTGCCCCTGTACCTGAGACACCCTCCCCGGTGGCTCCCAGTGTCCCTTTAGTCTCTGCACAGGTTCCTCCCCAAGGTCTGACAGGAATTCTGGGCAATTAGACTACGGGCATTTTTCCACCAAGAGTCTAGGGACTATTTCTTTGTTCTCCATGGTTTATAAAATAGCATCCTCCTGGCTGTTGCTCCGAAGTTCAAGGGCAGACACAGAGTCAGGGGTCATAGGCTCGCAGACATTTACTGAGTGCTGTTTGCCTGCTGTCCATAACAGAAGCTGAGGACACAGACGCTGATTAGAGGGTCATTGACTTAGCAAGAATGGCAGGTCAGACTCTGCTGTGAATTCAACGAGGAAAAAAATATGTTTCTTCCTTTGGATTCCTTATGTGTCTTTCCTTGTAATGTAGGTAAAAATATCTCTCCTGCCAGAATTTTGTATATACATACATATTTATACATACATAGACTGAGAGATGGAGATTGAAAAAGACAGAGGTAGAGACAGAGAGAGGGACACAAGAGACAGAGAGAGATAAATGACACAATGAATTTTTTTCCTCCTTGGCCCAGATCTCAAGCATCAACTGGGTCCCCATTAGGCAAGTGGAGACCACTGCTGGTGTGACACCTGCAGTCTCTTAACCAGTCCTTTGATCTCAAACACCTGCCCTCCCTGCTGCATAACTCCTGCATGTTCTTCTGGCTTCTCCTACAAGTAAGTAAAGAGATTGCAGAGTGTAAAGAGAGAAGATGTGCTCCCGCTCTGGAAAAGGGTTCCTGCATTTATCCATGAGCAGTAGAGGAAGGAGGATGAAGTTGTTAAAGAGTCCAGTGGTAGCTGTGATTTTGCTTTTTGTTTATAACAAAACTAACATATTCCTGTCACTCCAAGGATAGTGTGTGTGGTTTTGTTTTGATGTTTTCATTACGGGCAGTGTCTCTGTGGGGCACCGTCCACGGAATAGGGCCCACGTGCCATCCTCACTGACACTTCAGTGGCCGTTCACAAGGGTCATGCTCTGCACTGAGAGGAAGGGTCACTCGGGGCTCCCCCACTGGGCAGGTGTCACATACTAATGGATGGGAGCTCAGTGCCTGCTCAGTTTCCAATGGGGCCCACTCACACTCTGGCCCTTATGTTTGCTCTCTGACACTGAGACCCCTCCCTGGGAAAGGAGAGTACCTACTCCCACATACTTGCTGTTCTGAGGAATTAATGAGCCAATGCAAGCAGTCTATCCAGCATCTCGCCTGGTCCATGATTGGTGCTTAGAAGTGGTGAGGATTTTTATTATCATTCCCCAAGCCAGTGTCTGTGTGATGGAGACCCCCACTTCACTGCTGTCGGGGGCAGGACAAGTATAAGTCTAAGAACAGGGGCCCTTGCATGCCCCTCACACACTTGAAAACACAATCTGATCACTCCAGGCCTGGGACCCAGCGTCTTCCTCGCAAATCACCCCACCACCACCTCCACCGAATCAAGGACCCAGTTGATCCAGCTGGTTCCTGCTTCTTTCCTCTGTTTCTCAGTGAGGCTGACACAGCCCACGTGAGTAGACAGCCAGGCCTCCACATGGGGGTCCAGACACTGTCCTCTCGGCGGCCTTGAACCCAGATAAGCAGAGCCCTCAGCCAGTTCATGGTCCCTGAGGAGCCTTGCTGTCCTGCACCCCTGCTTGAGAGAGTAAGTGCAGATGCCGCCTGAATGTGTGTGTGTGTGTGTGTGTATGTGTAATCCTAACTAAGCTCTCTGCCAAAGGAAGGGTACATCTGCAATCCACCATCAGAGAACTAGGAGACCTCATTGGTCATTATATCTTTGTCCTGAGTCTTTTCACATTTCTGAGATGAAAGTATAATTACCTTATATATCATATAATCTCGATATAATTATTTGGAATTAAAGTATGTGGAAGCACTTTGTAAATGTGCTTACTGGTGTATGATGCACCAGAAATGACTGATAACTCTCAGACAAAGGAATGACAAATGACATCACACAAGATGTCGCCTTATTCTAACTACCGGGGTGTGACAAGTATGCAGAGGGTTAAAAGCTGGAATCCGCCCAGAGATATATTGTGATTTAGCCGTTTTTGCTGGTTATTGATGTATCTTTGCACATACAGAGAATGTTTATTTTGTTCCTCAGGGCTAAAATAGGATTTTTTAAAGATTTATTTATTTACACAAGCACCGGGGTACAAGCCAGAGGCGCAGGAGAGTGAGAGAATTCACCAGAGACAGAGCAGGGAGCAGAACAGGCAGAAGGACTGACATACATGGCTGAGGAGAGCAGCGGGCACAAGAGGAGAGGTCTGTTGCATCATGTGGGAATCTCCCTGGCTGGCTGGGAATCGAACCCGCACTACAGAGGCTGCAGACAACTTCACAGCTCTGCGCTCAACCCACTGCACCATCGGGGAGGCCCTAAAATAGGATTCATATGGTTGTTGTCTTAGGGCTATGTCTAGGATTTAGGTAGAAAGTGCATATGGAACCATGGGTGTAGAGTCTGGCATGCTGTAGGTTAAAGACAAATATTTGACACTATTATTAGAGTTTGGTTAGGATCCTGGATGGACTTTTGTTGACAGGGAATAGCAATATCTCTGATCAGTTACATCCTGCTAATTTCACTCTATCTTATGAGAAATCACTAGCTATTAATTTCCAGTTTAGATTGTGTAGGTCTCTTCAAGAGGAAGTTATGGATTCTCTCCTGCTGCCCATCTCATGACTTGGCCATGCGTGCCAGGTACTGTCATGTGACCTGCAATGATAGAAAGATGGAAACTCCTTGAAGGCAGAGGCTGCATTTCCTGCTTGCTGTTATGAACTCAGTGCTTTGTGGGGAGCCTGGGCCAAGGCAGCTGTTCAAGACATATTTGTGGTATAGAGAAAATTGCCCTCTGGTTCGTGGAAGGAAACTTTGTAGGGTATGGTGAGGTCTTACATACCATCAAGCCCACCGTGACAGACGGATCCACATCTCCACAGGTGTGAGCAATAAACAGATCATGGTTAAAAAATGTATTTACATGCCTTCATGTAAAAAGGATATTGCCAAGTCATTCAGGATATTTCTAGACTTCCTACCTCTCCTACTTTCCTTCATCCCCAGCAGAGACATGAACAACATGAGGTGGGAGAACCAGAGCAGCGTGTCCGAGTTCCTCCTCCTGGGGCTCCCCATCCCTCCAGAGCAGTGGGGCCTGTTTTTCGCCCTGTTCCTGGGCATGTACCTGACCACGGTGCTGGGGAACCTGCTCATCATCCTGCTCATCAGGCTGGACTCGCGCCTCCACACCCCCATGTACTTCTTCCTCAGCCACTTGGCCTTCTCTGATGTCTCCTTCTCATCTGTCACTGTCCCTAAGATGCTCATGAACATGCACACTCAGCAACTATCTATCTCCTACAGAGGATGTATTTCTCAAATGTATTTCTTTTTGTTCTTTGCTGGTCTTGACAGTTTCCTTCTTTCAGTGATGGCCTTTGACAGGTACGTGGCCATCTGTCAGCCCCTGCACTACACCACCATCATGAGGCAGGAGCTGTGTGTCTCCTTAGTAGCGGGATCCTGGTTTGTTTGCCTCATCCACTCCCTGTTGCACACTCTGCTCTTGATCCAAGTCTCCTTCTGTGGTGACAGTAACATCCCCAACTTCTTCTGTGACCTCTCTGCACTCCTAAAGATGAGCTGCTCAGACGTGTCCCTCAATGAGTTGGTCATCTTCACTGAGGCAGGATTGCTCTTTACCCTGTGTGTGGGTGGCATCCTCGGCTCCTATGTCCTTATAGGCAGGACTGTCCTGAGGGTCCCCTCCACTAAAAGTCTCTTTAAAGCCTTCTCTACTTGTGGCTCCCACCTTCTCGTTGTGTCTTTATACTATGGGACCTCTGCAGGAGTTTACTTCTCCTCATCATCCACCTCCAGAGGCAAAGACATGATCGCCTCTGTGATGTACACCGTCGTCACCCCCATGCTGAACCCTTTCATCTACAGCCTGAGGAATAGAGATATAAAACAGGCCTTAGACACATTTGTCAATAAGGTGTACTTCTTCAAGTGACGACCTGTAAATCATCTGATTTGGTCACGAATGCCATGAGATGTATCTCCCAAATTATGTGAGAGGGTAGATAACTCCATTTAACTTGAAAAGAACATGCATTCTGCTGTCAGAGATTTAATGCATCATCTAGGTCAGATTTGGTAACTTGGTTTGTTAAATATTCATTATCCTCATTGCATTGTTCTCCTTTATTTATCAACTCTTGAAAGTTATGTGCAAAATCTTTTAAAAATATCTCACACCATTGCAAATGTCTGTTGCCTTCTACTTTGGAGATATGTCACTGTTCATGTCTGTGTTTTTTCTGTTATGTTATGAAGACACAGATCTAGCTTCGTGATCTGCTCCCAGAGGACTGGATTTATTTGGTGGGGGGTGATCAGGTTTGCCTCATCTTCAAGTTGATTGTTCACAACTCTACCCAACTCTAGGATGACATGTTGGTACATTGCAGTCAGCTGTTATGGGAACACTTACACTATGGAACATCTGTGACAGGGCTCTTTTTAATTTAAAAGTTATTAAAATTGTGGATGTATATTTTTTCTCCTCCACACGTGCCCATACTCCAGCACCATCCACCAAACCACCCATGCCAATGCCCAGCCCTTCCCTCCACTCACTTCTCACACCACCTTGTTCTCTCTGATAACAAATAATGTTTTTTTTCCCTTAGTTCCAGATGATTTTTTTGCTGTATTTTGTCAGTCTATGCTGTTTGGTTATTTATATTCCATTGATAAGTAAAACCACCCATATCTGCCTTTCATTTTATGACTTATTTCACTTAACGTCACCGCCTTGAGGCCATCCACATTGCAGTGTGTAGTATTCCACTGACACATATTTTCTACAATTTCTTTACCCATTTGTCGATGGGCACTTAGGTTGGTTCCATGACTGGGCACTTATGAATAGCACTGCTATGAGTATACGGGTGCATAAGTCTTTTTGTATTAGAGATTTCATATCTAGGGTGAATGCCTGATGAAGATGTGCAATGATCATATGGGATTTTCATTGTTTGTATGTTCTGAAGAAAGCTCCATACCATTTCTGTAGATGTTGCACCAACTTGCATTGTGACCATGGATGAGTTCTTCTGTTTTTCCCATATCCTCACCATTTTTTGCTTCCGTTCTTTTAAATATGACCATTCTCACAAGAGTGAGGTGATATCTCATTGTGGTTTTGATTTGCTTTTCCTTTATTAGAAGTGAAGTTATGCTTTTTTCCCATATAACCATTGAGCAACTGTATATTTTCTTTGGAGGAGTATCTATTGCAATCATATGCCCATTTTGTAGTTGGGTTGTTTTGGTTTTATATATATATACAGAGAGAGAGAGAGAGAGAGAGAGAGAGAGAGAGAGAGAGAGATTTAATTATACAAGAACTGGGTTACATGTCAGAGGCACGGGAGGGCAGAGGATTCACCAGAGACAGAGCGGGAAGCAGAACAGGCAGATGGACCGATAACACTGTGGAGGGGAGCAGCAGGCCAGCCAGGAGAGGTCGGCCACGCCATGTGGGAATCTCCCTGGCCAGCCAGGAATCGAACCCGCACTGCAGAGGCTTCAGACAGCTTCATATCAGGGCGCTCAACCACTGCATCACCTGGAGGCCCTGTTTGGGGTTTTTGTTGGCAGGTCGAATGGGTTCTTGTCTACCTTACCTAAGATCCCTTATTAGTTGTGTAATGTGTAAATATATTCTCCCACTTAGTAGACTGTCTTTTTAATATGCTAGTATTTTCTTGTACTGTACAAATCTTTTTAATTTCCTTTAGTTCTAATTATTTATTATTGTTGTATTTTCCCTTGTTGTAGGGGTCAATTCCCTGTAGATGTCTGCATGGTCGATGTGATGAAATGTATCATCTCTTGTGTCTTCTTTCTATTTTATGGTTTGGGGTCTTATATCCAAGTCTTTAATGATTTTGAATTTATTTTTATGTTGTTTATTTATATTGGTTTACACTATTGCATTTGTTTTGCGATTATCAGTTCAAATCTCTACAAAAATATGTTTTTAACTATAACTACCACCAGGATTGTATTCAATCTATATATTCTTTTGGGGAGTATGTCTATGTTAGTAATGTAAATTCTTCCAATCAATGTCATCTTTTTATGGTGGGGGAGAATCGGGTGTATGCCAACTGCGCAGGGTGAAAGAATTCATCAGAGACAGAGTGGAAAATTGAACAGGCAGATTTATTGAAACACACTGCAAAGAGCAACAGCAGGTGAGGCAGGAGAGATCTGCTGTGCCCCAATCCATAATTCTCTTTATAATGCCTTATAGTTTTCATTGTGTGGATCCTTCCCCTCCTTTCTTAAGTTTAACTTTAGGAATTCTATCCTCACTGGGTAATTGTGAATGAGATGATTTTCTTCATTTTTCTCTCTTCTAACCTATTGTTTGCATATGGAACTGCAACTGACTTTCAAATTATAAATCAACTAACTGAGTCATTCATTCATATCAATACTATATCAACATCAATGATCATATATTTGCTTCTCCTTCCTTGGAATATACATGAAGAATTAGCACTAATGTGTTCTTTTTTTTTTTAATAATTTTTTTTATAGAGGCATGTTTTATTTATTTATTTTATTTGTTTGTTTGTTTTGTTTATACATGCACTGGGTACAGTCAGAAGCGCGGGAGGGTGAGAGAATTCACCAGAGCTAGAGTGGGGAGCAGAGCAGGCAGAAGGACCAAAGTACACTGCTGAGGGGAGCAGCGGGCGGCAGGAGAGGTCTGCGCACCATGTGGGATCCTCCTCCGGTGGCCGGGGAGCAGCCGGGGATCGAACCGGCGCCACAGAGGCTGCGGGCAGCTTCGCAACCCAGCGCTCAACCGCTGCGCCACCGGGGAGGCCCCAGCACCAATGTGTTCTTAACAGAAATAATCTCATATCACATTAATAAACACTTCCTACTGACTATACACTGATTAACTGTACTTTAAAGTAAAATAAGGTTAAAACAACTTATGAAACAAGCTTGAGATAAGTTACTTGACATGTTGAGCGCAACAATGAATGACAGAGCCCAGCATCCCGTGCTGTCTGACCAGGGCATTGGCCACATGGGCATTGGAAGATGATTAAGTCATCCTGCTTCCCAGCTGGATCTGTGGACAACCCAGAGTGTCCCTGCACCTGAGACACCCTCCCCGGTGGATCCCAGTGTCCCTTTGGCCTCTGCACAGGCTCCTCCCCATGGTCTTACAGGAATATTGGCAATTAGATTTTTCTGGCATTATTCCACCAAGAATTTAGGGACTATTTCTTTGTCCTCTCGTGGTTTATAAAATAGCATCCTCCTGGCTATTGCTCTGAAGTTCAGGGGCAGACACAGAGTCAGGAGGTCATAGGCTCGCAGAAATTTGCTTCGTGCTTTTTGCCTGGTGTCCACAACAGAAGCTGAGGACACAGATGCTGATTAGGGTCACTGACTGAGCAAGTATGGCAGGTCAGACTATGCTGTGAATTCAAAGAGGAAAAAAATGTTTCTTTCTAAGGATACATTATGGGTGTTGCTAGTAATGTATATAAAAATACGTTCCTACCAGAATTTTGTCTGTACATACATATTTATATACAGAGAGACTGAGAGATGGAGATTGAAAAATACAGGGGTAGGCAGAGAGAGAGGGACACAAGAGACAGAGAGGGGTAAATGACACAACGAATTCTTTTCCTCCTTGGCCCAGAGCTCAAGCATCAACTGGGTCCGCATTAGGCAAGTGGAGATCACTGCTGGTGTGATCTGCAGTCTTTTAACCAGGTCTTTGATCTCAAACACCTGCCCTCCCTGCTGCTTAACTCCCGCATGTTCATCTGGCTGCTCCTACAAGTAAGTAAGAGATTGCAGAGTGCACAGAGAGAAGATGTGCTGCCCACTCTGGAGCAGGGGTTCCTGCATTTATCCATGAGCAGTAGAGGAAGGAGGATGAAGTTGTTACAGAGTCAAGTGGTAGCTGTAATGTTGTGTTTTGTTTATAACAAAACTGAGATATGCCTGTAACTCCAAGGATAGTGTGTGTGGTTGTGCTTTGATGTTTTCATTACAAGCAGTGTCTCTGTGGGGCACCATACACGGCATGGGGCCCCCGTGCCATCCTCACTGACAATTCAGTGGCCGTTCACAAGGGTCATGCTCTGCACTGAGAGGAAGGGCCACTGGGGACTCCCCCACTGGGCAGGTGTCACATACTAATGGATGGGAGCTCAGTGCCTGCTCAGTTTCCAGTGGGGCCCACTCACAGTCTGGCCCTTAAGTTTGCTCTCTGACATTGAGACCCCTCCCTGGGAAAGGAGGGTAAATGCTCCCACATACTTGCTGTTCTGAGGAATAATTGAGCCAATGCAAGCAGTCTATTAAGCTTCTCACCTGGCTCAAGATTGGTCCTCAGAAGTGCTGAGGATTTTTATTATCATCCCCAAGCCAGTGTCTGTGTGATGGAGACCCCCACTTCACTGCTGTCTGGGGCAGGAATAGTATAAGTCTAAGAACAGGGACCCTTCCATGCCCCTCACACACTGGAGAACACAGCCTGATCACGCCAGGGCTCGGACCCAGCACCTTCTTCACAAATCACCCCACCACCACCTCCACCGAATCCGGGACCCAGTTGGTCCAGCTGGTTCCTTCCTGCTTGTTTCCTCTGTTTCTCAATGAGGCGGACACAGCCCACGTGAGTGGTGAGCCAGGCCTCCACATGGGGGTCCAGACACTGTCCTCTCGGTGACCTTGAACCCAGATAAGCAGAGCCCTCCTGGTCCCTGAGGAGCTTTTTGTCCTGCACCCTTGCTTGAGAGAGTCAGTGCAGATCCCTCCTCATTGTGTGTTTGTATGTTTGTGTGTAATCCTAACTAAGCTCTCTGCCAAAGGAAGGGTGCATCTGGAATCCACCATCAGAGAACTAAAGGACCTCATTGGTCATGATATCTTTGTCCTGAGTCTTTTCACATTTCTGAGATGAAGGGTATATTTACCTTATATATCATATAATCTCCAATATACATTAATTATTTGGAATTAAGTATGTGAATGCACTTTGTAAATGTGCTTACTAGTGTATGATGCACCAGAAATGACTGATAACTCTTGGACAAAGGAATGACAAATGGCATCACACAACATGTCTCCTTATTCTAACTACCGGGGTGTGACATGTATGCAGAGTGTTAAAAGCTGGAATCTGCCCAGAGAGATATATTGTGATTTAGGCTTTTCTGCTGATTATTGATGTATCTTTGCACACTGAGATAATATATATTTTGTTCCTGATAGTTAAAATAGGATTTCTAAAAAAGATTTATTTATACAAGCACTAGGGTACAAGCCAGAGGCGCAGGAGGGTGAGAGAATTCACCAGAGACAGAGCAGGGAGCAGAACAGGCAGAAGGACCGACATACATGGCTGAAGAGAGCTGCGGGCGTGACAGGAGAGGTCTGCCACACCATGTGGGAATCTCCCTGGATGGCCGGGAATCGAACCCACACTGCAGAGAATGTGGACAGCTTCACAGCTCTGTGCGCAACCTGCTGCACCACCAGGGAGGCCCT
Organism: Talpa occidentalis; assembly: GCF_014898055.3. Classification (NCBI taxonomy): domain Eukaryota; kingdom Metazoa; phylum Chordata; class Mammalia; order Eulipotyphla; family Talpidae; genus Talpa; species Talpa occidentalis. Next base: position 40,321,338 of record NW_023605083.1, on the reverse strand, counting down.
AACATGGGATTTATACTGTTGCTTTATTAGGGCTATGCCTAGGATTTAGGTAGAAAGTGCATATGGAACCATGGGTGTAGAGTCTGGCATGCTGTAGGTTAAAGACAAATATTCGAATATTATTATTTTAGCTTGGTTAGGATCCTGGATGGACTTTTGTTGACAGGGAATAGCAATATCTCTCATCAGTTACATCCTGCCAATTTCACTCCAGCTTGTGAGAAATCACTAGCTATTAATTTCCAGTTTAGACTGTGTAGGTCTCTTTAAGAGGAAGTTATGGGTTCTCTCCTGCTGCCCATCTCAAGACTTTGCCATGCGTGCCAGGTACTGTCATGTGACCTGCAATGATAGAAAGATGGAAACTCCTTGAAGGCAGAGGCTGCATTTCCTGCTTGCTGTTATGGACTCAGTGCTTTGTGGGGGGCCTGGGCCAAGGCAGTTGTTCAAGACATATTTCTAAATGAGAAAATTTATCTAGTAGAGAAAAATGCCCTACAGTTCCATGGAAAGAAGCTTTGTAGGGTATCGGGAGGTCTTACATGCCATCGAGCCCGCTGTGACAGACAGAAACACACATTCACAGGTGTGAGCAATTAATAGATCATGCTTAAAAAATGCATTTACATGCCTTCATGTAAAACGGATATTGCCAAGGGTCTCCCCGGTGGCGCAGCAGTTGAGCGCTGGGTGGCTAAGCTGCCCGCAGCCTCTGCATCACCAGTTCGATCCCCAGCTGCCAGGCGATGGTCTCACATGGCGCACAGACCTCTCCTGCCGCCCGCTGCTCCCCTCAGCAGTGTACTTCGGTCCTTCTGCCTGTTCTGCTCCCCGCTCTGACTCTGGTGAATTCTCTCACCCTCCCGCGCTTCTGACTGTACCCAGTGCTTGTATAAAAAAGAAATAAATCCTAAAAAAAAAAAAAGTATATTGCGAGTTGTTGCGGATAATTCTAGACTTCCTTCCTTGCCTTTCCTTCATCCCCGGCAGAGACATGAAGAGTTTGAGGTCGGAGAACCAGAGCAGTGTGTCCGAGTTCCTCCTCCTGGGGCTCCCCATCTGTCCAGGACAGCGGGGTCTGTTCTTTGCCCTGTTCCTGGGCATGTACCTGACCACGGTGCTGGGGAACCTGCTCATCATCCTGCTCATCAGGCTGGACTCGCGCCTCCACACCCCCATGTACTTCTTCCTCAGCCACTTGGCCTTTTCTGATATCTCCTTCTCATCTGTCACTGTCCCTAAGATGCTCACAAACATGCACACTCAGCAACTGTCCATCGCCTATAGTGGGTGTATTTCCCAGGTGTATTTCTTTGTGTTCTTTGCTGGTCTTGACAGTTTCCTTCTTGCAGTGATGGCCTTTGACAGGTACGTGGCCATCTGTCAGCCCCTCCACTACACCACCATCATGAGGCAGGAGCTGTGTGTCTCCTTAGTAGCGGGATCCTGGTTTGTTTGCCTCATCCACTCTCTGTTATACACCCTGCTCTTGATCCAAGTGTCCTTCTGTGCTGACAATACCATCCCCAACTTCTTCTGTGACCTCCCTGCACTCCTGAAGATGAGCTGCTCAGACGTGTCCCTCAATGAATTGGTCATCTTCACTGAGGGAGGATTGCTGTTCACCTTGTGTTTGGGTGGCGTCCTGGTCTCCTATGTCCGTATAGGGACGACTGTCCTGAGGGTCCCCTCCACTAAAAGTCTCTTTAAAGCCTTCTCTACTTGTGGCTCCCACCTTCTTGTTGTGTCTTTATACTATGGGACAGCTGCAGGAGTTTACTTCTCCTCATCGTCCACCACCAGAGACAAAGACATGATCGCCTCTGTGATGTACATGGTCGTCGCCCCCATGCTGAACCCGTTCATCTACAGCCTGAGGAACAGAGATATAAAACAGGCCTTAGAGGCATTTGTCTATAAAGTTAACTTCTTCAAGTGATGACCTGTAAATCATCTGATTTTAGTCACAAACACCATAAGCTGTATCTCCTAAAATTATGTGAGAGGGTAGATAACTCCATGTATCTTGAAAAGAACATGCATTCTGCTATCAGAGATGTTAATGCATCATCTGGGTCAGATTAGGTAACTTAGTTTGTTAAATATTCTTTATCCTCATTACTGTGTTATGCTTTTTTTTCTTCTCTTACAAGTTACGCGCAAAATCTTATAAAAATATTTCACACAGTTACAAATGTGTGTTGGCTTCTTCTATTATTTTATGAAGACACAGATCTAGCTTCATGATCTGCTCCTAGTGGACTGATGTTACATGATGTGGGCTGAACAAGCTTGCCTCATCTTCAAGTTGATGGGTCATAGCTCTTCCCAACTCTACAAAGACATGGTGGTAGATTGAAGTCAGCTCTATTGGGAATACCTACACTATGGAATGGGAACATCTGTGATGGGGCTCTTTTTAAGTTAAGAGATACTGTATTGTGGATGTATATTTTGACTCCTCCACAGATGCCCATATTTCCACCACCATCCACCAAACCACGTATGCCAATGCCCTAGCCCCTCACCGCACTCACTGCTCACACCCCTTGCTTTCTCCCATAACAAATAATGTTGTTTCCCTAGTTCAAGATCATGTTTTTTGCTATATTTTGCCAGTATATGCTGTTTGGTTATTTATATTCCACAGATAAGTAAAACCACCCATATCTGCCTTTCACTTTATGACAGTCCTCAAGGATTGTATTGAATATATATATATATATATATATGTGTGTGTGTGTGTGTGTGTGTGTGTTATATATATATATTTCTTTGGGTAGCATGTAAATTAATGTAAATTCTTCCAATCCATATATATATATATTTATATTTGGATGGGGAACAACCAGGTGTAGGCCTGAGACACAAGGGTGAAAGAATTCTTCAGAGACAATGTGGAGGACAGAGCAGGCAGATTTATTGAAGCACACTGCTAAAAATAGCAGCAGGTAAGGCAGGAGAGGTCTGCTGTGCCCATTTCATAATTCTCTTAATAATGTCTTATAGTTCGCATTCTATGGATCCTTCATCTCCTTTGTAAAGTTACTGCTAGGTATTCTGTTCTTTCTGTGTAATTGTGAATGGGATTATTTTCTTCGTTTTTCTCTCTTCTAACCTATTGTTTGCATACAGACTGCAACAGACTTTTCAAATTATAAATCAACTAACTGTCATTCATTCATATCAATACTGTAGCAACATGAGTAATAATATATTTACATCTCCTTTCTTGGAATACACAGTAGCACTGACATATATGGTGCTCTCACGTGGTAAGAACTGACATTTATGATGCTCTTACGTGCTTTTGCAGGAATGTTCTAATATAACTTTAATAAAAACTTCATACTGATAGTACTCTGATTACCTGCACTTTAAAGTGGAACAAGGTTGAAACAACTTGTGAAACAAGGTTGTAGAAGTTACATGTTCAGAGCCACCAAAAATGACAGGCAGAGCCCAGCATCCAGTGCTGTCCCACCAGGGCATTGACCACATGGGTGTTAGAAGTTGGGTGTTAGAAGATCCTGCTTCCCAACTACGTCTCTGGGCAACCCAGAGTGTCCCTGTACCTGAGACACCTTCCCAGGTGGTTCCTCAGTTTAGTCTCTTTGGCCTCTGCACAGGCTCCTCCCCAAGGTCTGAGAGGAACTGCAGCAATTAACTGTTTTTCACCAAGTGTATAGGGACGATTTCTTTGTCCTCTCATGGTTTATAAAATGGCATCCTCCTGCTATTATTTTGAAGTTCAAGGGCAGACACAAAAAGTCAGGAGGTCATAGGCTCAGGGAGATTTGCTTCGTATTTTTTGCCTGGTGTCCACCACAGCAGCTAAGAACACAGACACTAATTAGAAGGTCATTGACTTAGCAAGAATGGCAGGTCAGAGTGTGGTGTAAATTCTAAGAGGAAAAAAATGTTTCTTCCTATGGATTCCTTGTGGGTCTTTGCTTGTAATGTAGATAAAAATATATCTCCTGCCAGAATTTTGCATGTACCTACATATTTATACATACATATCTGAGACAGAGATTGAAAAGACGGTAAGGAAGAGACAGAGAGACGGACACAAGAGACAGAGGTAAAATGACACGAGGTGATTCTTTTCCTCTCTTTGGCCCAGAGCTCAAGCACCTACTGGGTCCCCAATAGGCAAGTAGGCACCACTGCTGGGTGTGACCTGCAGTCTCTTAACCAGTCCTTTGATTTCCAGTATCTGCCCTCCCTGCTGCATGACTCCCCCATGTTCATCTCTGGCTACTCAGCACAGGTAAGGAAAGAGACTGCAGGGTGTAAAGAGAGAAGATGTGCTCCCCACTCTGGAGCAGGGATCCTGCCTTTATCCCTGAGCAGCAGGGGAAGGATCTAAAATCATCACAGAATCAAGTAGTAGGTGTGATGTGGCTTTTGTTTATGGCAAAACTGACACATGCATGTCACTCCAAGGTGTAGTGTGTGTGGTTGTGTTTTGATGTTTTCATTACCAGCAGTGTTTCTGTGGGGCAGTGTCCATGGCATGGGGCTCACGTGCATTCTTCACTGACCCCTTAGTGGCCATGCACAGTGGTCATGCTCTGCATTGAGAGGGTCACTCAGGTCACCCCACTGGGCAGGTGTCCCATACTGATGATGGGACATCAGTGCCTGCAGCATGTCCATTGCGGTGCAGTCCTCACTTAGCCCTTAAGTTTGCTCTCTGACATTCAGATCCCGTCTGGAAAAAGAGGGTAACTACTCCCACATGCAGTGCTATCCTGAGGAGTAATGGGACAATGCAAATGGAATACCCAGGAAATCGCCTGGCCCATGATAGGTGTTCAGAAGAGAGAAGGATTTTTATTCTCTTTCCCCAAGCCAGTTCCAGTGTGATGGAGACACCCACTTTGCTGCTGTCTGGGGCAGGGCGAGTAGAAGCCTAAGATCAGCGGCCCCTGCTCACCCTCACACACTGGAGCACACGGCCTGATCCATCCAGGGCTGGGGCCCAGACCCTTCCTCACAAGCCCTGGCCCAGTCAAGGTCCCATTTGGTCCAGTTGGTTCCTGCTTGTTTCCTCTGGTTCTCAGTGAGGCGGAGAACCTTTCCTCTGTTCTCAGGGAGAACCAGAGTGGGCAGCCAGGCCTCCACATGCAGCTCCAGACACTGTCCTGTTGGTGGCTGTGAACCAAGGTAAGCAGAGCCCTCAGCAAGTTCATGGTCCCTGAGTAGACATCACTGTCCTGCTCCCTGCTTGATTGATACAGTGAGGGTCCCTCTTCAGTGTGTGTGTCTTATCTTTTTTTTTTAATAATAAATTTTATTTTTATATTCCCCATACAATTGCAACCCCCCCATTTTGACCCCAACCCCTCCCATCCCGCACCCCACCCACCAAAAAGTGTCTCTGGTTCATAGTTTTTTGTTGATTTTGATTTTCACTTTCTTATAGTTATTCATTTTCCTGGTCCCTTATTTAAGTTTTCTAGATTCCTGCTATGAGTGAGACCATCCATCACTTGTAATCAGGGAAATGCAAATCAAAACTACCATGAGATACCATCTTACACCAGTGAGAATGGCACATATTAAAAAAACTAGCAACAACAAATGTTGGCGAGGGTGTGGAGAAAAAGGAACTCTTCTGCACTGTTGGTGGGAGTGCAAACTGGTCCAACCACTATGGAGAGCTGTGTGGAGATTTCTGGACCTACTAAACATAGAGCTTCCACAGGATCCAGCAATTCCACTCCTAGGTATTTACCCAAAGGACACAGAAACATCCATTCCAAAGAGCACCTGCACCCCTATGTTTATAGCAGCACTATTTACAATAGCTAAGCTTTGGAAACAGCCCAAATGCCCAAAAATAGATGACTGGATCAAGAAGATGTGGTACATATACACCATGGAATATTATTCAGCATTCAAAAAAATTAAACACATGCAATTTGCAGCAACATGGGTGGCGCTGGAAGGGATCATGCTCAGCGAAATAAGCCAGAAAGAAAAAGAAAAATATCGGACGGTGTGTGTCTAATCTTAACTGTAACCTCACTGCAAAAGGAAGGGTGACTCTGGAATCCACCATCAGAGAAGTTATAGATCTTGTTGACCTTTATATCTTTGTCCTGATTGTTTTCCCATCTATGAAATGAAGGGTATAATTACCATATATATCATATAATCTTTAGATTTATTTTTATACTGTAATTGTATTTATTCTATCTACTGGGGAAGTGAGATGTTTGCAGAGAGTTTAATGGTGGATTCTGTCCATAGAGATATATTCTGATTTGGCCTTTTTTGCTGATTATTGATGTATCTTTACACATGTTGATAATGTATATTTTGTTCCTCATTGTTCAAAAATACTATTTATACTATTGCTTTATTAGGGTGATGCCTAGGATTTAGGTAGAAAGCACAGATGAAACCATAGGATAGGATCTGGCATGCTGTAGGTTACAGGCAAAGATTCAAGGTTATCATTAGAGTTTGTTTAAGATCCCGGATGGACTTTTGTTGACAGGGAATAGAAATATCTCTCATCAGTTACATCCTGCCAATTTCTCTCTAGATTGTGAGAAATCACCAGGTATTCTTTTCCAGTTAGAGAGTTTCAAGTGTCTTTAAGAGGAAGTTATGGATTCTCTCCTGCTGCCCATCTCATGACTTTGCCATGCGTGCCAGGTACTGTCATGTGACCTGCAATGATAGAAAGATGGAAACTCCTTGAAGGCAGAGGCTGCATTTCCTACTTCCTGTTATGGACTCAGTGCTTTGTGGGGAGCCTGGGCCAAGGCAGTTGTTCAAGACATGTTTGTGGATTACAGAAAAATGTCCTCTGGTTCCTTGGGAGGAAAACTTTATAAGGTATCATGAGGTCTTATGTACCCTCAGAGCCCGCTGTGACAGACTGGGATTCACGCATCCACAGGTGTGGGCAGTAAATAGATCATGGTTGAAAAATTAAGCCTTCAGGTAAAAAGGATATTGCAATGTTGGTGCAGTTAATACTAGACTTCCTACCTTTCCTTCTCTCCTTCATCGCCAGCAGAGACATGAACAGCATGAGGTGGGAGAACCAGAGCAGCATGTCCGAGTTCATCCTCCTGGGGCTCCCCATCCGTCCAGAGCAGCAGGGCCTGTTCTTCGCCCTGTTCCTGGGCATGTACCTGACCACGGTACTGGGGAACCTGCTCATCATCCTGCTCATCAGGCTGGACTCGCGCCTCCACACCCTCATGTACTTCTTCCTCAGCCACTTGGCCCTCACTGACATCTCCTTCTCATCTGTCACTGTCCCTAAGATGCTCACGAGCATGCACACTCAGAAACTGTCCATCTCCTATAGGGAATGTATTTCCCAGATGTATTTCTTATTGTTCTTTGCCAGTCTTGACAGTTTCCTTCTAGCAGTGATGGCCTTTGACAGGTACGTGGCCATCTGTCAGCCCCTCCACTACACCACCATCATGAGGCAGGAGCTGTGTGTCTCCTTAGTAGCGGGATCCTGGTTTGTTTGCCTCATCCACTCTCTGTTGCACACTCTGCTCTTGATCCAAGTCTCCTTCTGTGGTGACAGTAACATCCCCAACTTCTTCTGTGACCTCCCTGCACTCCTAAAGATGAGCTGCTCAGACGTGTCCCTCAATGAGTTGGTCATCTTCACTGAGGCAGGATTGCTCTTTACCCTGCCTTTGGGTGGCATCCTGGGCTCCTATGTCCGTATAGGGACCACTGTCCTGAGGGTCCCCTCCACTAAAAGTCTCTTTAAGGCCTTCTCTACCTGTGGCTCCCACCTCCACGTCGTGTCTTTATACTATGGGACCTCTGCAGGAGTTTACTTCTCCTCATCCACTTCCAAAGACAGAGACACGATCGCCTCCGTAATGTACACCGTCGTCACCCCCATGCTGAACCCCTTCATCTACAGCCTGAGGAATAGAGATATAAAACAGACCTTAGAGACGTTTGTCAATAAGATTAAGTTCTTCAAGTGACGAGCTATAAACCATCTGATTTTAGTCACGAACACCATGAGATGTGAGAGGGTAGATAACTTATGTGATAAATATTGTGAGAGGGTAGATAACTCCATATAACTTGGAAAGAACATGCATTCTGCTGTCAGAGATGTTAATGCATCAACTAGGTCAGATTTGGTGTCTTGTTTTGTTCAATATTCATTATCCTCATTACATTTTTCTCCTTTTTTTCTTTTTTTTAACAGAATAAAAATCCAGAAATTTATGAATACTTAAATGATGGCAAAGTAACCACAACCATACATTGAAATAAGGAGAGTCAGTTAATTCTGCTGTTGGGAAAACTGGACAGCCACATGTAAAAGAATGAATTTGGATTGCTTTTTAAGTCCATACACAAAAATAAACACAACATGGATTAATGATTTAGATAAAAAACCTGCAACAGTAAAATGCATAGAAGAAAATATTGGCTATATGTCTCATGACATCAATGATAAATATGTTTTTGGAGACTCAACCCTTATGGAAAGGGAAATACAAGCAAAAAATAATTTAAATCGAGGAGCTACCTCAGATAAAAAGCTTTTACACAGTAAAAGAAAATGTAAGATTAAAAAGCTATCCTAAGAGACAGGAGTAAATATTTATATATTACACAAACTATAAGGGGTAAACATCCAAGATACACAAAAATCTTAGTCAATTTAACAACAAAAAACCCCAAAGAGCCCAATCAGGATTCTACACAGTTATCAAAAATGATAAAAGTCAATAGATACATGGAAAAATATTCACCATTGTTTTTAATAATGGAGCTGCAGGTCAAAATCACAATCACAAAATGAGATATCATTTCACACCCATGAGAATGGCACATATTAAAAGACTCCCAACAACAAATCCTGGAAGGAATGCAAAAAATGAGGAACAGTTTGTTGTTAGGGATATAAACTGGTGCAGCCATTTGGAAAGTGCTCTGGGCTCATCCTAAAAAAAAGTAAAAATGTGGGCCTCCCCGGTGGCGCAGCGGTTGAGCGCTGGGTTGCGAAGCTGCCCGCAGCCTCTGCGGCGCTGGTTCAATCCCCGGCTGCTCCCCGGCCAAGGGAGGAGGGTCCCACATGGCGCGCAGACCTCTCCTGCCGCCCGCTGCTACCCTCAGCAGTGTACTTCGTCCTTCTGCCTGCTCTGCTCCCCGCTCTGGCTCTGGTGAATTCTCTCACCCTCCCACGCTTCTGACTGTACCCAGTGCTTGTATAAATAAATAAATAAATCTTAAAAAAAGAAAGTATATTGCCAGTTGTTGTGGATAATTCTAGACTTCCTTCCTCGCCTTTCCTTCATCCCCGGCAGAGACATGAAGAGTTTGAGGTGGGAGAACCAGAGCAGCATGTCCGAGTTCCTCCTCCTGGGGCTCCCCATCCGTCCAGAGCAGCAGGGTCTGTTCTTTGCCCTGTTCCTGGGCATGTACCTGACCACGGTGCTGGGGAACCTGCTCATCATCCTGCTCATCAGGCTGGACTCGTGCCTCCACACCCCCATGTACTTATTCCACAGCCACTTGGCCTTTGCTGATATCTCCTTCTCATCTGTCACTGTCCCAAAGATGCTCACAAACATACACACTCAGCAACTATCCATCTCCTATAGTGGGTGTATTTCCCAGGTGTATTTCTTTGTGTTCTTTGCTGGTCTTGACAGTTTCCTTCTTGCAGTGATGGCCTTTGACAGGTACATGGCCATCTGTCAGCCCCTCCACTACACCACCATCATGAGGCAGGAGCTGTGTGTCTCCTTAGTAGCGGGATCCTGGTTTGTTTGCCTCATCCACTCTCTGTTGCACACTCTGCTCTTGATCCAAGTGTCCTTCTGTGCTGACAATACCATCCCCCACTTCTTCTGTGACCTCTCTGCACTCCTGAAGATGAGCTGCTCAGACGTGTCCCTCAATGAGTTGGTCATCTTAACTGAGGGAGGATTGCTGTTCACCTTGTGTGTGGGTGGCATCCTGGGCTCCTATGTCCGTATAGGGACCACTGTCCTGAGTGTCCCCTCCACTAAAAGTCTCTTTAAAGCTTTCTCTACCTGTGGCTCCCACCTTCTCGTTGTATCTTTATACTATGGGACAGCTGCAGGACTTTACTTCTCCTCATCGTCCACCTCCAGAGACAAAGACATGATCGCCTCTATGATGTACATGGTCGTCACCCCCATGCTGAACCCGTTCATCTACAGCCTGAGGAATAGAGATATAAAACAGGCCTTAGAGGCATTTGTCAATAAGGTGAACTTCTTCAAGTGATGACCTGTAAATCATCTGATTTTAGTCACAAACACCATAAGCTGTATCTCCTAAAATTATGTGAGAAGGTTGATAACTCCATGTAACTTGAAAAGAACATGCATTCTGCTGTCAGAGATGTTAATGCATCATCTAGGTCAGATCTGGTAACTTGGTTTGTTAAATATTCTTTATCCTCATTACTTTGTTGTGCTTTTTTTTCAACTCTTACAAGTTACGTGCAAAATCTTATAAAAATATTTCACAGTTACAAATGTGTGTTGGCTTCTACTTTGAGATATGTCACTGTTCATGCATGTATTTTTTCTGTTATGTTATGAAGACACAGATCTAGCTTCATGATCTGCTGCTAGTGGACTGATGTTACGTGATGGGGGCTGAACAAGCTTGCCTCATCTTCAAGTTGATGGTTCACAGCTCTTCCCACCTCTACAAAGACATGGTGGTAGATTGAAGTCAGCTCTATTGGGAATACCTACACTATGGAATGGGAACATCTGTGATGGGGCTCTTTTTAAGTTAAAAGATACTGTAATTGTCGATGTATATTTTTGCTCCTCCACAGATACCCATATTCCACCACCATCCACCAAACCACCTATGCCAGTGCCCTCGCCCCTCACCGCACTCACTGCTCACACCCCTTGCTTTCTCCCCTAACAAATAATGTTTTTTCCCTAGTTCAAGATCATGTTTTTTGCTATATTTTGCCAGTATATGCTTTTGGTTATTTATATTCCACAGATAAGTAAAACCACCCATACCTGCCTTTCATTTTAGAACCGTCCACCAGGATTGTATTGAATATTATATATATATGTAATATATATATATATATATATTTCTTTGGGTAGCATGTAAATTAATGTAAATTTTTCCAATCCATATATATATATATATATATGTATATGTATATATATTTGGATGGGGAACAACCAGGTATAGACCTGAGGAACAAGGGTGAAAGAATTCTTGAGAGACAATGTGGAGGACAGAGCAGGCAGATTTATTGAAGCACACTGCTAAAGGTAGGAACAGGTAAGGCAGGAGATGTCTGCTATGCCCATTCCATAATTCTCTTAATAATGTCTTATAGTTCTCATTGTATGGATCCTTCATCTCCTTTGTAAAGTTACTGCTAGGTATTCTGTTCTTTCTGTGTACTTGTGAATGGGATTATTTTCTTCGTTTTTTTTCTCTTCTAACCTATTGTTTGCATATAGACAGCAACAGACTTTTCAAATTATAAATCAACGAATTGTCATTCATTCATATCAGTACTGTAGCAACATGAGTAATAATATATTTACATCTCCTTTCTTGGAATATACAGTAAGAACTGACATATATGGTGCTCTCACGTGGTAAGAACTGACATTTATGATGCTCTTACGTGTATTTGCAGGAATGTTCTAATATAACTTTAATAAAAACTTCATACTGATGGTACTCTGATTATCTGCACTTTAAAGTGAAACAAGGTTGAAACAACTTGTGAAACAAGATTGTAGAAGGTACATGTTCAGAGCCACCAAAAATGGCAGGCAGAGCCCAGCATCCAGTGCTGTCCCACCAGGGCATTGGCCACATGGGTGTTAGAAGTTGGGAGTTAGAAGATCCTGCTTCCCAACTAGGTCTCTGGGCAACCCAGAGTGTCCCTGTACCCGAGACACCTCCCAGGTGTTTCCCCAGTTTAGTCTCTTTGGCCTCTGCACAGGCTCCTCCCCAGGGTCTGATAGGAACTGCAGCAATTAACTGCAGACAGTTTATCACCAGTGTATAGGGAATATTTCTTTGTCCTCTCATGGTTTGTAAAATGGCATCCTCCTGCTATTATTTTGAAGTTCAAGGGCAGACACAAAAAGTCAGGAGGTCATAGGCTCAGGGAGATTTGCTTCGTATTTTTTGCCTGGTGTCCACCACAGCAGCTGAGAACACAGACACTAATTAGAAGGTCATAGACTTAGCAAGAATGGCAGGTCAGAGTGTGCTGTAAATTCTAAGAGGAAAAAAAATGTTTCTTCCTATGGATTCCTTATGGGTCTTTGCTTGTAATGTAGATAAAAATATGTCTCCTGCAAGAATTTTGCATGTACCTACATATTTACACATACATATCTGAGACAGAGATTGAAAAGACGGTAAGGAAGAGACAGAGAGACGGACACAAGAGACAGAGGTAAAATGACACGAGGTGATTCTTTGCCTCTCTTTGGCCCAGAGCTCAAGCACCTACTGGGTTCCCAATAGGCAAGTGGGCACCACTGCTGGGTGTGACCTGCAGTCTCTTAACCAGTCCTTTGGTTTCCAGTATCTGCCCTCCCTGCTGCATGACTCCCCCATGTTCATCTCTGGCTACTCAGCACAGGTAAGGAAAGAGACTGCAGGGTGTAAAGAGAGATGTGCTCCCCACTCTGGAGCAGGGATCCTGCCTTTATCCCTGAGCAGCAGGGGAAGGATCTAAAATCGTTACAGAATCAAGTAGTAGGTGTGATGTGGCTTTTGTTTATGGCAAAACTGACATATGCATGTCACTCCAAGGTGTAGTGTGTGTGGTTGTGTTTTGATGTTTTCATTATCAGCAGTGTTTCTGTGGGGCAGTGTCCATGGCATGGGGCTCACGCGCATTCTTCACTGACCCCTTAGTGGCCATGCACAGTGGTCATGCTCTGCATTGAGAGGGTCACTCAGGTCACCCCACTGGGCAGGTGTCACATACTGATGGATGGGACCACAGTGCCTGCAGCATGTCCATTGGGGTGCAGTCCTCATCTAGCCCTTAAGTTTGCTCTCTGTCATTCAGATCCCATCTGGAAAAAGAGGGTAACTACTCCCACATACAGTGCTTTTCTGAGGAGTAATGGGACAATGCAAATGGACTACCCAGGACGTCACCTGGCTCGTGATTGTTGCTCAGAAGAGAGGAGGATTTTTATTCTGTTTCCCCAAACCAGTGCCAGTGTGATGGAGACCCCCACTTTGCTGCTGTCTGGGGCAGGGCAAGTAGAAGCCTAAGAATGGAGGCCCCTGCACACCCCTTACACACTGCAGCACACGGCCTGATCCATCCAGAGTTGGGGACCCAGAACCTTCCTCACAAGCCCTGCCCCAATCAAGGTCCCATTTGGTCCAGTTAGTTCCTGCTTGTTTCCTCTGTTTCTCAGTGAGGCTGAGAACCTTTCCTATGTTCTCAGGGAGAACCAGAGTGGGCAGCCAGGCCTCCACATGCGGCGCCAGACACTGTCCTGTTGGTGGCCGTGAACCATGAGAGCCCTCAGCAAGTTCATGGTCCCTGAGTAGGTCTCGCTGTCCTGCTCCCTGCTTGACAGATTCAGTGAGGATCCCTCTTCAGTGTGTGTGTGTGTGTGTGTGTGTGTGTGTGTGTGTGTGTGTGTGTGTGTCTAATCTTAACTCCAACCTAACTGCAAAAGGAAGGGTGAGTCTGGAATCCACCATCAGAGAACTTAGAGACCTTGTTGACCTTTATATCTTTGTCCTGATTGTTTTCCCAACTATGAAATGAAGGGCATAATTACCATATATGTCATATAATCTCTAGATTTATATTGTATTTATATTTATTCTATCTACTGGGGAAGTGAGATTTTGCAGAGAGTTAATGGTGGATTCCATCCATAGAGATATATTCTGATTTGGCCTTTTTTTGCTGATCATTGATGTATCTTTGCACATGTAGGTAATGTATATTTTGTTCCTCAAGGTTAAAAAATACGATTTATACTATTGCTTTATTAGCGCGATGCCTGTATTTAGGTAGAAAGCACATATGAAACCATAGGATAGGGCCTGGCATGCTGTAGGTTACAGACAAAGATTTGAGGTTATTATTAGAGTTTGTTTAAGATTCCGGATGGACTTTTGTTGACAGGGACTAGAAATATCTCTCATCAGTTACATCCTGCCAATTTCTCTCTAGATTGTGAGAAATCACCAGGTATTCTTTTCCAGTTAGAGAGTTTCAAATCTCTTTAAGAGGAAGTTATGGATTCTCACCTGCTGCCCATCTTATGACTTTGCCATGCGTGCCAGGTACTGTCATGTGACCTGCAATGATAGAAAGGTGGAAACTCCTTGAAAGCAGAGGCTGCATTTCCTGCTTGCTGTTATGGACTCAGTGCTTTGTGGGGAGCCTGGGCCAAGGCAGCTGTTCAAGACATGTTTGTGGAATACAGAAAAATGCCCTCTGGTTCCTTGGGAGGAAAACTACGTAGGGTATCATGAAGTCTTACGTACACTCAGAACCCGCTGTGACAGACTGGGATTCAGGCATCCACAGGTGTGGGCATTAAATAGATCAGTGTTGAAAAATCATGCCTTCAAGTAAAAAGGATATTGCAATGTTGGTGCAGTTATTACTAGACTTCCTACCTCTTCTTCTCTCCTTCATCGCCAACAGAGACATGAGCAGCATGAGATGGGAGAACCAGAGTAGCATGTCCGAGTTCATCCTCCTGGGGCTCCCCATCCATCGAGGGCAGCAGGGTCTGTTCTTCATCCTGTTCCTGGGCATGTACCTGACCACAGTGCTGGGGAACCTGCTCATCATCCTGCTCATCAGGCTGGACTCGCGCCTCCACACCCCCATGTACTTCTTCCTCAGCCACTTGGCCTTCTCTGATGTCTCCTTCTCATCTGTCACTGTCCCAAAGATGCTCACGAACATGCACACTCAGCAACTGTCCATCTCCTATAGAGGATGTATTTCCCAGGTGTATTTCTTTGTGTTCTTTGCCAGTCTTGACAGTTTCCTTCTAGCAGTGATGGCCTTTGACAGGTACGTGGCCATCTGTCAGCCCCTCCACTACACCACCATCATGAGGCAGGAGCTGTGTGTCTCCTTAGTAGCGGGATCCTGGTTTGTTTGCCTCATCCACTCTCTGTTGCACACTCTGCTCTTGATCCAAGTCTCCTTCTGTGGTGACAGTAACATTCCCAACTTCTTCTGTGACCTCCCTGCACTCCTAAAGATGAGCTGCTCAGACGTGTCCCTCAATGAGTTGGTCATCTTCACTGAGGCAGGATTGCTCTTTACCCTGCCTTTGGGTGGCATCCTGGGCTCCTATGTCCGTATAGGGACCACTGTCCTGAGGGTCCCCTCCACTAAAAGTCTCTTTAAGGCCTTCTCTACCTGTGGCTCCCACCTCCTCGTCATGTCTTTATACTATGGGACCTCTGCAGGAGTTTACTTCTCCTCATCCACTTCCAAAGACAGAGACACGATCGCCTCCGTAATGTACACCGTCGTCACCCCCATGCTGAACCCTTCATCTACAGCCTGAGGAATAGAGATATAAAACAGACCTTAGAGACGTTTGTCAATAAGATTAAGTTCTTCAAGTGACGAGCTATAAACCATCTGATTTTAGTCACGAACACCATGAGATGTGAGAGGGTAGATAACTTATGTGATAAATATTGTGAGAGGGTAGATAACTCCATATAACTTGGAAAGAACATGCATTCTGCTGTCAGAGATGTTAATGCATCAACTAGGTCAGATTTGGTAACTTGTTTTGTTCAATATTCATTATCCTCATTGCATTGTTCTCCTTCTTTTCTTTTTTTTTAACAGAATAAAAATCCAGAAATTTATGAATACTTAAATGATGGCAAAGTAACCACAACCATACATTGAAATAAGGAGAGTCAGTTAATTCTGGTGTTGGGAAAACTGGACAGCCACATGTAAAAGAATGAATTTGGATTACTTTCTAAGTCCATACACAAATTTAAACACAACATGGATTAAAGATTTAGATTAAAAACCTGCAACAATAGAATGCATAGAAGAAAATATTGGCTATGTGTCTCATGACATCAATGATAAATATGTTTTTGGAGACTCAACCCTTATGGAAAGGGAAATACAAGGAAAAAATAATTTAAAATGAGGAGCTACCTCAGATAAAAAGCTTTTACACAGTGAAAGAAAATATAAGATTAAAAAGCTATCCTAAGGGACAGGAGTAAATATTTATATATTACAGAAACTACAAGGGGTAAATATCCAAGATACACAAAAATCTTAGTCAATTTAACAACAAAAAACCCCAAAGAGCCCAATCAGGATTCTACACAGTTATCAAAAATGATAAAAGTCAATAGATACATGGAAAAATATTCACCATTGTTTCTAATAATGGAGCTGCAGGTCAAAATCACAATCACAAAATGAGACATCATTTCACACCCATGAGAATGGCACATATTAAAAAGAGTCCCAACAACAAATCCTGGAAGGAATGCAAAAAATGAGGGACAATTTGTTGCTAGGGATATAAACTGGTGCAGCCATTTGGAAAGTGCTCTGGACTCATCCTAAAAAAAAGTAAAAATGTGGGCCTCCCCGGTGGCGCAGCGGTTGAGCGCTGGGTTGCGAAGCAGCCCGCGGCCTCTGCGGTCGCTGGTTCGATCCCTGGCTGCTCCCCGGCCACCAGAGGAGGGTCCCACATGGCGCTCAGACCTCTCCTGCTTCATCCGCTGCTCCCCTCAGCAGTGTACTTCGGTCCTTCTGCCTGCTCTGCTCCCTGCTCTGGCTCTGGTGAATTCTCTCACCCTCCTGCGCTTCTGACTGTACCCGGTACATGTGTAAACAAACAAACAAACAAATAAATGAATGAATAAAATATATGCGTCTTAAAAAAAAAAAAGTAAAAATGAAAATTCCATATAATCCAGCAATTTCACTACCAGGTTACTACCCAAAGAATACAAGAATGCTAATTCAAAGGAATATGCATTTTTATATTAATTACCGTCCTATAGGTGCAAGTGCACCTAAATGCCCAGTAGAAAGGAGTACATGAAGAAGATGTGGTGTATGTACACAATAGAATACTGCTCAGCTATAAAAGATGAAATTTTGACATATGCAACAACATAGAGGGAACTGGAGGGGATTATGCTAAATTAGTCAGAAAGATTAAAACTGGATGGTTTTGTTTACATGTGGAAAATAGGAAAACAAAACGAAGGAACTGTTAATACCAAACCAAACACAAACAATAGAAATATGACCATACAATTGAAGCTGCTAGAGGGGGAGGGAGAACCAGAGAGGGAGGAGCTGTGAACAATCAACTTGAAGATGAGGCAGAGCTGGTCACCCCCCACCAAATAAATCCAGTCCACTGGGAGCAGATCACGAAGCTAGATCTGTGTCTTCATAACATAACAGAAAAAATACACACGTGAACAGTGACAGATCTCCAAAGTAGAAGGCCACACACATTTGCAATTGTGTGAAATATTTTTAAAAGATTTTGCACATAACTTTCAAGAGATGAAAAAAAGCAGAACCAGATTTACCTCAATAAAAATAAGCAAACAAATAAATAAATGCAAACATCATGGGGGAAAAAAGAGGGAAGGATAAGGGAGTAAAGGGCCTAGACCCAGGTAAATCTGGTTCTCCTTTTTTTCATCTCCTGCTAAGGGGAGCAGCGGACGAGGCAGGAGAGGTTTGCCATGCCATGTGGGAATCTCCCTGGCTGGGCAGGAATCAAACCTGCGCTGCAGAGAGGGCGGACAGCTTCACAGCAGGCTGCTAAACCCACCTGGCACCGAGAAGGCCCTGTTTTGGGTTTTTGTTGGCAGGTCAAATGGGTTCTTGTATACCTTACATATGATCCCTTATTAGTTGTGTAATATGTAAATATATTCTCCCACTTAGTAGACTGTCTTTTTAATATGCTAGTATTTTCTTTTACTGTATAAATGTTTTTAATTTCCTTTAGTTCTAATTATTTACTTTTGTTGTATTTTCCCTTGTTGTAGGAGTCAATTCCCTGTAGATGTTTGCATGGTCGATGTGATCACGTGTCATCTCTGTTGTCTTCTTTGTATTTTATGGCTTGGGATCTTATATCCAAATATTTCATTGATTTTTAATTTATTGATATGCTGTTTATATGTTCGCTTACATTATTGCATTTGTTTTAGGGATTATCATTTCAAATCTCTACAAATATATGTTTTCACTCCATAACTACCATCAGGATTTTATTCAATCTATATATTTCTTGGGGAGTATGTCTATGTTAGTAATGTAAATTCTTCCAATCAATATCATCTTTTTATGGTGGGGAGAATCGGGTGTATGCCAGACAAGCATGGGTGAAAAATTCATCAGAGACAGAGTGAAAAATTGAACAGGCAGATTTATTGAAACATACTGATAAGAGCAGCAACAGGTGAGACAGGAGAGGTCTGCTGAGCCCCAATCCATAATTCTCTTAATAATGCCTTATGGTTTCATTGTGTGGATCCTTCACCTCCTTTTTTAAGTTTACTCCTAGGAATTCTATTCTGTCTGTGTAATTGTGAATGAGATGATTTTCTTCATTTTTATCTCTTCTAACATATTCTTTGCATATAGAACTGCAACTGACTTTCAAATTATAAATAAACTAACTGACTCATTCATTCATATCAATACTATATCAGCATCAATGATCATATATTTACTTCTTCTTTCTTGGAATAGACATAAAGACCTAGCACTAATGTGTTCTTAACAGGAATGATCTCATATAACTTTAGTAAAAACTTCATACTGACTATACTGTGATTATCTGCCCTTTAAAGTAAAACAAGGTTAAAACAACTTAAGAAACAATCTTGAGGAGAGAAGTTACTTGACATGTTGAGTGCAACAATGAATGACAGGCAGCGCCCAGCATGCCGTGCTGTCTGACCAGGGCATTGGCCACATGGGCATTGAAAGATGATTAAGTTATCCTGCTTCACATCTGGATCTATGGGCAACCCAGAGTGTCCCTGCACCAGAGACACCCTCCCAGGTGGCTCCCAGTGTCCCTTTGGCTTCTGCACAGGCTCCTCCCCACGATCTGACAGGAATTGTGGGCAATTAGACTACGCACATTTTTCCACCAAGAGTTTAGGGACTATTTCTTTGTTCTCTTGTGGTTTATAAAATAGCATCCTCCTGGCTATTGCTCTGGAGTTCAAGGGCAGACACAGAGTCAGGAGGTCAGAGGCTCACAGAGATTTGCTTTGTGCTTTTTGCCTGGTGTCCACAACAGAAGCTGAAGACACAGACGTTGATTAGACGTCATTGACTTAGCAAGAATGGCAGGTCAGACTGTGCTGTGAATTCAAAGAGGAAAAAAAATAATGTTTCTCCTATGGATTCCTTATGGGTCTTTGCTTGTAATGATGTAGGTAAAAATATGTCTCCTGCCAGAATTTTGTATGTACATACATATTTATACATACATAGACTGAGAGACAGAGATTGAAAATGACCGAGGTAGAGACAGAGACAGAGACAGAGCTCTCGGGCCCAGAGCTCAAGCATTAACTGGGTCTGCATTAGCCAAGTGGAGACCACTTCTGGGTGTGATCTGCAGTCTCTTAACCAGTCCTTTGATCTCAAACACTTGCCCTCCCTGCTGCATAACTCCCGCATGTTCATCTGCCTTCTCCTACAGGTAAGTAAAGAGACTGCAGATGGTAGAGAGGGAAGATGTGCTCCCCGCTCTGGAGCAGGGGTTCCTGCATTTATCCATGAGCAGTAGAGGAAGGAGGATGAAATTGCTAGAGTCAAGTGGTAGCTGTGATGTTGCTTTTTGTTTATAACAAAACTAACATATGCATTCACCCAAGTTTTAATGTGTGCGGTTGTGTTTTGATGTTTTCATTACAGGCAGAGTTTCTGGGGGGCACTGTCCACAGCATGGGCCCCGCGTGCCATCCTCACTGACACTTTAGTGGCCGTTCATAAGGGTCATGCTCTGCATTGAGAAGAAGGGTCACTCGGGGCTCCCCCTCTTGGCAGGTGTCACATACTAATGGATGGGAGCTCAGTGCCTGCTCAGTTTCCAATGGAGCCCACTCACAGTCTGGCCCTTATGTTTGCTCTCTGACATTGAGACCCCTCCCTGGGAAAGGAGGATAACTACTCCCACATACTTGCTATTCTGAGGAATAAATGAGCCAGTGCAAACAGGCTATCCAGCATCTCACCTGGCTCATGATTGGTGCTCAGAAGAGATGAGGGTTTTTATTATGATTCCCAAGCTGATGTCTGTGTGATGGAGACCACCACTTCACTGCTGTCTGGGGCAGGACGAGTGTAAGTCTAAGAACAGGGGCCTCTGCACGCCCCTCACACCCTGGAGAACACAGCCTGATTACTCCAGGGCTGGAGACCTAGAACCTTCCTCACAAATGAACCCCCACCACCTCCACCGAATCAAGGACCCAGTTGGTCCAGTTGGTTCCTCCTTGTTTCCTCTGTTTCTCAGTGAGGCTGACACAGCACATGTGAATGGGGAGCCAGGCCTCCACATAGGGGTCCAGACACTGTCCTCTCGGTGACCGTGAACCCAGATAAGCAAAGCCCTCAGCCAGTTCATGGTCCCTGAGTAGGCCTTGCTGTCCTGCACCCCTGCTTGAGAGAGTCAGTGCGGATGCTGCCTCATTGTGTGTGTGTGTGTGTGTGTCTTATCCTAACTAAGCTCTCTGCCAAAGGAAGGGTGCATCTGGAATCCACCGTTAGAGAACTAAGAGACCTCATTGGTCGTGGTATCTTTGTCGTGAGTCTTTTCACATTTCTGAAATGAAGGGTATATTTACCTTATCTATCATAAAATCTCCAGTATACATTAATTATTTGAAAATAAAGTATGTGAAAGCACTTTGTAAATGTGCTTACTGGTGTATGATGCACCAGTAATGACTGTTAACTCTTGGGCAGAGGAATGACAAATGACATCACACCACATGTCTCCTTATTCTAACTGCTAGGAGTGTGACATGTATGCAGAGGGTTAAAAGCTGGAATCCAGACAGAGAGATATATTGTGATTTAGCCTTTTTTGCTGATTATTGATGTATCTTTGCACACTTAGAATATGTTTATTTTGTTCCTCATAGGTAAAATTGTATTTTTTAAAGATTTATTTATATATACAAGAACTGGGGTACAAGCCAGAGGCGTCGGAGGGTGAGAGAATTCACCAGAGACAGAGCAAGGAGCAGAACAGGCAGAGGGACTTATACACTGCCGAGGTGAGCAGCGGGCATGACAGGAGAGGTCTGCTGCACCATGTTGGAATCTCCCTGGCCAGCCGAGAATCCCCACTGCAGAGGCTGCGGACAGCTTCACAGCCTGTGCTCAATCCGCTGCGCCACCGGGGAGGCCTTGAAATAGGATTTATACTGTTGCTTTATTAGGGCTACGCCTAGGATTTAGGTAGAAAGTGCATATGAGGGCCTCCCCGGTGGCGCAGCGGTTGAGCGCTGGGTTGAGAAGCTGCCCGCGGCCTCTGCAGCGCCCGTTTGATCCCCGGCTGCTCCCGGGCCACCGGAGGAGGGTCCCACATGGCGCGCAGACCTCTCCTGCCGCCCACTGCTCCCCTCAGCAGTGTACTTCGGTCCTTCTGTCTGCTCTGCTCCCCGCTCTGGCTCTGGTGAGTTCTCTCACCCTCCCGCGCTTCTGACTGTACCCAGTGCTTGTATAAATAAATAAACAAATCTTTAAAAAAAAAAGAAAGAAAGAAAGAAAGAAAGTGCATATGAAACCACAGGGATTGGTCTGGCATGCTGTAGGTTAAAGACAAAGATTTGACATTATTAGAGTTTGCTTAGGATCCTAGATGGACTTTTGTTGACCTGAATAGCAGTATCTGTGATCAGTTACATCCTGCCAGTTTCACTCTAACTTATGGGAAATCACTAGCTATTAATTTTCAGTTTAGATTGTGTAGGTTTCTTCAAGAGGAAATCTTCTCTCCTGCTGCCCATCTCATGACTTTGCCATGCGTGCCAGGTACTGTCATGTGACCTGCAATGATAGAAAGATGGAAACTCCTTGAAGGCAGAGGCTGCATTTCCTGCTTGCTGTTATGGACTCAGTGCTTTGTGGGCGGCCTGGGCCAGGACAGTTGTTCAAGACATATTTGAGGAATAGAGAAAACTGCCCTCTGGTTCCTGGAAGGAAAACTTTGTAGGGTATCCTGAGGTCTTATGTGCCTTCACAGCCCACTGTGACAGACTGGGATTCACGCATCCACAGGTGTGGGCAGTAAATAGATCATGGTTGAAAAATCATGCCTTCAGGTAAAAAGGATATTGCAATATTGGTGCAGTTAATACTAGACTTCCTACCTCTTCTCTCCTTCATCGCCAACAGAGACATGAGCAGCATGAGGTGGGAGAACCAGAGCAGCGTGTCCGAGTTCCTCCTCCTGGGGCTCCCCATCCATCCAGAGCAGCAGGGCCTGTTCTTCGCCCTGTTCCTGGGCATGTACCTGACCACGGTGCTGGGGAACCTGCTCATCATCCTGCTCATCAGGCTGGACTCGCGCCTCCACACCCCCATGTACTTCTTCCTCAGCCACTTGGCCTTCTCTGATGTCTCCTTCTCATCTGTCACTGTCCCTAAGATGCTCATAAACATGCACACTCAGAAACTGTCCATCTCCTATAGAGGATGTATTTCCCAGATGTATTTCTTTTTGTTCTTTGCTTGTCTTGACACTTTCCTTCTTGCAGTGATGGCCTTTGACAGGTACGTGGCCATCTGTCAGCCCCTCCACTACACCACCATCATGAGGCAGGAGCTGTGTGTCTCCTTAGTAGCGGGATCCTGGTTTGTTTGCCTCATCCACTCTCTGTTGCACACTCTGCTCTTGATCCAAGTGTCCTTCTGTGGTGACAGTAACATCCCCAACTTCTTCTGTGACCTCTCTGCACTCGTAAAGATGAGCTGCTCAGACGTGTCCCTCAATGAGTTGGTCATCTTCACTGAGACAGGATTGCTCTTTACCCTGTCTTTGGGTGGCATCCTGGGCTCCTATGTCCGTATAGGGAGGACTGTCCTGAGGGTCCCCTCCACTAAAAGTCTCTTTAAAGCCTTTTCTACCTGTGGCTCCCACCTTCTTGTTGTGTCTTTATACTATGGGACCGCTGCAGGAGTTTACTTCTCCTCATCATCCACCTCCAGAGAAAAAGACACGATCGCCTCTGTGATGTACATGGTCGTCACCCCCATGCTGAACCCCTTCATCTACAGCCTGAGGAACAGAGATATAAAACAGGCCTTAGAGACATTTGTCAATAAGGTGAACTTCTTCAAGTGACGACATGTAAATCATTTGATTTGGTCATGAATGCCATGAGATGTATCTCCTAAAATTATTTGAGAGGTTAGATAACTTCATGTAACTTGAAAAGAACATACGTTCTGCTGTCAGAGATGTTAATGCATCAACTAGGTCAGATTTGGTAACTTGGTTTGTTAAATATTCATTATCCTCATTGCATTGTTCTCCTTTTCTTATCATCTCTTGCAAGTTATGTGCAAAATCTTTTAAAAATATTTCACACCATTCCAAATGTCTGTTGCCTTCTACTTTGTAGATATGTCACTGTTCATGTGTGTGTTTTCTCTGTTATGTTATGAAGACACAGAACTGGCTTCATGATCTGCTCCCAGTGGACGGATTTATTTGGTGGGGGGTGACCAGGTTTGCCTCATCTTCAAGTTGATTGTTCACAGCTCTTCCCAACTCTAGGATGACATGTTGGTAGATTGCAGTCAGCTGTAATGGGAACACTTACACTATGGAACATCTGTGACAGGGCTCTTTTTAATTTAAAAGTTATTGAAATTGTGGATGTATATTTTTTCTCCTCCCCACGAGCCCATATTCCAGCACCATCCACCAAACCACCCATGCCAATGCCCCAGCCCTACCCCCATTCACTGCTCACACCACCTTGTTGTCTCTGATAACAAATAATGTTTTTTTCCCTTAGTTCAAGATGATTTTTTTTTTTGCTGTATTTTGTCAGTATATGCTGTTTGGTTATTTATATTCCATAGATAATTAAAACCACCCAGTATCTGCCTTTCATCTTATGGCTTATTTCACTTACCATCACCACCTTGAGGCCATACACGTTGCGCTGTGTAGTATTCCACCAAGCACATGTATTCTACAATTTCTTTACCTATTTGTCTGTCAATGGGCACTTAGGTTGGTTCCATGACTGGCACTTGTGGCCAGCACTGCTATGAGTATACGGGTGCATAAGTCTTTTTGTATTAGAGGTTTCATATCTAGGGTAAATGCCTGATGGAGATGTGCAATGATCATATGGGATTTTCATTGTTTGTATTTTCTGAAGAAAGCTCCATATCATTTCTGCAGAGGCTGCACCAACTTGCATTCTGACCATGGATGAGTTCTTTTTTTTTTTTCCAATATCCTCACCATTTTTCCTTCCATTCTTTTAAATATGGCCATTCTCACAAGAGTGAGGCAATATCTCATTGTCGTTTTGATTAGCTTTTCCTTTATTACAGTGAAGATAAGCTTTTTTTCCCATATATCCACTGACCAACTGTATATTTTCTTTGAGAAGTATCTGTTGCAATCATATGCCCATTTTGTAGTTGTGTTGTTTTGGGTTAATATACATAAATATATATATATATATATATACACACACATATACACACACACACAATCACACACGGGGGGGCAGAAAGAGTGAGAGATTTATTTAGTTATACAAGAGCTGGGGTACAGGTCAGAGGTGTGGGAGGGTGAGAGGATTCACCAGAGACAGAGCGGGGAGCAGAACAGGCAGATGGACCAATAACACTGCTGAGGGGAGGAGCGGGCGAGGCAGGAGAGCTCTGCCACGCCATGTGGGAATCTCCCTGGCTGGCCAGGAATCGAACCTGCGCTGCAGAGGGGGCAGACAGCTTCACAGCAGGCTGCTAAACCCACTTGGCACCGAGAAGTCCCTGTTTTGGGTTCTTGTTGTCACCTCGAAAGGGTTCTTGTATACCTTACATATGATCCCTTATTAGTTGTGTAAAGTGTAAATATATTCTCCCACTTAGTAGACTGTCTTTTTGATATGCTAGTATTTTCTTTTTCTGTACAAATCTTTTCAATTTCCTTTAAAAATTAATTTTTGTTGAATAGGTCAATTCCCTGTAGATGTCTGCATGTTTGATGTGATGACATGTCATCGCTGGTGTCTTCTTTATACTTTATGGTTTGGGGTCTTATATCCAAGTCTTTAATTGATTTTTAATTTATTTATATGCTTCTTATATGTTAGCTTACATTATTGCATTTGTTTTAGGGGTTATCATTTCCAATCTCTACAAATACATGTTTTCACATCATAACTACCACCAGGATTAAATTCAATCTATATATTTCTTTGGGGAGTATGTCTATGTTAGTAATGTAAATTCTTCCAATCAATATCATCTTTTTATGGTGGGGAGAATCCGGTGTATGCCAAACAGCATGGGTGAAAAATTCATCAGAGACAGAGTGGAAAATTGAACAGGCAGATTTATTGAACCACACTGCTAAGAGCAACAGCAGGAGAGGCAGGAGAGATCGTCTGTGCCCCAATCTATAATTCTCTTTATAATGCCTTATGGTTTCGTTGTGTGGATCCTTCACCTCCTTTCTTAAGTTTACTCCTAGGAATTCTATTCTTCCTGTGTAATTGTGAATGACATGATTTTCTTCATTTTTCTCTCTTCTAACCTATTGTTTGCATACAGAACTGCAACTGACTTTTCAAATTATAAATCAACTAACTGAGTCATTCATTCATATCAATACTATATCAACATCAATGATCACATGTTTACTTCTCATTCCTTGGAATATACATAAAGAACTAGCACTAATGTGTTCTTAACAGGAATGATCTCATATAACTTTAATAAAAACTTCATACTGACTATACACTGATTATCTGCCCTTTAAAGTAAAACAAGGTTAAAACAACTTATCAAACAAGCTTGAGATAAGTTACTTGACATGTTCAGTGCAACAATGAATGACAGGCACAGCCCAGCATTCCGTGCTATCTGACCAGGGCTTTGGCCACATGGGCATTGGAAGATGATTAAGTCATCTTGCCTCCTAGCTGGACCTGTGGGCAACCCAGAGTGCCCCTGCACCTGAGACACCCCCCCCTGGTGGCTCCCAGTGTCCCTTTGGCCTCTGCACAGGCTCCTCCCCATGGTCTGACAGGAATTGTGGGCAATTAGACTACGCGCATTTTTCCACCAAGAGTTTAGGGACTGTTTCTTTGTTCTCTCATGGTTTATAAAATAGCACCCTCCTGGCTATTGCACTGAAGTTCAAGGGCAGACACAGAATCAGGAGGTCATAGGCTCACAGAGATTTACTGAGTGCTTTTTGCCTGGTGTCCACAACAGAAGCTGAGGACACAGACGCTGATTAGAGGGTCACTGACTTAGCAAGAATGGCAGGTCAGACTCTGCTGTGAATTCAACGAGGAAAAAAATATGTTTCTTCCTATGGATTCCTTTTGGGTCATTGCTTATAATGTAGGTAAAAATATGTCTCCTGCCAGAATTTTGTATGTACCTACATATTTATATATACATAGACTGAGAGATGGAGATTGAAAAAGACAGAGGTAGAGACAGAGAGAGGAACACAAGAGACAGAGAGGGGTAAATGACACAACGAATTATTTTCCTACTTGACCCAGAGCACAAGCATCAACTGTGTCCCCATTAGGCTAGTGGAGACCACTTCTGGGTGTGACCTGCAGTCTCTTAACCAGTCCTTTGATCTCAAACACCTGCCCTCCCTGCTGCATAACTCCCGCATGTTCATCTGGCTGCTCCTACAGGTAAGTAAGAGATTGCAGATGGTAAAGAGAGAAGATGTGCTCCCCGCTCTGGAAAAGGGTTCCTGCATTTATCCATGAGCAGTAGAGGAAGGAGGATGAAGTTGTTACAGAGTCAAGTGGTAGCTGTGATTTTGCTTTTTGTTTATGACAAAACTGACATATTCCTGTCACTCCAAGGATTGTGTGTGTGGTTGTGTTTTGATGTTTTCATTACAGGCAGTGTTTCTGTGGGGCACCGCCCAGGCATGGCGCCCAGGTGACATCTTCACTGACACTTTAGTGGCCGTTCACAAGGGTCATGCTCTGCACTAGGAAGGGCCACTCAGGGCTCCCCCACTGGGCAGGTGTCACATACTAATGGATGGGAGCTCAGTGCCTGCTCAGTTTCCAATGGGGCCCACTCACAGTCTGGCCCTTATGTTTGCTCTCTGACATTGAGACCCTCCCTGGGAAAGAGGGTAACTACTCCCACATACTTGCTGTTCTGAGGAATAAATGAGCCAATGCAAGCAGTCTATCCAGCATCTCGCCTGGTCCATGATTGGTGCTTAGAAGTGGTGAGGATTTTTATTATCATTCCCCAAACCAGTGTCTGTGTGATGGAGACCCCCACTTCACTGCTGTCTGGGGCAGGACAAGTATAAGTCTAAGAACAGGGGCCCGTGCATGCCCCTCACACACTGGAAAACACAGCCTGATCACTCCAGGGCTCAGACCCAGCACCTTCTTCAAAAATCACCGCACCACCACCTCCACCGAATCAAGGACCCAGTTGATCCAGCTGGTTCCTTCTTGTGTCCTCTGTTTCTCAGTGAGGTGACACCACAGGTCCGTGGACAGCCAGGCCTCCACATGGGGGTCCAGACACTGTCCTCTCGGTGACCTTGAACCCAGATAAGCAGAGCCGTCAGCCAGTTCATGGTCCCTGAGGAGGCCTTGCTGTCCTGCTCCCTGCTTGAGAGAGTCAGTGCAGATCCCTCCTCAATGTGTTTGTGTGTGTGTGTGTGTCTAATCCTAACTAAGCTCTCTGCCAAAGGAAGGGTGCATCTGGAATCCACCATCAGAGAACTAAAGGACCTCATTGGTCATGGTATCTTTGTCCTGAGTCTTTTCACATTTCTGAGATGAAGGGTATATTTACCTTATATATCATATAATCTCCGATATACATTAATTATTTGGAATTAAAGTATGTGAAAGCACTTTGTAAATGTGCTTACTGGTGTATGATACAACAGTAATGACTGATAACTGTTGGACAAAGGAATGACAAATGACATCACACAACATGTCTCCTTATTCTAACTACCGGGGTGTGACATGTATGCAGAGGGTTAAAAGCTGGAACCTGCCCAGAGAGATATATTGTGATTTAGCCTTTTTTTGAGATTATTGATGTATCTTTGCACACTTAGATAATGTATATTGTGTTCCTAATAGTTGAAATAGGATTTTTTTAAAAGATTTATTTATATATACAAGCACTGGGGTGCAAGCCAGAGGCGCAGGAGGGTGAGAGAATTCACCAGAGACAGAGCAGGGAGCAAAACAGGCAGAAGGACCAAAATACACTGCTGAGGAGAGCTGCGGGTGTGACAGGAGAGGTCTGCCACACCATGTGGGAATCTCCCTGGATGGCTGGGATTCGAACCCACGCTGCAGAGACTGCGGACTGCTTCACAGCTCTGTGCGCAACCTGCTGCACCACCGGGGAGGCCCTAACATGGGATTTATACTGTTGCTGTGTTAGGGCTATGTCTAGGATTTAGGTAGAAAGTGCATATGGAACCATGGGTGTAGAGTCTGGCATGCTGTAGGTTAAAGACAAATATTCGAATATTATTATTTTAGTTTGGTTAGGATCCTGGATGGACTTTTGTTGACAGGGAATAGCAATATCTCTCATCAGTTACATCCTGCCAGTTTCACTGTAGCTTGTGAGAAATCACTAGCTATTAATTTCCAGTTTAGATTGTGTAGGTCTCTCAAGAGGAAGTTATGGATTCTCTCCTGCTGCCCATCTCATGACTTTGCCATGCGTGCCAGGTACTGTCATGTGACCTGCAATGATAGAAAGTTGGAAACTCCTTGAAGGCAGAGGATGCATTTCCTGCTTGCTGTTATGGACTCAGTGCTTTGTCGGGGGCCTGGGCCAAAGTTGTTCAAGACATATTTCTAAATGAGAAAATTTCTAGTAGAGAAAAATGCCCTCTAGTTCCATTGAAAGAAGCTTTGTAGGGTATCGGGAGGTCTAACATGCCATCGACCCTCTTTGACAGACAGATACACACATCCACAGGTGTGAGCAATAAACAGATCATGCTTAAAAAATGCATTTACATGCCTTCATGTAAAAAGGATATTGCCAAGGGCCTCCCCGGTGGCGCAGCGGTTGAGCGCTGGGTGGCTAAGATGCCCGCAGCCTCTGCAGCGCCAGTTCGATCCCCAGCTGCCAGGCGAGGGTCCCACATGGCCCACAGACCTCTCCTGCCACCCGCTGCTCCCCTCAGCAGTGTACTTCGGTCCTTCTGCCTGCTCTGCTCCCCGCTCTGGCTCTGGTGAATTCTCTCACCCTCCCGCACTTCTGACTGTACCCAGTGCTTGTATAAATAAAGAAAAAAATCTTAAAAAAAAAAAAAAAGGATATTACCAAGTTGTTGCGGATAATTCTAGACTTCCTTCCTCGACTTTCCTTCATCCCCCGCAGAGACATGAACAGCATGAGGTGGGAGAACCAGAGCAACGTGTCTGAGTTCCTCCTCCTGGGGCTCCCCATCCGTCCAGAGCAGCGGGGCCTGTTCTTCGCCCTGTTCCTGGGCATGTACCTGACCACGGTGCTGGGGAACCTGCTCATCATCCTGCTCATCAGGCTGGACTCGCGCCTCCACACCCCCATGTACTTCTTCCTCAGCCACTTGGCCTTCTCTGATGTCTCCTTCTCATCTGTCACTGTCCCTAAGATGCTCACAAACATGCACACTCAGCAACTATCCATCTCCTATAGTGGGTGTGTTAGCCAGGTGTATTTCTTTGTGGTCTTTGCTTGTCTTGATAATTTCCTTCTTGCAGTGATGGCCTTTGACAGGTATGTGGCCATCTGTCAGCCCCTCCACTACACCACCATCATGAGGCAGGAGCTGTGTGTCTCCTTAGTAGCTACATCCTGGTTCTTTTCCCTTATCCACTCTCTGTTGCACACCCTGCTCTTGATCCAAGTGTCCTTCTGTGCTGACAATACCATCCCCAACTTCTTCTGTGACCTCCCTGCACTTCTGAAGATGAGCTGCTCAGACGTGTCCCTCAATGAATTGGTCATCTTCACTGAGGGAGGATTGGTCTTTTCCTTGTGTGTGGGTGGCATCCTGGGCTCCTATGTCCGTATAGGGACGACTGTCCTGAGGGTCCCCTCCACTAAAAGTCTCTTTAAAGCCTTCTCTACTTGTGGCTCCCACCTTCTTGTTGTGTCTTTATACTATGGGACCGCTGCAGGAGTTTACTTCTCCTCATCATCCACCTCCAGAGACAAAGACACAATTGCCTCTGTGATGTACATGGTCGTCACCCCCATGCTGAACCCCTTCATCTACAGCCTGAGGAATAGAGATATAAAACAGGCCTTAGAGGCATTTGTCAATAAGGTGAACTTCTTCAAGTGATGACCTGTAAATCATCTGATTTTAGTCACAAACACCATAAGCTGTATCTCCTAAAATTATGTGAGAAGGTTGATAACTCCATGTAACTTGAAAAGAACATGCATTCTGCTGTCAGAGATGTTAATGCATCATCTAGGTCAGATTTGGTAACTTGGTTTGTTAAATATTCTTTATCCTCATTACTTTGTTGTGCTTTTTTTTCATCTCTTACCAGTTACGTGCAAAATCTTATAAAAATATTTCACACAGTTACAAATGTGTGTTGGCTTCTACTTTGAGATATGTCACTGTTCATGCATGTATTTTTTCTGTTATGTTATGAAGACACAGATCTAGCTTCATGATCTGCTGCTAGTGGACTGATGTTACGTGATGGGGGCTGAACAAGCTTGCCTCATCTTCAAGTTGATGGTTCACAGCTCTTCCCAACTCTACAAAGACATGTTGGTAGATTGAAGTCAGCTCTATTGGGAATACCTACACTATGGAATGGGAACATCTGTGATGGGGCTCTTTTTAAGTTAAAAGATACTGTATTGTGGATGTATATTTTGACTCCTCCACAGATGCCCATATTCCACCACCATCCACCAAACCACCTATGCCAGTGCCCTAGCCCCTCACCACACTCACTGCTCACACCCCTTGCTTTCTCCCCTAACAAATTATGTTTTTTCCCTAGTTCAAGATCATGTTTTTTGCTATATTTTGCCAGTATATGCTTTTGGTTATTTATATTCCACAGATAAGTGAAACCACCCATATCTGCCTTTCACTTTATGACAGTCCTCCAGGATTGTATTGAATATATATATATATATGTAATATATATATGTTATATATATATATATATATATTTCTTTGGGTAGCATGTCCGTGTTAGTAATGTAAATTCTTCCAATACATATATATATACACATATATATACATATATATATATGTATATATATATATACACACACACACATATTTGGATGGGGAACAACCAGGTGTAGGCCTGAGGCATAAGGGTGAAAGAATTCATCAGGGGCAATGTGGAAAACAGAACAGGCAGATTTATTGAAGCACACTGCTAAAAGTAGCAACGGGTAAGGCAGGAGAGGTCTGCTGTGCCCCAGTCCATAATTCTCTTAATAATGTCTTATAGTTCGCATTCTATGGATCCTTCATCTCCTTTGTAAAGTTACTGCTAGGTATTCTGTTCTTTCTGTGTAATTGTGAATGGCATTATTTTCTTCGTTTTTCTCTCTTCTAACCTATTGTTTGCATACAGACTGCAACAGACTTTTCAAATTATAAATCAACTAACTGTCATTCATTCATATCAATACTGTAACAACAGGAGTAATAATATATTTACATCTCCTTTCTTGGAATACACAGTAGCACTGACATTTATGGTGCTCTAACGTGGTAAGAACTGACATTTATGATGCTCTTACGTGTATTTGCAGGAATGTTCTAATATAACTTTAATAAAAACTTCATACTGATGGTACTCTGATTATCTGCACTTTAAAGTGGAACAAGGGGAGCAACATGGCGGCGAGGAGACGCTGCGAGTAAGATCTCCCATTAAAAAAAGTTAATAGGGAGGAAAAGCGGCAGGTCCCAGTGAGAACCGGGACATGGAAGATAAACGGGTGACTCCAGCAAACTACCCGAAGAAGAAAGTGGCCATAAAAGAGGACCAGAAGGGAGGGAAGCGCAGAACCCTGCTCCCCTCCCCCGCCCACAGAGGCGGCACTCTCCCACCGGCAGACAGGAGGGAAACAACAAACCAAAACAACCAACAAGAACAAACGACGCAGCAAGCGGGACCGTGAGTGGAAAGGAACTATTGCAGCCACCACACCCCGTGAACGGGAGCTGAGGCGAACCCTGCAGGATTCGCCATGGCGAGCGAACTGCTCCGGGCGCCATTAGAGAAGAACAAAGACCCCAGGAGACGCGCACACAGCCCGGGCTGCCGGTAAGCTTGCGCGGAAACGCGGCGCGCTCGGGGAGCTTGAAAAGCAAGTGCAGACCTGGATCGCGGCTGCCCAGGTACCCGCGCCTGCGACCTAGGCTTGCGGGGAGACACGCGGAGGTCCTCACTGAGGTGAAGGTCCCTCCCTGAGTGAGCAGGAACCAGGCACCCGGGCACGGGAGGGGTGCAAAAGGCGCCATTCCCGCGCCACTGAACTGGGCTACAGCCCGCGTCCTGGAACTGAGGGCTTTGAACTGAGACCCGGGGCACGAAAATTCGGGGCGTGGGTTCTCCATGATGGTGGGGCACAAGGCAGACACAGCACCCCAAAGCTGTTGAGGTGTACCCTACCATTCCCGCTCTGTTCCCTGTCCCACGGGGTGGGGGGGACGAAAAACAGCCCCCCAAGGACAATAGGAGAGATCTCTGGCGCCACCTAGTGACCAGGAAAAAAAAAGTCACTAACACCCCATAGAACAGGAAATTTCTTAAGACTGCTTGAAAAGGGCAGAAGGCTTCTGCAGTGGCCAGCCGGGAAGTTATTCCACGCCAGGCCCCTTCCGACCAGCAGTCTGAGCCCACAGAGGGAGCAGGCACCCACGTCCGGGGCAGACCGGGTGCACAGAAGAGTGTGCCTGAAACCGGAGGCGCAGGGACTGCATCCCGCTTCGCCATTTGAGAACAGGGACATTTCTTCAGTAAAAACTGCCTAAAACCAGCAGAAAGCTCCCCCAGAAGGCAGAGATGGCTCCTGGAAGAGCCAGAGGGGAGCGAGGAGAAGTTCTCCCAAGATGCCAGTCAGTCCGAGCATCACAGTGTCCCAACGCATACGACAAATTAGAAAACAGACAGTAGGGAGTAGAAGAACCACACACAACCTAACAACTCCTCAGGAAAGAAGCACACCACAAAAGAAAACCACTCCCCAGATTGCAACGACAGCAACTTGGAAGAACTTCTGAGCCTTCCAGAAAGAGAATTTAAAATTGCCATGACTAAAAAAGTGATAGATCAGAAGAAGGAAATTGAGTCCCTAAAGAGGGAAAACAATGGTCAGAAGAATGAAATTGAGTCCCTAAAGAGGGAAGTAAAAGAAATGCAGGAGATCAAAGAATTAATGGAGGAACTAAAGAACTCCGGGAAAAGCAAGGAAAGCAGAATAGATGAAATGGAAGAACGAATAAGTTCTCTTGAAGACACAGAAATAAAAAGAACCAAAACAGAAAAGGAAAGAGAAGTACGAAGGAAAAAGAATGAAGAAAGACTTCGAGAACTATCTGACTCCTTGAGGAAAGGAAATATAAGAATTATAGGAATTCCAGAAGAGAGAGAGGAGAGAGAGGTAGGAACAGAGAAATATTCCAGGAGATAATTGAAGAGAACTTCCCAAATGCAAAGAAGGAGCTGAAAATTGATATACAAGAAGCAAGAAGAACACCAAACTTCCACGACGAAAGGAAAAACACAGCAAGACACATAATAGTAAAGCTCCCAAGAATCCAGGACAAGGAAAAAATAATGAAGCTGACAAGAGGGAAGAAACAGATAACATTCAAAGGAAAACCAATCAGGCTGACATCAGACTTCTCTGAAGAAACACTACGGGCAAGGAGAGAGTGGAGGGACATAGGCAACAGACTCCAAGAAAACAGATGCCAACCAAGAATACTCTATCCCGCAAAGCTCTCTTTCCTCCATGAAGAAAGAATATGGACCTTCCCAGACAAAGAGAAAACTCCGGAATTTCATTACGAATAAACCCCACTACAAAAAAACTACAAGGAATCCTAAAGCCAGAACCTCAGAGGGACGAATAACAACGAAAGAAGACCAAAAAAAAAAAAGTTATTAAAAGAATAAATAAAATCAAAGGAAAGACAAACATAATGGCAAATACAGATGCTAACATATCAATATTAACTTTAAATGTAAATGGACTAAACTCTTCAATAAAAAGACACAGAGTTGCAGCCTGGATTAAGAAACAAAACCCAACCTTTTGCTGTCTCCAGGAAACACATTTAGCTACAAAAGATAAAAATAGGCTCAAAGTCAAAGGATGGAAAAACAATCCTACAAGCAAATGGGCCAAAAAAGAAAGCAGGAACAGCTATACTTATATCAGATAAAACAGACTTCAAACTCAAAAAAATAAAAAGAGACCCCAATGGTCACTACATTATGATTAAGGGGACAATACTTCAAGAAGAAATAACACTCATTAACATATACTCACCAAACGAAAGAGCACCAAAATATATCAGACAACTGTTGTCCTCTCTGAAAACAGACATCAGAGAAAACACATATGTAGGGGGAGACTTCAACACACCACTATCAACAATGGATAGATCAACAAGACAAAAAATAAGTAAAGAAACCAAAGCTCTAAATAAGGACCTAGAGCATTTGGGCTTAACAGACATCTATAGAACACTAAACCCAAAAAAAACGGAGTACACATTTTTCTCAAGCGCACACGGATCATTCTCCAGGATCGATCACATACTGGGGCACAAGACAAACATCAACAGATACACCAAGATTGAAATCATACCAACCATCTTTTCTGACCACGAAGGCATCAAACTAGAAATAAATCATAAAAAGAAGGCAAGGAACTATCCTACCTCATGGAGATTAAAAGCCACACTACTGGAAGACCACTGGACTAACGAGGAGATCAAAGAAGAAATTAAAAAATTCTTTGAATTGAATGACAAGGAGGACACCAATATCCTAAATGTATGGGATGCAGCAAAAGCAGTAATAAGAGGAAAACATATAGCAATAGAAGCTCACATCAAAAAACAAGAAAGAACTCAAAGAAACAACCTAATCTCGAAGCTCAAAGATCTAGAAAAAGAACAACAAAAAAACCCCAAATCCAGTAGAACAAAGAAATAATAAAAACCAAAGCAGAAATAAATGAAATTGAAACTAAAAAAACAATCCAAAAGATCAATGAAACCAAGAGCTGGTTCTTTGAAAAAATAAATAAAATAGACAACCCCTAGCCAGGCTCACAAAGGAAAAAAAGGGAGAAAGCACAAATACACAGGATCATAAATGAAAGAGGAGAAATCACAACGGACACAGCAGAAATCAAAAGAATAATCAGTAACTACTATGAACAGTTATATGGAAACAAGTTCAACAATCTAGAGGAGATGGACAAATTCCTACAACTCTACAATCACCCAAAGCTAGATAAAGAAGAAATAGAACACCTAAACAGACCAATTACAAGCAGCGAAATTGAAATGGTAATCAAAAACCTCCCCAAAAACAAAAGCCCAGGACCTGATGGATTTACAAATGTGTTCTACCAAACATTCAGAGACGAATTAGTGCCTATCCTTCACAAACTCTTCCAAAAAATTGAGAAGGAAGGGACAATACCAAACACGTTCTATGAAGCCAATATTACACTAATACCAAAACCGAACAAGGACAACACAAAAAAGGAAAACTACAGGCCAATCTCCCTAATGAACACTGATGCAAAAATCCTCAAGAAAATTTTAGCTATCAGAATCCAACAATGTATCCATAAGATAATTCACCACGAGCAAGTTGGATTCATTCCAGGGGCACAAGGATGTTTTAACATCCGAAAAATCAATCAACGTTATCCAACACATCAACAAAAAGAAATATAAAACCATATGATAATATCAATAGATGCTGAGAAAGCTTTCGACAAAGTGCAACACCCATTCATGATAAAAGCCCTTGAAATCTGGGATACAAGGAACATACCTCAACATCATAAAGGCCATCTATGACAAGCCAACAGCCAGTATCATTCTCAATGGTGAAAAGCTGAAAGCAATTCCATTAAGATCTGGAACAAGACAAGGATGTCCACTCTCACCATTGCTTTTCAATATAATACTGGAAGTCCTAGCCAGAGCAATAAGACAAGAGAAAGACATCCAAGGAATCCAAATAGGAAAAGAAGAAGTCAAACTATCACTATTTGCAGATGATATGATAATATACATAGAGAACCCCAAAATCTCCACAGAAAAACTAATTCAACTCATCAATCAATTCAGTAAAGTGGCAGGATACAAAATCAACACGCAAAAGTCAGTACTTCCTATACACAAACAATAAATCTGAAGAAGAAGAGAAATCAAAAAAAACCACCCCTTTTATTATTGAAACAAAAAAATCAAATATTTGGGAATAAATCTAACAAAGAGGTAAAGGACCTATACAAAGAAAACTATAAAACACTGTTAAAAGAATAGAAGAAGACACAAAGAAATGGAAAGACATCCCCTGCTCATGGATTGGAAGAAGAAACATTATTAAAATGGCCATCCTACCAAAAGCAATATACAGATTCAATGCTATCCAATCAAAATCTCAATGGCATTCTTCAAGAAATAGAACAATTATTGATGAAATTCATATGGAATCACCAAAAACCCCGAATAGCCAAAGCTCTACTGAAAAAAAAAGAAGGAAATGGAGGCATCACACTCCCAGACTTCAAACTATACTACAAAGCCATAATCATCAAAACTGCATGGTATTGGAACAAGAACAGATATACAGACCAATGGAATCGAATAGAAAATCCAGAAATAAACCCACAGATTTATGGTCAACTAATCTTTGACAAAGGAGCAAAGACTATGCATTGGAGCAAAGAAAGTTTGTTCAATAAATGGTGCTGGGAAAACTGGGTCGCTACATGCAAAAGAATGAAGCTTGACCACTACCTCACACCATACACAAAAATCAACTCAAAATGGATTAAAGAACTAGACATAAGACCTGAAACATAAAATACATAGAAGGAAATATAGGCGAAACACTACGGGATTTGCACATCAAAGACATCTTTACAGACACATCACCCAAAGCAGTGATAGTGAAGGCAAAGATAAACAGCTGGGACTACATCAAATTAAAGAGCTTCTGCACAGCAAAAGAGACAATAACAAAAACAAAGAGAAACCCCACCAACTGGGAGAACATTTTTGCACCCAACACTAATGATAAAGGACTGATCACAAAAATCTGCAAAGAGCTGATGAGACTCAGCAACAACAAAGAAAATAATCCCGTCAAAAAATGGGCAGAAGAGCTAAAAAGAAACTTCTCTGAAGAGGAAATGCAAATGGCCAACAGACATATGAAAAAATGTTCAACATCACTTGCAATCAGGGAAATGCAAATCAAAATTACCATGAGATACCATCTCACACCAGTGAGAATGGCACATATTAAAAAAACTAGCAACAACAAATGTTGGCGAGGATGTGGAGAAAAAGGAACTCTTCTGCACTGTTGGTGGGAGTGCAAACTAGTCCAACCACTATAGAGAGCTGTGTGGAGATTTCTGGACCTACTAAACATAGAGCTCCCATATGATCCAGCAATTCCACTCCTAGGTATTTACCCAAAGGACACAGAAACATCAATTCCAAAGAGCACCTGCACCCCTATGTTTATAGCAGCACTGTTTACAATAGCTAAGCTTTGGAAACAACCCAAATGCCCCAAAGTAGATGACTGGATCAAGAAGATGTGGTACATATATACCATGGAATATTACTCAGCATTCAAAAAAGATAAACACATGCAATTTGCAACAACATGGATGGCGCTGGAAGGGATCATGCTCAGCGAAATAAGCCAAAAAGAAAAAAAAAAATACCGGATGGTCTCACTCATAGCAGGAATCTAGAAAACTTAAATAAGGGACCAGGAAAATGAATATAAGAAAGTGAAAATCAAAATCAACAAAAAACTATGAACCAGAGACACTTTTTGGGGGGTGGGGGGCGGGAGGGGAAGTATTGGGGTCAGAATGGGCGTTTGCAATCGTATGGGGGAATATAAAAATAAAATTTAAGATTAAAAAAAAAAAATTTCAAGGAAAGAAAAAAAAAAAATAAAGTGGAACAAGGTTGAAACAACTTGTGAAACAAGGTTGTAGAAGTTACATGTTCAGAGCCACCAAAAATGTCAGGCAGAGCCCAGCATCAAGTGCTGTCACACCAGGGCATTGGCCACATGGGTGTTAAAAGTTGGGTGTTAGAAGATCCTGCTTCCCTACTGGATCTCTGGGCACCCAGAGTGTCCCTGTACCTGAGACACCCCCCCAGGTGGTTCCCTAGTTCATTCTCTTTGATCTCTGCACGGGCTCCTCCCCAAGGTCTGATAGGAACTGCAGCAATTAACTGCAGGCATTTTCACCTAGTGTTTAGGGACTATTTCTTGTCCTCTCATGGTTTAAAAAATGGCATCTTCCTGGCTATTATTATGAAGTTCAAGGGCAGACACAAAAAGTCAGGAGGTCATAGGCTCAGGGATTTGCTTTGTACTTTTTGCCTGGCGTCCACTACAGCAGCTGAGAACACAGACACTAATTAGAAGGTCATTGACTTAGCAAGAATGGCAGGTCAGAGTGTGCTGTAAATTCTAAGAGTATCAAAAATGTTTCTTCCTATGGATTCCTTATGGGTCTTTGCTTGTCATGTAGATAAAAATATGTCTCCTGCCAGAATTTTGCATGTACCTACATATTTATACATACATATCTGAGACAGAGATTGAAAAGACGGTAGGAAGAGACAGAGAGACGGACACAAGAGACAGAGGTAAAATGACACGAGGTGATTCTTTTCCTCTCTTTGGCCCAGAGCTCAAGCTCCTACTGGGTCCCCAATAGGCAAGTGGGCACCACTGCTGGGTGGGACCTGCAGTCTCTTAACCAGTCCTTTGATTTCAAGTATCTGCCCTCCCTGCTGCATGACTCCCACATGTTCATCTCTGGCTACCCAGCACAGGTAAGGAAAGAGACTGCAGAGTGTAAAGAGAGAAGATGTGCTCCCCACTCTGGAGCAGGGATCCTGCCTTTATCCCTGAGCAGCAGGGGAAGGATCTGAAATTGTTACAGAGTCAAGTAGTAGGTGTGATGTGGCTTTTGTTTATGGCAAAACTGACATATGCATGTCACTCCAAGGTGTAGTGTGTGTGGTTGTGTTTTGATGTTTTCATTACTAGCAGTGTTTCTGTGGGGCAGTGTCGATGGCATGGGGCTCATGTGCATTCTTCACTGACCCCTTAGGGGCCATTCACAGTGGTCATGCTCTGCATTGAGGGTCACTCAGGTCACCCCACTGGGCAGGTGTCACATACTAATGGATGGGACCACAGTGCCTGCAGCATGTCCATTGTGGTGCAGTCCTCACTTAGCCCTTAAGTTTGCTCTCTGACATTCAGATCCCGTCTGTCAAAAGAGGGTAACTACTCCCTCATACAGTGCTATTCTGAGGAGTAATGGGACAATGCAAACAGACTACCCAGGACCTCGCCTGGCTCATGATTGTTGTTCAGAAGAGAGGAGGATTTTTATTCTCTTTCCCCAAGCCAGTTCCAGTGTGATGGAGACCCCCACTTCGCTGCTGTCTGGGGCAGGACAGTAGAAGGCTAAGATCAGGGGCCCCTGCACACCCTCACACACGGGAGCACATGGCCTGATCCATCCAGGGCTCGGGACCCAGTGCCTTCCTCACATGACCTGCCCCAGTCAAGGTCCCATTTGGTCCAGTTGATTTCTGCTTGTTTGCTCTGGTTCTCAGTGAAGCGGAGAAACTTTCCTCTGTTCTCAGGGAGAACCAGAGTGGGCAGCCAGGCCTCCACATGCAGCTCCAGTCACTGTCCTGTTGGTGGCTGTGAACCAAGGTAAGCAGAGCCCTCAGCAAGTTCATGGTCCCTGAGTAGACATCACTGTCCTGCTCCCTGCTTGATTGACACAGTGAGGATCCCTCTTCAGAGTGTGTGTGTGTGTGTGTGTGTGTGTGTGTGTGTGTGTGTGTGTGTGCTTCTAATCTTAACTGTAACTCACTGCAAAAGGAAGGGTGACTCTGGAATCCACCATCAGAGAAGTTATAGACCTTGTTGACCTTTATATCTTTGTCCTGATTGTTTTCCCATCTATGAAATGAAGGGTATAATTACCATATATATCATATAATCTTTAGATGTATTTTTATACTGTATTTATATTTATTCTATCTACTGGGGAAGTGAGATGTTTGCGGAGAGTTTCATGGTGGATTCTGTCCATAGAGATATATTCTGATTTGGCCTTTTTTGCTGATTATTGATGTATCTTTGCACACTTAGATAATGTTTATTTTGTTCCTCTTAGGTAAAATAATATTTTTTTAAAGATTTATTTATATATACAAGAACTGGGGTACAAGCCAGAGGCGCGGGAGGGTGAGAGAATTCACCAGAGACAGAGCGGGGAGCAGAGCAGGCAGAAGGACCGAAGTGCACTGCTGAGGGGAGCAGCGGGCATGACAGGAGAGGTCTGCCACACCATGTGGGAATCTCCCTGGCCAGCCGAGAATCCCCACTGCAGAGGCTGCGGACAGCTTCACAGCCCGCGCTCAATCCGCTGCGCCACCGGGGAGGCCTTGAAATAGGATTTATACTGTTGCTTTATTAGGGCTATGCCTAGGATTTAGGTAGAAAGTGCATATGAGGGCCTCCCCGGTGGCGCAGCGGTTGAGTGCTGGGTTGAGAAGCTGCCCGCGGCCTCTGCAGCGCCGGTTCGATCCTCGGCTGCTCCCTGGACACCGAAGAAGGGTCCTACGTGGCGCGCAGACCTCTCCTGCTGCCCGCTGCTCCCCTCAGCAGTGTACTTCGGTCCCTCTGCCTGCTCTGCTCCCCGCTCTGGCTCTGGTGAATTCTCTCACCCTCCCGTGCTTCTGACTGTACCCAGTGCTTGTACAAATAAATAAATAAATCTTTAAAAAAAAAAGAAAGAAAGAAAGTGCATATGAAACCATAGGTGTAGAGTCTGGCATGCTATAGGTTAAAGACAAAGATTTGACATTATTAGAGTTTGCTTAGGATCCTAGATGGACTTTTGTTGACCTGAACAGCAGTATCTGTGATCAGTTACATCCTGCCAGCTTCACTCTAACTTCTGAGAAATCACTAGCTATTAATTTTCAGTTTAGATTGTGTAGATTTCTTCAAGAGGAAATTTTCTCTCCTGCTGCCCATCTCATGACATTGCCATGCGTGCCAGGTACTGTCATGTGACCTGCAATGACAGAAAGATGGAAACTCCTTGAAGGCAGAGGCTGCATTTCCTGCTTGCTGTTATGGACTCAGTGCTTTGTGGGGAGACTGGGCCAAGGCAGTTGTTCGAGACATGTTTGTGGAATAGAGAAAACTGCCCTCTGGTTCCTTGGAACGAAAACTTTGTAGGGTATCGTGAGGTCTTATGTACCCTCACAGCCCGCTGTGACAGACTGGGATTCACGCATCCACAGTTGTGGGCAGTAAATAGATGATGGTTGAAAAATCATGCCTTCAGGTAAAAAGGATATTGCAATGTTGGTGCAGTTAATACTAGACTTCCTACCTCTTCTTCTCTCCTTCATCACCAACAGAGACATGAACAGCATGAGGTGGGAGAACCAGAGCAGTATGTCCGAGTTCCTCTCCTGGGGCTCCCCATCCATCCAGGGCAGCGGGGTCTGTTCTTCGCCCTGTTCCTGGGCATGTACCTGACCACGGTGCTGGGGAACCTGCTCATCATCCTGCTCATCAGGCTGGACTCGCGCCTCCACACCCCCATGTACTTCTTCCTCAGCCACTTGGCCTTCTCTGATGTCTCCTTCTCATCTGTCACTGTCCCAAATATGCTCACGAACATGCACACTCAGCAACTGTCCATCTCCTATAGAGGATGTATTTCCCAGATGTATTTCTTTTTGTTCTTTGCTTGTCTTGACACTTTCCTTCTTGCAGTGATGGCCTTTGACAGATACGTGGCCATTTCTGTCAGCCCCTCCACTACACCACCATCATGAGGCAGGAGCTGTGTGTCTCCTTAGTAGCGGGATCCTGGTTTGTTTCCCTCATCCACTCTCTGTTGCACACTCTGCTCTTGATCCAAGTCTCCTTCTGTGGTGACAGTAACATCCCCAACTTCTTCTGTGACCTCTCTGCACTCCTGAAGATGAGCTGCTCAGATGTGTCCCTCAATGAGTTGGTCATCTTCACTGAGGCAGGATTGCTC
The DNA here is from genome assembly GCF_014898055.3 of Talpa occidentalis. Lineage (NCBI taxonomy): Eukaryota > Metazoa > Chordata > Mammalia > Eulipotyphla > Talpidae > Talpa > Talpa occidentalis. Next base: position 40,278,677 of record NW_023605083.1, on the reverse strand, counting down.
TTTACCCTGTCTTTGGGTGGCATCCTCGGCTCCTATGTCCGTATAGGGAGGACTGTCCTGAGAGTCCCCTCCACTAAAAGTCTCTTTAAAGCCTTGTCTACCTGTGGCTCCCACCTTCTTGTTGTGTCTTTATACTATGGGACAGCTGCAGGAGTTTACTTCTCTTTTTCATCCACCTCCAGAGACAAAGACATGATCACCTCTGTGATGTACATGGTCGTCACCCCCATGCTGAACCCCTTCATCTACAGCCTGAGGAATAGAGATATAGAACAGGCCTTAGTGACATTTGTCAATAAGGTGAACTTCTTCAAGTGACGACCTGTAAATCATCTGATTTGGTCACGAATGCCATGAGATGTATCTCCTAAAATTATGTGAGAGGTTAGATAACTCCATGTAACTTGAAAAGAACATGCATTCTGCTGTCAGAGATCTTAATGTATCATCTAGATTAGATTTGGTAACTTGGTTTGTTAAATATTCATTATCCTCATTGCATTGTTCTCCTTTTTTTATCATCTCTTGAAAGTTATATGCAAAATCTTTTGAAAATATTTCACACAATTGCAAATGTCTGTTGCCTTCTACTTTGGAGATATGTCACTGTTCATGTGTGTGTTTTCTCTGTTATGTTATGAAGGCACTGACCTGGCTTCATGATCTGCTCCCAGGGGACTGGATTTATTTGGTGGGGGGGGTGACCAGGTTTGCCTCATCTTCAAGTTGATTGTTCACAGCTCTTCCCAACTGTAGGATGACATGTCGGTTGATTGCAGTCAGCTGTAATGGGAACACTTACACTCTGGAACATCTGTGACAGGGCTCTTTCTAATTTAAAACTTATTAAAATTGTGGATGTATATTTTTTCTCCTCCACATGTGCCCATATTCCAGCACCATCCACCAAACCACCCATGCCAGTGCCTCAGCCACCCCCCTCTCACTGAGCACACCACCTTGTTCTCTGTGATAACAAATAATGTTTTTTTCCCTTTGTTCAAGATGATTTTTTTTGCTGTATTTTGTCAGTATATGCTGTTTGGTTATTTATATTCCATAGATAAGTAAAACCACCCAGTATCTGCCTTTCATTTTATGACTTATTTCACTTAACATCACCACCTTGAGGCCATCCACGTTGCAGTGTGTAGTATTCCACCAAGCACATGTATTCTACAATTTCTTTACCTATTTGTCTGTTGATGGGCACTTAGGTTGGTCCATGACTGGCACTTGTGGCCAGCACTGCTATGAATATACAGTTGCATAAGTCTTTTTGTATTAGAGATTTCATATCTAGGGTAAATGCCTGATGGAGATGTGCAATGATCATATGGGATTTTCATTGTTTGTATTTTCTGAAAAAAGCTCCATACCATTTCTGCAGAGGCTGCACCAACTTGCATTCTGACCATGGATGAGTTCTTTTTTTTTTTTCCAATATCCTCACCATTTTTTCCTTCCGTTCTTTTTAATATGTCCATTCTCACAAGAGCGAGGCGATTGTTTTTTTGTTGTTTTGATTTGTTGTTTTCATTGTTGTTTTGATTTGCTTTTCTTTTATTAGAGTGAAGATAAGCTTTTTTTCCATATATCCATTAACCAACTGTATATTTTCTTTGGAGAAGTATCTATTGCAATCATATGCCCATTTTGTAGTTGGGTTTTTGGGTTTATATACATACACACACACACACACATATATATATACACACACACACACACAGAGGGGACGGGAGAGAGAGAGATATATATTTATTTAATTATAAAAGAGCTGGGGTACAGGTCAGAGGCGTGGAGGTTGAGAGAATTCACCAGAGACAGAGCGGGGAGCAGAACAAGCAGATGGACCAATAACACTGAGGAGGGGAGCAGCAGGCGAGGCAGGAGAGGTCGGCCACGCCATGTGGGAATCTCCCTGGCCGGCCAGGAATCGAAACTGCACTGCAGAGGGTGCAGACAGCTTCACAGCAGGCTGCTAAACCCACCTGGCACCGAGAAGGCCCTGTTTTGGGTTTTTGTTGGCAGGTCGAATGGGTTCTTGTACACCTTACATATGATCCCTTATTAGTTGTCTAAAGTGTAAATATATTCTCCCACTTAGTAGACTGTCTTTTTAATATGCTAGTATTTTCTTTTACTGTACAAATGTTTTTAATTTCCTTTAGTTCTAATTATTTATTTTTGTTGTATTTTCCCTTGTTGTAGGAGTCAATTCCCTGTAGATGCCTGCATGGTCGATGTGATAATGTGTCATCTCTGGTGTTTTCTTTGTATTTTATGGTTTGGGGTCTTATGTCCAAGTATTTAATTGATTTTTAATTTATTTATATGCTATTTATATGTTGGATCACATTATTGCATTTGTTTTAGGAATTATCATTTCAGATCTCTACAAATATATGTTTTCACTCCATAACTACCATCAGGATTGTATTCAATCTATATACTTCTTTGGGGAGTATGTCCATGTTAGTAATGTAAATTCTTCCAATCAATATCATCTTGTTATGGTGGGGGAGAATCGGGTGTATGCCAAACAAGCATGGGTGAAAGAATTCATCAGACAGAGGGGCAGAGCAACATGGCGGTGAGGAGACGCTGAGAGTAAGATCTCCCATTAAAAAAAAGTTAATTGGGAGGTAAAGCGGCAGGTCCCAGTGAGAACTGGGACAGAAAAGATAAACGGGTGACTCCAGCAAACTACCCGAAGAAGAAAGTTGCCATAAAAGAGGACTAGAAGGGAGGAAAGCGCAGAACCCTGCTCCCCTCCCCCACCCACAGAGTCAGCACTCTCCGAACAGCAGAGAGGAGGAAAAAAACTAACTAAAACGACCAACAAGAACAAACTACGCAGCAAGCGGGACTGTGAGTGGAAAGGAACTATTTCAGCCACCACACCCCGTGAACGGGAGCTGCGGAGAACCCTGCAGGATTCGCCGCGGAGGTGAGCTCCAGGCGCCATTAAACAGAGACACCCCCCCCCCAGGAGACCAGCACCAGCACACAGCCCTGGGCCGCCTGGTAAGCTTGCGCGGAAAAGCAGCGTGCTGGAAAAGCAAACGCGGATCAGGATCGGGATCGCGCGGAAAAGCAGTGCGGTTGAAAAGCAAACGCGGATCGGGATCCCGGCTGCCCAGGTCCCCGCGCCTGTGACCTAGGCGTGCGGGGAGACGCGCGCGAAGATCCTCACTGAGGTGAAAGTCCCTCACTGAGTAAACAGGAACCAGGCACCCAGGCACGGGAGCGGGGTGCAAAAGACTCCATTCTGTGGACACTGAACTGGGCTACAGCCCACGTCCTGGACCTGAGGGCTTTGGAACTGAGACCGGGGCATGAAATTTGGGGCGTGGGTTCTCCACAACAGTGGGGCACAAGGCAGACACAGCACCCCAAAGCCATTGAGGTTTACCCTACCATTCCCGCTCTGTTCCCTGTCCCACGGGGTGGAAAAATCAGCTCCCCAAGGGCTCTAGGAGAGATCTCTGGCGCCACCTAGCGACTTGAAACCAGCAGAGGCTCCTGGAGGAGCCAGTGGCCAGCTGGGGAGTTAGCCCACGCCGGGCCCCTTCCGACCAGTAGTCTGAGCCCACAGCGGGAGCGAGCACCCACAGCCGGAGCAGACCGGGGCGCAGAAGAGTGTGCCTGAGACCGGAAGCGCAGGGAGTGTGTCCCGCATCACCATTTTAGAACAGGGACATTTCTTCAGTAAAGACTACCTGCAGAAGGCTACCTCAGGAGCCAGAGGTGAGCGGGGGAAGTTCACCCATGCCAGACCCCCTCTGGCCCGCGGTCCAAGCCCAGAGGGGGAGCAGGAACCCACCACTGGGGCAGAACAGACACACAGGGGAGTGTGTCCCCACATCGGCATTTTAGAACAGGGACCTTTCTCCAGTAAAGACTGCTTGAAACTGACAGATGGCTCCCGGAGGAGCCAGAGGGGAGCAGAGAAGCTCACCCAAGATGCCGGCCAGTCCCAGCAACCCAGTGTCCCAACGCATACGGCAAATTAGAAAACAGACAGTAGGGAGTAGAAGAACCACATGCAACCTAGCAACTCCTCAGGGAAAAGGCACACCACAAAAAGAAAACCAGCCCCCAGACTGCAACGAGAGTAACTTGGAAGAACTTCTGAGCCTTCCAGAAAGAGAATTTAAAATTGCCGTGATTAAAAAACTGACAGAAGTCATAAAGGAAAACAATGATAAGGGAAAAATAATCAACGATCTGAAGAATGAAATTGAGTTCCTAAAGAGGGAAGTAAAAGAAATGCAGGAGATCAAAGAATTAATGGAAGAACTAAAGAATTCTGGGAAAAGCAATGAGAGCAGAATAGATGAAATGGAAGAACGAATAAGTTCTCTTGAAGATACAGAAATAGAAAGAACCAAAACAGAAAAGGAAAGAGAAGTATGAAGGAAAAAGAACGAAGAAAAACTTCGGGAACTATCTGACTCCATGAGGAAAGGAAATATAAGAGTTATAGGAATACCAGAAGGAGAGGAGAAAGATATAGGAACAGAGAAAATATTCAAAGAGATAATTGAAGAGAACTTCCCAAATGTGAAGAAGAAGCTGAAAATTGAGATACAAGAAGCAAGAAGAACACCAAACTTCCACAATGAAAGGAAAAATACAGCAAGACACATAATAGTAAAGCTCCCAAGAATCCAGGACAAGGAAAAAATAATGAAGCTGGCAAGAGGGAAGAAACAGATAACATTCAAAGGAAAACCAATCAGGCTGACATCAGACTTCTCCGAAGAAACACTACGGGCAAGGAGAGAGTGGAAGGACATAGTCAACAGACTCCAAGAAAACAGATGCCAACCAAGAATACTCTATCCCGCAAAGCTCTCCTTCCTCTATGAAGAAAGAATAAGGACCTTCCCAGACAAAGAGAAACTCCGGAATTTCATTGCGACTAAACCCCCACTCCAAAAAATACTACAAGGAATCCTAAAACCAGAACCTCAGAGGGACGAATAACAACGAAAGAAGGCCAAAAAAAAAAAAGTTATTAAAAGAATAAATAAATAAAATCAAAGGAAAGACAAACACAATGGCAAATACAGATGCTAACATATCAATATTAACTTTAAATGTAAATGGACTAAACTCTTCAATAAAAAGACACAGAGTTGCAGCCTGGATTAAGAAACAAAACCCAACCTTTTGCTGTCTCCAGGAAACACATTTAGCTACAAAAGATAAAAATAGACTCAAAGTTAAAGGATGGAAAACAATCCTACAAGCAAATGGACCAAAAAAGAAAGCAGGAACAGCTATACTTATATCAGATAAAACAGATTTCAAACTCAAAAAGATAAAAAGAGACCCCAATGGTCACTACATTATGATCAAGGGGACAATACTCCAAGAAGAAATAACACTCATTAATATATACTCACCAAACGAAAGAGCACCAAAATATATCAGACAACTGTTGTCCTCTCTGAAAATAGACATCAGAGAAAACACATACATAGTGGGAGACTTCAACACACCACTATCAACAATGGATAGATCAACAAGACAAAAAATAAGTAAAGAAACTAAAGCTCTAAATAAGGACATAGAGTATTTGGGTTTAACAGACATCTATAGAACACTAAACCCCAAAAAAACAGAGTGCACATTTTTCTCAAGTGCACACGGATCATTCTCCAGGATCGATCACATACTGGGGCACACGACAAACATCAACAGATACACCAAGATTGAAATCATACCAACCATCTTTTCCGATGAAGGCATCAAACTAGAAATAAACCATAAAAAGAAGGCAAGGAACTTTCCTACCGCATGGAGATTAAAAACCACACTGCTGGAAGACCACTGGACTAACGAGGAGATCAAAGAAGAAATTAAAAAATTCTTTGAATTGAATGACAAGGAGGACACCAATATCCTAAATGTATGGGATGCAGCAAAAGCAGTAATAAGAGGAAAATATATAGCAATAGAAGCTCACATCAAAAAACAAGAAAGAACTCAAAGAAACAACCTAATCTCGAAGCTCAAAGATCTAGAAAAAGAACAACAAAAAAACCCCAAAACCAGTAGAAGAAAAGAAATAATAAAAACCAAAGCAGAAATAAATGAAATTGAAACTAAAAAAACAATCCAAAAGATCAATGAAACCAAGAGCTGGTTCTTTGAAAAAATCAATAAAATAGACAAACCCCTAGCCAGGCTCACTAAGGAAAAAAGGGAGAAAGCACAAATAAACAGGATCATCAATGAAAGAGGAGAAATCAGAATGGACACAGCAGAAATCAAAAGAATAATCAGTAACTACTATGAACAGTTATATGGAAACAAGTTCAACAATCGAGAGGAGATGGACAAATTCCTACAACTCTACAATCACCCAAAGCTAGATAAAGAAGAAATAGAACACCTAAACAGACCAATTACAATTAGCGAAATTGAAATGGTAATCAAAAACCTCCCCAAAAACAAAAGCCCAGGACCTGATGGATTTACAAATGAATTCTACCAAACATTCAGAGACGAATTAGTGCCTATCCTTCACAAACTCTTCCAAAAAATTGAGAAGGAAGGGACAATACCAAACACGTTCTATGAAGCCAACATTACACTAATACCAAGGACAACACAAAAAAGGAAAACTACAGGCCAATCTCCCTAATGAACACTGATGCAAAAATCCTCAATAAAATTTTAGCTATCAGAATCCAACAATGTATCCATAAGATAATTCACCACGACCAAGTAGGATTCATTCCAGGGACACAAGGATGGTTTAACATCCGAAAATCAATCAACATTATCCAACACATCAAGAAAAAGAAATATAAAAACCATATGATAATATCAATAGATGCTGAGAAAGCTTTCGACAAAGTGCAACACCCATTCATGATAAAAGCCCTTGAAATTCTTGGGATACAAGGAACATACCTCAACATCATAAAGGCCATCTATGACAAGCCAACAGCCAGTATCATTCTCAATGGTGAAAAGCTGAAAGCATTTCCATTAAGATCTGGAACAAGACAAGGATGTCCACTCTCACCACTGCTTTTCAATATAATACTGGAAGTCCTAGCCAGGGCAATAAAACAAGAGAAAGACATCCAAGGAATCCAAATAGGAAAAGAAGAAGTCAAACTATCACTATTTGCAGACGATATGATATTATACATAGAGAACCCCAAAAACTCCACAGAAAAACTAATTCAACTCATCAATCAGTTCAGTAAAGTGGCAGGATACAAAATCAACACTCAAAAGTCAGTAGCCTTCCTATACACAAACAATAAATCTGAAGAAGAAGAAATCAAAAAAAAAACATCCCTTTTATTATTGAAACAAAAAAATCGAATATTTGGGAATAAATCTAACAAAAGAGGTAAAGGACCTATACAAAGAAAACTATAAAACACTGTTAAAAGAAATAGAAGAAGACACAAAGAAATGGAAAGACATCCCCTGCTCATGGATTGGAAGAATAAGCATTATTAAAATGGCCATCCTACCAAAAGCAATATACAGATTCAATGCTATTCCAATCAAAATTTCAATGTCATTCTTCAAAGAAATAGAACAATTACTGATGAAATTCATATGGAATCACAAAAAACCCCGAATAGCCAAAGCTCTCCTGAAAAAAAAAGAAGGGAATGGAGGCATCACACTCCCAGACTTCAAACTATACTACAAAGCCATAATCATCAAAACTGCATGGTATTGGAACAAGAACAGACATACAGACCAATGGAATCGAATAGAAAATCCAGAAATAAACCCACAGATTTTTGGTCAACTAATCTTTGACAAAGGAGCAAATACTATGCATTGGAGCAAAGAAAGTTTGTTCAATAAATGGTGCTGGGAAAACTGGGTCGCTACATGCAAAAGAATGAAGCTTGACCACTACCTCACACCATACACAAAAATCAACTCAAAATGGATTAAAGAACTAGACATAAGACCTGAAACCATAAAATATATAGAAGGAAATATAGGCGAAACACTACGTGATTTGCACATCAAAGACATCTTTACAGACACATCACCCAAAGCAGTGATAGTGAAGGCGAAGATAAACAGCTGGGACTACATCAAATTAAAGAGCTTCTGCACAGCAAAAGAGACAATAACAAAAACAAAGAAAAACCCCACCAACTGGGAGAACATTTTTGCACCCAACACTAATGATAATGGACTGATGACAAAAATCTGCAAAGAGCTGATGAGACTCAACAACAACAAAGAAAATAATCCAGTGAAAAAATGGGCAGAAGAGCTAAAAAGAAACTTCTCTGAAGAGGAAATGCAAATGGCCAACAGGCATATGAAAAAATGTTCAACATCACTTGTCATCAGGGAAATGCAAATCAAAACTACCATGAGGTACCATCTTACACCAGTGAGAATGGCACATATTAAAAAAACTAGCAACAACAAATGTTGGCGAGGGTGTGGAGAAAAAGGAACTCTTCTGCACTTTTGGTGGGAGTGCAAACTGGTCCAACCACTATGGAGAGCTGTGTGGAGATTTCTTGACTTACTAAACATAGAGCTTCCATATGATCCAGCAATTCCACTCCTAGGTATTTACCCAAAGGACACAGAAACATCAATTCCAAAGAACACCTGCACCCCTATGTTTATAGCAGCACTATTTACAACAGCTAAGCTTTGGAAAAAACCCAAATGCCCAAAAATAGATGACTGGATCAAGAAGATGTGGTACATATATACCATGGAATATTACTCAGCATTCAAAAAAGATAAACACATGCAATTTGCAGCAACATGGATGGCGCTGGAAGGGATCATGCTCAGCGAAATAAGCCAAAAAGAAAAAGAAAAATACCGGATGGTCTCACTCATAGCAGGAATCTAGAAAACTTAAATAAGGACCAGGAAAATGAATAACTATAAGAAAGTGAAAATTAAAATCAACAAAAAACTATGAACCAGAGACACTTTTAGGGGGGTGGGGGGCGGGAGGGGAGTGATTGGGGTCAGAATGGGGGGGCTGCAATTGTATGGGGAATATAAAAATAAAATTTATTATTTAAAAAAAAAAAAGAATTCATCAGACAGAGGGGAAAATTGAACAGGCAGATTTATTGAAACACACTGCTAAGAGCAGCAGCAGGTGAGGCAGGAGAGATCTGCTGTGCCCCAATCCGTAATTCTCTTAATAGTGCCTTATAGTTTTCATTGTGTGGATCCTTCACCTCCTTTCTTAAGTTTACTCCTAGGAATTCTATTCTTTCTGTGTAATTGTGAATGAGATGATTTTCTTCATTTTTCTCTCTTCTAACCTATTGTTTGGATATAGAACTGCAATTGACTTTTCAAATTATAAATAAACTAACTGAATCATTCATTCATATCAATACTATATCAACATCAATGATCATATATTTACTTCTTCTTTCTTGGAATATACATAAAGAACTAGCACTAATGTGTTCTTAACAGGAATGATCTCATATAACTTTAATAAAAACTTCATACTGACTATAATGTGATTATCTGCCCTTTAAAGTAAAGCAAGGTTAAAACAACTTCAGAAACAAGCTTGAGGAGAGAAGTTGCTTGACATGTTCAGTGCAACAATGAATGACAGGCAGCGCCCAGCATCCAGTGCTGTCTGACCAGAGCATTGGCCACAAGGGCATTGGATGATGGTTAAGTTATCCTGCTTCACATCTGGATCTATGGGCAACCCAGAGTGTCCCTGCACCTGAGACACCCTCCCAGGTGGCTCCTAGTGTCTCTTTGGCCTCTGCACAGGCTCCTCCGCAAGGTCTGACAGGAATTGTGGGCAATTAGACTACGCGCATTTTTCCACCAAGAGTTTAGGGACTATTTCTTTGTCCTCTCATGGTTTATAAAATAACATCCTCCTGGCTATTGCTCTGAAGTTCAAGGGCAGACACAAAATGTCAGGAGGTCAGAGGCTCACAGGGATTTGCTTTGTGCGTTTTGCCTGGTGCCCACAACAAAAGCTGAAGACACAGACGTTGATTAGACGGTCATTGACTTATCAAGAATGGCAGGTCTGACTGTGCTTTAATTCAAAGAGGAAAAAAAATAATGTTTCTTCCTATGGATTCCTTATGGGTCTTTGCTTGTAATGTAGGTAAAAATGTCTCCTGCCAGAATTTTGTATGTACATACATATTTATACATACATAGACTGAGAGATGGAGATTGAAAAAGACAAGAGGTAGAGACAGAGACAGAGAAAGAGCTCTCTAGCCCAGAGCACAAGCATCAACTGTGTCCCTATTAGGCAAGTGGAGATCACTGCTGGTGTGATCTGCAGTCTCTTAACCAGTCCTTTGATCTCAAACACCTGCCCTCCCTGCTGCATAACTCCCACATGTTCATTTGGCTTCTCCTACAGGTAAGTAAAGAGATTGCAGAGTGTGCAGAGAGAAGATGTGATCCCCGGTCTGGAGCAGGGGTTCCTGCATTTATCCATGAGCAGTAGAGGAAGGAGGATGAAATTGTTACAGAGTCAAGTGGTAGCTGTGATGTTGTGTTTTGTTTATAACAAAACTGACATATGCCTGTCACTCCAAGGATAGTGTGTGTGGTTGTGTTTTGATGTTTTCATTATAGGCAGTGTCTCTGTGGGGCACCGTCCACGGCCTGGGGCCCACGTGCCATCCTCACTGACACTTTAGTGGCCGTTCACAAGGGTCATGCTCTGCACTGAGAGGAAGGGTCACTCAGGGCTCCCCCACTGGGCAGGTGTCACATACTAATGGATGGGAGCTCAGTGCCTGCTCAGTTTCCAATGGGGCCCACTCACAGTCTGGCCCTTATGTTTGCTCTCTGACATTGAGACCCTCCCTGGGAAAGGAGGGTAACTACTCCCACATACTTGCTGTTCTGAGGAATAAATGAGCCAAGGCAAGCAGTCTATCCAGCATCTCGCCTGGTCCATGATTGGTGCTTAGAAGTGGTGAGGATTTTTATTATCATTCCCCAAGCCAGTGTCTGTGTGATGGAGACCCCCACTTCACTGCTGTCTGGGGCAGGACGAGTATAAGTCTAAGAACAGGGACCTCTACACACCCCTCCCACCCTGGAGAACACGGCCTGATCACTCCAGCGCTGGAGACCCAGCACCTTCCTCACAAATCACCCCCCACCACCTCCACCGAATCAAGGACCCAGTTGGTCCAGCTGGTTCCTGCTTGTTTCCTCTGTTTCTCAGTGAGGCTGACACAGCCCATGTGAGTGGACAGCCAGGCCTCCACATGGGGGTCCAGACACTGTCCTCTCGGTGGCCGTGAACCCAGATAAGCAGAGTCCTCAGCCAGTTCATGGTCCCTGAGAAGCCTTGCTGTCCTGCACCCGCACTGAGAGTGTCAGTGCAGATGCACCTCATTGTGTGTGTGTGTGTGTGTGTGTGTGTGTGTCTTATCCTAACTAAGCTCTCTGCCAAAGGAGGTTGCATCTGGAATCCACCGTTAGAGAACTAAGAGACCACATTGGCCATGATATCTTCGTCCTGAGTCTTTTCACATTTCTGAAATGAAGGGTATATTTACCTTATCTATCATATAATTTCCAATATACATTAATTATTTGAAATTAAAGTATGTGAAAGCTCTTTGTAAATGTGCTTACTGGTGTGTGATGCACCAGAAATGACTGATAACTCTTGGACAGAGGAATGACAAATGACATCACACAACATGTCTCCTTATGCTAACTGCTAGGAGTGTGACACGTATGCAGAGAGTTAGAAGCTGGAATCCGGCCAGAGAGAGGTATTTTGATTTAACCTTTTCTGCTGATTATTGATATATCTTTGCACATATAGAAAAATGTATATTTTGTTTGTTTTTTTTTCCTAGAAAAAATATTTTTTTATTTATTTTTTTATTAGATAATAAATTTTATTGTTATATTCCCCATACAATTGCAGCCCCCCCATTCTGACCCCAATCCCTCCCCTCCCGCCCCTGCCCCCCTAAAAGTGTCTCTGGTTCATAGTTTTTGTTGATTTTGATTTTCACTTTCTTATAGTTATTCATTTTCCTGGTCCCTTATTTAAGTTTTCTAGATTCCTGCTATGAGTGAGACCATCCGGTATTTTTCTTTTTCTTTTTGGCTTATTTCGCTGAGCATGATCCCTTCCAGTGCCATCCATGTTGCTGCAAATTGCATGTGTTTATCTTTTTTGAATGCTGAGTAATATTCCATGGTATATATGTACCACATCTTCTTGATCCAGTCATCTATTTTTGGGCATTTGGGTTGTTTCCAAAGCTTAGCTATTGTAAACAGTGCTGCTATAAACATAGGGGTGCAGGTGTTCTTTGGAATTGATGTTTCTGTGCCCTTTGGGTAAATACCTAGGAGTGGAATTGCTGGATCATATGGAAGCTCTATGTTTAGTAGGTCCAGAAATCTCCACACAGCTTTCCACAGTGGTTGGACCAGTTTGCACTCCCACCAACAGTGCAGAAGAGTTCCTTTTTCTCCACACCCTCGCCAACATTTGTTGTTGCTAGTTTTTTTAATATGTGCCATTCTCACTGGTGTAAGATGGTATCTCATGGTAGTTTTGATTTGCATTTCCCTGATGACAAGTGATGTTGAACATTTTTTCATATGCCTGTTGGCCATTTGCATTTCCTCTTCAGAGAAGTTTCTTTTAGCTCTTCTGCCCATTTTTTGACTGGATTATTTTCTTTGTTGTTGTTGAGTCTCATCAGCTCTTTGCAGATTTTTGTGATCAGTCCTTTATCATTAGTGTTGGGTGCAAAAATGTTTTCCAGTTGGTGGGTTTTTCTTTGTTTTTGTTATTGTCTCTTTTGCTGTGCAGAAGCTCTTTAATTTGATGTAGTCCCAGCTGTTTATCTTCGCCTTCACTATCACTGCTTTGGGTGATGTGTCTGTAAAGATGTCTTTGATGTGCAAATCACGTAGTGTTTCGCCTGTATTTCCTTCTATATATTTTATGGTTTCAGGTCTTATGTCTAGTTCTTTAATCCGTTTTGAGTTGATTTTTGTGTATGGTGTGAGGTAGTGGTCAAGCTTCATTCTTTTGCATGTAGCGACCCAGTTTTCCCAGCACCATTTATTGAACAAACTTTCTTTGCTCCAATGCATAGTCTTTGCTCCTTTGTCAAAGATTAGTTGACCATAAATCTGTGGGTTTACTTCTGGATTTTCTATTCGATTCCATTGGTCTGTATGTCTGTTCTTGTTCCAATACCATGCAGTTTTGATGATTATGGCTTTGTAGTATAGTTTGAAGTCTGGGAGTGTGATGCCTCCATTCCCTTCTTTTTTTTTCAGGAGAGCTTTGGCTATTCGGGGTTTTTTGTGATTCCATATGAATTTCATCAATAATTGTTCTATTTCTTTGAAGAATGACATTGAAATTTTGATTGGAATAGCATTGAATCTGTATATTGCTTTTGGTAGGATGGCCATTTTAATAATGTTTATTCTTCCAATCCATGAGCAGGGGATGTCTCTCCATTTCTTTGTGTCTTCTTCTATTTCTTTTAACAGTGTTTTATAGTTTTCTTTGTATAGGTCCTTTACCTCTTTTGTTAGATTTATTCCCAAATATTTGATTTTTTTTGTTTCAATAACGAAGGGATGGTTTTTTTGATTTCTTCTTCTTCAGATTTATTGTTTGTGTATAGGAAGGCTACTGACTTTTGCATGTTGATTTTGTATCCTGCCACTTTACTGAACTGATTGATGAGTTGAATTAGCTTTTCTGTGGAGTTTTTGGGGTTCTCTATGTATAATATCATATCGTCTGCAAATAGTGATAGTTTGACTTCTTCTTTTCCTATTTGGATTCCTTGGATGTCTTTCTCTTGTCTTATTGCCCTGGCTAGGACTTCCAGTATTATATTGAAAAGCAGTGGTGAGAGTGGACATCCTTGTCTTGTTCCAGATCTTAATGGAATTGCTTTCAGCTTTTCACCATTGAGAATGATACTGGCTGTTGGCTTGTCATAGATGGCCTTTATGATGTTAAGGTATGTTCCTTGTATCCCAAGAATTTCAAGGGCTTTTATCATGAATGGGTGTTGCACTTTGTCGAAAGCTTTCTCAGCATCTATTGATATTATCATATGGTTTTTATATTTCTTTTTGTTGATGTGTTGGATAACGTTGATTGATTTTCGGATGTTAAACCATCCTTGTGTCCCTGGAATGAATCCTACTTGGTCGTGGTGAATTATCTTATGGATACATTGTTGGATTCTGATGGCTAAAATTTTCTTGAGGATTTTTGCATCAGTGTTCATTAGGGAGATTGGCCTGTAGTTTTCCTTTTTTGTGTTGTCCTTGTTCAGTTTTGGTATTAGTGTAATGTTGGCTTCATAGAACGTGTTTGGTATTGTCCCTTCCTTCTCAATTTTTTGGAAGAGTTTGTGAAGGATAGGCACTAATTCGTCTCTGAATGTTTGGTAGAATTCATTTGTAAATCCATCAGGTCCTTTGGGCATTTTAAATCCATCAGGTCCTGTTTTGTTTTTGGGGAGGTTTTTGATTACCATTTCAATTGCTAATTGTAATTGGTCTGTTTAGGTGTTCTATTTCTTCTTTATCTAGCTTTGGGTGATTGTAGAGTTGTAGGAATTTGTCCATCTCCTCTCGATTGTTGAACTTGTTTCCACATAACTGTTCATAGTAGTTACTGATTATTCTTTTGATTTCTGTGTCCCGTTGTGATTTCTCCTCTTTCATTGATGATCCTGTTATTTGTGCTTTCTCCCTTTTTTCCTTTGTGAGCCTGGCTAGGGTTTGTCTATTTATTGATTTTTTCAAAGAACCAGCTCTTGGTTTCATTGATCTTTTGGATTGTTTTTTTAGTTTCAATTTCATTTATTTCTGCTTTGGTTTTTATTATTTCTTTTCTTCTACTGGTTTTGGGGTTTTTTTGTTGTTCTTTTTCTAGATCTTTGAGCTTCGAGATTAGGTTGTTTCTTTGAGTTCTTTCTTGTTTTTTGATGTGAGCTTCTATTGCTATATATTTTCCTATTATTACTTTTTGCTGCATCCCATACATTTAGGATATTGGTGTCCTCCTTGTCGTCAATTCAAAAAATTTTTAATTTCTTCTTTCATCTCCTCATTAGTCCAGTGGTCTTCCAGTACTGTGGTTTTTAATCTCCATGAGGTAGGAAAGTCCTTGCCTTCTTTTATGGTTTATTTCTAGTTTGATGCCTCATGTCAGAAAAGATGGTTGATATGATTTCAATCTTGGTGTATCTGTTGATGTTTGTCTTGTGCCCCAGTATGTGATCGATCCTGGAGAATGATCCGTGTGCGCTTGAGAAAAAAGTGTACTCCGTTTTTTTGGGGTTTAGTGTTCTATAGATGTCTGTTAAGCCCAATTGCTCTAGGTCCTTATTTAGAGCTTTGGTTTCTTTACTTATTTTTTGTCTTGTTGATCTATCCATTGTTGATAGTGGTGTGTTGAAGTCTCCCACTACGTATGTGTTTTCTCTGATGTCTGTTTTCAGAGAGGACAACAGTTGTCTGATATATTTTGGTGCTCCTTCGTTTGGTGAGTATATGTTAATGAGTGTTATTTCTTCTTGAAGTATTGTCCCCTTGATCATAATGTAGTGACCATTGGGGTCTCTTTTTATCTTTTTGAGTTTGAAATCTGTTTTATCTGATATAAGTATAGCTGTTCCTGCTTTCTTTTTTGGTCCATTTGCTTGTAGGATTGATTTCCATCCTTTAACTTTGAGCCTATTTTTATCTTTTGTAGCTAAATGTGTTTCCTGGAGACAGCAAAAGGTTGGGTTTTGTTTCTTAATCCAGGCTGCAACTCTGTGTCTTTTTATTGAAGAGTTTAGTCCATTTACATTTAGAGTTAATATTGATATGTTAACATCTGTATTTGCCATTGTGTTTGTCTTTCCTTTGATTTTATTTATTTATTCTTTTAATAACTTTTTTTTTTTTTGGCCTTCTTTCATTGTTATTCGTCCCTCTGAGGTTCTGGCTTTAGGACTCCTTGTAGTATTTTTGGAGTGGGGGTTTAGTTGCAATGAAATTCCGGAGTTTCTGTTTGTCTGGGAAAGTCCATATTCTTTCTTCAAAGAGGAAGGAGAGCTTTGCGGGATAGAGTATTCTTGGTTGGCATCTGTTTTCTTGGAGTCTGTTGACTATGTCCCTCCACTCTCTCCTTGCCCGTAGTGTTTCTTCGGAGAAGTCTGATGTCAGCCTGATTGGCTTTCCTTTGAATGTTATCTGTTTCTTCCCTCTTGCCAGCTTCATTATTTTTTCCTTGTCCTGGATTCTTGGGAGCTTTACTATTATGTGTCTTGCTGTATTTTTCCTTTCGTCGTGGAAGTTTGGTGTTCTTCTTGCTTCTTGTATATCAATTTTCAGCTCCTCCTTCACATTTGGGAAGTTCTCTTCAATTATCTCTTTGAATATTTTCTCTGTTCCTACTTCTCTCTCCTCTCCTTCTGGTATTCCTATAACTCTTATATTTCCTTTCCTCATGGAGTCAGATAGTTCCCGAAGTCTTTCTTCATTCTTTTTCCTTCGTACTTCTCTTTCCTTTTCTGTTTTGGTTCTTTTTATTTCTGTGTCTTCAAGAGCACTTATTCGTTCTTCCATTTCATCAATTCTGCTTTCATTGCTTTTCCCAGAATTCTTTAGTTCTTCCATTAATTCTTTGATCTCCTGCATTTCTTTTACTTCCCTCTTTAGGGACTCAATTTCATTCTTCTGATCGTTGATTATTTTTCCCTTATCATTGTTTTCCTTTATGACTTCTGTCAGTTTTTTAATCACGGCAATTTTAAATTCTCTTTCTGGAAGGCTCAGAAATTCTTCCAAGTTACTGTCGTTGCCATCTGGGGGCTGGTTTTCTTTTTGTGGTGTGCTTTTTCTCTGGAGTGTTGCTAGGTTGCGTGTGGTTCTTCTCCTCCCTACTGTCTGTTTTCTAATTTGCCGTATGCGTTGGGACACTGTGTTGTTGGGACTGGCCGGCATCTTGGGTGGGCTTCTCTGCTCCCCTCTGGTTCCTCCAGGAGTCATCTGTCAGTTTCAAGCAGTCTTTACTGGAGAAAGGTCCCTGTTCTAAAATGCCGATGTGGGGACACACTCCCCTGTGCGCCTGGTCTGCCCCGGCGGTGGGTTCCTGCTCCCCCTCTGGGCTTGGACTGCAGGCCAGAGGGGGTCTGGCGTGGGCGAACTTCCCCCGCTCACCTCTGGCTCCTGAGGAAGCCTTCTGCAGGTAGTCTTTACTGAAGAAATGTCCCTATTCTATAATGGTGATGTGGGACACACTCCTGCACGTCCGGTCTCAGGCACACTCTTCTGCGCGCTTGGTCTGCCCCGGCTGTGGGTGCTCGCTCTCCCTGTGGGCTCAGACTACTTGTTCGGAAGGGGCCCGGCGTGGGGTGGGCTAACTCCCCAGCTGGCCACTAGCTCCTTCAGGAGCCTGTGCTGGCTTCAAGTCGCTAGGTGGCGCCAGAGATCTCTCCTAGAGCCCTTGGGGAGCTGATTTTCCACCCCGTGGGACAGGGAGCAGAGCAGGGATAGTAGGGTACACCTCAACGGCTTTGGGGTGCTGTGTCTGCCTTGTGCCCCACCGTCGTGGGGAACCCACGCCCCTAATTTCGTGCCCCGGGTCTCAGTTCCAAAGCCCTCAGTTCCAGGACGCGGGCTGTAGCCCAGATCAGTGGCGCGGGAATGGCACCTTTTGAATCCCGCTCCCCTGCCTGGGCGCCTTGTTCCTGCTCACTCAGTGAGGGCCTCCGCGCGTCTCCCCGCAAGCCTAGGTCGCAGGCGCGGGGACCTGGGCAGCTGCGATCCGATCCGGACCCGCGTTTGCTTTTCAACCGCACTGCTTTTCAGCGCGATCCGCGCCGCTTTCCCGCGCAATCCCGATCCGCATCTGTTTTTCCAGCGCGCCGCTTTCCGCGCAGGCTTACCGGGCGGCCGGGGCTGTGTGCTGGTGCTGGTCTCCTCCTGGGCGGGGCTCTCTTCAATGGCGCCCGGAGCTCACCTCCGCGGCGGATCCTGCAGGGTTCGCCTCAGCTCCCGTTCACGGGGTGTGGTGGCTGCAATAGTTCCTTTCCACGCACAGTCCCGCTTGCTGCGTCGTTTGTTCTTGTGGGCCGTTTTGGTTTGTTGTTTTCCTCCTCTCTGCCGGTGGGAGAGTGCCGCCTCTGTGGGCGGGGGAGGGGAGCAGGGTTCTGCGCTTCCCTCCCTTCTGGTCCTCTTTTATGGCAACTTTCTTCTTCGGGCAGTTTGCTGGAGTCGTACGTTTATCTTCCATGTCCCGGTTCTCACTGGGACCTGCCGCTTTTCCTCCCTATTCACTTTTTTTAATGGGAGATCTTACTCGCAGCGTCTCCTCGCCGCCATGTTGCTCCGTTTGTGGTGGACGCGGCGGGGCCGGGCGGCGGCGTCCAGAAAAATGTATATTTTGTTCCTTATAGTTAAAATAGAAATTTTTTAAAAGATTTATTTATATATACAAGAACTGGGGTACAAGCCAGAGGTGTGGGAGGGTGAGAGAATTCACCAGACACAGAGCAGGGAGCAGAAAAGGGAGAGGGCCGGAAATACACTGCTGAGGGGAGCAGCGGGCATGACAGGAGAGGTCTGCCACACCATGTGGGAATCTCCCTGGTCAGCCCAGAATCCGCACTGCAGAGGCTGCGGACAGCTTCACAGCCTGCGCTCAATCCACTGTGCCACCGGGGAGGCCTTGAAATAGGATTTATACTGTTGCTTTTTAGGGCTATGCCTAGGATTTAGGTACAAAGCGCATATGAAACCATAGGTGTACAGTCTGGCATGCTGTAGGTTAAAGACTAATATTTGACATTATTATTAGAGTTAGGTTAGGATCCTGGATGGACTTTTGTTGACAGGGAATAGCAATATCTCTCATCAGTTACATCCTGCCAATTTCACTCTCGCTTGTGAGAAATCACTAGCTATTAATTTCCAGTTTAGATTGTGTAGGTCTCTTCAAGAAGAAGTTATGGATTCTTTCCTGCTGCCCATCTCATGACTTTGCCATGCGTGCCAGGTACTGTCATGTGACCTGCAATGATAGAAAGTTGGAAACTCCTTGAAGGCAGAGGCTGCATTTCCTGCTTGCTGTTATGAACTCAGTGCTTTGTGGGGAGCCTGGGCCAAGGCAGTTGTTCAAGACATATTTGTTGAATAGAGAAAAATGTCGTCTGGTTCCGTGGAAGGAAACTTTGTAGGGTGTCGTGAGGTCTTATGTACCATCGATCCCGCTGTGACAGACAGATCCACACATCCACAGGTGTGAGCAGTAAACAGATGATGCTTAAAAAATCATGCCTTCATGTAAAAAGGATATTGCCAAGTCATTGTGGATAATTCTAGACTTCCTACCTCTCCTTCTTTCCTTCATCCCTGGCATAGACATGAAGAGTATGAAGTGGGAGAACCAAAGCAGCGTGTCCGAGTTCCTCCTCCTGGGGCTCCCCAACCGTCCAGAGCAGCGGGGCCTGTTCTTCGTCCTGTTCCTGGGCATGTTCCTGACCACGGTGCTGGGGAACCTGCTCATCATCCTGCTCATCAGGCTGGACTCGCGCCTCCACACCCCCATGTACTTCTTCCTCAGCCACTTGGCCTTCTCTGATGTCTCCTTCTCATCTGTCACTGTCCCTAAGATGCTCATGAACATGTACACTCAGCAACTATCCATCTCCTATAGAGGATGTTTTCCCAGATGTATTTCTTTTTGTTCTTTGCCGGTCTTGACAGTTTCCTTCTTGCAGTGATGGCCTTTGACAGGTACGTGGCCATCTGTCAGCCCCTCCACTACACCACCATCATGAGGCAGGAGCTGTGTGTCTCCAAGTAGCGGGATCCTGGTTTGTTTGCCTCATCCACTCTCTGTTGCACACCCTGCTCTTGATCCAAGTGTCCTTCTGTGCTGACAATACCATCCCCAACTTCTTCTGTGACCTCCCTGCACTCCTGAAGATGAGCTGCTCAGATGTGTCTCTCAATGAGTTGGTCATCTTCACTGAGGCAGGATTGGTCTTTTCCCTGTGTTTGGGTGGCATCCTAGGTTCCTATGTCCGTGTAGGCACCACTGTCCTGCGGATCCCCCCACTAAAAGTCTCTTTAAAGCCTTCTCTACCTGTGACTCCCACCTTCTTGTTGTGTCTTTATAGTATGGGACCGCTGCAGGAGTTTACTTCTCCTCATCGTCCACCTCCAGAGACAAAGACATGATCGCCTCTGTGATGTACATGGTCGTCACCCCCATGCTGAACCCCTTCATCTACAGCCTGAGGAATAGAGATATAAAACAGGCCTTAGAGACATTTGTCAATAAGATCACCTTCAAATGATGACCTGTAAATCATCTGATTTTAGTCACGAACACCCTGAGATGTATCTCCTAAGATTATGTGAGAGGGTTGATAACTCCATGTAACTTGGAAAGAACATGAATTCTCCTGTCAGTGATGTTAATGCATCGACTTGGTCAAATTTGGTAACTTGGTTTGTTAAATATTCTTTATCCTCATTACTTTATTCTCCTTTTTTTTAATCTCTTACAAGTTATGTGCAAAATCTTATAAAAATATTTCACACAGTTGCAAATGTGGGTTGCCTTCCACTTGAGATATGTCAGTGTCTCATATGTATTTTTTCTGTTATGTTATGAAGACATAGATCTAGCTTCATGATCTGCTCCCAGTGGACTGATGTTATGTGGCGAGGGGCTGAGCCATTTGCCTCATCTTCAAGTGGATGGTTTATAGCTCCTCCCAACTCTACATTAACATGCTGGTAGATTGAAGTCACACTAATGGGAATACTTACACTATGGAATTGGGAAACACTGTGATAGAGCCCTTTTAATTTTAATTTAACAATATTATGTAATTGTTATACATATTTTTACCCCTCCACATGTGCCCATATTCCACCACCATCCACCAAACCACCCATATTTGCCCTAGCCCCTCCACCCATTCACACCTCCATACCCATGTTCTCTCTCATTATGAGTTAACTATTGTCCCTTAGTTCAAAGATTTTTTTTTTTGCTGTATTTTACCAGTTAAATGCTTTTTGGTTTCTATAATCCAGAAATAAGTAAAACAACCTAGTATCTGCCTTTCATCTTATGGCTTATTTCACTTAACATCACCACCTTGAGGCCATCCACATTGCAGTATGTAGTATTCCACCAAGCACATGTATTCTACAATTTCTTTACCTATTTGTCTGTTGATGGGCACTTAGGTTGGTTCCATGACTGGGCACTTGTGGCCAGCACTGCTATGAATATACAGTTGCATAAGTCTTTTTGTATTAGAGATTTCATATCTAGGGTAAATGCCTGATGGAGATGTGCAATGATCATATGGGATT
Source organism: Talpa occidentalis (assembly GCF_014898055.3). NCBI lineage: Eukaryota > Metazoa > Chordata > Mammalia > Eulipotyphla > Talpidae > Talpa > Talpa occidentalis. Next base: position 40,257,284 of record NW_023605083.1, on the reverse strand, counting down.
TTCATTGTTTGTATTTTCTGAAGAAAGCTCCATATCATTTCTGCAGAGGCTGCACCAACTTGCATTCTGACAATGGATGTGTTCTTTTTTTTTTTTTCCATATCCTCACCATTTTTTCCTTCTGTTCTTTTAAATATGACATTATTTAAAAGAGTGGATCATTTCTCATTGTGCTTTTGATTTGCATTTCCTTTATTAGAGTGAAGACAAGCTTTTTTCCCAAATATCCGTTGACCAGCTGTATAGTTTCTTTGGAGAAGTATCTATTGCAATCTTTTGCCCATGTTGTGGTAGGGCTGTTTTGGGTTCATGTACATATATATATAAATATATATGTATATATAAAGATTTATTTAATTATACAAGAACTGGGGTACAGTTCAGAGGCTCAGGAGGGTGAGAGGATTCACCAGAGACAGAGCAGGGAGCAGAACAGGCAGATGGATCAATAATACTGCTGAGGGGAGCAGTGGGCAAGGCAGGAGTGGTTTGCCTCCGGAGGAGGGATTCTCCCCAGGCGGCCAGGAATTGAACCCCGGGCTGCAAAGGCTGCAGACAGCTTCACAGCATGGTGCTAAACCCACTCTGCCCCCTGAGGGGCCCTGTTTTGGGTTTCTATTGTCAAGTCGAATGGCTTCTTGTATACCTTGCATAAGATCTCTTATTAGTTGTGTAATGTGTAAATATATTCACCCACTTAATAGACTGTCTTTTCAATATGCTCCTATTTTCTTTTACTGTACAAATCTTTTTAATTTCCTTTATTTCTAATTATTTATTTTTGTTGTATTTTCCCTTGTTTTAGGGGTCAGTTCCCTAAAGATGTCTGCATGGTTGATGTGATGAAATGTATCATCTCTGGTGTCTTTGTATTTTATGGTTTGGGGTCTTATATCCAAGTCTTTAATTGATTTTTAATTCATTTATATTCCCTTTATTTACATTGGTTTACATTATTTATACTGGTTTACATTATTGTATTTGTTTGAGGGGTTATCATTTCAAATCTCTAAAAATATGTTTTCACACCAAACCTACCACCAGGATTGAATTCAATCTATATATTTCTTTGGGTAGTATGTCTATGTTCATAATGTTAATTCTTCCAGTCAGTATCTTCTTTTTTTGGTGAGGAAGAATCAGGTGTATACCAAAAGTACAGGGTGAAAGAATTCATCAGAGAAAGAGTTGAAAATTGAACAGGCAGATTTATTGAAACACACTGCTAAGAGCAGCAGCAGGTGAGCAGGAGAGATCTGCTGTGCCCCAATCCAAAATTCTCTTAATAATGTCATATAGTTTTCATTGTGTGGATCCTTCACCTCCTTTGCTAAGTTTACTCCTGGGAATTCTATTCTATCTGTGTAATTGCGAATGAGATGATTTTCTTCATTTTTCTCTCTTCTAACCTATTGTTTGCATATAGAACTGCAACTGACTTTTCAAATTATAAATCAACTAACTGAGTCATTCATTCATATCAATACTATATCAACATCAATGATCATATATTTACTTCTCCTTCCTTGGAATATATATAAAGAACTAGCGCTAATATGTTCTTAACAAAAATGATCTCATATAACTTTAATAAAAACTTCATACTGACTGTACTCTGACTATCTGTATTTTAAAGTAAAGCAAGGTTGAAACAACTTGTGAAACAAGCTTGAGATAAGTTACCTGACATGTTCAGTGCAACAATGAATGACAGGCAGCGCCCAGCATCCAGTGCTGTCTGACCAGGGCTATGGCCATATGCGCATTGGAAGATGATTAAGTCATCCTGCTTCACATCTGGATCTATGGGCAACCCAGAGTGTCCCTGCACCGGAGACACCCTCCCAGGTGGCTCCCAGTGTCCCTTTGGCCTCTGCAAGTCTCCTTCCTCCCCAAGGTCTGACAGGAATTGTGGGCAATTAGACTACGGGCATTTTTCCACCAGAGTTTAGGGACTATTTCTTTGTCCTCTCATGTTTTATAAAATAGCATCCTCCTGGCTATTGCTCTGAAGTTCAAGGGCAGACACAGAAAGTCAGGAGATCATAGGCTCACAGGGATTTGCTTCATGCTTCATGCTACTGTGTGCCCACAACAGAAGTTGGGGACACAGACGCTGATTAGACAGTCATTGACTTAGCAAGAATGGCAGATGAGACGGTGCTGTGAATTCAAAGAGGAAAAAAATATGTTTCTTCCTATGGATTCCTTATGGGTCTTTGCTTGTAATGTAGGTAAAAATATGTTCCTGCAGGATTTTGTATGTACATACATATTTATATATACATAGACTGAGAGACAGAGATTGAAAAAGAGAGAGGTAGAGCCAGAAAGGAAAAAAAGAGAGAGAGAAAATGACACAACGAATTCTTTTCCTCCTTGGCCCAGAGCTCAAGCATCAACTGGGTCCCCATTAGGCAAGTGGAGACCACTTCTGGGTGTGACCTGCAGTCTCTTAACCAGTCCTTTGATCTCAAACACCTGCCCTCCCTGCTGCATAACTCCCGCATGTTCATCTGGCTACTCCTACAGGTAAGTAAAGAGACTGCAGATGGTAAAGAGAGAAGATTTGCTCCCCACTCTGAAGCAGGGGTTCCTGCATTTATCCATGAGCAGTAGAGGAAGGAGGATGAAATTGTTACAGAGTCAAGTCGTAGCTGTGATGTTATATTTTGTTTATAACAAACTGACATATGCCTGTCACTCCAAGGATAGTGTGTGTGGTTGTGCTTTGATGTTTTCATTACAGGCAGTGTTTCTGTGGGGCACCGTCCACGGCATGGGGCCCATGTGCCATGCTCACTGACACTTCAGTGGCCGTTCACAAGGGTCATGCTCTGCACTGAGAGGAAGGGTCACTCGGGGCTCCCCCACTGGGCAGGTGTCACATACTAATGATGGGAGCTCAGTGCCTGCTCAGTTTCCAATGGGGCCCACTCACAGTCTGGCCCTTATGTTTGCTCTCTGACATTGAGACCCTCCCTGGGAAAGGAGGGTACCTACTCCCACATACTTGCTGTTCTGAGGAATAAATGAGCCAATGCAAGCAGTCTATCCAGCATCTCACCTGGCTCATGACTGATGCTCAGAAGAGATGAGGATTTTTATTATCATTCCCCAAGCCAGTGTCTGTGTGATGGAGACCCCACTTCACTGCTGTCTGGGGCTGGACAAATATAAGTCTAAGAATTGGGGCACCTGCATGCCCCTCACACAAGGGAGAACACGGCCTGATCACTCCAGGCCTCGGGACCAAGCATCTTCCTCACAAATCACCCCACCACCACCTTCACCGAATCAAGGACCCAGTTGGTCCAGCTGGTTCCTGCTTGTTTCCTCTGTTTCTCAGTGAGGCTGACATAGCCCACGTGGGTGGGGAGCCAGGCATCCACATAGGAGTTCAGATACTGTCCTCTCAGTGACCTTGAACCCAGATAAGCAGAGCCCTCCGCCAGTTCATGGTCCCTGAGGAGCCTTGCTGTCCTGCACCCCTGCTTGAGAGAGTCAGTGCGGATGCCACCTCATTGTGTGTTTGTGTGTTTGTGTGTGTGTCTTATCCTAACTAAGCTCTCTGCCAAAGGAAGGGTGCATCTGGAATCCACCATCAGAGAACTAAAGGACCTCATTGGTCATTATATCTTTGTCCTGAGTCTTTTCACATTTCTGAAATGAAGGGTATATTTACCTTATATATCATATAATCTCCGATATACATTAATTATTTGGAATTAAAGTATGAGAAAGCACTTTGTAAATGTGCTTACTGGTGTATGATACAACAGTAATGACTGATAACTCTTGGACAGAGGAATGACAAATGACATCACACAACATGTCTCCTTATTCTAACTACCGCGGTGTGACATGTATGCAGAGGGTTAAAAGCTGGAATCTGGCCAGAGAGATATATTGTGATTTAGCCTTTTCTGCTGATTATTGATGTATCTTTGCACATATAGAAAATGTATATTTTGTTCCTCGTAGTTAAAATAGGATTTTTTAAAATATTTATTTACACAAGCACTGGGGTACAAGCCAGAGGCGCGGGAGTATGAGAGAATTCACCAGAGACAGAGCAGGGAGCAGAACAGTCAGAAGGACCAACATACACGGCTGAGTAGAGCAGCGGACACAACAGGAGAGGTCTGTCGCACCATGTGGGAATCTCCCTGGTTGGCCGGGAATCGAACCCGCACTGCAGTGGCTGCGGACAGCTTCACAGCTCTGCGCTCAATCTGTTGCACCACCGGGGAGGCCCTAAAATAGGATTTATGTTCTTGCTTTATTAGAGCTATGTCTAGGATTTAGGTAGAAAGTGCATATGGAACCATGGGTGTAGAGTCTGGCATGCTGTCACTTAAAGACAAATATTTGACATTATTACTTTAGTTTGGTTAGGATCCTGGATGGACTTTTGTTGACAGGGAATAGCAATATCTCTGTTCAGTTACATCCTGCCAATTTCACTCCAGCTTGTGAGACATCACTAGCTATTAATTTCCAGTTTAGATTGTGTAGGTCTCTTCAAGAGGAAGTTATGGATTCTCTCCTGCTGCACATCTCATGACTTTGCCATGCGTGCCAGGTACTGTCATGTGACCTGAAATGACAGAAAGGTGGAAACTCCTTGAAGGCAGAGGCTGCATTTCCTGCTTGCTGTTATGAGCTCAGTGCTTTGTGGGGAGCCTGGGCCAAGGCTCAGCTCAAGACATGTTTTGACATGTCTTGTGATATAGACATGTTTGTGATATAGAAAAAAATGCCCTCTGGTTCGTGGAAGGAAACTTTGTAGGTTATTGTGAGGTCTTACTTACCATCTAGCCCGCTGTGACAGACAGATCCACACATTCACAGTGTGAGCAATAAACAGATCATGGTTAAAATATGCCTTTATAAGCCTTCATGTAAAAAGGATATTGCCAAGTCATTGTGGATAATTGTAGACTCCCTACCTCTCCTTCTTTCCTTCATCCCCGGCAGAGACATGAGCAACATGAGGTGGGAGAACCAGAGCAGCGTGTCCGAGTTCCTCCTCCTGGGGCTCCCCATCCCTCCAGGGCAGCGGGTCTTATTCTTCATCCTGTTCCTGGGCATGTACCTGACCACGGTGCTGGGGAATCTGCTCATCATCCTGCTCATCAGGCTGGACTCGCGCCTCCACACCCCCATGTACTTCTTCCTCAGCCACTTGGCCTTCTCTGATGTCTCCTTCTCATCTGTCACTGTCCCAAAGATGCTCACGAACATGTACACTCAGCAACTATCCATCTCCTATAGAGGATGTATTTCCCAGATGTATTTCTTTATGTTCTTTGCCAGTCTTGACAGTTTCCTTCTTGCAGTAATGGCCTTTGACAGGTACGTGGCCATCTGTCAGCCCCTCCACTACACCACCATCATGAGGCAGGAGCTTTGTGTCTCCTTAGTAGGGGGATCCTGGTTTGTTTGCCTCTTCCACTCTCTATTGCACACCCTGCTCTTGATCCAAGTGTCCTTCTGTGCTGACAATACCATCCCCAACTTCTTCTGTGACCTCCCTGCACTCCTGAAGATGAGCTGCTCAGACGTGTCCCTCAATGAGTTGGTCATCTTCACTGAGGGAGGATTGCTCGTTACCCTGTGTTTGGGTGGCATCCTGGGCTCCTATGTCCGTATAGGGACCACTGTCCTGAGGGTCCCCTCCACTAAAAGTCTCTTCAAAGCCTTCTCTACCTGTGGCTCCCACCTCCTCGTCGTGTCTTTATACTATGGGACCACTGCAGGAGTTTACTTCTTCTCCTCATCCACTTCCAGAGACAAAGACATGATCGCCTCTGTGATGTACACGGTCATCACCCCCATGCTGAACCCCTTCATCTACAGCCTGAGGAATAGAGATATAAAACAGGCCTTAGAGACGTTTGTCAATAAGATTAAGTTCTTCAAGTGACGAGCTATAAATCATCTGATTTGAGTCACGAACACCATGAGATGTGAGAGGGTAGATAACTTACATGATAAATATTGTGAGAGGGTAGATAACTCCATGTAACTTGAAAAGAACATGCATTCTGCTGTCAGAGATGTTAATGCATCAACTAGGTCAGATTTGGTAACTTGGTTTGTTAAATATTCATTATCCTCATTGCATTGTTCTCCTTTTTTTTTCATCTCTTGCAAGTTAAGTGAAAAATCTTTTGAAAATATTTCACAGAATTGCAAATGTGTGTTGCCTTCTACTTTGGAGATATGTCACTGTTCATGTATTTTTTCTATTATGTTATGAAGACACAGACCTATCTTCATGATCTGCTCCCAGTGAACTGAATTTATTTGGTGGGGGTTGACCAGGTTTGCCTCATCTTCAAGTTGATTGTTTACAGCTCTTCCCAACTCTAGGATGACATGTTGGTAGATTGCAGTCAGCTGCAATGGGAACACTTACACTATGGAATGGGAAAATCTGTGATGGGGCTCTTTTTAATTTAAAAGTTGTTATAATTGTGGATGTATATTTTTACTCCTCCACAGATGCCCATATTCCACCACCATCCACCAAACCACCTGTGCCAATGCCGTAGCCCCTCCCCCGACTCACTGCTCACACCCCTTGCTTTCTCTGATAACAATTTTTTTTCCCTAGTTCAAGATCGTTTTTTTTGTTATGTATGCCAGTATATCTCTTTTGTTATTTATATTCCACAGATAAGTAAAACCACCCATATCTGCCTTTCACTTTATCACAGTCCTCCAGGATTATATTGAATACATATATATTTCTTTGGATAATATGTCCATGTTAGTAATGTAAATTCTTCCAATCCATGTATCTTTTTTTTTGGATTGGGAACAATCAGGTGTAGGCCTGAGGCACAAGGGTGAAAGAATTCTTCAGAGACAGTGTGGAGGACAGAGCAGGCAGATTTATTGAAGCACACTGCTAAAAGTAGCAACAAGTAAGGCAGGAGAGGTCTGCTGTGCCCCAATCCATAATTCTCTTAATAATCTGTTACAGTTCCCATTGTATGGATCCTTCATCTCCTTTGTTAAGTTTACTCCTAGGTATTCTATTCTCTCTGATAATTGTGAATAGGATTATTTCCTTCCTTTTTTGCTCTTCTAACCTATTGTTTTCATATAGAACTGCAACTGACTTTTTTAATTATATATCAACTAACTTTCATTCATTCATATCAATACTATATCAACATGAATGATCATATATTTATTTTCCTTTCTTGGAATATACAGTAAGAACTGACATTTATGATGCTCTTACATGCTTTAGCAGGAATGTTCTAATATAACTTTAATAAAAACTTGATACTGATTATACTCTAATTATCTGCACTTTAAAGTGAAACAAGGCTGAAACAACTTATGAAACAAGGTTGCAGAAGTTACATGTTCAGAACCACCAATGAATGACAGGCAGAGCCCAGCATCCAGTGCTGTCCGACCAGGGCATTGGCCACATGAGTGTTAGAAGTGGGTGTTAGAAGATCCTGCTTCCCAACTGGATCTCTGGGTAACCCAGAGTGTCCCTGTACCCGAGACCCCCACCCCAGGTGGTTCCCTAGTTTAGTCTCTTTGGCCTCTGCACGGGCTCCTCCCCAAGGTCTGACAGGAACTGCAGCAATTAACTACTGGCATTTTTTCACCAAGTGTTTAGGGACTATTTCTTTGTCCTCTCATGGTTTATAAAATGGCATCTTCCTGGCTATTATTTTGAAGTTCAAGGGCAGACACAAAAAGTCAGGTGGTCATAGACTCACGAGATTTGCTCCATACTTTTTGCCTGGTGTCCACTACAGAAGCAGAGGACACAAACACTGAATTAGAAGATCATTGACGTAGCAAGAATGGCAGGTTAGAATGTGCTTTTGTACTAAGAGGGAAAAAATATGTTTCTTCCTATAGATTTCTATGGGTCGTTGCTTGTAATGTAGATAAAAATATGTCTCCTGCCAGAATTTTGCATGTACCTACATATTTATACATACATAGACTGAGAGACAGTTTGAAAAGATGATAAGGAAGAGACAGAGACACAAGAGACAGAGGGGTAAATGACACAAGGTGATTCTTTTCCTCTCTTTGGCCCAGAGCTCAAGCACCTACTGGGTCCCCAATAGGCAAGTGGGCACCACTGCTGGGTGTGACCTGCAGTCTCTTAACCAGTCCTTTGATTTCAAGTATCCGCCCTCCCTGCTGCATGACTCCCACATGTTCATCTCTGGCTACTCATCTCGGGTAAGGAAAGAGACTGCAGAGGGTAAAGAGAGAAGATGTGCTCCCCACTCTGGAGCAGGGATCCTGCCTTTATCCGTGAGCAGCAGGGGAAGGATCTGAAATTGTTACAGAGTCAAGTAGTAGGTGTGATGTGGCTTTCTGTTTATGACAAAACTGACATATGCATGTCACTCCAAGGTTTAGTGTGTGGTTGTGTTTTGATGTTTTCATTATCAACAGTGTTTTTGTGGGGTACCGTCTACTACATGGGACTCACGTGCATTCTTCACTGACCCCTTAGTGGCCATTCACAGTGGTCATGCTCTGCATTGAGAGGGTCACTCAGGTCACCCCACTGGGCAGGTGTCACATACTAATGGATGGGACCACAGTGCCTGCAGCATGTCCATTGTGGTGCAGTCCTCATCTAGCCCTTAAGTTTGCTCTCTGACATTCAGATCCCATCTGGAAAAAGATGGGATCCACATCTTCCACATACAGTGCTATCCTGAGGAGTAATGGCCAATGCAAACAGACTACCCAGGACCTCACCTGGCTCATGTTGGTGCTCAGAAGAGAGGAGGATTTTTATACTCTTTCCCCAAGCCAGTGCCAGTGTGATGGAGACCCCCACTTCACTGCTGCCTGGGGCAGGGCGAGTAGAAACCTAAGAACAGGGGCCCCTGCACATCCTCACATGCTGGAGCACACAGCCTGATCCATCCAGGGCTCGGAAACCAGACCCTTCCTCGCAAGCCCTGCCCCAGTCAAGGTCCCAGTCATTCCAGTTGGTTCCTGCTTGTTTCCTCTGTTTCTCAGTGAGGCTGACACAGCTCATGTGAGTGGGCAGCCAGGCCTCCACATGGGGGTCCAGACACCGTCCTCTCGGTACCCGTGAGCCAAGATAAGCAGAGCCTTCAGCAAGCTCATGGTCCCTGAGTGGGACTCGCTGTCCTGCTCCCTGCTTGACTGAGAGTCAGTGAGGGTCCCTCATCAGTGTGTGTGTGTGTGTGTGTGTGTGTCTGTGTGTGTGTGTGTCCACGCGGGCGCGTACGTGCTCGCGTGTCTAATTAACTCTAACCTCACTGCCAAAGGAAGGGTGCATCTGGAATCCACCATCAGAGAACTGAGAGAACTCATTGGTCTTACATCTTTGTCTTGAGTGTTTTCCCATCTATGAAATGAAGGGCATAATTACTTTACATGTCATAAAATCCCTTGATTTATATTTATATTGATTCTAACTGCTGGGTGATAGAGATGTTTGCAGAGAGTTTAATAGTGGATTCTGTCCATAGAGATATATTGTGATTTGGCCTTTTTTTCCAGATTATTGATGTATATTTGCACATTTAAATAGTGTATATTTTGTTCCTTATAGTTAAAATGGGATTTATACTATTGATTTATTAGGGCTATGCCTAGGATTTGGTGGAGAGTGCATATCAAATCATAGGTGTAAATTGTATGGGCAATATAACCAAAATGATAATGCATACACTGTGCAAAAATGAAAAATGATGTAAGAATTATATAAAATAAAATATTAATTAAAAAATCATAGGCATACACCCAAAGCAGTGATAGTGAAGGCAAAGATAAACAGCTGGGACTACATCAAATTAAAGAGCTTCTGCACAGCAAAAGAGACAATAACAAAAACAAAGAGAAACCCCACCAACTGGGAGAACATTTTTGCACCCAACGCTAATGATAAAGGACTGATCACAAAAATCTATAAAGAGCTGATGAGAATCAACAACAACAAAGAAAATAATCCAGTCAAAAAATGGGCAGAAGAGCTAAAAAGAAACTTCTCTGAAGAGGAAATGCAAATGGCCAACAGGCATATGAAAAAATGTTCAACATCACTTGCAATCAAGGAAATGCAAATCAAAACTACCATGAGATACCATCTTACACCAGTGAGAATGGCACGTTAAAAAAACTAGCAACAACAAATGTTGGCGAGGGTGTGGAGAAAAAGGAACTCTTCTACACTGTTGGTGGGAGCGCAAACTGGTCCAACCACTATGGAGAGCTGTGTGGAGATTTCTTGACTTACTAAACATAGAGCTTCCATATGATCCAGCAATTCCACTCCTAGGTATTTACCCAAAGGACACAGAAACATCAATTCCAAAGAGCACCTGCACCCCTATGTTTATAGCAGCACTGTTTACAATAGCTAAGCTTTGGAAACAGCCCAAATGCCCAAAAATAGATGACTGGGTCAAGAAGATGTGGTACATATATACCATGGAATATTACTCAGCATTCAAAAAAGATAAACACATGCAATTTGCAGCAACATGGATGGCGCTGGAAGGGATCATGCTCAGCGAAATAATCCAGAAAGAAAAAGAAAAATACCGGATGGTCTCACTCATAGCAGGAATCTAGAGAACTTAAATAAGGGACCAGGAAAATGAATAACTGTAAGAAAGTGAAAATCAAAATCAACAAAAAACTATGAACCAGAGACACTTTTTTGGGAGGTGGGTGGCGGGAGGGGAGGAATTGGGGTCAGAGATTGAGGGGGTTGCGATTGTATGGGGAATATAAAAATAAAATTTATTATTAAAATAAATAAATAAATAAATAAAAAATCATAGGCATAGAGTCTGGCATGCTGTAGGTTAGGCAAAGGTTTTATAATATTTTTAGAGTTTGTTTAATATCCTGGATGGACTTTTGTTTTTTGGTGGTTTTTTTTTTTTGGTTTTTTTTTTTAAATAAATTTTATTTTATATTCAATGCAATTGCAACCCCCTTATTTTGACCCCATCCCTCCCCTTCCCGCCCCCTCACCCCCCATAGAGTGTCTCTGGTTCATAGTTTTTTGTTGATTTTGATTTTCACTTTCTTACAGTTATTCATGTGGATGGTCTTTTGTTGGCAGGGAAAGCAATATGTCTGATCCGTTATGACCCTGCCAATTTCACTCTAGCTTGTGAGAAATCTATTCTATTTCAACTTAGAGAGTTTCAGTCTCTTTTTTTTAAGATTTATTTATTTATTTATATAAGCACTGGGTACAGTTAGAAGTGCGGGTGGGTGAGAGAATTCACTAGAGACAGAGCGGGGAACAGAACAGGCAGACTAACAAAATACACTGCTGAGAGGAGCAGCGGGGATGGCAGGAGAGGTCTGAGCGCCATGGGATATAATCGGTCCTGCAGAGGCTGCCGGCAGGTTCACAGCCCAGTGCTCAACCACTGCGCCATCAGGGGAGGCCCAAGAGTTTCAGTCTCTTTAAGAGGAAGTTATGGATTCTCTCCTGCTGCCCATCTCATGACTTTGCCATGTGTGCCAGTTACTGTCATGTGACCTGCAATGATAGAAAGATGGAAACTCCTTGAAGGCAGAGGCTGCATTTCCTGCTTACTGTTATGAACTCAGTGCTTTGTGGGGGGCCTGGCCCAGGGTGTTGTTCAAGACATATTTGTGGAATAGAGAAAAATGCCCTCTGGTTCCGTGGAGGAAAACCTTGTAGGGTTTCGTGAGTGTTATGTACCATCAGAGCCTGCTGTGAGACTGGGGGTCACATATCCACAGGTGTGGGCAATAAACAGAAGCATGGTTAAGAATTCATCCCTTCAGGTAAAAAGGATATTGCAGTGTCCTTGCGGCTAATTGTAGACTTCCTACCTCTCCTTCTTCCCTTCATCCCCGGCAGAGACATGAAGAGTATGAGGTGGGAGAACCAGAGCAGCGTGTCCGAGTTCCTCCTCCTGGGGCTCCCCATCTGTCCAGGACAGCGGGGCCTGTTCTTCGCCCTGTTCCTGGGCATGTACCTGACCACGGTGCTGGGGAACCTGCTCATCATCCTGCTCATCAGGCTGGACTCGCGCCTCCACACCCCCATGTACTTCTTCCTCAGCCACTTGGCCCTCACTGACATCTCCTTCTCATCTGTCACTGTCCCTAAGATGCTGTCCAACATGCACACTAATCACAAGTCCATCCCCTATGCTGGGTGCATAGTTCAGATGTACTTTTTCATAGTATTTGTTTGTCTTGACAGTCTCCTTCTCTAAGTGATGGCCTATGACAGGTACGTGGCCATCTGTCATCCCCTCCACTACACCACCATCATGAGGCAGGAGCTGTGTGTCTCCTTAGTAGCTGGGTCCTGGTTCTTCTGCTGTCTCCATTCTCTGTTGCACACACTGCTCTTGGCCTGACTGTCCTTCTGTGCTAACAATACCATCCCCCATTTATTCTGTGACCTCACTACACTCTTGAGGATGAGCTGCTCAGACATGTCCCTCAATGAGTTGGTGGTCCTCATTGAGGGGGGAATACTTGTCATTCTGTCTTTGAGTGGTATCTTGGGCTCCTATATCCGGATTTGGTCCACGGTGCTAAGAGAACCCTCTGCTAAGAAATTCTTCAAAGTCCTTTCTACCTGTGGCTCCCATCTGCTTGTTGTATCTTTATACTATGGGACCGCTGCAGAAGTTTATTTTTTCTCATCATCCACCTCCAGTGATAAAAACATAATTGTGTCTGTGATGTATATGATCGTCACCCCCATGCTGAACCCCTTCATCTACAGCCTGAGAAACAGAGACATGAAACGTGCCCTGGAAACTGTTGTTAAGTGGGCCAAGTTCCTTATGTCAAAAGACTTGATCTGAATGTGTTACATAGTCCCATGAGCAAGGAAACCATCTACCCTTGACCGACATCTGAATGTCCAGTTGAATCTGGGCTGCATGTGGAGCACAGGGAAGTTGGCCTCTCCCGGGTCCCTCTCTGCTGAGGTCCACCAGTTGTGTTTACCCAGACTGACTCATTGATTGTGATGTTTTCTTAACAATTCTTGGGATACACGAGTCCTTATTGTAACATGAACAGGATTGGGGGCGGGAGAGGCGTGAGGATGCCAGCTGGAAGGAATAAGGTAGAAAACTCCTTCAGTCCCACCAACCTTAAGAGAATCCTGCCTTTCTTCATGGCTTCTCCTCAAGGGGAGGAAGGAGTTAGAGAGAGCATCTTAGAACATTCTGCTAACACAAGCTGATTTTCTAACTTTTAAACATCTGACATTCCCACAGTAAACTTCCGATGACTCCTAGCATCCTGTAAAGTATGGGTTCACAGGAATAGTCCTGTCTTTAACAAATATATGTAATGATAAGATTTTGAAATTTTTCTATTTTAGTGAATGCCGCGGACCAGCACAGCAGTGGACAATGAGGCCGTCTCAGGGTTGAGAGATTGCGCAGGGTTGTCAGGGTTTGGCGAATAAATGACACAGAGACACACTTCAAGAGAGTGAAAATCTGAGTGTAATTTTCTTTGAGTTTGTGACCAGTATATATATGTTTTCTAAAAGCATAGGAACAGTGAACATCAACGAAATCAGCTTGCTCATGGGTTTAGCTTATTATTGACAGGGCAGTGATTTATGTCCGAAATACATCTGGACCTAGCCGCATTCCTAAGTAGATAGACCATTAGTTTTGTCTTTAAACTATATAATCTCATTTTTTGTTTTACTAACTACTTTTTTACCTAAACTATATTTTAATTATTATAAATTATAACATGTGAACTTAGTGTAATATTTTCTCATTAAAGATCAAAGCAAAAGAGCTTGCAAAATTACTAAACTTACTAAACTATCAATTTTATTATTATTATTACACAGGGTTTAGTAATGTTTTATTTGAGTCAGCCTTGTTTAAGGATTTCATATGATTTTTTAATTAACAACCAATGACCTTTATAGAAGAGAGAAGGAAGTTTAGAAAGACAATAAGGGAATAAAGTTTGTAGTTCTAGAAAGACGAGGTAAGGTTTTTTGTAGTAGCATTCTTGTAGTGGTTCCTGGTGGTCGTTATCTTCTGACAGGCGTCTCCCTTATCTATTTCTTCAGGGAGTTTTGCTGTGCTCCCCCTGCGCGCTGGTTCCTTGCCCAGCCGGACCTAGGGACCCTGGCAATAGCCATTAGCCCTAAAGGTCACTGCAGGGGGAGGTGCAGCAAGTGAATATTTTAGTTGTTTGTTTATAAATTATCTTGCAACTGAGTTAATCTTGATTCACACTGTTGTCTGTATTTTGACAGGGTAGGACCTGCCCTGTGCCGTGATGTGACCCTATCACTCCCACTGGTAGTGCACCCCGTGTCCATTGTGCTCCCCAATCCCCACCTTGTCCTCACCTGTCCCCCATCCCTCCCCCTCTGAATGCCTCAGTTCCATAGTCAGCTTTTGCGAGCTAGTTTTTTGCTTTGACTCCGTCTGACCCTTTGTCTGGTTGCTCTGTATTCTACACGTGACGTCATCTGGTATTTGTCTTTCTCCTTCTGACTTATGCTAAGCAAAATATTTTGGTTATTTCTAAGTAAGGTGATAAAATTGTTCTACATCTTGACCCAAGTGATAGTTACAGTAGATGTATAAATATGTAAAAATTTATCAGGCTCTACATTTCAAATTTATATGTTTTGTCTATTCATGTCCTATATTAATACACAAACGGAGCCCAGATTTTCTCAGTCAAAGGGTTAGGGGGTGTGTGTGTATGTATATGTGTGTGTGTAAAATTGTATAATTTGGAGGACATTTTATTTTTGATAAATATGTGACTTTTATTCTAAAATATTATACACAGATAATCTATACATATATATGATTTGTATTTTATATGAATTTTTATAAATATATGTCTGTCCTATATTTGCATGCTGCACAAGTACATATAAAATGAATGTAATTTTCCTGACGAGGAAATGCTTCCATTTTTCTTCCTGGGTTTTTTTCTTTCTTCCCGAATGTTCTGTCTTTTACTTGCATCACAACTTACACAGAAGTCTTCTCTCTTCTTGCACCATTATCAAACATTCACCAGGGGGTTCTCTCCAGATTCATGATCTTAGGGCTCACAAGTGGACACAGGTGTGGGTGATGGTCACCTGTGTTGCCAAGTTGCCAGAGCCTACCCAGGAGGCTCAGAAGCTAGAAGAGATGAAAGAGTGAATGGAACCAATTTTTGGAGTGAAAAGTGAGCGTCAAGAATAAGTAGTGACTATATACACACAAGCATCCCACCAAACAAACCATAAGGATTAGAGTTAACTTATATATAATAGCAGCAGCAAATGGTTGAAGGAAATCAGAAGACAAAGGAAAGGCATCTTTTCTAAAACAATTTTTTTTAATTTTACCAAACTAAGACAACTCTGTAAGTAAATATAGCCTTCAAAAATTGAAGGCGAAATAAAGATATTTTCAGAAAGACAAAAACTGGGGAAGAAATTGCCTGCAGAACTCTACTAGTAGAAATGCCAAGGGCAATTCTTTAGACTGAAGGAAAATGGTTTTAGGAGAAATTTAACTTGTCTTAGAGCTCACTGAGCTTACTTAAAACAATTTTAATTCCTTGTCTTGCAATTGATAAATCTCTGTTGTTTGGGTTTGTATCTTGCAACATCATTGCAATCTTTTTTTTAAGTAAATACCTTTTTTATTTAAAAAAAAGGAGTCATCTATGGTATAAGGAAATAACACTAGATAACACATATATAAAGAGAAATAACTAAAATAAAAACCATAATACTCTGTTATGTACATTTCTCTTAATTTCTCTAAAAGACATAATTTAAAGTAAAAATAACTATGCTGTACTATTAGACATATAATGCTGGTGGGAATGCGAACTGGTCCAACCACTATGGAAAGCTGTATGGAGGTGCCTCAAAACACAAAAACTGCATGTACCATCTGACCCAGCAATCCACTCTTATGAATTTACCCAAAAGACACAAAAACCCCAATCTGAAAGGCAACCTGCACACCTGTTTATTACAGTACTATTTACATTATTGCAATCTTTTGTTGATGTCATGTTTCCTGATTTTTCTTGCTCTTTTTAGCCTTGCATTGCTGCTTCACAATTGGAAAGGCAGATTCCCTTGCTAGTGTTTACTGTCTGCCCTTGGGAGAGAAATAACTTCAGCATCTGGTCCAGCTAGGAATTTTGAAGTGGTTGATGGCTCCATTCAACACTTGTTCCCTCTTGAATAGGAATTCTTGATATATGTGCCTTTTCTCAATCTGAAACGCCGGGTCAGTTGCTGAGAGCCTCTTAGTTTTCTCCAGGGCAGTGCTCCAAAAAGCTCAAGTCTGTGAGCTTTCACCCAGTCCTGCTCAATGGGGCTGGCTCACTGCAGATGGGCACGCAAATGAGAAAGTGTGTATTCACCATCTATAAGACTATGTGCTGGTAGCCAACTCTGGGAGTGTAGGGCTGGGGGGTTTGAGCATTGGAATTTTCAGGGTGATTGTGAGTCAATTGGGAGGTCAAAATGCAATTAGTCTGCAGCAATTTGTATGTAAGCTACCTGCTAGAATCCATGATGAAATACAAAGCTGTTCATTGCATTCGTAAAACAAGTTCTGAGCTCGGGTTGCTATGCTTCAGCCACTAGTCAACACCCCTCAGCATGCAGAGTTCTTCGGTATTCAGTGGAGCGTGAAGTGGTCCTCATGGGCAGTGTCCCACACAGGTGGGGAAATTGTGCAAGTCACACACATTCTCTCACTTTCCCCTATGTGAGAAACTATGGACCCAGGAGGTTTCTCTTGGCAGTGAGCTGTGCCACCTTGGGGGAGCAATGATGCAAGTAAAATGAAAATGTTCATACCTTCTTTAATGTGTATTCTTGGAATTTTGCTACAATGATGAGTTAGAATGTCTCTGAACCCCCAGTCTCATTCATGGGTGATTCATGGTGAAAATCAGGATTTTGTTGGTAGGTGGTGGTTTGTGGAATCTTGCTGCTGTCACTCTTTATTAGTTCTCATGTACCTTTTGTGGATGCCCTAGTATTTTCTATGGATGTAATTTGTGGTCTATAAAATAAGGGAGATTTACCTCCTCATTCCCAATAATCTGGATTATTTTTGGTTTAAGTCTTATTGCGCCATTTTCCACCTGCAGTATGGTGCTTAATGAGTGGTGAGAGCATAAAAGCTGGTTGTGTTGTCCATTTTAGGGGGAGAGTCTTTAATCTTGAAATGTTAATAGGAGGTTAATTGTATATGTTCTACAAGTTGAAAAAGTTCCATTATCGTCATAAGTTGATGATAGTTCTCTATCACAAATGAGTATTGAGTTTTGGCATTTTTTTTTCTGTTTTACTGAAATAATCACATGGTTTTTGCACCTTATTTCATTATTAGTGCATTAGCATGATAAACTTTTAATGCCTTATGATCCTTGAAAACTTAGAACAATTCCCACTAGATAATTGTGCTTTAGTCCCTTTGGCCCATGCAAGGATCCTTCTCAAGAGGAAAGCAAAAATAGGAAAATTAGCTCTGTGGGCTTCTTTCCTAACCAGAAGCATGAGGTTGTGTTCCCTCGGGTGTTATTTGTGTTGGTAAATGTAGATCTTCCAGCTTTTGAACGGGTTTCAAAGGAGCAAAAGACCCTTAGACCATGAAGGCATAAGAGATGCGGATTCAGCAGCCAGAATTGTCACAGAACTCAGCAATCAGGAATTGTCACAGATCAGAGCAAGGTGAGGAATCATCATGTGGCGAGAGGAGTATTCAACAAGAATGAGAGAGAGAGATGAGTTCATGTAGCTTGTAGAACCAAGTGTTTTAGTGGGTGTCTGACTCACACACGCCCTATTACACACACGCAGCCGTATCATTGTAATTAACTAGAAAGAACTAAAACTGAAGCACCAGCCTCACCCGCACGAGCTGCACTTCAGGTCCTCAGGGGTCACCAGAGGCTGTGCTGCCGTGGTCGGGGCACACAGGAGTGTTTCCCATCACGTGAGCACCTAGTCCATGCTGATCTAGACCAGGGGGCTGGACTGGCTTGCATGCCGCAGGCGCCTGTGCTGCCGTGCTCGTGCTGCACCTCTTCATGGTAACTGTGTGTTGTATCTGACATGACTGTCCGTGTGCACAGTAGAGCTTCCTTGGCTGTGTGTGGTTTGGGAGTTGTCTGGCCAACTAGAAGTGGTGCTTTTGTGTGTTTTCAAACAACTTTATTGTAGTATAGTTAATATTCATAAAACTAAAGCTATGGGATAGATACATTTTGATGAGTGTGGATAAATGCAGACACACGTGAGACCATCTTCAAAAGGAAGTAGGACTCACAGCCCTCACCTGCTAATTTTCCTTTGTTGTTTGTTTGTAGTACTGCTTAACATGAATAACTCAATTATATTTTAATATGCTCATAATCACTACTCTGAGAATGCACCCTGGAAAATGCACTCCCCAAAGGAAGGATTGTGACTTCTTTATTACTCTCTCTAGTGACTAAATCAGCATCTACACTTGTTATAAAAGATGCACTAACCCTGATTAGCATCAAGGGGCTTTGGGTCACATAGCTGTCCACGTAACAGCATCAGTGTCCAGGAAAGCCCGCTGCCCAGCTCTCCCCAGGCTGGATGAGGCCCCAGCAGGTGAGAGCATCGGGGTGTGTCTGCAGAGACACTGTCACTCACATGCTATGTGACCATCTGTCCCTGCTATGTCACGGTTTCTAAGATCCTCACATCTCCTACTTCCCTCTACCCCAGAAGACAGTAAAGCAGCATGCATTGGGAGAACCAGAGCAGCGTGTCCGAGTTCCTCCTCCTGGGGCTCCCCATCCGTCCAGAGCAGCGGGGCCTGTTCTTCGCCCTGTTCCTGGGCATGTACCTGACCACGGTGCTGGGGAACCTGCTCATCATCCTGCTTATCAGGCTGGACTCGCGCCTTCACACCCCCATGTACTTCTTTCTCAGCCACTTGGCTCTCACTGACGTCTCCTTCTCATCTGTCACTGTCCCCAAGATGCTGTGGAACATGCACACTCAGGACCTGTCAATCTCCTATGCAGGGTGTATCTCACAGATGTATTTTTATGTGGTTTATGGTTGTTTGGACAATCTGCTTCTTGCAGTCATGGCCTATGACAGGTACGTGGCCATCTGTCACCCCCTCCACTACACCATCATGATGAGGGAGGAGCTGTGCCTGCTGCTGGTGGCGGGCTCCTGGGTCATCTCCTGTGGCAATGCATTGTCCCACACCATCCTCCTGACTGAGCTGTCCTTCTGTGCTGACAACATCATCCCCCACTTTTTCTGTAGTCTCTCTGTCCTACTCAAGCTGTCCTGCTCAAACACCTCTCTCAATGAGCTGGTCATATTTGCTGAAGGGGCTGTGTTTGTTTTCATTCCATTGAGTGGCATCCTGGTCTCTTATGGCTGCATTGGGGCTACCGTCCTGAGGGTCCCCTCTACCAAAGGCATCACCAAAATCTTCTCCACCTGTGGCTCCCACCTCTCTGTGGTGTTTCTGTTCTATGGAACCATCATGGCTGTGTACTTTTCTCCCTCCTCAAACAACTCCATTGACAAAGACCTGATTGCCTCCCTGATGTACACAGTGGTGACCCCCTTGCTGAACCCCTTCATCTACAGCCTACGGAACAGAGACATCAAATTGGCTGTGAGGGTCCTTTGCAGAAAAGATGTCCCTGCGGCCAGGTAAGGATCACCTCCTCCTGCTCTCCTTGCACCACTCACCTTGTCAAGATCTTCCCATAGCCTGTGTGCCGACCCCCATGTCCCAGCACCTCCAGCTGCTCCGAAAGGGACAGTCATGTCATTGGATCTAGCCCCTCCCTCTTAGTCAGATTTATCATCCATCTATTTTTCCACAACCTTAACTATGGAATTGCCCAAAACACACACTGATTTTTGGTTTTCAGACTCCCGAGCTTCTACCCTTTAGTGGTGGGGCTGACCACACGTGACGGCGGCACTGTTGTCTCTGTTCCAGGAGGAGATGATCCTTGCTAGATAACAAAGCACATCACCCCCTCTCTGAAAATAAATGACACCAGGTTTCAGGCTTCCATTTGAAAAAGAAAAGTTGGATGTGTTGAGAATAGCCCACATCTGTCTGTTAGATGCAGGTCTGGAAAAATTGTGTTGTCTTGTTCCCAGTCTGAAAATATCCACTTCTAATAAATGCACAAGTTCATAATTCATGCACGCAAAATACTGGCTGCATGATCACTATGTGCCAGCTGGTTTTCTAGGTTCTGGGGAAACAAGAAAACGGCATAATAGTTTTCTCTAGAAATTTTAGTTTAAGTGATAAAAAATCTTTCATGTATTACTTTAGGGGAACCATGTTGGTGTGTTGTATTTTCATTTTCCTTTATTTTGAAATAATCTCTGATTTCCTTTTTTATTCCCCCTTTGGCTCAAGGGTTATTTATAATTGTTAATATTTTGTTACCGAATATTTAGGCCTTTACTAGCTACCTTTCATTTAATCTAATTTACTTCATTTCACTATACAAAACATGCAAGCATATGTATCATAACACATGAAATAAGAATGCAACTATAATCAAGTCATTGTTATATTTAGGATAAAATTATCTTTTAGAGCAATGAAGAATAAAATTAAATGTCATTCTCAACGGTGTAAGGGTATCTCATTGTGGTGGTTTTTATTTTTAAAGATTTATTTATTTATTATTTATACAAGCACTGGGTACAGTGAGAAGCACGGGAGGGTGAGAGGATTCACCAGAGCCAGAGCGGGGAGCAGAGCAGGCAGAAGGACTGAAGTACACTGCTGAGGGGAGCAGCGGGCGGCAGGAGAGGTCTGCACGCCATGTGGGACCCTCCTCCAGTGGCCGGGGAGCAGCCGGGGATCGAACCGGTGCCGCAGAGGCCGCAGGCAGCTTCGCAACCCAGCGCTCAACCGCTGCGCCACCGGGGAGGTCCTCATTGTGGTTTTGATGGACCTTTTCCTGACGGTAGTTGGTACTCAGTAGAAGATCGAAGGAGAAAGATACATATTGGATGGTTTCACATGTGTGTGGAATCTAGAGAAAATGAACAAAGGATTCAGGAAAAAGTTTCTTAAGTCGCAAGCTGACCATACCTCTGAGACATACAGCAGGGGATGGGTGGTAAAGGGGTGAAAACAGGGGAGGGAAGAGCACAAGGGACAGTGGGGATGGATCACAAAAGGCATGGTGGTGGGAGAACTCCAGGGACTATTACGAGGATAGAAATCATATACTGTCCCAAACTGAACCATGATGTAAGAAAATAAATAAATTTATTTTAAAAATATTGGAAAAGATAGTACTTACCAAGCTATTGTAATAAACCCTGAAATCCAAGTGACATAAATAAATAAATAAATAAATAAATAAATAAATAAATAAATAAATAAATAACGCTTTCTATTACCTGTACTTGTTCCTTCTCCAAAGCTTCATTTTTAGTTAGACTCAGTTTCTGAACTCTGTTACCTTCCTTGCCTCTAAAGAACTTCTAACATTTCTGATGAGGCTGATGTTGCCAACAGTTTCCTTTAGTATTTGGTTGACAGAGAAAGTCTTTACTTCCCTTTCACTGTTGAAGAATAATTTGGGAGGGTAGAGGGATGACTTCCAAGTGCCTCACTTGCAGCCGCCAAAACAGAAGGGCAGCGAGCATTTGTAAAGCTGCTGCTGTCGGGGGGTCAGTGTGTTCTATAAATGTCATTGGTAGACTTTGTAGTTTAACAGCTGAACTTAGTAGCTAGTGGTATTCAAGTCTTCTTATCCTCATGATGTTCTGTCTTCATGTTCGCTCAGGTATTGAGGGGAGTGCTGCAACTCCAGATGAGTGTGACTGTGAATTCATCTATTATCTTGAAGTTCTATGAGTTTTTGATTTAAATATTTGAAGCTCTGTTATTAAGTGCACACATATTTCAGATTGCTTTACCATGCTGATGATATGTCAGAAGTTTGAGAAACAGTAGGGTTTCGAGAATGACTTAGGAATTACATCTTTCTTCTTCCTTTTGTGGAAAAAAAGTGAAGTTTTATGTAATTTCTTCTTTAAATATTTGATGGAAATTCCCATGAATCTGCTTGAACTCAGTCTATTCATTTGGGAAATTTAATTATTGATTCAACCTCTTTAGTTTTTATAGGTGTTTTCAGATATTCTATTTATTTTTGTTTTCATTTTCGTAATGACCACTTTTCTGGGAGTGTGATCATTTTATCTAGAAGTCTACTTTGTTAACGTATGTTATTCCCGGAATTTCCTTTTATTCCATTAACCTTATAGGATGGTGGTAATGCCCGTTTCTCATTCTTCATCTGGATAATTTTTGCCTTGTTGTCTTTTTTGGTCAATCCAACTAAAGATTTGTCACTTACTGACTTTTTTACAATACTGTGTTATCCCATATTGGGTCTGTTTCTTTGGTTTTCTTTTCCCATTACCATCTTTTCTGAGATACAGTGCCACTCAGTTCAATGGCTTTTAGTTGAATCAACCTCAGCTCCTGCTCTGCAGGCCTCTCAAGGGAGAAGAGAACCCTGTCTTGGGGGCCAGTGGAGAGTGTGCTGTCCTGGAGGTTGGGGTGCCTGGTGTGGGTCTCCATGGGCTGGTACTACCCTGTCTGGGCCATTCTGGGATGTGTGGCGAGGCCCGTTCCATTGCTGGGCATTTCAGGGGTCAAGGGTGTTCACATCCACTCCTCCTCTTCATGACAGGCAGAGGGAGGGAGCATGTCACGACGTTAGGGAAACCTCCCCCTGGGGCGCCAGAGTTCAGTCCCTTTGGCCCCTGCACAGGATCATCTCAGGGGAAGGCAAGAGATTGGCCAATTAGCTCTGTGGCTTCCATGTAACCAGAGGCTTGGGGTTGTGTTCCCCTGGGTGTGATTAATGTTGCTAAATCTGGATCGTCCTGCTCCTTGTGCGGTGCTTGTAAACGGGTATGGAAGGTGCAAAAGATCCTTAGACCACGGAGGTATAAGAGATGCGGGTTCAGCAGCCAGGATGAGGAAGAGTTGTCACAGATCAGAGCAAGGTGGGATCATCATGTGGCGAGAGGAGTATTCAATAAGAACGAGAGAGAGATGAGTTCATGTAGCTTGTAGAGCCAAGTGTTTTAGTGGGTGTCTGACTCACACACGCCCTATTACACACACGGAGCTGTATCATAATTAATTAGAAAGAACTAAAACTGAGGCACCAGCCTCACCGCACGAGCTGCACTTCAGGTCCTCAGGGGTCACTGGAGGCTGTGCTGCCGTGGTCGGGACACACAGGGGTGTTTCCCATCACGTGAGCACCTTCCACGCTGATCTAGACCAGGGGGCTGGACTGGCTTGCATGCCACGGGCGCCTGTGTTGCTGTGTTCGTGCTGCACCTCTTCATGGTAACTGTGTGTTGTATCTGACGTGACTGTCCGTGTGCACAGTAGAGCTTGCTTGGCTGTGTGTGGTTTGGGAGTTGTCTGGCCAACTAGATGTGGTGATTTGTGTGTTTTCAAACAACTTTATTGTAGTGTAATTAATATTCATAAAAGTAAAGCTACAGAATAGATACATTTTGATGAGTGTGAATAAATGCAGACACATGTGAGACCATCTCGAAAAGGAAGTAGGACTCACAGCCCTCACCTGCTAATTTTCCTTTGTTGTTTGTTTGTAGTACTGCTGAGCATGAATAACTCAGGTATATTTTATTATGCTCATAATCACTACTCTGTGAGAATGCGCCCTGAGAAAAGGACTCCCCAACGGAACGGCAGTGGCTTATTTACTACTCTATCCCTCTCTAGTGACTAAATTAGCATCTACACTTGTTAAAAAAAGAGGCACTAACCCTGATTAGCATTGAGGGACTTTGGGTCACATATTTGTCCACATGAAAGCATCAGTGTCCAGGAAAGCCCACTGCCCAGCTCTCCCCAGACTGGATGAGGCCCAGCAGGTGACGCATCCGGGTGTGTCTGCAAAGACACCATCACTCACATGCTATGTTACCATCTGTCAGTGCTATGTCATGGTTTCTAAGATCCTCACATCTCCTACTTCCCTCTACCCAACAAGACAGTAAAGCAGCATGAGGTGGGGAAACCAGAGCAACGTGTCCGAGTTCCTCCTCCTGGGGCTCCCCATCCGTCCAGAGCAGCGGGGCCTGTTCTTCGCCCTGTTCCTGGGCATGTACCTGACCACGGTGCTGGGGAACCTGCTCATCATCCTGCTCATCAGGCTGGACTCGCGCCTCCACACCCCCATGTACTTCTTCCTCAGCCACTTGGCCTTCTCTGATGTCTCCTTCTCATCTGTCACTGTCCCTAAGATGCTCACAAACATGCACACTCAGCAACTATCCATCTCCTATAGTGGATGTATTTCCCAGATGTATTTCTTTGTGGCCTTTGCTGGTGTTGACACTTTCCTTCTTTCAGTGATGGCCTTTGACAGGTACGTGGCCATCTGTCAGCCCCTCTACTACACCACCATCATGAGGCAGGAGCTGTGTGTCTCCTTAGTAGCTGGGTGCTGGTTCTTTTCCCTTATCCACTCTCTGTTGCACACCCTGCTCTTGATCCAAGTGTCCTTCTGTGGTGACAATACCATCCCCAACTATTTCTGTGACCTCTCTGCACTCCTGAAGATGGGCTGCTCAGACGTGTCCCTCAATGAGTTTGTCATCTTCACTGAGGGAGGATTGATCTTTACCCTGTCTTTGGGTGGCATCCTGGGCTCCTATGCCCGTATAGGGACCACTGTCCTGAGGGTCCCCTCCACTAAAAGTCTTTTCAAAGCCTTGTCTACCTGTGGCTCCCACCTTCTTGTTGTGTCTTTATACTATGGGACACTTGCCGGAGTTTACTTCTCCTCATCATCCACCTCCAGAGACAAAGACATGATCGCCTCTGTGATGTACACGGTCGTCACCCCCATGCTGAACCCCTTCATCTACAGCCTGAGGAATAGAGATATAAAGCAGGCCTTAGAGGCATTTGTCAATAAGGTGAACTTCTTCAAGTGATGACCTGTAAATCATCTGATTTTAGTCACAAACACCATAAGCTGTATCTCCTAAAATTATGTGAGAAGGTTGATAACTCCATGTAATTTGAAAAGACCATGCATTCTGCTATCAGAGATGTTAATGCATCATCTAGGTCAGATCTGGTAACTTGGTTTGTTAAATATTCTCTATCCTTATTACTTTGTTGTGCTTTTTTTTCATCTCTTACAAGTTATATTCAAAATCTTACAGAAATATTCACACTGTTACAAATGTGTGTTGGCTTCTGCTTTGAGATATGTCACTGTTCATGCATGTATTTTTTCTGTTATGAAGACACAGATCTAGCTTCATGATCTGCTCCCAGTGGACTGATGTTACGTGGTGGGGGCTGAACAAGCTCGCCTCATCTTCAAGTTGATGGTTCACAGCTCTTCCCAGCTCTGCAAAGACGTGTTGGTAGATTGAAGTCAGCTCTATTGGGAATACCTACACTATGGAATGGGAACATCTGTGATGGGGCTCTTTTTAAGTTAAAAGATACTGTATTGTGGATGTATATTTTGACTCCTCCACAGATGCCCATATTCCACCAAAATCCACCAAACCACCTATGCCAGTGCCCTAGCCCCTCACCACACTCACTGCTCACACCCCTTGCTTTCTCCCCTAACAAATAATGTTTTTTCCCTAGTTCAAGATTGTATTTTTTGCTATATTTTGCCAGTATATGCTCTTTGGTTATTTATATTCCACAGATAAGTAAAACCACCCATATCTGCCTTTCACTTTATGACAGTCCTCCAGGATTGTATTGAATATTATATATATATATGTAATATATATATATATATATATATTTCTTTGGGTAGCATGTAAATTAATGTAAATTCTTCCAATCCATATATATTTTTTTTTTGAATGGGGAACAACCAGGTGTAGGCCTGAGGCATAAGGGTGAAAGAATTCATCAGGGGTAATGTGGAAAACAGAGCAGGCAGATTTATCGAAGCACACTGCTAAACGTAGCAACAGGTAAGGCAGGAGAGGTCTGCTGTGCCCCAATCCATAATTCTCTTAATAATGTCTTCTAGTTCGCATTCTATGGATCCTTCATCTCCTTTGTAAAGTTACTGCTAGGTATTCTGTTCTTTCTGTGTAATTGTGAATGGGATTATTTTCTTCGTTTTTCTCTCTTCCAACCTACTGTTTGCATACAGACTGCAACAGACTTTTCAAATTATAATCAACTAACTGTCATTCATTGATATCAATACTGTAGCAACATGAGTAGTAATATATTTACATCTCCTTTCTCGGAATATACAGTAAGAGCTGACATTTCTGGTGCTCTTACGTGCTTGAGCAGGAATGTTCTAATATAACTTTAATAAAAACTTCATACTGATGGTACTCTGATTATCTGCACTTTAAAGTGAAACAAGGTTGAGACAGCATCCAGTGCTGTCCCACAGGGCATTGGCCACATGGGTGTTAGAAGTTGGGTGTTAGAACATCCTGCTTCCAACTAGGTCTCTGGGAAATCCAGAGTGTCCCTGTACCCGAGACACCTTCCCAGGTGGTTCCCCAGTTTAGTCTCTTTGGCCTCTGCACAGGCTCCTCCCCATGGTCTTATAGGAACTGCAGCAATTAACTGCAGGCATTTTTTCACCAAGTGTTTAGGGACTATTTCTTTTTTCTCTCATGGTTTATAAAATGGCATCTTCCTGGCTATTATTTTGAAGTTCAAGGGCAGACTCAAAAAGTCAGGAGGTCATAGGCTCAGGGAGATTTGCTTTGTACTTTTTGCCTGGTGTCCACAACAGAAGCTAAGAACACAGACACTAATTAGAAGGTCATTGACTTAGCAAGAATGGCAGGTCAGAGTGTGCTGTAAATTCTAAGAGGATCAAAAATGTTTCTTCCTATGGATTCCTTATGGGTCTTTGCTTGTAATGTAGATAAAAATATGTCTCCTGCCAGAATTTTGTACGTACATACATATTTATACATACATAGACTGAGAGACAGAGATTGAAAAGACAGTAAGGAAGCGACAGAGAGAGGGACACAAGAGACAGAGAGGGGTAAATGACACAAGGTGATTCTTTTCCTCTCTTTGGCCCAGAGCTCCAGCACCTACTGGGTCCCCAATAGGCAAGTGGGCGCCACTGCTGGGTGTGACCTGCAGTCTCTTAACCAGTCCTTTGATTTCAAGTATCTGCCCTCCCTGCTGCATGACTCCCACATGTTCATCTCTGGCTACTCAGCACAGGTAAGGAAAGGGACTGCAGAGGATAAAGAGAGATGATTTGCTCCCCACTCTGGAGCAGGGATCCTGCCTTTATCCATGAGCAGCAGGGGAAGGATCTGAAATTGTTACAGAGTCAAGGAGTAGGTGTGATGTGGCTTTTTGTTTATGGCAAAACTGACATATGCATGTCACTCCAAGGTGTAGTGTGTGTGGTTGTGTTTTGATGTTTTTATTATGGGCAGTGTTCTGTGGGGCAGTGTCCATGGCATGGGGCCCACGTGCATTCTTCACTGACCCCTTAGTGGCCATTCACAGTGGTCATGCTCTGCATGAGAGGGTCACTCAGGTCACCCCACTGGGCAGGTGTCACATACTGATGGATGGGACCACAGTGCCTGCAGCATGTCCATTGCGGTGCAGTCCTCATCTAGCCCTTAAGTTTGCTCTCTGACATTCAGATCCCATCTGGAAAAAGAGGGTAACTACTCCCACATCCAGCGCTATCCTGAGGAGTAATGACCAATGCAAACAGACTACCCAGGACCTCGCCTGGCTCATAATTGGTGCTCAGAAGAGAGGAGGATTTTTATTCTCTTTCCCCAAGCCAGTGACAGTGTGATGGAGACCCCTGCTTCGCTGCTGCCTGGGGCAGGGCGAGTAGAAATCCAAGATCAGGGGCCCCTGCACACACTGGAGCACACGGCCTGATCTATCCAGGGCTAGAACCCGGACCCTTCCTCATAAGCTCTACCCCAGTCAAGGTCCCAGTCATTCCAGTTGGTTCCTGCTTGTTTCCTCTTATTTCTCAGTGATGCTGACACAGCACACATGAGTGGGCAGCCAGGCCTCCATATGGAGGTCCAGACACTGTTCTTTCGGTGACCATGAACCAAGATAAGCAGAGCCCTCATCAAATTCATGGTCCCTGAGGAGGCCTTGTTGTCCTGCTCCCTGCTAGATTGAGTCAGTAAGGATCCCTCTTCAGTGTCTGTCTGTGTGTGTGTGTGTGTGTGTGTGTGTGTCTAATCTTAACTCTAACCTCACTGCCAAAGGAAGGGTGAGTCTGGAGTCCACCATCAGAGAACTGAGAGACCTCGTTGATCTTCATAGTTTTGTTGCATGAGGATGATCGAGAGCTGATCTGAGGACTGCAAGGGAGAGGGCTGACTGAAATGGTTTTTGTTTGTTTTTTTTTTAATTTAAATTTTATTTTTATATTCCCCATACAATTACAACCCCCCGGCCCCCCACCCTCCATAGAGTGTCTCTGGTTCATAGTTGTTTGTTGATTTTGATATTTTCTTTCTTATAGTTATTCTTTTTCCTGGTCCCTTATTTAAGTTTTCTAGATTCCTGCTATGAGTGAGACCATCCGGTATTTTTCTTTTTCTTTCTGGCTTATTTCGCTGAGCATGATCCCTTCCAGCGCCATCCATGTGGCTGCAAATTGCATGTGTTTATCTTTTTTGATTGCTGAGTGATATTCCATGGTGTATATGTACCACATCTTCTTGATCCAGTCATCTATTTTTGGGCATTTGGGTTGTTTCCAAAGCTTAGCTATTGTAAACAGTGCTGCTATAAACATAGGGGTGCAGGTGCTCTTTGGAATGGATGTTTCTGTGTCCTTTGGGTAAATACCTAGGAGTGGAATTGCTGGATCCTATGGAAGCTCTATGTTTAATAGGTCCAGAAATCTCCACACAGCTCTCCATAGTGGTTGGACCAGTTTGCACTCCCACCAACAGTGCAGAAGAGTTCCTTTTTCTCCACACCCTCGCCAACATTTGTTGTTGCTAGTTTTTTTAATATGTGCCATTCTCACTGGTGTAAGATGGTATCTCATGGTAGTTTTGATTTGCATTTCCCTGATGACAAGTGATGTTGAACATTTTTTCATATGCCTGTTGGCCATTTGCATTTCCTCTTCAGAGAAGTTTCTTTTTAGCTCTTCAGCCTGTTTTTTGACTGGATTATTTTCTTTGTTTTTGTTGAGTCTCATCAGCTCTTTATAGATTTTTGTGATCAGTCCTTTATCATTGGTGTTGTGTGCAAAAATTTTCTCCCGGTCGGTAGGGTTTCTCTTTGTTTTTGTTTTTTTTTTTTTTTTTTTGTCTCTTTTGCTGTGGAGGAGCTCTTTAATTTGATGTAGTCCCAGCTGTTGATCTTTACCTTCACTATCACTGCTTTGAGTGATGTGTCTGTAAAGATGTCTTTGATGTGCGTCATATAATCTCTTGATTTATATTATATTTATACTGATTCTAACTACTGGGGGAGTGAGATGTTTGCAGAGAGTTTAATGATGGATTCTGTCCATAGAGATATATTGTGATTTGGCCTTTTATTGGCTGATTATTGATGTATATTTGCACATTTACATAGTGTATATTTTGTTCCTCATAGTTAAAATAGGATTTATACTATTTATTTATTAAAGCTATGCCTAGGATTTGGTAGAGAATGCATATTAAATCATAGGCATAGAGTCTGGCATGCTGTAGGTTAAAGACAAATATTTGACATTATTATTAGAGTTTGGTTAGGATCCTGGATGGACTTTTGTTGGCAGGGAATAGCAAT
Source organism: Talpa occidentalis (assembly GCF_014898055.3). Classification (NCBI taxonomy): domain Eukaryota; kingdom Metazoa; phylum Chordata; class Mammalia; order Eulipotyphla; family Talpidae; genus Talpa; species Talpa occidentalis. The sequence goes on along the minus strand of NW_023605083.1, from coordinate 40,227,405 downwards.
ATGTCTGATCAGTTACATCCTGCCAATTTCACTCTAGCTTGTGAGAAATCTATTCTATTTCAATTTAGAGAGTTTCAGTCTCTTTAAGAGGAAAAAATATGGATTCTCTCCTGCTGCCCATCTCGTGATTTGCCATGCTTGCCAGTTACTGTCACGTGATCTGTTTGATAGAAAGATGGAAACTCCCTGAAGGTAGAGGCTGCATTTCCTGCTTACTGTTATGAACTCAGTGCTTTGTGGGGAGCCTGGGCCAAGGCAGTTGTTCAAGACATATTTGTAGAATAGAGAAAAATGACCTCAGGTTCTGTGGAGGGAAAACCTGTAGGGTATCATGAGTGTTATGTACCATCAGAGCCCACTGTGACTGGGATTCACACTCCACAGGTGTGAGCAATAAACATATCATGCTGGGCCTCCCCAGTGGTGCAGCAGTTGAGCGCTGGGTTGCGAAGCTGCCCGCAGCCTCTGCAGCGCCGGTTCGATCCCTGGCCGCCAGCAAGGGTCCTGCATGGCGCGCAGACCTCTCCTGCCGCCCGCTGCTCCCTGCAGCAGTGTACTTAGTCAGTCTGTCTGCCCTGTTCCCCGCTCTGGCTCTGGTGAATTCTCTCACCTTCCCGCGCTTCTGACTGTACCCAGTGCTTGCATAAATGAATAAAAAAATCTTTTTAAAAAAATAAATTAAAAAAATCATATTTTAAAAATGTCTTTACATGCCTTCATGTAAAAAGGATATTGCAGGGCCTCCCTGGTGGCGCAGCAGTTGAGCGCTGGGTTGCGAAGCTGCCTGCAGCCTCTGCAGCACCGGTTCGATCCCCGGCTGCTCCCCGGCCACCAGAGGAGGGTCCCGCATGGCGCGCAGACCTCTCCTGCCTCCCGCTGCTCCCCTCAGCAGTGTACTTCATCAGTCTGCCTGCTCTGCTCCCCGGTCTGGCTCTGGTGAATTCTCTCACCCTCTCGCGCTTCTGACTGTACCCAGTGCTTGTATAAATAAATAAATAAATCTTTCAAAAAAAAAAAAAGGATATTGCCAAGTCATTGTAGATAATTCTAGACTTCCTACCTCTCCTTCTTTCCTTCATCACCAGCAGAGACGTGAGCAGCTTGAGATGGGAGAACCAGAGCAGCGTATCCGAGTTCCTCCTCCTGGGGCTCCCCATCCATCCAGAACAGCAGGGCCTGTTCTTCCCCCTGTTCCTGGGCATGTACCTGACCACGGTGCTGGGGAACCTGCTCATCATCCTGCTCATCAGGCTGGACTCGCGCCTCCACACCCCCATGTACTTCTTCCTCAGCCACTTGGCCTTCTCTGATGTCTCCTTCTCATCTGTCACTGTCCCTAAGATGCTCACAAACATGCACACTCAGCAACTATCCATCTCCTACAGTGGATGTATTTCCCAGATGTATTTCTTTGTGGCCTTTGCTGGTGTTGACACTTTCCTTCTTGCAGTAATGGCCTTTGACAGGTACGTGGCCATCTGTCAGCCCCTGCACTACACCACCATCATGAGGCAGGAGCTGCGTGTCTCCTTAGTAGCTGGGTGCTGGTTCTTTTCCCTTATCCACTCTCTGTTGCACACCCTGCTCTTGATCCAAGTGTCCTTCTGTGGTGACAATAACATACCCAACTTCTTCTGTGACCTTACCGCACTCCTGAAGACAGGCTGCTCAGATGTGTCTCTCAATGAGTCCCTCAGTCTTCACTGAGGGAGGATTGCTCTTTACCTTGTCTTCGGGTGGCATCCTGGGCTCCTAAGTCCATATAGGGACTACTATCCTGAGGGTCCCCTCCACTAAAAGTTTCCTTAAAGCCTTCTCTACCTGTGGTTCCCACCTTCTTGTTGTGTCTTTATGCTATGGGACACTTGCCGGAGTTTACTTCTTCTCGTCATCATCCACCTCCAGAGACAAAGACATGATCGCCTCTGTGATGTACATGGTCGTCACCCCCATGCTGAACACCTTCATCTACAGCCTGAGGAATAGAGATATAAAACAGGCCTTAGAGACATTTGTCAGTAAGGTTAACTTCTTCAAGTGGTGACCTGTAAATCATCTGATTTTAGTCACACACACCATGAGCTATATCTCCTAAAATTATGTGAGAAGGTTGATAACTCCATGTAACTTGAAAAGATCATGCATTCTGCTATCAGAGATGTTAATGCATCAACTAGGTCAGATTTGGTGACTTGGTTTGTTAAACATTCTTTATCCTCATTTCTTTTTTCTGCCTTTTTTTCATCTCTTACAAGTTATGTGCAAAATCTTATAAATATATTTCACACATTACAAATGTGTTTTGCCTTCTACTTTGAGATATGTCAGTGTCACCTATGTATTTTTTCTGTTATGTTATGAAAACACACATGTAGCTTCATGATCTGCTCCCCGTGGACTGATTTCATGGGGTGGGGGCTGAGCGGGCTTCCTTCATCTTCAAGTTGATGGTTCACAGCTCTTCCCAACTCCACAATGTCATGTTGGTAGATTGAAGTCAGCTATTATGGAAATACTTACACTATGGAATTGGGAAATACTATGATAGGGCCCTTTTCCATTTAAAATGTTATTATAATTGTGTATCAACAACAAAAAAAAAAAACCAGACACTTATAAACCAGAGACATCCTGCAGGGGAGGAGGAGGGAGAGGGAGCAGAGGGAGGGTGGGAGGAGCACAGGGGACTGTGGTGATGGTGCACGGGTGCCTTGGGGAAGGAAATTCTAGGGGACTCAATCTGAGGGGGTGGAGGGAAGCAAATATTGTCAAAAAAAATTTTTTAAATGATAAATGTTAAAAAAAGAATAAAAAAATAAATGATAAATGATAAATGTTAAAAAAAGAAGAATAAAAAAATAAATAAAATGTTATTAAAATTGTTTCTATATATTTTTACTCTTCCACAGGTGCCCATATTGCACCACCATCCACCCACCACCCGTGCCAATGCCCTGGCCTCCCTCCTCCACTCATTGCTCCCACTCCCCTGTTCTCTCTGATAACAAATGATTTTCACCCATAGTTCAAGATGTTTTTTTGCTGTATGTTACCAGTTTATGCTGTTTGCTTATTTATATTTCGCAGATAAGTAAAACCACCCATATCTGCCTTTCAGTTTATGACGTTCCACCAGGATTGTATTGAATATATGTATTTCCTTGGGTAGTATGTCTGTGTTGGTATGTTGATTCTTCCAATCCATATTTATTTATTTATTTTTTTTTTGAGTAGGGGACAATCATGCGTAGGCCCAAGGCACAAGGGTGAAAGAATTCATCAGTGACAATGTGGAAAACAGAACAGGCAGATTTATTGAACCACACTATTAAGAGTAGCAACAGGTGAGACAGGAGAGGTCTGCTGTGCCCCAATCCATAATTCTTTTAATAACGTCTTATAGTTTTCACTGCATGGATCCTTCCCCTCCTTTGTTGAGTTTACTCCCAGGTATTCTATTCTTTCTGTGTAATTGTGAATGGGATGATTTTCTTCATTTTTATCTCTTCTAACCTATTGTTTGCATATGGAACTGCAACTGACCTTTCAAATTATAAATCAACTAAGTGAGTCATTCATTCATATCAATACTATATCAACATCAATGATCATATATTTACTTCTTTCTTGGAATATACGTAATAAGAGCTGACATGGTGCTCTTACGTGCATTAGCAGGAGCGTTCTAATATAACTTTAATAAAAACTTCATACTGATGGTACACTGATTATCTGCACTTTACATGAAACAAGGTTGAAGCAAGTTGAGAGAAGTTACGTGTTCAGAGCCAACAATGAATGACAGGCAGAGCCGGCATCCCGTGCTCTCTGACCAGGGCATTGGCTACATGGGTATTGGAAGATGACTAAGTCATCCTGCTTCCCAACTGGATCTATGGGCAACCCAGAGTGTCCCTGTACCCAAGACACCATTCCAGGTAGTTCCCAGCTTAGTCTCTTTGGCCTTGCACAAGCTTCTCTCCAAGGCCTGATAGGAATTACAGGCAATTAATTGCTGGCATATTTTCACCAAGAGTTTAGGGACCATTTCTTTGTCCTTTCGTAGTTTATAAAATGGTGCTGGAGACCCGCTCCAGCAGAGTGTCATGTCAGGAGTCCCTGAAAGGAGAGGATGATGTTGGCGAAAACTTGGGGGTCTGAGGGGAAGTGGAGTGAGGTAGACACAGACATTATCTCTGGTGCAAGTATCTCCTGCTGAGGGTCTCAGCGGGCCTTTATTTATACATCAGAAATTCTTTATGTGATCATTACATCATGCAATCATGTGATTTCACTTTTCCATTGTTTCAGAAATTATTAATGATCATTAACAGTGCACAGTCCTTTTTCTAATTTTCCCAGTATATGATTAACTTGGTTGCTTGGTTACATTTACATGGCTACATATTTTCCTCGGTGATATATGTTATTCAGAAAGTAGAAACAAGTGCGACACACAATGTGATCCAAGCAGTCAAGCTAGGTAACTGAAACAAGGCTAAGCGGGCATTGTAAAATTGAGGGCGGCCTTCTCTTTTCTATATAGAACCAAGGGGTCCCGGTGCCATGAGAACAGCATGTGGTGTGTTTTTCGCGGACCATTTCACCTCCCAGGGCGCCTCAGGGCCTTCTCTAGAGGGAACTTTTACCGGGCTCAGTTCTATTAAGTGTGGTTTGTTACAAATTGGAGGACATGGAGAATTATTGGAAACCATTTCATTATCAATCATGTTGGAAGGTACATTTTTTCAAACGACTGAGGTGTGCATTACCGAAACTGGCATTGAAGCCAACACTCATTGTGATATTCTAAGCTTATAGAAAATTTCCAGGGTTTCAATAACTGCCACAAACAAATGAAAGGAAGCAGCAGGAGCCAGCTATGGAGTTTTCTGACTTTTCAGAAATCTTCCCCATGCCCGGACCTTTGTCAGACGGCATGAGTAGCATGGCCGGCACCAAAATGGCATCCTCCTGGCTATTGCTCTGACGTTCAAGGACCGACACAGAAAAGTCAGGAGGTCATAGACTCAGAGATTTGCTTCATACTTTTTGCCTGGTGTCCACAACAGAAGCTAAGAACACTTTTTAACACTTGTTAAAAAAGATACACTAACCCTAATTAGCATTGAGAGGCTTTGGGTCACATATTTGTCCACGACAGCATCAGTGTCCAGGCTGGAAGAGGCCCCAGCAGGTGAGAGCAGGTGAGAGCATCGAGGTGTGTCGGCACAGACACTGTCACTCACATGCTATGTGACCATCTATCACTGCTGTGTCACTGTTTCTAAGATCCTGACATCTCCTACTTCCCTCTACCCCAGAAGACAGTAAAGCAGCATGAGTTGGGAGAACCAGAGCAGCGTGTCCGACTTCCTCCTCCTGGGGCTCCCCATCCATCCCTGTTCCTGGGCATGTACCTGACCACGGTGCTGGGGAACCTGCTCATCATCCTTCTCATCAGGCTGGACTCGTGCCTCCACACCCCCATGTACTTCTTCCTCAGCCACTTGGCCTTCGTTGATGTCTCTTTCCCATCTGTCACTGTCCCTAAGATGCTCACAAACATGCACACTCAGCAAGTATCCATCTCCTATAGGGGATGTATTTCCCAGGTGTATTTCCTTTTGTTCTTTGCTTGTCTTGATAGTTTCCTTCTTGCAGTGATGGCCATCTGTCAGCCCCGCCACTACACCACCATCATGAGGCAGGAGCTGTGTGTCTCCTTAGTTGCTGCATCCTGGTTCTTTTCCTTTATCCACTCTCTGTTGCACACTCTGCTCTTGATCCAAGTGTCCTTCTGTGGTGACAATACCATCCCCCACTTCTTCTGTGACCTCCCTGCACTCCTGAAGATGGGCTGCTCAGAGGTGTCCCTCAGTGAGTTGGTCATCTTCACTGAGGGAGGAGTGGTCTTTTCCCTTTGTTTGGGTGGCATCCTGGGCTCCTATGTCCATATAGGGACCACTGTCCTGAGGGTCCCTTCCACCAAAAGTCTCTTCAAAGCTTTCTCTACCTGTGGCTCTCACCTTCTTGTTGTGTCTTTATACTATGGGACCACTGCAGGAGTTTACTTCTCCTCATCATCCACCTCCAGAGACAAAGACATGATCGCCTCTGTGATGTACATGGTCGTCACCCCCATGCTGAACCCCTTCATCTACAGCCTGAGGAATAGAAATATAAAACAGGCCTTAGAGACTTTTCTCAATAAGATTAGCTACAAGTGACAACCTGTAAATCATCTGATTTTATCATGAACACCATGAGATATATCTCCTAAGATTATCTGAGAGGGTTGATAACTCCATGTAACTCTTAGAAGATGGGGGTTAGAAGATTCTGCTTCCCAACTGGATCTCTGGGCAACCCAGAGTGTCCCTGTACCCAAGACACCCTCCCAGGTGGTTCCCCAGTTTGGTCTCTTTGGCCTCTGCACAGGCTCCTCCCCAAGGTCTGATAGGAACTGCAGCAATTAACTACTGGCATTTTTTTCACCAAGAGTTTAGGGACTATTTCTTTGTCCTCTCATGGTTTATAAAATGGCATCTTCCTGGCTATTATTTTGAAGTTCAAGGGCAGACACAAAAAGTCAGGAGATCATAGACTCACAGAGATTTGCCTCATGCTTTTTGCCTGGTGTCCAATACAGAAGCTGAGGACACAAACACTGTGTTAGAAGGTCATTGACGTAGCAAAAATGGCAGGTCAGACTGTGCTGTAAATTCTAAGAGAAAAAAAAATATATTTCTTCCTATGGATTCTTTATGGGTCTTTGCTTGTAATGTAGATACAAATATGTCTCCTGCCAGAATTTTGTATGTACATACATATTTATACATACATAGACTGAGAGACGGAGATTGAAAAGACAATAGGAAGAGACACAGAGAGACAAGAGACAGAGAGGGGTAAATGACACGAGGTGATTCTTTTCCTCTCTTCGTCCCAGAGCTCAAGCACCTACTGGGTCCCCAATAGGCAAGTGGGCACCACTGCTGGGTGTCACCTGCAGTCTCTTAACCAGTCCTTTGATCTCAAACACCTGCCCTCCCTGCTGCATGACTCCCACATGTTCATCTCTGGCTACTCAGCACAGGTAAGGAAAGAGACTGCAGAGGGTAAAGAAAGAAGATGTGCTCCCCACCCTGGAGCAGGGATCCTGCCTTTATCCCTGAGCAGCAGGGGAAGGATCTGAAAATGTTACAGAGTCAAGTAGTAGGTGTGATGTGGCTTTTTGTTTATGACAAAACTGACATATGCATGTCACTCCAAGGTTTAGTGTGTGTGGTTGTGTTTTGATGTTTCCATTATCAGCAGTGTTTCTGTGGGGCAGTGTCGATGGCATGGGGCTCACGTGCATTCTTCACTGACCCTCTAGTGGCCATTCACAGTGGTCATGCTCTGCATTGACCACTCAGGTCACTCAGGTCTCCCATTGGGCAAGTGTCACATACTGACGGATGGGACCACAGTGCCTGCAGCATGTCCATTGTGGTGCAGTCCTCATCTAGCCCTTAGGTTTGCTCTCTGACATTCAGATCCCGTCTGGAAAAAGAGGGTAACTACTCCCACATACAGTGCTATCCTGAGAAGTAATGGGACAATGCAAACAGACTACCCAGGTCCTTGTCTTTCTCATGATGGGTGCTCAGAAGAGAGGAGGATTTTTATTCTCTTTCCCCAAACCAGTGCCAGTGTGATGGAGACCCCCACTTCGCTGCTATCTGGGGCAGGGGGAGTAGAAGCCTAAGAATGGGGGCCCCTGCACACCCCTCACACACTGCAGCACACGGCCTGATCCATCCAGGGCTCGGGACCCAGAACCTTCCTCACAAGCCCTGCCCCAGTCAAGGTCCCATTTGGTCCAGTTGGTCCCTGCTTGTTTTCTCTGGTTCTCAGTGAGGCCAAGAACCTTTCCTCTGTTCTCAGGGAGAACCAGAGTGGGCAGCCAGGCCTCCACATGCGGCGCCAGACACTGTCCAGTTGGTGGCCGTGAACCAAGATAAGCAGAGCCCTCAGCAAGTTCATGGTCCCTGAGTAGGTCTCGCTGTCCTGCTCCCTGCTTGATTGATTCAGTAAGGATCCCTCTTCAGTGTGTGTGTGTGTGTGTGTGTGTGTGTGTCTAATCGTAACTCCAATCTAACTGCAAAAGGAAGGGGGAGTCTGGAATCCACCATCAGAGAACTTAGAGACCTCGTTGACCTTTATATCTTTGTCCGGATTGTTTTCCCATCTATGAAATGAAGGGTATAATTACCTTATATATCATATAATCTCTAGATTTATATTGTATTTATATTTATTCTGTCTACTGGGGAAGTGAGATGTTTGCAGAGTTTAATGGTGGATTCTGTCCATAGAGATATATTCTGATTTGGCCTATTTTTTGCTGATTATTGATGTATCTTTGCACATGTAGCTAATGTATATTTTGTTCCTCATTGTTAAAAAATATGATTTACACTATTGCTTTATTAGGGCGATGCCTAGGATTTAGTAGAAAGCACATATGAAACCTTAGGATAGGGCCTGGCATGCTATAGGTTACAGACAAAGATTGGACATTTTTATTAGAGTTTAAGATCCTGAATGGACTTTTGTTGACAGGGAATAGCAATATCTCTGATCAGTTGCATCCTGCCAATTTCACTCTAGCTTGTGAGAAATCACCAGGTATTCTTTTCCATTTAGAGAGTTTCAGGTCTCTTTAAGAGGAAGTTATGGATTCTCTCCTGCTGCCCAGCTCATAACTTTGCCATGCGTGCCAGTTTCTGTCATGTGACCTTGGCAATGATAGAAAAATGGAAACTCCTTGAAAGCAGAGGCTGCATTTCCTGCTTGCTGTTATGGACTCAGTGCTTTGTGCGGGGCCTGGACCAAGGCAGTTGTTCAACACATGTTTGTGAATAGAGAAAAATGTCCTCTGGTTCTGCGGAAGGAAAGCTTTGTAGGGTATCGTGAGGTCTTAGTACCCTCAGAGCCTGCTGTGACAGAAGGAGCCACACATCCACAGATGTGAGCAATAAACAGATCATGCTTTAAAAATCATGCCTTCGTGTAAAAAGAATCTTGCCAAGTCATTGCAGATAATTCTAGACTTCCTACCTCTCCTTCTTTCCTTCATCCCCGGCAGAGACATGAGCAGCATGAGGTGGGAGAACCAGAGCAGCGTGTCCGAGTTCCTCCTCCTGGGGCTCCCCATGCGTCCAGAGCAGCGGAGCCTGTTCTTCGCCCTGTCCCTGGGCATGTATCTGACCACGGTGCTGGGGAACCTACTCATCATCCTGCTCATCAGGCTGGACTCCCGCCTCCACACCCCCATGTACTTCTTCCTCAGCCACTTGGCCTTCGCTGATGTCTCCTTCTCATCTGTCACTGTCCCAAAGATGCTCACGAACATGCACACTCAGAAGCTGTCCATCTCCTATAGGGGATGTATTTCCCAGGTGTATTTCTTTATGTTCTTTGCCGGTCTTGACAGTTTTCTTCTTGCAGTGATGGCCTATGACAGGTACGTGGCCATCTGTCAGCCCCTCCACTACACCACCATCATGAGGCAGGAGCTGTGTGTCTCCTTAGTAGCTGTGTGCTGGTTCTTTTCCCTTATCCACGCTCTATTGCACACCCTGCTCTTGATCCAAGTGTCCTTCTGTGCTGACAATACCATCCCCAACTTCTTCTGTGACCTCCCTGCACTCCTGAAGATGGGCTGCTCAGACGTGTCCCTCAATGAGTTTGTCATCTTCACTGAGGGAGGAGTGGTCTTTTCCCTATCTTTGGGTGGCATTCTGGGCTCCTATGTCCGTATAGGGAAGACTGTCCTGCAGGTCCCCTCCACTAAAAGTATCTTTAAAGCCTTTTCTACCTGTGGCTCCCACCTTCTTGTTGTGTCTTTATACTATGGGACAGCTGCAGGAGTTTACTTCTCCTCATCATCCACCTCCAGAGACAAAAACATGATCGCCTCTGTGATGTACATGGTCGTCACCCCCATGCTGAACCCCTTCATCTACAGCCTGAGGAATAGAGATATAAAACAGGCCTTAGAGACTTTTCTCAATAAGATCACCTTCAAATGACGACCTGTAAATCATCTGATTTTAGTCATGAACACCATGAGATGTATCTCCTAAGATTGTGTGAGAGGGTTGATAACTCCATGTAACTTGGAAAGAACATGCCTTCTCCTGTCAATGATGTTAATGCATCGACTTGGTCAAATTTGGTAACTTGGTTTGTTAAATATTCTTTATCCTCATTACTTTATTCTGCTTTTTTTTATCTCTGACAAGTTATGTGCAAAATCTTATAAAAATATTTCACACAATTGCAAATGTGGGTTGCCTTCCACTTGAGATATGTCAGTGTCTGATATGTATTTTGTCTGTTATGTTATGAAGACACAGATCTAGCTTTTTGATCTGCTCCCAGTGGACTTATGTTATGTGGTGAGGGGTTGAGCTGCTTGCCTCATCTTCAAGTTGATGATTTACAGCTTTTCCCAACTCTACAATGACATGGTGGTAGATTTTAGTCCGCTATAATGGGCATATGTGCACTATGGAATTGGGAAATACTGTGATAGAGCCATTTTTAATTTAAAAATATTACATAATTGTCATATATAATTTTACCCCTCCACATGTGCCCATATTCCACCACCATCCACCAAACCACCCATATTTGCCATAGCCCCTCCACCCTTTCACACCTCCATCCCCTTGGTCTCTCTCATTATGAGTTAACTATTGTCCCTTAGTTCAAAGATTTTTTTTTTGGCTGTATTTTACCAGTTAATGCTTTTTGGTTTCTATATTCCAGAGATGAGTAAAACCGCCTAGTATCTGCCTTTCATTGTATGGCTTATTTCACTTACCATCACCACCTTGAGGCCATCCACGTTGCAGTGTGTAGTATTCCACTGAGCACATGTAATCTACAATTTCTTTACCGATTTGTCGATGGGCACTTAGGTTGGTTCCATGACTGGCACTTGTGGCCAGCACTGCTGTGAGTATACAGTTGCATAAGTCTTTTTGTATTAGAGATTTCATATCCAGGGTAAATGCCTGATGGAGATGTGCAATGATCATATGGGATTTTCATTTTTTGTATTTTCTGAAAAAAGCTCCATACCATTTCTATAGAGGCTGCACCAACTTGCATTCTGACCATGGATGTGTGCTTTTTTTTTCCCATATCCTCACCATTTTTTCCTTCCATTCTTTTAAATATGGCCATTCTCACAAGAGTGAGGCGCTATCTCATTGTGGTTTTGATTTACATTTCCTTTATTAGAAGTGAAGACAAACTTTTTTTCCCATATAACCATTGACCAACTGTATATTTTCTTTGGAGAAGTATCTATTGCAGCCTTTTTCCCATGTTGTAGTTGGGTTGTTTTGGGTTCATGTACATATACATGAAATAAATCTTTATAAATACATATATATATGTATGTACATATATATACACATACATATATGTATATATAAAGATATATTTAATTATAAAAGAACTGGGCTAGAGGTCAGCGGCTCGGGAGGGTGAGAGGATTCACCAGAGACATTGCGGGGAGCAGAACAGGCAGATGGACCAATAATACTGATGAGGGGAGCAGTGGGCGAGGCAGGAGTGGTTTGCCTCGCCACGTGGGATTCTTCCCAGCTGGCTAGGAATGGAACCCGCACTGCAGAGGCTACAGACAGCTTCACAGCATGGTGCTAAACCCACTCTGCCCCCAGGGAGACCCTGTTTTGTGTTTTTGTTGTCGAATGGGTTCTTGTATACCTTACATAAGATCCCTTATTAGTTGTGTAATGTGTACATATATTCTCCCACTTAGTAGACTGTCTTTTTAATATGCTAATATTTTCTTTTACTGTACAAATATTTTTAATTTCCTTTAGTTCTAATTATTTATTTTTGTTGTATTTTCCCTTGTTGTAGGGGTCAGTTCTCTAAAGATGTCTGCATGGTCGATGTGGGGAATATAAAAATAAAATTTATTATTTAAAAAAAAATAAAAAATAAAAAAAATAAAAATAGCAGATCATTAAAAAAAAAAGAAATATGTCATCTCTAGTGTCTTTGTATTTTATGGTTTGAGGTCTTATATCCAAGTCTTTAATTGATTTTTAATTTATTTATATGCTGTTTATTCACATTGGTTTACATTATTGCATTTGTTTTAGGGGTTATCAGTTCAAATCTCTACATATATATGTTCAGACCACACCTACCACCAGGATTGTATTCAATCTATATATTTCTTTGGGTAGTATGTCTGTGTTAGTAATGTAAATTTTTCCAATCATTATCTTCTTTTTTTGGTGAGGAAGAATCAGGTATATGCCAAATGTTCAGGGTAAAAGAATTCATCAGAGACAGAGTGGAAAACTGAACAGGCAGTTTATTGAAGCACAGTGCTAAAAGTAGCAACAGGTAAGGCAGGAGAGGTCTGCTGTGCCCCAATCCATAATTCTCTTAATAATGTCTTACAGATCTCATTGTGTGGATCCTTCATCTCCTTTGTTAAGTTTACTCCTAGGTAGTCTATTCTTTCTGATAATTGTGGATGGGATTATTTCCTTCCTTTTTCACTCTTCTAACCTATTGTTTTCATATAGAACTGCAACTGACTTTTTTAATTATATATCAACTATCATTCATTCATAACAATACTATATCAACATGAATGATCATATATTTATTTTCCTTTCTTGGAATATACAGTAAGAACTGACATTTATGGTGCTCTTACGTGCTTTAGCAGGAATGCTCTAATATAACTTTAATAAAAACTTGATACTGATGGTACTCTGATTATCTACACTTTAAAGTTAACAAGGTGAAACAACTTCTGAAACAAGGTTGCAGAAGTTACAATGAATGGCATGCAGAGCCCAGCATCCAGTGCTGTCTGACCAGGGCATTGGCCACATGGGTTTTAGAAGTTGGGTGTTAGAAGATCCTGCTTCCCAACTGGATCTCTGGGCAACCTAGAGTGTCCATGTACCTGAGACACCCCCACAGGTAGTTCCCTAGTTCATTCTCTTTGGCCTCTATATGGGCTCCTCCCCAAGGTCTGATAGGAACTGCAGCAATTAACTGCAGTCATTTTCACCTAGTGTTTAGGGACTATTTCTTTGTCCTCTCATGGTTTATAAAATGGCATCTTCCTGGCTATTATTTTCAAGTTCAAGGGCAGACACAAAAAGTCAGGAGGTCATAGACTCATGGAGATTTGCTCCATACTTTTTGCCTGGTGTCCACAACAGAAGCTAAGAACACAAACACTAAATTAGAAGGTCATTGACGTAGCAAGAATGGCAGGTCAGAATGTGCTTTTATACTTAGAGGAAAAAAAATATGTTTCTTCCTATGGATTCCTTACGGGTCTTTGCTTGTAATGTAGATAAAATATGTCTCCTACCAGAATTTTGTATGTACCTACATATATATACATACATAGGCTGAGACAGAGATTGAAAAGATGGTAAGGAAGAGACAGAGAGAGGGACACAAGAGACAGAGAGGGGTAAATGACACGAGGTGATTTTTTTCCTCTCTTTGGCCCAGAGCTCAAGCACCTACTGGGTCTCCATAAGGCAAGTGGGCACCACTGCTGGGTATGAGCTTCATTCTCTTAATCAGTATTTGATTTCAATTATCTGCCCTCCCTCCTGCATAGCTCCCACATATTTATCTCTGGCTAAATCACAGGTAAGTAAAGAGATTGCAGAGTGTAAAAAGAGACATGTGGTGCCCACTCTGGAGCAGGAATCTTGCCTTTATCCATGAGCAGCAGGGGAAGGATCTGAAATTGTTACAGAGTCAAGTAGTAGGTGTGATGTGGCTTTTTGTTTATGACAAAACTGACATATGCATGTCACTCCAAGGTTTCGTGTGTGGTTGTTTTGATGTTTTCATTTCTGCAGTGTTTTTGTGGGGTACCGTCTACTACATGGGACTCACGTGCATTCTTCACTGACCCCTTAGTGGCCATTCACAGTGGTCATGCTCTGCATTGAGAGGGTCACTCAGGTCACCCCACTGGGCAGGTGTCACATGCTAATGGATGGGACCACAGTGCCTGCAGCATGTCCATTGCGGTGCAGTCCTCATCTAGCCCTTAAGTTTGCTCTCTGACATTCAGATCCCATCTGGAAAAAGAGGGTAACTACTCCCACATACAGTGCTGACATGAGGAGTAATGACCAATGCAAACAGACTACCCAGGACCTCGCCTGGCTCATGATTGGTGTTCAGAAGAGAGGAGGATTTTTATTCTCTTTCCCCAAACCAGTGCCAGTGTGATGGAGACCCCCACTTTGCTGCTGCCTGGGGCAGGGCGAGTAGAAGTCTAAGATCAGGGGCCCCTGCTCACCCTCACACACTGTGCACATGGCCTGATCCATCCAGGGCTAGAACCCAGACCCTTGCTCACAAGCCCTGCTCCAATCAAGGTGCCAATCAGTCCAGTTGATTCCTGCTTGTTTCCTCTGTTTCTCAGTGAGGCTGACACATCTCACATGAATGGGCAGCCAGACCTCCACATGGGGGTCCCGACACTGTCCTCTCAGTGCCCGTGAGCCAAGATAAGCAGAGCCCTCAGCAAGTTCATGGTCCCTGAGTGGGCCTTACTGTCCTGCTCCCTGCTTGACTGAGAGTTAGTGAGGGTCCCTCATCAGTGTGTGTGTGTGTGTGTGTGCGCGTGTGTCTAATTAACTCTAACCTCACTGCCAAAGGAAGGGTGCGTCTGGAATCCACCATCAGAGAACTGAGAGACCTCATTGGTCTTTATATCTTTGTCTTGAGTGTTTTCCCATCTATGAAATGAAGGGCATAATTACCTTACATATCATATAATCTTTAATTTATATTCATATTTATTCTAACTACTGGGGGATTGAGATGTTTGCAGAGAGATTAATGATAGATTCTGTCCCTAGAGATATATTGTTATTTGGCCCTTTTTTGCTGGTTATTGATGTATATTTGCACATTTAGATAGTGTATATTTTGTTCCCCATAGTGAAAGTGGGGTTTATGCTATTGATTTATAGGGCTATGCCTAGGATTTGGTAGAGAGTGCATATCAAACCATAGGCGTAGATCTGGCATGCTGTAGGTTAAAGACAAAGATTTGACAATATTTTTAGAGTTTGTTTAAAATCCTGGATGGGCTTTTGTTGACAGGGAATAGCAAAATGTCTGATCAGTTATGGCCCTGCCAATTTCACTCTAGCTTGTGAGAAATCTATTCTATCTCAATTTAGAGAGTTTCAGTCTCTTTAAGAGGAAATTGTGGATTCTCTCCTGCTGCCCAGCTCATGACCTTGCCATGCGAGCCAGTTACTGTCATGTGACCTGCAATGATAGAAAGATGGAAACTCCTTGAAGGTAGAGGCTGCATTTCCTGCTTAGGGGGAACCCAGAGTGTCCCTGTAGCCAAGACACCATCCCAGGTGGTTCCCCAGCTTAGTCTCTTTGGCCTCTGCACAGGCTTCTCCCCAAGGTCTGAGAGGAATTACAGGCAATTAATTCCTGCCATTTTTTCACCAAGAGTTTAGGGACCATTTCTTTGTCCTCTCGTGGTTTATAAAATAGCATCCTCCTGGCTATTGCTCTGATGTACAAGGACAGACACGGAAAAGTCAGGAGGTCGTGGACTCGCAGAGATTTGCTTCATACTTTTTGCCTGGTGTCCATAACAGATACTGAATTAGAAGGTCATTGACGTAGCAAGAATGGCAGGTCAGAGTGTGGTGTAAATTCTAAGAGAAAAAAATATATATTTCTTCCTATGGATTCCTTATGGGTCTTTGCTTGTAATGTAGATATAAATATATCTCCTGCCAGAATTTTGTAAGTACATACATATTTATACATACATAAACTGAGAGACAGAGATTGAAAAGACGATAGGAAGAGACAGAGAGTCGGACACAAGAGACAGAGAGGGGTAAATGACACGAGGTGATTCTTTTCCTCTCTTCGGCCCAGAGCTCAAGCACCTACTGGGTCCCCAATAGGCAAGTGGGCACCACTGCTGGGTGTCACCTGCAGTCTCTTAGCCAGTCCTTTGGTTTCCAGTATCTGCCCTCCCTGCTGCATGACTCCCCCATGTTCATCTCTGGCTACTCAGCACAGGTAAGGAAAGAGACTGCAGAGTGTAAAGAGAAAAGATGTGCTCCCCACCCTGGAGCAGGGATCCTGCCTTTATCCATGAGCAGCAGGGGATGGAGGATCTGAAATTGTTATAGAGTCAAGCAGTAGGTGTGATGTGGCTTTTTGTTTATGACAAAACTGACATATGCATTCACCCAAGGTTTAGTGTGTGTGTTGTGTTTTGATGTTTTCATCATAGGCAGTGTTTCTGTGGGGCACCACCCATGGCATGGGGCCCACGTGCCATCCTCACTGACCCCTTGTGGCCGTTCACAGTGGTCATGCTCTGCATTGAGAGGGTCACTCGGTCTCCCACACAGGGCAGGTGTCACATACTAATGGATGGGACCTCAATGCCTGCAGCAGGTCCCACTGGGGCCCAATCCTTGCTTGTCCTTACATATTTTTGCCTTTATATTCAGATCCCTCCCTGGGAACGGAGGGTAACTACTCCCACATAATCGGTGTTCTGAGAAACAATGGGCCAATGAAACAGACCACCTAGGACCTCGCCTGGCTCATGATTGGGGCTCAGAAGAGAGGAGGAGTTTTATTCTCTTTCCCCAAGCCAGTGCCAGTGTGATGGAGACCCCCACTTAGCTGCTGTCTGGGGCAGGGTGAGTAGACACCTAAGAACAGGGGCCCCTGCACACCCTCACACACTGGAGCACACAGCCTGATCCATCCAGGGCTCAGGACCCAGTGCCTTCCTCACAGCTCTGCCCCGGTCAAGGTCCCAGTCAGTCCAGTTGGTCCTGCTTGTTTCCTGGCTTCTCAGTGAGGCTGACACAGCTCACATGAGTGGGCAGCCAGATCTCCACATGGGGTCCAGAAACTGTCTCCTCGGTGGCCATGAACCAAGACAATCAGAGCCCTCAGCAAGTTCATGGTCGCTGAGTGGGCCTCATTGTCCTGCTCCTGCTTGATTGAGAGTCAGTGCAGATCCCTCCTCAGTGTCTGTGTGTGTGTGTGCGCGCGCGCATGTGTGTGTCTAATCCTAACTCTAACCTCACTGCCAAAGGAAGGGTGCGTCTGGAATCCACCATCAGAAAACTGAGAGACTTCATTGGTCATTATATCTTTGTCCTCAGTTTTTTCCCATCTATGAAATTAGGACTACTTTATATATCATCCAGTGAAGGTTATAACTACTTTATGTATCATATAATCTCTAGATATACATTAATTAAAGTGTGTGAAATCATTTTGTTAGTTGTGTGATACACCAGTAATGTTTGATAACTCTTGACAAAGGAATGACAAATGATGTCATACTTATGTCCCCTTATTCTAACTACTGGGGGTGTGACATGTATGTAGAGGGTTAAATGGTGGAGTCTGGCCAGAGACAGATATTGTGATTTGGTCTTTTTTGCTAATTATTCATGTATCTCTGCATCTTTAGATAAAGTATATTTTATTCCTCATTGTTAAAATAGGATTTATACTATTGATTTATTAGGGCTATGCCTAGGATTTAGGTAAAAAGTGCATGAAACCATAGCGTAGAGTCTGGCATGCTCTATGTTTAAGATAAATATTTAACAATATTAATAGTGTTGATTTGGGAAGCTGGATGGACTTCTGTTAAAAGGAAATCAGCAATATCTCAGATCAGTTACGATACTGCCAGTTTCACTCTAGCTTGTGAGAAATCACCAGGTATTCTTTTCCAATTTAGAGAGTGTCAGGTCTCTTCAAGAGGAAGTTATGGATTCTCTCCTGCTGCCCATCTCATGACTTTGCCATGCGTGCCAGGTACTGTCATGTGACCTGCAATGATAGAAAGATGGAAACTCCTTGAAGGTAGAGGCTGCATTTCCTGCTTGCTGTTACGGACTCAGTGCCTTGTGAGGAGCCTGGGCCAAGGCAGTTGTTCAAGACATATTTGTGGAATAGAGAAAAATGCCCTCTGGTTCTGTGGAAAGAAACTTTGTAGGGTATCATGAGGTCTTACGTACCCTCAGAGCCCGCTGTGACAGACTGGGAGTCACACAACCACAGGTGTGAGCAGTAAACAGATCATGGTTCAAAACTCATGCCTTCAGGTAAAAAGGATATTGCAGTGTCCTTGTGGCTAATTCTATACTTCCTACCTCCCCTTCTTTCCGTCATCCCCGGCAGAGACATGAGCAGCCTGAGGTGGGAGAACCAGAGCAGCGTGTCTGAGTTCCTCCTCCTGGGGCTCCCCATCCGTCCAGAGAAAAGGAGCCTGTGTTTTGCCCTTTTCCTGGGCATGTACCTGACCACGGTGCTGGGGAACCTGCTCATCATCCTGCTCATCAGGCTGGACTCGCGCCTCCACACCCCCATGTACTTCTTCCTCAGCCACTTGGCCTTCACTGACGTCTCCTTCTCATCTGTCACTGTCCCTAAGATGCTGTCCAACATGCACACTAATCACAAGTCCATCCCCTATGCTGGATGCATAGTTCAGATGTACTTTTTCATAGTGTTTTTTTGTCTTGACAGTCTCCTTCTTGCAGTGATGGCCTATGACAGGTACGTGGCCATCTGTCAGCCCCTCCACTACACCACCATTATGAGGCAGGAGCTGTGTGTTTCCCTAGTAGCTGGGTCCTGGCTCTTCTGCTGTCTCCATTCTCTGTTGCACACTCTGCTCTTGGCCTGACTGTCCTTCTGTGCTAACAATACCATCCCCCACTTATTCTGTGACCTCACTACACTCCTGAGGATGAGCTGCTCAGACGTGTCACTCAATGAGTTGGTGGTCCTCATTGAGGGGGGAATACTTGTCATTCTGTCTTTGAGTGGCATCTTCGGCTCCTATGTCCGGATTTGGTCCATGGTGCTAAGAGAACCCTCTGCTAAGAAATTCTTCAAAGTCCTTTCTACCTGTGGCTCCCATCTGCTTGTTGTGTCTTTATACTATGGGACCGCTGCAGAAGTTTATTTTTTCTCATCATCCACCTCCAGTGATAAAAACATAATTGCGTCTGTGATGTATATGATAGTCACCCCCATGCTGAACCCCTTCATCTACAGCCTGAGAAACAGAGACATGAAACGTGCCCTGGAAACTATTGTTAAGCGGGCCAAGTTCCTTATGTCAAAAGACTTGATCTGAATGTATTACATAGTCCGATGAGCTAGGAAACCATCTACCCTTGACCGACATCTGAATGTCCAGTTGAATGGGCTGCATGTAGAGCCCAGGGAAGTTGGCCTCTCCCGTGTCCCTCTCTGTTGATGTCCGCCAGTTGTGTTTACCCAGACTGACTCATTGATTGTGATGTTTTCTTAACAATTCTTGGGATACACAAGTCCTTATTGTAACATGAACAGGATTGGGGGCAGGAGAGGCGTGAGGATGCCAACTGGAAGGAATAAGGTAGGAAACTCCTTCAGTCCCACCAACCCTAAGAGAATCCTGCCTTTCTTCATGGCTCCTCCCAGTCAAGGGGAGGAAGGATCTAGAGAGAGCAGCTTAGAACATTCTGCTAACAGAAGCTGAATTTCTAACTTTTATTTTATTTTTTTATAGAGGCATGTTTTTATTTTATTTATTTGTTTTTTGTTTATACATGCACTGGGTACAGTCAGAAGTGCGGGAGGGTGAGAGAATTCACCAGAGCCAGAGCGGGGAGCAGAGCAGGCAGAAGGACCGAAGTACACTGCTGAGGGGAGCAGCGGGCGGCAGGAGAGGTCTGCGCGCCATGTGGGACCCTCCTCCGGTGGCCGGGGAGCAGCCGGGGATCGAACCGGCGCTGCAGAGGCCGCGGGCAGCTTCGCAACCCAGCGCTCAACCGCTGCGCCACCGGGGAGGCCCTGAATTTCTAACTTTTAAACATCTGACATCCCCACAGTAAACTCCCGATGGCTCCTAGCATCCTGTAAAGTGTGGGTTCACAGGAATAGTCCTGCCTTTAACAAATATATGTAATGATAAGATTTTGAAATTTTTCTATTTTAGTGAATATTTTAGTTGTTTGTTTATAAATTATCTTGTAACAGTTCATCTTGATTCACACTGTTGTCTGTATTTTGACAGGGTAGGACCTGCCCTGTCCAATGATGTGACCCTGTCACTCCCACTGATAGTGCACCCCGTGTCCATTGTGCTCCCCGATCCCCACCTTGTCCTCGCCTGTCCCCCATCCCTCCCCCTCTGAATGCCTCAGTTCCTAGTCGGCTTTTGCGAGCTAGTTTTTCGCTTTGACTCCGTCTGACCCTTTGTCCGGTTGCTCTGTGTTCTACACGTGACGTCATCTGGTATTTATCTTTCTCCTTCTGACTTATGCTAAGCAAAATGTTTTGGTTATTTCTAAGTAAGGTGATAAAATTGTTCTACATCTTGACCCAAGTGATAGTTACAGTAGATGTATAAATATGTAAAAATTTATCAGGCTCTACATTTCAAATTTATATGCTTCATCTAGTCATGTCCTATATTAATACACAAACGGAGGCCAGATTTTCTCAGTCAAAGGGTTAGGGGGTGTGTGTGTGGGTATACATATGTGTGTGTAAAATTATATAATTTGGAGGACATTTTATTTTTGATAAATATGTGACTTTTATTCTAAAATATTATACACAGATAATCTATACATATATATGATTTGTATTTTATATGAATGTTTTATAAATATATGTATGTCCTATATTTACATGCTGCACAAGTACATATAAAATGCATGTCATTTTCCTGACGAGGAAATGCTCCCATTTTTCTTCCTGGGTTTTTTTCTTTCTTCCCGAATGTTCTGTCTTTTACTTGCATCACAACTTACACAGAAGTCTTCTCTCTTCTTGCACCATTATCGAACATTCACCAGGGGGTTCTCTCCAGATTCATGATCTTAGGGCTCACAAGTGGACACAGGCGTGGGTGATGGTCACCTGTGTTGCCAAGTTGCCAGAGCCTACCCAGGAGGCTCAGAAGCTAGAAGAGATGAAAGAGTGAATGGAACCAATTTTTGGAGTGAAAAGTGAGCATCAAGAATATGTAGTAACTCCTAGCCAGGCTCACAAAGGAAAAAAGGGAGAAAGCACAAATAAACAGGATCATCAATGAAAGAGGAGAAATCACAACGGACACAGCAGAAATCAAAAGAATAATCAGTAACTACTATGAACAGTTATATGGAAACAAGTTTAACAATCTAGAGGAGATGGACAAATTCCTACAACTCTACAATCACCCAAAGCTAGATAAAGAAGAAATAGAACACCTAAACAGACCAATTACAATTAGCGAAATTGAAATGGTAATCAAAAACCTCCCCAAAAACAAAAGCCCAGGACCTGATGGATTTACAAATGAATTCTACCAAACATTCAGAGACGAATTAGTGCCTATCCTTCACAAACTCTTCCAAAAAATTGAGAAGGAAGGGACAATACCAAACACGTTTTATGAAGCCAACATTACACTAATACCAAAACCGAACAAGGACAACACAAAAAAGGAAAACTACAGGCCAATCTCCCTAATGAACACTGATGCAAAAATCCTCAATAAAATTTTAGCTATCAGAATCCAACAATGTATCCATAAGATAATTCACCACGACCAAGTTGGATTCATTCCAGGGGCACAAGGATGGTTTAACATCCGAAAATCAATCAACGTTATCCAACACATCAACAAAAAGAAATATAAAAACCATATGATAATATCAATAGATGCTGAGAAAGCTTTCGACAAAGTGCAACACCCATTCATGATAAAAGCCCTTGAAATTCTGGGGATACAAGGAACATACCTCAACATCATAAAGGCCATCTATGACAAGCCAACAGCCAGTATCATTCTCAATGGTGAAAAGCTGAAAGCAATTCCATTAAGATCTGGAACAAGACAAGGATGTCCACTCTCACCATTGCTTTTCAATATAATACTGGAAGTCCTAGCCAGGGCAATAAGACAAGAGAAAGACATCCAAGGAATCCAAATAGGAAAAGAAGAAGTCAAACTATCACTATTTGCAGATGATATGATATTATACATAGAGAACCCCAAAAACTCCACAGAAAAGCTAATTCAACTCATCAATCAGTTCAGTAAAGTGGCAGGATACAAAATCAACACGCAAAAGTCAGTAGCCTTCCTATACACAAACAATAAATCTGAAGAAGAAGAAATCAAAAAGACCATCCCTTTTGTTATTGAAACAAAAAAAATCAAATATTTGGGAATAAATCTAACAAAAGAGGTAAAGGACCTATACAAAGAAAACTATAAAACACTGTTAAAAGAAATAGAAGAAGACACAAAGAAATGGAGAGACATCCCCTGCTCATGGATTGGAAGAATAAACATTATTAAAATGGCCATCCTACCAAAAGCAATATACAGATTCAATGCTATTCCAATCAAAATTTCAATGTCATTCTTCAAAGAAATAGAACAATTATTGATGAAATTCATATGGAATCACCAAAAACCCCGAATAGCCAAAGCTCTCCTGAAAAAAAAAGAAGGGAATGGAGGCATCAGACTCCCAGACTTCAAACTATACTACAAAGCCATAATCATCAAAACTGCATGGTATTGGAACAAGAACAGACATACAGACCAATGGAATCGAATAGAAAATCCAGAAATAAACCCACAGATTTATGGTCAACTAATCTTTGACAAAGGAGCAAAGAATATGCATTGGAGCAAAGAAAGTTTGTTCAATAAATGGTGCTGGGAAAACTGGGTCGCTACATGCAAAAGAATGAAGCTTGACCACCACCTCACACCATACACAAAAATCAACTCAAAATGGATTAAAGAACTAGACATAAGACCTGAAACCATAAAATATATAGAAGGAAATATAGGCGAAACACTACGTGATATGCACATCAAAGACATCTTTACAGACACATCACCCAAAGCAGTGATAGTGAAGGCAAAGATAAACAGCTGGGACTACATCAAATTAAAGAGCTTTTGCACAGCAAAAGAGACAATAACAAAAACAAAGAGAAACCCCACCAACTGGGAGAACATTTTTGCACCCAACACTAATGATAAAGGACTGATCACAAAAATCTGCAAAGAGCTGATGAGACTCAGCAACAACAAAGAAAATAATCCAGTCAAAAAATGGGCAGAAGAGCTTAAAAGAAACATCTCTGAAGAGGAAATGCAAATGGCCAACAGGCATATGAAAAAATGTTCAACATCACTTGTCATCAGGGAAATGCAAATCAAAACTACCATGAGATACCATCTTACACCAGTGAGAATGGCACATATTAAAAAAACTAGCAACAACAAATGTTGGCGAGGGTGTGGAGAAAAAGGAACTCTTCTGCACTGTTGGTGGGAGTGCAAACTGGTCCAACCACTGTGGAAAGCTGTATGGAGATTTCTGGACCTACTAAACATAGAGCTTCCATATGATCCAGCAATTCCACTCCTAGGTATTTACCCAAAGGACACAGAAACATCAATTCCAAAGAACACCTGCACCCCTATGTTTATAGCAGCACTGTTTACAATAGCTAAGCTTTGGAAACAACCCAAATGCCCAAAAATAGATGACTGGATCAAGAAGATGTGGTACATATATACCATGGAATATTACTCAGCATTCAAAAAAGATAAACACATGCAATTTGCAGCAACATGGATGGCGCTGGAAGGGATCATGCTCAGCGAAATAAGCCAAAAAGAAAAAGAAAAATACCGGATGGTCTCACTCATAGCAGGAATCTAGAAAACTTAAATAAGGGACCAGGAAAATGAATAACTATAAGAAAGTGAAAATCAAAATCAACAAAAAACTATGAACCAGAGACACTTTTAGGGGGGGGGGGGGGGGAGGGGAGGGATTGGGGTCAGAATGGGGGGGCTGCAATTGTATGGGGAATATAACAATAAAATTTATTTAAAAAAAAAAAAAGAATATGTAGTAACTATATACACACAAGCTTCCCAACAAACCATAAGGATTAGAGTTGACTTTTATATAATAGCAGCAGCAAATGGTTGAAGGAAATCAGAAGACAAAGGAATGGCATCTTTTGTAAAAAAAAAAAAAAAAAAATTTAATTTTCCCAAACTAAGACAACTCTATAAGTAAATATAGCCTTCAAAAATTGAAGGTGAAATAAAGATATTTTCAGTCATTGTTATGTTTAGGATAAAATTATCTTTTAGAGCGACGAAGAATAAAATTAAATGTCATTCCCAATGGTGTAAGGTGGTATCTCATTGTGGTTTTGATGGACCTTTTCCTGACGGTAGGTGGTACTCAGTGGAAGATCGAAGGAGAAAGATACATATTGGATGGTTTCACATGTGTGTGGAATCTAGAGAAAATGGACAAAGGATTCAGGAAAAAGTTTCATAAGTCCCAAGCTGACCATACCTCTGAGACATACAGCAGGGGGTGGGTGGTAAAGGGGTGAAAACAGGGGAGTGAAGAGCACAAGGGACAGTGGGGATGGATCACAAAAGGCATGGTGGTAGGAGAACTCCAGGGAACTACACCGAGGATAGAAATCATATACTGTCCCAAACTGAACCATGATGTAAGAAAATAAATAAATTTATTTTTAAAAAATTGGAAAAGATAGTACTTGCCAAACTATTGTAATAAACCCTGAAATCTAAGTGACGTAAATAAATAGATAAATAAATAAATAATGCTTTCTATTACCTTTTCTTGTTCCTTCTCCAAAGCTTCATTTTTAGTTAGACTCAGTTTCTGAACTCTATTACCTTCCTTGCCTCGAAAGAACTTCTAACATTTCTGATGAGGCTGATGTTGCCAGCAGTTTCCTTCAATATTTGGTTGACAGAGAAAGTCTTTACTTCCCTTTCACTGTTGAAGAATAATTTGGGAGGGTAGAGGGATGACTTCCAAGTGCCTCACTTGCAGCCCCCAAAACAGAAGGGCAGCGAGCATTTGTAAAGCTGCTGCTGTGGGGGGGTCAGTGTGTTCTATAAATGTCATTGGTAGACTTTGTAGTTTAACAGCTGAACTTAGTAGCTAGTGGTATTCAAGTCTTCTTATCCTCATGATGTTCTGGCTTCTTGTTCGCTCAGGTATTGAGGGGAGTGTTGCAACTCCAGATGAGTGTGATTGTAAATTCATCTATTATCTTGAAGTTCTATGAGTTTTTGATTTAAATATTTGAAGCTCTGTTATTAAGTGCACACATATTTCAGATTGCTTTACCATGCTGATGAATATGTCAGAAGTTTGAGAAACAGTAGGGTTTCGAGAATGACTCAGGAATTACGTCTTTCTTCTTCCTTTTGTGAAAAAAAAGTGAAGTTTTATGTAATTTCTTCTTTAAGTATTTGATGGAATTTCCCATGAATCTGCTTGAACTTAGTCTATTCATTTGGGAAATTTAATTATTGATTCAACCTCTTTCGTTTTTATAGGTGTTTTCAGATATTCTATTTGTTTTTGTTTTCATTTTGGTAATGAACCACTTTTCTGGGAGTGTGATCATTTTATCTAGAAGTCTATTTTGTTAATGTATATTATTCCCTGAATTTCCTTTTATTCTCATTAACCTTATAAGGATGGTGGTGATGCCCGTTTCTCATTCTTCATCTGGATAATTTTTGCCTTGTTGTCTTTTTTGGTCAATCCAACTAAAGATTTGTCACCTACTGACTTGGTTTTTTTTTTTTTGTCACTTACAATACTTGTTGTTATCCCATATTAGGTCTGTTTCTTTGGTTTTCTTTTTCCATTTCCATCTTTACTGAGATACATGCCACTCAGTTCAATGGCTTTCAGTTGAATCAACCTCAGCTCCTGCTCTGCAGGCCTCTCAAGGGAGAAGAGAACCCCGAGCCTGGGTGGAGAATGTGCTGGTGGAAAGCGAGCTGTCCTGAAGGTTGGGGTACCTGGTGTGGGTCTACACAGGCTGGTATTACTCTGTCTGGGCCATTCTGGGATGTGTGGAGAGGCCCGTTCCATTGCTGGGCTCTTCAGGGGTCAAGGGTGTTCACAACCTCTCCTCCTCCTCATGACAGGCAGAGGGAGGGAGCATGTCACTGACATTAGGGACACCTCCCCCTGGGATGCCAGAGTTCAGTCCCTTTGGCCCCTGCATGGGATCATCTCAAGGGGAAGGCAAGAGATTGGGCAATTTGCTCTGTGGGCTTCCATGTAAACAGAGGCTTGGGGTTGTGTTCCCCAGGGTGTGATTTGTGTTGGTAAATGTAGATCTTCCTGCTCCTTGTGCAGTGCTTGTGAACGGGTATGGAAGGTGCAAAAGATCCTTAGACCACAGAGGCATAAGAGATCGGGTTCAGCAGCCAAGATGAGGATGAGTTGTCACAGATCAGAGCAAGGTGGGGATCATCATGTGGCGAGAGGAGTATTCAATAAGAACTAGAGATGAGTTCATGTAGCTTGTAGAGCCAAGTGTTTTAGTGGGTCTGACTCACACACGCCCTATTACACACACGCAGCCATATCATTATAATCAAGTAGAAAGAACTAAAACTGAGGCACCAGCTTCACCCGCACGAGCTGCACTTCAGGTCCTCAGGGGTCACCGGAGTCTGTGCTGCCATGGTCGGGACACACAGGAGTGTTTCCCATCATGTGAGCACCTTCCACACTGATCTAGACCGGGGGGCTAGACTGGCTTGCATGCCACGGGCGCCTGTGTTGCTGTGCTCGTGCTGCACCTCTTCATGGTAACTGTGTGTTGTATCTGACGTGACTGTCCGTGTGCACCGTAGAGCTTGTTTGGCTGTGTGTGGTTTGGGAGTTGTCTGGCCAACTACTTGTGGCGATTTTGTGTTTTTTCAAGCAACTTTATTGTAGTGTAATTAATATTCATAAAACTAAAGCTACTGAATAGATACATTTTGATGAGTTTGGATAAATACAGACACACGTGAGACCATCTCAAAAGGAAGGACTCACAGCCCTCACCTTCTAAAATTTCCCTTCATTGCTTGTTTGTATAATGCTTAACGTGAATAACTCATGAATTATAATTTAAAATGCTTGTAATCACTACTCTGTGAGACTGCACCCTGAAAAATGGACTCCCCAAAGGAAGGGCGGTGGCTTATTTACTACTCTCTCTCTAGCGCCTAACTCAGCATCTACACTTGTTAAAAAAGATGCACTAACCCTAATTAGCATTGAGAGGCTTTGGGTCACATATTTGTTCACGTGACAGCATCAGTGTCCAGGCTGGATGAGGCCCCAGCAGGTGAGAGCATCGGGGTGTGTCTGCACAGACACCTTTACTCACAAACTATGTGACCATCTGTCCCTGCTATGTCACAGTTTCTAAGATCCTCACATTTCCTACTTCCCTCTACCCCAGAAGACAGTAAAGCAGCATGAGGTGGGAGAACCAGAGCAGTGTGTCCGAGTTCCTCCTCCTGGGGCTCCCCATCCGTCCAGAGCAGCAGGGCCTGTTCTTCGCCCTGTTCCTGGGCATGTACCTGACCACGGTGCTGGGGAACCTGCTCATCATCCTGCTCATCAGGCTGGACTCGCGCCTCCACACCCCCATGTACTTCTTCCTCAGCCACTTGGCCTTCAATGATGTGTCCTTCTCAACTGTCACTGTCCCTAAGATGCTGTGGAACATGCAGACTCAGGACTTGTCAATCTCCTATCCAGGGTGTATCTCACAGATGTATTTTTATTTGGTTTGTGGTTGTTTGGATAACCTGCTTCTCACGGTGATGGCCTATGACAGGTATGTGGCCATCTGTCACCCCCTCCACTACACCATCATGATGAGGGAGGAGCTGTGCCTGCTGCTGGTGGCGGGCTCCTGGGTCATCTCCTGTGGCAGTGCCTTGTCCCACACTGTTCTCCTGACTGAGCTGTCCTTCTGTGCTGACAACATCATCCCCCACTTTTTCTGTAGTCTCCCCATCCTGGTCAAGCTGTCCTGCTCAAACACCTCTGTCAATGACTTGGTTATATTCATTTCTGGGGCTGTGTTTGTCATCATTCCATTGAGTGGCATCCTGGTCTCTTATGGCTGCATTGGGGCTTCCATCCTGAGGGTCCCCTCTACCAAAGGCATCACCAAAGTCTTCTCCACCTGTGGCTCCCATCTCTCTGTGGTGTTTCTCTTTTATGGAACAATTATGATTGAGTTCTTTTCCCCTTCATCAAGCAACTCCAATGACAAAGACATGATTGCTTCCCTGATGTACACAGTGGTGACCCCCATGCTGAACCCCTTCATCTACAGCCTAAGGAACAGAGACATCAAACTGGCTATGAGGGTCCTTTGCAGAAAAGATGTCCTTTTTTCCCAGTGAGAATCACCTGATCATGCTCTTCCATGACTGACCTTGTCAAGATCTGCCCCATAACTTGTGTGCTGTCCCCCATGTCCCAGCCCCTCCAGGTACTCTTGAAAGGGGGGTCATGTTACTGGATCTGTCTCTCCCCACTTAGTCATATTTATCACCCATCTATTCTTCCACAACCTTAACTATGGAATTGCCCAAAACACACACTGATATTTTTGTTTTTCAAACTCCCGAGCTCCTAACCTCGGCGGTGGGGCTGACCACGCGTGACAGCTGCACTGTTGTCTCTGTTCCTGGAGGAGATGAGTCCTTGCTAGATAACAAAGCACATCACCACCTCTCAGAATAAAACACCAGGTTTCAGACTTCCATTTGAAGAGAAAAGTTGGATTTTTTTATTGAGAATATCCAATATCCTCTGTTTGATGCAAGTTTGGAAAAAATTGTGGTTGTTTCCAGTCTGAAAATATCCACTTCTAATAAATGCACAAATTCATAATTTGTACAACAGGATTACTGACTGCATGCTCACTATGTGCCAGGCCATTTTCTCAGTTCTCAGGAAACAAGAGAAAAAAACAAAACAATTTCTCCTAGCAATTTTAGTTTAAGTGATAAAAAATTCTTGTCTGTATTATTTTAGGGGAACTCCACAGTTTATATGTTATGTTTTCATTTTCATTCATTTAAAACTAGTTTCTTATTTCCTTTTTATTTCCTGCTTGGCTAAAATGCTATTTGTAATTGTGTTATTTGTTACCAAATACTTACACCTTTCCTAACTATCTTAATATCATTGATGTCCAACTATTTGCCTTGTGCTTAGTAAGCATATCTGATGTGATTTAAATACTTCTAAATGTATTGAGATCTGTTTTATAACAGATTATGGTGAATCTTCCTAATAATAACTAAGTAATTCTCATTCCTTCTTTTCATTCATGATATCACTGCTATTGTTCATTTCAATGTTCAAAGCATACATAAGCATACATATATATATAGTAATACATAAAATACGTACATAAGTATAATTGAGTTATTGTTACTGTTCTATTTAGGATAAAATTATCTTTTAGAGCACTGAGAATAAAAATATATAAGTGCTTCATTTACCTTTACTTGTTCCTTCTCCAAAGCTTCATTTTTAGTTAGACTCAGTTTCTGAACTCTATTACCTTCCTTGCTTCTAAAGAACATCTAACACTTCTGATGAGGCTGATGTTGCCAACAGTTTCCTTCAGTATTTGGTTGACAGAGAAAGTCTTTACTTCCCTTTCACTGTCGAAGAATAATTTTGGGGATACAGAGTGATAACCTCCAAGTGCCTCACTTGCAGTACCCAAAACAGAAGGGCAGCGAGCATTTGTAAAGCAGCTGCTGTTGGGGGGGTCAGTGTGTTCTATAAATGTCATTGGTAGACTTTGTAGTTTAACAGCTTAACTTAGTAGCTAGTGGTATTCAGGTCTTCTTATCCTCATGATGTTCTGTCTGCTTGTTCTCTCAGGTATTGAGGGGAGTGTTGCAACTCCAGATGAGTGTGACTGTGAATTCATCTATTATCTTGAAGTTCTATGAGTTTTTCATTTAAATAAATATTTGAAGCTCTATTATTAAGTGCACACATATTTCAGATTGCTTTTCCATGCTGATGAATATGTCAGAAGTTTGAGAAACAGTAGGGTTTCAAGAATGACTTAGGAATTACATCTTTCTTCTTCCTTTTGTGGAAAAAAAAGTGAAGTTTTATGTAATTTCTTCTTTAAATATTTGATGAAATTTCCAATGAATCTGCTTGAACTCACTCTATTCATTTGGGAAATTTAATTATTGATTCAACCTCTTTTGTTTTTATAGGTGTTTTCAGATATTCTATTTGTTTTTGTTTTCATTTTGGTATTTACCACTTTTCTGGGATTATGATCATTTTATCTCGTGGTCTATTTTGTTAAAGACTTGTCACTTACTGACTTTTTTACAATATTTGTTGTTATCCTTTATTGGTTCTGTTTCTTTGGTTTTCTTTTCCCATTACTATCTTTACTGAGATACAGTAACACATATTTCACCTTTTTGAAGTGCTCAATTCAATGGCTTTCAGTTGAATCAACCTCAGCTCCTGCTCTGCAGGCCTCTCAAGAGAGTTGGAAGCCCTGGAGGCTGGGGGGCCAGTAGAGAGTGTGCTGTCCTGGAGGTTGGGGTGCCTGGTATGGGTCTACATGGGCTGGTACTACCCTGTCTGGGCCATTCTGGGATGTGTGGAGAGGCCTGTTCTGTTGCTGGGCTCTTCAGGGGTCAAGGGTGTTCACAACCTCTCCTCCTCCTCATGACAGGCAGAGGGAGGGAGCATGTCACTGACATTAGGGACACCTCCCCCTGGGATGCCAGAGTTCAGTCCCTTTGGCCCCTGCACAGGATCATCTCAAGGGAAGGCAAGAGATTGGGCAATTAGCTCTGTGGGCTTCCATGTAACCAGAGGCTTGGGGTTGTGTTCCCCTGGGTGTGATTTGTGTTGGTAAATGTGGATCTTCCTGCCCATTGTGTGGTGCTTGTGAATAGACATGGAAGGTGCAAAAGATCCTTAGACCACGGAAGCATAAGAAGCAGGATTCATGTAGGAGCTAAGATGAGCAAGAATTGTCACAGTTCAGAGAAAGGTGAGGAATCATCACTGGTGTAGATATGACCTTTGGTGAGATTGAGAGAGAGAGAGAATGTGTTTGTGTAGCTTATATGTCCAAGTTATTCAGTGGGTGTCTGACTCACACACTGTGACGTATGTGACCATATCAATTATAATAAATTAAAAATAATTCCCTGAGACTGCCCAGCTATGATGCAAAAATGAGAACGAGGAATGGCGGATTAAAGAAAAAGTTATTTTTGATACATTTGTCTACAAGGCAGCAGTCAAGTGCTGGGGATGCTCTGATCGCTGGGGATCTTGATGTGGGCTCCTCTTGTTCCCCTGGACATGGGAGTGGTCCACAGAGGTAAACCCACATTTCAGGTGGACACCTGACTGTGTCTCTTGGCTTCTCGGACCTTTAATTGCTGACATGTGTAGTTCATGCTCATGCTGCCAAAATAACGAGCTTTCTTTTTGTGTTTCATTCACTGTTTTAACAGTTGGTTTTCATCAGCAATTTAATGTCTCTTGATATATTTTCTACATCAGTATTATATAATATGGATGTAATACACCAATATTATAATTATTACATTTTACCATTTTAAGCATTTTTAAGTTGAGTTCAGTAGCATTAAGTCCATTTACACTGTTGTGCAACCATCACCTCGTGCATTTCCAGAACTTTTATCCACTTTCCAAACTGAAACTTTTGCCCATTACACCCTCCTTCTGCCCAGTCGCCGGCAAGCACCATCCCATAATTTGTCTCTATGGGTTAGGCTGCATTAAAAACCTCATAAAGTGAAAATATGCAATGTTTATCCTCCTGTGACTGCCTTTCTCATGTAGCATAAAGTCATCAAGGGTCACCCCTACTGTTGCATGTGCCAGGATTTGCGCCTTTTTAAGGCTGAGTCATATTACTCTGTGTTCAGATGCCAAATCTGGTTTATCCTTTTAGGTGTCAATAGACCGATTTGCTTCTGCCTTGGGCGCTTGCTATTCAGCACTGCTCTGAACATGGTGCACAGATATCTTTTTGAGACCATGTTTTTAATTTTAATTTTTGAATCGTGGTAATTCTGCATTTAATTTTTCTAAAAACTTCCATGTTTTAAATAGCGACTGTACATTTTTACGCTCTCAGTAGCAATGCACAAAGGTGTCAGTTTCTCCACATTCTCACTGTTATCTTGGTTTCTTAATAGTTATTCTAATGATGTGATCTGATTCTATGTGTTGAACACTTATTTTATACTTAGAATTTTTTTAATTCCCTAATAATTCTGCAAATGGTGTGCATGTGTAAGGAAGAGGGAGGGGGGGACTTACTAACAGAATAGTAAAAGTCAGACAAAGCTTATGAGTGAGATTGAGATTCCTGTTCTTCATCACTGTTCTGTGAGGACATGCCCTGAAAAATGGACACCCCAAAGGACTGTGGCTTATTTACCACTCACTCTCTTGAGCGCCTAAATTAGCATCTACACTTCTTAAAAAGATATACTAATCCTGATTAATGTCAAAGGCCTTGAGGTCAGTGTCCAGGAAAGCCCGCTGCCCAGCTCTCCCCAGACTGGACGAGGCCCCAGCAGGTGAGAGAGCATCATGGTGTGTCTGCAGAGATACCATCACTCACACACTATGTGACCATCTTTCACTGCTATGTCACTGTTTCTAAGATCCTCACATCTCCTACTTCCCTCTACCCCAGAAGACAGTAAAGCAACATGTGTTGGGAGAACCAGAGCAGCGTGTCCGAGTTCCTCCTCCTGGGGCTCCCCATCCGTCCAGAGCAGCGGGGCCTGTTCTTCGCCCTGTTCCTGGGCATGTACCTGACCACGGTGCTGGGGAACCTGCTCATCATCCTGCTCATCAGGCTGGACTCGCGCCTCCACACCCCCATGTACTTCTTCCTCAGCCACTTGGCTCTCACTGACGTCTCCTTCTCAACTGTCACTGTCCCTAAGATGCTGTGGAACATGCACACTCAGGACCTGTCAATCTCCTATCCAGGGTGTATCTCACAGGTGTATTTTTATTTGGTTTTTGGGTGTGTAGACAATCTCCTTCTTGCAGTGATGGCCTATGACAGGTATGTGGCCATATGTCACCCCCTCCACTACACCATCATGATGAGGGAAGAACTGTGCCTGCTGCTGGTGGTGGGCTCCTGGGTCATCTCCTGTGGCAGTGCCCTCTTGCACACTGTCCTCCTGGTGGGTTTGTCCTTCTGTGCTGACAACATTATCCCGCACTTTTTCTGTAGTCTCTCTGTCCTACTCAAACTGTCCTGCTCAAACACCTCTCTCAATGATTTGGTGATATTTACTGAAGGGGCTGCAACAGTCATTTTTCCATTGAGTGGCATCCTGGTCTCTTATGGCTGCATTGGGGCTTCCATCCTGAGGGTCCCCTCTACCAAAGGCATCACCAAAGTCTTCTCCACCTGTGGCTCCCACCTCTCTGTGGTGTGTCTCTTCTATGGAACAATCATGGCGGTCTACTTTGCCCCCTCTTCAAGCAACTCTAATGACAAAGACATGATTGCCTCCCTGATGTACACAGTGGTGACCCCCATGCTGAACCCCTTCATCTACAGCCTACGGAACAGAGACATCAAATTGGCTTTTAGGTTTCTTTTCAGAAAAGATGTCCCTTTTGTCAGGTGAGAATCACCTGGTCATGCTTTTATTTCACCACTGACTGTCAAGATGCCTTCTAAAAAAATTGGTGTCTTTAAGATGGCAGTCATTTACTGGACCAAATCCTTTTCACTTCATCATATTTGTTGGACATTTATTCTTCTGTAACCCTAAATATGCCATTGCCCAGAACACATTCATTTTTGTAGTTTTCAAAGCACTGAACACCTTTATTACTCAGGTATGTGGCCACACTTTTGTCTTACCTTTCTGACGAGAGCTGGATCACTTGCTAAAATACAAAACACATTCTATCGAAAAGAAAACATGATAGCAGATTTTTCTGCTTCCTTTTAAAAGAAGAACATTAGATTTTTGGTGGTGAGAACAGCCTACATCGGTGAGATTAATTTAAGTCTGACCATTGTCTTGTTTCCAAACAAGAGAACACACTTTTGATAGAGAACAGTGAAGTGCATGAATTCATGATTCATGCACAGAAAAGTACTGACTGATGAGTGCTACACTCCAGGCTTCTCTCAGTTCTGAAAATACAAGTTTAGAGAAAGAAGAACCCAACTCCGTCATCATGTGGAGTTCACATTCCAGAATTCCTGATCCCACTCATGATGCTATTTTCCTTAGTAGTTTTTATTTCTTTTTAACTATAAGACTATGAGGTCTGTGGGACATGGGTGTTTGTTCTGAAATAAATAAGTAAATTCTACTTTGATTTGTTGGTAAAATCTACTATGATT
Source organism: Talpa occidentalis (assembly GCF_014898055.3). NCBI lineage: Eukaryota > Metazoa > Chordata > Mammalia > Eulipotyphla > Talpidae > Talpa > Talpa occidentalis. The sequence continues at coordinate 40,192,965 of NW_023605083.1, read as the reverse complement.
AAAGGAAGCATAAAAAGGGGAAGCAAAAGTACTGGGGTGGAGTTTGTAATTTTTTGATTAATATATTTTATTTTATATAATTCTTACATCATTTTTCATTTTTGCACAATGTATGCATTTTCTTTTTGGTTATATTCCCTATACGGTTCTGCCCCCCTTATTTTGACCCTAACCCCTCCCCTCCCTGCCCCCCCCCCAGTAGTGTGCTCTGGTTTATAGTTGCTTATTTATTTTGATACATTGTGTGATATTTATATGTTACAGTTAACATCACATAGTCCAGTTTATTGGAAGGATAACATACACATGTTAGAGATGACAGGTAGCAAGTCATGGGGATATCTGGAGAGAAGTATTCCAAGCGTGAAGATCAGGACTAGAAATCCTCTGAGGTGAGGTGATGCCTTACCTATCCAGGAACATGCTGAGGGCCTCTGTCATTGGACAGGACTGAGTCAGGGGCCTGCATCACCAGTTCTAAGCTGAGCGATATTGGGGGAGGAAGTGTGTAGGTCAGTTAAGTTCATGGTAAATGTATCAGTCAAGTTCTCAGGGAAATGGCACCTTTCAGGTGCGGGATTGTAGAGAGACACCTATTTTAAGGAAGTGTCTCGTAATTGTGGAGGTTGCTCAGTCAAAGGCTGCAGAGTAAACAAGAAGCCGGAGGTGAAGCTGAAGGATCCTCCTGGCACAGAAGACTGAGAAGAACCACATGAGAAGGATGGGGAGAAACTCCACTCTGACCTGTGGTTGTTCCCCAGCTGGTCTGTGCCACCCCAAAAGCACCCAGCTCTCTCCATTTTTTCTCCAGTGGATGAAATGGTCCCAGACATCCAGACCCCCCCCCCAAGCTAGTGAGGAACTATCTAGGAGGCCCTCTTTGGTCTCACCTACAGGGCTCCCTAGGAAATTCTATGAGGCTTGACAATGAGGAGCAGATAAAAATGGAGCTGGAAGGTAGGGCTTACTGCACCCAGCTCAGATCTTGGCAGAACGCCCCTCCTCCCAGCTGCATCCCAGCAGAGATCTATGCAGCCTGCAGCTCAGAGCACCCAGAGCTGAACTGGTGGCCCCATCAGCTGGAGAGTTCTCTGATTCAGTCCTGTGGAGGCTGCTCCACAGCCTGGGTGGATGCTCCCATCTCATAGTCTAGTCCCCGCAAAAACAAGACATCCTGGAGGATGACAGCGTATTACTGCCAGGCCACACAAGCGGTAGCCTCAGTGTGGGCATCCTGCCAGATTCGCCATATTTGTTGCAGACGTCACTATGGCCCTAATACGTGGTCGGCCACCATGGAGCTGATGAGCACACTCTTCCCACTTCAGTCATGTACAAGGGTCAGACAGCTTGCGTGCCCATCGACTGGACAGTGGGCCATGATGGATTTTCCAACTGGCTCTTGAATTCTGTTGTAATAGTTGAAAATATACTGATAATCTGGACATCCACAGAACATCATGCTGGTCCACGGTAACGATGTCAACATGGTGGTTGGAACAGACAGCCCAAATGTCATTAGGAAGCTTAGTCTTCTCAGTACACATGCACTTCTGAAATCAGTAATATAAAATCAGTACTTCTGATCAATACTGCAAAGATGTAGGAGACCTTCCACATCAGGATTATTTTTAAGAATCCAGTGATGTAAGGGGAGGATCAGATTGCTGTGAATGCTGAGAACATTTCCCGCAACAGCTGACAGTGGAGTTTCCCTCCTCTTGGAGTCAGGCATCAAGGTGTCAGGTGGGTGGGCCAGCTCACTGTGTGCATGCGGGCCAAAGTGGATAGTGTCTACACTGCAGCTCATCAGTTTGACCTGGGAGGTAGACCTGCACTGTAAGCTTGCTTTGGGGGTGGTCTTGACTAGGGAAACTGCTTCACCAAGAACATACTTCCTCTCAGGGACATCCCCACCCAGTGATCAATGGTGGTGGGGGCGTGGGGTGGGCATAAAGAAATTCTCACTTGAGAGCTCGCAGTAGGATCAGCTGAGACTATCACACTATCACACCCCAACTTCGCCTCTGCCCAGCTCTTCTTCCTTCTCTCCCATCCCACAGGTGTTGAACCCAGGAGCCTTCCCCATCAGACATCCTGGTGCTAATCTCAAAGTCAACTACCCAAAGATCCAAACTGCAACATCTCCTATTCAACACATACCACACACACACACACATACACACACACATATACACACACACATACACACACACACACAAATGCACATGCACTGTCCACCACATTTGATTATCCACAGTTGAGGAAACCCTAGACGTGTTGTTACTTTGTTGGTGGTGGGTTTTGATTATTTATTTTTTGCATCATTGTTCATTTTTGGACAGTACTTGATGTCTCCCCTCAGGCGTGGCCCCCCAAGTTCTCCCACACCATAGCCCTGTGATCCGTCACCACTGCCTTTGGGCTCTTTCCTCCCCTGTTTTGACCCCCTCCCTGCCACTCCCCTGCTGTGTGCCTCATGCCTATGGTCAGCTTGCAAGTTTTATCTTTTCCTGACCCTTTGTAAAGACTCTTAAAAACAGCTCCAATCTTTTCAGGAAAGCTGGGCCCCCGGAGGGCATATGCGCAGTTCTGCTGCTCTCCATGACTTGTGTACCTGGAGAGGTCACAGAGCAAACTCCCTCGAGGGGTCAGGTTAGAGGGAACATGTGGTGGCTCCCTCCACCCAGCAGGACCCAAAGGAGCCCAGGAGAGTAGAGCTCAAGCCCATGAGAAGCTGACAGGGTTTCCACGACTGAGTTCTGCCGCAGTGGGCCTGGCATCCCTGCCTTCCACAATGGGGAGCAGAAGAGACCAGAATAACGCTGACAGACAGGGGCAGAAAGACACAGGGGTGAGCTGCGCCAAAGGGAAAGTACTCTGTTCCCCTGGAATCTAGAACAATCCGCCCCCTTCTTTTTCCTCTCAATGCCTTTGACTGATATGTGGACTCAACCAATCTGGAGAAGTGGTGCAGGAAGGAGAACAGATTGTTTGAACAGGGAAAGGTGAGAGGGTACCTGGGTACGGGAGTGAAGAGCAGCAGCGGGGGGCCCGCTGACCTTCCACCTCAGTCAGGTGCTCATCCCCCAGCCTGGCAGTTGCAGAAATCACAGGGGCAGAGTAGACAGACCACAGGCTTCAGTGCGATGCTTAAGTCTAACTTGTGTTTCATGACGACCCTGTCAGTCACTGAGCCAGGGTGTGTGTGTTCCCCAGCTTTCTAAGGAAGCGGATTAGCAGTGAAAGTAAAAGGAGAAAAAGTCTTTCTCCCAGACATATCCCAGTTTTTAGAAGATTCTCTCTTCTAAAAATGCCCTTCATTTTCCCAAGTCTTCTGCGTAGATGAGACACTGGGTAGCCAACCTTGCTTAATCACATCTAATCTCTTCATCTTACATTCCCCAGCAGCCCCTTCATGAATAACTTATTTTCCCTCAGGTATGTTCTACAAATTGCACTCATTTGTATTTCATTAGCTCTTTGGAATCTAAGATCAAGCGCTGAGCGAGGAATGGAGTCAGAGCCTTTCCTGTTGCCAAGCCCAGAGCACGTTCTACCACACGCTCAAGTCCACACACACTCATGCCCGCCCATCCAGAGTCAGACCCCATTGCTGGTGGTCAGTCATGCATATTAGCATCTGCAAATTTTGCAATCTGTTCAACACAGAAAATAGCAGATATCCTATTAAGAAGTCTGTTCTTAGAGGGCGGTCAAGAAAATGTAAGGAGAAAAACACGTGGTGTGTGTGTTATGTTTGAGTGTCTGTGTGTGTGTGTGTGTGTGTGTGAGTGTGTTAAAGCAGAAAATTATCAAATTGGAAAACAATGGATCCTGTGCACAATTGTTTCAGAGATACTTTTATAAAAATGTAAGAATATGCATGTGGATAAATTTTGAGATTCAGAAATTGTCCTGATGTTTTACTGTTTACTTGATGGGGAGTTTAGAAAATTATGTGTTGCTTCATTGGAAAGTAAAATAGGAACAACTAGGTTCTTATAAAGTAAGCAAGATGCCAAAATACCATGGTACCATCCTACCATGTAAGGTAAGGATTTGATCACTGATTAACTCTCAGATTCAAAGTATGGACAAATACTCACCTTAAAAAGCTTTGTCAAATTATATACAAGTTAATTTTACCAATAATGTATTGGAGTGTGAAGACTAGGTTCATTTAGAAATTTAGATTAGTTACCTCTGAACATAGGTACAAATATCTAGTTAAGAAAAATGTCAATTGGCAATGATGATGCCAGGGAGGGGGACGAGGGTGGTATCAAAAAATATTGGCTCCGTTCCTGGACCCAGTCTGCATGCCTTAATCGTTATATCGTGAAAAACTCATCAAAATTTTATGGGGTAAATGTTAACAAACCATCGTTAGAAAAGAAAAAGTGCAAGCTGAAAAGAATGCTTAATAACGTGCCTGATGTGAGCCAGCTAGAAAGCAGATATTTCAATGTGGCATAAGTGAATGAGTAAATAAATGTTCATTCCTGAAATTCTATTTAACTGCCCATCCCATCTGCCCATTGTCAATCTGAATGAATAAAACACTTTGTGGGCATGATGACATTTGAATCCAGGTCATTCGTGAGGCAAAGTCTTGGAGGATCTCTAAGGAAACACGTTCTGTGCTTCACGCATATAAGAAACAGTCAAAAGAACCAGAACACAGAGAAATCTCAAAAAATTGTATAGAGAAAAAATGAGATATAGGCACAGTTTATTAAAATAAATGGAAGAATATTTCATATAGAATATGTGTTCAGAGACTAATCATTTTTAATATTTAATATTAAACTGAATAGAGGGATTAGCTCTCTTTTAGAATGAAAATTCTTCCTCCCAAGTCCATACTATCCTCACAAGGAGACTGAGAGGTTTTTCAAATGAAAGGAAGCTCAGCCTCCAGGACCGTGAAGCTGGCAAGTTGTCCACATGGAATTAATTTAGTCACGACCCTGTGGGGGCGAAGTGAGGCAAGAGGAAGCATAGACTTGACTTGTGATTGCTCTTTTGAGAATGTGTGTTGAATGGTAGGACCTTCTCCATTTTAGCTGCATGATCATGGAAAAAATCAACCAAACCAGCAGTGTCTCTGAGTTCATCCTCCTGGGACTCTCCTCCAGGCCCGAGGACCAGAAGCCCCTCTTTATTCTCTTCCTCACCATGTACCTGATCACCATAACAGGGAACCTGCTCATCATCCTGGCCATCCATACTGATCCCCAGCTCCAGACCCCCATGTATTTCTTCTTGAGTGTTCTGTCTTGCACTGACCTTTGCTTCACCACAACCATCGTCCCTAAGATGCTAGTCAACTTCCTGTCAGAGGTGAAGACCATCTCCTATGCTGGGTGTCTGACACAGACGTATTTTTTTTATGCTTTGGGTAACACTGACAGCTGCCTTCTGGCAGTCATGGCCTTTGACCGCTATGTGGCCATCTGCGACCCCTTCCACTATGTCACCACCATGAGCCACCGCCGCTGTGTCCTGTTGGTGGCCTTCTCCTGTTCATTTTCTGCTCTCCACTCACTTCTCCACACAGTTCTGCTAACTCTTCTCAACTTCTGTGGTGCCAACGTGATCCACCACTTCCTCTGTGATATCAACCCTCTGCTGAAATTGTCCTGCTCTTCCACATTTGTCAATGAGATGGTGATCATGATCGAAGGCCCTGTTGCTTTGGTGACCCCCTTTCTCTGCATTGCTTTCTCTTACATGCGCATCCTCATCGCAGTTCTCAAGATGCCTTCTGCTGCTGGAATACGCAAAGCCTTCTCCACCTGTGGTTCCCACTTGACGGTGGTGGTTCTGTTCTATGGAAGCATCTTCTATGAGTATTTACAGCCCTTGTCCAACTACTCTGTTAAAACCCGGGTGGCAACGATTGTCTACACAGTTCTGTCCTCTATGCTAAACCCTTTTATCTACAGTCTAAGAAACAAAGACATGAAGAGGGGCCTGGGGAAGCTGATGGGCAGGAGGAAATCCTAGCAGACCTCTTTGTGCATGTTCATGGGTATCTCTGCTTCCCTGTACCTGTTGGTTCCTGACACACAATCTAAACTCTGGTAAGTCAGTACATGTAGCTCATGTGTTACAGATGTTGATTATGACCACTTCTTTCCACATGCAACAGTCAACCACTGAGACTTTATTATGATTTAATAATTGGCTCAAGAGCTAAAGAAAATTCATATTCATACATTTCCCCGCCCCCACCATTTTCTTCCTCAGAAAACCACATCTTTTTCATTCCCTCTCAGTACTGTAGAAACCTTCATTTTCCACAAAAATTCCTGAAACAAATTTGTGTCTGTTCAAAGACTTGTGATTCCCTTGGCATCCTTCTTATATTAATGAACTTCTGTTGTCAGTTTTCCTAGAATTTTGAAGTCATGACAAGGACTTCAGAAAATAGAGACAGAGAGATGGAGACACCCATAAATTTGGACTCTCCACCAAAGCAAGCAATTGTCTGGCCCTCTAGTTTATGAGGAGCCAGCCTCTTTCCCCCACCATAATTTTGACAGCAGAATATTCTGGATTCTACAGTCTGACTTTTTGCCCTGATTAATCAAATGACTGAGCATTTCAATGCACAATGGCCTGATGACCAGGATGGGGTGCAGGGAATCCGAGTTACCTCGAGTCCCCCTACTGAGTTCACCTGGTACTTGTCCCTCAGAGACTCTCCTCTCGCCTTTGATCCCCCTTCTACAGTCCCACAATCTGCTATCACCATAATTCAAGATTTTCCTCATTTCTGTATTTTAGATCTCATTGTTGTATGTACTTAGAATTAACTTCATTATCTTTTGAAGAGAGAATTAAAACCCAAAACCCATATGTGAATGCTGAAGGCAGACAACCAGGGGTTTTCAGAGCCAGACAGAAGCATATTGGGTTGTTCTGGGAAGAGTCCAGTGTGGCAGGCAAGGACTGTTCTATTTGCTTTTGCTTTCATCCTTTATTCTCCATGATTCTTTCAGAGATCTTAGACCTTATTGTATTTTGTAGATTAATATTTTGATCATTTGCTATTCTCCTGTCTCATTCACAGAGATATTAATATTAATGTTCATGCAGGGTCTGTGAATCTGCATTTTAATAGTGCCCCCAGAGAAAAATAACTTGACCTTTATGTGAGAAGGTGCATGTTTTACTAATTTGAAGGGATGTATGCACTCCTATATTCATTGCAGTCAGTTACAATAGCCAAGTTATGGAAACAATCTAAATGCCCAAGGACATAGCAATAGATCAGAAAAATGTGGTGTATTTATACAGTGGAATACTATGGGAAAATGTAAATTAAAGGCACAATGTGACTGACTGAACGCTGGGAGAAAGGTTACAATTAAAAAGACAATACAAAACTTTTGGTAGGATTTGGAGCAACTGAAACTCTCATGTTGATGGTGGGAATGTAAAATGATATTAGCACTTTGGAAAACAGTTTGACAGTTCCTAACAAAATTAAACATACAACTCATCTATTTATATTTTTTAAAAAGCGTGTGCAAAAAAGTCACAGCAGCTATATTATAATAGACCCAACTAAACACAACTCAAATGTTCTTTTAACTACACTTAATATGAGTGTGTCTAAGAAGGGAATGTTGGTGTGGCACTCTTATAAATCAATGAGTTTCACTCTAGAACTGTCTCTTAGGATGATGGGAAGTCTTGAGCTTACTTGTAGTGAATGCACTTGCTAAGTTCATATGCTCACCTGTCAGTCCTTGAGGAACACAAAACTTTTTTGGTGCATGTCATGTATTTGAATTAGTCTAGTGGCAGCAACACTGTGGTCACGTAACATGAGCTCAGAGAACTAAGAGGGACTGAGGGAGGTGAGAGCTTAAGTATATTAAGTAGAGATTATTTTCCTGAAGACGCATCACTGAGTCTACATGGTCGCTAGAGGGAGTCTTCTTCCTCCAGAAACATGATGGAGCATTGACTAAATTGGAGAACGCATTCCCTTCTCGTGAGGGAACAATGTGAGCAGGAACAGCGATATATTTGAACAGCAGTGACAGTTGTGCTTTAAGCTCAGACAAGAGAACGTTCTTTGTGGGGACACTGTGACCAGTCAAGAAATACAGCAAGACGTGGCAGGGAAGTATGGTGAGTACAGTGTGCCCTCAGAGCCACTGCTCAAAAATTAGAAAGGTGCTTTGGCGCTTTGTGATATGATGGCAGAGTTTGAACAGGTTAGGGATCAACTTTGGTTCATCCCCCTGGGAGACAGATAGGAAAGACTTTATAACAGTACTTGAATACTTGAATCTTGAGTTTGTAAAAACTTATTCCTGAGTGTAGAGGAATCAAATAAGAAATCGGGGTGGGGGGAAGTAATTATAATAAATTAAAAATCAAAATCAATAGGTAACTATAAATCAGAGACATTCTGCAGGGGAGAGGTAGGGAGAGGGTTCCGAAATGGGTGGGAAGAGCACAAGGGACACGGGTGAACTGGTGGTGGGAATTTCACAGGGCTACACCTGAGAGAAGAAAGCATACATTTTACAAAAATGAACAATGATGTAAAATATATATAAAATAAAAAAATCTTACTCCTTGTCAGTGAAATATAATTATGCTCCCAGACCAAATGGAACCTAGAGTTTCTGAGCAATGACCTTTACCAACTCCACCATTTATGTGATGTTATATGAGATGATATTTTTGCTAGGAAGATTAGCATATTGATGTGGTTATAATAACTGATATGGACATGTTAAACATCATTTAATCTCTCCGCCACAGCTAGATGGCTTAGAAAATAATTTTTAGGGCCAAATTACTGAAAAATGAAAGTGGAACATAGCTATCAAATGGTTGTCAGGTATAAAAAAATTGGGGGGAGGTCAAACGAAAACTTCCAATCACGTAATACCCATGGAGACTTATTGGCCAGAGAAAGGTGAATTTAGCTTTAGAAAAATTATGCATGCAACTTAATGGCTTTGATGAAGTTTATAAAAAAATGCAAGTGGGGGCCTCCCTGGTGGCACCCGGGTTAAAGACAGCTCTTTCAGGCTATCCCAGTCACTGCAGCTGACCAGGGAGCAACCCACATGGCACAGCAGACCTCTCCTGTCTTGCCCGCTGCTCCCCTCAGCAGTATATTTCAGTAGATCCTCCTGTTCTGCTCCCCACTGTCTCTGGAGAATCCTCTGACCCCCCGCACGTCTGGCTTACACCCCAGTTCTTGTATGCATAAATAAATAAATCTTTTTTAAAAATGCAAGTGGGCTGAGAGCACGATGAGGGGAGTGGGGGGAGCCCAGTGGACTGTGGTGGAGGAATATGGCTGTGTTGTTGGAATCCTATACTCTGAATCATATATAGTATTGTAAACCAATGTTACTTCAAATTAAAAAATTAAAATTTAATTTTAAAAGGTGCAAGTGATAATGGAAAAAAGAGGGAAAGAAATGATCCAGTTGAATAAGGTATATCAGAAATCTTCTGAGGGACTAGAATCATAGTTTGATATTGTTAGGAAGGAATACCAACTCCTAATTGGATGACCCAGGTCCTACTGTGCAAAGTTTTAAAATATGCAAAGTTTTAAAATTGTGCTTCAAATATTATGGAAGTTATTACATTAAGAATTGTTTTTTTTAAATGCCTAAGGAATATGTGACAAGGAACTGTTGACAAATGTCAGGGGTAACCTGGAAGGAAAGAATTAATAGGTAGACTAGAATAATTTCTTCATTTTCTACAAAACCTGAGAATTTGACTCTTGATTCCCCATCTTGCAACATTAAGTCAAAGAATGTAGTCGTATGCCATATCCAAGATGAGATAGCACCCTGCTATTTAGTGAACCTACAAGCCATACCTGTTTGTCAAGATTACCTTACTGGGTAAACTATTAAAATACACCTATCACATGATCGAGCAATTCCACTCCTTGGTATTTATCCAAAGAATGCCAAAACATGAGTTCAGAGGTATTATGCACGCCTTTGTCCACCGCAGCACTGTTTAGTCAAGTTATGGAAACAACTGCCCAACAACACATGAGTAAATAATGAAGATATAGTACATATACACAATGGAATATTGCCCGCCTATAAAAATAGATAGAATCTTTCCTTTTGCAACAACATGGATGGAACTGGAGGGCATTATGCACAGTGAAATAAGTCAGAAGGAGAAAAACAAATACCAGAAGATTTCACTCACGTGGAAGATGGAAAAACAAAGGAACAGACAAAACTAAACCAAATCAAAAGTTAGCAACAAATGAAAAGGGACTCAATCCTGTTCATCCTCAGAGACATGGAAAATAAAAGCACACTTGCTGGTGAAGTGCAAGAATTTTATGCTATGGGTCGAAGAAAGTTGCAACAAGCACACTAGGAAAAATGATTTGCACTGCCTGCTGTAATTGAATCTCTGACCCTGGCTATACCCAGAGAAAGGTGTGAAAATATGTCCACACATCTACCAGAATGTTTATGGCAACATTAGTCAAAAGCACCAAGAACTAAAAAAAAAAAAAAAAAAATATATATATATATATATATATATATACAAATGTCCAGTAAAGATAAAATCATGAATTAAATTGAAATACAGCCTTGCTAGAGGATACTATAAAACAATGAAAATGAACCAGCTAGAGCGAAATGCTAAATAAATAAATAACCCACACACACACTAAAATCTCTGAAACATAATCTTGACCCAAAGAGGCCAGATACAAAAAGAATGCCTTTTTAATTTATTTGTACAAAGATCAAACAGGAAAATCTAAATCTAACCTCCAGTGGTAGACCTCCGAAGAGGGTACTGTGTGGAGCAGGGAAGGGTAGCGGCCTGTAGGGGGCGTGGGGGCGCGGGATTCCGAGGTACTGCATAAATGGGTGCTTTTTGGGGTCACAACTCAGCTCTCTCGTGGCTTGAGTAATTTTCGGTATGTGTGTTGCACTTCCTCTCAATCTTTTCAAATTAATAAATTTTGGGGAAATGATTAAGATGATTTGGCAAATAATGTGCCCTTCAGCTTGTAATGATTTCTTCAGCAACGCAAGCTTCTGCAAGCCCTTTCTGTAAAGGGCCACATAGGAAATGCTTTACAGCCACATGGTCTGTCTCTGCTGGGACAATGCAAGAGATAATATGAAAGTAAATAAGTATCCGCTTTCCCATAAAAACTATTTCAAGGACAGATGGCTGATCTGGCCAGTGGGTCATACATTATTGATTCCTGATGCTTATGGTTCAGTTGAGTTAGATGCCAAATGAAATATATTTTATACTTATGTTAATTTATATTAGTATTCCAGTGGTTAAATATTTTTCATCAGTGTTATATGCTCTGATAATGCTGTTCCATGGAGGAAATGTGACAGAACAATAAAATGGCATGGCTTCATTTGAGGATGTGCTTATTACTGAATGGAAAATCTCTGCTGGGAATGGGAGGGGAGACTTTCATTTTTTACTAACTAAATATCTGAATTATTTGAATACTTTTACAATGAGCTTTTACAGTAATACTTCTGAAATTTAAAAACAGAGCTACAGGGCCTCCCCTGGTGGCCCAGGTGGTTGACCACAGTGCTGTGAAGCTATCCGTAGCCTCTGCAGCGCCAGTTCGATCCCGGCCAGCGAGGGTCCCACATGGCGGGGCAGACCTCTCCTGTCGTGCCCGCTGCTCCCTTCAGCAGTGTATTTCGTCAGTCTGCCTGTTCTGTTCCCCGCTCTGTCTCTGGTGAATCTTCTCACCCTCCCACGCATCTGGCCTGTGCCCCGGTTCTTGTATAAATAAATAAATCTTAAAAAATAATAATAAAATAAAATAAAAACAGAGCTACTAGAGGAAAGTTCCAGGCTAAAATTATGGTGGCCCCACTTTTTGACATAGAAAATTTGGTGGCCTTGATCAGTGTGTTACAGCAGACTCGAGATTGCTCTTCTGTGGGAAGCTTATCTTTTCCAGGGGAACTTCCCAAGCTCATATCCCAGCAGAGGTGAGTTCGCTTCCCCCAGCAGGCCAGGGTGTGTTGTCTTACATTAACTAGAATGTGCAAAGGCCTCTATCCTTGTTTGGCACCTCAACCTCCCCAGACAGATCTCGGTCCTAGCCCAATATGGCTGACCGAGAAAGCTAGTTGCTCAGCCTTGACTCTTGCTCACTGGAACTCACCACCCCCAAAACAACTAGCAAAATCTACCAGAGTTAAACGGCACTCATAGAGGACTTCCTAAGGATCATTTCTGTGGATCAATAGCTCGTCATCTCTTTTAGATCAAAGATCCATGTGAGAATTTAAAGAAAACAATGAATGTCATTCCCGGAAGTAAAAATAACATTTTTCTATATACATACAAAAAGCACATGCCATGTCAGAGGGCGCGCAGGGCCCTGAATCCCCTCTGACCAGGCTCTAGGAGAGGCAGAGGGGTCTCTACATTAAGAACCACCATCCTGGGCCTCCCCTGATGGCGCAGAGGTTGAGCACTGGGCTGCGAAGCTGCCCGCAGCCTCTGCAGTGCCGGTTCGATCCCCGGCCACCGGCAAGGGTCCCACATGGCGCAACAGACCCCTCCTGCCACCCGTTGCTCCCCTCAGCAGTGTACTTCGTCAGTCTGCCTGTTCTGTTCCACACTCTGGCTCTGATGAATTCTCTCACCTTCCTGCACTTCTGACTGTACCCAGCGCTTGTATAAATAAATAAATAAATCTTTAAAAAAAAAAAAAAAGAATAATCATAACTTAAAAAAAAAAAAAGAACCACCATCCTTAAGTGAAGACTAATGTTGAAATAAGTCACACCATCAGGGACTGCACGTCTGCCCTGCCACGTCTCCTCAGGACCACTTCCAGGAAATTGGATCCTGCCAGGATGCTCCCTAGGCCTCCCTGAGGACCTTTAGTTGAATTTGCTGTTTCTTCTAAGGACCTCAGTAAAAAGGCTTTTCTCTGTGTTGCTCAGTAACCACAAGAGATATTTCTCTTAGATCACAGAACCAGAAGTGGTAGTACATCTCCTAAGTAACCAATTTGTTTTTATCTCTTGGATACTGATAATGACCTCCGCACCCCCTTCACTTTGGTTATTAGTAAGCTTAGCATTAAATGAACTCCTAATGAGGGTTCTACAACTTTCTACTGATCCCCCACATCTGCCTCTCACTCACCACCATCTGCTTCCTACACTTTCCTTTGTGTGTGCCTTGTCCCTCAGCTATTTTTAATTTATTTTATCTTGTTGTCACATCTATATTCCTAAACAACCCCATTCTTCTTAGAAGAAAAAGTAAAGAAAAGGGAAAGAGAAGGAAAGAACAAGCAAGACAAAAAGTAAGTGGAGTCAAGAAAAATCCAGTCAGCCAAGCAGTTGGTGAGTTCTGTTCCACCAACAGGGCTACCAACTCTGGGGTATCCCTGGGTATAACTTTCAGGAATGTAAAGTATAGATTAAGAGAATTCTAGTCTCTCTCCTGAATTTGTAATGAACAATATCCTGTGATATATATGGAAATTCTTTACCATGCTTCCCAGCATTCCATGCGCCAGGCCTGCATGACCCAAAAGCCACAGGTGCTGCCTGGAAGACAGAAGATTCCACACCAGCTAGCAGAGGCCAGTGACTGGAAGGAGCTGTTGGCCACTATAGTAGCTGACACAGGAAGAGTTTTTAGGGCTTCTCCAATCAATAAACCATGTAAAACATTATTCAAAATCCATACTGAAAATCCAGCATCCTTGAAGTCCAAAAACTCTGATAAACCAACAAAACCAACCTCATAAACCATAAACCAATAAAAAAAAATCTCTAATCTACCTTCATCACTTGTTCATGGCCTGGTGCACACACATCTTTCCATTATCTGAAAGCTGTGCCCCCCATATTACTCTATCCTGACCCCCCAAAAAACAAACTAGCAATCTACCTGTATCGACACCCCTATCTTCCAAAATACTGCCTCATGTTCCTCAACTCTTGCTTACTGCACAAAAGGGGAAATTAATCTCACAAACGGGAAAGTTGAGTCATCCCTTTGATATGGTACCATCAATCTCAGAGGCTCTGGGAATATTCTCAACAACAACAAAGGGGCACCAACCATTCTCCATGCCCTTGAGCTGTGTTTTGCTTTCCAAATTTGGAGAAGCAGAGCAGACCCTGAGAGACAGGAAGGTGCGCGAATACCCCCAGAGCACAAGGGCCCCAAGGAGGCCTGGCAAAGGCACTCAGAACAATGATAGGAGTCTCGGGACACAGTGACTCAGGCTATTTTTGTCTTCTGAAAGGAACCCCAATGGATAAGTTAAAACATTATTCCATCTCCCAATGGTGTCAGGATGGGACCAGGGACCAGAGGTGGGGAATGAGAAAGACATCTGTCGGGAAGACCTGCTATCTGTGTTGATCCCGCCCCCTCCTTGTCTTCCCTGGGTTCCTTCAGGCAAAGGTGAGGAGAGAATGTAGGAGCTAAACCCCTTAGCTGAGATGTGGCTCCTGAATAAATTTGCAAACATGCTCAGAAAACATCTGGAGAGAGTGTGTGCAGAGAAAAAGCTCTAGAAGTAAGAAGCAGGCAGGACTCGAGTCCACACCTACCAGGTACGCCTTTTTCCCGGCCCCATTGTGAAAACAGTTCCAAAGTGCCTGTGAAAACCTTGGCAAAAGTCACATTGAGTGTTTTGATAAGATATCAGCAAATCAGGAAAGAGTTATTTATTAGTAATTGTCCAAATTAATGGAACGAAATCCAATGTTACTTATGTGGAAAAAAGGAATACGTGGCCACTATGATTAAGCTCTGGTTCATATGTTTGGTTAACCTAAGTGCAGACCAGGCAGGCTTCCAAAATGGAGACTGGTTACTTACTTTACCAAGTTATTTTTCCCGACCTCCTAGTAGACATGTGCAAGGTTTGAGCCTGGGGGAGCTGCCCCCAGGGTATCATGCTTTTATATGTGTTAGTTCCGGGGTCCCTCCATCAAGTCTATAAGGCAGTGCCCTCCTCATCCCCACTCTGGATGGAGAACCATGTCACCAAAACATGAGGCAGCTTGTCTAGATGCTTCCCCAACAAAGCCCATGTTCCCATGATTCAGCCTCCGCACAGGAGGAGTGCAGTACCAGGCTAAGCAAGTCTTTCTTTCAGGGAGAAGCCAAAAGGCCCACGCTCCATCTTGGTTTTAACAATAAAATATCATCATATTTAAGGTCCTTCATCCCATCAGATCTCAATTTCCCTCTTCTTTAAAATGAGGGGGTTGGACTCCATGATTCTAAGTTTCTCCAGCTCAGAGCCCCTCCATTTTTTTTTTTAAAGATTTATTTATTTATGCATACAAGACCTGGGGTATAGGTCAGAGGCTCGGGAGGGTGAGAGGATTCACCAGAGACAGAGCAGGGAAGAGAACAGGCAGACTGACTGAATACACTGCTGAGGGGAGCGGTGGGTGAGACAGGAGAGGTCTGCTGCACCATGTGGTTGGCTCCCTGGCCAGCCGGAGATCAAACTCAGGCTGCAGAGGCTGCGGATAGCTTCATAGGTTGTGTCTTAACACCTTGCGCCACCAGGGAGGCCCAGGCCCTCTGTTTTAAGCATGAAGCTAGAAGAATCCAAAAGGTGCCCTCTGGGGAGAAGTCTCAGCATGGCTGGGTGGGCTGCCCCACCTGCAGGGAATGAAATGCAGCGAGGGTCCTCAGCCAGCGGTGCCAGGCCCACTGCATGTCTTCTTTCTATCTGTCCAGAGCCCTAAGTGACCACCCAGGCATTTTTTCATTCCACAAATATTTATCAAGCAACCATTGTGTTCTGGGCACGGTGCCAGGGGAGTGAAATAACCAAGAGCCAGACACGGTCCTCTTGCTTAGGCAGCTCACAGTCTAGGGGAAGAAAGAGAGTATGAAGATCCTGACCATCCTGTGTGTGTGTGTGAGGGGAGCCTGCCCCAGCACAGGGGGGCGGACGAGGGCCAGGCTTCTGGAAGGGTATGTTTTCTAGTCTAGGCCCCAAGAGTGAGGAGCCAGCACTAGGGCTAACAGACGAGGAGAACAGGCACTACAGGCGAAGGAGCAACAAGTCTCTAAGACAAGGAGAAGCAAGAAATGTTAACACCTGGAGCAGGAACTCGAGGAGCTGGGAAGGGGGCAGGGAGCCCAGCAGGAGCCTCGTCATGGGAAGCTCAGCAGGTCACAGGAAGGAGTTTGGCCTTTCATCCGTGAGTAATGGGGACGTTTATGCAGCAGGAAAATGACTGTTGTGGGTTAAGAAAGATAAACTGGAACCCTAATCCCCTGTACTTCAGAATGTGATCTCACTTGGGGAAAGGGCCTTTACAGAGTAATCAAGTTCAAACGAGGTCATGAGAGGGGCTCTTAATCCAACACGTCTGGTGTCCTCACAGAAAGCAGAGATTTGGATACAGAAATGCATGCATGTGATGGATGGCAAGGTGAAGAGATGCCAGAAGACCACCCTCCACAATCCAAGGAGCCCCTTCTCTCAGAGCCCTGGGGAGGACCGAACTGACCTGCCAGCACCTTAACTTTGGGCTTTTAACCTCAGCACAGTGAGACAGTGAGCTGTTGTTTAAGCCACTCAGTTTGTGCTACTTTGTTCTGGTGACCCTAGCAAATCAATACAGTGACTTCTACAGATTTGCATTTTAGAAAAACCGATCTGCTTACAGGAATGGAGAATAAACAGGCCAGAGGGAGGCCATCTTGGAGGCAGGAGATAATAAGGGTCTCTGTGAGGACAGTGATGGTGGAGACAAGAGAGGTCGGCAGGCTGAACGACTTCTCAGAGGCATCTCCAAGATGTGGTCATAAGTTGACTGTGAGGAATGAGGAACCAAGAGCAGTTTCTGATCTGTTTGTAGCTCAGGTAGACACAGGGCCAGAGCAAAGTCATCACCCACCCCATCGGGAATGGCTGACACGCATTCTATCCACACCAGCCACTGAGGGAAACGCCACGAGTGACTTTCTGCAGCTTAAAACCCAGGGCTGACTTTCATCTCGAGACATCCCAGCTTCAGTGCCAGGCATGACTTCACTGACAATGTTCCAGACATTGCACTCAGCTCTGAGGATAGAACGGTGTGATAAGAGAGCAGGATTCCTGTATGTTAGGTCAGAGAGAAGACAAAGATTAATCACATAAATGAGTATTTAATTGCAGACTGTGATAAGTGATATAAAGAAAGGGGGAAAGTTCTGGGAGCACATAAAACAGGGTGGATCCAGAAAAGTATTGGCCGAGCTGATAACCAGATGACAATAGACTGAGAAGAAAAGCTTGTGGGACAAGGACCATCATGAGCCAATGTAGGAAGGAGCCTGACACATTTGAAGAATTGGAGGAAGATCCTGGGGAAAGTCAGCATGAGATGAGACTGGAGAGAAGGGACTCAGCAAATATGAAATGAAGAGGGACTTGGTGCTAGGTTGACTAGTGTCCCCCTAAATTCATACCCATCCAGGTCCTCAGAATGTGACCTTATTAGGCAGTAGGGTCTTTGGAGATATTATCAAGTTGAAGATGAAGTCTTACTGGATTCAAGTGGCCCCTAAGTCAATGGCAGATATCCTTATAAAAGGAAGTGTGGGCACAGACACAGAGAGAAGAGTCCTATGGGAAGACAGCCACATGGAGACAGGTAGGGAAAGCAGTGATGCGTCTACGAGCCAAGGACACTACGCGGCCTGCCACCACCTGTAGTTAGGAGAGAGGCCCAAGCAGGTTCTCCCTCAGAACCTCCAGCAAGAGTCAACCATGCTGACAACCTGATTTTTGACTTCTAACCTCCGGAACTGCAAGAAAAGACATGTCTACTGATTCAAGTTTCCTGATTGATGGTATTTTGTTAAGGCAGCCCCGGGAAAGTAGCATAGACTTTCAGCAAAAGAGTTACGTGATCATGGTTTCAATATTAAAATATCAGTGACTGCAGTGCAGAGCCTGGATGAGGGAAGCAAATGCACCCTGGGGTGATACTGTAAACACCCAGGTGGGAAATGATGACTTTCAATAGTGCTGGAGGGAGGAGATAAGAGTTGCAAGATTCAAGAAATAGTTGGGAGTTGGGAGGTAAAGCCATGGCAATCCTTGTCGAAACCAGGCCCGTGCTGATGGGAAATAGACAGGATAGGAAAAACAAAAAAGTCATTCCATTTCCAGCAAACCCCACCCCTGCATGCGTCATCTAGCCCTAGCCCCCTCTGTTCTCACGGCCAGAAATCCTTGCCCTTCTCCTCTTCACTTAGTCAGGCCGGGCTCTGCTTCCCCTGCTGCTAGCTGCTTCGCCAGACCTGTCCCAGTTAGCCCTCTGACGGGCATTGCTTGTGATTTACAAGCTCCTCTCTGACATGATTCTCACTTTTCTATTGGAGCAGGTTTTATTTTATCTTATGTAGGAGGAAAGTGAAACTCAGAGCAATAAGGGACTTTGCCTAACACTCACTGTGCATATAAAGTAGAGCCGGGAGCAAACCTACCTCCTCTGAATGTTTTCCTCTGTCCTGTCGCAGCTCCATAGAAACACAGCCTCAGGTCAGCAGGAGACTTGAGAAAGGACAGTGACCATCAGGGACTACCCTCAACATTGATTTTGAAAGCCTGACAGTCACTGAAATAAAGATGTTAAGGTAGAAGTTTTCCACAGTGAAGATAACGTCCTTGAATATACGTTCCCGGCTTAAACACTTGAGGCTTTACTGAAGGGTGTGGCCTGTTCGTTGATGCTTCCAGGCTGCGTGGTCTTGAGCTTAACTCCATCAGCCTCATTTTATTATCTGGTGAAAGGGAATGCTGTTGAGAGCCAGACACACAGAAAGTATTTAGCTCAGTGCCTAATATAGAGTGGGGCCTTAATACATCTCCAGCATAAACATTACCGTTCGCCTTGGTTTCATATTCATTTTCAAATCATACAAGACACAAATGAATATTTTGTCTATAAAGTCTCACACGCTGAGGTGAAGAGTAGTTAAACAACAGAAAGGATAAAGGTTATGGGATTATTTTCCTTCAAATTTTTGAGAATTGGGCCTCCCCGGTGGCACAGTGGGTTGAGCGCAGCACTGTGAAGCTGTCCGCAGCCTTTGCAATGCGGGTTTGATTCCTGGCTGGCCAGGGAGCACATGGTGCGGCAGACCTCTCCTGTCTTGCCTGCTGCTCCCCTCAGCAGTGTCTTCGGTCAGTCTGCCTGTTCTGCTCCCCACTCTGTCTCTGGTGAATCCTCTCACCCTCCCTCACCTCTGGCCTGTACCCCAGTTCTTGTATAAATAAATAAATCTTAAAATAAATAAATAAATAAAATTTTAAAGATTTTTTTTTTGAAAATTGTTTTATTGTATTTCTTATTGAGGTAATGTTGGCTTACAACACTGTATTTGACTAGGAGGTATAAAAATCACACCTCTTCATTTTCAGATACATGTTACTGCACCACACCCACTGCCAAAGCACCAATTATCCGCTTTCCAAGTCCATTGGGCCCAAGGTCATGAGATTTTTCAGAGAAACACAGATTTTTCAAGAATATCCAGAAGCACTGGACAGACAACAGCAGGAAGTAGGAAGGAAGGGCAGGCAGTAAAATAAGAAGCAAGAAAAGCAAAGGAGGGCAAAAGTGGACATGGAGTGGGGAGGTGCTTCCCGCCACCATATTACAGACAAGGGTGCCCAGAGGTTAAATAGTTTGCCCATGGTCCACAGCTAGTAAAGTAAAGATGATTTTAAAATGTTTGCTGATACCACACTGTACTTCTGTAACCATACCTGTAGCATTTTATTCACTTAATTGTTTCAAAGTTTCTGTTTGCCCCTAGGCCATCATGACTTGAAGACTAGGAGTTGAGACTCCCTTGTGTCCATAACTTGGGTTGGTTCCCAGTGAATATTTAACATGACAATACTGAATAATTGTGAAAGCGTAAATTTCTAATGTCTAAGAATTTTTTAATAAATAGGTTCATAAGGAACGTATTTTTTTGGCCCAACTTTAATGAAAAGATTGACTCTCAAAAGGTGACTATCAACACTGGGTGCCTGTGGTGGCATTCATCTTATTTACATGATTTACTTCATTGTTCTGTTTTGTTTGCAAGGATAGTAGAGAGATGAGACTCTGAAGCTGACATATCTGAATAAGTATTTGTGGGAAACAAGAAAAATATGCATCTCTGAGGTCCACTTGGGATTCTTCCTGACAGAAAACCTACTGATGGCCCTGCATTTAACACACGTTAAACTTACCATTCAATTTGTTTTTGTGTAAGAGAAGGCAGACTCATGAACCATTTATAAGAATCCAAAAAGAGCTGGGAATAAGTTGGAATTTGTGGAAGAAAGTTCTAGAATTTTCTATATTCATGGGTATATGCAGAATCAGGGAGAGGATCAACCAAGCCAACAGTCCTGCTGAGCTTGAGGACCAGAAGCCACTCTTCACCCTGTTCTTCACCATATTCCTGGTCACTGCTACCTAGGAGTGATGGGATACGCTGTGAGTCTCAGGCAGCTATTAAATTTGTGCTAGGCACAAAGCAGGGACTCAATGTACACCTGAATAAAGAAATAAGAAACAAACGTCTAAGTGAAAAACTTGAAAGTATCTGACTTCAGCTAATAAATAGATTTTTCAGACTATAACTGTAACTCAAGGCTTGGGTTCTTAAATCTCGACTTTGTTATAAAGGAAATGAATGTAAGTTAAGCTTTCTTTTTTTTTTTTTTAAAGTGGTAGTTTTTACCATGAGATACCATCTTACACCAGTGAGAATGGCACATATTAAAAAAACTAGCAACAACAAATGTTGGCGAGGGTGTGGAGAAAAAGGAACTCTTCTGCACTGTTGGTGGGAGTGCAAACTGGTCCAACCACTGTGGAAAGCTGTATGGAGATTTCTGGACCTACCAAACATAGAGCTTCCATATGATCCAGCAATTCCACTCCTAGGTATTTACCCAAAGGACACAGAAACATCCATTCCAAAGAACACCTGCACCCCTATGTTTATAGCAGCACTGTTTACAATAGCTAAGCTTTGGAAACAACCCAAATGCCCAAAAATAGATGACTGGATCAAGAAGATGTGGTACATATATACCATGGAATATTACTCAGCATTCAAAAAAGATAAACACATGCAATTTGCAGCAACATGGATGGCGCTGGAAGGGATCATGCTCAGCGAAATAAGCCAAAAAGAAAAAGAAAAATACCGGATGGTCTCACTCATAGCAGGAATCTAGAAAACTTAAATAAGGGACCAGGAAAATGAATAACTATAAGAAAGTGAAAATCAAAATCAACAAAAAACTATGAACCAGAGACACTTTTAGGGGGGCGGGGGTGGGAGGGGAGGGATTGGGGTCAGAATGGGGGGGCTGCAATTGTATGGGGAATATAACAATAAAATTTATTAAAAAAAAAATAAATAAATAAAAAAATAAAGTGGTAGTTTTGGCATCTTTTTTTTTTTAATTAATTTATTTATTTATTTATTTTATACAAGCACTGGGTACAGTCAGAAGCGCAGGAGGGTGAGAGAATTCACCAGAGCTAGAGCGGGGAGCAGAGCAGGCAGAAGGACCGAAGTACACTGCTGAGGGGAGCAGCGGGCAGCAGGAGAGGTCTGCGCGCCATGTGGGACCCTCCTCCGGTGGCCGGGGAGCAGCTGGGGATTGAACCGGTGATGCAAAGGCTGTGGGCAGCTTTGCAACGCAGCACTCAACCACTGCGCCACCGGGGAGGCCCCAGTTAAGCTTTCTTTATAAAGAAAATGATTTAGATATTCTTCGCATGGAAAAAAACTATCATCTATGAGTAGTGGAAGTACAGATGTTTTAAATTTTGTTTCTTCATAGAGGGTCCCAACTCTTGACCCATATACTATTTCTTTTATTTTTAATTACAGACAAACTATAAAATTCAATTTAATCTATTTTGCTTTAAATATTAGTAAAGTGTAGTCCATTTGTGTGGGTTAAAGATGAAGATGAAGACATTTGAAAGGAATGTGACTATAATAGCTAACTTTGGCTAAACCTCAATGCCCAGATATTGGATTAGATGTTGTCTGGATGCTTCTTTGAAGGTATTTTTGGACGGTATTAACATTTAAACCAGTGGACTTTGAGTAAAGCAGAGTATCCTCAACAATGTGGTGCAATGAACATAGGAGTGAATATATCCCTTCAAATTAATGTGTTGCACTCTTTTGATAAATCTAATCAGTTGAAGGTCTTAACAGGACATATACTACCACCCAGAGCATGAGGGAATTCTATCATCAGACTGTCTTTAGAACTGCAGCTCGTCCCTCAGTCTTCAGCCTGCTGTCTGATTTTAAATTTACAAAGCCTCCACAATCATATGATCCGTTCCTTAAAATAAGTACATCTCTCTTAAAATGCTGGATAGCTAGATGATGATAAGGATAGATGAATAGAAAAATGTAGGTAGGTAGGTAGGTGGATGATAGATAATAGATAGATAGATAGATAGATAGATAGATAGATAGATAGATAGATAGATAAAATATGAATATTATCACACAGGAAAAGTTAAACTTTTAACCATAGATGTCATTTAATTAAACCACAAAGAACTTCCCTTAGTGACTAATTAATACCAAAGCAGGGGAGCTAGGAGATTCCCAACTGGACTCTCTCTGGGGCTTTGTCATTAAGATTATAGAATAGACCAAGCCCAGAGGCAGCATCAAGAGCACTGAAACTTTTCTGTTAATTTCACATTCAAAAACTTCTGGCTTCCTCGAGAGGTTATAATCACAGGCACCTTTATCAAGGGTGTTTTCCCAGAGTGGGCCCTACCTAACTCCCAACCTTTGTTATTTAGCATTCTTCCTATTGCCAGAATAACAAACAGGTTTCATCTCTTTTGTCAGTGTTATTTAATTAAAAGTATCTGCCTAAAGATCTAGACACTTCTCCAAAGATGACATATAAATAGCCAACAGGAGCTAAAAATAAATGTTTATCATCAATGAAATGGAAATTAAAACCACAATGAGAAACCACTTCACACCTGTGAGAATGTCCCAGAAACAAGTGTTGGCAAGAATGTGGAGGAAAAGGAACCTTTGTATGCTGTTGGCAGGAGCGTAGACTGGTCCAGCTCCTATGGAAGACATTATGCAGGATTGTCAATGCATTAAAAACAGATCTACCATATGATCCAGCAATTCTACTCCTAGGTATCTACCTGAGGAATGAAAACAACACTCATTCAAAAGAATATATGCACCGCTATGATCTCACTATTTACAATAGTCAAGTTATGGAAACAACCTAAGTGCCCAATGACACATGAGTGGATGGAGTAAGATGTGGTGTATATTCACAGTGGAATAGCACTCAACTGCATATACAAGAGAAAGGATGAAGTTTTGCCATTTGTGATAACATGGATGAACTGGCAGTGACAATGCTAAGTGAAATAAGTCAGAAAGTGAAAGATACTGAATGCTTTCGCTTGTCTGTGGAATATAAATAACCAAAAAACGTATACTGGCAAAATACAGGAAAAACAAATCTTAGGTTAGTGAAAAATGTAGTGGTTACCAGAGGGACCAGGAGAGAGAGGAGATTTGATAGATGGTAAATGAAGCACAGGTCCATGTGGAGAAGTAAAAATGTAACCCCAAAGTGATATAGACATGTAAATGACTGACAAGACTGACAAACTTAATAACAATAAATAAAAAAGCTGGAGAGCTTCACTAAACAATTTCAAGACTTAACTATAAATCTACTTCCTAAAGCTTCAAGCTGAGGTAGTGTTGTCCTAAGGATAAATAAATCAGCAAAGCGTGACGGAAAGTCCAAAAATAGACCCACACATATGCAGTCACTTAATTCTTAACCAAGCTGCCAGTGCGCGCTTGAATGGGGAAAAGAATAGTCTATTCAACTAATAACGCTGGAGCAATTAGAAGTCTACAAGCAAAAGATAAACCTTGACCCTCTCTCACATGAGACAAAAAAATTAAGTTAAAATGGATTTTAGACCTAAATCTAAAAAAACAAGCTGTATCCTTTAGATTTATGCATTTTAATGTACGTAATGTGTACCTCAACTATGTGCTATAAAGTAATTTTTAAATCACCACATTATAATAAGTCTTTGCTGATTTATCTACCTTGCTTTTCCACTAGCCAGGTTATACCCACAGGTACCCCAAACTTTGTTAACCTTTATACAGCTTGGAGTTCACTCAAGAGTGAGAGTCCCTAATTGACCCTTCATTCAACAGCAGTTAGAAGTCTCCACACCAACAAAGGCATAAGATGCAGCCGCCATTTTGAATGGCAACTTCTAGGGCGGCTACATTTCTAAGGCATGATATGTAAAAATATTTCATCGGAGACACTTATTTGGGAAACTTAGATGTCCATATTTTTCCAAAGCAGCAGAGAACTCACTCTGATCTCTGCTCTGGCTACATGATAAAGTTGGTCAGATTTAGCGCATTGAGGACAGAACTAGGCAGCAATGATGCAGGCTCATCCAGCGAAACCCACAGAGCCAGGTTGTTCAGGAAACCCCGTGGACATGAGGCCTGATGGCCACCTGAACTTCTCAAGGGATGATGGAATTATTTGAGCTTTGGAAGGATAGATTGTCGAAAATACTAAAATGATACAACCCAAATTATCAGTGTGTAATTACATGTCTACAAAATGACATATTAGCTAGTCAACCAAAACCCATCCAACATATATGTAAATTATACACGTTATTTACCGCAAATATGCTATACAGATGCATTGTTATATATTTGGTATGATGTAGGATGAGCTTTCCAAAATAGATTTGCCTTAATAGCCCAAAAGCCAGGGACAATATAGCCTTGATTACCAGTCATGTGGTAACTTTTCTGTTTCATCAAATAAAGCCTCCTTTGCAAATACTTCTTTAACTTCCAGAAACACAAGTGTTTTCAGCCTACTTTGTCCTGGGAACCATGAGCTCTGGCTCTTGACAAGAGAGCCCTAGAGGAGCAATGAGACAAGAACCAGGCCTCTGGCACTTTCCAGACTTGCCCTTCTGAGATCCTTCAGCCTGGGCATATTTGGAGCCCTGCAGTTTCTTCTTACTCTGTGGGCCCCACATGCTTTCCCAATCGCCAGTGCCTTGGGTCACATCATCTGGGATCTGGCCTGGCCATGGAGCTACTTCCCTCCATCCAGATCCTGGAAAATTCCTAAAGCATAAGTCATTTGAATGTGTGCTCACTGCGTTTTCTGTTACCGCTGACCTTCAAAATGGAAAGAATACGCACTGAGAAGTCACCCAGACCCAGGCCGTGTTTATCACAGGAAAGGCCTCTTAGATCTTCGTCATCATTAGCATGCGTTGGACACAGCACTTGGCTGGGAGTTCTGGGCCCTGTTCTGCCATTTACAGAACTTTAGAACTTCATGGAAATCTTATCTCTCTGAGTCTCGGACAGCAATTCTGTGAAATACAAGAACCACAGAGTTGCTTTCCTGGTGATTAGCAAGATTGTGATAATGGGATTATCACAGTGCCTGGCATGTAACGAGCACTCAAAGCACTGTCAGGCCGGATTAACAGTTGTCAGGAGCTAAAGGGCATAGGGGGTGGGGAGTGACGCCTTAAAATGGGGTTTCCTTTTGAAATGATGAAAATGTTCTGGAACTAGACACTGTTGCTGTTTGCGCAGCATTGGGAGTGCACTGAATGTCACTCGGCACTCTAAAATGGTCCACTTCGTGTTCTACGTATTTAACACAAACAAAAAAACCTGCCAGCCCCCGCCCCCATAAAGTGAGTAGAAAGGACGTAAAAATTAGGATCTGTCTTGAGTCTCTTTCACGGAGGCAGGAACTAGGAACCAACAAATGTGTAACAGGAAATTAAATATTTCCATTAATGATGGCAAAAAAAAGAGCTGCAAACCAAGACAAGAGCCGGCGCTTGAATACATTTTAGCCGCAGATGGGAGATAAATAGGCACCGTTTTCCGATTTTAGGGAACCAGTTTTCAGTGAACATCATCAAGATGTGCAGCATGTAAGTCATAGATCAGAAAAGAGATTGCAAGCCTGGAAAAAGTAAGTCACAAGGCGAGGAAAGAAAACGTCACTCCTTTGAAGAAGGAAAGGATGCCCAGGGGCGGCAGACACAGCGCAGAGGTCTCCATCTGAGGCTTATTAACAGAATCATCCAGAAGTGTATTCACAGCATCCGTGCCCACCACATCACAGGTTCTCCACCCTCCGTTCCCCCTCCCTCCTGTAGTTCTGGCTCTGGGGGTCTTGAGCCTGCAGGAGGGATGATGCAAACTGGCCACACACTGAAATGTCACTGCTGCCTCCCACCCCATCTTAGCTGCATGACGAGGGACAAGTCACGAATCTTTCTGCATCCTAATTTCCACCCTGCTGGAACAGGAAAGCCTAGTCATAGGTAATGAGACCGTCAGAGAGGGCGCCTGCCGCAGCAGAGTAGACTCTTAAATTCACCTTCTCTGTTTCTCCTCCTGGAACTAGGCTGCCCCACTCTTGAATTCATCAGGCCATACGGAAAGCAAGAGAAGACACAGCAGGGGGCATTGACTGGAGACCAGGAACCATGTCCCAGAATGTGATGAAAGATGACTTTTTAAATAGAACCTGGTTGTAAGAGTTAAAAAATCTGCCTAGAGGCAGTTTTATTTAATGTTTAGAAAAATGGAAACCACCCGAATGTCCAAACAGTAAACACTGAATGCTTCCAGCAGCACTGAGGAGTATCAGAGCTTGATACGCAGGCAGCAGAGATGTCCCCAGATGTGCTGCGCGAAGAAGCCAGGCAAAGAAAGAACATCCTGTATCACTCCATCCAAGGTTACAAGCAGACAAAACCAATTAATGGTGACAGAGGTCAGAATAATGGCTGCATTTCAGAGGCTTTTGTTGGGGAAGGGACACAAAAGAGCCTCGTAGAGGCCGGAAATATTCTCTACCTTGATTTTCTTGTGGGTTTGTAGATAGCGAAATCTACATATATAGGGATGTGCCCATTTATCCCCCAGATGGGCTTATGCACATGTAAATTTTCATCAAGGGACAAACTTAAAATTAGTGCATTTTGCTGCATGAATGACAATCTCCAACGGTGGGGCGGGGCAAAAACCTGCATGGACAGCTGCGAGAATGTACTGCTATGTTGTCCTGTAAGCTGAAATACCAAGCCCAAAGTTATACAACTGGCTCAAAGTTCCTCTGGGCCAAAAGTAGAAAGAGCAACAAAAGCATTTGACCCAGGCTTAGAGGAAATCCTCTTTAAAGGAAGCATAACAAGCATAAGAGAATGATGAAGGTGCTTCAAGGTCATTCCCTCATCCATCCCCTATAAAAGCATCCTTTGCGGGCCTCCCCTGCTGGTGCAGGAGGTTGAGCGCCACGCTGTGAAGCTGTCCGCAGCCTCTGCAGCGCCAGTTCCATCCCAGCCGGCTGGCGAGGGTCCCACATGGCGCAGCAGACCTCTCCTGCCATGCCCGCTGCTCCCCTCAGCAGTGTATTTCGTCAGTCTGCCTGTTCTGTTCCCCGCTCTGTCTCTGGTGACTCCTCTCACCCTCCCGCGCATCTGACCTGTACCCCAGTTCTTGTATAAATAAATAAATATTTTAAAAAGCATTTTTTGCGTTTCCATATTCCTTACTGCCATCCATATAGTATTCTAAACTATTTTAGTTTAAAGTCCATCTTTATAGGAAAAGCATGACTAAGATAAAAAGTAGGTTGTCGGCTTGTCTAATATTTTGGACACTTTTTTACTGGAAGATGATTTGCACCATGCACCGCCACCCCATCTTTGCATCTTTGTTATTCTGTGTTTCTGTAATCTCACTTCTGAAGGTCTCTGCTTGCAAGCCTGAGCTGCTGCCAGGTCAGCCGTGGTGCCGCTGTGAGGTTGTTTCAGTCATGTAGGGTTAGTGCTCACAGAGGCAAAGCAGACTTGGAGAACTCAGATTCACCAAGGTCAGCCGTCCATCCCAGCAACCTTCCCAGCTATAGGTGTCCCCGCCACCTGCCTCAAGCTGCAAGCTCCCACCCTCTCTCACAGGGGTTTCCACCAATCAGATAAAAAAATGAAAATGACTTTCATTACTTAGTGGAGGGGGAAGCAGGCACCGCACCCATCATCTGCAAGGGTGGCTAGGGAAGCAGCCCTGGAGTAGCAGGAGTGGCATGGGAGCAGCAGAGGGGCAACCTGTGATGCCTGGCCCAGGGGCTAGAGCAGAAGCATTTTTACTGGAGCAGTGGCCACTGTTTTGGAGCAGTGTTTGATTTAATAAGTGGGTACTGAAGCCCAGCCAAGTTAACACATAAAATTAACCATCACACTCACCACATGAAAATTCCAGAAATGAGCATTCATATCACGAGCATTAAGACCCTTCTTGGAACATTTTGATGGAAGGAATCCTTCTTGGTACAGCCAATATATTTCCCTTTGCAAAACTTTCACACACAGTTGTCTTCACCAAACAAAGTCCACCTCCCACTCCCTCAGCCCCTTCGCCTGACCCCAGCTGCCATCATCTCAGATGGCGGACCACGGCCACCACCCCCTCGCTGCTCTGCTGACCTCTGTCCACCCTGCTCCACTCTGTCACCCACCCACCAGAGGGTACTCTTTCAGGAACACTAGTGCGATTGTGCCTCTCCTGATTAAAATTCCAGAGCCATCTTTGTGCTTCTGTCACCTCAGGCAGCAGTCATTAAGGCCTGGTTGCAGGCAACGGACATCAAGTGATTAATTCTAGTGAAAGTGTTCATGTAACAGCCGCCACGATGGACGGAAAGCCCAGGTCTTGAGAAG
Source organism: Talpa occidentalis (assembly GCF_014898055.3). Lineage (NCBI taxonomy): Eukaryota > Metazoa > Chordata > Mammalia > Eulipotyphla > Talpidae > Talpa > Talpa occidentalis. Next base: position 40,164,085 of record NW_023605083.1, on the reverse strand, counting down.
GCCAGGAATTTCCTGGTGATCTTCCCTGATCTTGGAAACAGGAATTAATGGAAAATATTTTCAGAGCCCCCTGTAGAGAAGAATCAGAGCCAGTCATCTCATTTCCAGGAACTCCAGCCAGGGGCCAGTAGCTCTTTCTTTTTATTCTATTCTTTTTAGTGAGGTTAATAATGGGTCACAACACTGTGTGTGAGTTGGGGATACAGGTGCACACCTCTTCAGGTGCGTGTTATAATACCAGGCCTACCACCAAACCCGCCCGTCATCCTCCACCATTGGGCCCTGTTCCCCCCATTTCTGCCTCCTTGACCCCCACACTCTGGTAGCCTCCGTTCTACATTCAGATTTATAGGATTTGTTTTGGTTTTCATTTTCTGTGCCTTAGTCTTGTTTCACTACATTTCACATATGAGTGAAATCATCCAGTATGTCTTTCTCCTTTGACTTACTTCACTGAGCATAACCCCCTTCCAGTTCCCTCCAAGTTGTCACAAATGGAAAGATTTCATCTTTTTTGCTAGCTGAGTAGCATTCTATTGTGTATGTATTGTGTAGATGCCACTTCTTCTTAATCTACTCATCTGCTTTGGGAACTTAGGGTGTTTCCAAACTTGGCTATTGTAAAAAGTGCTGCAATAAACATCAGAGAGCACATATCCCTTGAATTAGTGTTTTTACATCCGTAGGCTAGATACCTAGGAGTAGGATTGCTGGGTCTTAAGTTAGATCTATTTTTAGTATTTTGAGACCCCTCCATACTGTTTTTCACAGGGACTGGTCCCGTCTACAGTCCCACGGACAGTATGCCAAGCTTCGTTTTCCTCAGCATTCTCCCCAACATTTTTTTAAAGATTTATTTATTTATGCACACAGGAACTGGGGTGCAGGCCAGAGGTGCAGGGGGTGAGAGGATTCACCAGAGACAGAGTGGGGAGCAGAACAGGCAGATCTACTGAAATACACTGCTGAGGGGAGCAGCGGGAGAGGCAGGAGAGGTCTGCTGCACCATGTGGGTAGCTCCCTGGCTGGGATCAAACTCGTGCTGCAGTGACTGGCGACAGCTTGGTAGCACTGACTTTAACCCCTGCGCCACCAGGGAGGCCCCTCCAACCTTTGTTGTTACTGGTCTTTTTGACATGAACCATTCTCACATAATGAAGTGACCTCTTATTGTTGTTTTGATTTGTATTTCCCTGATAATAAGTAATGATGAGCATTGTTTTCATGTGCCTGTTGACCCTCTGTATGTCTTCTTTGAGCAGTGCTTATTTAGCTCCCCTGCCCATTTTTTAACCGGGCTATTTGTTTTCACGTTGTCTTGTATGAGTCCTTATAGATCTTGGGTATTAATCAGCTTCTTGTCGGATGGATGATGTACAAATATTTTCTCCCACTCAGTAGTTTCACTGTGCAAGACCTTTTTAGTCTTATATAGCTTATTTCTAAGGAGAGGGTGTCTGATTGACTGGGATTGATTCATAGGCCACCCTTGGCCAGGATAGGGTCCCTGGTGGAGACACTGAGATTGCAATCAATGAGGGGGGATTCTCAGACAAAGTAGGTATAGCAGCAAATGAGGGGAAATAGGCAGTTGGGGACAAGGACAGGTCACAGACACTCCAGGCCCACTTTCAACATGTTAAAGAATCCTTCCCATCAGTGCAGCTGGGGAGCAGGGGGACATGGTGGCAGCAGCCCCCAGTCAACCAAGGAAAAACAAGGTGTGTCTGAACCTTAAGACAGGAGGCCTGGCCCCAAAGAACCTCAGCCTGCACCCCAATTTCCCCCATGGTTTCTGGATCATTGTTCTTCCCAAAGACCTCTAAGCCAAATGAATGGAGAGCTCCTGACCTCGCACCTTACCCTTCTGGCCTCTCTTCTGGCTTTGCCTACTACTGCTATAGTAGTACTACAGCCACTACTATGTAGCTGGGAAAGGTCTCAGGTCTGGAAAGGTCTCAGGTCTGGGAATCAAGCAGGGGGTGCAGAGCACATTACCTTAGAGGGGTTACCGCACTCACCCTGCCTTGCATTGCTCTGGTTTCATTGTTGCCTTGTTAGGTGTCAGCTCTGCCCCCACTAGAATGTGTGCTCCAGGCAGGCAGTCTTGCCTGTTTTGATCACTCACTGCTGTAGCCCCAAGCCAGTAACAGCGACCAGCATGTAGTAAGCTCTTAGAAAAATAAACACTTGTGACTGAACAAATAGCATGCAGTAAGGCAGAGGCTACACCCCACCTTCTGCCTTTGACCCTGAGCCAGGCAGACTAGATCAGAGCTGGAATTCAGTCCAGGAGGAAATAAGAGGAAGCTGCGTAGGAGAAAGAGCACAGCTCTAGACTCAGCCAGACCTGGGTCCTGAGCTGGCTCTGGCTCTTGGTGGGTAGGGGGAAGGGATGTCAGCAGAATGCTGTGTCTTCTGGGTTTGGGGAGTTGTGTGTTTTAGGAGAGCAGCCTGGGAAAGGCAGTGTCTAACCCACAGTAGGGATGGGGGAGGAGAGCATCAGTGAGGAATGATCTACATGATGCCAAGCCCAGGGACCCTGGGGGGAGTGTGTCCAAGTCTCCAGCACCCTCCAGCATAGCCAGCATGTGGTCAGCAGAAAGGCCATATTGGCATCTGCTCAGCTGCTGGAGATAGGACCAAAAGAGATATGTAGCAGGCAATTTGGAGAACGAATTTATTAGCTTCATGAGAAACAGCTGCCATGAGCTGAGACATGGATGGGGACAGAGCTCCGGTGGAACAGGTGATAAAAGTCAACCTGTTCTCCATATCCTCAGACCAGTGTCTAAATTGGGGTCCCAAAAAGAGCCCCCCCCCACCTCAGTGCAGGCACAGATTCAGGCAATGCATTCTTATTAGATGTCAGATTCCCCTAAAGGGGAAAATGAATCAAATCAACATTCTAAACATTCAGATCGACACTGATCTGGCTCACCAGCCAGTGTTCTGGATCAACGGCCAGGATCACAACATTCCGAATTGCCATCATGAAGTCAACATTCTGGAGGGCCAACCAGAATTCTAGAATACAAAATAAGAATGCCCCAACTTTCTAGATTATTTCATCCTCACTCTGCAAATATGACATTCTTGCCGTCAGAATCCAATTTTATGGTCTTCGTATAAGGTTCTTCAATAGAAGAACCTTTAAGACTGTCAACCCTGGTGTCAGCTTTCTGGAATACTGCCGCCCTGTGCCCTCAGAGCTCTGTGGGTGGCCGCTCCACAGCAGACCGCTCATCCTGGTGGGGGTTGGGCGTGTGGAAGGAAACGTAGGGACAAGTCTTGGTGTTGAGACAGACCAGCTTCTTCAGGGTGGCTGTCTTGACAATGTTGAAGCCCGTCTCCCCACCAAATGTGCTTGGCTTCCAGTACTCCGGAGAACAGATAGGATTCCCTAGGAGACCCTTGAGGGAAAAGGGAGCCCCAATTTCTATCATACTCTCTCCGAAAATGGAGTTTGGATGGCACTTCTCGAGAAGCAGGCCCGGGTAGAACTCCAAGGCATCGATGTCTCCATAGAGATCCTGCAACTCAGCTGCCATCTCCTTCTCTCCTACAATGGGAAGGAGCTAGAGTCAGTGTCACGATGCCATTCAGGCTCATGTAGGGAGAGAAAGTTCTAGACCTACCTTTTCCTGGGGGAGAATAAGAGATTTCAGAAGAGCAAATTGAGCAATGAGAATGGCTCGTTCTTTATGACCTCTGTGCCTTTCTATTTTCTGTTCCTCTTCCTGGAATGCTCTTCCTCTATTCTCAGCCTGAACATTCCCATTAGCCTTCAAACCCAAATGAGAAGCCACCTTCTCTGCCCAGGCGGGGCGACTTGACACCCTCACCACCAGGCACAATGCTTCCTCCACCCCAGGCTTTGGCGCCGTTCTGTTTCCTTGATGTCTCCCTCACTTCAGGGCAGGCCCCGTGGCCGGGAGACAGGTGCGCACCTGTGAGCTCCTGGAAGGAGGTGTAAGGCTTCATGCCAAACCGCTTGCGGTACTCATTGAACGGCTGCAGACGCAACTCTCGCGACTCCTTGATGACTTCCACGGCCACGTGCAGGACGTGCGGGTCCATGTTCCTTCCCCCGCCGATCTGCCGGGAGACAAACACAGCTGTGGTCTGAGAGCCAGGTCACTTGGTCCTGGAAATGAACTTCAGGCCAGGTGTCCTTCCTGGCCTAGGAGAGAGAGCAGGACTCAGCCCAGCCGCCACCACATCTGGGTCCTGGCTCTGCCTCTGCCACGCGGATGCTTTCTCTCAGGCCCCCTCTGGGTCTCAGTTTCCTCATCTTTAAAGTGTCATGTGCGCCAGGAGGCCCTCTCCAGTGGCTCACCATGTCACACTCTTCCCCAGCCCTTCGAATTTAACTGAAAGCCCCTAACATCCTGTTAAGGAAGATTTTGGAACTACTAGGTTCAGAGATGAGGACTCTGAAGAGCAGAACACCAGCAGAGCCACAGCCCCGAGCTCAAGCAGGGAGAAAGGGGCACCCCAGCTCTGGAAATGCAATTTTGTGGGGGGGACAGGCAGAAAGGTTTCTGAGCTATCAAGGGATAGAAACAAAAGGACAGAAAAATATTGATTTGGGGGCCAGAACTTCATGGCTTTCCTAAGATATTTTGTAGATTACAGCTGGCAAAACTGACGTGTGTTTGTCACTCACCAGATCAGTTCTTATCATAGGTCAGAGATGCTTGATCATTTAAAGGATCTTGCTAAGGAAACTATTTTTATGGCTTTTTATTGCTGGTACTATAGTATGACATTTCAATATTTACTGAGCATCTAATATTGAAACCAGTCTAGGAACCAGTCACCACAGAAAAGAGAACATCAGAGTGAAACTGTAGGAATACAAAGTGTCATGTTCCATTCAGACCAGAGAAAGCCATTCATATCTGTTCCTTCTTCCCCCTCTACAAGGCCTTCTGGAAGGGGAATGGTCACAAGCTAGCAGGGAGCAGGCTAAACTCTTCCCAGGAAAACTATCACATATATCTATCTGTATATGCAAATTTAACTTAACTAAACTTGGACTTTAACTCCAGGACCAAGGAGTAGTGTAATATCCTACAAAGGAAGGGAAAATATGGGTTAAAGGCCAGGAAACTTGGTAAGGAAAAGATGGCTGCAGAAGAAGATTCTATTTCATAACAGTTCAAGAGCATTGGTCTAAAGAAAGCTCTATCTCTCAAGATGGATAATGTCAATGTTTAAGAAAGAGTTCTTTCCATGAAAACACTTATTCAAAAAGATACGTGCCCCCACCCCCCACCATGATCCCTGCAGCACAATTTATAAGAGCAAAGGTATGGAAACAATCCAAGTGCCCGATGATAGATGAAGAGATTAAGTGGACGTGGTATATATAGACAATAGAATACTACTCAGCCATTAAAAAGGTGAACTCGTGCCATTTGCAACAACATGGATGGACCTTCAGGGGATTGCACTAAGTGAAAGAAGTTATAAGGAGAAAGACAAATACTGCATCATTTCATTCACTTGTGGAATTTAAAGAAAAGCAAAAACCACCAAACTAGCACCACAAAACCAAACCTTGAGAACAAAATAGTGGTTATCAGAGGGGCAGGAGAGGGGGAGGGAATAGCTTTGTGTGGATGGTGAGTGGACATTTGGAGGCAGTGTGGTATGAGATATACAATTCTTTTGCTGAGGTGAGAAACTGTACCCCTGAAGCCTGAACAGGGGTGTGACCTGCACTCATATTCCCTCCATAAAAAACATAGAAGAGTTATTTCTTGCTGTGTAAATAGAGCAAGTATAACTAGATGGGAAAGAGGAGAACCCTTGTTGAGTGAAAGCACGCCTTGGAGCAAATTTAGCAGGGGCTGGTAGCCATCTCAGCTCTGTTGTATACAAGCTGGGTGGTGGAGGCTGTTGGAAGTTGACTTGTCCCCCAAAAAAGACATGTTGAACTCCTAATTCCCAGCACCTGAGAATGTGAGCGTATTTGGAAATGGTTGTAAACAAGTTAAAATGAGGTCATAGTCCATTCATTGGGCTCTCATCCAGTGACTGATGTACCAATAGAGAAAACAGAGCTGCCTTGGGGGAATACCATGTTGGGGTGATGCTTATACAATGCAGGGCATCAAAGTTTGTCAGCAGCCAGCAGCAGCTAAGTAAGAGGAAGGCCTGGGGAAGATTCTCCCCCTGGAGCCTGAGAGACAGCAGGACCCTCAATGCCCAGACTGTAGACTTCTACCCAGAATAGGACAAAAAAAAACTTCTGCTGTTAAAATCATCCACATTGCAGCCCTAGGAAACTAATCCAGGAGCCTCAGGCCAGTCACTTGAGCCGTGATGCGGTCTCCTATGCAAATATAAGAACAATGAAAGCACCCCACTGGGTAAAGTCCTGGTGAAATGGGCGAGATCAAGTTAGCAAAGCAGTCATCACAGTATTGGCTATGTGGGCTCCCCAAGGAGGCAGCCCTCTGTCATGGTCATCAGGCGGGAAGCCGGTTTCTTTCATGGCTTCTCACACTCTCTTAATATCCTGAGAGTTGTCTTTTCTTTTCACTTTTTTTTTAATCACCTTTGTTGCCCTTCTCTCTGTGCCAAGTTCAACACCCGGGCTTTGCCCACACATCATGGTAATTCCATGAAAATGCTATGGAAACCGTACAGCCCACAGCAAGGCAATTGTCTCCTTGCGTGCCTGTGTGTCCACAGCGCACAGAGGTCAAGAAGCAGCCAGAAGCAGCTCATCGGGTTCAGCACATGCTGATTTCAACCAAATCACCACCGGGAGGAAGCCTAGGGCGGAGGGTGCCAGAGCTTCGTGCCAGGGCTCAGGGACAGGAATTGGAAAGCAGGGGACGAAGGAGCCAGAGAGCTGGGATGAGAGAGCCGGGAGCTTCCAAATTAGGAGAGAACGAATCAGGGAGGGATGCCAGGCCAGCGACTGTTCCTTTCCTAGGGCTGCCACAGTGCAGCCCCACCGACAGGGAGGCTTAACCTCCGGAGATTGATTATCTACAGTTGTGGAGGCTAGAAGTCCAAGATCAAGATGTGGGCGGGCTTGACTTTACTCTGGGGCTCTCTTGTCGGCTCGGAGATGGCTGTCTCCTCACTGGGTCTTCCTCTGCATGGGGGGACCCCTCTCTCTCTAGAAGGACACCAGTCACATTCCATGAGGGCCACCCAATCACCCATTAACCTTAATTACCTTTTGAAAATGCTATCTCCAAGAACAATCACATTTTAAGGTATAAGGTTAGGACTTCAACATATGAATTCGGGGCAGACTATTCAGTCCATGGTGGAAGTCTCTGATGTAATAAAGACCTACTGTGTGCAGGCACCTTCACATGTGTTACAGACCCTGAATGTCTTCCTGGCCCTCAATCTGCTATGCATGCCCAGTGACCTCCAGGCTTTTGCCGTGCTGCCCCTCCATCCAGACCACAGCCATGCTCCTCCATCCGGACCACGGCCATTAACACCACCTCTCCCAAGGCATCCTTCAGGTCTCTGATCAGACATCACTTCCTCACCCATAGCCGCTAACTCTGGTCAGAAGCCCCTCTCTGAGTTCCTATGGTTAACAGGCTCTGGTAATTCTGATAAGGTCAGAAAGCACTTGGCCCAGTACTAACAATCAGAACATGCTCGAATGATGTGATAGTCACACAACCACTGCTCCTTTCTAGAATCAAAGCACCGAGGGACCCAAGGATCACAATGGTCTTGCTCACTGCTCCATCCCCAGTATGGGGCATCAGGCCCAGGACTGTTGAATGAACAAAAGAACAAGAGCAGAGAAGAGGAAGGAAGGAATGCTTACAACTACCCTGTAAGAGGAGCAGAAAAGAAAACTGGAATTTGGGCCCTGATCTGTGGGACCCCAGAGCCACCTGCCCTCGTGAGCGCTCTCTGCAGCTTACCCGGCCAGCACTCTGGCGAGAGAAGGCCTCCACCAGGGTCTCGACACCGTAGTCCACCAGCATGGAGGTGTTGAACAAGAACTGCTCGTAGGTGTACTCCTGGGGGCCCACCTGGAAGGAGTTGGGCATGAGCGGGTGCCAGTGGTAGAGCTGGTTGAACTCCATGGCGATGCGGTTGCGGTACTGGAACTGGGAACTGAACAGCAGCTCCGGGTCAAACTTTAGCTGCAGGAAGTAGCCACTGAGCTGCTGCACATACTCCTCGATCACTATCTTGATGGTCTCCCCTGGAAGGGAGGTTAGAAAAGAAATCAGCAGGGCATGCTGAGCTACCCACCTGGCTTGGGAAGCAGGCCAGTTCATGCAAAGTGCTTGCTTTTTGCTTCTTTTTTAAAAAAATTATTTATTAATGACATATTGTTTTACATCTTTATTAATATTTGACAATATAGGATTTCTCAGGTGTGGCATTGTAGCTCTCCCACTACCAAAGCACCCATAATCCTCCACCATAGTGCTCTCTCACCCTGCTCTTCCTTCCCCCGACCCCCTCCCCTCTTGGATGTCTCAGATCTGTGGTCAGTTTTCAAGGGTTGATTTTATAGTTTGTCTTTGTTTGACCCTTGTTTGTTTTTTTTCTATACTCTGCATATAAGTAACACCATCTCTTTTGGATTTATTTCACGTTGCATAATCCTTTCCATCTGGATCCTGTTGCTGCAAATGGAATGGGTTTATCTTTTTCATGGCTGAGTAGTATTCCATTGTGTGTGTGTGTGTGTGTGTGTGTGTGTGTGTGTGTGTGTGTGTGTGTATCACATCTTCTTGATCCACTCAACTGTTCTGGTGCATTTAGTTTCCCAAAGCTTGACTATTGTGCTGCAATAAACATAGGAGTGCAGTTTTCCTTTCGAATTAGTATTTTTGTGTTTGGTGATAAATCCTAGGAGTTGGAATTGCTGCACCATATGGCAGAACCATTTTCAGTCTTATGAGGAAATGCCAGGCAGCCTTCCACTGGAGCTGGTGCTTTTGGTTTCCTTATTGTTGTCATTGTTGCTTAATTATATTTGACCACATTCACTTTGACTTTCTGTAATGGGTGTGAAAATGGAACTTTCTGTCTGAGGTTACACTGATGTCCCAAGACAAGAGACACCTGCTACTCCCATGTCCCTGAAGACCCAGCTAAGCAGGGCGTGCAAAGGAAGTATCCAGAATGGGTCTCATGACCCTGAAGTGACCATCCTCCCACAGCCCACTAAAATGTTGGAGAGGCCGCACGAGATGGGAAAATGGAGATTAACTCAGTGGGAGAGGAGCTTTCAAAGAGACCCCTCCGAGAGCCGCTGTCCGCAGCTAAAGAAGGATACCACAGGCAGAGGGCAAAGTGTGCCCCAAATATATTCCTTACAGAATATCAGAATTCTTACAAATAGATTTTTCCTCTGCCCCTTCAATAACCAGCTACAGAGCAAAGAGCCAACAAATGGGACATCCCATAGCAAAATGAAAACGGATCAACTAGATATTAAGAGAAACTGGTATTTTGGCCAATTAGTTATTAGACAAATTGGCTTATAGTCTGTTGATCCAGAGCCACTGGATTTGCAGTCAACAGACCTGGGTTAAATCCTGGCTTCTCAATGAACTGAAGCCATGTTACTTAATCTCTCTGAACCTCACTTATCTGCAAAAATGTGTATTATATTGAGTCAGTAGAATGATATTCATGAGGTCTCTGGCAGGAGTAGACAATGAACCCAAGCTGCTTGGCAAGGACCTGGTAAAATCAAGTGAGGTGAGAAGGAGGAGGTGGCTGCGTGTGGCATCGGGGGGTGGGGGGGAGGTGAAGCCCCTCCCCAGACTCACACATACCAAAAGATTAGACTAAGGCTAACAGCCCCCTCCCCACCCAGGAGAGTGGATGTGGTGGAAACAGCATGACTATGGGTAGTTCAAGTCTCCCTCTGCTGAGTGGCCTTCAAGAATTCACTCAGTCTCTCTGAATCTTCATGCTCACAAGGTAATCTTATCTGGCCCATAAAGGCCTTTGGTCACAGCTTCATCACCAGTGATCGCTGGGCAGCCCCCAGGCACATGTTTGTCCTCTCTGATCAAGATCTCTGCAATGCTGAGACTTTGGAACCAACCCCTTCTTTAGGCTGCTCCTATGCCCGATGCCTAGCTCTTCCAGGGTCCAGTGAATCAGGCTCTATAATTGGGACCAGCCATGCCCAGTGATGCCCAGAGGCGGGAGAAAGGGTTACTGGTGACTCAGAGTGAACGTGGTCTGGACAGGGGTGCCAGGGGCCAAGCTCCCAGGCAGGAAACCATCTAACATTTTGGGCTGCAGACTCGCCCCCGTAGGGGACACAAAAATATCCTGTCCCTGAGTCACCTAGAAGTTACCAAACTCCAGGAAGGCAGATAAATGCAGAGGAGGAAAGGAGTTGCCCAGAAGGCTGGGCAAGCTAGGTGTGACCCTGCGCGCGCTAGTTCAGTCACTGTGCATAGTACAATGGGGAAACCGAGAGTGAGAACGGCCAGTCAAATTTGCTGGGCTAATAATCAGCCATCATGGCCATCCATTTTCTGAAGACCTACTATGTGCTAAGTGCTTTCAAGTATTTTCCCTTTCCTAATAACCATCCTTATCCCTAGTGTCCAGATTTGGAAACTGAGGCTCACATAGTGGGAGGGGCCTGCTCCGGGTCTCAGAGGGAATCAGTAGAAGCCTAGGATTCTAACCCCAGCATCTAAGAGCAGAGCATGACCTTCCAGGGCCGGGCTGGCTGGGAGCCCTCACCAATGAGGATGAGGCGGGCTGTCTGGAAGAGCTGCTCATCATTCCAGGTGGGATGCTCCGCTTTCAGCAGGTCACACACGCGGTTGTGCTCACGCAGCCAGAGCGTGGCATAGAGCATGAGCCCAGGGAGCAGCCCGAACACCTCCTGGCCCACGGCCATCTGGTTCCGGGCCGGGACATTCCGTGGGTAGTGCATCAGCACCGGCGCCTCTTCCACTGACGGCGGGTACATCTCTCCGTTCAGCACCTGTGGGATGGGGCCGCCTGGCAATCTGGGCACGTGCAGAGCGCCCACACCTGCCACAGCTGGCACCCTCCTGCTCTCGCCCATCCTCCCCAAACAAGACCTGCTGATTCTTTCTCTGACATCTGTTAAAATGGGTCCCTTTCTCCCCATCTTCACTACCACCACCCTCCCGCAACGCACCCTCACCTCCCACCTGATTCTTTTTTTTTTAAAAGATTTATTTATTTATGCATAAAAGAGCTGAGGTACAGGCCAGAGGTGTGGGAGATGAGAGGATTCACCAGAGACAGAGTGGGGAACAGAACAGGCAGATTGACTGAAATACACTGCTGAGGGAGGGGAACAGTGGGCGAGACAGGAGAGGTCTGCTGCGCCATGTGCGTAGCTCCCTAGCTGGGGATTGAACTCATGCTGCAGTGGCTGCAGACAGCTTCATAGGTTGTGTCTTAACCCCTTGTGCCACCAGGGAGGCCCACTAGAAAATTTTAACTGCCTGTGGCTCACATTCTATAGCTCATGGGCAGCACATGTCCAGCAAAAGGTCCCTGTGGAACCAGCAGCCAGGAGTTCCTGTCTGTGGTCTGGTCTCTGGCCGACTGTGAGTTCCTTGTGGGCAGGACCAGTTAACTGCCATGATCACTGCTCACCCCCTGTGCCAGGTGCATCACGGTGCCCACAACACAGTGGAATAATAACTTGAATGACTGCAGCCTGCAAATGTCCATCTCCTGCTGAGCCCCAAAATCCACCTCCCAGGAAGACACGAGAGACATGTCTGCTCTTTGTTTCTCATGCCTCGAAACATCTCCCAGGGCTTATTCCTCTCCTCCTCCTTGGCCCTCTCAGGACACCGTCCTGACCTCTGCAGGGAGCACCACAGAAGCCCTTCCCAGCGCCCTCCCCCAGGCCCAGCGCTACCTGGTACTTGAGTTTTCCATCCTTAAAGAGCCGCAGCTGATACTGACGATCCAGATTATCTCCATAAATGTGGCCGAGGTCCACCTGAGGAGAGAGAGGGTCCACTCAAATCACCAGGTCCTGCCCTCCAGCAATGACCTCCATGTGCCAAGGCAGGCCCAGCATAGTCCTGGGCCCCGCCCAGGTGCTCACCCCATGGCCCAAGGCCTTGGTGAAGCCAGGTCCCATTTTGCCGGAAGTTTTGAAGAACTGATGGGTGAAGTGTTGTGCAAAGAAGGCAAACATGAGGTTGGTGCCTTGGGGGTCAGGTATGAACTTCCTCCTGAGCAGGAAGCGTTGACCCAGGAGCTGGGCATCTGGCAGCTGCTTCTTCCCTGGTTGGAGAGGTGGGAGATCTCAGTGGTTGCCCCCTTTCCGGGCCTTCTAGACTCACCAGACCAAACTGGTCAAAGCAGGATGCCCAGAGCAGCCTCCCCAGGCCCTCCTCCCTCTCACCAGTGGGCCCCTGGCACCCTCTCTAGCAAAGACCCTAGAAGTTTTTATGGCAAAATGGCATCAGTGGAATTTGCTTTCAAATACTCCATCAAAGCTAAGGTGAGGGATGGATAAAATATGACTGGTAAGTCATGGACAAGTCTTGAAACCAGGAAGTGGACACACAGGCGTTCACTGGACTTTCTTCTCACCTTTGTGTGTATGTTTGCAACTTTGAAAACATTAAACGAAAAGAAAAAAGGAGGAGGAGGAGGAAAAGGGGCGTGAGGGGAGTAGGAGGAGAGAAGAACTTGGACTTCCAGGCCCTGAAGCACGGTATCCAGTGTTTGACAGTGACTACGCCATTTCCTAACTGTGTAAACATCAAGAAGCCATTTCATCTCTCTGAGTCCTAATTTCTTCATCTACAAAATAGGGCAAATGATCCCTATTTCATGCAGCAGATTTGAAGGGTGCAGGAGCTGATGTAAATAGGACAGAGAACTAGTGAGGTAGAATCTTTTAAAGCAAGGGTCAGTAAACTTCAGCAAAAGGCCAGGTAGTCCATTTTTTTTCAGATTGTCAATATTTGAGACTTTACCAACAGGTGTTGCATCTATTCAGCTTTGCTCTTTGAGCAACAAAGCAGTCATAGATGGTAAGTACCCAAATGAGCAGGACCATAAAGCTTTACTTATAAGAACAGCACATGAGTGGGATCCCACCTGTGGTCTAGAATTTGCCAACCTATTCTATATTCTATGTGACTTTACCCAGTCTTTCTCTATCTGGGGTAAAGACAAGTCATCATCTGGAAGCAACTATCTGTCATTATGACAATAAGTATTAAGATGTCAATGTCAGATAAGCAGGTCCCCTGTGCCTTCACAGAAAGGAAGAATTGGATTTATTTATTTATTTTTAAGAATATTCTTTTTTTAAAAAAAAAGATTTATTTATTTATTTTATACAAGAACCGGGGTACAGGCCTGATGCGTGGGAGGGTGAGAGGATTCACCAGAGACAGAGTGGGGAACAGAACAGGCAGACTGACGAAAAACACTGCTGAGGGGAGCAGCGGGCGAGACAGGAGAGGTCTGCTGCGCCATGTGGGACCCTCGGCGGCCGGCCGGGATTGAGCCGGCGCTGCAGAGGATGCAGACAGCTTCACAGCGTGGTGCTCAACCGCAACCTGCACCACCAGGGGAGGCCCAAGAATTGGATTTTTGTCTTCTGTTAAAGACATCCTTTCACAGCTCTTCATGGGAAGTCCAAAGTTGAAGATTCGAGATCAATAGAACTTATTTGGGTTGAGATCATCAACTGGTTTCCTCTGACTGGCAGGATATCAAACAGCCCAAAGGGTAGTGACCAAGAGGGAAGTCAGAGGAATGAACTGTACTCCTTGCTCAGGCTGCCAATGAGCAAGGACTAGTTTCAGCAGTGTCAGCAGAGTCCAGAAGCTCTGCAAGACCCAGCCTTCCTGGCAAAATGGTCATCCTTTGGGAATAGCAACTGCATGTGTAGGGCAGAACATCCTTGTAACGCTGGTGAGGCTCAAGGAAGGACATCAATACATAAGCAAAGTTCTGAACCTGCAGAAGACACAACCTTAGAGCTGTGCAGGGCCAGTGTTCAGCAGTGCCCCCCTAGGGCGCTTAGTTCAAAGCACTCGATGGCTTTGAACTAAGTACACATCTCCCTGCCCCCAAGTTTTTGGACAATCAGGAGTGGAGGGAGAAGAAGGCCTTCAGAGGAAGACCACTGCCGGTGAGACCAAGGGGGTTCTTGAGTAACCAAAGGAAAAAAAATCCATGTGTGTAACCTACAGAGATGAAGCATGAAAAACTATAATTTTTGGGCCTCCCTGGTGGCGCGATGGTTGAGCGCTAGGTTGTGAAGCTGCCCGCAGCCTCTGCAGTGCTGGTTCAATCCCCGGCCGCAGGGCAAGGGTCCCACATGGCGCGCAGACCTCTCCTGCTGCGCCCGCTGCTCCCCTCGGCAGTGTACTTCATCAGTCTGCCTGTTCTGCTCCCCGCTCTGGCTCTGGTGAATTCTCTCACCCTCCTGCGCTTCTGACTGTACCCAGTGCTTGTATAAATAAATAAATAAATCTTTAAAAAAAAAAAAAACTATAATAGTACAGAATCAGAGTTACACCACTCAACAGCACACTGTTCCTTCCTTCCCGTGTCTCAATGTTCAGGTCCCTCATCCGAGTAGGACGCCATGCAGCAGACAAGGCTCAGGCAAAGAGACGTCTGGAAATATGGAAACACTGATTCCCTGACTTTCTGGGTGACTTCAGGTAAGACCCTTCACTGCCCTTTCCTGTCCTCATTCCCCGCCCTGTCCTCACCCCTGGCTCTGGACAGGGTCTCTACCAGGAGAATGGGTCACTGGTTGCTCTTCTGCCTACTTTTTCCCACAGAGGAAGACTCTCCCCTGGCAGTCCCCCAGCCCAGGTCCCTCACCCCATCTCCATTACCTTTGGTCCCCATGGGCGTGGGGCAGTCTTGGGGAACGGAGGGCAGAACACGAGTGTAATAGCTCACGTTGGAGAAGGACTCCCAGCTGATGTAGTCATGTGCTAAGTTGTAGGTGGGGGGGCTGGGGATAAGGTTGGAACGTGCTGCAGGGGGCAAAAATAATGGTGGTCAGGGGTTCCCACCCCCAGTCACACCTCTTCCCCGTCTCCTTGGTTCGCGCGTGTTTTCTCTGGCATCACAGAGCCTCCCCACCCACTGCCCTTATCAGATGCCAGGAATTGCTAGAACTGGCAGGATTTCTCGCTCTCCCAGACTAGAGGGGTGCTGTCCCGCGCCCACCTGTGAGCACCAGGCGCATGAGCATGTCACGGATGAAGGTGGCATTGATGAACTCCCAGAACCAGCGCCCGTGCGTCAGCAGGAAGTGGAGGAAAGAGGGGCTGGGCCGCAGGGAATTCCGGAGCCAGGTCCACAGGTCAGCTGCAGGGCATGGGAGCCACTCAGCCGGGCCCTCCTGGCAGGACCAGAAGTGACCAGACTGGGAGGCGGGAACTGGGGGTGTGGCCAGGACAGAACAGGGCACTGCATATGGGGTGGGGGCAGGAGGGAACCATGGAGAGGACGGCTCTTGATGGAGCCAGAGCCAGAGCCAGACGTGAGGACAGGGGAGAGGGCCACAGGATGTGTCCGGGCTGGGCAGGGGTGACTCACCGCAGAGCCTGGACCCAGGAGTGAGGTGTCAGAAATGAGCTCATGGAGGAGCCAGGTCAGGGACAATGTCAGAGGCCAGAGGCAGGGAAGGCGTGAGAATGGAGCCACGAGTGGAGAGGCCAGGAAGGGGGTCCGGGGGGGGGGGGGCCCAGGGGAGAGGCGGGCAGAAGGGCACGGGCAGGGGGTGGCTCACGGATAGTGCAGTTGGGGCCAGAGTAGCCGGTGCGGGTGCAGTCACACTGGTAGCTGTCGAGGCCGAAGCGGACACAGATGCCCTGGTGCTGGCACGGGTAATAGCAGCAGGGGTTCACTGTGGGCGAGAAGCAGACACTGCAGGCTGCTCTGGAGTCACCCCTGATAGGGGGTTGGGGGGCAGGAGCAGGGACTCAAGTTGCAGCTTTGTCCTAACTCTCTGGCCATCCGGGTTCCCCCAAGGCCCTCTGTCCTCACGACTCTGAACAGAGAGCCCCTGGGTCGGCCCCCTCCAGGCTGACTCTGGATCTTCAGCCTTGACCACATCAGTCCCCGGCGAACGTCCCCCCTCCCTTCCTGCTGCCACTAAAGGGGGGTAGAGGCAGTCTAGGCCCCAGGCGGACATCTAAGGCTCGGCAACAGCTGATAAGACACTGCAGCACCGGCTTCTAGAGTGTCACTTCCTGCCAAGTCGGAGCCCAGCAACAGGGCAGGGGGTGTGGGGTTCAGGAAAGGGACAGGGCTTGGGGTTCTCTGACGAGGCCCCAACTTCTGAACATCTGGAGACTAGGAGGACAAAACCGCCCACCCTCTATTTCTGCAGAAGGGAGGAAAGAGCAGGTATCATAATGCCCAAATACAGATGGGGAAACTGAGGCCAGGGGCAGAGCAAGGGTTTGAGGGGCATCTCCATTGCTCTTCCTAAATGGCCCAGGCTTGGCCCATGTCAGGGTAGGATCTGGGGTCTAGAAGCCTGAGGCAAGTCAGGGACCAAACAAACAGGAGACGTGACAGGAAAAATTTCCCGAGAGGGTGCATAGAGCCCTGGCATCTGCCCACTGCCTCCTGGCAAGACCCCCACCAGGCTGCCCCTCCTGGGGTCTACCCTAGCACTCACTGGCCACAGCCCCTGCACAGTCTGTGCTGCTGAGCAAAGCCAGAAGCTCCTCAGAGCTCCTCCAGCCCTCAGCAGGGGAAACCGAGGCTCTCACAGAGGCGGAGGCTTGGCAAAACCTGGCCCCTGGCAGAAGGTGCCTTCTCTGGCCTCACACAGAACATGCCAGGCTTTCCTCTGCAAATATATCAATACTTCCTGATCTGGACTTGGAGCCAACATCACAGGGAACTCCTAGCCTTTGTGCAGCTGATTCTCAGTGGTCAAGAGGGCAACAAAAAGCAGGAGAGGCCCGGACAGTCATCTCAGGGTGCAGAGTCTGAGGGCATGACCCTGAGCAAGGCCTGACCCCTCCAGTCTAGGGCTCCCCACTTTTCAGCCTGGGTCCTGGACAGCAGGGTCCCCTGGGCCCCCCTCTCTGGAGGGTGCTACCCTCTCCCCACCGCACATAAACAAATCAAACAAAAGAAACACAAGCAATGCAAATAGTTTTGTTTAAGTCCTAAAGACTCCCTGTAGCCCCACAAAGGCACCATTGAGGCCCGTGCAAGGGGTGGGGAAAGAGGGGTGAAGGGGAAGAAGGCCAAACTAAAATGTCTTATCTGCTGAAACAGGTGCAGGGTGGGCAGCACGCAGGGCAGTGGCCTGGCAGGACCCACAGACACAGGCCGGGAAATGCCAAGGAGCCCCCAGCCACCCCTGCAGCCGGCTCAGCCTCAGGGGTCTGTACCTCCCTCATTGATCCCTCCTGCCCAGGACACTCTGCTCACCTGTCCAATTCACCTGTCCAGGAGCCCCCTGCCTGGCTCCTGTCCCTGCACACAAGACCCTTTACCACCAAAGGATCAGCAGTCACAGGTGCCAAGGACCTGCCCTTGTCTGGACTATTTCCTCATCCCCACCACAGTAGGGGGCTCAAGAGGGCCTTCCAGTTCATTCTGTGGCCCCTTCATCCCTTGGCCTCAAAGCAAAGCTCTTCTCCTTCCTTCACCCCGACAGCTGCTCCTGCCTCATAAATTCCCTCCAAGTCTACCTGAGCCTCCCCCACCCAAGCCCAGGCCTTGCCTCCCCCAGAAAACTCCAGGTTCCAATTCCATCGACTCTTCCTCAGCCCCCACTTCAGGGCCACACTTTCCCTGATTTTCTCTGCCCCAGCGCAGACCAAGCACGCAGCTGAGGCGCAGAGATCCAGCACCCAGATATGGATCTGATGTGCTGGAGTTAACCCAATGAGTCCAGCGGACGGGCCAGCCGCAGCTTGGCCAGAGGCCTCCTCTCCTCCCAACCCCGCGCCTGGCTCTGAAGTCGGCAGTGAAGGCTGCCTGCACGTCCTCCCTCCAGCCCAGCAGGCTGCGTCGCTGCTCCCGCCTCCCGCGCTTCGCTTTCTGGCCAAGAAGCCTGTGCAGAGAGAGGCGCCTCCCTCCCAGGCCCACTGCCCAACTTTTCCTCCCTCCTCCTCCACGATCTTTCCATAAACTGCTCCGGGGCAGGAAAAGTTTTCTCCAGCGAAGACAACAACAGCCACCGGGGCCTCGGGGCGTCAGGGTGAGCAGAAAGGACGCCAGGTGCTGCGTCCCCCAGGGTGAGCCTGACCATAGCTGGGCTGTCGTGGTCAGCGGGCCAGTCAGGGCTGTAGCTGCCTGCTCCACGGCCGGCGGCCCAGCGGCCCGCTGCTCCTTTATCTGCGCAGCGCCTCGAGGAGGGCTAGCGAGGCTGCCAGGCACAGGGGCGGAATGCGAGCCTTGCAGGCAGGAGGGCGCCCCAGCCCCACCGCTAGAAGCTCAGAGCCAGCACTTGAATTCTTTGCCTCTCTTTTCCGCTTCCTGGCAGTGACCAGACCTGGATCATAGGCTGGAAGTCACCCCAGATGAGGTAGAGTCATCATCGTTCCTTCTTGGTGGAACTGAAAATCCTGAATGAATGAAACCAGGGCGCTAGAGGGATCCCCCAGCTCTGGCAACTATGGACAAAGAGCCTCCGACCATCTACCTGAAATCCCACATGCTTTCGTGCCAGCGCAGTTCTGTGCTCAGTAGCAGACCCCGAGTATAATAAACCCTCAAGAAAGAGAACTGGGAGATGCGGGGCTGAGTCTGAGGCCTCTTGCGCTCCCACACCCAGCACAGGACCCGCGGCAGGTGGGTGCTGGGCAAGGATATGTCCCAGTGCTGTGTGTCCTTGAGCCAGTCCTTTCCACCCTCTTGCCTCACGTTTCTGTGTGTCCCGGGAAGGGGGGGAAGCAAAGGGGTTCTACGGAGACCTCCCTCTCTGCCTCCCCTTCTCCACTGCGGGTGAGCCCATCTGTCCCTCTCCATCGGCCATACCAACATGGTCCTTTCCTCCCAGCCCCTCACGGAGAACGTGACAATGTGCCCTCACGATCAGCGTGCCCGGACTGCATGGGCCCTACACACGAAGACCAGCCAGGACCGCCTGGCTCCAGAGCTTTCTTGGGATTCAGGCCCATGTTCCCCAGCTAGGGCGTTAGGACAAGAGGCCCCGTGGGGGAACACCAAATCCTCCAGGATACAGAGGCTCTGGAAGCATTAGGCCCCATTAAAGAGGATGGAGCGAAATCCTCTAAGAATAATATTTAGAGAAATTCCAGGAGCTTGGCAGTCAAAGAGAAAAAGAAGGGGCCCTGACTGAGCCAGGCCTGTGCCGCAGCCCCAATACCCAGAGATCGGCAGCCAGAGGCCGGGCGTTTGCCTGCCAGCCCCAACAGCTGGGCCCACAGCTGGAAGAGCCCAGATGGGAAGGAAGCCCTTGCTGGCCCACAGACCCAGCTGGTACTGCTGATAGGAGGAGGCAGGCGGCAGGCAGCCAGAGGCCTCAGCACAGGGCTCCTGGCCTGTGCACCAGGCCAAGAGGGGGCCTCGTACCCCTCCACCATCATGGAGCTCTGGCTGCCAGTTCACGCCCTCTCTCCAGCCAGAAAGAAGGCACCAAGCCAAGTTCAGGGGCTGGTATGCTGGACTTGAGTGCTAAGGACCCCCTACCTGGCCCTCCTAGCTGGACAAAAATCCCTTCCCCCATATAAGAGGCAAAAGCAACCCTCCCTCTCTCTCTGCACCTGCCCTCCGGGGAGTCTCCAGTCCTCATCTCCTGGGGGATCAGCGTTTGCTGCCCCACTGGGGGCAAAACTCAGGCTTCCACTCCCCGGAGGAGATGCCCAGGCATCCTGGGCCTTGATTAGCTCATAGACTTAAAAGTACGAAGGCAGCCAGAGCGCAGTGGCTTCCCTGCAACAAGCACCCTCGTGACTTCCTGGCCTCCAATCTTGCCCCCCCCCCCCGTGTCTATCCAGCCCACTCTCCAGCTCCCACTTACCCTCAGGCCCAAGCCCTAGCTCCTCACCTCACCTGCCTCTTGCCCTGCGTTCCCTCAGCCCCCATCTGCTTCCTGTGCTTCAGACCTCGAGGCTTCAGCTCATGTCGTCTCCACCAGAAAGACAAGATGGTTCCGAAGGTCATAGTACAGTCCCACAGCACCCCTACTCATACCCCCTTCAGGGTCCAGGTCAAATGTCACCACCTCCACAAGCCCCCTCAACACCACACACTTGAGAGCTACTCCTCCCAGAGCCCCACTCACCCCTGTGCTTCCCTCCCTCGAACCCCGACATGAAGCCAGCCCCCCCACACACAATATTTGTTGACTGAAAAAAAAAAAAGGCAATTCCATGTGAACACTGCGGGTAGAAGGATCAGAGAAGGCAAAAAAACAAAATGGCACAGACCACGCTCCCTGGGCAGGAGCTGGAGAGCCTCTGAGGAAGTGCTAGGCTGACCAGGTGGCTGCCAAGTGGGGGCTAACGGGGCAGCCAGGGGAAGTCTCAGCAATCCTCCTGGGGTCTCAGAAAATGGACTCAGCCCTCTGGGCCTCAGAATCCCCATCCACAGGATGGGCCTGACACTCTCCTGGCAGGGCTGCCATCAGCCCCCAAAACATGGGAGTCCACAGCCAGTTTCTTTAAACTGTAAAGTTCTGGCCTCATGGGCTTCTTTCTCTTCTTCCCGCAAACAAACCTTAGCTCACGCCCGAGTGCCTGTGTGCCTGCAGTGTCCCTCCATCCTCCCCCTGGCTTCCCGGCAGCCACCCACTCACGCCCTCCTCCAGGGAAATTGGTCCGATCCACCGTGGACAGCACAGCCCCTCTTCAGGGTCCAGGTCCTCTCCCTTCTGCCCCCCCACTCCTCAGAACACCCCAGAACAGCCCAGCGCCCTCCCCTCCTCCCAGCCCTCTTGTCCCCATGTTAGAGACGGGCCTGGAGACCCAGAGGGGGTAGACCTTCCAGCTGGACTGTGCAGCGCCCTTTGCTCTTTGCCCTTGGGACAGCCAAGCCACCAAGCTGGGGAGGAAAGGTGGTCGAGGGAGGAGCTGAATTCCTTCCCAAGGAACTTGAGACATGCAGGTGCAGGGGTGGAATTTCATAGGCCCTGACTTTCCCCATCATCTTGAGGGTGATGACATCAAGGTCTGAAGTGGAGGGGGGTCTCTCTTTGGAAAGACCTTGCAAAGTGCTGGAGTCAGACAAGTTCAGTTCCAGAGCCTTGTGAGGGGGAGGGAGTTACAGCACCTGAGTCTCCACTCCTCTACCCAAGGAGACCTGCCGGTGGGGGTTTAAACCTCAGGGGAAGGGCCTTCCTGGTGGCGCAAGGGGTTAAGCTCCACACTATGAAGCAATCCGCAGCCTCTGCAGCACGAGTTCGATTCCGACCTGCCAGGGAGCTGACCCACAAGGTGCAGCAGACCTCTCCTGTCTCGCCCGCTGCTCCCCTCAGCCGTGTATTTCAGTCATTCTGCCTGTTCTGCTCCCCACTCTGTCTCTGGTGGATCCTCTCACCCCCTGCACCTCTGGCCTGTACCCCAGCTCTTGCATGCATAGATAAATAAATAAACATTTAAAAAATAATAAACCTCAGGGGAAGCAACAGAACTCCACAAATGTATTTCCACCTTCCTTCTCCGCAGCATGGCTGGTGTATACTCCCCCATCCTCCCCAGGGGAGCTCTTCTCCACCCTGATGGGTCCCCAAAAAGCTAGAGGCTGAGAAGAGGAACCGTGCACCCGCCCTTCCCCTGGCGAAGCGGCTTCCTGGCAGGAGGCCCCCCAGCCAGCATCCGCAGGTGAGGGGGTGTCCCTTCCCCCAGAGCCGGCGGGAGATCCCGGACAGCTGCTTCCTCCAAAACGAACGCTCGCCAAACCACACCCCCGAGGGGTCCTCACAGAGCCCCCACCCCACACCCCGACCAGCCCCCTCCCGCCGCCCGGGCCCGGCGAGCAGAAAGGGGAAGCTGGGCCGGCCCGCGGGGAGCGGAGGGAGGGCGGCCCGGCCGGCGCGGGGCGAGCCCGGGGCAGGGGGAGTCGCCTACCGGGCGCGGGCGCCCCGGGGCTCGCGGGAGTGACCGGGGGCGGCGGCAGCAGCAGCAGCAGGAGCAGCGGGAGCCGGAGCGAGAGACTCCTTCCTGCAGAAGGAGAGAGGCGGAGGCTGAGCTGGCATGCGGGGCGCCCCGGGAGGCGCGCGGGGTGTCGGGGCCGGTGGCGGGGTGCGCGGGGCGCGACTCACGGCTCATGGTGCGCGCGGCCGGGCGGGCGAGTCTCAGCCGCGGCTCCCGGGGTGCGCCTGGAACTGCCGGGCGCCGCGGCCCGCCCCCCGCCAGCCGGCCCCCGCCCACTTCCTCTGCCCGGTCCAGGCATTTTCCTAATTGTTCCAGGGCGCCGGTGCAGGAGCCGTCTGGAGAGGAACCCCCGGGGAGATGCGCGGAGGGTCCCGGGCGCGGGCGGCTGGGGAGGCGCTCAGGGGAGGGGCTGCTGGGCAGAACCAGCCCCCGTGCCCCGAGGCGAAGGGGCTGGAAGAGCAGCCCCTCCCCTGGCCTGCAGGGCTGTCCGAAAGGAGAACCCCGCTGCCCTCGGTCAGATCTGATGGGGCGCACTGACCTCCCCCAGGGGCCGAGGCCAGGGTGGGAGGGAGAGACAGATGCGGGATGAGTTCGCTCGTATTGTTATAGGGCAGCCCCGATATTGAGCGGGTTCCTGGCTGTGGGTCCTCACCCGCGCGCTCAAAAGGGACTTATGAATACTCCACGACAGACACCCACAAAAGGTTCATAAAAGGTTTACTTACAAGGGAAAAGGAAATAAGGAAAATGTACAACTCAGGGAGAAAATAGGGAAATAAAGTCTTTAATGCGTCCTACCCGATCCGCCGACCTGGAAACCCAAAGTCACTCTCAGAGCTGGCCGGACGCTGCGAGCTGGCGGGGAGCCAAAATGGGGGACCCCTCCAAAGCCCAAGTGTCTGGCTTTATACCAACCTGACTGCTTCACCCCACCCTCAGGTCCCAGCCACCTTCCCTTTGGTGGTGATGGGATTTGGGGTTCCCAGTGTCTCTGGCTTTGGCCTGGGGTGGGGGTGGAGTCCACAGAGCCTGTATGGGATTAGCTTTAGGACAGCCTTTTCCCCCTAACAATTTGTGGACTATAAAGAAACAAAAGAAGAGACTGAAGTAAACCAGAACAAACCCTAGATGTCTGACTGCAGAACCCGAGGTCCCTGGTCTCTGCCCCAGCCCCTGCTCTGAAAGTCCTAGGCCCCAAGTCTAGATGTGAGTTCAAATCCAGAGTCTCGGGTTTATCAGCTGTGTCACCTGGGACCTGGCACCACCTTCTCTGGTCTTCCGTCTTCTCATCTCTAAGATGGGGATAATAACAAGACCCATTGCAGAAGGCGGTTAAAAGATTTGCACACAGGGCCTCCCTGGTGGCGCAAGGGGTTAAGCGTCAGCACTGTGAAGCAATTCGCAGTGTCTGCAGCACAGAGTTCAATCCCAGACCAGGGAGCAACCCACATGCCGCAGCAGACAGCTCCTGTCTCGCCCGCTGCTCCCCTCAGTAGATCCGCCTGTTCTGCTCCCCGCTCTGTCTCTGGTGAATCCTCTCATCCTCCACCTTTGGCCTGTACCCCAGCTCTTGTATGCATAAATAAATAAATCTTTTTTTAAAAAAATTAATAACAGAAAGATATCTGGGTGACATTTGAGGATTGAAGATTTGCACCCAATGCAGCACTCAGCACATAGTAGGTGCTCAGTTATCAGGACGCACTGTTTTCTTTTTTCAATTGATGTCATGTTGTTGCAAAACTATATGATTTAGGGGTACAGGTTCTCACCTGTCCAGGTGTAGGTCACCGCACCACACCCACCACCAGGGCACCCATAGTCCTCACGGCAGACCACGGGGCCCCTTCTCTCTACTCCCCACCCTCTGCCTCTTCCTCTGGTAGCCTCGGTTCTACAGTCAGATGTCTAGGGTTTGTTTTGGTGTAGTTTATATTCCAGGAGTGAAATCATCTGGTATTCGTCTTCCCCCTTGCGCCCTATGTCTCACCATATCACCCTCCCCCGCCCAGACACTGTCTTCCAGGATCTCTTGATTGGGGTTCCAGGGCTGGCTGCTCTGGATTTCCAGCTGGATTTCCATCTACCTGCTGACTGTGCTGCATCCAGGCCTTTCTTTTATTGCTGGGAAACGGATCCTAGAGGGGTCGGGCCCTGAGCCAGAGTCCCCTGGTGCTCACACCCACAGGCTTTCTCCCTCCATTTCCCCTGCACACACACCCCGTGGACCCACATGGGGAACATCTGGCAGGAGCACGTTGAAGTCCTTGTGCTGGCTCCCAAGCATCTTTGGGGTGTGGGAACTGTGGCAGGTGGGGGAGGTGAGCATTGCTGGTGAGCCCCTCCTAGGTCCCCACCCGAGTGGCTCCCATGCTCCACTGGGACCCAAGCCAGCTGCCCCAGGGAGGCAGCAAGCCAGGGCAGACATGGGCAGGTGGACGGCCCAAGGCCCTGGAGTGCCAGGACAGGCTTCAGCCTCCCCCTCCCCAGAGGCAGGACCCCCTGGTAACTACCCAACAGGGCCGGGAGAAGTGTGTCACCGAGTATCAGCACAACAACAAAAAATGGGGTCAAGGTACAGATATGGGCTCCAGTTACTCAAAGAAAAGAAGGGCTTGCCGAGCTGGAAGACAGCCTCTTCTTCCCTTCCCGGACCCTCCCTCCCTTCGGGCCCTGGACCCAGCACTCATCACGCCTCCCCCACCTGCCCTTTCCCCAAGCCACCCTCTGAATTTAAAGAGCAAACACTTGTGTGCTCTTCAGCTGAGTTGAAGTCTCAGTTCTACACTGGTTTTTTACCTTGGACAGACCTTGGCAGCCCTCCTGGCCTCAGGAGTTCAAATCAGATGGCCTCTGGGAACAGTGCAGTCCCAGCATGGAGTGACTGAGCCCTCCTGTGGCCAGGCTCTGTGACTGGACATCTGGAGACAGCCAGTGCTGTCCTCCAGGGATGGGGGCAGGAAAGCACAGACAAATAGCAGCGGAAGGGCCGAGCTTGGCGACTGATTGACAGTGGAGTTTCAGGGCAAGAGGCGTTTGCAGGAGGACACCTGGCTCCTGGCTTGATGGTGGCGATAAAGCTCAGAGAGGGCCAGGGAGGTGGCTGGATAGGTGGAGTTCCAGTGTGGGCTTACGGTGTGGCGCAGAGTCCACAATCGACTTGCAGGGGAAAGGTCCCAGCTCCCCCTGGGGCCTGGGAAAGTAACCTTCCCCCAACCCCATCCCAAGGCCTAGAGCCCCAGCATCCGGTGGGTCTTTCTAATCCTCTGGCTGGTGAACTTGTCCTGGTTGTGTTACAAGGCAGGGAGGGGGACACTCCAGACCCCCAAACCTGCCTGCTCTAAACGGGTTCTGCCATCCGCCGCATCAACACAAAACATAGGAGACTTCAATGGGAAGGAACTTTGATAAAACTAGGAAACAATACAGGAAAGGCAAAGAGTCTAGTTTCTAAATCAAGCACCCAAAGTTACCCGTCCCCTCATGGGTAAAACTCCATCCAAATGGGATTGGCCCAGAGCAAGGCCCCACAGCCTGCCACAAGTCGAAAACACCTTCCAGTGGGGACCCACAGAAAAGGGTCAGAAACCACCAGACAAGCCCGGAAGGAAAAGAGCAAAATCAACATCAAGATAAAAGCTGCCATGGTCACCTCCCCACGGGTCTCACCCTCATCTGTGTCACCCCGTCCACGACCAAAAGGCAAGCGCAGTTTCTTCACATGACTCTAGGCTCCATGCGCCTCCTCCAGGCCTCCTTCCGGCTCTATCCTGCCTCCCTCCTTCCTCAGTCTCCTCTGCAGCTTCTCTCCCTGCTCAGCTCTACTCCCCCTTGGGTGGGGCAGGGAACCTGGAACCTCCCCCTTTCCTGGGACCACCTGTTACAGTTGGCCAGGCCCAGCTGCGGTGTCCCCTGGGAAGCTTGAAACTCCTCCTCCTTCTGTCCTTGGAGGGACAGACTCAGGTGCTTCCCCGCTTTGCAGTGAGTACAATGGGTGTCTTGTCCCTCTCTGTCCCTTATTGGGCCATAAATGTCTGGTTCACTCTTGTCCTCCCGGGGCCAAGCCAAGATCTGGGGTTGAAGTCCAGAAGATGGTTGACTGACTATAGAGATGACTGTGTGAGTGGCTGAATGACTGTGTGAGTGGTGAAGAGTTACAGACCTTCTATGAGGGAGTGAGGGCCAGAGCTAGGCCCACCTCAGTGACTGCCGCCCACCCATCTGCTGTGACAACCGCATGAAGTGCCGGGGGCTGGTCCCAGCCTTTCCCAGCTGGGCCCAGTGGCCAGCATCCCCCCACTCAAGGGTCCAGCTCCATCCCAGCCCTGAGTCAGTACAAGCTAAGGCAGCAAAGGTCCCCCTCCCTTACCCACCAGTGACATGGGGGTGGTTCTCTCTCTGCAGACCCCAACCCCAGGCCTCACCGAACACATGGCCTCTTGGCACCCTGCCCGGAGGCCCAAGCTGGGACCTGGATTTTAATGCCCCAGGAGAGGTCTCAACCTTACTGGGTCCCACCCACTCTTTGGAAATCTGCTGCTGACTCTCACCTGAATCACTCAGAGACCCAGCCCCACCCAGCCCCACCTCTGGAGGCACAGAACTGGGAGGAACCAGAGTCCTGGAATCGGCCCAATTGCTTTTCAAGTCGCAGTCCACGTGCTTCCCCCCCCTTACTCCCCCTCTGCTGCCCCACAAACAGCCTGCTGCCCCCTTGGGTCCCCACTTTCCCATCCATAACCCGGATGGGAATTAACCATTCTACTCTTGCACAAGTTCTCGGGACAGAGTAAGACAGTCTGAGGAGGCGGGCCCGGTCTCCAGAGAGAGCCCAGCGGGCTCTCCCATCTGCTGTCTCCCCCAGAAGGAGGGTTCCGTGCTGTCCTCTCCCTCCTCTCGAGCTGCTCGGTGCCAGGCAAGGGTCGGGTGTCGGTGGTTGTGTCTCGAGTAGCTACTCGGTGCCAGGCAGAGTGTTACGTATTTCACATGTGCCGTGCATTTTGCGTGTGCTAAGGTTACATGTAATTTTCTCAACGGTCCTACACACTGCATCTGCCAGAGGAAGTGAGGTCCAGGCCACTCAGGCTGCCATCACTTACGGCAGGGTGAGGTGGCACAGTCAGCAGGGCTAAGGCTCCAAGGCCCATTACCTCTGTGTGGATCTCTCGGGACCACACACCTTAGCCCCAGCACAGCCGGACAGCCTTGGGGTTGGCAAAAATGCAAGGTCAAGGTCGGGATGGAGGTCAGCAGGGGGTGCGGGTGGGGTCAGGGATCCAACTTGTACCACATAGTTCAGCTGACAAGCTAAGAACTGAGGGTCCCAAAATGTGATTTTTTTTACATCCCTTTTTCAGTGAAATCCTCACAGGAGCTTCCAGAAGAAGGGATCCTTATCCCCACTGAGTAATGAGGAAACAGAGATAAAGACCCTCCTAGAACATGAGTCAGGGGACTTAAGGAAAACTGGGGGCCAGGGGTGCATCATCTCCTTTCTATGTATTTTTCTTCTAGTTTCCAGTTTTGTAAACAGGAAAGCTGACTTTCTAGTAGCGGACTTGTAGGTGGTGGGGCTGAGATGAGTTCTGGTCTGTTCGATGTTACGTCACAAGCTCGGCTCTCTGCTACGCCCCAAATCCAGGCCAAGAGGGCAGATAAACAAGCAGGAGATGGGTGAGTGGAGAGTCGCCAGGCTCATCCGGGGAGTTTCCACTGCAGGGTCCCCTGTCCTGCCGAC
Source organism: Talpa occidentalis (assembly GCF_014898055.3). NCBI lineage: Eukaryota > Metazoa > Chordata > Mammalia > Eulipotyphla > Talpidae > Talpa > Talpa occidentalis. The sequence goes on along the minus strand of NW_023605083.1, from coordinate 40,136,290 downwards.
CTCACCAGTGGCAGCTGGCGCCATCTGATCGGCTCAGAATGACCAAGTAGTCATGTCGCAGCATCCTCCCCAGCCCGCCCCCACCATCAGGGTAATCTGCAGAGCATCAGACATCAGCTCTGGGGCCCAGTCACCCCGATGCAGCCAGAGGAGCCCTGGCAGGGAGCCACAGTTCCACTGTGAAGGTGGCCTGGCTGCCAGTCCCCACACGCCCTCCATCAGAGTTGAAGGAAGAGGAGCTGTTTCCATAGCTCTCTTTGGTATGTGAAATCTCCTCCTAACTCTTCCCAGAACCTTTCATAGCTCCTGCTCCCCACCAGACCTCAGCCTGACTTTCAAGTCTCAGCGTTCACTAGCGTCAGAATGTCACAGAGAGAAAGATGTGGTTTCTAGGAACCAGGAATTGAGCTAAGTGATCTTATCCTCACAATGGTCCCAGGGAATAGACATTATTCATTTTCCCTCGCGGACCACCATTTCCCCACTTGCTAAGTGAGCCTGTTGAATTAGAAGTGCTGAGGCAAGGGGCGGAGTCCACGGAACTGGATTTGGAGCCCAGTTTCAAACTCTAGCTGTGTGACTTGCAAACAGTCATTTTTCACTTCTGGTCCCCAGTTTTCTCTGCTGACAGTAACGATGATAACATAATGACAATAGTGGGGCCTCCCTGGGGCACAAGGGATTAAGTCTCAGCACTATGAAGCTGTCCACAGCCACTGCAGCATGAGTTCGATCCCCGACCTGCCAGGGAGCAACCCACATGGCGCAGCAGACCTCTCCTGACTCGCCCACTGCTCCCCTCAGCAGTGTATTTCAGTCAGTCTGCCTGTTCTGTTCCCCACTCTGTCTCTCACCCCCTGCACCTCTGGCCTGCACCCCAGCTCATGTATGCATAAATAATCTTTAAAAAAGAAAAGCAATAGTGGACAGTAATAATGTCTATTCCTTGGAACCATTGTGAGGATAAGACCACTTAGCTCAATTCCTGGCACTCAGAGGCCCTCAGTAAGTGATATGACAGTAGGGCCCCGCTTTCTGATACTAATCTGTTCTACAGAAGCGATCTTTTAATGGCAGTACCATCATGTGAACCCAGTAATATCTCGATATTGCCAGATTCACCCTACAAAGGCAGAATTTGAAAATGTTGGCACATAACCAAACTTCTCTAAGACTATTTATTGTTTATATGATAAAACAACAAAAATACTGAGAGAGTCTTGTTTTTATCAACATTAAAAAGGTGAAATTAGGGCCTCCCCCGTGGTGCAGCGGTTGAGCGCTGGGTTGCGAAGCTGCCCGCAGCCTCTGCAGCACCAGTTCGATCCCCGGCCGCCGGGCGAGGGTCCCACATGGCGCGCAGACCTCACCTGCCGCCCGCTGCTCCCCTCAGCAGTGTACTTTGGTCCTTCTGCCTGCTCTGCTCCCCGCTCTGGCTCTGGTGAATTCTCTCACCCTCCCGCGCTTCTGACTGTACCCAGTGCTTGTATAAATAAATAAATCTTTAAAAAAAATAAAAAAATAAAAAGGTGAAATAAAAAACAAGTAAAGTAACAAATTGGAAAATGTTATTTCAAAATCACTTAGATTTTGCCAATGAAGTGAGTGGTAAAAAGTAAATTATCATACCAATTCACTAACTTTTACACCATCATTGTGCTTTTTTATAATTTCTCCTTTCAATTTAATTGAATTTTTTCTTTTAATACACTCTTTGGGGCCCACAGTTACAGTTTAGCACATTATTTTTATGCCAGTCAACAACCACCACTTGTTTGAAAGGATAGAGACCAAAAGACAAAACACCTCTATACTTTACTAGAAAAATAGTGGATCCACGTGACAAAAGTTCATCAAACTGATACATGCTGTGATTGGCTCATGTGCTGAGTTATTCTAATGTCCCTCCCACAGGTGCTACACCCCCGTAGTCTAGTTGGCAGCAATCATAATGATAATATTAAATTATAAAGTGATTTATATTTTATTAGGAGGGATGCCTCATAAAGTGATTTGATTGTATAGTGGACCAGATCATAAAGTGCCATCTACTATACTGAAATATAGTATATAGAAATATACTGGAATATAAAATAGTGAAACTATTTTAATTAACAAGCATGTGGCACTCATCCAATTCTGTCAGTGTGGTCCTGGATGTGAAGAAAACATGCACTAGACACCAAAAAATAGTTGGAGAAAGGTGGCAGCAAGTGCGGGGCTAGTGTGCCAGGAATGCAAAGTGCATGTAGCTACAAATAACAATATGGAAGCTCATGGGGGAGAAAGGAAGGAGGAAGCGCCTTTTCCAAAACGGACAATCCAGATGGAACCTCACACACGGCTGCTCAGCAAAACTAGCAAGAGCCCAGGCTCCCTCCTGCTTGCTTCTGGCCACCCCCACGTGTCACATTCTGAGCCCTGACCCAGGCAGGAAGAGGAGAGAAAGGAAAGAGGTGGCCTCATAGGAGCCCCATTTGCATCTCTTTCACCAGAATTGTGTCACATTTCTGGATACAAAGGAGGCGGGGAAATCTCGTGGAGGCTGGAGGGACAAGAGCAAGGGGAGACAGATCAGCTGGACTCCAGTGTCCCTAGTGTCTGGACTCTGCTGTGATGTTCACATGGGGCTTGTCCAGAGAATACGTGTGTTGTCCGGGAACACGGGTGTTGCAGTCTCCGGGGCAGAAGACCGCCAGTCCCAGGACACAGGCTGGGGATCACATGGCCACAGCGGGTCAGAGCCAGAAGCTTCCTAAGAGGAGACCCTGCCCAGCCTCTCCCACACACGCAGCGTCCAGCTGGGATGTGCCCAGACAGGCCAGCTCCTCGCCTGTGTCCTCTGGACTCTGGTAAAATGACCAGCCTCCAAATAAGCGCTGTGAGGAGCAGTTGTGCTTGACGCAGGGGTTAAATCCTTTGAAATCCTGCCCCCAAATGAACTGAAAATCCAGGGGTAAGTCACACTTCCAAATAACTCACCTCCAGTTAGAACCTTAAAAGTCCATTTGCTTGACTTTGCAGATAGAGCGGGGCTGACTGTTCTCAGATGGAATGTTTTTTCTCTGGCCTTAACACCTCGTTAATAACACTGTCGTTCAGCTACACACCGCGTAGAAAAATGTTTTCACTTACATCATCTCCTCTTTTCATCCACCCAGCAGCTTTCTTTTGACATAGATCCTTTAGCCCCTGGATAAGTCAGGATTGTTTCCATTATACGCACCCAGTTCAAACAGGCATCCAGTTCAAACTGATTTTGGTAAAAGACCATGTTTGCAATCAAGCTGAAAACTGGGGTCAGGTATGGCTCGATCCAGAAGTCTGGTCTCCCTCCTCTACCTCCCTCCCTCTCTCACTTTCTCTGTCTCTCTCTCTCTTTCTCTCTCTCTTTCTCTCATCCTTCTTGGTTGTCCTCATCATCAGGCAAGAATTCCCAAGGTCGGGCAGCTCCAGGCTACACTGTCCCCCAAACCCATACAGAAAGGACAATCTCTTTCCTGGCACTGCTCACTGCTCTGGTTTTGCTCACATGCCCGGTCCTGAAACAGATGCTGCCACCAGGGAGCTGGAATGAACTTGTTCTGACCGGCCCTGCATCCGTGAGAACAAGCCTCCCACCCATGCCACCCTGAGCTCTGTCATGGGGCGCCCAGGGCTGTGGGCTGTGTGTGACTCACGGAGGGTTTGAGGAGGAAGGAAGCCCAGCCATGTGGCCGGGACCACAAGAAAGAACTAGCTGGTGAGGGAGGACTGGCCGGCTGTCTGCCATAGTCTTCCCACTCTGTGGAGACAAGCCCTGCTCTGTGGGTACCTCTGGGGTACCTCTGACCTCCCCTCTCTGGATTCCTCTCACTCCACCATCCTGCAAACGCTCTGAGGGCCTCCCGGCCAACCTCAGCTGGGCCGCTGGGACTCCTGCCCTCAGACAATGGGGTGAGCCCCAGAGGAACAGAAGACACATGGTAGGGAGAAGCTGGGGATCTCCTTCCAGGTCCCACGTGCCCAGGCCCTTTGGAAACTCCCTGGTGCCAAATGCTGGAGGTGCCACCGCCCAGACTCCAGCTCCCACGGCCAGGCGTCTTCCGAAGACACAGCGGCTTTGGGCCACCTGTTCCCTCAGCTTCTCACCTCTTCTTCGACCCTTCAGTCTACCTTGTCCCCCTTTCCAGCCAGCTCTGACCCAGCCCCTCCCTCCCTCTCGCCTCCACCCAAGCCCTTCAGATGTCCTCCCTCTCTTGACATGAAGGAAAGCACGGGGACTTTGGACACATGAGGGCCTGGATTTACATCGCAGGGATGAAGAACGTGAGATCTGGATGCGCGTTGGAATACGACTCAGCTATCAAACATTTTTAAAATAAGATAAACTCATGCCATTTGCCACAACAAGGATGGAACTGGAGGGGCTGTGCTGACTGACATAACTAAGATGGAGAAAGACGCACGCCAGGTGATCTCACTCGTATGTGGAGTAGGAAGAAACAAAACAAACCCACAGACCAAAACAAAACCTAGAAATCTGACTTCAGAATTGAGGCTACCATAAGGGGAGGGTCGGGGAAGGCCCAGTGGACTGTGACGGGGGATTGTGGGTGCCTTGGTGGGGGGTGCTGTGGCGACAGCCATCTGAAGAGGTGGGACCTGTTCCCCTAAATCATACAGTGTTGTAAACTGACATTCCTCGATAAAAAAAATAGTATAATTAAAAATAAATTAATTTTCAAAATCCCCAGAACAGTATCAAAGCAACTTGTAAACAACCAGTACTATTTAATTAGAAGATTCTAATGAAACACTATTAATAGGTTAAAAAATTCCATGGGGTTTACCTGTCCAATGGGATCGTGTCCTGTCGTTCACCACAGATGCTGGACCTTGAGGGCACTGTGCTATGTGAAAGGAGTCAGACAGACAAGAACAAATCCTGAGTGATCTCACCTAGATGTGGAATCGGAAAATCCTGAACTCATAAACAGAAGGTAAACTGGTGGTTGCCAGGGACTGGCGTGGAGATGTGGGTGATGGTGGTCAAAGTGTGGGTTCCAGCCACCCGGTGACTACATGCTGGGGGCACACAGCGTGGCCAGAGTCGGTGATACTGTGGAGCAGAAAACTAAACAAGCAAATAATTGTACAAAAAGGAAATTTAGGATTTTAGAACAGAGGAGATGGTTGCACAATAATACCACCAAGTTGTACATCAAACAGGGTTGAAATGGGCACTTTTATATTTGGGTATTTTACCCCAGTCATAAAACAGCCATTCACAATTTCTTCAACCAGCAGAGATTTATTGAAATGTGGTGGGAGGTGGATTCTCAAGCACGGCATGCCGTAGTAGCGTGGGAGACATTTCACAATCATGCATATTTTAAATATTGATAGTTGTCAATGTCTGATAAAGTCTTTGTCCACCAGCTATGTGTGCAAGTGACTGTTCCTCTGTGCCTTCCCCAGCAAAGGTCTGTTAGCAGGCTTCTTCAGCTTTGCCCATCCGTTAGATGAAAATGGTGTCTTATAGTCTGAGTGTCCTTAAGTTTCTGTTGAATTGAAACCTCTTCCCTGGGCTAGTGCTACTTCTTTGTATTAAGATTGTAGAATGTTCATCCCAATTATTTTAATCATCCTCGCGGGCCTCCTTGCCTCGCTGTGCCACCCTTTCAGCTGTTCCCCATACCACCTCGACAATCACAGCCTTAGAAACAGTTGTGGTCATGTTGCCCCTGTCTTTTAAATAGCCAGTTCTCAAGCCCTTCCTATCAGGACCTCTGTAAACTCTTATATATTATTGAACTTTTGTTTATATAAATTTACCATATTTGAAGTTAAAACTATCACACATATTTATTATGAAAAAAAAAGAATTGACCTTGGGTATTTTTTCCAAATCCACACAAACGTGAACACGTGCACACATGCTGTGAGAGTCTGATGTGCTGATCACAGCTGTGGTGAGCCTCACGCCAGTGGAAGTGTAGACAGATGTAGACAGAAAGATGGAGAGTGGAGTCTGATCGTCACCGTGCCACACCCTCTGTGACTCGCATCTTGGATCTCAGCCGTGGCCATCACCCCTCCCCATGTCTCCCTAGTCCAGGCTCCTCCTACTCCTGTCTCCTTGGTGACTCTTAGCTTTCTTATCCAGACCAAGCATCCTAATTCAACCTAACCCACCCTCTTACTCCTAAATTTAACTCAAGTCAACCCAGCTTAACTTACTGCCACTCAACCCACCCAAATTCAACCTAACCCACTTTGATCAAATTCACTCCACTCAACCCAACCCAGGTCATCTCAACACAATCCAACTCAGTTTGATTCTGTGAAATTCAACTTAGGGCAAACCAGCTCAACTCCACTCAGCCAAACCCAAATCCAACTCCCCTTGATCCATCCTAAGTAAATTCTATAGGGGCCTCCCCAGTGGCGCAGCGGTTGAGCTCTGGGCTGTGAAGCTGCCCGCAGCCTCTGAGGTACTGATTTGATCCCCGGCCGCCAGGTGAGGGTCCCACATGGCGCGCAGACCTCTCCTGCCGCCCACTGCTCCCCTCAGCAGTGTACTTCGTCAGTCTGCCTGCTCTGCTCCCTGCTCTGACTCTGGTGAATTCTCTCGCCCTCCCGCGCTTCTGACTATACCCAGGGCTTGTATAAATAAATAAATAAATCTTTTTTAAAAATAAATAAATAAAAACAAAGTAAATTCTCTATTCAACCCAACCCAACATAACACGACTCTACCCCACCCAAACCAGCCATCACATTCAGCCCAATTCAACATAATTCAACTCCACTAAGCTGATCCCTGCGCAGTTCCTTCCTTCCAACCCTAAGGACCTGCCTCCCCCGACTGCCAGACTCATGATCATTCCCTAATGAGACACACAGTTGAAGCCAGATCTAAAGGCAGAAGGAGACATTTTCTTGTACTTTTCCCTCCTTGCTCTTCTCCCAGTGCTAGCCACACCCCAACAGGTAACACCTCCACTCATCTCCTGCTCCCCCACCTTCAGCCCTTTAATGAAACCCCAAGGCCGTGAAGCCTGTGCAGGCTCTCATCTCTGCACACACTACCCCCAGCGAGATGAGGTCAAGGGACATTTAGATGCGGGCAGGGAGGGTTCGAGTCCCAGAGGAACCTGGAGGGAGCAAAGAAGGACTTCCAGACCAGGCACCTTGTGGGGTCGGCTGGAGCTACCTCCTCAGGGGACCAGAGGATCTGCCCTGTCCTTTCTGCCCCATCCACCTGGCCCTCTTTCTGTTACAGGGCAACCCCGATATGAAATGGGCTGCCTAACTGTGGGTCCTCACCTATGCGCTTAAGAGGGACTTATAATACTCAACTGCAGGCACACACACAAAGGTTAATAAAGGGTTTATTTACAAAGGGAGAGGAAATTAAGAAATGAATAACTCAGGAAGAAAGAGAGAAAGAGAAATTGGTGAATGCGTCCTACCAGTTCCACTGAGCTGGACTCCCAATGGCAAGCTGAGGGCTAAAAGCCAAGAGTCAAGAGCCAAGAAGCCAAGAGGCCTAGAGGGCCCCCAACACCCACATGTCTGGTTTTATACCAAACCTTTGCTTAACTCCACCCTCAGGTCCCAGCAGCCCTTCCTTCGTGATGATGGGATTTGTAGTGCCGGTGTCTTGATGGCTTTGGTCTGGAGTGGAGGTGGGGTCCACAAAACCTGTGTGGAGTTTGCTCAGGACATATTCCCCCCTGACATTTCCACCACCGATGGCTCTCCTGTCCTCCTCTGCCTGCCCTTATCTCTCACTCTTCAAGTCTTATCTCTCTCTTTCCCTGTCCATTCTCCCTCTTCCCACTCCGCTCCCCTCACCCCATTATCTCTGCTGTCTGTGGTCACCCCATCTCAACATCTCTGCCTTGTAATCCCTGTTCCTCTTTCCATATCTCAGAGTTACTATCTCCCTCTTGCCGTTTCCCTCAACATATCTGTCTCTATTTCCGGTAGCATCCTCCTCCTTATCCCTCCTGTGAGAACAGCAGTCACCTCCAGGCTGCCTCATTGAGACCCACTTGAGACCTTGAACCTGGCCTGAAGCCCCGACTCCAAACCTAAAACTGCTTCCCTAGTCAGGAAGTCAGAATTACAGTCCCCAGAGCTAGCAGGGAAGGCCTTCTCGGATTATGGATGGGAAACTGAGCCCCAGAAACTAGGGGGCTTGCTTCAGGTCACCGCGGAGTGAGAATAAGGCCCTCCTGAGCTGGAGACCCCACACCCTGAACCTGAAGTAGGAAGTCTTGGGGAGCCGGGGAGTGGACAGGCAACAGGCTCCACCCCAAAGCCTTCAGGGTAACGGATGGAGTTATCTGCCTTGCCACACCAGCTCAAGGCCTCGCCTCCCTGTCTGTCTGCCTGTCAGTCTCCCTCACAGCGAAATGTATTCTCTGGGGGAGGTGGGAGGAGAGGAGACCAGAAGCATTCTGGGTGCCCCTTTGGAGAAGGCCATTCGCCACTGACCTGCCCCTTCCCACCTCTGGGGCCAGGACCTAGCGTGTCCTGAAGACTCAGTGCTGAGAGCACAAAGGGGAGCCCTCCTAGGCGGGGTTTGGCCTCCTGTAACAGAGCCTGAGGGACAGGCCAGGGCTCTAGCCAGACCGAACCCAGAATTCAGCCACTGGGCCCTTGGGCGCAGCTCCCTGTCCAGCCAGACGCTGGCCTGGTCTTGCTCAGGGTGTGCTTCCAGCAGACGCCATGTCTGTGTTCCTTCCCAGCCCCACTGGCCACCAGCCTCCTGGCCAGTCCTGGAGTCAAAGGAACCAGTGGTGGGTGCAGGGGGTCTGGGCAGAGCCAAGCCAGGGACAGGGCCCCTTCTCCAGCCCTAACCGCCCCTAAGTCCAAACTCGCCGCCATGTAGCTTCTTCGGAGATGACCCTCAGCAGCCCAGAGCTCCTGGACAGGCGCCGGCCTGGCCCTTCTTCACAGCTCTCAGAGGTCTGAAAATAGAAAAGGAGAAGAGGCTGTGGTCGGTGTGGTGGGAGAAGCCCGGCGGGGGCGGCAGGGGGCGGAAGGAGCTGTTTCCAGGCCCCGGGCAGGCGCTCCCAGATCAGGTCCTGACCTTCCCCCCAGGGCCTCTCTCCCAGCTCTACGGCCCCTGCTCCTGCCTCTGCAGGCCGGCCTGGGAGGCTTTAGATCTGCCCCTCCGCTGACCAGGTCCAGAGCCCCGCGGGAAGGAGGTCTCCCGAGGCTACAGAGCAGAGAAGCAGCGGCCATCCACCATGGGGGCGCGGGAGGGGGCTCCTGGGCCTTAGATCTGGGTGTTTCCACAGCAGCTTCTTGGGTGGAGCTCGCTGGGCCCTGAGCCTGCCGCATCTGCCCAAGAGGACACATTCAGGCAAGTTAGCTCCCAGCACAAATTGTCCCAAGCCCAGAGCACCATGTTCCTCAGAAGCCACAGCTCAGCCAAATCCCAGCTCCCTCCGGAGGCCTCAGCTTGTGCCTCTTGCTGCCCCTCCGCTGACCTCGCTGACCTCGCTGACCTCCGCCTGGCGCTTCCTTCCCCTTTCTCAGCACCCCTCTGTCCCTCACCCTGGACCCAGCAAAGCTGGGGGAGACAGGAGAGGCCTCTGAGCCCCTGCCTTCTCATAATCTGTCAGCCTGCACCCAGCTGGAACCCACTCACTCCCACCTGGCCAGGCAGCCTTTACCTTTGGAAGGTCCTGAGACCAGGCAACTGAACCCTGCTTCCTGGCTTCCCCACTGCTGCCTCAGCACAGCCTCGGTCATGTTCCCTGGGAGACGGAACACGATTGCCTCAATGCTAGTCCCCCAGGAGGCCTGGGCCCTGCCGCAGCCCCTGCTCCCTGTGTCACCTCAGGCCAACACGCCACCTCTCTGGCTGCTACGTCCTCATCTTAACATGGAGACCAGCCCACCCGACTGCCGACCTAGTGCTGGACACCCGGGCCTGAAGAATAATACCGGGCTTCTCTGGCCTGAAGGTGCCCACACGCTGATGGGGGACAGAGGTGCTGCCACTGATCAGGTATGGACTATGGGGCACGTTCTGGGGTATGGGGAAGAGGAAGCAGAGGAAGCACAAAGGGGTCAGTGACCCAGAACAATGACCCTGGGCACAGGGTCCCTTGTCTGGACAGGATGACGCCACTAGCTCCAGAGCCCAGGCACGGCAGCCTCACCTACCTCAGAACGGCCACCTGGTGGCAGCAGAGGCCACCTTTCTCCAGGAAGCAGGCTAGGGGAGGCGCGATGCCCTGCTGGGGAGGCAGGCCCCCCTGGGAGACCTTGGAGAGTGGGTTGGGGGCCTGTGAGTGCTGGTTCCTGTGGGGACAGCAAGCAGTAAGTGAGCCCTGATGTAAAAGAAAGGTGTCCTGGGCTCTGGCTATTGCCTGTGGCGAATGCGCCCAGAGAAAGGGGAAGGAAGAGCCAAGCAGAGGTCAGCGAGGTCAGCGGAGGAGCAGCAGGAGGTGCATGCTGAGCCCTGATGTAGGAGAAGGGTGTCCTGGGCTCTGGATATTGCCTGTGACCCCGAGTCAGCGCCTGCCCCGCTCAGAGGTCCAGGTTCCCCCCTGCAGGGAAGCCAGAAACTGGGAGAGAAACTTTCAATCCCTTCTCTGGTTTTCTACCCCTAGTAGTGTGGCTTTCAAACAGATTTGCTAAGGCAAATAATCTACTTTTAGAAATAAAATCTCAAGTGCTTCCCATCCCATCCCATCTACAGAAACAGAACAAGTTTATACTGATGTGCTAGAGTGGATGAGGGGGCCCGCCCAGGCTCACACAGAGGATAAAGTCCAGACCCCTCACCCTGGCATTCTAGGTGCTTCTCTCTCCACCGCCCCAGTGCCAACACCTACTACTCCCTGTGCCCACATCCTTCCACCCTGACCACACTCTTCCATGCTCCCAGCCTGGATTAGAGCTTCCCATGGGAAACCACCCCCCCTCCAATTCAGTTCTCTTCTCCCCTTAATGTCACCTTCCCCCAGAAGGATTCTCCAAAGCTCCGGGTAGGAAGAGTCACTCCCCACAGTGCCCACGCCTCTCTCACTGAGCCCCACCACCATATGGATCCCATATCCTAGGCCACTGGCATCTGCCCCTGCTCCTGAGCCCCTCTAGTTGGGGCCCATGGCAGATTCCTCCATAGGTGAGTGTGTGTGACCTCACCCCCCACCCCTAGGACTTGCAGCCCAGCCTCATCTAAAGTCACAGTGACAATTCCTGGGCCTCAGCTTCCCCCTCTGCATCATGGGGACTGCTGTCATCTAACCTACGGTGTGTAGGATCATAACTGCCTGCATAATTTGCAGAGTCCTGTGCAAAATGAAAATGGGCAGTTCCTTGTACAAAGATTTTTTTTAAATTTCAAGATAAAGGTAGTAGAGCATCATACCAAGCACAGGACCCATATCGATGGAAACACCATGAATTTTTCCCATGAAGGTTCTGAAATCCAGAACTGCACTCAGATGGAGGGCTTTGTCCACCCAGAAGAGAGTGACCTCTTTCTTCACTCAAGGGCACTTTCCGCTGGCCAAGCTGGTGTCCTGCAAGGCTGCATATGCCCAGTAGGGGGTGCCTTTTCCTAAGTCACATTTAGCAAAGGGCAGTGCTGGCCAGCAGCTGCACTGCCCATGTTCTCTGAGATTCCCTGCCTTCTAGACAGCTCGTCAAAGGAGGAAAAGGGACCAGAAATTGGACACAAGAAGTTGGAGAGCAGAGATTAGCACAAAGCCCAGCACACAACTGTGACTCATTGACATTGACAAAGGACTAATGAGTGACTCGGGGAGCCCCTGAGACCTGACAGCTAAGCCTGGTGTAGTGGAATTACAGAATGAAGAGACTGAGAAATCACTGAATCTGGGGTTTTCAAACTGTTCTGCCAAACTGTAGGGAGCTGCTGAGTGAGGTGGGACACGAGGGGACCCACTCTCAAACATCAGGCACCCTTTCCACCTCTTACCCTTGCATCTGTCTTATGTACTGGGTTTCCCATGGAAACTTTTGCTAGAAGAATTCTGCTGGCTCAGGAAGGGCAAGATACTGGCCCCAGGTCACACAGTGCGAATCGGCACAGAGTGAGATTCAAGGTCAAGTTCCAAGTTCAGAGGCCAGAGGCGAGGATTCACTCACTATTTGTTGATTAAGTGGGTATTTACAAAACACCTCCTATGTGCCAGGCATAGTGCGAAACCCTGGAATACAGCAGTGAGTAGGTCTAAGTCCCTGACCTCGCGGAGCACACAATCTTGGCAGCGAGGAGGAAATAAACATTGCTAAGAGCAAACAAATGAACCAACCAGCTAGAGATAAGTGATAACAAGAAAAGTGAAGCGAATGGGAGGGAGAGCCTGCTGGTAGGTGGGCTGGTTCATATATGGTGGTCAGGGAGGGCCTCCCTGAGGAGGTGACATTTGAGCTGAGCTCTGAATGAGATGGGGCCCCGACTGAGGAGGGAAGGGGGTTGAGGGCGGCCTGCCCAGAGAGCCTGCAGATCAACACTGCAGAGCTGGGCTGGCTGGGCAGGAAGTCTGGCCCCCTGTAACCGTATCCCCAGGAAGGAGGAAGCCAGGAAGGCGCTTTCAGCAGTCGTATTCATCAAGGCCAACTGCGCTAACCCCCAGGCAGCACCAGGGGCTCCTCAGGGCCAGGACCCACCTTCAGCCGCCTGGGGAGGAGACAGTGGGAGGGCGGGAGGGAGGGAGGGCAGGAGAGAGAGTGGGCCCTGGATTCTCTTCCAGACAATAAATGCTTCCAGGTTCCCAGGGAGCATTCCGTGGGTCACAGCTGCATCTGATCTCAATTACCCCCGGTGTTGGGTTCCCAGGGCCGGGCGGGCAGGGGTGGAGGGAAGGCCGCGTCTCCATAATCAGAATCTCCTGGCCTAGTGATGAAGACACCCCAGGACAGGTCCCCAAAATGTCAGGACCCAGGAGGGTGCTCTCCCCAGGAGGAGAGGTCTGGCCGTGGGTGGAGGGCCTCTGCTTCATAGCCATTTGTCTGTGTGACCTGGACGAATCGCCTAACCTCTCTGGGCCCCTGTGGAAATGGTGAACATTCCACCCTCTCCTTCCCAAGAGGGCCAGAGCACAACCCAGGCCCGGAGGGCTGTGGGCTGGGCTGGGGTGGGCCGAATGGGGTGGGGATGCTAATCCCTTACTTTTTCCCGACTTGATTAGATCCTAACCCTTCGGCAAATACATCCCCACCCAAGATTAATGTGCCAGACTTGTAGAGATGAACATCTCCCAAAACAAACCAGGAGCAAGCCCCCACCCCTTCCCCAGCCTGCTCAGACAAGACACTGCACCCGCTGGGGCTGGGCTGACCCCTGCCCACCTCAGAGGTCAGGCCCAGATGAGCAGCCAGTGCAGCGCCGGCTGCCCGCAGGATTCGCGCCCATCTGAGCACAGCCCACAGCCCCGAGGCGGCCCTGGGTTCGCAAACCCTCCCGCCCGGCTCGGGGCTCGTGATTGATGACCTTGGGCAAGTCTTTCCCCCGCCAGGGCTCCGTGCATCCCTCACGGCGCCTGCAGACAGAGGTGCACCCCAAAAGGATGGGCGGCGGGGGTTGGCACAAGGGTGTCGCTCCAGCGGCTGCGGCACCGGTTCAGTGTCTTCTGGGACAAGCCAATGGCGCGAGGAGGCGCGAGGGGCGCGCGAGGCCGGGCCTCCAGGGCCTTTGTTTAGCGTGACTCGCGCGGTCGGGCGGGCGCAGGCTCGGGGAGCAGCGAGCTGGGATTCGAACCCGGGCCTCTGCGCGAGGGCGGGGCGCGTGCCGCCTTCCCCGGCCGCGGGCCCCGAGCGGATGCCGGGGGTCAGCGGAGCGCGGGGCCGCTCGGCGGGCGCTGCCTTCGCCTTTTATGTCCGTGCGGGGCCGGGAACTCCCTGCCCGGGCCGCGGCCCGCGAACAATGAGGCTCTTCCTGCCGCCCGGCCGGGCCGCGGCCCCGCGCGGCTCCTGCTCCCCGCCCTGCGGCCGCCGGGAAGTGGGCCGGGCCCGGCCGGCCGCTCGGGACACGGGGTCGCGGCCCGGGGGCGGCGGGGGGGGGGGGGGGGGGGGGCGGCTGCGCGCGTCCGGCCACAGAGCACCGCGCGGGGGAGCCGGGGCGAGGGGGGGGCGGGAGGGGTAAGGGCCCCCCCGCACACCCCCCCCACGCGCCGAGGCCGCGCACCCACCCCCGCGGGGCTCACGTTGCGGCCGAGCCTCTTCCGCGGGCCAAGCCCGGTGCTGGGGACCAGGAATTCGGGGACAAACCACCCCTGGACCTCCTGAGGCGTCTCTTCTAGGGAGGGAGACTACGGTGAACTGGGTAAATACCCGAATTCTGGTGGTGGTGGTGTTTTTAAGGATTTATTTGTGCATACAAGAGCCGGGGTACAGGCCAGAGATACTGAGGGTGAGAGAATCCACCAGAGACAGAGCAGGGAGCAGAACAGGCAGACTGACGAAACACACTGCTGAGGGGAGCAGCAGGGAGACAGGAGAGGTCTGCTGTGCCATGTGGGTAGCTCCCTGGCCGGCCACGGATCAAACTCGTGCTGCAGAGGCTGGGGATTGCCTCACAGTGCGGTGCTCAACCCCTTGTGCCACCAGGGAGGCCCAATTCTAGTGTTTTCACAAGTGATTACGTTTGGGGGAGAAAATAAAGAAGGGACTGAAATGGAAAATGGGGTCGGTTTTCAGTGGGGCCCTTATGGCTTCAACCCAGGAGAGAAACAAACGCAGGCATTACAGATACATACATCTCAAAAGGGTCTGCAAAATAACCCCCACACACACAAGTGTGCACGTACACAAACGCACTGTTGACATCGTGTGCCTATCTGGGCACCCATGCATGAGCACGCGCGGCGAACTGCGTGTGCATCTGTATCTGTGTGTGTCATGTATGTGTCTGCGCACGCCTGGTGCTGCGGACTTTTGAGCACGCCGTTCCTCAGCCATCATCACTCGAGGGATGTGTTTCTTCCACTCACAGCACAGCCCTACCACACCCCCAGGCCTGATGCTTCTCATTTCAAAAGCCACTTGTCAATACAGCACGTCCTAAAACGTGGTGTTCCTTATGTAAAATATGTCACATCTGCACCAACCCAAGTGCCTGCACTAAGCCTTGAGTAAATGTGTCGCTGTGCACACCCACAAACACCCCTAGACGTCTCCCGCTCACAGGCGCCCTGCATGTGCAGATCCCACACGGGTCCTCCCATGCACAGGGGTCAGTGTGAACAGGGTAGTGACATGTACAGAGAATGCCGCGCCGGCTGGTGCTTCCTGGGATGTCCCGTTCAGTCCTCAGGACGATCCCCAGTAGTAGGCACCTCCCACACAGTCTGGAGGCTAGAAGCTCGCACTGCGGTCAGGTGGCCTGGGTTTGCACTATCTGGGAGCTGAATTTCCCCATCTGTAAAAGGGGGGGTGGACAGTGACACTTGTGGTGTAGTTTTGTCAGGAAGATAATGATGCACGAGCAGCATATGGGGCAGAACCAGGCACATAGCAAGTGCTCAATAAATACTGGGTCTGATTGTTGTCATTATCCAATTTATGGAAAAGAGAGTGAGGCTGGGACTCAAACGACTTGCTCGAGGTCGCACAACCTGGAAGTAGAGGAGGTAGGCCCCAGCCCAGGTCGCTGTGACCACACAGTTGAGCCCTTGAGCATCCAACTCTCAGGCCCCTGTGACACATGGGGACAAGTCTCACACACACAAACACACACACACACACACACACGCACCAGGCAGCTTCTATGCAGACTCTGCTCCCACCCTTAATACAGCACCACATGACTCCCACACACCTGCAACAGGGACCCCAATTCACTCAACATCTCTCTACGTAGCCAGATGCCCTAGAGGTACAGCAGCTGGCCAGGGGGACTTGACCCCTGCAGCCATGGCCCTTGCACACCGGCACCCACAATGAACACACAGCACATACAACCTGTGCACACGTTTCCTGTACCTGCCGCCACATGTGTGACCCACCCCAGGCCTCACAGCTGGGGCCGCTGCACATTATCCATGCAGACACGACCTGGATTACACAGCCAAGGTATGCAGACCAAGTGTAACACACATACCTCCTGTGCGCACATCACTCCTTGTGGCCAGTGCACACGCCAGGGCACAAGCATCAGCCTGTGTCCACGTGTTGCACACACTCAGCACGTATCCCTTGGGTGCGCATCGCAGCAGCCTGGGAGGCCAGGTCAGCCCCTCTCGGTGGGTCGGGCGGGATGGAGGTCAGAGACACGGGGCCGGGACCTCCATCGCAGGGAATGGAAGGTGGCCCCTGGCTTCACGGCTGGCGGCCAGGAAATTATAGTCGACACCAAACCAAAGCGGCCCCTTCTCGGGCCAGGTAATCAGGCCTCTCCCGGATTCGGCCTGACAGCTTAAATGTTCTAATTCCGCTGCCAGGGGCCCAGCTCCCCGACTCCGGCCGAGGCCCAGGCCTCAGCCCGCTGTAGTAATTGGACCCACGTTTTCATTACCCTGAGATTAGACAGGTCCCCTCTGGCCAGGGGACGCCCGCAGCTGCACGGGAATCATCCCCCGCACGAACGCATTTACCTGATTATGGAGTTTATTTTATAGCAATTGCTCCAGAGTGCTGGAGGCTCCCTTCACCCCACCCCCTGCTCCCCAGGCCCCAGAGGCTTCTACCAACCCGACAAGAGGTTTCTGCCTAATGTATGAAAGCCACCTTCCCCAAGCCCTGCTATCCTGGAGGCCCCGCTGGCCCCCTGCATGAGTGGACTGGGTCTCTGTTTTTAAAAAACATTTAAGGAATTTGGAGAGAGAGGGAGGGAAGAGCCCTTCAAGAGTCTTCTCCGGGGGTATTTATGGGCGTGGGATCTTCTTTCCAGAGCTGTGAGTTCATTTATTCATTCAACGAACATGCATTCAGTCCCTGAGCTAACGTCATGGGGGATGAAGACATGTATCCATTCAAGGTGACTCTGCTGGAGAAGCGTAATGGGAGTGTGGCCTCTGCTTTCCCAGCACTCAGATCTCTCGGAGGAGGCTGGCTAGGTTCCCAGCGCACGACTGATCTTAGGTGAAGGCTGTGAGGCCTGGGGGGTGACTAAGAAAGGGGGCTGAGGAAAGGGGACATTTCAGGCAGAATGCACAGCCAGTGTAGCAGCAGCCTGCTCGCGGGGGGGGGGGGGGTTGGGGGGGGGACTAGTGTGTCTGACAAAACAATGAAGCTGAAGCTCAGGGTATGAGAGGCAGGGGTGAGACCCGAGGCTGGAGTCAGTTGCTCAAACTGATCTATAGGGGGGTTGAGGGGTACCTTCGTTTCACTACCTGGTATTCACCTGTTTTGTTAGAAAAAATCTAAAAGAGTTTGATGATAAGAAATAGCCCGACACCCACTGGGTGGGGGGCCGGGGTGTGGGATGTGTTCTATATTGGACTTTAGCATCAGGAAAGTCCCGAAACCAACTGGCTTCACAGGTTTTAAATAAGGGGTTCTGGGCTTATAGTCACATCCTTATTTTACAGATGGGGACCCTATGCCAGAGACCTGGGTAAAGGAACTTGCTCAGGATCAAATAGCAAGAGAGAGCGAGGCAGCCTGGCTATAGTCTGACTACTGCATAAGCAGAAAGGGCCTCTTCTTTTGGCTTTTAATACTCTGAAATGGGGGTCTGGGCTGCCCCAAGGGCCAGGGCTCCTGGGGAAGGGAGAGGGAACAGACATGACTTGCTCTGCACTGTCCTCCCACCCCCCACCGGCACATGATGACCTTCTGCTGCACCCAGGCTGAGTAAGGACCGGAAGGGGGTTAGCTTTGCCTCTGCAGCACCTAGCAGAGGTAGGAATGGGGCTCAGGTCCAGAATCTCAGGGAGACTGGCCTCCAGCACCGGCAAGCAGTAAGAGGTGAGTCAGGTGAGGGAATGGACCCCAGTCCAAAGTAGATTTAGGTCAAGACCCCAGCCCCTGTCTGTGCGCAGCAGTCACTGTCAGCATCTCTGCCTCCAGGAAGCCTTCCCTGATTCACACCATCCAAGCTGTGATCATGTGGGTGCTCCTATCCACTCACATGTTCTCTTCGCTCTCTGTTCTCTTTCACTAACCAAAAATGTTTTGAAACCATTTTGTTCACATGGCTTCACCTGCCCAGAAATGGAGGGTAAGCGGAGTCTCTCTTTGGAAGGGACTAGAGAATCCACTTTGGATCCCGAGTAGAGCAGGGTTCAAATCCTGCCTGGGACATTTCCTTGCTGTGTGACCCAAGAAGAGCGCTTTACTTCTCTAGGTAGCAATTTCTTCGTCTGTGAAGTGAGAATTGCAGTGGCACCTGCCTCCAGGTGCTGGGAAGATTAAGTCAGAGAATGTTTGTAAACTGCCTGTGGTCTGGCTGCTGCTGCAACTACTCAGCGGCCCGATGCCTCCCTGGCACTCAGCACGTTCCTTACACTCTGACTGTGCCTTTCGCTGATGGAAGGGATGCTGGATTTAAAAAATGTTTAAATAAATAAAATAACGCCGAGCCTGACCCTCAAGACAGTCAGGCCCATCTAGCCTCATCCCCTGAGACTTCCCTTTGGGGTTCTGGACTCTGCATTTGTACTGAGTACTCAGGCCCCCTGTTCCCTCCCCTCAAGATTTCTGACCTCTATACCTTTGCTTTTGGGGTTCCTGACACCCCTTCTCCATGCCCCTTTATTTTTTGTGCACATTCTGCTACCCTGCCATTACTTACTACTTGCTCACTCCCCCATTCATTCACAACAAACGCTTTTGAACAGCCATTGTGTGCTCAGCTCTCCTGGACGCCGTCCTGGACATTCTCTCACTCAACCCTGCTGCCAGCCCTGCCAGGCGGGGAGTGTTGACTGCATTTTACAGAGGAGGAAGCTGGGCCCAGAGCGGTTCCATTGCCTGCCTGAGATGACCCAGCAAGCAAGTGCCCCGGATGGGACTGGGCACGGACTCCTACCTACCCCCCCCCCCGACCCGTGTGCTGAGACAAGAGTGGGAAGCCAGAAGACAGCAGCCCTTTGTTCCTGGTGAGTGAGGGTGAGGACCGAGAGGGGTGTAAGATGGGCACAGACCAGATTTCCACTGGTGGGGGGCGGATTTCCATTCTGCGGGGAGCCCCTGGGGGACGCCTCCATGGGCGCAGCGGGAAGACAGGGGCCGCCTAAGATGACGGCGGTGCTTGAAGGGTCTGTGGGGGCCCTCCTCACCCCTGCTCACCCCACCACCCTGCCCCCTCTTCCAGCTGGTGAGAAAGGGCCTGCTGCCCTGGACTGGGAAAGAAAATGGCCGGCCCGTGGCCGGCCACTGCAGGAAGCTCCTAGGGTTCAGAAGCCAACCCCCAGCCACCCCTCCTCCAGGGCCACGGCTCCAAGGGGGGCAGTCCCCAGTCCAGACAGAGGCCAGTGCTGCAGCATAGGCAGCGGAGAGTCGAGGCGCATGGGTGGCCTGGTGAAGGGACCCCCCAGTCACGTGGGGGGCCAGGGAGCTAGGCAGAGAGGCGAGCACGTGACCGAGACACAGAGTCGGACTCAAGGAGGCTGGGGGAGAGGAGTGCTCGCGGGGTGCAGACAGAACGGGGAGCCTGGGGAGGCTGAGACGCAGCAGAAGGCAGTCGTCCAGGCAGTGGGGGGCCGGACACTGAGCAGGGACCCTGGTGACCGTGCAGGAGAGGATGACAAGGAGTCATGTCCTCAGACTGTGGCTGCCCATGCCACATGGGGGGGGGCTCTGACTCCATGCCAACCCAGGACCTCGAGGGCCCCCAGGAACATGGGCGCCAGACCAGCACCCCCAGCTTCAGTTCAGATCCCTGGGTCTCCACAACCCCCACGAGGAAGCCAAGGGCAGTGACAGGAGAAGCCTGAGTCGGGGCTGTGGCTGCAGGGATGTGTCATTCCCGCCCACACAGGGGGCTGCGGTTCCTCGGGGTCCATGGGACTGTCGCTGGGGTCACATCCCTACAGCCCCCGACTGCTGGTGTATCTGTATCTCTCTCTGGGTCCCTGACCCTACACTCTGTGGGGAGGGGTGTTCATAAAGCTCAGCCCCCCTGCTGAGGGGCACAGTGTGAGTCCCCTGGTCACACAGCTTGCTTCCTACACCACCCCCACCACCACCCCACCCCCCACACCCCCGCAGGCACCCAGGCTGGAGCCGTGAGCAGAACAGCCACCAGGAGACCCGGGAAGACGATCCAGGTGGGAAGCTGGAGGTTGTTACTTCTGGGGGAGACAGGAAGCACCTTGTCAGCAGGGGCTGAATGGGCCCTAAGAGGCGCGCTGCAGGGAGGGAGCTCCTCATTCCCAGGGGAGAACAAGCAGCAGCTGCTTGCCACGGGGAGATGGGTGGGAAGCCTTCAGTCCCCAGACGACTGGGCCTTCTGAGAGCCAGCTCCAGGAATAGCTGCCCCGCCACCCGCCACCCGGGGCGGCCTGAAGAAAGAAGCAATGCCAGGCCAGCTGCCCCCGGCTTTCGGAGCTGGCCTCTACTTCTCCTTATTGTCCTCACCACCAGATTCCAAGACACCCCTCCACACCCCACGAAATAACGCTGATGGCGATGGAAATCACAGTAGCTTTCACGGGGTCGGCGCTGGCCTGCAGCAGAATGCACCAGGAGGGCCCTGCGAGTTGCTAAAATATTGCAATGAGGCCACACTGGGTGGTGAAAAGCGGGGCCCAGCAGGCCCGAGCGCAGCGAGGCCTCCCCTGCCAGGGCCTCCCAGTCCCCAGAGAGCATCCCCGGGCGCATGTGTGGGGGGACCCGCCCGCAGGCCCATCACCCCACGCCGGGGGTGCCCTCGGCCCAGGGGCGGCCCCGCGCGGCGCCCCCTCCCCCGGCGCCTCTCCCGGAGCCCGAGCAATCAAGGCCCGCTCCCCCCCGGGCGGCGCGAGCGCCCGCCTCCTCCAGGCCCGCGCGGCGGCTGCAAACCCGGCTCATTTGCATGTGGATCGCGCCTGCCACCATGGGTGCTGGGGTCAATTGAAACTCAAGAAAAGAGAAGAAATTTATGCAAAACTGTTGATTGCATTTGTATGTAATGAAATCATCCAATATTCATCTGACTATAGAATCTAATCTGAGAAGAGAACTGAAGGACATGAGTGTCACTGCAAAACCGTAATGAGCCACTGTAGTGATTAAAAAAGCTCTTGAGCCTTCTGAAAATCCAGGCAGAAATAGCGTCTAATCAACTCTGAATATAGGAGGCGAGATTGGGCTGGCGCGTTGCGCACGGCCCGCCGCGGCGCTGGGGGTGCGCGGTAAACCCTGGCGGCCGCGGTCTGTGGGTGCCAATCGCCCGGCCACAATCAGCCCGGTCCTCCTCGTGCACAAAGCAATCGCCGCCTCTCGCCGCGCAGAGCGAGCCCAATCACAGCGGTGGTGAAGAGCAGCTTTGGGCTTTCGACCGCCTCAAAAGCCCCGCCAAAGGTTTTTGTGTGTGTGTGTCCCTGGGGGTGGAGGGGCAGGCAGGGCCCCGGAGACCTGGGTCTGTCCTACCTGGGCACACCTGGGGCCCAGGCAGCCCCAGGAGGGAGGGAGAAGGTCTGTGTCTCTCTTGGCTCATCACGGAAATGTCACCTCCTCCATGAGGCGTCCCCTGATCACCCCCTCTAAATCGGCACCCCCAACCCCACACACACACACACACACACTCACTCCTCTGTTTTCCTTCACAGCACTTAGCTGTGCCTGGCCCTGTGTTATCTCTTGACCCGTGAAACGCCTGCCTCTTCCAAGCGGATTGTGAGCTCCACGAAGGCAGGTGGTTTTGAAGAATCAGGTCTGATGTTTAGTAGATGCTCAATAAATAGCGGTTGAATAAATGCCTCCATTTCAATAAGCAGACAAATAAACTGATTCCATCCCTCAGCACAGTCCTTGGTGAGAGCAGCGAGCGAGCCTGGCGCCCTCCAGCACCGAGCTGCGGGGGTGAAGGGGAGTCCTCGCGCGGCTCAGTCTGGTGGGGCAGACGCTGGAGGCCTTGCAGCTAATCAAACGGGACAGTGCAGCGCGGGGCAGTCTGGTGCTGTGGAGGGTAGGATCCAGTGTGGGGTGGGGGTCAGGGAAGGTGGCCCAGAAACAGTAAGATTGGGTGGAAATCTAAAGAACAAGGCGGTAAGGGAGGGGGTCCGGTGAGCCCCAGGCAGGAGGAAGAGCACGTGCAAAGCCCCTGCAGGGACAGGCCCCCGTGGGAAGCAGAAGTCCCGGCCAGGACACGGCAGAGGCGGCAGGCGAGGGCTTGGAAAGACAGTCCAGGTCAAACCTCGCAGTGGAGACCTCGAGGTGAGAATTTGGGGTGATCGGGGGTCTCAGAAGGGAGTGTCATGATGTACATTTCCAAGGGATTCCCGCGTGGAGACAGGTCCGAGGGGCCAGCTGTGGACACTGGTGAGGAGACTATTCCACGAGCCGGGCCAAGGGGCTTTTGAAGAGGGCCGTGTCCTGGCGAAGGTTGTTTTGCGACGATTCATTTGACAGCAAGCAAGGAAGAGAGAGCAGGTGTGTCGCCAAAATCAGCCCTCCCTCCCTCCAGCCAGCCGCCTGCCAATCCACCCACCCACCCATCCATCCACCCACTCACCCACCCATCCACCTATCTGCCCCTCCCCCACCCCTCCCCCCTCCCTCCCTCCCTCCAGACTCCCGTCTGCTCTGCGGTCAGTGCCCAAGTTACATGTTATTAAAATGGACTCTAAATTCGGAATCAAGCACAAAAAAATTGGAGTCAATAGGTTCTGCGAATGCACAGGCTGCCATCCCGGCCTGGGCCTGCCTTCGAGAGGCCTTTGGTCATTTACCTTCTCTAACCTTAAGCTCCTCATCGTGACAAAGAGGGAGCCAGACAGGAATATCTCTGCGCCCCTCACTACCCCCAAGTCCTGCGGTTTTCTGTTCCACCAGGTGAGGGGACAGACACTGCCAAGCCCCGTGGGTTAAGAATGCCCCGTGAAGTCTGCCCTGTAGGCGGAAGCCCCCCTGGCAGCCCTGGGGCCTGATGCCGACAGGAAATAGGTCCCAGCTCTGCCACCCGCTTGCTGTGTTGTCGGTGGATGAGCTTCCTCTGTGCCTCGGTGTCCCCTTCAGGCCGTCCTGTGGCCTGGAACAAGTCACTTGCCCCGAGTCCTCATCTGTAACTCGGGGGTGACGAATCTTAAACCAGAAGGCTGTGGGGGGATTGGACTAGACTCGTAGCTTGGGGCAGAACCTGGAGTAAATGCTCAGAATATGCGGCTGTGGTTATGGCAGTCGGGCGCTGCCAGCTGCTGTGCCCGACCTCGGTCCCGCATCCCACGGCTACACGGGCGCCACTGTACCTGCAACTGGGGCTCGCTGGGACAGGTGGGATCCAGGCGTCCTTTTATTGGGTAGATTTGGGTGGCAGGAGCTAAACACCCCTCTGCTCCCTCGGAGGGGTGGGCGCACCCCCTGGAGCTCTAGCTTGAGACTCTTCTGATGTTGCCGCCAGCAACTAGCTAACTAGCAAGAGGGCGATGTCCTGACCACAGCAAACAGGACCTCCTCCTTCCTCCATGAACTTTTTTGAAACTAGCAGCTCCAACCTCACCCTAGGTCCCTATTCTAGAAGCTGTGCTTTGAATTTCAGCCCCGCCCCACCCTACAGCCCCCAAGATACTGTGTATTGGACCTGAGGTGTGGCCAGAGTCTCCATGGTTTGCCTCCTACAGAGTGGGATGGAAAGTCTCTGACACTCTGGGCACCCCCTCTGTGCTGCCCTGTGCTGGAAGTCCCTGTGAGGGGCGGGCTCTGTCCCCTGGGAAGACAGTCCATGAATTTCACCAAGGGAAATACAAGGGGACAAGGGCTCTGAATCCCAGAGTTGGGTAGCAGGGAAGAGGGAAACCACATGATTGGTAGGTGGGTTCCTGGAAGGCTTCCTGTAGGAGGTGGTGTTTGAGCTGTGTCTGAAGGACAGCTAGGATTTTGCTCTGGTAAAACAATTTAAAGCACAGAAGAAAATGAAAACATGGTAACAACCACTCCTATATTCAGAACCAAAACTAACGCTTTGTCAAGTTTCTACCTGTGTCTATATACGAGATGCCTTCAGGGCACCCTTTAAGCCTCCCTCTATCCAGCGATATCATCATTCATTTGGTTAAGTATCCCCTCATTAAAAAAAAAAAAATCCCCTTTCCAAAAATAATAATAATAATTTTGTAATGCAAAATAGGCTCAGGAATATTTTTTTTTTTAAGAATTGCTGTACTTGTAGCATTCTTATTTATTATAAGTGGCCTCATACTGTACATATGTGACCCATTCGCTTTTTCTACCACACATTCTATTTCGGGGGTCCTATTGTTGAAAGATGCCTCCCCACGATTGCATCATGTGGGTGCACCCCCTTTATTTACCCCGGAAAGGGTAGGGCTTCCATGGATGGAGATAATCAGGGAGGACATTCCAGGTAGAGGGTGAGGCAGCGTCAGAGGCTGGGCTAGGAAGGCCGGGATGCAGCTGGAGGCTGGCAAGGGTCCAGGGTGTGGGGCTCCGAGGGCAGGTGGAGGGGCGGTGGGGTGGGCCCCGCCTCAGGAAGGAATCTGCAGTGAGCCTGCTGGACATCTGGGATGGGGGACAGGCCCGCCCTTAGAGCCACCACACACCCTCCACGATAATTCCACTTAGCTGCTCTCCAAGTCCTCCCCGGGGAGGCCTCTGTTACTCTTTCCATTAATTGTCTCATTAATGACCCACTGGAGTCAAGTACCCATTGTTCTCCGGGCCTGGGGCAGCCTCCCTGGCTTCTCCCCCGGGGATTTTTAAACGTCTTTCCTTCCCCTGCTTTCCTTTGGCAGGCGGCCTTATCTGGTCCCTGCAGCCCCACCGGCCGCGGCTGCCCCTTCCTCCACCCACACCCTGCGTGCCCCAGCCCCAGCCACCAGCCCCAGCCACCAGGCCCGGCTCGCCCTCCTGCGTCTCTGAGCCTCATGCAGAAGACTTCCTCTCGGTCTCCCCCTCTCTCTGCCCGAGTGTCTGTTCACCGTCTCCCTGACACCATCTGTCCGTCTCTGTGGCCGTCTGTCCGCTCGGCGACCCAGGCGCGCGAGCACGCGTGTGCGTGGCCGTCTTTGTCTGAGTCTGCCTCCCTCCCCGCTCCGGGCCTGTGTGCGTCTGTCTCTCCCTCTCTGCTTGTCTCTGTCTCCCTCTCTCTGACTCACCTCTCCCTACCTGTCCCTCCGCCTCCGTGGGTCCCTGAACCCTCCTGATTGACTATTGTCCTGTTTCCAACCCCTGCCTGCCCGCGCCGCTGGCTCAGCCACTGGGGCCCTGACACCCACGCGGGTCAAACTGCTTCTCCCTGGTTACGGCTCCGGCGCCCCTGGGAGGGCGGCCTGGGGCGTCAGAGCTGGGAGTGGGCGTGCGGCCCCCGCAGCCCAGGCTGGCGGACTCAGGAATTTGTAAAGTTGAAAAAATGGAGAGGCCGTCAGAAGGTGACCAACTTTTTGTTTTTCTTAAGGAGGATTCTTTCTTGCAGAGTCACCAACTTCTCATAGGCTCCTCACTGGAAGAACACTTGAATGCCAGAAACAAGGGTAGAAAGAGCAAGATCTAATCCAGACTATGGACTAGTTCCTCAAGTTAAAGAAATTTAACTTTATGAAAACACTGGCTACACGGCCTTTTTCACACCTGTTTTGCCCCAGGTGGGAGGGGGTGCTGCAGGGGCCAGCACTGGCTCTCTGGCCCCATGTGGAAACCACTGATCTTGCTCAAACCCCTCTGGACCCAGGACACACAGTGACCTTCACTGAGAGGAGGCAAAACGGGCCCCACAGGTTCTCTGGCCACCTCTGCACCTCCCCAGCCCCTTCCCAGCCCCTCTGGTCAATTAATTAAAATGACTTACTGGGGTGGCCTTGCTGGGGGTCAGACACTGTACCCCAAATCTTCCTCTGGTTTTATGTGTCTGTGAACAAGTAATTTCACCTCTGCACGTAAGTTTCCTCATTTGTAAAATAAGCAAAATGAGAATTTGCTTCTAGAGTTGCTGGTGCAGAGCAAGACCCTGGACTGTTATTCTTAACAGGAGAGTGGTGTTGGCTGAGGCTGAAGCGTGGAGGGGTAGAAGGCCTGTGCGTCTGCCCCCACACCCTGCCAGTAGTGAGCCTGGCATCAGGGCCAGCCTGTGCAAGAGCTGCTGAGCTGGAGGACTCTCCAGGTTAGACCCCAGCGAGGCCGCTTTGGCACTGAGGGTCCAGGGGGGACATGGGAGTGGGGAGGAGCCCTCTTCTCTGCCTTTGCAGGGACCCACCTGGCATCTCAGACATCCCAGGCCCAGGGGCCAGCACTCTTGGCACTGGCACTGACACGCTAGGTAGGAGCAAAGGCGAGGCTCCCTCAGGTGGCCTTCAGGGTGCAGATGCCAGTGAGGAGGAGCCTGGGTGGGGAAGGGAGCACAGTGGATGCAACAATTGTGGACCCCAAGGGAGGCAGCTTTTTAGGTGCCCAGAAACTCTTGAGGTCGACTGAGCACCTGAGGTTGGAGGTCTGAGCAAGCAGGTGAGAGTAATTAGAGGAACTTTGGGTTATTGATGTAAATTGACTTCATTTGTATTCAAGGCCTGCCAGGCCTGTTACCATTGGACAAACATTTCCGTAACACCTGCTCTGCGCCAAGCACTGTGCTCGCGAGAGGAAGCAGGTGAAAGCAGCAGGGAACTTTCTTTCCACGGACTGACACAGGCTCACCTAGGGCTGTGTAGGGTAAGTGAAATGGTCAGGCCTTTGCGCCACTGGCCTCTGTGGCTATCACCTGCGGCCTTGAATGCAGGAGGCGCTTGGGCGCGTGGGGCGGGGCACGCATGCTCAATGGTGAATTCCAGGAGTGAGGTGTGGGCACGCGTAAGTGTGCACACCTGAGCCTGGAGTCTGAGGCTGTAAGGGCCCGGTCACGTAGGGATGGCTGTGGCGGAGAATGGCTGTGAGGGAAAGAGCCCAGGAGAGAAGACCAGAATGAGCCCAAAGAGAAAAGCATAGAGATTCACTGGGGCTGGGAGGCCTGCAGGCTCCCAGCCCCAGGCCCTGCCCTCCCAGCGCCCGGCTGCCGCACTGCAGCCTGGCGGTGCTCTGCCTCTGGGGAGCAGCCCTAGGTGAGGCCAGCCTGGAACATCAGTCACATCTGACGCCTGGTGAGTATGTGAAGGGTGTCCAGAGGGGGAAGTGGGGGGCTCTTTGAAGGTAGAACTGCTGGGACTGGGTGACCTATTGGGGGAGCGAGGGGCTGGCAGGGAGGGAGACAGGTGGCTCTGCCTGGCCTGACCTGGCAGCTGGGTAGGTGATGATGTCATTTCTGGAGAGGAGAGGCAAGGGAGCCTTATTCCAGGCAGGGAGGGTGCAGGGTAAATGAATTAATCAGGCTGTTTACGCCACTAGCTTCTGTGGCTATCACCTGCAGCCTTGATGGTGTTAATGCAGGAGGCACTTGGGAGTGTGGGCGCAGGGCACGCGTGCCTGACTGTGGACCCCTGAGTGAGGGCAGGCATGCATGTGTAAGTGTGCACACGTAAGCCTGGAGGCCAGGGCTATAAGGGTGGTGTCACTCAGAGACGGGCTGCGGCTATGGGAGGACGAAGGGTGTGACTACAGAAGAGGTGGGGCCGCGCCCCAACGCCAGCAAGGCGGGAGAAAGCGGGCTGAGATGCGCTGGGGGCTGGGACGCTCATTGGCCCGCTGGCCCCCAGCACCCCCTGCCTGGTCCGTGCCTGCCTCCTTGCACGCCAGCCTCCTTGCCTCGTGTGCCTGGTTCCTGAGAGCACATGGTTCCTGGGTAGGTGATGATGTCATTTCTGGAGAGGAGAGGCAAGGGAGGCTTGAAAAGTCCACTAAGGGCTCCAGAACCCTCCTTTGGCTCTCTGCCTGAACTGATCGAGAACCTGCCCTGTGCGTGCTTGCAAACAGAGGGCCTGAGGGGCAACTGAGGCACAGCCCACTAGAGATACTCAACAGGCACAGGCCGGTCTAGAGATCCGGAGAAACGAAAGGCCAAAGAAATGAATGCATTTGTGCAAGGAAGGCCGCAGGACCAAGAAGGCTACATACATTTTGCCCATTGGGTGGGGCAGGGACTTACGGGGCACATATTAGGAAAAGAAAACAGCCTTAAAAAATGGAACAAGGCAGCACAAATTTCAGGAAAAAAACGAGTAATTCCATTCAGCTTAAGTGCGGGTTGCATGAGGGCAGTTCCGAGACTGATGCACCCGAAAAGCAGAGTTCCCGAGCCAGGGAGCAGAGTCTGGCCACAGGCGGGGGGCAGCGGGGGCCCACCAGGGCTTCTGAGCGCTGGTAACATGAAGGCCACACTCTGACGCCCAGCGGTGCAGGCTGCATTGAAACATCAGAAGAAAGGGACCCAGACAGGGACCATCGCTAACTTGTTCATTCAACAGTGAACTTCTCTGCAGGGCAAACTTCCTCTAGCTAATCTCCAGCCTCTCATGAGCCGAGGATTTAGACACCCGAACGCTTTGTGTTCATAATGCAGAAAAAGTAAGCAGGTTCTACTGAGGGTAGCGACGCGAAGCGAGACAAGCCAGCACAGACAGACACTGATGCCACTTACGCCAGGTGGTCAAATACATAGAGAAAGTAGCATGGTAGGTGTTGGGGCTGGAGGAAAGGCAGCTGTTTAGTAAGCACGTGGGGAGCGTTCTGGAGAGTCCTGGAGAGTCCTTGCACGGCAAAGAAAAAGTACTTAACGCTGGCACGACTGCACTGTATGCTTAAAATTGGTTACAATGATAAACTTTGTTATGGACTTTACCACAATGAAAAAAATTTTTTTTAGAGATTTTATTTTTGCATAGAAGAGCTGGGGTGTAGGCCAGAGGTGCGGGGAGCGGGCTGAGAGACAGAATGGGGAGCCAGAGAAAGAATGGGTGGCCAGAGAAAATGGGGAGCAAATTAAGCAGATTTTACGGAAATACACTGCTGAGGGGAGCAGTGGGCAAGACAGGAGAGGTCTGCTGCGCCATGTGGGTAGCTCCCTGGCCGGGGATCGAACTCAGGCTGCAGAGGTGATAGCGCTGAGACTTAACCCCTAGGCCACCAGGGAGGCCCTGAAAAAAAATTTTAAGGAGGTTTCAGAATGGTTCTTAGGACAAAACCCAGCTCTAAAGAGGAAACATCTACAACAGTAACTCAAAAGGCTAATAATAAAAGAACAGGAAAGAGATAGCAAACACATGCAAACACCAGGGCTCTGATGCTGATATGTGACAAGACAGAATTCAGACTCCACACAGCGCAGGAGAAGAAGATATGAGTCAATAAATGACACAACAGCGTTTTCATAAAGCAGAAATTACAGGAAATGCAAGAAGACATAGAAATGATAATAACAGGGCCTCCCTGGGGGCGCAAGGGGTTAATACACAACCTATGAAGCTGTCTGCAGCCTCTGCAGCACAAGTTCTATCCCCGGCCAGAAAGCTACCCCCATGGCGCAGCAGACCTCTCCTGACTGGCCCGGGGCTCCCCCCAGCAGTGTATTTCTGTCAATTTGCCTGTTCTGCTCTGCTCTGTCTCTGGTAGATCCTCTCACCCCCCACACCTCTGGCCTGTACCCCAGCGCTTGTATGCATAAATAAATCTTTAAAAAAAAAAAAGAAATGGGCCTCCCCGGTGGCGCAGCGGTTGAGTGCTGGGTTGTGAAGCTGCCTGCAGCCTCTGCAGCGCCGGTTCGATCCCCAGCTGCCAGGCGAGGCGTCCCACATGGCGCGCAGACCTCTCCTGCCGCCCTCTGCTCCCCTCAGCAGTGTATTTCGGTTCTTCTGCCTGCTCTGCTCCCCGCTCTGGCTCTGGTGAATTCTCTCACCCTCCCGTGCTTCTGACTGTACCCAGTGCTTGTATAAATAAATAAATCTTTAAAAAATAAATCTTTAAAAAAAAGGAAAGAAATGCTTGTAACAGGAGGTGGAAACATACCACTTTCTGGTCAAGACTCATCAAAGGGTCAAAAGAGTAAGAGCACAGGAAACCTACACACAGACTACATGTTCTAGGTACATGTCGAAATGGGCACCCCAAAAAGAAAGCATCCCTTTAGACATGCATTGTGAAACTGATACATGTAGGGTTAAGTGATGGTCAGGCTTTTATGTCACTGGCCTCTGTGGCCATCACCTGCAGCCTTGAATGCGGGAGGTGCTTGGGAGTGTGGGCTTGGGGCACACATGCCTGATTGTGGACACCTGGAGTGTGGTGTGGGCACGCCTAAGTGTGCACACCCGAGCCTGGAGGCTAAGGCTATAAGGGCAGCATTACTCAGATGGCTATAGTGGAGAACAGCTATGAGAGGACGCCAGAGAAAGCCCAAAGAGTAAAGATTCGTGGGAGGCTGGGAGGCCTGCCAGCCTCCCGGCCCCCCAGCCTGCCTGCCTTGCCAGCCTGTGGGCTTGCCCCACAACGATTGGTGTAGAAAGATCAGTAAAGCCTGAAAAAGCCACTGAGGGCTCCAGGACTCTCCTTGATCCACTTGGCCAAATAGAGAACCTGCCCTGTGCATGCTGGCACAACAGAGGGCAAAAGAAACAGCAAAGCTTCGCCCAGTGGGCTTATGGGAAAAAGGATGTATCCACAGAAACACTGAATATGAAAATGCACCAAGCTGAGAAACAGAAGTGACTATTGCCACTCACTGCCGGGTGGCCTTTCTGCCTCTCCCTGGTCCTCTGACACTTTCTAGAGTCAGCCCGACAGGTGAGGCATGAACATGTCGTCTTTACTGTCTCCATAGCGTAGCATCTGCCACCGTTCACCACGAGCCAGCTACATGCAGGTCTGTATTAGAAGCGCCTTGTCAAACGTACGGTGAAAGGAAGCTTTCTGCTTCTCTTATCACCTTCAGGGCCCCAAACATTGCCAAGTGCATTTTAAGTAAGTGATCCGTGAGGACTTACAAGCCGTGGGATGCTGAGACCAATTTCACGAAACTCTGCTCTGATACTTATTAGCCGTGTGACCTTGGGCAAGTTAAATGACCTTCCTGAACCTCAATTTTCTCAAGCATAAACACAGATAATAGTAACACCAACACTAATGAGGACTGTTCAGAAGTTTAAATGCAAACACATATGAAGTGTTCAGTGATAGTCCTCCACAGTAGGCAATCAATAAATGTTAGTATGAGGTTGAGGAATAGAGGAACTTATCAAACAGATAAATATAAAGTAGGGGTTTCTTTTGTTCTCAAAAAAATCTTTAAATAGAAACATGTGCTAATGCACTCGTAATCATTTTTTAAATACCACAGGGGTAATAGTGACATAAGTTATGGTGCAACATATTGTGGAATACTGTGCTGCCATGAAAAAGGACATGTATCAATACATGGACACACAGATAAATGGCCATGTTGGGGAGAAAAGGGAAGGCTCCAGAATATGGACAGGATAGTTCCGCTCTCCACTTAAAAAATAATTAAATATGTAGAAAGGTTTGGGAAAATATATATCTACTTGTTATAGGAGAGTAAGGTTGGGAACTTGTGAGAAGTTTCTCTTTTTACATCCCAGTTTCTTTTATAGTTTCCAATACACACACACACACATCCACACGAGAATAAACAGCAGAAAGAAAAAGTCATGTAATTCTCTTTAGCCTGGATTTTTTACAGGACTTCGAAAGCAGCTAAACAGAAGGGGGGGACCATTCTCCTGGCAAGCATGAGGATTTCCATGCCCAGTTTTTCTCTTTGCGAGAGAGGCTGAGGGGGGCAGATGGATTGCTCCAGTGTTACTCATTACTCAGCACATCCCCACAGGTAGTCTCTCTCTCGTCCCTGCCACCACTGCAGCCCTGACAGAGGAACAGAGAAACTCTTTGCTAGATGTCGGCTGAAATAGAGCAATCAGCTGAAAGCCATTTGCTGAGTTGTCTGACCGCCCTGGGCTCGAGGTTTTCCTTTATTCATTTATCATGATATACGGCTTTGGCCAACACACACACAGGAGAGAAATTGTTGACATGTGGGACCCAAGTACAGAAAATCTTTCATTTTCCCCCCGTCTGTTCACCAAATAAGTTTTTGTTTATTTAAAGACTACAGAGGATTTGGCTGTTAAGAACCAAATGCCTTTGGAGTGGAGTTACAACATAATTTATCATTTCCTCTGTTTATTAAAAAATCCTGCATCTTTGAGAAGCACATTTGCAGTGAGTGGGGGATTTCGGCCACTCACGAAAGACTTGCAAAGCCCTCGCCATGTGGCTTACCCCCTGAGAAGGCTCTTGATTGCTATTTCTATCCCTGATCTCCCCCAGCTGACTTCCGATGGTGTGATGGCTACTCGGCGCTGGCAAATCGGGTCGGAGCGAGGACAGGTAAGTGGGCAGATTGTGTTGGCTTCTTTCATCTTTGAACGAGTTCTGCCCATGAATCCCACGCTGTTATGTAGTGTGCTCGGGCCGTACAAGCAGGGCAGGAGTGCGCCCACCGTTACCTCTAGGAGGGACAGAGTCAGGCAGCAGAGACCAGTGGGAGGCTGCTCTGAAGGCACACACTAGGATCCAGGGGCCCGGCTGAGAGGCAGACACACAGCAGAACTGGAATGAACTAGTTTTTCCCCGAGACATGGAAACTTGGTCCAGGGTGCCAGGCACTCCTCAAGACAGGGCTCCCTCTGACCCATTTTGTGTCCCTAGGGCATAGCCCAGTGGCTGACCTAAAGTTGGTGCTAAGAGTTTACAAAAGCAGGGGTCGTGAGGGGTGGAGACACGCTGCGGGGCAGACCTCCATCTGAACCCCCGTCCGCGGCGCGAGCTGTGGGTTCCTCTCTGCGCAACCTGCGCTCTGGAGGATGAGGCTGAAATTGGACGATGAAAGCCTCTTATCACTTACTAGCTTTGTTACTTTGGGCAAGTATCCTAATACTGGCAAGTCTCAGTTTTCCTATTTACAAAATGGAAATAATACAAGTTCACTGTGAAGGTTAAAAATACCTCCCAGAGCAGTGTCTAGCTCACGATGGCTACAGAATGAACGAATGAACGAATGAATGAACCAATAGAAGAAAACATTATTGGAGGGAAAACACTTAACTCTGTACCCACAGAGGAGCCACAACAAACCACAAGCCTGTGGCAGCCCTGGAGGGAGGGTATTGCATGACCAAGCGAACGCTGAGGACAAAGACCAGGGTGGAAAATGACAGGATGAAGTGTCAGGATTGGGGAGAAAGGAAAAGAAGCCAGCGCTGTTGAGGAG
Organism: Talpa occidentalis; assembly: GCF_014898055.3. Classification (NCBI taxonomy): domain Eukaryota; kingdom Metazoa; phylum Chordata; class Mammalia; order Eulipotyphla; family Talpidae; genus Talpa; species Talpa occidentalis. The sequence continues at coordinate 40,103,064 of NW_023605083.1, read as the reverse complement.
CTACTACGTGCGACTCATCAACAGCCTCTGAGTGCCTACCATGTCCCAGGCATGATGCCAAGTTCCGAGGAACTGAAGATGTACACACTGGTTATCAAAAGAACAATTAAGGTTCCGATAAGAACAGCAGACAGTGCTATGAGAGGCGATAGCAGGGGCGGGAGGTTGGGAGGAAAAGGAAGACTTCCTGGAGGAAGTACGATAGGAGCTGAGCGCGAAGGATGAACTGGCCGGGAGGGGAGCGGAAGAGTGGTCCAGGCAGAGAAGGAGCGAGTGTGAAGATGACTCAGGGGCACAGGACTGAATGTGCAACACACGGACAGGTCTGGAGAACAGGGATTCAGACGGACTCTGCTCTCCTTGGTGGTTATGCGTCCCACTTTATTCAGAGCTGTATTCGGTGTAACGGGCCTCCAGCAAAGGTCTGCAGTCACAGGTGAAGGTCCCAGCAGATTTCAGGTTGGGGACAGGGCCCAACCCATCATTTGAAAAGGAGATTCCCGAAACAAGGAGCAGGCGGTGCAAAGCTTGTCCAGGGTCCTAGTCACTGGGCAACGTCACAGTTGAGGTAAACGCCCCAAGTAAAGGCCCCTGGAGCCTCCCTCTGAGAGGGACCCGTGCCAGAGGCCCAAAGCAGGGGGACAGGAGGGGCAGGAGGAAGCGATGAGCAGGTCTGGGTGTCCCTCCAGAAGGCGGGGGCCTCACAGGGTGGACCACTGAACTGTGACAGTCTTCCACGCGCACGGGGACGAGAGGTGACCATCTGCCACCCGAGGGCTCCGCGAGAAGCCAGGCTCTGGGGTTCAGGGGCCCTGGTGGACTTTCACCCAAGGAGCTCTTTGGTCTTCACGGCCAAATGCCGATCCAGCTCTGCAACTGTGTCATCGGCCATTTGGCTGATCTGCAGAAACACAGAATGGGAGAGTCTGGTCACCAAGGCTGGAAACAGGCAGGGGACAAATAATCCAGAACTATGCAAAGATCGCCTGAGAGACAATAATGGTGACAGAAGCTCATATTAATTGAGTCCCAGCCAGGCACTATACCAGGAACTTTCTACAAATACTTTTACTGATTCCTAACAACAACCCCATGAGTGAGATGTTACCGTAATTCTCATTTCACAAAAGAGAAACTGAGGCTGTTAGACCACTTGTTCAGGATAGAGTTAGAGAGCAGCCATGAAGAAATTTAATCCCAGGTGGTCTGATTCCACAGCCCCAAATTCTGAACTATTATTATAGAACACAGAGACACCAGCCTATCTGTCCCTTAGTGGATGTAGAATTTCCTACACCTCAGGAATCTCTGCTATATAAAGCCCTCCTACTAGCTGAGAAGAAGAAAATTAAGATGTCAATAATTAGGTAGGGAAAAAAATGTGTCTAGAAAAAAAGATGAAGTATATCTGGTTAACAAACACAGAAAATTCAACAGACACTGAAGAAATGCAAATTAAAACAAGATATAATTCAGCTATCACAGTTAACAAAAATTTGATGTTGCGGTTTTTAATTACAATATTCACTGCCAGAAAGCGCTGGTGAAGTGGATAAGCTTACATCACCCGTACGAGCCAAACAGGCAAAAGTTCCTACCGTTTTTCAAGCCCCAACACCCTCAACTGGGAAATTCTCACCACACAAATCTTAAAAGATTTTCTTAAGTTTTATATGCAAAGATAGTTACCTAAGCTTTATCTTTAATAATGAAAAATCAGAAAACTCTAAAGTGACAGAATGGAAAAACAGCCGAATACATAAAAACAGTTAAGACTATTGCTTACAGAGAGGGTATATATATGGATAGAATTTTGGATAACATTTCAGTTTATATTTCTGAAATATTGAATGTCTGAATGTTTTATAACAAGCATGGGATGTTTCTGTAATCAGAAAAAAATAAACGTTTCAAGATATTATTTATAATATCAGGGGAACATGGTCACATACCCTCAATGAAAGAAAAAGCAGGATACAAAACTGTGTACACACAGTAGAAATGATTTCAAATGTTTTAAAAATATGCATATTTTTAAAGCTGGGAGGATACATGTCAAAATATTAATAGTGATTATCTCTCAGTGACGGGAAGATAGGTGATGTATTATTCATGCCAGTCTCTGTCACAGCCAGCCTAAGACCTAGCACATAGCAAGTGCTCAGGAAATATTTACTAAATGAATAAATATTAAAGTTTCCTGTGCGCTTCTCTATTTCCCAGGTTTTCAGTAATAAGTATGTTCTCCCTCTAAGAATAAAAAAACAAAACAATACAATTTAGTCAGTGTCGCAGCCTCCCTCCTTGTCCACGAGGGGCCTGAGGCAGGAAGCCGGGGCAGGAAGCCTTGAGGGGTGGTGTGGTGCCCAGGATCTGGGTGTTCAGCACCGCAGCTGTGTGACACCCTATTTACAGACCGAAGGCCTTGGCCAGGAGCTGAGAGCCGCATGAACCAGAAGGGGCAGAACCTCAGAAGGATTTAGAGACAGCAGGTTCTCACCATGGCAACAGCTGCACATTTTTCAGCAGGGAAAGCAGAGCTCAGGCTGCCAGCACATGGGAGGGCCCTCCTCACTCGCCACCCCAGCCCCTCAGCGGCTTCCTCTGCCCCCACCCACACAGTTGCTTGCATGAGGTGTGGTGGGGTGCCCAGCAGCACCCCAGCACCTGCAGGCTGGCAGCTCCGGAGAACCAGGAAGGAGGCGGCCAGCTTTCTCTGGGAAAAAGGGGACAGCGACAGGGACTGGGGTGGGGGTGGGGGAAGGGGACCTAGAGTAACATCGCTGTACATGGGTTCTGGTTAAGTGGGATGTCTCAATGGGGTGACAGTGGACAAGCCATTTCCCTGCTGTGGGTCTGAGTTTCCTCATCTATCAAATGGGGACGCCCGTGCCTTCCTGAGACAGTGGCTGTCAGGGTTAAACAAAATCATGAATATGCAGGTCGTTTTAAACTGGTTATTTGCTATGCAAATAATACTGCTTGTGTTACTCTGATTTTTTACTATCACTTCCTGACTTCTTTTCAATTAATCAATTAATGAAAATATTTACAAACCTGCTCCCATAGTACCGGCACCAAGTGCCCTTGGGACAGTATGCCTGCAAGTGCATCTCTTCCATCATCATCATCAGACTTCTTAAAAGGATGATGATTAACAACAGCAAGATGCCCATACAGCTCCCACGTACTGAGTATTTATCACATGCCAGACACGGGGCTAAAAACTTCACCCACTTTTTCACATTATCCTCAGAACATCCGAAATACCATTATTTCCCTTTAACATAAGAGGGATGATAATTATTCACCTGACAGTTGCTTAGCAGTTCATACTATGCACAAGTGTTCTGTCCTCTCTTACTTGGTTCAAATCCAGCAACCTCACCTAACCTCTGCAAGGCATGCAGAACAGGTATTTTCCACATTTCACAGAGTAAAAGAGTTAAACCACGTGAACTAACCCGCCCAAGACCACAGGAGAAGTCAGTGAGTGACGGAGCCAAGCACTCACTCACCCTGACTGCGGGCATGGGGCTGCCACTGCATCCGGGGCCCACAGCACCTGGCCTCGTCCTTCCTCCTTCAGATAAGGTTTAAGGTCAACCCCAGCTCCACCTTCTGAGTCACAAGGTTGGGAGATGGAGGTGGATGGACAAGAAGGCCAGTTCTGAGTTTCCGCAACCACGCCAGCCCCACACGAGTCTGCTGTGGCATGTGGTCCTCTTACCCAGCCCGCAAGGCAGGCATTGCTGCTCCCACTGCAGAGTTGAGGAACAGAGGCTCAGAAAGGTCGAGGCCATTTGCTGACCTGAACTGCCAAGAAGTGAAAATGTTAGGACTTGATCCCAGGTCCTTCTGACTCCAACGCAAGAGCCTTTTCCTTTACAATAAATATAAAACCATAAAGATGAAGACATCATGGTGGTAATCACTGTCATTGTCATCACCTTCGCTCCCACATGTTCAGGAAAATGAAAGGCAGAGACAGAGCAAGGGGATGGCAGGAAGCTAGAATACATCTGGGCAGGCTTGGGTAACGCACTGTCCTTCCGGAGGCCTGGCTCGCAACACCCACAAACCACAGGGTGCTGCTCCCAACTGCTGCCTCACGCATCCCACCTACGGGCCTGCCCGCCCGCCTGCTGGGAGTCTGCCCTCCTTCAGCCCATCTCGCGCCGGCTTCGCTGCAGAGCAGTCTGTTTCTCAGAAAAGGCAGCAGTGAAAGGATCTTGGCGGGATTTACTGGCGGTTTCTGCCAAGGGCTTTAATGTTCAGCAGGCCCATTTATAGCAAACAAAAGCGAAGGTGAAACAGCAGGCCGGCAGATGTCAGAGTCCTGGGTGGGAAGACCCGGGTCCTTTAGCAGATTCAGGCTGGCCAAGGGGCTGAGAAGTTGGAGGGAGGGCGGGCTGGGGTCTGATGCGATTGCAGAGCGACACCTACAACAACGGACTCGTTCATGCCTACACACCAAAGATGACACTTTTTTATGATGCAGTTTTTAAAAATATGACCTTCGAAGAATTTTGGAAAAAAAAAATTTCACAAAGAATGAAGTTAAAATTGTTCATAATCCCATTACCTGGATGACCACCATTCACATTTGACGTGGATAAGCTGCCCATCTTTTTATATACATCAAATGTTTCATTATAAAAATGAAATCATATAATACTGTTGTGTAATCTACATGTCTTTAAAAATATTTACCAAGTCTATAAAATATTTTTGTAACTCTTTAATGATTCAAATGAATGGACATTAAACAACTTAATTTCCACTGTCCAAAATTTATTCAGTTTCCAATTCTCTACTATTTATATATAGCACTTCTAAAGGTAAGATTCCTGACAATTTATTTTGGACAAATTCCTAAGTTGCTGAGTCAGAATGGATGAATTTTGGTATATACTATCATCTTATCCTCTAGGAAGGTTATGTGGAATTATATGATTATATAATCAACTTCTGTGGAATGTGAAAGTAAAAGCAATACTTCTGAGATAAGCAACATTTTAAGTTCATAGTAAAAATTCTAGTTTCAAATGACAGGAATTAGAAAAGGCAAAATAAAAATAAACAAAACCATATTCTAAAAACTCTGTGTGGGCCTCCCCGGTGGCGCAGCGGTTGAGCGCTGGGTTGCGAAGCTGCGCGCGGCCTCTGCGGCGCCGGTTCGATCCCCGGCTGCTCCCCGGCCACCGGAGGAGGGTCCCACATGGTGTGCAGACCTCGCCTGCCGCCCGCTGCTCCCCTCAGCAGTGTACTTCAGTCCTTCTGCCTGCTCTGCTCCCCGCTCTGGCTCTGGTGAATTCTCTTACCCTCCCGCGCTTCTGACTGTACCCAGTGCATGTATAAACAAAACAAACAAACAAACCAGCAAACAAATAAAGCATGCCTCTATAAAAAAAAAAAAAAAAAAAAAAAAAAAAAAGTTTAAAAAAAAAAAAAACTCTGTGAAAGGTTTGGGCAGCGCAAATCAAGAACCTTGAAAATACATATCCCTTTGTGCCCTAATTCCACAGTCGGGACTGTATCCTAGAAAAATTATCTCAACAAAGATTCGTGTACAAAAGTGTTCACTAGAAGCATCTTTACAATAAGAAAAAGGTTCAAACAGTGTCCAGCAACAGGGCTTATGAAAGTGAATTATAGCAAAACCACAAGGGTTATTTTGCAACCATCAGAAATGATAGTGTACAAAGATTTTTTAAGTCATAAAAAAATATTAATGGCTTGATGCTGAATAGAAAATTAAAAGCTGGATACAACCTTGTGTGCATACTACAAGCACCCAATCACAGTAAAAATTATATAGTTTTAAAAGGGATAGGGGAAGAGGACAAATATTACAAGATGTAAAAAGCACCTGTTTCTGCAATGTGGGCTTATAGGATAAATTTTCCCCCATTTTTTAAAAAAGTCTTTTGACCTTTCCACACTCCTCAAAATTTTATACAAAGTGCATACATTGCTTTGATAACCAAGAACAAAACCAACAAGTACATCTTATAAAACTGAGAAAACAACATTACCTGCCTTGTTTATTTAAAAAACAAAACCAGGGAGCATGTTGACAGGGGGAAGAAACAAAAACAAAAAACACACAATACAATGTATACCTGGAACTCCAGAACTGTGCCTTCTGTCAGTAAAAAGAACAGAATGAAGTGTGCATGAGACTGTTCCCGGAATATTTTCTTGCTCAAACTTCCAACCACATGACAGTAAATAATGTTAACAACAGTAGTAAGAACTAGTATTTAAATGACAATATGTCAAATAATAAAGATCACTGAGCGCACTGGGTGCACTGTTAAAATACATACGGTGTGATCTATTTTCTCCTATTACCTATGTGCTTCCAGAGATAACTTGAAGTTCTGCACTAAAATGTTAATAATGGTCATCCCTGGGCAAGGAGATTTCAATTACTTTCTCAATTGTTAAAAAATTTACACTAAACATGATTAGTTCAGTATCAGGAAAAAAAACTGCTTTCATTTTGAAATAGAATAATAATCAATAGTAACAAGCACTGAAGAAAAAACAACCTAATGTGAAGAGAAAGATGAAAGGTCAGGCGCTAACGAGTGTGGCTTCCAGCAAGGTCTCTGTCAGGACTTCATTAAGAGCCCTGGTTACCTGGTCGTTCTTCCTCTCTGACTCCTGAGGTGAAGGCCCAGACTTGCTGAATGAGGTGTGCCTGGCAGGCCCGGGGTCCGAGGTTTACCCCCAGGAAGAACAAAACGGCCAAGTGTGGAGTGCAGATGGAGCCCCTGGAGAGGGACAAGGAGCTGGGCCTGCTGGGCCCAGGGCCCCAACTCTCGAGAGGCCTGATCAGAGTTCAGAAGAGGTCTCCAAAACTATTTTAGCAGGCGCATGAAAGAGCAGCACAAAGATGACAGGAAGGGAGTTGAGAGCCCAAGAGTCAGCTGCCTGAATGGTGCTGCTAGCAAGGCAGGAATGACAAACCCATTTTTACAGAACAAACAAGCTGCGAGGAGTCTGCTGCCTCTCTCAGGTCACAGGGCCACTGGAACATGCTTCTTCAGGACCACTGGAGAACTTTTTAAAAATACATATTGCTAGGCACACCCGCTAAACTAGAGAATGCAGAGCAGGACCCAGCAATCCATCTAAAGTCCATCTTCCACGGGCGACTGTGGGGCAGTAAACAATACCTGGATTTTTTAAAGTGCCGCAAGTGACTGACGCAAGTGGTAGACTATTGTCCAACAGATACCAGCTCCCTTCTCAAGCCTCCTGTCCCGGTGATGGCAGGCATGGTCCAAGCCTGCAATTTGCTCACCCCCAGTGCAAGCCATGGTGTGACCTCGAGGAGCGATGTTCCTCTACCTCACCACACCCTGCTCCTCCTCCCTCCCCACTGCTTTCCCTCTAGGAGCTCCTTTTAGACTCACTCACAGGCCACTTTTCAGCTCACTAAGGACATGAGGCCTCACTTCACAGCACCAGACAGCCAAGCACATCCAGGGAGACTGAAAGTTGGCTGCACTTGGATCCCATTTCTGTGATTTACCAATGAGTGACTCTGGGCGAGTTATTCAGCCGCATTGAGCCTCAGTTCCCTCACTGCCAACCTCACAGCATGGTAGTGATGAGGGTAAAGGAAGTGACGTCAAGTGTTCAGTGCAGGGGCTGGCACACAGTATAGGGTCAAGAGAATCTCCTTTCTGTATCCTGGCACAGAACCAGACCCAGAACAAGGCTCAGTCAATGCCGATGACGTCGATGAAAGAAGCGGGGGTGGGGGGGGGGTGGTTCTACTTTTCCTCCCTTTAGATGGGAACAGGGATTCTGTGGGTCAGATACACAAGCACCGAGTCTGCTGGCGGCAGTACCTGTTTCTCTATGAGCCTAATGGTGTCCTCCGAGACCTTGTCCTTGGATTTCTTCAACTTATTCATCGCATTGGTACGAACCTTCCGTAAAGATTCCTTGGCCTTGTTGGTGTTCTGTTTGGCCAGTTTCACCAGCATTTCCCTGTGTTCTCTGGTTACTCTGACAAAAAGACAAAAGAACATTCAACAAAATTATCCTCCAGAATCACTGCCAGATGAACTGAACATCACGCGTCCACTAGCTCAGCTGTGCATAGCCTCACTCTCAGGCGGAGGATGACCTGCACGTTCCTCACACACACCTACGGGGGTGCTCGGGGCCAGCAAAGTTCCTAGTGATTCAGCTGAGGAGTCACTAAGAATGTCATTTAAAAGCATAAGCCTGGAGCCCAAGCAGGCGGCCTCACATCCTGCCCATTCGCTTACTAGAGGCCTAAGTAACTTCCTCTTCAGAGCTCCCGTCTGGATAGTGGGGATTGTCAGTACCTGTCCTAAAGGGGTGGCGGGGAGACTGTAGGAGGTGATGTATATAAACTGTTTAGCACTGACCCTGGCAGGTTTTAAATGCTCAATAAAAGGAAGCGATTCTTAGCTATCCCTGCACCCTCTTCTCTCCCACCAAAGAAAAAAGCATTGCAAATGACAATGATGCCATGGAAATAGCATCACCTCTAAATCACCCAAGACAAAAAAGTAGCAACCTTCAGATCTCATGACTATACAGCAAATTGTGAGTGTCTTCAAACAGGAGCAAGACAAAACACGAGCCCCACCATCAGATGTGAGAAGCGCTGCGCCAGGTAGCTTCCAGGAAGAACCCCTGAGTGTCTGGCGTGTTGTAAGTGCTTAATAAATGCCAGTTCCAGTCATTCCTCACACCCTCATCATAACAACAATGGCCACACTGAGGCCTACGACACACCACAGGGTCAGGCACTCCGTGAGCTGACCCCCATTACATTATCCCTAGCTCCTATTCAATCATCACAACCACCCAGCAAAGTAACCTGGCGTGTTTGTCCTGCCTTTCTTTGTCACGTACACACGGAGTGCCCACTACTTGCCGAGGCCAGTGCTGGGTGCTGAGGGTACAATAGTGAACGTGATGGAGTTTTGTTCTGCTCTCAGGGCGTGAGGGAGAGAGTAGAGCCGTTTACAGTGGAGCATGAGAACTGCTGTGGGAAGTGTGGAAAGTACAGGCACAAAAGTGGCTCTGCTGACTTAGTACCAACTGTCTGAGTCTAGAGGGTGCCGTAAGGAAACTCCTAGAGAGATCAAATCTAAATGTGGCACGATTCAGTCTGCTCATTCGTATCCTAGTTCCCGTTCCTTCCAGGAGGAATGAGCTTCCTATCCCCTCTCAAGTTCAATGTCACTGTCTAACTTGCTTTTGCAGTTAAATGTGAGCAGAAATGATGGATGCCACTGCAGCACAGGAGCTGGAGAGCAGCATGTGCTCTACCATGGCCCATTTCCAGTTCAGGGTGAGATGGTGCTTCTACCAGCATGGGTCCCAGAGAGACTGTGATGAACAGTCTCCATAGTCTCCATCACGCAGCATGGGCAAGAAATAAACTTCTGCTGACTGAAGCCATGGAGTATTGGGGTTGCTTGTTACTACAGCATAGCCCATCTGATCCTAACACACCACCCAGGATCTGAAGAATGGGCTGCCAGCACTGGTGTGGCCAGGAGACATGTCCAAGAGGAAGAAAGACCATACTCAAAGGCTAAAAGCTACAAAGACACCAGGCTTCCTCTGAGGAACTGACAGGAATATGCATAACAAAGAAGGGTGTAAGCAGAAAACTGACTGGAAAGTCCATCAGCCAGGGTCTTCAAAGATCATGAACTCATGATGAAGAAAATGAGGGCCAAAGAAGTTTGCTTTGTATCTTACACAAAATCCAACTCAAGCTGGCCTGTCTCAAAGCCAGTGGTCCTGTTTGACAAGATCCCTCTGTCCCTAGGATCCTGAAATGGACATCACCAGAGTATGGTGCCGGTTCCTTGCTTAATAGGGACAACTCCAAGTTCTGGGTATAGATTTCCTGCAAGACAGTGACAGGCAGGATAAGATAAAGTTTAAAAGAATTCTGAGGAAAGGATATAAGCTCGGAAGACAAAATGTTTGGCGTGGCTGTAGATACATAAATCCTTCTGGATTCAGCTATTTGAAAACATTCTCAAAAGTGGTCCTGACCCCGACGGCGAGCCCCTCTCTGCCCGGTGGGTACCTCACCTACACGACCTCACTGCGTCTGACAGCTTTTCAAACTAGTTCCTGATTGTCCAGTTTCCAAGGAAGAAACTGGGGTGCACAGACACACAGGAACCTGCCCCAGGCTTGAATGACAGAACTGGAATTCAAGTCCAGATCTTTCTAGTCTGTATTCCTTCCACGACTCCACGCTGCCTCCCCCCGTAATCTGTCTCAGATAAACCCTGCTGCTGCCCTTCCCTCTGCTTCCAGGCAGGAAGCTTTTCAAAGTCAGTAATCTGAATCTGGGGACTGACAAGGACAAAACCACCATGTCAGGAGTTTAGGGATTTGAATCAGATCTTGTTACTTTTATGGTTTTTAATTCATTGAGCAAAAATCATGCTGACATGTTTAGGTCTCTTTTGTGTTCTGCCAAAGCATATGTCAGTATAAGGAAGGAACAGGAAAATTAAAACTTGATCCACTGATTCAAAAAACTTAATCCTGCTGAAATACTAGGAGGGGCAGAAAACAAATGAATCTAAGTCTGTAAGAAACCTCTTGAACGTCTCTACCAAGAAGTGCTTCAACCTTAAACTTCATATATCACTTGAAATAGGTATCCTACTGTTTTGACCACCTCGAATAAAATAAACTTCATGCTGCTGCCTTTTCACTAGATTTTGTATTTATATTTTACGTGGAGGGGGGAAAACATACATTTTCAAAAATATAAATTGGGGCTCAAAAAAATCTTAAGAGTCGGACTATATAAAGAAAGCAAATATAATACATGCAGTTTGGCCTTAATAAAGTGTATTTATTAATGTAAATGCGACAGCACAGTACCATCCACACCAGTTTCCGTGCATAATAGTGCACCAATGATTAATGCTGACAAAAATATCGCAGGTCCAGGATGCAGACACAGAGGAAAGGACATGGAGAGGCGAGTGCAGTGAGGAGGGGAAGAAGGGGTGGGGAGCGGCGCTGGGCACAGGGAAGGCTGAGAGGAAGAAAGGACGTGGGTGCTGGCTCGGTGTTGGCTCAGGTGCTGAGCTAAAAGGTGTCTGAAATATACAAGGTCAGAAGCAGTTAGGGCGACAGAAAGGCCCTGGTCCCATCCTGGTATCTAGCACCGACTACGCATGGGCAAGGAACGTGACCTCTCTGAGCCTCAGTTTCCTCCTCTCTAAAATGTGGATAACAGAAACACCTTGCAGGGGGATCGGGAGGAGCAGACACAACACGTATAAAGTGCAATAAAGAAGCAGCATCTAGTAGCCTTGAATAAATGATAGCATTTATGAATGTTTTAATCAAACACACTTAATTACTTCCTCATGAAACAACGAGGGCACATCTGTTTTAGAAAAGAAACATACTATATTATGGAAATATTTTAATTCCTTTCCAAACCAGTGATTAATACATCTGATCATCTCCATCTCACTATTCATGGGGTTCTGTGCGCACAGGCTAGTTTGAATTCTGGGGTTCTGGACTTGGAGGTGGCGGGCACTGCACCCCTGTGCTCCGTGCTCCTTCGTTCATCAAGCACTGGCTGAGGTTCCTGGGTTCCCAGGCCCTGGGTCAGGCTGAGGTACTCAGAGAAGAGCAGGGTCTGACCCAGCTACCCAGAGGCTCAGTCCAGTGATGCAGACAAACCTGTGACATTGCTTAGGAGGAGCACACGGCTGCAGGGATGGAGGGGTCGACCTTCAGAAAGCACAGCTCATTCTGCTTTAAGATTGAGAAAACAAAACGCTGGAGGCGCTAGTAATGCGTCAGCTGCAGAGAAAGGGCATTTCAGGCAGAGCATGGTGGGAGATAGCATGGTAGGAGGGCAAGAGGCTGAAAAGGGTACGTCGGGGTCAAACTTGCTCTGCAGAGTTTCCAGATTCTTCTTTAGCCACAAACTACAGCTTCAAAGAAAACCAAAGCAGAGGCCCATTTATGAAACAGATAAAAAGAACTCTCTAGTTAATGAAGGAAGGGCACCAGGGGAAGAGGTGGCGCTCTGCCCCAGCCCTTCGAAGCTTAGCTGTAGTCTGACTCCCACTTGTGGACCTGCCACTTACTTGCTGAGTGACTTTAAGCACAAGGCCAAAGTCTGCCAGGAACCTCTAGGCAGGCAGACAAGGGCTCAGGTCCAACCCTGTAGCAGCTTCTTGGCTGGGTGATGAAGACAGCCAGCTTCCCCACTAGGGGCAGACAGCCCCCCAGCAGAGGCAGGGGGCTTGGCTGAGCTGGGAGGATCATGCTTTGTACAAGCTCCACCAGGGAGGTCTTCCAGCAACTTTCTGGATGGGAGCCTTCCTGCAAAATTCCTTGACCATTTTCCCACGAATGAGAAGAGGGACAGTCCCGAGGGCAACTCAGCTGAGAATCCACTGTCTGAAGCAACCCTTCTACTGTTTCCCTGAGAACAGAACACACGTTCAGGACTCTTTACCCGGTGAGCACCAGAGGCGCCTCTGCTCGCTCCAGCAATGACAGTGAAAGCCAATTACAACAGACACTCGACGTCAGTGGGCTCTGAGGTGCCTGAGAGGGGCCTTGAAAGGTAGCGAGGACATGCTTTTTGAAAGCCAGGAAGACATAAGTGGAAGTCAGCTCTGTCACTTCAGACTGTGGGCAAACTCGGTTTCCTCATGTATGAAATGGGGATGAACATGACCGTGACGGCGGCGGCAAGGATCAAGTGAAGGGATGGTGACAGGGCTGGGCACGCGGCCCGTGCGTCTGCGCCGCAGGAGCTCAGGGCAGGGCGGCTGTTCTTACTACAGAATCACCAGGACTTGGGGCATAAGGGGCATGAATGGTGAGGGGGGAAAATGTTTAAGAAGGATTTAGCCCTTGGAGCTTGGGTTATTGAGTGGCTGGTGGGCACAGAGGGGAGAAATGGGCACAGGGATGGGGGCAGGGCAGCCCTGCCCTGCAGTCGTGGGGAGCAAGCTGAGGGAGAAGGAAGCGGCCCTTCCAGGGCAGCCCATCAAAACACATCTCTGACAGCTCCACTCAGAAAAATCTCACCACTTTCTCACTGGGCTCAGGGAACCCTCTCCCCTAGCACCTCTCACCCAATAGAATCATCGACCTGCCATCTACAGGCATACGTCCACCTCCTAGTCTGCTGGGGTCAAGGGGGTGCCCAAAGCCTTGGGGCCACTGGGCCCAAAGGAAAGTCTTTATTTGTGTGGCCCAGCCAGCCTTCCTCTGCTTTTAGGTACGCTCCCAGCCCCTCCCTCCTCCATGCAGGCACCAGCAAGTCCTATATATACTAAGGTCTCATAAAGACATCAGGTGCCCCTTTAGTCCAAAGCGAAGCATGCACACACTCTGGGAAGACTTCTACACCAATTGTGGCTTCATTCTCTCTGGGGGCACAAGAGGCCAACACAGCCCAGCTTAACAGAAGAAAGGAGGCTGAGGTCAGGGGTCACAGCCCTGAGTGACCTTGATTAAGTCAACTGTCTTCTCCCCTGTCACCCCGGAGGGATGGAAATCCAAGTCTGGAGATACGTGGCAATAACTCCTGGTGGAAGAATACAGGTTCAGTGTCAAGGCAGACTTGCTTTCAGCCCTAGTTCTGCTATTCATAAGCTGAGAAACCAGACAATTAACTTTCTTCCCTGAATCACAAAGAAGTGAAGTGTTTGAACCAGTCTCTGATGCCAGACTGCTGGGGCTGAAGGCCTAGAGCCATCATTTGTTAGCTGTGTGGCCCCGGGTAAATAATTGTACTTCTTTGCCTCAGTTTTCCCAACTGCCAATGGTTGTCAGGACTGTTGTGAGGATAAAATGAGCTACTCAGTGTGCTCAGGCTAAATGAACACAATCTGTTGTTACTGCCTCAATTGTCAAATGCAGGGGTAATAAAAAGGCTAACTTTCCTCCACAGTTAGGACTAGAGACAAATGAGAGATGATGAGTCAAGAGCTACTATTTTAAAAGTTGTCAATAATAACAGTAATAAAAGTAATAGTGATGTTTCTTACAGAGAGAGAGCACAGCATAGTAGCACCAGCCCGGACTCTGATTAAGACTGCTTGTTCCTCCACTGACTGAGCCTCTGACAGGGGTGCAAAGAACCCCACTTCGCTGTGACTCAGCGTTTGTCTGTTAAAGAGGGTCATAAATATATTACTAAGTATACAGACAGTGTCTGGAACAGCAGGGGGCACACAGTGGCGCTCACAACCACTTCTTCCCTGAACACTGACTGCATTACTGTACCTGCCCCATGCCGGGGTGTTCTAGGGGCGAGGGACATAGGTTGAGCAAAACTAATAGCTCTTCCCCAGTTCACATTCCAGAGAAGAAGAGGGTAAACAGAACAGACAGACAGACATATTCACACACACACAATGACACAGTGCTGTGAGGAAAATATAGCAAGATAGGAGATAAGGGGAGACCTTATTATTGTCATGTGGGGGCCCCCTTCTATTTGCCTTCACATCTGACCCCAATATCACTGCTCCTCTTCCACAATAACAACCTGATGACCACTATTTGCACAGTTCTTCAGAGGCCAGACTCCACGTGCTAGCTGAGGGGCCCCTCACGGCACTATGACATCGGTGGTCTCATTACCTGGATTTTAGAGATTAGAAAAAGGAAGCTCAGAAAAGTCAAGGAACTGCCCCTGGCCATGCAAACCAGTTCTTGGTGGACCTGCGATTTGAGCCCAGTGCAGCCTGACTCTCGGATTGCAGACAGCCCTTTCTTGGTGCTGGATAAATCTAAGCACGTCTTCTTACTGGGAGGAGTGATAAGAACAGCTATTTAAGCAACTCACACTAAGGCTTTCTTAGGTATATAGGGTCAGCTTACCAATCCAAGTGCAGGGGGTACGTGGAGAAAGGGGAGGCAGCAGGTTGCAATGGAATAATGACCTGAACTCCAGCAGCCAGCAGCTAGGTGGGCCAGAAAAGGGGCAGGGAAGGAAGCAGCTTTTACACGTATATTGGAGGAACTTTCTCCTCAGCTCAAGTTCTACTCTCAGTTCCTATTGTGTTTCCATCTAGAACATCTGTGCTGGGAAGAAGCCCCCCCCCACCCCCCATTCCACAATGGCTTCTAAAAAGCCAGTGGGAAGCAAAGCTAAATAGGAGAGGCAGGCACCCTGGGCTGCAGGAAGCGTGCCCAGGCTTGGAAGGCAGAGAAAAACCCTGCCCTGGGGCTCAGCAGAGGGAATGGCCCTGGGGACCTGGCGAGCAGGCAGGGGATGAAAGGCTGGAGAAGCAGCTGCATTTGCTCAAATGTACTTTGTGGCTGCCCGCGCCCAACTCAGGTCGTTAGGTACTTTTTCTTTCTTTTTTTTTTTTCCCCTTTTCCCTTTCAAGATCGCTTAAGATTTATATGCACGTGGGTTGTGTGAGAAAAGGGTATTAACAATATTTCCTGGCATGTACACATTATACACACTACCTCTGGTGCAAGATTCACAAGGCGACGCAGCAGCTAGACAAGGAAATCAGAGCTGGATGGAGGCAGTCCCAGGCCAGAAGCCCAGAGAGCAGCATAATGATGTGGCAAGAACATAAACTTCGGAAGCAGACAGATTGGGTCTGAATAATGACTCTTCTGTTTATTAATCTGTGACTTCGAGCAAATTACTTAAATTTTCTGATCCCCAGTTTCCTCATCTATATAATGCCCCTCACAAGGGGTATTTTGTGGCAGTCACAAAAATAATGATCTCACCATGAAAAGATGTTTGTTAAGCAAAAAACCAAAGGTGTAGTACTGCAGCTATTTAACCTCATTTCTAGAAAGTAAACATGTACACAAAGTTTTGGATATGCAACACTTTTAAAACCAGGAAGGATATATACTATATTTATCAACAATTACTGCTGGGAAGAAAAACTGAGGAACAGTAAAATAACTTTTAATTTTTCTGTAGAATGTAAATATTTGCTAAAATGTGGTATTTTTACAATTTAAGGAGAGATGAAAACCATATATCTGCTAAAAGTTTAGTATTCAAAATATATAAAGAACTCCTATAACTCAACAACAAAAGAACAAACAACCCAATAAAAAAATGGGCAAATGACTTGAAGAGATATTTTCCTAAAGATGTATAATAGCCAATAAGCACATGAAGAGATGCTCATCATCATTTGTTAATAGGGAAATGAAAATAAAAACTATAAAAGGATACCACTTCATACCCACTAGGATAATAATACTAATAACAATAACAGCTAGTATAACAAGTGTTGGCATATACGGAGAAATTAAAACCCTTATATATATGACTAGTGGGAATGTAAAATGTGTAATTCCTGTGGAAAAGTTTGGCAGATCCTCAAAAAGTTAAACAGAATCTTAACCAAAGCAATATATAGATTCAATGTAATCCCCATCAAAGTTTCAATGGCATTCTTCAAATTTATAGAACAAACATTACTGAAATCCACATGGAACCACAAAAGACCCCAAATACCCAAAGCAATCCTGACCAAAAAAAGAGGAGAATGGCACTCTCACACTTTTAGGCTTCAAACTATACTACAAAGCCATAATAATCGAGACAGTATGATAACTAGAACAAAAACAGGCTCAGAGACCAAAAGAATTGAGAGCCCAGAAGTAAACCCACTTTTATACGGATAATTAATCTACAACAAATGAGCCAAGAATATACAATGGAGAAAGGAAAGTCTCTTCCACAAATGGTATTGAGAAAACTGGACAGCCACACGCAGAAGAAAGAAACTAGACTACTATCTCACACCATATTCAAAATGGATAAAAGACTTGGATGTAAGACCTGAACCATAAACCACATAGAAGAAAACAGGCAAAACACTCCACAACATAGGCTTCAGAGATGCCTTTATGAATTAATCTCTAAAAGCAAGGAAAACAGGGCCTCCCTGGTGGCGCAGAGGTTGAGCTCTGGGTTACGAAGCTGCCCGCAGCTTCTGCATCTCCGGTTCGATCCCCGGCTGCTCCCCGGCCACATGGCGCGCAGACCTCTCCTGCCGCCCGCTGCTCCCCTCAGCAGTGTCCTTCTGCCTGTTCTGCTCCCTGCTCTGGCTCTGGTGAATTCTCTCACCCTCCTGCGCTTCTGACTGTACCCAGTGATTATATAAATAAATAAATACATCTTTAAAAAAAATAAAATAAAAGCAAGGAAAACAAAAGATAAACAATTGGGGCTACATCAAACTAAACGACTTCTGCACAGTGAACGATACTATCACTGAAACAAAAGACACTCTACTGAATGGGAGAAAATATTTGCACACCACACATCTACCAAGGGGCTGATATACAAGATCTGCAAGGAATTCATACAATTTAACTGTAGGAAAACAAATGAGAGGACTGAAAACATTTAATTCAAATACATGTGCAATAATATTCACAGCAGCATTGCTCACAAGAGCCAAACATCGAAACAACCCACGTGTTCACCTTATGAATGGATACATAAAATTCTATATTATGGCATATTATTTGGTGATAAAGAATGAAATATTGGTGTGTGCTACACACGTGGATGAACCCTGAAAACAATATGCAAGGTGAAAAAAGCCAGTCACAAAACCACATATTGTGAGATTTCATTTATATGAAATGTTCAGAATAGAGAAACCTATAGATACAGAAAATACATTAGTAGTTCCCTAGAACAGTTGAGGACCAGAGTAAAGTGGGGTGGCTGCTAGTGGGTACAGGATTTCTTTTGGATGTCAAAAAAATATTAAGATTGTCAGTGGTATAGCTACACAGTTCTCATTCTTTTCTGCCCTGTCAGACTCAATAACTTCGCAATTTCTACTAATGTCCCATTTTACAGATGAGGAAACTGAGACTCGGGGAGTTGAAATAATTAGCTTTAGGTTGTGTAACTTTTTATTGGCTTTGGTTTTTAGTGCTTCTGACTAACCTTGGTTCTTCCAGCTCTCAATTCTGGCTCTCCCTGGCTCCACAGTAGCTATCTTCCCCAGCCTGGGGGCCGTGCTACCTCACCTCACCCTTATATGAGGTGTTCTTGCCCTGGAGAAACCTGGTTTGCCTCCATGACAAACTGGACATGACCATATGACAGGAGAAAGCACTTAAGAAAGAGAATCCAGGCGAAGAGAACTATAACTAAGGCCTTTTTATTATTATCTGGTAAAACTCCCAGGTGTAATTTTAAGTAAAATTCTCCCCCATGAGGCTCCTCTGCACCAAGCAGGGGGCTAGGAGCCTAGTTTAGGCAGAAGGTCTGTCCCCCACCCCTTAACGACCAGAGAGAAAGGAGGAGCTGACTAGATCGGTGCTTCTCCAGCTATCACGAGGCCTTGGGAGCAACCCACTTGGGAGTTCTATGGGTTGGTGTCGAGAACAGCCAAGGTCCCTGGCCTTTCCAGAAACACAAAGCAAATCTCACACCACAGGCAGGATGAGGCTTCCGATTTTCTTATTTGGGATATACCTCCCCAGAGGTCTTGTTCACCATAATTCATATTCAAAGAACAAACCAAGTGCTCATTAACAATCAAACTACAGTGTTCCTGAGCAACTTAAATTCCAAGATAATTACAACATAATGATTCGACTCCTCCCATCCCTAAAAATGGAGAACAGGTAGAAAAAAAAAAAGAACAAGGGTTTGAGGGACAGGGTTAGTGTGAAAAAGAGGGAAAGAAAGAGTAAGGACTAAAAGGAAATAAAATATCATTGGTTTCCACCAAAATAATCAGAAAAAGAATGTTTCCAAGAAGCCACTAACCAGGAGAATTAGACAGGAACAAATAATGTCAGATAAAGGAATTAAAATGTATGAAGAACTTATGCTAGGCCAGGTCTCACAACAGGAATATCACATGTTCTATCCCATTACTCCTCAAAACCAGAGAAATGATTCCTGTTTCACAGAACAGGAGCCTGGAGCTTCAGAAACTTAAGCAAGTGGCCCAAGGTCACAGCAATGGGCATACTGTGGGCCGCATATCCCATAATGGCCACTGAGGGCACAGGGGACTCCTGGATGGTGGGCGGTAATCATTCCCAGTAGATGCAGAAGTCCTGAGAAGGGTCTACGAGACTGGATGGTTCACTTTATGAGTCAACTTGACCAGCTCACTGGGTGGCCAGATATTTGGTCAAACGTTACACTGGATGCTGCTGTGAGGGGATTTGGGTTAAGTTTAATGTTTACTTCAGTAGACTGAATAAAGCAGGTTGCTCTCCGAGTGTGAGAGGGCTTGTTCAGTCAGCCAAAGGCCTACACAGAACAAAAAGGCCAACGCTTGCTCTCCTGAGTAAGAGGGACTCTTGCCTGACAGCCGTCTTCAAACTGGGACACTGGTTTTTCCCGCCTTTGTTTCAAACTGCAACACAGGCTCTCTCTGGGCCTGGAGCTCCTGGCCTTCAAGCGGGAACCACACCATTTGCTCTGTCCAGTTTGCCAACTGCAGATCTGGGAACTTGACAGAAGGGACACAGGGGATAGAGTTTTGGGGGTGCTTGAATCGTTCTATATCTTGGTTGAGGTAGTAGTTAGGGAAACACATTTGTCAAAACTCATTATGTACACTTGAAATGGGTTAATTTTTTGTATGTAAGTTACACCTCCATAAAATTGATTAGAAAACAGCAAACATCTGATATTCTACAGCACCTCTCACACCACAAAGTGGCACAAAATTCACTAGCAATTAGGCTTTTGTTCTATACGGATTGGTGTATAATTAAATTTTAAAATGCCAACTGCTATCCCTTATTACAAAAACATATACAAAAACGAACTCTCAGAAGTTCATAGATAATAGGTTTTGAAGTCAAAAAGAATAACGGAATGCATTAAATAATGTAGCATGGGAGAATATAGTTTGCACTCCGTAAGCAGTCACTTGCTGAATATATTATTGCAAAGCAGCGAGTCAGGAGAATCGTTCAAATATCAATGGGCTTTCCTAAGAGAATGATTTCAAGTGTGGGTGTGTTGTAGATGGTTGTCTGAGGCTGCAATGGCAGTCTCTCGGAAGCTCAGCAAGAGGCAGTGTGTGGATGCGAACAAGCACTCAAGACAATCCAGCAGCAAGGCCCCACATTCCAGGCACTTCTTTCCCAACGGCCATCCCCGCTCTCCTGCTCCCAGCAGAAAAACGGAAAGCAAGGCCTTAGAAGAGCATTATAACACTGTTAGAATAAGAAAAAAATATAAAACACCAAGGTATTTAACAATTGGGAGTCAGTTAATGTTATGAGAAAATGCAAACATTATGTATCCTGTAAGGAGGATGAGGAAGAATTCTCATCGGAGGGAGCAATGACACACTGCTAAGCCTTTTTAAAAAGTGGAGAATGGTATGTATAATCCCCTACCATTATAAGAAAAATGGAGCAGAGACAGGCATGCATTTGATTTTGCACAGAAAAAATTAGAAAATCAAGGTGCTAAAAGTGTTTCCCTATGGAGAAGAGGATGGAGGCATTTTAATTTTGCATTTAATTCTACTTAAAATAAAACTAATGCAGACATTGATGAAAAATAATGAAAGGGGAGGATAATCAAGGAAGGATGCCACCTCAGTGGGGGAGACAGTCAATCATACGTACTCTCGTTTCTTTGATAATTCCTTACAGGTTTATTTAAAGGCAGATATGAACTCAGTGCTCTCAAACCAAAGCAGCTTCATTCTATTTTGGGTGGTTTTCTCCTTGATATTGGACAAAACAATGAGGATGGGTGTGTTTGTTTGTGGCATAACTAATGAGAATAGAGCAGAGGCAGAAATTTGGCTGGATCAAAATGAACTCCTGCTCACAACTTTTCTGGGCCCTTGATTAAGTGGAAGACTGATATTCTAGAGAGATCTGCTCTCAGGAGACAGGAACAGGGGAAAGGCAACAATAAAGTCCCCAGTTTCAACTCTGCTTCTGCCCATTACTCACGCTAGGGCACTGGGCACAAACTTCCGGGAGCTTCAGGCCTCTCCTCAGTCAAATGGGCCTAAGGATCGTCTCGGGACCTCATAGCAATGTGATGAGATTCAGAGAGAAACCATAAAGTACCTTTAAGCACTACAACTGAAGTGTAATGGTAAAACAAACAAGCAAAAAAACTACCTAAAATTTGATTACATAAATGAGAAAGAGAAATAGAAGGAACGATTCCAGTGAATACTGATTAGCAGGAATATTCACAGAATCACCCAGTTGACTGGCTTCTCTAAACTGGTCAGAGAAGAAAACGAAAGGCATAAACGGAGTCGGTGGGGACGGATCTCACCCAGAGTCTCTCAAGGTCGAAGGTACTTTACTGAGAAGCAGAGAAAAACCTGCGCACAGCCACACAGAGCTGATGCCTCGCACACTGCAAGGAGCACTCGGTGGCAAGGACTGCTTGGACTCTAAGCTTGATCGGTTACTGATTTAGGGTTTATCTTCTCACCACCTCCTGAAAGGATCAGAGGCAGGTTATAGTTCAGAGCACATACTAGGTAGATTGCATTTAAGCAAGAATAGAAGAAACGGAGGCGTATGATGAGGGTAAGGGACTAGCTGAGCTCTGCGGTGAGTGAAGACGGGACTTAGCTCTGTGCTAAGGAGCAAACCCGCAGATATTATTAGGCAGAGGGAGATCACATTCAGGAAAGACAAATTTTCCTAGAACTAAACTTGCAATTTTATGATCAGGAATGGACCCTTTGGGTTCTCGTCCCCCTGCCAAATTCATAACATAAGCTTTGGTGTTTATTTTCTTCCTCACAGCTTTGCCAATGAACAGCTGTACGACCTAGAGCCAAAGCCGCACCTTTCTGAATTTCAGTTTCCTTATCTTAGAAGGGGATGATGCCTTTACCTTTACCTAAACGTGAACAGGAATGAAAGGAACAGCAACAGTTGCTAACGTTTACTGGGGGCTTGCGAAACATCAAACACAAGTATGTTATTTCACTGAATATACACAACCTGACAGCTATTTAAGGCAAGACTGTAAAGTTGGTTCAGGTGAACTCTCTGAGAGTCAGAGCAGTGGACACAGTGGCCACTGTCACACAGCTAAAAAGCAGGTGAGGGCCTCCCCTGGTGGCGCAGTGGTTGAGCACTGGGCTGCGAGGCTGCCCGCAGCCTCTACAGCGCCGGTTTGTTCCCCGGCCACCGGTGAGGGTCCCACAAAAAAATAAATAAATAAAAAGCAGGTGAGCCAGAACTCAATTTTTTCCTTCTGTGATACTAGGGCGTGAGTTCGACCATTACACTTTCCCTGTATATATTGAGCACTTAACAGTTCCTGGCACATAGTAGGTACTCAACCTATCAGTTCCCTTCCTCACTCCCTCCTTTTCTCCTAAAGTAAAATGACTTCTATATAGGAAATTTGAGATGTCCTGAAATAATATTAGGATCTTATATTTATATAACTTCACTCTTGTATAGAAACCATACTACTTAATCTATTTTCTCTACTAATTCCGCAAATCTCTATCGCTATTTATCATTTCATTTATTTTACAAGAACTAGAAGGCAGCAAGTTGCTAGGGTGAAGTGCCCAGAGTCCCAGGGAAGTCATTGCCAAAACCAGATAAAAACCTTGGTCCTTTTTACATCTATATCAACTTTTATCCTCTCAAATGACACTGCCTCCATAATAAAGAACAGGTCGTTTTTTATCTGGAGAACTACCAAACACATAATTCAGCGAGGGGCCTCATGACCTTACCACCTTGTCAAAGGGAAGAAAGTACATAAAAAATGAGGTTTGCAGGAGCAGAAGGTTTTGGTCTGTCAACTTTCTCTTGAATTACGCCCATTAACTGACATAAAGTAATATAAAATATAATGTAAAAAGATCCCCAAGTCTGTGGAAATTCAAGTTAAACTCACTGATCCTCCAGATTCATGTGCAACACAGCAGGGGTGGCCACTGACTCCAGTGGGCTGCAGGGGTACATGTTATGGCAACTATTGGTTTGTTGGAGAAGTCGTGATGTATTTTTGCATAGAAAATATAGAAAAAATATGTCATGACTTTTTCCAACAGCCCAAAAGATCTTTGAAAGAAAAAGATAACAAACAATCGGGTCACTCTAAGAAGAATCCAAGTCAATGACGAGCATTTAGCTGCAAAAATTCTCAGCCTTGCAGGAGTCTGGAGCTCAAGCAAGGACTGGCAGGCCACTGAAAACGACCCCTTCAATGGCGTATGAGGACAGTGGGCCTCAGAGGCCTGGGTAGCTTTTCAAGATCTCAGACAGACACGAGAGTAAGAATTAAACAATAAAAATGCTGAGTACTAACCGTTTCACTGGCAAATCCTGCTTCTACTGTCCATGAGTATGTTGAGCATTTTCGAGAAATAACCCCTTTATAAAGATAAAAATAACCCTTTTATCTTTAAAAAAGTATTGAAGAAAAAGCCTGTACGCAGGAAACAGAAAAATTCAGCATTCAAATCCTGACTGCCACTTACTGGCCATGTGATGATGGGCAAGTCCCCTAATTTCTCTGGATTTAAAAGTTTTCGTCCGTGGACAAGGGAGAAACGGGTAACATAAGCCAGGGGCCTGGAACACAGCCAGTGAGCTCCAACAAGACCAACATGAAGTTTGTGCATCCTGCCACAGGACACACTTGCAGAACGTGTGTTGAGTGAATCAATGACCTAACAGTCAAGCAGGCCCCAGACTTGCATAGGTTCTATCTGGTTCTTCAATACTAGGTTGTATTACTACCAATCCACAGGACTCCAAAGCAGTGTTACTTCTGACTTACAGAGTACACAATGGAATGAAACAGCGATTATCTGTCATCAGGCAGGAAAAAAATTTGGGGGGCAGGGGAGTTCCTGGACTCTCAGAGTTGGTATTGATTCTTGTTGGTAACAGGGGTGACTAAATGAGGCTTTGGAATTAATTCAAGCTGGATGGAGGGGCCTCCCTGGTGGCGCAAGGGGTTAAGATGCAACCTATGAAGCTATCTGCAACTACTGCAGCACAAGTTCCATCCCCGACAGGCCAGGGAGCAACCCACATGGTGCAGCAGCCCTCTCTTGACTAGCCTGCTGCTCCCCTCAGGAGTGTACTTCAGCCAATCCACCCGTTCTGTTCCCCACTCTGTCTCTGGTGAATCCTCTCACCCCCCACACCTCTCGCCTGTACCCCAGTTCTTGTATGCATAAATAAATCTTTAAAAAAAAAACTGGATTGAGGTACCAATTTGAGCATAAACCAGGGAACCTCAGAGATTACCTCTCTGAGCCTAAATTTCCACACCTAAAAAAACTCCATTTCAGACAATTGAGGTGATCTACGTACAGGCATACAGGATGACAGACAGCACAAAAAGACTCAACTAGTGTGACTGCCTTTCCCTTCTAGTTCCGTGGAAGCTTCATTCATTTCATCTGGGTCTCTGCTCAAATGTCACTTGCTTCCTGAACCTCCCTATGTAGAAAGAGCCGCCAACTCTCTCCAGTCCCTTAGCCTGGTTATTTTTCTTCACAGTCTTTACCAACATTTAACATTACAGTATATATTTGTTTTCCTGCTTACTATGACTACCAACAATAAGGTAAGCCCTGGGAGGAGGGTTTCAATGTTGTTTGTTTTGTTTACAACTAGGAAAGTGCATGGCATGTAGTCAGCTTAACAAATATTAGGCAAGTGGATGAATTAATTCAACATTTATTTGGAATTTGTTACATACGAAACACTATGTAGGAATAAGGAATAAAAGATAATTAAGAAATGAGATTACTGAAGGAGAAATTAATTCTGCCTGCCATGGAAGCGGATAAGATTTACCTGGACTTACTTGGTCTAAGGCAGTTGCCTCCCCAATATTCTCCTTGTACCTACTCTGTTCCTCTACATTCCATTTGTTAATCAGCAGCCACAGAGACCCCTGAAAAGTCAGGTAACTCCCCTGCTTAAATCCCTCCAATGGTTCCCCATTACATTTAGAAAGAAGCCCAGACTCCTCAGCTCGCAGTGCGTGAGGCCTCGCTCTCCACCCTCCAACCACTTGTCCAGCCCCTCCCCTCCCACTCTGTCCCCTCCCTGAGTTTCAGATGTGCTGCCAAATTCTCTTTCTCAACATGCCCAGATCTTGCCATTTCTTTCCTTTTTTTAATTTAAAAATGAATGTACATGTTTATTCATTTAAAACTCCATGTTCTATATATTTATATAATTAACAAATTCTGTTCTTATGCCTAAAATTTTTCAAGAAGGAAGGACTAATGTAAAAATAGCTCTCCAAGGAACACAGGTTACAGATTAACTAAATCTCTGACTCGGGACCTCTGTACTTGCTGTTCACCGTGCTTGGAAAGCTCTTGCCCTAACCCGACTCTGCCGTGGCATTCGGCTCTCAGCCAAAATGTTACCTCCCAAGAGAATCCTCCCAGGCTAAAGTTGTCTCTACCACCATTACCCTCATCAAGTCACTCGCTACGGAATACCACTGCCCTTTCTTTCCTCCTGGCATGTCATTATCTGGAATGACGAATCTGACTTACGTCTTCTCTTCTTGACTAGAATGTACACTACAGAAGAACAGGGCTTTGCCAGGTTTATTGCTACATCTCCCAAGTATACAGTAGGCGCTCAGCAATATTTCTGATTCAGCCAACTGATCTCAAAAGATGTCAGAGTTTGCCAGGATGGGAAGTACAAGCAAAATGCACTACCGACCGAACTGTATCATATAGGGCTGGGCTTCCTTCCAAGGACAACTGGCCCAGTGCATCAAAATAGGGACACTGTAGGCCAACTTACTTGGGAATGGGGACCCGAATGAGTGTCCCTTCCACTTCTGGGTTCAGATTCATTCCACTTTCTCTTATAGCCTTGATAGCTGCAGCTGTACACTGAAAACCAGATCAAAAGGTAAACAGAATTAGTAAATAATTATTACCAGATGCAAGCCCTCTGTCGATAACTGGCAACCCATCTTGGCAGAACATGGAAACATTTAGTTCTGTTACCAGTAAGATCAGGAAGTTACATTGGTGTAGAGTGCTTTGATCAAGCTGAATAGCAAACTATGTCCACTCCTGGTACCAGTGTACTGCGGGAGGAAAAAAAAAAAGCAGAGAGAAAAAATAAAAAGAAAACAGCTCTGCGTCTTTGAAAAGATTTCAATGGTTTGAGGCAACACAGATCAAAACCACAATAAATCCTCAAGGGAGGGGGGCTGGTCTGTGCATAGATTGGTGTAAAGAAAGATGAAAGATTTTATACATTAAAAATTCCAGTTGACATTTTACACTCAAAATATACCAGTGCCGATTTGGAATGAGTAAATAAATTTAACTCATTCGCATCTACACTCACCAACCTTTTGGAAGGAGCAATGAATCTCCGCTGGCTACACTCCAGGGAAGGAGTATGGCATGCTGGTCAAAAGCATGGGCTCTGGAGTCAGGAAGATCTCAGTTCAAATGCCGGCTCTGCTAACCACGTGACCCCCGGAAATAAGCTTGACCGCCCTGAGCCTCATAATCTGAAACTATGCAGTATCTACACCTCAGAGACAGTGAGATATCTTGCTCTGTGGCGGGAAAACAATAATACCTGGGACAAGGGGAGTTATCATATACAACTATATGAATTTATTACATAAACAAGAACACACGAAAATGTCCAGACAAGCTGGGGCCACTAAGCTGAGGCCCGGCTGTGCCACCTGACGTCCTCCAGGGCCTTCTCTGACTTAATCTTTCTCTCTAATGTGCCAGCTGGGACATTAGTGCATTGATTTCCCAAAGTGCCTCACCTCACCTCAAGCAACATCACAGCCACACCTGGTAGCAACCCTGAAAAATAAAGGTGAGCCCTGTGCAAGAGAGAGATGACAACGTGGAGCTTGGGAGACATTTTCAGAAGAATTTTAGGTTTCACCAGACCCAGTCTGCACCACAGTTCTTGGCCTTGCGTTCCTCTCCAGACTTTCTGGTTTAAATAAACTGGGGTCTGCTGTACACCTATTTTAGTTTTATAGGTTTTGTTTTATTCTTTGTTAGAGTGCCCAAAGCTATCCATCTTATTTTTAAATGGCCTTAATTGTACAGGTAGGTACATGAGGTGTTACTACAAGGTTAAAGAGAGAAGCCAGAATGTTTACATGCAGGTGAATCGTGCCCTTAAGAGGCTGGCAATAGAACCTGCTGCTGTGGCTACTGCTTAAAATAGCAAATTCTTAAAACAGTACCTCTGACCACAGACTACTAGAGCTGGAGGGGACCTTTGACATAACCAAGAACACAGCTTCATAATGGACCCAGGACCCATGGGATGGGGTTACCTCCAAAACACAGGCAGCAGAGTGAGGCCCTTATCTCCAGTGACTGAGAGAGTTAAGACTAGACTCTAGGCTCCTCAACATTCAGCGCAGGAATATTACTTTGTCTGTATTTTCTTTCAGATTCCCCAGATAATAGACTCACTTACTGGGGGAGGGTAAGAGGAGGAGGTTTGATTTTTTTTTAACAGTCAAAAATAATTTGGAATTAGATCTAGTGTATAAAGGGCAGGGTCAAGGTCAATAAAAGAGGTAAAGAAAAACATTTTTTTTCCCTCTCTGCAAGAGAACTGCTATTTTCCTAATAAATGAAGCAAAGACTGCTAAAGTTTTAAATAAAGGGGTGACTTGATCTCAATCCTTTTCTTCTGAAGTTTCTCATTAAATAACTGATAACTCATTGCTAAAACATCCCACCACCACCACCACTACCTCCCGCTCACAATCTGGCTTAGTGTTTTCACACAATCTTCCTCTGCAGGCACAGAAGCACCAACTGCTGATACCGAGCTGGGCAGGAATTATGTCTCAATATTTACATCTTCCAGTTCAAGGCCCAGCACCAGGCACAAGGTAAGCGCTCAGTGAAAGCTTGCTGAATGAGCATATAATGAAATGGCTCCTATCTGTTAGAAAATGTATCTCCCTTGCTCAATTTCATGGATATAATTGCCTAAAACCTTATTTCATAGTTTTCTTTTCCTGTATCCTTTCATATGCAAAAAATAAGGGAATCAAGAAGAGATTTCATTTTGCAAAGAAACCTACTAAAAGAGGTGCATTTCTAAAATATTTGAATATGTATATTTTACTTTGATATGGCAGAATGCAGAAATGCAGGGAATTAGTCATTCTCCCAACATGACTTTTAAACTGCTAATGGTTTAGACAAAAAGCATGTCCATCTCTTATCCCCTCATAGAAGGGATGTTTGTGGGCTCCCCTGGTGGCGCAGGAGGTTGAGCGCAGCGCTGTGCAGCTGTCCGCAGCCATTGCAGTGCCGGTTCAATCCCTGCTGGCGGGCAAGGGTCCCACATGGCGTGGCAGACCTCTCCTGCTGTGCCCGCTGCTCCCCTCAGCAGTGTATTTCATCAGTCTGCCTGTTCTATTCCCCGCTCCGTCTCTGGTGAACCCTCTCACCCTCCCATGCATCTGGCCTGTACCCCGGTTCTTGTATAAATAAATCAATCTTTTTCAAAAAAAAAAAAAAAAAAAAAAAGAAGGGATATTTGCCAGTACCAGGGCAAAACAGTAATGCTGACCAACCAGTTGAGGCTGCGGGGGATACAGTGTTGACAAAGTCCACAGACACTATCCAGAACCAGCCAGGAAAGAATGATGTGGTCAATCAGCATGGCGGCTACTGCTATTTTGAAACTAATCTCTGCTACAGGACAAAACATGACAAAACCTTCATAGACAGGTGAACAAATCCTTGAGAGTTTGGGCTCAAGTAACTGTCACTGCCAGTTTGACGACTGGTCTTCCATTTTCTTTATATCCCAGTGAATCTCTAGAATGGAAGAGCTATGAAAGCAGAGACCTTATTTATTTGACTCATCAAGGAATCTCCAGCACCTCAAAGTCCCTAAGAACTTGCAGGGACTCAAAAAATGTTTGCTGAATGAATGAATGAATGGTGAAAGGAGCACAGACTTCAATATCAGACCTATGTTCAAATCTTGACTCAATCATGACAGTCTGAACTTGGGGGGTCATTATTTTACTTCTCTGAGCCACAGCTTCCTCATCTATGAAATGGAATAAATAACTCCTATTTTTGAGCATACCTCTGTTAATCCTATGAAACAAAACGTGAGGATGCTCCAGGTAACATGACAGATACTCAACACACATCAGCCTGCCTCCTTTCACCAGAGCAATGATGGAACCTGCAGATTTTGTTTTCATTTGCCTTGTTCAAATCATGCTGTGGTTTTTACTCCCTTCTTTTCTTTCCCATCATTAACTCTAGCTGCAGGCCAGCTTATGGAAGGCAGCAACTGTGTGTACTATTTATCAAGCAGGACACATGTTAAACAAATGCAACAGTTTTCTGTCTTCAGTGCATTTGAACAGATTATGCATGTAAATCTGCATTGTGTCACTACAGCATGACACAGAAATGCTCAGACTTAGAATGAAAGCCAACTGCATGTGAAACAGAAAGGAATTACATAAACACAAAGAGGATTAGCTCAGCATTTTGAAGCTATGAACCTGGGTGCTCTACGGACAGCTTCTAAACCAGAGGAAGGAAATGTTTAGTTAGAGCTATTTGTTTAATATATACACCAGATGAGATAAAGGAATTCAAAAGACAATGTAACTCACATTTCCTCACTCTGTCCTTGCAAAAAACCTCTCCACTGAGATACTTGTAAAGTTTTTTTCCCCCCAAAGCTGCAGAATTTGAACTTGGAGAACAGCAAAGATGCTTTGGTTGAAAAATGAAGATACACTCCAACTTCCTAAGAAAAAAATTAAGCTGTTAATACCTCCTCCTGCCTCATAAGATGCTCTGGTGGCCAATCAGAGACTTCTTCTGTGAATGCCATTTGCTATTTAATAACAGAAGTGGCTGGCTCTGAAAAGCAATCTGGCTGATGAGGTCTTCAAGCTGTGTAATTAGGAGGCTATTCCCTAAATTGGCCCGCAGTGTCTATGGGATTAGATGAACAAGGCAGAGAGACCTCAGAGGTCCAAAAAGGAACAGAAAGAGTTGATAGTTCCCCTTTCATCTGTTTCTCTGCTCCTTAGTAACACCAGAGTGAGCACCTCCCTTCCGTCAACCTGGTGACAAGTGTCCATCCACTTGAGGGAAACCCACTGAGTGCTTGCACATGCCAGGCAGTGTATTAGCCACTAGATACAAGGAACAAGTTGGATTCCTACAGTCCAGGCTTAAATCTAGTGAAAGTGAGATGGAAAATAAACCTGTAAAGAACTGTGTGTAGTAAGAGAGGTTAGTGTGCAGCAATAACATAGATAGGATAGATCAGAGGTTTCCCTGAGAAAGTGACATTTAAGTTGTTATCCAAAATATGAGTGGCAATTAACCCGATAAGCAAGTTCCAAGTCAAAGGAACAACATATGCAAAGGCCCTGGGGGTGCAGAAGGCTTGGTGTGTTGGAGGGAGTAAAGGGCCAGTATGATAAAGAGAGTACAAGGATGACAGGGGCACAAAACTGGAGCTTAGAGACAGAGGGCGGGGCCATGTTGTGCAAAGCCTTCTAGACCACAGTGCTCTTCTTGATGATTATTTGAAGCCATTGATAAATTTAAACATGAAAATGACATGATCCAATATGTATTTTAAAAGTTCATTTTGGCTGCGGTATGGAGAAAGGAACTGGAGAGCGGAGAGTAATAGGCCCCAACCAGCGTGCCGAGCGTGTCGCTGTGAGGGCCTCTGCGTGAAATCGCATGCTCATCACAGGGCTTTCCCCTGCTCACTCCTCTAGCCCAGCTGGTCAAATGCAGCAGCACAGCTCTGGCCTGTCTTTGGGACACACAATAGGAACAGGAAGGGGTTTCGGATTCCTTCACCTCATATTGCCCTATGGGGAAATGGAGACTCAGAGAAGTAACTTACACAGAGTCAAACAGCTAGACAGCAGCAGAGAGAGGCCAGATGCCAGCTTCACTAGGATGCCAAACCCAAGGTCCGTTCTGACTGGACTGACAGGGAAAAACCCATTAATCTTCCCCAGCTAGACTCAAAATCAGAGCCTCAAGGTTGCGAGTACCTGAGGCAACCACCTGCCCGCCTTGGAAGCAACAAGCTCTGTGCAACGCTCTGCAGTGGCTGGTCTACTTGGAAAGGAATGTGAATTCCTGCAGAGTCTACTCCAAATACTAAGGCAGGGGTCAGGCAGGCAGCCTGGGGGCCCAATCTGGCTCATTAATGTGTCTTCTTTATCTCACAGTCTTAAAAGAAAAATGAATTAATTATCAACATTTAACAAAGAGCTTACATGAAAACTTAGGTGACCAGTTTCTTCTGGAAATGGAAATCTTAACTCTGTTAACACTGATTACCAGGCCTACAGAAATTTCTGCCTGGCTTATTGGTTAAGTGCCAATTACTGCATCACCACTACTGTTTTTCATAGATGGGTCCTATATTTCAGTATTCAGAATACTTGTCTGGCCTCTGTAGAGTTCGAGTTTAACAGAAAAGGAATTCAGAAAGAGGAAGAGAGCTTTTCCTTATTCTTAAGTTCCACTCATAACGCCTTCTCTCCTGTTTGATCCCAAGTTGGAGGAAACACTTCCTCCTGACTTGACCTGGCTTCCTCCATTCCAAAAGACACCATGGAGCAGGACCCGCCCAGCAAGGTCACCTTACCTCTGGAAAGCTGGCCATATTCACCAGAATCAGCTGTGGGGACTTCATGGAGATCTGGCCTATCTGGTTTAAAGCAAGTTTCCCATTAGCAGTTACCACAGAGATCTGATCGAGGGATCCTGAAAGAAAAATTGTAGGTCCGAGAATTCAGAAGGCCCTTTGTAGCTGGCACTGAGTCCCTATCTAATTCAGGTTCAACTGACCTTTAGGGATCCCTCCCCTGTCCCCAAGGCCAGTCAAGGGGCTTTCAGAGGAGCAGCATGTGATGGAAAGAGCTTTGAGATGTTGACAGAACCAGGCTGGAATTCTTCAACCAGGAGTGAAGATGGCCAACCATCCTGGGCCGAGGGGGCTCCTGTGACACAGGACTATTGTTGCTAAACTGGAAAGAGCTGCTTTGCCCTCTTACAACCTTGCCATCGACTAAGTATGAGACCTGGGGCAAGTTACTTATCATCTCTGTGCCCTGGCTCCAACTCAGTCAAAAAGTAACTGCCTTAAAGGATAAAAGGGAGGATTACAACTAAAGAAAAAAGCAAGTATACAATAGGCACTCAACAATAAACATTAAAAAAAAAGATAAAAATAAACATTAAAAAAAACCCACTCGTGGTGGCTCATTCTGAGATACAAAGAGCAAGAGGGGAAAGAGAGTGTTTAAAACAAATGGGGAGTTGTCCCAGCAAGCTCTTGTTAAAATAATGCAGCACATACTACGGCCCAAGGATCTGACGTGTAGTACTCAACCAGATTCAATGCCATTGCGAGAGAAAGTCGTTGACAACAGAGGCGTCAATCTAGAAAAGTCCAGCATGTATAGTGGTAAAAGTCTCCATGAAACTGAAGACCAGTGACAGGGGTTTAAATACTAACTCTGTCCCTTTGTAATTGTGTGACCCTTGGGAGATTCCTTCAACTTTCTGGGTGTCTGTTTCCTGATCTTTAAATGAAGCATAAAAAAACCATACTTATAGCATTGTTTACAAGGATTAAATGAAAGATTTTATGGAAAGCACATGGAGCTGTGTCCTGACATTTGCATGTGTCAAAAATTGCTAACTATGAGTATTACTTCTTGACTTTCTCCGTTTTAACCAAACTAACCTACTTATAACTTCGCTAATACAGTTTGTTCTCTCCTGTCTAAGAACATTATCATATATTTTTCCTTCTACTGAGAATGCCCTTCTCTGCTCAGATAACTCCTGTTTATTCTTGTTACTCAGCTGTAACAGCATCTAGTCTAGAAATCTTGTCTGACTTCCTAGACTGGGTAATAAACCCTTGATGAGCATCCAGACATCTTTCTGTACATTGCTATGATAATGACAACTATAACCAATATTCACTAAACACTTCCTATAAGCAAGACATTGTGCTAAGTGCTTTCTGTAATCCATTTGTTTTCATTATCACAATAACCTTATGAGAGATTTATTACTTCCACCATTTTACAGATGAGGAAACTGAAGCAGAGTAACTTGCCCCAGGTCATAACAGCTCTTAGTAGGGAAGCCTGAATTGAAACCCAAGTCTGCTCAACTCCAAAGCCCTGGTCTTCACTACCCTGCTTTGCTGGCTGGTTTTACACACGCTGGCTTACTTGTCTACCCCCTCATGTTAGGCTATAGGAAGCCTAATTCTTGGAAGGTGTGGACAACAGCTTTTCCCTGTGTATCTACAGCACTTATTAATCAGCACAGAATAAGTGCTGATGAATAATAATGCTTTGATGAGCAATAAAAATAATGCTTTGATAATAATATATAATAATAATTATTAATAATAATGCTTTGATGAACAAATGAACGTATAGGTGAATGGGAGAGAACAGATGGCATAAACATGTATCTTAGACAACTATTAAAAGCAATCAGCTATCTTCGAGGCAAAAATTGCTGGTAGACAGATGGAGGTGTAAAAGGAAAAGTACCTGCTGGTTCAGATAGTAATGAAAGACGAGATGGAAGAATCTGGCATAAAAAAAGACTGGCTAAATTTCAGCCTGCTTCACCCAGTCACTTCACAGCCCAAGTTCTACATAGGATGTTACACAAACATAACCCTAAAGAGGAAATACCAATGGGGGGCCTTTTGAAAATGGATCTTAATTCAGCTTTCCTGACTTGCCCGAAGTCCCCTTGCTACAGAAGTCCCAGCGTGCGCTTTGCAGTATGAAACGCGGTGCTCTGTCCCCTAAATCCATATTGACATAATGCATCAAATCCTTTCCCCTCAGTCTGTCCCCAGCGAGAATCTCTCTCAGCCTCATTCCTGCCCCTCATTTTCTCAGAGGTTAACATTTAACAAATTACACTCCCAACCTCTTTCCAGGCCCATCATCTTTTTAAGTTCCACAAGAGTGGAGCTTGCTGGCTAATTTTAAGTATCACATTTCTCCCTGAGCTCCTCTCAAACTGCTCTCTGGTTTCGGCTGCAGAATGTTAACAGGCCAGAAAGCACAAGGGAGACAAAGCACTTTATCAGTTTCATACCTAAAATAATAAGCAAGTTTAAAACAAACAGTTGGGAGAGACTGAATGGCATGCTCTACTGTCAGCAAAGGCAGAAATGCCCCAGCCAAAGGTTGACACATGATGGAATGTCTTCTGGTTTCTCGCTGGATCTTGTCTGAACTCAGTATGTTTCTGCTGGTGTTTATAAATAGAACCGTGTATTTTTCACCTGGTTTTCTTAAGAACAAGTTCATAAAACATTTTTTAGTTTCCTTACTAGCTACCCCATCCAAGATGTGAGTAGGAGGAGCCCAAGCTCCCAAAGATATCTTCAGAGGGGGTCCCGGCGTGACTCGAGAATGACAATTTTCAAAAGGCCAATTTAAAAGCAATTGGATTTTTCCTGCTTGCCTGCACCATTAGCTGACCACTCACTTCTTCCATCACATCTGCAAACAGTTCTCCTAGACAGTTCTGACATTTCCCACTTAGAAAAGCCACTTTCAGGAAGTTATTAACCCAAATGGAATCTTCCTGGTCAAACTTCAGGTGGGCAGGTGGTTCCCAATAAGGAATAAGAATGGTCAAGTAGGACATATTGGAAAAACCAGACCAAAGATGTCAGTTACTGTGAGTGAGGCTAAATATCTACCAGTGTAATCCCATGAGAGTAAAGACCATGCATATTTTTGCTCACCTCCATGGACTAGCGCATGCCTCGTTAGGACAGACAAATATCTGCTGAATGGGTAAATAAATGTAGTGTTCATAGTGTGCCAGGCATTGTGCTGAAACTGCTACATATTCTACCTCGTTTATATTAACACCATCCCAAAGCTAGAAGGAAGGCGTTAGACAAGGAAAAGAAGACCAGAAAAGAAAAATGACGGCTTATGTCACCACTTAGAAAGTGACAAAGTGGGACGAAAATCCCACTCTGCCAAAGCCATGCTTTCTCCCATGCCCCCTCCAAAACACTGGCTCGGCCACTAACCTGGTGAGGTCCTTATATTGATAGTCTTATTGAAATTATCCTTGAGTCCTTCCATCACAGACTTCATTTCTTCATCCACCTCTTGCAAGCTGATTATATCTTCAACCAAGGCAGCATTAAGACTCACTCTGGTTTGGGACTGTCCTTTCGCTTTGGCTGGAGAAGTCAGTGTCAATATTAAATCAGTGTACATGTTAAAAATCTTAATTATGCCCGTCAATATTAGGGAATACAGTGGTATTTATAAGGAAATAGTATATAGCCATGAAAAAGAATGATCTACTACTCAGAATTTAAATGAATCTCCCAAACATAATGTAAAGCTGAGATGTTAGACAAAATACAGACTCTACAGTACAAAAGGCCAACAGGAGAATATACAGTGAACCAACAAAACTAATCCATGCTAAAACACTCA
This sequence comes from Talpa occidentalis, assembly GCF_014898055.3. Taxonomy (NCBI): domain Eukaryota; kingdom Metazoa; phylum Chordata; class Mammalia; order Eulipotyphla; family Talpidae; genus Talpa; species Talpa occidentalis. The sequence goes on along the minus strand of NW_023605083.1, from coordinate 40,067,507 downwards.
CGACAAAAGATGCCTTTAGGAATTCATCCCCAACATCAAGGAAAACAAAAAAGAACATAAACAACTGGGACTACAACAAACTAAAAAATCTTTTGCACACAAAAGAAACCATAACTAATATGAAAAGACACTCTACCGAATGGGAGAACATGTTGGCAGAACACACATCAAGGGGTTGATATTAAACCTCTACAAAAAACTCTTACAACATAACAAAAAGAAAAATAACCCAATCAAAATATGGGCAGAAGAACTAAACAGACACTTCTCCAAAGAAGATATACAGACTGCAAACAGGCATATGAAAAAATGTTCATCACAAATCATTATTGAAATGCAAACCCAGACCACAATGAGGTACCATCTCACACCTGTGAGAATGACCCATATCGAAAAGACTAGAAACTAGTGCTGGTGAGGATATGGAGAAAAGAGAACCCTTCTACACTGCTGGTAAGAATGCCAACTGGGTATGAATGCAAACTGGCTGAGCCCCTATGGAAAGTAATATGGAGGTGTCTTAAAACATTAAAAATGGATCTGCCACAAGACCCAGTAATTTCACTCCTAGTCATCTACCTAAAAATTTCAGAAACACTGATTTTAAAGGAAACCTGCACTCCCATGTTTACTACAGTGCTATTTACTATAGCCAAAGTATAACAACCTAAGTGCCCCCAAATAGGTGAGTGAATCAAGAAGCTGTGGTATAGACACACAATGGAATACTACTCAGTGATCAAAAAAGAAGCTTGTGTCATTTGTGGCAACATGGATGGAGCTGGAAAGGATAATGTTAAGTGAAATATGTCAGAAAGAAAAAGATTAATACTGATGGTGTCACTGATGTGTGGAATATAGGGAAACCAAACTAAGGGTTAGATAAAGAGAAGGTTAAAAACTAACCTTGAAAGCTGACTAGAGAACTGAAGCATCCAAGGGGGACAGGGATGGGGGAGTGGGGAGGGCAAAGAGGGAAGGATACACATGTACCGTGGGTGATTTGGTGGTGGGTGTGCTATGGTGGTAATACCTGATAGGGGTATCCAAATATTACCACAATTAAAATTTAATTTTAAAAAAATAACCTAATCCATGCCACTAGAAATCAGAAAAATAGTTACCTGCAAGGGATGAAAGGCTGTAGTTACTGGAAGGGGACACAAAGGGAACTTGTGACATGCTGGAAATGTTCTGTTTTTTTTGATCTGGTAATGACTGATTACAAAAGCGTTATCAGTGTGTAAAAACTATCCAGATTTTTTCTTATATAAAAAAAAAAAGCTTCTCTATAGGCTTTTTTTGAAAATATATTTTATAGAGGTAATATTGGTTAATTCATGATGTAAGTTTCCAGTGTATAATTCAAATCTATATACACTATATTATGACCACCACCAAAAGTCTAGTTATTTCTATTAAAAAATTTAAAAAGCTACCAAACAGAACACAATTTTTAAAAAAGAGATAAGCTTAAAATAACAAATCTTCCATAAAGTAATATAGAACATATAGATGCCTTTAACGTGGGGGAAAAATTTCTTAAGTAAAGGGAAAAAAGCACAATCCATAAAGAAAATGATGAATTAGACTATATGAAAATTGAGAACTGTTCATCCAACAATACCATTAAAAGAGTAAAACATTACTCTTATTAGCAACACAACTGTATGACAAAAGGATTGTATTTAAAATATATTAAAACTCCTACAAATGGGCAAAAGACTGGAAAGAGGATATTTAAATAAATAATTAATGAAATGGGGCTCACCATCATTATTCATCAAGGAAATTCAAATTAAAACTACGATGAGATATGACTAGAATTATATTAAGCATATACCAGTGTTGGCAAATATGTAGTACAAAGAGCTACAATGCTTTTGGTAGGAGCGCATGCATAGCTGGAGACTCAGTAATCCCACCTCTTGGTATTTAGCCAACAGAAAGGCAAACGTATGTGCACCAATGGCACACACATGTACATGTGTACCTAAAGACATGTGCCAGAATGTTCACAGCAGCATTACTTGTTTAAGCTCAAAACTGAAAGCAACCCAAATGTCCATCAACTGTAGTAAGAATACATAAATGGTGGTGTATATATATACATATTCAGCAGAATATCAAAAAGAAATAAAACTGCATAACTACTGCATGCAACCACATGGACAAATCTCACAAAGAGATTGTTACCAACAGAAGCCAAGCATAAAAGAATCTGTCTGAGTTCACAAAGGGCACAACTAATCTATGGCATTGAAATTAACACAGCGGGTTACCTTTGGAAGGGTGACAAGAGACACGAGGAAGCGCCACGAGTTCCAACAATGTCCTATCAATTGCTCTGAAAGATGATTCTCTCTTGTGTTCACTTTACAAAAATTCAAAGCCGTACACGTAAACTTACACATGGGTTTTTCTGTAGATGTGTTATAACTCAGAAAAATTGCTTTATGAAAGTCACAAAAATGATACCCCCAAAATAAAACTTGAATAAAGAACTGAGAAAGATCTTTGTGGAGAAAACCTCACACCATATGATTATAAATTTCATGTAGAAAAATGAAAGTCCAAGAGGAAAAAGAAAAGTGTGTGCGTAGCAAGAGGGGAGATTTGTGCCACACAGTTTCAAGACTCTATGACAGGGACTTGGGTAGTGAGGAATTTAGTGTAAGGTGGAGAAAGTATTTCGACAAAATAAAAAGCTCAAGCCATACTTGTAAAGAGACCTGACAGTTATCACTATTAACAGAATAAAAGTCTTCAAGGCATTCATGCTCTTTCAGTAACTTGTTAATTTCCCTTTTGACAGAAAAGGGAAGGTTTGCATGAAATCAGTAAAGGAAAGTCAGTGGAAAAATATTCAGCAACCTATTTCCAGCATCAGCTGGTCTGCTTGACTATTTTTTGTCACTCATTCCTTCATTCAACAAAATTTTTGATATATAGTATGTGTCAGGCCCTGTTAGGTCGTAAATAAGAAAGATACAGACCCTATCCTAATAGAAAGATGTGTGACAAACAATAATCAATCCTATAATTAACTAATTAATTGGTGCTGCAATATATATGCCAAAGGTAAAGCAACAGTGTGCACAAGTTAATGTAACCAGGGACCTGACGGGGTCTAAGAGGCCAGGGAAAGGCTTCCCTGAGGAAGAGACATTTAAGCTGAGCCCGGCGGTATATCAAAGTCTCATTCCTGAATGACACAAACCATTAAGATCATCCATCTAAATCCCTGGTTCCAATACCTCCTTGCCCAGCAACCTTCTGGTTTTAATTTTACTTCCAACATAGATCTTCCTATAAGGAGAAAATATGCTAAGCCCTGCCACAAGCATTCTGGTTTGCTTGGCACTTATACCTCTCATTTGGAATTTAAAAGAGAGAAATGAGGCATTTTCTGAGCCACTCAGAAAACAGACAAGGCAGCCTGATAAGAAGAAAACAGACCCCAGGTTCTAATCCCATCCCTGCCACCATAATCCTCGATGCTAACCAAGTGACCTGTCTGAGACACCATTTCCAACTGTGGGCAAAGGGAGAACTCCAGTACATCGCTAAGATCTCTTCAAGCTGGGATAACTCAAGGACTAAATGTAAGAAGTGGTGAGGAGGTGTGAGGAGGTGGGTTTGGGTCTCTACCTTTGGCTTTCTTGGTGGCAAAGTGACGGCTCGGTATAGCTGGAGAGGCCAAGTACTGCCAATAGTCATTTTGTCTTCCAGTCACTGCCTTCCGTGGAACTTCTGACACAGGTCTGGTGAAGCTCGCAAGGGAATTGCAAATGGCAGGGTGGACCAAGCGGAAGCACCTTAAACCCAAGGCCATGACTGAAGACAATCCTCGAGAAAATCCACTACAAAGAGTGAGACAAAAAGGAAATCTAAGTAAAAGGGACGACGACAGCAACTTGAGAAAATAGTATGTGTCGTTTGTCAAGTGACTCCTACAAACCGAACTATCTGCTCGGCCATTTAAACATATTATCTCCAACCCTCCTCCCAACAGCTGTACAGGGAAATATGTTAGCTCCGTTTCACAGGGCAAAAATACTGAAACTCAAAGATTTAACTTGTCCAGTCTATAGAATTCCAAAATCCCTTGCTCTTTCCCCTGCACCAAATGTCTCTTAGCACACAGGGAACACAGAGTTAAGTGAATGTGTATCAGCCTAAACTTTTAAAGATGCTAATTAAACCCCTACATGAGGAAAGGCATAAAATCTTGATAAAGCTGTACTATAAAGAGAACAGAGCACTGGAAGAAGACTTTAAGCTAAATAAGAAAACCATTTCAACAGGCATAAAATGACTGGAAAATTCACACGACAGCATTTAATTAAAATTTTCTTTGGTTCCTTATGCACTGATTGCCAATTAGAATGTACTTTAATGTAAGTCTGAAGCATGGTTTAGGTTTTGAGGTCTTTCTTCCATATTATAGAACTAGAGCTCTGGAGATGCCACCCTCCTCTTGTTAACACAAGTTACACATTATCCTTCTGAGGTCTTTGACCATGGAAGATGCTAGAGCCTAGTTATCTCTGGGCTAGAACACAGTGCTAGTGAACTGACATTTGTAACTGAATACCTTCTGCTAGGAATCTGGCTATCACTCAGTTAAAATCAAGAACAATTAGCATCAAATATCTGAAAGCTACTATCTTTAAAAATCAGTCCCGTACCCCACTAAAAAAAAAAAAAAGAAATCCCGTCCGAAAATATTGATGCAGCAAAACAGACTGAATAACAGCATGGGCTTTGATGTCAGGAAGACAGAAATCATGTTGAGGAAACACCCAGTTCTGATATTCCTGAGCATCTCTGCACCTTGATTTCCCTAATAGTAAAATGGGGATAACTATACTTATTTCTCAGGGTTGGGAGTAATAAATGCAGTCTGAAGGCAAAATACTTGGCACAGTGGCTACCAGATAGCAGCAGCCCCCCAAAAGGGGCATTTTTTTTTTGTCCTTTTTTGTCTTTCCTTTCAAAGACTTTCAACCCAGGGTGAGAGAAAAATAAAGAAATTTTGTGTCATTACTAATATACAAAGCATCATAGAGTCATCAGGTCTGATGTAAGTTTCAACTTTGGGCAATTCATTTCACCTTTCTGGGTATCAGCTTTCCTCATCTGCAAAATGAAAAAAATAATCCTGAACCTGGAATAAAATAAGACTGTGAATGCATGCACAACACCTAGCACAGTGCCAGGATTACCGTACCTGCTTAATAGATAGTGCCTATCCTTATTGTTTAAAAGGGAAAAAAAGCAAATAAGTATGGAGGCAAATAATTTCTCCCGATGAAATTTTTAATAGCAAGGGATGCTAGATATCAGTGATTGGTATGTGAAGTCAGTTAAAAATATCCGGACTTTCAAAATGAGGAAGTATTTTTCCTCTTCCTCTTATTATCAATAGCTACTATTATTTAAGGTCAGACTTGGGCTGCTCTGGGCTTGCTTTCCCCATATTATTTCATTTACTCTTCTCAATAATGGCACAAAGTATAACCCCTATGTTACTGATGTAGAAACTGAGGTTCAAAGAGGCTGTCATTGTCCAAGGGCGTAGAGCAAATAGCCCCACCCTGTTTCAGAAAAACTGTTAACAAAAATCTGGCTCTAAGAGAGGTTTCTATATCTAGGTTTTTGCCTAATATAGCCAGTGCCTAACCCACACATATCCAAATATGGTTGTATAATGTGTGGTTTTTTTGGTTTGTTTTTTTTTTTTTTTTTTTTAATCTACTGGATCTCAATCTGGCTACTCCATTTAAGATAGGTTTCCTGGTGTTCCTGTTGCAGGTCATAATACCAATCCACAAAGCAACAGGAAATCAAAAAGGGTTAGAAATAAACAACCTTTGACAGAAAACGCAGCACCCAAAAGCAGACCTAGTACACGTGAACCGGAAGACAACTCTATAAATAAACCACATTGGTGAAATGCTTAAAGCGTACATTTTTATTGCACAGAAGTCAGGAAATTTCAAAGTGGAAGTTCAATAAAGGCTGTCCCTTGGGCCCTTTACCATAAAGACATGTACGTTAACACTCAGTCCAGCACAAATGAAGAAGTTGAGGGAAGAAACCCTTACGGGATCCCAAGTGTTATCCAACAAAACCAACCTATATGCAGAAGCAATGTTGAGGGAAACACCTGGGCTTCTGTATGCATTCTTGAACTGGACTCACAATCTCCCCAGTTACTAGCTGTGTGACTTGGGAGAGGTCATTTAAGCCTCTCTGAGCTACAGTTTCCACCACATTTTTATCATGATGATACTGAGTCTTTAAAAAGATATTATAAAGTTACTAGAAATGATTCTACATACTATACTGCAAACATCAACTTATTTGAGCTTCCTGACCATATATAATTACTATTACTATGTGCACTTAACAGAATAGGGAACAGAGGCACAGGTAAATTATTTGCTCACAATTTTATTTCAGACAGTCTAGTTCCAGAGTCTGTGCTCTTATCTACTATACTATTTTGTGTGCATAAAGTATACAATTCCTGGAGTCTAGTAGGTACACATAATATGTTATTTAAACTGTTGAAATGTTTTCAAAAACTACTTGAAATACACATTCTTTTTCCAAAGTTGAAGGTCTCAAAGTTATATCTTCTATAATGAACAGGAAAATTCATTTTAATTTTGGAAAGGAATAGATGAGGTACAAAAAGTTTATCCACTGTCCCAGCAACCCCTCCCAACGCAGCTATAGATGACTCATAATATGTACAATTTTACAAATGTAGAGGTGCACAAAACAGGCCCTTGACTTGTTAAAAAAAAAAAGGTGTTTAAATATATTCGGATTCTCATAATAAACAAAGTATTACTGACTACCATCCATATTTTACGAAAGTAAACTGATCACTTCCTTAAATACTCCAGTTCTGGCGTCTTCAGTCATACCAATGAATCTGCTTGGCTCTTCCCCCACCTTTCTAACAAACTACTGCAGCTCCAATTTTTCTTTCAGATTTCAGCTTAAGCATCACATCTTCAAAGGATGCCTTCCTTCCTTGGCCTTCTCCTTCAGCCCAACTTGGCCTAGTGTCCTAGTCCACTTTTCTAACCGCCCATACCTTTTCAGAGCACTTATTTTAACAATGCCAGTTAATATTTGTAATCTGTGCGGCTATTTTTATTATTGCCTAATTCTCTCCAAAAAATGAGCACTAATCTGTGGTTGTCTGGATCACTGCTAAATCCCCAGTGCCTAAGCACAATCCAATAATACTAATGGTGCTGAATAAATGTGATGAACCTGTGAATGAAAGTCCAGAAAAATTAAGTGCTTGCTCAAGGTCATCCTGCTTCCAGATTTGGAATCTAAGCTCAGATAGTAGGTCCTGGGTTCTACTTCCCAGCACCACTTCCACTGTCTCTTGGTTCACCAGATATTCATTTAGAGATGGAATAGCATGTCCTCTAAATTTTGTGCAATAAAAAGTATTTGTGGCGGGCCTCCCTAGTGGCGCAAGGGGTTAAGCACCGCACTATGAATCAATCCACAGCCTCTGCAGCACAAGAGTTCGATAAGCGGCAGGCCAGGGAGAAACCCACATGGCCTCTCCTGCCTCGTCCACTGCTCCCCTCAGCAGTGTATTTTAGTCAGCCTGCCTGTTCTGCTCCCCACTCTGTCTCTGGTGGATCCTCTCACCACCCCCCCACCACCCGCATCTCTGGCCTGTACCTCAGCTCTTGTATGGGTAAATAAATCAATCTTTAAAAAAAAAAAGTATTTGTGGCATCTGACTTTACACAGAGCCATATTCCTGACACAGCCAAAGACCTCCCAGGATGATAGACTTTAACAGGTGGAGAAAGGGCTTTTGCCTAAGAGCTAGGAGGTGTGGGTTACAATATCCCTATCTCATCACTCCCAGTCAGTCACCTTTGGGTTCACAACCACTTCCTACTGAAAAAGCATGTGCGGCAGCTCTACTACTGACTTGTGACTTAAATCATTTCTCCTACCCGGGTTTTTTTCCCCACCCCAGCTATAAAATGAAGGGCCAAACAAAATTTTCATTCTTTCCCACTGCAAAGCTCTCCAGGATGCTGGGAAATGCAAACATGAGGTCAAAGGGAAAAAGGGCACCAAACTTCGAGAAGACCTGGGAATGAGTTCTGGCTCCAGCACTGCTTAGAGACGGGACCTCGGGTCAAACACTCTGCACCTCAATCTCACCTGCAAAATGTACCTGACAACACTATTTGTTAGGGTTACCGGAAGACTGAATGAGATAAGGGCTGCGAATTCACTTTGTAAAAGAGAAAGGATATTGAAATGACAACTGTTTTGCCACTGGACGGCACAGACAGAGATTGAAAAATAAGGTTTGGGGATGGAAACTCCGTCCACTGCTGGCCGTGAGACCCTAGCAATTATTCTTCCAAGCTTTCGTTTCTTCATCATGGTGGCTCAATAATCCCATGCCCGTGGGATGGCTCTGAAAATTAAGTGTTCCTGCCAAGTACTGCGCCACTAAAGCAGCGGCTACTATTTATTGCTCGCAGCCCTAACCCCCCCACGCGAGGTTCCCAGTGGCGGGGACGACCCCGACCCCGCCCCCACCCCGAGACACGCTCCGGGGCGACTGGCCCCGCCCCATCTGAAAGGTCAAGCCGGACTCGACTGGGGCGCGTCGGGGAACGGCGATCAGGCCCCCAGAAGCGCGCCCCGGACGTCCCTGCGTGGAGCTCTCCGGCACCCCGGGCCCAGCGCGCCCGATGGCCGGCCCCACACCACTCACCCGCTACCGCTCAGGGTACTGGGGAAAGATTCGTGCGACCGCGACGGAGCGACGTCGTGACGTCACGGGGTGGCGCGGCGGCGCGGGCGTAGTGCGTCACGGCGGCCTGGCTGCGGCGGCGTTGAGGCGGACGCGTCAGGAAGGCCGTGGGGCCGCGGAGTCGGGGCCTGCCGTGGGGCATGAGCCGAGGGGACGACGCCGGAGTCACGAGGTGAGTCCGGCCGCGAAGCGCCCCGGCCCCTCGGGGCGGCCCCGCGGGCCACGGCGGCCCAGGCCGCCCCGGCGAGACGGCCTCCCAGGCCCCGCCCCGGATTGTCCGGCCGCTGGCCCGGAAATAACAATCCGGGTTTTGACCCTTCGCGGCTGGGAATTCTCGGCCCGGAGTCGGGAGGCCGGGGTTCCGGGCCTGCCCGGCCGTTACCGTTCGCTTGTGGGCACAAATGCCTTTGCTTGTCCGGGCTTGGGTGCCCCCAGATGACGGCCCCTGGCGCCCCGGGTCGTTGCGGTGCAGCTGGGAGGGTAGATGTAAAAGCGATTTTGCAGCTGGTAGGCTGCGAGGTTATCACCGTTGCAAGCCCGAGGGACTTGTGCTGTGCAAGCCTTTTTGCTCTCTTATTACACTTTGCTGCTCCTCAAAAAGCCCTGTGCTGAGCTCTTCCAAATATTGTCTGATTTAAGCCTCATAACGACCGGGGTGCGGGGGAGGGGTTCAGGATAATTCTGCCCTTTCTGGAAAGGAAGATGAGACTTAGCTCCCTGAAGAAATGGCTCTTCATTCATTCATTCATTCTGTGCATATTGAATACCAGTCTTGAGCTAGTCACAGGACTACTGAGTGTTCAAGATGCACAAGGCCCTGCTCTCTAGGAGTTTACATTCTAGGAGGCAGACAAGATAGAAGAGTACGCGACACATTGAAATTAGAATGATGTAGAAAGAAAAACTGACTGTGATGGAAACCAACAAGGTGCTGCTTTCTTAGAGAAAGCTTTTAAGGGATCATGACTTACTAAATTCATGCAGTAACTGGGTGCAGAAGTCAGGATTTGCAGCCAAACCTTCTGGCCCCATGACCTACACTCTTCCCACTAAAAATGGCACCTTCCCATAATATTGGTATTATTGCAGTTTTGGGGCAAGAGAAAACAGAAGATTCTATCATTCAAGTCTCATCTCAAATATCATCTCCTTTATAGACCGTCTCTCCACTAATTCTAAAGTGGTCCAGTCAAGCCCCCAGATCACCTTGCTTAATAATGTTCACAGCACTAATCAGTAATTTTGTTTATTTCTTTGCTTTTGTGTGGTCCCACTTCCAAATAGATAAATATCTTTAGGACAGAAGCTTTTACTTGTTCATTCATCTGTCCCCAGTTCCTCCACCCCAGTGCTTAGAATACAGAATTCAGTTCAAAAAAATTTTTGAGGGGGCCTCCCTGGTGGTACAAGGGGTTAAGTCATAGCACCGTGAAGCTATTCACAGCCACAAGTTTGATCCCTGGCCGTCCAGGGAGCTGACCCACATATGGCGCAGCAGACCTCTGCTGTCTTGCCCGTTGCTCCCCTCAGCAGTGTGTTTCAGTCAGTCTGCTTTTGTTCCCCACTCTGTCTCTGGTGAATCCTCTCACCCCTCCCCCCCCAACTCTGGCCTGTACCCCAGTTCTCGTATGCATAAATAAATAAACCTTTAAACAGTTTTCTTTTTAATTATCTGTAGGAAAGTAGGAGGAAAGCAGGGAGAGGACAAAATGTTTCTTCTCCCTTGTTTTCACTCCTTTCTCTCTTAAGGTAAGAGCTAGGGCTTACTCATTTCTTTATTTTTAGTAGAGCCCAGCATTTAGCAGTTAGTAGTTATTTTGTCACACGTTACTGAACAGGTTGAACACGTGAGTGAGAATAATGCCCATATGTGGAGGCAGACACATGCTAGACTTTATAGGCTGACCTGAGATGAATAAGAGGTAATGGCAGTGTTCAATAGTGTCAGGTGTGGTTATTACCACTCAGTTCCTGCAGCACTGACCTCTGAGTGTTTTGGGTTACATAGGACACATGTTTTCTCTGCCAGGGAGTTCTGAAATCAGGCACAGCCTGCCATTTTCTGAGCCCTTCGGCCTTTTCTTTCTCTACCATACTATATATTTATTAATGCTTTGTTTTACATCTGTCTTCTTATTTTTGGTTCTTTCAGCAACCACAAATTGATATGGTTTATTATGTATGAAAAATATATTTTGTAGAGATGAGGAAACAGAAGCTTAGAGAAAAGTAACTTCCAGTAGAAATCCCAAAATAAGAAACTGGGTCTTGTGACCACACAGTTTTGTTCTTTCCATTACTATTTCCATCATAACCCTCATCTTCCTTTTATGTCTGTGAGATGAATCATTTCAGGGTCTGAGACTAGTAATAATTGAAGCTAACATTAATTGGAAGCTTCTTAGGTACCATACATTGTCCTTAATGCATAAGATGTGTTAACTCACTTAATCTGTACTACTCTAAAAGGCATTACCCCCATTTTAAAGGTGAGAAAACTGAGACATAGAGTGGTTAAGTCACTTGCCCAAGATTACATTGATGGTAAATGGTGGATCTGGGATGACTAAGAAGGAAATTAGTTTCTTCTTCCCAGTCTGTCTCAAAATATTAAACATGATAATAGTTAACATTTATTGATTACTGTTGTCAGATGCAGTGTGTAATGCTTTCTCATCCATTATCTTTGATTTCACAATAGTCCTATAGAGTAGGAACTGTCATCTCCACTTATATCTGAGGAAACATACCTAGAAAGTTCACATAACTCACCACGTCACAACCTTCATCCAAGCCCAGTTCTGACTCCAAAGTCTGTGGTCTTAAATTTCCTTTATTACCCTCTTCGATGAGAAAAAACAGGTATATGCTGTTCTTCCTCACCCATCCCCTTCATTGCCATTAAGACTCTGGTAGTTTCCATAACTTATTTTGGGTGACAGTTGAACGTGTCATGTAGTAATAGAAACTTTGGACTCCTGCCCAGTTAGCCTCTGGCTTCAGAAGAGGGAAGCTAGTTTCTACACACGTAACCACACCCCTTTCACCTTAAATGGAAGCTTTTGGGTTCTGGCTGCCAGAGAAGCTGCCCCAAGGGGACTCGTGCTAGAGCCCTGGTTGTGGAATAACTGTAGCCTTTGAGGGACTGCCCAGAGCATGCCCTCCTTGAATAAATGTTTGTTGAATCAAATTTGAAGTTTCTCATTCACACAGTGCTGTTCTTCTCCTGCCTGAATACTTACATTTTCTTTAGCATTTCATAGAGATTGATGGAAGCAGAAACCAAAACTCTTCCCCTGGAGAACGCATCCATCCTTTCAGAGGGTTCCCTACAGGAAGGGCACCGGTTATGGATTGGCAATTTGGACCCCAAAATCACCGAGTAAGTCTCAGTCATCTTAATTTATTATTTACAAAATTGGGATGTTTGTGATGATGATGTTCAGACAATTTGAAGGGGTGTAGGATATGTTTTGGCCCTTTTATTATGTTTTAATTATCTTTGAAGGAGATGTGATGATATTGGCTTGCTATCTTGTCACTTTTCTTACATGAGGACTCTTCTACTGCAGGCACACAGACTTAGCTGTCCTTTAAAACAAATACATTTTTTTCCTGCTTGCCAAAGATGTTCTGTGTGGTATTTGCAACTATTTGATTCCTTGTATTCCATGACTATAGGAAATTATTTTCACAATCAGCCTTGAGTGTCTCTTCTTCCTCAAATTGAAGGAACAAGCAGAAGTCTTAGTACCTTTGCAGACAGAGAGCTGCCACTTGACTGTAATTCATGTCGAGCAGTCATGGGAGGGTCATTCCTAAAAGCAGTCATAGAGATCATCCTGGTCCCTTTGATTGTCATTTATTCATTAAATGATCTGAGCGCCTGCCGTGTGCCAAATGCCATGCTATGTTGTTTTCAAACTTTAAGTCTGAGAAACCTTATCTTAAAGTAATTGAAAACTATAAATAAAATAAAAACCCAGAGCTATTCTGATTAAGGTGGGGAAGAGTACATCTAAAAGCTTCTGGCAACTGCCACCCTTTCTTTGGCAATCACTTAGAGGCTCCATGCAATATATTTGAACACTTTTGTTATGATCAGCTCTCTTATCCTACAATAGAAACTGAGGTCCAGGAGACCAAAGTGCCTTGCCCAAGGTCACAAAACTATCAATAGTTGAATTGCTCTGACTCCCCTCTCGCCATCATGGCCATTACGATAGAAAGGAACTTCTTAGCAGAGGGAATTAAGAGGATTTTCCTCCCTCCATTGTGGAAAAGGTGACTGGAGAGTTAAGATTAAGTGAATTAAGCTGTTTGCAGGGGTGGGGGAATGCGGATCGGGTGTGGATGGAGGGATCAGTGTTTAAAGCAATCATGGAGCAGATCAGCAGTCCTAGAAGGTACACCCTTTGGAATAGGATTACAGGCGAAGGGAGAGGAAACAGGTAACCTACTTGATTAAGTCTGGAATGAGAGGAAATATATGTAAGGAGTTGGGGTTGGAGAGAGGAGAAGGAATGTAAATTAAGGAAACAAGATTGTGATGGAAAGTTTAGTTCCTTTGGCCTGTTCAAGCTCAAATTACTGTTGATATTTAAGAAGTGTTGCTCCCCCACCCCATATCATGTTATCTTGATGACAGGCCCTAGAATATAGACAGTGCATTTAGTTTGGTTCTCTTTATGATTCATGATTTTGGTGATGAATGTGTGATTCTGTCCAACCTCTCAATTAATGTCTATTGATCAGAATAACTACTTCCATCGTCTAAAATTCAAGCTGTGAGAGGAGGCTCCCAAGAGTGGTTTCCATCCGCACCTCTGCTTATCTTAATGGAAATCTGGAGGGTGGAAACACTTCTTTGGGCTCCAATTCCCTGCGATGAGACTCTTGTTCTAATTGTGTCCCATACTTGACAGGAGAGTTCAAATAGACATCTTGCACCTCAGCGTATGTCATAAGAGTATGTGAATGTTTTCTTCAGCTAGAGCTGTTAGTGGGAACCCTGAATCAGCTTCCCCACTGATAACCCTGTGCTCTTTACATCGCATCACAGAGTGAGCTGCGGACCAGGGCCTTGACGGCCTCCCATGTCTGTCTCACCAGAGTGCATTTTCATTTTCTCCTGTGGAGTCCTTATCTTAAAACATTTCCTTTTTTAAGCAAAACTAATTAAGTAGTAACTAATTAAACAACTAAGTAGTAGCAAACTAAATAGCAATATAACTGTCAGTCATAACCTTTGGTCAGCATGAGATTTCCTTGGAACAAAGCAACCTAACATTCTAGTAGGGTAGTTCTTATTTTGTGAAAATATGTGTTTTCCTTCCAATTTTTCAATTTCTGGATCCCTTTCTTCTCTATTAGGTAACTATGGGCCCAGACTAATTACTGAGATAGAGTAATGGCCAAACATTGAAGGATTTTTTGATATAATTTATGTAAACATTTAGTGCCTGGCTTGAAGTCCAATCTTAAGGTATTATTTGAACCTAGATCTCTAAACTTCTAATGACTCTTGATAGAAGTTTGCCAATCACCCTCCAGTTTTCGTGATTAAACTAACACCCACCTACACATTGCTGCCAGTTCCTGCTGTTTCACCGTCATGTACTCATTACCCCCCTATTCCTGATCTGCTGTATAAGCTGATTTGAATGCCCCTCCTGATTTGAATGTTCTCACCTCTGGCTAGAAGACAAATTGTGCTACCTACTGTCATGAGTGGTTACTGGAATATGTAAAACAGTGGCAATTTTTAAAACATTCATTTCATAATTAACTCTAGTAATCTTCTGCGTGTATGCCTAGCTTTAATGCTGAAGTTATAGTAGAATTATTCCTCAGTCTCCTCTTAACAGAATATGCATTGCTGATATCTAGCACTCTGATATTTTGCTCCTTGCTTATTTGTGTTCACTTTGTAATTGCAATAGTGACCATTTTGTAACTAACAATGTCTGAATATTTGGATGACTGAGTAGGTCTTAGAGACTTGGGTTTAGGGGAATGGTGACATACTCTAATTTGTGCTGATAGCAGATTGCAAACATGACATTGAAAGTGATAGCTGAATAGATAGAATTCCATTAGATTAAGGTATGTCTTTAAATCTATTCAGCCACACTTGAATTTCATGCAGAGGAGTTTATTGTGGGTGTTTAGCAGGAACTTCACTTCATAAAAGTAATGTCTTATTAGGGAAATCAAACATCAATATCCGTAGGATGATATATAGGGGCAAAGACTAAAATGAAGAATAACTAGGAGAGACTGCCGTCATCACCACCTGCCATTAATACCACCTAGATAGACACCGTAAATTTGCAGACCTATGGGTGAGTCTGAGATGAAGAAGGTGACTGAAGAAAGGAGAGTTAAAGGTGACCCAAATGTTTCTGCCTAAGAAATGTAAAAAAATCATGTCCACACTGACCGTGGGGTAGCTGGAAAAAGACGGTTTGCTTGGGGCGGGGAGGGAGGCCAGTTAAAGGGTCAGTTTTGAGGTTTATTCAGTGAACTGAAAAGCAGTGGAAAGCCATCCAGGTGGGAATGTCCTTCTGATGTGGCTTTCTGGGTACACTGTAATACAGGGAAGAACAGATGCATGAGCCAACCCTGAAAGTACCCATTTCGCTTTTAGCCCATTTCTTACTTTTCCTTCATTGCCTATGCTTCTTTTCATGCCTTGGTTTCCATGAAATAACTTTTCTTATTTGCTCTCTTAAATTTGAATCACAATGTGATAACAAAGAGCACATAGACCCTAAAGACCTGTGGTACTAATTTCTGTAAGTTTATAAAAAGAATTTTCTCTAAAATTGTGCAATGAAAATAATCTTAAATGTCATTTCATTGGCTTCCCATTGCCTGCGGCATCAAATTAAAATTCCCTTACTAAGCAAACATCCTTCACAATCTGCCCCCTGCTGCCTTTCAGCCTCTTATGCCCACACCCACTCTATTCCAGTGGATCAGACTTTCTCACCTTTATGTCTTTGCACTTACACTGAGGCGCTCCGCTCAGATACACCCTTTCAAGAAACTTTTCTTAACCACCACCTTCCCTGCACAATTGGCCCTCTTCATCTGTGTGCTCTTGTTCATGCCTCTGTGTGCAAGTATCGCACTGTTTTGTAATTGTATGATTACAAGTCTCTGCTCTCTAACCAAAATGTGAAGTCCTTGAAGGCAGGGACCTAGTTGTATTCGTCTGGATAGCCAGATACCTGATAAAACTCCTGCCACTTAGTGGGGTTATGTTTTGACACTTGGATAGATGAGTTATTTTTTTTTTTTGCCATTAGACAGGAAGGCCATTTTAAAGACCCATTTCGGAAAGCACTGATTAAGTTGCAGAAATATGTGCGGAACTGGTACACTAACTCTAGCTCCCGGGGGCTGCAAGGCCCACATTGCATTGAGTGAAGCAAGGCTCTGATGAGTGGTGAGCTCTCCACTACTTCAGCAGCAGATGAAAGTGTTTGCAGATGTGAAAGCAAGATTCTCCAGGCTTTTTTCACTATCAGAGCTTGCAGTCCCCATCTCCAGGAAGCAAAATAGTAAACATTTCATTCCTTTTGTTTCGGTGTTCCGATAATTTCAAGAAATTATCAAACAAGAAAAGAAATGCCGGAGAAGTTGAAAGACACAGACCTAAGCAGATGTTCTTGGAATCTTAAGGTCGCACTTCTGGGCAGAACGCATTTGTTAGCTTTTCAAAGAATAATCTGTTGGCTTTTTTTTTCCTGAGTAAATTAAAATTCATTTCCTAGGAAATGCCGATCGCCTTACCTTCCTGCTATCAAGCAGAATGGAACTAATGAAAAGATGACCAGCCTGCAGGGCTCTAGATCATTTTGGGTTTTTTTTTTTTAAATGGGTTTGACCCCACCATTCATGGCAACGGGTGCTGCACTGTTGAGGTTTGAATGGGCATAGGAAGTGGGAGCTGCAGCTGTGAATTAAAGACTCTGGGAAACACTCTTCTAACCCATCTGTCAGTGCATTTGAGAGTCACCCTAGTTGTAAGCCTGTTCAGAAAATCAAGTGAAACCACAGGTTTGCACTTCACGTGCTCCGTTTCCCCTGATGGTCACCCCCTACATTCTCACTGGCAATTAAGGTCTCCTGCTGAGGGAGCTGAGAATTTTGAAATGGGTCTAAAGACCAGATTTAGAGCCACAATGTGCTCTGGGACCCTTGCCTCCTGCCCCAGTCCAAGACCTGCGTTATGTCTTCTTGCTCCACCGTGTCAGGCACGTGATCCAGGGTAATGGACTTGCTTGCTAATGTACATCAGTATCAAATTTAGCATAGCTTATGATCCATCTCATATCTTCTGCCTCCCAAAGGAGATTCTTACTCAAGAATAAAATCTTGATGAGTTTCTTCTAGAAAACAATGTGAATATAAATGTGGCTGTAATGACAGCTTTACTGACTCCCTATGGGGTAGAATTCCCAGTAATAACAGATTTAGCATGTGGGCTGATACCTTTTTAGTATCACAGGGACAGCATTGTTTAGAGAAAGCCTTGACTCCATTTGAATAGTGCGGAGGATGCCAGGAGGAAGGCCAAAGGAAAAGGAAACAGGAGAACTGTTGGTTTGTCTCACCCTTACATCAGATGACAGGAAGTCAGGATTGAGATTGGCCACAGCAACCTGTTAAGGCCACATCTGTTTGAATAACTTGAAAGCTCTATAGAAACCAAATAAGTTTTAGAGCAAGGACTCTAAGAAGACAAGGGTAGAGTGGCAGCAAGAGCTGGGAATGAGCTCCAGCTAGGAGTAAATTTCTTCCTTGGCTGTCTGTATTCTTTATTCCATTATATTCCAGAATACAAGCTGTGTTAAGGCAACTGAGGATGCTTAACTATCTGTGGCTGGATGATTTATATGACTGGCCGGGTCCCCTGCCCTGTGCGGAACCAGCCGCAGTCTGCTGAGGTTCCACATTGTCGTCACGTCCAGTCACGTCACGGATTGAAATTCTCAAGCACTTGTGGAAGTGCCCCTTGCTGTGGTTCAGTGTTGGGCAGTTTCTCTCAAGTGCAGTTTGGGGCTAACTAACTGAAATCTAATAGGGAAATTTTCCAGTGATGTTGCTTTGCTTATGTGAATATGTGTAAAATTTACAAATGACTGGCTCTGGTGAATTCTCTCACCCTCCCGTGCCTCTGACTGTACCCAGTGCTTGTATAAATAAATAAATGAATCTATTTATTAAAATAAATAAATAAATATATGTAGAGGTTGAGGACCTTCAGCTTCAACTGTGATATATACATGTATTATCTCGTATTAAAATTTAGCCCTTATAATAGACATGCATTGATAAGTTGAATTTGAATGATGTGGAGATACTGCTTAGTATTCTGTAACTTTATTAGTCATTTGTGTGTTGTTACTTTGTTTTTGAGAGAGGATAGGCTTTGACTTTGGGAGTGTGGGTGTGTGTTTCTGATGGAGTTACAGTTACTCACAAATACTATGTCATTGCCAAGAAATTAAAAATAAATAAATCGACACTATTTTTGAGCTTTTCTCCAAAAGAAAAACAAATGGTGCTTGTGGGCCAGACAGCTGTTTGTTAGGTGTGGTTTTTTTGTTTGGTATTTTTGTGCTGGACAGACGCATAGCCATGACAATTCTAGTTCCCATTCCAAATAGAGGCAAACAACTCTCTTTGCCAAATAAACTTAACATAGCGATTCAGAGGAAGGCGGAGGGTGAGGGCACTAGATTCTCTCCCTGGGGTAAATTATCTCCTGCTTTTATCTTGCACTTCAGCTAAGTGACACACCAACTTCCCAGTGCATGCTCACAGGCTGTTCTCTCTCCACAGATACCACCTCCTCAAGCTCCTCCAGAAGTTCGGCACAGTAAAGCAGTTTGACTTCCTCTTTCACAAGTCAGGTGCTTTGGAGGGACAGCCTCGAGGGTACTGTTTCGTTAACTTTGAAACTAAGCAGGTAATTGGGCTCCCCCACCAGCCTTCACACTGCCTAGCACTCTCTCGCATCCCTATTTGTGCATCTCTCCAGGTGACTAGAGTCGCAGTTTCTTGTGGGCAGGAGCCGTGTCTTACCGTCTCTCCGTGCCCGGCCCCGAGTCTGAGAGGACGTCCTCAGGCACACGTGCACTCGTGAGCAGCTTTCGAAACCTGCTTTTCTGGGCTCGCCGGCTAAGGCAGCTGACCTACTTTTTGACCAAATGCTTGGGATGCCCACATGAAGCACATGGCCATCCTCCTCCCTGCTCTGTTTTGTTTTTCCCCTCAGTGGCTGGCCAACAAAGCCTCTTTTCTTTCCATAGTTCTGCCCCGTGGTACAGAAGGCCTCCCTCTCTGTGGTGAACCACCCACAAACTCTTTTTAAAGATTTTTTTTTTTAAATGTACCCTTCTCAGTGTCTCACAACAAATGCATATGGATTTAAATATATGTAGAGAGGGCATCCCCGGTGGCGCAGCGGTTGAGTGCTGGCTTGCGAAGCTGCCCGCAGCCTCTGCAGTGCCGGTTCGATCCCCGGCTGCTCCCCGGCCACTGGAGGAGGGTCCCACATGGCGCTCAGACCTCTCCTGCCGCCCGCTGCTCCCCTCAGCAGTGTACTTCATCACTCTGCCTGCTCTGCTCTCCGCTCTGGCTCTGGTGAATTCTCTCACCCTCCCGTGCCTCTGACTGTACCCAGTGCTTGTATAAATAAATAAATGAATCCATTTATTAAAATAAATAAATAAATATATGTAGAGGTTGAGGACCTTCAGCTTCAACTGTGATATATACATGTATTATCTCGTATTAAAATTTAGCCCTTATAATAGACATGCATTGATAAGTTGAATTTGAATGATGTGGAGATACTGCTTAGTATTCTGTAACTTTATTAGTCATTTGTAAAAAGCATTGCCTCATATATTATTAATAATTGTATTTGGATGTTTTTCTTATGAAAGAAATACATGCTTTTGGGAGGGGGGTGGGCCTCCCCTGATGGCGCAGCGGTTGAGCGCTGGGCTGCGAAGCTGCCTACAGCCTCTGCTGCGCTGGTTCGATCCCCAGCCGCTGGCGAGGGTCCCATATGGCGCACAGACCTCTCCTGCCACGTCCTCTGCTCCCCTCAGCAGTGTATTTCAGTCAGTCTGCCTTTTCTGCTCCCCGCTCTGGCTCTGATGGATTCTCTCACCCTTCCACGCTTCTGACTGTACCCAGTGCTCATATAAATAAAATTAAAAAAAAAAAAGAAGAAAAAACAAGAAGAAATACATGCTTTTTATAGATTAAAATATAGATAAGTACGTCACTTAGTTGATATAATTACTTAATATTTAGATATATGTTTTAGTTGATATAATCACTTAATATTTAGATATATGTTTTTCTGATCTCTTCTGCACATTTACACAGACATAAACACATGCAGTTTACAGTACACAAACAGAATCATGTTATCATGTTTACCACTCAAAGTATAAAATTTTTCTGTCATCTGGTATTCATCAAGGGAATGCTCTATGTCATTGTGACCTCACCAGTGTACTGTGTATGACTGTGTGTATATATGCATGTGTGTGTATAAAAATTCATTGATGTGTGCAGCTTTAAAATTTATGCATTTTATTACATGTAACTTGCATCTCAGTTTAAAAACTAATCAACATAATTTTTGATGCCTGTATAATATTTCATTATATGAATATGTGCCAAGTTACTTGACTAATCCCCAGCTGTTAGCTCATTTCGTTTGTCCCCATTGACTTATAAGCACACACACTAGTGAATCTCTTTATAGCTCTGTGTCCAGACTCACTGCATTCATGGAAATGGAGGACATCAGCAAAAGCCATGCATGTTTTCTCTTCATACAACTACCGGATAGCCTTTGAGAAATGATGTTGGTGGAGTCTGTTTGGGAATATCCTTGTCCTTACCACTGCTAGCAATTTTTATTTCTAACTTTTACAAATGTGGTATGGTAGGTGATAAGTTGCACATTGTTATTCCGATAAGTTGCACATTGTTGTTTAAATATCTCAGAGGGAACTGAAAGAATGCCCCATAAGGTTAGCATTTTGAAAACTCTTATTCTTCCTTAATGAGAGCATGTGATGAGGATTCTAAAACCAGTGGTCATGTTGGGGCTGGGTATTGGCTCAGAGACACTGGACTAGCTATCACAAAGCCTAACTTCTGCCTCTGACCCCTTTATTAACTTTATATAAGTCTCTTAACCTCTTTTGGTTTCAGTTTTCATTTAAAAAGTGGGTTAAAAATACATCCTCTCTTTCTTTACCTTATCGGAAATTGAGAGAATAAACGAGGGCACATATGAAAACACCAATGTCATTTCATAATATTCTTAAATATATGGTCTTTGAAATAACATACAAAGATAGAAAATTATTTTTAAAACATTTGTGCCCTGCTCGCATCTGACTACTGCTGATTCTACGGAATTTGTAGAGTGTGCCCCATAGGCACTGATTTTTCCAGTGAAACTTAGAAGAAGAATAAAATCTATCCCTCTCACTTTATGTGCAGTAGTGAGACAGGGGTGCCAGTGGCTTTCAGTGTCAGTCCCATAGTGTGGACTCAATAAATAAATTGTTGAATGTCATGATGGCAAGCTCCAAAGGAGTAAGAGATTTCTGTGAAACTAGACTAGAATGCTGGGGTTACGCAGCAGTCTCACATAGACGCTCCTTGTTCCTCTTCCTGTTCCTTAAGGGCTTCTTCACCCCCAGCCAACGTGGGCTCCACTTGGCTGACTGCCTCATGGATACAAATGGAGCAGAGAAGGTTTGGCAGGATGGAAAAGTACAGCCAGGTTTCCTGGGAAGGTCCTGGAGTGACTGTTATCCAGCTTCAGGAATTCCTTTCAACCCTGTGGCTCCCGTGTCTGATGGGGAAAGGGTCAGGGAATTTTTGGCCCTGGAAACCAGGTGCACAGATTGGCTCACACAGATACCTTGCTCGCAGCCTCTTTGACTCACTCCTGCTTTTTCCGGTCTAGTTTCCTTCACTCCCATATCCTTTGAAGCTACTACTGTTTCTTAACTTTGAATCCAGGGAGTATAAGCCCGAGTCCAGGATATAGTTCTAGGGTTCCTGAGAGGAATGCAGTTTCTTGACACAGGAAGTGCTACCCTAAGAACTGTATGTGGAGAGGTGTCACCTAAGAAAAACAGTACCTTTAGCTAACTGGCTGAGTGCTGACCATGCGCTCTCTGAGTCCTCACATCTACCAGAGAGGCACAAGTAATAGTATCCACATTTTACAGGTGAAAAAGGTGCTATTCAGAGAGACTGATCTCCCCCATAGTTCACTGTCACCCCCAGTCAGTGACAGGCAGGCTCTGAATTCTTATTTGACTTAAAAACTCTTATCCTTTTTGTTAGTCACGCTTTCTTACTGTAAACCCTTTTTGCCAGTTCTTTACCAAAAGCTGGTTGAAAATTCAACCCTGAAAAGCATTGAGGACCTAGGAGACTACATATGGCTAGGTAGGCATTTGATTATTTCACTGACATCAGTCTCTTTCCCGGACAGGAAGCTGAACAAGCTATCCAGTGTCTCAATGGCAAACTGGCTCTGTCGAAGAAGCTGGTGGTGCGGTGGGCACATGCTCAAGTCAAGGTGAGTCTAGTGGGCTAGAAAGGCAACGTCAAGCTCATGCTAAATGAGTTTCCCAAAAGACAGTTGTCCACTTCCCCATTTGCATCTCAGCCTCCACATCTGGAACAGCCAGGCTTAGGTCTCCTACTTGTATTTACCATGTGTGTTGCCAGATTTTTCTTTTGAGAAACATCTCAGGAGGGATTAAGTTCCTCGGTTGTTTGTCTCCACATACCCACAGATTCTGTTTTTGATTGATTTTTCCATGTGGCTGATGTGTATATGCAGACCGCTCCCGCGCGCGCTCTCTCTTTCTCTCTCTCTCTTTTTTTTTTTTTTTTGGTGTGGGGGTTCTTTGGAGGAAAAAATGTATTTATTTTTAAAATTAGTTGCTTTAGGCATTATTAGACTCTTCCCAGCCTCTCAATTCTGTGGAGGGTTTGAATATGTTTATTCTAAATGCTTAGGAAATGGGTAGTTTGTATGAGTGCTTAAAGCAATGGCATCTCCTTACTCCAGAGATTTTGAGGGTTATTTGTGGAACCTGCAGTGCCTGTGTTGTCTCCAATGCCGGAGAAGTGGCAAACTGCCTTGTTCATCTTGTAGTTGGTCTCTTGGGAGAATGCACTGGAAAGACTATGACCATTAAAAAAGAATTGAATGACGTTCTGTTTTGCCCAGCACAGAGGTGGTGATGTGTGTGGACTGGAGCAGTCCCCGGCATTGATTCTCTTCCTTCTGTGGTGGGGTTTTGACAGACCTACCCGTGAAAAGATTGTGACAGTTAAAATTGGAGCTTCGATCTTTAGTCATAGGAGCTTGGTTTTTGCTCAGATACTCTGCCCAGCACACTTCCCAGTAGAGTCTCACAGAAATCAGGCACTGGCACACAGCCTCCACGCTGAAACAGACACTGTTTCAGCTCCTTACGAGTGTTCAGGCAATCGCAGAGCTGTCTCAGTTTCTAGGACACGTTGCTTTAACAATAGAACCAACAAGGAGAATTACTAAATGCGTTTTTACTCAAGGAAATCAAATCTCACTTGCCATACTGTCATGTTCTTGTTCTGCACCTCCCTGAGAAGACTGGCAAGAGAAATCATCCTCCTTCCTGTCTCTCATGTGAGAGCTGCTCTGCCTCGCCATTCTCTTCTACAAGTCTTTTTGATCAGTCTTCTGACTTATTTAATATTATATTTACTTTTTCCAGGAAGTGTATAATTATCTGACACCAAATTCAACAGTTCTTTTGTGGTAGAATGTTGTCAATATCAGTAGCTGAAAGCTTTTACTACTTTTATTCTCCACTCAGACCTGTCAAGAGTTGATTGTTACGCTTGGTATCTTGTGAAAATCTAGCAAAATTTTTAAGTGTTTTGGATAAAGCAAAATAAATATTGTAAGCGGTGATATATGATAGTGAAAATAAGCATGTGAGGGGGCAGTCCTGCTGGGTATTTGTACATTCCGTGAATTTGGAAGTTGAAGTTATTTCCCTGCAGATTAAGGAGGGATAATGATTAAGTGGGAAGCTTCTAAACTTTTTCTAAATGTATAGGCCAAAATTCTGGAGTTCTGCATTAATCCCCAATGTAAAGCAGTCCTAAAATGTCTGTTAATACACTCACAATAGATTGTGGGGCTGGTGTTTCTGAATCCAGCACTGTAGTAACGTGCTGGTTTTCACTGAGGTGAAGTAATTCCCCTTTTTCTTATTTTCAGAGATATGATCATAACAAGAATGATAAGATCCTTCCAATCAGTCTCGAGCCATCCTCAAGCACTGAGCCTGCTCAGTCCAATCTAAGGTAAGATGGTGTCCCGTGGACAGACTGTTATTCACGGAATTGTGCCATTTCTTCCAGAACTTCATTCCTAAATCTAGAAAATTTGCAGGCTCTTGATTTAGAGTAGAATCTACTAAGTAAGTGAATCTACTGACTTTGACATATTGAGAGAGAGGTGTTCAGTTAATCCCCCAGAATGTGTACATTTCCTGCCCTGCCCCAAGGATCATACACTACCCATTTGTAGAATTTGTTGATTCAAAAAAGGCTGGATATACTTATGTACCTACTGCCCAACAGCCATCGTGCTGAGCACTGGACTACAAAGGTAAGTCACGCACAGTCCTTGTCCTGACAACAAGCACTTCAGTAAGGTGTTGAGTTTCTTTAGGTTTGTCATTATACACTTAATTCCTCCCAGAGTCTGAGTTTCTTAATGTAAAATTTCAGTTTGCAACACTTTAATTCTGTGTACGATTTCAGCAACTATAACAGTTTTGCTTCTAATATATACAAATGGTCAGTCACTTCTTTGGAGTTAATTCAAAACAGAAGGAACTACGGGTTGGGTAGAGAAAGGGGAAGTTAAGTGGATGTTTGAGCAGAAGTAGAGGGTTTTTGGTTTTTTAGGTTTTTTTGTTTTGCATTGCCTAGGGAGAAAATTTAACAATAGCCAGAGTTTTTTGAGCTTACTATGAAGCAGGCATTGTGTTAAATACTCCACATGCTCCTTGTCATTTAATAATCATAAAAATACTGGTAAAAATATTGTTACCCTCGTTTTATATTTGTGGAAACTGAAGCTAGGAAAGGTAAAACTTCTTTGTTTTTTTTTTTTTTAATTTTTATATTCCCTGTACAATTGCATCCCCCTTATTTTGACCCCAAACCCTCCTAGGAAAGGTAAAATTTCTTTGCCAAGATTACACAGGTAGCAGAATCCAGATTCAAAGCCAGGATTACTGTGCAGCAGTCTTTCAGTTACTGCTTCAGAATGGGCAAGCGAGGCTGTAAATGCAGGAGTACACTTCTGCAGCCTGCTCCGGGGGAGGAAAGAAATCAGCTCTCAGCTGCAAACTCAGGAAAGCTGAGCCTGTTTGATGGAGGGACAGACAGAAAAAGAAAAATCCCCTCATGTATTATCTGGACCAACAAAACCGAGCATCTCATTACAAGCATCTCATTAAATTGCAAGCAGCCATAATCCCGAAAAGTTTTTAGGAGTGATAAAACTAGTAAATTAAATTTTATTTTATAGTTCATTGAATTTCATGTCATCGATATTTCTTAGTTTTGTGCTGCTTTATTGCTTTGTAGTCCTGGAAAAAAATTTTTTTTTAATTATAATGACTTTTGTAGGTTCACTGGGAACTTAAGTCCACTATGCTGTTTTCCCCATACCGGGAACCTTTTTGATCCCAGATTGGTTTCCATAAGTCAGACTTCACTTACATTGTTTCTGATACTTGCAATAGTCTACTAGGGGTGATCACCCACAAAGGACGATGCCTTCGTGCTTGATGATCTTCATGTTTCTTCGTTTCCATGTTTTCTCTTTTTACAGATAGTCTGGTGTTTCCAATTCATTTTTTAATCCAGAGAACCTCAGTTTGTAGCTTTCTATTATTATCTCTGGCTCACTAGACAAGGTTGTTTCCCTGTGACTCGCGCAGAATGAACCAGTGGCTGGCCACTAATGGAAGAGGTGTGGGGGTGTATCTGGTCACGCCTCACTGTTCACTTCTACTGTAACTTAATTTCTTTAATTTTACATTGCCCGTGTAAAACTGAGTATTTGCCGCAGATGTGTATACTTTGTGGGATCTGTAAAAGACTGTGACTGTATTCCCTTGCAAGTTTCTCTCCCTGCCTAGAGACTGTTGACAGCA
The DNA here is from genome assembly GCF_014898055.3 of Talpa occidentalis. Classification (NCBI taxonomy): domain Eukaryota; kingdom Metazoa; phylum Chordata; class Mammalia; order Eulipotyphla; family Talpidae; genus Talpa; species Talpa occidentalis. The sequence continues at coordinate 40,041,380 of NW_023605083.1, read as the reverse complement.
TCAAAAAGGGAAAAGAAAGGGGGTCGTCAGCCAGAAAGCAGCCTTTGCCCGAGAGCTGTGCACTGCCCTTGATCAGGAGGGAACTCCTCTCAGCTTCCACAGTGTCTCCTCACCCTGCTCCGTAATACAGGGCTGCTCAGCTTTCAACCTGGTGGAGGGGGAGAGAGAGCTTGGGCGTCGATGATAAACAAACGGGACTTGAATCTTGGCTCCACAGCTTGTTAGTTGTATGCACCTAGGGCAGATCTCTACCTCTCTACATTTGTGTCTTCATCTATAAAATGTGGGTGATGACACTTAACAAGATTGTTGCAAGGATTAGGAACAATGTAAGTGAAGTGCTAGACACAGTCCCCAGCTCTTATAAGCACCCTATAAATGTTGGCCTATATAAACACATGTGTGTCAGTGAAAAAGAGAATATAGAATTTCCAGGGTGTTTTTGCCACTATTCTTCAGTGATTCAAAGGGTGGTAGAGTGAAAAGTTAATAGCCTAGGCTTTGGAGTCAGAGTGTTTTCAGATCTCAAATGCACCCCTTACTAGCTGTGTTAGCTGTGTCCTGGACAGCTTTCTGTCCCTCAGCTCCTTCATCTGCAAAATAAGGCTATAATCTACCTTACTTTGATGTTTTCAATCCTACATGAATTTTTTCCCTCAGTTTTCTAAAATACACATGAAATATACTAACCATTTTTAAGTGTACAGCTCAGCGATACTAAATACATTCATATTGTCCGACACCACTACCATCCACCTCCATGGTGCTTTTCGTCTTGTAAAACTGAAACTCTGTGCCCATTAAACAATAGCTCCTCGTTCCTACCTCCCCCAGCCTAGGCACCATCTTTCTACTTTCTATCTCTGTGATTTTGGCTACTCTTGGTACCTCATATAAGTGAAATGCGGTATTTGTCCTTTTGTGACTGATTGATGTCCCTTAGCATAGTGTCCTTGTGTTTCATCCACGTGTAGCATGTCAGGATTTACATCCTTTTAAGGCTGAATGTTTTTAAAATGTGACACTCTGTTTTGCTCACTCACTAAACCATTATTGACGCCTGTTATGAATGAGGCTGCTGGGAACATGGGTATGCAGATCGCTCTGTAGACTCTGCTTTTAAGTCCTACATGGGTTACTTGTGAGTGCTCCTATCCACCAGGCACAGGTGCTGGACAGTGTTTGTGCCTGAGAATTAAATGTAACAAAATGTGAACTACTCGCACAGTGTTTGGACTTCCAATAAAAACTTACGCTGTTATGTGTTGCTTAATTACATCTCGGTCTTCAACCGCGGAGAGAGTGGTCCCAATAGGCCGCACGTTGTCCTAGGTGTGTCGTGGGCTACACCACCTGAGTTTGTGCAAAGCACACTGTGACATCCTCACAGCCGTGAAGTCACCTGCCTGCATGTTTTGCGGAACATAGCCCTGTCATTAAGTAACACATGAAATGTTTGAATGTTCATAGTTGAAGATCTGTTGCTGCTTCGGTATGCATCAGAGGCATGAGAAAGGTGAAAAACACAAGTATTTATTTTCTGAATGCAACAGGCCCACTCTGATCTTCTGCCCTCCTTTTTCCAGCGTCACTGCAAAAATAAAAGCCATTGAAGCAAAACTGAAGATGATGGCAGAAAATCCTGATGCAGAGTATCCAGCAGCTCCTGTTTATTCCTACTTTAAGCCACCGGATAAAAAGAGGACTACTCCTTATTCTAGAACCGCTTGGAAATCTCGAAGATGATGGTTTACTGTTGCAGCAACAGCAAATTGATCTTCACACCTAAAACCCTCTGCCTTGTACTTTGTAGATGTGAGCGGTACTATCCACAGCACAATCACATGGTAGAGTTTGGCGACATAACCTTTTTGGATGTTCTTATGGATGTTTCTTCCCTGAAGTATGTGTGGAATTGAGCATCTTCCAGAATAAATAGGATTGTATCCAAAATTGTGATTTGAACACTGGGATGCTCTAGCTGGCTGATTTGTTTGGATTCGTAACTCCAGAAACATTGTATAATGTGCCAGAGAGAAAGGCAAACATAAAACACGTTATTTAAATCAGGAAACTAAAAAAAACTGAGCATTTTTCTGTGCTCAAGTGTCTTTACAACATAGGAAAAAAGTGTGAGATGGAGGGAAGTGAAAGACGAATCGTGTTTGGAGTTGTTGTTCCAGAATTTACCATAGAAATCCCTCCAATTGGACTAAAAAGGGAAAGTTCTTGGCAAAACCGAGCTGGTTCTTTGAGCAAATGTTGTGGTAATCTGTTTAAGAATCATGCTTATTGATTCAGAATTCCAATTAGGAAAACGTGGTGTATATCTTTAAATTGTTTGTGTCGACAAAACTGTAGAATCAAATTTAGCATTTTATACCACAACAGAAGATCTATTTGGAAACCCAGCTTTCATTTTATAGTGATCATTTTTTTTTTAAATCTAAATAATCCTGCCTTCTATAATACCAAATGTTATTAACGTGGGACTTTTAAAATTGCTCTTATTGCATGAGGTTGTTTTATAGCATGAGAGTGTTCTATTTGGAATTGTATCATGGCCAATCTAAATAGAAAAGCAAATTTTCTTTAACAGCCTAGATGTTGCTACATCGATCGCTGTCACACATACTATTTTCTGACCATTGTGTAGGGGTCTGAGTAGAAGCTGAACTCTCTTGGGCAGGGTGAGGAGGGGGCACACGAGAGACGCGGAAGCCAGTGGGACAGGCACTGCTCTGGGACGAAGAATATGATGACCTCGTGGCTGGTGTAGTTTTACAAGGATTGAAAGACAGCATGAGTTTAAATGATTCTTCATTCCTGGAACGTACTTCTCCCCCATTTTTGCTATTTGGGACTTTCCAAATGTAACACTAGAGAGGAAAAAAAAAAAATGAGTCCGCAGGTTCGGGAATGTTTCTGTGTCAGCAGTGTTGGTCACGGTGGTGCCATGTCCAGGCGCTGTTGCGTGGGTAGCACCATTGCTGCGGCACCTGGCCCGCCTCACCCTTGCCCCAGCGGCCATTCTTAGTGATCGCACCCTGTCCGCCACTACCTTTCCTAGCAAGAGGAACATTTCAGTAAAGTCACTTAAGTCTTCCTATGAGCATCAGTTTGAAGCGCTTGAACAAAAACCATCGCCTAGTAAGGCTTCAGAATATACACAGCTGGTTCAAAGAAATTCTTACAGCTTTCCCAAGGTAAATCTTTTTAGATATCTTTAGATATTAAATACGTTCTGCGTTTATTAGTGATGATGTCTATAATAAAAGTAACTCTTCTTCCATGTGGGGGATAGTTCAGGGAAGGTGGGAGCATTATCTCCCATTTTTCTGGTGACTTCTTAGAGTATAGAATTCACCCTTTTATCCTTAAGTCCTCAAAGGGTTATGGTGAAGTAGGACTTCCTTAATGCAAAATAGTCTTCTATTTTTAATAGGAATTTAGAAAATACTTAACTTTGAATTACATAGAGTTGTTTCCTTTAGAAACCAGAGCTATTTATTTGTATTTAAAGCAATGTTTATTATTTGTACCAATTCTTACTCCTCTGTGTGAATAAATGCAAGACAGTGTCCGTGTGATCGTGTCCTCTCATCCGTTTCCTGGAGCAAAGACTGCAGCTCCCTGCTAGGACTCGGACTGTGTGTCCTGGTGGGTGCTGTTTCTAAGAGCCTCTGTGGAAGGTTCTGGCTAGAGGTGGCCTCAGAGGCAGCATGCGCCACCCTCTACCACCTGCTTCTGTTGTTAGACAGGAGGAACGAGGCTCACTTCTCACTGCACATCTTAACTATTTGGAAAAAAGTTGTCAAGGGAAAGTGTCTGAAAGTACCTTACTGTCCCTCTTTCAGAGTAGCAGTTTCAAAGGAATAATGTGCTGAGAGCAGTCTGATCAAGATCTGTACAATGTAGGTCAGCCTGGTCCACTCTGTTACAAAGTTACCTGTACTTTGCTTACTGCTCCTGCTAAAATTCTGTGACTTGTCACTTTGATTTACACGGGAATGGAGAATTGAAGGAAATATTCAGGGGGAAGGTGTGGACTGTCTTCTTAGTCTCAGCTCCTTTTTTATCATGTGCAAAATGTAACCCTAACCAGTTCATTTCTGTCCCATCTCAGTATTGGGAAAGAGAGTCACATAAGATGTGACTGAGCAGTGATAAGCGGTATTTAGAAAATGAAGGGGAATAGAAGTGTGACAGGGCTGTGATTTTAAAAAGGTCAGGAGGCAACTTGATCATTGACCTTTGACCAGAGTCATGGGCTCTGGGGACGCGCCCCTGTACAGGGCTTGGTGGCAGAAGAGTTCCCTTTGTCTTCAAGGGGCAGCAAGGCCAGGGCGGCAGGGGAACAGTCAACACAGGGGTAACAGTCAGTGAGTCAGATTGGCAGGCATAGGTCATTTAGGGCTGTGGAGTCCTGTGGATTTTATTCCAGGTGGAATAAGTCACTGAAAAGGGAATGACGCACTCAGATTTTTAAAGCATCGTTTTGGCTACTGAGAAGACACCAGTGGAGGCAGGGAGGTAACAAGGAAGGTTACTGCAATAGTGCAGGCCAGATAACATTGGCTGACCAAAAATGGTAGTGTGGAAGGTGCTGAGAGGCGGGTGGATTCAAGATGCGTTTTGAAGGTAGAGTTGACAGGATTTGCTGAAGGACTGGATAGGAGCAGGAGAGAAAAAAAAAGAATAAATATGATGGGATCAAATCTATTTTAGGAACTTAATGATTACATACAGGAAATACTTAACATCTAATTTATAAAGCAAGACTTAATCTTGTTCTTTTATATAGTAGTATTAAAAAGTCCCAGATATAGTTGCTGATTCAGAAATTAACTGAATCTATCTTAATAAAAAGAGACAGGACTCTACAATATTTGGCTAAAATGCTTTTCCTGTGAATTCTTGACATGCTTTGAAACATCTTACGTGATGTGAGGCAGACAGCCTCACAGCGCTGTGCTTAACCACCTGCGCCACCAGGGAGGCCCCCAACTTAACTTTTTTTTTCACTAAAATGTAAGTTCCATGTAAGCAGAAAGTTTTATTTGCTGCTTCAGCCCAGCATTTACAACAATGCCTGGTAATAGATGCTCAATAATTGTTGGTGCCTCCCTGGTGGCCTAAGGGGTTAAGTCTCAGCACTATCAAGCTGTCAGCAGCCACTGCAGCACGAGTTCCATCCCCCGCCAGGGAGCTACCCACATGGCGCAGCAGACTTCTGTCTCATTCCCTGCTCCCCTCAGCAGTGTATTTCAGTAGATCTGCCTGTTCTGCCCTCCTCTCTGTCTCTGGTGAGTCCTCTCATCCCCTACACCTCTGGCCTACACCCCAGCTATTGTATGCATAAATAAAATAAATCTTTAATAATAATTTGTTGATGAAAAATCAGAATTGGGATACTTGGGACCTGGAGGGCCTTACAAGGTTATCACTTATAGTCCCCTCATTGTCCAGATGGGAAAGAAGATGGAAACCGAGAAAAAGGGACTTGGCCACTTCTGCATAATGAGTAGAGAAGCATCGGTAGAACCCAGACAACCTGCCAACAGAGTGGCGTTCATGTGCCAACACTGCCTGTGCCCTGTGCAGCCCACAGCTAGGAATGCTTTTTACATTTTTACATGATAGAAGAAAAATACTATCTGAGACACACAAAAATGATCTGAATTTCAAATCTCAGTGTCCAAAAGTAAGTTTTTATTAGAACACAGCTATGCCCGTTCATTTACATATCATCTGTGGCTGTTCCCACTGCAGAAACAGCTGAGTAGCTGGACAAAGACTGACTATGACTTAAAGCCTGAAATATTTACCATCTAGCCCTTCACAGGGTTGTGCCGACCCCTGCTCTAAAGTCTAGTCCAGTTGTGGAAATGTCTTTCTAAATAAAAGTTCTGGTATTAACTGCAGAGAATAGAAGCAAAGGAGGGGTGAGAGCTGGTGTGCAGCTGGCATTATCCATTCCTTGTTCACATCTGTCTTACACCAGGGATGGGCATCCGTCTAGCATCACGGTACAGAGAACAACTAGGCAAGTGCAGATTTAATCCCCTCGTACATGAGAGGTCCAAAGAGCTTGGCAGCAGGTGTGTCTGCATGAGCAGGTTAGGACTCAGTTCAAGGGACCGAGAGAACCCCAGTTCCTGCTCCACCACACGTGGCCGAAAAGCCCAGGTGTTGAGAAATCTGCGTTTTCCTCTGGGTCAGCTTCACTCACAGGCAAGCTCTCCTTAGCGGTCTCTGGAGAGAGACTTAAATCCTAGGTTTAAAAAGAAAAAAAAAAAAGACTTAAATTTTAAGTGGAAAAAAAAACCCCAGCAAATCAGACAATTTACCCGAGGACCTGGTGCTGCCCCTTCCTCCTTGTTCACTCCTACTCAACCCAGATTCCTGATGACACTGAATGGCATTTTATTTTTTTTTTAAGATTTATTTATTTTTATACACGAATTGGAGTACAGGCCAGAGATGCAGGGGGTGAGAGGACCCACCAGAGACAGAGTGGGGAACAGAACAGGCAGATCTACTGAAATACACTGCTGAGGGGAGCAGCGGGTAAGTCAGGAGAGGTCTGTCCTGCCATGTGGGTTTCTCCCTGGCTGGCCGGGAATCGAACTCGTGCTGCAGTGGGCTGCGGATTTCTTCATAGGTTGCATCTTAACCCCTGCGCCACCAGGGAGGTAATGGCATTTTATGTTTAATATGCTCTGGGGCCCTCCTGAGCAGGAATAACAGTAGTAATTCCGCCTGAAAAATAAAAACACGTGAAGTTTTCCTCTCCTGAAAACAGTCCGCTCTCCGTTGAGAAGCTTGCAGCCAAGTGGGTGACATCATGAACGGGGACGTCATTCATTCCTCAGCCATGTACTGAGCACACGCCCAAGGCCAGGCAGGAGGGCACAGGGGTGGGAGGGGTCGGCCAGGGAGGTGGGGGCAAGCCTGTGCCCTCTGACGAACCACCTTGGAGGGAGGTTCAGGAGCTGCAGAAACGCAGAAGGTGAGCACCTGACCACGCTGGAAATGGAGATGCGGGTGTAGATGATTTCCCAGAGGAAGCAACACCTGAGCTGAGTGCTGAAAGCTGTTGAAACACAAGCCAGGCAGATGGTTAGATGGTTTGAGTAAAGTGTAAGAGGAAGAACACAGCCCAGGGATGAGGGAGCTAGTCATCAGCCGGGCTTAGGCATGTCCAAAGACCTAACCTGTTGGGGAAGCCGGGTGCAGGGGCTCTCCGCCCCGATCTGCATTCTCCCCCTGACCAGACTCCACCGCTGTGCACCCCCAACACGGCGCCATCCCTAGACCCCTGTCAATGAACGTAGATGTTCCTGCTACCCGGGAAGCCCCTTATGCACACCCTCACCCCATTTGTCTAACAGACATCTTCCTACAATCCTCATCGCCCCCCCCCGACCCCGCCCAGGCAGCTCATTGCTTCTGCTTCTTAAATAACTGATGTGTGTGTGAGGATTGTACCTGTGTGCACACCCACCCACAAAGACACACACACGCACACACACGCTTTGTAATTTCAAAAATGATTCTCATGGAAAATAAAAATCCTCGGGGACAAGTTGCTTGCCCTGAGCTGGACAAGACAAGCCGACTCTCTTCTGTGCGGAGCCGATCCTGGAAGCTGTAAAATCTCAGCTGTCGTGGTGTCAGCTGTCTTCCCTGCACCCACGTCCCTGAGCCGCCTCCCTCTCACCCCAGCCTCTCTCCTGAGCTACATATAAAACCAGCCCGCTCTGGCATCTCTACCCCACATGCCCCCAGCACGTTGAATCAAAACCGGGTTCCTTTCTCCCCTTGCCACCCCCCACACCCCTTGTGGTGTTCCATCTCTTTGGGAACAACGTAATGAAGACAGACTGACTAAAAAATGAGAAACCTGAGCGTTATCTTTGACATTTTCCATGCCCACATCCAGTATCCTAAGTGATGTTTACATATTAAAGCTACACATGATGTTATATCGAATTATACATATATAACGTCATATGTGTGCATAGTCATATAATCATATAATATCTGCATATCTGATGATACTATGATATAAATTCTGTGATATAAAATATCATTGCCATGTATTTTATGTAACTTTAATATGTAGAGTTGGTTATTTAGGGGATGGGATGTTAGTTCCATGTGTACCTATGTCACACACGGCTGTATAACGAGCCTATTTACATGCATGCTCGTGTGTGTATAATATATTCATGTATAGAATAGTAAAGTGATATAAAATAAATAACTTTGCATTATATTCCTTCTTTCCATCCTTCTTCTCCCTGCAGGTTCCTCACCACCTTGCGCTTAGATCAGAGGACTCATCTCTTCAAACCTATCCCCAAGCCGCGTTTAAATCGTCCTTCCAACTCCCCAAACGGACCATGTCATCTTCAGGCTTAGAAGCCTTTGCTGGATCCTTATAGTTTATAATCTGGAGTTGAAGTTCCTTAGCATGCTCTACAAGACTTACCCTGGCTAACCTATTTTTTTTTTTAACCTGTCCTCTGATGGGAAAGGTGAATAATAGAGATTTGCTTCAAATAGTGTGTTCAGGGCAGCACCCCACTTGGCCTCCTGTGCTGCCATGTCCCCCCCCTTTCTAATGGGGTGGCTGAGGGCTCGCTGGATGCCAGGCCAGTGCTAAGCTCTGAACTTGGAGAAGCAGCTTGTTCTCTATCGCAGAACTTGGCACGGGGTTCTCTTTCAATGCCTGCTTAACGATTGAGCAAATGGAGGCTCATAGTTTGTCCCCTGTCCGAGGTCCCACACCCGTGTCTAAGGATCAGCATAAACTCCGGCTACCAACGCTAGAGTCGAGTCCTGCACCACGGCGCCTTTCCGCACCTGCGGAGCCTGGGTGCCGCTGCCTGAGCCCTGGTGGCTGGTAGACCCAGAGCTTCAAGATGAATCCAAACGCCTCAGTACTCAGCACTCAGCTTTCCAGCATCCAGCGCCTACCTACCTCCTCAGCCTCATTTTCTGACAGTGTCCCAGTAAGTCACTAACGGGGCACCCATTCTCCATTCTGAAGGAGCTCCCCTCAGGCCTGCCCTGCATCTCACTCATCCTTCAGGTCTTCACCCAAAGTCACCTCCTTTGGGACCCCTTTCCTGATACCTGGCCCACGAGCCAGGTCAAGGGCTCCTCCTCCCTGCTCCTCCTGCGTCTGTGTTCCCCTCAGCCAGCACCTGGCCCACTGTGCTGCTAGGGCTGGCTCCTGTGGGCAGAGACCAGGACTGCTGACTCTGTATTCTCTGTGCCTGCCAGCGAGCTTGGCAAGAAGGAATCTGAATAGACGGTGGATGTCAGGACTGGACAGATCTGTGGGTGGCTCTAACAGCCACATTTGCAACGTACTTTGAGGTCTAAGGTCCTTTCACTGTAATTGTCTCATTTATTCCTCCAAGACCGATCATCTCCCCGTAGGTTCAGATAAATGACTTTTCCAAGCTCACCCCTCCAGGAGGGGACTGGGCTGGGATTTGACTCCAGGTCTCCCTGACTCCAGGGCTAGTGTCCTCTCCCTCCCTCTGACCCTGACCCCCGATTCTAACACTGTGCACATGGTACCCATGAGGACACCGAGGCCCGGAGAGGGCAACCGCCTGCCCAAGGTCACACTGTCCTTACCCCATCCTGTGCCCTTTCCGCTGCTCAAACAGGAAGGTGACGAGGTGAGGATGGGGTCCTGGGCTGCTGCCTGGCCCTGCCCACGGCCTCCTTCCCGTTTGTCACGAGCTGAATGTTTAAATCTTGTGCTTAGCATTTACTCTGAAATGACTTTCATCTGATTTCCCCCTTTGCTCACCAATTTAGCTGTCAGAGTAAATAAATGTGATGCCGGGTCTCCAGCCTCCCCCAGCTCACATTACCCTCCTAGAGTTACTCCCCGGCGGGGTAGATCCACTGCTGGGGGTGCTCCCCAGAATTATCCAGTTACTAATGAAGCCTCTGTGTAAACCCAAACTTGGGACCTGGGCTCAGGTGGGGGAGGATGGCAAAACTCACCTGGAAGGATGAGACAGCCACACCCCATTTTAGGGGCCAGGAGGACTGAGCACTGGAGGACATTGTCCGGGCTGAACGCTGCTGGCACAGCATGCGTAGGGACGTACGATATACATGTGAGATACTTAGATGGGGCCGGGAATAGAGGCAACCTTTTTTTTTCTCTCTCTAAAGATTTATTTATTTATGCATACAAGAACTGGGGTACAGGCAGAGGTGTGGGGCGTGAGGGGATTCACCAGAGACAGAGTGGGGAACAGAACAGGCAGACTGACTGAAATACACTGCTGAGGGGAGCAGCGGGCGAGACAGGAGAGGTCTGCTGTCCATGTGAATAGCTCCCTGGCCGGGGATCGATCTCGTGCTGCAGAGGCTGTGGATTGTTTCATAGGTTGTGCTCAACCCCTTGCGCCACCAGGGAGGCCCGAGGAAACATTTTTAAAACAGTAGATTTTAATATCTGGTTAATTGTCACCAGTTTTCTGGGCCATAAGTACTGCTCTTTTGTTTCTGTTTTTGCAAGTAAGGAAGCTGAGGCTCCAGGAAGCTAAGTGACTTACCCGAAGTCTCCTGTAGGGAGCAACGGAGTATCCTGATGAAATGTACCAAACTTGCTAATCCTGATTTTGCCAAAGTCGCTCCTATCTGGACTCTCCTTCCTGCAGGGTCCAGAGTTGTAAAAAGAGAAATCTCTTTTCCAAAGTGATTTCACTTCTATCCTCTTTGAAGTCAGGCAAGCGCTGGGTTGGAATAATGACTGCAACTTCCTTAGGTAAGTTATTCCGGAGAATATTTGATAATTTGGTTGATTTATGCCCTGCCTTCCTCCATTAAAAATTTGATGTGGGCACCTATTAAAATAGCAACTGGGAAACACATCCAGGCCATGCTGTGATGACAGCTAATATTTATTGGCTGCTTTCTGTGTGCCAGGCATGGTTCTAAGCCCTTCTACGTAGATCATTTCTTTATTGACACAAACACAGAAAATGGACAGACTCTATTGGATCCACACTTTACAGGTGAGGAAATCAAAGTGAAATGAGTGGCTCAGTAATTTGTCCAGGGTCACCCAGGCAATCAGGGGCAGTGCCAAGACTGGCACCCAGGGAGTCTGGCTTCAGAGTCTTTGTGCTGCACTACTGGGTTTAATGTCTCTTATTCCAGTTTTGATTTTCCGAGCACTTAATCAGAACTCAGGAGAAGTATTATAGAATAGGTTAAGACTCTGGGTTCTGGATCTACATGCTAGAGCTTGAAATGAGACTCCTGTAACTTATTTCTTCAACTGTAAAGTAAGTATAATAACACAGCCTTTTTGAAGGGTTGCAGTAAGGGTTAAAGAAGATAAGGCATATAAGAGAGTGCTTGGCACATAAAAGCTCAATAAATGGTAGCTTATTGTTATCACTTAGTGTTGCTTCACTTTCTTCTGTATTATAGGATTGTCCGCCCCTGAATCTTTGCTGTCCTCTCTTTACCTGGAATACTTTCTTCTTGCCCCTGCATGCATCTAATTTCTCCTGCTTTTTAGTTTCAGTTCAAGCCTCTTCTGCACCTCTTGCCCAAGGAGTTTTGCAAAGTCTGTACCATCCTGGGAGTCTTCTTTCCCAGGGTCCTTCTGTATGCACACACCTGACACAAATATTATGAGACACACACATAATGTTTAATGACGCCCTGCTTCCTCCCACCAGCCAGTGGAAAGGGAGAAGAAAAGGAGGTAAAAGTGTCTTATTATTATTCCCATTTTGCAGATGAGAAATTAATTTAGCCCCTCGTGGTGAGACCTGGAGTCCTATCAGGCCTCTTGACAGATAATATGCAAAGTGTGTGTGTGTGTGTGTGTGTGTGTGTGTGTGTAGAAGGAGAGTGTGGACATGCTCATGTGTGTATCCTGATGTCAGATGAATCTGGTTTTTAGTTCTTGGCTCTGGCAATTGTTAGCCATGTAGGATCATTTTTGGACATATCACTTGACCTCTCTGCACCTCAGTGTCTTCATCAGTAAAATGGGTACAATAAGAAACACTACCTTGGGCCTCCCCGGTGGCGCAGCGGTAGAGCGCTGGGTTGCGAAGCTGCCCGCAGCCTCCGCGGCGCCGGTTCGATTCCCGGCTGCTCCCCGGCCACCGGAGGAGGGTCCCACATGGCGCGCAGACCTCTCCTGCCGCCCGCTGCTCCCCTCAGCAGTGTACTTCGTTCCCTCTGCCTGTTCTGCTCCCCGCTCTGGCTCTGGTGAATTCTCTCGCCCTCCCGCGCTTCTGACTGTACCCAGTGCTTGTGTAAACAAAACAAATGAACAAACAAATAAATAAATAAATAAAACATGCCTCTATAAAAAAAAAAAAAAAGAAAAAGAAACACTACCTTATAGGGTAACTTAATGAAAAGAAAATAAGACATGATGATAACATGCTAAGCCTGTCGCGGATTAAAGTTCCCAGGATGTGCAAAAGAGGAATTGGAGAAGGAGGTGTGTGGTCACAGATATGTGTGCTGGGGCACATGTGTGTATACATGAGTGTCTGTGCACACTTCTCACCTGCATTCACGCTGCAAACTGTGCTTTTAGTATCAAAGAGCAGGATTCAGAGAGAAAGTTTTTACTCTGAATTTCTGTGTCTAAGAACAATACATGGCTGGAATGCAAGGGTGGGGAGATGCCACGGCTGGGACAGGCTTGATTCTGGGAACCTCTGTGTCTCGAAAGGACCAGATGTTGTTATCTTTCCGAAAAATAGGTGTGGGTCTTTCCACTACATGGGTGTGCAATAGCCTTGTCTACCTGTGTACCTGACACAGCGCCTGTGTGTGCACGCCCGAGGCTGTGACTATTGAGAACCCTGGGTGGGTCTGCAGAGGTGTGGATGCTGTTTCTGCCTATAAATGCTATAAATGGTTATTTTGACATCTGCAGGGATGTGTGTGCATGTCTGTGGGTGTGTGAGAGAGAACATGAGGCTTTACATGGGCCTGGAGCTCTGGGGGAGTCCGTGTTCTCTAGTGTGGCTGTGTGAGCAAGTGTAAGAGCAGTTGTGTGGGGTGTTTACATTTGTAAATGAGGGCAATTATGGAGATGATGGCATGTGTGGCGAGATGGAGGTGGGGTGTCGTGGTGTCTATAGGGCTGGCTCAAAGTCTGAGCGTGCATATTTGTTTTTACAAGAGGATGTATATTTACATGTGTCTCTCTAGGCTCAGTTTGTGGGTGGAGACAGGGACCGAGGCCGCAGGGACCGAGGCCGCGAGTGTCCACTTGTGTGTACACGTTGTAGGGTGTCAGTGCGTCTAAGTCTGTCTTTGAGGTTGCGGGTTTCGTGTCTGTGTGTCCGGGGACTGCGTCTTCTGTCTAAATGTCTAGGCCTCCCTGCTTTCCCCACCTCTCTCACCACCAGCCGGACCCTCAAGAAGACCAGATGGGCATTAAACTGAAAGGCTCAGCAAATCCTGAGGGGAACAGGGACTGACCCAAGCAATCCCTCCCAGGGGAATTCAGGGGTACAACCTCCCCCTTCCAGGAATATGTCCCCCCCACTCTAATCCCATGCGGTCCCCAGGAGCTGCCGCACTCTGGTGATGGAGCAGAGCGGTACCTGTGCAGGTGTGTGGAAGTATGTGTGGCTACCTTGTGCCTGTGCCTGGTGCAGACAGGTAATTATTTACACCAGGAGGGACACCCGTGTTCGGAAGTCCGCCGGCGAGAGTATCATGTGTGCTTTTCGATGGCGCCCACCTCTGTGACCACCGGTACCTGCGCGGGGGCCCGGGGTGTCCAGGGCCCGGGGTGCCCCTGAAGGGGGGCAGCGCCCAGGGCCGCGCGGACCCGCGCCTGCCGCGCCCCTGCCTGCCCGCGCGTCCCTGCGCCTCCTCGGCGAGCCGCCCGGGCCCCCGCGTGTCTCCGTCTCTGCGCGCGCGTCTCTGGGTCGCTCCGCGCCGCGCGTTCTCTCCCCCGGCGGGGAGGGGACGGGTCACACATGACTCATCTCGAGCCGAGCGGGGCTCCAGCGGCAGGGCGGCCGCCGCAGCTGGCGCGGGAGGAGGGCGGAGAGGAGGGCGAGCGGGAGGAGGAGGGGGCGGGGGCCTCTCCAAGTTTGTCGGGACCTTCTTGCGAGGCGGCGGCTGCAGCGAGGGAGGCCGGGGCTGCGCGCGAGCCGCGGGCGGGGACGGGGACGGGGACCGGGCCCGGGTCGGCCGGGCGGGCGCCTGCGCTCGGCTCCGGCTCCTGCTCCAGCCCGTGCGCCCGCCGCGGCCGTGGCCCCCCTCGGCGCGGCTCCCCGCGCTGCGCGCCCGCCGCGCCCCGGCCCATGTACTGGAAGCATGAGAGCGCCGCCCCGGCGCTGCCCGAGGGCTGCCGGCTGCCGGCCGAGGGCGGCCCCGCCGCCGACCAGGTGAGCGCGCGGGCGCCGGGATCCGCGCGGGCCGGGGCCGGGGCCGGGGCCGGGGCCGGGACCCAGCCGGGCCGGGCCGGGCCGGGCCGGGCCGGGGGGCGGCGGCCGCGCGGGGAGGGTGCGGGGGGCGCCGCGGGCGTGTGTGTGCGAGGGTGGGAGCGCGCGCGGGCGCGCGGGGGGGTCGTGGAAAGCGGGAACACATTATGCAAATGTTGGAGGAATTTCTCAAAAAAGCGATTTAGCAAAGACACAGGCGAATCAAGAGGCGCGCGGCGGGCTTTGTCCGCCTGAATAGGCGCTGATAGAGCGCGGCGCGGGGCGCGTGCGGGCGCGGCGCGGGGAGCCCGGCGCGGGGCCGGTCCCAGGGGCGCGCGGGCGCCGGGGGTGCCGGGGCCGCCTCGGGCACGACCGTTCTCGCTTCCTGGCCCCACTTCGCCCCCCACTTCGCCCCCATTTTGCTCGGGGTTTCCCTCACGCCGGCCCCCGAAGGGCGCCCGGCTCCGTGTCCACATCGCCGCGTCGGGGTCGCCGCGCGCGCGGGGCAGGCAGGGCTGATGCTCCCGGCGCTCGGGGTTTTATTTTCCTCCAGCGCCCTCCCACCCCCATCTCCTTTTTATTTTCTTTCTTTCTCTCTTTTCTCCTTTTTGCATTTTGTGCAAGGGAAGGGAAGCGAGCAAGGGGGGCGGGTGGAGGAAGAAAAAATTCGATTTTTAATTACTACCATTAAAAAATCAAATTTGCAATTCTTTGGGCGGCCTGATGGATCTCACTGATTGACAGTTGGAATTGACACTCTGGCTACCTCTTATCTTGGGCATTCACGACAATTTCTAATTGCAGGTAGTTTGTGTGTGTGCGCGTGTTTTTTTTTCCCCCTCCGAGGCTTGGATTGCAAGGGAACTAAGCGATTACTTCAAGAGCCACGGGTTAAGTGCAGGGAGAGGGGGAGAGAGAGGGAAAAAATCCAATCCAAATTCAAATTGCTTCATTAGAGAGACACCGCTTTTGTGGGGAAGGGCTTTAAATGCCCACTACAAAGTTAGGACTCATTGTTCCGCGCGGGTTTATATAACAGGCGCGGGGAGGCGCTGGGCTCAGGCTGCGCCGAGCCAGTTCTGCAGCCGCCGCCGTCTGCGTTCCGTTCCCTCCCCTCCCCCAGGTGATGGCCCAGCCAGGGTCCGGCTGCAAAGCGACCACCCGCTGCCTTGAAGGGACCGCGCCGCCCGCCATGGTGAGTTCGCTCGGCCCTGCCTTGCGCCCCTGGTCTCCTGGCGGCCCGGCCCTGGGGACCTGGCCCGGCTCTCTGGCCCCAAACCTACGTCCATGCGCTGGGGGGGCTCCCAGAGGGAGCCGCCCCTCTCTGAGTTTTGGGGTCTTCTGGCAGGGAATGTGGTCTTCGGCCGCTCCCAGCATCCAGGACGCTCAGGTGAAAAGTCGGAGCCGTCCCTTGCTCTCCAACGGGCCCTGTCATTCTAGTCCTCTCGCCCAGGGCGCGGCGTCTCGGGGGATTTCGTTGTCAACGGGTGCGCCGGGTTCGCAGATTTGCATCCGCTAGGCAGGCACCCGGCCCGGCGCCCACCGCAGCTCTGCTCTGCTCTTCTCTCCCCCGCGCGCGCCGCAGGCTCAGTCCGACGCCGAGGCCCTGGCAGGCGCTCTGGACAAGGACGAGGGTCGGGCCTCTCCGTGCACGCCTAGCACACCCTCGGTCTGCTCACCGCCCTCTGCTGCTTCCTCCGTGCCGTCGGCCGGCAAAAACATCTGCTCCAGCTGCGGCCTGGAGATCCTGGACCGGTATCTGCTCAAGGTGAGACAGGCCGGGGGTGGCGTGCGTGCTGGCGGGGTGTGGGGTGCAGCCCAGAGGTCTGCAGGGAGGCAACACCCGCGCCAGGTCCACGTATCCGAATGCTGGCTGAGCCCCCGCATGGGCGCGGGGCTTGAGCAAGTCTTAGCTTCTCTATGCGCCCCCCCACCCCGTTCCCGTCTGGAAAATGGCAAGAGTTTATTTGCTTCCACCCCCCTGAGCCTCAGTGTTACAGAAGAAAAGTAGGAAAGTCACACACACCTTCTGAGCGCCAGCGCCTCTGTCTGCAAATGGGGCCGGGAGGCTGGGGCCCCGCGCGAGGAGAGGCCGGCTCTGAAACGCGCCCCCCTCCGCCCCCTCCCCAGGTCAACAACCTCATCTGGCACGTGCGGTGCCTGGAGTGCTCCGTGTGCCGGACGTCGCTGAGGCAGCAGAACAGCTGCTACATCAAGAACAAGGAAATCTTCTGCAAGATGGACTACTTCAGGTAGGCTGCGGCGCCCGGCCCGCAGTGTCGCCGCAGGCAGGCCCTGGCGCGCGAGGAGGCGCCTTTCCGGCGCGTGGTCCCGGGCGCACCCCCGGCTCGGCTCTCCGCGCCACGGACGAGGAGCTCCAGGCCGCGCGCGGGGCCGGCGCAGGTCCCGGCCCGCGATCCGCCTCCGGTTCCTGCCACCCGGTCGCTTTCGGTCGCGTCTCCTGCTCCGTCTCGGGTCCTGCCCGAACCTCAGGTTCCGGTTCCGACCTCAAGCGCCTCGGCTGAGTTGGCAAACCGGGCCCTGGCCTCACCCCACTCGGATCCCAGCCGCGATTTGGCTGCATCTCCTGGGCGCTCAGGCCCTGGTGCCAGCCCTGCTCTGACCCCAGCCCTGACTCCGCGTCGTCTCTCCCAGGCCAGGCTGTGGGAGCTGCGCTCCAGGTTCTTGTCCCGGCTGGACCCAGACTTCATTCCCAGCTCGGGGCTCGTCTGTCCCCAAGCACTCACTTGGCATTGGCCTCAGAGCCAATCCCCTGTCTCACTCCATCTCTGGCTCAGTTCAGACACTGGTGTCGCTCGAGGGTCCTTGCGGTCTGGGGTCCTGTTCCGGCCCAGGCCCAGCCCCGTCGTCATTCTGGGCCCAGCTTCATCCTCTCTGAGTCTGGGCTCTCACTCCGGGCAGCTGAGGCAGGCACTGAGATGGGACAGGCAGGCAGGACCCTGAATGGCGCTACGGAGCGCCAGCGTGGGTCAGGCAGCTCTCTGCAGCAGGGCGGCCCTCCCTCCAGAGCGCCCGAGCTCCTAAGCACGTGGCTCCGGCCTGACTGGGTCACGGTGTGGAGGTCACTTCGAGGTCAGAGGCACAGTGGATGCCGCTTGATCCTGACCGGGCAAAGTTAGCCAGGGCTACCAAGTCTAAGGAGAATGGGGTGAGATGGGTTCCTGGGAGGGATGTCTGGTTCCCGAAGACTTTCTCAGGAAGTGGAGAAAGCACCTCTGCTCTGCCCCAGCCACAGACATCCTTTCCATCCGCGCCTGGGGCAAGGTCATGGCTTCATTTTCCTGGGAAGACCCTAGACTCAGAAAGATGCCCTGAGAGTCAGGAATGTGGTGGAAGGCCATGCCGGCCCCCCGCCCCTGGCACTGAGTCTCCCAGGACTAGGAATGAGAGGACACGTGTCTAGGGGGACGCCTGCAGCCTTAGGCTGGGGTCCTCAGGAGCCAGGGTGGGCAGGGTTGGAGAAGTGACTTCTGTTGTGCATGGTTGTGAAAAGGTCTACATGGGGGGGGGCGGTTACCTGGGGGCCTGGACTCAGCCTTCGAGGAGAGTGCGTGTTTCTGTGTTGTCTGGATCTGGGGGAATTCATCACCCAGCTGGGTCAGGGGTGTGCAGACAGCTGGTGTGCCCCTTAATGACAAGCTTTTGTCTCTTAGTTCATGTGGGAGCCTGTGTGTCTACATGTGAGTGTTGGGACTTTGTGTGTCCGTGCGCGCGCGCAAGGCGGTCAGGACAAGATTGTATCTGGACAGGGACCAGGAGGTGAGAGGCTAGGGAGTCTGAAATCCCATCATTCCCCCGCCCACCCTCTCCTCTCCTCTGAGGGGGCATTCCTGCTTAAGGCCTCAACCCAGGGTGGGATGTGAATGTGGATTTCTGGATGTGGACTGCTGGCGTGTGGATGTCAGAGGGGATTATCATTGTGTAACCAGCGTGTGACGTCTCCCGCCACTGTCTCCTCTGACTGTGGGAAGGAAATGGAGGATAGAGACCCTGTCTCACCACCTCCCTGTTCTAGGCCTGACTTCAGTTTTCAAAAACCAGCCAGCTGCTGATTAGGGGCTTCTTGGGCACATCAGCTAGCGGGACAGGGCTCCTGCCTGGACAAACCAGTAGGAAGGTATCTCCTGTAAGGCAGGGCTGCCCCCCCCCCTTGCTGGCAATCTTGGTGACAATGGACCTTACAAACCCATGAGCTACATGCTTCTCAAGCCCGGCAGGACCTGGACGCTGTGCTTTACTAGACCTGGAAGGATTAGGCAAAACTTGGGTTCTGACTCCACTGTTCAGAGTCTCCACTCTTCACTGCATTGGGTGGACAACTTTGTGGGCGAAAGTAGACCGGGCTCCGCTGGGCCAACACTGAATCACTGTGTGACCTTGGGCAAGTCACTGCATCTCTCTGCCCTCAGGGCAGCCAAGCGTTCAGTGGAGGAAGGAAGGCTCAGCAGAGGCTCCTGAAATAGCAGGGGACTGACCGGGCACCGCAGAGGGATGCCAGGCACGACCCCCGGATGGCATTTCCTCCAGCAGTTTCAAAAGGGTTGGGTGGGTTATTTCTGAGCTGCAGGTTCTTAGCACTACTCCTTTTCCAGTGACAAGAGCTCCCAAAGCAAAACTAAAAGAGGTTTTTTTTTTTTGGTGTAGGAAATGAGGGGAGTCAAAACACACATTCCCCTAGATGAGGGAAGGAATCCTGGCCCTTCTGAGCACCCTCCCTCGCCCCACCCAGGGCTCCCTGCAGGGAGCCCCACCTGTAACAAAAGTAATAAAACCCACAAAAAGGGAAAGAAAAAAACCAGTGAAGCCCAGATGGGGACAACTGTGTCCTCTGGGGGCTGCTGTCAGGGGCTCTCCTGGCGGTGTGGGAGGCCAGGGAGGAGCCAGCCACTGAGAGTCTCTAGGTCTCTGTCTCCTGCGGCCTGGGGTGGAGCCTCTGGTGGCGTAGGGACTGGCACTCTCTGCTGGAAGAGAAGTCAAGATCACCCGGTGGGAGGGGGTGGGAAGCAGTGAGCTAGCTCTCACGGAGGGGAGCCGGGTGCTGCCAGGGGGTGTCTGTGGGCCTCTGGTCTCAGGTCCAGGGAAGGGTTTCTCCTCCTCCTTCCTATGCCCCAGCTCTCCCCTCTGGGACACCATCCCATGGGGCTTCCTTCAGTGTCCCCTGGCAGTGTCCTCGGGAAGCCTGGGCAGGGAGCTCCCTGCAGCGAAGGTCCCATGCAGAGCCTGGGGACAGTCTAGAGGTCTAGCGCTGCCCCTGGCTCCTTGGCATCGTCGGAGGGGCTGGCCTTCCACCGGCTGTGTGCCCTTTGAAAGGCTGCTGGACCTCTCTGACTCAGTTTCTCCAACTCTCCCTCCAATTATGCGTTCCACCAAATTCCCAACTTCCCGCACTCTCTGAGTCCGAGCAGAAAAAAATTATCACCACCAGGGAAATATGAGGCTGCTTTTAACTCCCTCACTTTTCTGTTAAGACCACTTTTCTTTCCGTTTTCTTCCAAGAAGTGGAGAAAAGTCCTGGGGAGGGGTGTGGGGAGCGGCATTCCTTTTGGGGGCATATCTCCAGTTCAGGTCTCCACTGCCCTCAGCAACCACAACCACAGGCAATTTCCTCCCACCCACCAACCACCCCCGGGGGGCATGGGCTGGTCTGCAGGGCCTGCTGGCAACCTTGCTCTCCTGAAGCACCCTGTCCAGCACATAGTTGGGAAGGCTGTATCCCAGGAGAGGGGGAAGTGACAAGCCCAGGGCCAGATGGGGGAGGAAGGGAGGGGGGAGCGAGAGAGATAGAGAGAGAGACAGAGAGAGACAGAGAGAAAGACGGAGAGACAGAGAAAGAGACAGAGTTTGTTTGCAAGAGGGGCTGGCAAGGGTGAGGCCCCCTGTCAGCAGAACTGTGTTAACTCTTTCCTTGCTCCATTCATTTAATCCTCAGATCCACCCTGCACATGTACTACTTGCAGAACACCCACATTATAGAAGGGGAAACTGAGGATTATAGAAGGGGAAGCTTGCAGCCCGGGCCTGGCTCCTTGACAGTCAGATTGTCAGAGCCCCTCAGTGCAGGGTGGGGTCTGGAGCTGGCAAAAGCAGGCTCTGCTGGCCCCGGACTCCCTGCCCACACTGGTTGCCTTCACATAGGGAGCAGTACTGTGCGGGCCCTGGGAGTGCTAGGGCAGGGGTAACCTTCTCATAGGCCCAAGACTTGAGCCACTTTGCCAAGATCAGGCCACCTTGGCCCTTGGCCTTTTGACCAGGGGGGTGGGGAGTAAAGAGTTAACTACCTCTCCTCTTGATGGGGCTTGGGGTTCAGAGAGTGCCCAGGGCTGGGCCAAGGACCCCTGAGGTTTTTGTGCCCTGCTGGTTAAGGCAAACCTTCAGCTTTCTCTCCTCTACCCTTGAGCAAAAGCTCTGACCTAAGTGGGGAGAAACACCCCCCCCCCAAGAGTGAGAGTCCCAGGGGACCCTCAGAGCTAGGAAGCGGCCCCCCACCGCGGCAGAACGCGGCCCAGCAACCGCCAGCTGTTGGGGGACAGATGTTGGGGGAGCTGAGAGCGGGTTTCAGGGGGAGGGGCCTCGGGCAGGGACCTCCGAGGCAGGGCGTTTTAACCTCTTAATTGCTGGTTCTGTTTTTTTTCTGACTTCCCCTAAGGTTTTGCCTAGAGAGGAACAGCTGGCTGAGAAGGCTCCGCCTCCAATGCCCCCCGAGAGTGCCCTGAACTCAGAATCTAAGTGAGCTCTGGTTTGAGTTTCGGCACCGGCTCGCTGGTTCCCTAACTGCTGGCCTTCCCAGCCCCAACGTCCGCTTCCTCATACAGAAAGGGGGGCTGCATAACGGGGTAGGGATTATAATGAAACTCCGATGGGCTCT
Organism: Talpa occidentalis; assembly: GCF_014898055.3. Lineage (NCBI taxonomy): Eukaryota > Metazoa > Chordata > Mammalia > Eulipotyphla > Talpidae > Talpa > Talpa occidentalis. The sequence goes on along the minus strand of NW_023605083.1, from coordinate 40,020,032 downwards.
TCCGTTGCGATTCATTCTTCCAACGTGAGATGACTCCCCGGGATCCAGGGCTGGAGGCCAGGCAGGTGCGCCCACTGGTCCCGGGCGCGCGGCTCCTCCCGCACAGCCTGGGCGCGGGACACTCCTGCTCCTTTCCCGGGGAGGCAGCGCAAGGAGGTGTGCAGCGCCCAGCCCAGCCCCGCCGGTTCTTCTTGTCCAGAAGCAGGGGTCTCTGCCTCACACCTCTGCACCCCCAAAGCACCTTTGCCCCCAGAGTCCGAGGAGAGGAGCACCTAAGCTTGGGGTGGGGATTGTGACGCCCCCTAATCCCTTTGGCGCTGCCTTTGCAGCTCTCGAACTCCCCTTTCTGGAAGTTTCGTTGTTTTTGCTGCCGATTTCGTTGCTTCCGGAATCTGGAATCGGTGGCTCTGGCTTTGCAGCCCGCCTGGGAAGGATTGTTGGTTTATCGGAGCCTCGATCTATAAACCCCCTTGTGATCCTTGTTTGTGCCACTCACCCCTGGCTTGAGCAGGAGACAAGTTTCTGCTGCGGCCAAACTGCTTTCAAGGCTGCCTAATGATGCCCCTCCAGACCACCGTTCACCCAAAGATCAGCAAGAGGACGGTTTCCGTTGACTGGGTTGAGCTATGGCGAGCACAGGGAGATCCTAGGGCTGGGGACAAACCCTGGCATTTGGGGTGGCCTGCGGAGGGTATGAAGTTCCTGAGAGGTGACTGGTGGCGCCCTCCTCGGAGCGAGAGAATGGAGCACTGTGAGCGGCCAGCCTAGGCTCAGAAGAACGTAGCCGGGTGTCAGGGACTGGTGGGGTGAGATCAGGGGTGCATGGGAGTCTTGGGTGTCTCCCTGGCACACACACACAAAAAGGAATCCCGTAGAGCCAAGCACTTGAGGACTCAGGACCCGGACTACCCTCTGGTGCTGCACAGACCTTGCTGTGGAGACCACAGACCAGACCCGCAGCCCTGTCACATGGGTTGTTGAAGGCCAGGACCTTCCCCTCCCGGGCACTTGACTCCTTGATAACCACTTCCCACCTTTGGGAGAGTCTGGATCTCAGATCTGTGTGGGATTTTCCAGAACCCAGGGTCCCAAGTGTGAACGGGACTTGGTCAGACCAAGCTCCTTTCCTGTGCATGCAACCAGGACTCAGTTCTACTCATTTATGTGCGGCTGCTTCTGCAGGTTCTAGGTCTTTCTGTGCCTGGGAGGGGACCTCAACTCTGAACCCACCCTCTGTGTGGTCCTGTGCTCGTGACTTGCCCACTCTGAACCTCTGATTCCACTTGTGCAAAGTGGGTACACGAAGCCCAACATGAGGGGTGAAATGAAGGGGTTGCAGGTCACTGTACTAGGCGGTCACTTCTTCCTCCTGGAGGCCAGAAAGGACCCCCCAATCTGGATACTACTCTTGGGGTGGGGGGCAGAACCCAGGGTGCACCAGGGTTGGAGTGGGCTGGGGTGGCCAAAGTGATTTCCTGTCCCCTTTACTGAGGGATTGCAAACGCAAGCACTGACTATCTAAGACTCTTCCCTGAGGAAGCCAAGTATCCCAGGTCGGGAATGCTTCTGTTTAGGAGGGTGGTTGGCCTGGCTAAGACACACACCCTGACTGCCAGAGACAGGGTGCCCTTTAGCTCCTAGTCTAAGAGTGGCTGGCGGTACGTCTGGGAGCTGGGGCTGCTCAAGCAGCAGTTGCTTGCATTTCCCAAGGCAGGCGGGACTGTAACCAGCACGCTGGCCGGGAAGGTTCCTGCACACACTGACAGACAGTTCTGCAGGCTCCTGGGGTAGGGATGCAAGTGCGCTGGCCCTGGCCACACAGAGGCCAATCTTCTTGCTCCTCTCCCAGGAATCTGAGACGTGGAAGGGCGCACCAAGAAATCTGCCTTTACCAAACCAATGTGATCAATGCAGAGAGGGCGGTGCTGGGGGCCAGGGACACCAGGGAGGGCGCGTGGGAGTGGCAACCGCCAGTGCAAACGCCGTGAGTGGGAAAGTGCTGCGGGGGTGCAGGCACGAACAGCTGGGACTGACCTTCCCCTCTGGCTGACCAGGGGCTCTTGCTTGGGTAGGGGGTGGAGGAGCTTAAGGAAGGCTGGGAAGGAGATGCGTCTGAGAGGGTGTGTTCCGCTGGATTTTGTAAACTCCAAGGATCGTGGATCAGATCGTGGCAGTAGAATGGAGCCAGCACAGGATTTTAAGCGGGGGCAAGAGCAGGAGTCAATGTGCGTGCGGCAAACTCTGCCAGTGGTGCTGGTGGCAGAGCCGGTGGTGGGCACAGGGAGACCAGGGGGAGGCTGGCAGTGAGGGGTGAGGGGTGTGCGCTTGGAGCCTGGCCTGGAAGGGCAGCCTTGACCCTGGAGAGCAGGAGATGGACCCCCGGGAACTTAGGAAAGGGACACACAGCACCTGGTGAGTGCTTGGCTGTGGGACTAAGCGAGGAGGGGGCGGTGTGTATGATTTGGGTTCTAAGTTTGAGGCATTGCTTGAGGCATGGCCCCAGTCCCAGAAATAGGGTGTGCACCAGAGGAAACCGAGGCTCAGAGGATTGGGCTCAGGGTTCCCTCACTTAAAGAACACACCTTCGGTGCTCAGGGGTCAGGCTTGGGCTGACTTCTGGACAGGGGGAGGGCCTCTGGGGGTGGCACCCCAATAGCCGGGCCACTAAAAGGTAGGGAAGTGGGGAAGAGAGGAAAGATTAAGGGGAAGGGAGCAGTTGATAGGGGGTCCTTTAAAAAAAAAATCTTTTTAACATTTGCTGCTTGAATATCATGCGGCTCCAGAGTCTGGAACTAGCTGTGTGCTCTAAAGACTGCAAAGCACTAAACCCATCTGTGTAGTTATTGTTGTTGTTATCTCATTCTGCTGAAGGCAAGGGAAAGACTCAGAGTTAAACAATTTGCCAGAATCACAAAACTAGTAAGTGCATATCCGTGATTCCAAGAAATTCGGAGCCTCTTTTCGGCTGTGGTACAGTTTACCGGGCTCGGCAGTCAGACTGGCTCCGGTTTCTGTCCTTGCAAGCTGTGTGACGTTGTGCAAGTTACCTTACCTCTCTGGTCTCCATTTTCCTTATCTGCAAAATGGAGATTATTTGGGATAATCAACAAAAAACATTAGAATCTTGCCGGCCACATGATAAGTGCTAAACCATTTGTCTGTTATTGTTTTCCCCAACACATATTAATAAGCAGACCAATGTTACATATAAATATGAGCGATCGTTGCAGAAAAATTAGAAATCTCAGAAAAGCATCAAGAAGAAAATAAAAACCACTTGCCACCTCCCCTTCTAGGTGGGCACTTGATTGGGGGAGAGGGGTGTGAATCTGGGCAAAGGGAAATTAGAGAGAGAGAGAAAGCGCGAGCGAGCGAGCTTGGGGGTCCTGGCAGCCCACCGGGGCTTGGAGGCAGGGAGAAGGAGCTTATTTAAATTTGCCACCCTCTTCCCTGCCCACGCTCTCTAGCCGATTTGGGACCAAGTGCGCGCGCTGCGGCCGACAGATCTACGCCAGTGACTGGGTTCGGCGGGCGCGCGGCAATGCCTACCATCTGGCCTGCTTCGCCTGCTTCTCCTGCAAGCGCCAGCTGTCCACGGGCGAGGAGTTTGGCCTGGTGGAGGAGAAGGTGTTGTGCCGCATCCACTACGACACCATGATCGAGAACCTCAAGAGGGCCGCAGAGAACGGTACCAACCCTCCCAGCCCAGCACCCAGCCAGCACCCCTGCCCCCAGCCCTCTCCCAAGCGTCCCTGCCCCCAGCGCCTTATCACCTGGAGACAGTGTGGGAGTGGAGCCGCCGGCCGCCAGCAAGGAGCAAGCCCTTCTGGCTCTGCCTTTTGCTTGGGAAGTCACTGCTGGTCCCTGGAAACGATTTCCCCATCTGTAGAAAACGGGGCTAATAAGACCTCTCAAAGATAGACGAGCCCAGGTGTTGTAAATCCAGGACTAAGCTGCAGGGATGATTCAGTGGCCTACCCCTCCTGTTGGTCTGGGGGGCTCATCAGCCCCTGCTCCTTGGAATCAGGCTTGGGCCAGTCTTGGGGGGATGCTGTGACCCTGTTCTCCCAAATCCCACCCCAGCAGCTCCAAGCCAGAAGTATGGGGGTGGGGTGTCATCCTGGCCTTTGGGTCTGGAGACCCCAGCTATTTCGGCATGGCCAGCCTCTATGGCCTCAGTTTTTCCTCTATGGCCTCAGTTTCCCTATCTGTGCAAGATGGATGTTGGGTTAGGATGATCCTCAAAACTCCTCTTGTGATACCACAAGACATATGAGCCCAGGGTCCTGGTCTTCTAGGGAGTGTGAGGGCACACGTGGTTTGGGGGCTAGATGGGAAGAATGGAGGCTGGAATACAACCCAAGGCTGGGCCCCTTTCCGTAATTTTCTTGTCCAGGCCTGTGGAAGCTGCTACCTTTCTGTAACATGGATTGTTTTATGTGATCCTTACAACAACCCACTGGGGTAGATGGTGTCTCCCCATGTTAGAGATGAGGCAGAGGTCATCTTCAGTATGTGACTTGCCAAAGGTTAGACTAGTCGGTCTGGACTGCCTGACTCCAGAGCCCAGGCTCATAGCCACCATGCCCTACCACCCTATTGCCAAGCTCCAGAGTATTTAAATCAGAGCTCCCTGAGCGGGAAGCTGCTGGGATGTAGCTGTCTTTTTGAGTTTCATTTTCCCGTTGAAGAAAACAGGCACTCCAGTCCTTGTCCTCTCTGTTCTTCTAGAGCCACTAACACCATAAAGTGCCAGCCCCACCCCTGGGGCCCCAAGACCCCAAGGGTGTACCTAGGTAGGGAGCAAGTGAAGCAGGGGTGCTGTGGAGATTTCTGCAGTGGGGGCAAGCCAGTAGTGGCACTTGGGATGGAGACCCAGGAGGCAGGGCTCCCCACACCTTGGGGGGTCAGTGAACCCAGGCTCCTTCTCAGTTGGATCAACCAGGACCACCCAATAGCTTTCGCAGTGACACCCAACCCCAGATTCCTACCATGTACAGAACTTGATGGCTCAGCCTCTGATCTCCGTTACAGATCAGCCCTCAGTTTTGATCACGTTTATACTTTTGAAACTTAAACACACACGTTTATCACAGGAAAATGAGACACGGTAATTAAGAAAAAGAAAGAAAGAAAATAGAAGAAAATAAAGGTCACTCCAAATGCCACCACCTCTCTATATTTTGGTGTATATGTATAGTGTAGATGTGTTGGGTTGTTTGTTTTTTTCCTATTTAAAAATAACAATAAATGGTGAGCAGTGGTGGAGTACTGGTGATTTTTAGTTTCTTCATTGTGCTCATCTGAATTTTCTGAGCTTTTGCGAAGAAGCAGGTATTACTTTTGTATTCTGAAAAAATGAGATCTTAAAAAACTAAAATGGAAATGGAATTGTATGTTGGCAAAAGAAATAGAAATGGAAACTAACTATCCAACAGTTAACAAAATTAAACCTGAGAGAAATAAAGGGACTTAGGATTATTGTAAAAAATCTCAAAAGTTAGAGAAATATTGAAGATACAGCCTCCAGCATCCTATCCCTCCCGGGTAACCCTAGCTGACAACCTTAATGCAGATCCTTCCAGACTTGTCCGTTCCACCCCTTTACAACGTTGGGCTCCGGGTTCTGGAAACTGCTGGCTTCTCAGCGACGCCAGCCTTTGCTCCCCGAGATTTAGCTGTCAGCAGCGGGGAGCCCTGTTGGGAGCCCTGGCCTTGGTCAGCGTGAGGTCGAGGTGCCCTGGAGTTCTCTGAACTTCTCTTTCCCCTGCCACGAAGCGAGGATAATGTCCTCCGTCCTCGGGGATGTGAGTACAGGGAGAAGTCCGCCTCTGAGCAGACTCTCAGAAACAAAAGCCCCTCCCCAAAGACCGAGCTCGGGACTAGGACCGGGGGATCCCCGCTTCCAGCCAACTGCGCTCCTGACCCTTCCAGGGACCAGCTCCCCCCACCCCCGGCCTTTCCAGGCAGCCACTAGAAGAGATGGGGACGCGTGGTCAGCCGCTTCTGTCGCCCCCAGGGAACGGCCTCACGCTGGAGGGGGCGGTGCCCTCGGAGCAGGACAGCCAGCCCAAGCCCGCCAAGCGCGCGCGGACGTCCTTCACCGCCGAGCAGCTGCAGGTACCGGGCGGGCGGCGCGGGGCCGGGCGGGGGCGGGGCCTCTGGTGGGCGGGGCTCGGGCCCTCTTGGCCCCGCCCCTCCGCCGGTCCCGCGGGAGGAGGGGCGGGGCTGCAGCCGTGTGGGCGTGGCCTCCGCGCCGGCGCGTCTGATTGGGCCCGGGTCCCGGCGACCCCGGCGCGGGGCCTCACGCCCCTCCCGGCGCGGGCAGGTGATGCAGGCGCAGTTCGCGCAGGACAACAACCCCGACGCGCAGACCCTGCAGAAGCTCGCGGACATGACGGGCCTCAGCCGGAGAGTCATCCAGGTGCGACGGGCGGGCCGCGGGGGGCGGGGCCGCGGGGCGGGGCGGGGCCTCGAGGGGGCGGCGCCCGGGGCCGGCCCACGTGGCCGCGGCTGCCTGGCTGCGACGCGGCGGCGGCTCCTCCTGAGTCCGGCCCCCGCGGCGCGTCCACCCGCCCCGCGCGGCTGAGCTCCGAGGCTGTCGTTCCAGGTGTGGTTTCAAAACTGCCGGGCGCGCCATAAAAAGCACACGCCGCAGCACCCCGTGCCGCCCTCCGGGGCGCCGCCGTCCCGCCTGCCCTCAGCCCTCTCCGACGACATCCACTACTCCCCGTTCAGCAGCCCCGAGCGGGCGCGCATGGTCACCCTGCACGGCTACATCGAGAGTAAGTGACCGCGAGGACCCCCGGCCCCCCGGACCTGGGGGGCAGGGGTGGGCGGCGGGCTGGGGAGGAGGGCGTGGACGCTCCTTGTCCCTCGAACCACGGTCCCTTGGCGCAGGCCAGCTGCAGGGCCCGTCCAGACGTGCTTTCCAGGCACCCACCTCCGCCCCGGCCGGGGACTAGGGAGACAGCAAGATGGACACGGTCTTGTCCTGGTAGAGCCCGCGTCCCGGTGGGGGAGGCGACAGGCTGAGACCCAAGGATGGGGAGCAGGTGCTGAGCTGTAGGAGTAGGGACAGTGACATGAGAATGGCAGGCGGCGCTGGCCGCACATGTGGGCAGGCCTTGGCGGGAGAAGCCTCCTGGTGAGGATGGATTAGTTACACAGGTCAGGGTGGCCGTGTAGCCAGGGCTGAAAGGCCCTGGGCAAACCACCTGATCTACTTGAACTTCAGTTTCCTGATCTGTAAACTGGGATGTTCGTAGTGCCTAGCTCCCAGGGTTGGCGATTCCATGCATGTATTTGGTAAATACGTTCTGCGTGGCCTGTGTCCTAAGCACTCAGATGTGACAGAGAAGACAGTAGACCAAGCGTGTGTGCTCCACGGGCCACAGTCCAGGAGATGGGTGGGGAGACAATAAACTGATCAAGGAGGGAGGCTGGCATGTCAGTGGGCACCCAGCACCATGGGGGTGTGTGGAATGTGGGTCTTGCTGGTGTGACCTTTGAGCAGGAACCTGGAGGAGAGAGGAAGTGGATTTGTGCATTTCTGGGGGATGAGCATTCAGTGACTCTGCTATTGAGCAGGTGCTTGTCACAGATTTTTCCCTCTTTGAGTTGATTTTCCCCTTTGATTGTTTCCTCAAGACTGGGCGTGACTAGGAAAGTAGAATTGGCCACTCCTTACTCACAAACTCAAATCCTTCCTTCTCCCGCTCCAAGTAAAAGGGAGAGAAGGGAGGTCAGAGAGAGCTGTGGCTTACTGAGCTCCTGCTGGGTGTCATCGTGCAAATTGTGTTTCTAAACACCAGAGGCCACCGTGCCGTGGAGCACAGTAAGTGAGCGTGAGCAGCATTCCTTAATGATCAAGACCGTCAGTCTTTAAGCCCCATTTCTGCCACTCACTGGCGGTGTGATGTTGGACTAGCTTCCTCCTCTGTGAAAGGAAGACCATCCGAATACCTATCTCAGGGCAGTGTTGCGAGTGTCAGGGGAGGTCATTGGCTTCGAGTCTCCAGCGTTTGGTCAGTTCTGGGTCGGTCGTAGCTGCTGTGTGTGGTGGGGCTGGTGCTGTTTGCCTGTGCTGGGACAGCAGAGTCCTGCCTCGCTGCCAGTTGGAGGCCACGTCTCTGTACTATTCTGTTTCTGAGCTATCTGCTCAGTAGGAGGGACTTTTTCTCCCTTTCCTCACTGAACAGTGGCTTGTGTTCAGGCTGCAAAGAGCCCATTAAACATCTAGTTTATCTGCTAGAGGCTACAGGGGCCAGGCCTCTCTTGGTAGCAGGGGTCTGGAAACCAGCTCGCACTTGCTGTGAAGTTGGGCTGGATCTGGCTGAGCCCAGTGGGAGGGAGGCCATGGTCTCCAGGGTCATGCCAGGACTCTGCCTACATACTAGGTTGACCACGCCCAGGTCTATCTTTGACGGCTAGACTAGCGACTGAGGGGCCCTTTGCTCTTCCCCCTTGAGGTGGACCAGCTTGGGGCAGGAGAGCAATTGGACCTGTCATATCCTGCTGAGACTGAGGTCGTCTGAGGGTTAGGATTTGCAGTAAAGTGACGGGGTCTTGCTTTTTTCGAAGCCTTTGAGCTGGGAAGTTGGTGAAAATTTTAGAACCAGAAAGAAATTTTTTTTGCTTCGCTGTTTACTTATGTCACTGGATCCTGAGTTGTCTGGAACCTTAGAGTTTGGATTTTGATAAGGAACTTTTGGAACCAGACCCCAGGAAAATGCACAGACACACATAGCTTTCTGTGTAATCTTAGGCCGTTCCTGAACCCCGGGAGGCACCCCAGGTGAAGAACCCCCAATGGATCTGATGGCAGATTACTGGGGCTTTGGTGGTGGGTGTGGTGAAATAACATGCAATTGTTGAGGGTAAACCTATAGCCCTGAGCCGTACACCGTGGTGTAATTCAACATTAGAGCAATAAATATAATAAAAATCAACCAAAGTAAGTGTAAATGGGTTAATAAAAAATTGTCATCTAATAAAAAAACTCATACAGCTGCTATTATTCTGCAAATGAAGGGGCTGTAACTCAGAACGACACTTGTCCAAGTTATGTATCAATTATAAGCCCCTCTGTCACCAGAGAGAGGAAGTGTAGGGGGGAGAGAAGGGCCGTGGGCTTTTCCACGACAGTGGTAAAGAGGCTGCAACATGAGAGATTTGGGTCAGACACAAAGGGGACCTTGTCCAGCAGTTTTAGATGTTGGGAAAGGATAGGAGATTTGTCGAACAGGCCCAGAGCACACCTGCTCGATGCCATGCCTCATTCTAGCCACTGGAAAGCCCCACAGATCTCCAGTCTAGAAAACAGAAAAATCCCTGCTCTCCCGGGATCTTGCCTTCTCGTTGGCAAAGACAGGCAATCTCAGTAAGCCATAAAAATACACCCTGAGCCAGGTGATGGGAAGTGCCAAGGAGGGAAAATGAAGCTGGGTGGCAGGCCGGGGAGGGCGGGCTGGCTGCTGGTGTGGTTGCCGTGTACTCGGCACGGGCAGGGCGAGCGACCCAAGCATGCTGGCGCCCAGTGCAGAGCCCTCGAAGGCGTGGGCATAAAGCCTCGGTGAGACCCGGGAGCCAAGGTGAAGGGGGCTAAAGCCTTGCTTGTAGGAGATGGGCAGCCCGGATGCGTTTATGAGGGTTTGTTTATCAGAGAGCTGGGCAGTGTCAGAACTCTGCGAAGACTGGCAGCAACACCATCGCCAGCCCTGTGGAAGTTCTGTCCGGGGCCACCCCTCTGGTCGGTGGCAGAGGTGGTCGCAGGGTTTCACGGGGCAGGTGGGGTCCTGGTGAGACCGAGGCGTGGGCTCCAAGGCATCCTCTCGTCCGCAGGTCAGGTACAGTGCGGGCAGGTGCACTGCCGGCTGCCTTACACCGCGCCCCCCGTCCACCTCAAAGCCGACATGGATGGGCCGCTCTCCAATCGGGGCGAGAAGGTAAACGCAGCCAGGAGGGCTGTGGGCGGGTCGGGGCCATTGTGCCGGGCGTGGGTGCTGGTGCTCCTCATCACGAGCAGCGCCAGGCCCCGTCGGAGCAGAGCCCCTCTGCCCAGCACACTCGAGCCCCACTGCACTCCTGGGCAGTCTCTCCGGCGGCCCCACATTCTGCTGCGGGGTCATGCCAAAGGCCTCTTTGCAGCCCCAATAGGGGGTGGTGGTGGTCTCTTGCTCAGATTGGTGAATCGAGTTATTTTGTGCCCATCGTGTGCTTCCTCGGCCCCCTCGCTCTCACGCCTTTCCATTTCTGTCTGTTGGAAGCGAGTCTGCAGCTGGGGGCGGGGGCAGGTAGCAGGTCACAGATGACCTTGGTCTGCTTTGTGAGTCCTGGCCTCCGGCTGTCTAAAGCATTAGGACCGAACGTCCAGAAGGGGCCTCGGCCTCACCCCTCCAGGCTGGGAAGCTGTTTCCCGGCTCTGGGACCCTCTCCTCAGTCTTTCTACAACTCATAACGCGGTTGAAAGAGGATGCAGTGGCTGCGGGGTGGGGGGGGCTGCAGGGGAGTAGCCCCCACCTCCCTCTCAGCTCCAAGCCACCTCTTCATTAACCTTGAAAGCCAGGCCTCTAAGACAGCCTCTCATTTTAGAAATAGGGAAACTGAGGTCCAGGTAGCGCCAGGGCACATGGGCTGAAGGAGCAGCTGTGCATCTATTCATTCACTTAATCCTTTATCAGCCCACATCTGCTGTTCCGACTCACGTGTCCGCAGCCCCGAGTCAGTTTCCAGGAGCACAGAGATGAGGACAGCTTGGTCCGTGCCCGTGAGGAGAGTCCAGGGGGACGGCACAGGCCGCCGTGGCTCTCCAGGATCCTGGGCCATTTAACATGACAGGCACACACACAGGCTTGGGGGCAAAAGCAGTGAGAGATGGGCTCGGGCTGCCAGGTAGAGGAGTCCCGACTTTGTCCCGGGGTCTGGAGAGCTCCTTCAGAGGCATCACTGTAGAGAGGTCCTCAGGTAGGCCCAGCAGGGGTGTGGGCCATGAAGAGAAGGCCAGGGCCTTGGGGCTGGACGCGTCCTCGGGTGCCATCCAGTCTGGTAGAGCGGGGTCTTGGTATACTTCAGAATCACAGGGTGGGCGGGGGGCGTGTGAAGATCCAGAGCCTCTCCTTCAAGAGCTGGCAGGAGGCCAGGGGTGGGGCCTGGTTCCTGGGAGAGTATTGCCCTGTCCGTGGGATTCTGGTGGGCAGCAAGGGGCAGGGGCCACTCCTCCCAGACAGCCCCTCTTACTTCACTTCCTGTTGCGCACCTACTGTGTGCTGGGCTCAGTGGGAAAGCCTATCATGCAGGGGTGCTGGCCCTAGTGGAACAGATGCGTTTGTGAGTAAATGATAGCACTCAACGCAGCGTCCTGTGGAACCCCGGGATGGGCGAGCGCGCCTGGGACACATGCAGCCTCGCAGTGAGAGCAGGTGTGGGTTGAGCAACTGCCCTGTTCATAGCAGGTGCTTTACGCACCCTGTCTGACACCTTCCAAACCCTGCATGGGCGTAAGGATCGCTTCCTTATGGGAAAGACAAGGAAGCTAGCTGAGGCTCAGAAGGACATGACTTGTCCGGGGCGGCAGCAAATCTGCTGGATGCTGAAGCCTGCACAGTTCAGTACTCCCTTCATTCTGTGCAGCACTTTATAGTTCCCATGGTGCCCTCTCTGGCCTCCCCCTCACACCTTCCCTGGGAGGAGGACTGTGCGTGACTCTGCCTCACACCTGCAGAAGCCGAGGCTCAGACCGAGCAGTGAGGCCAGGGCTCTCACCATAGGCATGGGTGGGTCCAGCCGAGGGTTGCCCCTGGCCCAGGGGCTGCATGGCAGTTGGCACGGTCCTGCCCTCAAGGACCATGTAGCTGAGAACAGTAGGCGAGCGGCCACCCCCGAGGGTGACAGGACCGCTGCAGGGAGGGCTGCAGCCTTGAGCACCTGGAAAAGCGAGTGATGAGCTCTAGGGGAGAAGCAGGGGACGAGAAGGGATTCCACATGGAGAGAAGAACATGTTTGGAGGCGAGGGGAGAGCTGGGGGGAGCTGGGGGCAAGGACCTTAGAGTGTTTCATGTGGCCGAGTCCCAGCACATGGGTGATGCTGACAGATGTCAAATAAGCATGGGCTGGGACCACTGAACCCCGCGGGGCCGTGGGCTTTATCTGGAGGGCAGAAGGGAGCCTGGGGCCTTGCGAGGGCTGGGCGCAGCCCCTGGAGATGAGCCCTTGTCTCCCAGATGCTCAGCTAAGCTTGCAGTTGTGTCTGGCTCAGCGAGAAGGGTGAGCCGGCCAGGCCAGGCAGTGTTGGTATGGAAGACTTCTGGCCCTGCCTTTTGCTACTGAGCCAGAATTCTCTCTTGTTGGGCCATGTCTCTAAGTTCACATCCAGCAGCTCCGCAGAAGTCTCTCTCCCTCCTTCAGGACCTTCCTCCTTCCCACTGCCACTGCCAGGGCTTCCTGCCAGCTCTAAGGGGACCTTTTCTGTCCACAACTGGCCAAGTCCCTGGGGCCCAGTGGGCTGTCTGTGGTCAGCGCAGGCCTGTATGGGCATTCTCCCCGTTCCTCCAAGCCTGAGCCAGCCTAGCTATGGGGAGCCTCGTGCTCTGGGGTGGGCCCTGAGCCCCCTCATCAAGATCAGCCTGGCCTGGCCAAGAGAACGGCTCTTAGCATTCGGGGCAGCACCCTCGCCTTCCACCCCATCATAGTTTGGCCACATGCGCCTGTAGTCTCCAGAACCACATTTCTTCCTGTCCTTGTCTCCTAACCCCATGCTTTCAGAGCTTGGAAGGCAGAAATCAGGGCCAGGTGCTCACTGATGAGAAGGAGCGACTGAAGCCCTTCCCTCTTGAGAGTGTTATTCTTAAGAGCCCAAAGCTGGGCATCCCTGGGTCTGGGAGAACATGCCTGAAGAAGGGAGAGGCCAGGCTGTGGGCACTCTGGAGTCAGGCCAACTCTGAGTCCCAGCTCTGCCCCTGCTCACGGTGAGTCCTGGGAACACAATTAGCTTCTCTGAGCTCAGCACTTGCATCAGCAAAATGGGCATCATGATAGTTCCCACCACTGAGAGTAAATGCAGTAACATCTGCAAGTTGCCCAGCTCAGGGCCTGGTCGCAGAAGGTGCCCATGCGGGCTGGTTATTCTTATTACCGTCACAGAGATAGTCGTCGCGGCTTTCCTCACGGGCTCCAATCTGGGCAAGGGACATTCTGATCTGGAAACAGAACAGCCATAGGGCTGTACCCACTTGATGTCCCGGCACCCCGTGAAAAGGCACATCTCATTGACTAGACAGCCGGTCAGCCTTGACCTGGGCCTCAGGGGACTGGCATGGCGGCTGCAATGAGAGATCAGCTGGGCATGCTGGTTGGAAGGGGAGAGGGGAAGGGGCAGACAGTCTGATGGTTCATGGTGTGTCAGACCTGACACACACCTGCCTGGGCTTTGTGAAGACTTGGGGCAGTTGAAGTTCCGGGCCCGTGGCCTGGTGTCTAGGCCCCCAGGGCACTGCTGTCGTGGTGGCCCTGGACTGTGGAGGCGTTGCGATAATGACACCTGGCTCTGCAGCCAGGCCTGGGTCCAGCAGGCCTGGTGTAGACCCTCTGAGACTCCGAACCTGCACAGTGGACGCCTCCTGCGTGGCATGACTGGAGGCTCTGTGGCCAGGGCCAGCATCTCACTCAGCCTCCCCATTTTTAGGAAGAGGTTTCATCGCCCCTTTTTTTTCAGCTGAGGAAACGGGCTCTAGGGATGAAGTTGCCTGTGGCACATAGGTGGCAGAGCTGGGATTTGAACTCAGGTCTGGACCCTGAGCCACCCTCGTTTTCCATGGCTTTGAGGACTTTGAGGGGCTGCCTGATGGGGCAGCACCCCAGCTCAGTCACCTCCCCGCCCTCCTGTTGCAGGTCATCCTTTTTCAGTACTAACGCTGCCGGCTCTTCCGCATCCGCCCGCGGGCGCCCCACAGCTGCCCCTCAGCCGCTGAAATCCAGTGTCTGAGCCGCCTCCAGGGATCCACCCGCTCCACCTTCGCCCCTCGTCCGCCATCCTGCCCGAAGCCAGCCGGGCCCCCGTGCCTGGCCTTCCCCTCTTCTGCTGAGACTCAAACCCGCCAGGAGCACCACAGAGAGTCCCCCTCTCGGAAGGCAGACTCCCCGAAGCTGGGAATCAGAGTGAAAACAACGGCCTGAATTTTCCACTTAGACGGAGTCATCTTCAACTTCAGCTGATTCCAATAGCAAAAGGCCGAGCTGAATTGTGCGATGCCAACAGCCTTCACATTTACAGGTTTTCTTTCTGCCCACATTGGCCTTTATTTACTACTTCCTTGGAACCATCTCTGAATTCTGAATAGCCGGCAACCCCCCCAATGTTATCCACTCTGTTGCTTTTGTCTGGAAAACTCTACAGTGTTTGTGGGATGTCCCCAAAGGAGAGCTATGTTCTAATTTTATCATTTCCATCTGTCTGGTTATGTCAAGTTAATTCAGAGAGAGAAGAGACACTGACCAACCCTGAGGGGCCCAATAGGGCAGAAATGGAGGCCTGCCCAGACCAAGAGGTGGGGGCATAGGTGGGGCCTGGAAGTGGGGTGGGGACAAAGGCCCCCCCTTTGGTTTAGAGATCAAGAAGGACAGGGCTCATTGGACTGGGAAAGACACTAGCCATTTTAGGGAGAGGAAAGAGAAAATCAGGATGGGGAGGGGAGGCCCTAGTCCCACCTGCCATCCAGCATCTACTATGTGGAGACATAGCAGAGATGGTGTTGGACAAGGTGATGACGTTTTTGGACGTCTGGGCTGGTTAGGATCAGGGACCGTTTTGGGCTACTTGTTGACTCCTGATAGTGGTGCTTAGGCGAGGTCTTCTTGGGGGGGACTACTCTTGGGGAGCTGGGAATGGAGCCCTGGGAAATGTCAGTGAGAATGTTCATTCTGGACCCCTCGCTGAGTGGAGAGAGGGTGTCTGCTGCCTAGTGAGTGTGCAGGTCTCCAGCGCCGCACTGGGCTTCCCACCAAACCTGCCCCAGCTGGCCCCACCCCCTCCCAAGAACAGCGGCCAAACAGCTGTGTTCACATCCACACTAGCCTGCTGCAACTCCTCCATCCCAAACAAAAGGGCTTGGGCTACACAAGACCATGATTTATGTTTTCAGGGGATGCCCCGTTGTCCTAAGCTTATCTTGTCACTTTAGAAAAACTTGATGTCCTGATGCATTTCCCACTAGGGGCTGCTAGAAAGCGCTTTAGCCCAAATCCTCCTTCCTGCTTTGGTTAACCCGATCTGTTGCTTCTGGAAGGAGACTCTAGGACTGGGAAAGCAAGTTCATGGTACATATGTATCGGCTGTCCCTCTTTTGCCCATGGCAGACATCACAAATCAAATGCAGCACTCTTTCTCTCTGAGTCTGGATAAAGTTTCAGAATTCAAATGCTTGCAGCGGGCACTTAAAAGGAAAACCTGTGCGCCATCTTTGCTCTGGGACCCAGAGGAGGGCTAGACCTGGGCGCAGCCCAAGAAGGGAACCTGCTTACTATCCCTCCCGAAGATGGCTCTAGCTGGCTCCGGGCAAAGAGAAGGCTCTACTCAGCATGTGGTCAGTACCGCTCAGTTCAGAACTCATCCAGTGAATAAGGTCACCCGGCCCGGCACTGGGTGCTGATGTTAACAGGAGCCACTTGGCCTGATCCCTGGCTTTGGGAAGCTCTAATCTCTCCTTTGATTTTTGCTCCCGATGATCCAATGTGCAACCATGTGGTAAGTGAGCAGCCGAGCCCTGCCCGGGGTCACCCAGTGCCCACTCTGCCTTGAGCCTCCCCCCAGGGTCTGTTCCTCACGTGGATCACATGGTCGTAGCATGTTGCAGTTCAGACATGTCTCCACTAGCCTGTTAGAGCAGCCTGGGAACGCACAGGCCATCAAGACTATTTATTTAAATACAAAACAAAAGGGGGAACACACACACGGAAAAAAAATTGTAAGCACTTTTTTGTAAAACCAATGTCTGTTTTGTTACATACCTTTCATGTTGTGCTTTGTAAATGTCTTATTTGTGTAATAAATAAAGTTAATGCAAGTAGAAGTGCTGGCACTTACATCCAGAACATGCTGGAATTTCATTTCTTTCCTGCACCCTGGCTAAGAACTCAGGCCCCTGGCGTCTGGAATATGTGGGCTGCTGGACAGTGCAGTGCTTGTTGGTCAGTGAACTGAGTGTCACAAATTTCGTCTAGGCTGCGTGGGGCCGCCCTCTCGGAGCGCGCACTCCCTGCTGGGTCCCGGGCTGGCTCTTGGCCAGCGAGAAGGCCCAGCGGGTCTGCCCGAGATCACACCACAGAGGGACCCTTCTAATGTGCTGAGAGGCAGGCATGGGGCAGGGTGGGGGCACTGGAGTTGGATCCTGGCAGATGAGTTCACCGAAGGGGCGCAAAAGAGGTGGTGCTGGAGGGTCAGGGAGGAGGCACAGAGGAGCTTGTTTGGGAGACGGGGGAGATCTGATCCTGTGAAGAGAAAGGAATGTGTGGGACAGGAAACAGGGCTGCAGCCACAGCCAAGTCTGGGTCTTACGCTGGCCTTGCTGGGTGCCAGAGCCGCCACATCACCTCGGGGGAGAGTGCATCACTGTGCTGGTGGGCGAACTTAGTGGCAGGACAGTTTGTTCAAACCAAAGCTGGAGGGAGAGTAGGGGAGCGGCTCTGTCAGATGCAGAGGCCCCTCCAGCTGCCCCCTTGTCTCCCCACCGCACCCCCTGGCCCTGCAGAGTTGCTCGGAACTTCAGCTCAGGGTGTATGTGGTCAATGCCCCTGCAGGTCCCTTCTTAGTAGTTTTTTTCCTGTCCCACTCGACCCCCTGTCTGTGCCCTCCTGCTCTTCTAATCCACTTATTACATGTTGATTCAGCTATATGTGTATCTTTGAAAAAAGTCTCAGCTGCGGGTATGTGTGTGCATTTCTTTACATGAATATACTTTCTGTTTTCAGAACAGTTTGGAAACCCTTGATGGAGCTCAACTCTATCTTTCTCCCAAAGTGACTTTGCTTGGAAGGGAGAGGTGACCCCCAAGATCCCTCCATGGCACAGACGAATGGGTCCCAGTCTCCCTTTGACTGGTTCTGTCCCCGCATGCCACCCATGGGTCCTTAGGTCTGCCCCTGCAGACCTTGGGCGGGCCCTCCCAGGCCTGCCTCCCTCTGCGGCAGCTCTTGTGAACCAAGGGCCTAAGTACAGGGCGGTGGGGGTGGGGTCTGCAGGACTCAGCAGCCTCTTAGGAGGAACAGTGATGCAAAGATCTAGGCTGCTCGCAGCCCAAGTGTGGCCCTGAAACAGTTACTCTTCTGGTTTTCAGCTGACACCAGTGAGCTCTGGCAGCAGTTTTGAGGAACAATTATTCTGCAGGCACAGTTAAAGTATTCTTTAAAGCGAGCACAGAGTAACCTGCTAAGTGCGTGCTCCTTGTACCGTCTACCTCATTCAACCCTCACAGCTCCCCTATGCTTTGAAGCATCATTATATCCTTTTTACACACGAGGACACTGAAGCTCAGAGAAGTGACTCATCCAAGGTCACATGATACTGTGGTCAAGCTGGTATTTGAGCACAGCTGTATATGATGCCAGAACCTGCTCTTTCTGTGGCACCACCCTGACTGTGCATGGGGGTAAGCTCAAACGGGGGAGCTGCCAGGGGAGAGGGTTCTTAGGTAGTCAGCTCCGTCCTACAGCTGTGAGTCTGGGCACGGCCACCCCATCCTACTGCCCTGCGAGCCCAAGACTGGCGAGGCAGGAACTTGATATAGGTCAAACAAACAAACGAACAAACGCATAGCTGGACTTTGTCCTCAGAAGGACTTGGATTCAAATGCTGCGTGACCTAGGGCCAGCCACTCAACCTCTCTGAATCCCACATTCTTCCACCGAGGATGGGGACAAGGCAATGCTTAGCCCTCCCTTTCAAGCCACGGGGAGGAACAGAGAAACGCACTCTGCACGTGTTAGTTGCTCATTTAGTTACAGAGATCGGTCATCATGAGGTGGTGATTCTCAAACTGCCAGATACTTAAACACTCAGGCGTGGAAAGCTTGCGAGATGCCATTCCCAGAGATTCTATGAGCAGTTCTAGGGCTCCAGGAATGTCTAGTTTATAGTTTTCCCAGGTGATTCAGATGCAAGGGAAATAAAAATACTGCTCCAAGAAATTATTCAGGAAAAGTACACTTGGGGGCAACTCGCCGCAGAAAACCTTTATTCCTGAGTCACAGTCAGGTTCTAGAACTCCATCCTCTGCCAGGCCGGCCGGGGCCCAGCGATGCAGAAGGAAACCTCTGGCAGAGACAGCAGAGCTTACAGCTGGGTCCTGTGGCCCACAATCTCGTCCCAGCCCTTCCGGCATGTCCGGACGATCCACTCGTGCTCATCGTCATCTGCAAGGGAAGAGGAGGGGGCAGGTCATACATGGTGCTCATGGGGCTTTCCCTGCCCTGGGAGACCCCCAGGTGGGGGTCTCAGAACTGGGGTCCACTCTAGGACAGGGGTAGGGTGGCCTTTGTGGCCAGTCTCTTTAGCTCTGTGTTAGGTGGTCAGACCTGTGTATGAAAACCAAATCCTTCAGTTGCCCGTGGAGGCCAGGTCTGGGGGAAATTGGACACAAAAGGGCTTGCAGTGTGTGGAGGCCGCTGATGGACGCTGTTCAGCCCACCATCTGCTCTGTGCCAGGCCCCTCGGCGGACTGACGTTATTTTTATTTTTTCCCTTTATCCCCCCAACCTACACTCAGTTCCCCCCACCCTCCCCACCATGACAGGGGCCCATTCTAATGATACGATACATACCCCTAAAAATGCAGCTCTGTAAAACATGTATTGTTGTTTTGTGTGCAAATGTGGTTTCAATTTACATAGATGGCATTGTGCTGTGAGTTTCATTGTGTCTTACTCTTTTCACTCAACACTAGACGCTACATTTTCAAGATCTATTCTTGCTGCGACATGTACATCTAGTTCTTTGCTTCTAGCTGCTGCCTAATATTCCACGGTGGGCTTCTGGCATGTTTTCTGTCCACCCTCCCAGTGGTGGACACACAGGTTGCCTTTACCTCCCAGTTTCCAGGAAAAAACTCTGGGCAGACCTTCCTGGATTTCTGGAAGGCCTCCTCGGGCTATATTCCAGGGCGCGGCGGGTGGGTCGGGGGGCACAGAGTCATAAGCACACTGGCCCACTGGGACTCCCACTCTGTGTCTGTGCAGGGGGCCCGAAGAGAACTAGTCCTGACCCCTGCCCCAAACAGTGGTCCTCGGGGGTGGAGGTGCACTTGCCTCCTCTCCTTACCCTGCGCCCAGTGCCTCCCGCAGAACAGATGAGGATGGATTACCCATTTTTCTGGGGAGAAGCTGGTGAGCAAGGGGACTCCCCAAGAGCAGGAAGCTGGACAGTCAGCAGGATCAGATTCCCCTGGCCCGGAACTGCTCCCCTTCTGCACCAAGTCCAGCATCTGGGAGGAGGCTTTTCAACAACCTACTGTGTGCTTCTGCTTTACAAACACCAGCCCTCATTCAGTCTCTGTAAAAACCCAACAGGGTCAGGGAGATCGCCTCCATTTGCAGAGGGGACAAGCTCTGTCCCCCTGTCCACACCAGTGGGATTCACACCAAGGACCATCAGGCTGGGAAATCTTCCCACCCGTGGGCTGACTCTATGGGGACAGAAGGAGCGGCTGTACCCACAGAACTAGCCTTCTCTGTCCTGAACTCACCCCTCCCCTCTTGGGCACCTCTCACACTATTTCTCTGTGACCTAAGGAAAAACTTGCTGCCTTGCTCCCTCTGGCCTCTCAGGACTGTCCTAAGCAGCCAGTGGGCCTCAGTTTCCCCCAGGGAGGCTGCCTGGGACTCTGCGTGGCTGCAACCCCGGGGGCGCCGAGCACGACGGTACACAAGGAGTTAAGCGCTGGTGAAGCCCACTTTTGCCACACCGCGAGCAGCCTGGTTGATAATTACAGTTCTGAAGTCTCCAGGCTATTCGAATCAGTGCAGCTGCAACCTCTTCAGTGGTAACCCCTGAAACCAGACAAACTGGGTTTATTGTGCTGAACCAGTCCTCGGGCCCCTCCCTGATGGTTACAAATTGACAGCAATGGACTTAACAGCCCTCTTCACTACCCCTTTCACTCTACCTGGCTGCACAGCCACCAATTTGAATCACAGATGCCTCCCCGCCCGCAGCTGCTCACCAACCCACCCGCCACCTCCCTGCGCTTCGCCAGAGGCTCCTCTGGCCCTGCCACGCCAGGGTGAGGCCGCTGGAAGCACATTTCATCAATATTTAAAATGGAATTAAACCTGCAGCTTTGATTAATGCCTCCCAGATCCTGGGAGTGATTACTATTTTGCAAATTGCGATTGTTGGAATATGTTAATATGATTGTCTGAGAACATCTTCACCTTCTCGGATAATTTCCCCCCCACCCTTTCTGGCAAGAGGGGAGGGGGGAAGGGGAGGGCAAAGGATGGGAAAAAACACCCCACAAACTCTTTAATCATTTGTAAATTATTACCCTCAGCACAATTGCCCGTGGTTCAGAGGGGAAGGAGAGGGAGATTTCTGGTTTGGTGCATTTATCTGGAAAAGTTCTAGGCCCCCATTGGTTCAGTAATTCCTCTCTGGGACACAATTCCAAGGGAATGATCTGTTTGTCTCCGTACTATTTAGAATCAAGAAAACGGAAATAACCGACATTTCTAAAAGCAAGAGCATGATGACTTTGCCACAGTTCATTCATTGAACAAATGATTTTGAGACACCCACTGTGTGTGAGCATCAGCTAAGCTGGGGAAACAGGGGAGGCCCTAGGGGATACTTAGCAGCTATTGAAAAGAATATGGTTTGAAGGCTACAAAGCAATATAGGGGGCTGTTTTTGATATGATGATGATAATAATTAAAAAAAAAAAAAGGTGGGGAGAGACAAGCACCAAAACTTCACAGATAGAGTCATCCATACAGTTTGTGCCCAGAGGAAACATTAAAGATGCCAAATCAAAATGTGAGTAATTGTCCACTCTGGACATTGGGACTAGAGAGGCTCTTCTGTTTGGGGTCTTTCCCAAATCTGTCATTAAGGTGTTATCGACAATAGAAAAAATGAAATTAACTATTGGCTTCTTTCTTTTTTATTTATTTCTTTATTTGTTTATTTGTTTGTTTGTTTATACAAGCACTGGGCATAGTCAGAAGCGCGGGAGGGTGAGAGAATTCACCAGAGCCAGAGCGGGGAGCAGAGCAGGCAGAAGGACCGAAGTACACTGCTGGGGGGAGCAGCGGGCGGCAGGAGAGGTCTGCGCGCCATGCGGGACCCTCCTCCGGTGGCCGGGGAGCAGCCGGGGATCGAACTGGCGCCGCAGAGGCCGCAGGCAGCTTCGCAACCCAGCGCTCAACCGCTGCGCCACCGGGGAGGCCCTCTTTTTTTTTTTTTTTTTTTTTTTTAATTTATTTATTTATACAAGCTTTGAGGTACAGGCCAGAGGTGCAGGAGGGTGAGAGAATTCACCAGAGACAGAGCGAGGAGCAGAGCAGGCAGACTGACCGAAAGCACTGCTGAGGGGAGCAGCGGGCGGCAGGAGAGGTCTGCGCACCATGTGGGAATCTCCCCTGGCCGGCCAGGAATCGAACCGGCACTGCAGGGGCCGTGGACAGCCTCACAGCACTGTGCTCAATCCTCTGCGCCACTGGGGAGGCCCTATTGGCTTCTTTCTTACCCTCCAGTTTAACACGTTGGGAATTTCATGCATCTGATAATTGAAATAAGATCTCTCTAGATTCCTAGAAACATCGACTGGATTCCTGGACTTCTGAAAAAGGGCAAAGGCCCAGCAGAAAAGTATTGGTAAAATGCCTAAAGATCATTGAATAGATCCGTCTCCCAGAAGAATTCCACAGAACTTATGTGGACATCTTGCGCTCGGGAGGTGGAACCTTGTTCCTCACGCCTTAGGTGTGGGCTGTGCGAAGTGGCTTTGGCCTAGGAGGACAGCAAAGAGAGAGAGGGTAGAAGAGCCCCTTCTGGTGGGGAGACCTGGCCCAGCACCTCAGCCAGGTGACCCCGTGCAAGGCGAACCGGGGTCAGCCCTGTGGATGGTGGGTACCCTTAATGGGAGGTGATGACCATGGCCTTGACCTCTGTGGTTTTCCTCCCAAAAGCCTATCATTCCAGCCTAATCGTGAGAAAACACCAGAAAAACTCCAGTCAGGGGACGTTCTACAAAATACTTGACCAGACCTCAAAAATGACATCCAGACAGGGCCTCCCTGGTGGCGCAGCGGTTGAGCGCTGGTTTGCGAAGCTGCCCACGGCCTCTGAGGCGCCGGTTCAATCCCCCGCTGCTCCCCGGCCACCGGAGGAGGGTCCCACATGGCGCGCAGACCTCTCCTGCCGCCCGCTGCTCCCCTCAGCAGTGTACTTCGGTCCTTCTGCCTGCTCTGCTCCCTGCTCTGGCTCTGGTGAATTCTCTCACCCTCCCGCGCTTCTGACTGTACCCAGTGCTTGTATAAATAAATAAATAAATAAACAAATAAATAAATAAATCTTTAAAAAAAAAAAAACTTAAAAAAAAAAAAATGACATCCAGACAAAGAATTCCTGAGAGATGGTCACAGCCTAGAGGAGCCGAAGGGGGTCAAGCCCTCTAAATGTAAGAGGGGGGTATGGTGTCCTGGGTGGGATCATGGACCAGAAAAAAGAACATTCGGGAAAGAGGAAACCTGAAAGAGTGGGCTCTCGTTGGTACGAATGTATCAGTCAGTATTCTTCATGCATTGTAACAAATGCACCCTACAATGAAGATGTAATAGGGGTGCTGGGGTGGGGGGGTTACTGGGAACTTTCTGCACCATGTTTGTAATAATTCTGTCAATCTGAAATTTGTTCTAAAATAACTCATTTAGTTTAGAAATATACACAAATCGGGCGAGCGCTCTAAAAGGTGAGTTTGATCATATTCTCTGAGAGGAGCAGAAAATTTTTCCCACCCAACCATGCAAACCACAGTGGTTCACACTCTCTCTCTCTTCTGCCCCCACACACCACGACCCATGAGCCGACACTTCTTTGCACACTTCTTTATTTGTTCTCCTCTCTCTTCATAGACTGTCAGCCCCCACGGCAGGGACCAAGTCTCCTTGTGGCTCCCTGGCCCCAGCATACGGTAGGTACCCAAGACATGATCTGTCAGCTGAAGTCTTGCCGTGACTGCCATCAGCAAACATTCCCCGAGCAACTCCTTTACCCAGATCTCAGTTCAGTGTCACTGCCTCAGCTCCCGGGTCTGTTCATATCCAGCCGCAGTCCCTCTTCATTTTACCTTCTTCACAGCTTATGCTTTGCGCTGCAGTTTTATTGTTTAATCAGAAGGTTTCATTCAAACTGCAAGCTTCCTTGAAACGGGGAGCCTTGTCTGCTTGTTCACCAGGGTGTCAAATGAGTCAATCAACAAGCCCAATCCTGTGCCCAGTGTGGGGGACAGAGGGGACTGAGGCCCAGGAGGGGGCACTGACCACAGGCCTGGCTCAGACACTCCTGAGATTTAGGGTTGTCTGCCTCCAGGGCAGAGAGATTTCTTTGGACCTTGCTGAAGCTTTGGACCTTGCTGCCACCTGCATATGCTTCCCGGCCCTCCTCTACCCCTCACCGGATCCAGGCTGTGAGAACCAGGCCTCTTGTAGAGAAGAAAAGGAGTTTGCTCTGAGAGGCCCCAGATTAGACCTTGAGCACCCTGTTGAGAAGGTAACCTTCTCCTTGACGCTTTTCCTCCAGATAAGATCTGCCTCCCTTCTAGCCTGCCTGCCTCCACAGCCTCCTCACACAGATGCCTCACCTCTGCAGTCCCCCTGCTCACCAGTGCCTCTTGGCCTTTGCACATGCTGTTCCTCAGAGGGAAGGGAACACCCTTCCATTCAGCACTGCTTTGGCTGCAGGACCTCTCAGGGTTCAAGAAGAGCCCCAGACACTTCCCAGTTCTGGGCCTTCATGACTATAAAAGTGGAGAAAGGCCCACATGAGAGTGTAACAATCATGGGATATTTCAAACATGTACACTTGACAAATGAGTGCTTTTTTTTTTTAAAGATTTATTTTTATTTATAGAACTGGGGTACAGGCCAGAGTCGCGGGAAGGTGAGAGGATTCACCAGAGACAGAGTGGGGAACAGAGCAGGCAGACGGACCGAAGGCACTGCTGAGGGGAGCAGCGGGCAAAATAGGAGAGGTCTGCTGTGCCATGTGGGATTCTCCCTGGCCAGCCAGGAATCGAACTGGCGCTGCAGAGGCTGCGCCACCGGGGAGGTCCGACAAATGAATGCTTTTAACACAAACAACCACAGGTAACAGAAGTGTGTGATTCCAGGGTTTCTTTCAGAGAAATCCATATCCACAGTGCGCCCAGAGTGGGTGGCCAGGAAAGGGGGTGAATCTAGAGTTGTCTGATGAACTGGGTCATCGATGACCCCTCGTGGACGTGTATGGCCAAGGCCCAGTGTCCTGGCTACTCATGGCCCCTACCTGGACGCCACCTCCCCTAACCCAGGCCAAGGTCATGGTCACCCTCACAGCCTGGAGCAGCCATGACTGATTCACTGTAAGCACAGATCTGGTACTTAAGGAGAATTTAATAAATACATGGTGAGTGGATGAATAAAGACATATCAATTTGGGCCCATAAAAGCAATAGGCTTACCCTGTGGGATTTGGACAAAGGAGGAAGAATTTCTTCCCCGCCCTCAGCAAACGCAGCTCCTGAGAGGGCAGAGCAGACATGTCAAGCACAAGGCCAAGGCCGGGCCGCTGTTTCCTTTTGTGTCAAGGTCCTGGATGGAGCAGCCCTACCGCACAGCGGGAGGGGCTGTCTGGTTCATGCCTGAGTACTAACCACGCTCAGGGTGCTCCCAGCCCTGTGGCCTGGGGCCGGCCTCCTGGTGAGGGCGGGGTGGGGGGCAGGCCTGCACAGGCCGGGGACAGGCCTGGGTCACCAAGGGTATCACCCGCGCCGTCTCCCGGCGGGTGCAGTGCTGGGGGGAGAAGAGACCCTGAAAATCACATAACAGCCGGGCTGTGTTCCTCCCCACAGCTGGCAGGAGCTGCGGGGCAGGACTGCGGAGAGATGGGCTTTGTGCCTGGCGGCTGAGAGCTGGGACACCCGGGGTGAGCGGGCCTGAGTCTCTCCGGGGCTCCTTTCCTCATCTATGAAGGGGCCTGCCTGGAAGGTTTCCTGGGAGCATCAAGTGAGAACATTCCTGAAGAGCGCTAGCTGTGCAGGAAATGCCCAAGTTGTCTTTGCAAAGTGGGACTTCAGGGCCCTCGATGAACCTGCCAGCCACTTGCTGGATGGTCTTAGACAAGCCACTCCCTCGCTCTGAGCTGGCTCTGGTCTGTACGGGCTTTGCCAGACCTCCCGAGGAAGGCAGAGCGAGGACAGCCATGATGAAGGGCACTAGGTGGGCACCAGGAAGGGAGAGCCAGGGGGTCTTTCATTCCCAGATGCCTCCTAGAAAGCATTCTCCAGGGACTCGCTCAGATTGCCCCTGGGACCTCTGGTTCCCGTGGGGAGGGGGGAGCCAGAGGAGGAGGCCTGCAGAGGATCATAAGGCTAGAGGCCAAGAGATCAATGAGCTCAGCTAATGATTTTTGCTCAAAGGGCGGTGGGCAGGCCGGGGCAGGCCAGCCCAGTGAGGGTAAGGGGCAGATTCAGTTTGTCGGCACCCACAAGCCTGGCTCTGCTCCTTCTTGGCATACCTTGGCAGCCAGTACACCTGGGGCGCACTCCTGTGTGTGTGAAGTGG
The DNA here is from genome assembly GCF_014898055.3 of Talpa occidentalis. Lineage (NCBI taxonomy): Eukaryota > Metazoa > Chordata > Mammalia > Eulipotyphla > Talpidae > Talpa > Talpa occidentalis. The sequence goes on along the minus strand of NW_023605083.1, from coordinate 39,994,226 downwards.
GGGAGCTGGGTGGGGACTGGAAGAGGGAGGAGACCAGGATGAAAGGCTCCTAGCCTGGGGCAAGGGGATGGGGCTCAGTGGGCTGAGCTGGGGCACTGCCTGTCTCCCTGAGAAGAGGGTCACGTTTCTCCCCCCCACAGATTGTCCCCCTTGAGGATGAGGGGGCTAAGGCTTAGAGGGGTGAAAGGACTTGGCCCCTTGGAGGGGGCGGGCCGGGAGTGCAGGTGTGAGTGCTGCTTCCTGAGGCCGTGTGTCCTGCACAGATGTGGCGTGCGAGACTCTGCCTGGGCGCCAGCGTGTAGAGTGTGTGATGTGTGTGTGCGAGGGGCTGAGCTGTGGAGTGTGTACTCATGGGGTATGTGTGGGAGTGAGTCCCTCAAGTTTTACTTTGTGTGATGAGAGGCTGAGGGAGGGGCCCATCTGCCCCTCCACCCCACATAGCCTGGGGCTCACCCAGAAGGCCGGCCTTGCCTGGCTCTGGGGATGAAGGCTCTGCCCTGACACTGTCCTCCTTTCCTGGGGTCAGGGCCCCTCTCAGCAGGTTCCTGGTGAACTCTGGCTCATGGCTGGGGTGGGAGGTGCACAGCAAACCAGGTACTCCAACCTGTGAGCAGGTACTGCCACCACAGCCTGGCCATGCCCTCTGTGCAAATGCAGGTCTATGTGAGCTGGTGGGTAGGGCCAAGGCCCCAAAGGTAGCCGGTGCCCACAGTGAGGGTGGTAACGCCCGGGCAGCCCTGGCATACCTCCTCACAACAGAGAGGCTTTGAACTTTGCTGCAGTGTTCTGGCCACAGGCCCAGGCCACGCCATCACCGATATTGAGGTCATGGCCCAGGCAGAGCCTGCCCTCAGCAGGAGGGGGACTGTGGGGCTGCCCTTGCTTCTCCTGGTAAAGGAGCATCCTCTGGGCTCATGGGTGGGGGGCTGGGGTGAGTTAGACCAACTGCTTCAAGCACTGGGAACTAGACGTGCAGGGCCTAGCACCCACAAGCTTTTTTAAGGCTTATTCAAAGAAGCTGGGAAAAAATGACTGACTCTAAACTACAAAAAGGGAAACTGAAATTAATAAATGTTGTAATTGATGCATTCAGGCATAATTATTAAATTTAGAAATAAAAATAATTTATTGCACTTGAAATCAATTTGTAAGCTTGGTTTCCTCCTTTTGCAAGAATTCTCCAGCAGGCACATGGCCCTCCAGAAATCACAGCCAATTGTTCAAAGACTTGTAGTCACACAATTTACCAAGCAAAGTTTCAAAGATCCTTTCAAAGTTTTAACCGCAAAAAGAAATTATATTTCATGTGGGAGTGTGGATACATTTTGCTTTAATATGTTGAAAGGGCTGGGGTGAGGCCTCCGGGGTCAGATTTAGGGCTGGGTCAGGGCGCGGGGTGAGTCAGGAAGATGGCTGCCTGGGACAGGAAGCACCTCGGGTGCAGGCGCCTGATCTCATACGACCCTCACGGCCACCCCTGCCCAGGGCCCAGCTGGTGTTGTCGCAGGTGGGAGTTTTAGGTAAAGCTCGCACGGTCATAACGACCCTGGGGACTCTCTTAACAAGGCTCCATGTTGCAGAAGGACGTCCCACTAAGCGCCACACAGCCTGTCTCTGACACTATTGGTGCAGCGAGTTCTTCCCGCTGCTGGGGTGCAGAGGCATTCCAGCATTTCCTTAAATGTGGAACCATCCTGTGTATGGCCAGTGTCCACACGAAGGAGGCATCCAGGGAGGAGACCAATTTTTTCACGTCTTCCCATCAAGTGAGACGCGAAGTCGCCAACACCATTCTGCTCCCCTTCGCCCCACTTACACTTTTGCGGCCGGCATCATCGGACATCGAAACGTCTGCCTGATGCCTAGCCACGGTAACGGGCAGTTCGGAGAAGCCAAGGACCGAGGCCAAGGTTACTTGGCTGGCTGCGCCCCCTTCACCACCTGCCCCATGTCCCTTGCTCGTCTGCCTGTCCCTTCTGCCTCTGCTCTCCTGCTGTGTGCGGACAATGGACTGCAGGAGACAGGGCTGCCAGTTGGGACCTCCTCCAGCTGGGAGATTCTGGGGGCTGAGTTGAGGCTGGGGCGGTGGAGACAGCCAAGAGCGATGCCAGATTTAAGGATCTGCAGAACTCGGTAATAGACCCCAATACGCATAACCCTCAGCGCAGCCTTGCAAAGATCATGCCTTCTCACCGGGGCAGGGACCTGAGGCTCGCAGAGGTGAAGTCCTCGGCCCGGGCTCACTCAGGTGGAGAGGGTCATAGCCAAGTCTGTCTCAGAGATGCAGCCGCCACCATTACATGCTTCCCTGAAAAGCCCTCTGCCACTGCCCTGGCTTTCCTCACTATCTAAAGAACTGATGCCGAGCTCTCTCGCCTGATGTCTCAGGCTGTCTCTGGTCCACTGTGCCCCTCCCTCTGGAATGTCCAACTCCGGCGGACTCCTACTCACCCGTCAAAGCCCAGTCTGGCCATCACTGCCTGAGGGAAGCCTCCCTTGATTTTTTTCCCTCATCCACCAACACACCAGCGGGTCTCTGATGTCCCCTCTTGACATTCCAAGGCCCTGCATCTCTTGGAGTCTTTGCTCATGCTGTTCCTTTCCTTCCATATAACCAAGTCCACCTCTCATCCTTTAAGGCCTAGCCAACCACCAGCTTTTCATCTTCTTGACTCCATCTGGCACACACGTGCTCTTCTCTGTGCTCTCCCACACAACCACACACTGTGCCCCTGGCTTCAGGAGAACATGGCTGGTTTTTTTTTTTTTTTTGAGGGGGGGGGTTTCATGTCTGATATTTCGAATTAAACATCAACATAAACATCACAGGGAATATAGTTATGTCGAATTTCTTTGCATAGCCTTACTTTTATGGCTTCTGCTATTTGCGTTCTGAACCCCACTTGGAGGGGTGGGAGGCTCACGACAGGCATTTGAGCACTCGGGCGCCTCACATTCGGAGAACACCCAGCCCAGCCCCTGCGAGGGGTGGGAGGGCAGCACACTGAGTCTGGCCCCCAAGAGAGACCCCAGTATCTGCAGGGGCCAGTGAAGGCCTGTGTCTGGCGGGATCTTAGGGGGCCTGAGGCTCCAGGTGGATAAGAAGCGATGAGACTGAAGGGGAACACATCTAGGACAGGGCCTAGGGCTGGACGGAGAGATGGGGGAGCAGCAGACTGCCAGTCCTGGCTTGAAATCAGCACCAAAAGCAGGTGGAGGAGGGCTGTGTGCCAAGGTGACGCTGGCTGCTCCCTTGGGGCCACGAGTCAAGGAGGCCCTGCTTCTCAACCACCAGAGTGGTCCTCCCCCCAAACCCACACATTGGTGAAAATAATCACAGCTGTGACCCTGGACAAGCACTGCTCACCCATGATCTCAATGATGCTCAGCACACCCTGGAAGAAGGCTCCTATTTCTACACTCATTTTTCAGATGAGCAACTGAAGCTCAGAGAGGCTAAGAGGCTGGCTCCATGACACACTGCGGACACGTGGCAGAGCTGGGATCTGATGGCAAATCTGGCTCTAAAGCCCACCCTGAAACCCAGCCAGCCTGCCCTGAACCTGAGGTGGAGCAGGGCTTCCAGCCTGCACCCCAGCTCCCCAGCTTGGGCTGAGGAAGAGAGGGGAGGCTGCTGGTCCAAGGGCTCTGGCCTGCCTCACTTCTATTAAAGCAGACAAAACAAACCATTAGGCCACTGGCCGGCTGACTCCAGCGGAAGGGGGAGCTGTGTCTTCTGCATATCCCCAGGAGGCTGCCACAGGGTGGGGGGCGGGCAGGGGATGGGGGAATACACAGACAGGGCCTTTGGTACTGGCTTGGGGACAGGGGTTGGCAACGGGCAATCCCACAGCGGGGAGGTGGCAAGCGGGGCAGGCTACTATTCCTGGAGCAATGAATGACCTTGGTGGGGCCTCTGGGGCAGGCTGCTATTCCTGGAGCAACGTCTTGGTGGGGCCTCCCATTGGCCTCCAGGCACTGACTCGCCACCTCCGGAGGCGCAGTGCACCTGAGGGCTTCTAGCGGCTGCTCTGGGGAGGAGGCCCATCCATGGCTTTGTCCAGATTCTCAGAAAGGGCTACAGCCACCCTCTCTGTCTGCTTCACAGCATGCCTCTGGGTTCAAATCCCAGTTCCTCCCTTTACCAGCTGCATGTCAGGAAATAACTGACACGCTGTGCCTCAGTTTCCCCATCTGTCAGACTGGGACCCCAGAAAGTTCATGCGCCAGGCTGTGTGAGTCCCTGGCAGAGTAGAGGGCTTCGGTACGCACCCCTGCCCCTCTACCCCTCCTGCTTGAGGCAAACTCCCCCTGCGATCTGTGTGGGCATTTTTTCCGCAGCAACTGTGCGATATTATCCCTCCGCAAAGTCTTCATTACGGCGCTGCTAACAATGCCACGGATGAGGCAGGGAGGCCCCGCGTGCCAGCCTCCAGGTGATTACAACATTTGGGTAAATTGCCTTTTGTCTCCAGGAGGGATGGCGGCGGGAGGGGGCTGTGCGGGAGCCGTGCTCGCCATTTTCCAGAAGCCACCGGGGGAAGCGGCTGGGAGGAGGCGCCGCCAGGCAGCAGCAGTCCCGGCTGGCAGGGGGGAGACTGGGGTGCAGCCCGGCTCAGGGGGACAGGTGATTTGTCCTCTCTGGGTCTCAGGTGAAGGCACCAGAGTCTTGTTTTGTCAGTGGCCTTGAAAGACTCTTTCCTGTTCTCATCTTGTTCTTTTTGAACCAGAGAGTGGGCAGAGAACTACCCAGGAAAAAGAATCACACTGCAATCTGACCCTGGTAGCAATTTGGGGTTCCTTCTTTGCAGGTAAACTCTGGTTTCTCAGTCAGCACCAGCCCACGTGTCCTCTTGGTGACTCTGGGCTGGGCATTTCGCCTCACCTCGGTTTTCTCATCTGTGAAATGGGGGCTATAAAGATGACTATTTTGCAGGGTAACCGTGAGGATCCGATGAAAGAAAACGCAATCTATGAAGTGGTACACCAGTGCCAGGACAGAGCGCTCAGTGGAGACTGGTTATTATTACTCCCCTGGGCTGTTAGCTGAGATAAAATTGAGTCACCTTCGTGCAGCGACAGACCTGCTCCCTCACTGCCATTTTCACGGCAGCATTGTAATTTACTCTAAGAATATACTTTGTATTATTTAATCAGTTCCTTCCCGCTGGACATGTGGGATGTTTCCAGTTTCCAACTATTTAATAATGCCAAAGCAACTTTAGAAGATCATTTCTAGGTAGCTTTTCTAGAGAGGGGAGGGAGGTAGAGAAATACCAGTGTCTGGCCCTGCCAGGCCTCCGTGAACCGGGCATCTGGGAGCTGGCCTGGTAAAGCAGAAAGAGGAAAACCCCTGGAGGTGGATGAGCTTGGGGGGAACCCCACTCCTTACCTAATTTCCTGGAGAAATCCCTTAACCTCACCAAGCCTCAGTTTCCTCAATTGTCAGATACACCTCTGCCCCACCTCTGCCCTCTCAAATGAGTGCCTGGTGCCTGGTGCTTGGCCCACGCTGGTTTTCACCACACTGTCATCTCCAAGTCCTTCGTCGTCCTCTTTCTGGGGAAGTCAGCCGTCACCTCCCAAAGACTCCCAATCACCGGGGGCCGGGTCACTCATAGGACCCCAATCCACACCCTTTCTTCCCATTGTCCAGGGGCGCATGCGAAAGCAGCCTGTGCTCTTGATTTGAAATTCTGTCTGGAACCCACAGGTTCAAAGGCACAGGGGCCCTCGCTGCAAATAATCACTGGTATGCGATGTTTTTAAGAAGCTAAAGCCATTGTTTCTGATTGAAGGCAAGTTGGTGCTATTTTGAAGAGCAGTGCGATTAAGCGGTGGCGTTATCTCCCTAACCACTGGGAATTAGACGCTGTTTGAGAGATTTGTGAGCTCTAGGACATTTGCCAGATGTGCTTGATTCCACATTTCAGACAACAAAGGGGATAATGTTGGCGGGAATCTTCACGGCATTTCTGATGATCAGGGTATTCTCTGAGGATGGTGCTGAGACCTTTCGGGGAAGAATTTCAGCTTTTACATAAACTAATTTGGGATGCTCACTCTGTGTCTTCCACAAAGCAAATTTAGTTCATTGTTAGTTGTATATGTTAAAATGGTTACGAGGGTTTTTTCCTTTGAATATTAATAATGTGCCTTTCATCTGAGACATTCACATGGGGTGTCATTAATTGCGGGGAGGGAGTAAGGATTAGTGGTGCAGTTATTTTGCAAATGACTCCTACTGGTAACGTCGAGGCAAGCAACAGCTCGGTGAAGAGACAACGTGCAAACAGCTCACGCGGCTGGAGCTTATTCTTCCAGAGAGCCTTGAAAGGGGCGCGGAGGAGGGGAAGGGTGAGCGCTAATCTCCCACTCGCCCACCATATTAAGGGTAATTATCCCAAATATCTTCAAATGCCTCCTCATTGGCCTGCCGTGTGTGTAAAGGGCCCTTTGCCAAATAAGGTAGCGTCTCATTTTGGGGACTGTGGTGTTTTTGTCTTAAGACTCTAAAATGGACCTTTTCGTTCATTTAGGAACATCGCTGAGCTCCCGCTGGCTTCCAGAGGAACAGCGATGAATGAAATAGCCCCGTCAGGGAGGGAAGAGCTAGGACACAAAACCGGGGAGGAGAAAGAAAAGCGCCTCTGGGGCACGGCTGGATTCCACTGTGACTCTGTCCCCAGCTAAGTGACGGGTGTCCTTGTGGCAGATCGGGGCTCATGAAAATTACCCACTGGGCAGGGTGGAAAGGAGCAGAGGCGATAAGCAGGGAAGGTGCTTAGCAAGGGCCTGGCGAGGGGCCTCCACAGTGGTCATGCCTCTCCCAGCTTCGCTTCGAGCTTCGGACGGACAGGTCAAGTCACCTGCCATTCTACTGGGTGACGGGTGAAGACTTTATGGTCTTCTGTTATGTGCTGAACATTGAGGGGTGAGGAAGGGAGTGTCAAGGGAGTTCAGAGAGTGAAGGTGAACCCAAGGTGACCCTCCTGCAGAACCCCAGCTAGTGGCCTCCTGTGAGCTGAGCATGCTGGCTCTGAGCTGCCCAGGGGCGTGTGCTGTGTAACAGCAGAGGCTCGGGCTGCTGTGTCGACCGCGGCATGGCCTGTCACCCACCTCAGACCTGACCAGCCGTCCTGGGCCTTCAGGATGCCAACAGGAAGTGCTGTTTATGGGGGCAGATGGGAATGCACAGGAAAATAGACGATGGACAGAGGCCCTAGTCAGCCCCTGGTCGGGTGAGGTGAGTCAGGGTAATGACTAGGTGGCCGCCTCCAGAGAACCCCTCTTAGTGGTTTCCGGGACATTCTCAACTTGATCTGTCCTATATTATCAGAACTAAAATACCCCTTGGCTACCTTTGTCCTCCATCATAGCCTCTTAAGGTTGGAAAGACCCTAGAAATTATCCAGCCTCACTCCCTCATTTGACAGATGAAGAGAAAGGGGCCGAGAGAGGGCAGGCATCGGCTCAGACCAGCCAGCAGGCAGCCAGAGAGCCGGGTCAGGCGGCCATGTCTCCACCCTGCGGCCCGTGGGCCTTCCAATGCCCCTTTCTTGCCATCTTGCCAGAAGGATCTCCCATCTAATCTTACCTGCTTTGTCCCCTTCTCTGTATGGAACTAGAGAAATCTTTCAGAAGGATGAATCAGTTATTGCTCTACCTGCCTGAAACCTCCCCTCGCCCTGCCCTCTTCATTCACCCCAACACAGCTCCCTTCCCCATCCTCCGGTGAAAAGACACCCATGATCTTTCCAATTGCCTCCTTCAACCCACCTCTTGCTCCTCTCCTCTCTTGCTCTTCTTCCCCTGATATACCATCATCTCATGCACCATGAGCTTCATGGAAGCCCCAAGCTATGCACTGGTCTCCCCCATCTCTAATCCTTTGCACATGCTGTTCCCTCTTCTTTAACACTCTTCCCGACCCTACTGTGCTCCTCTGCTCTTCTGTAGGTTTTCACATTACATCTTGCTTTTCCCAGGAAACCTCCCTGGCCTGCTGGCCTCAGGGGTGGGTCTCCCTACTGGGTTCTCTGGCAACAACTCTATACTGTTACAACGCACTTTACTGTCAGTTTCACCTGCTCCTGTGACACTGACCACCTTCATGCCTAACCACAGCCAGACCCCAGCAAGTAGTCACTAAATTGCTGTTGACAAGACAATCATCAGTGTCCGTCCTTCTCCAAGCTTCCTAAGAATCGCCTTCCTGTCCCAGGATGCTACTTTTCAGGACTTTGTTTTCTAGAGCAGTTTAAGGGTCACAACAAAATTGAGAGGAAGATACAGAGATTTTCCATATCCCCCCGTCCTGCCTCACACCCAGCCTCCCCATGATCATCACCCCCACCAGCAGGTACACCTGTTCCCACAGATGAGCCCCCAGGGACACGTCGCAATCACCCAAAGTCCAAAGCCCACATTAGGGTGCCCTCTCGGTGCTGTACAATCTGTGGGCTTGGACAAGGTGTGATGTCGTGTACCCACCATTGCAGTGTCATCCCAGATGCATCTTCTTTGTGGTACAGAAGAGGCGGACTGATGCAGAGCAGCAGAAGGGACACATAGTCCAGTCATGAAGCTACTGACCTCGATGCCACGCCTTCTAGACTCGGCGTCTTGAGGCTGGGGCTGGGACTACATGGACATTTCTGCCTTGCCAACTGGCCCCCAGTCGAGTGCTTCGAGGCAGTTAGTGGGAGAGGGGACACGCGCTTCTCTTTCGCTTGCTGCTCACGTTGGTGATGTCTCAGCAGAGGCATTTCACATCCAGCTTCCAGTTATTTCCACATGCCTGGAATCAACTTGGCTCGTCATTCTCTCTCCAGAGGCCCCATGGGAAATGCCCCCTCTTCAGAGGTCTGTGTTGCAGCTCCTTGGCATCCTGATAAGTTCTAATTTCCCAATCTCTTGCTTTTCTCCCCCAGTTCTTGAGATGATGGCTGCTTCCTGCGCTTATTTTCTCTGTTACCTCAATGTTCTTTCCTCTCGCATTTACAGTTCCTAACACCTATTTAGCCAATTGCCTGGTAGGACATTCCTGCTGATTTGCAGACTATAGTCTGACTGACACAGGGGAGATAAGACGAAGTCCCTGCAAACATGGCCCTTACAGTCTAGTGCCAAGACAGGTAGTGAGCAATTAGTTGTGCAAGTGAGTACTTAATTCCAGTTGAAATACGTGGTGAAACTACAAGAGATACTAGCATATTGGAGGCCCCGCTTAGCATTGTTCAGCTCAGGACCTCCTCTTATTTGATCAAGAAGCATCATGGTGGACCATGGGCACCCAAGAGCATCCAGCAGAACTATTACCACTCTGCCCTGCGTTCACAGGGAGGGGAAGTCGCTCAAGGAAACTGCCAGGGGTCCCGGAGGGGGAGCATTTGACCTGCTTCTCCAGTAGCACTGGTGGTGGTTCAGGTGTCTCAGCTGCTAGGTTCATCTGAAACATCAGCTAACAATTCCCTTCGCTCCTATTCCGGCACCACGGAGCCACTCTGATCATCACGGAATCACTGAGGAAATTTCCCCATAAGGAAAGGAAGCTCTCATCAATCAGATTTTTGTCTTTTGTCAGCCAAAGCTTCTTTCTCACCAAATGCAAGTGTGCCTGTGCACACGTGGGCACACCCCTCTGTGTGGGCGGGCGAAGAGAGGGCCCAGACCGTGGGGCATCAGAATAAACATACCTGCATTTCGCAGAAAGCGATTATTATAATCTTTGATGATCCTCGTTTTGGGGTCATAGAAGCCGTCTCCACAATCATAGCAGCCTTCAGGGATTTTTCTAGGTGGGTCCATATTGGTGAGTTGAGAGATAACTTGAAAGGACATAAGGGATGATTAATTCACCACCAAGGCCAAATCCAAACACAGCCCCCGCCCGCCCCCCCTCCCCAAAGTGGGAAGTAGCCTGGCCGGCTTCTTCCTTTGACCCCAGGCCCCCTTTTCTAGAGATACCAGGACAAGGGCTCAGGTCCTGGAGTCAGAGAGAGGATGCCTTGAGGATGCCTCTGAGTCTGCCACGTGCATGGAAAGGCATGTCCAGGAGAGGGTAGCGTTCGAGGTGGCAAAACCCAGGGCAGGAGCCAATTGCCTCCTTCAGAAAATCTTGGGGGACAGGGCACGGCTAGGAAGAAGAGCAGGTGGGCTGGTGGGCAGGAGTCAGGGCACTGAGAACCTTGACTTTCACCAGTCACCATGCTAGCTGCTGGGCACTGAGCTAAGTGCCGGGCGTGGTGCTACGTGCTTGGATCCTGCCACTTCCCTCGCTCTCACAGCAACCCATGACTCCATTTTCTAAATAAGAAAATGGAGGCAGGGTCAGCTGGAGGTTCTGTGAGACGGGGATCCGAGACGCCACCCAGCTCCGCTGTCACGGCGATTTCCCAGAGAAACCAGCCCTCGGAGAAGTGGAGAGAGGGCTTTACCGGTCACACCGGCGGGCTCCGTGGGCTAGCTCCCCCAAGGCTGAGCACCCAAGAGTGAAAATGGCAGGGTTTTCTACCGTGTGTGTGAGGAAACCTGCCATCCCATCCATCATAGCACGAGCATTCTTTACTGTTCGGGAGAAGGGTCAAGGTAGCCATGGCTACCACCGCCAACAAGCAGTGCGGTGCGCCCAGCCACCTCTCGGCTCCAGCGAGCAGCAGCATCTAAGGAGCAGGCTCCCCCACGCAGCAGACTTGTAAACTTCCTGCTTCCCCTCCACGCCGGGCACACGGCCCTTTAGTGCTGCGAGACAACAGCTGAGAGGCGTCCTGCACCCGCGCGTGTGCAAGAGCCCGTGGGAACACGCACTTTATGTGCATTACCTTAGCCACAACAGGCTCGCGGGGCAGATGATGCGCTTGCCCGATTTTGTGGGGGAGAAACTGAGTGCATGTGCTGTGAGTGGTCTCTGGCTAGAGCAGCGGAAGCGACGCTTGAAGACTCTACTTTCTGGCTGCAGACCCAGCTCTTCTGAGTTCTACGGCCCCTGCGGGACACTGCCCACCCTTTGGGTTACTTCAGTAGGCCTGGGCCCACTGATTTAGAATGGCCTTTTCTTTGGGTGTGAAGGGAGAGGAAGGGGGTGAAGGGAGGGCCAGGTACCTGCAGGCTTCAAGCCATAGCAGATCTCGGTGTAAAATCTGCGGTCGTAGCTGTCACAGTAATGCCAGTGCTCCCCGTCGTACTGCAGCCCATCCGGGAAGGTGTAGGTGCCCTGGAAGAGGAGGAACCCACATGGCATGTGGGGCGGAGGGAGCTCAAACCCTCTGGCCAAGAAGGACAGACATCAAGGAGGAGGTGGCTTTTTCACTGCCTCAGAAAAGAAGCGATAACTCCCACAACTGTCATGGCCGTGACGATTAGGGATATAAGGTGCCTTGTCCTGTGCCTGGCACTCAGATTATAGCAACTCATGCTGTGACCTTGGGCAGATGACCAGCCCTCTCCAGCCCTGGCTTCTTCATTTGTAAAAGCAAGATGATAATGGTATATATTTAAGAGGCTGGAGCCAATGAGGTCAGCATGAAGCAGTGAGTGCTAGCTCACAGTAAGCAATCAATAAATGTTACGTTTTTATGTTATATTTTTTTCATTATGATTGTAGCTAAGAAGGTCGTGGTCTTTTGTGCAAACGCGTTCTGCTTTCCCCGCCTTAGTGCTGAAGGAAGCCTCAGGATGCAGGCATGGCGTTGGTGTGTGCATCAGGAAACAGGGGTGGAAATTCCAATACTATTAATTCATCGTGTGACCGTGGGCAAGTCACACCCCCTTCCTGGCAATGAGCTAGGCACTGGGGAGACAGTGATGAGTAAGACTGGGGGCTGAGATTCTCTGAGCTGTAAAACAAGGAGTATTTCTTAATCTTTTTTTAGGTTATACGGCTCCTTCGTGAAACTGATAAGGGCTATTTTTCTCCCCAGAGAATAATAGAGCCCAGCACACATAGACACTCTTGTATATAAGTCAGAAGGCTTCATGGATGCCCTGATTTCTACCCAAAGCCAACAGATCCCTGGCTAGACCCCTTGGACTGGACGACTTGCCACGATAGTAGTGGTGGTGGCAGTAATAGTATAAGAGCTAACACGAACTGAGTGCCTCCTTACTCTCATAACCAGCCCAGGAGGTGCTAGTACTATTGTGGCAGATGAATGATGGTTCCTCCAAAGGTGTCCACTTCTTATCTCTGGAACCTGTGAATAGCCACATTACAAAGCAAAAGGGACATGCAGATGTGACTTAAGGGTCTTGAGCTGGAAGATGATTCTGGATCATCTGGGTAGGCCCAATATCATCACAAGAGTCCCTCCCCCCCCCAAGAGGAAGGCGAAGGGTCAGTGTCACAGAAGATGAGGTGATGACAGAAGTAGTGGAAAGCCGGCGAGGTGACGACAGAGTGGGAGTCACAGTGACATGTGGCCATGAGCCAAAGTATACAGACAGCTTCTAGAAGCTGGAGAAGGCAAGGAAATGGATCCTTCCATAGGGCCTCCGAAAGGAATGCAGCCCTCTGGTCTGGTTTTAACTTCTGACTACCAGGACTGTAAGATAGTTTCTGTTATTTGAAGGCACTGAGTTTGTAGCAATTTGTTACAGCAGCAATAGGGAACTAATACAAACACTGTCCTCAGTTTATAGATAAGGAATGCAAGTCTCAAAAGGGGAAGTCATGGGCCCAAGGTCACACAGTTAGTTAGTGGCATAACAGGATTCGAACTCATCCTCGCCTCTCCATAGACACTTCTGTATCCAGAAGAAGAGAATTTCAGAGCCCTAGGAGATAAAGAGGGAGTAGAAGGAGGTGGGCACCAGACCGGGAGAGCTGGGGTCTTTTTCTGTCTGGGCTCTCCCCTTCCCAGCACCCCCTTCCCAGGCTGATCACCTTGATGGCCAATCCCTTTTCCCAAATGCCGTCGTATCTGCTCCCGCTGGGGAAGTACAGGGTTCCTTGGCCATGAAACATGCCATCCTTCATTTCCCCGACATATCTCGTCTCGGTAGGGAGGATGTATTCAGCATTGCCCTCCATCCTGTGAGGACAAAGGGACGTCACTGAGCCCTGCGTGGCAGCTGGAGGATCAGGACAGGCAGGCACGGGAGGGGTAGCGGGAACTTCATCTGGGATCCTCAGATGCCACTGTCCCAGCAATATTCTATTCAATACCAAAAATCTTTGTTTCCTTCAAAAGCTCAAAAATGAGGGGGCTGTATTTTTGCAGGGAAGGGTAGGTAGGGTTCAGTATATTTGTGCTCCCTTTCACCTGCCGGCTGTCCTGTAGTTCACACTGCCCCTGGAGGTACCCACTTGGAGGCACAGAAAGTGGAGGGATGTACAAGGTAAGGTTGAAACTAGGGTTCCTGGAAGCTGGTTCTGTATCTTCCCTGCTCCCCCCAGCAAGACCAGCACACCCCTGCCCATTACACCACAAGGGGAATATTTGGAAAGCATGATATTTAGGTGGGAGAAAGGGTTTGAATCTTAGTTCCCAAACTTTCCTAAACCTTTCTGTTTGTCTGTGCTCCTTCCTGCCTTTGAGCCTTTCTTTTATCCAGCAAATATACATGGAGCACCTAGTATGTATGAGGTGCTAGGCTGAGTCTGGGCAGCAAGATGCCACACAGACACAACAGGGACCAAAGCAGTCACAGCCCCTGTCCCCCAGAGGTGGGGTGGGGAGCACACAGCATTTACAGAGTGTGTGTAAATGCCAGGCAGAGGGAAGACAGGCCCATCTGGGGGCACAGGGCAGGACCCCCACCTCCACCTGTTGTCCAGTTTCTTCATGGGTACAATGGCTGAGCCTAACCCAGGTAGTGAGTGACGGATTTCCTAGTGAAGGGCCTGACGTCATGGAGTGCTTAAGAAATATATTTTCATTCATTTCTTCAATCCTTCCCCACTAGCTGAAGTCGCCTCTCCTAACTTGGCCTTGGGATGTCTCTAGGCTTTTGTTTGTGCTTCTGTTGGACACTTAGCACTTTCTCCCTGTGTTATCGTTGTGTGCCTCCTCTCTCCTATTTAATCACTTTTTGGGATGAAGACCTTAGTATCCTCAGCTCCAGAATCTACCACATAAGGAATGAAGGAAACAGAAAAGCTAGTGACTGACTGCCTGGCTGACAGAGGTGCTGTCATGGCACAGGCCCCAGGCAGGAGAGCACTGGGGTCAAGGAACAGCCTCTGAGCCACGCAGACCTGGAGCCCAGGCCGGTATCTACCTCTCCCTGCCTGTGTAACCTTAAGCAACTGCCTTCACGTCTCTGTAAAATGGGGATAATGACAACACTCCTGTTCCCCTACCCCCGACCCATAGCTGTTTGGGATAATTGGATGAAATAATAGCTGTGAGATTACAGCTGAATTCCTGGCATATAACAAAAGCTCAAAAATTATTTTGCTTTTACGCTGTTGCAAGACATGGGAGGAGAGAGACTTCTTCTCCTTTCTTGCATCTCTTTGCAATCTCCTTCTAAACCCTTCTCTGACATTAGACTCCACCCTCTTTTACTGAACTGTCAACTGGACATCATTTCTCAGACCCGCAGATATCTCCAGCTCACTCAAAATGGAACTGATCCTCTCTTCCTCCAAAGCGGCCCCTCCTCAGAGTTCTCAATTTCTATGAATGGCATCAGAATCCTCCCTGGCAGGGGGTACAGCTCAATGGGAAAGCACCTGCTTAGCATGTATGAGGTCCTGGGTTCAGTCCCTGGTGCCTCCAAAGGCAAGTGTTGTAACTACTTTGAACCTTATTTTTTTCACCTGTAAAATGGGGGTGATGGCCTCTATCTCATAGGATTGCTGTGAGCAGGGGAAAGATTTAGGAAAAGACAATAGGTGAAATGGTTTTCTCATTTATTTGCTTGCTGGCAATACACCAACTAGACTGTGAATTCCAGGAGAAAGAATATTATCATTTCTCAGTCTTACCCATATCTAAAAATGGCAGATAGCAAACACACACAAATACACATGAAATGAATGAAGCTCAGCTCTGCTTCTGTCATTGAGAAAGTGATCTCCCTTCTCTGCATAGACATTTTCCTGAACTGTAAGATGGGAACAAACAATCCTACCTGAAAGGGTAGTTCTGAAGGTTAAAAGGGACAAAGTTGGTGGGAAGTGGCACCAAGTACCTTTGCAAAAGCAAAAAGACTTCTTTTCCCAATCACAGATGTTGAAGACATAGTGCATCAAAAGGGGGCCTTACCTCCCATGTACAAATTCCCCAATATATTGGCTCCCCGTGTACTCCATGGGGCCGGCCTCTGGCTTCCAATAGTTGGAATCCAGGCGTCTTTCTGCCTACCCCTTCACTATGACAACCGGGGTGGGCGGAGCCGGCGCTAGGCCACGCCCCCACGGTCTCCCAGAACGTCCAGGTGTTGCGCATGCTCTGTGACTCGCGGTTGGGCAGAGCAGTGCGCCTGCGTGTCGCCGGCTGCGCATGCGCAGGCGCTCGGCGGCCCTGTTCGGCGGTCGAAAGGGGAGTTCAAGGAGACGGGGCGACGCGGCTGCGGCTGCCTCCTCCGGGTCGGGGCTACCGCCATCATGCCGGGGATAGTGGAGCTGCCTACTCTGGAGGAGCTGAAAGTGCAGGAGGTGAGGCTCGTCCGGAGGACAGGCACGTTTCGGGCCCGGGCCCAGCACTGCTTGGCCTTAGCGGACGCTGGACCCCGGGGACCCCCACCCCTCACCCCTCGACACTGTGCACGGGGGCACCCACGGATGGCCTCGCCTCATATCCGGTGTCGCCCCGCCGCTTCCCACCGTGGCTTGAGAACTCGCCTCCCCGCTCCCCTCCCCCCAGGCGACTTGCCTCTCCGGACGTGCCTATTCGTGGTACTTTTTCTTCAACACCAACCAGGGCCGCCCCACTTATTCGTGTCACCTCATACTCAGACCGCACCCCCGAAGGGAGCAAACAACCCCAGGTGCTCACAGTCGAGGGAAAGTCATGCAAGAAGCAGCTCCGGTGGCGGTACAGTGGAGCTCGGAAGCCGCAGGGAAGGAGCTGATGCTGGAGAGTGAATGTGCTAACAGCCCTGGGAAGGTGTTTGGTAATAGGGCATTTAAAACATGGGTTTATTCAAGGGATATCATTTGAATAATTATCCCTGTGCAGACACTGGAAAATAAGAGGGAGAATCCCAGCGCTCAGAGTTTGTAATCTAGCAGGAAGACAGACACATCAAGAGACAATTACAGTAGTGTAGTTAGTGCTGTGAGAAGAGAAGACGGGAGAACGCTAATTGTAGCAAAGGTGGTGTGATGGGGCCTTCGCTAGCTGTCAGGGAGGATGCTCATAGCTTTTCATGCACTCATTTGGCCAGTCCTACCAGCAGCTCCATACTTGGTGCCTCCGCTTGATAGATAAGGAAGCAAGCATGAGAGTAGATGGCTCGCCCAAGGTCATGTAGCTAGGAAGTGGTAGAGCTGGAGTGTGAACCCAAGTCTAATTTCAAAGCCCACGCTTTCAATCTATTGTATTTTGGCAGAAGTTCTCAAGTGTGAGAAGGCTTAGCAGAACCTTCTGTGTTTAGGGACATAAGTGCTGTTGCATGTGAGACTCTAGTGTTGCAGGAAGCAGCACTTGCTGAGCCAGAAGTACCTTGGGCTGAGACAGGACTGGGCAGCAGCTTCCTCAAAGCCAGACTAAATAATTCGCCCTTCATTTTGTAAGTGAAGTACAAAAGGTGAAGTTTCTAGGAATGGCACAGGAGTGTCAGTGACAGAATGGGGTTGATCAGGGAGGACAAGACTAAATATTACATGCTGGAAATTATATCCCATCCACTAGGTTAACTGTTTACCTGCATTATTTCATTCAGTCTTCTTACATGCCTTGAGAATGGCAACTATTACTATTATAATAAATGGATATTTCCTAAGAAGTAGGGAAGGGTTTGTTCTCCCGCTGTGAAGCTGGGTTGACCTTGGGTGGCTGTATTTTTCATTGGAACTTTAATTTGGTCTAAGAAACGTGGAGGTCCTACTTCCTGTAGAAGAGTTTCTATATCTGGAAGAGATTTGCCTTTAAGGTACAGACACAGTTGAATGAGAAACAGATAGTTACAGAAATAACTAAAATAAATGCTGTGGAAGAGGGACAGACATGGTTTAAGAAGAGTAGTATTTGAAGTTGAATCTAAATTCTAGGCCTAACTGCCCAGTTACCTTGATTAGTCACTCTTAGCAATTGCAGACACAGTTATTTTATTTGTAAGATGAAGTGATTCCAGCTGTATAATTCTCTGAGGCTGTACAGAGTCCAGGGAAAGCACTTCTTGGGCATAATGTCAGACTTGGCTAAATGGCTTTCTAAGGGACGGTGGGACCTAAGCAAAGATAAGGAGATGGGAAAATGCAGGGCCCAAAACTGGGTGCTGGAGCAGTGAGCTCAGTGTTCTTGGGAGAAGGACAAATAGTCTCCGTTAGCAGGGTCATGGGTAAGAAGGCTGGAAAGAGTTTGGGTCCAGAGGCTTTCAATACCCTGTAAGAAGTTTCGGCTTTGTTCTCCTGTTGTGTTTCAGGGGGTTCGTGGCTAATTTGTTTTTGTAGCAGGGTAATAAGAATATCAAGGAGATCACTACAGCAGCTTCCTGCAGAATGGATGGAAGAGATGAAAAGAAAAACAGGGAGACTAGTCTTGGTGGCTGTTGAAATAATTGAGGAAGATATTAATGACCCCAATACTATGGGTGACTATGCTTACAGATTTATCCAGAACTGATGAGACTTGGCAACAAATTAGATAGAGGTAGGAAAGGTTGAGGAGTCAATGTCAGCTATTTACCCCGACAGCAGAAGCCATAAGAAGGAGAAAGTTTAAGAGCCAAGTTAACATATTTTACACCTCACTGAGTTGGAGTTATAACACATCCCTATGGAAAAAGTGTCAGTCTTTGGATTGGAAACTCCAACTGACAGTTCTAAGTAAAATAATAGCTCATGTCGATGATGTGTTTTCTGTGTGCGGGGCACGTATTTTTATAGTTATTAACTCATTTAATTCTCATTACGGTCCCGTCAGATAAGTGTCATTATACCCCATTTTATATAAATTAGGTAAAATATAAGGCAGAGTATAATTCAAGTGCTGTAAGAAGAATGCAGCCATGGTTTAAGGAAGAGCGAGCAGGACTAGACGACTGGGTGTAGGTCGTAAGACTGCCTGCCTTGCTGTTCCCACCTGCAGACTGTGTAAACCTGCTCTGTAGTCAGGCTGTTGTGACATTGAAGGAGGAAGAATGTGGGAGCGTGGTGGTGGTGAGACAAAGGGAGCTGAATGAGTTGAGTGGAGGGTGTTTGTGGTGCGCAGCTGCGAAGGGAAATTGTTTCTGTTGGAATTCATCAGCCTTAATGAAGAAGCAGGTGAGGGGACATGGTGACATCTGCAGGTCTTTGCCACCTCAGTGATGGGCATGTACTGGGTCTGACTGGAGGTCGCAGTTTCTGGATCCAGCTCTGTGCTTGCCTCTGGCCCACTATGTGGTCTGGAGCGCTCCTCCACTTTTTCTTGGGGCAGATTCGATGAGTGGCTCTTGTCCTTCATTTCTCTGTGACAGCATATTTAACATGCCTGATGACACGGCTGTACCTGGGTTTTTATCGGAATGCCACATTTGTAGGGAACTGAAGCAGAGAATGCCATAGGCTTTTGGGGTATGATAGCTAGGAAGGCATATTTGAGTCATTAATCCAGCCACTTTTAAAGATATTTTAAGGCATTTGATGAGTAAGTAAATGTAGCTAACACTTTTTAAAAAAGATTTATTTATTTATGTATACAGGAACTGGGGTACTGGCCAGAGATGCGGGGGTGAGAGGATTCACCAGAGACAGAGTGGGGAACAGAACAGGCAGACCGATGAAATACTCTGCTGAGGGGAGCAGCGGGCGAGTCAGGAAAGGTCTGCTGTGCTATGTGGGTAGCTCCCTGGCCTGGGTTAATTAAGATGCAGCCTGTGAAGCTGTCACCAGCCACTGTCGATAACACTTTTTAAAAGATACTGCACTTTTAAAAAAGTTGAGTCTTGATTTATATTCTCCCATCTCTTATCGGTAGGTAATAAAGCAAATGTCTGCCATTCAATCTCAATCAAATCTTATCAAAGACCTTAATACAAACTTTACAGATTTTTAAACATCTGTTAGATTTGTCATGGCAGATTTCACTTACATCAGAACTTTATCTTTGCTTTGACAATTGTAACAGTTGTAGTATTAGTAGACATAGTTGTAAGCTTATTGTCCTGTCCTGTATTGCATATAGAGGAATTACCTTCTTCATCTTTCATTGTCTTTTATCTTAATAGCTTAACCGAAACTGTGTGAAATTTATAAAAAGTTAAAGACTCTTCTCAAGTAAAAATTCTTAATATTTGCAAATCAAGTCCAGTGGCTTATGAAAGTACAATTCATGATGACAGACTAGATTTTATTATGGCTACTTTGGAAAAGTACTAAAGTAGCTACTAAAGAAAATCTGTTTTAAAGTAGCTACTTTAGAAAATCTGTTAATGCTACATTTATAGAGTAATAAAAAAGAAAAAGAAAAATGTTAGCCTTTCCTGATCAAAAAACAACAGTGAAAGGAAGCCAGTTAGGATCAGAAAGAAACATCCTTTATGAGGAATACCCAACAGCTACTTCCCACACAACAGCAGTCAATCCCCCCAGGCTTGGCAGAGCAAGGGCGCCCACCGCCACTGTTCACCCGCGTCATCCTGAAGGCCTTGATGAGAGCAATGAGATTAGAAATGAGAAGGAGAACAAAGAGGTAGAAAGGAAAGGAGACCATACTTATGCATTTATGGGAGTTTTCCTTTAATCCTCTTGAGCTTTGTATCAACGAACAGAGTTGAGTAAGACGGGAGACAGGGTTCCCCATACAGACAAGCAGTAACCAGCTGGAGAAGCTAATAGCGTGTCCTACTTGGTATCAAAAATGTTAAAATACTGAGGGATAAGTGAGAGATAGGCACAATTCCTGTATGAAGGGCCCTGTAATTTTAGTGGAAGGAAATGAGATTGTCTGTAGCCGTCAGGATAGAGTGTGTGGCCTGGAAGAGAGGGTGCACGCAATGCGTGTGCTCTGCAGCTTGTCTTCCTGGCGAGCGCTCGCCAGCTCCTTGTGCCAGACTCTGTTTTGGTTCCCTGGGCAGTGGTAAAGAATGCATTCGTCATAGTTTAACTTGGGGAGAGGTGGCATTCTTGGGGTGTTGGATCTACAAAATCCCTGCCCTCTTGGAGCTTACGTTCTAGCGGCCACGCGGGGCGGGGGAGTGTATAATGTGAGTAGTGCAGTCCCACTGCCTTATAGGGAGTGTCCATCTGGAAGACTCGCCAGGACGGTGCAGACAAGGAAGAATAATGAGGAGCGTGGGCCCCAGACAGCACGCGTTCTGCTAGGTCACCGTGATTGTAATGAAATGCTGTGGCATTGGCCCAGGGAAAGGCAACCCGGAAAAGGGCCCAGAAAAGGGCCGTGGCAGCGGCAGCTCAAGGTGCGGCTGGGACGGCGTGCCCGCTCCCTGCGGGCCAGCGCAGCTGCATCGTGCTTCAAGGCAGAGTGCCCTGGCATGCAAGCGGGGGTGATAGGCCCCCTTGGGTAGACTCTAGAATTTTAAAAAATGTACGGATTTTTTTAGTTCTTCATCATTAGTAATAACTTGCTGGCCTAGATGCTCTTTTCCCTTCCGGCCTCATATTCCGGGATTCTTCAGTCCACTGGGAATTGTATCTGCCCTTCTATTGCCTTCCTTCCTGGAGAAGAGAGTCTTAGTGCTCCCCAGAGGTAGTTCGTCCCTCAGAGCTTCACCCCACCCGCTAGAGCTGTCACTCGGGGTAGGTGTGCCAAGCTGGCAAGATGACCGACCACAGCGGAGAACTGTGAGGAGCTCTGCAGGCCGTGGAGGAGCGGGGAGGCCATCCGGCTTCGCTTGGCAGAGTCAGAATAGACCACCTTTGTGTCCCTCTGTCGCAGCGTGAGGTGAAGTTGAGGATGTGGGGTCCTGGTCACTATGTGCTGTTCCCATTGTCTCTGCAGGTGAAGGTCAGTTCCTCGGTGCTCAAGGCCGCGGCCCACCACTATGGCGCGCAGTGCGACAAGCCCAACAAGGAGTTCATGCTGTGCCGCTGGGAGGAGAAGGACCCCAGGCGGTGTCTGGAAGAGGGCAAGCTCGTCAACAAGTGTGCCCTGGACTTCTTCAGGTAAGTCTCGACGTTGGTGCTTGTTTGGGGCTCATCAAGGCGCGCGCAGCTCGGTGAACGTCCGGCTAGGTGAACAGAAGCGACGTTTTTCGTCCTGATTTGGGGGCACAAGGCTTTGAGCCAGACAGACCTAAGTAAGCTGTCAGTACACCATACAGTTAATTTTGTTACTTGCTTTTACTTTTCGGCCAGTTAGGTAATCCCCATGACTCCCAGTTTCCCAGGCTGTGGAATCATGCTCATCTTGCGGAGGCTTGCCGTGAACCCTGTGAAAAGTCACCTAGAAATGGCCCGGCACAGTGCTCGCAGGCCGGCGCTCCCTGAGAGGCTGGGTGTCGCTCCTGCAGAGCACAGAGCGTTTTCACAGCCTTTTGCGTTGTACGTGACACTGAAAGTAAAGTACGCAACACTGAAAGTAGACAATCCAAATCGTATCATTACAGAAAAATGTAACTTTAGTCAGCCCTTTAGGGAGGACGGTAATAAAAGGGACAGAAACACGTCTCAGCGGGAATTGGCTCCTGTGACTGTGACGTCCAGAAATAGGACTGGCATCCGGCAGGGCCACGCTCGAGGGCTTTCGTCGTCTCACTGCCACTGGCTGTCTTAGCCCCTCCTCAGCTCCTCCAATCTCTTCTGCTTTTCTCTGTCAAACTTATTTTCAAGGAGACACTTTCCCTGCTGTAGCAAAAATGGGCCCTAGCTGCCCCACGTGGCTGTTCTCTCTGCTTAGCCGGCCAGGGCCAGTCTCCAGTGTCTGAGCAGAGGCCTCTGGACTGAGCTGGTCTACTTGGCTGGTTCAGACGCATATCTTAGGTCAGTTGTGGTTCAGGAGATGGAATGCTGTGATTGGTCAGGCCAGAAGTGGGGAGTAGACGTAGGTTCCTCCAGACCACTTTGTAGAGAGATAGGAAGGGGCTGTTCCTCAAGGGAAAATGAGAAGGATGTTACAGAAGAGCGGGGAGGGAGCGCTGCCAGGCAGCACCTGCAGACGTCCACTGTCGTGAGGAGGAAAGAGTCACATTCCTTCACACAGCTGCTTTCCTTCTTTCTTGCTTCTGTGTCTTTGTCCACATGCAAAGTTACTTTTGTGGTTAAAGTCAAGGTGTGTACATTTTAAATATAAAATTCGTTTTTCCACGAAACTATTGGGAACATTCTTTCGAGTTGTGTCGTTTTCACAATAATTGATAATGACTATCTAATGTTCTACCTCTCATAAGCAGCCGTGATGTACCTGACTCATTCCTCTCATTAAATATCATTGAGGATTCTAATTTTTGCTTGTTTTGGATAAGCCTGATTTATCCAGGTTACCTTTGGTTACCTTTGTGTGTGCATTGTTTTCAAAGCTGAGTCAGTTTATGTTGCCCTTAGAGCTGGCCAGCATTATGTATTATTTCAGTATTTTGTAGGAAAAAGTGATGATTTATTCTTGCTTGAATTTGCGTTGATTTGATTGCCAGCAAGGTATGAGTGTTTATTTATTTAAAAAATTTTCTTTTTTTCTTTTTTTAAATGTATGCCTTTTTTAAAAAAAAATATTTATTTATTCATTTACACAAAAACTGGGGTACAGACCAGATATGCAGGAGGGAGAGAGGATTCACCAGAGACAGAGCAGGGAACAGAACAGGCAGACTGATGAAATACACCACTGAGGGGAGCAGCGGGCACGACAGGAGACGTCTGCTTCGCCATGTGGGACCCTTGCCGGCTTGCCGGGATCGAACCAGTGCTGCAGAGGCTGTGGACAGCTTCACAGCGTGGTGCTCTACTGCCTGTGCCACCAGGGGAGGCCCTAAAAAATTTTATTTTCTAAGAGAACTTTGGCAAAGCATTTCTCTCGTGGCCCAGAGGGGTCGTGTGTGTGCATGGGGAATGTTTGTCCTTCAGCTCCTCGTGGCTGAAGGCCTTGGTGGGGAACTGTGAGTGAGGTGCAGCCAGTATGCTCAAGTGGTCGCCACCTGACAGAGGAGTGCAGGCCTCTCCGAGGAGCAGCGCCTTGCCCCCAGGGTGATCTCTAATGGAGCTCTGGTGGTCATGTCAGCAAGGCTAGTGGCCACTCAGAAATGCTCCCCAGGCTTTGCTGTCATTCTCCCTTCCTCTTCACACCCCTGCCACCCCACTGATATGCCAGTGTACCTGGATGGGTGGTGGAAACTGCCTGCACTGGTTGGCACCCAGGAAGGGAGCAGAGCTGGAGTGGAAAGCCTGTCAATCACTGTATTTCCTTAGGCCAGCTCTGGGCTCTCCTGAGCCTTGGGAAATGAGATCCTGGTGAGTGTAGGGGCGTGTAACAGACAAGCGTCTCATAATTTGTAATTACCATCCCAGAGCTCTGCATTTTCCCACTGCCTCTGATACGGCTTTTATCTAAAATAATGGTATTTTACTCTGAATTTGATTTGTTTGATTATTAGGTTGAATAGTAAGGGGGGAGTTTTGCAAAATAATTGAGGTTTATTCCTTTCCTACATGAAAGTTAACTTTTCCTCTTGCCATTTTTTGTGGTCCCCAGATGAATTATGTGCCGCCTTACTTCTTAACGGAGAGCACCAAACATAATTCCATTATTTTCTTCATGACAACAATTTGTGTCTTTTTCCATCCAGTGCTTTAATAGAATGAGCTTGGGAAGAGAGGGGCAGTTTGCCTCCACACCAGCCACCCCAGGATCTTCCTTGTGTTAGTTTGTATATATGCTTTTTACAATGCTGTCTCTTTTTTTGGCCACTGTCATATGTGACTGCTGTCAGCATCCCCATTCTGGTTGTGCCTCCTCTTCTGAATTTGCTAAACTGATCATCTTTGGAATTGAGTATAAAGAAAAGAGTTGAATAGGCCCCTCGAGGAGCGCTGTCCTCTGGGTAGCCTGCACACGCCTTTGCCACCACCTTTTGGTGCATAAAGAATTTGCTACATAAGGAATTTAGGTCTTATTCCTCAGAGACCTTTTCTTGCCCTGAGGATCTTGTCTTTTGAGATAAGAGTGTTTCTTTCCCTACTTTTCTGCCTTCATTGCAGCAAAGGGCCACCCCTAACCTTGCCCTCTTTTCCAGGCAGATAAAGCTTCACTGTGCAGAGCCTTTCACAGAATACTGGACCTGCATCGACTATTCTGGCCTGCAGTTGTTCCGTCGCTGTCGCAAACAGCAGGCCAAGTTTGACGAGTGTGTGTTGGACAAGCTGGGCTGGGTGCGGCCGGATCTGGGAGAGCTGTCCAAGGTAAGGAGGGCTTCCCGCGGGGTCCACTCTCACTAAGGGGTGGATGAAGGCAAGAGGGGGCCAGAAAAGGCTCTTCTGTGAGAACAGAGAGGATGTGAGAATGGCAGATTTACCAATCAGGTAAATCTTCATAGTCCAGGGAATTTATTTAATAGTAATATTCCTTTAAATAGATCTTCCAGCACATGCAGGTTTGTTTTTGGTTAATTAGCAAAGAGAAGAACAGAAAGGTGTAGAGGAGAGTGAACAAGAGGACACTCCCCATTGGGACATTGAGGTGGCTTTGGACTCACAGGGAATGGGTTGAGGCTTATGTCAGACTTTCCAGGAACATAACCTAACATTTAAAAGGACGTGTCTGGAGTTTGGAAATTGAGTTTTCTTCCCCCTGTATTTCCTGTCTCTGTTGGCACCACCGTCTGTTGAAGCGCTGGCACTAGACCCCGCAGAGCTCTACTCCCCACGCCTTGTCACACACTCGTCAGGTCTTATGCAGCTGCATCTCCCCAAGTAGTTTTTGAATCCTCCCATGGTCCCCATTCTCGGACAGGAATTCTTAACCTGGGCTCCCTGAATTTCCGGGAGGGGTGGGTGGATTGTTTCAGATTTAGGAAGAGAGTGCAGCCTCTGAAGCTGAAGAATTTCACGCCTAATTCCATCTTCACTCTCGGCATGATCTTTGTGGAAAATAAGTATCATTTTCTTTTTGAAAACTTTTCAGGGGGTATTGCTTGTAAATTAAAAGCATCCTTTCCATATCCTGGCATCCAGGGCCCTCTGTCATCTGGCCTCTCCCTGTTTCTTGAGCTCATCACCTCCTTTCCCTCCGGGACAGTGAAGGTAGCAAGACTTGGAGAATCAAGCTCAGGTTAAATGTAGACAGGCAGTGCATGTGGGTCTCGGTTCCACTGCTGAGTTGCTGTGGGGCCTGAGCAGACTGCCTGATGTTCCTGTCATCCCACAGCTATGAAAAGGGACCAGTATTAGCCCCTAGTTTCCTGTGAGGATCAAGCTGGAGCATCTACGACACGCTGCAGCGTGGCACCCGGTCCAGAGTGCCGGGGCCCGTGTCGCTGCCACTCCTCTCCCCTTCGCGTGCAGCCCCTACGGAGAGCTGAGGCATAAGCTTGGTGTCATGAGTGGAGGAAAGGCTTAGCGGGGTTTTTTGGTTTTAAAATCTGGCTTGATTATCTTCAGATACCTTCTTTTGTTGCACTGAATAAGTTATTTTAAATAGCTGCTAATTCTGCGCTGAAAAGTGGTAGAACTTCCATATTTAATAAAGAAAACTACCTTTTCTCATTCTGTCTCTCATGAAAGGAGAATTAACAAATCATGCTGTTTAAGAAAGCGTTATTTATTCCTGAATTTTTTAGTAACATTAAAAACACCTGTAAAATAGAAAGCTATTGTCTTCTTTTCAAAAGTATTTCTGTAAGAGGATTATCAGCTTCAGTTATACTTAAATTTAGTATCGAGTGTCTTTCTAGAATGGTGATAGTCAGATAAAGCCCAACGTTCAGCCTCATTCACCTTTGCTGTTTCCATGGGATCATCATCCTCCCACCCCCCCACCCCCCGGGACTTCCGGCGCACACGTCTGCCTCAGCTCAGATGCCTTCCCCAGAGTTTCTCACTTTCCTAGGCGAAGTGACGCTTTATCACCCCCATTCTCCTATCCTAATAATGCTACTACTGAACATTTCTGGAGCACCTCGTGTACATCAGGCACTTCCTACATCTCATCCCAACCCCCCGGAGGGGCTGCTCACCCCGTGCCACAGGCGGGACTCTGAAGGTTCCTGTAGGCTGTTCACCTGGTGATGGCTTGACCACATGCTTCTCCTGTTCCGCTCAGGGAGGTGCAGAAGAGGAAGTTGTTTATTCTTACCATAGTAATATGTCTTTTAAGGGGACCCTTTCATTTTAAGTTTGAGCAACATTTTTCCAGATTGCTTGAATTCCTTAAAGAGCTTCCAGTGCCAGCTTAGGCATTTGGAATTATTCTCTCATGCAGTAAGGAGCCATAGGTGATCTCTGATTACAGCAGAGAAGGGAGAAGACTGTTTTCAAATTAATAAGAATAAGAAACATCTCTGGACTTGTACAAGAAGACCTGGGCCCCTGCTCCGGCTGACTGGGCTGTGTCTGAGTCTTAGGCGAGTCGCCTCCCTGCTCCTCTGTGAGCTGCAGATGCAGGTGCCTCAGAGGGTGGTCATTGAGCAGGTTGTGTGATGTGTCCAAAGAAACTTTGTTCACAGTAAATGGTTTTTGAGTTTGAACATCTGGGGAGATTAATTTATGCTGAGTAGCTTGGAGTTCAGACCACTTGATAAGAAAACTTAAAAACTGTGGCTTCTGGGCCTCCCCTGGTGGCGCAGTGGTTGAGCGCTGGGCTGCAAAGCTGCCCGCAGCCTCTGCAGTGCCAGTTCAATCCCCAGCCGCTGGCAAGGGTCCCACATGGCGCGCAGACCTCTCCTGCCACGCCCACTGCTTCCCTCAGCAGTGTACTTCGTCTGGCTGCCTGTTCTGCTCCCCGCTCTGGCTCTGGTGAATTCTCTCATCCTCCCGTGCTTCTGACAGTACCCAGTGCTTGTATAAATAAATAAATAAATCTTAAAAAAAAATAAACTGTGGCCTCGTCTCCTTTAAAATGAGAAATTCCCTTTGGGTTTCCCCTGGAGATGTTTGTGACCATCAGGACAGAACAGGCATAAACACCTTCTGTCTCCATTTCTGCGGCCCGGTGGGTAGTGTCTCGCCCGGCCTGCTAGCTCAGCTCCCGCTTTGGTCTCGCCCCTGCCAGTCCAGCTTCCACGCTTTGTAGCCGGCAGATGGGATTAAGTTGCTCCCCTGCTTCAGTGGCGCCTTGTTACCATCAGGTTACAGTTCAAACACCTCTGCATGCTGTTCATTCCCCTCGTTGCCCCATCCCTGCAGGCCAGCATAGCGTGGCTTGGGAGCGGGCAGGTCTGTCTTTGAGTGCTAGTTTTTCCACTGTTAGCTAGAATGCCCCTGCGGGCCGCTGCAGTGTGACCTCATGTGATAATGAAATGGAATCGTGCTCAGGACTGTGTCTAGCAACAAGAAGTGCTGGCTTAGGTGCTTCGTCTCCCTCTGCTTTTCCTGTGGCCTTTGCTTTGGTTGTTCTAGAGACTTGCCTCTCTGCAGATGTAGTTTGTTTACTTGGAATGTCCTTCCCTTCCTGCTCTTCCTAACAGCTCATCCTTCAAGATTAAGCTAAGTGTCATCCCTCAGAGGGAGTCCAGGCCCCTATCCTTGGGGCCGGTGGCTATGTGGAGTCCTTGCCTCCCCAGCAGCCCGTGTCAGTGATGGTAGTTGATGTGTCAGGGGGCTGTGGTTGATCATTGGACCTCGAGCCTGTGCGGACAGTGCGGTGCTTGTTCCCTTCTGTAGCCCTGACCTTTGCCACGTGCCAGGGCACAAAGCAGGCTTTCTTCAAGGATCGGATGAGTCTGAATGTGATTA
Source organism: Talpa occidentalis (assembly GCF_014898055.3). Taxonomy (NCBI): domain Eukaryota; kingdom Metazoa; phylum Chordata; class Mammalia; order Eulipotyphla; family Talpidae; genus Talpa; species Talpa occidentalis. Next base: position 39,966,292 of record NW_023605083.1, on the reverse strand, counting down.
CTGCGGCTTCAAAGAAGTAGCTGGGCAGCAGGACACAGGAAACCGTAGAAGACACATTGAGGTCATCGACTGCGCCACCTAATTTTCAATTTCGCCTCTTTCCTCTCCACCCTCTGCAGGTCACCAAAGTGAAAACAGATAGACCTTTACCAGAGAATCCCTATCACTCAAGACCAAGACCAGAGCCCAACCCTGAGATAGAAGGAGATCTGAAGCCTGCCAAGCATGGCAGCCGCCTGTTTTTCTGGAATATGTGAAGATGGGTCAGTGGCCCGCAGTCACGTGTCCAGACAACCACTGATGCAGTTTGCATCGACTGATAGAGTGTTCTTTCCGGGATCACAAATGTTAACAAAAAAGTTAATTTATGTGACTTGGCAGTTATTCTATACCATTTCCTGACCATTAAAAATTTTAAAGGAAACAGTTGTATTTTATTATGTTTTATATAACCTTTTGGCCTTTGAAGATGACTTCCCCTTGCTTTTTCTTCTTGCGGTCCTGCCCGTTCCTCGCTTGGCTTTAAGCAGGCTCTCACAGTGCAGGGAGCCGCGCGCGGATCGCGGGGAAGTGATGAAGGAAAGTCATTGTCACCTGAGATGGCGCCTCGGGCGTGTCTGTGTTCACGCATTTTGAAGTCGCTACTCTCTTCCATCCGACATCTCAGACAAACAGATTTCTCTAAAGGTCATAGCAGGGAAGCGTCCAGGGGAGAAGTGAAGAAACACTTGAGCCTTGTGACTCAGGCCATGGGAGGGGCCGCTGGCCGGGCCTTACATGGTCCTGCTCAAAGTTTCTTAAAGAACCAAACTTCCACCACTTCCCCTTGATATCCCATCCTCAGGCGCTATAACCCAGATGTTTTTCCTGATAGACAAGGGAGGTGGAGGCTGAACTCCCAGCTCCAAAGCCAGGAAGTCGGGAGGTCTGAGTGTCAATTCCAACCTTGGGTGTGTTCCTTAACCTCTTGTGAGAGGTTGAGTTTGAGGACAAACTAAAGGGAACATGCTTATCTACCTCCTGGGCAGGTTAAAGCCACAAGTATTTATAAAGCTCTTTGGTTCAAAGCCCTATTATGTCTCTTTTCCCCTTTCGTTCAGTTCCTTTTTCACTGGAGGCTGTTTCCTCTCCGTCTGACTGGGTCACTTTACACCTCCTGGCTGTGGCCTTAAGTTGCATCTGACTTTGCACAAGTCATCTCAGGCCTTGCTCTCCTACTTGCAGAGCTCTAAAAAGTGAAGTTTGGGGATTCAGTCTTTTCGAAGACCCTTCTGCTCCCCATTTGTTTTTTAATAAAAACACGTTTTAATCTCTGGCAGAAATAAATAGCACAAAACTTAAAACACTGCAGAGGTAGAAATGGACACTTGGATTTGACATACTCATTTTTTTACTTCAATACTTAGAATGGTGTTAACCTTTCTTTTCCCGTCACTGTGTGCTGTGTCGGGAATAGCTGAAGGACTTGTAGAAAGTTCAAATTAAATGTAAAATCCTTTAGTTCAGCGTAAGCCTTTACTTAGTAAATTAGTCACTTCCCGTCCTAAGTGCTCTAAGTGGGGAAGATGAGGCCCAGGGTCTGGTCCCCCAAGTGTAGGACAGTCACAGGCATGGCCTGGTGTGTCTATCCCCTGCTCAGGACCCCCTGGGTCCTGACCCCACACTTGGGAGCGTATTGGGTGAACCTTAAATTAGGCAAAAGTTACTCGGTAGCCACCTTTGTCTCATTCTCCAACTTAAAAAAAAAAAAAAGGTTCTTACAGTTTTGAAACGGTTAAGGCAATGTTCATGAACCTCTTAGTGATCAAATAATTGTAAGTCACCTCTGGTGGGGAGAGTGAATGTAGCCACAAGTTGGCACCACAAGCTTTGTGTTTCTTAGTTTCCTGCAAAGGAAACTGGCACTTGCATAAATAATAACATAGTCACTGAGCTTGGTGCCTTGTGCCAAGGGCTGTACATATATCACCTCCCTCAGTGCTTCCAGATTCTATTACATGCCATCCCCACTTCACAGATGAAGGAACTAAAGCTCGGGGGTTGGTTGAGAAGCCCCAGTCTTCATAATGTGAGAGATGGTAGAGACAGGACATAAATGAAGATTGTCTGCTTCCAGCAATCCACTTTCATTCAAAGTCTTTGGTGCTTCTCAGCCTTAGAAGCTCACTGCCATCACTTGGAGGGTTACATACTGAAGCCCTCCTCCAGAGTCTGACTTGACTGGTCTGCAGGAAGGCCAGGGCTTAGAGTTTTTGGAACTCCACGGTTATTCTAAGGTGTAGGGCTGCTGACTGATGTTGTACACCATGCAGTTCCAGCGGGTGTACTCAGCGGTGAAGCTGAGATTTAAATCCATATCTATCTGATTCCAAGCCCACATACTATATAAATAAACCCCCCTGGGGTTCTTATTCTGATTATAGGCCTTGGGGTGTTGTCACTGCTCCTCTGTGGACCACGCTTGGAGGAACAAGGGGGAAAAAAAAATCACACTGTTCTGAGGCCAGGATCTGTGTCTGACTGCCCTCCCCCACTCACCAATGTGAATTTGACTTTCTAGAACCAGGGCACCAAGTCCTGAGCTGTTAATGGCTTCAAATTCAATTCTAGGATGTTTTAACTTTTGCCCAAGTTGGACCGCAAGCGGTTCTTGCCTTGCTTGGAATTCCTTGAACAAAGAAGCTAACTTTGGGCTTTCCTGTATTCTGGATAGAATTACACCACATCATTGCCTTCTAGGACTGAAGAGTCTAAGTAAAGATAGAATTCCTAAAATCCTTCACAACAAAAGCATCTCACAACTGCAGTAGGTAAAAGGTCACGGGACAACTTGAAAGCCGCTGTGAAGGATCCCTGGGCCCGGCTTCAGAAAATCATCCTGCTGGTTTGGCTGGAGAATAAGACTAATTCCTTACATTTCCAAGGAATTTATCTGCCCCCTTTCCTCTGCCAAGCCTGTTCCTGTCTTCCCTATCTGAGTTAACAGTGACTCCATCCTTCCAGTGTCAAAACATGGGGTGCACCTTTGGCTCCTTCCATTCCCCCCTCTTCTTGTTCCAACCCAACGCCAAGTACCGTTGAGCTCCTGTGATCTCTCCCATTTGTTCCTTCCTCCTTATCTGGCGGTCACTGTCCTAGCCTGCCTCTGTTGCTCCAGCCTGGGGGAGTCACACTAAGCCTGCATCAGTCTCCTCCTGCCACCTCACCCTCCACACCATCTTCCCATTTGCCACCTGGCCTCCGTAGCTCAAAAACCTTCAGTGGCTCCCAAATGCTTATTCACTGAAGTCCAAATCCTGACTGGCATCCTGGCATCTTGCGGTCTCTCTAATGCATTCCCTCAAGGGTACTGGAGTTTCCAGATCTTCACTGACACTGCCATCTGCTTGCTGGCAAACAATCCTTGCCCCACCTCTGCCTCTTGAAGGTCTACCCATCTCCCAAGACACACGCTAGTGTTGTCTTCCCCAGGAAGTGACCTCTTCCTCCCGCCAGAAGTGGTCTTTCCTGCCCCTTTGTTCCCATGACAATAAAGCAGGAGGGGTGAGCACGGAGGCTCTGGAGTTGGGCGCGCTGGGTCTGAATCCAGCTCTGGAACACTGTGTGACCCTAGGCAAGTCACTTAACCTTTCTGTCCTTTATTTTCCCCATCTGTAAAATGGGGGTGGGACAATAATAGTACCTACTCGTGGGATGGCACGGAGGCATCGGTGAGCTGAACACTTGAAATGCTGTGTGCAGTGTTGATAGGTGAGAGCAAGTATGAGGGAGTAACACCTGTCTATACTGGCTGTGCCAACAGGCCTGATCCCGGTACAGAAAGATCTGGACTTTATCTTATTTATATTAATTTCTACAGCCTGGCCCATGACAGACATGCAGGAAATGATTGACTATACACTAGGTTTACTTTTCCAAACCCCCTCCTGGCTACAAAACAACAAATTATGATGTAGAAATAAGAGGAATTCTTTGAGGCTAACTCGCTATCTTCGTAGATAGCAAATCCTAGCTGAAATGCTTCAGGCCTAACAAGAGTCATTCTTAATGCCCTAAAATGGTTCATGACATTTTGGGCTTAAGAAGTACCAGTCGCTTCTGCCACACAGAAAGCCTCTGGGGTTGTGACGTCTTTCTGTGTCTTGATCATTTGTAGTATGTGTCACAAGTAATTTGTTCTAAGAAGATATTGAAATATGCAAATCGATTTGCTTAAAAAAAAATAAACTAGAACAGATTTGAGAAACTGGGGAGAGGTTACAAAAGAAGCCCCAGGCTCGCTTCCTATCTCGGAAGTGGTGGGTCTGGGAGACAAATGCACATTGTCTGGTGTTGGTGGTCACACTTGTCCTTCAAAGTCACTGAATCTCAGCCTTGGATGCACATTGGAATACTCCAGAGACGGGGCGATAGCTGGATCCCACCCCTGGAGATTCTGGTCTAACTGGCTTGCACTGGGGCCTGGCCACACAGACTAGTAAAACATTCTATCACTCTCGCTCATTTGTACTCAAATGTACTTTCTTCATGGAAGAAAGAGAAGGTATTGTTGTAGCTAGAACTCTGGAAATATGTTAATTTGTTAATTCATTCAACTAATATTTTATTCTGTATGAATGTCTATATGTTTTTGCATGTGTATAAATGTTTGAATGTTGAGAGACTATTCTTTCCATTTGGGGAAGATTAATTATATCTCTAGAGGTTAATATTTCCACAATGATTATTATTATTTTCAACCATTTTGCCTCCTAAGAGGATTCCAGAGGTTTGGATAATTCAGTTTTCAGTAGACGTTTGCTACACATTTACATGATCTTCCTCACCTGCCACTCATGTGGAAGGGAGACTTTGGAGCCCTAGGTCACCCCCCCCATCCCCTGGGTGAGCTGGCTTCTCACCTCCTGCTCAGCGGCCTGTTGCAAATAGGCAGCCCATTGAAATCCTAGAGCAAATGTCGGGGTGGTGTCCAGCACCTCTGTAGCTATATGCACGCATGAGTAGATTGTGAGCCAAATCAACTCCGCTCACTACCCACTGGGAAAATTTTGAGTGTATTTGGGTTTCTTGGAGGATAACCACCAGCTGATGTTTTGTAGCCCACTATGTGCTGGTTGCCACTCTAGGCGTGGGCGATGTGCGAGACGGCAGGCGTGTGGGTATAAATAAGCCCCATGCAGCCATGGCTGCCCTACCCCTGCCTTTATCCTGACTGGCCCTTCCTGTCATGGGCGTCTCCGTGTCCGCTGGATGAAGAACCAAGTCCTCGGTGTGACCATCTCTCCCGAGTCTAACTCAAAGTTTCCTCTCCCTCATGGCCCCACACTCCGTCCACAGTCGCCCTCCTCTGGACCATTTCTGACACCCGTGCTTTCCTTGTGACCTTGGCAGTCTTCCCTCACCTCTTCTGGGTGAGTCCTTCCCTCAAGTTGAAGCTCCAATTCGTTTCCTTTGTGAAGGGGCCCTCAACCCCCCGCCCCCCCAAGCCCATCGCACCTTCCCATGTGTCCAGGAGCATCTTGTACATTCTAGCCGTTGTCTCCAGCGTGAACCTCTTCTCCCCATTCGGCAGCGAACCTAGTCATTGTTGGCTGACGTATGTCACACAGCCCCTCCAAAAGGGAGCAACCTAGTGAATCGTGAGGTGTGTGGCCCTCCGTGCCGGGGTGTTCCCTCGGCAAAGGGAGGTAGAGGTCTCTCCTGTAACAACCAGCACCCCTGGGGAAAGAAGGGAATCCTCAGGCTTTTTTTGTTTTTGTGTTTTCCAAAAAGAGCCCAGAAAGCCCTAGCACAGACTCAGGGGATCTGCCCTCTGTGAACTGAAGCGCGGGTGCACAAAAGGTCAGCCTAGGCTATGGTAACAAGAAATATAATTGCACGCCGGTGTTCTTTTAATTTGAGGGTTGAATGCAAATTAAGCAGGCATGCTCTTTCTGGAAGCTTTTTTTTTTTTTTTTTTAATTAATTCTGCTGCTCCTGTGGAAGAGTTGAAGCTGGAAAGAAAACGTTAATAATGTTCCTTCACTTGTCATCTGGAACTAAGGCTCTAGGGCTGTGATAGGAGCTTGATGCACAGCTTTTTTCTATATTGTCTCTTGGACATGAGGCATCTTTGTGTAACTGGAGTCCAAAGATCTGAGGTTTTCAATGGAGAACTCAAACCAAAGAACTTTCCAGAAAATCCTTCAGCATCTTTTCTTCCCTAGATGTGGGATGTGATGGGCAGTAGGCAGGGCTGGAGTGGAGCTGTTCCTGGCTCCACTTCTGAACTTGTACTGGAGACTTGGCAAAACCCTATCCTCTCTGAGCTGGTTTCTTTAGCTGTAAGATGAAGCATTGGGATGGAATGTAGACTTTTTCCATGTCAAGAATTATTTGAAGCATAATTTCTCTACTAACTCACTTATGTAAAAGGAGAGGATAGAATTTGGATGACTTTTCTTGAGATCGATCTAATCACCTGGGCAGTTCATTCTGGAAATTTCACTAAAATGAGAGGGACATTCTGGGCCTTTGTTTTAAATAAATCACCCACACTGACATTTGAAGTACAAGATACGGAAAAGATTCAGGGATTTTGTCATTCATTTCCCTCCTTAGAAATTATGTCATTTAACTTTAGAGTTATTGAGGCTGAGCTTGTTGACAAGATTATTATGAAGACTTTGATCCTAAAGGTTTAAGGAAAAACTTTTGGAGATCATCTTGTACTTAACTTCCTTGGGATCAGGCCAAATCCGGGGCAGCTCTGGTGGGCTCAGGTGGCTGACCCTGGAGCCTGGAGCTGCGTGCAGGGTGGGAAGGGTCATCTGTAGCTGGGACAGCAGCACTAGGAGTACCAGAGGGAACTGAGCATCAAAAGCCAAAGGGCAGGAGGGGGGAGAGGGGAGACGGGAGACGGAGACAAATACCCTAACATTTGCAAATTTGTAGACCGGAAAATCAGAACAGGCAACAGACGTGAAAAAAGGCTTAACCTCATTAGTAGGAACTGTGCCAATTCAAGGCGCCACGAGATGCCATATTAGTTCAGCAAAAGTGCAAAGGATTTTTATATCAAGCAGTGGCCTAGAGGTGGGGAAGAGGACCTTCTGCCCTGCTGGTGGGCGTCGAAACTGATACATTCTGTTGGGTGGACAGTTTGCTGCATCTGTGAAAACATAGTGCACAGACTGTTGTTCCTTAAGACGTGTGCAAGACTGCCCTTTACAGCGTGGCTTTTGAACATGGAAGAGAGAGACAAAGAGAGGGGGAACCTCGATGTCCATCCATTTAGCAGCAGCAGAGCTGGCAAGTGGGTCGCGCCGGAGTCCCAGGATGCAATAAAACCGGAAGGCGCTCTCTACCTTGCCTAGACTGGGAAGGTCTCTATGCAGTGCTGCTGCCTTAGATGTGAACTTATATGGTGGCTATTTGTCTACTGGTCTGCCACCCTTCCCCGAGCGCCTCAAAGACACGGACTGTGTGTATTTTATCTCCAGGAGAAGCAGAACTAAAGCCCAGGCTGTCTGGCGCCCTACTCCAAGGTCACTGCCCCCTGCACATGGTCAATTTGAATCAGTTGGTGCACTGGCCCAAAGAAAGGAGAGGGATGGGGGGTAGTGGGGAGTGGGGGAGGGGGGTGAGGGGGTGGAGGGAGGAGAGACTTGCCCAAGGCCACCCAACGCAGTCAGCAAACACACTCCCAGAGGCTGCTGGGCCCTGCGGCCTATGAGATGGCGCATCCTCTCGTGACTGGAGACAACTGCCCTTCTCTGAGGTTTAGTTCTGAGAAGTGAAGCCGACAGGGCTTCCCTCCCTGGGTGGCTTTACTAATGGGAGGATGGTGCCTGCTGGGCACTCTGGGGCTTTCAGGGGAGGTGCACCCTGGGAGTTGACAGGTGAGCCCGCCATGGGGCATGGGACCAGCCAGACAGGCAACAGAGCTGAGGTTTGGCAGAGACGGGAGCAGGGCGCCCGGAACACAATGCCATTCTGAGCGCCACCCCCAGCGCAGTGCTCCCGGGGAACCAGCTAATTGGCAGACAAAGGCACTAATGAAAAGACCATGTTCCCTGACAAAAGCACCCGGCCTGCCCCCAAGCCCAGAGACAGCCTGAACCAGCTGTGGAGCCCTCATCTGGGAGGGTGCCAGACAGCGGGTGAGCCCGTGGACGCCCTCTCGTGCCAGGCCGGGCTCTGACTCGTCGGCAAGTGCAGTGCCAGGAACCTGACCCAGACCCGACCAGCCCCTGGAGCATCAGGGAGGGCCTCAGACGCCGCTCTCCCTTTTCTTTGCAGACAGAGAAACTGAGGCCCAAAGATCGGAAGGAGCAAAATTAAGACTGAGCCTCGACTTCCGGAGCTCCCGCCACCGCCCGCGACCTGGGGGGCTGCAAGGAGATATTACAAACCTATGCAGGGCAGGATGCATAGAGGACAATAGAGAGGAAGGGTTTGTAGGTGGGGGAACAATGTGCGTGAAGATATCACAGTGAGACCGGGAGGCCACTGGGGCGGGCGGTGACCACCCTGGCCAGGTGCTGCACCTAATGTTTTCCCTGGATGGGCCCGTTTAGTCTTCATGCTGACACCACGGACTGGGGTTCTTTGTTATTCTTTTTTTTTTTTTTTTTTAAATAGCAAATATTTATTGAGCATTGATTCTTTGCACAAATATTGTTCCAAGTGGTTTATGTGTCTATTACTCTATTTAATTCTCACAACAATCTTATGTGGTAAATACTAATATTATCCTCAATTTTCTTTTTTCTTTTTTTCTTCAGCAGAAGCCAGAGCTCAGCAAGGCCCTGCCACTGTCCCAGGTCACATTGCTAGAAAGTGGCAGAACCAGGGTTTAAACCCAGTGTCATCTGGCTCCAAAACTAAACCTTTGCCGATCTTAACACATCTTTGTGGACGCTGCCCGTGGGCCTGCTGGGCACATAGGAGACTCGAACAAGGGGCGGTGCTACTGCTGAGCCTGCCCGGGCTACTCCCCAGGGCTGCGGCTCCATCTCCTGGTGCATTGTTACCACTGCTTTGACCCACCTGCCACTTGAGCCAGGTAAAGAGATGCACCCCACCTTTTAGATGGAGAGCTGAGCCCCAGAGAAGCTAGTGGTCTGCCGGCTGGGGACAGAGCGAGGCATCAGACTCAACAAGATAAGCACAAAGGACGGGCTGGCCAGGTCTCAGGAGGGATGGGGCAGGCCCAGGCCCAGGGCAGCAGCCCCTTCCTGGCTTCCTGACAGCGCTATTGTTTGAAGCCGGTTCTTGGACATCCAGGAAATGGGCGACATCACTCCCAACAAAGGAGAGGAAGCTGCTTGAATGTTTCAGCTCCACCTCACGCGCTGGCCCTGGAGATGGGAGCCAGGCCAAGGCCGCCTGACCCCTTGGCTCAGCAGGCTGCCCAGCCCCCACCCTGGTGTCTGGCTGCCCCGTCTCCTCCCTGCCAGTCCAAATGCAGACCTGACCAGCAGACCTGCCTGTGCCAAGTGGCTTTCCCGGGGCCCACCAATGTCCCCTTTCTGAGGCCCTGAGCCCCAAGAGTCCTGTTGGACAGGATTTACATTGTAGCATTCCCCTTGTGGGAAAAGAGGCTGCACCTTCTGTTGAGGCATACAGCCTCAGTTTCCCCACCTGTGCAGACATAGCACAGGTCAGGTAGGGCTGGGCTGGTCTATTTAAAGGGCTCTTTTGCCACCGACACTTCTGAGATTCTGTGTCTGAGCATCTTTCCTGCCTGCACGAGGAAGGGGTGCCATGGGTAGCACCTGGGGCCCCAGAAAGAGGAGGAAGAGGTGTTTCAGGGAGCAGAGCTGTCACCGAGGGGGTGTCAGACAATTGGGTAAAGCAGACATCAAGGATGGTCTTTCTCCTGGACTTGGGAACCAGATGGGCCTGGGTTCAAATCGCAGCTCTGCCTCTGCGTGACCTTGGGCAAGTCATTCCATCCTGCTGAGCCTTAGGTTTCTGACCCATGAAATGCACCGCAGGGTTGTTTTTGGAATTAAATATGGGGTTGGGGGCAAAAAAGGGGCATGAGGCACCTGGCAAATGCTTGATGACTTTTCTGGAAGTCAGGAACGGGAGTGAGACAGAGAAACAGACATGAAGCATTCTCATTAAGAAGCTCCAAGCTCTGGGCACTGGGAGGACGGAGATGCTGTTCTGTTTCCTGATGCTCCAGAAGCTCTGTGTCTGCCATTTGGCCAACTCTCAGGTCACCTAGCCTGGCTGGCGATGCCCCCCGCGTGGCCATGCTCATGGCTTTGTACAGAATGGAAACCCCAGCTGGGCGGATGGGACGCGCCCTAGGGAGCAGCTGGCTCACCTTCTAGAGCATCAGTTAAGCGAGGCCCAGAGATGGCAAGTGACACCTGTCCTGAGGTCACAGAGCCCGTGGGGAAAGGAGCGCCCAATCCGGGGCTCAGTCCACTCATACAGGCCCTGGGGCCCGAGAGACCCCCTCTCTCTGCTTGAGCTCCAGCCTGGAGATGAGGCCCAGGTGCTCGCGAGGACGTGGAACAGAGGCAGGTCACCCCTTTGCCTTGGCAGAGAAAAGATGACCCCAGTCCCAACCTCTGACATCCAAGTCTTCCTCAGGGCTGCTGTGAACCCACAGATGGGTGGATGAACCCCGTAAGGGTGAGGGGTGGTTTTATTCCTTTAATTTCTCAAACAACATTAGCTGAGCACCTAATAAGTGCCACATCATTGGCCCACACCCCCCGTGACCCCGAAAGCAACCCTGAGCTGCAGCAGAGGAAAGGGCTACCCGAGGCCACGTCAGGTCCCTGCTTCCATTCCAGGGGAGCCCTACTCCGAACACCACACTGTCCCAGCCCGGCAGCCCCGCCGTGGTGGGGTCTGGTGGGGTCGGTGGGAGGAGGGGAGGAGCGGGGGCAGGAGAAGTGAGGAGGGGGAGCGTTAGGAGCTCTCCCCTCCCCCAGCCTCCCATCGAAGGGAACAAATCTCCAGGAAGCCCAGCGGGTGGCCGGGTCCCAGCGCTGATTGCAGGAGATGGCACCAGGGCCTGGCGGTTGCCATGGCGACTTCCTGAATCACAGCGTCTGTTCCCGCTGAGGCTTTGGGAAGTCGAGACATACCTGGGCCACCCTGCCGCCCGGCCGGGCCTCTCTGAGGGGGGGGACACATGGGCACAGAACACGCCTGTCTGTCACATGGAGTTCACACACATGTGCGTGAGCTGTGGCGGGGCAGGCGTGTGGCTGGGCACCCACACAGGACTAGGAGGCGGGCATCCTTGAGTGGCTGGGCACAAGCCTTCCCAACAATGGGCAGTGCCTCTGGGGATGAGAACAAGGGATGAACAGGGGAATCCAGAAGGGGTGTTCTTGGCAGAGGGACAAACAGGGAGGCTCTAGAGGGAGTGACCCCGCAGGAGGGTGAGTTGGCAGTGTCAGGTCGGGGAGGGGCTTCGCATACCAGCTAAGGCTATGGAGCTTGGACAGAGGCCCGGAGGGGGCTGCGGAGCAGGGAGGTAGCATGGTTAGACTTGAGAGTCCGCGGGGCCCGTGGAAGATGAATCAAAAGGGCAAGACAGAAGGCAGGGAGGCCAGGGTGGGGGCTGGGCTTCCTCGCCTGTTTTCATTAGTTATACTTGCTCATGTGTGCCATTTCATTGTTTGCAATGTCTGCTTATTATTTGTCTTCCCCATTAGGACGTTAGCTCACAAGAGCAGAGGGTTTGTCTATTTTGTTCACTCATGTAGTATGAAGCACCAAGAAGAGCGCCTGGTCTATAGGTGCTCAATAAACTAGGCTGGGTGGGTGGGTGAGGAGGGGGGTAGGTGAGTGGATGGGTGGGCGGGTGAGTGGATGGGTAGGTGGGTAGATAGAGATCCATCTCTCTAGATGGGCGGATATGAATGGATGAAAGGATGGAGAGATGAGTGGATGGACCGGCGGGTGAGAGCATGAACGGGTGGGTGGATGGACAGATGAAGGACTGGATGGGCGCGTGATGACTGACACGGGACGAGAGCAGTGGCAGGAGTGACAGAAGTGTCTGGATGGAGAGAGATGGACGAGATAAATGGTTGGTTGGAGTGAGGTTGGGCTGCTCAGCAGTGGGGGGTGCGTAGAGTCTCTGCTGAGTTGGGTGCGGCCCCATCAGGTGTCATTCTAGCTCTCAGGGGTGAAGTGGTGGCGTGATTCCAGGTGGGATGCAGGATGCTGGGGCCACTAAGAACTGGATGGCTGGGCAGGGAAACTGAGGTAGACCCCGTGTGCTGTGTACTGGGCCTGTAGACTGGGAGGGAGACTTGGGGCCCTGGAACTAAATGTGCATGGCCTCTCCTGACCCCCCCGGGCTTGTCTGCACCGTCTTCTAGTCTATTGTCCAATAGAAACATAGGCTACAAATGCGAGCCCCATAAAGCCTTCCAAACGCCCCAGTAACACAATAAAGTAAGGAGGGCCAGGAGTTTGTTTAAATGGCCTATTTTACTAGCCCATTATATGCACAGCATTAAGCGTTTCAACAGGTTATCAATATAAAACATTATTAATGAGATAATGACATTCATTTTTCTCTTGGGACAAAATCTCTGAAAACCAGCGTGTGTTTCACACTCAGCGAACCTCACTTTGCCAGCTGTCAAGTGCTCAGCAGCCACACGTGGCCCTTGGCTACGTGTCAGTTCTGGGCTCTGGAACTGCCCGAGGGTAATGGGTCCTGGGTCGGGGCTGAGTCTGCAGGCTCCTGGAATGCCAGCTGATTGGGGCTAAGGTTGGGGGGAGACAGCCACGTGGGCCAACGCCCAGCCTTCTGCTGCTGCTTTCTTTTGGCTCAGCCCTCCACACTGCCTCACCTGTTCAACAGACACACACGGAGCTGAGCGTCACTCTGGGCTGGCTCTTAGGCTGGAACAGGGGGTGGGAATGGTGTGCACGACGGCACTGTTCCCGGCTCCCGGTGAGGAAGCCGATGCTCAGAGGAGTCGAGTATCTTTCTGGAGGTCACATAGCCAGTAGCCCTCTGACCCCTTAAACCTGCCCCAGACACTGGGTTACTTCCCTGGGGGGAGCAGGTTGAGGTGCGGCAGGGTCCACAGAGGAGACCCCTGTCTCTAGGCTCTGCCTGCCTTGCAGAGGTGGTTCCCCCTGTGTCCTCCACCCCTCTAGCCAGACCACCTGAGCTTTGATGCCCCAGGTCCTCTCTGTCCTGATGAACGGGCATTTAGACCTGCAAGGGGACAGTGGCTGGTGACCACTGGTGACCTGGAAGCTTCTGATATCTGAGGACTGCAGGCAGCTCAGATGTCCTCAGATGTCAGAAGACCCATCTCCCACCAAGGCAGCAGGCGGCAGTGAGGGTCTTACTGCTCCAAGGCGTGGGTTCGAGTCCTGACAGCCTTTTCACAGTTGGTGACCTTGAGGAAGAGACTGATCTCAAGGCTTTGGGTTTGGCCTCCACAGTGAGCTGCCCGGGGAGCACACCACAGGATGGCCCTGAAAGCGCACTGTAAGGAAGAAGGGTCGCCCGGGGCTTGGAAAGGGACCATTTCTCAAAAAAAGTCAGGCTTGTACGCATTTTGCTGAGAAACTTCCCGCGGTGTCTCCAGCAACCTCATGAGTGAAGGCTTGGGAACATGCATCTGGGGTCTGGCCTCCGGGGGCACAGGAGACTCAGGGGCACTCCGTCATCCTGCCGTGTACTAAGCGCGAGTGAGTTCTTCTCAGATGAGAAAACTGGGCACAGAAAGCTGAGGTGAGTTGCCCCAGGTCACCCAGCCAGGAAGAAACTGAGCTGCGTTTTAAGTCTTGGTCTCTGTATCCACAGCCATGCCTCTGGCCTCTGCCCAGAGGTGGAGGTGCCAATGGGTTGCCCCAGGAGAGGCTCGCAGCAGCCGCCTCGCGGAGGCCTGGGTCCCTCTCCGGCTGGGGTCAGCCCCACAGCGGCCGGCAGCAGGCAGGCTGCGGGCGGGCGCGGCTGGAGTCACAGGTTGAAGACTGTTCCTTCGAGCTTCCGGACTCTCTGCCTTCCCTGCAGCCCCTTCCCGGGCCTCCTCCCTTCCTGGCCTGGTGCTGGGGGTGACCAGCGGGTGGGGTGGCATCCGGGCTGGGGTTAGAGCTGTGAAGAGGGTGTCTGGGCAGAGATGGATGGCCTGTCAGTTGGCTGCCGGCACATCCTCGCATTCTTTGTCTCTGTAGAGCAGGGAATATGTCGGGGGTGGGGCTCTGCTGGAGAAGTGTGGCTAGGGAAGAGAAGGTAGGATGCTCCGTGGCCTGCTGCCTCTGCCCTGGGCTGGCCCTGCGGCTGGGCTGGGGTGTGTGCGTGCATGTGTGTATTTACCTGGGGAAGTCAGGCCCCTGCCTGACAGGCGTTGAGATCTTGGCTCTGCTCCTCACTTGCCAGGGGTGTCTGGCAGGTGTTTTTCCCATTTCCTGTCCTGGACCTCAGTCTCCCCACCTGTGTGATGGGTCTCTCCAGCTTTGACATGCCTTCATCTGTATAAAGCTGAGCTGATTGGAACTCTCGGTCCTGAAATTCTGCAGGCATTGGGGGTCTCCGGATAGAGGGAGCAGGATGAGTCTCAGAACTGTTACCGAGGGGCTCGGATTGGTCTCTAGAGAGGCTGGGCCTGCTGGAAGGGCCAAAGCTCTGCTAGCCCGGGCACCCTGGCCCACTGTGCCCAGGAAGGGGTGCTATGAAGGGGCGCCCAGGGAGGAGGTGGAGGACAGGGGCTTGGGCCACCTGTGTTCAAGGTCCTGCCAGGCCACCTGGGTCCAAAGACCCTGGCACACTCATCCATACACACACACACACACACACACACACACACAGATACCGCTGCTCACACAGCCCTCCCTCAGACGCTGCCAGCCCATCACCCAGAAGGCTGGGCTGCTGAACCAGCTCCACGGTCTCCCCGGAATGAGCAACTGCACTATCCCGCTCACCCAGGCAAATCTGCAAAAGGATTTGCACGCATGCACGTGCACACACACGCGCACACACATGGCACACAGGCACAAAGTCCGAGCTCACACAGGCCTCCTGCCCACTTGTGAGTGTGCCCGGGTGGGCCCCTGCTCTCTGGAGAGTCACTCTGAGGCTTCCTAGTGTCCCCGGAGCCTGCTCTGGGTCCTCGGTCGCCCCTCTCCCCCCTAACAAGATGAAACAGACGGCTCCCTCCCCCAAGCGCCCTCCTGGCCGTCCTCATCCTCCAGCACCCCCACCCTCAGCTTCCAAAGCACCGGGCACCCCTTCCCCAGCGGGTGCCCCTCTCGCGCTGCGGGGTAAGTGCAGGGGGCACAGCTCGGGGCAGACAGGCTGGGGGCACCCGGAGACGCAGGGGCAGGATTCAAACTCAGGGCGCTGGGGTCCCCCACCCCTCTCTCTCCTCGGCCACCCGCTCCTCCCGGGCGGGCAGGGGGCCCGAAGGGTGCTCGGCGCCCCCCACCCCAGCACCCAAGGGCCCCCCGACACAAAGCCACTTGGCGGCGCTCGAGGGGGCGCGCGTGGGAGCGCGCGGCCCGCGCCTCCGGCCAAGATGTTCCCTCTCGGCGTGATTGACAGGCTCGAGTGCCGAGAAACAAAATTGTTTATGCGCTAATGAATAAGGCCCTGATTGCAAGATCCTGTTTGGAAAATTATAGTGCGGCGGCGGCGCGGCGGCCGCGGCGGCCCAATTACAGCCCGCGCTGCATATTCATTTCGTCTCCCCTCCGCACGGAGATGCGCGCGGCCCGCGCCCGGCTCGGCAGCGCCAAATTTAGTCCCAGGGTCCGCGCTCCTCCGCGCCATTGTCTGCCGGGGCCCCAGCCTCCCGCCCCCCGGTGGCCGGCCGCGGGGCCCGCCCGGGAGGGCGCGGGAGGGACCCCAGGAAGGTCGCCCCCCCCTCGCGCCCCTGCGCGCGGCCCTCCCGCTGCCCCCCTGCGCCCTCGCCCGACTTTCTCCTCTCCCCGCCTCTCCCTGGTCGCGCTCTCCGCGGGGCGGACGCTCCCTGCTCCCCCGTCTCTAGCTCCGGGGCCTCCTGGAGAACCGTGGAGTCTGCAGCCCCGTCCACCCCCGCGCGGGGCAGCGTGGCCTGGGGCCCGGGGGCTGGAGGACAGAAGGGGCGGCCAGGGGCACAGTCTGCTGCCCGGAGTCCACAGAATGATGCTTTGAGAGCGGGGCAGCTTGGTCCCCCAAATCAGGCTCCTTGGGACAAGGCCCCCCTCGCTTGTCCTTCCTCCCCAGGCATCGCCCCACAGCCCCGCCGTGCAGCACCAAGGCCGGCCAAGCGCCGCCGCTCACGCTGCCTGTCCTCGCACGCGGCACGCCCTCCTGTCCCCCAAGACCCACGCTGATGAGCTTCTAAGAAGCCTGCTCGTCTCCCCAGCACCCCAGCAACAGGACAGTGCTCTTCTTGCACACCCTCTTTTCCAGGCATGTGCTGTTCTCCTGGCCACAGGTCCTGGGGGCTGGCGCTGAGTCACCCTGGGGCCTCCACCAGGGCAGACCAAACCGACACACCTGTTTGGTGATATGGGGTGCATTCACCCTGCTGTAGGATATTAGAAGGCAGGGGTGATGGAAACAGAGGGGGAGACAGGGGCCCAGCATGTTTGGGTCCCCCACGTCAGACTCCGCCGCACCTCCAAGCCCCAGGCCAGGCTGTCTGTCCCTTCTCACTGCAGCCGCTGCCTTAGCCCGCAGGCACTGAAGGTCTGGGAGTGAGGGGGGAGCTTTTCAGAGGGTGGGGACTGTGCCCAGGTGAGACTGCACCTGCTCCCCATCCTTCCTAGGAGTGGCCAGGACACTCCTTCCTGGCTGTGAGAATTGGGGGGTCCAGATGTAGAAGATGGACAGTCACATTCACCAACTGACCTAGCTACACCCCCCAATTAGACAATCAGAGACATACAGTCCTGATGTCTCTCTGTCTGTCTGTCTGTCTGTCTGTCTGTCTGTCTCTCTCTCTCTCTCTCTCTCTCTCTCTCTCTCACACACACACACACACACACACACACACAGGAGCACTACCCCTGAAATACACAAGCCCTCTGAGACACAAAGACAGGTTGGTCTCAGGGGCTGTGCATGGGCCAGTACTGCCCTCTGGCGGCTATGCTGACGATCTCGGCCAGTCCCTCACTGGCTTTCTAGAGCCATGAGCTGAGCCTTAATAGCGGGAGGCACCCAGATGCAGGCAACTGGGGGTCCCAAGGAGAAAAGGCATTTAAGGGTCCCCGAGGACGAGGGGCTCTTGAGCTCCAGTCCCCTGTCCCTATATGTCCATGTTATCCAGGAGCCGACTTTGCTCTCAGTAGACAGTGAGACGGAGGGAGCTCCCCATCGCGGGAGGTATGCAAGCTCAGCTACTGTCGCCTGCAGATTGGTGACTTTTGGTGGCAGAATGGACCACCGTGGAAGTCATCACGAGCTTGGGATGACATGCCCAGACTCCTTCCCCACCCCAGCCCCGACAGCCTCCCTGGGAGTTTGTTCATCACCAGCCCAGCCTTGAAGGCTTCTTAGCACCTGCAACTTTGGTGTGAGAACATGAATGTAGGAGCCGAGGGAGCACGACCACCTCTTGGGGGCCGGCAAGGCCAGCCTCAGGAACATGGACTTTATTTGGGGGTAACAGGGATCTGGGCTCAGGCTGACTGGGGGTCCACACAGTCAGAAGGGATGTGAGCTGGTCAGGGGCAGGACTGCCCGTCGGAGGGCCAGCAGTGGCCTGATCAGGGCAGGGGCTGAGGCACATGGTGGGAAGGAGGTAGATTCCAGAGCATTAAGGAGATGGACTCACTGGCCTTGCTGGGAATTGGCGGAGATGTGGGAGGAGGTGGGAGGAGGAGGTGGGAGGAGGAGGCAGCTGAGCGTGGTGGTGAAGTTTCCTTGGGGCATATCAGGGTGGGAAAGTGAAGTCTGGGGAGAGATGATGAGAATCACTTGGATCTGTTGAGCCCAAGAGCCAAGGGGACATGTCGGGTGGGGTCCAGGAGATGGTTGAGATCAGGCCTGGCGACATCCACACGGGGGTTGGAAGGTTATTGGCAGGTAGTTGAAAGCGATGAATAGGGCCTCCCTGGTGGCGCAGGCGGCCGAGTGCAGCGGTATGAAGCTGTCCGCAGCCTCTGCAGGGTGGCTTTGATCCCGGCTGGCCGGAGAGAACCCCGCATGGCGCTGCAGACCTGCTCCCCTCAGCAGTGCATTTCTTTTTTTTTTTTTTTTTAAGTTTTATTTTTATATTCCCCATACAATTGCAACCCCCTTATTTTGACCCCAATCCCTCCTTCCCCACCCCCCACTCCCCATAGTGTGTCTCTGGTTCATAGTTGTTTGTTGATTTTGATTTTTTCTTTATTATAGGTATTCTTTTTCCTGGTCCCTTATTTAGGTTTTCTAGATTCCCCTCAGCAGTATATTTTGTCAGTCTGCCGGTTCTGCTCCCCACTCTGTCTCTGGTGAATCCTCTCACTCCCCGCATCTGGCCTATACCCTGGTTTCTTGGATGCATGAATAAATAAATCTTTAAAAAAAAAAAAAGAAAAAAAGAAGAAAGCAATGAATTGATGAGGTCACCCAGGCAGGCGAGGTCACCTGAGGTCACGCTGTGGATAAAGTGAAGCCTAAAGCACTGAAAAGATGATGCTGTTCACCTCACCCGTTAGTAAAAAGGAAAGATGCCACACAGCTGCCATCGGACCCGATAATCCCACTCTTGGATATTTGCCAGAATCACAGGAAAGCACGGATTTGCAGGGATCTACGTCCCCCTGGCACCATGTTCATCGCAGCACTATTTTCAGTGTTGCGACAGGGAAGCAACCCAAGTGCAGAGGATGGAGGAGCAGATTAGGAAGATGTGTCATATACACCGTGAAATACTACTCGGCCACTCAAAAGGATGGAATCTTGGATTTGTGACAACGTGGATGGGCCTGGATTACGCTTAGTGAAAGGAGTCAGAAGAAATGCAAATACCAGATGATCGCACTCATTTGTGGACTATTACGGGGAAAAAAAGGCAAACAAACAAACAAAATGCAAACAGAGACAAATCCTTAGATTCTGACCACAGATGGTGGCTTCCAGAGGGGACAGAGGGGGAGAGAATGGGTGGGTGACCCTTGGTCAGCGGTGGGTGGTGACCGGGTATTTGGGGGTGGGAGCTGCGTGATAGGTACTGAGATGGAAAGGGCACACCTGAACCCCGACACATGCTGTAAACTGACGTTATCTTAATTAAAGAAAAAAGAACGTGGATCGTAAACATAGCGCTTGCATATACTACAAAAAGTCATCGCTACCGAGTGGATGGATTCAGAGAAATGACCTCTCCCTCCTCGTCTTCCTTTGTCGGCCCCGGTCAGCACGAGCCCAGCTCCCCTCCCGGCCTGATCTCCTGTCCACTAGGTGATCCAGCTCCAAACCCAGGCAACAGCAGGGAGGCCAGAGGCTCAGGAAACTTCAAGTCAGGGCCAGAGGGAATAAGAAGCCCCCTAAGGTCAGAGGACTCAGAGGGGAGTGTCTCTGCATCAGGCCGTGGAAAGACAATTTCAAGAAAGAGGGTGTGGGGCCTCCCCTGGTGGCGCAGCGGTTGAGCGCTGGGTTGCAAAGCTGCCTGCAGCCTCTGCAGCGCCGGTTCGATCCCCGGCCACTGGGCGAGGGTCCCACATGGCGCGCAGACCTCTCCTGCCGCCCGCTGCTCTCCTCAGCAGTGTACTTCGGTCCGTCTGCCTGTTCTGCTCCCCGCTCTGGCTCTGGTGAATTCTCTCACCCTCCCGCGCTTCTGACTGTACCCAGTGCATGTATAAATGAATGAATGAATGAATGAATGAATGAATCTTTAAAAAAGAAAGAAAGAGGGTGTGATCGGTCGTGTAGAAAACCAGAGAGGGCAAGGAGGTGAGGACTGAAGATACCCCCAGACGTGGATGGCGTGGGGGGCTGCAGAGACAGGGGTGCTGCGGGGAGGGGGTGACTGGTGCACACTTGAAGCTCTAGGGGGCAGGAATCTCTGCCCAAGGGAGCCACCTTGGGTAGGGAAACTCAAGTAACCCTTGAACCCCGCATGTCCTCAAGCTGAGAAACAGAGGTAGAGCCCAGGGCAGGGGTGGAGGGGCCAGTGCTGGCGCTGACGTGGGCAGGAGAGAAGCAGATCAGCCGCTCTGGATCTGCTCCCCCAGCAGCAGCGCCTGTGGCAGTCCCTCCTCTGACCACAAGGGGGCAGCATAGGAACAGGTCGCTCCTTGGCCCACATCCTGCTTGGAGCACTGTATTGCCAGAACCAAGGTGTGCCCTGGGGCTCCCTGGTCTCAGTTTCTTTGCCTGCAAAGGGGATAATGGAACCCCATAATCTCTTGAGACCCCTGGGAGAATCCCCTTCATTTCATATCCTGCCTCCACCCACCTGGACCTGTGGCTTTCCTGAGACAGACCCCAGGGCAGAGCACCATGTCATCTCTCTCCCCCTCGCTGAGGCACTGAGTGTGTCCAGTGGACACAGACACAGGATGTGAGTGGAGCACAGGATGCTCCCAGGCCACGGGCTTGTGCAAGGTGGGCAGAGCTCGACCTGTCTGTGCTCAGGATCTGCAAACGTGGCTCCGGCGTCCCCCTCCTGGGAGTGTTGGGAGGTACCTGCTCTCTGTCCCTTCTGTCTGCTCCCTGGACAGCCTCCTGCTGGAGGTCAGAGCCTTGTCCTGCCCCCCGCTGACCCTCAGTGTGGCTTGTCCCTGCCCCTGCCCTCTCCGATGAACAGTGGGGACAGGGAGGTGTGGGTCAGCGTAGATTGAGCTAATACCAGAAAATAATGATCCAGCAAGTATTTCACTTGTGCCTTTGTGTCCAGTGCCTTCTCTGTGCCTTCTAAAGAAGGGCTTTCTCTGTAGGCGCTTTCTCATTTAATCTTTGTGACAATGCTGAGGCAGGACTGTTATTGTCCCCATCAAACAAATGAAGAGACCAGAGCACAGAGAGGTCAAGAAACTCAATCAAGGACACACAGCAAGTGGTAGCAGAGCTGGGCACGGGACCCAGAGTCTGACGGCGCAGCCCCTGTTGTCATCCTATCAGGTGTGTTACCACTTCCAAATTTTTGGAGAGCAGTCATACAGATTGTAAGGTGAAATCCCCCAATTTGTAAAGTTTCTAGATATTGGCAACTAATCACCATTGTTTTTCAACATCCTGCAAGCCACAGGCCTGGAGCCTGGAAAGTGTGGTTTGACACAGAGGAGGGAACAGCACCTTTGGCTTCTGCCTCAGCATCTGCGCCACCCCACCCACCTGCTTCCTCCTGCCTGCTCAGGAGGAGGCGGGACAGCCTGTCCCAGGGCTGAGGCCAGCTGAGCACTGTGCTGTAGCCGGCTGCTCCCGGCTGCCCCTCGCCCTACATCCCGCCCCCCTGCACCTGCTGTGTGACCCTGGGCCAGGCTCCTTCTGCTCAGTCTCCATTTCAGTCTCTGCCCCTGGGGAGAAAACTTCCTGACAGGCCGAATGTGACATTTGGGCATAGATTTTGGGTATAGCCATCCAATAACAGCCAGCTGACTCAGAATCAGTGGCAATTCCTGGAGATCACATTGAAGCTTCCAGACTCGGGCAAAGCACTTGACACCCACTCCCCGTTCAGTCCTAAAATCGCCCTGTGGTCCTGGCTGCAGCATGCGGCCTTGCTTGATGGCCGCTTCGGTGGGTGAGCTCGGGGTGACTCCCTGGAAGATGGGAGAATAATACCGGTGAGGCGTCAGGGAGTTCAACCAACACAGGCAAAGCGCTTAGGACTGCCCGGGTTCAGCGGGCGCCGCCTCCGTTAGCTCGTTCCTCTATCTCTCTGCATGTCCGTTTTCCCAGGGGGGAAACCGAGGACAAAGAGCTAAACGCCTTGTTCAAGGCAGCCGTTCTCAACCAGGGGACTTTGACCCCAGGGAACATTGACCTGCCACTCAGGGCAGGGCTAACCGGAAGGCAGCCTTTGGGGGTCCTGGCCTCACAGCCCAGCACATCAGAGAGGCAAGGGTCAGACAGACAACGGAAAGACTGCTCCGAAAGACGGGCCAAGGTGGGCGCAGAGCCAGGGCTGATCTCAGTGTTGGGGTTTCCATGCTGCAGCCTTTCCCCCACAGGCTCTCCCTTCTGACGTGGCCAGCAGGCAGGCATCCCACCGGGGAGCAGAGGGCCATGTGGCACAGAGTGTACCCCTCCACTCTCAGCACCTCCAACCCAGTTATTAGAGGGTGATGCTTTGCCCAAGGATGCTTTTCCTCCAGGCTTGTAGGGCTAGCTCTGGCGGGGTGGGAGGGGAGGTGGGGTTGGGGGGAGGGGGTGGTGCTGGGTTCTAGAGGTGCAGAAGAGACTGGGGTTACCACTGGCCAAAGAGCAGCCCTGGGGGACTGGTTGGGCAGCTGCCAGGAAGAAGACGTCTCCATCCCTCAGGGAGGCTGGCACAGAGCCCCGGGAGCTGGCACAGAGCCTCCGTCCTGGGCTGGCTGGCAGGAGGGGCTGCAAACAGCCTCCTGCAGGGGGTCTGCTGGGCTCCTCCATCCAGACTCTGAGCAGCCCCCTCTGTGCATGCAGCCCCCGAAACAAGCTGATCTGGGGAGACAGACCAGGAAACCAGCCAGAGGGACTAGGATTATGTGGAGGGATGACCGGGACTTGGGGATCACGAAGCTGAGTGACCCAGTTTTGCAGAGAGGTCACTGGGGTTGGGACTTGAGGGGCGAGAAGTGGCAGTGGAGCAGGAAAGCCTGTCGGGGGGAACAGAAAACACCCAGAACCGTGTGAGAGAGAAAGTGTGTCTGGCGTCGTCTGTGGTGACCGCAAGGCGGGTGGGCGGCCGCGAAAGTCCTGCAGAAGGTCGGGGCTCGGGGAGCAGGTGTGTCCCATTCACAGGAGGTGGGGCCGCGGGAGGCCCCTGAGCAGGCACAGCGGGCGGAGCTCACGCGGATGGACGGTGTGGACTGTGGTGGGCAGGAAGCCAGCAGGGCTGGCAGTGGGGAGGCTGATCTGGGTCAGGGCAGGAAGAGGGGACCGAGTTCAAGTTCAAGGCAACCCATGTGCTTGGAGGGGCGCGGGGAGCAGAGGATGCCTCTGCCAGGACGTTCCTCCCCAAACACCAGAGGCACCCGCCGAGCCAGTTCTGGGGGGTTGGAAAGTCTTGGAGAAACATCCTTAGACTCAAGCTGTGGCTGGTGTTGGCCGTGCAGAAGGCGAGGGAGTGTGAGAGGGAGAGGAGCGGGCGTGAGGCAGCAGACAGACTCCAGGGAGCCAGCAAGAGGCCTGGGGAGGGCGCAGGGGGCCGGGGAGGGCCTGCAAGGCCGGGTGTGCAGACCGCACCCCGGGGCGGGGGGCCGGCTGCCGGGAGGATCCCCAGCGGAGATGTGGCTCATGCCCGACAGATGGGGACCCCAGTGAGCCAGGTGCAGACCCTGCCAGGGATTATTGCCTTGGAGCGTGTTGGGGGGAGCCCGTCCTCTGTGTCGTGAGCCCCCCACCCCCACCCCGCACCTTTCCCATGGACTCTGCTGCTGCAGGACGGTGCCTCCTCCTCCCGAGCACCAACTGTGTCCCAGCCTGGGCGTCAAGAGGCCTCCCCAGATGCTCCCACCGGCTTCCGCGGGCACCCGCGGCTCCGGGAAGGTAGGCCCGGGCCCGAGGCCGCACATCTGCCCTGAGACGAAATTCAAACTTGATTCCGTCCGCGGAGCCAAGGGGCTTTTCTGTTGCCCTACTTATCCCCCGTGGTCTGGGGCGCCTCTGCCCCAGAATGTGCTTTCGTTTGTCTCAGTGTTTTCAGGGCTCGCCCGCTCCCCTCCATCTGCCAGGTTGGGATGGAAAGGGAAGAAGCAGGGGTGGGTGTCGGAGGGGTCTCCTCTGCCTCCCAAATTGTGTCTGGCTCCTTCCCCTGAAGCTTGGCAGCAGTTCCCGGCACACCTCCCTCCCTCCCGCCATCCCCTGGCCTCTTGCTAAGCAGAGGAACAATTGCTAATCAGCTTCTGAGAGAGACTGGGGAGTGAATGGAGGAGCCGCAAAGCAACTCAATTGCTGGCAGCTGGTCCTCCCCAAGCGGCAGCCCCAGCTCTCGCTCTTAGCTCCCCTTCTTAATTCCAGCTCTTCCTCTCTCGGCCTGATCTTCTCAGGTCTCTTTCGGTTTCTTACCTGTCTTAAAGGAGTCACAGGGGTCAAGAGATCTTACCCGAAACACCCCTTCCTTCACTCACTTCCCCACAAGGCCCCCCAAAGCATTCATCATATTAAGCCTTGCACACCCTGTGATTTCTGTATGGACAGACCTCCTCGAGCTGGCAAACTCCTACCCGTCTTCTGAGGGCCAACTCAGATGTCACCTCCTCTGTGAAGCCCTCCCAGATTGCTCCTGCTCCTCCAAGGTCAGTTCCCCTCTTGGGGCTCCCATAGCTGTGTCCACACTTTAATATTGTTCATGGCATGGTCCTTCTCTCCAGGGTCCAGGACAGGGGCTGGCCACGTGGGCAGCCAGCGTGGCAGAGTGATGTGGTGGGAAGAGCACAGGAGTGGAATCCAGTGTGGGCCTGGTTGCGGCTCTGGCTTGTCTTTGGGCACATTCATGACTTGGACGGCTTCTGGGCACCACCCCTGCAGACCTCCTGCTCTTCCTCCTCCTGCAGGGCGCGCTGCTCTGCTGTGCTCTGGGGAGTCCTCTCTGGCCTGTCCCTTACCTCTCCTCCCGGGACTCCCTTCCCTCCCTCGTCTCGTTAGGAAGGGCTCACTCAGAGTCCCTGGGCTCCTGGAGGGGGGTGGTTCCCACTGCATGGCCACCCCTGCATCCCTAGCCCTTGGGGAGCAGTGAGCGGATGAACGCCCAGAGCCTTGCAGTTCTCATCCGTACAATGGGCACAACAGGACTTTGCCCTCCTCGGCCATTCTAATGGGATTCCTGCAGGCGGAGCACCCGGAGCCTTCCTCAAAGGAGTGCCCGCAGGTGACAGGGTGCTACGCAAGCTGGCCCAGGGCCACTCTCCTCATTGTCGCAGCTGGAAGCTGCAGACTGAGCCCCACGTTACAACTGCGGGGGAGGCCAGGTGGGTCCAGGGAAGGGGAAGGGCCTGGGCGGTGTTGGCCCCGGCCCTCCTGGGCCTGGAGGAAGGCTGGATGGAGCTGCCGGGAGGGGAGTGAGGGCAGCCCCACCTCCAGGCTCAGCACAGCCCTTGAGCCTGCAAGTCCAGAACTTAGGGTCAGGGATTCTGCTCAGCTGTGTCCCCAGCTGGAGTGTTGGGGTTTCAGGGGAGGGGGGACTGCCTGGCCCCAGAGCTCAGCTCTTTCTGCTGACTCATTCCACAGACTCCAGCTACAGCGGGGCTTGCGGCGTGGAGATGTGGCTGGTGGTAACGGAATGTGAACTCTGGCTCTGCTGCTAACTGGGCAGCCTGGGCGGGTGGTACCTCCCAGCCACACCCCGGGTCCCTCATCTGTCTGCTGGGCATGAGAACGGGGCCTCCCTCTGCCCTGTGCCCGGGTGGTCCCTTCTCCAGGAATCCCCTTCCTGCCTGGCCCACAGGGTCCTGTTCCTCTCCTGTCCTCCCTGGTGTCCAGGAAACCACACCTCCAGGGCTCAGGTCCCCAGGGCCCAGTGCCATGTGCGGAGGTGCCCTGTGCCCCAGACCAAAGGGGAGGCTGACCTTGAGACATAATGTGTCAAGGACAACAAGGAGGGAGCCTGGGGTGCAGCGAGAGTTGCTGGGAGTTCAGGGGGGCGCTGGAGCAGGACTTCTGAGACTGCAGCGTGGATGGGGTTGCAAGAGCAAATGGCACAGCCACGCCTCAGGGTGATGGAACCCAGCACGCGGGAGCAGCTGGTGCCTGGAGCAGGGCTGCAACAGCGAGCAAGGGTCGCGCAGGGACCTCTGGGCCCACCTAACTGGGGGCCAGGGAAGAGGCCGGCTGAGTGTGGAGTCTTCAAAGCACAGTCCTAGTTCAGCAGCCATTTGAGGACTGAGAGCTGGGGTGGCTCCAGAGCACAGAGGTGGGTGGGAAAGCAACCTGGTGGCCTGGCTGAGACCCCACTCAGAGCATCCGGGTTCATGGCCCGCCCTGGGCGGGTGGCTCACCCCTGGCCAGGGTTCTGAAAACGAGCTGGTGCTTGGAGTAGCAGCAGGGCAGAGCAGACAGGGGAGCAGGCACTGGGCTCAGCCTCAATAGCTGCCAGTCCCCCTACTCCTTATTTTCTCTTTTTTTTTAAGATTTATTTATTTATTTATACATGCACCGGGTACAGTCAGAAGCGTGGGAGGGTGAGAGAATTCACCAGAGCCAGAGCGGGGAGCAGAGCAGGCAGAAGGACCGAAGTACACTGCTGAGGGGAGCAGCGGGCGGCAGGAGAGGTCTGCGCACCATGTGGGACCCTCCTCCGGTGGCCGGGGAGCAGCCGGGGATCGAACTGGCGCTGCAGAGGATGCGGGCAGCTTCGCAACCCAGCGCTCAACCGCTGCGCCACCGGGGAGGCCCACTCCTTATTTTCACAAGCGAGGCATACCGGGGCCCAGAGTGGTGTCACACAGGCCTGCATTCAGGTCCCAGCTGCTCCCAGGACAGACAGCTCCCAGGACACATCAGGTGAGTAGCCCCGTTTTCCTTGCGGCAGGGTGGGGGTGGTCTCATGCCCACCTCGCTGGGGTGGGGGAAGCTTCAGGAGGCCTGGCGGAGTGGGCCAGGCTCTGGAAGAGCACCTGCGCTGGGAGGCGCTCACCATTGCTGTGACTCAGACGCAGGTCTGCTCTCAGGAGCTCACAGGGTCTGGGGTGGGGCTGCCCCCATCAGGAGTAAGACTCCAGGCCCTTTCCACCTCAGCTCTCCCTCCTTCCTAGCTCTCGACGATCCTTCCTGTCCTGGGACTAAATAAGCCTCCGAAAGCCTCCGTTCTTGAGCCTTCACACTGAGGGCGTAACTGCAAATACAAGCAAATCCATCCCTATGAGTGGCTGTTATGGGCCTGACCTTACAAGAAGAAACTTACCTGGATGCCTGGTTTAATTCTCAGCACCACGCTGTCCTATTTTACAGACAGAAAACACATGGGCCAACACACCTTCCCCTTGCCCCTAGGCTCACCTTGGAGGTTTGCACATATGTGGATGTGTTTGGCGCCACCCACCGTCCTGCTCTCCTGCCCCCAGATCTCCCTGTCCCCAGGCCCCGGGCTGTTCCTGGCTCCCCCACTCCCCTCCCTTCCTCCCAGCCCCCCCAGTGCATACCCCTGGAACCCATCAGTTTGACCTAAAGGGCTCCCCGGGAATAAAGCACACAGACTGAGAGCAGCTGAAGCAGTGACCCTGTTTGATAACCCCAAGTTTCTGGCTCCCTGGGGGACACAGATGGAAATCCAGGCTGAAGGAGGTCTCCTTGGGGCTCCACAAAAGTGATGTCAAACCCCACTTGTCCCAAACTGAGCTCACGGTGGCCCCTCCTCTCCCAGCTGATGCTCTTTCAGGCTCCTTTTTAGTAAACGACACGTCCATCCCTCCTTTGGGCAGCCTGGCACAGCCTGTGTCACCTGACCTGCCCCTCACTTGCCTCCTAGGTTACCTCCTAGACATCTTGAGCCCTTCACTTTATCCCCACTTTTTCACACTGCCCAGCCCGCAGAGCAGTGCCTGGCACGTAGCAGGTGTTCAGTGCAAACATACTGCATGAATCAATAGGTTGCCCCAGACTCCCTCGCCCTGGCCTGTCCCCACTAGAAGACAGAGCCACCTGTGGGAACTGTCTGTGCTGCTGTGTCCTCTCTCTCCAAGTCCTTGCTGGGCCCAGGGTGGTGTTCACGCTCCCCTCATGGCTGGAGAGTCCCTGAATACCTTGGTCCTGCCCACCTGCCACCTGCTCGCCCCACGCTCTGCTATATATAGAGATATTCCAGCCACAGCACCGGCTTGTAGGCAGCCAAGCTCCAGGCTATTACTCACTCTGTCTTTGCACATGCTGGTCCCGCTGGCTAACAGTCCTCTGCTTCCCCCACCCTGCTGCTCTGGGAGCTGGGGACAAGGTCATCCTGGCTGAGAGGCCCAATGGGGCTCCTTGCATTATCTCCTGCTTGTAGCACCTCCAGATCTGCTCCCCTCAGCTCTGGCTGATCTGGATGGGACACACCCTCCTTCCCAGAGTCCTCTTTTACTCAGCTGTGTAGAAGGAAGAAGGAAAGGAAGCTCCTCAGTGTCAGTGGAACTGGAAGCACAGCTCTGTGTGGAACTCAAGCTTACATCCTGCAAGTGTATCTTCACCAAGAGGGGGTCACTCATTCAGCAGTTTATTGGTGTATGAAAAAAAAGACTCTAAAATGGAATTGCTTAAAATAATGACTATTTGTTCTCTTTCCTGGTTCTGAGGGTTGACGGGGCTCTGCTGGCATGTTCGTCTGCTCCACACCAGTTAGCTGGGGTCACCCCACAGTCATGCAGCTGGGCGCTCAGCTGGGACTGGAACTCTCCTCCTTAAGGGTCTTCTGCAGTCTTGCCTGAGAGTCTGGAATACATGGTGTGGATCTTCCACCAGGGAACAGCCCAAGATGCTGGGGCTCTGCACAAGACCTTCTTAGAACCTGGCTTGGTCATGCTGCTATGCTCATTGGCCAAAGCAAGTCCCACCACCCTTGTGGGGCTGGGAGTGTTTGAACCACAAAAGTCTAGCTTGATCCAATTTTATCTGGCTGCAACCAGTTTGAACCACTTTTTCCCCCCTGGTCAGAATCAGTTTGAAGATTTTTTATTTTTGTCAGAACCAACTTAAACTGGATTTTAACCGGTTTGATCCTGTCAGAACCAGTTTGAACCATTTTTTTCCAGTCAGAACTGGTGAGAACCAGTTTGATCTGGTCAGAACTAGTTTGAACCAGTCAGAAACAATATGAAGTGGGTTATTTTTTTCAGAAACGGTTTGAACTGGTTCAGAACCAGCCTTTCTGGAAAAAGGCAAGGTGTTTTTCCACTCTCTCAATATCACTGAATTTCAAGAGAAGCCAGTGTGGAGGCTAATTGGTTGTGCGAGGGATGGGCGGAAGGGAAGCATCATGCATGTAAAAGCAGAAGGCAATTTCTCCTCCAAACACCGCCGAGCCCCTCGCAACCAACCAGGGAAAGGATTTCTTCTCTACCCGGGCCACTAGGGAACATCAGCAACTTCTTTTTTTCCTTCTCCCCTCCCGCCCCTCCCCTGTTGCAACAGGAACTTTGTTGCTGCTTTGCAGAGGGAACTCCATGAAGGACACAGCAGTCCTGGAGCAGGTTTGCAAGACAAGACTCTGCTGCTTGAGCAGAAGTCCTTGTGCCCTCTGTTGAAAGCAGACAGGCTAGTAAATGCTGATCATGTGACAATGCTTTGAGGAATAAAGTCTGGGGGAGGGAGAGGAATGGGGGACAAAGTTTTACGAGGGACAGGGAAGGGGACAATGTGGCCATACACCAAGAGACATTTGTGTAGCCAAGTATGTTATCACAGGCAGAGGTTTCCCGACACCACCATGGAGACAGTCACTAATCAGGTCAACAGCGGCTGGGCTATGCTCTGCAGGTGGTCAAGGAATGCTCTGCTGGGATTTGCAGACCTCAAATGGGTCACAGGTGCCCATGAGGGGACACCTAGTAGCCAGCCCATAGGAGCCCACGCTCCCCTGTGCCCTCTTCTCCCTTAAGTGACTTCCCACCATTGGGCTAACATGGACTTCTAGTTGGCTGCTGTGTTTTCCAGAGTGCAGCTTCATGGAAACAAGGCTATATAACACCTAGATGATTGCTTTATAAAATATTTTTACACCCTGACAGCTCTCCAAGAGGAAGGCTATTGTTAGAAGACAGCAGTGACCTTCAATTTCTCTTGACCTTTTAGGAAAAGTAATTTGAAGTTTGGTGTTTATTCTGCCTCCACAGAGCGCCTGGAGATGCACCTTGTCAGTTGTGTTATTTCCAGCTTACTACTCGCTCCCCTGGACCTCTAGGGCCGGCATAAGAACCCTGCGAGGGATGCCGGAACCCCTTTCTCCAGGCTTAATGCCCATGGCACAAAGGTTCCCAGAGCCTGGATCCAAGGCCCAGCATTTAAATCTCCTTCACCAACTTATAAAAAGTCAGGCCTTCAGCTCTTTCAAGCTTTTGACAAGTACCCTGCTCACCAACCTCACTTGGCATCAGGCAAATGGATGCCCACAGGATCTGGGTCTGGGCCAGGCCTCTTGGGGAATTAGGACCCAGCCAGCAGGTGACTGCAGGACAGAATGCAAAAATGGAAGAACAGGGACTTAGCACAGGGCAGACTGCACTTTGAACTTCAGCTCTGTCCCCCGCTCACTGTGGGATTTGGATAAGAGGCCCTCTTTGTGTCAGCCTCAGTTTCCTCATCTCATTATTCTCCCACTGGGCAGGTACTTTGCATATATCAACTCACTTTTTTTAAATTCAAGAGTTGTTATATGAAGCATCTAAAATATCTTAGATTGACGTCCATTGGCTTATAACACAAGGGGGGACACTACACCTTGAAAAACAGCGTATACAGTACGCTGTTCACCCCAAAGTACTTTTTCCCCTTCACCACACAATTGATGCCTCTGACCTCATTGACCTACCCCTCCATTTCTTTCTGGTAATGGCCGTTTTGTTTTTATAGTTTAAGAGCTTGTTTTTATTTGTATGTTCATTCGCTTTGTTTCTTTCTCCTCCAAGGATGAGTGAAATCATATGGTGCTTGGCTTCCTCTGTCTGACTTATTTCACCAGGCATCATGTTTCATCCATGTTTCAACACACTCACTTTTTGCAAAAGCATTGATAGAGGTATATTAAGGTCACTCCATGTGCTCTATCACACCTGTCTCAGAAAAAGAGATTTTGGACTTGTGCCTTAGTATAAACAGCATCGATTTGCAGACGGGGGTGACTGGGGTGTGAGAGAGGATGTACCAGACAGAGTGAGCCACAGTGGTCAAAACCCTGAAGTGCAAAAGTATTTGTTTACAAATAGAGCCAGGTGGGCACTGTTCACTTTTACTCAGATGTTGCTCTGGGATCCTGCCAGTGCCCCACCAGACTGAAGCCTCCTGGAAAAGCAGGCCTAAGGTGCCACCTGGTGGCAGTCTCTGATAGCAACCAGGGCAGAAACCGCTGGTGGAGTAACAGCTGCTCCTCACACTCCTCTCCTGCAAACTGTCCAGAGCTGTCTCTTTCCATGCTGTAAATGGACGTGCTTAAAGGTGATAGAACAACAATTAAGGAACAGTTTTTACTTAAAATTACGTTTTCCCAACTATCAAAACCAATGCAGGGTAGAAAACTGGGAGAGTATAGAAAAGAATAAAGAAAAGGTCACCCTTAATTCCATCACCCACAGTAATCTTTATGAACACATTGGCATATCTGCATCCAGGGTTTTTCTCTGCAATAGTTTTCACATAGCTGAAGATTAAGGTGTATTTATAGTTACGTGTAACTGAGTATACATAGATAAGGACTCAGTTATGTTTAAACATGTTCAGTAATTTTGTGAACAAGTCTTGGTGTGGGTACAAGGAGCTAGAGGGTCACACCATCCTGAGTTTGCATCTTATCTTTGCTTTTCTCAATTGTGTGAATTGGGAAAGTTACTTCTCAGAGTAACAATTTCTTTCACCACTTGTAAAATATGGTTAATAACAGGGCTGAAGTGGGCCTCCCCTGGTGGCACAGCGGTTGAGCGCTGGGCTGCAAAGCTGCCTGCAGCCTCTGCAGCACCGGTTCGATCCCCGGCCACCGGCGAGGGTGCCACATGGCTGGCAGACCTCTCCTGCCACCCGCTGCTCCCCTCAGTGGTGTACTTTGTCAGTCTGCCTGTTCTGTTCCCCGCTCTGGCTCTGGTGAATTCTCTCACCTTCCCGCACTTCTGACTATACCCAGTGCTTGTATAAATAAATAAATCTTTAAAAAAAAAAAAAAGCAGGGCTGAAGTCCCAGGGTGTCATGAAGATGAAGTGACATAATGTATGCAAAACATTTAGTATGGAGCCTGGGATGGAAAGTTTCTCACTGATTACCATGTAAAGTTTAGTTTGCCTTTCTGACTCATAGCAGAGAAAAATCTGTAAATGGGATGAATTTCTGGGTCCAAGGAGATGATAGTTTGATCGTTTACCAAAATTGAGAGGAAAATTTCAACCAAGATCTCGTGTCTCTAACATCACAGCTGTTCTCATTTGTCTCTATATTCTTCTAGGTCTGTTTACACCGAACACTTTTAAGCATTGCAATTACAATGCTTTCACCAGTTTGCTTAATGTCACAGCATCGACATCTCCCTAAGCTACTAAAGCTGTCATTGACACTACAATTTACTTGACTAGTTCCTTGTTGTTGAATATCTGAGTGGTTTAATTTTTCATTCCTTCATTTGAGAAATAGTTATGGAATGCCTACTCTTCCAGACACCGAGCTGGGCATTGGGATGTGGCCAGTGAGAATGGCTTCTTATACTGGCTCCTGGACTCTGGTCAGAGAGACAGCCCATTCCCTGCACTATAACAGACAGACCATGAAAAGTAAAGGGAAAGTAAAAACTCTACTTATAAGAGTGAAGGGCAAGGAGAAAAGCTCTAGAGAGAACTACTTGTGAACATATTTGTGTATTTTTGGGAATCAGTCCTAGTCCCCAATCTGCTCTTCACTCCTCAGTAGCCACAGCTGGAGCTTCTCTTTGAAGCGTTCCCCTGTGGATTTTCTACTAACACATTTAAGAGTTTCCTGAGAAGTCAGAGCTCTCTGTGGTGTTCAAAGACCTGGCAGTGAGCTCAGATAGAACTTGTTTCCTGTCTCCCTTCCTCGAGAGTGTGTGTATCAACCGGTCCAGTCTGCTCTCTGCTCTCCTGAAAAGGCTTATGACAATTCCCTTCTTGCATGTACATTCACTAAGCCTTTTTCCTGCCTCACCCACAACTGAAGAGCCCTGGCAGCCTTCAAACCAATGGGCAAAGGTGCTTCCTTGTTGGGGAGAAGCCTGTATGGGGGAGGCTTGGTGGGCACAGCACAGGCTGCATTTCAGCCCCTATGAAGCCCCTGGGGTCATCGGCATGACTGAACGTAGCAGCCCTGCCCATGGCCTCTGGAGTGGCCTTCCTACCTACTTTCTAGCTATCTGCTTCTTACTGCTTTCTAGCTATTGACTTCTTATCTGCTTGGGTAAGGCCCACTTGATATTCTGTTGCTTATATGAAGTCTTCCTAAGCTCTCGAATTCAGAGTAAATTCTCCATTCCTTGAGCACCTAAATAATTTTTCGTTTTTACTCTTTGTTTGCTTGGCACTTAATTGTATGCTGCCTTGATTCCTCTTGTTATCCTCTTTTGTATCATTATTTTATCTTCAAGATGTTTGATTTAGATTTAGAAGTCTGAGGTAAGAAGTATCTCTGTAGACATATCATTTACACTGAATGCTGAAGAAGAAGTAGGCAGAGATCTAGGAAAAAAGAATGTTCCAAGCAGAGAGAATGGCACGCAAAACCCTCAAGGTAGAATTTTGAGCTGGTAAGGCCAAAATGATTATCTCTACGTGGAATGGCCATTCCAGATTTAACAAATCAGAAAGCAACTTATTAAGCCATGCGTTCATATTGCTTTCTGACACTCTCTATTTCTTAGTCTCTGATAATGGGGATAGAGATGAATCAGACCAGACATGTTTTTTCTAAGTGTAACGGATGATTTCTGTAGAGTCAGACAGACAGACCATAATGGAGGGCTAGCATGCATGTCAGTAGAAGAAGAGAGAGAGAGAGAGTCACTGCCTGTGGATACTGAGAAAAGCTTATCCAAGAAGGAGAATCTGAGTAGGGTCTGACGTAGATATTTTCCAGGCAGAGACATAAAAGAAGTCCAGACTGAGGGAAGAGTTGTGTTCAGAGGCCTGGAGGCAGGGAGAGGAGGGTGAATTCAGAGGCTGGAATCCAAAGGATCTCTTAGGACAGTGAACATGCTTGGATTTTACCTGAAGACAGTAAGAAACCAGGAGAGGTTCCTGAGCAGAAGAGTGGCAGGAAGGGCTACTGTGTGGAGAATGGATGGGGGTATGGTGTAAACTGGAGTCAGGGAGACCCTCGAGAAGACTGGTGCTTTGGCCCAGGCTACAGGTCCAAGTTGGGACAATGATAATGAGGATGAAGGAGAGAGAAAATGTAGAAGAGACATTCAAGGAGGCCAGGGAGAGGAATAAGTTAAGACTTTGCAAGAATGGGTGGCTGAAGTGGCATCCCTTACCAGAACTAGGTATGTCAGGGGGGATGATAGGATTTGGGGGCCATAGATTGGTGAGGAGAGATTGTGGGGGACAATGTGGGCTTCTCTTTGGTACCATGGACAGCTCCAAAGATCACCAGAGGACTTGAAATAGAAGAGTTCCGTGGTTCTTGATCTGGGCTGCCTTAGAATTAGCAGAGGAGCTAATCTAACATGCAGACTCCCAGGCCCACCCCAATGTCCCGCGTCAAGTCTCTGGAGATGGGTCTTGGGAACCTGATTCTAAGTAAGTACCCCAAGTAACTCAGGTGCAGTGAGATAACTGTACTCAAAGACTGAAAGAAACCCATGCTGGGCTCCAGGGGAAGAGAAGAGTGTGCCTTTTACTGCCAAAAGGAAGGCTGGGTCTTTTGAGTTGTGGGGGGTGAGGGTGGATGAGGGGCACCTGCTGCATGCTTTCGCCCTACAGTGCAGTGTGGCAATGGTCATTGTGTGTAGTTACTGTCTTCATCCTGGGGTGCTGTTACACCTTCCCAACCCCATTCCCTAGAAAAACAAATGTGGTTTCCTGAAGGGAGAGGGAAAGTCCTCACCTTTGATTGGCATAAAGATATGACAACCCAGGAGAATTGAAAACAGAGATTCAAATGAGTATCCATGTGCATCCATGTTCATAGCAGCATTATTCACAGTATAACCCAAAACAAACACAAACCCAGTACAACCCCTTATTCCCCAAACAACCCAATGTTCACTGAGGAATAGATACACACAGTGTGGTACATGTCACACGAGGGACACTATTTTCCCTTAAAAAGGAATGAAATTCTGACACATGTTCCTACATGGATGACGGTAGAAGGCATTAAGCTGAGTGAAATTAGCTCGACACAAGGGATGGATTTTGTGTGACTGCACATATATGAGGTATTTATCAAGTTCAAGGAGACAAATAGTAGAATGGTGGTTGTCAGGGGCTGGGGGAGGGCAAGTGGGGAGTTACTGAATGGGTGCAGGGTGTCATTTTGAGAAGACGGCACCATGTTGGTGATGGATGGGGAATGTACTTAGTGCCACTGGACTGTATACTTAAAAATGGTTCAAAGGGTAAATTTTATGTTACATTTATATTACTCCAATTAAAAAAATGACACCTTATGGCGTCATTTTTATTATGAACCTACAGGTTGAACTCGACTGGGAGCATCCTGAGAACAGGGAAAGGTGTCCCCCCCTGCCCCCCGAGTCAGGGAGTTCTCCTAGGATCAGCAAGGTGTTGCTTCAAACGACTGCTGCTCCGACGGCCTGGATATGTCCCGTCCATCTTCAGACTGAGGCGCCTCCCGATGGCGGAGATCCCTCCAAAGGGTGAGGCTGTGCCTCCGCCATCAGAACTGGGGGTACCATAGCCAGAGTCTGTAGGGGAGAGGCAAGGTGGGCCTCTTGTTCGGGGTGATGTATCTCCTCCCCAGGCCTCATAAGGCCCAGGATTCCCATAAGTGGCCTTCTTCTCCGCTCGAGCTCACCTCCAGACTCTCCCCTCAAATTCCGCGCCTCGGGAAGCCAGCTGGCTTCTGGCTGGGCGGGCTCCGGAGGCCTTTTGCCCTCATCCAAGATGGCCGCCGCCGCCTCTGTGACAGGCCCGGTCACGTGAGGACGCCCGCCTATGAGGTCGCCGGGCTCGGACGTAAATTGTCCCTTCCGGCGCCCCATCCCGCGGCGGCGCCCGCCCTTGTCAACCGGAGCCTGAGCGATCATGGCAACGGGCTCGGGCGGGGAGCGCGTGGCAGCGGCGCCGGCGGCAGCAGTTTGGGCGCGGGCCGGGGCGGCGGAGCGGCGGCGGCGGCGCTGGCACCGGCGCTGGCACCGGCCCTGAGCGCCATGCAGCGGGGCGGCCCGGCGGCGCCGGCGCGCGGGAGTGAGGCGCGGGCGGAGGCCGCGGCCGGGGCGCGGGAGGCGGCGGAGCAGGGCGCGGTGGACGCGGGCGCGGCCGGGGAGCCGGAGCCCCAGGCGCGGGGGGAGCCGCCCCCAGCGCCGCCGCCGGCGCAGCCCCGCGCGGCCGAGGAGGGGGACGCCCGCGACCTCCGGCGGCCGCCGCCCGCGCCGTCCCCGTCCCGGTCCCCGTCCCGGTCCCCGTCCCCGTCCCCGTCCCCGCCGAAGCCGCCGTCCTCGCGGGGCCGCTGCTCGCGCGCCAAGCCCGGGAGCAAGGGCCGAAGCTGCCCGCGGGGCTCGGGCCGCCAGCCCCAGGAGCGGGCCTCCCGGCGGCGCGTCACCGTGGACAGCTCCAAGGCCAGGACCTCCCTGGACGCCCTGAAGATCAGCCTCCGGCAGCTCAAGTGGAAGGAGGTGAGGCCCGGCCGGCCCGAGGGCGGGGGGGGGGGGTGCTGGACAACCTCGGAGGGCCGGCGCGGCCCGGGCCAGCTCTGAGGGCCGAGCTCCTGGCCGCCACGCTGAGCCGCGTGTCGGCCGCAAGCTGTCCATCCTCAAGGCCTAGCCCAGGCTCGTCCTCCGGGAAGGCGTTCAGACCCCTCCAGGTCAGGTCGCCACTCCTCCTGTGGGGCTCTGTCTGCTTTGTAGACGTTTGTTTGTATGTCTGTCTCCCTCCACCAGCGGTGAGTTCCCTGCCTGGACCCTCTCTCTTCTACCTCTTCATTTAAGTTCTATTTGCTTAGCACTTACTGCATGATTCTCGCGCAGTTTAATAGTTTGTATTTTGGGGCAGACAGACCGAGGGTCTCACTGCCCTGCCACTGATTAGTGCGCCCTCAGGCAAGCTCCTTCTCTGTTTCCTCGTCTGTAAAGTGAGGCTACTAATACCTCTCTTGTGGTTCTGTTAGCATGAGAAGACTCATTGCCTGTTGTAGGACGCACAGGTGTGCAGTAAATGGTCTTACCACCCTCTCCTCTCTCTCCTTCACCATCACTGTCACCGTCACCATCAGCATCAGCATCCATGTATTATATGAACCAGGGCTTGGCGTATGGCAGGTGTCAGTGAGTGGCGGACGGAAGGGTGGATGAATGAATGGGTTATTTGTCCCTGAGCCCGTTTTAGATGTGGTGGGGCTGGGATGAAGCACCAATGACATGGAGATGCCCGTTGAAGCAGGTTGAGTGTAGCCCTGAGGCTTTCAGGAGCGCCAAGGCTGCCATCTGGGCTAGGCAAGTCCAGAGGTTTAGACCCAGATGGCCACTGAGGAAACAGGACCTGCAGCAGGCAATGTGAGGACTTAGCTGCTAAGCCCTGGGTCTTGGTTATGGTAGATGTTCAGGAATGGGAGGTGCAGAGATATGGCTGCGAAAGGATTAATGTCTCAGCATGAAGGAGTAATGTGGTTTGGAGGAAAGGACAGACTTCCTGGTAAGGGAAGTCTCATTCCAGGTGCCAGGGCCTTGGGGCTTGGATTTGGGGGAGGACTTTCGGGTCTGGGGAACATGGAGAAGTTGATGCATTCTGGAAGGGACCCAGGTCCAGGCCAGAGATATGAAGACCAGAACAAGAGAAAACTAGAGAACTTGTCAGTCCCATGGTCCTCATGAAGAGAGGATCCGGGGACTGAAACCAGGCCCCAGAGTCAGGCAAAGCGGCTTGGCCCAAGCAGGGCCTGGGCTGAGCTTAGCCTGTGGGAGAGAGACGTGAAGCTGTCTGGATCCCCAGAGATAGAGCCTTGTGGACTCAGAAATCTGCAGGCATCCATGGCAGCCCAAATTCACTCACTCATTCTCTAAGTAACCCTACACATTAAAGATGCTTGAGATGTAACGCTTGCTCTCAGGACCTTACGGTTCAGTAGGGGATGGAACCCATTCATTGCACTGTTGCAGGGCCTTTGCTGCTGCTTCCTGAAATGCTGTTCCCCAGTTATTTGCTTGGCTTACTCTGTCTCTTCAGATCTCTGAGCAAATGCCACCTCCTCCAGGAAGCCTTCCCTGCTGATACCTGCACCCACCCTTGTGCTTCTTTATTATTATTGTTGTTATTGTTGTTTATAGCATTGAAATCTGCCTTAAATATTTTGTACTGCTTGTTTATTGTCTGTTTCCATCACTAGAATGTAAGCTCCATGAGGGCAGGGATTTTGTTTTACTTACTGCTGTATCTCAGGTGCTTGGCACAGAGAATTTGCTCAATAAATATTTGATGAATGGATAAATCCATTATGTGACGAGTGTTTCTCTCTCAGTGAAGGCATAAGGTCAAGGAGGGGAAACCTCAGGAAGAGCTTCCTGGAGGAGAGAAACTCGAGCTGAGTTCTGAGTGCTGAAAAGGATTAGGAGTTATTTAGGGGTCATTGGCTGGAACCCCAGGACAGGGAGCAGTATGGGCAAAGCAGAACTACTCTGGGGTTAGCACGCAGTTCTGTAAAGTTGGATTTCAGAGTGGGCCAAGAATGGTGAGCAGTGAGGCAGGAGAAGTGAGCAGGGTTCGATTATGTGTCACACTGTGGGGCCTGAACTTTGTTGAGGAAGACTGTGTGAGCCTCTCTAGAATTTTAAGGTTCTTCTACTTCTTGACTATACTGCTTTGGCATGAGAGTTAAGCTCTTTAGGCCTTAGTTTGCCTGTTTGTCAAATGAGTGGGCAGAGCTTGTTCAGTGATTCCCACTCTCTCTCCAGCAACAGTCACATCGTGTAATGCTAATCTACACGCCACCCTTGCACTGGTGGACCCAGTGGGTGGGTGTTCTCCAGCATGCACCCCCTCCACTCCCGGCGCTGCCTTTCTCCTGCTCAGAAGGCATACTGGCATGTAAGTGGAGATACCCATTCCAGTATATTTTAAAACATAATTCGCTCGCAAGAATAAGACTGTACTATTAAATGTATCATTGTTTACTGAATATCACTCTTCCCAACTGGTCTGTGCGGTCCTGAGTGCAAGAGTGGTATCTGACGTGTGTCCCCAATGCTCCAATCGAATACACACTGGTGTTCAGTAAATGTTCATCCAGTGAATGGAGGAAATACATCAGCGCTCACATCTCTCAATACCCTGGAATGTGGAGTTTAAGAAGTACCAGACTAGGGACACTTTAAAATTTCTCACGGTACTCTTAGCACCCACTACAAAGTTGACTGCATGGCAAGAAACATGTGGCATAAACCAGGTTCTAACAAAGTGCAAACAAGTGGCTTCCCAGGCCTCAGTTTCCCTAGCTGCTACAGGGAAGATGTTGGACAAGATCATTTCCCCGTGCTGATGTTCTAGGAGCAGGAACCCCTGTTGGGGGTTGAGGCTTGAGGAGTGCACCCCGGTGTCCCTTGCGGGTCATATGTACTGCTGGCTGGCGGGCTTTGACAGGGTAGGCGGCTCGCCTAGTAAGAGACAAGGTCGTGAACACCAACCAAAGTAACGGCTCTGCCTCCTGCTGTATGTGCACAGTCAGGGGCCCTGAGCAGGCCAGCACCAGCCCGCCAGCAAGTTCAGATGTTGGCTCTACATTTCCCTTCTCCCCTCTTCTCTGTTCTGCGCACATCCCCAGCCACAGCAGTGACAGTAAACAGCAGCCCCTGTAATGAGCCCTCACATAGCTCTGTGCCCGGCATTCTTCTCAGTGCTTTCAGATTTGCAGTGATTTGATTCTCCAACAGCCTGATTCAGTAAGTGCCTGGTTGTCTCCTTTTCATGGGGGAGGTGGGTGGGGTCCTTAGAGGTTAACAGCCCAGGCCATACAGCTGGCAAGTGGCAGGACTAGCATTGGAAGGAGGTCGACCATTCAAAACCAGTCTGTAGTTCTGTGCCCTTCCCCTGCCCTCTGGGGGCTCTCTACTGGCAGGCCCTGGGTTAAGGATTGCAATAGGATATGAATAGGGTATGAATAGGATTCATTTCTTGCCCTTCAGCAGCTCCCAGGGTCAAGGGACAGACAAGCACACAACTACAGTCTCCATTCTGGAAGTTGAGCGGGTCAAGGGCATTTCATACAGAGTTGGAACAAAGGCAGGCAGTGTGGCTCGGGCCTGTGTGAAAGACGGGATGATAGCAGCTTAGGGAGGAGGTGGGAGAGCAGAGAGAAGGAAAAGAAGGTGCCAGATCACACAGGCTTGCCTAGATTCTCCTCCATAGATGGAACTTGCCTTGCCCAACCCTCAGATGATTCCCTTTTTAGTCCTGTTCACACTGGTTAGGTCCATTTCAACTGTGTCCACAATGTTAAATTTATTCCTCAAAAGAAACTTCACAAACATTTGCTCTGTGAACTTGTCGGAAAGACAAAAGTTCATTCTAGAATAGCCAAGTCCTGTTTACAGAGTCGCCTGTGAAGTGGCAACAGGAGAGAGAGAGGCCCCCTACTCGTAGTTGCTCGATGAAGGTTTGTGGGGCTGTCTGCTCCTTGTGCACTTGTGGGAGCCTTCCCCTCCGTCTTCTTTTGCAGTTTTGACGCCCTCATTAAAGAAAACCCCAGGGAAAAGACACCCTGGAGAATAGTTGCCACTCAGGTGAGCTGCCCTCCTTGGAGATGGAGGTTGTATACGTGTGCCCGTTGGTGCCATGGACACCACTCACAGGAAGCAGGGCTCCCGGAGACTTGATAAAAGGACTTTTGTTGACCACAGTGTGCATGAGCCCTGACCTAAGATCTTTTGTCTCCACATTTGTCTTCTGAAATTCATCCTGCCCTCCTCCGTTGCTCCTGCTCAGAACTTGTGCTGGTATTTTTTTTTTTAAAGATTTATTTATTTATTTATACATGCACTGGGTACAGTCAGAAGTGCGGGAGGGTGAGAGGATTCACCAGAGCCAGAGCGGGGAGCAGAGCAGGCAGAAGGACCGAAGTACCCTGCTGAGGGGAGCAGCGGGCGGCAGGAGAGGTCTGCGCGCCATGCGGGACCCTCCTCCGGTGGCCGGGGAGCAGCCGGGGATCGAACCTGCGCTGCAGAGGCTGCGGGCAGCTTCGCAACCCAGCGCTCAACTGCTGCGCCACCGGGGAGGCCCTGGTATTTTTTTTTTAAATTTTTTTAAAAGATTTTTTTTTTTAATTTTATTTATACAAGGACCAGGGTACAGGCCAGATGCGCGGGAGGGTGAGAGGATTCACCAGAGACAGAGCGGAGAACAAAATGGGCAGACTAACAAAATACATGGCTGAGGGGAACAGCGGGCGAGACAGGAGAGGTCTGCTTTGCCATGTGGGATTCTCGCTGGCCAGCTGGGATCGAACCTGCGCTGCAGAGGCTGCATACAGTTTCACAGAGCCACACT
The DNA here is from genome assembly GCF_014898055.3 of Talpa occidentalis. NCBI lineage: Eukaryota > Metazoa > Chordata > Mammalia > Eulipotyphla > Talpidae > Talpa > Talpa occidentalis. The sequence continues at coordinate 39,924,915 of NW_023605083.1, read as the reverse complement.
CAACCGCCTGCGCCACCAGGGAGGCCCCTGTGCTGGAATTTTTTTAAAAAGATTTATTTATTTATGCATACAAGGACTGGGATGTAGGCTGGAGTTGCAGGGTGTGAGAGGATTCACCAGAGACAAAGCAGGAAGCAGAACAGGCAGATCTACTGAAATAACCCTCCTGAGGGGAGCAATGGGCGAGACAGGAGAGGTCTGCTGCGCCATGTGGGTGTCTCCCTGGCTGGGGATTGAACTCATGCTGCAGCGGTTTCTGATAGCTTGATAGCTCTGTGTCTTTAACCCCTGTGCCACCAGGGAAGCCCATGTGCTGTTATAATGACTGCTGTCGAGGTATCTCTGAGGTGCTGGGCACTACTCACTGCCTCTCCTCATTAGCTACTCATTAGTCCAACTTTTCCTTGGATAAGTTTATTTAACCCTCACAGCAACCCTCTGAAGTAGATCCTATTATCATTCCAACTTATGGATGAGGAAACAGGTTCAGAGAAAGGCTGACCCAGGGCTAGCTCAAGGGCACACTAGTTGCAACTGGCAGAGCCATTTCATTCTGTCCTAGGAGCCAGTGTGCAGTCCCACGCCATCATTGTGCTAATCTGTTGCAAGTATCCACCCTGCAAGCAGTTGTTCTACTATTATTCCAAGATAACAAGTCCAGGATCGAGGAGTGAGCCCCAAGGAAGTGGGAGGCCAGGAAGTCGGGGGCAGCCAGCAGTGTCCCTTGTTCCCAAACCTACTTCTCGGTGTGGTTTCTACTTTTCCAGTCTCTCTGATTCTCCCTCCCGTGCCTCTTCTGAACGGGAGCTCTCCAACAACAGAGCAAGCCGCTCAGTGTCTGGAGAGCGACATGGCACATAGAACACACTGAAATATAACTTGCCTGGCAGGGGAGCATTCGGGGCAGGCCCCTCCAAATCCTACGTCATCGCTGCTTGCGAAGGAGAAGCGGGCTGTGCTGCAGATGCCTTGCCCCTCTGTGCCGCGTGAGCCCCCTGTGGATCACTGTGTCCCAGGTTCCTCGTGGGTGATGGCAGAGTGGAAAATGAAGCACCGAATAGTTTAACATTCCCCGCTTTCTCGTTTGAATGACCGTCATCATGACTTACGTTCTACTTTTTGAAAACAGCATTATATTTAAGAACGGTTTCCGTCCTACTCCGTCAACTGCTCTCCCTCAACAGACTTGTTATTTTAATGTCTCGTCCGCCAGGATTTTTCCTTTGTAAGTTAAGCTTGTCATGCCATAAAAATCACACATTGCCATCCTTTGAACAATACTATCTGCGTAACAGCCTCATGAATCCACACTAATCCTTAAACCTTTAAAAGGTGGTGAATGCCAGGGCACACATTCAAGTTCTCTAACCACTGCCAGCTAGGAGGCTGTCTTCTTAGCAGATGTTGTTATTGCTGGAGCGATTTTCTGTGTTATAGGAACATACTCCATTGTGAGTAACCTCAATCTTGGTAGCATTCTGGTTTCTGGTGTTGGAGCAGCAGAAGTTGCAAAAGCTCAATCACACATTTCTTTCTTCTTTGAGATCAATTCCTTGAAAAGACATGCTATGAAAGTAATCAGCCACTCGGAGTACCTTCTGTGAAGGGGAAGCTCTATTATGGGGGTGGCATGGACTTTGGATTCAGACAGATGACTTAAAATCCTTACCACTAACTGCTTATGTGATCCATGTGCTGTGTGCTAAGTACAGAGACTCCCTGAGCCTTGGTTTCTTCGACGGTGGCCAGTGACACTGATTTTGCAGAATTATAGTGAAATTCAGTGAGGGAATGGATGCCAACTGCCATAACCCAGTGCTTTGACGCTTGGGGACTTACGGCGAGTGTTAATTATGTCCCTATGTTGGCTGATGACAGGCATTGCTTATTTGATCCATTGTTTTTTAAACTAGAGAACATTGGAGAATTTTGTCTGCATCTATAGGTTACTGGTTAAATGGATATTGAATCATTTAACAAGCATTTGGAGAGCTACTTTGTGCCGGGTTATGGTTGGGTTTTTGGGACACAGCAGATCCCACTAGGAGGCAGTTACATTTTGAATATGTCAATGTGATATAATCTAGGCTTGATTTTTTTTAAATAACTCTGATTTAAAGCTTTTTCTTTTAAAGTCAGTTATACTTTAAGATTTCATGAATCTAACTGTGTTTTTAAAGCCCTATGCCAGACCCGGGGCCTGTCTTGTGCTTTGGTACATTCATTATATGTGTCACCATGGGAAACGTATTAGCTGTTTGAAGGATGTTAGTATCTTCACTTTGGGTTAAGCTGCAAGGTGACTAGTTCACAGGGGACAACTAAGGGGGTTATCTGAAGGTACCCTAGCTGCATGAAGACATGGATTTCCTGGGCTGACTCTTGCTCTCATCGTGAGGGCCCCTCTGCTCCCCGAAAGACCACAGCCAGGTGTGGCTCTGACTTGGCAGAAGACCCCTGGGCCTGCTTTGCTTGCCTGAGCCAACGGGTCCTCCTCTGTAAGGAGGAGCATGAAATCCTTAATAGGGTTGTTAGGAGGATTAGATCAGATAATCTTTGTATTACCTGGTGCTTCAGAGTAAGAGTACCTGTGGGTTTGACTCTCTCTCTCTGATTTCTAGGACATCGTAATTAAATTTTCCAACAGACAAGTCAATTTATATATAACTAAATAATCTGGCTATTCTCTTGCATTATTTTGGAGCCCGCCCCCTCCTGGTGGTTCCTCCTCTGCAGCTGAGTCATGTCCCCCTGATTCCTTTGCACAGGTTATACGTGAGAGAGGAATGGTGGCGTTTCTCTGTTCCAGATGGACGCACCTCTCTCCTTGCCCACTGCTTCGGATCCTGCCTGGTTTTAAGAGCTGCCTTGACCGCCATTTGTGTGTGGCTTCCCTGGCGGTTTCAAACCACTACCTAAGTCCTAGCAGGCCTTTCCTCTCCCCTCTGCTTCTGTGTCAGGGAAACCTCATCCTTAACCGGGTGAAAGAACAGGGCAGGATGATGGCGAGATTGCCCGCCGTCTCCCAGGAAGCTTCACTTTTCCAAGAACGCCCCAGTTCATCTGCTACAATTCTTGCACAGGCCTCATTTATCTATGATTTTCCTCTTTCATATTTTGATCTTTTTTTAAAAATTTATTTATTTATGCACACAAGAACTGGGGTAAAGGCCAGAGATGTGGGGGTGTGTGTGTGTGTGAGAGGATTCACCAGAGACAGAGTGGGGAACAGAACAGGCAGATTGACCGAAGTACACTGCTGAGGGGAGCAGCGGGCGAGACAGGAGAGGTCTCACCATGTGGGTTTCTCCCTGTCCAGCTAGGAATCTAACTCTTGCTGCAGAGGCTGCAAATTGCTTCATAGTGCGGTGCTTATCCCCTTGTGCCACCAGGGAGGCCCCCATATTTTGCTTTTTGTGTGTTTAGGGAGATTTTATTTCTCTTTGTGGTAGAACTATGGTTTATTAAAAAGCAACAGTGGAAACTTCTGGATAGTGTAGGGGATGTCCAAATATCTTTGTCAAATTCCAAAATGACCTATGTGCTAAAAATTTATACAGCCCCAAGCGTATGAAATAAAACCTGGAAATCCCCACTCTCCATTACCTACCCTCTCCCCTTTCCCCTCTAATTCTTCTCCTCAGGGGTCATGCCAGGATTACAGTATCAGTATGGTGTGTGTCTTTCTGATATTTTCCCCCTATTTCCTGTAAGTATCAGGATGCTACATTGTGCTATAGTAACAGCAGCCGCATAATATTGGCCTGGAACATGACAGGAGTTTATTTCTTGCTCATATTTAAGGGCAGGATCATGGGGGTGATGAGGGATGTCATCTCTCTCTTATTCAGAGACCTGGGCTTCCTGCTCAGCACCTGCTTCAGTGACTCACTGTGGGGGCAGCAGCGTGGTAAATGAACTGTGCAAGGGCAGACTTGCTCTCAGGAGTGACTGTGCTCGGATTTTTTTTTTTTTTGCCAAAGCCAGTTACATGCATGACTGACTTCAGAGGGACAGGGGCTGTGCTGTCCTCCTGTGAGGGTGCAAAGGGGAGCTCGGGAGCATCTGGGGAACCGGGCTCATGACCACATGATCATCATCTGTAGAGATGCAAGAGATACATACCTACAATTTTATTTTGTTCTTCATGCTGCAGTTGTATGATCCCTAGTGCTTGGCAGCTGCTTTTTTTATCAGTACCTCGTGGGCATCTTTCTCTGTTTCCTTATAGATTCATTTCATTTTACTAACAATTTAATCATCCATTGAATGGATCTACTACCATAAAATTTATTGATGATATTGTTTGAACATTTTTTCTTTGCTATTACGAGAAAGGTGCAGCAAACATCACCTTTTGAACATTAAGTATTTGCTCGTGCAATTAGTTCTGTAGGAGAAATCCCCAGGAGTTGCGGGGTCAAAGGGGGTGAGCACTTTCTGTTCCCACCCAGGTGCCCGGCGGGGTGTGTGTGTGTGTGTGTGTGTGTGTGTGTGTGTGAGAGAGAGAGAGAGAGAGAGAGAGAGAGCGTCTTGCTCCTGGCGTCGTGCTCTGCTACCTTGTGTCCGGGAAATCTAAGCTTTTGCTGAGCTGATAGGCAAAACTGTGTTCTTTTAACTCACATTTCCCTGCTTATCAACATGGTGGGACATTTTGGCCAAGCTTAATAGTCTTTTGTTCCGCTTCATTTGTGAAATGTCTCAGTGTGCTCTTCGCTCATTTATCTTTTGGGTTAAGTTTTTCTTATTGGTTTCTCAATATTACAGAGTTACTTTTTGTCTCATATGTGTTGTGAATCTTTCCCCTCCTATTTATTGTTTAATCATCTAACAGGTAATCATTTGTTTTGTGAGAGCTACATTATTATAAACAAAAAATTTTCTCCTTCCTATTCACTAAAAATAGTCCTTAATTATCATCAACTTGGTAGCCTAAGGAGGTTGGAGAAACACTTCCATCTTCAGGTGCTAGTAAACATCTAGTAAATTAGCAGGTTTTATGGGGAGGCTTAGAGTCTTATATTTCTATGAAACTAGATGTTTATTGTGGAAATTTCACACACATTGATCTAAGTTGTCTAGGACTCTAGCGTGTATAGTAGACTTCATTATTTCTGCCTAACAGATGTCATTGGTATGAGGCCCCACCACTCACCTAGTTCTGCCACCCGAGTGTCGTGATATTTGTAGCCCAGCTGCATATTTTTTTATTGTTGTCCAACTTTAATAACATCTGTAGCAGCTCTGCCAAAGTCAGCATGCTCTGAGAATTTGTTCTATTTCAACTCTCCCACCATTCAGAGGGCTTAAGTGACATACAGCTTCGAACGAGAGCTTGGGCCTCCTGGCTCCCAGGCCAGGTCTTGTTCCAGTAGTCACACGGTACATCTAACTAGAATATTCTTTCCTGGTCACTTAGAAATAAGGCCATTGGAAACAATGCAGGGCTGGGCATTGAGCCTGGCTCTTAGTTTTACTTGAAAAACACATTTATCACTTTTATAAATAGTCTTTGTACATTGTTTAAAATATTAAGACTTTGCAAAAAATTAAAAATATATAATCCCAACATAGAAATGCAATAACTATTTTCATTTTGAAGCATTTCATTGTAGCATTTCTCCTAGGCATAAATTTTTATATTTTATAAAAGCCTATATAATTTTGTTAATGTTTCACAAAGCTGATATAGCTTTATGATGTTAAAATTAATACCCACATTATGATTTAAACATTTCCCATACTATACTAATTTTTCATAAGTGTCATTTTAGTTGCTGCAAAAAATCTCATTTGGTGATTTATATTTCATGATTTATTTGCATGTTATAAAATGTTAAGATTGATGCCTCTATGAAAAAAATTCTGGAATGCTTCTCTGCTCTCCACCCCCACCCCCATACCTCATATTTTTTTCTTAAGATAAGCTTCCAGAAATGAAATAATTGAGTTAAAGGGCATGCCCATTTTCAGGCTTTTAGAATGTATTTCCAAAATGCATTCTCAAAGAGTTGTAGCAATTTGTACTCATTAGTATATGAGTTTCTTTAAGTACTTACTTTTGAAGGATATAATGATAAATCTTAGGGAAGAGAGTGATAGAAATGAATATTCTCTCTGTCTTTACTAAATATAACTCCAAGCAATTAGTTCCTACTTCAGAGCAGGGCATTTTAATATGACTATTTTGGTGTAGCTGATACATCTAAATTCACCACATTGAATGTAAAGTCACTTTAAAACTCTCAAATAATGTGTCCAGTCACATAGTCGATTCCCCCTGTCCTTTACCTCCCACATTAATTCCTTACCCCACTCCTGTTCTTACCCCCCAGGGTAAGACTTAAGTATTTCACATATGGTTGGGCCATGAACTGCTGAAAGTTTCAATAGTTTATATCTTAGGTTTGGTCAAAATATCTTTGTGTAAAAAAAGGATACTTTAAGAGCTGTGTTAAAATGTCATATGCCATTATTAGCTATTAAGGAAACAAAATTCAAAACCATAAAGAAATGCCACTTTCATACCCACCAGGATGTTTATAATAAAGAACACAGATTAAGTGTTGATGACAATGTGGAGAAATTGGAACCTTTATACACTCCTGCTGGGAATGTATAATGGTGCAGTCGTTTGAAAAACAGTTTGGCAGTTCCTCAAAATATTTAACATGGAATTACCACATGCCAACAACCCACTCCTAGTATAGATAGCCAAGCAAAATGAAATCTTATATCCACACAGAAACTGTATACTAATGTTCATTGTAGCATTTTTAATGAGAGAGAAAAGGCGGAAGCAACCAATTTACCACCAACTAATGGATAACTAAAATGTGGTATATACCACATTGGAATATTACTTGGCCCTGCAAAGGAATGAAGTACTGATCATACTCCAGATTGGATGAGCCTTGAGAATATGTTCCCAAAAGAAGTGACTGATCATCTTCATTATATCTTTGTTTTCTATTTCATGACTTTCTTCTCTTTGTTATTTGTTTCCTTCTGTTTTTTGAAGTCTATTTTGTTGTTCTTTTTCTGACATTAGGTTGGCTGCTTAGCTTATCATTAGCTTTTCTACTAAAAGTGTACAAGACTACACACTTGCCTCTCAGTGTTGCTTTAGCGCCACCCTCAAGTTTTGCTGTGTAGCATTTCATCAAATTACCTTTTATTTCTATATATTTCACATTTTCAAGAAAATTTCTTTCTTGACCCATGGGTTATTTAGATTTGTGGTTTGTTAGAGTTTTCACACATACAAGAATGTTTTGGCTTTTCCATTGTTAATTTCTAACTTAATTGCATCCTTGCTTAGGGGATGTTCTTTTTCTCCTCCTTTCTTTCCCACTTCCCCTTCCCTCTCTCCCTCATTAGCCGCCCGCCCCCCATTTTTTTGCTTTATAGCCTAATACTAGAGCAGATGTTCTATGTATGCTTGAAAGGGTGTATTGTAGTAACTAGGTGCAATATTTTACATATATATACATTTGTTAGATTAGAGCTTGAGGCTTGTATCATATAAATTTTATAGACCTACTGTTTTTGTCAGATTATTAATTACTTGAAGAGTTATATTAACGTTTTCCTCTATATTGCATATTTCATGTCTTTTAAAATTGATATTTTTATTTTTCCATTACCCCCATGCCAGCATAGAAGTTAACCTAACTATTTTTATTCCTCTTGTGATTGCCCTAGAAAATTTAATGTGTATAATTTCACAAAAGTTAAAGTTGCTATCTTTTTTTCTCTCATCAACACAAAGATCAACAACCTTAGGATGCTTTTGTTTTGCTTGTACCATCCACCTCACAGACAGACTTTCATTGTCCAATGTTTTACTTCTTACTTTATCCTTTTTTTAACTTCACAATTTAGACCTTATAATTATTTTTCATAGTCTCAGTGAATTTTAGGCTTACCTATGTTCATCATTTTAGTATTCTATTTTACAACTCAGATCTTCCTTCTGGAATCATTTTCTCTCTCCTGGAAATCACCTTTTAGAAGTTCCTTTAGTGATGGACTATTTGTGATATATTCTGTCAGTTTTTATTTATCCAAAATTGCCTTCATTTTGCCTTCTTGAAAGTTAGTGTTGCTGTGCATGCAGTTCTGTTGAGCTGCGTGGTCTCTGCACGCTGAGGCCATGGGGAAGTCACCTCTCAAGTCCACTCTTTTCTTCTGCTGGTAAAGTGTCTTTCTCCTGGTTGCTTTAAAATCCCTTCGAAATGTCTTCCGTGTCCTTAGGTCTATCTCGGCAAGAATTTCTTTGCATTTATTCTGCTTTGGATTTATTGAGATTCTTCTCTCTGAGGTTGGGTTGGATATCTTATCCATTCTGGAAAATTCTCTTGTGTTTTCTCTTTCATAGTGTCTCTCTCCCAGTCTCTTTCTTCTCCCTGGAATTCTGATTTAGATGTTGTTAAACCTTTTTTGACAGGGAGCTGTGTTTCTTGCAAATTTATTCTCTAACAATTCTTTGAGGCCTAGGTTTGAAGTGAGGATTTGCATCTTGTGCAGCTTCCCTGGAAGGCTCTACCAACCAGAACACTTAGAACTTCATGTTTGGACTTAAGCCTTTCAGCTTATAAGCATCATTGAGTGCTGACTCCAGACTTGGATGGAGAGGGTGTCATGGGTATGCATACCTGGGGGAGACTTTGCCCTTCTATTTCCCCTTTCCCTGAGCCAAGGGCAAGACAGGATGGCTTTTTTTCCTCCTTCACCCACTGAGAATGTGGGTGAGAGGGCCTGGCTTGAATTTGGAGTTTTCCAATCTGACGCTTGCGTTGCCAGCAGGCATTCAGGACCCAGAGTACACACAGAGGCCAGTCCTTTGCCAATGAACTGGGAACAAGATGATTATACTTGTCTTTTGAAAAGATCACGCTGGCTGCCTTGTGGAGGAGGGATTAGTATTCCCTAGTGGCGCCAGAGGCAAATTAGGATGCTGTTGTAGACTGGGTGCAAGATAGCACTACCTGGGACATGATGATGCTGGAAGGGGAAGGTTATTATCTCCCCTGGACTGTAAGATATTCAGTAGCAGGGAGCCTATCTCACTCATCTTTGAGTCCTCCGATGCCTGGCACAGAGAAGGCATTCAGCAAATGTTAATTGAATTGAACTGTGTAATCAGTAATGGTTTGAGTGCTGTTTTTTGGACTACCTTCAAAGTGACTATTTTCTTTAAAGGGAAATGACATAAAGGGATTCCAGGCAGTGAACTCATCCTGTCTCTTACATTGCAAGGCTCAAGCCAGAAATAGGGAGCCAGCTGCTGGTAAGTCCCTGCCAGCCTGAGATTTGGCTGGGTTTGCCTTCCGTGATCACTGAGCTTTCTTTAGCCTGTGCATTGCTCCTTTCTTAAGGAACCTCAGGCTCTGTTTGAAATGACTTACACAAAGCCTTGTCTTCTTACTGGATTTTTATGGCATTTTCTCAGAAATCACTAAGCTCTACAACTGCCTAGGCAAGTTTCAAAGATGTTCCTCTAATGATATGTTATAACTGTGAAAACTTCTCACTCTTAAGATGTTCTTGGAAAAAGTGCTCTGTGTCTAGGGAACAAAGGGAGAAGCAAATGATCCCCGCTGTGTGGCAGCTTAATAAGCTTCAGCTGGTCACCCAGGACTGTGGTTTGGAGAAATCCTGTGGTACTATTCCACTAGAATGTGCAGACGTATTTCAAGAAGTATGGGGAAATCAAGCGTACAAATGTGGTGATGTTCACTTCTGAGGCCTTGGAGATCTTTATTATTCACTCAATAAATGTATGTTGAATGTCTTGTGCAAGGCACTGCCCCATAAAGACAAACTCAGACCCCACCCCAGTCCTTGATCCAGGGCTGCTACTCGATCTCCTTTTGTGTGAATCAAAAAATGTTGACTTAGTCAACATAGTATTTCTATCTCAATAACAAATTATTTTCAGCAGATGTTGTTTTAATGAAAAGTTAATATTAGTTACTAAATAATAATTACATAACAAAGTACTTGTTGATTTAAACTTGGAATTCAGAAATATTCTGGAATAGTAAACAAATATCAGATGATTGAACTGCAACACAAAACCTCATATTTAACCAGTGCACGAATACCAACGAGGGATTTCTTTAAAGAGTTAAAAGTACTCACTAATTATTCATCAGATATAAGAGCAGGTTTTTTTTTAGAAACACAGTCTATTTTAGATATTTTTTGAGCGACAGTCTTAGGATAATCTGTTCTGTCAAAGGTGAGCAATGCATATTGTTAAAATAAGACGCTCATCCACGACATGTCAGATGATTCTCAACATTAATATAAAATTGCCCAGCCAAAATCATCTCATGTACATTTATCCCACCAGAATATTTCTGAATTCCCAGTTTAAACCACTGAATACTTTCCTTAAGATAATAGGTAAATATTATATAATAACTGTAACTATATTATATAATAACTGTATCATGGATTTCTACTGCTGTCAGAAATACAGTGATAAAATATGAGAAGTGTGCAAAATATTAAATATGCCTGAGTGTGAGCAGCCCCAAGCACCCTGTGGGTGACCTGGAGGGACACACATGATGGCCCTGGAAGTCCCATGCATGGAGCAGACATAGCTGAGGAGTCACGTGAGGTGTAAGAAGCCCACTAGGGACACGGGGAGGCAAGACGGGGTGGACTTGGGGGTGCAGAAAAGGCCTGTGTGAATGAGACTCTCTTGGGTGATCAAGGCGCCTTGTGTTTTTGACGGACTTGGGCTGATTTGCATCCTTGCCTCCTTTCTGGGTCGGTAACAGCTGAGTTCCCGACTGGCGAGATGGTCTATCCTGAGAGCAACAGTGCCCATCTTTTTCTCTCTCCCTGCCCACGTCGTCCTCTGTCTCAGGTCTGAGGTTTCTGCCACTATAGCCTGGATCAGCTGTATTTTTATGGCTTGTTTAATTTTCTTTCTTTCCCACCAGATTTTAAATTCAACTGGTACAAGGACCACATCTGTCTTGTTTATTATTGTTTATTATTGGGGCCTTGCTCCAGCGCGCAATGCCTGGGATACCATGTAATAAGCTTTTGATAGATACTGGCTGAAACGATGTTTTCCATTCATTCTTCAAACATTTCCTGAGCCCTCATTTTGTGCCATGGGCCCTGTTGAGCGCTGGGCAAACAAACAAATGACACCCTGTGGGACTCCCCTTAGGCAGCCCCCTCTGTGCTAATTACATCCAGAGGAGAAAGAGCAATGTCACCGGGAAGGAGGAGGGATAGCAGGGACCTCTGAGCTGAGCCGGGAAGGAGGAGAGGGGAGAGCAAGGTCTCCAGGTGGAGGCAGGAACAATATCCAGATAGGACTCTGCAGGTGCAGTAACAGGTGGGGGCCAGAATGGGGGGAATTGAGGGGCCAGAGTGTGAGGAGGGGAGAAGGGTGGGTGACGTGACCCCTCCAGTATGGGGGAATTGGGGGGCCAGACACCCCTGGAGTCCAGAGTGTGAGGAGGGGAGAGGGTGGGGTTGGGTGGTGAGCAGGAAGTGCGGACAACTTCCTGGAGGGCAGGGAGCATGACTCCTGCCCCATCTTCAGTGTCTGGCGAGTGGCTGGGGTGTAGTGAGCTGGGGTGTAGATGATTCTCTGTGACTCAGTCAGCCTGCAGAGCCAGCAAGGCAGCAGTCCTTGCCTGGCTGCAGAATAACTGCTGTCCTTTTAGGGAGCCTCCCAGCAGCCTCTTGATGCCTGCAGGGCCTGCTTCCTTCCTCTATTGTCTCTGCCTTGCTCACAGGTAACCCCGCCTGCCTGAGGAAGGACCTACGCCCAGGTGTGTGTGGTTGCCAACCCTTGGCCCCAAGCTGCCCCTGGAGTCCCGGGCAGGGTCGGGTGCCAGTGCTGGCTGTCTCTTCTCCACAGGGACTGTGACTCCCCTTTCCAATGAAGTGGGGGATCTTGGCCTTCCAGCCACTGATGTGTCCCCTCCAGGTAGTGCGCCCCCTTCCCTGTGTGGGCAGAGAGGCAGAGCCGCAGGGGACAGTGGAAGACTATCTTCCCCAAGCAGCAGGGAGAGATTTGTGGGCGCTGCGCCTCCTTATTGCCCTGATATCATGCTGCTATTTAATAAAGGCCTCATTGCTTGAAGGGCCATTAAGTAACCAATGATATATTTCAACCTCATTGAGGAAGATGCAGAGTTAAATCAAATTCAGACCATGTGGAAATAAAATAATAAAGAGGCTATTCACATGCGAGGCCTTCTTCCCCAGGGAAAAGGGAGGGCGCCACCCACCATCCAGAGTCTGCACTGACCCAGGTGCAGGTCTTCTTAGTCCTCACAGCTCTCCCCTACTGTGCGCAAAACTACCTTTTAACAAAGGCAGGTCCTCAAATAAAGTCAAGTCCAAGTCAGCTTGTTCTGTGAAACTCCACCGGAGGGTCGGAGGGTCGCCCATCGTTGCTGTGGCTTGTGCTTGTGGCTGCTAGTGGAGGCTTGTGGGGTGCATTGGAGGCGAGGAGATGGAGGGCTCTCTTCAAAATTCAGATTGAAAATTCTCATTCCTGTGAGAGTTGTGGAAAGGAGAGACGTGGCTTGACTTGAGAAGGTAAGAGATGAAGTCCACGGTGTCTTTGCTTTGAAAGTTTTCACTGATACAGACCCTGCTCCCTCTTCCTGTGATGACATGGATTCTTGACTCCACAGCCGAAATATATGGCAGATTTATAAAACAATGCAAACCGGCTCTTAGCTTCAGAATTTGTTTTCCCACATAGGTAAAGTATCTAACAACTCAGTGACCCCATCACACAAGTTGGGTTCCCCATAATAGAAACAAAAGCCACTGGTTGGTGGTTGGATTTTGAGTGGTAGAGAAGCAAGCACACTGGAGTGATTTCTCTGTGTGGGTATTTTTCAGATTAATGATCTCATTTAATCCTTGCAAACGTTTGAGGTGAAGAATATTCTCCCTGTTTTCCAAAGAAAGGAGTGAGTTCACAGAGGTTAAGAAACTTGCCCAAAGGCATACAGAACCAAGCTTTGAACTCAAGTCTTTATAATGATGACCTCCCAATATGGGCCTCTCCTGTTCTTAATTAGGGAATTCAGTATAACTTTCCTGAATGTTCAAGACATGTTAGCTACTGCATAAACATCTGCTGGTGAGCACTGCCTTCAATGATTCTGTGGCATATCTGAGCATATCTCTGGCATCACAGAGAAAAAGGACCCTTTTTTCTGGCTGGGGCCCCAAATTGGGTAGCTGGTGCCCTTAGACCTTATTTATATCATGACTCCAGCACCTCTCCGTGACCAGTCCAGTTGACACTGTTAGTCCTACTGTGGGTGGTCTCTATCCCCTGGTTCTAGCGCCAGAGTTCTAGCTGTGACCCTGGAGTCCAGCTGGCTCCATGAACTGTCCTTGCCTGGTGTAGGGTAAGGAAAAAGCATCAGGCTATTCTGCCCTCCCGCCATTAGGATAGATGAGGGAACCCTGTGGTCCTGAATGCATGCCCGATGGCGGGCACCTGAAGTGGGTACACCTGGCCTGAGAGACTGAGTTTGTAAGGGCGGCGTCACGGGGACGCCAGCAGAAGCCGAGAGAAGAAGAGAAGCAGAGAGAACGCCAGAGAGAGAGAGCCCAGATAGAGTGAGGATTTGCGGGGGGCTGGGAGGCCTGCCAGCCATATGCCCGGTAAATCTAGATAAGAGACCTGCAAAAGCCACTGAGGACTCTCACTCCTCCGTTACCCGGTCTGCTGGATCAGAAAACCTGCCCTGTGTTCTTCCTATCCTTATACCTGGGTCTTTCCCACACCTTTCAGCAAATTTCTTATTGTGTTTTCTGTCTTTCTGCAAAGGAAAGTCACCAAAAGCACTTCCTATATTGCAGGGCATTCTTATTCCCGGTGACCTATGCCCCCTGCCCCTGCCAGGGCTTTAGGCTTTGAGCTCCCTCACCTCAACTTCAAGGTGCTCTCATTTCTAGAACTGGGACTTTGTTCCAGTTCCCAGGAAATCTTTCACCTACGAAAAAACTTAGGGTATTAAAGACCTCCCACCCCTTTTTAAAATGGCACATCATATCCAGAGGACCACACTATTAGTCAATCTGCAATATATTGTTTTTCGCCAGCAGAGCTTAGAGCCTCGGGCTCTGTGCCTGTGAATCTCTCCTTTATGAATTTATTATCTCTACTAACTCTTGGCTCCGTATCAGCCTTCTCTTGTTGGGCTACAAATTCACTCTTGCTTTATTATTTATTAATCAACATTTAAGAGTCTGATAGCATTAGGGCACCACCTCCACTGTCTCACCTAGTCCTCGGAATAACTGCAGAGGGGCCGGAATTAGCTCCTTTTGCAGTGGGGGGGAAATGAGGTTCATTAACTTGTCCATGTTTCATCTAGTAAGTGGTAGGTCTGGGATTTGAACCCAAGTGTTTGGATTCTAAATCCACAAACTCTCCCAGATGAAAGGCAAGGCTTGTAGTTTCTTATTATCTTGCTGCTTGGGTTACTCTCTTCTGCTCCTTAATTAGCGATGACTCCAAATGAGTAGCACATTATTGAGCCTTCTGGGGTGGGAGTGGGTTTTGTTTTGACAGCAGTCACATACTCCACACTGAGAAGCTGTTATTTAATCCAGAATGAGAGATGGTAAAAGTCCCTGGGAAATTTGGAGGAAAGGAGAGGGAACATTTTTATTGGGCTAGTTGATTGAGCTCTAGGGTTTTAAATTTTTTTTCCCATTCTTTTTCTTCCTCGAAGGCTAAATTACTTCAAGGAGTTCTACCCAGTTCTTAAAAATGTCCGGGAGAATATAGATCAGTAAACTCCCGGGGTGTTGGGTCTTAGGTTTGCTGAAGCCTGAACTCAGCATATCCCATCTGATCCTAAGAACCACTTGGGGCAGCTGCTATAATCTGATTTCCCGGCAGGGATAGGACCTGGGGAAATTTTTTTTTTTTTTTTATAAACAAGCCCCCTTAGGCGGTTTTATGACTGGACTGGCTGGGGAAGCACTGCTTAGCGTCCTGGGAATTAGGTCCTTCTTGTGGCCCTCTGCTTAGTCTCTAAGCACCGCTGGTCATGTTGTATTGCAGTGGCCGGGATGGGAACTTTGAGGGCAGAAAGCACAGGATTCAGCACTACCACCTGACCGCAGATATATTTTATTATCTCAGCGCATAATCAAACAGTCTCACCTCCAGACCTCTGCTGCCTCTTCCTCTGCCTGGAAATAAGAAATTGTTTCCCTTTCTCTCCCCACCTCCTCTGACTTCTTAGTATTTGACTCTCAGGAACACATTACGTGATTCCTCCTAAATTGGGTCATTCATAATTATTTCTATAATAATATTTTTGTGTCTATCATTCCCCAATAGATTCTCGATCCCCTAAAATCAGGCACCATGACTCTCGTGTTTATTATTTTTGATGCTTATGTTAATTATTGATGATTTTATCACTAGGACTTACATTTCTTGCTGCAGGCCCAAGACCTAGCCCAGTATGGTGTAACTGAGCTCTCAGCTCTGCTTCTTTTATCTGTAAAGATGGATGCATGGGCGCTATCCAGCATGGTGTTGGGAGATTTAACTGAAATGCAGAATCTCAGAGCAGCTGGCATATAGGAGGCATCTAACGCATGTCCGATTTTGCCTTCTTTAGGAGAATCCTTTTGTGGTTATTGTACTAAATAGAACAGATTATGACCAAGTTTTTAAGGCTGTTTGCTTGATATACTATTTAAAAATATTTCTAGTATTGTTAAAGATTTAGAACTTAACCTTCTTCTCCCCACCTGTCTTTAAACTTCATTTTGGTGATCCATTTTGAGATTGCTACATGATTTCCCATGGATACTGTATCTTTCAGTTTTCCTTATTCAGTTTAGTGCTGAGAATAAAAATGATGTGATTGTAGGTTGAACTTAGTTTTTTTTTTTTTTAAGATTTATTTTTTATTTATACAAGAGCTGGGGAACAGTACAGATGTGCTGGAGGGTGAGAGGATTCACCAGAGCGGGGAACAGAAATGGCAGACTGATGAAATACACTGCTGAGGGGAGCAGCGGGTGGCAGGAGAGGTCTGCTCACCATGTGGTTTGCTCCGAGGCTGGAGGGGATCGAACCCGCACTGCAGAGGCTGCGGACAGCTTCACAGCACTGCGCTCAACTGCCTCGCCACCAGGGAGGCCCCCTGAACTTAGTATTTTAAAAAGAACACAGGTGGTAGGATGGGCTTCAAAGGTAGCAGCATGGACTCTCCTTCCCTGGAATTCCATAGATGAGAATAAGGATGTTGACTTGTGGAGATTTCTTCTAATTTTTTCACTGAGTTGACATTATTAGTGAATAAAATTCAGAAATTCATTTTGCTTCACCATCGAGTTAGGAGTAACTTTTGGATGAGAGATGACCCATTCAGATTTCAAGTTCATGAAGGCTTAAGGTGACTGGTGATCCTGGTTTGCCCAGAACTAGGTGATTTCCAAGGCCCAGCCTTTTTAAAGCTAGGACAGTCCTGGGGAAACTGGGATGAATCAGTGGGTTATTTTGCACAGCGCAAAGAGCAGCTTGGAATTGGAGTCACAGAGAAGTAAGCATTAGCATGTATTTCTGTTGTTTTTAGGAACACATGGACCTCAAGGAGTTGAAACCACCTTTTAAGGAAGTCTTATAGAGGTCTTTACAAATCAGTTTTACTTTTAAAGCCACTAAATTAAATATAGGGGATCTCAGATGTAATTGCTTTAGCACCATTTTAAACTCAATGACAGTTATTTAGAAATGAAGGGTATTGTATTTCAATCCCCAGTCTTGTCTTTTCTGCAGCTGCATGGCCACAACTAGCCAATTTATGTGACTCGTTTCCTAGTGTGAATCCTTTTCACTGATAATGCTGTGAGCAGATTAGCACTGAGTTTTTTTTTTCTAGTTAAAAATCAACAGTAAAACCGATATTATCATTTATGAATCTTGATAATAGGTCTGTTTGGAAAGAAGGACCCTTAAATACACATACGCTGTATATTATCACTTAAGTCTCACAGAGTAAATTTAAAAACTTCTTAAGTATGTGTTTCTAAAACATGTAAAGTGGCTTTCAAAGAGACATACATTGTTACATTGTTATGGTTTTTTTCCCCAAAAAATTGATATACAAAAATATCAGGGTAAAAAAACAAAGACGGTATAAGATGAAACCAGGAAACAGCCAGCATTTAGAAATGCATGACGCGAAAATCTTAAATGATTTTGAATGATGGAACAGACTTTGTTCAGAGGTTTTTTAGTTACCAAGGAAACACAGAAATGCAGCAAGCTGGTACCTATTAAGGCAAAACAAAAGATGTTGCTTAAGAGATGTCCAGCTTTTCCGAGTGCTGAAGGCTGGGGAAAATTTCCTCAGAGGGCCTTCGTGAAGTAACCCCAGGTGAAGTGATGGAAAGTGTCCCTCCTGCCTGGCCCAGCCTCTCATCAATACGTCAGGACTTTGTATGAGATAGTGCCCCTCGCCTCTCGAGGCACTCTGAGGGTGCCAGTGAGATGGGGTTATTGCACTTCCTGTGAGTTCCTCCCCTGTGGCTCTTCTGTAACCTCCTGGCAAGTTTTTAGCATTCAGATTTCCAGTATCCAGCCTACCTTGATTAAATCAGTATCTGTGTGCTTCTTAAATGCTCTTGGATGTTCTTGATAGAGAACTACTCATTTAGAGTTAAAAAAGCAAACTAGATATGTAAAGAAGGGAGAGTCTCTTTATCCAATAAACATTTGAAAAAAAATTCAATCTCACTGATATAATCATGAAGATGCAAATTAAAACTGATGAGAAACCTTTTCACATGCCCTTGATGGGGAAATATTCAGCGGTAGTAGAGTTGAAAATATGACCCCACCAGTTCCACTTTTAGAGATGTTCTTGTCCATGTACACAGAGACACAATGAGGGTGTTTATCACAGAAATCTTTGTAAAGAGGAAAATTGGGAAGTGCCTATATTCCACCGATTATTACTTGGGTTTAATTATGTCCACCCAAGAAGATATGTCCATATCCCAACTGCTCTCTGTGGCTATGACCTTACTTGGGAATCATTTTTACAGATGTATTAAAATTAAGACCCTCCAGATAACATGGTTTACGGGCTAGGTCTAAATCTAGTGAGGATTAGTGTCTGTATAAGAAACAGAAAAGGAGTAGATAGACACACACAGAGGTGCAGGCCATGTGAAAACAGGGCTTAAAGTGAATCCATCTACAAGCCATGGGTTGCCAAGGACAGTGTCCAGCAGAAGCAAGAGAGAGGCATGGAAGATTCTAGCTGAGAGCACTCTCTGGGAATGAACCCTGACAATGCTATGATATAGAGCTTCTGGCTTCCAGAAAAAATTTCTGTTGTTTTAAGCTGCATAGTTTGATATGGTGGCCCTAAGAATCTAATAAAATGGGAATATTCCTTCAAGTCACAGGGATACCTGAAGAGGGTATAGCTAGAGGGTTGTCCCTCATCTAGGAAAGTGGAAACACAGAGTTAATAATCCTCCACAGAGCAATGAGAGCAGTTTTGTCCTGATTTGAGGCTAAAACAATCCTTGGAGACCACCAAGTCTAACTCCCATGTTTTAAAGATGAGGAAGCTCAGACCAGGGAAGGACTTGCCCAAGATGCTAGAGCTAATAAGGGAGAGAACTTGCATTTGAACCTGGATCTGTCAGACTGTCCAAAGTCTGTGTTCTTTCCGCTTTCACTGTGGTACCAGCACTAGAATAGACCTAATCTTCTCAGGTCAATATGGTTAGCATAGGTCAGAAGTTGGTTTTAGATTCTGGTGTCTGAACATTTGACACCAGCTCCGCCAGCTATGCTCCGCCAGCATAGCAAGGAATCCATAACTTCTCTAAATCTTTTCCTGACAGTGAGGCTAACCTTTGCTCCCAGAGCATCCAAATGACTCAATGAGATAATCAGTGTGCAAAGATCTTTATTCAACTGGGTAATTGCTGTATAAATAGTAGGACTATTACCTTCTAGTCTAGTCTCAGGCCAGGAAAGAGAAAAGTCAGAAAGCATGTTAGGCAGGATCCTAAAATGATCCCTAATGACCTTCACAGGAATATAGTCCTCTCCCTTTTCATTAGGGGGAACCTGTGTATGTGATGAGCCATCACTTCCAAGATGGTCACATTATATGACAAAAGGGAGTTCCTTTGGGTGGGCCTGACCTACTGGGTAAGCCCTTTAAAAGCAAAATTTTCTCTGGTGGTTGCAGGAGAGGAAGTCAGATAGATGTGTCATTCTAGTTAGTCTGCAAGAGAGCAAATGTCCCCACTGTGAACTTCCTTTGGGGGTCACTGTGGCAAAGCACTGTGAGTGGTCCTGGGTTGAGGAGTGTGGACGCTGGCAACACCTGGGGAAAAAGGGCACCTCAGTCCCACATCTGCAAGGAGGTGACTTCTCTTCAGTGAGTGTGGAAGATGACTCTGACCTGCAAGCCTGGCGACACCCTGATTTCAGCCCTGTGATAACCTAAGCAGAGCCCAGCTCCACCAGGGTGGACTCTGACGTAAAGAATTGTGAGCTAATAAGTGGGTGTTGTTGAGTGAAGCCACTAGGTTTGTGTTGATTTTTTTGTGCCATGATAGAAAACTAATACAACTAATACAGGAAGATGGAAAGTTTCCCCCTGGGTCCTAATTAGAGCTATTAGGTGTACTTGTCTGTACATTCTTCCCCCAAACTGGCTTGGCCTCTTAAGGGCTTGAAAACTGAAGCAAATTGCTTTACTTCCCTGTGCCTCAGTTTGCTTGTCTGTAAAATAGGTATAATAACAGTACTTACCCTTAGGATTGTCAGGAGTGTTAAGTGACTTTATACAGTTGAACCAAGCCTGGAATATAGCAGATGCTAAGCAGAGGTGGTGGGGATGGTTTTGTTCTACCTCAGCATGTAGCCCCGGAACACAGAATAGGCATTCAATATTTGTTGAGAGAATGAATGAATGAATTAGGGCTAGAATCTTGGTCTCTTTGATTTTTAACTCTATAATAATTCTATTAATCATTATTTGTAGTAAAATACAGAGTTTTTTCCCCAAAGTGAATTTACTGGTCCAGTTTCTTCAGAATGGAGCAGGAAAGCACCAGACTTACAGCTCCGAGGAGACACAGAGGTGTTTAAACTGGTGTGAGTGCTTAAAAACCTGCAGTGTGGAAACTGACTGAAGCTGTGATGAGGCTGACTATGCCTTAAGAGACCACATCAGCTGATCGGGGTGACACACATTTAATGCAGTCGCCTAATTACCTGGTCATCAGGGAGATGCCAACTGCCATTGCCAAATGAAGTGGGCCACCAATCATTTTGTTCTGAGTTCATTAAGTAAATTAAAAGGTATTGCTTAAATACTTATTAGAGAATAACAACACTCATCTCCTGTTTTTGCCACAGCGATTGCCTGTATTGAGCTGTGAAAAATGAGATGATTTAGAATTTGACAATAGAATTCAATACCAGAAGCAAAAGGACACTCCGACATTTGATAAAACTCTCTGTATACTCCACCCCGGCTCCCATTGCATTTGGACTGTTATTGCTGGCAATTCTTTCTCAAATTCTAAATGGTAAGGTGGAACTCCAGCTGTGAACTAGCCATCACTCTTGAACTGGCCCACATTGTGGGCATAGATTTCCTTCCCCACAGCTGCCTTGCTCACCTGTGGAGGGACTGACATGTGAGCTACTCTCAGTTATTATTACCCCAGGCTGGAGAAATGAAGGACGAAAGCCTACACATGTTTGCTTATGCTGAGCAGTTTCATATTAGGATTTGTTTTGAGACTTACAGATTCTGTTTCCACCCAGTTCCCCTTCTCTTACCAGACCCCACAATCATGCTTTATTCCCTCTTTCTGGCACTACATGCCGTTCATTCCTCAGCATCTGTTATGTGCTACCCCTTTCCAGGCACTTGGCAAAGCCCTGGAAATACAGAAATAGTTAAGCTGTTGTTCCAGCCCTGGAGAGACTTTTAACCTCCCCGCCCCCAACTCCCATGCCCTTGAACATGGGGCTTCTCCAGCCTAGACCACCTTCCTAGCCTCTGAGCAGCTCGCCTTTCAAGTCTCTACCAAGCCACACCTTTCCCCCCAGCAACACTGCTTCATGCTCTCATTGTCCTTTGACCCTTACCTGCTGGAGCATTTGCTACTTTGCATGATGTTTTATTTCCTTGTTGCCATCCTAAAGACAGACTATACCTTATTCTCAGAATCAGGTTTGCCTGAATGAAAGACTAAGTAAAAGAATGTAACTGTACCTATGTAAAGTGGTGGAGATAGAGCGAGAGAACAAATGTTCTTTTCTAATATCTCTTTTACCAGCAGGGGGAGAGAAATGTTTATAAATACCCCATCGTGTAAGTCTCTAGATTCTGTTGCCTGAAAAGCCAAAGAGAAAAAAACTCAGGCACTTTCTCAGTGACTGCCCCAATTTATAAGGAGCTGTTTTACTTCAATTAAGACTAATACCTATTTTTCCCTGGAATAGTTTGTCACTTCTGGTTCTTTTGTGCAGGGGTGGGGGACTGGTAGAGGAGTGGTTAAATTATTCACAGGTTTAAAGCCATAGGCAACAAAATTTTGTCCTCTCTGAACACCTTCCAATGCAGTATTGGGATTGGAAGTTTGACAGTTTGTTCCTGGGACCTACAGTCTAGGACTGCTAAGGAAAGTTCCCTTCCCCTCGCTGCTTCTGGTCCTTTGCTTCTCTTTATCAGTAATCCCCCCCCAACACATTCACCCCTCTTTCATTGCTCTTCTATGAAGAATTTGCACTTCTCGTTTTGACTTTACTCCCTTTCCTGTGTTTCTAACCCCTCATAGAATAGTTCCAATTAGATGTCCAGTTGTCCCCTCAGGCTCAGTACTTCGAAAGGTTAACTGTTTCTCTCCCATGTGTACTCCATTCCATATACTCTACTCAATTCGTGACTCCACTGGGCACAGGAGGTGAGGGTTAGGACAAGCCAAGACCCTGGCCCGAGTTAGATTACTTTGGCCGAGGCCGTTCAGCACCCTGGAGAGCTCCCGTTCCCCAGCTGCCTGGGCCCAACCTTTCCTGCCCCTTCCCTACACAATTGGTCTTAGTATGGGTGCACTTGAGTACCATGGAATTCTGTGTTGCTAAAGGAACCACATTCATTTCTCCTAGGCTTGGTTCTTGAAGGACTGAGGAGTTAACGGAACTGGGTTCTTTTCCTTGCTCTGCCACTTACTGGGCACAGTACCAGAGACTAAGTTATGTGCTTGCTCTGAGCCTCAGTTTCTTCATCTATAAAATGGATACTGGATAGTGCTGTTGTGAGGATTGATTGAAGATACAGTGTACGTAAAGTACACAGCCCATAATATAAACTCAGTAGGTAGTGGCCACTACATTTATTATTACAAACATTCTTGGTAGAATTGTGTTAATTCTTCTTAATACTATGTGATGGTATGGCTTGTGGTTCTCATGGCAGTGGCATGTGTCTGGGAGATGACAGGTTGGTTTTAGGGGTCAGGAGGAGTAGCTACATTTAGGGGACACAATCCATCCTCTTTTATCTAGTAAATCCTCTGAGAATCCTCTTCTGTGCCCCTTAGGGGCATTATCAAGGCACATTGGGGGCTTCTGGGTTAGCACAAATCAAAGTCAATTTCTGAAAAGAAGAGCAGGCCCCTGCAGATTTGCAGGATGGAAAATGACAAATGGGGAAACAGGCCTGAAGAAGTCCAGTAATGTCCAAGGCCGCTCAGCAAATTGGTGGCCATAGACAGACTGGGGCTCACAACCAGGCTCCTTGTTGCTCTTTGCTTGTTCTTTGCATGTCTCTTTGCTTCCTCTGCTGGGCTCACTTTTCCCATACCAAGAGTCCACATCAAATGTTGCCTGCCTCTCTGAGCCCCGGTCGCCTGTCCTGTAAGAGGGGGCTGTAACAGCTGTCACAAGGTGGGGTGGAGATTGAATGTGGGTAAAGGGCTTAGGTCTGGACGTGTGGTAGATGTTTAGCAGGAAGATGCCTACCAGCACAATAGCAATCCACCTCAGCCTCTGCATGAGCTCCTGGAAGGTCAGGTATCTACCTCATTCTTCCTCCTGTTTTCTCCCCTCCAGCTTCATCTCCTCCCACTAACCTTCTGCTGCCACAGGTGAAGCCATTCCCAACAGTCTGAGCAAATGGCTTGACTCAAAGGCATGGCTTGCTTGTGTGTTGAATAAATGAGTGACTGGCTGGCTGAGTCATGGCGCCTTCAGACAGGCTTTCTGGTGGCAGCAGCCTCTATGGAAAGTTCTGAGTTGGCCTGGGCCTCTTAACCACAGGGGATAAGCTATCCTAAGAGATGGCAGGAGTGACTTCAGGAGACGTCTGATCTCCCCTGTGGAAGGAAAAGTGCTGTTAAAATGGAAACCTGATTTGCCTTATTTCCATTTCAGTTAATAAACACATTTAAAGTTCTGCTGTCGAAGAGACTGGGTAATTGGAGGCCTAGTGGTGAAGTAATATAATTTACTCACAGTGAGGGGGTAGAAAGCAGGGAGATTACTGTTGATGATTTTGCAGAGCATAATGGAGTTAATTTATAATTTATAATTGATACTGGAGCTCTTTTCCATAGGCTGAATTATGATGGAATAGAGTGAGGATCATTTAACGTGGTTGTTTTGTTGTTTGTGTCACCCTTATGAATTCAAACGTGGAAAAAGAACAGAGTGCTAAATTGGCATCTAATCTTTTCAGAGCTATTTGCTAAATAAACTGGAATTTTAATTAAAACTGCAAGCCAAGAGGTAAATCACTTTAGAAGTTTGTGAAGTTTTTTTTTTTTTCTCTTGCCTAATATAATTACTACTAATAAAGGTTCTTTACGGGTGGGAAATTAGACACCAGAATAAATAACTGGAGGAGATTGCCACAGGGCACGGAAATTATGTAAGGGGCAAGGTGAGCTTCCCCTCCTGCTGACATGGGCTTTTTTTTTTTCTGTCGTTAAATTGTTGGGTAACAGTTTTGATCTCCTTAAAAAGCGTTGTGATGAGAAGCAGAGGCAAGGTGGACCACAGACCTCACGGCAGCTCTTCCAACTTTAATTCATATGAGCCAATTATAATGAATGGATTTAATAAAAAATACAACATGCTTTGGTGATTAACTCAGCGAACAACGGATGGCACCCTGAGCCAGAGCCTCATGTTTGCAATAACGAAGAAGTGAACAGGAAAAGGACACTTCATAGATCACAAGAATTGCTACTTTCCAGCAAAAGGTTGTTAATTACTTATCCTCTCGCTATATTTATTGGCTCTATTAGAGGATGAGTAATTATTGTCTTCCTAGGAAGCCCTTGGAGCCAGACGGCGCCTTTATTACACGGGAAGGCTCCTCGGAGCACTAGTTATCGCTGTGGGAAGCTCTCCATTCTGCGTCTCCAGCCACCGGGAACCTGGAGGAGGTGGGGCAGGAAAGTCAGCCCATGGGTTTAAGAGAAGTGGACGCTTCCAGCACATCAGCTGTCCAGGCAGTTCTTCTCGTGGGCCTGGCAGTGCCCTCTTGCTCCTCCGTGCTTTTCCCGTGCCTGCTCCCAGTGCCTGCTTCTCTGTGGCCAGTCCCCTCTCTCCCAGGCTCAAACAGCTTCCTCTTGTGTCTGGCTTCCCTCGTCTCCCTCCACTACTACCCTCCAGTCTCCATTGACAAGGGCTAGCATAGCTCTGCTCAACTACTTCTCTGGGCTCTCCTCCACTGCCGGATCAAGTTCAAGCTCCTCAGATCACCCTGGGAGCCTTTCATGATCTGTCTGGGCTTCCTGGACCATTCCAGCTTGGTCTCCTGACCTACCCTGGGCTCCTGGCACATAGAAGGAACTTCTGGAGCTCTCCCCGACTTCCTGCCTTGCACATAGTCTTCCCTCTTCCCCCTTCCTCCACCCTCTCTATCCTCATCCCTCCTGTTCATCTCTGCCCTGCACCCAGCTCAACGGGCCCCTCCTTGGGGAGACTTTCCTCATCTCGAACAGAAACAATCATGCCTCTTTCTGGGCCCCCTCGTGGCATGTTTTCAGGAAGAATACATTTCTCTCTTAACACAGCCATCCCGACCCAGGCTGAGTCTGAATCCCTGGAGCTATGCTTGATTCACTACTGTTTTTCAGCAGTGGATTTGTCGAGGGCCAGCTGCTGCTTTCTCTGCCATTGGGGATGCCTGCGACTCTTCCTCTCTGTCTTTCTCACCAAGGGACTTAATTAGGGGAAGGCAACCCAGGAGGGTCACTCTCAAACATTCTGCACTTGGACCCATTTAGCTCCTACTATGTGCGAGGCAAATCACCAACGTTCTGTCTCACATCCTTGTTATTAACCATCAACACCTCCTGGGAGGGAGGCTTTATGATTCCTCTTTCTCAGAAGATGAAACCAAGACCCACAGTATCTGGCAGGGCTGAGATTTGAATGCGGGCTCCTAGACCCAAGTCACGGAGCACTGGGCCAAGTCCAGTTTACCTTGGAGACTAGGCACACAACAGGATGACAGGCACCCTCAAGTACCTGGGTGTAGCTTGTGCATGTTCAACCTCAAGCTGGTCTCCGGCTCTTCTGGGTACTGTCTTATCACTCAGTAGGCGTGAGGTGAAGGGTGATGGAAAGAACGGAAGAGAAGGAGGAAACCATCATTTTTTGAACACCTGCTGCGTCCCAGGCGTCGTGTGCCAGGCAGGGTGCTTGGCAGCTCCCACTCATCATGATGGTCTGATAACCCAACCACGGGGCATTGTGTCCCCATGGAGGAAATAGGCTTGCCGTTGCCCATCCCCTACATACTCCCCCTGTCCCCCACTAGCCCCATGTGAGATGCTGCAGCCAGGAAACTGGTATGTCCCTCCCCAGCCCGCGGAGGTCTTTCCCACAGGCAGGAGGGAGCCTGGAGCCCCCAGTCCGGTAGTTGGCTCTTCTTGTTCGCCTGGGAGGATAGCGATGCCATTAGCTGGCCTGTGAGCAGCAGAGAAAGGAGGGAGATGACATCTCTCTCAGGCTTGAAAGGGGCTCACTTCTTTTGATATGCTCACATTGGGCACAAAGAAGTGTGTTCCATCTGGTTGCACCCTTCAGAATTTGATGGATTTCCATCCCGATTTTCTTTGTCTGCTTTCTTGATTAAAAAAAAGACTGCTAACATTTTAGTCCATGCTTGAAGGGCAATTGCTCAGTCCTTTTCTTGTCTCAACTGGCCTTCTTCAGCCTTTTCTGTGCCACATTCTCCCTTGAAGTGTTCTTTGCACGGTCTGCTATATGTACTCCTCTGCTCGCCCCAAGTAATCCAGCTAGTGGAGTCCAAAGAGCACGAATTCTGGGCTGGCCACTTATTAGCAATGGGAGTGTATTTTTTCATGTGCAAAATGGAGGCAAACATGTAAGATATCTGGCACATATTTAAGTGCTTAATAAACAGTAATTACTATATTAATTATAAGAACATACGTGTCTTAAATACCTTCATTCTTAGAAGCCTTTCTTTTTCTATGACCCTATTCTAAGACTGAAATGGTGAACTCAGTGTCTGTTGCTCTGGAACAAATTCCCCCCACCCCCGTCCTCCTCTACTGCTTGGCAGCTTAAAACAACACGTTTCTATCACCTGCTGTTTCTGAGAGTTAGTAATCTCCGCATGGCTGAGCTGGTGGTTCTGGTACAGTCTCTCGCGCGGCTGCAGCCAAGCCTTTGACCAGGGCAAGTCTCCAAGGACTTGTCTGGGCTGAAGGATCCACTGTCAAGCTCACCTGCCTGGCTGTTGAAAGGAAGCTTTGATTTCTTACCTCTCCCTGGGCTTCCTCAAGCAAGTGATGAGAGAAAGGGGCGGGGACAGGGGGGACCATCTTTTTATAAAGCTATCCTAATATTGGAAGTGACGTCCCTTCACCTCAGTGGTGACGACGGGTCACGTAGACCAAGCCTGTGACAATGTGGAAAACTATGCAAGGATCTGAGTCCCAGGAGGCATTGTAGCCTGCCTGGCACAGATGGGTAGAAAGAAGAACAAATACCTCCACCCTGAAGCATTCTTCGTGGTAGGAGGCAGCCGTGGAAATCTTCATGCCCTGCAAGGCGGAGACTGTTCCACAGAGTCAAGGCAGCATCGGAGAGAAATCCATTAATTGCCTGGGGCATCGGGAAGGCTTCCCAAGTGCAGGTGCACCGCGGTGTGCTTCATCAAGAGCTGTCCTAATGATGCTTGGTGTTTGGTTGGCATCTTTTTAAATTGAAGTTCCTCATTGAGGTGATTACCTTGGACTATCTATTAAAAATAATAACCCATCCTATATAATAGCAATTTACTGGGTCCCCAGCGCTTCCCATGCATCACCTCGGGCCAGCCAGTGGTCCTGGCAGGCAGATGTGTTTCTTGTGCTTCTTTCTTTTATTGTAGATGATTCGCTGAGGCTTCGGGGACATTGGCTGGGTGGCAACTTCTCTGGGTGGGTGGTTGCAGGCGGGACTTGAGCCAGGGTCTTCCTAGTCCAAGCATTGTGCGTTGGTCTCCCCTTCCTGATGACCCCCACCTCCCCCAAGAGCCTTCCCCCATAATGCACTGCACATGTGCTCTCCCGTAACGAAGATTATTTGGTGCTTTCATGTCTAATCACTTGAAAGATTTTCAGCTCCTGAAGCTTTATGAAGAAAATTATTCCCCAAGTATGGAAATATGAACTGTGCCTTCATCAGCGTTCACTGTGAAATTTCATTTTGTAAAATCCCCTGGGGCCCCTCAAGAGAGACCTGAGCATCATTCCTAAAGCACCCACAGGCTCAAAGGACATTGAATGAGCTCCTTTCTTAACTGACCCTGGTGAACTCGCGAGCTTGCTGCAGGCCTGCTGGGCAAGCGGGAGGATTCTGGGTCTGCTGGAGTCTACACTTCCTTCGTGGTGAGGGATGAGGGCCGGTGAGTCACAGTAGCATGTGTGATGAGGTAGACCGGTGGGCCTCAGGTCCAGACCAGCATGTGCGGCAAGGTGCGTGGGCCTGGGAATCAGGCAAAGGGGGAATTGGGAGATAGCCCCTTGGAGGAGCGAGCAGGTAGTCAGGCCAGGTCAGAAGACCCCAGGCCACAGAGAGCAGCGCACAGGCTGCTTCACCCATGGTCCTCGGACAAAGACAGAGACAAGACATGGACAGTGACAACACTCAGGCCTTCTGACCCCCAATCCAGCGCTTTTTCCAAAAAGATTTGAACAGAACAAAGGAAAGATAACTCCCAGATTTAGAACCAGGGTGAGCGGGAGGATGGTGCAGACCTTGAGAACAGTGGGGTGTGGGGAGTCTGAGAAACATTTGTTTGTTTCCAATCGCCCCATGAAATTCCGTGCAGCATTCCAGGCTCAGAGTGCTCAGCCTCAAGGAGCTTGAGCAGACAGGTCTTTGGTTATTGTTTTACTGTGGTCAAGTAGGCATCACATAAAACTGACCATCTTCACCCATGGCAGGTGTACAGCTCTTTGGCATCGAGCACCTTAACATTGTACAACCATCACCGCCAACCATCTGCAGAATAGTTGTTCTTCACAATCTCCAAATGGAGATACTGATTTTCCCTCCCTGCGGCCCTGTCCCAACACTCTGCTGTCTGTATGGCCTGACGGCTCTCAGCCTCTAGTGCAAGTGGAGTCGTGCAATCTACCTCTTTTTCCCATGTCCATCACTTAGCATAATGTCTTCAGAGTTCACCTGTGTCGTAACAGGCGTCAAGATTTCATTCCTTCTCGATACTCCGTGATATTACAGTGTATTATACACCACATTTTGCTTCTCCACTGAAGGACAGTCAATGGATCCTAGAGCTGTTCCTACCTTTTGGCAGTTGTGAATGATGCTGTTATGAATGTTTGTGTACCAAGATCTGTTTGAGTCCTTGATTTCAATTCTGTTTGGTATATACCCAGAAGTAGAATTGCTGAATCATGCAGTACTTTCATTTTCCACAGTGGCTTTTTACATTCCCAATGCACAAGGGCTCCAATTTCTCTATGTCCTCATCAACACTTGTTATTTTCTTCTTATTATTTTTATAATAGTCATCCTAATGGGTATAAAGTGGTATCTTACTGTGGTTTAGATTTGCATTTTCCTAATGGTTGGTGATGTTGAATACCCTTTCATGTGCTTATTAGCCATCTGCGTATCTTTGAAGAAATGTCTATTTAAGTCCTTTGCCCATATTTTAGTTGTTTTGTCGTTGTTATTGAGTTGCAGGAGTTTTAATATATTCCAAATATTAATCCCTGATCAGATATACAATTTTCAAATGTTTTCTCCCATTCTGTTGATAGTGTCCTTCGATGCAAGAAGATTTTAACTTTGATGAAGTTCAGTTTATTTATTTGTTCTTCTGTTACTGGTGCTGTTGGGGTCAGAGTCAAGAAGTCACTGCCAAATCCAATGTCGCGAAGCTCTTATGATTAAAAATTTGATCCATTTTCAGTTTGTATTTTGTATATGGTATAGGATAAGGGTTCAGTCTCATTTTTTCACATGTGACTATCCAGTTTTCCCAATACCAGCTATTGAAAAGATCACCCTTTTGGAAGAGTCATTTCATCCTTGTCAAAATATGAAGGGTTATTTCTGGGTTTTCTGTCCTACTTCATTAGTCTATATGTTTGTCTGTATGTCAGTACCACACTATTAAAAAATGAGCTATTTTAGATTCACAGCAAATTGAGCAGAAGGGACAGATTTCCTATAAACTTAATGTCCCTGCATATGCACAGCCACCCCCACCATCAACATCCAGCACCAGAACGATACATTTGTTACAACAGATGAACCTACATTGTAATATCATTATCACCCAAAGTCTGTAGTTTATGGTAGGGTTCACATTTGGGGATATACATTCTGTGGATTTGGACAAATGTAAAATAACATGTACCCAGTATTATGGGATATAGGGTAGTTTCACTGCCCTGAAACTCCTCTGTGCTGTCTAATCATCCCTCCCTCCCTCTAGACTCCTGACAATCACTGCTATTTTTCCTGTCTCCTTAGATTTTGCCTTTTCCAGATTGTCACATAGTTGGAATCATATAATATATAGACTTTTCAAATGGGCTTCTTTCACTTAGAAATACACATTTCAGTTTCCTCCATTTTTTTCCTCATGGCATGATAGATAATTTCTTTTAGTGTTTGTTAATATTCCATCGTCTGGATGTACCACAGTTTATTTATCCATTGACTTATTGAAGGTCATGTCGGTTTCTTCCAAATTTTGGCAATAATCAATAAGCTGCTATAAACGGTTGTGTTTAAGTTTTTTGTGGACATAAGTTTTCAACATTTGGATAAATACCAAGGAGCACAATGGCTGTATCCCATAGTACGAGTATGTTTAGTTTTGTAAGAAACTGCCAAAATATCTTCCAAAGTAGCTGTATCATTTTGCATCCCCACCAACAACAATTGAGAATTCCCGTTGCTCGATATCTTCATCAGCATTTGGTATTGTTCGTGTTTTGGATTTTGGCCATTTTAATAGATGTGTACTTGTATCTTGTCATTTCACACACTGTTTTGATTACTATAGCTTTGTTATAAGTTTTGATAACAGGAAGTATGACACCTCCAACTTTATTCTTTCTTTTTGAGTTTGTCTTGGTTACTTAGGATCCCTTGAAATTCCATATGAATTTCAGGGTATACTTTTTTTATTTCTGTAAAAAATTCATTGGGGTTTTAGTAGGGATTACATTGAATTTGTATATTGTTTTAGGTAGAATTGATATTTTAACAATATGAAATCTTTCAATCCATGAACATAGGATATTTTTCCATCTTTAATTTCTTTCAGCAACATTTCATAATTTTCTCTAAGTCTTTCTCTTTCTTGGTTAATGCCCAAATATTTTATTCTTTTTTGATGCTACTATAAAAAGAATTGTTAATTTTATTTTTGGGTTGTTCATGGCCAGTATAGAAAAACAACTGATTTTTATGTGTTTATTTTATAACTTGAAACTTTACTGAATTTATTATTTCTAACAGTTTGTGTGTGTGTATGTGCATGCGTGCATACCTGTAAGATTTTCTACAGATAGGATCATATCACCTGCAAACAGAGGGAATTACTTCTTCCTCCTCATGTGGATGCCTGTTATTTCTTTCTCTTGCCTATTGTTCTGGCTTGAACTTTCAATAATGTGTTGAAGAGCAGTGTCCAATTCCTGATCTTAAAGGGAAGGCTTTCAGTCTTTTATCATTGAGTATGATGTTACTCAGTCTTTTATCATTGAGTATGAAGTTGTTTTTAAAAAGAACTTTAAAAAAGGTGGGATTATAAGACTGGGATCCATTTATAATTGTATTTTTTTATATTCTAAGATCTAGCAAAGTGTCTAGCACATAGTAATAATTGGAAGGATAGGTCTTAAAATAAAGATAGTTTCTCAAAACTGAATGAGCTAAAGGCACTTCTTACTGAAGGGTTGATTTGGGATTCAGGAGAGTGGCAAGGATTGCAGGCAACCAGAAGGGTAATAAGGAAGCATCAATTCCACAGACACAAATGTTAGCCTCACATTACAGGCAGGAGAGCCCCTTGGATAGTCTGCTTTTTAGAGAGAACTTTCTGGTGAAGTTTTTCTTCCCTTTTCATATTAGCATGTAACAGCTGGAAGAAAACAACATATGTTGTATCTCTTTATATTTATGAGTACTGAATTAATAACTTCAATCTATTGGATGCAAAGAAAATGAGTGAAATGCTATAAATTATAGATGACAGTTGTTAATGCTAATAGAGTATGTAACTTATGCTTTACTTTGGCACAATTTTGAATAGTGTGAATGATTTAAAGGGCTTAAGTCTGTTTACCTTTATTTTAATTCGGAATATTTGGAAAGCATGGTGTTGCCACCATTTTATGAGTAATTCTGTATTCCTCCATCAGAGTTTAATCCTCTCAACCTAGAGTTGATAAACATTCTGATTGACTATGGGCTTAGAACAGAAAAATCAAATGATTTTATGAAATGTGTTGGCATTTCTCCCCATTTAGACTTTTACCAAGTTGGTTGTACATATGAACTACCAAGAGAGAGAGAAATCAGTCTTTTGGCAGTGGGTTCAGAATTACAATTTTCAGTGAAAGAAGAATATGTTTTGGGATTTCAATAGTCCTGAATTCAAATCCTGATTCCTTCCCTTACCAGCTCTTTCTCAGCGCTGATTTTCTCATCAGTAAAATGGGACTAATTCTTTTTAGGGTAGTTATAAGGATTAAAATGGGAAGAGTGCCTTTAAAGTTACTAGCAGTGCCTGCCACACAGAATCAGAACTCCGCCCTTCAGGGGCTGTGATCCTGAGCAAGTTACTCAGCCTGTCTCAATCTGTTTCTTCACCCATGAAACGGGAAATTATATCACTACCTCCTGCATGTGTCCTATACGAGCATCCGGTCACACGATGTAGGCCAGGGTGCCAGGACTGTACATAACAGGCACTCAGTGTGGGAGCGGCTCCTGTTGTCCTTGTACTAATCACATTTCCTCTTTCCTCTAGTTCCCATTTGGCCGACGTCTGCCTTGTGACATCTACTGGCATGGAGTTTCATTTCATGACAATGACATATTCTCCGGTCAAGTGAACAAGTTTCCAGGTATCAGCTGTTACTGTTGGCATTTAAAAGTATTTCTAGGGTTGAGTCTAAGGGTACATTCTTCTATAAAAACATGACAGTGTTTGCAGATGAAAGTCAAGGACTCTTAATTGGGAATCGCTGCCTGCATTCTGCCTCAGGGACATTACCTTGGGGAGGGAGGTGATCGGGACTTCACCCGCCCAAGGCTTGAAGACTGGAGGTTCAGAGCATAAGAAAACAGGCTTTGCTGGTCTAGTTCCACTGGAAGCACATGATTTTCACCTTTTAAGTTGTAGATATAATATGGGGTGTAATGAGGGAACTGTAGTCTCAAAAGAAAAAAAGAAAAAAGAACATTTCAGTCAAATAGTTTGCAGAAACAGAAGTACTAAAAGCCTAGGACTCAATCACAGAATCACAGAAATGGGTTAGCAGCTTCCCTTTTCTTGAAGTCTCTTATTGGGAGGTCTCATTTAAAAACCCAGCACACCAGTCTCTGCGCTAGGGATGGTGGCAGACAGCGTCTGCCTTGAACTTGAGGACATTATCTCAGTCCCTTGGTGCCAGAAAAGTGGCCTAATCAACATTTGAATATACATGCCCTGGCTCCACTTCTAGCACCCCCATACACCACTTCATTTTACTTTTGCTCTCTATCCCCTCTCTGATGCTTGGATTGTTATTCATCATCTTTATGGCTGAGGAAAAGGGAGGTTAGGGTCAGCTCCAGGAGTTGGTGAGAAAGGAACATTTGGTTAAGCTGGGCATGATTACAGCCTGAAGGTCTGTCACTTATTTTCAGAAATTGTAACATAATATGACAAACCATGCATACCACAATAATAATTTCTCAAAAGAGCATCACCCTGAATCCCATCCCACATTTAACAAAGCCTCAATGTATTTCGGTATTTATCCCCCAAGCCCTAGCCAGGCTGGGGTATCGGTTCTACATAGTTGCCAGCAGCATGTAGTGCTGGACTAGAAGGTGTTTTCTCTTGGCATCATTATCTTTTTGCTTATTTTAAGGAGATTCAATTTACTCTTTTTTCTTCAGCATCCTCTGCTACGTTTTTAAGAAAACACCTCTCAGGAAGCCCCAAACTCTCACCTCCTTCATGCCTCGGGGTGCCGTGGGTTTTCCACTAAGCCGCAGATTTCCTTGCACCTCACTGGGCTGACGCTCACCCAGGACCTTGTGCAGGAAGCAAGCTTGCCTCTGGGTGATGCAGGCATTTCTCTGCAGGGCAGTGTCTTCACAGTGTTCCAGGGCCTAGTCATTGGCGCCTCAAGTGTGAACTCTGCTCTGGTGGGTGATGGTCCATCTTGGCTAAGACCCTCTCCCACCAGCCAGTGTCTTGTAACTACGCCCGGCACAGACCCAGGGTCCCCGCAACAACATACTGTGTTACAAGAGCCTCTAGATCCAGGAAGACCCAGAGCTTCGTCTTCCCTTGGTATTTACACAGGGACATAGATTTTGTTGTCCAGTAGCGAGCAGCTAAATTTCCACTTTTACTGGTTTCCAGGGAAACCAGAAAATTAGCCCAAGGTCAGATCTGCCCTTGAGGAAGAGAAAGGGTTTTGTCAGGGAACAAGGACAAACCTTGCAGCCAGGGTCTTCGCACACCAGTTGCAAGAGACAACCTGTATTTTCTCCGGGTTGCTGCTCAGAAAAGGTGACCTTTAATGCCACCGAAAACACGGGCAAACAGAATTGGGAGAAAACAGCTCTTTGGATATGACAGGAGCTCTTGAAGCATGAATCAGGAAATGAAACTTTACATTTCATGTGCAAATGAAAATGTATCTTTTCCCATTTGCTCAGACCTTCTCAAATGGCAGGGAAGAAGTAGCAGCTATGGCTCGACACTGGAGCACCTGCTAGGACCAAACAAACCTAAAGGACCAGTTACATGAAAATAGCTGCCACTGTTCATTCCCTGGGAGCACGTTCGTTCGCCCTCCCGTATTCCACATGCCAGTGATAAGAACAGACGATTTTCCACTTTACTAACAGCAATTAATTAGCTCTAATGACAAAGCTGGCTCTGGAACTTCTAGGCAGTGGGCCGTGCTGTCCCGCCCTCTGCCCGGTGACAGACAGCCACCCGGCGCCCCGGGGCCATTACGGGACAATCTGTGCTGCAGCTCCAGTTTGCATCCAAGCTTATCTCCTGTCCCTCGGCTATCCCATTACTCCAAAAGCACCGTTTCTATTACTTAGAGTAAATTCCTGAGGAGGAGCCAGGCAAGAGCAAACACTCCACGAGCTGAAAGCTGAAAGCCTCTGGTTACGCATATGGAAGTGATTTATTTTCTTTGTGTCAGCACATTAGATTTTAGCCACTTTTCTATGGGCAATTTCCTTCGAGATCTGTGATTGTATCTTAACTGATGAATTAAGACTTTCTATAAAA
Source organism: Talpa occidentalis (assembly GCF_014898055.3). NCBI lineage: Eukaryota > Metazoa > Chordata > Mammalia > Eulipotyphla > Talpidae > Talpa > Talpa occidentalis. The sequence continues at coordinate 39,889,843 of NW_023605083.1, read as the reverse complement.
ATAATCCGATTTACATATGTCTTTATTTTGAGAAAGTTCAGAACTGTCGATTCTCAGCTTATGAGCAACAGTCTTTTTTGTTTTTGTTTTGTTTGCTGCATTTCAGGTCTGGGATGTGGGGGGGTGGGCTCCTGGCAGGTGGTTCCTAAGAACTACCTACCCCATGAGGGGACTTTCTGTCAGAGGGGGAGGGCTCCAGGGAGGAATTTGCCTGTCATTCAGTGAAGAGCGTGTGGCTCAGGATGGCTCGAAAAGGGCAAGTGTGATAGGGAGGACAGAGGTGATAGGTAGGGGCCAAAGGTCATGGGGTGCCACAGAAATTTTTAAGCCCAGACTGACACATGGGCCAGCGTGCATGTCGCAAAGATCAGCCAAAGGGGAAGCTACCAGGGGCAGTTGGGGAGGCTGAGGGAGGACCCAGAGCTCAGAGGCTGTTGCAGCATCCGGCCCAAGAATGATTGAGCCTGGGGCAGTGGAAACAGAGAGGAGGAGGTGGCCCTGATGGGGGTGCTTGCTGTTTGGGGGCTGCCGTGTGCTTTGGCCAAGAATTATAATCAGGAGTGATGTTTGGATTCAGCAGTGCTCCCAACCTGACTCAGATTTTGTTTGTTTTAATTGGGTCAAAGTAGGTCTGTGTGGGCCAGCCCGAGGGCCAAGCCTTGACGCTCATGTAACTGCACGTGGGATGAGTCCTTGCAGCAGACTGAAGGACGCAGGCCCGAAGAAGCCCCAAATGGAGTTAAGGACTTTCCCAGTTGTTAGGGGAACTGCCACTATAGGGACGTTAGGGGCAGACCTTGTGGAGAAGAAGGTAGGCAGTCAGCTCACAAGGATCTATTAGTGGGTAGCTGGACCCCAGACACTGGGCTAGCCACCGGCAGGAGGACCCGTCCCCTGTAGGGCAGGCTTGGGAGGGACTGAGGAAGGACACTGAAGAGAGCATGGCAACGACATTGCTAAGGCAGCCACTTAGGCACTAGGAACCAAAGACAGGTTACCAAATTTTGGGGACAAAGCAATGACACCTCAGAAAAACAGTTGAAATTCTATTTACCTAAGTGGAGCAGAGAGTCAAGGCCAAAGTTAGAAGTGGGGAGATCTCATGGTTTCCCCTAGAGCGTCCACTTTATGACCTGAGTCCCAGAGCCTAGGGTAGGGGTTGCCCTAGAGGTCACGTGCTGTAGGTGCTTAGAGAAAGGAGGGCTGCCAATGGCCCCCACCCCTTTGCAGACATTTACTCCGGGGTCAGCTAGGAGCACAGCTACTGTGGTCAGCACCTCACTGAGAAACAAGTGACGGCTCCCCACATCTGTCTTTGAACCAGCCACAGGCTCCTCGTGGGGTCTAATGAGGTGGGGGAGACACTCTTCCTGGCAGCGTTGGTTGGGAACACAGCTTAGACTTGGCGGAGAAACAAAGGTTTCCAAAGTAAGCAGAGAGAAGGAGGTTTGCACTGGTGCCTCCTGGAGTTAGCGGGTTAGGCAGGAGTAGGGGTGAGCAGACTGCAACCCACATGCTGGATGTGTTGGGAAAGGTGACTGTTGGCTCGTAGGGATGTGCTTCTAAGGAGGACTGTTTTCAGTAGAGAACGGCCTGGAGACAGACGTACAGGTAATGTGGGAAACAGTCCTACTAGCTCCTGTGGGGCCCGATGACCCACGTTACAAAAGGGGCCTTTGCAGATTTAAAATGAGTATATACTCCACTGGCTGGACCTTGACTTTCATGGAACCTTCTGGAACATCAAAATCTGACTCCTGTACTCAGTGCACTTCTTGTATTTTTCGGAAAGAGACTCTTTCCCTTACACCACTGTTAACACACAGGAGATGTCACACCACCTTCCCATCTGTCTGGAGGCATCGTCCCTCTGCTGTGGGGTGCGGTATGCTAGTCAGTTGTGAGGTTTGTACTTGAACACTATCGCTAAAATGCTGCTTAAATACAAGTAAAAAGGTTCAAAAAAACAAGTTGAAATTTTGTCTCCTGTACTTTAAAATGCTCAGCTCCAGTGTTTATGATTCAAAAATTCCAATTACCTGGGGTAAATGAAAGGAAATAGCTGTGATTTTCCAGATGCATGCTTATTTCTTGGGAAGCTCTGAACAGCGTCCTCAGTGAGTTTTCTTTAATATGGAAGAATCTAGAGCACAGTTTATTGGTACTTCTTAAGCTCCTTTATTTCTTACTTAATTCATCTCTATCACCTTCCAACCAAGAACCAAGAACCTGGGCACTGCAATCTTGAAGCTGTGATCTGGAGGTTTATTGCTCTTTTTAATACGCCGAGGAAAACAAGGAAGAGGTTATTCAACCTTCACTCTTGAATGTTCGCCCGATGCCTCCTGAGAAAGGAGTTTAGAGAAACCTCGTTCTTTCTGTCTGTGCCCATTTGGAATGTGTGATAATTTGGACATGCCAAGCTGGCACGAACCTCTGTGCTTTCTACTAAAAATAACTGTGCTAAGCACATCTCTAGTGTCAGTAATGGAACTATTTAGCCTTTCTCACGGAGAGGCCAGTGGTAGTCTCCATTTTTAGCAGTGATCTTTGCCTTAAGAAATAAGCGTGGTAATATTTAAAAATAATTTTTCCTTGTTAGCTTGAAAGTTGCCTTTCAACTTGTAGAGGAGACTCCTTGTCTTCCCTTGTCAGAGTTACTAAAGGTGTGCCGAGGAAAAAAATGCACTGTTCTTTGAAAATGTTTTATAAGTGAGACATTTCAGTCCCCTCTGGGCATATTAATGAGATCTGATCAATGTCAGCCTCAGTACTTTAAACTGAAGAACTCCTACGGATTCCATTTTCCTCCAAAAACTCTAATTTATGCTGATATCCTTTTTACTTCCTGTCCTTAATTCAAGGAGACGGATTTTGTGCTGAAAGGTATATATTTTTCTGTGCCATTTCTTTAATACTCATGAAAGATTTAAACAAAGCAGCTTCACTAAGCTTCTCATAAAATAACCAAGAATCCACTAGATAATATTCTCTAGGCTATAAAATAAGATGGAAAGAATCTCACAAGTATGTTTGCTGGTCCCAAATCAAAGAGGACCTTGAGTTTTAAGTGCAAGATATAAATGCTTCTCTTTATTCGTGATCCAGGGGACTGGCAAAGTGGAATAATAAACTGGGTTGGAAATTCACTCTTTCAGACTGATGCTTCATTTTTATCAGGAGAAAAAAATCATCTGTCCGTTAGCTCAAGTTTTTCATTAGTTTGGTACATCTTTCCAAACCGAGTCACCGCTGCGGGGAACAACTCATACCTTTTTTAATCCTGTCTGAAAAAGTGAATCTGTTGGGTGGGTGGTTTTGAAAGTCCCCAATAATGGCTGTTTTATAGCTAGTGGCCCACTGTTGTTAAAACCTCACAGCTTCTCTTCTCCCCAGGCATGACGGAGATGGTGCGTAAAATTACTCTGAGCAGAGCGGTGAGAATCATGCAGAATCTCTTTCCAGAGGAGTACAACTTCTACCCTCGCTCATGGATTCTGCCTGACGAGTTCCAACTCTTTGTTGCTCAGGTAGATGGCACTCTGTCCCCACGACCCTTGAATTACGTCATGGTTGCAACTGTGTCCTGGGTCCTGTGTGCTGGGAGCTGGGGCAAGGTATCCCCAGGAAGCTGAGACAGCTGCGGGGGTGTCTTAATAGTACACAAGTAGGTGTTGGAAGCAACCAAGGCAGCTTGCAGAGTAGCACGGTTAGGGTGACAGGTAGGTAAACTGAGGAAACCGGTCTTGACCAGAGGAGACAGGCCTGAGGCTGATAGTGGGAGCTGGGTCATGGAGTCAGGGCATCTGGAGGGAAAAAAGCTGGAGCAGCTGGTAGAGCCCAGAAGGGCACTGGGGCTGTGGAAACGTGTCCTAGAGCTGGGGTGTCCCCAGCATCTCATGGTATGAAATGTGGGAAGTCAGGCTGCATTGATGTAGGTGAGACAAAATGAGGGGGAAAGCTTTTAAGGGTCCTGGCTTAAATTTATTCCAGAAGCAATTTTTAGATGACCCAGATCAAAGCAATATATTGGAGTACAAAACGCTTGGTTGTGAAACACAGCCAGGAGTGGAGCTAAATTCAGAGCGGCCATTCTGGTTGGCCTGTCAATGGTTTCATTGAGGGCTGCTTCAAAGTCTTGAGCGACAGGCTCCAAGCTCCTCCCTCTGAGGATAACTAACAACAAGCGCCTGATTGTTGATCCTACCATGCTCCCGGCACTGTGCTAGACGCGTACTGTTACTCCTTTTAGTCCTTACAGCAATCTTGTGAAGTTGCTTGTGTTATTATCCCCATTTTATGGACGAGGAAATAGAAGCTTTGAGAAATGAAGTGATTTGCCCAAGAAGGAGTACTTTGCCCCTAGAGCGGCTTTCAACACTTAAGGTTTTGGAATCTACCTCTTTGCCTCCTTGTTGTCTTCTGTTTAACACTGATTTATAAAGTTTGTAATAAAATTATGATTTACAAAATATAAAAGAAAGCTCTATGGGATGTTGATCATGTGGGTCTGTATACATGGAATTACGAACCTCAAATTGGTGTGCAAAGTATGCTTCAGTAACATTAATTTAAAAAATAAACTATCAACTCTACCCTACACTTGCTCCCCAATTTCTCACTTCTGTGCTCTGCTTATGTTATTGTGGCTCATACCTTTCTTTCCCATTTTACATCGATACCTAACTATTCCTGAAGGCCAAATTTAAATAAGATACCTACTGTGTTTTCAAAATCAGATAAGTAAAAAGACCATTTCCATCATCCTCAGAAGTTCCTCTGTGTCTCATTGCTGTCCATCCTCAGCCTCTGATCTGCACGCTTATTATAGATTGGTTTTGCCTGTTCAAGAACCATATAGTAGGTATCTTTGAAGTCTATTTCATTTTTTTTTCAGAATTATATTTTTGAGATTCATCCATGTTTGTTGTGTAGATCAGTAGTTCATATTTTTATTGCTGAGTAGAGTTCCATAGTATGAATATACCACAATCTATTTATCCCTTCACCAATGAGTGGACATTTGGGTTATTTCAATTTGGGGGATATTAGAAATAAAACTGCAATGACTAATCATGGCCAACTATTTTGTGGATATTAGTTTTTATTTTTCTTAGGTAATAACTAGGACTGGAATTTATGGGCTGCATGGTTTGTGTATGTTTAACTTTGTAAGTTGCCAAACTGTTTTCTGAAGTGGGCTTACCACTTTCTACTACCATCCAAGTGTGCGAGTTCTGTTGTCCAAGGCCATTGCCAGTACTTGATGTTGTTAGTCTTTTGAATTTTAGGCATTCTGGCTAATTACAGTTGTGTATCTTTATGGTTTTAATTTACACCCCCCCCCCACACCGATGACTAGATGTTGAGCATCTTTTCAAATGCTTTTTCAATATTTGAATATATTCTTTTGTTAAGTGTATATTCAAAATTTTTGCTTATTTTAATGAGCATCTTATTTTTAGCTTGTTGGTTCTTTATATATTTAGAGACAAGTCTTTCATATATGTATTGTTATGTATTTGTATATATGTTGTGAATATTTTATCGCACTTGACTTTTCCAAGTCTTAACTTTGAAGAGCAAAGCAAAAGTTTTTAATTTTGAGGAAGCTGATTTATGAGTTTTTTCTTTCATATTTTCTGCTTTTTGTAACATTAAGATATCTTTACCTAACTAAAAGTTATGAAGAGTTTAGACTTTACTTTTTTTCTACATGCTTTGTAGATTTAACTTTTGTATTTTCCATGATCCATTTCAAGTTAGTTTTTGTGAGAATAAGGTTAAAGTTTTACTTATTTTTATTTGAATATTCTGTTGTTTCAGCATCTTTTGTTGAATTGATTGTCATTTCTTCTATTAAATTGGCTTGATATCCTTGTTGAAAACCAACTGACACATATGTTTTGGTCTGTTTCTGGACTCCGTTTTGTTCCACTCATCTGTATGTTTACTCTTATGCTAATATTGCATATTATCTTAGTTACTATAGTTTTATAGTCAGTCTTGAAAATCAAGTTAGGTGAATCTTCCTACATTATTTATCTTCTATATTGCTCTGGCTATTATAGGTCCTTTGCATTTCCATATCAATTTTGTAATCAAAATTACAAAGAATCCTGCTGGGACTTTGGTTGGAATTGCACTGGATTTGCAGATCAGTCTGGAGCAGTGGCCATCTTAACAATGTAAAGTCATTTAATCCATGATTTTTCCTTCTTTCTTCAAATCTTCTTTAGTTTGTCTCTGCAATGTTTTATAGTTTTCAGAGTACAGGTCATCCACACATTTTGTTAAATTTATCCCCAAATATTTTCTTTTTTATGCTATTTTAAGTGGTGTTGTTTGACTTTCACTTTCCAGTTGTTTGTTGCTAGTTATAAATATCCCAGTTGACTTTAAAAATTTGAACTTATATGACTTAGTTTGATTCATTGGTCTTTAAATATTAAAGCAATGCATTTTCTCTCTAAGCAGTGCTTTAGATGCATCTAAAATTTTTTGTATATTATATTTTCATTATCACTCATCTCAAAATGTTCTCTAATTTCCCTTGGAGTTTCTTCTTTCAGTCATGGTTTATTTAGGAATGTGTTGTTTAATTATGAAAATAATTTTGAAATTTTCCAAGTATCTTTTTTCATTGATTTATAATTTAATCTTGTTGACATCAGAGAGTATATTGATTATTATCTCAATCCTTTAAAATTTACTGAAAGTTGTCTTGTGGCCCATACTGTTTGAGAATGTTCCATATGTACTTGAAAACAGTATATATTCTTGATTTGTTGGTACAGCATCTTATAATTGTCAATTAGTTGAAGTTAGTTCTTGGTACTGTATGTCTTCCTTAGCAATTTACTGCATCTTTGATCTATTAGCTACTGGGTTTATTGAAATTTCCAATGCTCACTGTAATTTGTCTGCTTCTTATTTTAGTTCTGTCAGTTTTTACATTGTGTATTTTAAAGCTCTGTTACTACCTTGATGATGTGGCTCCTTTATAAGGTAACTTTCCTTGTCCTAAAGTTGACTCTGTTATTAATATAGCACTTTGGGTTTGCTGTGGGTTAGTGTTTGCATAATATATATATGTATTTTTACCATTATTTTACTTTAATGTATCTGCATCTTTAAAGAGTGTTTCTTGTTGATAGCATGTGATTGGGTTTTGGTCTTTTGTCTAATCTGACAATCCCTGCCTTTTAATTGGCCTGCTTACCTCATTTACACTTAATGTAATCATCAGTGTTACTGTATTCAAGTAAATCATCTTGCTATTTCTTTTTTATTTATCCTATGTTTACATTAATTGGATTTTTTATTATTTTTTTTCCTCTTTATGTTTACCAGCTACACCTTTTTTAAAAATGGTTTCGGTTTTAGTCTTAGAATCTAGGGTTTACAATACATCTTTATCACATTTATCAGTATGTATTACATACTTCAAGTAAACTATAAGTACCTTACACCAGTATGCTTGTATTCCCATTTTCATCCTCTATGCTACTGCGATATGTTTTACTTTTATGTTATGAACCTCACAATACATTGTTATTATTTTTGCTTTGAAAGCTAATTATCTTATGCAGAGACTAAAAGATGAATATATTTGGCTTCTATACTTACCTGTATATTTACATTTTCAGCATTCTTCATTCCTTTATGTGGTTCTTGAATTCATCTGGGAATTATTTTCCTTTGACTTGAAGAATTTTCTTTAATAAATTTCTTGTAGTGCAGGTGTGCTTGTGACAGATTTTCTCAGCTTCTGTTTGTTTGAAAATGTCTTTATTTTGCCTTCAGTTTTAAAAATTATTTTGAAATAATTTTAAACTTACAAAAAAGTTGCAAAGATTTTTATATAGCGAGTAGTCATATTTCCTTCATTTAACTTCCCTCATGTTAACATATTATACAATTACTGAAACTGGAAAGTTATCATTGATATAATATTACTAAATAATTTACACATCTTATTTGCATTTTTGTCCTATTATTTGCATTTTGTCCTATTGTCCTATTAATGTCTTATTTCTGTCATGGCTCCACACCATGTTCTCTCACTGCATTTAATTGACATTTCTCCTTAGGCTCCTCCAAGTTGTAATGGTTCCTTAGTCTGTCTTTGTCTTTTGTGACCTTGACTCTTTTGAAGAGAATCAGCCAATCATTATTTTTTTGGCCATCCCTGCATTTAGTTTTGTCTGATTTTTTTCATGAATAGACATAGATTACACATATTTTTGTGTAAAAATGATGTGACCTCCTCAATGTAGCATCAGGAGGGACATGATATTAAGATGTCATTTCTGGTGATAACTTTGATTCCCTCGTTGAGGTAGTATTTGCTAGGTTTCTCTACTGTAAAGTTATGACAGTGACTTTTTCATCATTAAGTATTATTGTGCAGAGATATTTTGAGATATTATTGTGCAGATAACCTATTTGTCTATTTTGAGATTTTGCAGATAACCTATTTGTCTCATACTTTAAAAATCATTTTAATTAATAACTGAAATAATACACTGAAAATGTTTTAATAAACTGAAAATATTTTAGTTATACTATTTGATAAATGTAAAAATGCATGAAATCATCCCCACAATCTAAACAATGAATCTATCCATTCCCCCAGAATTCTTCTTAATGTCCCTTTGTAATCTTTCCTTTCTTCCCTTCCCTGTGGTCTACCTCCCATCACCAGGCAATCATGGTTTGACTTTTTGTCAAGATTAGTTTGTAATTTATACAAATGAAGTCACACAGCAGGTGATCTTTTGGGGGTTCTTTCATTCAATGTAATTATTTTGAGATTCATCTATGTTGTAGTATTCATCAATAATTCATTACTTTTATTGATTATTCTTTGAATATGTAAGTATACCACAGTTTGCTTATTACACTGTCAACCGCTGCTGAACATTTGGATTGATTCTAGTGTATGCCTATTACAAATAAAGATTCCGTGGCTATCCTTGTATAAGTTTTTGTATGGACATGTGTTTTCATTTCCTCTGAGTAAATGCTTAAATATTGAATGTCTGGATCATATATTAATAGTAGGTTTTAATTTAAAATTTTATTTTAAATAAAGTATCAATTGGTTTTTCAATGTGATTGTGCCATTTTATAGTCCCATCAGCAATGTGTGAGTCCTCTAGTGCTTCTTCATCCTTGCTAACACTTGGAAATCGTTTTTTTTAACTTTAGCCGTTTTAATAGGCATATAGTAAGAGTTTTCTCATTAGTTTTAATTTGTGTTTCCTAATTTTAATGATGTTGACCATCTTGTCATGTGGTTATTTGCCATCTAAGTATATTATTGAATTTCAAGGGTTCTTTATTTTGTGTACAGGTATATATATATATATATATATATATATATATATATATACTTATATTTATAGATATTTAAATTTATAAAATTGCAAATATTTTCTCCGTGTCTATGCCTTGTCTTTTCATTATTTTAATAGTATCTTTGGTTTTTTTTGTTTTTTTTTTAAGATTTATTTATTTATGCATACAAGAACTGGGGTACAGGCCAGAGGCATTGGGGGTGAGAGGGTTCACCAGAGACAGTGGGGAACAGAACAGATAGATTGACTGAAATACACTGCTGAGGGGAGCAGCGGGCGAGTCAGGAGACGTCTGCTGCACCATGTGTGTTGCTCCCTGGCTGGGGATCGAACTTGTGCTGCAGTGGCTGCGGATAGCTTTATAGGTTGCATCTTAACCCCTTGCGCCACCAGGGAGGCCCTTAATAGTATCTTTGAAAGAGCAAGTTTTTAATTCTAAGGAGTCTACTTCATTGATTTGCTTTTTAATGGATCATGCTTTTGGTGTCATATATAAGAATATTTACCTAACCCAGGCTCACAAGATGTTCTCTTGTGAGTTTGTCTAGAAATTTAGTAATTTTCAATTTTATATCTGATTCATTTTGAGTTAAGTTTTGTGTATGTGAACTATTTTTTGCATATTAATATCCAATTGTTTCAGAAACATTTGATGAGAATAGCAATCTTTCTCCCCCAAATTTCCTTTGCACTTATGTTGAAGGGATGCTCAAGTATGTGTGTTATTCTGAATTCTTTGTATTCTATTCCACTTATATATTATTTATCTTTATGCCAATACCTCACTGTCTTAGTACTGTAGTTTCATAATCAGTCTTGAAATCAGGGTAGTGTTAAGTCCTCCAATTTTTCTTATTTTTCATAGCTGCCTCTCTCTATTTTTAATGGTTAATTAAGGGTTTATAGTGTACGTTTTTAATTTATCATGATCTACCTTTAAATTATATGAAGGCTTTAATATAATTCCATTTTCCCACCTCAGATTTTTATGCTGTTACACACTTTGCTTTTATGCAAGTTATAAACCCACCACTATGTAGTTACTATTTTTGTTCAATTAATCTATTGTATTTAAAAGATATTTAAACTAAGAGAAGAAAAAGTCACATATATACTCATGGTTACTATATCTGGTGTTTTTGTCCCCTTTGTTTAGATCCACATCATTTTTTTTTTTTTTTGCCTAAAAGAGCTTTCTGTAGCATTTCTTTAGTAGGGTATTTTGGTGATGAATTCTTTCATTCTTTGTATTTCTTAAAATTTATTTGCCTTTGGTTGTCTTGTGGTTATTTTTTGCTTTTGGTTTTGAAAGTTATTTTTTCTGCATATAGAATTCAAGGTTGACATTTTTTTTCTTTCAGTGCTTTTAATACATTGTTTCTCTGTCTTCTTGCTTGTATTTCTGAAAAAAATCCATTTTTGTCCTTATCTTTGATTTTCTGTATATAATGTTCTTTTTCTTTGACTGCTTTTAATATTTTCTCTTTATTGCTGGTTTGAACAATTTGATTATGATATCTTCTGGTTTATTTATTTTTTTTTTCATGTTTGGGTTCACTGGACTTTTGTATTTGTGAGTTTATAATGTTCATAAAATTTGAAAAATACTTCTCATTATTTCTTCAGATTTTTTTTGTTCCTCCCACCTCCTCTCCTTTGGGGTACTTCAGTTACAGACATATTAGATCATTTGAAGTTTTCACTCAGTTCACTGATATTATGATCATTTAAAAATTTTTGTATTATCCTGGGGAGTTTCATAAGACTATAGTCTTTGTCTTCATGTTCACCAATTTTTATATCTTTAGAATCAATATGATGTTAATTCCATTTGTTTTACTTTTCATCTCACATATTGTAGTTTTTATTTATAGAAGTTAGATTTGGGTCTTTTTATATTTTCAATATTTTTGGAGCTTATGTTTTGAACATATGAAATGCATTATAAAACTATCTTAATGTCATTGTCTGCTAATTCTAATTCTGTGTTCATTCTGGGCTAGTTTTGATTGATTTTTCTCTTATGGCTCAAATTTCCTTGTTTCTTTTTATGCCTGGTAATTTTTAATGGGATGCCAGACAGGGAGAACCTTACCTTATTTGGATGTTGTATATTTTTACATTCCTATAAATATACTTGAATGTTGTTGTGAGACCCAGTTAAGTTACTTGGAAATAGATTTTGGCTCTTGTTTTGAAGGTTTGTTAGTAGCAATGGAGCAGTGCTCAGTCTAAGGCAATTTATTCCTCACTACTGAGGCAAGAATCTTATGTGTGCGCTACCTAATACTACGTCAATCATGGTGTTTTGCAGTCTGAGTGGTGAGAACAGACGCTAGTTCAAGCTCTGTATGGGCACAAGGTATTGCTTCCTCCCCCTTTTGGGTAGCTCTTCCCTTGGCCTCAGTTTCCTCACATACATGCATGATCTATACTCAGTTAAATATACAATAGAGAACCCCTGTGGATCTCCAGAGTTCTCTCTTTATGATGAAATCTTCCCTCCAGTGCCCTGTCCTAAGAACTGCAGCCATCTTAGTGTCTCCAGTCACATTTTCTCCACTTGGAGTCCACTGGGCTGGAATTTCTCTGTGAAGGCAGCAAACTGGGGCAACCATAGGACTCACATCATTTGATTTCCATTTGTCAGCAATCGCTGTCCATTGTTGCCTGATGTCCAGTCCCTTGCGACGCATTGTTTAATCTATTTTGTCCATGTTTTAGTTGATTCAGGTGGGAGAGTAAATCTAATTTCTGTTACTGCTCCTTGGATGAAAGTGGAAGTCCTATGAATGAAAGCATTATGTAACAATAAAAGTAACAGCATGTATTGAGACTTTTTTTTAAAATTTTTTTTTTATTAAGGCATTTTGTTTATTTATTTGTTTGTTTTTTTATACATGCACTGGGTACAGTCAGAAGCGCGGGAGGGTGAGAGAATTCACCAGAGCCAGAGCGGGGAGCAGAGCAGGCAGAAGGAACGAGGTACACTGCTGAGGGGAGCAGCGGGCGGCAGGAAAGGTCTGCGCACCATGTGGGACCCTCCTCCGGTGGCTGGAGAGCAGCCGGGGATCGAACCGGCGCCGCAGAGGCCGCGGGCAGCTTCGCAACCCAGCGCTCAACCGTTGCGCCACCGGGGAGGCCCTGTATTGAGACTTTTAAATTGGATTACATAATTTAAAATTCTTCAACAATCCCAATAGGATTTTTCATAAGAGAGAAAACGGTTACACAGAGGGGTCAAGTATTTTTGCCAAGGTAGCACAGCTTAAAAGACTGATTCCAGAGCCAGTAGTTTTGCCTCCTGTACCATAATATAGGAGAGTATTTGAATACATCTGTGTGTAGGGCACAGGCATATTCCAGAGAAAGGAGTAAAACATTCTTAGTGCGACAAGAGGGTAAACATGGGTAGGGTAGAGGGCAGAAGGAATGGAGGGAAGAAAGAAGACTTCCTGGTAGAGGTGGTAATTGACCTGATTTTGAAATAATGAGTTTACCTTACTAGCCAAAGAAGAGCACTCCAGCCCAAATTTAAGCTTGTGCAAAGATGCATAGGCATGAGCTACTATGGCATGTTGGAATGACAATAAGCTTGGTGTTCCTGGAGCTTAGAGGAAGAGGGTATGAGGTGGATGCGATGAGATCATGGAGGGCCTGGGATGCCAGGTTGGCGAGCTCTACAAGGGATAGCTCTTATGTCAGGGTGGGGAGGAGGTTGGGCAGATTTTAGTAATAGAAACCTGTTGGCAAAGGATAGAGTAGATTTGGGAGGGCAGAGGAGTGGACTCTACTTGTCTGGGTAAAAGAGATGCTGATGTTATGATCAGATGCTGAGACAGGAATACTAGGCAGAGAAGAGCCAGATGTGAAGACTATTTAGAAGATGTCCTCCGTAGGACTGCAGACAGATTGGAGAAGGGGATAAGGAAGAAAGCAGATGACTCAGGAATTTGGCAGAGGTGCTGCTTGCCAAGATGGGAAGCCAGACAGGAGGCTTAGTGAGAAAATGGAGCATGGATGCCAAAGACCTGAGAAAGTGCTTGTTGCTTAGCGGTGGGCTTTCTGACTTTAGCCATCTAGAGGGAGATGTTCTCATCAGTAAAATGGGGAGGTAGGGCCTGGCGATTGCTCTGGTCTTTCCGTTTTCACATCTAAGCCCAGAGTCATCAGAGTCCATTTGACTGATGCTGAAAGTACTTTGGATCGGATAATTCCTTCATAGGAAGTGAGATTGGTCTCTAAAATGGCATTAATTTAGAATCTGCTGACTCAGGGCCTGGCACATGCAGAGTCATTTGCTGGAAAGCCCCTGGCACCGTCCCCGATACCTCATGGATCTCAGGCAAGGCCTGTCTGCTGTCAGCTCCATTTCTTCACCTATTAAATGAAGAAATCCTCACCAAGTAATGGTGGCCATCCAGTATTTGATGATGATAAATGCTTGATTAGCAGTAAACCTGATGCAAACATGTGGCATTCTTGTTTTTAACATCTTCTTTGTTTTAATCCAAAACAATGCATTCACATTAATGATTCAAATGATAGAGGAATGTATAGTCAAAAGTAAAAATTTCCTGAGCCTCAGAAACTACTAGAACACGTTCATGTGTCTCCGTGCAGAGCTCTTCTCTGTATAAAGAGACATGCACTGGAGCAAACAGAGATTTTTCTTTTTAAAAAGTCGAATTATACCATACAATCTCTTCTTTAGCCCACCCGATAGGTCTTAGACACTGTTCCCTGTCAGTGCTGCATAATATTCCAGTGTCTGAATGCCCCAGGTCTTTGAAAATCATTTAGGTAGTTGATGAGTATTTAGGTAGCTGTCATAGTTTTGGTTCAATAAATAATGCTGTGGAGAACAACCTGTGATAGGGATCTTTACACACCTGTACCTACGTTACTTCATAGAGATCTCAAAGAGGAATTGCCATACTGAAGGATGTGTATTTTTATATTTTTGCCAGGAAAAGCCAAACATGAGACTTTCTTAGCAACAGTACACTTCATTATGACAGTAAACCATGTTTTGTCAATCAGTGCCTTGGAAGGGAGGTCCCAGAGGTGTGTGAGTGTGAGGGTGTGTGTTGGAGGGAGCGGGTAGTTATTAGTGCAGGGATTTCACTTTGTGATTCGTGGCAGCCACAAGAGGAGGTGTGAGTTGCTGTAAGATATTCCAAAACCAAATAATACTTTGTAGGCATTTTATTTCTTGCTTCATTTAGGATTTAGTTAACTTTGTTAAAGAAAGAGGGAGGCCCACATCCCCCTTGCTATATCCATTTGCAAAACTGGTACCTGAATATAATCAGCAGGTGGCACTAGCTGGAAGCAAGTAGGATTCTTAGTGGAAATTTTTGTGAAGACTAGAGGATGGAAGCTTTCTTTCCAGTTTTAGCAGATGGCCAATAAAAAATTCCTTGGAGTTTATTTTGCATATGGTCTTCCATCTGGGTATTTGAGAAAAGTACAGTTTTGTTATCAAAACAGTATTTATTATGGTGAAGGAGTTTGTATTTCATAGTAGAAGAATTTTTTAGTGAATAAAGCCAAAAACCTGTTCAATAACGTCTTGCAATTTCTTGGAGGGAACTAGCAAGCATGGGCTTCTTCCATTTTCCTCTCCAGTTACCAGCTGAAGTTAGCTTTTATTGATTCAGCTCCTCAAGGCTGAATGAAGTGCATTATTTGCAAAAACCCCAGAGAATAATGTTCTCCGCTGGGTTTAGGAATGAGGAAATGTGGAGCTCTAAGTGGGTCAGAGCCGAGCAGAAAGCAGACTTGCCGCGTGAAGCGCGCATTCCATGTCCTGACCCCACACTTAGCGAGGAACCCAGTGCTGAGCTGATGGCACTCGCGGGTTTCCTTCTTAGAGACAATATGCTGACTTGGCTGGCTGCGGACCACCTGATGGATCAGCCAAAGGATGAAGCTTAAGCTCCTTCTCATGCCTCACAGAGCCGCTGCCCTCCTCTGCAGCCCCCAGGGCTCCACTGCCAGCCTCTTCCTCTGGAGTGCTTCATTGCCAAGTTTCGTAGGTGCACTCTCGACGCTGCATTTGCACGTGGCTTTCCTTTCGTCTTCATCCTTTGTGCCCTCTCCCACTTCCAAAGCCGCCTTCCTTCAGCAACAAGGCTGACCAACTTCGCCATTCTTCGGGCTCCTGTTCTCTTTAACTTTCTCTGCCAGGCCCAAGCTGCCCCCACCCCCATATCTGGCACCAGCCCCAACACCCCTGATATTTCTCTCTTCCTGGTACTTATGTCTATTATACTGCCAGTGACTACCTGTTTTATTATCTTTCTTTTCTAAATTGCCCAAACGCAGCGAGTGAGTAGACGTGTCTTAGTCGTCATTGTATCCCGAGTGCCTGTCACAGTGCCTGGCACATAATAGGAACTCAAGTATATTTGCCAAATTGAATTGCAAGTTAATATGCAGATGCCATGATTTAACATTTTTGATGGCAGCTATCAAAAATAGCTTCTCCCAGGCCAAGGGAATCAACTTGTCCCAGCCTGTTGTTTTACAAGGGTGCAGGCAGACTTGGGCCACTTATCCAAAGTGGAACTTAACCAAAGTGAGGCTGCCCAGTAAGGCCTTCTGGCCTTTGCCTGCGATGTCTCAACCTCCACCCCCACACAGAGCTCTCAGGTATCTGCAGCAGCCCTGAAGCCCAAGTGGAGAGGAGAGTGCCTTCTGCTCCTGCAGCAGCATCCCCGGAAGCTGAGGCAGTGGTCCAGGCTCTAGTAGGACAAGACTGAAGACAGAAACCCTGGAACTCCAGCTGTCAGAAGAAGGCAGATGATTCAGAGCTGCTGGCAGAGACTCTGTAGGAGCCATGGTTTCACCTCCCATCTGCTTCAAGTTTTATTGCCTTTGTTGCCAAAAATAGAACTTTACCTCCTGCCTAGATCTATCATGCTGTTCTTGTGCCCCTTGTTTAACAGCTCAATTTGTTTACTGGAAAAAATGATATCATCTAAAACTCAAGATGCTGCTCCTCTCTGGAAAGGATGCTTCGGTCCTTTTAAATGGCCCAAGTGACAGCCAGCATCTGTGTAGGGCACTGCAATTTACCAAGTGCTTTTTCTACACATGACCTCTCTTCTGCGCACTCAATCTGGGGGAGGGATCATTATCTCCAATTACAGATGAGGAAATAGAAGTTCAGAATCGAAGTACTTGCTCACGGTTATTTATGAGTGCACAACTGCTAGTGCTCTCAGATTTACAACTCACATTAGTTCACACATTTCTTGAGACCTACTAAGTGCCATGTGCTAGGGATACAAAACAAGAAAGATATATCCTTGCCCTCATGGAGTTTCTTGTATGGAAGGGTCCATTCACTCAGTCAGACAGGGGTTGGTCCAGATCCTATTGTTCTATCATTGCACCATGTCCACCAAGCTGAGCAGGGAGGGTTATGTAGCTTGCTTACATACTGGTAGCCAGGACCCCACCTTCTGACTCTTGTCACAACTTCTTCTAGTGTCAACAGATATTTACTGAGTCTCCTTGTGTGTCCAGCACTAGTAGACTGAAGGGTCAAAGATAAGAAGTGTGGTCCCTGCTTACGGGCAAGGGTGCTGCTGTGCCCTACACAGTGGAGAGAATTGATGGCAGGGCTGGTAAAATCCGAGAGGGAATTTAGCCAAGGGACTATGTGGGTCAAAGTAACAAGGGCTTCAGGTTCTGGCTCCGCTTATTTTTGGCCCCCAGCTTTATTGAGAACTAATCAACATATGACTAATGGACATGTGAGGTGACCGGGATGTGATGTCATACAAAGGGATGAACAAGAACAGCAACAATATTGTGAAATAATTACAACAGAGGTTAGTCAACATATCCATTCCCTCACATCATTGCAGCGTGTGTGGTGAAAACATTTAAGGTCTTTTCTCAGCAGCTTTCAAATATACAACATGGTATCATTGACCACAGATAGTCCCCAAGCTGGAGATCAGGTCCCCCAGAACTGATCATCTCATCCCTGGAAGCTTATGCTTGTGACCACCATCTTCTCACTCCCCACCACCCACCACCACCCCTGGCACCCACCATTCTACTCTGCTTCTGTGAGCTCAGCCTTTTTTTTTAATATTCCACATAAAAGTGAGATCTTGTGATACTTGTCTTTCTCGGGCTTAACTTCACTTAGCATAATGCCCCGTGTCTGTGTCAATGGCAGGCTTTCCTTTTTATGGCTGAGTACTATTCCATTATATATAATGGAAGCCACGTACATCCCTTGCTATTTATCCACTGCAGCCTCAGTGGGCTCATAGGTACTTTCCACATCTTGGCTACTAGAAATAAAGCGGCAATGAAGACAGGGGTGCAGCTCTCTCAGAGGTGGAGATTTCATTTTTTCAAAAAGTGTACAGATGCCCAGGAATGGAATTGTGTGAGCCCATGGGGGTGCTATTTTTTAGTTTTTCGAGAAATTGTATCCTGGTCTTCGTCGTGGCTGCACCAATTCACAGTCTTGCCGATGAGCGTGAGGTGATGCCTCCTTGCGGGTTTGACATATGTTTCCCTGGGGATTAGTGACAGTGAGCAGCGAGCATTTCTTGTGCCTGTTGGCCATTTGTATATCTTCTTTGGAAAAATGTCTTTGTAGGTCCTCTGCCCATTTTTTGTTGTATTATTTGTTTTTGTTTTTTGTTTGTTTTTTTCTGAGTTGTGTGAGTTCCTTATATATTTTGGACATCTGATATATCCATATGTGACCTAGGGTTCATGAGTATTTTTCCCACTCTTCATTTTATTGCTGGCTTCTCTCATGTGCAGAAGCTTTGCTTTGAGTGTCTTATCCCAGCGTGGCACCTCTTCACTGGCTATGGGAACCTGGCCACGTCATCTCCACCCGCCTCCCGCCTCCCCCCTCCCCAAGGCTTCAGCACTTCCTCTGTGCAAGGAGATGGTGGGGTGGCCCTTGGACCCTCCCAGTGCTAATGCTTTGTGATCCTGTGAGTCTGGCTCTCCTGGACTTCCATAAAACTCCCAGAGTTAAAATTCTGTGCAAATTCCTGCTGCCAGGGTTTCAGCCGGAACACAAAGGGCCTTATTTAATCAATCATCCTCTTGTGAAGGCCAGGCCAGTGTAGCCCAAGGCTACTGAGGCACTGGTAATGAGGGCTGCAACAAGGCCACCTCTGGAACCACCCCGGGGTGGGGGGGGGGCTATGGCCTCCTCATCTGCTCACCCCCTCCCAGAGGTACTGAGGCTGTGTCTGCAATTCCCTCCCAGGCAGTCCTGTGGGGCCATTGGCAGAGACTGAGAGCAGATACTGAC
The DNA here is from genome assembly GCF_014898055.3 of Talpa occidentalis. NCBI lineage: Eukaryota > Metazoa > Chordata > Mammalia > Eulipotyphla > Talpidae > Talpa > Talpa occidentalis. The sequence continues at coordinate 39,871,174 of NW_023605083.1, read as the reverse complement.
TAAACCAAGACAGCCTTCCTGTTGGTTCCCTCCAAACCCACTCAGGAAGATTCATATCTGCCCAGGTTCTGGAACCTCCTGACTGGTTTTCTCTGGGGGATCCCCTTCCTGTACTGGTCCACCTGCCAAACTCTAAGCTTCTCTGTGTCAGAGTTGACGCCTCCAAATCTATAAAGTTCTTTTCTTTCTTTATTTGGGGAAGAACAGTTCAATAACTTATTTCCATGCAGCACCCCATTACCATGGTGAACAAATGGGTCTCCCCGCAGCTAAAACAATGTGGAGAATTGTCTGCTGTCCTAGGTGTCCTGGTGTGCTTATCAAAGGGAGGAAACAAGCAGTTAAAACGTGGCTTGTCCTTGAAGGCCTTTTCCCCAAACTCCCTCTCTCACTGCTTTTCCCACCGTCTGCAACTCTGACCCATGACAGTTCTCTGGGTCCCTATTTTATATTCTCTCTCTCAGTTATAGCCCCCCACCAACATGGTCTTTTTTTTTTTTTTAAGATTTATTTTATTTATTTATACAAGCACTGGGTACAGTCAGAAGCATGGGAGGGTGAGAGAATTCACCAGAGCCAGAGCGGGGAGCAGAACAGGCAGACTGACGAAACACACTGCTGAGGGGAGCAGCGGGCGCGGCAGGAGAGGTCTGCGCGCCATATGGGACCCTCGATGGTGGCCGGTGATCAAACCGGCGCTGAAAGGCTGCAGGCAGCTTCGCAGCCCAGCGCTCAACCGCTGCGCCGCCAGGGAGGCCCCCAACATGGTCTTTTATTGCAATGTTCCTGGCTGGATTCAGGTGAGGATTTGGGGTCAGTGTAGACCTGGGTTAAAATCCTTTCTTTATCGCTCTATATGTGTATGTGCAGAGAAGTTACTTAATTACAATGTGCCTCAGTTTCCCCACTTATAGCGCCACAGGGATGCTGTGAGAAGCAGGCTGTATCTCCTCAGTGAGTGGATGTTAGCTTATCTGCTATCCCTGCAGGACTGGGGCGCCCCGGGGAGCTGGAACCTAGTCCAATTCATCTCCGTCTCCCCAATTCCCAGCACAGAGGGGCTCCTAGGTACGTGTGTGATATGAATGAATATTGATAGAGGTTTTTCAGTTTGGCATGGAAATTTAAGCCGGAGCTAAAACTGCTTAGACAAAGTGTTCAGGGTGTCACTGGCTGATTGGAAATGTGGAAATGGACTTATTTTAATTTTTAATAAAAATCTAATCCTCAGACTCGTTATCTCGTTATTTGATGATAGATCATCTAGAAGAAGACCGCACTGAGTCTTCACTTGGGCTGAATGGCATCCGGCCTGGCTTAATTTTTCTTCCCCTTAGATTGCTCCCTCCCCCCAACCCCAGGCATTTCTTTGCAGTAACACTTTTAAGAGTAACTGCTCTATTGTTTAATTTTAAACTTCAATTTGGCCCCAAATACACTTAGTGTTTTAAATCACAACTATTACAATCCGGCCGCTTTGCAGGGCTGAGTTATTATGTGGTGTTTGGGGATGGATGTGGCATTAGGGGCGGCGTAGCTGTAAGGCATTGTCCCCCCTCTAATGGCAAGGTTTTAAAGAGAAAAGGTGAAAGAGGTAAACATTTTTCTGGGAGACTATTTTAAAGGTCAAAAAAACCCTGCTTCCCGAGGCAAGTAAAAGGTCATCTTTCACCCTTCAATTTTTGTCCTTTCATTTCATTTTGCCAAAGTTCTCGGTGCCATCACCCTCGTCACTCGAGTGGCAATGTCTAATTTTCTACAAGAAAATAGTTGAGCCCATCTTGACTTCAGTGCCCATTTCAAAGGGAAATTATGAAAATTGCTCCTCCTGTACCTTCTTCCCTCATCTCCACAGAAATGAAGGAATCGCTTCTACTCTGTTTCTGGTTCAGCTCCTTTTCTGCGTAATTGCTTCTTGGAGGAGTTCTAATGAAAGGCGAAGCAAAGCCGGGATTCGGATTTAGAAAGATGCTGTAATCGAATTCTCTGGCCTTGTTAATGAAATTATTCTCTCGTCCTTTCCTGTCACCCAAACATGCAGCTGCTTCTTCACCCACCTTCTGAAATTAACTCCATACGTTTTCTAGAAGACCGAGCGGAAGAGTAGGGTGGACAGGTTCTCGGGGCTAGCGCAGAGCTGGTCCTGGTGCTTCCCTATCCTGATGGGCCACCCGCTGGCCCTTCCATTTTGTTTTTTACTTATTTTGACATAATTCAGACTAACTGAAAAACGGTGAGAATAATATAGAGATTATCTATACACCCTTCACCCAGACCACCCCAGTGTTAACATTTACCACATTTCCTTCTCTCTCCTCTCCTTTCCTCTTTGTCTCACTCCCTCGCTCTTGCTCCCCTCTTGCATGTTGTGTGGGTGACTCACATACATGAGCCACATGCGTCAGTAATGTGACACTTCTGAAATATTGGACAATTTGATAAAATTCCAGGGGAAAAAAGTGAAGTGTGTTTCCCCTCTCTTTACTGTGCTGTTGCATTCTGGGGGAAATTGTGATGGTCGATTTAAATCATGTAGAAAATTAACCTTGTTTATATGTGTGAGGAGTCAGGTTCTAGGCTTTCTCTGTGTCCTTTATAAATAGGCCTTTCACAAAGGTGTGGCAGGACAGCCTGGGGTGCAGTCAAGGGGCCGGCCTTCAGACCCCTGTCCTCCAAATGCCAGCAAAGCTCTACATTCACCATGGAACCAAAAACACACCCAGAAATTTCCAAAACCCTCCCTAGGTGGCAGTGCCAACCTCAGTGGGAACCACTGATGCATCTTAAAGAACAGAAGCATTTTCATCTCTCTTCCTTAAGAAACACAGATCCTATTATGTTGCTTGAAAGCATTTAATTTTTAATACTTTCTATACTTATGTCCAATAATACAGGTTTTCTACTTTGCTTTGGGACCCAGGGTGACCCCAAGCTGTCTCCCTGCTTGGGTAGGGAGGGGGCCCAGCTCACTGCTGGGTGGTCAGAGCGTGTCCGCCAGGAGGGCTTGCTTGTCCATGAGAAGGAAGGGGGTCACCTCAGCACAGCTCCCTGCAGGCAGTCTTGCCATAACCCTGGCCCTCCAGAGATAAATGCTTCCATGTACAGATGGGGAAACTGAGACCCAGAGAGGGGGAGACACTTGGCCAAGTCATCAAGCCACTTGGAGCTACTCATTAGGCTAGAGGTGAAGGAATTGGTACCAGAGACCAAGAAAATGACAAAAAGTGGATGGTGTCACAGGTAATTGTGTGTTTAATGTTATCCAGAGTGACTGAAGTCGCCAGTGACTGACAGCACGGGCGGCCCTCTCTTGTACGATGTAATTATAATCATCTGCATTACCAACCCCAACATGTGTGTGTTCTCCAAGGACATTGTACTTTTTTTTTTTTAAAGACTTATTTATTTATACAAGAACCAGGGTACAGGCCAGAAGTGCGGGAGGGTGAGAGGATTCACCAGAGAGAGAGCGGGGAACAGAACAGGCAGACTGATGAAATACACTGCTGAGGGGAGCAGCAGGCGAGACAGGAGAGGTCTGCCGCGCCATGTAGGATTCTTGCCAGCCGGCCGGGATTGAACCCATGCTGCAGAGGCTGTGGATTGCTTCATAGTGCGGCGCTCAACCGCCTGCGCCGCCAGGGAGGCCCAAGGACATTGTACTTTTAAGTGTCCCCTGGTCCTGCAAGTCTGGAGGATGCTGGAGCAGAGAGGCTTATTGTAATTCCCGCTGGATGGATGAGGATATTGACGCTGTGGTGAAACAAACACCCTGCTGCTTCCTGGATGTCTGTCTCTGTGGCTGTTTAGTCGGGCTTGTATCCTGACAGCCTGAACTGCTGTCCTGTGGAGGGTACAGCAGAGCTATCTTGTCTATAGATCCAGGCTGAAGTCTCCCCAAGCTCATTGTTGGGGTCACTCATCTGGGCTTCCGGGGCATCCAGATGTGTATCAAGGGCGGGGTTAAGCACCGCCTTCTGCCCTCTGAGGGCACAGGTGGGGGTGCTGCCATGCTAAGACCACAGTTTCTCTTTACAAAACAATCCAGTTGCATACTTTTCTCTGTGTTCACTTCCCTCCTACTCTCTGCCAGTCCAGAATGAAGGCTTTTAGGGGTGATCACATCTGGGCTGCGGGGAAAGGAGAGACTGAGGGCTTATGCTTGGTCCAGGGTGACAGAGGGGATCATACTCCCCTCCTGACTTAATGCCATTGTAGTGGGAACAGCAAGATAGTCCCAACCAGAGGGTAGATTTGGGGGGGGTCAGTCAGGGGAGTTGGTTCCCACACAGAGAGACAGCCTCCCTGTTTGACTTATTAAGGGAGCTGGGCAGCTTCCACCGGCCACCCTTGGTGACTGCCGAGGTTAAATGACTGTCCAGATGTCAGGAAGGGGCACAGGGCGAACGTGGCCTGTGAGCCCATCCGAGCCCAGTCAAAGGTCCCCTTGTCAGTGGCCACCTGCTGCCATGGCAATACAGTGGGGCGGGAAACAGAGGGTGTTTATTTAAGCCAAAGTGGCTTATAGAGCTGGCCTTCAGCGGCACAGTAGGAGTTCCTTTGTAAAACTCAGCCCAGCTTGGCTCCCAACCAGCAGGCTCATTTAGAACATCTCCAGCTTCACGGTGATCAAAGGCATGCGAAAGTAATTCCTTACATGTCAACACCTTCCTCCTTCTCCTTGAAATTTAAACCAGCAGTTGAAATTCTGAGGCTCGGGAGCTGCTGTTCTCACCCTCAGGGTAAACGATCAGGCTAGCGGCGACTGTCCGCTTCCAGGCAGACACTTGGCTGCCAGGCCAGGTTCTCCGAGATTGGTTTCTGGGTTTGTCAGTTTTCATCAAGGGCTTTTCCGAGGGAGATAGGAATCTTGTCCTTGGGCACTGGCGCCAGCGCCACCGGCCACAGGCGGTGCCCCTGTGCGCAGGCCAGTAAGTGCCCCGGCTCCAGGTGCTGGTCGCCCAACTCCCCTGCCTTGCCCCCTCCTGCCCTTAAAGATTCCCACCCTCCTGATGTTCTGGCTCATCGCTGCCTAACAGTGTGACGCCCAGCCCCCGGACTTTGCTAAGACTCAGAGCCCAATTAGTAATATTAAAAATGATACTGCAGCCTAGAAATCTGACGGAAGAATTGAGTCTTCCAGGGGAACTGCAAAGAGGGGAGAGGGCCCCATTTGTGGTAGGGGATTAAGGGCATCCCATTGACGGGTGTGGTCGTGGTCGGCTGACATACGTCTGAAGGTGAAGAGGTGGGGATCTGTATCTCTGAATCATAGACTGTGTTGTCAATTAAAAAAAATACAAAAAAGTCAACTCCGTTATCACACGTTTCCCCATAGGATTCTAAAGAACAAAACAAAACAAAACAAAATGGGCTAAACAGGTGAAGGAGGTCACAGGTATAAACTTCTAGTTATAAAGTAAATAAATAGTGAGGCTGCCACGGAGCACATGGGACCATTTTAGCCAAAAGCTGAAGAGCATCGGGAGAGGATATCTGGTCTGCGTGTGGTAGAACTGTTATAGAGCAACCCCGATATTAAACGGGTTCCTGGCTGTGGGTCCTCACCCGCGCGCTTTAAAGGGACTTATGAATACTCCACTACAGACACACGCAAAAGGGTTAATAAAAGGTTTATTTACAAGAGAAAAAGAAATAAGGAAAATGTACAACCCAGGGAGAAAATAGGGAAATAAAGTCTTTAATGCGTCCTACCCGATCCGACAACCTGGAAACCCAAAGTCACTCTCAGAGCTAGATGGACGCCACGAGCTGGCCGAGGGCCCCAAAATGGAGAGAGCCCCAAAGCCCACATGTCTGCCTTTTGTATCCACCTGGCTGCTTAACCCCACCCTCAGGTCCCAGCCACCTTCCCTTGGGTGGTGATGGGATGTAGAGTTCCCAGTGTCTTTGGCTTTGGCCTGGGGTGGGGGTGGAGTCCACAAAGCCTGTATGGAATTTGCTTTGGGGCAGCCTTTTCCCCCTAACACTGGGGTGGGGGTGGAGTCCACAAAGCCTGTATGGAATTAGCTTTGGGACAGCCTTTTTCCCCTAACAGAACATGACATTGCTATTCTCTCTCCTTTTTTAAAGTCCAATGTCAAGTGTGGCAAGAATGCCAGAGCCATAGCACGATGGTGCTTGGAGTGTGGGTAGAGAGGAAAAGCCAGGGCTGGTGAGCTGAAGCGCTTTGATGACAATGTAGCTGTATGCATTGGAGGTGAGCTAAAGATTATTTAGCCAGTTCATTAGCAGGAAACCCTCAGGATTGGAAAAACGATTTTAGCTAGAAGGGGAGCTTACTCAGCAGTGGAGTGTTGGCTCAGCTGTGCCACCCTCTCCCTCTCAGAAGGAGACTTGGGGGTTGGAAGGCGGGAGAGTGAAGCTGGGAGGCTGGGAGACTGGAGGGAGACCAGCTGTGGGCTGGGCTCTGCCCGGAGGCCCAGAGGAGAAGGGGACATGAGAGTCTGACACCCCGGGGGGCCAGGAAACAACTGAGGGTAGGGAGCCAGGCTCAGCCCCCAAGGGCCTCTCGGTATAGGTGGGTACTTGGACTCTGGCCAAGCAGGTCAAGGATGGTTCTCAGCAGGGAATCAGGAGGCTGATTAAAAAATAGGACTGTGTTAAGTACAAATGCAGGGAATTATGGACTCTCACAGGCACCATAGAAGCCAGGCCCTCACCCCAGTACTGATGCATGCGGGGGGTGGCTGGACGAGGCTGGTTTGACTAGGAAATGGCCTCGCTGAGACTTGAACCAGGTCTCTCTGAGCCCAAAGCCCCTGCCTGCCCTGTGCTCTGCGGCTCCCCACAGACACTCAGATCCACACACTGGGACCTGGTGGAGTAAAGGTGCTGCAGCCTGCAGGCCCCCTTGCTCCGGGATCCCCAGAGCCCTTAGGATGTAGCTTCAGGCCCAGCAGGTCTGGTAAAATCCCCCTTGTTAGGTAGACAAAGGTGAGCTGGGGGTGGGCCAGAGAGGACTGGACTATGAGGAAGGTGAGGAGGGTGGATTCTGGTCTCATCACTCCCTTCACTCAGCTACCCCAGTCAGGGGCTGGGTCTTGAGGGGAGACCTGAGAGGAAAATGGAAGTCCCACGAAATGACTGGCTCCCCCCATTAAGCAGGTTTTATAGACCCAGATGCGTTCAGAGTGGCTTTTTCATTGCTCACTAATAGTAGATAGATTATAGCCCCCATAAAGTTGCTGCTTACGGAAAGTGGGGTCCATTAAATTGCACTGACAGTGGGCTGGACAGGGGCAAAGCTCACCGAGAGGCTTCCCTCTGTTTTCCAGCTTCCGCAGCCAGCCGGGTGATGCCGGCTCCACTGCCCCGCAGATCTGAGGGCGCCTGGATGAGACAGGGCAGCGTGGCCCGGGGCTGCTGCTGGGAGACTGCGTGCGCCTCCCTCGCCTCTCTGGCCTCAGTGTCCTCACTCTCCCAAGAATGGAGATTTGCAGCTTCCACAAGGGACAGCTCTGGGAAGCCCTGACCTGCCAGCACAAGACACATGTGATTGTCCCTTACCGCAAGTTCCTTCCTGAGGGACCTCTGTGGATGCCGGAACTTTGGGGTGGAAGTCTGGAGATTTGATGTTCTGTTTCTGGCCCTGCCACCTGCTACGTGGCCTTGGGCCAGTCCCTAGCTTTTCTCTTTATGCAGTCTGTGTGCGCGCGTGTGCATGATGACACTTTGTGGCCTGGCCTGGCTGGGTCTGGAGGTACATGTGGCTCCAAAGCTGTAGAGAATTGCTCTTCTCACTCTGGCTGCTGCTCCAAAGGCAGGTGACTCGGGTTGGTTACAGCTTGGTGTTTGCAGCACTGTTTCCTCCCTTTCTTGGCCTATTCCACAAATCTTCCTACCTGTCAACCGTTCTGAGTTTTCCCAATGAAAATATGTGTCATGGAAAAGAGCACAGACTTTTGAATTTGATCCGTTTAGTTTCAAGTGATTACTGCTCTTTAGCTGTGTGACCTTTGCCTGGGAATCCACCTCTCTGAGCCTCTATTTCCTCGCAGGGTTGTTGTGAGGATCCCACGGATCCTGACTGTACAGCAGATAGTGTGTGTGCTCCCAAACGGTTGTTTTCCCTTTCCTCGTTATTTGTTCTAGCAATTCTGTTTCTGTAGGAGACGCTGGTTTATCTGGCAATCTGTCAGCTAGATATCAAGTCGCTAATGTTCTGGGCTTCATAGATGCCATCGCAATCCATCTTCCTTGTAACTGTACTTCGGAGAATATAATATTTACTGAGCACCCCCTATGCTACCTGCTGGGAGCAGTGAGTCACGTAAGCACAGCCCTTATCCTCCAGGAGCCTGTGGCCCATGGGAGGGGGCGGGGTCCTATGCCCCACAGCAATGCCGGCCCACCCAGCACTAGCCCTGACAGAGCGGCCTTTGATTTACAAAATCCTGAGGGGCAGAGGCGCTACTATACTTCTGCTCTCCAGGTGAGTATCACCCAGGGGCGGGGGTCCTGGAGGTCTCTCACATGTTCTGCACGCACACCAACAGTGACTAGAAAGCGCATCCGCTAGGTTCCTAACCCCCTCATCTTCCCTGCCTCCCCGAGGCCCTCCTTGCGCCTCTGGTGTTCCCTGCGAATATACACGCTACCTAGACTTTTGCCTGTTGTTCTGCATGCCTGTTCCCCTCACCCATCGGTTGATTTTACCTCCAAAATATTTCTCTATGCTGCCTCCTATCTCCCCCACTGCCTGCCTCAGTTCAGGCGCTCCCTCTCTGCTGCCACCCTTCCATTTCCTACCCCGCCCTGAGGGCTATTGCTACAGGACAAGGCTAATTAAGTTGCTTCTTTCTCCCAACCCTCCTGAGACTGCCCATGATTTCAGGACATTGTCCAAACTCCCTAAAACTATATTCCAGGAACTTCTCTATCAGGTCGTGTTTCATACCCAAGCTTGATCGTCTTCATTGGCCCTCATCACTGGTAACCCTCATTCATTTCAGACATGGGTTCTGGAGTCACTTCTGTGCCTGCTTTTCACATCCTGGCCCCATGTCCTATTTGCTGTGCAACTCTTGGCAAGTTACTTAACATCTCTGGCCCTCCCTTTCCTTGTCTGTGAAACAGAGTTGTTGAGGATTAAATGAGACAATGCTGTAAAGTGCTCAGAACAGTGCCTGACCTGTCTGTTGACCAGTAGGTGCATGCTGTGTTCTTGCTGTGGCCATGTTGCTCTCTGGCCCCGGCCAATCCCACTGGTGAGCTGTCCAGGGCATCCCTTCTCCACTGCACCCCTCTTCAGCCATTGCAACTATTTGCAGTTCCTTCAACAGATCTGCTCTCTCTGCCTTCACACATGATCCACCGTGGCAGCTATCTGCTGCTATCTGCTCAGTTCTTTTTATTTATGTTAATAATTTCATTTTCTAATCAATTTTTTATTGAAGTGCTGCTGGTTTACAGTGACTTCCTTCAGGTGGAGTCACTCTCCGCTCAGTTCTTCCAAGGCCTCACCTGTCTCCCCCTTCACTGGCTGGGCTTGCACTTCTTGTCTGGCCCTTGGAAACCCAATTCCTCCTTCTCAACCCAACTTCTCCTCCTGCCTCCTTCTCAGCGGACAGGCATCGTCTTGAATGTCTGAAGAGCAGGGATTTGCCCTGAGTCTGGAAGGGGCTGGTCCCTGCACCTGCCTGGTGAGAGCTCGGTGGCTGTCGCTTGCCTGCCAGATGCTGATGTTTCCTGAAGATACGCTCCCTGTATGGCAGCCCGGGGCTCGGTGTTCAGCTGGGATGCAAATGCGCATGAACAGCAGAGGACCCCACTAACCGGCTTTGGCCTCCCTGGCATGTAGACACAGTATTTCTTCAGAAATTGTCCTCTTACTGTTCCTCGCTACTAATAATATTTTGTGGCTTCGTGTTCCAGTTGCTGAATTTCTCTCAAAATATTTTAGCTTGTTTCCCTCAGATGCCCAGCCAGCTTTCTCAAGTGCCTCATAAATTTCCAGCCCAAATCTGCTGCCCTTGTAGCTCATCCCCCCGCTCAGCAGCTCCCTATGTACTCTCTGCTGATTAATGTCACCTGAGTGTAACACAGCCGTCAAGCGTGGTGATGGCAAGATACATTGCAGTTCAAAATCTCTTAGCTGGCAGAAGCCAGGGACCTAGCGTGGCCCCCTGTATGTTGTAGGTCAGCACAACAAACCCAGGCAATGATGTGACTTTCTCAAGGTCTCACAGCCAGAAGCTACCTGCCTAAGTTGGCACTGGAGTCCAGATTTTCTGCTTTGTACTCTAGTACTCTTTCTAACTCATAAAGCCTATTTCTATTCTTAATTTCTTAATTTAAAAAATTTTGACTTAATGCAGCAACACTCACAATAGCCAAGAGGTAGCAGCAACCTAAGTATCTAGTGACAGATGTGTGGATAAGCAAAATGTGGTTAATGCATACACTGGAGTATTACTCAGGATAAAAAAAGGAAGGTACTTGTGATGCTTGTGTCCACATGGATGAAACTTGAGAATGCTATGCAAAGTGAAATGAGCCATCACCCAAAAGGGCAAAAACAATATGGCTCAAGTTATTCAAGGCACTTAGGGTAGTCGAATCCATGGGCAAAGAAAGGACAGTGGTGGTTACCAGAGATTGGTGGGGGTGGGGCTAAGGGTTGGAGGAGTTGGAGTTTGATGCCTACAGAGTTGTAGTTTGGGAAGATGCAAAGTTCTGCAAATGGATGGATGGGGGTGATGGTCACAGATAATGGGAAGGTACTTTAATCTACTGGACACTTAAAAAGAGGAAGATGGCAGGTTTTATATTGTGCAAGTTTATCCTTTTTTTTTTAATTTAAAAGCGGTTTATTTTTTGTTATTTATTTATTTATTTGTTTGTTTGTTTATTCAAGCACTGGGTACAGTCAGAAGCACGGAAGGGTGAGAGAATTCACCAGAGCCAGAGCAGGAAACAGAACAGGCAGACTGACAAAATACACTGCTGAGGGGAGCAGCGGGTGGCAGGAGAGGTCTGCGCGCCATGTGGGCCCCTCACTGGCAGTCAGGGATCGAACCAGTGCGGGCATCTTTACAGCCCAGGGCTCAACCACTGCGCCACCAGGGCAGACCCAAATTTGAAAGCAGTTTACAATGATTTTAAGGAAGCACTATCACAAAGCATTCCCTCTGTGGTCTTCCTAAAGCGAGATCATGCTGTGAGCAAACTCATGTCTGCCAGTTTGGCCATCAGTTTTCATGCGTTCTGTCCCTCAAATATATTTCAGGGCTTCTCTCTCCTATACAAATTAGTCTACCTGTTAAAATTCTTCTCTGTCTGAATAAGAATTTTTAAAATTATGGGCAACATGAATATAAAATCCTGGAATAGATACCACCTCTCCCTCCAAAATCAGAGATTTTTGTATTCTTCATAGGGCTTTTTTATCTTTTCCAAACTTTCCATTAGGCAAAAAATATGGATGGAAATAATAGGCAGAAGAAAAGATCTCTAATTATAAAGATTTTCATGAACAGATATTTTGGTGAACAGATATTTGTACATCCATTCCTTAAGACCATTTAAAACATCTCTGTGGAATGTCTTATGGCTAAGAAATGTTGGGGGGCTGGGTGTCTTTCCTGACACGTTTCTTAAATAACCACTAGGGGGCAGTAAAAGACATAAATTTTTCAACAAGCCTGGCAAGTGCCAAGCAATCCAACCTCCACACCCTCTCTATCTCTTTCAGTCATCCCAACTCACAGTTTCAAGGTAATGGATTTCACTTCCAAGGGCAGGTTTAGGCAAAACTGGAGCTACCATCAAATATAGCCTAGCTGCTAGTCTCCCTCAGGTCGAGGCTCACCTCAACGCCAAGACGTTACTCTATACTGGTCCTAGGCTGCATTTTGACTTAACTCCCCTTAGCCCAGTGCATCTCAAACAGAGTGCACATCAGCATGACCCATTATGCTCTTTACAAAAATACACTCAGGTCTCCTCCCAGATCTATTAAATCAGAATTTCTGGGGCCGGGGCCTAGTTCTACAAACCATATTTAGCTTCTGGTCCATGACTTCTTGCTAAATTAGTCCTTAATTTTATCAATGTTAATAACTGGGGGGAAGGATCACCCTTTGGTAAAATTCAGAGGAGAGTGAATATGAATCTTGGAAAACCTTTTTCCTTTTCTGAAAGAGGTTGCTGAAGAACCGAGATCTGCGGGCTTCACAGTAGGGACAGGTGTGAGGCTCTCCCTCGGAATGTGGCCACATCACCACAAGTCAGGAGCAGAGACAGAAGATCTGGAGCTGGGGCAGGCCTAGCAAACTCAGGATCTACAGTGGGAGCTCCAAGGAGGCCAGGCCCAGGCACTGGACTGCAGTGTGAGCCCCGAGATCAGACACCAACACGGTGTGCTGTCTTACAAGAGCCCTTTGGATAGTATCCAGGAAAAAGAAAGCTTTCATTTTATCTTATCAGAGATAGAAATGGCACAGAGAAGCTACGAGGAAGTCAGAAGACCCCAGTTCTTATCCCAGCTGTCCCACTCACCAGTTCTGGGCCCACGGCACACTATGTCTCTTCTTGACCCTCAGCTCCCATGCCTGAGTTATGAGAGGAGTGGACGCTGTTCATCTCCGAGCATCCTCCAGTTCTCAGGAACTCAACGATTCTATTAGTATTAATAATCTTGATGTGTATGGTATGACTCTGGCAAAGAGCAGAAGAAATATTCAGCAAGGCAATGAATGACAGAGCCTATTGACCATGTAGTTTAATTTATTTAGGGCATAGGCACTGAATTCAAAGGAGAAAATATTGTTCCCGATAATATATTGAACTATTAGTATCTTCAGCATAGTGAAAGCTTTCCAGAGGGAAAAATTACCCATCAGTGCAAACTTGACATTTTTCACTTCCCGATCCATAACTGCCATTTCTCCAGCACACTTCTATTTACTGTAAAGGGCCAAATGTATGAATGCTTTGGGTGAATATTAAATAACTACATAAACGTCAAGGTCAGACAAGTCTCAAGAAAGACTCACAGGGCCCTGGGAGGCTGGCATTGATCTCTCCCGAAGTTCCATTCTCAAATCCTGCTGACAAGGGGAAACAATTGATGTGGACCATTATTAAGGCTTTCAGTGTTTCCCCATTGTTAAAGATCTTTTACAAGCCTGGAGTAACTGATAGTGCCCAAGGAATTGGCAAAAGCTTCACTTAGAAATATAGGTTGGTCAGAGAGATAAGTGACACCCAGACTTCCGGGTCGAGGGTGAGGCTGGGCCATGGCCTCCTCCCCGTGCAGGGCAGCCCCTGAGTGACGGCCCAGAAGGGAGGGCGAAGCTGTTCACACTGGCTCTTTCACACCAAGGCTGCAGAGGGGGCTGCTCCTCTCTTAAATCCACCTTTCCAGTTCCTCCAGCTACTCTCCCCTCCTGCTGTTCTCCATAGCTGCGTGAAGGGTCTGACAGGTGTGGAGGGGGGGTGGAGGCGGGGTGGTGGTGGCTGGGGATAAGGCTCTGATCTCCTGCCGACTCAGAGATCCAGACAGACTGTCTGTTCTGGTCAGGGGCCTGGCGACTTCTGAGAATGCCCGGCTGACCTGGAGCCAGGAGGGGAGCAGCATTCTGGGTGATAGAAGGCACTTTCAAAAAGATCTCAACAGACTGAAGGATTAGGCAGGTCTACTTGATGAGCCCAATGAGAGGTATAAATGATGAAACTGACATTTTCCATGCACATTTCAGTTTATCTCATCTTTATAACCACCCAGCGAGGGTTGGTATTTCTTGCCCCATTATAATAGCTGAGGAAAGCAAGTCATAGTGACATGGAGGGAGAATCAGGCACATTAGACCTCAGTCTCCATTCCAGCCCCAGCTCTACCCCTCAGCTAGCTCACAAGGGACTTCATTTTTGAAAAGTAGCAGTAGCTAGACCTTCTGACACTCCTGTGCAGGGTTCTGTGCCTAGTCCTTTGCATTTGTATTTCTTTTAATTTTCAAGCACAAGCTGAGTCCTATTTTGCAGATGAGGAAGACACAGATAGGTAAGTGACTTGTCCAAGGTCATGCAGTAAACAGCAGGGCCAGGACTAAGCCCAGACATCTTGACTCCAACACCCTCTCTCTCACAGCTGCCGTATCCTCTGTTTTCTATATTCTAAGGGGACCCACTGTGTTTTCTATGGGGTGAGTGGAGAGAACTTACGTAATGTGCACACTAGACTACCTGGCACAGAGCAGGTGCTGTCGTTGTTGGCTTCTTCATCATCCTGGGTTAGAGCACGGCCAGCAAAGACCCGGAACTTGAACCCACTGCACTCACCACCTCCCTTCTGGAGGACAGGGGCCGTCTCCAGGCTACCTCTCAGCACCTACTTCAGTGTCACCTGCCCAGCAGGTGCTCAGCACGTGCTCCCACAGGCAGGGCTTGTTTGTCACTCATTCACCAGACATCTGCTAAAGTCCTGCTCTGCTTTGAGGATCCCCAGAGGAAAAGAATACAATGCTAACCATTCTTATTCCCCTCCTAGGTTCGAATGGTGAAAGATGGCGACCCTTCCTGGAAGCCCACTTTCATTGTGAAGCCTGATGGTGGTTGTCAGGGTGATGGAATCTACCTCATTAAAGACCCCAGTGACATCCGCCTAGGAGGGACCCTGCAGAGCAGGCCGGCGGTAGTCCAGGAGTACATCTGCAAACCTCTCCTTATCGACAAGCTCAAGTTCGATATCCGTCTGTATGTCTTACTGAAGTCCTTAGAGCCCTTAGAGATTTATATAGCCAAAGACGGACTCTCTAGATTTTGTACAGAGCCATATCAGGAGCCCAGCTCCAAAAATCTGCACCACATCTTTATGCACTTAACCAACTACTCACTGAACATCCACAGTGGGAACTTTGTCCACTCAGACAGCACGAGCACAGGCAGCAAAAGGACTTTCTCCAGCATTCTTTGTAGGTTGTCTTCCAAAGGCGTCGACATCAAGAAGGTGTGGTCTGATATCATCTCCTTGGTGATTAAGACTGTCATCGCCCTGACTCCAGAGCTCAAGGTTTTCTATCAGTCGGACATCCCCGCGGGGAGGCCGGGACCTACGTGCTTTCAGGTAACCAGCGCCCTTCCTAGCCCGAGTTTCCCACCACGCTGGGCTGATAGAGGACTCCCTGACCTCAGGTGGAATGAGGGGCGGGGGTGGGCCACGGCCACTGAGGGCTGGGCAGTTGCCCGTGTGTATGTCGGTGTTAAACTGGGGTCCAACTTCCAGGCGTCTATTTGGTAGCTGTGTGATTGGGGCAAGTTACTTTTCTTTTCCTACCTGTACAATGAGACCAATAGCACCTTCCTTAAAGGATGCTTATTAGAATTAAACGAGATAACATACACTAAGCACAGCGCTTGCCATTTATTGATTCATCTATCTTCCAGCAATTTTGGCTAGTAGGGACGAGACCCTGGCCAAGGTCCTGATGACACAGTAAATCAGAGGCCTAGCATTGTGGGAGACAAATAATTTCAAAATGTGTTGCACATAAGGTGTCACAAGTACTAGAGAGAGTGGGGAAGCTGTGGGTGCGTGAGATTGTGGGACCATCTAACATTTTCTGGGTGGGCATGACAGTAGTCTAGGAAGACTTCCTAGAGGAAGCGGCAGTAAAGTGGAGGTCACTGGAGGATGCACCAAGATTTCGTGTTTCCGAAGATGAACTGGCTGCAGGGTGGAGAATGGATGGAGCAAGGCTGGGACAGGGAGGTGACAAGTGAGCCAGCTGCGCTCATAGAGGCAAGAGAGGATGCTGGCTCAGATTAGGAAAGTCTCAGTGGAGATGGAGCAAATGGATCTGAGAGACATTAAGGAGAGAACGGCGAGAGGGGGTGATCAGATAGGATGGGGAGACAGAGAGATGGCGGCCAAGAGGGAGGGGAAGAACCAAGATTGGATTGCAGGTGTCTTAGGCATTTGGAAGCCTGGATAGAGACCTCTGGAAGGGGACCAGGTTTGTGGGGGGAAGGTCAGGAGTTGGACTTGAACCTGCCTTTGGAGTGCCCTTATGATACCCAGGCAGAGAAGTAGAGCAGACAATGAGGAATTTGGGCCTAGAGTTCAGGAGAAAGTGGTCTGGGCTGGACGTAAAGGTGGGGAGCTCAGCCACATTCACATGCACTGTATTAAGGTACTGGAAAGAATTAGGGAGCAGGGCTTAGAGGCAGAATCCAAGAAATCAAAAGATCAGGGCAGCTGTGATGGCCACGGAGCCCCAGGAAGCTGCGGGTGAGCGGAGGCCTGAGAGGGCGCCTGGGGCACCCACTGAAATAGGGAATAGGCAGAGACACAGGACCCAGCAAAGGGGCCAAGAGAAGTAGCTTGAGATAGAAAAGGGGGGTCAGGGAAGGAGGGCCCTGGAGGCCAAGGAAGACAGGCTTGGAAAAGGCAGGGAATGGCTCAGCAAATGTAGCTGAGGTGGCATGGGGCCAGACCCCGTCTGTCCACTGTCCTTCCTCACTGGAGCCACCGTCAACTTCCTCGGGATGAGGGGGTAGGGGCCAGGGTGCAGTGGCCTGAGCCAGGGTGTGGGAGGGGTGGAGCCGGGGATGAGAGGAGGGCCTTCCTGCAGACCACCTGCCTGAGGGTGTGGGGAGATGAGGCCGACACAGCCATTTCCTTCCACCAACCAGTTGTGGTGGGGAGCAGATGAGCAGGAGGACCACCCCGGGCCCTGTCTCCATCCACCTTGACGATGCTTTCGTAGCAGTTAAGATAGAGAAAGGGACATGCGGGACACATGCGTAAGTCACGAAGCAGAACAGCTAAATGACCGTTCCAAACCCGCCTCCTGCCCAGGATCTCCGGCCGTCACGCTATCCCCTGCACAGTTTCTCTTCTCACCGTGGGGTGACCATGACACTGGACTTTAGGTCTATCACTTCCTTGCTTTGAAAAATACTTTCATTATATAAGAATGTGTTCCTAAACAATATACTTCTTTGTTTTACTTGTTTTTGAGTGTTATAAAAGCACCATTTTGAAGTATATAGCCTTCTGGAACATTCTTTCCTACTCCATGTTGCTGTGGGGTGTTGGGACTGATTCATTGGCACTGCTGGACCTTCCATTGCAAATGTGCACAATTTGTTGACCAGTTCTTCCGTCGCTGAACCTTTGGGTTGTTTGTTGTACTCTATGTGGTCTTCCGTGACAGAAGAGTATCAGGTGGCACCGAACAGAAGGAGGGGAAGGCCCAGAGCAGTATGTCTAAAGGATGGGCCACTCATTAATTCTAGAACCGGAGGCTGGCCCTGAGGAGGGCTGGCCCCTAATCCAGAAAGGCTGGTCTGGTGGCTGAGTTTCCAGGCAGGCTGGTGGGGTGCTTTGGAGGGCAATTTGGGCAGCGATCAGTTCTGAGGGGCTAAATGTTACCCAGAGATTGCCCTTGGCCCTCACACCCCAGGCTTTAGTTTCCAGGCAGACTGTCCAGCTCAGCCATCAGGAATGTGGCTTAAGGTACTGGAAAGGACTAGGGAGCAGGGCTTAGAGGCAGAACCCAAGAAATCAAAAGATTAGGGCAGCTGTGATGTGGAGGCATTCAGGGGTCATCCCAGGGGATTGTGGCCACAGCTGCTTGACAATGACAGCTATTCTGGGAGTGTCATGTGGACAGGGCTGCATGGCCAAGCCACAGAGCGCTGGCTTAGAGAGCCTGCAGGGTGGAGGCCAGGGCAGTTGTCTCGCAGAGGGCAGGCTGTGTGTGGGGGTCTTGGGGGGAACCAGCCACTAAGCTGCGGGAAACGGGAGGGCAGACAGGCAGGGAGCCACTAGTTTGAACAGATCACTTCCAGCAAATGGAGCCCCAGGGCCAGCCGGTTTTCCATAGTTTGAGGACACTAAATGCTTCTAGGCTGGGGGCTGGGGGTACAGACCTGAGGGCTGGGGGTGCAGGGACCCCAGTGCTGGAATCGAAGCTCCAGAAGGGGCACTTCCTCTTTCCAGCTGTGTGACCTTGGAACAGTCTCTCTACCCTTGAATCTCTGTTTCTTTATGTAAATCACCTAAACTCCCTTCCCTACCTGCCTTCGTGGCTGTAGTGTGAAGTAACTTCAGTGAACACCCTTTGTCAGAGCTGTGCAGAGCCAGCTGCTGCGGTGTGCTACCTTGTGCCGCAGGTTCCCAGAGACTGAGAAAATAGCCTTCCTCTCCTTGGAGGCCTCTTTTACTTTCTTTTCTCTTACCACTTGTTAAAAACCTCAATAGCTTGGGTCTTAAAAGCCTGAACTAACTTGGAACCCCAAGATTTAGGGATGCCGTGGTTCTGCCTTTGACTTAACTGTGTGTGCGTGCATAAGTCACCTCACTTCGCTGGGCCTCCAGTTCCTGGCCCAACTCATAGGGCTGCTGTCCAGCTCACACAAGACAGAGATTTTGAAGGGCTCTGCAAACTGCAGGGCTCTGTGAATATATAATAAGTTCTTTCTTTGCCACGAAGCCCTTTCTGCTTGCAGCTTGAGCCTGGCCCTGCAACATTCCAGAACACACTCTCTCGCCAACAAAATTACATTTATTTTAGACATGTGACCGTGACCCCTTTCCAATCACAGCCACAATAACTACTTGGGAAATGGTGATGGCCCGGAGCTGCTGCTGGCTCAGCTCAGGCTGTGGGCAGATTTCCTATAATCTGTTGCCTGGGAACGTGGCCGCCCTGTCATTCCTGCATGTCCCCCTGTCATTGCCCAGGCAGCTCCCAGCAACATCTCCTCACACCAGTCTTCTTGAGGGCCGTGGTTTGACCTTGGCTTCAACCGTCAAGTCCATCTGGGGTAGATGATTCATGTGGCAGAAATCCAGCTCGGTTTTCAAGAACGTTCTTTCCCAATTCCATTGCTTGGTCTATATCTTCCTCCAGCTCTGTGTCTAATTCTGTCCCGGGCCCATGGTCCTTCCCCTTAGGTGTCTGGGGTGACAGCCATCCCCTCCAGCCCCCGCCCCAGCCTAAGGTGCTTCTCCTCTCTCTTCCTGTTCTTTCTCTGCCAAGCAGAGAAATGTATATTCTTCTCTAATTGTGCCACACTCTCCTGGTTTCCCTCCTACCTCACAGGCTGCTGCTCCTTTTCCCTCTGCCTGGACACCCTCAGGCAGGAGGGGAAGCGGCAACCTGACCACACAGCGGGTTTTGTTCGCAGAGGCCCTGGGTTTGAGCTCATTCCAGCTTCTCCTTGCAGCAGCTCTAGCTGGTGAGCTTGGTAAGTTGGCCTTTCTTAGCCTCAGTCTCCTTGCCTGTAAACAGAGGTGACACTTGTATCTGCCTGTGAGAAGTGTTGTTAGATCAAAAGAGAGAAAGCTTGTGGGGCGTCAGCACAGTACTGGGTGCATAGCGATCACCTAGTAAATGAGGGCTTTGATTATGTTATTTGTTATCTTTAACAATGACAGTTCTCAAACTTGTATGTGAAGAAGTACATTGACTCAGAGGAAACCATGAGGTATTCACATTTTAAACTTACCTGGAAAATTGGTGTTCCAAGGAGCATAGTTTGAGAAACAAGTCCTTAGTCTGGCATTTGTTGCCACCCAGCCTGGCTCCAGCCTCTCACTTCTCTGGACCCTCTCTGCGCCTGTGGTCCTGCCAACCCAGCGATGTCCTGTCTCTTGGATATAATTTTGTGCTTCCCAGTTTTGTCTGTTCTCTTCTGTCTTGGTCTGGCATACTCTCTCCTATTCTCATGGTTTTTGTGGGGTTTTTTGAAATTCAATGCCTTTCAACACGGGACTACTCAAACCCCACCTTTTCTATAAAGTCTGCCCTGACCTCTTCTGAATTTAAGCCTTCTCTAACACGTTCACCGGGTACCCACTGAGATAAGCCCTAAACTCGTTGTGGGGCACATGGTTATGGATAAGATACCACCCCTCCCCTAGCTGGGGCAGAGTTCAGTAGAGAAGACAACTCCTGTAACAGATGCTGTAAGCAGGCTTTAAAAAGGATGCCGGGAAAGCACAGAAAGCAGAGCACTCAGCTTTACCTAACCCAGTGGCTACTTCCCAGAGGAAGAGATGTGTAAACTGGAATTTGAGGCACGAAGGAGAATTTGCCAAGCAGAGAACTATATCTTCTCATCTGCGATGTGCCACGCTCCCCTGGTTTCCCTCCTACCTCAAGATTGCTGCTCCTCGGCCCCTTCTCTAGACCAGTCAGCTTTAGGGATCCCCAGGACTCAGTCTTAAAAAGTTTTCCTCTCATCTTCAATCACTTCCTAAGTGGTCCCCCCTAGCCCCTGGCATTAAGTACCAGTGATAAGCTGTTGACTCCTAAATTTGGATCTCCTGTCTTGACCTCTCCTTGAGCTCCTGAGTAGCCTCTAACCACTCACTGTAATGCGCCCCTTGGATTTCTAATGGGCATCTCACTCTTAACAAGTCCACAATCAAACTTGATTTTGGACCTGTTCCATTATCTTTCCTATTTCAGTTGCTATTTATGCTATTCAGTTCCTCAAATCAAAAACCTGAGTCATCCTTTTATCTTCTTATTCACTGCTTCCTATATCAAATCCACAAGCAACGCTTGCAAATAGACTTTAAAACACATGCTAAATGTAACCACTTCTGATCAGCTCCATGGCTCCCCTCCCACTGTAGGCAGCCAGCACCCTGCATCCTGCACTTGTACCACAGCGACAGCCTCCCAACTACTGTCCTTATTTCCACCCTTGCTGCCTGTAGCCTATTTTTTTTTTTTCTCTTACTGTTGCCAAAGTGATTCTTTTCAAACATAAGTCAGACCAAATTGCTTTCCTTGTGCAAATTCTCCACTGGCTTTCTCACTGCACTTAAAATCCTGGCTCCTTACCATGCCTACAAGACACTACATGATCTGCCCCTTCTTTCTGTCTGACCTCATCGCTTAACACACTC
Source organism: Talpa occidentalis (assembly GCF_014898055.3). NCBI lineage: Eukaryota > Metazoa > Chordata > Mammalia > Eulipotyphla > Talpidae > Talpa > Talpa occidentalis. The sequence continues at coordinate 39,850,284 of NW_023605083.1, read as the reverse complement.
CCTCTTGCTCACTCCTTACTGTTTATCCAAAGTGGCTTTTGTTCTTCTGTTCTCTCCAGCTGCAATACTCTTCCTTAGATCTTCAAATGACTTTTTTTTCACTCCATTTGGTCTCTGTTCATAAATCACCTGCCAAGACTTTTGCTTCTGGTCATGATGGAATAACAAAGACCGGACTTAACATTCACTGAAAACAACTAGGATACCAGACAAAATATAAGAAATAGGTGTTTTCAGATTTTGACACAGACAACTCAGCACTGTGATCCCTGAGGAAAAGGGGTGGGGAACCCAATACAACTATGGTTGCCTTAGTTTGATCTGGAGGTCAAAGTTTGGGAAGGTCAAGGTGGCTGGAATTCTGTGGGCAGAATTCTTAAAGGGAGGGTAGTAAGCAGGAAAAGAGGTCTAAAAACCTAGTAGATCTTAATGGGTCATGAAAATATCAAACTAATCTGCAAGTAACTATCAACAAAGCCTAATGCTTTTTTAAAGAAGACAAAATTCAAGACATTCACATTATAACATTTACAATTCCAGCATCTGCTTAAAAGCAAATAAACTAAAGCAGATGTTCCACAGGACAGGAAAAGTTGACCCATACTCAGGGGGGAAATCAATAGAAACAGACCCAGAAAAATTAGAAATTGCAAAAGTTGTAGGAAAGGGATGTTCAAAAAAATCTAAAGGAAAATATGAGCGTACTGAAGAGAAATGGAAGCTATTAAAGAGACTAAATGGAACTTATAGAGAAGAAAATGCATATCTGAAATGAAAATTTCAGGATTAAATAGGATTAACAGCAGATTAGATACTGCAGAAGAAATAATCAATGAACTTGAAGATATAGCAATAGAATCTGTCCAAAAAGAAAAACAGAGAGGAAAAGAAAGACAGGAAGAATAAATGAACAGACTTTCAATGACCTATGGTACCATATCAAGTGGTCTAATATATGTATAATTGGAGTTTCCTGAGCAGCCTAAGAGACCAGGAAGATACAGAAAAATATTGGAAGAAATGACCAAAAATTTCCAAAAACACAAGCTAAAAACAATATTGTATAAGCCAGAAGATAATGGGATGATAAATATCACCTATTTGGAAAGGCCTCTGACCATCTTATCTAAATTGTCAAAACGTCTCCTCCTTTAGTTATCTCCTTCACTCTCCTTTAGTTATTGACTTATTTGTGGTCTTTTTTTCTCCACTAAACTGCAGTCTCCAAGAGGGCAGGAGGTTTAAGCATCCCTTGTCTTGTTCAATGTTTTATCCTCAGTGCATCTAACAATACCTAGTATTTTGTAGGTGTGCCATAAATATTTGATAAAGTCATCTTCAGACAGAAAAGTAAAAAGGCAGAGGCAGGAAAGCATCCTAGAACTAGAACAGTTCAGCACAATTGGAGCCCAAGATATGCCATAGTGGGTAGGAGGAAATAAAGCTAGTGTGAGACAGATGCCAGGCCACAGAGGAATGTAGAGGACCTGCTACGGGACATGGGCTTTATTCTATAAGCAAGGATTATAGGCAGAGAAGTGTTAATATTCTATTTGCATTTTAGAAAAATTAGTCTGGTAGCCCCTTCTTCCAGATGAATTAGAGAGGTGACTTGAGAGCAGGGAAAGCTGTGGGGAAGCTCTTCAATAGTTCAGGTGAAAGATGGTGCAGTCCTGACCTATTCTAGGAGCAGTGAGTAGGGGCCAGATCTGGAGAGAGCTTCAGGAGCTGGTATGTAGGGCAGTCAGTGTGCAGTTCCATATAAAGGATGAAGGAAAAAGTTTTGATTTGTGTTACTTGGTGGGTGAGGAATACAGGGGGCAAAGTCGACTTTATAGAAAGGCGGTGCATCAATTATCTATTGCTGTGTGAAAAATTACCCCAAAACTTAGCACCCTAGACTAGCAAACATAATTATCTCATATTTTTGTGGATCAGGAAGCTAGGCTTATATGTTGGCCAGAACTACAATCATCTCAAGTTGTGCCTGGGGGAAAGACCCTCGACTTCCCTTGAAGCTTCTGCAGGTCAGGAGGAAGGACACATTTTTGAAACCCTAGGGTGCCCCTCAAGTAAGTGTGTAACACATAATTGCCAATTGCATTTCTGGGGAGAGGGGCAGATATTGCAAAATTGAAAGGTGCTCTCCATTAACAAATACTGCTGTGCCACCAGCGGGGCAAAGATTTTCCCTCTTCAAGTTGTAGTTTCATGGTCTGCACAAGTGGGTGTTAGATTAGATTAGTAGTTATTGTTTGCATTTTGTTTTCTGGTTTTTTTTTTTTTTTTTTTTTTTAAGTAAAGCATTTTTCCCTGGGAAGCCTAGATATAAAATAACTGAAAGTTGATCCCATCTAGTCTCCCCAGTCTACCCCAGAAAAGAACCCCATTTTGAAAAACACCAAACCAAATAAATGCCTTATTTTCTGTCAGCTCTGATGCTCTGGGATTTTGAAATAAGATCAAGTCTAAGCTCCTCCCAGTCTTGTGATTCTGTGTGTTGAGATTCATTTGTGCTACATATTTCCTTAAACTTTTGCAAAGAAAGCAATCCATATTGCCTCAAACCTGTGACAGAAGATAATAAAGTTGATCTTCATTAAATCCTTACACACATGGGCCTCCCCTGGTGGCACAGTGGTTGAACGCTGGGCTGAGAAGCTGCCCGCAGCCTCTGTGGCGCCGGTTAGATCCCCTGCCACCGGCTGTCGGGGAGAGTCCCACATGGTGCAACAGACCTCTCCTGCCATGCCCGCTGCTCCCCTCAGCAGTGTGTTTTGTCAGTCTGCCTGTTCTGTTCCCCGCTCTGGCTCTGGTGAATTCTCTCACCCTCCCGCGCTTCTGACTGTACCCAGTGCTTGTATAAATAAATAAATAAATCTTAAAAAAAAAATCTTTACGCACATGGGGCATTGTGTAAGCTAATTTCCTTCATACTTATTTGATCCCATCTCCTCTACTAGATTGTAAGCTCCATGTGGGTAGGGGCTTTGTCAAGTTTACTACTCTATTTCCAGCAACTAGAATAGTTTCTGTCACATAGGGAACACTCACTAATTATTTTATGAATGAATGGACCAAGGTAAGTACTGGTGGTTGTTTTTTTTGTCATAAGAAGATAAACTCTATATATTTATTTATTTAGTCTGCATATATACTTTTTTAACTTCTCACATTTGGATTTGTTGTTATATAAGATTCAAAGATACGTGAGGAACCATGGATAATAAATCAAATTTGTAAAGCAATAATGAAAATGTTAAGTTCAATACTTTGTTTTTTTTTTTTATTGGTAAGTACTAGTTTTACTCCCATTTTACAGATGAGGAAGCTGGAGCTTAGAGCTGTTAAGTGACTTGCCTGTTGTTACATAAGGAAAAGGCAAAGGTTTCAAATTAACTCTCCTGGATCCCAAAGCCACTAATTCCATTTCTTGTTGATGGGATTAGTGGGAGATTAGGCAGGGAGTAGCCTATAGCCTTCTGTATGGTAAGCATAGTTACAGGGACACTTTGCTTTTTCATTGTCCTGCTAGTAACTGCTGTTGTCCCATTTTTCAGATGAGGTAAGCGAGGTTGAGAGAGGCTATGGGCCCTGTGTCTAGAGTCATCTAGCTAGTGTGAGAGACAGAGCCAGGATCAGAGACCAAGCCTTCCTGACTTCAAAACATCACTGTTTTTTTTCTTTTTGCATAGAAGAACTGGGGTATAGGCTAGAGGTGCAGGGGTGAGAGGATTCACCAGAGATAGAGTGGGGAGCAGAACAGGCAGATTTTACTGAAATACACTGCTGAGGTGAGCAGCGGGTGAGACAGGAGAGGTCTGCTGTGCCATATGTGGGTCAGCTCCCTGGCTGGGGATCAAACTCAGGCCTTAGCAGTGACAATGCTGAGACTTAACCACTAGAGCACCAGGGAGGCCCCAAATCACCACCCTAAAGACCCAACTTATTCAAGTACACGCACCAAATTTAAGTTCTAGAAGATAAACCACTGGTGGGTGTAGGCCAACATGGCTGACGACGTCTTGCCCCCTCTTTCCCCCTTCTCCAATTTCCCTTTCACTTTATCCTCGCCAAACCACAGTGCGTTGAAGTGGGAAGAGTCCACTGGGCTGAGGAAGAGTAAGTCCGAACACATAAGATGCAATGAAAAGTAAGCATCGATGACTAAGGATGATAAACGCGGCGCTGCAGCTGCCTCTGTGCAGCCGTTCTCATCAGCATCACATGTCTCAGACCAGGTCCGAAGTTAGACGGATGATGTCACCAGAGTCTCTTAAAAACCTCATCACTCATGTGCACTTGTCACATGTTATTAAGCAGATCTATAATGCATGCAACATTTTCCACTGAATTTCCATTCCCTGCTTTTCATGACCAGGGCGAGAAAAAGAGAGAGGATGAATTTTCCCAACTTCTGATCCTTATTGCCCTTCATTGAAGGATAAGTTCGTCTTGAATTATTTCAAAAAATGGTCGCTCTGGCTCTGACTTAATTAGTAAGGACGAAGCTTCAGTTTAATAACTACTATTTAACTAATGTGCTTTCTGCGTAGACAAGGAAATGGATCTTCCTTTTCTCCTGGAGTCCACAGAGGCGGGGGTCCAACCCTCTCTGTTTATTTTCTCTCCTTTGTGTTCCACATTATTTTTTTTTTTATTATTTTAGGGTTGTGTAAATTATGTTAGACGCTTTCTACCTCACCACCTCCTCTAAAGAGTATGAGAGTCCTCCCGAGAACCTGACATCCTCCTAGTCCAAGTCTGAACCTAGGGAGGACCTAGGGAGGACTTGTTCCTCAAGGATGAGGAGGAGTTTTCAAGGAGAAAGGTTGCTACTGGCAGAGGGAATGAGAAGCCCCGGGAGGCAGGGTGGGGGCTTCAACCTCACCTCGGGACTTGTATTGAGAGAGGCCAGGGGAACACAAAGGCTCCCCTGAGTTAGCAGCTGGAGTCAAGGGCAAGCATGGAGCCTCGAGTACAGAATGGGTCATGGGCATGCGTCATGCGCTGGCTTCCACCGAATGCGTAGCCAGCCATGCCTGGGTGTGAAATACAGCGCTGGCACTTGCTTGCCCCCACAGCGTTGGGGGCATTCATTGTCCTCCCTGAATCTAAATTTCTGCTCCTGTGAAATGGAAAGCATACTCCCTACTTCAAATACGTTGTCGTGAGGATTCAATGAGATGCTGAATAATGGATTGTGCCTGATAAATATTCCAATCTCCTTAGCTAAGTAGGTAGGTCAGAATATCCTGGGGTGGTGTTGGGGGGACGTGCGTTATTGAAAATACATTTGCCTTTTTGTCTTCCACTGACTTAGCGTGGGTTGGGGATGAACAGAGCTTTTGGAAGGGGTCCTGAAAGTGGTACTGATGGACACCTGAGGTTAAGAAAAGCAGCCTTGGGCCTCCCTGGTGGCGCAGCGGTTGAGCGCTGGGTTGCGAGGCTGCCCGCAGCTTCTGCGGTGCTGGTTCGATCCCCGGCTGCTCCCCGGCCACCGGAGGAGGGTCCCACATGGCGCGCAGACCTCTCCTGCCGCCCGCTGCTCCCCTCAGCAGTGGACTTCGGTCCTTCTGCCTGCTCTGCTCCCCGCTCTGGCTCTGGTGAATTCTCTCACCTTCCCGCGCTTCTGACTGTACCCAGTGCTTGTATAAATAAATAAATAAATCTTTAAAAAAAAAAAAAAGAAAAAGAAAAGCAGCCTTGTATTTTCAGAGATCTAGCTAAGAAGCAACTTAATAGAGGAGAGCAGAAGGAGAGGAAGAAATTGATGGGCTGCTTCTGATCCTTACCATAATAATAATTTTTAAAAACCTGTTACAGAAGAACGAGGTCATCCACTGAAAGCCCTTCAGATAGCACTGATAGTGCTGGAATGCACTAGGGGGAACTCATTTCATTCCCAAGACCCCTATACAATTTTCTGCTGTCCAATTGGCTGACAGTATACCCAGAGGAAGAGGGACTATGGCCAAGCCTCAAGTTGGGGGCCAAGTGATAATTTACTTTCTCAGAAAGAAATTGTAGCTAGAGGGAATAATTCTGAATTATGTTTATCCTGCCCAGATTTTAGGCTTTGACATTCTTCTAATGAAAAATCTGAAGCCCATACTACTTGAAGTAAACGCGAATCCCAGCATGAGAATCGAGCATGAGCAAGAAGTAAGTATGTTGGAGTCTCACTGAATATGTTGCCCCACAGCTGAATGCGCGCACCTCTCAAGTTGTTTGCTTGGCTAACACGACTCAACATCCCCAATTTGCCCAGCAAAGTTTTGCTCAAATCTAAATCATTTCAGGTTTTGTCGAACTCTGAACAATCTATTAATATAAGACCTGTCCGACCTGTGCTAATTTCCCAGCATGCCATTCTTCCCATTTTTAAGGTCTGCAAACACGGGAGCAGCTGAGAGTTTCCATCCGTCTTTGACATGAACTAATTAGTTAGCCTCAGGAGATGAACTAATTGAAATTCTATGAATATGATTTAGCCATGTCGACATGCTTGAATCACTAAGATAAATAGTACATTTATAACCATGGTTATATTTTTCTCCCCCACCCCTCAACTGCATTAAAGGAAGGAAACACACCAAATGTTGACATTGAGTTTGGTTCATGGGGGGAGGGTTATCTAGGTTTCATGTTCTCAATCCCAAACTATATTTCCAAATTTTCTACAATGATCATGTGTATAATCAGAAAAACAGTGCTATTGTTCCTCTTCATGTATTTTGTTGATTGGTTAAGGGACATTGACACTTTAAGGTAGTGTACGGGGAGCCTTTGAAAAATTCTCTTCTATTGAGTAACATGAGCAAAATCAAAGCAAGTGGAAGGGCTGGATGCTGCTGGTCCCTTGACAGAATCACTGTCTCCACTGTGATGTGGAATCCTTGCCCCTTCAGCTTTCTCCAGGCGTCTTTGAAAATGTACCCAGCCTTGTCGATGAGGAAGTGAAAGTCGCCGTGATCAGAGACACTCTGCGCCTCATGGACCCACTTAAGAAGAAAAGGGAGAACCAGTAAGTATTTCTTCTATCATTTGTTTCTATTGACTCTGCTTTCTGTGCCCGAAGCAGGTAAGTTAAGTTCTTGGAATGGTGAGATTTATAAACATGGAACTATCTAGTAAGTCATATTGTCACATGAAGCTTGGCACCCAATCAGTGGCTCAATAGCAGGAGATGGAGACTTACCTATGGATCAGATGTGGGGCTTCAGCTGATGGTTTGTAGCTGATTATTACCTGAGTCTGGAAAGTCTCTTCTCAAAGCCCAGAGATGGACTCTCCCCTTGTGCACAGCTGTCTGTAAACTTCAGATCCAGGTGTAGGAGTGAGTAAGGTAAACCCCAGGCAGAGGGCCCCTGGTCATCTTCCTTTGATTTTCTTCTGGATGTTTGTGCCTCCACAGTTGTCTCTCTCAGAATCTGCAGGGCTGTTTTACTGAAGCTCCGGCAGTCCTCTAATGTGTGCGTCAGTCACAGCTCCTCCCTGTGCCGCCCGTCTCCCTGGACGTTACGTGGGGATGCTGGTGGGGGTCTGTCCCCATCCCTCCTCCAGGGAGTCACCCCTGAAATGAGTGACATTTCACTTGGGTATTTTGTTTGTTTTGTTTTGACCAAATTCCTAACTCTTTAAAAGTAAAGGTTAAGTAAATATCATAGTGGCTGCTTTCAGCAGAAAAATCAAAAACAGGCATTTCACATCACCTCTCCCAGCCCCTCCAGCAAGTCAGATGGACCCAGACACTCCCAGGCAAGTGACACAATTATCAGTTCTGGTTCAAGATTAAGGGGACATTGACTTCCCTCAGCAGGTGATGTTTGCAGGCTCCTCTAACACCGGTTCCTTCCTTACTGCCTGGGTTGGAAATCAAACATGGTTAGACTCAGCCTCCAGTGCTGCTGCTCTCCTCTCCTAGGCTTCACATTAGAACCATCTGGAGAGCTCTCAGAGATGCCAGTGCTGGCCCCTCTACCCATGCTGACTTTAATTAGCCAGGGCTGGAGGCCTGGTGATGATGCCCTGCAGCCGAGACAGCGTGCTGCCCCGCAGGACCACCACTCTGAGGGGGTACTGGCCCTATCCTGAGTCAGGCTGGATATGGTGCCTGCTCAGCCCAGTTCTCCCCAGAGCCTTCCTCGCCTTGTGAGGCATATGGCACAGATCTCGTGGTTGGCAGCACTCAGCCAGGAATGTTCACCTGCACTTTGTTCCGGCTGAGCCTGCCAGGGGCGGCTTCCACCCACTAAAGCATGGATGTGGTGGTGGCTCAGGCCGCCAAGTCCTCAGAGCAGCGCAGACATGGCAGCTGTAGTAAGGTCCCCCGGGCCTGGTGGCCCCTGCTCTCCTCAAGCTGCCCCTAAGGAAAAGCGGTGGATTAGTTGCAGTTTGCTTGGATTAGCTGCGGTAAAACGCATACCCAGGAAATCTACTCTTTAATGCTTATCCATCCCATCTGTAGAGAAGAGGTCTTAGAGACTGGCTGGCGCAGGTGGGGACTTCGGGCACCTGCCGTTGCCAGCATAGCACGCTGGCATAGGTGGCCATACACACTGGCATTCTGAGCTCTTTGGTGGAAACAAGTTCCAAGGCCCTTGTGTGGCCTAAGCCACTTTAACCTCTGTCACCAAAACATGCGGGTGCAAAGGACCCCTCACATCAAGCACCGGCAAAGCCCGTTTGCTTTCTATCTTGCTCTGGTTGCTTTTCTTTCCCCACAGCTGGCCTTCTGCATGACCCACGCGAGCTGCAGGTCTGCAGCTTAATAGCCACAGGCACAGGCCAGTGGGAAGGATGAGAAAGGCAGTTTACAACTTATCAAGTCATAAGTAACAGCTCCTTATTTTTTTTTTAATAGAGGCATGTTTTATTTATTTGTTTGTTTGTTTTTGTTTTATACAAGCACCGGGTACAGTCAGAAGCGCGGGAGGGTGAGAGAATTCACCAGAGCCAGAGCGGGGAGCAGAGCAGGCAGAAGGACCAAAGTACACTGCTGAGGGGAGCAGCGGGCGGCAGGAGAGGTCTGCGCGCCATGTGGGACCCTCCTCCGGTGGCCGGGGAGCAGCCGGGGATCGAACCGGCGCCGCAGAGGCCGCGGGCAGCCTCGCAACCCAGCACTCAACCGCTGCGCCACCAGGGAGGCCCCAGCTCCTTATTTTTAATCTAAAAGCATTGACTTTTTTTAATCGATAACCAGGAACAGTTAGAACTTCAAGAACCTGACTTCAATTCTGATATAAAAGCCCTTGATCTCACCCTTTTCTTACAGACAATATAAAAGTGTACATGTTAGTAGCTAAATGTCATTTACTGATATTTTTCCTTGCTTTCCCCATTAAAATGCTGAGTTTACTACTCAATAATAAAACTATACTAGAGCATGAAAACACAAAACAATAGCACATGGTTCCCACTCTCTTTCCAGGTATTTCCCTGATTATTTTAAAGACTAGATGTTAGTCCCTCAATTGAGTCCTTTCTGGAAAGTCACTCTACCCTTGGGGGAGCTGTTCTACTAGTACATTTGTCCTTTTCCTGAGTGTGGATGTTTCTGGTAACCAGAATCCTTTCTCAGGAATCATGACCCTTCATGACCCCAGAGTAATATAAATGAAGCCAGAGCCAGGCTGGGAGGAATCAGAGGGGTTTTCTTGTTAGTGCAATGCCTGGAAGCTGGGGTATAGACGCCCTGGGAGCTGGGGTATAGACACCTTGGGAGCTGGGGTATAGACAACTTGCCTCTTTTATTCAAAGTGTATATTTGGAACTTACCATGTAAGGCACAGAAGCCACTTTCCCATGGTAACCTTTCACTGTCCTCTCCCAATTTCATTTACTTCCTATCACCATGGGAACCAGGTTTGTTATGAAGGGAGGATGCAGCCTGCCAGGGCAGCTTTTACCCTAATTCAGAGGTTTGTCTTCTCAAGTTTTTATTGGAAACTCAGGTTCTACTTAATTTTTTTTTAAGATTTATTTATTTATGCATACAAGAACTGGGGCATAGGCCAGAGATGCGGGGGGTGAGAGGATGAGCCAGAGAGAGAGCAGGGTACAGAACAGCAGACTGACTGAAATACACTGCTGAGGGGAGCAGCGGGCGAGACAGGAGAGGTCTGCTACGCCATGTGGGCTGCTCCCTGGCCAGCCGGGGATTGAACTTGTGCTGCATAGGTTGTGGATTGCTTTGTAGTGCGGTGCTTAACCCCTTGTGCCACCAGGGAGGCCCCATCTACTTCTTAATCTTGACTCCAAGCATATCCTTTGGATACAGTGCTATGGTTAGAAGCAATAGATTAGATGAATCCCCAAATTAGGGTGATTCTACATAGAACCCGGGGTTAAGGTGGACCATCTATGAGAACAGAGACTAAGGACCATCCCAGTGACTAAGTTCCCAGCTGGGTCTTGTGCTGTGACTGAGAAATGGAACTCTGTCCTGGCCTGGAGAAGAATATCAGCATTAACTAGCATGACGTGACCTTCATTGGAATCTCCTCCAAACCCAGACCCTGCCAGTTAAACTGGCTAAAACTCCTCAATATGAAGCAGGCTTCCCAAACTCTCTAGACTAATCACTTCTTCATAGATAAAGGACATCTTCTTTCTCATCAGAGAGTGTTCTGGAAATAGACACTTTCTGGGGTATCATCTGACCACCCTGCAGAACGGCCAGTCCATAGGTGCACAGCCGACATTTTGTTGAAATTCTGGGGTTTTGCTGATTCCTAAGGATATCTTTGTTGCAAAACCCTACCGATCAGCACACACTGACCCCAAGCACCTTTCAAGATTTCACATAAATAAGGAGTCAGGGTCACGGAGAGGTGAATTATTTGCATATATCCTTGCGTTTCATTGGCACCATACATAGATGAGAGAAATGGGTATCGATTAGTTAAATCATTTCTTGAGCACCTACTGTGTGTCCTGGAGGAGATCATAGAAGTGAATTAGCTCACAAGCCAGCAGTGGGGGCAAGATCCCACATCTATAATCTGGGAAGTGCAAGGTGCCCGACATACAAAGACAAGTTGCAAGGGAGGAAAATGTAAGGACGATCTTTGTGAGGAGAAGAGTTATCTTGATGAGAAGAGTTAAAAAAGAATCTGACAAGGAGGAGGTGGCACTTGAATTGAGGTTCAAAGAGTGAGTAGGATTTGAAACATGAAAATGGATGGCAGGATGTCCCCACTGGAGGGAACAAAGGCCAGGGCTCGGTGGAGGGAAATTGGAGGAGTTCATTCAGCTGAGAGACAGGTGCCGGAAGCAGAGGGGTTGGGGCGAGGAAGAGGGAGATGCCGAAGGCCAGAGGCCTTGAAGGCCCAGCTGAGGAAAGCCCAAGAAGACTTGTTGTGACACCAGATACCACACCAATGGTCTGTGTCTAGGTGTGTTTTTCCTGGGGTGAAAAATCCAGAAATCTCATATTTTTAAAGAAGTTATGAAGCCAACAGTCATATTGTCACTGGGAGCTACAGAGTGCTGAGGCAATTTGTCCAGGCCCAGGCCTAGTGACTTCAAGGCACCGTGTGGCCTCCCTCGCTAGAAGGTCCCATGGGTTGGAGGGTGGTCAGCAAGCTAGCAAATTGTGTGTCTTTTCAGGTAGGCACAGGTAGGAAGTGACTAGTGAGCGCTGCATTCTGTTACAGGCAAAGAAAAACCCAGACAACTCTGCCATTTGCAAACTCATAACCACATTAAGTTAGAAGTAACCTGTAAAACCTCTTCTGCATGAACTTTGCTTGAGCGAGAACCATTTTGGAGACTTGTGGGGAAGGTGGGATTTCCTGAGCTGCTGCGAAGGTGTCATTTCAGAGCCTGTTAGACATGAGTCAGCCCCTCCACTCACAGAGAGCTCCTCTCCCTCTCTCAGACTTGAGGAGCAGACAGGAAAGTACTTGAACCTCCTGCCTGTCCATCTCCATTACAGGGCAGGTGGAGTTCAGCATGGGCCCTTCCAGAGCCATTCCAGGTAGTGGTGGTAGCGAGTGTGTTTGGACATTTCCTCGGGAGATGCTCCAGTGAGGTCTACTTGCTTCCACACCAGGATCTCAGCATGGGGCAAGGAGGTAGTGCTGTCTGAGCTCAAGAGACCGAGATCTTGGGGCCAGTTCTGCTTGGCCTCACATGAGTCACTGTACTTCCCTAACCTGCTTCCTCATCAGTAACACACACGCTCACAGGAACATGGCTTCTGCCCTGCGTCTTTCACCAGGAACTGCTTTTTTGAGTGTTCCCTGTGAGTGCGAGGTGGTGTTTATGTTCATCCCCAGTGGTCCTTGCAACAACCACGTGCAGTGGATGCTGGGCCACTCCTAGTCACTGGTGAGCCCGCTGAGGCTTCAGGGGTGGAGTGACATGCCCAAGACCACAGGTACAAGCAACAGACAGCTCTGTCAGCTCTCACCTTAGGAGACAATGGGTGTGAGTGTAGTTAGCAGAATAAAGAGATTTAACCCTCCACACCCACCCATGGTATTATCATTTCCAGGGTGGATTCCTACCTTACTGTAGACTTTGGGCCACAGACTCACCTCTCTCTTTCCAAATGCAGAAACCATGAGTAGGTGCTTAGGAGTGATAGAATTATCTCCTTTGGGGCAACCAGGTGTACACTTAATCTTCAGTAATGTTCAAAACCAGAATGAATGAAATAGAAGCCACTAGGCAGAGAACACCAATTTACAGCAGGATCTACACAGGAGATGAGAGAGTTTTCCTTACTCCCCTGCTGGCTTTGAAATGCCAAGGAGCCACAGTGAGGTTGCCTGTGTAGGTGCCCACATGGCAAGAAACTCTGGACAGTGTGGTGAAACTAAGATTTTCTTAGTTTCTTCCAACAATCTAAGTAAATGTAGAAGGAACCTTCCTCGGTTGAGCTTCCAGATAATAACAAGGCCCAGCCGACAATTTCAGCTTGGTGAGATCTGATGCAGTTGCCTCTTCTGCTTCAGGCAGCTAAACTGCCTGAACTCCTGATTCCAAGAAATTATGAAATAATAAGTATGTGTTATTTTAAGTCACTGGAGTGAGGGAGAGTGAGAGAGAGAGACAGAGAGAGACAGAGAGAAAGGATGTTACTAGGCAGGAATTTCCTGTGTGCAGGCAGTTGTGCCCCTGATGGAGAGGCTGCCCAGGATTAGAAGAAAGCTGGGCGAGCCAAGGATTAGGCTGAAATGAAGCACATGAAGTTGCCTATTTTAGAAGTTTCTTGGACCTACAGAAACAGCAATTTCCTATGACTCAACCTGATAGTTGGGCTAACGTGGTCAAGATAGGATTCTTGAAAGAGGGGGCTTCCGTTTGCTTGGGCTTGCTGGGTGAGGAAATGGATGGAGCCTGGCAGGAATAAGGATGGAGGCAGGCAGCCAGGTCAAGGGGTTGTGGGGCTGGCAGGTACCAGGCCAGGCCAAGAGAGCCAACCTTCCTTCCAGTAGGGTGTTCTGGGGTGGGCATACAGACACGTCTTCTCTGCTATCCACTTTTTGTTAACCTTTTTTTCTCATTATAAAAGTAATTTGTGCATAGTGTAGAAAAATTGGAAAACACTGAAGCGCATATAGCATGAAATAAATATCTCCTTGAATTCAACCACCCAAAGTTAACCTTTATTAACTTTTTAGTTTCTAAAAATAACATCACTTTCTTCTGACTCTGTTGTTTCATAGTTGAGGCCATTCTATCTTGTCATTTTCATGTGCTGCTTTTATTCTCCTCCATTTCATGTCTCAGCAATTTTGCCTTCCTGTTAACAACTCTCTAAATATCCTTTTCATCAATGGCTAGACCAGAGGAGCCTCCTGTTGGTGAATGCTAAGTCTCTTTCTGGCATCTGCGTGCCATTTGGAAGGTTGGCCTGGGTAGAGAGCGTCCTCAGGAATCAGAACTGGAGAGCCACTTGTGTTTCTAAGGTGCAGGTGGGAGAGAAGAGTGGGTAGGAGGGGGGCCCTGGTGTCAGGTGCCTTGGGGTAACTCCTGTCCTTCAAAGCGGCCTCCCTTCTCCGGACTTCAGTTTCTTCATCCGTGAGGGAGGGAGCTTGTAGCAGGTGTTTCAAATCTGTAAAGCAATGAGAAATTCTTGATGGGGGGTGGGGGCACGTTGCTTATTCCCAAGAGAATACTGTCGTGGGATGCGTCCCATCTGAGTGCATTTAAATGAATCAAGCAATATATGTAAGCTGGGGCTTCTTTATTTTTTTCTGAAGAAAAGCTAAAGCACGAAGGTTGAGGTGATAGAGTAAGTGGGAAGGGAGCTACAGCAGTGACAGGTTAATCTTTGGCTGCAAGGATGGATTTGATTTCCCTCTAATTATCTGCTAGATTAAAAGAAATGAAAGATCAAAATTAAAGCCAGTTTTAGCAATCACGGAAAGCCCTGGGTTATCATACCACATGACGGGCAATGTTCTCCAGCTGCTTTCTTTCCTTTTCTTATGCCACCCTCCTCCCCCGACTTTAGGCTGCACGAGGGCCCCTGGCAACTCCTCTCACAGAGGCTCACATGAGGGATGGGAAGAGGGTGGAATGTGAATGGTTTGGCATGGTGGGATCCACCCCAAGCTTGTCCCTCCTGGGTGCTGCCACTGAGAGTGGGAATGAACAGCGACCCACGTTGAGCAGGAGCTGGCTGTTCGGCCTGTGCACTTCCTGTCGGGTGATTGTCTTCATCTGCCTTCTTCCTGCCGACCGTCATTCCCCTGCAGTGCTGGAGGCCAGCCTGGAGAAGCTGTTCACACATCCATGTGTGCAGGAATGCCCGAGCAAGAATGCATGCATGCATGAAGGAGTGTGGGGGCTTCCACTGAAGGCTGGGCCAGGGGTGACTGAGCCTCTCTGAGGGGCCGGAGGCAGTGGGAGCACCAGCACCAAGGTCAGCAGGATGGAGGCACTGAAAACAGTACCCCTGGGAGCTGTAAGGCAGGACCTACACCCCGGAACTCCAGGTGTGTAGCCCACAACCGCTCCAAGGTGGAAACCATCTAACCATCCACCAACAGAAAATACATTATTGGCGGTGAGTCCTGTGCTGGAATACTCTCTGTCGAAGGAAATGCACAAACTACAGCTCACACATTGAGATTGATGCTGAGCAAAAGAAGCGAGTCACAAAAAAGTATAGTGTGGTTCCAATGAAATAAATGCAAAACAGGCAAAACCAGACTTTGCTTATAAAGATGTAACTCCAAGTGGCAAAAATATGAAAAAAGGCAAGGAAAAATGATTTGAGTGTTTAAGATGGTTGCTCTGGGCAGAGCTGGGGAGAAGAGCTGTGACCTGGAGGGGCACAGGTGGCAAGTTGAGGTCCTGGATGTGTTGTTTCTTGGCCCTGGAGTGGGAGGGGGGTTAGCACCTAGGCTGGATTTTGGGATAGAGCTTCAGTCCTTTCAGAATAGCAGCATGGATGGCACAGTAGGCATCAGATTCTGGGCTTGAGTCAGCAAGACGTCCACAGGTCCCCTCCTACGGATGCTTTGGAGTCTGTGCTACTCCTGCCTGAGGTCAGCACAGGCCATTGGGCTGGATGGAGCCAGAGAGTTTGACTGCAGGACTTCAGAGCCTGCAACCGAGTAGGGGCAGAGGGGAGACAATGCCCAGGTTGGTGGTGGTTCCCGATCTTTAGCAGCATCAAAACCACCTGGGAGTTTGTGAGCCCCAGAGGGCAGAGTCCCACCCCCATCATTTCAGATTAATTTCCATGTCCAACAAGGTCCAGTGACAATGTTTGGGGAGCCACTTGCTGGCCAGCCCTGATCCTTGTGTCTGTCCCAAACCCCCACCGGCTCTGGGCAGCAGTCCCCCAGCCTCTCCTGGGCTGTGGCCCTGTGCTCTCCATGGGCACAGACTCATCCTTATGCCTGAGAGATGGAAGACGCCCTGGGGGAGAGTTTGCCAGTAGCATGGAGAGTGCGGCGCTCAGGTTAAAATAACTACTCACATGCCCACAGAACTGAAAAGAACAAACAGGGCCACTTCCTGAACTCACATTTTGATTAATCAGCATCCTCGCCTTGCCTTTCTGTGTGGGTTTCTCAAGACAAGTGAAATATTAAATGATTGTAAAATCTAACCTTTGAGGCACAATCAAACCCTCTGAAAACAATCCTCCTAATGAGGGAGAAGGTTGCAGGTTTCTTCCCCCTCTGCCTTCTCTTCCGGCTGGCTCACAGGCACAGTCCTAGATGCATTCCTAATTTTGACTCAGCCTTTCTCTCCAGCAGAACAAGTGGCGGGGAAAATTTTTCCTCTAGGCAACAGCACCGTTTCTGTCTCATTGGCTTGGTTTTGCTCTGTAACACGGCAGCTTGTGGGGCTGCAAACGTGAACTTAGGTCCTTCTAGGAATGCGTCGTGCGTGATCAGTGAGTACATCAGGTTGCAGATTTCAGCCATTTAATTATTGAAAGTGGGAATGCTTCCGTGCCTCATGAATATTTGAAAATGGAACAATAGGCAAATTGTGTTTCACTCCCAGACTTCGTTGTCGTTCAGAACCGCTTCATATTTCAGCATTATCTGATGCCTGACCCTCTGAGCTCTGTTTCCCTTCAGGGAATTTGGTAGCCGCAGAGTTATTTTGTTCCAAACCGTGGAGAAGACCAAGATTTGTATAGGAAACAGGTCATCTCAGCACCATTGAGTCCGTCCTTGAATCTATAAATGTCCTTGCTGGAAACGGAACTTGAAGTCATGTTTTATAAATTGGGGTGTAGCGTTGTGTGGTAGAAAGGCAAAGATTCTAGAGTTCTGGGGGCCCGGGCTTGAATCTTGACTTCTGCTCTGGTCCACCCTGAAATGTGAGGTAGTTGCTTAACTTCTCAAAGTCTCAGTTTCTTCATCTGTAAAATGTGAATAGTAGCAATCACTACTTGACTGTTAAATGAATTCACGCACATAATGATGTAGCCTAAAGCCTGGATGTGATAAGTATTGAGTAAATGGTAGTTATTTTATGATTATCTTTATTGTTGTAATTATAGGAGTGCCTATTACAGTGCTGAGCACACAGGAGTTCAATAAATGACCATTATTATGATCACTGTCATCATTATAAGTTTTACAGAGGGACATATTTAATATGCAGTTTTTCACCATGCAAATGATACATGTTTCTTTTTTTTTTTTTAAGATATTTGATTCAACAGGAATTTATATAAGTAAATGGACAGCTTAATGAAGTTTAGCAAGATGGAAGTAAATCAGCAGTGCTCATCTGAAGAGTTTAATTAAGATGATCCCTGATGCAAAACATTTGTTCAATTTGTGCCTCAAATTGAAAATGGTTTCCATAAATTTTCAGAAACTTCTCCTCTTTGTTGGACCACACTAAGGGGATCACCTTTGCAGGAAAAGGTGGCTCTCATGGTGGCGATGACCTGAGCTTGGGAGTCAGGTTCCCCGGCTGGGGGGCCATCCTGCAGCTATCTTGTGCTGTGCTTGACCTTGGGCCACAGCCCACACCCTTCTGGACTGCGGTTTGTTCATCACTGGAGTCTGCTGTGGTGTGAATATGCTGCAGTTCTTTAAGTGCATGTGATTAATTCCCTTAAAAAAAAGAGATTGGAAAAAAAAAGTGATTTTATTCCTTAAAAAACCCTCAGACTCTGCAAATTTTTCCAGTTGCTTTTAAACCACCAGGTATTAGGTGCCGCATATGTGAGGGCAGCTTAATTGGAAGTTGTGTTTATCATCAGGGGAGAATGTGCCTACACAGAATGTGTTTTTGACAGTCTTTCACCACCCAGCTCCTTGCCTCCAACCAGCACGATTTGCTTCTCCATCACATTCAGACGAAACACTTTAGTCCTGGTTACCAACGTTAATTAGCTGGAGGAAGAGAAACAGGATTGTCTTTCTAAAAGTAGTTCTGATATAGAAAGCTGTTTTTTGGTGCCGTGATAATCTGGGTGCTCACGAGGGTAACATTATTGGGCTTTGCATTTATTCTCACCTGCATTTATTGCTCACGACTGCAACCCGTGAACCAGCTCTGGTAATTAGGGGAGTAGCAAGGGGGTCGTCTCTGTGCTTAGCTATTGTGCCCATGACCCATGGTCTCCCGGGCTTTGAGTCTTTGCACTTACTCCACCAGTTATTTGTGGGTTGGGGGGGAAATCTTTCCCTTGGTCTTGGAAACCTGTGGACCTGACTGGTGAGAACACAGTATGAATACGTGGAATCTGTGAAGTGGGCTGAGATGCTTTAGGCAGCTCCTTGGCCCAGCCTCATCACCAGGCCACTTCACCGCTTCAGCAAGGGGCTTGGATGGTTATTGAGGACCCTTCCTTGGCTCGATTACTGGTAACAGTAATGTCGCGGGTCTGTTGTTTAGGTAGGCATTTTGGTGGAACTCTGGCTGCAGGCCAATCTCAGGATGAGTTCCAAATGAGAGACAGCTCCAAAAAGCAGGTTTAGTTTTTTAAACCGATTAGATCCCACATAAGGTTTGTTGTTGGTTTTTTTTTTTTTTTTTGGTGGGGGGGGGGGGGGCGGCAGTTATAAACTGGTTCTTGGCTCCTTCTAAGTAGTTGAGATATGCTGTGGCTTAATTTTCAATTCTGGGCTATCATTGGCATTCCAATTGCTCTATGTCTTACTTCAGATTAAGATCTCAGCATTGGTAGGACCTGGCATCTTCTTGATTTATGATGTAGTCACTGAAAATTGTGTTTTCTCTTTTAGTTTGTTTTACATTTGAGTTATTTTTGGCGATGTGTTCACATTCTCCCATTTTTCTCCTCAAACTGCCTCCTAATCTGAATTAAAGGAACTATGCTCATATAGCATAATAATGTTTTGGAGGCTATTTATCACAGATGTGCTGACACTTAAGCTATCTTTTCTTTTGGGAAGTGCTTTATCTGTAAAACAAGAATCACAACCATCAGAATCTTTGAAGGGGCCTCACCAGCCCTCTGCACCACTTTGGTTCTGAGATCAAGACAAAGGAGTACAGAGGATTGGGCCAAAGTGTCCCCTTCATTCTAGAAGAGTGTGTCTTTTTTTTTTTTTTTAAGATTTATTTTATTTATTCAAAAACCAGGGTACAGGCCAGATGTGCGGGAGGGTGTGAGGATTCAGCAGAGACAGAGGGGGGAGCAGAACAGGCAGATTGACTGAAATAACACTGCTGAAGGGAGCAGCAGGCGAGACAGCAGAGGTCTGCCTCGACATGTGGGTTGTTCCGAGGCTGGTGGGGATCGAACCGGCACTGCAGAGGCTGCGGACAGCTTCACAGCGCTGCCCTCAATCGCCTGCGCTACCAGGGAGGCCCTGGAAGAATGTGTCTTATGTCTGTAGGCAAATGAGCTTCCTAATGTGGAATCCAGAGTGAAACTTGAGCGGACAGCAGCCCCTCTCCCTACCACACATACACACAGAGGTGGGGGGGGGGGGGGACCAGCCAGTACCCACTCCGGGTGAGCTGCAGATGGCAGCCTCTAGCAGGAAGCAGGGGAAAGACTGAGCTGCTTTTTCCCATCTTCTCCCCACTCACCAATCAAAGAGGGCATCTTGTTTCTTCAGGGAGAGCAAGGGTAGGATGGAGAGATACCAAAAAGCTTATCTTAATGGCTCTCCTGTCACCTGGAAAGAAATATCAAAGGTGGAATAGTGCCAGCCCATCCCAAACAACCAACCTGGCCTTCCAGGAAGCAGAGTGAAGGGGTTGACAGAACGAGCTCTGGAGCCCGACATGCTCCCCTTGCAGGCTGACCCTAGCTGAACCCTTCCCCTCACTAAACCTCACCTGCAAGGGAGGGGTGAACATTGGTCTTTGTGAATGTTAAGTGAGATAACGCTTTGAAGTGCTCAATAAATAATAAAGTCAAATGAGACATATAGAAACGGCCTTTGCAAATGACACAATTTGACATCAATCACACTTAGAGAAACGTAAAGATTGTTGCTGGTGGTATTCATGGAAAGCTGAACCCCTCTTGCAAGGCCACACCACAGATCTCCTGGTGTGGGCTTGTTGAAGCAGGCTGGGAGGACTCGGTGGCTTGTTCTGCCTCTCTTGTCTATTAGCATTTACAATAGACAACCACCCACCAGTCAGACGGAAAGTTTACAATAGACAACCACCCACCAGTCAGACGGAAAGTAGAAATTAAATGAACAAGAAACTTCCCCGGGTCAGAACGGCCGTTCTCTGATGCTGGCTATTTCTGCTGGTTCTCCTGGAAGCTGTTATGTGTCCTGGAGCAGCCGTTAGGAAGTCTCCACTCATTTAATTTATGCTGAAAAGTCATTAGTGGGGATTTGGCACAGGCCTGGGGTGTTCACAAGCCGCCAGTCCCCACTGTCAGGCTTCAAGGGGCAGCACCACTGGCCAGAGGGAGACCTTGAAGGTGGCTGCGAAAAAGCAGGGCGAGGGAGACCGCCTGCCTGCACTTGGCCCTTCTCAGCCATCACTGTCACCATCACGTGTATCACGTGTGGCCCGGCAGCCTCTCCCCTGTTGATTTTGTACGTAACCAGATGCGGCCTGACAAGGCTCCTGCTCCAACTTGGGCAGAGTCAGGATTTGGACCCAGTGCGGCTCCTTGCAGAGCCTGTGTTCTCTCCGTCAGGATTATAATGGTGAGGCCAGCATTGGGCGGGACCCCAGCTGGCTCTGAGTCATTCTCACCTTTAAATTTCCACATTTTTGAGTGGGTCAGGCAAGCATGCTCCTGTGAGAAACACTTAGCCGGGAGACAGGGCAGACAAATTCCTATCCGGGTCCCCCTGTCCCCAAGAGCATCGGGCCCTGAGCCTGCTCCCAGGCTGCACTGGGCCTGCCCTCACCAGTGCAGGCAGGGAGGATCAGTGCTCCCCGTGCTCCGGAGTAGTCCTGCAGCCTCCCCAGTCGGGAATGTTCCCCATTCAGGGTTGCTGCAGCCTCAGCGCGTGACATTTAGGGTTGAGGAGTGGATTTAGGAGCCCCTGAACCGGAGCATCACTGTGAGGAGCAGGGCTGCTGCCCCTTGCCAGCTCTGTGACCTTGGACAAGCTGCTCCCCGAACCTCACCTTCTGTATCTGCAAAACTGGGACAGGTATTGTGAGGGTCGATGTTAAATGCTTGTCTGGTCCAGCACCTGCAGAGGACTCGCTGGTGAGTGACCTAAAATCACCTTCACTATGTGATCTTTAGGCTCCTCAGACAAGGGATGATACTATTCCACAAACAGTGGCCCTGTATGTAAGCACCGTATCCAGTCTCACTGTAGAAACACACATTGAAACCACCTTAGGATTTTTTTTTGTTTGTTTTGGCAAATGTTCAATAAATGAAGCTCAGAGTTTAGGCCACTGACAATCCCCTTTCTTCTAGAAGTATTTCCATCTCTCAGTACAAATAACTGCCCCACAATTATTGTTCCTCCATTTTCTAGTGCTGCCACACAGCCGTGACCAGTTGAGCTAATGTAACAGCCGCTATCCGTGCCTCAGTTTGCTCATCTGTAAAATGGGAGCTCCTTCATAGGGGACTGAGAGGACTCAGCAAGCTATGGAACCTCAGGGCTTTGGGTGGGGCTGGGCATGTAACTGTTGCTCAGTAAGCGGCGGTTCGGGCACCCTGTGTGAAAAATGCTCGGTCGCGGTGCCTGGTGGTAAAAGCAGGCATGCGGCAAACAGGTTCCTTTTTTTCCTTTTCAATGTAGTCTCCTTCAAGCTTCTAAAAGCTCCGCATCACCAGGCTTTCTAGTCGTGAGGAAAACACTGGGTGGTTCTTTGTTAGAGAGGAGATAGGAGGAGATGTGGGGGCGAGGAACCCTGCGGTCTCTCCGCTGTTCTCTAGAGCTCTGATCCAGCCTTCCCAGCTTGGACTCTGCGTGACCAGGCAGCCGAGGCAGAGACCGGGCTGCCAGGCGGCTTGTTCAGAGAACATTTTCTATTATTCTCCTGGTGTCAGGGACAGGGAGCACCCCAAGATACTTCATTCCAGGCTTTTATTTTCCTTTTTCGCTGCCGCTAAGTGACACCAAATGAAGTGCACCTAGCAAAGAGCAGCGAGCAAAATGCAGTGGTCCCCATGTGGCATCTCAACACAAACTACAATGAGGATTTTCCACCTACTGGAGGTTATTGCTGCAAACTCAGAAACTCTGTCCATTTTAACTAGTTGGAGTGAAATCTCTCTAAAATGCATTCCTACACCTGCTTCATTAAATCAGAGGAACAGCGTTGGGCAATTTTTCCCCTTTTCCTGGTGCCTTGGAGTTACATGTGCTGGCAAACTGGCTCTGAAAAATCCACATCAACAAACACACAAGCCCGATCTGCTGTGTTTGCCGCTGATCTCCAGCTCGGTGCTTTTTGACAACCATCTGGAGAGACTCCTGAATGTTTGTGGGCCCCACGAGCTTCCCCTGCAGGAGGCCACATGGCCACAGGGAGGACACGGCCCTGAAGCCTGGGCTGACCTGGTTCTATTTTAAAGTCCTTGTTTTTTCCCACTTGAGAACTGGGCTACCCAGGACAGAACGCTTAATTTGAGTTTCCTTATATAAATTGAAACCACCAAGATTGATGGTGAGGACTTGAGATGTTGACCTAGGTCAGGGATCCCCAACTCAAGTTCTGTAGGGCCAAGCAGGGACACGGGGTGCACTGGCCAGGAGTGGGGATGGGGGGTACTCCAGCACAGATGGAGACCAGTGGCTCTCAGGCTTGGCCAGGGAACATCCCCCCTCAGCCTCACCCCATCTCGGATCAAGTAAACCAGAATTTCTGGGGGTTGCCAGGAAGTAGACTGTTTTCATACTTTCCAAAATTCCACAGGAGGATCGATTCCTATGGTAGGATTTGTTCAAGGGGGCTAACCAGGGACTTTTTTTAAAGAACTTAGACATTGACTTTTCATCTAATTTTTCTGTCAGTATTGCCCTAAATGGAAACATTAAGTCGAAGGTGAGTTGGAGAAAGCATAATTTGGGATGGATGGAGGTTAGGGGTGTAGGAAGCAGAGGATGAGGAGAAGGGTTGGCAGTGGTCCCATTATAAAGGGCCTTGAGTACCAGGCCAAGGTGCAATAGATTTGCCCTGTGGGCAGAGGAGAGGCCTCCAGGGACACTTCAGCGGAGGGATGGCAGCAGCATGGTCAATGGCTGGGAACGAGAATCAGTGGTGGTTTCCCCATGGAACAGATCGGATCCCATCCTTCAGAGCAGCCCCTAAATCCCCTCTCAGTCATGTGTTTCTGCCCTTCTCGTTTGCATAATTTACCTTTAATTATTGCTTTCATTATTTTCACAGCCCAAACTGGCAGGAACGGTCTGATGCAGGGTGGCATTGAATGATGGATCCCTAGAAGCCCTCTTTGTTCATATTATAAACCAAGTACTTTTCAGAAAAGATTGTATTGATGGGGATCATTTGGGGTGTGTTTTCAGCTGTATTTTCCAGGAGAGAAAGGCCAGGGACCACCTTCGCACCTGACCTCCACCCCTACCCCCCTGTCTGTGCTTTTTTGAAAGCAGGTGTCACTCAGCACTTAAGGAGTTCCAGTTTCTAATTAGTTGCTTGTTAAGCCACAGGCTGCCAGATTGTGCTGCTAAAATTACTAGTTTATTCACTGAAGAAATCCTAATGGTAATTTTTTTTTCACCCTGAAAACAGACATATCGGGTTCTTTGTCGATGCCACATCTTTCTGGGGTTGTTGTCGCTGCTGCTGAACCATGTTGCCATTACTGTTTATGGGGCAGGGCTGGGTGCTTTGCAAATATTATTGTCTGGTTGGATTCTCACTGCATCTTTACAAATACTGGTTTTCCAAAAGAAAACAATCTGGCCTGAGAGGTCTGAGTCATCACCCAAAGTCACACGGCCAGTCATGGCCCAGCTCAGCCCTCGGCTGGGCCTACGTCCTTGTTCTTGGCTGCGACCTCCTCACCAGAATGTGCTCATTGCGATCCACTGGCCTGTGTATAATTGACCAGGTTTTATGTCACGGGCATTTGGATTTTAGTTAAGTAGAATGGGAAAAGAATGAAAATAATTTTAAAATATAGCTTTAAAAAATACAGTGAAGGTGTGGATTAAATACCAATAATACCCCCTGGACGATTGTCATTCCACTTGAGTTCACTTAAAGGAACAAATTCAGTATTTCTCTATTATGACAGAGAAGTTCCAAATTCTAAAATGACCCCCAAGGACAAGAGTTTAGCTCTTCAGTGATCATTTACAGCATGGCCAGCCTGCCTGGGCTGCATTTATCATTTTGTTAATTTGGTCCAAATTTGTTTCTCCTTCCAGGAAAACAGAGACTGTGTAGAACCGCTTTTGGCTAGGGTTTGGAACTGTCACATGAATATGGTTTTTTATTTCCCTCACCAAGTTTCCTGTTTACCTTCTTAGAATATGAGGATAGATTTTTATTCACTGATTACAAATGAAAGAAGAGACAGACATGCAGATGGACTCATTCATTCATTCATTCAGCACACTTGGCAGCTCCCGTGCATGGGACACTCTCTAGGGGACAGGATGGTGCCGTGAAGCTAACCCAGGTCTGATCTCCTGGAATTCTCATTGTAAAAGAGGGGTGGATGTTTTGCAAATACTCAAAGAAAGAACAAGCAACAAGAGCCGTGGCACCACTGAACATGGTGGCAGGAGAGTGAGGGGGCTGAGACCCGACCCTTTCTCTGCAGTGCTCTCTGCCGGGGAAAGAGACACTGCAAGGAACAGACACAAATGCTGGCTTCTGGCGTGTGTAGCTTTAACCTCAACTTTTCTGGACAATTCTTGAACTACATGAAGATCTGTGAAATGGAGCAATTGATCAGACTTTTAAGGTTTAAATTATCTTCCACTATAAGGAAAAAATTTTTGCCTCCTGGTAAAATAATTTGGACATCAACAAGTAGGTGAGATAGGTATGCCTATCAGTGCCCATGCACTCAATCCATATAGGTCCTCTTTCTTTCATTCATTCATTCACCAAAGCTTTAACTTAGTGTCTGGCATGGGATGTACACCTAAGAAGGAAAGCAGGGTGGTTCCATCCCTGTCCCTGGGAAAGGAGAAAAAGATGTATATTCATTATATACTTGGCCCCTGATGGTCCTGAGCAAGACATCCAGAGCCGTTGTGGGTCTTCTCACTGATGGCTATTACTATTATGCAGAAATGAAGATCCTTTGGGTATCTGGCTTCACTCACTAGTTCGGTCACTTGCTGATGGTGATTCAACGTGCTTAGCCCATGTGCTCTCATTGCGGAAGAGGGACTTGCGGGTGCAGGAAGCCTAGAGGCTGTCAAAAGGATGAGACTTGACATTGTGACATGGACTGTGGCGGGACCACAGGCCTGGGTACAAATTCCAGCTCTGGCACCAGTGAGCTACGTGCCCAGGGCCAGTTACTGAACAAAGTGTGCCTCAGTTTCTGCTGTGTGTAAAATGGGACAATAGCAGCACCAACTCTACAGATGGAGAGGACTGTAAGAAATCCACATTAGAAACGAGCAAGGCGCCTGGCACATTGTCAGTGCTCAATAAATGTTGGCTATCTCCATCATTATTGCCATTGTCATTACTGATTTCATGGCCAACAGCTCATCGGTGGCAGTTGAAGCAAGGGCTGAAGGTGAGGACCACCAGGTGCTCTGTGTAGACAGAGCCCCAGAAGAGGATGGAGGAAGAAAGCAGCTTCCACCTCGTTTCTTTTAGAAGTCAGGACAAAAAGCATTTTCTAGAATCCGGGGCTTGCTTTTGTCATGAGTATGGCTTGACTTGAAAGTTGGTTAAAATTAACTGCAATTTTAGAAGGTAAGGAGTAAGCCTCGGGGTGTGTGTAGTCACCCTGAAGTCCCCCTTCCACAGCAGCGCTTATGAGCACATGATAATGACATGCGCAGCACGGCTAAAGCATTTTAATGGAGAAAAATGGATGTGAACAACAGGATCTTAGAGGCATTATTTTCAACATCATGAAATTAATCGGCTCCCAAATATAGCCCATTTCTGCAGTAATTGGAGTTCCGAGGAGCTTCTAATTTTCTCTGTACCTTTAGTCAACAATTCTGGGTTGATGGTGAATAAAGTCCCGCTTGTTTAATTAGCATTGAATCATGTTTTAAGAAGTTGGTAATCTAATTGAAATTGTATTTCTGGCTTACGGAGCCTGCTCCACACCCTGCAGTGGGTGACAGGGCGTCGAGAGGGGCCAGGCAAGCGCCCTGGCCTCAGGCAGGTCAAGGTCAGCTCCTGGAGGTAGCCCTGGGTGCAAGGACATCCGCTGCAGGTGACAGATGGTGACAGTTCCTGGTGCTGGCACAGCTCAGAGGAGAAAGTCACTCCTGTGAGAGCTGACATTTGAGGTGTACCATGAAGGATGCAGGGAAGACAGACAGGGAGGGCGGGAGGACCCATCGCTGTGGTCCAGGGAAAGGAGGGGGCCCGAACTAGACTCCGAGCCTCCAGACAGAAGTACTTCCCCTCTCCTATGGTGGCTGGCTGGTGAGGGATGAATCAAGGGATCTAGAGAAGTCCCAGATCCCAGATGGCGAAGACTGCTCGGGAGGAGCGATGCGGACATGGAGTGGTGGGGGGCTGGAAGGGCTGCAGGTTGCCCAGGAGGGTACAACTTGCGTAATTTAGTCAAAGGACCCAAGACCACCCATCAAACGAATATTCAAAAAATCTAAGAGCTCTTACAAGCTTTGTGCTGCTGAGCTGTGCTTTGAGAAATGGGACGAACGCCCTGTGCCATTGTCGAAATCCCCGAGCCTGAGCCCTGTTGTGGGATTCCAGTAACAAAGGAAGCGGCCAGGCTGCCTGGGAAGGGGGTGGGGAGGCCTGTGTCCTTTCTCCACAGTGACCTTTCCAGGTAGTCCCAGCAACGCCCTCGCCTCCACCCGCTCACCCTCTCCGGCCTCCTTTCTGCTGACCTCCCTGTCCCCACTGCCTGCCGCTCCCTTCATCTTCTCTTTGTTGAGCCAAAGTAAAGCCTGGATGGACAAAATACTTCTCAGATCTGCATGGACTCTGGGAGGGGGCCGGTTGCAGAGAGGAGTCTGGACCAGGGCAGGGCCGCGAGCGAGGAGCGAGCCCGTGATTCCTGGTGCTTAGGGTTGAAGTTCTGTCTTGTTCTTTTTCAAATTAAAAAAAGAAAGAAAGAAAGAAACTTTCATTATGAAACATTCAGAAAACAATATAATGGATATTTTTATGCGCTCCCCTACCAAGTTTCTGCAGATGTGAACAATGTCTTAATTACTTTGGATCTCTCACTCTCTTTTTTAATAAAAGCAATCATTTTCAGATCAGGCCCCCCTTCTCCTGAATTTCCCCAGGAACCCCCGCTGTGGCCTTTTACTACAGGTGTATGTGATTTCTAAAGAACCCATGTGATTATTTTATATACCAATTTTTATGTAAAGGACACTGTCCGTGTATCTCTTTGCAGCTAGCTTTTTTGCTTAACATGTTTCTAAAACTTACCCACTGTGATGTATTTGGAGCCATGCTGGATCCGTATTACTTATTTTAATAGCCGTATGATGTTTCCTTTAGGAAGCTGCATTTCAGTCACCCCTCCCCCCCTCTTATCAAACGCTTCTTATGAAAAGCCAGATTATTTCTCCTCTTTGCTGTTAGAAGTCCAGCGGCAGCAAATGCCCCTCTGCACATGTGGGTTTCTCTGAGATCGGCCCCCGGAACAGGGCACGGGCCTGCTCTATTTACTGCTTGTTTACTAATACCAGACTTTGTCTGGTTTGCTACCATGTCTTTGCACCTGTAGCACTGCCTGGTAAACAAACACTTGTTAAAAGAACCTATTGACAGCTTGCTCTCTGAAGGGACAGCGCAAGCTTTCGCTCTCACCAGTTTATATGAGTATTTTCATTTCCAACATTCTGGCCAATACTAAGTTATCCAATCCATTCATGTTTGCCAATCTGATACTATTAAATGGTGTCATATTGTTTTAATTTGCATTCCTGTGGTCACTAATGAGCTTGACGGTCTTTTCCATTTGGCTTTCTCCCTCTATGAGATACATGTTTGTATTCTTTGCCACTTCTGTTTTCTCAATGACTTATTGAAGTGCTTATTTATCTTGGGTAAAAGCCCTTTGATGGTATATGGGTTATACATACGGTCTCCCAAACTGCAATTTGTCTTTTACCTTATTTCAGTTTGCCTTAGGCTAAGCTGAAGTCGTCAATTTTTTCTGGTAGAATTTATCAGTCTTGTTATTTGTTTGCTAAGAACAATCGTTTTATTTCTTCCTGTATTCTCCTAATGCTTTTTATTTCTTTCTTAATGTCCTTTGCTCAAATGAGTATGAACATACTTGCCTTGTTTCTGATTTTAAAGGGAATGATTTTCACATCTCACCACTGAGCACCATGTCAACTCTGCGTTTGGCAGACAGCATTTATCAGGTTATTTTAATGCCATCTTTGCCATCCTAGGATAATCCTTGGTCATGATTTTTTTTTATACTTTATTGGATTTGTTTCCAGATCTTATCTTTGGCTCCTTTCTTAAACTTACTCTTTCCTAATCATGTTTCTTTCCTTAGGGCTTGCTTTTCTTTGAAATTTTAATTATTTTAAACATACCTGTCTCAGGATTTTGTCTTTTATTTATTTATTTTTTTTTTCAGGAAGGCACATTTCTTCATGTTTTTTTTCAGGTTGAGTCACTCTTTTGCTTGATTGTCTTACAGAGTCCCAAACATTTATCAAGCAGCTATAATATGCCAGTAGAGCAGGGTGGGGATAGGGGAAGTCTCTGGACCCCAAGAGCTCTTTGTTTGCTGAATACTTGTCCTACAATTAGTGTTCACTGTCCTCAAGGCCTTGCACAGCAAAGCAATGGTTGGGGGGGCCAGGGGGGTTGCGGGGAGTGGTCCAGAACCCAGGACTTAGGGTGAGAGGAGTCTGGATTTAGATTCTGCCTCTATTATGTCTCATATTATAAATAATGAACATATTGTCATATTAATTCACTTTTCAAAGTCTCACTTCACCTCTTGCATTAAAGTGGGATAGTGACAGTTTGGCCTACACAGAAAGGTTCCAGGATCTGGGATGCGCTGAGCACAGGGATTGGCACCAAGCGAGAGCCAGTTGAAAGGAGCCTTTACTGTTATTCGTGTTCATTTTCCCATTTGATCCCCGCCATTGCTTTATGAAAGAGATTATTAACAGTATTTGACAGATGTTGTTTTATGAATATGTGGGAATATTTAGCAAAAAATGATCAAAATGCTGGTTGTTTATTAATTTATATAAAAGGGCTTTGATAAATGTAAACCATCTTGCAAATGTGAGGGAGTGCCATTCTCTGGTTCGATTTAAACCCCAATTCTTATGTTCATTTAGAAGTATCATTACAGGGATTTAAAACCATATAGAAGGCCCAGAGGAACAGCCTAGCATGTCTGAAAAGGAAGGAGCAGAGAAAGGGTTGCAAGTATCATTTAATAATAATATTTAGGTGTTACTCTTAAATTTTGAAAGTCTATAGGATGATGTAGTAAAATGTTTCAAAACCATTTGCATATAGTGCCAATTCATTTAAAAATGTATGGCTTGGGTGCATAGCATATTAAAATTAAATGATATTAATATTAAAATGTTAAAAAGGTGATTTTTGATCTCTAAGATTAATGGTAATTTTAATTCAGGTTTCTAAAATGAACTTGCCTCTGGGAAGGAAAAAACAGAGCCGGGGTCCACCCTTCAGGCTTGTGTGAGGGCAGTTTGACCTCAAGTTCCAGAGGACTCATCCAGGAGAGACATTTGCTTCTAGGCAGGTGCTGGAGCCAGAGGTCTTAGAAATGCAGCCCCCAGATCCTCCGAGGGCTGAAGAGGAATCTTGTCTCTTCAGTTTCCACAGTCTAACTGGAAACTGATGGCCTTGATTATATGTTCTCCGATAGCCTTTGGTGCTTGGGTTGGTTTGATTCTTCCAGCTTGCTAAGTAGTACCTGTCCAGGTAGTACCTGTCCTAGGTAACGGAGATCTTATGCTAAGTCCCCATCTGAGGTTCTCTTCTCATGCTCCCCAGCAGTGTCTTCCTCTCTCCCATCTTCAGTTCCCCAAGAAGGGGGAGACGGAAAGGGGATGGCCAATCCACCCTTCCTGTAATGTCTCTTTCTGAGGGTAATTAGCTCAGTCTCAGCCAGAAGCTGCTTTTCTCAGAAGTGACCAGTAGGGGTCAGTGTACCTGAGACCTTTGGAGACCTGGAGTTCAGTCCTGGGCAAGGCAGCCAGTTTTCGCTGAGCAAACTGTGAGCCAGAACCCTGGCTCTGTGCATTACATGCATTACTTCTATGAACTCTTTTCTCATTTCCTGCAGGCACCTGAGCCAGAAACTGTGGAATTTCCCACAAACTCTCCATGGGTCCTCTAGAGTCTATTGAGGAGCAAGGGAAATCATCCTGTACCCCCTCTGGGTTCTTTCAGGTTGGCAAATAAACAAGCATTAGACAGGTTGATAAGAGAGAAAAACCCCAAAGCTGTTTGACAAGGATGTATTATGTGTGTGATGTTGAATGTCGGCCTCCTGGATGCACGGGAGAGACCCGGCATGACTGAGTAACTGGCCTCCTGGCTTGAAGCCATCTAAAATAGTTTAGCTAAGACAAGAGAGGTTGGGGGAAGAAAGGAGAGGTCAGGTAGGCAGTTGATGGGGGAACAACAGGATACAGGTTGAAGTTTTGCCTTCCCTGGTTGAAAGGAGATAAGGAAATTAAGTCTTCCGGGGAGAGGCCCTTATAGAGAGAACTTTACAGATAAATAGCAAAAGCAACTTCGCCGCAGCCCTCAGGGCCTTTCTTTCCTTGGAAGTCAGCCTCTTGCCAAAGACGTATTTTGGGAGGTAGGTTTTTGCTCTCCTGCAAGTCCATCTCCTATCGACCTCGATTCTGCCTTTCCCGCCGTCTTCACTGACCTCACCTTTGTCCAGGTCACCATCAGCTCTAGTTAGGTTAGTTCGAAGAAACTCACCACTTATTTTTTCCTCGTCTACTCTTTCCCCCTGACCCCCCATTTTATTCTTGCAGCAGCCAAAGTGATCCTTTCTCACCTCAGGTCTAACTGGGTTAGGTTCCAACTTAAAACACTTTAGTGACTTTTCATTTATTCCTCAGAGGAGTAAGAAAAAACATTTTTAAAGCCTGACAACAATTTGCAAGGTCTCGTCTAACCCAGAGGTTCTCAAAGGGAGGTCGTTGAAACACCTCCCTTCCTCCAGGGTGCCCCAAGATCTTTTTAGGATACCTGCAGGGTCAAAACTACCGTCATCATAATAATACTAAGATATTATTTGCCTTTTCATTGTGTTGACTTTTGCATGATGGTGGGTGAAGCTGCCAGCTCCTTGGCATTTCCTCAGGCCGTGCCTCCATAACAGCGGCAGCCATTGCATTCTTCACGGCCACATGTTCTCTCTCACTTTTAAAACAAACAAAACCAGTTCACTCAAGGAAAACCTCAAAGCAGCAGCACAAAGTATTAATTTAACTCAATCTCAGTCCTTGAGGACACTTCTTTGTAATATTCTGTGTGACAAGACAGCAAGAAAGCTAAAGCATTGCTGCCTATGGGTGCAAGAGGCTTGTCTTGAGGAAAAGCTCCTGTGTGACTGTGTTGCCAGCTGAACCAGCCCCATTTGTCATGGAATGATCGGAAAATTCTCTGTCATGGAAAGAACGATTGGCAGACAGATGACAGTTACTCAGATTTGGGCATTTGACAGCATTTTCTCGACACTGACAGGGAGCTTCTCATTTCAAGGAAAACAACCAATGGCTTTGCCACCAATGGGGGACTCAGAACTTCGATGTGAAATTCAGAATTTTAGAAAACTTGTGCCTGCAGATGAGCTTGACAACTTGTTAATATTTAAAGATTCTTCTGATGAGCGATCTGTGATAGTATTAATGGATGCGATCTCCTGATAGGGTATAATGAGTTGCACAGCATTTGGAAGATGTGCTTAATTAAATGTCCAGCACCTGGTGTGACACAATTCTGCACATGTAAAAGCTCCGCTCAAAGCGCAAGATAGACCAATAGGTTTTCCTAAGAGAGGCCAAGAAGTTTATTGAAATGGCTTCAGCTTCCACACCGTTACTAACTTTTCAGAAAACCCACTTAGCATTTGGTGTACACCAGACTTCCTTCAGATAGTTCAGCCCTAAGTGTATCACAGTGGACCAAATGCAGACACAGATATGAGGATCCACGTCTCTGTCATTAAGCTACACATCGAAGAAATGTGCAAAAATGTAAAACATGCTGCTTTTGGTACTATTTTTGTTGTTTTAGAAAAAAAGCTTTATTTTCACAAAAATGTTCACATGGACATATAGTGAGTGTATTATTTTAAAAATATTTAAATTTATTTTGAAATGGATATTTTTAAAGTTGTTCACTTTGGTATTTATTATAATAAATTGATAAGTTGTAAGACCAAAAAGTTTGAGAACCACTCTTCTAGAGATCCAGACCTCTAGCCTCATCTGACATCACTCCTAAGACTGCCTGAAGGCCCCCCCGCCCCCAAAAGTGCCTTCTTTCTCTGTTGCTCCATCAGCTCCCACAGCCTGGCTTCCTTCTGCTGCAGCGTCTTTGCAGAAGCAAAGATTGCGAGAATTTCTTTTGCTGAAAGTGTATATTTCCCACTGTCCAATGATTCTTTATTAACCTCTACTCACTTTTACCATCACGCTTTCAGGAGCGCCTTCTCTTTTTCTGGATCCAGCATCTCCCTTCTCCTTCTTGCCTTCCATCGGCTCCATGTCGGCCTCTTCCGTGCTTGTTCTCCCCGCTCCCCTCAGACTAAAATCCCCATCGTGTCCTCCTTTGTCATTTCCCCTTTGTGCCTGCCTTACCGGCACCACCTCCGCTGCTGTCTATTGTGTTGCAGTCATCACCACCGCTGACACTAAAGAGAAGAAAACCGAACCGACATTTTCAATGCAAAATGGGAGCCAGTTGATCAATCTCGTCCTTGAGATGTCTTACATTTTTAAGAGGGTTCGCACGCACCTCTTTAGAGGCTCCGGTGTAATTTGCTCTGTGTTTTTTTCAGCTCAGGAAGAAAAGCATCTCCATTTTGTCATTAATGAGGCTGATTTTCCTGTCTCTTGTAGTTGGAAAACCTTGAAGTGTGTGCTTATTTTTCTGTACCTGCCAGCCTTCCCATTTTAGCGGCACGTCATCTTTTCTTGGGGCTCAGCTCCTTGAAGTGTAAGCTCAGAACTCACCTATCCTCGGGATCAATGGGAATTAGCCTTATTATTCGATTTTCCTTTGCAAAAATGGGTTATCTAGATCAATCTGCTGCCACACTACTGTGAAAAGTTGTTTGCAAAAAATTTATTTTATTTTATATATTTTTTGCATCATTTTTCATTTTTGCTCAATGTATGCATTTTCATCTTGTTTATATTCCCCATACAATTCCCACCCCCCTTGTTTTGATCCTACTCTCTTCTCCCCAGCCCTTGTAGTGTGTCTCTGGTTTATAGTTGCTTGTTGATTTTGATTTTTACTTTAGAAAGGTTGGATGAGATTTTCTTTTTGAACTGTTAAGGGAGTCTTTGTAATGGCAGAGGTGACTTGCACAGGGGCGTGGGTGTCTGGCTGCCAAGCACCCCGGGCAAACCTCTTGTCCTCTGAGGGCCTGGTTTTCCCATTTGTGATGTTCAATAAAGCTCATCCTGCTCTATGATTCTGTAAGCCAAATGCACCCCAAGGACCCTGTTCAGATCCAGACTGAGTCTGCTGCCAACGAGGGGCACAGATGCAGGAGAAAAGGAGCCAGAGTGAGTCCAGCATCCTTGGAGCCAAGTATTTACATCTCTGAAAACACGAGGCACAATCCAGGGTGACACCCACTTCATGATACAGCGCCTCCCCCTCAACTGCAGTTTCAGGTTTTTTTTTTTTTTTTTTCAAAGAAGTGGGGCACAGGCCAGAGTCTTCTCACAGGTGGGTGAGAAGATTCACCGGAGAGAGCAGGGAGCAGAACAGGCAGATGTACCAAACACACTGCTGAGGGGAGCAGCAGGGGAGACAGGGGAGGTCTGCAGCGCCATGTGGGTTGCTCCCGGCCATCTGGGGATCGAACTCACGTCGCAAAGGCCCCAGACAGCTTCACAGCACTGCACTCAACCCCCTGTGCCACCAGTGAGGCCCTGCTGTTTCACTTTCTGCAGTTTTCATCTCCCCTTCCCCAGCCATGGTCCAAAAGTAGTATGTACACTATTTTGAGAGAGCACACACACATTCCTATAACCATTATCACAGAATATTGTTGTAATTATTCTATTTCATGATTAGTTGTTCAACAACAAGTTGTTCAACTTAACATGCCTAGTTAATAAGTTAAACTTTTTTGTAGGTATAAGAAGAATCCCAGTATAGCACAGAGTCAGTACTATCTGTGGTTTCCGGTATCCTATGGGGGCCTTGAAATGTACCCCTTCAGTCAAGGGGGGACAAATCACTTTCTATAGAGAGACAGGCAGGCAAACAAGTAGATCAGTATTTTTTAAGTCCATGTTATATGTGGGTATTGGATGCCCCTCTGGTGCCAAGCCCCTTGTTAGTTCCGGGGACCTGCTGGAGGCCCTCGAAAACAGTATACAAAGGTCAACCATCAAGGAGGCTTGTAATGGAGACAAGTAGAATATAAAGTCCGCTGGACCCCAGACCCCAGCATGGAGGCCCTGAGCTGTGAGAAAGGACGGGACAAGAGGCCCCGCCTGAGCAGACATCATTGGGAAAAGCTGTAAAGGAAGCTGGTGGGATAGGAACCAGCAGGGTCAGTGCCCAAATGCCTTTGTTGAGGGTGCAGTGGGATCAGTGGAACCCTCTAGAAACTGGGTAGTTAGAGGGGTGGGTGTCCCCTGGTCTGAGGGGACAGGGCCTTGTAGGAGGACCCTCTGTTGTATTGCAAAGACTGTTTCTCACATTGATGGGTGCTTTAGTTCTCTCTGACGGGGGGGGGGGGGGGGGGGGGGGGGATTGAGCCTTACAGGCTGGAAAGACTGGTGAGGTGGTGTGTGGGAGGATGTAACTTGAGAACAGATGCCTCCCCCTCAAACAAGGAGCCTGTATAGAGCAGCTAACTTTAACCTTTCAGCCACTTAGCTTCCGTCTTCTATCTGGGAGAGGCTGGTGTGCTGCAAGGGACTCCGAGGAGGCGTTGCATAGCCTGGTGCCATTAGCATGTGCTCTCTGCCCCAAGTGCATTAGATCATTACGCTCGCTCTCGGTGTTTGATAAATGGGACAGCTGCCGCTCAGGCAATTTCCTCGTGAATGGCCCAGCCAGGTGGAGCGGCAACAGGGAAAGCTAATACTAATCATTAGGTCTTTGAACCTTGCCATGTTACCAATTAATGGTAGAATAAAGTGAAACGAGTAATTAGATGCATTCCGACCCACTGGCTGTGCTTCCGTGCTTGAGTGCCCCATTTCCTTACTGTGTGGAGCAGAGGGCCGGGTACTCGGAAGAAGGGCAGTGTGGGCTTAATAGGTTCTGCCATTGATGACTGCCGCCCACTAAAAATAAAATGAGCACTTACTATGTGGCCGATCTGTGCTAGGGAATTTGCATTTAAACATTTATTCTCACAAGGGCGCTGGGAGTGTGGCTAGAGAGAGGATCAGCTTATAAATTCGAAGGTCAAAGGGCAGAGGTGTAGTGACTGCTCCTCTGACTGTGAGTGGCAGACATGGGGTTCAATCCCAGGTCTGCTGATGCCAGAATCCAAACTACCCCCTCCTCCCTTCTGTCTACTCTACATCAGACAGCGCCGGGCACCCACATGCACCCCTTCTGGTCCCTGTGCTGCCCAGCAAGCTGGGAAGGGGGCGTCCACTCAATTCACCCCTGAAGCACCTGCAGGAAGAGAGGCAAGTTGCTTGCTGAGCCCACGCAGGGAGTTACAGACAGAGCCCAGTTTCTGTCCCTCTCCACTCCTGGAGCTCCACTGCAAATGGCCTGGGGCCCTGACGACGGAGGCTCACATCTGGGCATACCTCGAACCCCTGGTGACAGCAGTGACCTGGGGTTAGGCGTGCCTGCTCCTCCATCTTTGGCCTGGATTCTGCTACTACTGGCTGTCAGCTTGGCCCTGGGCCAGTCATTTCCACTCTCTGCTGAAGGTGACCTGCTAGAGCAGCGCTCCTCTGTGTTAACTGAGATGGGATTAAGTTCAATTCGTCTCCCTTCATTAATTTTATAAGTGAGTGGCTTGTCTTAAGATGTAGACATGGGTTTAGTAATTGTGAAACTGAGAAAGGGATATCATTCGTGTCTGTATTTTCCCCAGACAGCTGATCCCTTTGGGTTACTCTCTTATACTCTCAGAATATCTGAGTAAGAGAACTAGAGGCCACATGTCTTGAAGAACTTTCTCTCTGCTCTGGAGCCCAGTTACTGCTATTGCCTGTTTACCCCATAATCTCCACGTCCCAGCCACATGCCCGCCTGAAACTTTCATCCAGGCCCAGCCAGGTACTTGCTGTTTTGCCTCTAACTTACTGGGAGGTCTCGGTTGATTTCCTTGGACCTCAGTTTTCTCAGATGACAGATATTTTTAGGAACATTTTTAAGGAGCACTTCTAGCTCTCAAATTCTGCGATTGTCTACTTATCAACCCCCTGTGATCCCGTATTTGGGGCATGCAATCTTCCCTGTAAGTGAATTCTTTCCAAAGAACAGGCACTTACTCCACTAGCCACCAAAATACAACGTTCAGTCTCTTAAAATTGGACGTCTTTCAAAAAGCTTACACATTTTTCTTTTCTTAACTATAGTAGTTATTAAACTTTTTCTTCATGTTAAATTTATCATTTTGAACATCAAAACAGAGGCCTTTAAAGTGCTCAAAAAAAACTGAGGCCCACCCCCATATTCTACAAACACCCAAAGGGATAGCATGACCTCTCCGGGGGTCACACAGTCCAAGGAACAGAGTGTGGTCTCAGAACCCCCTCTGCTTCCAGTCTAGGGTGTCTTCTTTCAATCTGTTGCGTTCTGAAGAATTGTTGCCCTGACGCCCGCCCTGTATTCCCAGAGCTCAGCACAAGGCAAGACCCAGAATGAGCACTAATTACTATTTGGGGAATGAATGAGTGAGCTCGTGTTCCCGCAAATGGCACTGCTCATAGCACTGGTGCCTGATGCTAACACTTTGTTCATCACTCCCCACCACAGTTCCCAAATACATTCCTCAGCTGCTACAGGTACCCCACCTCTCTGAAATAAAATGCGTGGATATTATGGGATCTCACTGCAGTCCCGGGGCCCCTGGGACTCACTTCATGTTTAGAAGTTATGTTTTATTAGTTGAAATAGTCTGAAACTGCAATGTGCTACTTAAAATCACACAGGTTGTCTCTAGTAGGCTGCAGATTATTTTTTTAATCAAAGTGAGAATAAAGATGTCACTATCCTAGTGTGGCCTATGGCGGGTATATATTGTATCCACATAAAATAGAATAGAAGTTTTTAAGATTATCTGTCATGACGATAATCTTGAAATAGCTCTAAATTTTCTAGTAATGGTAGAAAATGGTAGAAAATTCAGGTGGTTCTGAAACAGAATTCTTGATCTTTCCAAATCACAGACACCATGTACACCATAGCCCTCTCCATCACCTTCCATAGTTCTAGGTCATCTACTATGATATTTTTAAGACTGGGGTCCCTGGAACACTCCCCTGAGGTCCCCTGGCTGCATACTCAGTAACGTCAGAGCCTCTGGACTGGAAGGTAGTCACGTACTTTCAACAAGCTCCTTGGATATCTTCCTGGACTCACCAGCATTTAAGGTTGCTGGCCTCTTCACTGGGACCCAAACCCAGTGCTGAGAAATGAGCAAGATCCTCCGTGGCCAGGTCTCGCCTCTTTATCAACATCACCTTCCTCCACCTCCTGCCTCCCAATGATCCCAACTGTGTGCCCAAGAAATTATAACTAACAAACAGCCGGGCTGCACTCCCTCCTGCTCAGAGCACTCTCGCCGCCCTTTCTCTGCCCAGCTGACTTGTACCCGCCCAACAAGGTCCTGTTTGGGATGATGCTTCTCAGAAGTCATCACTAACCCCCCAAAACGCCCATTTTCATGTGTCATGTGCAGCTTACTTTTTTTTTTTTAATTTCAGCCCATGTGTTCTTTTCACCCCTAGATTATGAACTTCCTGGGGGAAGGAAAGGGCCTCATGCAGCCTAAATTCCTTTACCTGGCAGTGCCTGCCAGCAGAGGCAACTCCACCAGTTTTATTTTTTTTGAGATTCACTGATCCAAAAGCTGGATCAGAATCAAGGAGAGGCAGTTTCGAGAGGCTCGTCATGGTACTGACGGTTGAGCAAAAAATAGCAACCACAAAGGTCAAGTCTGAAGAGAAAGTAGGAAATCCAGAGAGGGGGAAATGATATAAAAATACCTAGCAGGATAGCTACCCATGGCTACAGGTGAGCGTTGGCTCCATGTTGGACACTGTGCTTTGTGAGAACCATTTCAGTGAATTTTCACCCCAGGGCTAGAGGCCTTGGTACTGCTACTTTCTCCATTTGGTGGGTGAGGAGGCTGAGGTCTGGAGACATGAACATGTGCCTAAGCACAGCTGAGTCGGTGGGACCCAGAGCCAAGCCTGCCTGAGGCCAAAGCCTCCTTTCGCATTTGAACAAAAAGGCCAAAGTCAGCTGAGAGACAGTGGGGTGGCCTAGGAAGAGCAGAGACAGTCACTGACCAGCCCTGAGGCCTGCGTCAAGCCATTGTTCCTGCTCAGGCCTATTCCTGGCCTGTGCCACTGGGTGACCAGAACCCACCCTAAGGGGCGGTGGGAGTCACCATTTCTGTGACATCCTCAGCTCAGCCCTGGCACCCTACCAACCCACAGTGGGTGCTAGACATTGTTCCCACCAGCTGGTCTGAAAATGAAAGGAAGGAAGGAATGTGGATGCATCCTTAGTAAACCATGTGGCACTAGACAAGAGAAGGGGGAGTTCTCTTCAGATTCTAAACAAGCGTGGGCTGGTGAAGACCAGGAGCCCCGTGGCGAGAGCCGGCAGACAGGCGTGAGTTCCTGTGCTCGACGCCCTGTGTTGGGACTGGACACAGGACCGGCCTGCCCAGGACCCCCCCCCCAGCAATGGGCTGAAGACCTACGCCCTGTCTGCAGCTAATACTCCTCATCGAAAAAATCATGGCTACTTCCTAGCCCATGTGAAGGGAACTTCAAAGTGTGTATCAGGATCCCCTTATGACTCTAAAGATTTAAAAGACCTCAAGAGACGAAATAACCTCAGAGCCTTCACGTGGTAAACTGGTGTCGTTTTCAGAGGAACACAGACGAGGAAGAGATTGATATGACAGGAT
This sequence comes from Talpa occidentalis, assembly GCF_014898055.3. Taxonomy (NCBI): domain Eukaryota; kingdom Metazoa; phylum Chordata; class Mammalia; order Eulipotyphla; family Talpidae; genus Talpa; species Talpa occidentalis. Next base: position 39,810,923 of record NW_023605083.1, on the reverse strand, counting down.
TTCCAGGGCTCCTGTGGCACAAGAAAAGCCTAAAGGAAAGATGAATGCCTTATCTTCTAAAGAGCGGGCCTGTGCCTTTCATCGTGAGATTAGAGGCCCTGGCTGCCAGGCCCTCGCCCTCTGCCCCCTCCCAAAGGCTGTGTTCTTCCACAAAGGGTGAGGTTGGAGGAGGGGGTGAGGATGGGTCTCCAGTCACTCATTCCTCAGGCCCTGGGCAGCCTGTCACAAACTCGCAGGGCCCGTCTGTGCCCGGGGGCCCTGGAAGAGCAGCAGGGACCTTGGAGGAAGCAGCTCCCTCGGCCTGGGATTGTCCCCGAGGAGGGGGCCCATGAATTTGAAGAATGAGTAATAGTTTGAGAGGAGGAGGCATGAGGAGGAAATCCCAGGCAGAGGGGAGGGCTTGAGCAAAGGCCCAGAATCCTGGTGTCCCAGGAATGGTGATGGGGATCCTCAGAGAATGGGGCTGGCAGGAGGTCAGAGGACTGACAAGATGGAGCCAGGCAGGGCGAGGCCTCTCCCGCCCAGCTAGGGGCCCGGGGCCTGGGACTCAGTCCGGCCCAAAGAGCACCGTGACAGGGAGTGGCAGGGAGTCATGTGCGCTGGGCTTTTATTTTTTTCTCCTAAGCTTCAGCCAAAAACTCCCATCCCTCTGTTTGTCGTGTTCTTCGTTCAGTACCTGGGTCTTTCCTTCAGAACTGTCATGGCAGGCATCGGAACTGAATTCTGCCGGCCATGTTGGGGCTATAAAATGAGCCACTCAGAGGAGAAATGAAGAGCGAGCGCCTGGCCTGATCCTTGCCCCCAACCTCCTTCAGCCAAGCCTGTCCTCTCCCCCAGGAGGGAAAATTCGGGTAATAAGACGGTATAGTTGGATTAAAACAGACTGCAAGGCAACAAAATCAATAGTTGGCCACTTGTTTTATTATAGAGAGCCTCCACCTCGCCTACAGACATCTGGGTGAGCTTCAGCCCCTTGTGACAAATGACTATCTCAGGGAGAGTTAAAATGTCTCTCGCGAGCTGGAGGAAATCTCCGGAACGAATTTTAGAAGATAAAAGTCGCTGGGCTTGGCGATTTTGCTCAGGTTAGGAAAAAAAATGCTTGTTATCCCCACAGGTATTTCTGCGGGAAATTGCCTAGACCGTTTTCTCTCTCCCCTCCCTGGAAGGCCCAATTTCACTCTGACCCCTGCCTTTTCATCAGGGCTGTCCCCGAAGCCCTTCTCGCCACCTGTCGTCTTCTGTTTCATGTTTAAACTTCCCGTCTCCAGCCGCAGACCCTCACCTGCCCCTTCCCCACCATGTCTGGCTTTGTTGCTCGTCTTTTCCATCTCCCTCCAAAAGGCTCCCTCTTAGTACCCCGTAACTCGGAATTTACATAGTGGTTGAGGCAAACCAGCAAACAACCCTGTGTTGTGTGCAGAACTCAGGAAAGGGGAGTCTAGGACTGTGGTCTTTACCCAGCCCCCTGGCCCCAAGAGCTGAAGCTGGGAAGGGAGGATGCAATCCCGCGGCCCCGCTCCACAGAGTCCTGAGCACCTACTGTGCGCCGAGTCCCCAGGAGAGAGCCAGGAGCAGCAGGGGAGGGTGACGTCTGGGAGACAGTGCAGAGTAGATGACCGCCCAGCACAAGAGCAGAGGTCCCCGAAGGAGGGATTCACTCTGGAGGACAAGACTAGCATGTCACCTGCCCCTGAGCCAGAGAGACGTGGAAAGAAAGCTGGGGCTGGAGCCAGCGCATCAGAGCTGGGCCCTGAGGGACTTTTTACTACCAGAGCTGGGAGGGCCACTCTCTCTCACCAAACTCCAGTCTCTGTTCCTGTAAAGTGAGGTGTCTGCCTGCCGCCTAGGTAGGCAGGGTTGGGATAAGGTGAATACCATCAAAAATACCCTAGAGCATGGCCTGACCCAGGGGCTATCATCTAAGTAATGATTTCGCCCAATTCTGAAGGAATCCCTTTGCAGTTTGGGAACAAACACCAGAAAAGCACGTTTAAAAAGCACAGCAGTCATGCTGAAAATGAAAATCTGAGAAAAACTCCTCCCACCAGTACAGTGACTGCTCCTCCAGATCCTGTCCCCTTTCAGATCTGGCTTTAATATTTCCCATAATGAGCCATGCTGAGTACCCTGCTGGTGCTGAGCCTCCTCACCCCCAACCCCGCCGCTCTGCAGCCCTTGCAACCGTTCTGGCTGAACAGAGAGAACCTTCTGGCATGATTGCGCCGCACTTTACCACCGTCGCTGTGCATTTGTGTGGAGTTCAGTTTCCTTCTCCTGTACACAAAACCCAGCCCTGGAATCACTGAGTCGAAGGGATGCTTGTCTTTAAGGATCTCGGTGCAAGGTGCCATTTTGCTTTTCCATGGGGTGGTGACTTCTGCCCTGGCCACCATCGACGCCTGCATGGGCCTATCCCCTGCAAAGCCTTCAGTGCTGCCTTTATAGCGTGACTTGCTGATGCAGTGTGTATGAGGTGGTTTTTATTTTTTATTATTTTTAAAGATTTATTTATGCATACAAGGCCAGAGGTGGGGGGGGGGGTGAGGGGATTCACCAGAGACAGAGTGGGGAACAGAACAGGCAGACTGACTGAAACACACTGCTGAGGGGAGCAGCGGGTGAGACAGGAGAGGTCTGCTGCGCCATGTGGGTCACCTCCCTGGCCAGGGATTGAACTCATGCTGCAGAGGCTGCGGATAGCTTCATACTTCTGTGTCTTAACCCCTTGCGTCACCAGGGAGGAACCTGTAATGTGGTTTTTATTTTTTTTATTTCTATTTTTTAAAGATTTATTTATACAAGCACGGGGTATAGTCAGAGGCACAGGAGGGTGAGAGAATTCACCAGAGCCAGAGCAGAGAGCAGAACAGGCAGAGTGACGAAGTATACTGCTGAGGGGAGCAGCGGGCGGCAGGAGAGGTCTGTCGTGCCATGTGAGACCCTCGCCAGCAGCCGGGGATCGAACTGGCGCTGCAGAGGTTGTGGGCAGCTTCGCAACCCAGCGCTCAACCGCTGCGCCCACCCGGGAGGCCCTAACGTGGTTTTTAAACGTCCATGTCTTTGGTTGTTGTTGAGCATTAATGATGATGTGTCCATACAACCAACCATTTATGTTTACTGTTTACATTTTATTTCCGGGATTTGAAGATTACCTGCCTGTACCCATTGTCCATTTAACCACTGGGATTTGATGCATGTACGCGCGCGCACGCGCGCGCACACACACACACACACACACACACACCCCTGCTGTCAATATAGATACTCACATTGCCCTGAACCCTTATTTGAAGGTAATGTATCCCCACCTGGCAAGCACACACCCACAGCAGAAGGTGATGGGGACCTGTCTGGGGATCTAACTTCAGGGGTTGTTGCCCTCCTAGCTATCTGAGAGGGGAGCTTCCCCCCTCATATCACAGGTGATGGCAGGGGCTGCCCAAGGGTTTCCCAAGTCAGAATCACTTCTTCCAAGTGAGAGAACAAATTCATTCCAGGCTTAGTGAGTCTCAAACTTAGAGTTTGCAAACAAGGTCTTCCTCCCGAAGCCAGTGGGGTGGCGCTGTCTGTCTCCTCCCGCCCAGGGGCAGCTTGCTTCCCAGGTGGTAACTAATCACAATGCTAATGTAGCATTTCACGAACTCTGAGGACCCCTAAGCCCCAAGAATCCTTACTGTCAGGGACCCTGGTGAGAAAGGCCATGCTGCCAACCCCAGAGTGACGCCCGGAGGTGCTCGCCTGGCTCCAGGGACCCGAGTGACCAGCGTGAATGCATCATAGGTGCAGAGATCGGGGGACACAGCATACCGACGCTAACGTCTGTAACAAGGGTATCAATAAAATGAAAATAGGGAAGGGGAACTACCGTGGAGAGCTCAGGGATTTTAGGAGAAACGCTGGCTTGAAGGACACTTGCTAGGGGCTAGCGGTGTTTTATTCCCTAGTTCAGCCGGCGGGGATTGGTTTCTGTGATATGAATTCCTCTGGAGGAAGGAGTTGCAGCTGAAGAACAGCAGCAACAGCTGACGTGGAGAGCGTCTGCCAGGTAGCATGCTAAGCTCCTTGAAGATGCTATCTCGTAATCCTCGAAACACAGATGAAAGGGGTTTCAGACCACGCTGGCCCGGCTTCCTGGGGTCCTCCACAGGCTTAAGACCACTCTCTCCAGAGCGGACCATCAGCCCTTCTTACACATTTCTCAGCTCTTTCTCCCCCTGAGGCCGACCCTGAACATCTTAAGGTTAGGATTACTCCCTTTATCTGGCCCTGGGCTTCTTTGCAGGATTCTCTACCCTTCTCCCCATCAGCTTCGCTTCCACTCTCCATTTCCAGCCCCCTGCTCCCCCTTTGTCGAACCATCCCCAACTGGAGTGCTTCATAATTGCGATTACTAAAGCTAAAATTCTCAAGGTGCTGAAAAGTACACAGAAATAAATCAGCAGGTGCCAGAATTTCTCCTAAGGGGGACTCAGCCCTGGGGAGGGATTACTGCGGTTTAATTTACACAACAGCTGTGCTTCTCAAAGGGTGTGTAAATCAGTCCTGGGTAATTGAAAGGCACTGGGAAAAAAATTGTTACTTAGAGGAATCCTATGGCGAGCTCTTTTGTAAAACAAATCATACTGATCCTTCGAGGTTCAGCTATGATGCCACCTCTTCCTTGAAGCTCTCTCTGATCAGCCCCCCTCCCCTGACTGGATTAATTACTCCTTTCTCTGAGCACCCTGGGGACATTAGCGGTGCCGCCACCTAACACGTGATCCAACCTGCCTGGCGATATAAATAGTTCTTGGCATAAAAAAAGGTGTGAAATGAATGTGGAGTCCATGAAAGAGGAAAGCAGTGAATCCGACTCAGCTCCCTGCAGGAAAGGTGTGCATGTGCCTTAGCTTCTTTCTTGCGTCGCACCGCAAGGGGCTTGCTGTGGCCAGCAGATGCGTGGGTGAGTGACCACTACCATCAAGCCAGCCTCTCTTGATTGATCCTTTGTGTAAACCCCACTGTTAACAAAGAGAAAACACTTTCTAAGATTCTTAGGAAATTTCTTGGCAGGAGGCAAAGTCATTCAAAAGCATAAGGATGCCTTCCAGGCTGTTGGCACAGTCACTGGATATTTCCTCACTATCATCAGGTGAAAGCGCCCGGCTAGGTATCTTGGGTCCACTGTTGGAGGGGAGGACGTGTTCCTCCCTCTTGGGGCTGCTCTCACTCACATCATTCACGAGGCTGACACGACCACGGCCACCTTTGGTGGCGTTAATACAGGCCTACACTCTTGTCTACTGGTCAGTGCCAGAGCACACGCGTTTCCAGAGGGAAATCGCATGGGTGACCCTCTCTTAAGGCAAAAGTCTGGTGAGCTACTTCAACATTATGAAAGGATTTCAACCCTGCCTTTGATTTGACAGGCTGTCAAAGAAAACAGCCTGGGTGTAAATGTGCAAAATAGCTTTGCTTCCTGGCGCCCCCTTCCGGGGTCCTTCCAGAGAGAGTGGATCAGCCAAGCCAACGGCACCTTTGCTCTTGTTTTCATTGTTCTGGCCAAAGCCATTTGGTGGGAGATGTTCTAAGTAGCACTGGTTTTAAATTCACGATTTTATGTGGAAAGGACGAGAAAGTGCGTGCATGTAGTTAGATGGTATGGAGGTGTGTCTGCTTTTGCTATCGCCTGCCTCACTCCCCGCCACAACACACCGCACCAGCATCAGTTCCAGGAAAAATTGGGCTTCTCCTGAGCAGCGGATATTGCTTCTGTACTGTCACCTCATATTGTCAATGTGACCCTTGTAACTCTTGTCTTTCCCGTATTCCTTTAGATAACAAATTGGAGTCCAATCTGTGGGCTCCACAGCAACTGTGTCCCTTTGTGTTGAACTCATCCTTAACTTTATCTTTTTATCCTGCCATGCTTTTCCTGCATCCTGACTTCCATGTGGATCCATTTTATATCTGCCTTCCTATCCACCTGTCATGCATCTATCTCTTTAAGCCACTTCCTAGCCTTTTTATTTAAAAAAGTATGTGTTTCTTTAAGAAAAAACAACAGTATTTAAAAGCATTTCAAAGGGATGAGACTCCTGAAGTCATATTGCTGCTATCTTTAAAGCTGCCTAGTACTGATCTGTGCTAAAGCACAAATGGATACTCAAATTTATATTTAATGAAACTAGCCCCTGTTTTACCCATCACTTAGTCTTCACTTCTGATCTTTGCAAAATATGCCAGTTTAATTGATACTTGCTTTCTAATTGACACATAACCATTCAAAGAGAAAAGTATGTATTTCATAAGTATACTGCTCAGGAATTGTCATAAGGCGGACACACGGCGGTAACCAAACCCAGGACATGAAATGGAGCATTTCCGGAACCTCCCCTAGAACAACTCCCCTCCCAACCATTCACATGATTTCTAACACCATATGCTATTCCTGCCTATTTTAACTTTACGTGAAAATGCAGTTTAGTTGTCTGTGTTCTTTTGTATGTGGCTTCTCTTGCTCAGCCTTAAGTTGGTGATATTCATCTCTGTGGATGCATGGAGTGGGAGTTCATTCACTGTATGGAATTAAATTTTGCAAATGTACTATTTGTTTCTACATTTTACGATTGATGGCTTGGGTTTATTTCTAGTGTTTGCCTGTTATTTCACGTCCTTTTGGGGAACAAGAAGGGTACTGAAAGAAATTAAATTAAATGAATGAATGAATGAATGAATGAATGAATGAGTTTAAAAAATTGTCCGAGATGATGCCTCTCCACTACTAAGGAGCTTGGCCAAGGGCTTCCAGAGCCCCTATCGGAGCTCCTTGGACAGCCTCTGTATTGTCCTAAATGCCATCTGCCCTAGATCCAACTCAGGTGGCATCATTCAAGCATTCATTCATTCATGCCACAGTAAGTATTAAAATATCTAGTTAGCATAAGACATGTTTTGGAATCGGGGGTGGCATCAGGTACAGGAACACATGCCCACCACCATCCTCCTGGCACAGTGTTCTGGAGGCTTGGAATTTCCCCACCTGTTAGAACTCACGCATTCTAACATTTCCCGCCACTCTGTGGCCTCTGGTCAGTGCCCTGCCCTGTGGGGGACACTCTCTGCTAGGCCTTGCCCTGCCTATTCATAGCTTTCAACCAGGGGCATGTGGGGGGACCCCGTGCAACAGGTTCCTCCCAGACTCTGCTCCAGTAGCCCCGAGTCTGCAGCTGTCCTCATCACAGACCAGTGGTCAGGCAAGCGCCTGCAGCATGGAAGTTAGTACCTGAGGCTCACCTCCCATTCCCTTTGGTGAAGGATCACAGATGGGCATGGCTTGTCCCAAAGCTTAAAAGCACTTTCCTTCCCGCCCCGCCCCCCCACAAAATAAGTAAATAAATAAATAAATAAAATACCTTCTTTTATTGCTGTTTAGGCAGGAATGTAAGTTTGCCATCTCCCCGTCACGGCCGAAATTGGAAGTGTATGCTTGTCTTTTTAATGGTCCCGTATCATTCCATTAGATGGGCTTAACTTAATGCTCGTGGATTTTTTAAGTGCAATTTATTTCCTACAGAGCAAAGAGAAATTGAAGGTACAGATTATACTCATTCTTGCCCCTAACTCATGCTCACTCCACTAGGTGCTGTAGATCACCTTTCTTTCTTCTCCTGTTGAGGTAAAATATATATCAAATAAAACTTACATTTTAACAATTTTAAAGTATATAGTTCAGTGTCATTAACTTCATTCAGAGGGTTGTACAACCATCAATTCAGGCAGATTCTAAAGGCGAGGAATGACTCCTGGCACACAGTAGGAAGTATTTATTTGAATAAATATATGATTGAATCCTGCCAATGGAGAGAATGTTTTTGATTTAGTTGGCAATCTTTGGGCTACAAGGAACTTCATTAGCATGAATTATAGGGAAATGCACTGGCTCCCATGAAATGATGTCAAAGGCTAAAGGCATTCTGGGGTTGGTCGGCGCAGTCACTCCAGGACCTCACGGGGCACCCAGACTCCTGCTACCCACCCCTTCGTTCTTCCAGCTCAGGACCATGGCTTTGTCCTCAAGGTCTTTCCCCAGCTTGACAAGAGACAGCAGCTGCAGTTTCAAGTATCATACCCCCAAATGAGGGGCAGCTCAAGACAGGAAAGGGGCCATCCCTTGCTCGTGTGTCTTGAAGACCCCTTTCTCAGAAGCTCCTCAGGATTTCCCACTGCGTCACATTAGCCAAAATGGGGTTATGGTCCCAAACCTAAACCAACATTGTCAAGGGCCTGGCCCACCACGATTGACTTAGACTTATCAGAACCCACTGCAAGGTGGCGGTAGCCTCCCCTGAGGAAGCGCCTGCGCCCCTCATGGAATGTGAATTCTATTAGGAAAAGGGGAGCAAAGGGATGGCTGGGCCATCTGTCATGTCTCCCCATGGCCTCCCCCAATAAATCCGCCTCGCTTCCCAGGAAGACATTGACTTGGTGAAAAATTAGGTTTGTCTGAATAAAGTAATAAGAATCTTAACTGGAGATCAGGTTTTGTAACACTTTTTCCAACGGTCTGTCATCAGCTATGAATCAAATTCTAATGTGGCCAGCAGGCTGGAGGCTCACACAGCCCCCGATGCCAGGATGCCACTTCTTGCCTTCTTATTTCTGCGATCGTTTCAGGCTCAACCCAGAAAGCACTTCCTTGGAAAACCTTTTGAACCCCAGAATCAAAGCAGTGTTTTTCTTTTTCTATAACCTCTTTCATCCGCTTTGTATCACCTCTGCATATCCAGCCACATCCCCCCTTTATTTCTTTGTTTAAAAAATTATAAAATAATACATCGTTCTTGTAAATAATTCAGACACTAAGTAAAGTATATAAATTAAAAAGGCACATCTTCCCACTCGGTCTTTCCCTGCATCCCAACCCCACTTTCTGGTGGTAAGGGCTATATAAATGATTTGCTAGATCCTTTCCAAAAATTTTAATGGGATACATAAACCTCCCAGGAGAGGTAATTTTGTTTTGTTGTTGCAGTTTTTATAAAAATGGAATCAGAGCATGTACCGTATCCGCGTGTGTCAATCTGTGATCTGCTCATTTTGCTTCTCAGGAAAGCCTGGATCTCCCTCTCGGCAGGTCCAGCTCTGGACAATATTGTGTCTACACCTGAGGGGGGCTTTGCCATATTTTTTATAACCAGTTCCATGATGGTGGGGACTTAAGTAATATCTACTTTTCCTCATTTCAAACAGTGCTGCCAGGAACCCGTGTGTGTGTGTGTGTGTGTGTCTTTGTCTACACATATTAATATTTCTACAGGATGAATTGCTGGGTCAAAGAATAAGTGATATTAAATTTTGATAGCTATTTCCAAATTTTAGGAGGGTGTTTTGGGACCAATTGCTGGTATAAGATAAGTAATTTCCAGACTTTCAGACTTTATAACCAATAAAATGTAAAAAAACAAATTGTAGAGATAACATAAAGAAGCCAACATTTTATTTTTCCATGTGAAGATGTTAAAAAAAAATTGAGTGCTGATTATTAACTTGAACCATGTGAAAGTGACATTTTTGTATTTCAAAATGGTCTAATATCTGCAAGTGCATACATTTTATATATTATATATATTGATATTTTATTGTGCTATATATTTATATTATAGCTTAATACTTTTGCATAATTTCATAAAAGAACGGACACACACGTTCACCCACTCATGCCTTTATTTGCTCTCCTCAGTTCACCCACACATCCTATGGGTGATCACTTTACCTCATGTCCAGGAATCACTGGTATATAGAGCCTTTGGTGGTGGGCCCCTCCCGCTGCCACCACTAGTGCCTGTCTATTCTGAATCTAGGAGAGAGGTTTTGTCGAGATGAAGAGGTGCAGGATCGGAAGGGGCTGGAGATGGCATGGCATAATGCCCTGTCCTGGCCCCTTGCTCTGGGAGAAGGGATGAGAGGCAGAATCTGGGAGAGAGGACCCCCTTGGCACAAGCAGGCCCTCTGGAGCCACACAGGCCACAGGCTTCCCCCCAACCCTTTCCCCCTGACCTCTCCCATCTCTCCAGGGAATCTAGCTCCATTGGAGGGCTGGGCACCCAGGGAACAGGGAGCGTGAGCCCTCTGGCCAGACAGCATGCTGAGTGGTCTGCTACAGAGGACAACAGCAGGCCTGAACTCTGGTTCTCTTACCAGATAGGTTGAGAGCTACTGAGATAGTGGGTGTTTAGGCTTATGGTTTTGCTTGATGGTCCTGCCTTTAGACTAAGTTCCTTGAAGCCATGGACAGCGTCTCTATCTATTTGACTTCACTCAGGTCCCTACCCAAACCCAGGCCTTACAGGCAGTGGGTGTTCGATAATTTCCTTGTCATGTTTTGTGGCCTGTTCCAGGGGTGGCAACTCATCCTGTCCAGAGCCTGAGAGAAAATAGTCTAGACAGTCATACTGTCTGTGTCACATCCACTCTATTCTGCCTTTGCTTCATGAAATTGGCCATAGACGATACCTGATTGAATAGTCATGGCTGTTCCAATAAAACTTGATTTACAAACACAGATGGCAAGTTGGTTTTGACCCAAGAGCCATGGTGTGTGGACTCCAGTCCTGCACTGTAGGGGAGAGACCCAGAGCAGAGAGTCTTAGGATCGGATACTATCTTCGTTACATGACAACTAGGTCACCCAGGTAAGCCACTTAACCTATTTGAGTCTCTGTTTTCCCACATGTAAAGTGGGGATGATAATGGCTGCCTTCCGGGCGACAGCGCGAGCTCAGTGAGGTAGATTGTGGAAAGCCTCTGACAAGGCACAACACGAAGGTGGCTCGGGGCTGCTTGCTTTACCTGAGTGTGAACCTTTGAGAACTCCATGACCCAGTGTCCTTCCCCTTACCCTGTCCAGGGAGTACCGGGAAAAAGCAGGAGGTAGGATTTTTAAGGCTGACAGACTTTTAAGGCTTGGGACTTTGATTTGATTTCAATGCAAGTGCTGGGCAGAGGCGTAATGTCCCTGGTCCTCCTTCCTCACAGCCTTCAGGTGTCAGTTCAGCAGCGTCCTGGTTTATTACATCCATCACAAACAGCTTAAGGCTTCCAAAAACACCGTCCTAGACAGATGTTGAGCCTGTCTGGGGATTAGAAATATCCTTTTCCATTAAGCATAAATTAACTTAATCACCAGGTATGAAAGATAAGCAACATAAACACCATTCCCTGAAGCTCTCATTAAAATTAAAATTCTATTTAAAATTTAGCTTGTATTTTCTAGGACTCGAACCCCTTCAAAGAGATAATATCTGCTGTAAATTTTTACTCTGACAGAGTGGCAGAGATGAATGTGCTGGGGACAGTGATGTACTATGTAATTTAACTTTGCCTCCTGGCCTTTTTGCCCTCGGATGAATCTGTACATCTTAAAAAAATAATTAGTCTCAGTAAGATCTGGTCTCTGACCATTTCACAAGCAGTCACACCGAGCCCCCCAAATTGGGCCCAGATGGCTGAGCGCAGGAAACCCTCACGCCTTGTTGTTCAGATCCACGATGCAGAAGGGTCTTCAGGAGAAAAGCACACAGAATGGGAGGTGCTGATGACGGACCCACAGGACACCTCCAAATGGAAACCCTGGTGTCTGAGGATGGAGTGGGGTGCCTGGGGAGCGCAGTGTCAGCTCACTGCATTCCTTATGGAACTTTGCAGGACAGTCAGCCTTTCGGGAAACTCAGCAGAGGCCATGTGGCATGGTGCAGAGAACACTGAAGTCAGACTAAGCTGGCTTCCGACCGTGATTGCTTTTTCTGACTCTGATCTGGGGCAAGTCTCAAAATTTCTCCAAGCCACGCATCCCTAATCTGTAAAACGAAGGTCTTGGTGAGATTTAGAAATCATCTTAGCACCTGGAACTCATCACGTTCTAAGAGCTCACCCAACACTTCGTGTTATTTACTCACTTATAAAATAGTTGGCGAATAGCTGCTACATGCCAGATACTAGACTAAGTGCTGAGGATACAGGAGGTCATAGAACACAGACCCTCCCCAGCAGAGATGCCCACAGATCCCATGGGGCATTGAGACATACAAACAAGAAAGTCACAATTTAGGTGACAAGTCCAGCAGTGGAAGCAAGAATAAGTACAGAGGTGACTTAGAGGAGGGAGGCGCACCCTGCAGGAAGTGACTTCTGCTGGGTTTTGATGTCACGGAGAGGCTGGTTTTAATTGCAGATTTGAGAGGAAGCAAATGATAGGATTGCGAATGTCCTAGATGAGCAGGCCAGGCAGCCTGGACCCTAAGAACTCACATAAGCTCCCTAGAAACATGGGTGCCGTGTCTTGTTCAGCATTGAGGCCCCAGTGATGGCCTGTCACCCACGGAAGCCTGTAAATATTTGAGAAGTGAATGCTCACTTCCCTCCCAGAGCCACTCAGCGGACCAGGGATGGACAGGGGTCAACGGCCTTGGCCAAGCCTCAGGGTTTATTCATCCCAGGCGTGGGGTCGTCATGATTATTGGGAACACAGCCGCGTGCCAGTGAGAACCTGCACCGACCTTGACAAGCCAGCTCCCCCCTCCACGGAGACGTCTCCGTGTGATGGTCACCACGCACCCATTCAACAAAGCCGGCTTATGGATGGATGTCTTTTTTTTTTTTTTTTTTAAACTTTTTTTTTTTAAAGATTTATTTATTTATGCATATAAGAGCTGGGGTACAGGCCAGAGGTCTGGGGGGTGAGAGGATTCACCAGAGACAGAGCGGGGAACAGAACAGGCAGACTGACCGAGATACGCTGCTGAGGGGAGCAGCGGGCGAGGCAGGAGAGGTCTGCTTCGCCATGTGGGTTGCTCCCTGGCCAGGGATCAAACTTGCGCTACAGAGGCTGCAGATTGCTTCATAGTGCGGTGCTTAACCCCTTGCGCCACCAGGGAGGCCCTGGATGGATGTCTTTTTAAAATTGAAGAAATGCAAACCATTTAGTTATATTCGGTGATTTGTCTTTTCAGTATTGCAAAGCCGACTTATTAGTCAAAACAATAATTATACTTGAGACTTTCAAGGATATCCAAGTTCTTTCCTGTGTAATCTGAAAAATGTTAATTTACAAGAAAAAATTGAAATTGCACCTACCTACAAAGCAAGCATTATCTCAAAAAAAAAAAAAGTTTTTCTCAAACATTTTCACCTGCCTTGACAGCTCAAAACATCGCTGTTCCCCCCAAGCCCACAACCCTTTGTTTTCGTGATAAATGTGTTTTCAAGAGCATCACTCCTCTAGAGGGCTGGAGTCGGTGCTGGGTTTGAGCTGTAAAGATGCTTTCTGAACATTTACACTCAGCTGACAAAACCGTGAATGAACTGGAAAGTTTCTGTATCCAGGGACAATTACTGCAGTAGCGGAAAGTGGACGGTTCTGAGGAAATGTGTCTGAAACCCAGCCTCACTGCTCCCCGCAGTTAACTAACACACTCTGGTCCAAATAATAGCCCAGTGATATCAGATGTGCCTTATGAGTGTCAGAATCTGAGACTGACCCAGGGCATGTACACGATCCATATTGGCTTGTTGTCTCCAGGAGATCTATTGCTGGGGCCTTTAAAGCTCTTGTTCCGGGTCTGCAAAGCGTAGGAGACCGCAGGTCTAGCCCTGGATTGTATGGACAAAGTTATTACCCCTCCTGGGCCTCAGTCTCCTTGTCTGGACATCGTGACAGCGATTTCTGCCCTGCTTACCTTGCAGCAGGGCTGACAGTTCCACGCCTACCCTGCCTGCAGCTTGCATGAGGTGAGGGGTGACAATTGGAGTGGTGAGCCCCAGAAGGGACTGTCAGAGGGTTGTTAGCCCTCCTCCCACCCCCAGGACCCCAAATGCCCCCCTTCTCCACTGCCCCAGAATACCTCTCTCGTTTGGAGCCACCTGGTGCCCTGCTTCTTCAGAGTTGCCCCAAACTCACTCATTTCATCCCTAACCCTCTTCTGGGACGGCCCAGGTGACATGGCCAAGAGAAGCAAAGTCCAACTCAGCTCTGCTCCTCTCTCAGGTGGTCCTGGGCAAATCCCTCCCCACCCACTGGACTTCATTTTCTTAGACCTAATGTGAGGATTTGGCCTACAGGATTTCAAAGTCCTTCCAACAGAAAGTCTCTGAAGTCCATGAGCACTTAAGGTGGCTGGTCCTTGTCAACAAAGTGAAACTGGGCAGTTGGAAACCTGGGGGAGGGGCCTTTAGATTCCTTTACTTTCTCAGTGGTCTTGTGTTTAACCCTCTAAACGCCAAAGCCATTCAGTTTTATTGGAATCTTAGCTTCTCAAATACATTTCAGTGAACCTGACTTTCTATGAACCATGTTCTATTTAAATCATGTTTCCATTGGAACCGATGTTCTGTGATGCATTGTGGCCCTCGGAAAGCCCCGAGATTCTTCAGAGAGTCTCCCTACTTTCCCCACTGTGCTCTGGCCGCAGCTGTTGCCTCATCTGTCTGCGGTTGCCTGGTAGAGGTGTCCTTTGCATCCCTCACGAACCGTGGAGTTTGCTGGTTGTGCCCTGCTGGGCATGGGCTGACAGTCAGCCACCAAGTTTGCTAGAAGCCCAGGGAGAGTCAGAGTCCCAGAGGCTTGAACTTTCAGTGACAAGTGTGGACCTCAAGGCACGGACTTTGAGGTCTTGGTGGTGGCTTCTCACTTGCCTCCACTTCTCCGTAGTGATCTATAGAGATGGAGGAAGCCGTTGGGCGCCTGCGTTCCGTCTGGAAGAGATTTCCCTACTGCCTGGTGTTCCCACGGTGATTGTCCAAGGCCCCCTCCCCTTGATCTCACCTCTCTTGCTGCTCTTCCCTGTTACCTGAGTTCCAGGCCTGTGCTCTTTGCTCCCACATCCCTGTGTGCTTACACAGGCATTTTTCTGGCACAGAATCCAGGGATTCCTCTCCCTCCCTCCCACCTTGAAGGTTCTGCTCAAGTCTTTCACCTCTCAGCTACCTTGTGGGAGCCTTGGAATCCTGCCCTGACCTCACGTGAGCAGAGTGCCCTGTGGTCCCTCACCCCCCTCCTGCATCACAGAGTGATCTGTGGGGTGACACCTCTGCCGAATGCTGGGACAAGCCTGGCTTGGCTTTGTGTCATTGGCTTGGCAACCAGCACAACGCCTGGCATGTGGTGGGTACCTGATTATGGTCGGAAGAATGGATGATTATGCGTGAATGAATGAACAATTGGATGAATGAATACATTGACTAATTGTTATGGGCTAAGTTGTGTCACCCTGTCTTCAAAGTTTGTTTATTGAAATCTTAACCCAAAACTAAAATGTGACCTTATTTGGAGACAGGGTCTGTACAGAGATGGCTGAGTTGAGATGAGATGGTTAGGGCGGGTGCTTGTCCGGAGAGGGGACGTGGGGGACCTGCATCACAGAGGGGACACCTGAAGATACCTACTGCCCTTCACCATGGACAGCCTTTCAGTGGGAACACCTAAACCTCTATTGGTTGTTATTTCTCCATGAGTTCTGGGAAGGCAGAAAGAACCTCTTATTCCTCTCCAGATCCCCGCACCTAGCACTGTCCTATTCCCTGGAAGGCACTGTATGAACATCTGTGAAATAATGAGTTTTTCCTTCATTTTGGAAACACTAACATTTTTGAAGTAATATTCTCTTCTTCTCACCATTGCTCCGCATACAGCCTCTGGGCTGGCACTGGAACTTTCGGACCCATTCTGACCCCCAGAGTCAGAAGGCACAGCCCACATGCTTAGTGGCGAACTGGAGAGTCAGCCTGGTCCTGGTGGTGCCTGTCGTGTTGCTCTACCTCAGTCCTGGGAGCCACTAGCTCCTGGGGGGTGACTTTAGCAGATAATTCAAATTTGTTGAAGACCAAAGTGAGTGTTGAATGAGGTGCTGATGACGAGCTATGGGAGGGCGAGTGATTAATTCTGCCTAGAGGAGTTGGGGCGGGTTCACAGAGAAGACAGATATTTTTCAAAATGTATTACATAAATGGATTCTGAGCAGCTGACATCCCAAGTTCACATTCTACACCAGAAACTCAAAAATAGAGTTCACTGTTTCCAATTCTGGCTGCCTAGGGTGCTGACTCAGATGCAGATTCATAGCTCAGAGAGGAGGAATCTAAAAAATAATTAGAGATACAAATCTCAATGACTATTTCTTATTATTAGGAAAGTGACTATGGGTCACTTGAAAATATTGCTTAATCTCATGACTTCTAGTTTCACATACTCTTATGTATGAAATATTTTGAACCATATTTATGTTGGAATTAATAAAAAAAGGTTTCACCCCATTTTATTATAATCTCAGCAGTTAATTACATGGCAAACACAAGATTATAGGCCAAAAAAAAAAGCGCTTTGAATTAGTGACTACAAATTTATCCCCTAACAACTTACAAGGTCATAGACTAAAGCCAGATAATATACCAAGAGCCTTAGAAATGTTAATACCTGTTGACTTAGAAATTTCACATATGAGAATTTACACTAAGATATAATCTAAAATTACGAGATTTATTTTATAAATATGTTAATCCAAGTAACAAAAAAATCAAAATAATCTAAATATCCATTAGCGTAATGATAGTCATTCAATCATTAAAAGATTTCTATAAATAATTTTGGTGCTATGGCAAAATGCTTATAAGATGTTAAATACAAAAGCAGATTACAAGATTGTGTGTTGAGTATGACTCAACTATGTGAAAAATTATATTCATACAGGAGGGTTGGGAGGGAATTTACCAAAATGTTAAAAGTGATAATTTTGGAGAGAGATTATGTCTGAGAGTTTTGCTCTCTTAGCTATATATTTCTTTATTTTCCATGTCTTCTGCAAAGTGATCTGATATCCCAATATGCAGCCCCCACATCGGCAACCACGAGGTAAAAATGCACAGCATGGGCCAGGCTTGAGGGCCTAGGGAGTTGTCAGAGCCCTTAAGAGCCAAAAACAAAGCACACTGGATCCGTCCTGGTGGGGCGGCAATGGCCAGGTCACCTCCTATCCTGGCCTGTGAGCTGTTCATTCACAGCCTGGTCCAGATAACACGGAGGGGCGTGGAGATCAGCACCTGCTGCCTTGGCAAAGGAGCAGGCTGGGGTGGGGGCAGTCAGTAGGCAGGTTGTCCTCTGAGTGGAAAACTTCTGGAGTTCAGAGTGAGCACTGTGGCAGAATCCCCACTGCGTGGACTTAACCACCCAGCGTGAAGATGCAGTTGGTGGCTACTGGCATCCCAGGTTGCTCTGAAGCGTGGGGAGTCCAGGCTCAGGGTGGAAAGAATCCCAAGGGGTGAGGTAGTGGAGGTCCCACCCACTGGGCCAGGCCAAGCTCAGAGCTTGGATGGAGCTGAGCCAGCTGTGGAGTCCCAGAACTAGGGAGCGTAGGGGTGCAATATATCAGATGTGAAATCATGTCTAAAAACCAAATAGGTGTAGATGTGCCTTTGATGGTCATTATTAAATGGGGAGCTATTTTTGGTGGTTAGTATTTTCTCCAAAGAGAAAATGCTATTTGCAAAGAAAGTGTTCCCGTGCATGTGGGAATTTAAGCAATTTATGTTTCATTTTCAGACTTGGAGTGAGAAGCTAAGTCCGCCTGTATATTTAACTCACGTAGTATTTGGTATCCCTGAGCTGTGCTGGAAAAACCTGCAAACTCCTAGCTGTGAAATGACAGGATAGATGTTGTTCCATTCAAAGAACAGAAGAGAATAATACTCCTATGTGTTTTCTTTTATACTTTACATTTACCTAATCCTTTCCATTACAACATTGTCATTTTTCTACGTGACAGATTTATGAGGTATAGGCCCCGTCTACACCTTGTAGCATAGACCACAGTGTAGACACGGCCCTTGGCCGAAGAGGCTGATGACCACACTATGGCGGCCACTGCTTAGATCTAGGGGATGTGTGTGTGTGTGTCACAGAGTGTTTTAAGACATTTTATTAAAAGAATGTATATAAAAATATATACATGTAATCTTATTATATATGTATGTATTTATATTTATGTAAAGTATCACTTAATCATCCCAACAATCTTGCAAAGGCAATATCCCCGTTTTTCATTGTGCCCTTTTTTAAAATGAACAAAAAATTTATTGAGATAACATTGGCTTGCAGCATTGTGCATGATTTAGAGGAAGAAAACAGGATCAGAAGAGTTAAGTGACTTGCCCAAAATCACACAGCATCTGCGTGGCAGAGTAGGGACTTGAACCCAAGTTACGGGTAGAGGAAGGACATGTTCCTCCTGCAGAGCTGGATCTGCGTTGCTTTGATCTCTGCCAGCCCCCCCAGGGCCCCTTGTTGAGGTTCAGGCATCTGCAGATGTCCATGAACGCTTTCGTTCCCATAGATGAGGTATTTGAGCCACTCCCAATGGGAAGGATTCGGGAAAGGGGTCTGGGAGCAGGGAAGTGAGGCGGACAGGTCAGCACAGAGGGGTTGGCTAATAAAGCCATGTGTGAGGTAAGAAGGCTGCAGAACTGGCCTTCCAGAGGTGTCAGGAGGACCAGGGTTACCTGGGCTGGCTGTTGGGGGGATGTCCTTGGCCTGGTCCTCTGCCACTAGTTAGGGGAGCGTGTGACAGCCATGTTAGGAAGCTCCTCTCCAGGGTGCAAGCGTGCCACACCTGCTGTGGTCACAATACCCCATGTCTCTGTTTGGATCCTAAAAGTAGAATTAACAACTCCTGGGTTTTTGGTCAGAGAGGAGTGAAACTTTAGATGGCAGGACAAACACATGCACACGCATGCACACACTTTCACATGTACACATACTCACAGAGATGAGACTTAACCGTTAATGTCATCTGCAGCAACTGTCATCTGCTCCAACTGTGAGGGAGAAACATCCTGAACAATGTCTAGGGAGCAAAATGTGGTGACCCTCATCCTGCATAGAAGATAAATTAGACAGAGATAAATCATCCCTGACCCCTCTGTCTTTATTAAGACAGAGGCTTTAATTGATTGGCTCACGTGCTTAGTCCCCCCAACTCTGCTTCTCAACCATGAACTCTCCCATCTTAAACATTTTAGGGACCTGGCCTGAGGCTTTTTGAGTGAAGCAGGTTTGCATGTCTGTGTCTCGGCACTGACTCCAGCCCTTGACTCTCCCCTTGGGGGTGACTTCGTGCACCAGTGTGAGCCACTGGCAGGCAGGGACACGGTCTTATTTGATGTCCTCTGTTCCCCGTGCTGGGCGCAAAGGAGGTGCCACCAGGGTATCTGCTGTGAGATGTCTAGAATCTACTACTATGACTTGTTCAAACCAGCCGAGACTCAAGCGAGTCCAGACTCCCACTTCCTCCCCACAGTGCATCTCTGGTGTCCTGCCCGTTAGCAGCTTGGCAGGCAGGGACAGGCCTTCTGGCCTCTCTCTAGAAGTTACTTGTATTCACCTAATGCAAAACTGCTTGCCAAAAACTAGTTCCTCATGCTTTCTGATTCCAGCTTTCTAGATATCTATATGGACAGAAAACCCAGATTCCCTCCAGTTTCTGACAGAATGTCTTCATCGAAGCTTCAGCTTTCGAAGCTTTCCATAGTTAGGTACTAGTCAGTTGAGTCGACATAGCCGGAATAACCTGCACCTCCTCTACCTGTCGCCGCATCTCTCAGTAGAATACAGTCCAGCAGGCAGGGGCAGGCAGCGGGGCGGCAGGCGTTAAGATGGGTCTAAACAATCCAGAATTCGTCCTTCTTGAGCAGGAAGCAATTTGGCAGGGTTGGGGAACGGCAAGTTTTGATCACAGAAAGACTGGCTATGAATCCCTGCTAAGCTATTTACTAACTGTGAATTTGGAGAAATTACCTACCCTCTCTCGGCCCCAGGCTCCTCCTCTGTAAAATAGAGATAAAAGCAATACCCAGCTCACAGGCTTGCTATGAGAGCTGGAAGTAATTTTTGATAAAATGTGATCACGGCGATGTTAAAACTCACTCCTCCCTCTGTCTCTGTCTCTCTCTCTGTCATACATACACACATACACACACACACACACATACACACACACACACACACACGTGAAGACTACAGAGGCAGACAGACAGGCAGAGAGGAAACCCTGGAAAAAACACCCGCATGTTGGCAGGTGATCGTGAGGGTAGTGAAACAAAGGGTGAATTTTTTTTTTTTCCTTTTTCTGTTCTTGGTATCTTTCAATATTTTTTCCATGAACGTTTATTGACTTTATAATTAGAAAAACAGAAAATAAGCTAAGAAGTATAAAGCAGGGGGAAAAATAATATGCATTTAAGTACCAGGCATAAGTTGGCACTCAGTAAATGGTAGCTATTTTTACTAATTAGTCATTATGCTTAATAATAATAATTAGGAGTAATGATTTCCTCTGGGACCACAGGTTGTGAATTAGTCTGGTGGTGGTGGCTCATGACTCACAATTCCCCTCCCAGTGAGAGGGGGTTCAGGGTTCACTTCCAAATGGGGCCACCGCTCCCTGATCCTTCTGCCAGCACCCTGAGCCCCACACCTCTCCCCTGCTCCCCCCTCCTCCAGTGTGTCCAAAGACAGAGCCCGTGCCCGGGACCAAGGGGGCACACTTCCCATGCACAGAAGGGGCTTGTCCAAGGCCGGTGGCCGCAGCTGGATATGCCTCCCTCTGTTGGTGGTGGGTCCTTTGTCTAGGGGACAGTGGGAGTGGCAGGTCACAGTCACGTCTATTTCTTCTCTCTGGGTAGCAGAGAAAGTCCCTGGTAAAGGAGTTTCCCAGCAGCTAAAACTAACTAGGTGCTGCCAGCTGGAAGATCATGAAAGTTAAAACTGTCCCTCTATCTTCAATGATGGGTACAGTGATGATAACCGTCAGGATTTAGCCCCGGTGAGAGTTTCAAGCAAAACAAGCATGCTCCTTAACCCCAGAGAGAAGCAGACTCTGCATTCGGGAGAGAGAAAGCAGAATCCCTAGCAGGCTCTGCGAGCAGGAGCAAGTCAGGCGGCCTCGCTGCCGTGTCTTCAGGTATAAAAGGAGCGATCATCAGAGCTGGCCCTTGAGGCCCCTGGAATGTCCCTTCCACTCTGTGTGGATTATAAATACAGTCAGTTCTGAGAATAAAGTGGACATGGAGGTTTTCTCTGCTCAGTAGACAAGCTGCCAAAATGTGAGCGATAAGACAGGAAAGGACAGGAGTCCCCTCCAGACACTAATAAATGTTGGTCCCAGAGGTGACAAATGATGGCAGGACTTCAGCCGGTGGCCTCTAGACCAGCGGAAGCGGCAGCTCCTGCGGAGCCCAGCCAGGCCTCTGGCACTGGAGCCGACAGCGCACCCCTAAGTGTGAGATGCCACTGGCACAGGGATCACATGGAACGTCCCCTCTGGTGCTTGGGCAGCCCTGGGGGAGGCAGCTGAGACTACAGAGGTTGGCACATCATCCCTCTAGGTATTTTTCATGCATCTGCGGCATGTGGCTCTGAGAATCGGAGGGTGAGCGAGGTGGTACCACTCACGGGCGCTGGCGGTGTAGAATAGCCACAGACAAGCAACACGGGCGATTGTGGTGCAGCATGGACAGGGCTTCTAAGGGGGTCAGCAGAGCCTCCCACCACATGGTGAAGGGGCTGGCCACCCGGGGTGGGTGGTGGACGATGGCACTCTGGGTAGAGGCCAACGCACATGGCAAGGCCCGGGCTGGTGGGTGGCAGCTCTTGGCGCGCAGCACAGGCTGGCTGAATGTACATGGCAGTATGGTGTGAGGGGGGGCTGGAGAGTATGAAGCATATGACCAGGCCAGGGCCTTTGGACCTGATCCTGCATCCGGGGAGAGCCCGTCCCTCGTGCCTGCACACACTTGACCAGTGTTCGACAAGCTCCTACTTGTGTGCCAGGATCAGGAAAGTCTTGGTAGTGAACTAGGCCTGCCTGTGTGAAACTCCATAGCTGTGTGTTTGAGGGAAGGGGGCGGAGGGGACAGGACAGGAGATGAGCAGTAAACAAGATCATTGAATAAATCTGTGCTCTGGTAAAAGGTGTAAGTGCTGTGGCAAGGGGCAAGAAGAAAGCAAGGGGCCCAGGGCTGCTGGCGACAACTGCTGGTCACAGCTGTGAGCAGAGTGGTCAGGGGCCAGACTGAGGAGGGGACATTTCCACAAGCTCTTAAGGAAGTGAGGGAGGAGCCAGGGACAGGTCTAGAGCCGTGGGCTGACACTGTCAGGTCTGCTCTTCGGCTGTGACGTGGAGGGTGTGTTGGGAGGGAGGAGCGGAAGCAAGGAGACTGGTGAAGATGCTGTTGAATTCAGGCAAGCCACAGACCAGGTGTCAGGTGATGGCAGCGTGGATGGCAGGAGAGTGGGTGACTAGAGGTGACAGAAGGGCAGGACTGGGCCTTCAAGCGGGAAGAGGGGTTAGCTAGTCCCCTCTATCCTGCTTCTGGCCCTGGCACTAAGCAAGCAGTGAACCTCTCCTTTGAGTCAAGAGACAGGTTTCAGGTGGCCACTGAAGGGGGACTGGATCCACAAAATGTGGTAGGGCCACATGGTGGGCTATCATGCAGACTTCCCCCGGGAGAGATTTGGGCACAGGCTACAGCGTGGGTGAGAGCACCTAAGATCCAGTACCGCAGGATTCCTCGTGGGGTGCCCACAGCTGTCAAGGTGCTTGAGAAGGAACTCAGAGGCAGCTTGTGGGGCTGAGGAGCAGAGTGCTAGCTAACGTTTAATAGGTGCAGAGTTTCTGTATGGGATGATGAGAAAGTTCTGGAATGGATGGTGGTGATGGTTGTACAACCTTGTGAATATACTTAATAGAACCAAACTGTGCCTCCCAAATGGTAAATTTTATGTTATTTACATTTTACAAAAATGTAATTCCTTCAAAGTAATTTACCCAAAGTCACACAACTAGCAAGCCCAGCCCAGTCAGTCGCAGCAAGGGTCCTTAGGCAGCCTTGCCTTGATCTTTCTCTGCCTCCAGGCTATGCTTTCTAGCCTGTTCTAGCCTGTTCTAGACTGTTCTAGACTGGCTTGGATCACGTGGTAAGCTTACTTTGCACTCTGGGCCTATTTTTCCTCACCTATAAGGGGGAGACACTACTTCACAGAGGCGTTCACACATGTCACATGTCTCACATGACATTAGCGTTACTCATTATTTTTACATATTAGCTATTACTCCTGTGTTGGCAATTATTGCTACTCTTCTGTCAGAGCCCTGTGGCATTGGTAAAGCAGCAGGACCAGGCTGGACTTCGCCTCCAGCATGTGGGAGATGCGAGACATTGGGCAAGTAACCTGCCTGAGCCTCAGTCTCTACCTACAAAGAGGGCAGACCCTTCCCATCCGTCAGGCTGGAGGGCAAGATGAAATGTCCTCAGGACCCCCAGTACAGGGCCTCTTGCCAGTCTCTGGAAAATAATAGCTGTTGGCGTGTGGGCACAAGATCACAATTATGCAAGGAAAAGCTCAACATGGTGTTATGGCAAGTAAATGTGTAATAACATCAGCGCCTCCTTCCTGGCAGTTGAGGTATTTGCGGAGGCCAGAAGTCCCACCTTTGTGCTGACTTCTGCAACATGTCCTTTGCTTTACAAAGGGGACCTGTTCAGCCAAGTCTGCGTCACATTTACTGGGCTCTGCCTGCCTGCCTCTCCTCCCCCACGGCTGCTGCTAGAGAGTGAGTGATGAATCAGACCAGGGCCTTGTCCACAGAGAGTGAGAGTGACCCAACAAGAATTAAGGATGTCACAGCAAACTGCCATGGGAGTTGGAAGCCTGCCTTTCTCCTGAGCCCAACTACCCCTCTCCTGGGTATTGACCAGAGGAACATGAAAACACTAATTCCAAGACCCCCATGGTCATCGCGGCACGATTCACAATAGCCAGGAGCTGTAAACAATCTAAGTTCCCATCGACAGATGTGTGGATACAGATGTGGTCTGTGCACAATGGAATACTACTCAGCTGTTAAAAAGGGCAAGTTGTTTCAACAAGAAGACAACATGGATGGGCCTAGACGGTACAGTGCTAAGTGAAACAAACCAGACAGAGAAAGGCAGGCAGTATGATTTCACTCACATGTAGAAGAGAACCAAAACAAATGAACAGATGAAACAAACTCTTAGACTGAAAACACAATGGTGCTTACCAGAAGGGAAGAGGGAAGAGGGTGGGGAAACCTGGCCAAAGGGTTAGCTGTACGGTGAATGACGGAAACAACTTTTGGTGGTGAACGTGATGTAGTATATACTGGTGTTCATTTATAATGGGGCACACCCGAAACCTGTATAATGTTAAGATAAGCCAATGCTACTTCAATTAAAATGTTTTTAAAGGGAATGAAACCCCAAGTACCAGGAAACTTTAGAAAAGTCACTTCTAATCTCCAGAGCTCAGGCCTTGTCTACATACAGAAATGAGGGCATTATGACCCAAGACAGAACTGGCCAGACTCTGAGACTTGAAGCCATTTCCTTTCCAAATATGTTGATCCTTTTGCCACATCACTGCCTCTGGGAGCAGTGTGCAGGACCCAGGAGGTCCAGGGGAAGTTGGGCCAGTGTCATTGCCTTCTCTGCTATATGGACCTCTCCTTGGGAGCCTAACAGTCCCATCAGGATGGGCTTGACCCCAGGGCTTGACCCGCAGCAGCAGACTGGTAAGGAAGGAGAGGATGCGGCGGGAGGAGGGGGGAGCTGCTGAGCACGGGACTGGAGACTGGAATAGGCACTGGGGCGTCCCTTCTACAGCAGAGAACTCCAGGCTGTGTGGGAACCGGGCAGGGCTGACTCCAGACCCCCACCGAGGGCCGCTGCTTCCTGGTACCCTTGCCAGCTGCTCTGGTTTGGAGAAGCCTGTCCCCAGAAGACAGACATATTCCAGGCCTGCTCTGCCTTCCCCAGGGGCAGGAGCCCCTCTCCTCGGCTGCCAGCCCTCCCCTACCCAGTGAGGAGGGGGTAGAAGACAGATTTTATGCGTCTGCTCTCAAGGAGCTCTGTGCTTACAGGATCTTGAGGAGTCTGCGTCTCTGACCCAAGTTTCCCCTTCGCCGGTGGGGCCCAGGGAAAGAGTATTGCACAGTGCTAATCTCAAGTCTGCCTTCTGGCCTTCTCTCCATCTCATGCCAAAGCACGGTCTGTTCATTTCACATGGGACGCTGCACCGTGCTTTCTTATCTCACACCGGAATTGAGTCCAATCCAGCAAAGCTGTGTTCAGGTCCTGGGGATCATTGATATGTGTGCTGGCATCGCGTGTCGCAGGCACATTCTCGGTAGCCAACCCAAGTCGATTAACGTGGGGAAAAATCGCAAGTTATCATTCACCACGGCTGCCATCCATATGCATGAGGCCCAGCGACTTGACTCCCATGCGGAAGTGTCACCTTTAGAGGGGCCCGTTTCAGAGCGGCCCCTCCCCCACCCACACCCCCCAACACTGCCCTGGGAGCCAGTGTTACTGCAGCCCTGCAGCAGCTCAGGAAACCGCTCGGGCTGCCCACATGCCATCTATGTGCCTAAAGAGTTTGATGGGCTGCTGCCACTTAAGAAATCGGTCACATTTAGAAATATTCAGCTTCAGTGAACATGTCGTGCCTGTGTATCGAAAAAACATACTATTATCTCTAGAGCTTGCCTGAAACAACACGTTTGTTCTGAAACAGATGTTTTGTGAAACCCACCGTGACAGGCTCATCAGAGCTGGAGAGGGGCCAGCGCTTCCTTACAGGTGCCCAAGGACACGGGCGTCTCCGCCAGCTCCCCCACAGCCCCGTACCTGGGCCCAGAGGAGGCCCTCCCCACGCTCTGCCTTCTGGCTTGCGGGTCCTGAAGTTAAACATTTTACAAGCCTGATACTGCAGACAGACTTCGCCGGCCAGGCCTGCCCAAGGGGGGCGTTTCCACCATGATGGCTCAGAACATGTGAGTTGGGTTTAAGCTGACATTTATTGAGGGCCAGCCCGGTGCCAGGCTCTATTCGAGTTGCCTTATCTCACAGTGACCCTCAGAGGTTGCCCATTTCAGATCAGAGATGAAGCAACAGACCTGAGCCAGCTTCCTAACAGCCACCATGCCAGGGTACCACGAACTCGATGGCTGAAAACAGCTGAGCCTGGCCTCTTGCAGTTCTGCTGTCAGACACCTGAAGCATGGTGTCAGCAGGCCCTCACTGCCCCCCGAGACTCTAGAGGAGTCCCTTCTTGCTCCTTCCCAGTTTGGAGGCTCCCAGCATTTCTTGGATTGTGACCACATGGCTCTCTGTCTTCACGTGGCCTCTCTGCGTGTGCGACTGTGTCAGGTATTTGCCTTTCTATGGATTCCTATCTCTGGATGACGTCCGTCCCTTCAATCCAGGATGAGCTGGTCTCAAGATCCGTAACTGGATTGCATCTGCAAAGACCTTTTTCCAAATAAGGTCACATAGACAAGTTCCAGGGATTAGGGCCACCATTCAGCCCCTCTAGGCCTCTAGCGCCCTCTAGTGTTTCCCTCAGGTCACACAGCGAGAAAGGGGCCAGGGGCCAGGAGACCGCAGCGTGGCAGCTGAGAGTGTCCACTCTCTGGGTCCTCACTCCTTAGGTGCTATTAGGCCACCGTCGTGCTGAGACATGAACACGTTGGGCAGGGGCCCCAAAAACCCCTTGGCTGGTGGGCAGGCACTTCCTTTGCGTGCTGGCTCTGAGTGAGATCTCTTGAGTCAAAATGACCCATGAGCGTGGGCAAATTCTGTCTCTGCTTCTGTGTCCTGTAGGGGGGACATCTCCTATGGCCAATGGAGACCATGTTAAGAATAATAACGGTCTCAGAGGACTGGGGTGAACTCCAAAGGAGAGCATGTGCTTAGTACGCAGGCGTGAAGTCAGCCGGCACCGGGTGCCGTGACCCACAGCCTCAGCAGCCGACTGCTATGCTCGCCGCTTCCACCTGCTAGGCAGCCCCCCGAATATTTGAATCAGAGGCTCTGGATGGAAAAAGGACAGCAGGTGTGTTGGGGGGGGACTTCTGTACAAGTGTGCCCAGAATCCAGGGTGAGGAAATGGGAGAAGCCAAAGCTGACTTCAGGATTTTGAGCTTGGCTCACTGGGATACTGAAGTTGCCAAGAACAATGTGGAAATGGCAAGAAGTAGGTTTGTGGGGGGCTGGGGTGCAAATTGTACTCAACTCGGAGGCTAGCAGGGCACCTGAGTGGATTTGACCAGCAGGTGGTGGACTTAGAAAGGTGACTTTTAAAAGTGGGAGAGGATGGAACTGAGCTTGTGCTGCCTCATGTGCTGCCCCAGGCCCAGCCTTTTAGGGGCAGAGAACAAACTGGAAAAGAGTAAATAAGAGGCAGTGCTGGCCCTCATTGACTTGCAGTCACAGCGCTCAGTTTTTGTGACTGTACAATGGCCACACTTGCCTTCCCGAGCTTTTGCTCAGGTTGCTCCGAGATTGTGCGCTGAGCCCCTGCTGGAGGCGGCAGCCTCAGTTCCCCAAGTGGCGAGCTGGGCAGCAGTGCCCTCGTCTCGGCTAAGGAGTTAGTGATGCCCCTTCACCAGGTTGCAGCTGGCCTTTTGGGTGGGCTTTAAATCTATTCCTGATCGCCCAGGGAGCTATATAATAAAAACTGGGACTGGTGCGCTCCTGGCACGGGGTGTGCTTCTGCTAATGGTTTTTATCACATCAGGTGAGTGTCCTCTCATGAACATCCCTGAGGCTCCTGCAGTGCTGCCCTCATCCCTCCACCACCTCCCACACCCTGCTGCTCCCCTCTCCTGGGTGTGTGTTACACAGGATAGGGTAGGTCCGTTGGTGTCGCCATGACAACCAAAGAGTTTGCTGACTTAGTAGGGAAACTAAACAACAAACATTGTTTTCTTTCTTAGGATTGGGGGGAGAGTACCCACACATTTCAGTTGGCATGGAAACCTTATACCCTCACCGGGTGAGCTGGTCAAGTGGGGATATTAATTTATTTGAATGGGTGTTTGGAGAAGCCAGTATGGAAGAGGAAAGTGGCCGGACACAGAGGTTCTGATCAGTTTCACAATGAGCTGCTTCCCTCCGGGAAGGCGGCCTGTGTGTCTGTGCATCTCCAGACCTCTAGGGTGCAACATGTGGTACTCACGAAAGCCCTATGGCCTGGTATTATCTTCACCACTTTAGCGAACAAGGAAACTGATGCTCAGAGAGGTTAAGCACACCTCCCTCCCCGGCCCTCCAGGCCACACAGTGTGGCAGTCAAAGCCCAGGCCTGCTTAATGCAGACTCCCTGCAATTCTTGCCACTCTGCTGCCCTGCCTTAACCTTGCACTTGAACTCATGCAATCTTTCCAGGATCCCTAGAGTCATCGGGAAAACATCATCTACCAAAAAAATGTACCATGATAACTAAACCTTTAGTACTTCCGTGAGCTACACTGCTGCAAACTGTCTGGATGTCTGCTTAGGGAATTGCACAGTGACAAGAGAAATTAAATACTTTAATGGATTTTGACAACAACTCTATGTTAGGGGAATTCAAATTGCAGAAAGAAAAAGTCAGTCTTCCTCTCCGGACTTGATTGCTAATATGCATGCCTAATTTATTAGCCACCTTTTTTTTTTTTTTTTTTTTTTTGCTTAAGCTAATTTTGTGAGGACGGAAGTTCTTGGCATGAAAGGATGGTGTGGGTTGGAGAAGGGAACAAAATCCCTGCTGATCCATGCCCTGGACTCTTGAGGGGGGCATTCCTATGCTTGTGTTGGATGAGTGAGAACAGCTTCCATCTCCTTCACATTCACCGCACCGCAGCGGGGTGCTAGCCTTTGACATCTCTGTGAGGTGGATTCTCCTGTCCAGCTCCAGCAGACCTCTTCTCTCCATGCAGAAGAGACCAGGCTAGGGTGACAGCGGGACTCCCCAAGGCTGCACAGTGGTTAGTAAGGAGTGGAACCAGGATGACAGTTATTCACATGGCCAGGAATGATCATTGCAGAATTAATACTCTAAAAAGTGACTTTATAGAACCTGAAGCTGGAAAGGACACCCAGAAGTCACACTGCCTGTTTTCTTGCCTTCAGGAAAAATGACACCAAATTCTTCGTGTTATTTGTCTTAAAGGATACTTTCTGACACAGTCATTTTTCTGCTTTTTTTTTTTTTTTTGGACATCATTTAGACGTCAAGTACTGTGAGGGTGGGAAAGGGAAGAGCCATATCTCTGCTTAGAAATGGGGTGATTGAACAGGAGAGGTGCAAATGAAGTGTATGGGAAATATATTGTTTCTGGGTGGGGGCGCTTAGGGAGGCTTGGGCGCACTGGCATTTGTAGTGAGTGTTGATGCCTGGGGAGTATTTGCACCCAGCTGTTGGTGCAAGGGTGGGTGAGCTGGCCTCAGGCCACCAGGTGCAGGGGCCTGCCTCAGCCCCCCGGGCCACGGGGGTGTTGGAGTCATCTCCGGTGTGAAGGAGATAGACCAGGAAGACTGTGTCAGGCAGGAAGCAGGTCAAGGACCATCACCAATGAGAGTCAGAAAACCAGACAATGGGAAAACCCAGGCGGATGCATGGGCACAGAAGCCAGGAAATGAGTTTCAGAAAGAGAGGGGGTGTTAGAGGCTGAGCTGGAGAAAGAGCAAGAAGGTCAGTAGCAATTAGGAGATGCCTGGTGTGTGTTTGGAGAGGCGGAAGCAGAAAGCAGTGTGCTCATCCTGAGGTCAGGCCGACCCTGGACGAGGACGGGCTTTCTCCAGGTCCCTCTAGGCCCGTAGGCGGGGCGAGGACTCTGATTGTTGTCTCCTAGCGGAGAGGCAGCAGAGCAACCCCTTGATGCTGCCTAACCTCGCCTGAAGCCCAGAAGAACAAACCCAGACTCCCAGCCCATATGCTGGTGACCTCGAGGACTCTGTTTGCCTGAGCTTGGCTTTGTTTGATAAACAATAGCAGCTAACAGCTTGCTTACTGCATACCAGGTGTGGCACTGGGTGCTCTAGACAATTATTAGCCCCTGTGATTCTTAGAATAATGCTGTGACACAGGTACACTATATCCCCACTATACAGATGAAGACACCAAGGCGCGAGCAGGTTAAGACTTTTCCACGGTCACCAGCTAGATGGGGACAAGGCCAGGACTCCCACCAGGTCTCTGGCTCTGGAGTATATGTGAGTGTCTCCATCTGGAAGTCTCATTTCAACTTCATTGGGATATTGATGTGTGGGTGAGCTCCTGGCCCACAGCGGGGCTAACTCCTTGTCAAATACCAAGGCAAAGTCAGGCTATCCTTGCTTGAGAAAGGTCTGTGGGGTCAGCCCCCCAAGGCCTCACTCACATTAGTGAAAATCCCATACGGAATGGCTCACAGGAGATTGCCCTGCAAGCTGGGATGTTGATGCCAAGAGTCCCCGGGGCAGTGTTGAGGGAACATGGTTTTGTATCCAACACTGGGACTACAGGGACTGGCCTGCGGGCTACAACAGCACCGTGGGTGTGGGGGAGAGTCGCAGAGGCAAATGAGTGACTAGTGAAACTCAAAAAGTAAATGGATTTCATGGGAAATCTGAGCAGGAAGGCGATCTGACCTGGGATATGGCCACTGAGTTCCTGGATGAGGTTTTACTGGGCACACAGTACACAAGAGAGAATTAGGATTATCATAAAAATGAGCTGGGTTGCATGAAATTAAGTGCCAACGAGAATTACAGCCTAGGCAAAGGATAGCTTCTACACATGGCTTCCCCCACTTACTGTCTGTATTCACACAGCCCTATACTTTGGCGCAGAACTGTGTTTAAACACTAAAATGCTTTGTGTTACAGATAGGCGCTGAGTGTGTAATTAAGAGGATCCCTTCATTAGCAGAACCGTACAATGAAAGCTCAAGTTGGCCTTTTCTGCTAATTTTGGAGGTGGTAAAACAGAGGCTAATACAATCACTGATTACAGTTGTCACGCAGGCACTGCCTGCAGGAAATCTTTGTTCTCCCCAAGTATAGACAGGATCTTCCAGTGACTGGGAGAGGAAAAGAGGAAGATTCAAGAGATTCATTCTGGCAACCAGAAAGGAGGGTGTGGCACATGGGAGTGAAGAGCGTGGCCCCCAAGACAATTCCAGTCCCAACCCATCACTCGGGCAGCTCAACCTCTCCAAGCACCAGTATCCTCAGAGGTGAACCCGAGTTCATACTGCGTCTGATCAATTGGCCGTTGCGAGATAGTAATAGAAATACTTCCCCAGACTAAGTTCATCATTAGATGCTTTGACCACCTACTGGGTGCCAGAGCTGTGTTGGGACTGTAGGTACAGTTGTGACCCAGTGGTGACAGAGCTTGCCCTCCCAGGATGTCAGTCCGTTGACAGAAACAGGCGACCGACCCAGAGCTGCACTGAACACCACTTAGGTGTGACTGGGGGGACTGCTGGGGAGGAAATCTAGGGCATATGTGGGCTTGGCGTGTGCGGGACAGAGATTGAGTGCTCCATAAATACCATGAGGATGGCTTGCAAATTCTGGAAGGTTAAGAGGGAAAGAATACCTCCAAAAGTTGTGGAAAGCT
The DNA here is from genome assembly GCF_014898055.3 of Talpa occidentalis. NCBI lineage: Eukaryota > Metazoa > Chordata > Mammalia > Eulipotyphla > Talpidae > Talpa > Talpa occidentalis. Next base: position 39,779,443 of record NW_023605083.1, on the reverse strand, counting down.
TTTTGGAAAAGGGGCTGCAGAATGTCAGGTGTGAAGGCTGAGTTCTCCAGGTGGGAAGGAGCATTTCCAGGGGGAAGGAGGACGGTGGCAGGAGACGCCCCGCAGGTGAGGCAGTCCCCGGAGCTCCCTCAGGCGGGGCCTATCCTCCGTGCCTGGGGCAGCCGGGGTGGCAAGGCTTAGCGTTTGGAAAACCTTCCTCCAGGTTCCAGGAAAAAATTAAGAGCCAGCCCAACCGTCCAGAGAAACATGCTTAGAGGGTCTAAGGGGACTCAAAGCCCTCTGAGCCAAGAGAATGCTCCTTCCTGCCTGCGCGGTGGCCGGAAGTCTGAAGCTTGTCATTCAGAATCGGAATCTCGGCCACTCTGGTGTTTCAGCTGAATCGTGGCATCGTGTTTTGTTGTCATTGTTGTTTTGTCTTTGTTTTGTTTTAAAGCTCTGGCTAGGCAGTCAGGAGACCCAGGCCAGCCTCTGCCACCGGCTTGCCCTCGATACTTCACCCCTGACAAGTCCATTTGCCTCACCTTTCCTGATACATGTCAAAAGGAAAAGAAATGGCTGCTTGTGCCCCTGCTAGCTCCAAAGTTTAGCTCTTTATGTGGCGAGCATGGTCGTCTGGTGCCACTTGTGACATCCACAAACCCCAGCAGAGAAGCACCACAGCAGACAAGCTGCTGCCCCTCCAGGGAGGCTCCAGCCAATGAGACGGAGCTGGGGCTTGTCTGGGCTGGATCCAGAGGCCTACAGAGACCCTGGCAGCCTGCAGCGAGGTCCCCAGGAGGCCGAGGGCAGTCGGAGGACCCAGCAGGCAGCCCAGGGTGGGCTGAAGGCAAATGAGTGGTCAAGGAAACCTCATGTTCTCCCAAGTTTCCAGAAGGGCCTGCTCTCTCCCATGGAGGTTGGTGAAGCCCCTCCAGATGTTGGCACATGTGCGCTGAAGACAGCGATGATAATCGAAGCGCCTGACAGGTATTGAGGCACTGTGTTAAGCACCCTGCATCTGGTTGCTCTGCAGCCCCCCCAGTCCTATTGGTTAGTCTCATTTTATATGAGAGGAAACCGAAACACTGAGGTCACAGGGCTTGCCTGAGGTCGCACAGCTCAGGAGGAGAGCTAAGGTCCAGGTGGTGTCTTGAGGCTCTCCCAGAACCCACGCCCTGGACCACCAGGCTGGAGCCCCAGCGGGGCGGAGCCGCCAGCAGCACCCTGGCCCTGGAGTGACAGGAGGTTTAAGGATTCTCACAGCCTGAGGCGCGGGTCAGAGACAGCAAGAGGGACAATGGCGGAGAGACTCGCTCTGCGAGGAGGGGCAGGGGCGGAGTGCCTGCTAGAAAAGGAGCGAACTGGGAGGTCTTTGAAAAATGAGCTGTTCCCTCAACCGGGAAATGAGAGGGCTGGGCCCGGTGACCCGGTAAGCTCCCTCCAGCTCTGGGGCTGAAGGAACAGGGGCCTGGAGTAAGTCCTCGTGTTCATCCTTTTGTTAATGCGCCACTTGGCCCGGCAGGAAGATGCTCCTCCGGCCACCCAGGCCTGCTGGCTCCTGGAATTCAGCCCCAGCCAGGGCCAGAGACCAAGTCTGTTGTTGTCACCACTGGGGCTGTCATTAATTCAAACATGTGACAGACACGGTGCAGATGTCTGAGAGTGTGGGAGCCCGTAACTATAAAATACTATTGATTTATTGGGCAATCAAAACAGAGCAGCCCCGTTCAGGTCCAGAGAAGAGCTGGTCACTCCCAGCTGGTCACTTCCAGGTCGGTTACGAGCCCCCCAAGCAGATTCATCTGGATGACTTGTAGGGGGGAAGCTGTGCTTTGGGTCCTACACAGTGACTTGTAGGCTAGGTGCCCCGCCCCCCAGCCACATCCCTTGTGGCCACACCTCACCCCATCCGGTGAGACTTCTCTCCGTGCAGGAGAGGAGAGATCAGCTGCCCAGCTGGACTGGGTTGCAGCATGATGGAGGGGAGGGCGCCTGGGCTTGAACTCACACAGACCTGGGTTCAAATCCTCGCTCAGACATTTGATAGCTAGCTGAGTGCCATCTGAAAAGCAGGTTCACCTCTCTGAGGCTCATTTTTCACATCAGTGAGACAGGGACACGGATCAAACTAATTCGCAGGACTCCTGCAGGGCCAGAGGAGATGTTCCAAGTGCCGCGCCGGCTCTCCATGCTCCGTGCCTGGGGTGTGGGGGCGGCGAGGGCAGGGGTTAGGAGCCAGGGTTGTTCCGCCTGCTGGTTTCTGGCCTGGATCTTCGGTGTTTTAGCTGGTGTCCTTGTACCTTGGCTCCTTCATCATAAAATGGGGATTGTAATAACGCCTTCTTCCTGGGATGTGATCAAGATTATATTTCTAAGATGTGCAGTATTCCTGGCACATAGTAAGTGCTACCAATATCATTGCTGTGTTTGTTGCTGTCAATATTTCAACTTGCTATGGAAGACAGAGGAGTGGGGAGGAAGTGGCCAGGTGAGTGTGGAACACGGCATGAACGGGGCGGGATACACCCAGCGTGGGCAGAAGTCTTACAGGGACTGGCATGCCAGGAGACGGTCCCTCATTAAGTCCTTTTCCTCTTCAATTTGGAAACTCATGCCTCACCCGTTTTGTAGTCTATCGCTTTCCCTTCGAATAGCGCAGCATCGCCATCAAGCAAATGAGGCCTCTGTGATGGCAGGGATTTATCAAGTGACGGCGCCGGGCTACGTGGTAGTTATGTTTATTTTTAGTGGCTTCAGTCTCCAACTCTTTAAATTAGCTGCTAGGCTAATTTAAGGGACTTCTTTGGTGCACGGTTAGCAGTTTCTTCAGGAACGCCAACGTGCATTGAAATCCCCATGGAAATGATGGGCTCTGGGCCCAACAGCAAAGAAAGTGTCCTGCTGGCCTCCCTTTGCCAGGGTGGCCCTTCTGCCCACCAGACACTCCTGCCAAGCCACAGGATTTCCCAAGCCTGCCCCCCTGCTCAGAGTTTCTGAGTCTGTAATCTCGGGTAGGGCCAAGAAGCTGCATTTCTACCATGTTCTTAGGTGATGCTGCTGCCCCGACCCAGGGACCACACCTGGGGAATCAGTGACTCCAGTAGCCCCCTACCCACATCCACTCCCCCTCGGGTCAGGACAGCGGCTGCCGTTCAAATTGTTCATCTTGGCCACACTTCTGATTTTGTACCTCCTGTCCCCCAAATCCACTGCATTCTTTGCATTGCCCACACCACCAAATCCAAGCACTCTTGTCAGATGTTCACGATCCTGCAAGACCACCCTGATTGTCATTCCAACTGGTCCCTTCCACGCATGCTACTGAGATCAGAACCCGAGCCGCGGGTGGGTGGCAGGTCCTAGGTCTGGGTGCTCACCTGGCCACTTACGCCTCGCTCGGCCATTTTCATGGGTGGGCCTTGTGCACCCCCACTTGGTCACTTGCTTCTGGGTGGCAGGGGCTGTGTGTGCCTCCGTGTATCCTGGGACTAGTAGGTAAGTGCTTGGGAATTAGTCATGAATGAATAAATGATTGAAAAGATGCTCAACTAAAAGGGAAAATTATTTCTCATAGAGAACCAAGCACCTTTGCTGGAACTGGAACTTGACCTCGCTTTTCCTATTTTGCTCATTTCTGGGAACATAGACAGTTAATACATAAGAAAAGTCTTTGGCTTAATTAGAATCAAATTAGCACTTGAATGATAGCGTGAATGACGCACGCATGTGTAAGGGACAGCCCTGGATATAAATTCTGATTCCATTATTGCTCTATAATGTTGGGTGAGAGTTCAGATTCTCCTAGCCTCAGTTTCCTATTCTGTAAATATCTACCCACCTCAGATATGAGATAACGTAGGTAAGTTACTTAACACCATGCGTGACGTTTAGCGACCCTCCCATAAATTGTGGTGATTTTTAATAGTTAGGCTTTCCAGGCAGAATAGAGAGAGGAGATTTTTCACAAGAGTTTTAGTGAAAAAGAACTTCATTTTATTTGAAAGGCCATAACAGATAAAAGCATTCCAGGATTCTTTCCTCTACACTAATGAATCAAGGATATACCAAATTCAATAAAAAAAAAAAAATGACCCCAAAGAACTAGTAAACTTGATTTATATTTTCTTTACCAGTCACTCTTATTTCAGAAGCCTGACATTTCCATTAAAATGCCATTAAGTAAAACAGAATTTTACAGTATTTGTGATAGCTTGGGTCTCAATGTGATAATTGAGATGATCTCCAGCAAGGATATCATTTCTCATTGTTTTATTCCCTCTCCTATATCAGCTATATCTTGACTGCCATCTTCCAGTTGACTAAAGACCACTTCCCCAAATTGGTGGTTGGGGTCCATGAAAATGATAACTGTGGCTCTGAAGGCCCTTTCAGGGGTGGGTGGGACACAGCCTCTGAGCATTGTGGGGAAGCCCTCTCCAACCCGAGAGGTCCCCTGGAGACGGCCAGGTCCCCGTCACCAGGACCCCCCAGCCAAAGCCACCAGCTGGACCATTTGCTTATAAAATGACTCACTGTTGCTAATGTCTCTCTCTACTTGAGTTTCAATTCCTTCCATGAAATGATCGCACTGTGAAAATGTTGTGAGTAGAGAGGGTAAGGGTTACGCGACGTCAGGGATGGCCTAAATGCCACAGAATTGTACCCTTTAAAATGGCTAAGATGGTGAATTTTATGGCAGGTATATTAAACCACAGCTTTAAAATCCAGATGATGTCATTGAGCAGAACCGTCTCCAAGGCGGCTTCTCACTATGATGTGGCGTGTTTCTGATGGGGGAGCACATCACTTAGGGGACTAATCACCAGACTCGACAGGCCGTGTAGACTCCTAGTATCTAAATGAGGAGGGATAGTTAATTAAATTGTGGTTCAGGCATATTATGGAATATGTCCGTGAGAAATTGCGCTTGTGAAGACATTTATGCCGTGGGAAGATACTTGTGGTACCATGTAAAGTGTAAGAAGCAGAAATTAAGTCCATGTAGTGTGATCCCAACTATATAAATATAGATAAGAAATCAAAATGGTAATAGTGTTCATTCCCGAGTTGTGGGATTATGGGTGATTTTGATTCTTCTTTACATTTCTCAAAATGTCTATGAAGAGCACTGTAATGGGCAGTCTATGATCTGAGCAGGCGGGTGAAGGAGAAGAGAGTCCTGGAGCCCTTGGTGGCTTTTCAGGCTTTTATTGGGATTTACCAGGTACACGGCAGGCAGGGGGGCTGGGGGGCCGGGAGGCTGGCAGGCCTCCCAGCCCCCAGCAAGTCTTTACTCTTTCTGGGCTCTCCGGCCTTCTCGCATGGCCTCTGCTTTTCTGCTGTTCCGTTCTTTCGTTCTCTTTGCTTCTCTTTCGGTTTCCTTCATTCTCTTCTGCTCTCTGCTCTACAAGGTCCCCATGACACCGCCCTTATAAGCCCAGTCTTAGCCCAGGTGAATCCCATCTGCCCGCACCCCACTCCAGGTGCCCGCGGTCAGGCATGCATGCAGGACCGCAAGGATCCATCATCAATGCTAATGGCGGGAGGCCAGAAAAGCCTGATATCATTTACAAGCACACATTACTATTCTAACCTAAAACCACTATTTAAAACAAAAAATAAATAACGGTACCTCCAATGTCGGAACCCCCAAAGTGAATCATGACGTGCTTTAGAATAATGGGGTGGTGATGCTGCCCCCTCAGCAGTGTATTTCAGTAAATCCACCTGGTCTGCTCCCCACTCTGTCTCTGGGGAATCCTCTCACTTCCTGCACCTCTGGCCTACACCCCAGTTCTTCTATGCAAAAAAAAAATAAATAAATAACATTGCATTAAAAGAAAAAGAACGGAGTGGCAACAGGGAAGGGCCCCATGAGAACTGTGCGTGACTCCAGTTCAGCCAGAGCAAAGAGGGGGTTTCAGCTTGGTGAGCCTCGTTTCTCCGTCGGGACCGCGTGAACATGCTCCGCTGACTGGAGGCCACTTTCGTTGTCGTGAGTGTGTTCAAACTGTACATTTCCAAATCCTCCCTTTAACAAAACCTTATGAGTGCTCATAGAGCCCGTGATTGCCACTTGCCAGCCACTTAAGAGCTAATTTCCAGAACAGCACTCCTGCCCCCTCCTCTTTCTTCCTGTCACCTTAATGGGAAAACATTTCATGTCATCTGAAAAGTTGCCACCTGACTTTTATTTACTGACTTTAGTGCAAGGAGCTGGTGAGGAAACCAGCTTAGGTGAAGGACAGTTTGCGCCCTCCCCCACTCCCCCCAAGAATGTTCTCTCCTCCAGGGGAAATGGCCTCTCCCCTTGGGAGGAGGGGCCAGAAGCACCCACACTGTTGACTCTAGAGGGGCTTTCTCTCCGCTGCCCTGGCTCTGCCCCCTGCCTGTCCTTGCTCTGCGACCAGCGTCAGACCCCTGCAGAAGGCACGTGGGCAGGGCCGCCGGGCTCACGGCTTCTCGGCCACACCTCTCCCATTTAAGAGAGCGCATGGCGTCCAGCGCATCATAACCTTGATGTTCTGTTTGTGGCTTATCTTGCTATTATAAGCAAACTTTCACAATTCAGTGAACCCAATGAAACACTTCTTAAGCACCCGACATGGGCTAGGTTGGGTAGAAACAGACTTGAGTAAGACATGGACCTGCCTTCAGTGAACACACAGGGTGAGTGTGGCAGATGCATGAGTGTGACAAGGGGACAGAGACACCCCCCCCCCCCAGGAACAGGAGTGGGGCACGGAGGGTGGTCAAGGAGGCGTCCAAGCTGCTTTTGAACGTGGAGCAGAAGGGTACCAGGCATCCTGGCCCCAGGGAAGGTCTGAAGATTCCAAGATGGCCCAGCTCTGAAGGGGATCCCTGGGCATGAGGCCGCTTACTACAGGAAAGAGTAGACAATGGCCTGGGGGTTGAAGTTAGTACCATGAGAGCAGCTTCGCATTTTCCTGGATCAAATAGCCAATCAGGCAGCCTTAACTGACCCTGGATCACGCCATCAGGGTTTGTCTCAAGAAGGACGCAGTGGTTGGGAAAGCCCCCCCACCCCCGCCCCCGATCAGTCATGGCCAGGACAGGAGTCAGGAAAGCAAGATGAGCTGCAGGAGCAGAGACATGCTGAGTGTGGAAGGGAGCTGAGTTCTGGGAGGGGGAGGAGGGGGGCGGTGGAGGGCAGGGCAGTGGTGGCAGGGAGTGTTCCAGGCCTTGAAGGGAATTGGGTGCCATGGGCAGCGATAGGAAAAGAGGAGATGGAGAAGAAATTGGAAAGGGCCTTGAGAGCCAGAACGAGGAGTCTGGGCTGTGTGGGGTGGGCTCCTGGGAGTCACTAAGGGGGTGTAGCAGGTGGGTGAGTCCATCGGGTTTGCTTTACAGGGGTGATTCTACTGCCAGCGTGGATGAATGTTTGGCTGGGAAAGGCCAGAGGCAGGGTGCCTGAGCTGCAGTCCAGGCAGGAGTTTCCAGGACCCGGGCGGGGAGGGAGAGGAGCTGGTTGGAGAGAACAGCAAGGAGGAAGGGTGGGTGGTGGAGGCAGAAGGCTGGGAGGAGGTGCCTTTATTCCGTTTCCTGCTTGGGTAACTGACAGATGGTGGTGACATTTAAGGAAAGAGGGAACGCAGATTTGGGGTGATAGGAAACGGTCACTTCTATCTGGGATGCCTGTGGGCTTCCCAAAGGGTAAACAGGTGGTAGTGGCTGAAGTGGGTCTGTAGGTGAGACGAACATTCCAAGCTAGAAACGGGGATTTGAGAGTGATTAACCGCTAAGGTTCTGGACTATCAGGATAATTTCGGAATAAAATATCCAGATGAAGAAATCACAACACTATGATCATTTTCTTTGTATATGTTCCAAGTAAGAAAATGGTTAAGCCAGAAAACGTAATCGTGCCTATTCCTCGAAGTGGGTAACTGATGTATCTTTGCAAATTGTTCATCGAACTGTGCTGATAGCTTCTTGCCAGCCCTCGATGAGATTTTTATATTTCCTAATTATTCAATTACCACCCATAAGTAGGAGTTTGAAATCCAATCCAGACTGCTCCATAATAGAGTGCTCTCCCGGCTCACGAGTACAGTAAAGGAAGTTGTCCCAATCGGGAAGTGGGGAGGGTAGGCCAGAAGCTGCATGCGTGTCCAGCCCTGTGGAGTTCCAGGTTCAGCCAGGTGAGCTCAGACAGGTCACTTCTCCGAGGTCAGCCTCTGGTCCCTGGGATCAAACTAGCAATCATCCCACACCTCGGGGTCTAAAATCTAAAGGAATGGAGGGTGGGCAAAGGTTACTCTGTATACTGTGAAACCCGCCCATTGATGGTTCTGTCTTAACTCCTTGTGTGTTTCAGGTCTAAGCAGCTTCAGAAGTCTTTGGCTGAAAAGGACAACCCTTCCAACAGCGAGTTGACCAAGGCCTCAGACGGCAATGCCAACCCCGAAGCCCACTTGCCCTCCATCTGCCTCAAGCAGGTGTTCCCCAAGTACGCAAAACAGTTCAACTACCTGCGCCTGGTAGACAGGATGGCAAATTTGTTCATCCGGTTCCTGGGGATCAAGGGCACAATGAAGCTGGGACCAACAGGCTTCCGGACCTTCATAAGGTCAGTGAGTGCAGCCCCCTCTGACTCAGGGTTTGGGCAGGATCCAGCCCCATGTCTGGCTGGTCCAATCTGCTCCAGGAAGAATCTTTGCTACTGGGGTTGATTGGCCTAGTGGCTGGCACTGGGCCTGGCATGTAGCAGATTCTTGTTTTTTGAATGAATTTGTGAGTGTTATGGATGTGACAGCATTCTTATCTGATGCTTGTGGCTAAGGATCAATTCTGAGGCAACTCAAACGAGGTGCTTGAAAGACAAACAAATAATTACCCCCCCAGAGTCAGACAGACCTTGGCTTTTAAAACCAGGGTCGCATGGAGCTGTGTGCTGTGCCCTTAGGAAGCCACAGCAGAGAAATACAGCACATCTTTCCAAAGTGTCAATTTCAGAAAAGTTAAATAATTCAGTTGATAAATAATTTAACACATTTGTTCTAATATAAAAATAACATGGTTATATTATAGAGTATAATACAAAATTTGCATGAATTTCAAAGATAAAACTTGAGATTAAGAAGTCGTGTTTTGCTGCAGCCTACAAAATAAGTCATCGCCCTTTAACCTCCTGAGATTACTCGTTCTCTTGCCTCTACCCTCCTGGGACCGTGCAGGGGCACCTTCAAGCTGTGTGACCCTTGGCTAAATTAATGACCATCTCTGAACCTCAGTGACCCCATAAAATGGATGCAGATTTACCTGAACCCTAGGATGGTATATTTTTTCTCCACCTCAAGAAATTCTGCCTGCATTCGAAGTTGCTGTTGTTTTGTCATCTCTGGTTTTAATATTTCTTCTTTGCACCTCAAAGTCACACTCTTCACAGTTTTATTCACTAAAGCAAATAATTAGGAGTCTTGAATAAGACCTTTTTTGTCATACACTGTTCTCCAAATGAGTTTTATGCATTCAAACTGTAGCCTCTGCTATTCCTAGAGGGGTGGTAAACAGAAGTTTCTGCAGGAGGGATTTCACCATTTCAGTAAACTCAAAGTAGTACGTGCAGGGCGGTTTTTAGAAGGCTTTTAAGATCAGAGTGTTGTTTGGGGGTTTTTTTGGAAGGGGGAGGGATCCCAGGAGAAAGAGCACAGGAGTCTGGCTTCGGAGCCAAGCACACCACTCAGTAGCTACATGGCTTTAGGCAAATCCCTGTCTTACTCTGAGTCTCATTTCCCTCACCTGTAAAATGGAGATAATCTTTCCTACCTGGGAAGGTTGTTGAGAGGTGGTTTTGTAATACATCAGAAGGCACTTGACTGGCTTCCTGTGAATAGCATCGCGGGCGCGGCAAGGACCCCTGCCCCATGAGGTCTGCTCTGTCTGGACCTGGTGCTGGAGAGGGCCTGTCTGGCTTGGCCTGACAACTCTTCCCGAGCCCCGGTAGCAGCAGGACACCTGGACATGAGTAACGGAGCCCCACCTGTCCTGGGAGGATTCTCAGTCTAACACAGCACACCCGAGCACATCATTCAGCACCATCCTTTGGCAGCCACACAGGGCCATGGCCCAAGGGACCCCCAGGGTTGCTCAGGATGCTGGAAGTATATAGAATGGGGGTGCTCTGTCTTCTGGTGGAATCAGGGCAGGTTCCTGAGAGGAGGCAGAGTCCGTCTGGTATGCAGGGGGGTGGGCCTGTTAGTAAAGGGAGGGAGGCCCAGTCCAGGCAGCGGGGCAAGCCTGAGAATGGGTCATGAGTGTGGCTTGTGTTTACAAATCTGGAAAGGTTTATCGTCCAGGCCACACTGCTGGTGAGAACTGTGATGTTTTCTCTCTACTAGCAAAATTCTACTCAAATGTTAGAGAGAGGGAGGGAATTGAACAAACAGCGTACCTTAAGAATCCCAACCTCAGTTGCCCTGCAGGCAGCTGGAAGCATGAACGAGCCAGTGGGCCGGGTCCAGAGGGTGGACAGCCAGGCCGAGCACGGGCCCTGGCCGAAGGACTGCCGCTGGGCTAGTGGTACCCGAGCTCCTGATTTTTCACCAGGACCCAGAAATACTGATTTTTTTATGTAAAATCTCAATACGTGCATATGAAGTCTGGCTGTTCAGAAATTGATTTTCAAGTACTGTGGGTTTGATCACAGGGTGAGTGCCTGAGACCACCGGTGTGCGAGCTCCAGGGGGAGGAGCTGGGGGCAGCTCCATGCTCAGAGGACCTATATTTGTACACGATCTGGAAGAAAAAAACAGAATTGAGAATGGGTCTGGTAGAGAAGGCTCCTAAAATGCTCTCCAATTGGAATAGAGATGTCAAAAATATCTCTACAAAGCTGTCTCTGTGTGATAGGCTTCCCGATTTCCCATCCCTTTGTTCTCTGTAATTAAAGCATTTGCATGAAAAACTGATTTCCATGGCATTAGGGACCATTAGGTCCTGCAGCTGCCCTTCCAGCCTGTGACCCAGCACCTCCATGGGCGAGGGGGTGCAGCCCGCAGGACCCCCAGGACGGCTTCCCCGAGCCACAGCAGACAACAGCTGGTGCCCCTCCCTCTGCACTCTGCACCCCACCCCAGCGAATGGGTCTTAAGTCCCGACGACTTAAGAAGGCAGGAAGAACTAGAGAAATAGATTTTGCCCTCTCAGGGGGCCGCAGCTATCCCAGCTGCAGCCTCATGGTAGGAGATGGGACTCTGTGCTTTCAGATTCACCCCAGTATGTTCAGTCTCGCGGCTACATTCGCAGCCTGCATCTTCCCTCGCTAACACCTCTTCTCTCTCACCTTTCCACTTTGGCTTAGATCTTGCTTCATTACAAACCACTAATATTTACGCCATATGTTAAGCGGAGCCGAGCGCCTTCTGCGGAGCCGGAGCCGGAGCCGGCGCGGGGGGGCTGGCGGGGAGCGAGGCCGCTCGGCTCTCATCTGCAGCCCACGCGCCCCGCGAGCTCCTTGCAGAGAACTGGAGGGAACAAAATCATAAACATCCCTGTGGAATTTATTTTCAGTGACCGTCGCTCCCAGCGCGCTGCATAGATCAGCAGTTTTCGGAGTGAGTTATGCTAATGCCGGGCTGGCCGTATTCAATTTTTCTTCTCCACCAAGAAATGAGGAATAATGAGCCGCCGTCCCCTCGTCTAGACGGAGCTCCCCCCGCGCCCCTGGCCTTCCCCCGGGGGGGCGCGCACGCCCCGGGAGCCCCGGCCTCTGCGCTCCCGCCGCCTCCGAGATTTCCTAACAGTTGCTGGGGTGTGGAGACGGCCCTGCCCGGGGGAGCAGAGGCGATCTGGTTGTTCAGTGTGACAGCTTTCCTTGCGGGAACTGCGCTTTGCTACTCTCCTTCCCGTGGATGACTCATGGGGGGGGGCAGCCTGTGCACTCCACCAGGAACGAGCTCTTCCAAATACAGCCTCCATCCGGGCTCGACCTCGGCCTGCACGGGCTGCGGTGCCCACCTGCTCGGCCCGGGGGGCGCGCCGGGCGCCGAAACCCCGGTTGGGTTATTTCTAGGAACCGGAGGGGGCTCGAGCCCCGCTCTGCGCCCCGCCCCTCCCGCCCGGAGCCCCCCGCGAGGAGCCCCCCCGCCCCCCCCCCCCCGCGCCCCCTTCTGGTGTCTGCGCCGGGGCGCCTCTTCAATCAGAGTGATTTTCTCTTTTTTCCTTTTCTTCCCTTCCGCTCCCTTTTCTCATAAAGAGATATTAATACCCTTCATAATGGGTAGCTGTGGGGGGCTTATTCTCGGCGAGAGAGCATGGCGTGTTAGAAGGTTCTGGAACAGAAGTACAAGGGGCCTTGCCGCCCCGCCCCCCACCCCTCCTCATTAACTCCTCAGTGGCTTTGAAAATCCCCTCTTGGGTGACGATCTCTTTCCTGCAATGTGTGAGAATCTATATCTGGGATCTCAATAGCCTGTATATATATATATATATATAGAGAGAGAGAGAGAGAGAGAGAGAGAGAGAGAAACCTACAATTGGTTTTTTCTCCCCCAAGATCTTCAGATAGTAGTTGGTGGTTTTTAAAAACAAACAAACAAACAAACAAATGTTATCATTTCTTGGCTTTTACCTTATAGAAAAATTCTCCGGGAACAAGCAGCTTCTTTTCCGCACAGAAAGGATGAGCAGGAAAGAAATTCTTTAAGTAGGATTTTATGGAGTGGAAAAAGTTGGTGTCTAAATTTCCCGTGAGATGTCAGTAGTTGTTGAGAGGAAATAGGGATGATCGTTTCAAATCTTTCTCTACTCAGGCTCCTAATGAAGTTGAGTGATTTGTGATTCTCTGCTATCGTGAGTCTGAGTCCCTTGATTCTGGGGGGGGGGTCGGGGGGGGGAATCATTTCTTCCCACTGGTTCTATTTCATGGGGAGAAGAGGAGCCACTTCCTCATCTGTGCCGGGTGCTGAGCTAGTCCCTGAAAGAGCCTTGTCCCAAGTAGCCCTATTCCCCTTGCACAGAAAAGGAAATTTAGATGCAGAGCACTCCAGTGTCTTGTTCAAGGTCACACAGCAAAGTCAAGATTCAAACTCGTGTGTCTTTGACTCCAAAGTTAATTTTTTCCATGTACATGTCTGGCCTATCTTCCTCTTCTTGGGGATTTTTCTTATGTTATCAAAATTCTTGGATTTCTTGTCTGCTAAAGAAATTATCCTCCCATACATTTAATCATTTGAAGAACTGCATCCTGGGACATAAAGGGAAGTTGTTTTCTGTGATGAAGAGTTGCCAAGACCTTGTGTTTTTGCCTAGATTCTGGGGTCACTGCTACCCTCCAGAGTGGTCACAGGGACCCTACATTTAGTGGACAGAGAATAAATTCTGTATTGAGTACATGGAAAATTCATTCCAAAGTCATCACCCTTGCGGTCTTCACATTTTGAGTCCATTGAGGATGTTTGATGATCATGGAGAAGCCTGTTTGATGATCGTCAAATCAGGAGAAGCCTGTCTCCAGGTGCCCCTGGCAGCCTTTCCTTGATGTCCCAAACTTCCCGTCTGGGCTTCTCTGTAGAGTTCATCTTACTGAGCCCCACCTGAGACTCGGCGGCTTGAATCCTGGGCTCTTGCTATCACCTCGGGCGACCCATTGCCCCACATCTCCCCCAAGCTCCCACGCCCACCACTCTATCCCGCAGGGGAGGACCAGATGTGAATCCAGTTGTGTGGTTTGGGGCAAGTCTTGCCCTTCTCCTGCGTCTCAGCTTACCCGTCATTGAGTTGGGACTCTAAGAGTCTCTCCCTTGCAAAGTGGTTATGAAGATGCAGAGCGTTAATGGCAGGAAGGGGTCTGGCACAGATGGTGCCCAAGAAATGCCTACAGAATCAAAATTCCTTGAAGGCATTTCCTGTCTGCTGCCGCCAGCCCACACCCTCCTTCCCCTGTCCCGGGAGCAGATGTTGCAATCAACCGTATTTGCGGGCGTCACCAGGGAGGATGAGTTACCTTGGGAAAGGGATAAATGGAGAATTCTCTTTGGTAAATTATGGCTCCTGCAAAAGGTTTGACACTTCTATTTTCTACCTGTCAGAAAAAAAATAACTCTGTGCCAGTGGTCAGTTTGGTTTCCTCGTTCATACTCCATTAACCCACAGAGCAAGCCGGGCAGCGCTCCTGTCCCTCCCGGGGGTGGGCTGGGGTGGGCAGGCAATCAGAGGACGCGGTATGATCATTAGAGAAGACCAGTGGCCGTTCCTAATGAAGCTCTGGAAATGAGCCGTGCAGGCTGTCAGAGCACCCCGGGGGAGGACGGAGCCCGATGCCCGCAGACCCCGATCGAGATAGCCGTCTCGGTGGCAGGTCCCCGCGGGCCCCGGTAGAGATAGCCGTCTCGGTGACAGGTGACGTGAAAAGCCCCGCGTCCACTGCCGTGCTGTTCCCGGGGCTCAGTCACTGCGCTGGCGTGCTTTGAAGTCTGCCACAGTGGCTTGTGATTGAAGCCCAGGAGGAGGCAGGATGAGAATTGATGGTCTGAGAAATGTGGGCGGGAAGAAAGGGGTGGGGGCAGGGACACACGTGCGGGCCTATAAGGAGCACCTGCTTGCCGGGCATCACGCTGGGCAACTCCCAACCACCCCTGCGAGGGGCACGCATGGCTTTGGAGAGGTCTGGAACGCCCCCCACCCTCAAATCCTGCTTGCCAGTCGCCCCCTGGCCAGTCAAGTCCCTGAGAAAGCTGCTCACACAAGGGGTGATGACAAATGGGAAATCAAAGAACCGCTTTATCATTAGCTGGGGTGATGGATGTGGACACGTTCAGAAAGTTGAAAGCAGCACTAAATGCAGTTCAACCAGATAGGACAGAGGTTGCGCTTTCCCTGGGCAAATCCAGCCTCCCTTGAGACCTACCACCCGGCACAATCTGCTCCGGAGGGCGCGGGGTACACCCAGACAATCCAAGGGCTTCCTCCAGCCTGAACAGAGCCCAAGCCCTGGCACCCAGAGTCTCTGCTCAGCGAGCTGTGTGTCCCCAGGAAAGACAGAGCCACTCCCTGAAAGGGCAGCCCCGGATGCGGCTGAGATGGGTCTAGCTCCCGAAGCGGAAAGGAGGAGCAGAGAGAGATCCGGGCGGGGGGACGGGGAGGAACACTTTTCCTGGGCCATCCAGGTGCCAGCGCCGAGCCTGCCCCTGGGCACGATACCTCATCCCATCCTCACAGCAGTCACATGGGCGGGAGTTATTATCTTCACTTCAGAGAGCAGAAAACAAAGCCGCGGAAGGTGTCAGTCACATAGCTAGAAAAAGCACTGATGCCAGGACTTCAATCCTGGCCTTTATGATGCCCAAGCCCAGCCCTTCCAGTGTACCCACATTTCCAGATCTCCCCCCAGAAAACAAGTGGGGAAGCGGAGGAGGATTCTGAACAGCCCCCTGTGGCTTAGACAGGGAGCAGCGTTACTGACATTGGACTGAACACCTGCTCTCTTGGCCTCTTTGTACCTAAATTAAGGAAACCAGAAATTCAGTGGTCTGCTCCCTCCCTCCTTCTCTTACATCCAAGTGACTCCCCTCAAGTCAGGACTGAGCATGAAAGGCCCTCCCCCACGATGCTGCCTCAGACCACACAAAGGGGTATGGGCCAGCCCTCGGGGTTCTACTCTGTGGGCTTCTAGTAGATCTTTTGGGGGCCCTATAAAGTCTTCAGGCAGCAGCTTTAGAGGGGTGAAGTGCAGAAACCGCAAGCCCCAGTCTGTGGCCCAGGGACTCAGCTGGTGAGCATTTCACGGAGGAATCACTTCTGGACAGCAGTGATGGCCTCAGCCTGTGCCAGTGACATGCTGTTACCATTGAGTCATCTGAGCATGCCACCATCAGCCCCCCAGATGCTGGCAGGTGCACACAACCCACAGGTCCTGCTTCTCAGACACTGATGGATGTGACAGTGAAGACAAAGGCATAGAGGGTGTTTGGAAATATGGAATTCCCAGATCCCAGTTCTTCTTGCAAGCAGGCAGAGACCTGCACTGGCATGTGTGAGGACAGGCTGGTGCAGAATGGGGGTAATAAAGACTACCTGTCTCGTGGGCAAGGAAACTGGGGCTCAGGAAGGAGAGCGGGTGTAACCAGCACCATCCAGCTCCAAAGTGGCAGAGCCAGGGTTCAACTCAAGTCTCGCCATCCTAATGTCCTGCTCTTGCAGCCCACTCGACCCCTAGTTAACCACGGAACAGAAATCCTCATGATCTCGCCTCAACTTGTACTTACAGCTTTCTCTCCCTCCATCCCTGCCTTGCCCCCTTCGCTAGCTCCAGCCGTAGGAAGGGAGGCCTTCTGGGCAGGGAGCAACGCCAGGGGAGGCCAGGCAGCTGCACGGGCTCATCCAGCAGTAACGTGTCCCTACCCGTCTCCTGCAGGAACTGCAAGCTCAGCAGCAGCAGCTTGTCCATGGCCGCTGTGGACATCCTGTACATTGACATCACGAGGAGGTGGAACTCCATGACCCTCGACCAGCGGGATTCAGGTACCTGATGATTGGCCTCTCTCGTGGCCTGCAGGGTCCAGGTGGGGAGGGGTGGTGCATTTTCCTGTTCAAACTCAAGGTGGAAGAAGGAGAAACGTTATCTGATCAGCTCTTGAACCCCCCGGGGGGACTGAGTTGGACTTGAATTCAGGGGGCACCATTGGTTGCAAGGCTGTGCACACCCATTCGTAGTAGAAACACTCACTGTTCCTTCAGCCATTCATGTATGGAGTGTAACTGGGCCAGGCCTTGAGTAGACCAGATTGACCAGCGCTTGGCTCTCACCCTGAAGGCACTTGCCGCAGAGCTGGGAGGCAGATGAAAACACAGCACTAGTGTGTTGTGCTGTGTGCTAGGAGGGAGGGAAGCACAGAGGGCTGCAGGGAACCTGGAGGACATCCTCCCATGAGAGTTCAGGGAACAAGAGAGACTACGGGTGGACTTCTTGGAGGAGGTGAGTGATAAGCCTGTGAGCAGGGTGGGACAGAGTCCTGGCAGGGGTGTCGTCTGTCTAGGCCTTGACTCCGTGGAAGGCTATGGAGCTCCGAGGGGCTGGTGCAAGAAGGCAAACAAGGAAGGGCACGCTGCGCTGCGGAAGCTGTCCAGGGGCTGAACGCCACCAAAGAGTTTGGTCTTGAGCCTCTAGGTTCCGTGGGGCCAGTGAAAGCTTCAGTTAGATGAATCCACCTCTGGGTGGAACAGCTTTTGATATTTTCCTCACAGAGGGTGTTTTTCTAAAAAGTCATAATAACTATACCTGACATTTGTACAGCTCATCACGAAATTTCAGATACTTTCATGCATATTCCTCATTAAACGTCCCTGTGAACCAGTGCAGCCGGTAGAACCATTCTCATTTCACAGGCGAGTAAACTGCAGCTAAGGTGACCTGGCACCCAGGCTTCCCCTGCAAAAGGGATGCCCAAAGGAGGGGGCTTCTCAGGGAGCCACTTTCTCCTGTGGCTCAGCAGAGAGGACTTGAAATCAGGTGGGAGATGCAGAGTAGGCCTGTCTGTGCCATTTCCTATTGATGTAAACTAGAAAAGCCATGTCACCTCCTAGTCGCCACTTCCTGTTGTGTAAAATGGCACCAACACCACCTGCTCTCCGGGGCGCCCTGAGGTCTCCTGAGGCAGTGGCAACAAAAACATTTGGAACCTCCCTGGCATTTGAGGCAGTTTGTCTCATTACATTCGTCAGCGCCACTTTGCAAGGATCCCGGGCATCAGGATTCTCCCCACTAGATCCTGCCTCGCGCTGGGTTCTGCCCTGGGCTACAGCTTCCTGACCACAGGGCACAGCAGACCCTTCCCGCAGGCACAGTGCTCAGGCGCCAGCTACTGATTGCCTCGTGTTTCCCACTGATGCCACTGGCTGCGGTTGTTGGGTGTGCCCCGCACCAAGCACTGTGCTGGGTGTTCTGCACATGCAGCACCGGCCAGGACTCTCCTGGAGGAAGGTACGATTGTCCCCATTGTACAGAGAGGGAAACTGAGGCTCAGAGGCATGACCAGTGGCTAAGGCTCTAACACTGGGCTGCCAAGGGACCCCCATCCTACTAACTGGCCCTGGAGTGAAATGACCCCTTTCTCGGATTCAGAAGCAAAACTGGGGGAATACCGGTACCGGTGGAATCAATGAGGTAGGCGCTCCCGTCACATCTCTGCAGGCCGAGCGCCTTCCCAGCCCTCCTTGGCAATCAGGAGAGGCTTGAAACAGAGCGTCTTCAGGAGAGTAGGCAGATTAATTATCATCTCGAGGACCAAGAGCGCTCATGTGACAGTCAGCGGCGTGCTTTTTGCTGACGCCTTCAGAAAGCGAAGAAGTGTTTGCTCTGCGAGTTGAATGCGGGGAGTCATCACAGGATCCCGTGGAGGGGGCCAGATGAGGGGGTGGGGGTGGCAGTGGAATTATTAAATATTGAAATTGATCAGGAGTAGCAGCAGGAAGCTATTTATCATGTTTTATTGCTTCAAACTAGCATTACCATCTGGCCCATTGTTAATTCTGAGTAGCTTTTCATGTTTTGTTTGCCTCTTAAATTGCTCCCTGGAAGCAGAATCCACAGGGGCTGTCCACTGTGCCGGCTCCGGGGAGGTTTTCTGGGGCCTGCCGGGGTCTCCCCATTCTGCTGACCAAACTAAAGAGAAGAGACAAAATATGTATTTTTAGCACACACCGACAAGCACATCGGGCTGGGATCTTCCAGGCCTTTACCAAGCCTCGGCCCCTATGTGTGGAGTAAGAGTCGTTAGTGGTAATTGCAATTTTGAGATCTCCGCGTCTGTGCATACATCACCGATGATTCTCACACCAGACCTTCAAGGTGGGTAATTATATCCCATTTTTCAGATGAGGACCAGAGGTTCCAAGAGCAAAGAGTGACCTGTCTAAGTTCCCATAGGCAGTGAGTAGCAGAGAACAGATATAAACTCAAGCCTCCTGGCCCAGGACGCTGCCCCCAGTCGAGCAATGCGTACTCAGGTGACTGACTTCAGAGGGGGCGGGACTTGTGAGGTCTGGAGGTGAAAGTTCAAGTAACAGAGTACAAGGCCTGCCTAGGACAGAACCCGAGAGGGGAGGTGGGGCCTTCTCTAGGGGCCTGCCTCCTTTTCATCTCGAATACCCCAGAATCTTGAGAAGAAGGAGCTTCTGAAGCCATTCAGGAAGCAACTGGATGACAAGGGGTACATTGGTGGTGGAGTGTTGAGTTTTCCTTTTGGCAAGTGTCAGCAGAGAGACCAGAGTCATCCTTCCTTCGCTTCAAGGTACAAGGCCGAGGGATTCTCAGGCCCTTGGTTCCAGTCACTTCCTGGCCAGAGGTGTGCGGCTGTGTCAGAGGGAGGCAGGCAGCTTTACCTGTCTCCGAGCTTCTGTGGGGCTGACAGGAAAGAAGTCAGAAGAGTGACAGACCTTGGGTGCTCATTCTCAAGGAGCATACCTCATTCACTCATTCAGTAACTAGAATGAACACGTTACCACCTATTGGGCCCCTTGGGAATATAAAGAGAAATTAGTTACAGATCCTACCCTCAAGAGAAAAACAAATAATTTAATAATAATAATAAAGATCATTCACCGAACATTTATGCCACAGAAATTAAAAATACTTGTCAAGAATTATCTCATTTAATTCCCACACAATCCTATGAGGATGGTTGTTATTTCCCTTTGACAGATAAGGAACTTGAGGCTTAAAGAGATAAATTGAAACAGATGTGGAAGGTGTTCCACTGGTGAGAGACCCTGGGGCTTCCAGAGCTTCTTGCCCTTTCCATCCCACCCAGGGTCTCTTACCACATCCATGAAGAGGGCACACACGACAGCTGGAACACCACAGAGGGTGGAGAGACCACGTGCAAAGCATGTAGCCCGGCCTATGACACAGAAAAGGCACCCACTACATGTTCTGTGTCCCTGAGGGCCTAGCACCTGGCCCAGAGCCTAGTGCAACTCTCTCCTTGCCCAGTGAATGTTGACAGATAAATGCTAACATAAAATGTACCCCGCACCCCCAAAGGCAGCAGTTGGGGCTTATGGTAGAGGTGGTCTGGTGACGGGGTCTTTTTTCCACTGTTTATTCTCCAGCTTAGAACATTTGCCCGATTGGATAAGACCATCACTGCACACCCAGCCCCGGGCGCTCACACGCCACCCCTCCCCCCTTCCAGAAGCCAGCTCAGGCCTTCCTCTGCCCTAAGGAGAAGCAGATTCCCAAACTCCAGACCTTTCTAAGCTGTTAGGTAACCTGCACAGGAGACCCTGCCATTGAACAGGAGAAGAAAAATGGTATTTCCAAAGATGAGCAAAGGGGGGGAGAAACTAGTAAGGAAAAGCACGCACATGAAAAAAAAACAAAACTAAATCTCGGACCATGCATTTAAATAGGCTTGTCTTCAATTGATTTGTTTTTTATTGGATCAGGTGCATAGAATTGGATTAATCATCCTCCTTGGTTCATGAGACACTTCCATTCTGATCCCAGCAAAGCCTGCTTTTATTTCACTCTCCTAATGAGTTATTTTTAAGGATGAAATAAGCATCCACCCACTTATCACCCAAAACGAAAACCAGGCCATGATAATAGCCTACATCTGACTCGTGACCTCCCCCCCCACTGACCATTCACCGTCTCCCCTCCCAAGGGACCCTCCTCTGTACCCTGTGCTCATCGGGCCCTGAACAGGCTGGTCTCTCCCTCTGTTGGAATGTCAATGACTACTTAGGAGCTTGATGGCGCTTAGTAAGATGCAATCTCACTCTCTGCAGCAGACCAGTGCAATTGTCATTAAAAAATAATTAAAGATTTGAATTTCCAATTCTAGAATTTCTCGCAGAACACAGAAATCTAAATGATTTGTTATCAGCAAAACAGGGGCGAGGTGGCCTTCTCGTTGCCTAGAATCAAGTGAAGAAAGACATTTCATCCGTGAAGATGCCCTTATTTCATATAAATTGAACTCATGAGCTCCTCCTTGTCATTGAGACTTTGCTCTCAACTCCTTCCAGAGTGGAATTTCACTTCTCGGTGGAGAGAGGCGAGGCCAGCATCAAGACAAGGGTGGGAGGCAGGATCCCTAGCATCAGCTCTGAGAAATGAGCATTTC
This sequence comes from Talpa occidentalis, assembly GCF_014898055.3. Classification (NCBI taxonomy): domain Eukaryota; kingdom Metazoa; phylum Chordata; class Mammalia; order Eulipotyphla; family Talpidae; genus Talpa; species Talpa occidentalis. Next base: position 39,758,375 of record NW_023605083.1, on the reverse strand, counting down.
ATGGGCAGAGGGAGCACTTGTGCCCCATCCCTCAGCATTTTGTCCATCTAATATACCACCGACGTGGCTAGGGTTTAAGGGGGGACCTTGCACCTTGATGGCTTTCTTTACTCCATGGCCAGGTGTTTGGCTGTTTTCAGTAAGCTAAGCTCCCTCCCAGTAACCAACACAAACAAGATTGCAAAGCAAGAACAAGTGGACGGAGAGTCCTTCACACCTCCCTTCTCCCCCCTTGGCACACACAAACGCACCCCACTTTGCGGAGGAGAATCTAAGAGTGGCATAGTTTAATGTCTGCCAAATGCTGCAGGCTCTTTGACCAAAACAAACCTTTCCCCCACTGCCTGAAGAATGCCTGAGTTTGAGCCTGCCTTCCTGGGGATCCCCCAGTGTGACCGGCCATGTGACTGAAGCCGCAGGACCTGGGGTCGGACAAAGGAATCTGGGCTCAGTGACATGCTAGCTGTGCGGCCTCCATGGTCCTCATCTGTAAAGTGGAGATAGCGATGGTGCCGACCTCATAAACACGTTGTGCGGACGAGACGAGTCCAAGCAGGGAAAGTGCTCAGACAGGGCCTGCCCCAGGAGGTGCTCCAGGAGCCAGGCCGGCTCTCACGTACCCGTCTCAGGAAATGCTTCCTGGACACCAGCCCAAGGCGCCCTGCAGGTGCTGGGAGCAGGCAGGAAGAAGCCCCTGCCTGGCGAGTCCACCGCCCGGGAGAGCAAGGGGGCGCAGCAAGGGCCGGAGTGCCAGACCCCCACTCCTTCCTGTCCAAGTCTGCCCTCACCTGTGGCTGCACTGCCAACAGCCTGGTGCCTGCCGCTCCCCCTCCCCCAGCCTCTTGCCTGTCTTGCACCGTCCTGTTGGGTGTCTGGCTGGGAGGAGGAACCCAGGTCACCAGCTGAAAGGGAGGCCTCGGCGGGACTGCTAGGCTGGGGAGGCGGGGGCTTTTGGCAGCAAGTGCAGCTGGCCAGGGCCCCCACGTCTGGACGCCAGCACTGAGTCTGCCCGCCACAGTGGCTGAAGGCCAGCTTCGCCATTCCTGCCTGTGATCCACGCGCTCTTGGGTGGGTGCTGGCTGTCCTAGGCCCGCCCTCGGTATCAGCTTGCGACTCAGAGTCCATCGTCAGCTGCCTGTGGCCTCTGGCCTCTCGGCTTGGCTCAGGGGCAAGCGCCTTCCCTCAGCAGCTGCCCTCTGGTCACCCGCCACTCACTGCATGTACTCGCTCAGGCCAACGTGGGGCCACCAGGAGGCTCCCCGACCAGGGGCACCGTCTCTGCAGGAGACGCCTCCCCTTGAACACCAGCGTCCCAGACTTCTCCTCAAGGAACCTTCCTCAGCACTCAGACTGGGCCAGGGCCCCCAATCCTTGATCCCTGCGCTACCTAACCCCTAGGTTGAGGGGGTGGCCTCCACCCCTTTAGCCAGACCGGCCTCCACTAGCAGAGCTGTTCCCACCCAAAGATGCCCCGAGCTGTGCCTGGCACACAGTAGGGAGGTGCTCGCCAGCACGTGCCCAGGGGCCGGTGATCAGGCCCTGACAACCAGCTGCCTTTCTCGCTGTCTCTCACCACCTTTCCTCAGTCGACCTATGCAAATCAGCTGCCTTCTATAGTTTCAGTGGGATGAGCCCCCTCTGAAATGGATTTGGTTAACGCCATACTGAAATATTTAAAAGTATCTTTGCTTGGAATGTTTAGCGAAACCTCGCTTATACATATACATGGGCGCCCCTCCCTCCGAGGCACGGGAGGCCAAGGATAATGAGGCAGGTCTCACGTGGCGCCTCACCGCGTGTCTGGCACACCCGGCATCCCTCAGCCTTGAAATTATCTCCAGTCAGATGGGCCTCTCTGGATAGGTGCCCCCACGCTGACAGAATAGTCAGCGTCAGAATTATTTTTAATAAAGGCCAGCGAGCCCACAGATCTGCCAGCTGGTCCTAATCCTCCCCTCACACAGATGCTGTGTCTTCATCATCGCTGTCCTCCTCTGGGGGTGCTGCCAGAGGTGCGTTCCTACCACCGCCCCCATGTCAGGCCAGGGCCCCCACTTCATCATGCCCTCAGCCACCTCCAGGATGGTGGGGATGGGATCTCGGCCCCATCTGGTCCCTGCCCCCCCACCCAAAAAAAAAAAAAACAACACAACGAAAGTCACTTCCCAATGAAAGTCACTTCCCATGCGCAGATCTTGCAGGAAGAGTGTGTGCAGGGTGGAGCCTTGTGGGAAAAGATGTGCCACCGAGTCAGTTGGGCTGGGTTCAACTAGAGGGGGCACTCGGCTTCCTTTCGAGCTGGCCTGATGACGCTGGGTTGCTGTTAAGGACTGAGCAGGAAGTCTGTGGTGGCTCAGAGGGAGTGGTTTTCTCCCTTGAAACCACTGCCATCGCTCCTGGCATTTGTGCGGGGATAAAGATTCGTGGGTGGTTAAAGATTAAAGATTACAAAAGAGCTTTCCAGGCCACTTCTTTGCTGATGGCTTTCCCATTGGTGAGCTGGGGTTAGCCCCACCACCCCACCTGCGGAGGAGGAAGCCAAGGCTCGAGGGGTACGACTAGTACTGACTCTGGGCCTGTCCTTCCTCAGGAGGGACAAAGTCACGAGCCTGGGGACCATGTCCATCCCAAAGTGTCCCCAGGCGGGAGGGCCTGGCTGGGCTCAGAGGCATCCCTCAGGGAAGGGTAGAGCTATGGTTTGGTAAGAGGGTTTGGTCTCAGATGTTGGTTCAGGGAAGACATAACAATGACTTCCCACACCAGGGGGTTCCTCCCAGCCACTCCCCCAAACCCATCTGCTTCTCCTCCTGCAGAGGGGGAGGAGGGTGCTCAGCAAACAAATTCACATCCTCTGACCTGCAGAGTACAGCCTGGAGGCACCCCCCTTCGCCAGCTAGCAGTGGATATCACTTGGATGGGGCCCATGTCTCTTAACTAAATCTTTTCCAACTGGCAGCCTCTTAGCATGACTGCCAGTGATTGACAGTAATATGAACTACATTTAGCCAGTGCCTGACAAGTGCCAGGTGTTCTATAAGCAATTTTTTTATAAATTAATAGACTACTTTTTAGAATACTTTTAGATTTAACAAAAAAATTGAGCACATAGTACAAATTATTCCCATATACTTCTCCCCCTCACCTCCCCGCGCCCCGCCACTGTTTTTTCTTTAACATCTTGCACTTACAGGGTACATTTGTTACAGTTCATGAACAAATATTAAAGCATTATTAACTAAAGTTCATAGTTGGCATTTAAGTTGACGGTACTGTACACTTGATGTGTTTTGATAACTGTGTTATCATTACCATTACAATATTATACAGAATATTTTCACTGTCAGAAAAAATCCGAGCCCCTGTCAACCACCAATCTTTCTACCACTTGCATAGATTTGCCTTTTCTAGAACATCACATTATTGCAATCCTGCAGTATGTAGATTTTTTAGATTGGCTTCTGTTACTTAACAATATGCAGAGAAGTTACCTATATATCTTTTTTGTGGCTTGATAAGTACATTCCTTTTTGTTTCTTGAATAATAGTCCATTGTATATGCCACAGTTAATCCATTCACCAATTGAAGGGCATCTCAGTTAATTCCAATTTTTGGCAATTCTGCATAAAACTGCTATAAACAGTAGTGGTCTGGACAGAAGTTCTCCAATGTGACTGAGCAAATTATCTGGGAACGTAAGTGCTGCATCATATGTAAGGTTATAAAAATTGCCAAACTGGCTTTCTAAAATGGCTGTGTCATTTCACATTCCCACTGGCAAGGGATGAGACTTCCCGTTTTCTACTTTCCTGTGAGCACTTAGTATTGTCAGGGTTTTTTTTTTTTAGCCATCTCAATAGATGTGTAGTGGCATCTCATTCTTTGCATTTCCAATTCTCCAAAGACATATGACAATGAGCATATATTCATATGTTTATTTGCCATCTGTGCATCATCTTTGGAGAGGTGTCTGTTCAGATATTTTACCCACTTTTTCATTTTTTATAGTTAATTTTGAGTTTTTTGTGTATTTGGGATACAAGTCCTTTGTCATGTGTCTTTTACAAATATTTTGTCCCCACACATGACTTGTCTTTTCATTCTCTTAACAGTGTTTTTCATAGAAAAGAACTTAATAATTTAATAAAATCTAACCTATCAGTTTTTTTTCCTTACCAGTATCTTGTTTTTGGTGTTATATCAAAAACTTCACAGCTAATATGTCTAGATTATCTTCATAGCTAATATATCTAGAAAATCATCTAGATTTTCTCCTATGTTATCTTCTAAAAGTGCTATAGTTTTGCATTTTACACTTAGTTAATTTTTGTGAAAGTTGTAAGGTCTGTGTCTAAATTCTTTCTCTTTCTTTGTATGTGATTTTCCAGTTGTTCTAGCACCATTTGCCGAAGCTCTTCATTAAAATTCCTTTGCTCCTTTGCCCAACTATCAATCAATTATATTTATATGAATCTATTTCTGGGCTCTGTATTTTGTTCCATTAATCTGTTTGTCTGTTCTTTCACTAACGCCATGTCACTTTACTTATTTAATTACTTTCTAGTAAATTTTTTTTAAAGATTTATTTATTTATGCATACAAGAACTGGGGCACAGGTCAGAGATGAGGTGGGGTGAGAGGATTCACCAGAGACAGAGTGGGGAACAGCACAGGCAGACTGACTGAAATACACTGCTGAGGGGAGCAGCAGGCGAGTCAGGAGAGGTCTGCTGCACCATGTGGGTAGCTCCCTGCCCAGGGATTGAACTCGCACGGCAGTGACTGCAGATAGCTTCATAGGTTACGTCTTGACCCCTTGCGCCACCAGGGAGGCCCTACTTTCTAGTAAGTTTTGAAGTTAAGTGGTATCAGTCCTCTGAGTTTGTCCTTCTTCAAGATCGCGTTGGCTGTTCTGGTTTTTTGTTTTTCACATAAATTTTGTAATCAGTTAGCTACAAAATAATACCAATATCAGAAAATGTGTTGGAATCTATAGATCAATATTGGGCCTTCTGTCCATGAACATGAGATGTCCTTCATTTATTTAGATTATTATTGATTTCATTTGAGTTTTATACTTCTATTCATATAGATCTTGAATATATTCCATTAGATTTATACATATTTTAGTTTACTTTAGCACTAATGTAAATGGTACTGTGCTTTTAATTTCAAATTCTAATTGTTCATTACTGGCATATAGGAAAGCAATTGACATTTGTGTAGTAACCTTGTATCCTGCAACCTTGCTATAATCACTTACTTCCAGGAATATTTTGGTCAATTTGTTGGGATTTCCAACATTGACAATTGTGTTATCTGAGAATAAAGGCAGTTTTATTTCTTCCTTACCAACCCGTACACATTGTCTTGTCTTGTCTTGTTTTGTCTTGCTGTATTAGTTCAGACTCCCATACAATGTTGAATAAGAATGACAAGATAGCCTTGCCTGGTCCTGATCACGGTGGGGAAGCATCTAGTTACTCACCATTGAGTATGATATTGGCTGTAGGGTTTTTGTAGATATTCTTTATCAAGTGGAAGGAGTTTCCCCTCTAGTTCTAGTTTGTGAGTGTTAGGTTTGTTAAATGCCTTTCTTGTGTCTTCGTGATGTGATCATAGGATTTTTCTTCTTCAGTCTGTTGATGTAATATATATGATAGCAAGTGATTTTTGAATGCTGAAGTAGCCTTGCACAACTGAAATAAATCCCACTGGCTGTGATATATAATTCTTATTACACATTGTTGGTTTTGTTTTGCTAATAGTTTGTTGAAGGTTTTTGCATCTATGTCCACCAGAGATATTGGTCTGTAGTTTTCCTTTCTGGCAATGTCTCTTGGTATTAGAATAGTGTTGGCTTCATTAAATGAGTTAGGACATGTTCCCTCTGCTTCTTCCATCTTCTGGAAGAGGTTGTTGAGAATTGGTATCATTTCTTTCTTAAATGTTTGGTAGAATTTACCAGTGAAACCATCAGGGCCTAGTGCTTCCTTTTTTTGAAATGTTATCATTGATTCAATTTCTCTAATAGATATAGACCTATTCAGATTATGTTTCTCCTTGTATAAGTTTTGGTAAACTGTGTCTTTCAAGGAATTGGTTCATTTCATCTAAGTTACCAAATTTGTGGGCATATAACCATTCATAATATTCTTTTGATGCCCATGGAATCAGTAGTGATTGCCCCTCACTCATAGCTGATATTAGTAATTTTTAATTACTATTAGTAGTCTAGTAATCTCTTTTTTTTTTCTCTTGGTTAGCCTGGCTAGGGGTTTTTCAGTTTCATTGCATTTTTTCATAGAACTAGCTCTTGGCTTCATTGATTTTATTTATTGATTTCCTATTTTTAACATTGATTTGTGCTCCAATTCTCTCTCTCTTTTTTTTTTTTTTCACTTTTGCTTACTTTAGACTTAAGCTGCTCTTTTATTTTTTCTGGTTTTCTAAGTTGGAAACTTGAATGATTTTACATCTTTCATCTTTCTAATTTATGTTTCAATGCTATAGATTTCCCTCTAAGCACTGCTTTCACTGCATCCCACAAAATTCAATATGTTCTATCTTCATTATTATCTTCATATTTTAGAATATTTTCTAATTCTTCCTGATGCTTCTTTTTTAAACTATATTCTGTTTAGACCTGTGCTATTTGATCTGATATATGGGACTTTCTGGCTATCTTTTTATTATTATCTCTAGTTTAATTCTACTGTGGTCTGAGAACAATCTTTGTACGATTTCTATTTTTTTAAATTTCTTACGGTCTGTTCTGTGGTCCAGAATGTAGTCTCTCTTGGCGAATGTTCCATGTGAACTGAAAAGAACATGCATTCTGCTCTTGTGGGATGCTCATGTTTATACGTGTCAATTAAATTCACTTGATTGATGGTGCTGTTCATTTAAACTATATCCTTACCAATTTTCTGCCTGCTGAATCTGTCAATTACTATTGGAAGGGTGTTGAAATCTCCAACTCTAATAGTGAGTTTGTCCATTTTTTCTTGCGGTTCTATCAGTTTTATCTATTTTGACAGTGTTATAAACTACGTACATGTTAAGGATTGTTATGTCTGAGAAAGTAGACCTTAAAAATCATCACAAGAAAATAAAATTTATGTAATTAGGTATGATTAACTAGACTTATTGTGGTGATAATTTTACGATGTATACAAATTTCGTATCATTATGTTGTACACCTGGAAATAATATAATGTTGCATTGTCAATTAGGCCTCAATAAACATAATAAAAAATTGGAATACCTATGGCCATTCAGGGGAGGAAAAAGGACTGTTATGTCTTCTTGGAGAATTTATCGTTATGTAATGTCCACTTTTATCGATACTTTTCTGTGTTCTATACTCTACTTTATCTGAAATTGGCTGCTATGATTTTCTTTTGGTTAATGTTAGAATGGTATGTCTTTCTTTATTCCTTTATTTTTTTATTTATGTCTTTATGTTTAAAGTGAGTTTCTTGAAAGCAGTACACGGTGGGGTTTTTGTTTTTGTTTTTTTAAAGATTTTATTTATTTATTTATTTCTGCAAGCACTGGGTACAGTCAGAAGTGCGGGAGGGTGAGAGAATTCACCAGAGCCAGAGTGTAGAGCAGAACAGGCAGAGTGACGGAGTACACTGCTGAGGGGAGCAGCGGGCGGCAGGAGAGGTCTGTCGCGCCATGTGGGACCTTGTCAGTGGCCGGGGATCGAACTGGCACTGCAGAGGCTGCAGGCAGCTTCGCAACCCGGCGCTTAATCACTGCACACGGTGGGTTTTGTTTGTGTTTTTTTTTTAATCCACTTTAACAATCTCTGTCTTTCAATTGGTATGTTTGAATCATTCATATTTAATGTAATTCTTGGGGCCTCCCCTGGTGGTGCAGCGGTTGAGCGCTGGGCTGCAAAGCTGCCCGCAGCCTCTACAGCACAGGTTCGATCCCCGGCCACCGGCTAGGGTCCCACATGGCGCGTAGACCTCTCCTACCCGCCCGCTGCTCCCCTCAGCAGTGTATTTCATTAGTCTGCCTGTTCTGTTCCCTGCTCTGGCTCTGGTGAATTCTCTCACCCTCCCGCACTTCTGACTGTACCCAGTGCTTGTAGAAATAAATAAATAAATCTTTTTTAAAAAAAGGTAATTATTGATGTAATTAGATTAATATCTACCGTGTTTGTAACTACTTTCTATTGATTACACTTATTCTTTGTTTCTTTTTTTAATCTTCTCTTTTTCTGCCTTTTCTAGTTTTAATTGAGCATTTTATATGATATAATTTTCTCTCTTCTTTTAATAGCAACTATACCTTTTTAAAATTTAGTAGTCATTCTACAGATAACACTATAGTTTTTCAGCAAGTAAGTCCATTTTCAAATAACACTATACCACTTCACAGATAATACAGGTAACTTATAGCTAAGTCTTCCCAATTTCTTCCTCCCTAATCACGTTGGGGTTATTCATTTCATTTATTACTAAGCTATAATCACCCAATACATTGTTGCTGTTAATTTCATCAAGCAGCTATCTACCAGATCAATTAGAAGTAACAAAATTAAACAGATTTTATTTTCTCATCATTTCTTCCTTCTCTGATCTCTTTCTTTTTTCCTTTTCAATGTAAATCTGAGTTTCTGATCTCTCCCTCCCTCCCTCCCTCCCTCCAGAGAACTTCTCTTAACATTGCTTATAGGACAAGCCTACCAGCAAGAAATCTTTCACTTTGTGTTGCTATAGCTCTCTGTATTTCACCTATGAAGGCTAATTTTACTGCATACAGAATTCAAGTTTGGTGGGGTTTTTTCTTTCAGTTCAAATTTAAATATTTAGCATTTTAAATATTTCACTCCATTCTCTTCTTGCTCACATAGTTTCTGATGAGATGGATAGAATTCTTATCCTTGGTAATGTATTTTTTTTCTCTGATCTCTTTCAAGATTTTCTCTTTGTCTCTAGTTTTCTGCAGTTTGAATATAATATGCCTAATCTTGATTTTTCCAGTATTTTTTCCTGCTTGCTATTCTCTGAGCTTCTTGGATCTTTGGTTTGAGTGTCTGTCACTAATTTTGGAAAAGTCTCAGCCATTATTATGTCAAATATCTCTTCTGGTTCTTTCTCTCTTCCCCTCCTGGTATCCCCATTAGGTACATTACATCTTTTATAATCGTCTCGCCGTTCCTGGACATTCTCTTTTCTTTCATTCTTTTTTTCACGTGCACTCTGGTCTGTGACATTTCTATTGGTACATCCTCTGATTCTTTCCTTGGCCATGTCCAGCCTATTAATAAGCCCATTGAGGACATTCTTCATTTTTGTTAGTGCTTTTTATTTCTAGCATTTCTTTTGGAGCCTGTCTTGGAGTTTCTATCTCTCCCCTTCCATTAAATGTTCTTAAATGTTACCTACTTTTTTTTTTATTAACACTTGACATATTAAATGTAAATAATTTTTTTAGATTTATTTATATACTCATTCAAGAGCTGGGGTACAGGCCAGAGATGCGGGGGATGAGAGGATTCACCAGAGACAGAGTGGGGAACAGAAGAGGCAGACTGACCGAGGTACACTGCTGAGGGGAGCAGTGGGCGAGGCAGGAGAGGTCTGCTGCGCCATGTGAGTGTCTCCCTGGCCCGCCGGGCATAGAACTTGTGCTGCAGAGGCTGCGGATTGCTTCATAGTGCAGTGCTTAACCCCTTGCACCACCAGGGAGGCCCCAGTAATTATTTTGAATTCCGCAACAGACACCTACTCCATCTGCACCATGCCTGGTCTGTTGTGATGCTTACATTGCCTCTTCGGACCATGTCCCTTTTTCTTGCCTTTTAGAGGACCTTGTAATTTTTTTGTTGAAAGCCAGGTATGATATAATATCTGGTCCTGGGAACTGAGGTAATCAGGCTGTTAGTGTGAGGTTTTATATTAATCTGGTGAGAATGGACTATATACAATGTTTGCTGCAGCTGTAGGTATCGTAGGGTTTAGTTTCCTTGGTTATTTTCTCCCGCTCTCATCTTCGGGTCTCCCTAAAAACTCCTTCTTAAAGAGTCTTTGGTAGCGCTCCGTGTAATCTGCTGCTATCATATTGCAGCCCTGTTGATGTGGTGGTAGTGTTAGGGGGAAAGGATGTCCTGAGCTAATCCCATACAGGCTTTGTGGACCCCACCCCCACTCCAGGCCAAAGCCATGGGGACATTGGGAAAGACAAATCCCGTCACCACCAAAGGGAGGGTGGCTGGGACCTGAAGGTGGAGTTAAGCAGCCAGGTTGGGTATAAAAACCAAACACGTGGGCCTTGGGGGCTCTCTCGCTCTGTGGCTAGCCTCCTGGCTTCAGGGCTCCTGGCTTGTGGCCAGCTCTCAGAGCGCCATTTTGGGATTCCTAATTGGCGGATCGGGTAGGACTCATTTAAAACTTTGTCTCCCACTTTTCTCCCAGAGCTGTACATTTCCTCATTTCCCCTTCCCTTGTAAATAAACCTTTTATTAACCTTTCGCGTGTGCCTGCAGTAGAGCATTGATAAGTCCTTTGAAGCGCGCGGGTGAGGACCCACAGTCAGACACCCCGTTTTGTATCGGGGTTGCTCTACAACAGTTGGTGCTAGAGACAAAACATTTTAAACCTAGTGATTAAATCTCAGTTTATTCATGAGCTTGAGTGCGTGGCAAGCAGAGCACTTTTCAGATGTGGTTCTGGCCTTTTTTCCACCCCTTTTTGTGATCTGGGAGGGTTAGAGAGCTTGAAGTTGTGTGAACACCTCTCCTCAACTCAGAGAAGCCTTTGGGGCAGCGGTTCCCCTTGAGGGCAGGGCAGGTCTTGGTTTTGGAGAACTCCACTCCCGGTACCTTCCCCTTCCTGGAACATGAGGGACTTTCCTCCAGTAGTCACCTTGAGACCTGCGGAGCTTCTGAAGGCGAAAGTGCCAGGACGCCGCCCCCTCCACCACCACCACCCCCCAAGCCTGGGCCTACAGGCAGTTTTCGCTGCAGGCAGCACCCAGCAATCAGCAGAGTGTTCCTGGAGACTCCCTGGCAGGTTAGAGGGGGCCCCCTGCCCCCACTGGCTTTCTGCTCCCCACCCTGTCTTTCTCCTAGACCTTTCTGGGAGCAATTTAGACACATGTCTTCTTGAGGTTGTCAAGCCACAAGTGTGCGATGAAACCTGTACTCCACTCTATCCTTCACCCCACGGGGGAGAAGGCGGCACCCTTGGGATGCCCCACATCTCCTTGGAAGACTTGTGGGACTTCCAGGCCAGGCGTCCTTTGTTCTTATAAGTCTCATAAGGTCCAGATGCACCAGCGGTTCTCCTCGTGACTGAGAGGGGTGGTTTCAAGTGAAAGTGGGTTTTGCCCCCTGGGGGGATATCTGGCCATCTCTAGAGACATATTTGCTTGTCACCACTGGGGAAGGAGGGGTGTTACTATTGGCATCTAGTGAGTAGAGGCCCCAATGCTGCCAAGCATCCCATGCTGCAGAGGGGAGACCCTCCACCCCCACAACAAAGAAGTCATTGGCTCCAAATCTGAAAAGTGTGGAGTTTGAGAAGGTCTGGGGTAGAATACGTGCGTGCAGGATCTCTGGGCACACGTGAAAGGGCCACCTTTTCCCTCCACTTCCCTGAAAGACAGCTCCTGGGAACTGCTCGCACCCTGCCGTGTGATGCGGCTGTCAGGCAAGGGTTAGCGTCAGCAGCTGGGTGCCCCCGGGGGCCTCTCGGGAAAGGGTGTGCACCTGAGCTGCTCCGCGAGACCTTACATGACTGAGGTGCTTTCTTCTTGGTAGCAAGTGGGCGTCTCTGCCCACACGTCCCTGCTGATCACGTCTGCAGGGAGGAGGAATCCTTATGTAAGCGCAGCCTCACACAATCTTCTGTTATTTTGGCACCCCAGGGCCTGGGAAACCCCCTCCCTCCCCAGGTCTCCAGGGGAACGTAGCTCTGTTCTGAACAGGCCCTGCTGGTCTGCTTGCCATGCGACAGGATAAAATCTGAGCTCTTCGGCCCTTGCTTTTGGCCTGGCCGGCGTCCTCCCCAGCCTCTGCCACCCCAGCCTCAGAGCCCACCCCACTGTCCCACATACCCCGTGCCACAGCCCAGCAGGCCCCCTAAGCCAAGTCCATAGGCTTCTGCCCCTCGACTCCTGCCTGAGAGGCCCTTCCCTGCGTCGGCTGCCCAGACACCGCTCGCGTGGGAAACCCTCCTTGGGGAGCTTCCAGGGCCCTCTCTGGCCTCTCTTCTGTGCCCTGCCGTGTCTGCAGTAGGGCTGACCTTGCCAGATTGCTTTGTTTCCAAGAAAACAGAGAATTTGGGGGAAGCTAGGCCACCCTGTGGCCCCCTACCCTGCTCCCCTAGTTTGTCCTGCAGTTCACTGGCTCCTTCCAGCCCAGAACCTCAGGGCAGAGGTGCCCACTCCCCTGAGGCTCCAGGCCGCCCAAGGAGCAAGTCCTGGGGGCCTGGGAGCTGGCCTGTCACCTGAGTGAGTGACTGTTTACCTGCGATTGTCTGCCTCGGCCTCGGCAGGGCCCAGGGACTCCTGGGAATGAGTGAGTGGGCGAATGAATGAGTAGGTGGCTGGAATACCTCTGAGAAGAATCTCAGCAACGTGACTCCCAGGGCCTCTAAGGGCTCCCTGTTGCTCCTTGGGTTTCCTGAGACCCAGGACATGTGGCCGCGGTGCTACCTCTGCCGTCGGGGCTGTGTGATCTTGAACAAGTCACTTGCCTTCTACACTCAGTGTGTCCGTGGTCACCACCAGCAACTCTGTTCCACGCATGAGGAGGTAGCAGAATGCAAACTAAGTCAGGGCTCCCGCCCCCTAATTCTCCATATGTGGTGGCCCCAACTGGCCCCCAGACAGCAGTGCTCCTGAGCAGGAGTACAGTGAGAGAAACATTTTCGTGCACTAATAAAATTACCTTCTCTAAAGAAGGCAATTTGCATGTTAATGTTTTGGGTAATTCTGTGCAGCTCCAATGCCCTCAGGGCTGCAATTTCTCTCTGACAAAGTGACAAAAATAAACTCCCGCATAAAAGAGCATTTCTCTTCTCTCTGTTTGTGTTCTAAAGTGACATTCTTAATGTGAGTCAAGTTGAAACCCACTGCTCTGTCTTATTTTTGACACCGCCCTGCCTCCCTCACCTCTCCAGGTGACAGGCCAGCTCCCGGGTGAGTGCCCCCAGGACTTGCTCCTTGAGGACGGCAGCTGGAGCCTCAGGGGAGTGGGCACCTCTGCCCTGAGGTTCTGGTCTTCAGTAAATTCTGGAAGGCCCAGCCAGTGAACTGCAGGACAAACTAGGGGAGCAGGGTAGGGGGCCACCTTTGGTGGATGAGTTAGGGTGGCCTAGCTTCCCCCAAATTCTCTGTTTTCTTGGAAACAAAGAACAACTACAACGGGGTAGAGGTTTGGAACCGCTGTCAGGGCTGCTGACTGTTTACCTGCCCAGCTTGCCTCCTCTGATTGACTTATAGACAGTATAGAAAGCTCAGTCACCTTCCACATGCCGGGTGCCAGGCCGATCTTACATCCTTGAACCCCCTTAAGTATCAGCAGGGTAGGTGGAGGCTGAGGCTGCCACAAGTGAAGTGAAGGAGTCAAGGTCACAGCAGCTCGTGAAAGGCAGATTCTGGATTTGAACTCAGGCCAGGGTTCCAGATGCCGAAGGGACACTCATAAAGCCCATCAAGGACCCAAACGGGAAGGGAGGAAGGAACTAACATTGACCCAACACTTCCCCTGTGCCCTATGCTACACCCACAGATTTCATTGAGTCAGTCACCCACTTTTCAGGTGTCGGTTTCTGGTGGTGATTCATGAGCAGTGACCCAAAGAACACACCAGGGCCTTATGTCCCTGGTCAGAGACAGACATGAAATTCAGAAATAAAAAGCGAATCACACATTGGGATGAATTCTGTGACATAACACTAAGTTTTAAGGACGATAACAGAAGATCAAGTTGATAGAAGGAGGCAGCTCTGGGAGCTCGGTCAGTAAAAGTAACATTGGAGCGGAAATTTAAGTGTTGACGAGGTAAAGACAGGGGGTGTTCCAGCAGAGGAACAGCGAGTGATAGCGATCCCGAGGGGGGCAAGTGTGTGGCACTTCTGTCTAAGCAAGGTCTAAAAAATGAAAGCGGGCTGGAGGTGGAATGCAGGAAGGGGTTGCACTGGCGTGGAATGGCAGGTGGGGGCCGGACCTTGAAGAGCTTGTTAAGAAAGGGCGAGTTGATGCCGAATGCTTTGAAGAGCTTAAAGCAGGAGAAAACGTGCCTTTATTTATGTTTCCAAAATGTCATTGTGGGCGCCGTGTCGGAAGGGGGCAGTGGTGGAGGCGGGCAGTACCAGGGAGTGATCGCCTCTCGAGCTGTCAGGGTCAGGAGGATGGTGGAGATGGACAGCAGGGGCATATGGTCCTTGGGGTGTTGGGGGGCTCTGTGAGAGGAGCTTTAAAAATGGCCCTCAGACTTCCTTCTTGAGCAATGAAGTGGGTAGAGATTATTATTTATTGAAAAGCAGGTTTGGGAAGGGAAGGTGGGAGATCCATTTCTAAGAGGCTCTTTGAGATGCTAATGAGATGCAGCAGTGATTTCATGGAAGATGCTGAAAGCCTAGAGAATGAGGAGAAGCTGGGTCCCAGCAGAGAGGCGGCAGGACCAGGCCGGGCACAACCGTGGACAGGAGAGCTTGCGCCAGGAGCCCCAGAAAAACACAGAAAAGCAAGAGAGTGGGAAGTTCTAGGCCCAGAAAGAGTGTTTCCTCAAGTGCCGCAGAGGGGGGTTAGGAGATCAGGTGAAGAAGCCGGGACTGGAAGCTGCCTGTTCTTTGGCGAGAGCGAGAAGAGGATGGAGGTCCATCCTGATGAGCCGCAGTGGAGGCCAGTGCCAGCCGCCCTCTGGGAAGTTTGACCAAGCAGGGGGCAGAGACAGATGCTGACAGTGAGAAGCAATATCAAGGCAGCCTTTTGGACAATGCAGGACCCAGAGTGGCTTTGATAGCTGGTGGGCAGATTCAGGAGGAGAGCGCTGAGCGGCTCGGGCATCTGCCTGACCCATGCCACCTGCCCGTGCTCCCAGGCATTCTGTGACCTTTTCTCCCTCTCCCGGGCTTCTTCCTTTGCCTTCTGCGCCTACCCACTCCAGGCTGCACCTCTCTTTCCCCTCCCCGCTTCCTCCCTTCTTTTGGACGACACTTGTAATAGTGTGCACCTAAGGGCTGGTCCACGAGTGTTTGTGGGACTGAACTGCCCAGCCGCAGCTTGCACAACCTCTCAGAGCAGCCATGGGAAGAGGTGGTAGAGCTGCTCCCTGCAAAAGTGAGACCAGAGATCAGAGGCAGCAAGCAGAGAGCACCCAACAGGACGGGGCCTGGGGCGTGGGGGTGGTGGTGAGCACCCCGTCATTGAGATGGCCTGATGGAGCTAGAGGATCATTATCTGCAGTATCAGGGAGGGTAATCACGGCCCCAAATCTCTCAGGGTAGCCACAGAAAGCCAGAGAGACGCGGTACTGGAAACCACGTTACTCCACTAACTTTACACCTGAGCTCCTTCCCTGCCTCTCGGAGCAAACCGGTGCCTGGAGGAAGTGGCCGAGGTCCAGACTCCCCACCACCTCCTGGCAGGGGCTCCCTCCGGTGAGTGCACTTACCCCCCTGCTCCCCAGAGGCCTGCCCTGGCCAACCAGCAAACAGAACACAAGACAAAAGCTAAGGTTCCCTAAACACAGGTGAACAATCAGAGGGTGAAAGGGGGCTGGGGATCAAAAATGCGCCAGCCACCCCACTTTTGTTTAGGGGCTGACATGACAGGCACCCCCCAGAACTTCTCACTCACACACCCCAAGCACGTACTGTGCCGGCTCCTCTTGTGAATGTTTGTCGTGCCTCTGCGTGTTGTTATTACCCTGTAAGGGTCTGTGCTGTTTTCTCTGAAGTCCTTTTCCAGTCAGAGATTTTGGCCATTCGCTGAGGAACGAGCGTGAGCCTTGGAAGGTTCCATGGGAGCCATTAAGCCGACAGACATGTCTGGACTAGCAGGAAGGAGCTGGAGGAAGCATCGACCTGTCCAGTAACCCTCTTCCCAGAGGGTGACTCAGGAGCTAGCGTTCGAGTCACGATGGAATCAGGGGTGACGCAGGGCAGGGCTGGGGCAGGGCCTCGGGGCCGCTCTGCCCCGGCCAGCAGTACGCCCTGTGACTGATGGAACAATGGACCAGCGGCTTTGGTCTTTGATTATGTTTGCTGTTCGGGCGACGCGGGCTTCTGGGGGTAATGATTTTTCTGCAAGGTCTATTTATGGCTCATTCCTGACACTTATTAATTTTTCCATCTAGCCAAGGACAGAGGTGATGGCGACTTGCTTGCTGCTGTCGTGCTCAGCGGTGACTGTGGACTATTCCCAAGCTCTGGGGGTGCAGCAGGAGGCAGGCTCTCCCTTAAAGGCTGGACCTTGAGGAGATTTCCATCTGGTTTGGGGGAAGGAGGCAGTGTAGAGCAGTGGGGGGGCATCGGCACCACTGCCCCTGACAGTGCAGCCTCAGGTGAGTGGCCAGGCCCCTCTGAGCTCAGCCTTGTGGGCCACGCAGCATGAGCACTGGCAGCACCAGCCTCTCCAGATTGCCGTGAGATGAGATGAGCATTGGCAGGGAAATGTGCTGTGAGTCCTCACTTAATGTGGTTTATGATTTAGTTATTACCGTTTCAAAAACACGTACTCCCAAAGCTTCTGGAATCCTAAGAAATCGCCTCACAGGGACAGTGAGGCCCAGAGTGAGCAGTGACTGGCTCAAAGCCTCGGGGTGCAGAGGCCAAGAACACTGAGCATCTGGGCCTCCTAACCCCTATCAACTTTCTCTCTTTGTGACCCCAGTCCATCTGCTCATTCACTCCACCAACAATTGTTGAGACCCTCCCCGGGGTGGCTGGAAATGGGGGTGCAGACTCCCTGCCTCCTCATGCTGGTCTGATATGGAAAAAAGCAATCAATCTTCTATCTACACTAACCGAAGAAAGTGAACCCTGTTGATGACTCTAGGCAGAGACTCAGAGTGGGGTGATCCCAGGAGATGCAGGCCCTGCTCTATTTTAAGTACTGTATGGGGCTTTTTCTGGGGGTTCCTTGTGAAGGTCACTCTGCAGACGAGAAACTCAGAGCCTGAGAGGTGAACTGACCTGGTAGAGACTGGACGCTAGTGAAGGGCAGCGTCTTGCCCGGAGCAGCAGCACCCCTGGGGCCCATCACACCCCACGGAGCCAGGTGCCCACTGGGAATTGCCCAGGTCTGAGCTCTGTGCGTGGGGTCCTTCAAGATCTGGACCGACGGTGGTGATGTCTGGGGGTCCTGCAGCTGCAGACAGGGTGCCAGGCTGCAAGGCACCTAAGAATGGAGAGTGTGGCTCCCAGTGATGAACCATCCCGGAGCTGGTGCGGCTTCCCTTATGGCCCGTGTGGGGAACATTCCGCTGTCACATGGGAGTCACGCAGCTAATTCTCGTCAAGATCACTCAGCTTTATGTCCTCCCAACAATTCCAAGCAGAAAGCGCGCACACGTACGCGTTTAGAATCCCACAACGAGACAGAAGCATCTCTTCTAGGTGAGCAATAAGAGATTTAAAGGCTGGGGAGAGAGATGTCGCTGTCGTGGCCCAGCGTTCCAGAACCTTGACACAGAGTGACTGGCAAGGACGTGCAGGCATCTGCGAGCGGGAACTACATCTGTCTGTCGACCTCACGTTCCGTCTGGGGCAACATCCCTGGCTGTCGACCATGATTTGGATTTAATTTATTTAATTATATCATCTATGCAAATGTGCTCTGTAAACTGTAAGATCATAAATGTCAGATGTTAAGAGAAAACGTGGCGTGGGGGAGAGAACGCGGGCCTGAGAGTCAGCGAGCCATGGGTTTAATGCTGCCTCTTCCCTGGGCCCGGGACCCTCGACGGCGAGTGGGGAATCCTGTCAAGAGTGCTCCGAGGACCAGGGAGAAAGCAGATCTCCTTTGTGACCTGGCGCGTGCTCTGGACACCCGGGGTTTTGTTCCTGTTTCCATCCTTCAGCCCAGAATGGGTGATGGGATTAGCGGAGAGCCGCTGCCAGCCTTCCATTAAGTCCTGCATGTGGGCCCCCTTCCCCAGGAGTGCAGAGGAGAGGACTCGGGGCTGGGAGGAGCCCGCAGGCCCACCCTCACCCACCAATTGACAGAAGGAGGCCGTGGTCTGTCAGGGGCCGCCCCCCAAAAGCCAAGTGCCGTCCCGGTGACACGCGTGTCGTGGCCGTGACCAGAATGACTCTGGGGCTGCCTTCTCCAGGGACACCCCAGTGAAGTTTGAAAGGACACTCATGGCTCATCGGCGGCCTGGGCAGCAGGCGGGGAAAACCTGGTTGCAGAGACGGTGGCACCTGACTGCAGCTTCTTGCTGTCGCCCTTGGAGGGGCGAGGCGGCACCCCCGCTGGCTTGAAGGAGGTGGCTCCTTTCTTCTAAATGATGAAGCACCCCTGCTTGGCCTTCTCTTTGAAGGCTCTCAGCACAGCATCAGAGTGAAGAAGGCGCCAGGATGGCCCTTCGATCTGCCACCTAGCAACTGTGACTTTGGGGGTGTCTCTTGAATATAAAATAGGGCTATCCTGACTTTGTATGTTTTCTGCAGGATTAAGTTACACGACACAGGTGAAACCCCCAGTCCCCCGCCTTGAGGGTGGAAAGCGCCCGGTGAATGTCACCACGGGTGGCTCATTACTCGCGCAGTCGCAGGTCACTATAACAACGCTACCCACGCGATGCCAGACTGCGAGCGGCTTCTAGGGGGCTGGTGGGGGACAGGGAGAGGGGCGGGATTTCTTCTGTTTTTCCTGAATCGTTCAGATAATCTCAGAAACTTGGGTAGGCGTAGAAGAGGTCCCCGACTGCTGGCTGTGGCCCAGCAGAAGCTCCTATTCCAGGGTGCTGTGAACTGAAATGTGCCCCCCCAAGATTCATGTTGAAACCCTGGAGCCCAACATAACTGCATTTGGAGATGGGGCCTCTAAAGAAGTCACTGAGGTTAGTTGGGGTCATCAGGGTGGGGCCCCCATCCTGTAGGACTAGTTCCTCATAAGAAGAGATGCCAGAGAGCCTCCCCAGCCTCCCCCTGCCACTGGAGGACGCAGCCAGAGGACTGCCGTCTGCAAGACAGGTCTTGACCTTCCAGCCTCCGGAGCTGAGAGAAAACACATTTCTGTTGCTTAAACCACCCTGGTCATGGCAGCCCAAGCGGATCAGAAGTGGGGAGGGGTGGGCAGAGGGATTTCAGAAGAAAAACTGTGCTGGCACCCCAAAGCTCTTGACTGCCCGTGGCGGGGCTAGCCCCGGACTGGGTTTCTCAAAGACCAAGCTCTTGACGTCTTCACCCACTGCCTCCCTGGGAGCCCATACAGATGACCAAATGGACACGTTCCTCCTAAAAGTCCCTGATCCCTGGGTGCAGAACCCCCGAGGGTGCAGCAGTTACAGATGCCGTTTCTGAGGTCTCATGGCCAATATATAGAGTCTTCTGGGGCTGGGTGCTAGAACCTGCATTTCTGGTGTGTCCCCAGACTATTTTAATACCAATTTAGATTCATGAAGACTCCAGACTCTAGAATCCCGATACCCTCACCGCCTCCGCTACCATCCTGGCCCAAGCAGCGCTCAGCTCTCGCTCGGACTAGTGCAGTAGGCTTGCTTCCCCTTGCGCCCCCGCCTGCTGGTCTCCACACAGCAACCACAGGATCGCCAACCTTCCCAACTCCCCAGCGGCCGCCTGTCTTGCCCAGCATGAAGTCCAAAGCCCGACCACCACCACAGTCTACGAGACCCTCTGTGGCCTGGGCTGCTGGCCTAACTTCTTTCCCAGAGAGAGGGGAGGCAGCTCTTTAGAGGGGCCAACGAGCCCAAGCAGTTAAGGTTGAGCGACACCAGGGCTGTGCGTTTCTCAGGAACCACAGCAGGACTCGACACAACCGTGGAACCATGTCATGGCTTTTCAGCTCCGACGTTAGCCCTTGAAAATCGACATTGCGCTTGCGCGCCCCCTTCAGCTCAGGCGTTCCTGGCCCAAAGCCAGACTTCTCCAAGTTCAGGGGCAGATCCTTTTGCAAAGAGGCCCTTTTAAGGAGATGGGTAGATGGGTGTTCAGAGCAAAGTGTGGGCTGACTAGACTCGGCAGTGGGGGCGGGGAGTCGGCTTCTGCACATGGGGTGCCTGGGCCAGCAGCCTCACGCCGCCTGGGACGGTGTCAGAAGTGTGAGTCCTCGGGGAGGCGGGGAGGGCACAGGGCCCAAAGGCTCTGTTCAGCGAGCCCTCCGGGACAGATGGTCCCGGCTCACGTCTGCGGTCATCTGAGAGCCGTCTCAGCTGGTCTTTCCCTTCGCCCTCGGCTCGCCTCGTTGTGCCCGGCTGTAAATGGGAGTAACGTACCCACATCGCGCGACCTACGATCTGCGTTCACAGACCCGCAGCCCCTCGAGTGCACTCAGGGATCTGTGCTGGGGCCTGTGCGGGCCGGGCCGGGCCGGGCGCTGGGACGAGACTGGGACACCGTCCCTGACTCCAGGAACCCAGTGTCCCGCTAAATCCGTGACCATGGATTGAGCCCAATCTGTGGCGGGAAACAAGAGGAAGCCCCAGGAAGGGCGAGCACCCCCACCTGGGGGGGGGCGGAGGCAAGTGTCGCCGAACAAGGCGCCCTGGAAGCCGGGCTGGGGTGGGTTTTAAATCATGTAGACAACAGCTATTACATCTTTATTTGGAAAATACAGAAAGAAGGAGACAGCCCCGTGAGCGCTCCACCACGCCCCCCTCTCGCCTCCCCCACCCCGGCCCCTCCCCGCTGTACTGTAAATAAATTGGCAAGGAATACCGGTGTGTTTTCCTTCGGAAAGAGTGTTTTGAAACACTTAAGTGGCTCTTAAAACTTGAGCCAAATTGCTCTTCTAAAGCCTGTTGCCGTTTCGCCGTTACCTCGCGCTTATCGCCGTTCCACGTTTTTGCTAGTTTGTCGGTGGGTGGTTATTCCGCATGGCTGGGTGAACGGGTGAGCGAAGTTGGGAACGGGTGTTTGTTCTCTCGCTTGCTGATGTCTGTCTGTGAACTGCCATTCAGGAGCTTTGTCCATCTGGCGCCTCGATGACATTTAAAAAATGTTGAATATGAAATTAGTTACCGAGCCAACCTGACATTTAAAAAAAAACAAATCAGATTCTGAGGATGCCCCTGTAAGGAAATCAAACCATCAAAAATAAAAGCAGTGGTTATGAAGTGTTTATCATGCTGTTCTCAGTAATAGTGGAAAATGCAGCTCGTCTCAGTGTGGTGGGGGGGGGGGGGCGTGCGTGCAAGGCCAGACTTGGTAGAATAGTATGCAACCATTAAAATCACATGACGAAGGCTGCCTGGCAACGTACAAACATGGTTATGATGAAATTTTAAGCAAAATACATACAAAGCGCTTTGGCTATTGTTGTTATGACTAAGTGGAAACATCTTCATGGGAACAGAGTGGCTGCGAGGTCGGCCTGCAAGGACTCGGGGGCAGAGTGTGAACCTGACTGCGCTTTCTCAGTCTCCTGCTGTCTCTTATAATAAATAAGCAGGAAGGAGAAGGATGAGGACAGAACAATTCGACTGTGCAGGACCTGGGAAAGGCTGGAGACACCAGCCAGGTGGGGGTCCTCCTTCACCCGAGCTCCCCTGAGCTCCGGTGGGGACCCCAGCCCTGCTCCTGACATAATGTAGGTTAGCTGGCATGTGCTTGGTCCCTCCAGTTCTCCACCTCCACCCCCTCACCCCCCAAACCACCCACAGTGGCTCCCCGCGCATGTCCTCTGGTCTTCTGGTCCTCTCTAGAGTCTAGCCCAGCTGGGGCTCCCAGAGTCCTGTTGCAGGCACCTGGAGTATCGCCGGGCTCCTCCCGCCTTGCTTGTCCCTGCTCCTGGCCCGGCCTGCCAGCCCAGCTCATCTCTGCCCGTCAAAGGCCTGCCCATCCTTCAAGACCCAACTCAAATGCCCCCTTCGCCACCGCCCCTTTTATCTCCTCAACCCTCCAGGTCCCCCAGTAGTGGACGTCCTTGTTTCTTGCAGGTTCTGTGCATTTCCATCAAAGCCTGTCTGTCCTCCTCAACTGAAAACTTACGCCACCCACTGCCCCCCGCCCCCGCCCTGAGAGCCTTGGTAGGGATGCTAAGGGTGGGCTCCCAGGAACAGGGTACAGAAACAGGAGTGCCCGGGACCTGGCTTGGAGTCCCATCGGGACGGGCCAAGGACCAGCGTGGAGCCCCGGGCAAGGTATTGCGTCTCTCTGGGCCTCGCTTTTCTCTTCTGTGCGATGGGAGCGGTAAGAATCGCCGTCCTGCGTGGCGTGGGTGACTCACGCAAGAGTCATTAGTGAGGCCTATTCCTTCCACATATATGTGTGTATATATGAACTTTTTATCAAAGGAGAACGTAGATGCAGAAAGTTTGCAGTGTATTAAAAAAACGCATGCACATGGCTTCGAATTCAAATAGCAGCAAAGAGTTCTGAATTAAAAGCTGGCCCGGCACTGCCTCTTTGTACCCTCCGGAATTTCCCATTGCATCTTCTTAAATGGCGCACAGGTTTACTGTAGAAGTCAGGAAATGTAGACAAGCAAATAGAAAGCCAAGTCTCCCACCTTAAACACTTCAGAATGTCTTCTTCCAGGCCATTCAACCATGTCTTCTCTCCCCTCCCCCGTGCTCAAAAAAGTCCTTGTATTTTTTCTGCGCATTAGAGCTCTCATCACATTCTGCCTCCAGCTGAGGGGCATAAGGAATTTTTGTTGAGTAAAAGGTGCTCCACCTTGGTGCTCAGTGTGCCCTAAAGACCAGCAACTCAGTGGTGAGGGGCGTGGGGGGCAAAAGGGGAGCTGAAGGCAGCGTCTCCAGCCCCATCCCTGATTCTGCATTTTCCTAAGATGGCGGAGCCCGCACATCAAAGCTGGAAGGGGGGTGTGGACAGAGCGCGGCAACCATGAGCTGTTGATCACGGTCCTGGACAGGTTAGAGCTAGGATGTAAATGCGGTCGCTTCTTTATAAAAAAAACTTTACAAAACACTGCCAGCTTGATGAGGACGGTGACTTACATTCTGACCGAGCCCTAAATCCTGTCAGGGCTCTTGGGGTGCAGGGGTGAGCAGAGGCTCACTCTCTAGCAGGGAAGATAGTGTCAAAAGTGCCACGCAAACACTGAACGAGAGGCCAGAGGTGCTACAAAGAAGTGTGAGCAGCCTGCAGTGGGGGCGGATCTACTCTGGGCCTGGGTAGTTTTTACTAAGCAGGTGCTCCAGCCCTCCAGCCCCCGATGAGTCAGCACTTAAGCAGCAGCAAAGCCCGGAGGAGCTTCCCAGGGAGGCTGTCACCACCTTCCAAATGGTTTTGGGCTGGTGGAAGGAATCAGGTTTACTTTCACTTGCTTTGAATTGAGAGAGAGTTGACGGAGGGCATGTTGCTTTCTGGTGTACAGTGGGATGAGTCAACATTTGCCTCTATTGCCAAAGGATCGCCACACAACCATACAGTTACACACCTTCTTCATTGCGGTGATGACAACTTTTAAGACCTCCAAGTTGACTTTTTTGGAGGCAAAATTTATACGCAGCAAAATCACAAATCTGAAGGTGCAGACTGAGGAGCCTTGGCAAATGCGCACGCCCCCGCCGCCCGCCCCTCCGGGAGGTAGAGAACGTCAGCGCAGGCTCGGCTGACCGTGTAAACATCTCCCTTTTTTTCCCCCAAAGATTTATTTATTTATGCATACAAGAGCTGGGGTGCAGGCCAGAGATGCGGGGGGGTGAGAGGAATCACCAGAGACAGAGTGGGGAGCAGAGCAGGCAGACTGACTGAAATACACTCTGAGGGGAGCAGCGGGCGAGCCAGGAGAGGTCTGCTGCACCATGTGGGTTGCTTCCCGCAGGATGGCTTCCCAGGCTGCATCCTAACCCCTTGCGCCACCAGGGAGGCCCCTTTCTCATGGAAGCCAGGGCTGGCTCGTGGGAACTCACTCAACAGCGGGTCTGAGGAATAAAGCCTGGGCTAGGTTCAAGTCCCCACTCCCCACTTTCCACCCCATGACTTTGCCCAGGTGTCTCCACTTCCTGGGATTCATTTCTGCATCTGTAAAACGGGGTTAATTAAAGCTGTGAACCTGCAAATGCCCAGAGCACATGGAGGCGGCGCTGGGGGTGACCCTGTTTAGTTTCCAGAAGGGGCACAGTGGGCAGGGGACCCGGGGCTGGAACCCAGCCTCCCCCGGAGTGTGTGGGAGCCTTGGTCACTCACTGCTCACGCTCACTGCTGTCTCTGTCCACAGGGATGTGCCTGCAGGCCTTCGTGGAGGCTTTCTTCTACCTGGCACAGAAGAAGTTCAAGATGCTGCCCCTCCACAAGCAGGTGGCCTCGCTGATCGACCTGTGTGAATACCACCTGTCCCTGCTGGACGAGAAGCGGCTGGTGTGCCCCCGGAGTGGCACGTTGAGCGGCCGCCTGCCCCCCAGTACCACACCCCAGGAGGCCCAGGGAAACGCCCCACCCTGCACCAACAGCACCCCCAAGCTCTCCCACTCCAGACACCCTGCGTCCTGAGGGCCACTCTGTCCTCTGGGAAGAAGAGGGAGCCCTTAGGGCCGGAGGGAGGCCCCGGGCCCCTACCTGGGGAGAGAGGGCAGGTTGCCGGAAACGCCCCTGGGGATGCTGCTCATCCCCGAGGTGTCCTGCTTGGAAAGGCCGGCTGATCCCGCCCGCCCTCCCCCTGCGCCTGTCGCCTCTGGGTGGCCCTCCTGCTGGCGAGCCATCAGCGGACGCATGACATCCGAAGTGGCAGGAGGCAGCTTCTATTCCGGACTCACAGAAAGCAAGCACTGGGGTAACACTGTTGCATTTGGGGCACGTGGCACCCACCATCCCAGGACTGAGGGCTGCGGGAGCGAGGGACTCAGGAGGACTCTGCTCCAAGCCCGAGTGCATCATGTTGATTTCCTACCGCGCCGCCCGCGAAAATCACGTCGGCATCCCCGACTCTCCCGTCCCGATCATGTGCTACACGGGTGTAGTTAACAGATTAGCCTCATTTGTTTCATTAGCTTGCCTGTTGCTGCAACGTTTGGTTTGTTATTAAGAAATAATTAAGACGTAACTACCTACGGCTCCCAGCATCTCCGAGCCGGCAGGCACCTCCCAGATCCTTTTGTTGGATTTTGTTTGACCTTGACCCCAAAGTGAGCGTGCCACAGTCTTGTGGCCTCTGATTAGAGACCCCCCGAGTAGGGGCTCGCTGCATGGCCAGCAGGGTCACAGCAACCACTGCCATGGGCCCCTGAGCGTCCAGCCTGGGGGGGGGGGCGGGGGGAGGTGCTTTCCAGGGGAGGAAGCAGACAGGGCTGGAGGACAGGCCGCCTTTCCTTGTCTCCCTCCGTGTCCCGAGACAGCCCCTTCTCTTAGGGGACGCCTCAGAGACAGCCAGAGCTGGCACTTCGGAAAACGGCAACGGGGCAAGCTGGGGTCCAGGGCTCATCCACAACAGGCAGGTGGAGACTGTCCTTGCAAAGCCTAGTCTCTCGGGTGTTGTTGGACTTGAGGATGAGAGTGGCCCTCTTCCCAGAGGGTCCCCCTGAACGATCCTGGCAGAAGAGCGAGGAGCATGAAAGGGCTTTGAGGGCAGAGCACAGAGCCTGGCCCCAGGTCAGCCCAGAAGGCCCTCCCAGAAGGAGCTCGAGGGGAGGGAGGTGGGAGGCAGGACAGTGTTCCAGATACTCTTTCTCCTGCGCTTCCTGCCTCTCCTCTTGTCTTCTTCCTTCTAATACCTTCCCTGCCTCCTGATCCAAACCCAGGGAGCAGGTGACTCGTGGTCCCACACAGAGCAGGCAGGTCCACGCTCAGGGCACCTCTGTGCGGATGAATGCCGTGGATTCGCCCTCCCGGGAGTATTTTTAAGCCCAAAGAGGTTGTTCACTCCGGGCCTCCCTGTCGTGAGGCGTCTTAGCACAGGGCCCTCTGTTCACCCCGCCAGGCCCAAGCTCACTCTGAAAGGGAGGCCGGTGTGCAGGATGGCTCCCTGCAAGGCCTGCCTCACTGCCGCCTCTTCCTGCTCCTTCCCCAGCCCCGGGGCCCCAGCAGCCCCCCAGCCCTTGGCGCAGGAGACCTTGTAACACCTTTATCATCCCTGTGGTGAGCAAGACAAGTTTAAAATGGGAGAGGAGCCCAATGGGCCCCCAGCGCCTCCCGCGGGGACCAGCCCAGGCTCGGGTGCAGCAGCAGGGAGTGTGCAGGCGCCTGGGAGGAGACCAAAGCCTGAGAGGCCACGTGCAGGGTCTGCCCGGGGCCAGCAGGTCTGTTGACTGACTCAGTCTGCGTCCCCAGGCGAGCGTGGATCGGCTCTGACAGGGCCGCTGCCCCCGCCCCCCCGCCATGCCACCAGGCCGCGGGCCAGGGCAGCGCACCCTGCTAGACGGGCCACCGCGAGGGGCAGAGTTGGAGGACCCTGCGCCTGCTCGCCCAGATCAGCCCCTTTGCCAGAGCCAGTGATTTCACGGCGGAAGAGCCACGCAAACGCATCCCCGCAACTCGTCAGCCACCAGGAGCGGCGAGTCTCAGCTCTGACCCCGGTGCCTGGCGCTGATGACTAGAGAGCGCTCGCTGCCCTGTGGGACGCCACGTCCCGCCTGGAGTCACCCACACCCGCTGACCTGGGGTGGGGGTAGCAGTTGAGTTTCAGCTGCGTCGCTCCTGGAGATGAGACAGTGGAGGCTCCGCTGGGGCCTCTCCTTGCCTCAAGCGTTACCCTGGGCCGGCTGGGCTGCCAGGGCTGGGGGGGCTGGGCCGTGAGTACCAGGGGAAGGAAGCTGCGCTTCACAAGCTCACGCCAGGCCAGGAAGGGCAGGCCAGGCTCCTTTCTCCCAGTGCTGGCGACCAGGAAGAACTCGAGGCCGGCCATCTTGGATGCTTGAAGACCTCCCTCCTCCCCGAGCCTGGGGCTGCCCTGCGGTGTTCACCCCCACCTTATGGCTGCTCGCTCCTGTGCAGGGTGTGACCGAAGTGAGAACAGAAGAGGAGGTTTCCTCGCCTGGGAAGAGGGGACGGGCCAGGGAGCGGGGTGCCTGTGTTTTGCCTGCCAGATGGGCCCATTCCGGGGAGGGATCCAGCCCGACCCTTCTGCCCCCTCCTCCTGCCCTTCCCCCCCTCCTGTGACGCCCCCACCTACACAGTCCAGCCACACCGACCCTCTCACTTCCCCAGCCGAGCCCTGAAGGGCCGGCACCTAGAGCCGGCTCGATGCGTGGGTGAGAAACTGGCCTTCAGCCCATCTCAGCGTGGGGTGCGTACGTCAATGGGGGCTGCCGGCCTGGCCCCCTCTGGGGCACCAACAGCTCCCTTCCCTTCCACGCTGGCCTGTCTACTGAGCCTGCCAGGAGCGTCGCGCCCACGGCCTGGCCAGAAAGGGGCCACAGCAGAGGCGCGGGAGGTGCTCCGGGTCCAGCTGTTAGAAGGGCTGATGCTCACCCCCCGCCCCTGCCCCGGCGGCCCGCGTACAGAGACAGTGCTCCCGGAGGGGCACCTCCTTCCCCCAACACGCCTCCTGCCCCCCACTGGGCTCTGTCCTCTCTCCACTGGGCCCTGTCCTCTCTCCACTGGGCTCTGTCCTCTCTCCACTGGGCCCTGTCCTCTCTCCACTGGGCTCTGTCCTCTCTCCGCTGGGCCCTGTCCTCTCTCCACTGGGCCCTGTCCTCTCTCCACTGGGCTCTGTCCTCTCTCCACTGGGCCCTGTCCTCTCTCCACTGGGCTCTGTCCTCTCTCCGCTGGGCTCTGTCCTCTCTCCACTGGGCCCTGTCCTCTCTCCACTGGGCCCTGTCCTCTCTCGCTCTAGCTCAGCCCTCACCATCCTCGCCTGCCCTCGGCCTGTGCTCCACCCCTGTCCTCCCGGGCTCTCCCGCCCGGCTGTCCTTGCTGGGTGACCCCCTCCCTCCCCCCAGGCGAACTCACCTGCCTGTGCAGATCCAGCTCAAACGTCCCCACTGCAACCCCCACACCAGTGAAGGGCTCACCTTGCGAACCCGGCAAGTTCCCTCATGGCCACACTCGTCCGCACAGCGCGCCGCTGCTCCCGCCTCGCTGACCCCTTCAGCGCAGGCAGGGGCTGGGTTCACTGGCCCTTGGGGCACCCGCAGAGCCCGGCAGCTGCCAGTAAAATAATAGGAATGTTCCGCGGCCCTGGCGGGAGCCCTGGCCACCACGCTCCGTCTCCCCTGCGCCCGCGATGCCCATGGATGTCCGAGCCTGGCCGAGGCGATGTGCTGAGCGCCGCCATGTCCCGGCGGCCGGTCCTGTCCCGGCCTGCGGCACCGCCCCCACGCAGACAAGGACTCCCCCCCCAGAGGCCTCCGCGCCCCTCGTGCGGGTCTGGGCCTGGGTCCTCCACGCTGGGTGACCCTCGCCTGGAGCCCAGTGCCCGTGGGGTGCCTCGTTCTCCCCAGGCTCCTCAGCCTGTCTCTTCGGGCCTCAGGCAGCCCGGGAGGGTGTGGGGCCGGGTGGGCCAGAGGATGCAGATGGGAATATAGAGAGTGGGGGAGAGCGGGGTGGCGTTGGGGGGGGCGTGGATTTCAGGGGCATTCCTTGCCCTTCTAGAACCAACTGTCTTTCCCTTCTGGCAGCCCTGCAAAGGTTAAGGCTTCTCACCCACTCTCTTCACAGATGGGGGTGACTGATACCTGGCAGGTGCAGTGACCTGGCTGTTTGAACCCCAGCTCCGAACCTCATGCCCCTTTCGGGCACCACATCCACCCTCCCGCTGCCTCGAAGCTCCGGCGGCCCGACGGGAGACGGCTTGACCCCGTTTCACGTAGAAACACACATCTGGGGGGCGTGACTCTGTCAGTACTGGGGGTGATGGAGGCTGAACTGGGGGCTCTCCCTCCCGCTCTGCTCTCACTGAGCTGCCCAGGAGGGACACAGCCTCTCCACACGGGGTTACAGGTCCGTCCTTACTTGATCTCGGGCAGCAGCTGACGAGAAGCGGAAAGCGTAACAGATAGGAACGTGCCCCAAGGTGCTGCTGCAGTGCTGGGGTATTTCCAGACGGGCTTCTGTTTTCCTGCAAAGCGTCAAGGTTCCTTCTAGAATGTTCTAATCCCTCAAGACCAAGGAAGCAGGGACTGTCAGCGCCTCTCCCTCTACCCTTCCCTGTTTTCCTCACCTATTGAAATGTCACAGGGTGAAAGTGGTTCCTGTGTTTCCTCTGTCACCTGGAACCAGCCCAGGGATTGGCAGAGAAGGACACCAAAACAGCTGAGGTTGACATTCATTTCTCGATAAAGGCCTCTGACTCCTTGACCCTCTCCTTGAGAATCGGGCTTGAAACGCTGGACATCCTCCCCAAGCTCAGGGATGGGAGACCTCCCACTGGGCTTGGGGGCGGGCGGGCTGCTCCCGGCTGATCCTCCCACGGGGTGCATTCACCCAAACCCACCTCGCCGTCAGGGATGTTGTTGCCCATCCACCAGGTAGTCTCGAGAGAAATTTCCCACATGGCGTAGGAATTTCTCCCTCACAAAATAAGTCCATCTTTTTTCTGTTCCCAGGGCAGAGAGGCTTTGCAGAACAGTCCACATGTTCAATTACCTCCATCTCTGGTCACCAAAGTCTTGTTTTTATACAACTAGAAAAAGCACACGGCATAGAGCTTGCAGGTACACCCGTGTGTTCTCGAGTGCACACGCGTGCACACACACACACAGAGCACCACTGAGCTTTTGTATAAAATGGTGAAATTATGTGTTTTTCTCATTTCTGGCAATTTGCTTCTGAGCCTTCCTTAGAGAGCGGGGGACAAGGGCTCTTTACGGCTCTGGACAACATCCTCTTCTCTGCGGAGCCTGGTGGGAAACATTTCCTCCAGTGCCAAGGGGTTTGCTGAGCCCCCAGCCGGCACTGCAGTCTTGGGGCTAGTGGCCCCGCGGGGGGGTTGGGGAGAGGAGGGCCTGCTCCTCGCCGCGGCTCCCAGGGCCCCCAGGCTGCTGCAGCAAGGCCAGGGGCGAGGCCGGGTAAGAAGTCAGGGAGTTTTCTGCTCAGAACCTCTTACATCACTGAGAGGATCCCAGAGGAGGCTCCGAGGGAGCAGAGGAGGCAGAGCCTGGGGGCCTTTGTCTGCTGCTCCCTCCATCCAGGACCCCCCCTCCCCGCGCCATTCCTGGCCTGCGCAGCGGGAGCCATTTTGTGAAGAGCTGGGCGTGGGGCTGGGCCCGGGCAGCGCCTGGATAAACGTCTACTGAGTAAAGGACGGTCTCAAGATGCCGACAGAAGACAGCGCGTGGGGAGCCCTGCGCCCACCTGGCCGGCGCACCGGAGGCGGCTCCCCGAGTCTGGGGACAGGCCGCGTGCGCCAACCCCCTCCCGCCGCTGCTGGGCTGCAGCTCCTGCCTCTTAAACGCCTTTAAACACTCTTTATTAAATTTTCATGCCACATAAAGTCAAGGTTCTGTTACTTGGCCTCAGTTGTCTTGGTAACTTCGTAAAATGCAATAAAAAAACAAGGCTGAGTGTCGCTAAACACAGGCCCATTGTGTAAGCGGCTGCCAAGTAGCGAGGATTGCTCTGGCGCCATCTTTCCCGGCAGCAAGTCCACCGGGGGGGACAAGGCTGGCTCCTTTGGGGTCAATCCGTGAGAAAAGGGCTCCTATTTTTTTGCCTCCCATGGTGGTTAATATTCGCCTGGGAGGCTGTGGCCTCGGGGAAACTGGGGAGGTCCCGGGGAGAGGATGGGGGTTTGGATAATCCCCTAACCCTGCACCTGCGGGGACAGTCTCCCTCAGTGACAGGTCCTCGAGGCCAGCCACCTGTTGGGTGGATGCAGGGGCCGCTGCCCTGAGGGGGGTGGCCTCTTCGGCTTCAGGGGTCACCGCAGGTGAGATGGCGCAGCAGGTGGGTACCCCAAATTCTACCCTCAGAGGGGAGGCTGCAGGCTTCACTAGAGGACTAAGCTAATTCCTGCACCAAAGAGGCAATTTCTGATGCTCCCAGCAACTCTGGGGGCCCTTGCCTGGGACTCGCTCCCCAAACTACCCTGTAGGGTAAGGAAAAATGTCAGGCTTTTCTGCCCTCCCGCCATCAGGATAGATGATGGATCCTTGCGGTCCTGAATGCATGCCTGATGGCGGGCACCTGGAGCGGGGTGTGGGCATAGGTAGATGGGATTCTCCTGGGCTGAGACTGGGCTTTTAAGGGCGGCGTCACGGGGACGCCAGCAGCAGCTGAGAAGCAGCAGAATGAGCGGAAGAGCAGCGAAGCAGAGAGAAGGCCGGAGAGGCCAGATAGAGTGAGGACTTGCTGGGGGCTGGGAGGCCTGCCAGCCTCCCGGCGCCCCCAGCACCCTGCCTGCCATATGCCTGGTAAATCTAAATAAAAGACTTGCAAAAACCACTGAGGACTCTGACTTCCCCCTTTACCCGGTCTGCATGGGATCAAAAAACCTGCACTGGTCCATTCCTGCCACTACATAACCCCATTTCCCTCCCCGGTTCTGGCATCACTTGTCCCCTTGGCCCTTTGGGAGCAGCTATGTCCCTGCTTCATAGCACCTGGATTCTGGACCCCTGGTGGTGGCAGAAAGCAGACGGCCTTGATTTGGAGGGGGATCCTGGCCCCAACCCCTAGAAATCACCACCACTTAGGTCACCCCTTGCTGTTCCACGGGGGCCAACTGTTCCCCCTGGAGACTGTTCTCTGGAGCCCTCAGGTTTGCCTTTCTTTTTTTCTTTTTCTTTTTTTTTAAAGGAAGAAGCCACTTTTTTTTTTTAAAGATTTATTTATGCATACAAGAACTGGGGGTACAGGCCAAAGTTGGGGGTGGTGAGAGGATTCACCAGAGACAAAGAGGGGAACAGAAGAGGCAGATTGCCTGAAACACACTGCTGAGAGGAGCAGCGGGCGCGACAGGATAGGTCTGCTGCGCCATGTGGGTAGCTCCCTGGCCGGGGATCCAACTCGTGCTGCAGTGGCTGTGGGTAGCTTCATAGGCTGCATCTCAACCCCTTGCGCCACCAGGGAGGCCCAGGTTTGCCTTTCTTGAAACAGTCCCATCTCACAGCTTCCTCTGCTCCTACTCTGTCCTAGCCCCTTGGCACGGATGCCTGAGTCCACAGGTGATGGCTTTGTGGGGTAGGGTGGGGGGCCGAGCAGCCATCAGTTCCCTGTGAGGAAACCAGGTTTCTCAGTTGGGGGGAAGGGCGCCCCCCAGCCTTGGAGGTGGGACCCGCCTCTGCCCTCCACAACCAACCCAGGGTCAGCTGGCTGCCAGGGCCTACCTTGCCTTGTAACTCTGGGGGTGCCCCTGAGGGCCCACACCCCACCTCTGTCTCTAACACCAGCAGCCCCCATTTTGTCTCTGGTCAGTGGAAGACTGTTCAAAGACTGCTTGCACGCCTGCTGCATCCCAGCCGTCAATTTTGCAAATGAGGCAGAGGAAGCCCAGAGAGGGGAACAGCCTTACCTCAAGTTCCCAGCAAGTCAGGGCGGGCGCCCAGGCTTCCTGAGTGAGGGAGTCCTCTGCACCTGGTTCCGGCCGCGGGCTGGAGAGGAAACCGGCACCAGCCCCGGGATCCTCTCGTGGAGGAGTTTTAACGAATTCCACCTGCTGACATGTCAGGAAAACGCTTCAAATATCATCACTTCCGTTGTTTTCCCCCTGACAGAGCAGGGGACCTGGGCGAAGTCGCTTGTCGGGCACCTTCCCGCCACCTGAGCCCCGCCTCGGCCCCTGCCACCACCACAGTGTCAGGTGAGGCCAAAAGGATCAGGCTTTTCTGCCCTCCCGCCATCAGGACGGATGACGGAACCCTGCGGTCCTGAACGCGTGCCTGCTGGCGGCACCTGGAGTGGGGTGTGGGCCTAGGCACATGGGATTCTCCTGGGCTGGGACTGGGCTTTTAGGGGTGGGGTCACGGGGACGCCAGCAGAAGCCGAGAACGAACAGAAGCCGAGAAGCAGAAGCAGAACCACGAGAAAGAACACGAGAGAAGGCCGGAGAGCCCAGGAAGAGTGAAGACTGCCAGCCTCCCGGCCCCCCGGCCCCCGGCCCCCCTGCCTGCCGTGTACCTGGTGAATCCCAGTAAAAGGCTGAGAAGCCACCGAGGGCTCCAGGACTCCTCCTTGACCCGGCCTGCTGGGTCAGAAAGCCTGCACTGTAGCGAGGGGAGCCCAGCTCATTTCTCACCCCTAATCACAGGCCCTCTGCCTCAGGGGCTCCTCACTCGCCGCTCAAGCAGGTGTGCTTGGAGCTATCTCTGGAGCTGGCGGTTGTGGCCTTGCGGGGGGCGGGTTTCTGCCACCGGCTGTGCTGGGGTGAAAGAGCCCAGGCTTCGGGGAGTCTGCAGGCGGGACCCAAAGAGGCCAGCTGCCAGCCGCCATTTCATGACGCCGCGCGCGTTAGCTTTAAAAGTCCTCTCAGCACAGCCTTCTGCTCCGTCTTCCAGGCACGTTAACTGGGGGAGATGAGGAGATGCTGAGATTGAAAACTGAACCCCTGGATCACACGAGGGAGGGTTGTTTCTCATCCGTGCAAAGCTGACGTGGGCCCCGTGGGCCTCCAGCTTGCGTGTCCTCTGCACGCGGCCGGCTGCTCCAGCCTGCACTCTTGCCTCGACGGCCCCGGGACACGAGCCGCTGGGGGGATGGCGGGCCACTGGCTGGGCCACGGCTTCACCTCCACGCGCTTGCCCTTGACCAGCCCCTGGTCACGCACAGGACGCTGGGAGGTGCTGTCTTCTAGACGTCTACACAGGGGACGCGGCGAACGCACAGTATCGCTTTGACGCCATTCCTACTGGTTTTAACATAAATGTTTTTCTGCTCAATACGGAAATAACATTGTTGCTCCAAGAAAACCACCCCGTCACCTCCCAGCTGTGACCCACCGCGTGCATCACCCTCTGCATCCGAGCCGCTCAGCGGGACGGGGGCGCGTGGAGGCCCTAAGGCCCCGGAACCACAGGGCACCACTGGGGCGGCTCCCACCTTCCCCGGGAAAGCCCATCCCAGGCTCTGCTGCTCAGCCCCACGCTCGCCAGCAGCTTCCCAGCACCCGGCAAACAGCACGGAGGAGGTCAGAGGCAAGCCTTCCCCCCGAAGGGTGGGGCAGCCAGGCCTGCATCTTGGAGCCGCTCAAGATCCCAGACAGTGTGTGACCTTCCTGGGCGGGCAGAGAGCTTGGCCCAAGCCCCGGAGGCCATCTGGCCTAGATAGAGGCGGCGCAGCCCAGCCAGCTCCAGCTGCCCCTGCGTGCAGGCCCAGGGCTCCCGGCCCGCCCGGGGCAGGTCCCACACAGAGCAGCCTTCGGGCAGTGAGTAGATGGGTCCCCTTAACCCACTTCAAGGCGATTCTCTGCTGCAGTCACACTGGGTGCTGAGTCACAATGTAGGGCGAGGGTGTGAGCCCCGGAACTTCTAGTCCCCGAGCCTCACGTGTAAGGCCAGACCATCCGGGCACATCCTGTGGATTAGTTTATTCGATCGAGTATCATGTTCCAGAAATGAGCGATCTTACTGCCTCCTTGTTTACAGCTGAGGAAACTGAGACTCAAAACCGAGATGAAGGGACTGACCCAGGAGGCAATGTTGGCTGGGACCTCAGGTTCTCCGGCCTGACGGCCAGACCTGCTCTTCTGGGCTCCCCTGCCAGGGAGGGGGCCCCGGGAACACGTGGGAGCGCTCCGAAACGCCCTTGAGGGTAATAAAGTCCTTGAGGGGAGGCCTCACCGCCCCCGCTCCCTGGAGCTGCTCCAACCCATCCAGGTTTACACAACAGGGAGGCCTTGAAAACTCTGGGCTTGGCAGCCGTGAGGCTGCACAGGGGAACACAGAGAGACCACGTTGCCAGCACCGGGACGCCCCATGTCCGGCCGGGGCGCCTGTGCTGCAGTGGAGGGAGGGGGTGTACGGGGAAAGCCGTGACTTGTGTGAAGGATTGACTTCACCCCGGGCACCCTGGCCATGGAGGGAGGTGGGCCCCCAGCCCCAATGCCCAGAAAGAGGCGCCAGCAAGGATGGAAGCAACTCTCAGTCCTTTATTTGTGCCGCTCGTGGCCTGTCAAGTGGCCCCTGACGGGACCGCAGGGACAAGGCATCCCGAATAG
The DNA here is from genome assembly GCF_014898055.3 of Talpa occidentalis. Classification (NCBI taxonomy): domain Eukaryota; kingdom Metazoa; phylum Chordata; class Mammalia; order Eulipotyphla; family Talpidae; genus Talpa; species Talpa occidentalis. The sequence goes on along the minus strand of NW_023605083.1, from coordinate 39,723,232 downwards.
GAGCGGTTTTCAGTGCCGGGCCAAAGTACCCTCTGCCTCAGGCCACCAGGAAACGTTCAAGCGCATTCCATGTCTTTTTTCTTTTTTAAAAAGATTTATCTATTTATGCACGCACGAGCTGGGGTGCAGGCCAGGTGTAGGGGGTGAGAGGATTCACCAGAGACAGAGTGGGGAGCAGAACAGGCAGACTGAAGAAATACACTGCTGAGGGGAGCAGCGGGCGAGTCAGGAGAGGTCTGCTGCGCCATGTGGGTCATGTCCTTGGCCGGGGATGGAACTCGTGCTGCAGAGACTGCGGACAGCTTCATAGTGCTGACGCTTAACCCCTCGCGCCACCAGGGAGGCCCTACTTTGTTTACTTCTGGCCCCCAGCTGATGCATCCAAGAGTTTCCAGCTTTCTGTTACTAAAGTGTAGCAGGAATAATTCCTGGCCCGCATGCGTGTGTCCTAGAAGCTGAATCGCAAGGTCACAGGGCATGGGCACTGATATGCCATCCATATTGCCAAAGCGCCCTCCAAAGAGCAGGACAACAGGCGAGTCACCCTCTGAGTCCCAACAATGGCATGAAGACGGGTCCCGTCCCCCAGCACAGCACACTGGCACCCTGGCCTCGGGATGGGTGACCAACACGGCATCGTCTGACCTTAGATTTCATTTATCTTGCCCTTCCACGAACGAAGCTGAGACCTGCTCGTCACGTGTCCAGAAGACACGGCTATTTCCTTCTCTATGGACCACTTGCTCATGTTCTTTGCCCATTTTTCTGCTGGTCTTTTCCTTATTGACTTGTAGAATCTCTTTGCAGATGAAAATAATTAGCCTTTTGTCAATTTTTTTTGCAAAATCTGTGCTCGATATGGGCCATTTCTCAGCAGCCAACTGTCTCCGCTTCCAACTCATTCTCCACAGGCTGCCAGAGTGGCCTTTGAAATGCCGCCCTCATAACTAAACAATGCAAAACGGCTTCCCGCCACCTGGATCCAGCTCGAATTCTTCATTTGATGTAGGGGGTGCTTCCCATTTGGGGTCCAGCTTGGAGCGAGCCCCAACCAACGCGACCACCGGGTGCAGCCATGAAGGCTGTGCATGGCCCGTGGGGGGCGGCCCCTGGAGGTGAACCGCGGAGCGTCCACTGAGCCGCTGCCTCTGCTGGAAACGCGGCCTCCTGTGGGTTTCACCCCACCTTTTGCTGTTCCCCAAATACCTCCTGCTATTCAGTTCTCCTGACGTCACAGCCATGCTCTTCTTTCAGCCACTAACACCCTGCTTCCTCTGTGGGCTGCTGAGCTTCCTGCTTCCTCCCAGTTGACAGACTACTCTGAAAATCTGACCCTGCTCCCAGACCCATTCATTTCCCACCCAGACTCCCCAAGCTGTCTCGAGGACACACCCCCCTCAAGGTGAGTCTCTCTCTTGGGCAGGGCTGTGTTCACGCATGTCTGAATCCCAACCCCAGGCAGGGTCTGGCTCACAGGAAGTGCTTAGCAGGGGTGTGTGGGAGCGGATGAATGAATGAGTGAATAAACGAGTGAGTGAATGACTGGATCCTGGCAGCTTCTGACTGCGAAACCCGGTGGGCATGAGGGTGGAGAGAGGAAGCCCAGGACCTCCTCAGCCTTCGCAGCCTAATGTAAATTTGTGCGTTTATCCAATAGGCAACTTTCTGTAAAAACATCCTTTAAACACTTTGTAAAATGCAGATTTTAAAATGCAGCAGACTGTTCTTCCCAGGTAATTATAGTCTGCCCTGTGAGTCTGCAGTGAAGGCCTTTTTATTTAGTAGGTCTATTACTCCTTGCAGATTACAAATTAGGGCCCTTTCAAGGAGCAAGTTCTCCTCCCTCCTCTAATTCCCCCAGAGGGAGGCCCTAGGAGCTGCTGGTAGGCAGCCGCCTCTGCCATCAGGATTGCCTGGGGAGTGGACCCCAGAAACCCTCCTGGGCTACAGGCTCTGACGGGATGTGGGCGCTAGAGCAGTTTCTTCCCCCCAAGCAGCCCCTCACTGTCCACCCCTCCCCAAGAGGGCAATGTGCCCACAGCGGGAAGCTCTGCCAGTCTCACCCCTGCATGCCAAAGGGCCTCTTCCCATTGCCCACTGCAGTCCTTGCCCTGCATCCTTGGGGCCCTTAAAAATGCAAGTCGGGGGGGCCTCCCTCGTGGCACAAAGGGTTGAACACAGCACTGTGAGGCAATCCACAGCCTCTGCAGTGCAGGTTCGATTCCCAACAAGCTGGGAAACTGCTCACATGGCGCAGCAGACCTCTCCTGCCTCGTCCGCTGCTCCCCTCAGCAGTGTATTTCAGTCAGTCTGCCTGTTCTGTTCCCCACTCTGTCTCTGGTGAATCCTCTCACCCCCCACATCTCTGGGCTGTACCCCAGTTCTTATATGCATAAATAAATCTCTTTAAAAAATGCAAGTCAGGGGATGGGCCTCCCAGCCACATGCTGCGGCATGGTTGCCCCTTGGTGGAGAGCAGGCCACTGTCCCTACCCAGCCCCGAGGCCCCTGCAGGCTCCCTGCGCCGGACTCCTGGCCTGGAGCCTTCTCATCGCCTTGTGACTGCGTCCGCCTCCCTCCCCGAGGGTGGGCCGGGCCCACCTGCCGGCAGCTGTCACGGTCTCTAGCTCGTGGCTGTGCACATAGTAGGTGCGATGCCCTGGGAAGATGTGCATGATGACAGGTGAGTGGGTTTACCAGATGGGGAGACCGACCCTCTTCCTGGTGGTGCGGCGAGTCACCGGGGGCCTGTCACCAACCAGGGGTGTGCAAGGCCAGGGAATGGCCCTGGGCTGTTGGCCCAGGCCCCGGGGAACTCGACAACCGCCTCTCCCTGCCCGGCTCACGAATACCTGTTTCCACAAGCAGTCATCTCCCCGCACACCCGCAGACAGCAACACGCACTGTCCCAATAAATAAATCTGAGCCACTTTTCAGCCTCGCTTAATGTCCCCGGGAAGGCGGCGTCACGTGGCCCGCGGGGCAGCCCATTAGCCGGCAGGCTGAAGCATGTCATATTGAATTCCACGGCCCGCGGGGCCGCGCGCCCCCGTGCTGCTCTGAAATCTGCGCCGATTTATTAGCGCGCGGTCGTGCTGCGGATGTCCCGTAATGAGCGCGCTGCCCCCCAGCCGGGACCACGCTGCCCACGCGCGCCCGGGAACAGGAGTCGGGGGGTCTTGAACTCACTCCCTGTCTGCAGCTCTCACAGGGGGCCATGCGAGGAGGAGACGGGGGCTTGTGGAGAGATGGCCTCAGGGCACCTGCTGTCCCCCGACCGGCCTCTCCCCAGCGCCCTCTGCCCTGTGAATGCCCACTCGCCCGCCCCGCCCCGGTCCCCCGGCCCTCACGCGCAGCAGCAGCAGGACCACGGCCGGGCCAGACAGCGCCTCAGCCCCCCAGCCCAGGGCCTGGCCCACAGGTGCGTCCACCTCTGCCACCCCTCCTGGGGCCCGGCTTATGCCCTCAGCCCCGGCCTCACACAAGCAAGGTGCACACACCCACGGGGCTCTCCCAGCCACCAGAGACACACCCCTGGGTGCCCCCCACCCCCGCCACACTCGCGGCAGGAAAGACTCGTGCTGCTTTTATTGCTCTGGGGTCAGGAGAGACCCTTCCTGCTGGACGCCGAGACTAATCCACGAAGTCGCAGTGACGGCGTCCACAGCCGGACACGACAGCAGCGCCCCCAGACACACCAACGCGGGCAACCCCGAGAGCCCCTGCCCGGGGGGGAGCCCGGAGCTCCCCAGTGCTGTGGCGAGCACGTCGGCCTGGGCCCCTCCGCCTTCGGAAGGACCGCGTGAGGCTGGTTTGCAGGTGCCGTGAGATGACCCGCGGGGGCAGCCGGCGCCTGTCTCCTCACGCGACACACCTTGAGGAAGGGGGACGCCGCCCCTCTGCCCAGGCCCGGCAGGGTCCACGCTCAGCTTCCCTGCAGGCCAGACAGCTGTGCCCGGAGCTCCTGCCGTGTCTCCTGCATCTTTCTCTGCTAGCATTTCTTTCTTTTCTTTTTTTAAAGATTTATTTTTTATACATAATACAAGAGCTGAGGTGCAGGGGTGAGAGGATTCACCAGAGACAGAGTGGGGAGCAGAGCAGGCAGACGGACTGAAAACACTGCTGAGGGAGCAGCGGGCGAGACAGGAAAGGTCTGCCGCGCCATGTGGGTAGCTCCCTGGCCGGGGATGGAACTCGGGCTGCCGAGGCTGCGGACAGCTCCACAGTGCCGTGCTTAACCCCTTGCGCCACCAGGGAGGCCCCATGTTGGTTCTTTTTTGTCTCTGTTTCCTGGACGCCCCCAATAAATATCTCCTTGTCGCCCTCACTCGCCTCTCGAATCACGAGTGCCGACAAGCTCCTGCTCACTCACTCGCCGTCCGCTTGGATCCCTTTTCAGGGATTGCGTCCTTTGCCGGGTCTGTGAGGATGATGGTTTAACGCTTTAAACGCCCTTTTCTTTGTCTTTTGTCAGATCCTGGGGCAATTCCTCCAGCCGGTGTCTCCTCCATGTTGAACACGCCTTTCCCACTCTGGCGACGACGTTCTCTAGCCCTCCCCAGCTTTCCACCGCAGGTTGCCCCTTTTTCTTAGCCACCCCCCCGACGGGGATGAGGCCGCCTCTGGACGCGTGGTGTAAGGGCCCGAGGACACGGAGCAGGTGTCTATGACCCCGCAGACGGGTGAAGGAGGAGAGAGTCCTGGAGCCCTCGGTGGCTTTTCAGGCTTTTATTGGGATTTACCAGGCACATGGCAGGCAGGGGGGCTGGGGGGCTGGGTGGCCGCCCAGCCCCCAGCAAGTCTTCACTCTGTCTGGGCCTCTGGCCTTCTCTGGCCTTCTCTCTGCTCCTCTCGTGGTTCTCTGCTCTCGGCGTCTCTCCTCTGTACCCCGTCTGCTCAGGTCATGGGGCACCTGCTCCGCCCCTCCCGCCACTGCATCTGGCGGAAGTGGGCGAGGTGGTCCCTGCAGCGGGGACGGAGCCCTCCCAAGACCTCCGGAGGGCTGAGGAGCAGCAGACCCGGAGCCTGTGACGGCGCCGCGGGCGTCACGGCGGCCCAGGAGGCCGACAAGGTCCGGGCGCTGCGGGACGAGACCTCGCCTGGGGGAGACGCCCGAGAGGACCAGCCCCGACCCCCGAGGCCGCAGAGTCGCCGGGGAAGAGAGGACACGACGCGGAGCGCGCCGGTGCGGACGGCAGGAGGCCGAGGGCCTTGGACTGACGATCCCGCCGGAAGGCGGAGGAGCCTTGGCAGGCTGTTATGTTTTGGGGGACCCTGGGTGTGCGTGGTATCGCTTGTAAACCCCAGGAGATAAAAATCAAGCCCTGGCCGGTGGGCCTCGGTAGAAGAGCCCACGACGGGTGAGGGACGAAGCCCTCGGCCAGTTCTCTGCAGCCGGGCAGAGGAAAGAAGCCAATTTAGAAAGGCAAAAGCTGGTGCCGAGATCAGGGAGCCCTGAGCGGCTGGTAAGCGGCCTAAGTCTGTTGAAGAAGGCCAGCGAGTCTCCTCAGGTCACCGGTGGGTGGCCCCTGCTCGTTGTTGGGTGAGGGTGAGGCCCTGAGGAACCCGTCCTTGGGGGACGGGTGGGGAACGTGGCTTGGGGTGGAGCCCACAGCCGAAGAGGGGGCCCGAGAGAGGCCGCATGTGGCGCTTGTATCCGCGGGTCCCGACCCCTGTGCGTGTGCAGCGGGTGGGCCTGAGCGCGGGGGCCTGCGTGTCGCGCTGAGGCCATGGAAGTCGAGTGTGGGAGCGACCGCAGGCAGGAGCCCTGAGGGTTGGCGATGACCCCCAAAGTACAGAATCCCCAATCCAGGAGTGAGTGCCTCCTGGGGAGGATGCGGTGGGCGGCTTGTGGCCGAGACCACAGCCAGAGAAGGCCAGGAAGCCTCTCGGCTCCCGGTGCGCGACGGCTGATGCCTGAGCGCTCCCCGCCTTTCTCATGAGCAGCGCCGTCGGCAGCAGACGTGGTGGATCATCTGCTGGTGCCAATAACTTGTCTTTTGCCACTAGGTTGGTGCCCTGCCTGGACTCATTTGTGTTCTGTTGTATTTTATATATTCAGTTATATTGCGATGTAAATTGTTTGCCTTTTTTTTTTTTTTTAAGATTTATTTATTTATTTATACAAGCACTGGGCACAGTCAGAAGCGCAGGAGGGTGAGAGAATTCACCAGAGCCAGAGCAGAGATCAGAACAGGCAGACTGACGAAGTACACTGCTGAGGGGAGCAGCGGGCGGCAGGAGAGGTCTGCGCGCCATGTGGGACCCTCACCCGGTGGCCGGTGATCGAACCTGTGCTGCAGAGGCTGCGGGCAGCTTCGCAACCCAGCGCTCAACCGCTGCGCCACCGGGGAGGCCTCTAAATTGTTTGCTGCCGTGTTCCTATTGCCAAGAGAAACATATAGACGTGAATATGGACTGATAGAGACTGTCTGGCAGAAAACCCTGAGGGGGTGGGCTGGAGGGTAAGTAAAGCATCAGGCTTTTCTGCCCTCCCGCCATTAGGACTAATGATAGATCCCTGGGCCCTGCGTGCGTGCCTGATGGCGGGCACCTGGAGTGGGGTGTGGGCGTGCGTAGGTGGGAGCACCTGGGCTGAGAGACGGGGCTTGTAAGGGTGGCGCAGCAGCGTGCAGGGTGGTGGTGCGGGGCAGAAGACGGAGGAGTGCAGCGGGGTGCGGCGGAGCGCGACGGAGTACAGCGACGACCAACAGCGGAGAGCATGAAGACAGCATGGCTGCGAGAACAGGTAAAGAACCTACCTGGTATGGGTTGGTTGCATTACACATGGGCAGCCAGTCAGGGCCTAGGAGAGGCTCCTGCACCTCTGGCTGTGCACTCTTGCCCGCAGAGACGCGGGACATTACCGGGAGTTGTCGCTCCAGCTTGGCAAGCTCAACCACCTCCTCTGTCAGCCTGTGCCTGTGCTCCCACCCCCTGGGGCAGGGCCTGCAGGCCCCCCTCTTCCTGCAGATGTATCTGTGATGAAATGGCGCCCGTGATAGTTCAAGCAAAGTGTCAGTCTGCGTGTCGTGTGATTCTGTTTCTGTCTTAAAATAATATTAGTTTGTGGGGCCTGCCTGATGGCGCAAGGGGTTAAGACGCAACCTATGAAGCTGTCCAGAGCCACTGCAGCATGAGTTCGATCCCCAGCCAGGGAGGTGACCCACATGGCGCAGCAGACCTCTCCTGTCTCGCCCGCTGCTCCCCTCAGCAGTGTATTTCAGTCAATCTGCCTTTTCTAGTCCCCACTCTGTCTCTGGTGAATCCTCTCACCACTCACACCTCTGGCCTGTACCCCAGTTTTTGTTTGCATAAATAAATAAATCTTTAAAAAATATATCAGTTTGTATGTGCAGAAATAAAGTTCCTTCCAAGCCCTGACAACATATTAATAATGGTATCTACAGAGAGGAGGCATTTCTGAATAAGGGAATCCCTTTTAACTTTACTTTTTTTTTTTTAAATAGGTGTCAGGAAAATTGTGGAAGGTTATAAAATAAGGAAAAAATGTTCACTGGGTCTCCTAAATCTGTAACTTGCTTTTCATTGTCCTTGAGTTACTTTACAGCTCATCATTCATAAAACACCAACCAAAGGCAGGTGATTTTTCTCCATAGACATGCAAATGAAAAGTGCTATGGAATGTTCTGGATGCTGGCCCCGTGTGAGGCCAGCTGAGTGTCTGATGGCCCATGGCAGTGTGGCTCTTTGATTCTCCTTTGAATTGGTTGTGGCAACTGACTTACCCGCTCACTCATTAATGAGTAAATACTAAACATATGTTCATTTAATGTTTGCGCGAGAGTTGTGGCTTTGCCATTAGGAAAAAAAGTCCTTTGGCACAAGCATTTGTTACTTTTACAATTAAAGGTAAAAACTAGACATCATTTCAAAGAAAAATAGTTCAGGACTCTCTAGAGACTTAAATCAGAAATTTAAGCTCTCCCTCCCGCCTCTTAGCTTGGATTCCCCACGAGGGCTGGGCTCCGCGGTGGGCAGGGACTTGTGGTGTGGACAGCACAGTGTAGGCCCTGGGAGTCCCGCCGACCCTTGCCAGAATCACCTGCCTCCGTGGCGTGGGGCCCAGCCCCTCATAGTCACCACCAGGGCCGCTGGCCATAAACAGATGCTCCTCTTTTGGGCAGAGAACTGTTTGGGCTAAGCTGCTTTCTAGACATTTCAAAAAAACAAAGATGCCAAAACAATCACCTAAGTACTTCTAAATTGTACACACCTGTGTTCAGCACATGACTTTTACTATGAATTCAGGACAGGATTGCTGGGCCCTGGGGGTGGGCTCCTCCCCTGGCCAGGGGCCTGGTCACCATGCCATCTGTGTGCATAACCTCACTGGGTTGCCCAGACTTGAGGCCTTCCATTCACCCGCCACTCCGTTAACAGGAACCCCTGGTGTCTGGGAAAGCAGTTTCAGTTTTGTATATTTATTTTATTATTTTAAGATTTATTTATTTATTTATTTGTACAAGCACTGGGTACAGTCAGAAGCAAGGGAGGGTGAGAGAATTCACCAGAGCCAGAGGGGAGAGTAGAGCAAGCAGGCTGACGAAGTACACTGCTGAGGGGAGCAGCGGGTGGCAGGAGAGGTCTGCGTGCCATGTGGGACCCTCGTCGGCGGCCGGGGATCGAACCGGTGCTGCAGAGGCTGTGTCGGTAACTGTGGTAAGAGGAGGGCATTACTTCAGCCAATCCTTCCAGAAGAACTCTCTGTGGCATACATACTGTTACCCTCACATCACAGTTTGAGGATGCTCAGGCTGAGAGCATGTCCCCGAGTTACCTAAGATCATCAACAGCATTAAAGACTGAGACCAGATCTCCCTCACGCCCAAGCTCTGACCTGTGCTTTTATCTACTACTTCCCGTTTTTGCAAATATATTTTTTAAACTAAACAAGAATCCTCCTGGACAACAATTTGGTTATCAGTTTTAACACTTAGTATATTAACATCTTTCAGTATCATTTTTCTACAAATTTAACCACTACATAGTGTCATTATATAGCTGTGTGTTATTTTTAAAAAGCTCAACATCAAAACAAGAAATTAAACCTAGTTGTAAAATATTCAAAGAATAAGAAGAATATAAAGCAGAAAATGCAAGTTATTTTCCCATCCTGCTGGTCCTCCTCATCCATCACATGTTATCACCATCTCCATAGTTCTATGTGATTTATCAGATGTAACATAATTTCTTTTTCATTTATTTATTTATTTATTTATTTATTTATTTATTTATTTATTTATTTATACAAGCACTGGGTACAGTCAGAAGCGCGGGAGGGTGAGAAAATTCACCAGAGCCAGAGCAGGGAACAGAACAGGCAGACTGACGAAATACACTGCTGAGGGGAGCAGCGGGCGCGGCAGGAGAGGTCTGCGCGCCATGTGGGACACTCACTGGCAGACGGGAATTGAACAGGCGCTGCAGAGGCTGCGGGCAGCTTCGCAACCCAGCGCTCAACCGCTGCGCCACCAGGGGAGGCCCATAATTTATTTTTCTTTAAAGAAAGGGGGGCACACTGATCTGCTTGCTTCTCATACACATACTGTATCACGGGCATCATTCCGAATCTTCCCATCCCTTTTAACACATAAGAATCAAAAAGCCACATTTTGCTTGCTCTTAGCTTGAACAACTGGGAGGATGGTGGAACTATTTGCGAGGGTCAGATGGAGAGGGAAGGAACAGGTTTTAGGGTAGAAAAGTCAAGTTCTCTATTTCCGACATATCAAACCTGATGCCAAGCATTGAGGCTAAGTGGGCATATGGCTCTGTGAGTGTGGAGCTCAGGGAACAGTGGGGCTGAGTAGACAAATGTGGGCCTCAGCAAGAAGAGAATACATGGCTGTGTCCCTTTAGAAAGGACACATGCTCGTCACTTCACCCCAGTCCCCACCTTTCCCTATTGTCTCTCAACACTGGAGCAGGCCTGCTTCCATTATCTCCTCACCTAGGCCCATCTCAGCCTCCCTTCCTTCGTCTGGGCTCCTGGCTGAGGACAGCCAGGTGCCCACAGCACTGGCTGCAGCGGGGAATTTCAGTGCCGTGCCCAGAGGGGGTGCTTTTCTGTGGTTGCTCTGGGTTCTTTCAACCTGGACATTTGCATCCTTCCTTCAGTTCTGGGGATTTTATTTTTATTCTTCCTTTGATCATTTTCTCCCTTCTTTTAACTCTTTTGTCTCCTTCAGAATTTTTTTTTTTTAAAGATTTATTTATTTATTTATACAAGCACTGGGTACAGTCAGAAGCGCGGGAGGGTGAGAGAATTCACCAGAGCCAGAGCGGGGAGCAGAGCAGGCAGAAGGACTGAGGTACACTGCTGAGGGGAGCAGCAGGCATGGCAGGAGAGGTCTGCGCGCCATGTGGGACCCTCACCAGGCGGGCAGGGATGGAACCGGCGCTGCAGTCTGCTGGCAGCTTCGCAACCCAGTGCTCAACCGCTGCGCCACTGGGGAGGCCCTCCTTCAGAATTTCTTAACAGATGAATGATGGACAGCCTGGATGGAGCTTCTCATTCCTCTGTTCTATTTTGGCATTTTGTTTGACTTTCTGGAAGAATACCTCAACTTTGAATCCTATCACTTTTATTGAATATTTACACTATTTTTGTAAGAATATCTAATAGGAGTTCTTTCTCAATCTTGGTTCCTTTTTCATAGCACACTGTTCTTGGTTTATTTCCCTGAGGACATTATAGTTTGGGTTATTTTTTTAATACTCTTCTCTGTATTGTCTCTGCTTCTTGTTTCTTATCTTGGGTTGATTTGGCCTCTCCCTTTCATGTTAGAGACCGTTCTTTTCTGCTGAGCTGTTACATTTGCAAATAGGGGGTTTTGTTGTTACTCATGAAGCAAAGGCCCCAGGAAATTCATTATCTAGTTTCTTTTATTTGTTGAAAGCTTTCCTCAACTGTCCACGGGGCCTGGTTATCTGTGCTCTTCACATGCATGTGTGCATGTGTGTATGCATGTGTATATATGCTTATGTGTGCACACAAAGACATGAAGATTAACAGTGTTATTATGGGATGCTGGGACAGTTTTTGCATTGAAAAGTATTTGGAGGTCTTTCTCTGAAGCCCATTTTTCTTTTTTTTAAGATTTATTTATTTATACAAGAACTGGGGTACAGGTACAGAAGGGTGAGAGGATTCACCAGAGACAGAGTGGGGAGCAGAACAGGCAAACTGGCTGAAATGCACTGCTAAGGGGAGCAGCGGGCGAGACAGGAGAGGTCTGCCATGCCATGTGGGATTCTCGCCTGCCGGTCGGGATCGAACCCGTGCTGCAGAGGCTGTGGACAGCTTCACAACGCTGTGCTCACCCCACTGCGCCACTGGGGAGGCCCCTCAAGCCCATTTTTCTAAATAAGAATGCTACCTGGGTGTAGATGCCTGGCTCTGGGCACTCCGGAAGCAGAGAAGGCCTTGGGGGGCAGGTGCGACTAAGGGCAGAAGCTCACGTTACCACCTCCCAGCGCTTTCAGCCCTGCCCCTCGGAGTCTCCTGCCCTGCCTGGTGTCTCCCCTAGTCCAGAGCAAACCCGAGTCCATTCCTCTAGAGAGGAAATGTGCAAGTCCTAACAAGGAGATGAGACTTGGGTCCGGCTTCCCATTTCCTGCCTGGCTCCCTCGCTCTGGCTTCTATCCTGAGCCTTCTGGGCTTCCTTGGGGCTGGTCAGCTCATTTCTGACTCATCTTCCTGCACAGGAATTCAGCCAGCACTCCTTCATCAGCTCCCAGCCACCCAAACCTTTCCAATTCTCTTATTTACTGCTGTCTCCTCCCTCATGAATTCTGTCTTAAGAGGTGATCATCGTTTTAATCCTTTCCTGTCAGTGTAGCGCTGTTTGGGAGGGAGGGAGAAATGTCAGTACCTGGTTTAATTAGAAGACTAGTTTCTTCCAAAAATCTAATTCTATTGATTCAATATTTATTTTCTAAACTTCCCGATGATAGTTTTTTCTTCATTAAATATTTATGACCCATCTCTAGTTTTATTGCTTCCAGCACAGACTGTGACCCAAACTGTTTCTTCGGGCAACGCTTGAGCTCTTTATGTCTCGCTCTATCATCCACCTGGAGGGAGGCCCCAAGCCTGAAGTGGAAAGGTGTGTCTCTGGATGGGAACCTGAGGGACCCCTGCTCATTACATCTTATCCATAATTAAAAACCCTCTGGGAACTCCTCCTGCTCGATCTGGAAAACGCCGAAGGCATGTGTGCCGGCTGTCCTCTTCCCTCTGCGTTTCCAGCCGTCTCCGCTTTGCTTGCTGCTCTTCAGCAGCTTCCGGAGTTCGGCGTTCGTGCCTTCGTTATACGTGCGCTCTACCGACACGAAATGACGTCTCTGTCCAAGCCGCTGCTATTCCCTTGAGTTCTGTCGCTTACGTGGCACTAGGCCAGTGGGGGCAGCGGCCCCTGAGCTTGGGGGGTCAGGGGACGCGGTGAGGAAGCGCGGGCCGTGGGCTCAGAAGAGCCGCTGGGGGCGGCTGTCCCGGGCTGGGGGGTGGTGGAGGCCTGTCTGTAGGAAGGATGTCACAGTAGGGGGTGAAAACAACACACAGGGGCTGGGGAGCAGCAGGTGGACACCCGGAAGCGCCCTGGGATGGAACGTGGGGTGGCTGAAGACCTGGGGCGCTGGGGCAGCAAGAGGCAAGGGGCGGGCCTTGGCCAGGGGCTGCCTTGGGAAGGAAGAGGACCCGAGGGTCCTGATGCGAGCGAGGAGGGGCAGAGGGGCATCACGGTGACAGCCCCCACCCCAGCGGGGCAGGAGAGTGGCTTTCAGGGCAGGGGCCGTGGAGCGGAGGGAGGTGCTCGGCCGAGCCCCGGTGAAGCGGAGGAAGGCTTGGCTCGGAGTGGGGACGGGACCCTGTGAGGGCACGGTCTGAACTGGGGGTCCTCGGGAGGTTCTCCTGCAGCGCTCGGCCACCCAGAGAGCTGGTGTGGTCTGAGAATGTTGTCCAGAGCGTGACCTCTGCTCAGGCTTGCCGGGGAGGGCGGTGAAGACACAGGGGATCCTGAGACGCCGAGGGTGGGTGCTGGCTGGGTGATGAGAGGGCTCGACAGAGGGCGGTGCTCACAGGAGCCTAGAGCCTGCGGCTGGCGGAGGGCCGTGGCCACCCCACTTAGTGGGATGTGTGTATGGGAAGAGGACGGGGTAGCAGGGATGGAAGTGGGACTGGGTGGGGGGTTCACGTTTCCTAACGGCTGAGTTGAGAGGAGCTTGGATCTGGAGAACAGGAGCCCCCACCAAAGCCCCTCTCCAAGAACCACATAGCTGTAGAGCTCCCCAGGGCTCAGGAGAGGGCTCGGGCTTCAGGTGGGTCTGGCACATGGCTCCCTGACACTCTGCCTTCCCCTAGGCTTCCGGGGCAAAGCGCAGAGGCCCGGGGGCATCTCTCTGGAAACACTGGACATCGGGACCCAAGTCACGGGCAGGAGCCAGAGGCGTGTGTGCAGGTAAGTCCCGAGTACGTGGCCAAGTGATCACACACGCCTGCCCAGGAGCCCACAGCCCTGTGTCCAGTGGTCTCTGAGGGTTCTGGGCTGTCTGGGGATGCGGCAACCCCTGGGGGTCACTGCCTGGGCTGCAGACCAGCTGCAGAGGACAGAGCCTGCAAGGCCCCAGGCGTGTTCGTCACAAAAGCCCGAGGTTGGGTCTTGCAGGTGGGTCTGGCTTGGGAGAGCAGCCTGGGCCTGCCGGGCTGTGGATCATGGGTTTGCTTCAGCTCAGCCATGGCCTGCCGGGGACCCTGGGCCAAGCTCTCCCTCTGGGCGTCTCCCCTCCTGGAGGCGGGCTCGCGGTGCTCAGCCCAGGGGGTGCTCAGCCCAGGGAGTGTGGGGCCGGCACTCGGGGTCACTGCCTGGCTTGTCAGTGGCGAGGGGAGTGCAGGCAAGGGGCCTGTCAGTGGCGAGGGGAGTGTCCCAGTAGGAGGAGGGGACAATCCGGGATCCCTCAGTGAGCCGACCACTACCAGCATCTTTAGGGGACCCCCTGTCCACAACCCCACCAGGGCAAACCGAATGCGGGGGTTCCTTGGGAGAGTAGGCGAGCCCGGGACGCCAGCGCCACCCCGGGAGAACCGCCCCAGGACAGCTGAATGGAGAGGCGAGTCAGGCTTAAAATAGCTAAATAAATCTTTAATATTTCTAATTGCAAATGTACAGAAATTGCACAGCCACACAGTCTTGGACACCAACCACGGTCTTTGTACATTATTACACAGGTGGAGGCGGGGGCGGGAGGGCTCCGGCCCGCAGTATTTCCTTTTCACATACTTACAAAAGGGGGAGGAGGGGCGCTCGGGCGGGAGGAGGGGGCACCGGGCTGGTGCTCCCCGGGTGGGGGGTGGGGCGCGCTGGCGGTGCCGCCCACCCCCCTCTCTGGGCAGTCGGAGAGTCTTCACGTAAGGAAGTTTGGCAGTTTCCTTCCCCGGAAAGACGTTAAGCGGAGAGCCAGGCCCTTCCGTGCCGGCGGGAGGGGTTTTCTCCGGCAGAGTCTGGGCCCAGTGACCAGGCGCTGGGGCCTCGGTCCCTCCCCGGGCAAAGGACCCCCGACACCCCGCACGGGTTCTCAGGGGCCCCGGCAGGACACCCCCTTCCCGGCCCCGGCGGGGCGCGGGGCTCTGGCGGGGCCCACCCGGCCGGCAGCCGCCGAGCCAGCAGATCAGCGCCACGGGCGGGGGCGAAACCCCCCGACGCGATCCCCAAACCGCTTCCTCCTGCTCAATACTGTTCTCTAGGTTAAAAAATAAAATAGAACCCACCGGAGAGCAGCGGTCCGGGCAGCCCTCGGCAGCACCAGGACGCGAGTATGTACAACCGTCGGTGAGAGAGTTACATTGCAGTCAAACACCAAGAACATGTACAAAAATCGGCAACTTGCATTTCAGATAAAAATCTGGGAAGTCTGTACACTTTTACAGTTTTTGCACTATGTAAATAAGGCTCTCGGCCCGAGAGCTCACCGCCCGTGCCAAGGGCTGCCAGCGCAGCCACCTTGTGGGGCCTCCTGCACCCCGCGGCCCGGGCCCTGGGGACCTCCCCCCACGTATTGCTAAGAGGCGCTCAGTCCGAGGTCGCTGGAGGCATTGGCAGGAGAGGGGAGGGGTGGGGCGGGGTAGGGTGGGGGTTCTGAAGAGGGCTCCCTGGACAGTGGGGGACAAGTCTGAGACAGAGGAGGACAGCCCTGGGCCAGGCCCTGCCTGTGTGGCCAGCAGGGGGCAGGGTTCAGCCCCCACCCCTTCCTTCCTGAGGTCTGTGACTCTGCAGGCCCCTGCCTCTGGCCTCACTGACTACAGGTTTCATCTAGGAGCCCCTTTCCAGAACATGCAGGGCCGGGGTGCAGGGCAGGCCGGCCCCCTCCCGCATGCCCCTTCCTGGTGGGCTCTGTGGTCAGCCCGGCCCTGGGGCAGGCTCAGCGCTCATTCCCAGGCCTGCTCAGCTTCCTGAGGCCGAGTGGAGGCGGCCACTGCAGCTCGCCCGGCCTGGCTCTGCTGTGGGCAAACGCCCCAGCTCCTGCCCAGACTGACGTTACCCAGGGCCGGGCTGCCATCTGTAGGAGTGGGGACAGGCGGGAACAGAGGGCCCAAGCTCCTGCCCACCTACGGCCCGCCAGGGGTGGGGGGGGGCTGAAAAGCCACAGAGCAGCCTAGAGCTGGGGAAAACCGGCCCCCGGCGGGTGCGCCCCTCCCCTGTCTGCAGCGCCTGGGTCCTTGGCTGGGGCGAGAGGGGTGAGGAGGAGGCCGGCCGCACACACGGCGGGCGCTGCAGGCTGCTGCTGTCTTGGAGAGGGAGCAAGTCTAACATCCTCCAGGGCCGCTATTTCCCATGCAGTGCGCACGCTCAATTTAAAAGGCCCCTGTGTTCCAGCAAGCGAGCAAGCGGGCTTTTGTTTCTAATGCATACTGTGAAAGGAAAGAAAATCACAGTTATCCACCTTCTCAGGGCCTGTGGGCATTAGAATTTTTTTTTCAAACCAGCAGTGGGGAAAGCCCAAGACCAGCCTTTCCCTCAGCGCGGGCACAGCTGACCACTCCCTGCGGGCGCCGCGCCCTGCTGCCCCGGCCCCCAGAGGAGGGCAGGTGCTGTGGGGCCGTCGGGGCCAACGCTGCCCAGATCTTTGGCTTCAGGAGCCGCAGGTACCACCTGGGCCCATGTGGCAAGAGGGGAGGCCCTGGGTCCTCAGGTACGAGGGCCCAGAAAAGTGAGCTGTGATCCCCTCGTGGCCTATTTGGCAGAACAAGGGAGGGCGGGAGGTGAGGTGGAAAGAGGGGGAGTCTGGGGGCAGGTACAGGGTGGATCCTCAGTTCCTTGCAGCCAGGAGGGGGCCCACCGGGCTGCATGCAGTGGCAGGGACTCGGGGGACGTGGGCAGGGATGCGGAACGCCGGCAGTTCCATGCCCCACCTTCTCCCTGCCTGCAGACCAGCCGTCGCCTGGCGGCTCCTGGAACCTGAGGGGGGCGGTCCCACAGAGCAGGGCCTGGCTGAGGGAGTCCGGGGCCCTCAGAGGCCAGGGGAAGCTCAGGACTAGGCCCCTCGCTCTTTGCGCCTCCATCTCTCCAGGCAGCTCCCTCCCTGGGAGGGTGCGGGTCCATGCACTCGGCCAGGTGCGGGTGGAAGGGCGACAGACACCGGATTCAATGACCGACAGGTAGGTTTTGGCCGCCGCCTGCTCCCCCCGCCCCGGCCGCGCCCACTCCCCGGCGTGCAGTCTCTTCCGCCTGCCCCAACCGCTCCTCGGCCGGAAGAGAAGGGGAGCAGGCCGCGTCAGTCTCTCGAGGCTCCCTCTGTGGCCGCCTCCTGGACCTCGGGTGGAGGGGAGGGGGACACGAGCCTCGGCCTCTGGCCCCCCGCGCGGGGGCTGCGGCTGTGGGGGTGCTTTCCCCCTGGCCGAGACCCTGCCCTGGGCCACCACGGTCCTCCCCTCTCCTCGGGCAGGTTAACAATTGCTGCTGTTTCTGAACTCGCCGTTCTCAGTAATCTGCAATTTGGTGGGGTTGGTGGGGGAGATGCCGTTACGGGCTTGCATGCTGTACCTCTCTTTCAGCTGAGTCAGGGCACTCATGAGGCGGGCGTTGGCAGCGTCCAGCGAGGCGATGCGCTTCTCCTGTGGACAGAGGGTCACTGGCTGGAGTGTGGGAGTGGACGCCTAGGTTGAAGGGAACGCGCTGGGGAAAGGTCTCTGGGGGCTGCATGGGCCTACAAAGAGCACTGGACAGGGCGAGGGGGCCAGCCAGAGACACAGGCGACCAGGGGCAGAGGGACCGGGGCAGAGGGGCACCATCACCTCAAATGGAGGCCTCGAGGGACGGGGAGGAAGCTGCCCTGGGCACGCGTGTGTACCTCTCCCGGCCCCACCTCACCACCTGCTGCTTTTCCCAGGGTGTCGCCAGCCAGCCAGGCCCCAGGACCGGCTCCCTAGCTCCCGTGCGTGTCAGACACACGCGCCCACGGCTCCCGGCCCCACGCCGGGCCGACCGAGAGCGTGAGCGGACAACGGGGGCCACAGTCTCACGCGTCCCCTCTCTCGAGGCCGCTGGGAAGCCACTGCTCTGCCCAGGAGCCCCCTGCTTCCTCAGCCCACCTGCTTTCACCCCAGGCTTGTTCTACCCCTTTCCAGGAGCCCCCCACTCTTTGGTCAGCACCCCTGGAGAAAGGCACTCCCCACCGATACCCCAGCAGCGAGGCCTGTCCCTCTCCTTCAGCGAACTGTCCTAGCGGGCTGGGTAAAGTCTGACTTCTTGGAGCAGAGACCGTGGCCTCTTCCTCTTCCTCAACTTTTGCAGGGGGGCCGGGGTGTGCGGAAGCAAAGTCACCCCTTCTCCGCCTAGATCCCTTAATACCCGCGGCCAGCCCGAGGGCCAGCGTCCCCACCTGGGCATCGATGATCTTCTGTTTGGAGTCCACGGCCGCCTGCATCTCCGCGTGGTCCTTCTTCAGCTCCTCCTCCACGGACATCAGCCTGTGGGCGGAGACACGGGCAGTCAGGCTGGCACCGGGAGGCCACGAGGAGGAGGCGGCGGCGTGGGCTGGCGGGGGCAGGCCGGCTTCCCCGCACAGGCCCCTCCCTCTGCTCCGGTGAGCTCGCCCAGCCTGAGCTTCCCCACCCCGCAGGCGGCGTGCTCCCGGCCAGCACCAGGAACTCCCAGGAGCTCTGCGCGCCGAGGCAGGGGTGAGCGTGTAGGCTGCCTGAGAAGGAAAAGGGCCAGCCGGTGGGGGGGGAACCCACCAAGGAAAAGGGATGGGGCCACACCCTGGGCACTCCTCGCTGCTGGAAGCTAAGACGCTGGGCAGAGTCAGCGAGGGGGGGAGTGGGGGCCGCGGGCTTGGGGGCATCAGCCAGAGGGAGGGTACATGGAGGGACACTGCTTCCAGCTCCGGCGGCAACAGGGACCGGATCTACCCCCCCCCATCCCAATGCAAACAAGCAAGCCCTACTCACTGCCTAGGCCAAGGGGGAAAGGAGGGTGCAGCCTCGCGTGGAGGGGCCCAGCGGGCAGGGCGCAGGGCCTGTGGGGCCGACCCAGACAGGAGGGAGGCACAGAGAGAACGGCACGCGTGCCCCAGGGCCTGTCTCTCTGGCCCGCAGTGAGAGAAACAGCCAGGCTGGGGCAAGGACCGCCGGCCGCCGCCTCCCAGAACAGGTCATGGAAGCGGGAAGGTGTCCTGGCCCAGGGACACCGCCCGGCCCCCGAAGAACTGCCTCCACGGGCAGCCACCTCCGCCTGGGCCGCTGCAGGGCCCACCCCGGCAGCCCCAAGTCAGTCTCAAAGCAGCGAACTGTCTCCAAACAGCCTCGCCGGGTCCCAGAACGCAGCCCGGACGTATTGACAGGAGCACGAAACCCACCTACACGAAATTCACGAGGCCCGGCCCCCGCCCCACCACCCGGCGTTCAGAGAAAGGAAACCCAGCCGTGACCAGGAAGAACACAAGCTCAAAAGAGTGGAGTTAGCAGGCGAGGACGTCACAACAATGGCTATAAATACACGCCAACGCTCGAGAAAACAGGAAAGCCCACGCAAGCCCAAAGAGACACGGGGGGCTTGGAACCAAACTGGAGGTTTGGGAGGGAGAGACACGACGGCTCTGAGGAGAAACCAACGGTGAGCCCCAAGTACAGTGACAGAAATCATCTAAGGTCAAACAGAGAAACAAGGAGGGGGTGCGGCCCACACAGAGCAGCCCACAAGGAAAGGCCCTCGTGGGCCTCCAGGCCCAGACCCAGGAGCTCGACGAACCCAGGACGTGAAGAAAACCAGGCCTAAGCGCACCACGACCCGGCTGGCAGACGGCGCCGTACCAGGCGAGGAGCCGTGGAAGCGGCCGAGGAAGAAGACACAAGGCGGAGGGCGGCGCAGACAACGCCCGGGGCTCTGTGGGGCAGGGCCACGCGCCTGCCAACCTGTCCAGCTGGAAACCCACTCTCCTCCGGCACCTGATGCGCCCGTGGTAAAGAAGCATGGGCTGCTTGGCCTGGAGGCTCCACCTTGACTGCATGCCCCCAGGAACAGTGGGGACACCCCTCCCACAGCAGGGGGAATCAACACAACCCGACGGAAGCCAGATGAGAGCCAGCTGTAAAAGCAAAGGCCCCCCAGAAACCTGCCCAGATAACCCAAGGTTACCTTAAAACGCGACATATTCAAAAGTGGCATCACCCCCCCCACACCGCTGCTGCCCTCCGAGAGCCCCTACCAGCAGCTGGCACCCCGACCCCCCCAGTACTCGTCTCTTGCCTCTACCTCCCACCTCCTGCTTCAGGTAACTGACATTCCCTCCTTTCCCCGCCCTGAATCTTGTCCTCATTGTCTTTCCTGGCGCCCCTCATCTTAAACTCCTCTGAGAATTTAAGAAACCAGACTCCCTAAGGGCCAGGGGCCCTCTGCGGCCTGGCTGGCCTCACTCTCCCAGGCCCAGCACTGCTTGCACCATTCACACCCGGCCCCGGGGGGCTACTTTCCAAGGCCGCCTTGGCCTCCGGGCCTGTGCCCCGCTGTGCCCGCCTCTCTCCACACTCACCCCGCTGCTGGCCACCCTCCCCTGGGCGCCGGGCCCCTCACCTGCTGATGATGCCCTTCATCTGGATGTCCTTGTCCTCCTGCTGCCGCCGCAGCCGCTCCTCGCCCTCCTCCAGCCGCGCCTGGTACTCCAGCACCAGCTTCTGTGTCGTCTCCTCCTGGCACTTGAACAGCGTCTCGTACTCCTCCAGCTTCTTGTTGGAGATGCGCAGCTTGTCCTGCAGCACTGCCAGGTCCTGCCGGGAGGCCAGCGCGCGGGCACAGCACCAGGACAGAGAGCAGCCTCATGAGCCGGGCAGGGGCAGGGGCGGGGAGCCCGCCTGCATGCCCGGTCGTCACCCCACCCACCCCACATGCTGAGGACCCCCCAGCGAGCAAGCCCACCCCAGGCGCCGTGCTGGACTCACGGCCTGTCCCCCACATGGGGTGCTCTCCATTCCAGCTCCCCCCTCCCAGGGTGGCCGAGTGGCAGGAGGGGGGTGAAGACGCAAACCCGATCTCAGAAGTGAGGGTTTAACAGGGCTGGAGCTTTTTATAATAAGCAAAGGTTTAAAATAAACCTTGATGATTCTATGATGCGACAGTACCCGGAAGGGAAGGGTCACTGAGGCCGACAAGGCAAAGTGGTGCAGTCGTCACATGAAGTGACTGGCCAGCGGGGCAAGATCCTAGCCCCCCCAGCCTCTATCTGACCCTACAGCCAGAGCAGTGGCGTGGGGAACCGGGGGACAGAGAGGTTAAAGGAAAGGTGGTCCAGGCTCTCTGGAGCTGATCTGGCCCAGCACCCCAGGCTATGGGGGAGGCACGGGATGAGAAAAGCAGCAAGAGCAACAGCAAGCTGGGGAGCCGTGTGGGCTGGACAGAGGAGCGAGGCAGGGCCAACGCCACAGTCAAGGGCTGGGAACGAGGGTGCCAAGAGAATACAGGGGTAGGGGGACAGGAAGAGCCTCGATTCACTGAGTCCCAGGCAATGGAGACCACTGCACTTATCAGGAAGTAATCAGCCAAAGGGCAGGAGGCCACAAATGCAGAGATGGGGAGAGACCCCATCCCACCCCAAAACTAATCCCTGAAACCAGGCTGGGGCCTGAGAGCCTGACCAGGAGAGAAACGTCCCTGGCCCCGCGCCGGGGTTTCCACTCAGCTGGCCAGAGAAGAGCTGGGCGCCCCAAGCTGACAGGCAGGACCACGTCTGCAGGAGTCAGGGAACAAGGTCTCCTGGACTTGCCTGGAGGGTTAGTAGCCAGGAGACGGCGGGGGGGGGGGGGGGTCAGCTGGCCAAGGGACGGGACAGAGGCCACCTACAGCTGCCCTTTAAGTCGTTGAGGCCGCTCTTGCTATTCACAGGTGTGAGCTTGAGGGTGCAGGGCTAAGCCCCACAGAGCCTGGGGTAAGGCCGGGCCTCCTTTCTCCCAAGACAAATTCTGGGGTTCAGAGCACTGTGCCCCAGGTCCCCGTCATGTCATCATGGTAAAAGCAGGTGGATGCAGAGGGCAGAATGCAGCATGGACATGGCCCTCACCCTGGCCGGGAAGAGGGGAGCTGCCAGCCTGGGGCCCGGTGGGGGAGAGCACCAGGGGTGAGTGGGGGCAGAGGCCACTGCCCTGGGGTCCGAGCTCTGGGTGGAAATCCAGCCACAGATGCATGGCAGCTGCCACAGGGGAAGAATTCGAAGGCAGAAGCACCCCCATATGCACATGTGCAGTGAGGGTGGGATTCGGCTATTTTAGAATCAAATTCTCTCCTGCAGGGAGGAAAGCATTTTAGTGGCATCTGACCATCCTCACCCTGGGAACTCTGCTTTTTCTCCCAGGCTCTGGGCAGGCTTTCCAGAGGGGAGGGGGGCCTCTCCCAGTGGTTTGGGGAGCCAGGCCTCTGCCACCTCACATGTGAAGTTCTACCCGAGGGTCTCTAGGCACCTCAATGGCACCCTAGCCCTCAAGTCCTGGATTCTCAGAAACTCGGCTGCTCGGTGACCTGGGCGAGGGGCTGTGCACCCCGGGTCTGATGACAGATCCCAGCCTCTGGGTTGGCACGATCCCCAGACGAGGCCTGCATGCAGCCCGGTTCGGAACCTCAGGCCTAGGCTAAATATCTCAGGCTGCTCTTCTTCCAGATCACTGCTGTCCTCACAGGGGCTGAGAGGGGATGGGCCATTCATTTGCAGGAACAAGCAGCACCCCTCCATCGGGCTCATGGGCGAGCAACCTGCCAGCTGGCCCAGGGGGCGGACCCGCCCTGCCCCAAACTGCCAGAGCGCGGCTTTACCTTCTCTGCTTGGCTGAGCTCCTCCTTACTCCTTAGCCTATCCCTGTGGGGGGGGTCTGGGCCCAGGCCCTCGTCTTCTAACAACTGCGCGTTCATGGTCAAGAGCCAAGCGGCCGTGCGGTCCAGGGCATTAGGGCTCACGGGTGAAGGGCCCTACAATGAAACACAGCTGTGAGGGGCTGGGAGGGGGAGGGGGCAGGGAACAGCTCTAGTTGAGCCACAGGGACAAGTGGCTCAGAGGCACAGAAGGAAGGGAGGGACCGTCAGTTCTCTGGGACCTACTAACGGAGCTCCTGACCTGGCACCTGGACAGCAGCTGGAGGCGAAACAAAGAGCCCGGGGGCCTCTCGAGCGCTGCACGCGGCGCCCAGGTGGGAGCAGGAGCACATGTACCTGCAGGCCAGGTATTCACATACCACCCATGGCCCTGTGACAGGAAACGCCTATGCGCCCCGGCAGCGAAGCCCAGAGGCTGACTCAGAGCAGGGAGGATACCAGGGCTGCAGTGGGGACAGGACCCCTATCTGGGCCAGGCTGTAACAGGCCCGGAACTGGAGATGGACAGCCCCAGTGTCTGTCTCCTTGACCCCAGCTGTCCCTGGGAGAGCTGGCTGGGGGACCTTAAAACCCCAACGTCCCTGCCTCACAGGACGCAGGCAGGGGCCAGTGGGGCTGGGGCGGTGGGTGGTCCTGTGGGATGGTGGGCCGGGCTGGATGTGGCAGCTCAGCATGGGATGGAGCTGGGTGCAGGTGGAGGTGGAATGACGGGGGGAGCCCCATGGCTGGGTGGCGAGAGCCCGGCTGCCATCCGCACACTGACCTGCTTGTGCACGGCCCGAGGCTTCAGCTCCGG
Source organism: Talpa occidentalis (assembly GCF_014898055.3). Classification (NCBI taxonomy): domain Eukaryota; kingdom Metazoa; phylum Chordata; class Mammalia; order Eulipotyphla; family Talpidae; genus Talpa; species Talpa occidentalis. The sequence goes on along the minus strand of NW_023605083.1, from coordinate 39,700,066 downwards.
GCTGTCGCCCTTGGAGGAGGAGGATTGCTGGCGCAGCCGGGCGCCGGGGCCGGCCCAGTCCGGCGAGGCCGATGCCAGGGTTCCGCTTGAGGGCCGTGGGTACTGCAGCGTGCTCAGCAGGGTGGGCGGCGTCCGGCCGCGGGGAGCAGGCGGTGGGGGCGGGGGCGGGGGCGGGGGCTGGTCGATCCTCCGCTGCGGGCCAGCGCTGTTCTGCCGCGGCACCGTGGGCTGCCCGCCCTTCTCAGTCAGCGACACCTGCCGCCGTGCCAGCTCCCCGGGCCGCCGCCCCAGGTCCTCGGCGGCGCTGCTGAAGCTTCCCAGCTTGGCGGCAGCTGCCAGCTCCTCGCTGTTGCTGTGTGAGCTCAGGGAGCTGTGGCCCTCAGAGCCGGAGTCACCCAGGCCACGGGGCGACAAAGGCAGGCCGGCCGCCATCTGGTACACAGGGTTCTGGAAGGAGAGCGGCGCCAACAGCTGGGGCCGGCCTGGTGCGCCTTCAGAGGTGCCCGGCGTGGTTGGCGTCTGGCCTGCCCGTCGCACAGTGGCCAGCCCTGCCAGATTCCCTGGGGCGGCCCGGGCCGGCCACCCGGCCACCAGCTGAGCGGCGGGTGCCTGCCCGTCGGCGAGGGCGTCGGGGCCCGCCGGGGAGCCTGCCTCCCCATCCAGCGCGCGGGCGTCTTGGAGGTCCACCATGGACAGGCTCTTGCCACCGTTGGCCATCTGAAGGTCAGGCTCGTTGGCTTCCGAGTAACTCGAGCTGCGGGCAGGTGAGGGCTGGACCCCGGAGGACCTTGTGACAAAAAACAAGTCCTTGTTTTCGGGGGTTGGAGACGGTAACCGGGTGAAATCTATCAGACTGCAGGGAGACAAGCACACACAGGGAAAGAAGGGGAAAGAACAACTGTGAGTGCAGCCAAGGCGGGTCCCCACCGAGAGCACCCGCCAACCTGCGGGGCCTGAGCCCTGGGCCCTGAGCCCCGAGTAAGGGCTGGGGGGGGGGTGAGGGGGTCTGGGTTGGGGAGGCCAAGGACAATCAAAGGGGAAAAGTCCTGGGGCCCAGCAGACCAGTTACAAAACCAACCCACGCCGGGGCTGTGACCCCAGCAGCAGCCACCCGGGACGGGGAGCCCAGCCGCCCACTCCTGCGCGGAATCTGCTCTAGGGGCCAGCGCAGCTAGTCCCGGGCCAGCCTGTCCAGCAGGCCCTTTTTCAGCTGCATCTTGGGACCATGGGTGCTAGGGACAGAAATGTTCTGGGAAATTCTCCTTAGCTAAACCCAAACCCCAGGGTCCTGCACTGAGAACCCCAACTTCAAAGCCATGGGGTTCCCTGTGCCTCTTCCCTCTTGTTCCTAATCAGACTGGTAACTAAAGAGGGGGCCTGGTGAAGCTTCTCCCTGCCCGGCCTCCTGCGGCCGCCCCCTTGTCTGACTGGCAGGCGGGGGCTGGAGTTCCTGGCAAAAACAAGGAATCAGAGGAGGATCCTCAGGCTGACTCAGGGCGGGGAGGGCCTGCACCCTCCCCCGGCCTCCACACTCAGCACAGTCTTCCCGTGTCTCCAGGTCTCTGCCCATAAGGCAGCTCCCTGGAGGAAGGCACAACTGTGGTGGGACCAGGTGGGCTTTGGAGGGAAGGGTCCAAGAAGGCCAAGGTGGCTGGAGGCAGCAAGGACCTGGGAACGGGCTGGAACGGGGAGCCAGAGGTAGCCGGCCTCCTCCCGGAGGAAGAGGAAGCACCAAGCCCCAAAGGACGGGACTTGGAAGGGGCAGCCGACGGTGGCTACTGGGGCTGAGGTGGGATTGAAAGAGCAGGGCCAGGGCAGCACACGGAGCCAGCAGGAACCCAGACCAGACACGGGGCTTGGCCGCGCCCACAGCATGCTCAGGGGATGCCTCCTCAGAACTCTTGTGCCCGCCCCCCACTTGGCCTCAGTGCGCCCCCATCTGAACTCCTGCTTTGCCTCACTCGGTGGGTTATGGCCCCCCAAGACTCAGAGAAGTCTGGGAGTGGCATCAAGGCCTCCATCTCCAGCCTCCTTCTGGGCCTGCAGTCCCTGGCACCCCCATAACCCGAGTTCGTTATCTCTAAGAGCCTGCCTCTGCTGTTGCCTCAGGTCAGCCCCACTCTGCTGCTGCAGCCTCAGAGCTGATCCAAGATGGTGGGGGTGGGGTTGGGGGAGGGGGACCTCAGAAGTGACAGAGGGCTCCACATTAACACCAAGCTACTTCAAGTAACACTTTGACATCAAAGTTCAAAAACGTCCTGCCTGTGTGAATATTTACAGGGCACTGTGCGCTGGACGGAGGACTCAGAGCAAGGGCCAGTCTTCAGCTTAGGGTTCCCAGAGTCACAGCCTGGCTGAGTCACGCCAGCGCCTACGAAAAACACGCACCCCTGAGCACTACTTCTGCAGACTGTGATTCAGGCCCAGGAAATACCAGAACAGGTTTTTTAAACACACACTCAAGTGGATCTGGAAATGCACGGCGGGAACCTAGGAGTGTCTGGGCTCAGCAGCTGCTCGTTAACAGAGCATGCTGGCTTGCACCAGGCCTGTGCTTGCGCCAGTCCTCGGCCTGCAGTACCTGTTCCACCCATGGAAATGTCACTTTTCCTAAAAGACACAAAACTACGGCACTACCTCCTCCAGGAAGCCTTCCCTAATTTCCCCCCATGGAGGCTCATCCACCTGAGCTTAGCACCTGCACAAGATAAATCCAGTCTCGCCCAGCTTGTGTTACTAACACTTGGCTGACTCCTCCTCCCCTGCTGACCACAGATGGGCTGTGCCTGTTTTGCACGGGCACCCCACCTCACCCAGCATGTCTAGCAGCTCTTACCCGGAGAGATCGTTGTCGATAACCATCTTCTGCAGCCCTGCCGAGATGCTGCTGCTGCCTGAGCCGGGCGTGGACGCCAGGTCGTTGGTCCCAGTGAGCGGCCCACTGCCTGGGGTGCTCAGTGCCGTGTGGACATCCCTCAGGATTCGAGGCAGGGGTCCCAGTTTGGATATAATACTCTGCAAAGACACAGCAAGAGGCAGGCATGACCTGATGGGGCCAGCTGGGGAGCCCAAGAGCGCGGTGGCCACTGTGGTTCAAAAGGGCCAAGGAGCCTGTCAGGCGCGCACACGCCCTCTCCCCTGCCAAGTCAAACCCATCAAGTCTGGAGGGAAGAACCTGTGAACTACACTCTTCACTGGCTCTACAGATGTTCTTGGGACCAGGGTGCGACGTCCAAAGGGAGGGTGCTGAGCTAGTCCAAGTCTTTCACGCCTAACAGTTCCTCCTCAGGGCACCCCCAGAGCAATGCTCACGTGGGAGTGCGGAACTTCCACACCCACGCCGCCCCTCCCATATCACCTGGCCCTCCTCCATACCAACTCGCGGAGGGGGTCAAGGCACAGAGCAGGCACCGCCAAGTCTGCCCATCAAATAACAAATGAACAGGACAGCAGAGAGCAGTGCCTAGGTCTGCATGAACCTCACGGCTGTGGTTTAGATTGGAGGGTGCCGAGCTAGGGAAAAGGACTCTGCCTTCGCCTGCTTATGCACTGGCATCCACACAGGACTTTGTGCAAAAGGAAAAGGTGAAGTCTCGGCAATCAGAGCAGAGACGTGACAGGCCCAGAGCTTGGGGTGAAACCCTTGGTGACTGCTACTGCGCGGATGGCAGCGGCACTGCCCGGCTCGGACCTCCTGCCTGGCTGTGCAGACGGGGCTGGTGGCAGTTAGTGGCGGGGTTGGCACCGGAGGAGAGGGCCCTGGACCTCATTTTACCTCCCTACATGTGTCTCTTGCTGCCAAGGGCAGTGGACAAGCAGAAACGGCGGCACAACAGCCTGTTTGCAGGGAAAAGCTGGGTAACCCAAGCGCCGCACTCGGCCGTGGGCAAGACCACAGAGGCGGTGTCGCAGGCCTGCGTGAAGCGAGGCCCACGGCAGGGAGAAACACACCGCACTACACGCGTGCGGGAAAAGGACTGTGTGCCCGGCTGTGTACTGGCACAGGCACAGTGTGTCCAGAGGGCGCATACCAGAGCGCCAAGTGGTCATCTCAAGGCCATGGACAGAGCCAGGGAGGCTGGCCAGCCCTGTGTCAGCACAGGCTACTTTTGTAAGATGGCCTCTTGGTCCTTGGACAGACAGATATGCCAGAGGCAGATCCTAGCAGACTGGGCCCTCGCTGCCAAGAAGCTGTTCACTGTGGGGTCTGGGGCTGCGGGAGCCAGTGGAACCCCAGACCACAGAGTGCACTCCAGGTGGCTGCAGCGATGATGGAGGTATCAGATCATCTTTGCAGCTGATGGCCAAAGGCCATCTGGAAGGGTCTGTGAGTTCCCTGTGATACGCGGGGGTGCAGCATCTTCAGAGGCATCCTTCGCAGTGGTCTCAAAACCCAGAGCGAGGACGTTCTCAGGGAAGTGGCTATGTCTGAACACGTTTCTCATGGGCACCCCCACACAGAACCATCCACTCCACGCTGAGCCCAGGGGTCACAGTCAAAGGCCCCGGTGCCCAAAACGGGCGTGCGCACAGGATCCAAGTGGAAACTTGGGGCCCTGGCACCCCGCCTCCAGGCATATGGGCACCACCAGGCGAGCCCTTTGACCTTCATGGGGACTCCGGAAGGAGGAGGTGCCACTGGCTCCGGGGCAGCCTCTGCCCCCCACCCGCACCCCAGCAGCCCAGTGGGGACTGGCACCTGCTCCAGCTGGCTGACAGCCTCCCAGAGCAGCGAGTGCAGGCTGGAGAGCTCCCGGCCCAGGTCGATGTAGCCCTCGAAGCCCGCGGTGTTGGAGATGGTCTCGGGGTTGGAGATCTCCAGCAGGAAACGCTGCATGTTGGTCCACTCGTGCTCCAGGAACTGGTTCATGAACGACATGTACTCCTCCTTGCTGCCAAACCTGCAGGAGAGGCAGGCCGGTGAGCGCCTTGGGCGCCCAGCGATCCCCTTCTCTGGCACACCCATCCCTCCTCCTCGCTGCGGCCACACCCACGCCACCAGCTCCCCAGCGGGCCCGTCAGATATGACGCAGAGCCCTCTTTCCTCAGGGTCCAAAGCAGAGGCCCTTCCCTGCACCTTCAGTCTCACAGGACCTGGAATGTTCCGTGGCCCTCACTGGCAGCGGCAGTCTCCTCTTTTCCTCTGGGTTTCAACGGTCTTGTGTAGAGAGGATTCTCACTGCCCTCTCCGCCAGGTCTCCCTGCTGAGCTTTCAGGCGTGCATGTCCATGACACTACCCCTCCGACTCACCCTGGACAGGTCTGAAGTCACCTCTACCACTCCAGACCCAAACCCAAGTCCCTCCTGCTTCCTGTGCTAAGTGAGACACCACATGTAGCAGAGAGCCGAGCCAGAAGCCTGCAGGAGTGCTGGCTCTCCCCTGCAAGTGCTAAGGCCGGCTGACATCTTCTAATCACCCCTTGGCCTTGCAGCCCCTGCCCCCAAGCCTTCCAACACTTTAGCTGGAATCTCAGCTCGGGCCTCCTCTTGGCAGCCAGGCCAGACCTGCTCCCCTCCCCACAGGCCCACTGCTGCCAGCCTGACCTTTTCAGGACCCAGAACAGAGAAGCCCCTCCCCACCCTCAATTTAGTGCCTTGCTGGCTCCCACTGCCATGCGGGGCCTGCAGGTGTCTGTGTCCTCTGCGGTCTTGGCCTCACTTCTCCTGACCTGGCCCTTGACCCTTCGTGAGCGCCATGTGCCTCGGCCCACGACACACAGCCCTCCATGAGCAAGCGGATGGGTCTCATCTTGACAGGAGCATGTCTTCTAGGAAGCACCCCACCTCCTCTCCCAGGCTCTGAGGGTGTGCCTAAGCTGGCGTGGGTCTCTACACTGCTCTGCTACTTATTCTAGTCCTCGTTCCTGCTGAAGCTCTGTGCTCCGGGAGGATGGGCCAGGTGTGAACCAGAGACGGCTCTGCAAGGGGTCCAGCCTCCCCATGTGGACAAGGGGCCCGGTCCTTATGTCTCCCCCACGAGCTCCAGGGCACAGCAAAAACCACAAACAGCGCTCTGGGAGCAAAGACATCCTTGACAGCATTAAACAAGACCACCTGGACCACTCTGAGTGCCCAACCACAGGGACGGGCTCAGGAACGATGGGCCACCTCCCTTGAAGGCTTATTAGTCGTTCATTTCAAGATGAAGCTTATGAATGTTTAAGGACATGGGAGAATCCTTATGATAAAGTGTTAATCACAAAAAGCAGAAGGAAAAATATCTCCCCACTGTTGAAAATTAAGGAGCACAACAAAGTGGTACGTGCTTTCAGTGTCGGGGGTGGGGGGGGATTTTATTCTGAAAATCCAGGCACGGCAGCCAGGGGCAGAAACGCCTGTGGCCTCCAGCCTTTGACTTGTATGTACGGGAGGGGGCAGCACTCACTTGGCAAAGTTGGCCAAGTTCTGGGTAACCTTGGCAATGAGGGTGAGGGTGCGGGCAGTGCGGTCGTCGGGGTACTCCTGCAGCAGGTTGAAGAGCGAGGGCGACATGATGGCGGGGCAGAGGAAGCGCAGGAACAGGGAGGCGCTGATGAGTCGCTCGCTGATGTCCGGGCGCCCGCGGCTGCTGCACTCCTGCCGCCACGAGGCGAACACCTCTTTCAGCTCCCGAGGGAAGACACTGTGCAGAGACAGAGGGTGAGGGTGGTCAGGCAGGGTGCCGGGACAGGAGGGTGTGGAGCTCGGACCTACGGATACCTGGAGCCCTGAGCTCCAGCCCTACAGCTGGGGAGCTCCATGGGGTGGGGCAGGAGTGCCAGCGAGTGAGGCTGGACAGGAAGTGCAGCAGAGAGGGGCATCCAGGCAGGGCCTGGGCTCTCAGTGAAGGGCGCACAGCACAGAGGAACCCATCTCAGGCCTAAACAGCATCTCTGACAAGCACCAGCTCCCCCAGTGCTTCACCCATGTCCTGGAACAGCAGGCCTCTGGGCCTAGGGGAGTGCAACCAAAATCCAACCCCACTGATCACTGCTCCTCGGCACCATCACTGGCTTCTGCGGCTCCCTCCCTCCCCAGGGTTAATGTTCTAAGACTCCAAGGAGAGAAATATGCTTACACAGGTGAGAAGGCCATTCTCCACTTATTGGCTGGAGGAAATGGAGGCGTGGACGTGCCCAGAGCGACAGCATTCCTGGCACGCTAGGGGCTCTCCCCACTGGGCAGCCCAATCTGCCACAGTCAGAACCCTCCAGGCCAACCTTTAGTGGCTCTCCTATTTTTCCCTCCCACGCTGGGGCAGCTCAGGATCTGGTGTCGCTGAACCAGCCAATGCCTGGCTCTGTCATCAGCACAGGGAGCTGGGCACGTGCCGGGTCCTCCCTGGGCTCCAGCTTTCTGACCCTCACCTTGAGAACAAGGCCGGCCTTGCCAAGCTCACAGAGCCCGAAGGCCCTAGGAGGGTGTATCAGGCAGCAAGCTCTTTGGCAACGAATGTGGCTGGACCGGCAGGGGCGTGCTGGGGAAGAAGCGTGGGTGGTAGGCCCTCGCCTCGGCCCCTGAAGTGCCTGGTGCAGGACTGGGCAGGGGCGGGCACTGAGATCACCTCTCTCTATGACCTTATGCAGAACAGAGAGGCGCTTCTGAGCCACTGATAATGCCAGAAAGAGGAAATGGAAAACCATTGTCCACGGATATGTTTCCCTGCACCCCACGCCCAGCCCACCGGGGAGCAGGGCAAAGGGTCAGCATACTGCCCAGCCAAGGGTAGGATGTGCTCCACCCCCTCCCCGCCCCCCGCTGAGCAGGGAGCATCTCGTGCCACTCGGGGCAGAAGGCCCTGGGCAGGGGGTGCCCACACCACTGGCTCTGGCCATTCCCCACCCCAGGCTGTCGCTCTCTGAACAGGCCTACCTCTGCCTCCCCTTCAGGAGCTGCAAATCACTGCACAGCCCTCTTGTGCCCAGCTCTGAGCCCATGATCTGTCTGCCCCGGGGGGCTCTGGGCATGGGCTGGGAAGGGATCCCAGCACAGGTTCAACTGCATGCCGATGGGCTCGGGGCCATGACAGAGTGCGCTCCGGAGGTGGGGGCAGTGGCTGGTGTCAGAGAGAGGGTCACGGATTGGAGCAGGGCATAAGGCCTTAAAGCAGGAAGGGGGGGTGCGTGTGCAGAAGAAGGTGTGTTGAAAGGCCCCAGCCAAGAAAGGTCTGGCTGCAGAGAGGGGGACGAGGAGACAGGGCCAGGAGGGGAGGGGGCGCAGGACCTGGGCTGGAGTGAGACTGTATCTGGCAGTTCCTCCAGTGTGAAAATCACCCCACTGCTCAGGGCTGCAGCAGGGTCCAGGACAGTCTCTCACTCCAGTAACAAGATTGCACTCAGCACAGCCAGCCACATGACCCCCGGGAGCGGGAGCCTGGCCTTGCAGAAGGAGCCCAAGGGTCTGCTTCAGGCTCCCAGTGCAGACCTCTATGAGCAATTTGGCCACACACGCTTGCTCCTTCCTGGGACTGGCAGTAGCCGGCAGCTGTCTGTCCTAGTTAAAGTCCAGTTCTTTCCACGCTGTCCTCCCCTCCCAGCAGGAGGCCTGCCTGTGTCCAGGGCCCCACACAAGCTCCTGCTGACAAACTTCTGACCTGGGCACCAAGCCACACGACAGATGAGGAGTCTCGGGCCCTGGTCCAGACCCCAGGAGGGTGCCCTAGCAGAGCCCTGCCGGCCTCCGCACTCAGGAGTAAACACATGCAAAGGGCTGCCACTCGACATTCTTCACACGGCTCACCTGTGCCCTCCTCTACTCTGGACGCTCCCTTACATGCCAGCCCAAAAGGATCTGGACAGGGTGCTGGCAGCCCGGTGGACTCAGCAGGGTCAGGCAGAGGGTGAGCGCCAGTCTCAGAGCCCCTGGACATGGCAAGGTTACAAGTGTGTCCCCAGTGAGTCCCCAGAGCTGTGTGAACGGACCCCGCATGGTACACTGCCGGCACCCTGGCAAAGGGCCAGCCCCAGGCCCAGGGAGGGGGTCTTGGCGGGGGCCCAGGGTAGCTGAGCCCCAGAGGGGCGCGGGGCCCGGCACTGACCAGTAGGAGTTGATGATCTTGCAAAAGGCCAGCTCGCAGCACATCTTGAGGTTGCCCTGGTGCTCGGGGAGGTCGGCGGCTGAACACTTGCTCGGGTCCACTTCACAGTTCTCGTCTGACTCGTACAATGCCTTGATGAACTCCCCTGTGTCCAGGAGGGCAGAGGGGGTGTGAGGCCCTGGTGGCCAGGCCCCACCCCTGGCTGCCGCCCACTGGCCTGCCCCTCCCTACCTAGTGCGTCCTGCAGGTACTTCTGGCCCACAAGTTTGAGGTACTCCTCGATGGCCTTGGTGGCCAGCGTGTTCTCCCGGAAGATAAGATGCTCATTGTCTCCGCAGCGGTCCACCTCTGACATCATCAGGTCAGTCAGGAAGTCCTGAGGGGACGGGAGGTGAGGAGAGGGCACCTGAGCCACCCAGCAGGTGGTTCTCAAGGCATCCAGACCAGCTCCCCAGCCTGGAGAAGCCCCTGCTTCTTGAAGCCACTGTTGCCAAGCTGCTGATGCCTACCTTTAGGGGTGCCAGGGGGGAAGGCAGGTAGCCTGGAGAGGGGGCGCCTAGAGTTGGTGGCTCTGAGCTGGGACCAGGCTGGAGGCAGCCTGGGCATGCCACATGGAACCATGAGCCCACATCACCAGCAGGCTGGACCCCAACCCTTTTCTAGTCCTGACCAGGCCTGTCTGGGGAACCTGAGCAGAACTCCCTTCCCATCCCACCCGACCTGTGCCGAGGAGATGCACCACCCTCGCAGTGACTGCTGCCACCCCACCACTCCCTACCGCAGACTCCTGTGTAGCCCCCCAGAGAAGGCGAGGCTGTCCAGCTGTGAGGACGGCGGTAAGCCACTGCCCTGGCTGGAGGGGAAGGTGTGCCACCTCTGCAGCCCTCACTGCTCTGGGGCCCAGACTTCCTGGCCCAGACTGTGGGTCCCACATGTGGTGCCGGGGCAGATGCTGGAGGAGCCCCAGCCGACACCTGTCCCAACTGCATAGGCATCATGGGAACACTGCACCAGTGGGGGCATCCCTTCCTCTGGAGTCCCAGACTCCTCACACCCACTGTCAACTTGTGACCAGGCGTGGGTGGCGCGCAGGGAGTCGAGACCGGGAGGGTAACTGTAGGACAGGACCACCAGGCACAGAGGCTGCCAGGTGACCAGAGGGGCCCAGGGCTTCTGGGGCTCTGGAAATCCCTCACACCAGTGCACACATCTTTGGGGCCCTCTGAAAACACAAGTGGCCCTGAAACACAGACTAAGTTAGGCCCAGGAACCACACAGCCTGAGGACCCCTTCCAGACTTACAGGTGACCTCGGGGAGCCCCTTCTCTGAACACGCGGAAGCAGAGGTAAGTGTTGGATGAGGCCCTGCAGTTTCACCCTGGCCCCTGCTCATGCCTGTGGGCCTTCCTGCACCCAGGGCCAGCAAAGACCCAGTGCTGGGCCAAGGAACAACTCCCCTTACAGCTAGAACTAGGGAGGGGAGTGCGTGGCACAGAGAGGAAAGTGACCTGTCCAAGGCCATAACCATCTGGGGCAGGCAGGCAGTGGGGAGCTTGTACAGGGGGGTTGGGGTTGAGGTGGGCATGGCCTGTGGGCTGCCGGGCCCACTTTGAGGACTGGAAGGTGAAAGGTGTAGAGCCAGAGCAGGGACCCGAGCCCTGAGGTGGCGCCCGCTTGGGTGGCCTGGGGACGACGCTGTTCCTGTGGGTTCTTAGAACAGCTGCAACAGCGACTGTGCCCATGTGGGAATGTGAGTCTGGAGGTGAGGGGGTGCTGTACCCTGATGGTTACCTACTGGGATGTCAGCCAAGCCTCTTACAGGGATGTGTGTGCTGGAAGATGCCACCCAGGGGTCAGCCCTCTGGGGCAGTGGAGGAGGCCCTGAAACCCACTTCACTGAAAGCCAAGACTGTTCATAGGTTCCACACCTGCCCCAGCGATCAGCTCCACCCGAGGAGGGGCCTGAAGGCCACCACTCCACGATGCTGCTTGCGTTTAGGGAGCCCACCTGGCTGTGAGCAGTGCCCCACGGAGCGGCACGCCGTGATGTGGGCATGGGTCAGTGTGGGTAACCGAGCGCGGGTCACAGCGCCGATCCAGAGGGCGCTGCACACGCACCTTCACCTTGCCTGTGCTCTGCAGGATATGCACCAGGGCCGATGCCATCTCTTCCTTGGTCTTGGCGCTGAGGATGGGCTCCAGGGCGGCGCAGAGCCCCAGGTAGTGGTTGGTGATGTGCTCGGCGAACTCCTTGTACATTTCCATGGGCAGGATGGTGATGGTCTGGTAGCGGGCCTTGATGCGGATCATGGGCCCCGGGCCCTTGCCGCCCTTGGGGTTGGGTGTCACCACCGGGTACCACTTCTCCACGAACTGCCGCCCGGCCACGGAGGCGGCAGGCAGGCTCACCAGGCCCAGGTAGCTGTTACGCTCCTTCTTTTTCTTCTTGTCGGTCTCGCGGTACAGGTGGACGGTGACGGTGCGCAGGGGCGGCAGGTTGTGGAACTCAAAGTGCTCGCCCCAGAAGACATTGTCCGTCTTGAGCTTGCCCGTGGTGCGGGCGTACAACACATCATCCAGGCACAGCTCGCACAGGTACTTCTTCTTAGCTGGCAGGTCCTTGGCCTCGATCACCCACAGCTTCAGGATGTGCTCTACCCGCCGGCTGTTGTCCTGCACGTGCACAAGGGCCATGGTGACGGGGGCCGCCCAGAGCCCAGGCCCAAGCAGGGGCACCCTCAGAGCTGGGAAGGGTCGGGAAGGTGGTGGGGGGCGCTGGGATAGCTCAGGAATCTGCGGCCCGGGCTGGATCCCTGCTCTGCCTCGTACCAGCTACCCGACTGGGGCAAGTGACTTTTCGAAACCTCCAGCCCCTCTTCCATTTTACAGGAATAAAACAGAAATCAAGTAAGAGGTTAGGACAACACGTGGCACACAGCAGCAACTGTGCCTCGTTTTAGTTATAAAATAAAAATTTTATTAGTTCTTGTGTTGTTTACTGGGCTAAGTCACCAAGAGGCTGCTAAGGACCCTTTCCTGAGTGACTTCACCATGACCAGGACTCACCCAGGTCTGGGGGCAGACACAGAAGCAAGTCATTAGAGGCGGGGTCCCATGAACCAGGTGGGGAAAGCCTGGGGCGCTGGGAAGCCAGAGGAGGGCACCAGCCTGGGTCAGCGGTGCTCACCTGGAGGAGGGGATAGATGTCTAAGCTGGAATCGGCTGGCTGGGCAGAACTGGCCCCGGGAGAGAGCGGATAAAAGTTCCAGGCAGGAGGACCCAGGACCCAGGGCCCCAACAGCCCAATACTCAGTTCCGTGGCCCAAGCCACAGAGGTGTGGCTTCGAGGGCAGAGGCCGTCTGGCACCAGACTCCTCTTTCTGAGCCAACAGTACCACCCACTGGGACCCTGCTTCCTCACAGACCCCCCGCCCCGACTCACACCAGGGACCCTTCCTCTGCCCCCTAAGGTTGGAGCCTGCCTGCTCTGGGTTAACCGTATCCCCATGCTTTGGCAAGAGGGTTCAAGGCCTACCTTGTTGGGGTGCACAGCTCGCCGCAGGTTCTCCATCCACTTGTCCCGCTCGGCTGCTGACCGGCAGGAGAAGCACTTACTTCCTGAAGACGTTGTCACCTGGTGGGAGGGGCAGGACAGTGTCACAGGGAGGGGGACGCAGCAGGGCTGGGCACGATGCAAGGCCTCTGGGCTCTGCACCACAGCTCCGGGAGGAGGCACAAGGCACACAGCCACCCGTGCACTCCAGGTCTGCAAGCAGCACACAGAGCCACCAGTGACAGGAGTGACAGGGTGGCCCAGCCCGTGCTCCTTACCCCACCCCGGGACCCTCTGTCAATAGGAAAGCCTTTCTCTCACCCTGACCCCGCCCTCCCTGAGACGGGAGAAGGTGGCCTGGGGCCCCTGACCAGAGGACAATGTTTAACCCAAGCCTCCCTCTCCAGATGGAGCCACAGGCACCATGGACACAGCAGGTGACACAGGATGACCTCAGTGCCATCTGATCTCTGCAGATGGTTCTCTTTTGCAAAGAACAGTGGCAACAGTGATGGTCACAGAAGTCTAACGTTTGGGGGGCCAGACTGGAGATGCAAGAATTGGGCTGCCTGGGAGTGCAGGGTCCTAGGGCCCCCTGCCTGGAATCCTTACCCCCCCCCCCATTTCACAGGTGACTTGGGCTCACATTCCAGGATCCACCAGCGAGGGAGCTGGCCCATGCTACTCCCACTCTGCCCCCAGCCCTCACCCTAGGGGGAATCCAGACACCTTACCCAGCATTCCAGGGCCTACACTGGCCTCAGCAGCCCCTGCTATGGACAAATGGCCACACACAGACCCAGGCAAGGATGTCAGGCCCAGCGGAGTCCGGCTGGACCAGGATTCTTTTTTTTTTAAAGATTTATTTCTTTATTTATACAAGCACTGGGTACAGTCAGAAGCACGGGAGGGTGAGAGAACTCACCAGAGCCAGAGCGGGGAGCAGAGCAGGCAGAAGGACCGAAGTACACTGCTGAGGGGAGCAGCGGGCGGCAGCAGAGGTCTGCGCGCCATGTGGGACCCTCCTCCGGTGGCCGGGGAGCAGCCGGGGATCAAACTGGCGCTGCAGAGGCTGCGGGCAGCTTTGCAACCCAGCACTCAACCGCTGCGCCACCGGGGAGGCCCTGGACCAGGATTCTTGAACCAGAGATGCACACGGGGCAGATGCCAGCACCGCTCATTCCTGCCCCCAGGGCTCAGGTGCCAGAGCTGCCACACCAGTGCTCCCTCCCATGGATAATTTCATTACCAGGCTCAGCCCTCTACCAGAGAGCTCCCCGAATTATGCAAGACTGTTGGGTGTGGGAGTGTGGGGTGGGAAGCTTCCCCAGAAACAGGTAGGAAGAGAATATGAATAATTGGAGAAGCAATTAGGTTCCCAAGAACACCTGCGACATCACTGCCATGGCCCTGGCTCGGGCTCAGGCTCATGTGTGACCTCTCGCCTTCTCCGGGCCAGTGGGAGAGAGCCCAGGGACTTCCAGGTAGCAGCCCTGCCCAGCCCAGGTGGGTATCTGGCTCTCTGCTCTCAAACCTTGGGTTGTGAGATGCTTGGACTGGGAAGCTTCCGGTTCTCACTTTACAGGGGGGAGACGGGCCCAGAAAAGGGGGCCACACTACCCAGTGTATTTGAGGGCTTGCTAGAAGAGGGTGAGTGGGCTGAGAGGCAGGGCCTCTGGCAACCCCACACAGGCTTTCACTTGCGGGGCCTCCTGCCTACAGAGCAGGAATGATGCCCCGCCTCCTAGCCCCAGTTGTTGTCTTCAGAGCTGAAAGCTACGAGCGGATTCTGGCCTTGGTCTCGAAAAGCCCGGTCGCCGATGAGACCACAAAGCACAGGGGGACGGGGTCAGGAGGAGACCTGGCTCTCCAGAAGGGGACGGGGACCCACCTCGAAGCAGTAGTCCTGGCCTAGGATGCTGCTGTGCACAGGCTTGATAACCACCTCCTCCTCCATGCTGAGGTCCAGCGCCTCCACCGCGCTGCTGGGGCTGAGCAGGGACTCGTGGGAGCGAGACTCCTTCAGCCTTGGCATCAGATGGGACCTGGGGTGGGCAGCAGGCATGTCAGGTTGGGCCTGCCTCTCCCCTCCTCCTGCCCCGGCCCCGTCCATCCCCTCCACCCCAGTGTCTGCTCAGAACCCCCCGGCTGGAGCAACCACCCTTTCAACCCCCACTGGCCCCCAGTCTTCAGGCAGACTTGGGGGCCTCTGCCATGCCATTTCATAGGTGAGGACCTCGAGGCTCAATGCGCAAGGGAGCAGAAGTCTACACAGCACCCAAGATGCCAGTATGTAGGGCCCAGGACCCCAAGTTGGCGGGTCTGACAAGTACAAAGAGCAGAGGGAGTTGACACCCTCTGGTGCCACGTGGAGCCTGACCCAAGTGGAACTGCTGCTCCCTGCTGTGGCCGGGCAAGACTCGCCTGAGCGCTGGGCCCCAGCATGGCAGATGGCACCTGCACCAGTGCTGGGAGAGCCTCTCCCTTTCCACAGTCAGTGGCACCAGCATGGCCCAGCGGAGCCCCCCACTGGGGGCACAGGACCAGCCAGCCTGCTGAGGGCACCCCAGGCTCACATCCAAGGCCCAGATGGGAACTGGGAGATAGGACGGGCCAGACTTTCCCCCCTCAACCCCGTCTTTCAGCTCCCGGCCTCCAGTGGCCCAAAGCTGGGCCCATCACGTCTCACCAAACAAAAACCTACCTCAGGTCAGAGAGGTTGGGTCCCGAGCCTGAGGGACACACAGGCTGGCAGGGTCACCACCCACCACATCCCCCCAGGCCTCACAGCCCATAACCCGTTGCCAAGACCGCCCGGGCAAGGGGCTCAAGAATGCAGAGATGAGTCTGAGAGGTACTGCCCAGAGGGCCTCCCAGGCTGGTGGTGGCCACCCTCCACCCTCCACGCTCCTCAGCTCCGCTGCAACCATCCTCTGCATCCGAGAGCCCCATGCCAGGCACTGTGTGGGAGTCAAGAGCTGGAACTGGGATCCCAGCCCAAGGGGACCCCACGGCCCCACAAAGCGGGCACATGGTCGGGCTCAGATCACCGGGGCCAAATCAGTGCCCTCAGGCAGGGCTTCTGGAAGCTAGAGGAGAATGGACAGGCCAGAAGGCAGCTGTGAGACACGCTGAAGGTGGTCAGCATCACCCAACCTCTCTGGGCCTCAGCCCTGTCCACACACGCGCTGTGAGCCACCGTTCCAGAGCCCACAGGCTTGGCCCTGGGGAGCCCTCAGGCCTGCTCAAAGGGCCCACCTCCTCCTGCTCAGCACTGACCAGTGTGGGTGGCCTGGTCCCCTCAGGGGAGACGGCAGCTGGGGCCACCCAGCTCACAGGAGACTGCAGGCCTCCCTCCCAGCCTGGGGCTTCCTACCTCAGTGCCAGAGACGCCCTGCCTCATGCCGGGATCAGGCGGATTTCTGGCCCGGCCTGGAAACCTTGCCAGGTAAGGATGCTGGGAGCCAGGGCGGGTGGAGTAGGGACCCAGGAAGTGCAAAGGGAGGAGCCCCGTGCTGCGGCCTCCTCCTGCCTGGGGCGTGGGGAGAGAAGAGGGAGGCGGCCGGCGGATTCATAGATGGGGTCTGCCAGTAAGACACAGGGGGCCCTGCTAACCGCAGTCCAGGAGCCCCGCAGGCCCCCGGGAGCCCCCGGAGTAGCCAGAGCCTAGCGCCCGCGGCCACAGAACCCTTCTGTCCTCTTCCCTCCCCACCCCCTGCCCACAACATGCCCGGGCTGGCCCGCGCTGGCCGGGAAGGCTCCTGGCTGAGCAGAGGGCTACGGAAAGCGCTGGGTTAAGGCGTCCTGGTTACAGCTGGGCAGCCGGGCCCCTCCCTGCTCCCAGGCCTTCTCCGTGTCAGTCAGGTGGAAGGGACAGGGTGGGAGGCAGTGAAACCCGCCCCGCGGCCCAAGCTCACGGGAGGAGGAGGAATGGGGGCAGATGGGTCGAGGGAGACCCGGAGGTATTGCTGGTCTGTCAGGGAAGGCGGCTCTGTCCTCTCGGCCGGTGTGGGGGGCAGGGCACCCCTGCGCCAGGCCGACCCTAGGCTGAGTCCACAGGAAACATCACACGTATCCTTCGCGGAATCCTCGCGAGGCGGAGGAGGGGGACACTTCGCTCTCTGCAGGCCCAACAGGAGAACCGAGACCTACTCAGAGAGGGCGAGCACCTTCCCAGGGTCTCATCCTCCCGAGGCGCTTCTAAACCCCAACTCCCTGCGGCCCATCTTCTTATCTGAAAAAGGAGGCGGAGCAAATGAAGAACACCACTGAGCGCTGCCACACTGGGTAGCAGGCGGCACAGGCCTCTCTGCCCCTCCCCCCAGTCTCCAGAGCGCCAAGTCCCCGTGCCTCCCCTGGAGTCCGAGCCCCCCATGGAGCACCCCTTTCTACCCCTCACCACCCCCGGCAAGAGACTGGGCTCTCCTCCCTGCTGGTTCCTGACCAGTTCCAAAGTCACCCCTCAGGGAGGCCTCTGTCCACACTTTCTCTGGAACCTACATTACTCAGCCCCACAAAATCCTTCTTTTCTACTTTTCAAAGTCCAGCCTGGAGGCCACCTCCACGCCGCTGTCCCTGGTCTCTCCAGACAGACAGCTTAGGCGTGCCCAGGCTGTGTGGCTCGGCCTGCTGGCTTCCACCTTTCCCACTGTCTCCTCCACTAACCTCATGACAGCCTCCGCCCCCCCCCACCCCCTGTACTCCCCTCCCCGGGCTGAGGGACCACACCTCAGAGGCCAGGTGACCTGTCTAAGTGCACAGGGGCAGCAAGCGGCCGACTGGGATTTGAAAGCCGTCCAAGCAGAGTCCAAGACTAACTCCACTGGGCAAGGCTGGGCCTCTGCCTGGCCCTGCCGTCACCCCACAAATGGCAGAACCGGGAGGGCCCAGAGCCAGCTGACCAGCTCACGGTGTCCCACGCCACTCCTTCCAGGTGGGGGAGGCAGAGGCAGGGGGCTGGCTGAGCGGGCAGCCCCTGCCCAGGGCCCAGGAAGCGTGGGCAGGCGGGGCTGCTGCGGGGCTATTGCCAGGCCCCAACAGCAGCCCATTGTGAGGGCAGCGGAGCAGGAACAACGGGACACTGTCCGGGCTCCAGGCCACAGCCTATCTGATGGCCTTCCAGCCAACCCACGAGCTGTTCTTCAGCTCCATCCTTTTCTCTCTTAAAAGGCTAGTGACACAGAAGTTCAGCAAATTCCCCATTATTTCAAGAAGGGGGGGACCTCAAAACAAAACATGCAATAATTGAAATGCCCTACTTGATATGTGGAGGGACATTGCCAGTTACGGGTGGGGTAAGTTGAGAGAGGGGGTGTAGAGTCTAGAAAATAAGAGGGTCAGAGTCACACTCAAAATCTCAAAGAGAGAGCGGGAGCTGCCCTGCCTCGCCCTGAAGGGCAGCAAGTCTGGCTCAGTATAAGCTGCCCTCAAATGGGTCAGGCTGGGTTGGTCTTAGAGGGAGTGCCACGCATCTCTCAAAGTGCTGGCAGAAGCTGGGAACCCCTTTCTGACACGCTGCTGAGAAGATGCCTACACCGCTAGGGAGCTGTTGGGGGAACAGGCCATGCAGTGCACGCAGGCAGGCTGCAGAGTAAGCCCCAGGAGTGTACACACACACACACACACACACACACACATACACACTCTCTCTCTCTCTCTCTCTCTCTCTGCACTGGGAACACGCAGGGCAGGGCCCAGGGTGCAAGAGTGCAGCAAACTGGACTCTTCCTTTGAACACAAACCCCAGAGCACCTTGAAGACTGTCCAGTCCCTAGGCCGCTCCTTCCTCATCCATAAGTGGGACCCCAACATACTACCTCCCCGGCTGCTGGAAGGGGTGTGGGGACACTGTCAGGAGATGCTCAGGGGAGCAAGCTAGTGGAGCAAGCTGCTCTGCTCAGTCCTCATGGCCAGATACCACCGAGGAGCAGCTGTGACCAACCCTGGAGAAGGACCATCGCTGCTGACAGTTCCAGGGAGGTGATGCCCCCGAGAGTGGGGTGACGAGACAAGCCCACTTTGTTCTTCTGCCCTGACCACTCGGATCCGACACTCCATGCCTCCGTGTTTTCCCCTCTGCAAACAGTGGTTGGGGGGGAAGTGGGGGAAGCGGGGAGGGTGTAGGAGGGCAAAATCTACTCAAATGCACTGGGAAGCAGCAAAAAGTCCTTAATTTCCTAAAGTGAAGGGAGGTGAGAATGAGGTGCCTGGAGGACGGGCGGCAGACACTGCTGAGGGGGCTACGATGGCCTCTCTGCCTGTGACTCCCAAGCAGAATCTGAGTCTCCCACTCCCATGCTCACCTGTCCCCTGCCCCTGCCAGTGCCACCAGGAAGGGGGAGATTCCTGCAAGAGGCTCTTCCTGGAAGAGGAGATGCCACTGAGCACTGCAGGACTGCAGGCTCTGGACTCAGGTCAGACATGCCACCAGGCCTGTCACCGCCAGGCAGGCCCAGGGAGCTGCCCTAGAATGCTCTGCAGGTCCTCCAGCACAGTCAGGGGGAGGAGCTGACCCCCTGGGAATGCTGCTGCAGGATACAAACAGGGCAATCCCCTGCCGGGAACATCCAGCAGAGCCCCGCCCCCCCGCCAACCCCCCCACCCTGCCTGGCCCTGCTGGCCTGGGAACCGCTGCTCACACTGGGCCCCAGGGGAAGTCCCCGGAGTCCCAGGGGCAGGGAGGAGAATGCAGCTGCTGGTGGCTCCAGGGCCCTGGGGAGACTGAGTCTGTCCTTAAAAGGCCGGGAGGTTGTCCGTCCTGCCTGGGAAGGCTTCCTGAGAGGACAGGGCCTGGCAACCCAGGCTGGGGAAGGGGCAGGCAGATCCCAGCAGTCACCAGAACCAGTGTGGGCCCAGCCCCACTTGCACACTGAGACCTGGGCTGGGAGGAACCTGGCCACCTCCCCTCCCCTCCCCTCCCCTTCCCTGGGGGCCCAGCTTCCCCGACATGCGGAGCTAAACTGGCAAAGGAGGGTCTAACCCTGGCAACCAAGACAAGAGCGCCTCGTGTGCTGTGGCTCCAGCACAACCGAGGCCTGGCTCCTGGCGACCTGGTCCTGGGTCCTACTACAAGCTGACCAAAAGACCGAGCCTGCAGCACCTGGAGTTAACAGCTGCTCACTAAGCACCTACTTTCCAAGGGGCTTCCAAGGCACGCGCTCCAGGGTAAGCACACCAGTGCGCAGCCTTCTGCCAACACCCCTGCACGAAAGCCAGTATCACCCCGTGGGAAGGAGCAGGGGGGCTCTGACGGGTCTGACATGCCAGCTCCAACAAATGCCCTAGGTAATCCAAAGGCTTAGAGGCATCTGAGGTGTGCTGACATGAGGAGCCTGGCCCAGTCACACGGTCAAGAAGTGAAAGTTGGGGTCCCCTCTGAGGGACAGTCCTGGTACCGACCTCCTGCTTGACCAGGCCTGGAGGCTGGGCATCCGGTCAGCCAGTGCCCGAGGAGGCACAGCCTGGCCAGGGAGACATGGGTCCACCCTTAGCCTGCATGTGACCTCGGGGACCAGACTTGCTGGGGCCCTGAGCAAATTCCCTCTTCTCTGCTGCTGTTTGCTCACCCGCCAAGTTACTTCAGAGATGCCATAAAACCCCCAACAGGGCCACTCCCTGTAAACTTCGGGGCCGCAGACTAGGCACAACTACCCCTATCCCAACGCCGCCTGTACTGGGTCAGAGTGGGGGTTCACAGCTGCCTGCTGGGGGTGTGGCCACGAGGCTCCGGGGAGCCCAGAGAGGAGAGGTGCTGGCTCTGGGCCCCAGGGCAGGGGGCACTGAATATCTGGACATGCCATCTCCTCCCGGCCTGGGATAAGTCTGCAGCCTAATGGAGTTCTCAAAAAACCATTCAGGAACAGATTTACCACCCTAGGTCTCATTTAGGGGGGGAGGGGTAGATGGCAGGGGGCACTCGGAGAGAGAAGAAACAAAAAAACTTTCCATCTAATCCCCCAAGTCATCCTGCAGCCTGAATAATTTCGGGTTTTTAATCAATAGCTGTCAGACTTGTCAAATTACTTTGGGGACCGCAAAGCAGTTTTTAAACATTCATAAACCTCAGTAGAACAGTGAAGTGCCCTGAATTTTAAAAGAAGAGAATCTGAGGAACACTCGTTGAATAGGATTTGGGCAAACTGAAAGTGAGGTGAGGGCGAAGCACCCCTTCTGCTTCTAAGCGCAGCACTCCCAGGCCACTCCCTGCTCCCCAGGAGAAACCACCTGGGTGCCTCTCAGAAAGATTAGGGACAATGACACCCTCAAATCCCAGGCCCCCTTCAGTTTCCCCAAGACTGACCCCAGCCTCATCGACCACATCCTGACACTCAGTCCCAGCACCCAGATGTACTCATGAGGTCCCTCTGCTAAGGCCCTACCCGCCTCCCCCTTCTCGACTTGGACAACCCTCAAGAATGGGTCAAGGCCGAGGTGTTCCCTCCCTGCCAGCTCAGTTTGTGCCAGACTCCTCCTCACACATGGGAGCACCCCCAGGCACCCCCCTGGTCCCACAGACCAGATCACCAAGAGTGGGGCTGGTTTCTGATTGGCTCTCCCCACCCCAAGCCCCGCCTGGGACCATAAATACCTCCAGCAGCTGCCTCAGGGCCTGGAAACTCATGACCCAAGAGTGGAAGGGTAGCCAAATAAGAAAAGGAGCTGGAAACAAGGACTTCAAGTCCCAAAGGAGATTATTTCCCTCCGGCTTCTCAATCCTCCCAGCTTTCCACCTCTAGGAAGCCCTCCTGGCTCAACCGGCCTCTCCACAGAATGGGAGGGCAGGAGCAGGGGCAGCGTCTTCTCTCCTTTCACTTCTCTGCCCAAGATCTGGGACCAGGCCAGCCGCATCCTGAGGACTGTCCTTCACCCGTCCCTGGGAACCAGGTTTTGCACCTCAACCAAGGGCCGCCGCTTGTCAACACAGTCCCAGCTCCTGGGCCACGCTGGTTGCTGACTGTGGCAAGGCCTCCTTCCTTAAAAACAAACACGTACACATACAGCTCTGGGACTTTGGTCAAAATAACCTGTATGTCTCAATATCAGTAAAAATGGGGATACCATCACCTTTGGTGTTCTGGGGGTACCCTGACTGCAAAGACCTCTGTGCTCAGCCCCAGTTCTGCCTTCCAGGGCACTCCGCCCCTCTGCCCCACAGCTCTCAGGAGGGTCCTAGTTCCTCCTGGGCCGTGACACTTCCAAGCTGCCTCTCTCTTGGCCCCAGTGCCTGCGGGCCTCAAAAAGCCTCTCTGCCAATCGACTCCAGACAACCCGAGGGACTCCTACTTAAGAGCAGGCTCAAGAGTGGAAGCCACAAAAACAGGCACCTCAAGGAGAGATGGACACGTCTGGGAACAAATGCTGGCCCCTAGATTCCAGCCACAGTGCCACCGTCTCTTCCATTCCAGCCACCGGCGAGAAGACAGGGGCTTTGTGATCTCAGGGAGACAAGAGGAAGGGGCAGCCCTGGGGTGAAGGGAGAGTAGACTTCAAATTGGCTTCTCCCGCACCTCGAATGGGCTGCCATTACCGCTGCCAGAGCGTGCTGGAGGGTCACTGTGCTAAGGACCCCCAGTCCCCATTATTAAGTCCCTGAGCACCTCCAGTGTGCCAATGCCGAGCCTGAGGGTCTTGGAACTCAGCTCCCCCAATCCTGCAGGCCCACAGAGCTCTGCTTCCAGACTGTAGCTGGCAGGAGACAGCCAGGCGCACACAAGACGAGAGGACGGCTGCGTTCAGGGCCCCAGAAACTCAGAGAAACCACGTCCGAGAAAACCAGGGAGTGGCTGCTCCTCGATACCAAAGCCATAGGTAATTCTAAGTACCTGCCCCCCTCACCACACTCCTGGGGAAGGGTACCAGGCAGGCACTGGCCCCACAATGTGCAGACCACAATGTGCAGACCCCCCAGGTCACTGCGCCTCACACAGTCCAGCCAACCCAACTGCAGTTAAGCAAACAGGCTCAGAGGCCTTGGGGGCCTACCCAAGGCCAGAGTTCCAAATCCCAACAGGCCAGTGGAGATCCTGAAAACAATGTCCTGTCCATCATCTGCCACCAGGCCCCTGGGATGATAATGAGACCACACACTTCAAACCTATCCCTGCTGTCCTTGCGTATCCCCGTATAGTGTATCTCCATCACACTGGGCTGCCCACTTCTGCTTAGAACACACCCAGCAACTAAGTACTTTCTCACCCACAACGCCTGGCCTGAAGACACTACTTCCGGGAAGTCTGACAGAACAGCAAACCAGGGGTTTGCCCCTGCGCACCCCACTCCCAAGAACACTGGGAAGTGGAGGCTCGGGGAGGTCCAGCAGCTCGCCCTAGGTCAGTTCATAGGCACCAGGGCAGGGCCAGATTCCTGGCATCTGAGCTCCAGCTCCAAACTCGCCACACTGCCTGTCGATTCCCTGAGCTTTTACCAAACTACGGAAATCTGTGACCCAATGCCCTCTTCCAAGTGACTTAACCCGGTCACTAGAAGCGCACTGAGCCCTGCCACTGCTGCTCCTCCGTGACCTGGGCAGGTCGTGTCCCCTGTCTGGAAAGCAGTGAGAAGAACACCTAGGTGACAGCAGTCTGACCCACTGCAGCAGCTCCCCAGCAGAGGTGGTGAATGTGGAGGTGACCAAGGGGCAAGGATCTGGCCTGGAACAAGCTAAACCCCGACTTCTCCCAAGAGCACCACATCACTGAGACCCGGGCCCAAATATTTAAGTTGGCGCCAAACACTCCAGGTCCAGACCAGACTTCCTGGTCTTCACCATTCCCACCTCCTCCACAGCTGCAGGCCGGTCAGGAAACAGACCCAGGCAGGGAGAAGGGGGAAAGAGAGTCCTGTGCCGGGCCAGGTGCAGGCGATCTGGGGCCAAGAGCCCAGTGCAGCCCCACCCAGCCCAGCCCAGCCTTGGGCGACTGGGACCAAAGGCCAAGCTCCTCAGCCCAGAAAACTTTCAGCACTGGTTCTTGGTGAAGCGGCCACAAAGGCCTCCAGTACCCATGGAAGGACTCAGTGGATTTCCCTCTTTTTAAAAACTAAAAGCAGCATCAGCTGCTCTCGGCCTCCTACCACCGTCCCAAGTGCTTCCACTTCTGGGCCGGCGGCAGATGTCTGCAGAGGGCAGACCTGTGTCTCCCGAACCTCTCCGAGCACCGGGCACTGGTCACTCCGCTCTGAGGATGGGGCAGCGCCCACCCCTCAGTACGTCTCCCTGGGGTCAGGAGGCTGGTCAGCAGCCCTAAGCCTGGCACCTCCCTCCTTCCCAGCCTCCCTCGGTCCAACCTCTGTTCGGGCCACTCACCCGCCCTCAGCACAGCCACCAGGATCGCCAGGCCCCGGAAGCCCTGGGGCCAGGGCAAGACAGCCCGAGGCCGGCTGGTCCCCGCTGGGCCCAGCCAGTCCAGCCCCACTCCGGTCCTAGACATACCACTCCAGCCCTGTCCGCTGGGACTAATCAGGCAAGTTAAACAAAGGCTAAGTTCCAACTCTGTAATGTGCTTTTAAAGGGCCAGTGTCCCACTCAGCTGCTGGGAACTTAAAGGCGCAGATCCCTTTTTCCATACAGGAAATGGGACAGTAAAAAAAAAAAAATCCCAAAAGCCAAGATCAAACTGAAGGCCTCTGCCTTCTACAGAAGACTTAAGACAAAATGCATGACAGGAAAATTCTGAATTTCTCCCTCAGGTCCCAAAGCACCCCCCAAACAATGAGGTTACACCTTAGGAGTAATAAGCAGGCAAGGCAGCATTTTTTAAGCAGTATGTACCGGCGAAGCACTCAGCACCCCGGCATGACCGCCCTCGACACAGGTGTGACTGGACCCCCGGCTCACAGATGGGGAAGCCGCGGCAGACGGAGGCTCGCCAGCTCACCCCAGACTTTCACAGGCTGCAAGGTCAGCCTCTGGAGACCAGGCTCCCCCCTCTGAGTTCCAGGCCCCACCTGGTCCACAACCACTAACATTTTGCCTTTGTGGGGAAAAAGAGGATGAAGAGGAAGATCTGTTTGTGGGGGTACACAACTGCTGGGCTTTCGATCTGAGCCTCAAAAGCCTGTGGGGTCGGTTCTATCCTTTCCCAATGTTACAGAGGTGAAGACTGGCGATCACGCCCTGACCCAACAGGAAAGGAGACAAGAGAAAGGGAGGTGAAGGGGAGACACAGCAAAAGTGGGGAAGGAGGAGAGAAGTGGGGGGAAGGGGGCCTGTCACCCTACAGGGCGGAGCATCGGGCACCCAGGCCCCAGTTGGGGGCAGGTGAGAGTCATCCTTCCAAGCCCAGGGTTTAGGCTAGCTGGCCGTGGCCCCTCCCTTGTCCACGGGGATGGAGGGGGCAGGGCAACAGGAATGGGGTTCTCCTGGGGCCCCTAGGGACCCAGGGGGACAGGGCCCTGCCCACCATCTAGAACAGGAGTGGACAGAGGAGAGAAAGGGGGAGACTTGAGCACCTGAGCTGCGGTACCCGAGCTAACATGCTTCCAACATCAGGGTGGGCCATTTCCTGGCACCTGCAGTGGCCAGGCACATAGCAGGCATTGTCTGACCATCCTCCAGCAGCAAGGCAAGTCCAAAGCCAGGCAGAGCCCACGGGTCTAATTCTGCAGGGACTGGGTCATGAAGGATTAACTCCTCACATTCTGTTTCTAAGGAGCCTGGCAGTCAAACAAGTTTGAGGCGTGTACCCCAGTGGTTAAGAACGTGGGTTCTAAAGCCAGACTGAGCTCAAATGTGGGCTGCGTCACTTGCACCAACCTGTGTGTTCTTGGATGAGGCCCTCTCTGGGCTTCGCGGGCGCCTCCCCTGCAGAATGGGCAATAATGCTGCTTATCTCTCTCTCACAAGGCCGCTGTGAGGATCAAAGAGTTACAGGCCAGGAGCCAGGTACCTGGCTCCAACAAACCAGGTTGAAGGAGGCTACTCCAGGCAGGTCAGGAGACACACAGCAGCAAATGAACAGTAACAGGGGGAAGTCACTTCTTTCTCTGGGACTCAGTTTCTTTCTGAAAAAGGGGGTGGGGGGCCCAAAAGGGACATTCACTGACCATAAGGCAGGACCAGACTCCAGCAGCTCCCAGAGGTTACCCTCCCTCAGAAGCTAGGTGAGGAGGCCAGAGACTGAGAAAGTCCGGGCTGTGGCCAAATCCTCTGAAACCTGGAAACCGCTGCCTCCACCCCACGCCCAGGCTTACTGGGGTGCGTGGCAGGGATGGGAAGCATGGGCACAGGGCCTGTGGGGAGACATGGGCAAGCCTCATGTCCCCAGGTGGAGCCTTCCCTGGGTCTCAGTCTCCCACTCCCCAGGGAGGGCTGGGCCAGCCCTCCCCAGGTATCTCCGGGATGTCCTGTGCTGAGCTGGCTTTCCTGCGGGGAGTGCTCAGCCGCGCTCACACCTGCTGCACAAGCACTTCCCAGGAGCCCGGGGCTCCCGTGGCCAAGACTTGACCGAGTTTAGGGCTGCCTCATTCTGTCTCCCTGGATGTGCTGAGGGTGTCAAGAAGCAGAGGAAACAGGTGTCAGGAGGCAGGAGGAGTGTCCCTCAGCCCCTCAGAGAAGGCTCTATTCCCGAGGACAGTGAGAAAGCCGGTGCCTCGCACCCCAGCACCACCTCCTGAGCGTAGGGTTAATCAGTCAGCAAGGGATGGCCTGATCTGGGGTCTACAGGCCTGGCCTGCAATTCTGGTATGTTACTCAACAACTGCGGAACTTTGGGCAAGTCCTTTCATTTTTCCTGAGCTCCATTTCGTTGTGCGTGATGACAAAATGCAGGTAACAGATGTAAAAACACTGGCTAAGCAGATGCAGGAAAAGTATTTAGCAAAACCACTTGGAAATCCCAGGCAAGTATCTGGGTGCTCTCCATTCAACAGCTACTGAGAACCCAGCCTGGGGTCCAACAGACCTCAGGGTGTCTCTGACCCTACAGTGACTCCTCCAACCAAGCCAAACACATTCTAAACATTCAAGGTCCTGCCCACCAAAATAACCCGTGACACCCTCAAACTTTCTAGAAGCCAAACACAGAGGAGCCTTCTGGAGCAGAGGTGGTGTAAATGAAGTCTCGCTCTGCTCGGGGAAGGTGGCGAGAGACTAAGTAAATCCAGCCACGCTGTGTTCTTCTTTGGGGCATCTTA
Source organism: Talpa occidentalis (assembly GCF_014898055.3). NCBI lineage: Eukaryota > Metazoa > Chordata > Mammalia > Eulipotyphla > Talpidae > Talpa > Talpa occidentalis. Next base: position 39,673,366 of record NW_023605083.1, on the reverse strand, counting down.
GACCCAGAGAGTGTCCGGGCAAGGGACAGACAGGGTCAGCTGACACCACAGTAGCCAGGAGTGAGACACTATAGGGCAAGGAGCCAGCCCTCCAGGGAGGGAGGTGGGGGCTGGCTGGAAGTTCATGTTGGCGGGACCCCCCCAGCCCTCCAGAAGAGAATCTCTGGGCTGCCCAAGGCAGAGGCCCACTGGGCAAACCCAGGCCCAACCCCACACACCACAGTTCCTCGCAGCCCCTCGGCTTTCCAGACTGACCAGGTCCCCCACTCTTCTCTGACACTGTGGCCTCCTCTTCAACACACCTGTCCTGACCCCCAGGGGTTCTCATGGTCTTGGAGTTGCCCAAGCCAACCCAGGTTCCTGTCCTCTCCTGACCCTACAGGGGGCCCGCTAGCTCCCGCCCTGAAGGCCAGGCCCCCCAGCTCTGGTGCTCCTCCTCCCTCACGGGTCACCACACTCCTTTCCCTGCAGCAGCCCGGCCTTCCTCCACGGGCAAGAGTTTCTCAGGCTTGGATTTGGGGCCTGCGCCTTTAGGAAATGCTTTCATTCTCTCCTCAGCCTTGCATACCTGCAGTGTTCTCAAGACTCCGAAGTTACTGTCTCCAGTCCGCCTTTCCGCTGAGCTCCAGACTCAGTATCTAAATGCTGGCCTGACATCTCCTCCTCTTGGATGACCCTCAAGTCTGAAGTGTCCAAAGAGGAGCCCCATCGCCATGGCTGCAGCCAGGAGTCTCAAAAGCCAGAAGGTTCCCTTCTCAGGGTGTTCAGAGCCAGCCCATCAGCAAATCCTCTGCTACCTCCTCTGAAATCATACACCTTACCACACCTCCTCACCTGCCTCCCCACCTGCCCCTCCTCCCTACCCCACCAGCAGGAAGACTCTTTAGAAACACTTAACAGATTATTTAATGTCTTGCCTCAAAAGCCTTCAATAAACCCAAACTCCTCCCCAAATGGAATGAGCCTGCCCCTCAGCGGGCCTGCCCTCTGACCTCACCCAGCAGTCCCCAGCCCCCACTAAAGAAGCCTCAGCTTTCCCGCCTCAGGGACTTTGTACCTGCAGGTCCCTGCACAGCTCTGCTTGTACCTGCTCTCCAAAAGCGTGGCTTCTGGAGTCTCTGGGAACTCAGGCCTTCCCCACTACCTCAGATCCTGCCCAGCCCCACTACTCCCCATGGAAACACTTGGCTTGTTTCCTTCGCAGCATCTTGCTCGCTCAGCCAGCAAATATTAAGTGCAAGCTATGTGCCCGCACTATTTTAGGCACTGGGAATCCAGGTGCTGAACAAAGCAGATAAGATCCCTGACTTAAAAGTTTCAGAAGCTATGGGAACCTCACCCAATCTGGAATTACTTTGTTTTTCCACTTACTTATGACTATCTATCTCTCCTACCAGAAGGTACGCCGTGTAGCCAAGGGCTATGTCTGCTGTATTTCTGCATCCTAAGGGAATCTGGGATGGTGTAAGAGCTCAGTAAGAATTTAGGAAATGAATATGCAAACACAAGGAACAGAGACGAAGAAAGGAACCAAACCAAGAGACAAGAAGTCCAATGCCCAGCCCTCTCTGTCTCCAAAGGCCTCAGGTGGAAGTGGCTCTCACTGCTGGGGGGTCTCAGGAGAGCATGCAGGTTTCTGTACTGCCCAGCCAGTGGCACCTGTCCTCTGGCAGACTAGAGACTCACAGTGGGAACTTGGGTCAACTGCTGGAGAGCAGAGGGGTGGCTGCAGGTCTGTGCAATCAAGGAGGGCTTCCTGAAGAGGTGAAATTTGAACAAGGCCAGTTGCCACCCCCCCCCCCACCGCCAATCAAGGGAGAGGATGGAAACAAATTTGCGTTTTAGGATTCTGATGTTCTTTGTACTACTAATAAAGAAAGAAAAAATCTTGCCCCCCCTCAAAAAAAAAAAAAAACCTTTACTTTTTATTAGTGTCTAGATCAATACAAGTTTTAGGAGTAAAGCTTCTCTCCTGCCATACCAACCACCAGAGAGACAGGCTGGGATTATTAGATCTGTCTCCATGAGGCAGCCCTACACCCAATGCTTCACCCTTCCCACCAGTACTGAGAAGCCCAGGCTACGGGCCCAACAGCCCATCAGCCCTCACTGGCTCCACAGTCTGGAACCAAAGTCGCCTCCTCCCAGCCCACCTCACTCACCTGGCCAGTTCCCTAGGCTTGGATCACCCTCCAGGAGCCCAGAACTTTGCCTGAGCCCACAGCCTTGCCTGCGCGGGCCTCCTCAGGCCTGTGCTCCTGGGCTGCTTCTCTCCGCTCCCCTAGGGCAGGACCTGATTCCTAGGAGTCCATCTAGAAACTCCAGCCCCACCTTCACACTTTCTCCCAGGCCGAGAAGGGGGTCTGCCACTCAGCCCCGGAGTCCAGTATAGGAACTGAACTTCAAGGAGGAGCCCGAGAAAGCCGGCTGCTGACCACCAAAAACAGTGCACCAACCGGGCCCTAGCCCGATGGTGGTGGGGCCCCAGGGCCCAGCCTCCTTGCAGGAAGTCCCACATCTCCCTAGTCCAGACCCACTCCCATAGAAGGCTCACCACGGGGAGGAAGTGACCCCAGAAAACCACACACAGACCTTGATGGCGGGAGTACAGGTGTCCGGACTGACCCAGGCCTGGGTGCTGGGCACCCAGGAGCCAGGTCTGGCTTCTGAGGATGGCGGGGTCGCCACAGAGCAGCTCCTCTAGCCCTACCCAGGATCTTGCCGAGGTTATCACCGAGAAGTCCGAGGCCACAGAAGCCCATTCCCGAGGGTGAAATGCACCCAGGTGCTTCTGGCCAGACCTGAGGGCCTTTCAGGCCTGGCCGGCATCTAGGAGGTGTGCCCAGGCGGGCTTCCCCTTCCCGCAAGGCACATGCTGAATCTGTCTTCCAAACTGAAATTTCGAAAGTGATTTAAAAAAAACAGCGGTGACAACATCTAGAAATTTCCGGGTCCTCCAGGGAACAAGTGGAAAATTACAGTCTTCCATACAGGTAACCACATGGCACCACCTCCAAGTCCAAGAAGTCTAGAAAAAGGACCGAAAACCAGTCGCCTCCAGCCACTGGCAAGTTTCCCTCGTGGTCACCTGGAAAGGGCGCAGCCCGGAGCGCAGAGGGGCAGCGCAGGAAATGGCCCCGCAGAGCCCTGCAGTCCCGCCCCTGGGAGCTGGCTGGGCCAGGCTCGCCCGGCCCGGGTCCCGCCTCCGGGCCTTTGCACCGGCCGTTCCCTCCGCGCAGCCGGGGCTCTGGGCAGGGCTGGCTTCTCCACATTCAGGACTGAGATCAAATGTCACCTTCAGGTAGTGGCCTGTCCAGCCCACTCCACCTAAAGGGGCAACTTCCACGCCCCGCTCCGGGCTATTATCCGGCTTCGCTCCCCAGACAGCCCTGATCCGAAGCCGCTGTCTGGCTCCGGCCAGGAGAACGTCAAGGCCAGGAGCACAGGCGCCCGTTCACCTGAGGCCGGCACGCCGCCGGGGGGCCCGGGCCGCCAAGTCCGCGCTGCACTGCTGAATGCACAGGTGTGTTTTCCTGCATGGTCTGGGGCAGGCCGGCCAGAGCCAGGGGGGCTGAGGGGGGCCCAAAGGCGGGGGCGCGCGGGAGCACCCCTCCCCGCAGCGGCTCCGAGCATTCCAGACTCGCCTCGGGCGCCGCCCCGGGCCGCGCCCTCCAGCCCGAGCCCGCCCAGCCCGCGCCTCCCTCCCGCCCCGCGGCGCCCGCGGCGCATTCCGCGGCCAGCTGCCCCCAGCCGCGGCCCTTCCAGCGCCGGCCGGGCCGCACCACCCTGGCTGCGGGTTCTGAGCGGCAGCCCCGAGCCTCTCACGCAGCAAACAAACACCCCCCGCCCTCCCATTCCAACATCCGAACCATTCGGACAAAGACGGAGGTCGGGAGAACAGGATCTGCCCGCCAGATCACCCGGGCAGGAGGACCCAAGGGGCTCGGCCCCGACCCGGGCTCTGGACTAGACCGAGACCGCGGACCCTCGCTGGGAAGAACACTGGGTTCCCTCCCAGGCAGGGGCCCAGGGTCCAAGCCTCAGGCAGGGGCGGAGGAGTAAGTGCCGGGAGGGAGCAGCCCCAGCTGCTGACCCACAGACAGTGGGGCAGGCTGACCTCTCCGACCCCGGAACCCAAATGCCCACCCGCCCTGGGCCAGGCTTAGCTGGCCCTCACTGCAAGGCAATCCCCCTGGGAAGAGCACAGCAGCCAACCCCAACATTTTTGCCTGGGGTCACTCCCTTTTCCATCCCACTGGGCTCCAGCACAGGCAGGAAATCACACCTCTCCTCCTGCCATCACCCAGGGCTGAGCCCACTGAGCAGCGTAACTTTCTGATATAAAGGGACTAAGGAAACACACACACACACACACACACACACACACGTAAATAAGGACAAACAGGCCAGTGGGAGACAGCGACCCCGGGGTCCTGCCTACTCCAGGTCTTCCAGATCCAGCGGCCTCACAAGCCACAGTTCAGTCCACGGTGCCTGTTTTGGCTTGTTCCAGCCCCCCAACTAACAGACGAGCTCATGCTAAGAGCAAGCCAGGCTGTCAGCACCTACTGTGTGCAGGCAGGAAGTACTCTGGCTAAGGCACCTGCAGGACTGATGAAGGCTCAACTATGCCCCTCCCCCCAACTCTCAGTATAAGCGGTGACTCGCTCCATCTCCCCGTGGTGCCTCCATCTCAGCTCAGCTCTGTTCCACACACAGGTGATCCCAACCACAGGGATCCCGTAACTCCCATGGCCCCGCCCACCCTCCATCTGCTGGGGCATACTCAAGGGTTCCCTTCCAGACAGGGTTCCCCCACAGCTCCATCTGGGTCTATCCAGTGTCCTCATAAAACTTCCTAACAGGGGTGAGTAGAGGCTGGAGTGGCAGAGGGTCACAGGCTCCGGAGCAGCCGAGGTCCTGGTAAGGAGGGAGGGCAATGAATGCATCACAAACACCTCCCAGGTGCAGGCCCCAAGCAGGTTCCCACGTGAGCGCAATCATGGCACCAAACATGTAAGACCAATGAAGAAACAAGTACCGAGGAGCTCAGTCACCTGCACAAGTTGATCCAACTGTAAGGCTGAGGCTGGGGCAGAGATGGGGGGGGGGTACTCGAAACTACTGCCACCTGCATCCCAGAAGCCGGCTCTGCCCGGTTTTGCACAGGCCCTGATAAGCGGCATTGAAAGAACCAGTTCCAAGAGAAAAAACGCTTTTGAAAAGCAACTTCGACTCTGCATTCTCCACCTCCCTGCAAGGCCAGACCCCGCCCTATAAAAGCTTGCCCTTACCCTCCAACAGGCAACCTCTCTGACAACCCCACCCCTGCTCCCCGCCACCCTGCCCTGGGCCAGAGAACCTCACCCTGGAGCGCAATAAATTTCCTGCCTGTGAGAAACTAGCCTGGCTTTCCTTTAATTACCATGCCAACTACATCTGAAAGTGGGTGTGCCTCACCCCAGACAACCTTCTACACCTATTGCTTGTCCCCTTTCATCTCCCTTCTCAGGTCTAATGTGTCTTCCCCCTGGAAGCCTTCCCAGATTACCCCAAGCCTCCATTTGTTCTCTGCACTTCCAATACTTTGCAATAACAAAATAGGCCCCGGTGGCAGGGTGTCAAGCTCTGCATGAGCGCTAAGAAGAAATAAGCCTGTATCCGGGGGCCAGGCTTATTGGGATGTGCATCCCAAGTTGGTCTCCCACACCCAACAGCTGTCTGACCTTGAAGAAGTGGCTCCCTACATGCCCTTCTAGCCTCAGCTCAGAGGACTGTGTAAGAAGCTCCTTTCAGAGCATCGTGACTAATAAGCAAAAGCACAGCGTAAGTACACAGTGCCCATCCCCGGCCACGGTTAGCAGGGGGAGCTTCAGAGGTGCCCTGAGCCAGGCACTCCTGGTTCCAGCGACCCCGCCTCCATGGCACACTCTTGCCTTGACAGGCATCCCGACCAGCCACAGGTGCTGCTCTCCTCTTCCTCCCGGTACAGGTGCTTTCCAGACCCCACCCCTTTGTTCCCACAAATCTCCCCTTCATCCCTATTCCCAATTCTCATCCGCCTTCAGGGCAGCCTTTCCCAGTATCCCCGGGCACAGGAACAAGCAGATCTCTGCCTCTGTCTCCCTAAATCCCTGGCAGCCTGCCTCCCCCTCTCCTAGGTCCTGCTGGCCCTGGCAGGCCCTGCTCGGGTCTGCTTATCTCTGGTTCTTGGGGACTCACTAAGCGTGTGGTGGACATAACACCCTGTGGGTCAGTCTTCTCCCATAGTTCAGAGCCAGATGTCTCAGCATCTTTCAGATCTAAAGGCGCCTCCTCAATTGGGCTGGGCTCTCTGGACTCCATTCTCTTCAAGGAACTTCCTATTTCCTGGGGTGCAGAAGAGCCAGCCTGTGACTGTCAAGTAACACTTCCAGGCCAGGCATGTACACCCCTAGGGAGAGATGCTCCCACCCCAGGAGGGAAGACCTTCCGGTGACCACACTCCCCCCTTTCTGGGGCTGAGTGGAGGACAGAGGCCCTTCTGGCCTGCTTAGACGGCCTGAGCTGGAAGAGGCTTCAGGAACCCAACTCCTGAGGGTCTGCAGAGAGGTGTGCCTGAGAGGGGTGTCTGCAGGAGTCAGCCCCAGGCCTGGCTGTTTGTGGACAGGGCTTTTGCAGAGACAACCGCTGCACGCAGCAGACCTGGTGTGAGGTTTAAGGCCAACTTGGGGTAGCAGTTTCGACACATCCCCGCTGTTACTATATGTGAGAACATCTATGCTTGTGTGGTTTTACCATCACCAACAAACAACAAAGGTGTCCTGGCGCCTGCTATGTGCTAGGCCCAGCGCTAGGTATTTTATATACGGTAGCGCCCGCAGTCCTCCCAAGGTCACACAGCCTGTTACTAGTGGGAGCTGGGATCCAACAATCTGGCTCCAGCCTGTCTTTCTGGTCGGAGCTGCCAGTGCTCACCATTCCAGAGCCTGATTGCTGTTCCCACCCTCTCGCTCCCCACTCACCTTGTTTTGCCACACGTGGGGAGTTAAAGCACATTGTCAGTCCACAGCCTCCAACGTCCATCCTCGTTCCTCTATACCTGCTCCATATGCCACAGATGGACCCCCTCACTCCCATGAGGCCAGCCAGGCCCCTGCCCCTCTGGTTACTGCCCTGTCCCCCACCAGCCTGGCTGACAATGGACTATACTATCATGGCAATGACTTCAGCCGGCAGAGAACCCCGGGACCTCCTCCCCCACAGCTATGTTGACACATGTTCACTCAAAAAATGTAATGTTTCCATCAAAGCATTTAAGGGAGTGAATTCCCACCTGCGTGATGCCTCCTGTCAAAGACAGAGTACATTTACTCGGACAAGCTGTGAGACACAGCCAATATTCACCCCGGGTGTCAAGCGCTGGGTGCCAGCGGGCATGGTGTTCCAGGACTGGATGCCATCATGGGCCGAGGTCTCTGAGCCTGCGATGCCAGGCCCCCACCCTCACCCCAGACCCTGCCCCCAGAGGCCAGTTCTACTCTCCAGGACCCAGCTCTGTGTCCTGATTAGGTTACCTGCTGCCTGGTCCCCAAGTCATGTCCCCACCTCATCAGAGCGGCCCCTGTCTTCACAGCAGGCACCGCGGATGGCTGCCTCGGCTGATGCCTGAGTTCACGCTCCCCAAGGTGACCATCTGCCTAAAAGGTCAAGGAATTCAAATCTCCCTGAGCTGTCCCCTTACCCACCCCACCCCTGACCAAGAGCAATGCTGGGGATGCGGTGGGGGTTCCCAGGCTGCCAGAAGAGGAGGCAGTGACAGGCACTGTGACATGCTAGGTGGTCAGCAGTGGCTGGGGAGGCCATAACTCAACCCTGCCCCACCACAGGGCACCTGCAGGCAACTGTGAGGCTTGGGCAGCCCAGTGTCAGGAATCCCTCGCAGCAGAGAAGCGGAGTAGAAGAGGGGAGCCCTCGGGCCCACCACTCTGTCCCCACTTCTCCATGTAAGCAGACAGCAAATCTGTGACAAGATGGCACTAAGCACCCCTCCCGGGAGGCCCCAGAGCTCTGCTCTTAGATGTTCCCTGCTTCTAGCACATGAGAAGGAAGCGGCTGACTCCTTTTCCTCAAATGTGCCACGAGTCTGCTGCAGGCATCCTGTACAGCGCTGTTCTCTGAAACTACCAGCCTCCTCTCCACGACACGTGTCAATGGAGGCATCACTGTGCCCATTTTACAGATGGGAAGACAGGCCACAGGCCCAAGGTACAGCATCCAGTCCTGGCCACACAGCTAGAAGGAAGTGACATGAAATACAAGCAGGTGGACAAGACACCCAGTCTGAGCCCTGAGGAAGAAGCAGGACCAGTAGAGGGGGCCACACACAGACCCCATGCCAGACAAAACACATTTAACAAACTGTGGGCCCGAAGGGAGCTGCCAAAATAATGAGCACCAGGCCTGGCCCAACACGGCACCTGTAATAACCTCAGGAACTTGTGTGGTTGGGTGCATGGAACAGAGGAATGCATGGAAAGGAAGGTGTCCCAGCACATCCTCCTGAGAGCCGGGTCCCCCACCCAGCTCAGTGCCCAGCACATAGAGGGTCAGCCCAAGGCAAGCCCCAGCACACAGCGGCACGTTTATGTCACATTAGCCTGGTCTGACACACTGGAGGGGGCTGTGTTCTCTCACAGAGCCCTAGAGGAGGAGGCAGAATGCAGAGAGGTCAGGTCCAGAGCAGTAGGTCCCAGTTGCCAAGCCCACCTCTCCAGCAGACACTTAGTTGCTCTGGGCCTGCAGAAGCCTGGCTGCCAGGCCACCTCCACTGCATGTTGCCTTTGGATGTGAAGCGCCCGACACCTGCAGCCGGGAAGGAGGAGCTGGCCACGTGGCCCTGCTCCCGCAGCCTGTTGGGTGAATGAGCAGTGGAGACGCCTCCCTCCTGAGCCCAGCTTGCCAAGGAACAGCCCCTGATAGGAGTTGTAATTGGTGAGCCTGGCGGCACAGGGCCCAGCAACACACCCGGTGGGTGACGGAGCTGCAGGAAACAGCTGAGCACAGCAAATATAGCCGCTGACCCAATTCAGTTCCGTTCTGTCTTCAAGAAAATAACTGAGTTTAAATGAATAGGTTTCCCATGTCCCCTCCGGCCTCGGGGAGGGCGGGAAGGGACAGGGAGAGACAGGGACAGCGCGCCAGGCTCACTGTTGGTTATTTTTGAGCCATTAGGTCTGGGAACGGTTTTCTTCTTTCCTTGGTGGCTAGTGGGGGTGAGGCATGGCCGGGAGGCAGCGAGGTGGATGGTGAGGATGGAGGTGTACGTCCTGGCCTCCCCAACAGCTCCGTGGATAGGCTCCTCGTCTACAGAGCACCCCCCACACCCCCGCCCAGCTCGCTGCGAAGAGCTGACGTAGGTCAAGTGAACTGGAAGACCCTCCGGGGAGTGAAGGAGTCTAGGGGGACCACAGAGGCCAACACTTCGCCCCACAGGACTACAGGCCCAGTGTTGCTACATCTGCTTTTTCACGAAAAGGCAGAAATCCAGATTTTTAAAGTGCATGCTCAAGGGACGTTTAAATACCAGTAACTGATCTTTTAAAAACACTTTTCCACCCTCTCAGACCAAGGGAAAGCTGCCAGTGGGTGACGCGCGGTCACCAGCCCCCACCTCAGTGATAGCGCATGGGCAGCTGTGTCCCGCACCTGCTCGCCGCCCTACTGTCCAGCCAGGGCCGGGCTGGAACAGGACAGGCAGGCACGCCGCCCTGGAAAGGGTCAAGGAGGGGCTGCTCCCCTCTCCTGTGGGGAGGTGGATGGATATCCTGGGACTGGTTTTACCCTCCTCGGGGGCCCTGGGCTCATCTCCCGTCCTCAACTCTCTGTTAGGTTCTGTTTCCTCTTAGACAAAAAGGGGGTTTCTGAGAGGACCAAATAAGAAAGAGAAAGTTTCAAGATAGAAAGTGAGCATGTGTCAAGTCTCCCCAAAGAAGTAGTGCCACAGAGGGGAAAGAGGTGAGAGGTAGCTGGGTGCGGGGTTTGGGTGTTCCGCCCAGCTGCCAGCTCTTGGCTGTGCGAGCCCAGGGAAGTCACCTAACCTCTCTGTACCTCAGTCTCCTCCTCAGTACACAGGAGATAAGACAGTTTGGGATGCGGAGCTGTTGTGAAGTTGTGAAGATTGAATGAGATGATCGTCAAATGCCTGGCAGGATGCTTGGCACTTAGCAAGGGATCAAAAAATTATAGGTATTGTTATTGTTATCTTTAGTGAAAAGCCTGCCAGAGAATTCTGACTGGGTGATTACAATAATGTAGCACAACTAGGCAAACTTGTTGTTACAGAGGAGGCCACCTATAATTAGCACCATCATTACGTATGCAAATGGTGCAGCTTAGATGCTGGTGAAGGGTGTTCTTTGAAGTGTATTGAAATAACCTCTCTCCCCTGGCTGTCCGCCCTCCCCAAATCTTGTTTACATTATTAATTTCATTAGCAAACATTTTCTTCAAAAAGCAAGATAGGATCCAAACTAGCACAGATTCGGATGGAGGAGGTTTGCAACCAGCAGTGGTGTCCCCGCCCCTTGTTTGTGGGGGAGCCCAACCTGGGCTCCAGGGGAGGGCTGCAGGCTGCAGGGCTAGCCCCCAGCCTTTCCCCAAGAGGTCAGGCTGGAGGCCTCTACGACCAGCTCCCCTCTGAGGCACAGGGCTGGAAAAGGAGAGGGTGTTCTTGGCACAGAGCAGCTGCTGATTTGGGAGATGAGGTTCACAGGGTGTTCCCTGGGAGCCAGGGCCTATCAGCAGCATAGCGGAAGGACCCATTTCACCTCTGAGAAAACCCAGGTGCAGAGAGATTTAAGCAAGTAGTTTGCCCGAAGTCCCATAAACACTAAGTAGTGGGACAGGATTCAAACTCGGATCAGCCCACCACCTTGGAGCCTGCTCTTCTGCAACTGGCCTCTAGCACAGGCCTCTCCCTGGTGAGGACAGCAAAGTCAGTAATCCAGAACTGAGCACAGGCCTTCAAATGGGGGCGCTCACCACAGCTGGACCTGAGTTCTGAGCAGGAGACGCTTCAGCCTTGCCTGAGGCTCAGAGGGCACCACAGGCAGCAGCGCAGGACCGGGCCCCAGCTCGCTGCTCCAGCACTTAGGTCTTTAAACACAAGCCGACGCGACAGCCTTCCTCCCCCTTGGGAGCCAGGTTGGCCTCTTAACCACACCTGTATCCCCTGGGCTCAGCACAAACACAAGCAGACAAAGGATGCTCAGGAAATGTGCTGAGCTGCGTTCTTCTGACCAAAACTGACAAGACTGACCGGCTGGGGGAGTGAGGGCAGGCAAAGGAGGGCGGGCAGGGGCCCAGGGTCAAGGGAGAAGGCAGACCATCCTCTGAGGGAGACCTGCGCCATCCTGGGCTTGGGAAGGGCCCCCCTTTCAAAGCTTTTTCCCGCCGGCAGCGTGCAGGAGAGGCAGGCAGCTAGTTGACTCTGTTTTGGAAAAAATGAACTTAACAGTTGGTTCCCCATCGGCCTCCCGAGGCCGGGACCAGCATTCCTTTCCCACTCACTCCTGGGCGCCGGTGCACGGGGCTGGTGGGGGAGTGACTTGCCTGAAGACACAATGGTGAAGACCAGGACCCAGACGTCTTTGCCCTTCACCCCGGCTCTCCCAGCACCCTCCTGCTCCCCACCCCAGGGTCTTGAAAACCTGAGGAGCCTTGGTGGTGAAGATAAAGGCCCTGACCCTTGCCCCGACCCTTGCCCCGACCCCCATGGCCTCCTTGGCCACAGCTAAGCAGACTGGGCAGCTCCTACGTGTGGACACTCAGTTAAGCCTTTAAGAACAAGGAACTCTCCCAGATATCTGGGGAAAAGGTATAATTAGCATCCCCATCGACAGATATGGAAAGCAAAGCCCGGACAGATTAAGCTGGGTGCTCAAGGCCGCAGAGAGGGCACATGGTGGAGTTGGGAGGCGCGGTAGGACTCTGGGGCCTGAACCACGAATGGTTCTGCTCCGAAGTAGGGCCCAGGAGCCCCAGATGGGCAGTCAGTAGGGGTGAGGAGTGTCCTGCACAAGGGCATGACGCAACGTGTTGTCCCTCACCACACTGTATCCTGCCAGGGCTCTGCGCGGCCCCTCCCTGTCCCGGAGTTGCACAAGCCTAGCCAAGAGGCCTGAATGCCTGGTCCCTGCCACCACCTCCACCCCTTTCCACCAGCATTCCAGGGACAGGGACTGAGGCTCAGAGAATAGGGGAGGGGACAGGGAAGAAGGTTCGTCCCCTACCGCCATGAAGGGGAAAACAGGATGGAGGCCTCAATAGCCAGCTTCTTCCTCTACATCCCAGACACCCACCCTCATCACAGGAGCTGCTTCCAAAGCCACTCATCTAAGCTGGCCTGTTCCCACTCCCAGTCACCTTCAGGATTAGGCACAACCCCTGCCTGCCCCCCCATCAGCCACACCCCAGGCCCAATGCCCCTCCCCTTGTCCCCAGCAAAACCTCCACCAGCCTCACCTTCACCCCGTGGCCCAACTACTAACTCTGAGGAGCCTGACCTGAGGCCCAGCAGCCAGTCCCGGTGTGACTGCCACTGTCCACCACACAGTGTGTGAGCTGGCTGGCATCTGCCACCCCGGGCTCTCGAGGGTCAGTGAGGCCAGATCTAAGGGTGACTGTTGGGAGGGGGAGTCTCTAGGAGGTAAACCTGACCATAAGCTCCAGCCTGGGTCGGGCTAGGACCCGCCAGCTGGCCCTCCCCACATAGCTCGTTAGGGGAACGTGGATGGTGCCAGGCCCAATCTTTCCATGGGCGCCTGATAATGGCTGTGTCGAGAATCACAGGAGATGAAGTCATCGCTCCCAGAAATAGGCTGATTAGGAAGACGTGACGGCAACGCCAAAGGCAAGGCTGGACACTCTCTCACCATGTGTTTCTCCTCCCTGGGAAGCCAGGCCTGGCCTATGCTCCTCTGGGAAGCAGACAGTGCCAGGAATCAGAGCCAGCACAAGACACGTGCTCTCTGGGAGCACAGGGTGATACCCAAGGGCGCTCTCCCCAGGGCCTCCCTCCGCAGAAGCTCCCTGTTCTGACCCCGACTGCAGTCCTCAGACTGGGAGTGTCTCCCCTCACTCCCTCCTCGGCCCCACCCCTTGCTCTTCCCAGAGCATAACCCAACCTTCCCTTCAGGCCCCCTCACATCCCTGTTCTTCCCTGGAGGGCAGGCCTGTCTGGGTTGTGAGGAGGTGGCCGCTTCTGCTGGCTGAGACAGGGCTCTGGGGCTCCTGACACCAGGCTCCACACATGCTATCTGGCTGCAGCTGCGCGATCATGAACTAGTCAGTCCAGCTCTCTGAGCTTACCTTCCTCATCTGTAAAGTGCAGACAGCATTGCGCCTCCCTCCTGGGGTAAGAGAGAATGGAATGTTTATCTGTTCATTCACCTACTGTTCTAGGGGCTGCAGACGCCTTGGGGAACAACAAGGCATCAATGTCCCACCCTTGGGGCCGAAGGTCTAGGGCAAGGAGTGCACAGGTAGGTGTAGACTAACAACGGTGCCAGGAGGCCATGCAGAGGACCACCAGCATGGGGGCAGGAGGCTGTGTTTGCTGGAGGAGTTGGCAGAAGAGGGCGCAGGTCACAGACATGACCCCGGCAGAGTGGCTCAGGAGGAGGCAACAAGAAGCCAAAGACCCCGGGCTGGGGCACAGGCAGGCGGGACGGGGACAGCTGGGGGAGGAAATCACTAAGGTAGGCAGGAGCCCAGGGTTCAGTCCGAAGGGGTGACAGGCCACAGGTGGTTCAGTGTTTGATGCTCGCTGGTGAAGAATGGAGGAACAGGGAGCAGAGTTGGCGGGAGAACAGCCTGGGGGTGGCTGCAGGGCCGGGGTGGACATGAGGGTGGCTGGGACTCTGGCAGTGGTGGCCATACACGAAGCACCCAGCAGAGCACCCAGCACAAAGCAAATCCTTGACATTCGTTCTTACCCCTATCACTGTCCCCATCACCAACTTCCTTATCTCTCCCGACACTGGCCAAGGGCGCCACTCAGCCCAAAGCTGAGATGCGGTCAAGCCGACCTCAGGAGAGCCCTGGGAGGACGAGGACCAAGTATCTTGCTGGAGACCTGCTGAGCAGGGGCAGCAGGGCGTGCACACTGCCCAGACACAGGCTCCAGCCTCTGTGCCCCCTCCCACGCATCCCTGGGCCCAGTCCGCACAGGCCTGCACCAGGAACCTTACAACCACACAACACAACAGTAGCGGTGTCTGCACCTCACAGATTCCCAAGGCCTTTCCCACCCAGTTTCTGGCTCCCTGAGAGGCATGATGACAAACTAGGGCTGAGCAGAGCACCTTCCAGTCTCAGTATATTGGAACACCTCTTCTAGAATCTTCTCCCCACCCAGGCAAACTGCTCTTGGGGCCTGGCACCCCCAGCCCCCAACGCTTCCTTAGGGCCTGGTCGGGGTCACTGTGGGCTGCCCAGAAGGAGCTGCCTGAGTGAGAGACCAGGATGGGGCAGTCTCATCGAGGCTGCATGCTCCTGACCCCCAGGCCAAGAGCTCCGTGGAACAGGCAGGCTTCACAGCTGATTCCTGCCCCTCAGGGCAGGGCACAGGTGAGCAAAACCAGAAATAAAGCAATTTCAAGGCCCCTTAGGGGTGCCATGTCTGCAGGAGAAACTCTGAAACAGCCCCTCGCCTTTTCCCTCCCTGACCAGGGGACCCCCAGGAGAGCCAGCCCTCCCCCAGAGCTGGGAGGGCAGGGTCTGCAGCAAATGCCCCTCCCCACTAAGGGATCTGGGTCAGAAGGCCGATCTCCCTCTCCCCAGGGAAGATGAGCTAGACACCAGCACACTGTCGGCGCAGGCCCGGGCAACTCCTTAAACACAGAGGAGTTTAAAGCAACAAGTGAAACTTCTTCCACATCAGCCCAAACCACTGACTGTGGCTGGGAGCTTTTTCTGCATGGCTGGAATCTGATGCTCTGAGCTTGTATTTTTAGGTACCTTGATTTTAAAAAGACTTAAAAGGAAGCCTAAGTGAAGGAGAGGGCGTTGTGAGGAATTTGGCCCGCGCTGGCACCTGTTCCTGCTGTGACCCCGCGAGCTCCGGAAGGTAAGGGCCTGCCTTACATTCTACCCTCCTGCCCAGGTTCACCTCACCCCGGCCAGCTGCCGCCACCACCCTGCACACCAACAACAGCGCACGGTGGGAGGAGGCAGGGCATGTGGGAAGGCAGAGTCCCCACACCAATTCCCTGACCCCCACCCCCACTGCAGAGATACGGGGGCTGGGCCCCACTGCCTGTCCCTGCATCTGTCCACGCCACAGCCCCTGGCCACCCTGGGCTTACATGTGCCTGTGTGTCTCGGGGCCCAGAGCCCTGCACGCAGCAGGTGCCCAGGGGAAGTTTGCTAGACAAACTGCCAGGACGAGCTCAAGCGCTGTTTACACCAGGTGATTATTTAGAAATAAACTCAAAACAGGAATTACGGAGGGAGTGGCACCTGGGGGGAGAACGGGAGGAAGCCAGCGAAGTTCTGCCTGCAGGCCTTAACAGGAACATACCCAGACAGGCTTTGGCCAGAGCAGTTCAAACTGTCTGAAGAATGCAGGACCCCTGCTGGGGCAGGGGAGGGGGCCGCACCCCTTTCTGAGAGTTTAGAACTTCCTGTGCCTGAAGGGGCTGCAGAGCCAGCAGGCAAACAAACGCAAAGGTAGGGGAGGTCACATACAGGCACGGGCACCCGGATGGGCGGGCTGTCACCCTCAGCTGTGCGGTTACACCTCGACTGCAGGTCTTTAAATACTTAGGACCTTTCTTCCCTGGACACTTCCCTGACCAAAGCCTCTTACTCCCCGTGACAGTGCCAAGCAGAAGCACCCAGCCAGCGGCGGGGGACATGTCTGCGGCAGACTCTCTGGGCAGTGGGGGTCAGGCCTGCCAGACATCTGGAGCATTTTGTGTACCTGCTCATCTGGGGTGGCATCTCACACCGACGCGGCCCAGGCCTTCCCCGCCTGGGGGTGGCCCATCTGTTTCGTCCAGGTCCCCTTTGCTCCAGCCCCCTCTGTCCTGACTCATGCGTCAGACTCCCACAGCCACACCCTCACCAGGACCTCCCTACTCCCCTCTGCCAACTCTGTTTTATCCAAGCTTTAGGATAAAGGTCTGGAAGTGAAAAGAAGGGGCTGTATTTGGTCAACATTCATGTTTTGTTTAGCCCACACGGTGTTTGACATTTTTAAGTTTTGAATCAATTGCCAGCATTTAAAGATGTGAAAATTTTAAATGTCACCCCAAAATTGCTAGATTTCTGGCTTCTCTTATAAATCCACAGGTCCAGGGCCAGGACGCAGTGGCTACTGCCCCCTTAGTGGGACATATACTTCCCAGTGAGCCCCGATGTCCACCTATCTGCAGCGGCTCAGCCAGGGGCAGGGCCCTGGGCCACACCCAGCACCTGGCACACAGGAGGGACCGACTCATTGAGTAACAAACAAACAAACGCAGGGCCTCGGGGGGCCCAGATCTCCTGATGGCTAGCTGCCTTCCTGCAAGAACTCAAGCAGGGCAAAGACCACCCTCTTTGTCACTGGGGACCCCCAACAGCAGGGCCCACCTGCAGGACACTGGGGCAAGCCTTCAGGAGGACATCCAGATTCACACATCAACGTCTGATCTTTGCTTCAGACGTTGTGTCTTCTTGAGCCCAGCCAACGCGAGAGCGGTGCTCCTGGCAGCTCCCGCCTTCAATAAAAGTGGCAGGATTCCAGCCACGCCGATCCCCAGGACTTTTCATTAAACTGAAAAGGAGAAATTCGGCAGCAAGAACTGACTGACAAAGCCAAGGTTTCCCTGATGCCCGCCTGCAGGAGGCCTGCCCCTTTGAAGCAAGCAACCAACTCTTCCCTTTTTCTGGGTTTTCAAGGTCAGGGTCACATTGGCAGGAAGGGTTGTCTTTGTACTCCTGCCTCTGACTTACCCCAAACAGTCACTGTCCCGACAGCCTGGTCCTCAGCAGTGGCAGAGAAGTCCCTGCTCCTGCCGGGAGGAGCACAAAGAGCCAGCAAGCACGCCAGGTGCCTCTGTGCCCCCAGGGGCCCTGCTTCCTGGGATACGGGCCTCTGAAGGCCTGGCTTCCCTGCCAGCTGGGGAGTTCCATCTCTGGTCCACAGGCCCGAGAGCACTCCCAGCCCTCAGGAGCGGGCACCCACCTGGAATGGGTTCGGCCTGGCTCTGCCCCTCACGGGCTAATGATGTGACCTCAAGCTACTTGCCTCCTGTCGCTGAGCTTTGGTTTCCTCATTTGGAAAATGGAGAAATAAATACCTGATCCGTGACAGTCGACCTCCTAATGGGGCCCAGAGGAGCTTTGTGAATCATAAGGTGTCATGCCAAAGTTAATGATTCCAGTGTCTGGCATAGCGCCAGCACGCAGTAGGTGCTCAGTGTATCATCCGCGGCGCAAACGCTCATTGGGCACCCACACGGTGCCACACTGCAAGCCATGTGTTGCTAGATGCTCAGAAGGAGGCTGGGCCCCGTGTGAGGGGCACGCTGTCACACAGAGAATGGCAGGAAGGAAGGGTCAGAGTGCCATGAGACCACCTTGGGCCTGGGCTCCCAAGGTGTGTGAGGGACCCAGGCCTTACAAAAGCCCCATCTCCTGGCTGCTGGGCAGCAAAGGCTCCCGGCTGTAGGCTGCCTGGCCCTCTACCCACTTCTCAACAGCAAAGTTTTTAAGCGAGAGCTGCAAGGCGCGGCAAACAACTCAGTTCTCTGACAGCAGCCGTGTGTGTGTGCAAGTGTGTGCCGTGCAGGGGTACAGGTGCTGGGGACTAATGGCAACACCAGTCCACCTTCACTTATAATCTCCTGGTGACCCTCAGACCTGACTGGGGAGTAGTTAACATAAGGCAGACTCTGGGCCCTGCCCCCAACAGACAGCAGTCCCCAGAGCTTGGAGTGACGCCGCCAGGGGCTTCCATTCTGGCTGCGCCCCTGCTAGGCTAATGAGCATGGGTCGAGTCACCAAACCTCTCTCTCGGCACCTGGTTTGCCAGCTCTCAGGTAGCTGTGGGCTTTGTAACAAAGCCCCTGGTACAGAGGGAGTGTCTATCTTCACCTAATCCAACCCAACACAAGCTAGGCCAGCTCCTTCCAGCCCACCCCCCGGCTCCCCTGACCTGCAGCTCTGTCCCTCTGAACTGCCCCCCACTCGCCCAGTGTCCCCCCCTGCTCCCCGCCACCTCTCTATAATGCTGATCCTCTGAGCACCAGGCCCTGGCTCACGGGTCTCCTCTGTCCTGCCAACCCTCCTTCCAAGTCTCACCTGAGTCACTGCTGCCAAGCCCTCCCTGGTTCCTGCCCAGCCTCCAAAAGGAGGGTGCAGAAAGCGGCAAGGCCCTCACCACCCTGGTGGCCCTGTGTGTCCCTCCCTCAGGCTCGGCCTCCTCTTCCCTCCGTGAAAGGAGCGCTAGGACTTCTCCTCGCTCTAAGGCCCTGTGAATAAGCGAGGGCCCATGCTTTGCTGGAGGTGAGGGGGAGAACATCTCTGGTGAAGCCTCGGCCTCGCCCCGAGGCTCTCGAGCACCAGGATTCTGCTTTGTTATGCCTGCGAGGGCACAACATTACAGTTCAAGAGACCCAGCCCATGCCCTCCAATACCCACTCGTTAGGGTGGCGGCAGACCCAATACCAGAGCACAGAAAAAGCCAAGTGAAGATCTCAGAGCTCACCAGGATCGTGGATGTGGGGGGGGAATGAGGGCCATGGTCAAGCAGCAGGAGCCTGGACTGGAAAGGTGGGTGGCAGCACAGCAGGAAGAGCAGGGGCACCCAGAAAGAGAAGCCACAGACGGACACATCTCAGGGCCACCTCACGCACCTCAGAACGCTGCTGCGCCCGGCGCCAGGCGCTCACCCACATATCTCCTCCCTCCTCTCCACAGCTCTTGGCCTTCCAGACAGGCACTGCCACTACCTCAGTTAGTGAGCTGAGCAAGTCCCCCAAAGTCACAGACAAGTGGTGGAGCTGGGATTTGAACGCAGCCATCCATCCACCTGCAGAGTCTGTGTGAGTAAACAGGGGCGGCCAGGGGTGCAGGCTCGAGGGAGTGGGGCTGTGGGAGAAGGTGAGAATGTCCCTGGAGTCTTGTTAAGACCTGGAAGTGTGCCTTTGTTTTCCCTGCAGCCTGATCTAGAATGGTGCTGACCCAGGCCAGAGAATCCTTTGTGGTGGCCCCACCCATGCACAGGAGGACAACAGTCCCCAGCAGAGTCCCAGGACCTGGCCCAGCCGGCAAAGGCACTTCCTTTGAGCCACCTACACCTAAAGGACGAGGGGAGGGAGCCACTGCTAATGAGTGGGGGGCGGGAGCGAGGGGGGTGGGCACCGGGAGAAGCAGCCAGTCAGGAGGCGCAGCTGTCAGCAGCCACACCAACAGGCTGGCGTGGAGCTGTTGCCAGGGCAGCCCAGAGAGTCTGCCTGCACAGGCAGTGATTAGAACCGGTCATTCTCTGCTGGACCACCAGCTAGGCTGGCCAGAGGCTCCCCATCAGGAAATGAAGGGGTCTCACAGGGGGCCTGCCGGCATGAACGGCCATCAAAACAGAGAGCAGGGGCACACCTCCCATGCTAGCATAAGCCCCCCATCACAACCGAGCCCAAACAGGGACCCTGGTGAGGGGCTGGAGGCTCCTGGACCAGGAGTTCCAACAACCCAGGCCCATCAGGTAGGACACCCGCCAATGAGGAGTGGCAGCCTCTCCAGTGAGGGGCCTGCTGCAGGTGGCCCCTGGAACTGCAGGGCACTGAGGCAGCTGGAGCAGCAAGGAGAATGAAGAGCAAGGCAGGCCCCTCGCTGGACTCAGACTCTCACCCAGCCTCTTCCAGTGGCCAGCGCAGGGCAGTCACCCAGCAGGGTCAGACACAGCAGCCAGAGCAGCTCTGGGTAGGGAGGAGAGACCAGGCCTGGAGAGGCAAGGTCTCGTTCAGTTCAATGCCCAGGGCTCTGCCAAGTGGAATGCCCACCACACTAAGGTGCTATGGTAAAGCCGGCCAGTGTGATGACATACCTGGGCGAAACTCAGTGCACCGACCCAGGACAGGCGTGCAGCAGCCTGTACTCAGATCTCTGACATACTGGGGGCAGTTTCAGCAAACCCACTAGGTAGTTCTCTGTGCAACTGCACCATGGAGGATGGTGGAAACTGTGTTTCCACAGTGCAATGGGTGGTTTCCAATGTGACGGGATAAAAAGGCCACTGGCCATTGCCACCCTCTCTGTGCCTGCCAAGATTCAGGCAAGTCAACTCTCTATAACCCTTGGGGTCTAGAATTCTGTTTATCCTTGAGTCCCACCACTCATATTAAGATCCTGGCCCCCCAGCCAGTGTGGAGGTTCTGCCATGAGACACTCCGGCATCACCTGGGTGCAAGGTGCCTCTTGCAGCAGCGGGACAAAGTGGGGAGGGGGAAGGCTTAGGAGAGGCCATGGAGCCATCTTTGCAAGAGTCTGCTAAAAGGTAAGTGTGCAGGGCAGAGCACCTGAGACCCGCCTTCAGGGAGACTGCTGGGTAGTCACTGGGGTCCAAGGAGACAGTCCCACCCACAGATAACCATTAGAGGCCACAGTGGCGGCCAATGGAACCCCAGAACAGCTAAGTGGCCCCCTTGACTAAGGAGAGAGACAGCAGGGTTGACCAATCAGAATCGTGGTGACAAGCCGCCACGCTTGCCACCACGCGGCCCAGAGACCCGGGCAGGAGAGCCATGGATCAAGCTTAGGGGAAGAGCCACAGGCCCCCACAGGCACAGGTGGCCAGGGTACCCACACCTGGGGTGGAAACGAAGGGCTGTGGACTCTGCTGTGCATCCGTGACACAGGTGGAAGACTAAGTGTGAGGGAGAAACCCCAGTCAGTCCCTCCTGCTTCACATGTGCCCAGCTCAGGCTGGCCGAGTCTGCCACCAGAGGGCCAGCCACCACCCGCAAGGAGACCCAAGACTGTCACAGCCATTGCAGGGATGCTGAAACAGCACCTGAGTGGTCCAGCCTGCTGGGCTTTCTCTGGGGGGGCAGGAACAAGACCACAAAGCCAACTGTGGGTACCAACTCCTCCGGGATACCAGTGGCATCCCCCTTTAGCAGCTCACAGGAGTGCTGGGACAGAACTCAGTCCCCTGTCTAACACCCTGCTGTTCAGTTCATCTGAAGAACCACCCAGAATTCTTCTAAATCCAGAATCTCACAAAAGGGACAAAGGGCCCTCTGGACAGGGCTCCTTAGCCAGACCAAATAAACAGAGCCTCTGCCAGTGGGACTGTGGTCCATTTGGAGTGGGGCAAGGGAAGAGCCAATCTGATCTGAATTTGGGTTGAAACTCGGTTTTCAGTAGCAGGGAAGCACCCGAGAGGCGTCCCTGTCTAGTATGGGGCTCAGCTGCCCACCTAGCTCTGCCCTACCCATGATTCTAGGGGTACAGTGAGTCCTGGCTCCTCAAGTTGAACAGGCAGCCTGATAAGGCTGTACCCCACCCCCACATCTCTCAGAGGCATGGATCTTCCAAGGAGGAGAGCACTGCTGGGTGCAGGACACTTGACTGGCTCTCAGAATCTTCTGGGGGCCGGCTAGATTGCAGGGCCAACCCTAAACACGTGAATCTGACCCCTCCCTCTCAATGAGGCATGAATCTTTTTACCGGGTCCTGTGGCGCCATGACGCTCAGTTGTATCCAGGACACTGTGGGATCACCTCTGATGCCTCCCCACGCCCACTTCCGCCTGCACATGGAGGTGAGGGGCCGAGGTTCAACTCCGGACCCTGCATCTACAGCCCTAGGGGCTCAGGCAAATCTCCTAACCACCTTTAGTCTCGGTTTCCTCACTTGCAAAAGGAGGCTGTGTGCACTTCCCGGGACTGCATGAGGGTGAAGGCCATTCAGGCGCTCCTTCAGGCCCGGGCTCTCAGGCCACGGGGTCTGCCCAAGCGCTGTCCGGAAAGCTGTTCCCTGAAACTTCAGCTCTCCTCTCTTCCTCGGGGAAGCCATCCCCCCGCCCCTTCAGAGCAACCCGTCCAGCTCTGAGCTCTCACGGCCAGCAGGACACTGGCACCAACTGCAATGTCATGCTACCCACTGACAACTTTATTCCAGCCCAACACCGTGCTGGGCACATCAGGGCCCTAACTGCACAGCAATCCCTTTCCTTAGGGCCACGCGCCCAGAGCACCCATCCCATCGCTGCCCCAGACCCCACCATGAGTAGCTCCCGACTCGGGCCCCTAGAGTATTCAGTGCCCAACAGGGCCTTAGACCCTCCAGCACCCGGAGCCTCCAAGGCCGACAGCTGCTTCTGGGGCTTGGCCTCCACAGCTCTCCAGATTTCTCAGTTACACCTTCTCGGAGTTTCAGAGGCAAACCAAAGTCATCTGCCAACTATTTTCTCCCATTAATCTCACAATGCATTTGCTACTTTCCCTCCACGATGACTCATTTAGCAGTAACAGAGCAATTAGGTAGGCCGCAGAATATTGATTTTCTGAGTGGGAGAAACGTCCACCCAAACATCTCTTCATGCCTGTCTTGGGCTGTCTCCCGCCACATGATGGGATAGACCCCGTGAGCGCTAGGCCAGACCTGCTGGCGATAGTCTAGGGTCTCAACAGAAGGGCAAAAGCAGGGTGTGTGCCCGTGTGGAGTGTGCCCGTGAGGTATGACAGAGGTATGGTGAGGCGGGCCGGGGCGCACGCAGCAGCAGCGCCATGGAAAGATGAGGAGCGGAGGTTCAGAGCTTAGGAGGCTTGCTGGGATCACACCAGAAGTCAGGGCACCAGATCCAGACTCCCCCACTTGGGTTCCCTGAAGCAGGCTTGCACCGCAGCAGTGCAGAATCCCGTTCCCCAGGGGGCTTCTGCTTACCCACTAAAACCCTGGCACTCACTAAAATCCTTATGGGGACCCATGTTCCAAGTGGGGACAACGCAGTCCCTTTCATGGTGGACTCCAAGGAGACTTCTGAGACATAAAACAGTCTAAGTCAGCCTCAGGACACCCCAAGCCTAGCTGTCGTAAATAGGTTCACCCCACCCTGGCCACCCACCAGGCCTCAGAAAGTGGCTCTCAGAAATGCCTAAAGACAGAGAGGGCAGCTGAACCCCCACCCTCCTCCTTCCTACCTCACCAGCCCAAGATAAGCCTGTATTCTGCTCTTGGGGCCTTTAAACATGCCCACCCACAAAAAAGACCAGCCAGGAGAGAAAGGGTGGAAGTTTGGGATGGTTGCGAGGGGACATCTGGCAGTGCTGTGCCCACATCTGCGTATGGCTCCTAAGCCAGGCCCCACAGCCAGGTACTACCAGACAAGTTTTAACTTACCGCCTACTGCCCACCCCCAGTAACACACCATGCAAGCAGGGATGGGGGCTGTCAGTGCAACAGGCAGGCCCCCAAGGTCCCAAGACCCACACCAGCAATATACTGACCTTTACCCAGAAACAAATGGTTTCCCGGTGGCCAGGGGAAGGGCTGCAGTCCAGCTAGCACATGTGGGTGGAAGTCAGCCTCAGTTTCTTACCCGTAAAACAGGATCATCCCGGACCTGCCACCTCCCTAGCTGGGGTGAGTGCCAACTAAGAAATGTAAAACATTAGCCAGGGAAGTTCAACAAAAGGAAGTTTCCAAGTTGGCACCACGCAGCACTGGCATGGCAGCCCCATCTCTGGGGATGTGTGAACAGCACCTGGACGGTCGTGCGGACGGGAAACGGCACCCCGAGTACACCCAGATGCACACTGGCACAGCAAAGGCTCCCGGCAGTCGGGTGGTGAAGACACTCACCATCTTTGGTTCACTGTTTGGACGTGGAGATTCCCGTATCCCAAGTGCCCGTTAACACCTACAACGTGCTAGCCCTTGCAAGCCAGTGTGAGAAACACTCCACTGTCTGGGCAATGACTGGGGGCAGGCAGGGAAGAAAGCAAGGCCTTCCAAGTCCATCCCCAGCTTGGAAAAACTATACGACCTTCCCCCAACTACACGCACTGGCAGACGTCCTCATCGCCTCTCTTTCTAGCATAAAGAGGCAAAGCCATATCCCCAGAGGGAAAATTCACTTCACGAAGCACCATAAAAAGGGACTCAGAAACCACAAATAAGAGTCACTCCCAGGCTACCCCAACCTTCCCTACTCAGGCCTGCAAAGCACCATCACCACCCCTACCCTCTCCTCGCAGTGCTTTCTCTGGGTGACCAGAAAAGGAACTAAGTCTCGATCATGTCTCAGAAAAGATCTCAAAAAAGATCGTGTTTGTGGGACCACAGGCAGCAGGAGACCACAGAGCTCCAAATCATCTATGGGCCGAGTCCCCATCTGGGGATCCTGGAAGAACGTGGCATGCACTCCCAGCCTGCCCACTGCTATGCCATGGGAACCACACGGACACCCCAACCCAGTGCCCTCTCTTCTCTCTGGGGGACTCCCTGCCAGGAAGGGCCAAGGAGTCCGGGAACCATCAGCCCCCTGGAAGAGCTCTGGCAAACCCATCCATAATGGTGCAGACTTTGCTCCCAGCAAGGACAGAGCTTTATTAATTATTCAGGGGACAGCACAATTATGCAAATCAGCGGGCAGCCTCTGCCCGCCTGCTGCCTTCTGCAGGAGTCCAGGGGGGCGGGGATGCCCACAGCCAATGCTGCTGGGTATCAAGACAGCCCACAAAGAGGGAATACCCCCCCTTATCTGGGTCCTCGGAGGATTCTGACCAGAGTCAGGTCCCATCCACATACAGGACAGCTGCCAGCTGCTCTGAGGAGTGAACCTGTGGGCCTGGGGATGACTCTTCCTCCCCCAAATCATACCCCATACCTGCTGCTTGGCACTGCCATCATCCAGGGCTTACTCCTGTAGACCCTGAAGACAGGGCAAACTGCCAAAGCCCCTCTTACAGAGCACACTGTAAGGGAGGCAGCACCACAAATTCACAATGTTCCGCAAACACTGCTGCCCCACGGATGATGGCTGCCGCAGGTGGGGAACAGGAACCCCAGGTTCAACAAGATAGAGCCAGTTTCCCCACCACGGGACCTCCAGGGGTCTCTAGTGTCCTGTATCACACAAAGATCCCCCATGATGAGGCTGCCACGGGGCTGTGGATGATAACTTCCAGTCAACTGTGGACAGATGCTCGCTAAGTCCCCCTCCAGCTCCAGCGTCCCTTGAACCTGAAATTCCTTGGAGTAGGTTTTCACCATTCTCATAAAAAAAAGCCATCCAAAATGTGCACGTCACATGCTGAGGGCAACCGGACAAGACCACCTCAGGCCGGCTGGGCAGGGCTCTCGACAGACCACCAGGCCACGGCACAGCCACTGCCCACAGCCAGTGCCCACTTCCCAGACCGGGCAGTTGTGCCCAGTGCATCTCCACTCCAGAGAGTCAGCCTGTGAGAAGCGCGGCTGCAGCCAGCATCACAGACCTCAGCCGGAGCTCAGCGCCAGCCTCACCCATCTCCCCACAGGCCCAGAGCCATGGTTAGTCAGCGGAGTCACTGCCCACCAGTATACTGTCCCCCCTCCCTCCTCCTAGGCAATGACGAACCTCTGCATCCTGACCTGGGAGGAAAAGAAGGCCCCGGGCGAGGCCATTGGCCTGCCATGGCCAACAGCCCCACCTTACCCAGCCTCAAAAATCAGTGGATCCAAATGCAACCACAGCTCATCAGCTCCGCCAGGAGGAAAAAAGATGTGGGAGCCCAGAGCTCGGGAAGGCCCATGGATAGAGACACTCACAGCATCACTGACAGGCTGCAGAATAAGGGCGGCAGCCACCTACCCTCACATGGCGCCCCCACCCACGGAGGCCAGGAGGAAGGCCGGCCTCCACTGCCACCCCACCTCCTCAAGAGTACAGCCCGGACAGCCCCCAGCCTCCCAGCCGCCACATCCTCCCAGGCAGAAGGGAGGAAAACACTTTGTAAAGACCGAGGTGCAAAACCTCGCTCTGTCCCACACAAGCTGACCGACTCAACCTGTCAGAGCCTCAGTCTCCTCGTGGGCAGACCTGCGAGCAGCCAGGGCTGTGCAGAGGTAGGTGCACACGGAGTTGGCTCCTGGACTGGAAGCCTCGCTCTGCCACTCCAGCTGTGGAGCGCTCCCCTGGCTGCCAACCAGGAGAGTCAAAGCGCACAGCACTCGGGCCCCCTGAGGACAAGGAGCAGCACAGGGCCCTGGAGCTGGCTCCCAGGTACAAAGCTTCTATTTCCAGCACCAGGGAAATGCCTGAGAAGGACCTTTACTCCCTCCAAAGCCAGTCTCGTCACCCATGGGATGGGAGGAGGATGAAAAGAGGCTCAGAGACGATGCCCGAGCAATGCAGAGGCCAGCAGGCAGCGCCCGCTCCCTAAGTGGCAGGAGGTGATGGATGTTATCACTGACCGAGCCAGCTGTCTGTAAGCGGAGCGTAGGAACAGAGACCGTACGGGATGGTGGTTGGTGCGGGGGCCCCGTGTCATAAAGCCAGACCTGGGGTTACTATAAATAAAGCCAGAGTGGGAGTCCCAGCTCAGCCACTTAGGGGGCTGTGTGAGAAGGCCAGGTTGCTCAAGTCTCTCTGGCCTCAATTTTCTCCTCTGTAAAATGAGGACAGTAATGGCCCTGCTCCTTCACAGTGCCGCTGTAAGGATGGAATGAGAAAATGTGGGTGGAGGCCCTGGAAGCAGAGTCTGGTCCAGCAGAAGTGGCCACTGCGGGCAGCTATCACAGCACCACGAGAAGCTCGCCAGGGCCAGCAGAGAGGGGAAAGCGCTGGGTCCCGCTCCCCGCCAGGGGCTCCATTCTGACAGCTCCAAGGGCTCAAGACCTGAAGCCCAGCAGCAAAGGCGAGGAAGCTTGACCCCCCCGGGCTAGCAGCTTCCTTCCAGCAACCAGAGGTGCAGGGCAAGGAGCTCGGAGTAGGGCAGCCACGGGTTCCCGTTCCAGCTCCATGCCCCACAGGCCAGACTCTCCCTTCCCTCCGCCCCAACCCCCAGATTCTTTTGAGTGGACCTGAGCTTGAAGGGCATCACTGCCACTCACCAGATCCTCGTAAGCAACCAGGCTTCTCTGAACTCCAGCTTCCCCACCTGCAACCAGGGACTGGGCAAGAGGAATGGGCTTCTGTGACACAGGTGGCCGCGCATGGAGCCTGGAGTTGGGAGACAAGTTCCAATGCCAGCTCTGCCCCACACCTCTCTGAGCCTCATCCACTCCTGTAAAATGCAGATCATGGCCATAAATGCCTGACTGCTCCAGGCACCCTTGGGTGACCCAGAAGGCTGGTGTGAAAGAGTCTGTTATAGGGGGGGGGGGCCCTATGCTAGAGGAGATACAGACACTCCCCTGAGAGGGGAAGGTTTATTCAAAAAGTCTCACAACCAGGGGCATCCCTGGTGGCGCAAGCAGTTAAGACGCAACCTATGAAGCTGTCCGCAGCCTCTGCAGCACGAGTTCGATCCCTGGCCGGCCAGGGAGCTACCCACATGGCACAACAGACCTCTCCTGACTCGCCTGCTGCTCCCCTCAGCAGTGTATTCAGTCAGTCTGCCTGTTCTGTTCCTCACTCTGTCTCTGGTGAATCCTCTCAAACGCGCCCCCACCACACACACACCCCTCTGGCCTGTACCCTAGTTCTTGTATGCATAAATAAATAAATCTTTTAAAAAAAAAAAGTCTCACAACGATGAAAAGAAAGGCATGCTAGTGGGGAGAGTTCCAGCATCAACCAGAGATTGGACTGCGGGGGTGGGATCCCCCAATGTATGATTTTGCCCCAGGAATTTTCCTGACTTGAAGTCTGTTTCTACACCTATGAAGTAGGATACAAAAAAACCCTTTACTACGAGGAATGAATAAGAACACAGCATGGGCAATGCCTAGGCAAGTAGGTGGCACACAGCTGGGGCACAACTCTTGCAATCTGCAAATGAGATTCATAACTTGAGCACTGGTTCTCAAACACCGGGGAACACGATTACTCCTCTAGAGAGTCTAACTTGAAAGGTCTGCGGCGGTGCCTGAGAATCTGCACTTTATCAGGGGTCCCAGCCTGTCACCCTTCAGAGGGGTCTTCCCTGGGGTGAGCCAGTCAGGCTCAGGGACTAGTTCCTCGACTTCTGAGACAGAAGTGGGGTGTGGGTCAGAGCCAATTCTGACACTGAATTTCCGGATGAAATCAGTTGAAAAGGGAGAAAGAAGGCAAGAAGGGGACTAAGGAAGAGAGGGGGTACAGATGTGAACAATCTATTAATCAATGCCCCCCGCCCCCCCGCAGGGAACAGTAATTGTTGAGGCTCACACATCCCTCACATGCTAACAGTCTGCAGCTGCAATACAACGCTTTGATTATGAGTGTCAAAAAGACAGAGCATGAAATTAACTTCCCTTTAGTCAGTGGGCACAGGGAGATGCTGTAATAATTCACTGCCCTCGGTATGAAAACTCCCCACGACAACGTCACATCGAATTAGGGCCTGCGCTACCAGGGTGGCATCTCTATCTCTGCCCAACACACTGAGGGTGCGGGAAAGGTGAGGGCAGCAGGGAGGTGACATCCCAGGGTTACCTGGGCAGTGGCAGAACCAGCTGGGACAGGGGCTGGAGGAGAATCCTCAGCCTCCCCCTCGGGGGCTGTCCACCAGAAAACAGAGGTGGAGGAGCACCGTGATAAGGAATAACAGCACTCATGGCACCCCATCGGGCGGGGTCATGTACAACTACCTCTGTCTGGGCCAATTCCTGTCCCACTAGTCCCACTTGGGTGACAGGAAAACTGAGACTCAGCGCTCCATGGCTTCTCTGTTAATCACACTAACTGAGCAAGAGTCAGGCCTGGAAGCCAAGTTCCTGCAACTCCTGTGCTCTGCCGGCTCCAGCTGAGCCTGTGGCAGTCGCTGAATGAGTGGCAGCAGGAGGATGCTCCTGCTCGGGCTGACTCTGAAGAACTTCTAAGGAGCAGGGCCTTGAGGCTGCCCTCGGACCCCTCCTTTTAAAAATCCAAAGCATTTAGTTATTCCTCGGGTGCCTCCATTAAGCCTCAACCAGCCCATGGTTATCCGCTGAGGTCTTCAAGGGGACAACCCCAAGAGTCAGGTGCAAGGAGGTAGGCAGACAGGCCCTATTCTTGGCATGTCCCCAGGATCAGGCTTAACCTCCAGTCTTGGGGTCATGCTTATACTTCCCCAGGAATGGTCAGGGTTATCCCCAGGCGGTCTGCCCCTCGCAGGTAGGAATCCTGCCTCCCCCCATGCCTGGGTCTTATACACCACCTGCCTGGCTCAGAAGCAATCAGTGGTGCGCCTCTGGGGGCTTCCACGGGACTTGCCTTCCAAACACCAAGGACGGTTCTGACATGTGCATGGCTGGATGGCATGTGGTGTGGCCTGCAGACAAGATGTGGTAGGCAGCTGGATGCTGTGCACCCACACACCTACAGCTCATACCCAGAGAAGGCAGACATTCCCCTCTCTGAGGAGGGGATGGGAAAATGGGCCACACTTCCTGGCAACCCCAGCAGGGAGGGACAACACCCACATTATTCCCATCACAAAAAGCTCTGGCCTTTCAGTCTGACCTGGAGGTGGAAAGGGATGACCACAGGTGACTCCACACTGAGCACTGAGGGGGAAGCACGGAGAGCCAGGCCCCTGGTGGAAGCTGGCCCTGGAAGCTCAGACTCTTGGGGAGGGAGGCGGGCAGGCAGCAGCCTGAAAGTGCCTGAAGGTGTGGGAAAGGGGTTAGTTTCAGGCAGAGTGGCCAGTGACTGTCCCTCCCTGCCACAGCCCTGACCTGGGGCATGTCTCCTGGCTGCTCAATAGCCTCGAAAGACCCGCTGCCCCTCCCCACAGTCCGGACTTGCTATCCATGGCTTCTCATACCCCCCAGGCTGGGGACAAGGCCCAGGCTGCCCCTCACTGATGGCAGATCGGTGACCAGAGCACTTGAAAGCCAGAGGTTCTTGGGACAAGGGTGCTTCTTCACCCAGGGGTCGTGGGCTAACCCACAGAGCAGGGGAGAAGTGAGGAGGCAGGAGTCAGCATGCTGGCCAGGGGAGCTGGACGTTTGCCTTCTTGCTTTCTCCCTATGATCTCCAGCTCTCGTCTGTGGCCTTCTAAAATAGCCATTAATTAGAGCCTGGTAATTAACTTTCTGGTTCAAGTAATATTTTGTGAAAGAATTCCATTAAAGAGTCAATTTGCATAGCCTCAGAACTGGGGCCTGGAAATAGGTAGGGTTACTTGGGGGAGAATGTGATGGGCCCCACAGCACCCCAGGCCTGGGCTCTGCCAGCACCGACAGGCTAAAAGGAATCAAGAGGGTGGCCCGGTACATGCTGAGCCAGGGGATGTCTTCTCCAAGGTGGGCAGTTTGTCCACAAACCTGGCCTGCTCTGTGGCCACATATCCAGATAGAAACCACACACGCAGATACACATGCAAGAGCTGAACTCAGAATATACTACCCACACACGCATATGCTGGAGACACATACGCCTAAGAAAACACACAGTAACAACAGGGGTAGCCAACAGTCACTGAGCACTTCTTAGGTGCGCCCTATGTCCATGCCTCACCTGCAGAGTCACTTTACATGGTTCAACCCAATGGGAAGCGCCAGGTGCTGTACCAAATGCTTTACATGAGCGTACTCATTTCAAATGCTCAGGCGTGCACACAGAACATACAAACACCTTCACGAGGACAGGTGCACACTCGCAAGACATACGAAACCATGCGCTCACAGATGCACACCTGCTACAGATGCTTGGAGACGAAAGGCTTCTCCAGCCTTTGAAACCCCAGGCTGGGGATGATCCAGTCTCACTAGCTAATTTCCACCGTTCCTAAAAATATTGCCCGGCTCACATCTCTGAAGATACACGAGGGAGCCGCAGATCTAAAAGGAATGTGATAAAAATGAGAAAGCAAAAAATAAATTGGTTCTTCTCTCTGTCTGGGTCAGAGCTTTCCCCTCCCTTTCTGGAGATGAGGCTCAAAATCACGTCCTCCTATGTGGCCTCCGGACAGCCCTGCTCCCAAAGGTGCCCGTGGGGCTCCAAGCGCCCTGCTGCAAGTGGCCAGCGCCTGGTCACAAGGCCTCGCTTCCGCGCTGCTCCCACCTGCCTGCTGCTGACGGTGGGCCTCGGGGTCCCGGAGCCAACATCCCCTCACTGCCCGCCCACCCTGTAGGGTGAAGACCTCTCCAAGTGCTGTGTAAATGCCAGGCCTCCTTATGATAATTATCAGATTAAGAATTAAATCTGATTCCCTTATGGAGAGCAGGGAAGGGGAGGGGGGAGCTGGGTAAGTCTTCCTGGCAGGTAATTAATGAATTCCCTGCCATACTTCTCGGAAGGCGGAGGCCCATTTAACCAAGATCCACCTACCCAGGGTCTCTCAGAGCCGAGGGAGGCCAAACAGGGCAACCAAGGCGCCTGTAAAGGGCTTGTCAGAATGTTCAGAAAGCGAAGGACAGGAATAGACAAGCCTCAAAAGCAGCAGCTCTACTGGCCACTAAACTCAGGAAAAGAATATTCAGTCACTAACAGGCAATCCTGCCTTTCTGCCTATATGAATAACCAAGATTACTGATGACACCCAAACTTTTCTCAGGTGTGAGGAAACAGGTGAGTACTGTCAAGAATCACTGGAAGGTTGGGGTAGAGGGTGGGGGGGGGGGTGTGTGTGTGTGTGTGTGTGTGTGTGTGTGTGTGTGTGTGTGTGTAGGTTTTCCATAGGGGGGATTTTTATTTTTATCAAAAGCTTCCAACTGCCCATATTCTTTGACCTAGAAATCCCTTTCCTAAGACTTTATCCTATGGAAACAACCAGATGTAAACAAAGATAAACATTCAAGGACTTAAATACCAGCATCATTTTTAATAGAGAAAAGCTAGACATCACCTAAATACCAAAATGATTAAAAACAAGCATGGCCCAAATGTAGGTCGGGACAACGAGCTTTAAAGACAGGTTTTAAAACACACATAGGAGAGGTCTGCTTCCCCAGGTGTGTGTTCCAGGGCAGTGAACCGCTCCAGGAGGAGAGAGAGCAGCATCTGGCATCTCTTGATGTCCTGAGCACGCTGAATGATGGCTGCCTGCTATCCCCACACTGCAGACGAGGAAACGGAGGTTTACTGAGATGAAGTGACTTTTCCCAGCCAG
The DNA here is from genome assembly GCF_014898055.3 of Talpa occidentalis. Lineage (NCBI taxonomy): Eukaryota > Metazoa > Chordata > Mammalia > Eulipotyphla > Talpidae > Talpa > Talpa occidentalis. The sequence continues at coordinate 39,641,171 of NW_023605083.1, read as the reverse complement.
TATTAATTACCACTTCTTGGAAACATTATATTGGCTTAGCTTCTGTCATCTGTTACTGCTTATTTAATAAACTATTAGAAATGCTTAAGCAATGGGTGCAAGACGGTGTTGGTTGCTAAGGAAACAGCACTGAATAGGACACACTTTTTATTAACTTCACACTGAATATGTTGACGCTGTTTCCAACGACATGACTGTCCTCCGCCCCATAATGCAGATGTGCAAACTGAGGCTTGGAAAGATGAAGAGACTCGCGCAGGAATGCCTGGCTTCCAATTCAAAGATGGCATACTTCCTGTTACTCCCTGGCACTGTCTGAAGTGCAGGATCATCTCAATGTTGGTACCCAGGGGAAAGCAGAGAAGGACCAGGCACCCCTGTCTACAGTAGGGGGTGGGGGAAGAAGAGCGGGAGAAAAACCAGACCTCCCACACCTACTGCCAGCAACCAAAGTAGGCAGACACATGCCATCTTCGTCCCTGGTCCCTGTTCTTCAAGTGGCACTTCCTTCCCTGCCCCCCAGGGAGTGGTCACCCACAGGGGTAGAACTGATTCTTGTTTACTTATTGCCAGTCAAGGGTCCCTGAAAGCCCTCATCCCCCACCCCCACTATCTCCCTCCCTAGTCTTTCCACCATTAGTAACTTGCAGGTGCCGGAACTCCGGGCAACACACACATTCATGGGCGGGGAATGAGTCTAATCCACTCAGAGCTGCCTCGGAACCTGCACTGGGGCTCGGGGGTTATAAAATGAGTCCTGCAGCAGGTGGACTGGGAATTGTGGGCAGGGGGTACAGTCGGTTCACAGTAACTACAGGAGTAGGGGGACAGTAGAGAGCCAGAGGGGCCCTAGTCACCCAGAAACAGCATCAGGGAGAAAGGGGCTGAGAAGCACATAATACTGCCAGATGACCCTCCCAGCTTCGCGGGAACATGAATAAATAAATGAGTGACTTAGAAATTATTTTCTGGGAAAGCAGAATCACCACATCCTAGATCGCTCTGACCAACGATAACACAGCCTTTGAATGAAGCAGCAACATTTCCAGCCTGCAAGAAAGAACAGCTTCTGCCAGCGCACCTTTCACCTGGAAAGCCTCAGCGCAGGATTCATTTCTGTTGTCCAGGAGTAATGATTACCTGTCCTCGGTGCTTATCTCCAAAACCTCCAAAGAAGAAATCAGCGTCTGGAGAGCCCAGGGATTTGAAGACCAACTGGGAACCTCCCCTTCCCTCCCCGCCACCCCAGCCCTTTTCAGGGTTTAAACCTGTCCAATAGCCCCTGTGGGGCCCCCAGAGCCCAGCTGTGCCCACCCAACGCTGGTGGGCCCAGGCTCACAACAGACTTCACCCCCTCCCCCCAACCAGCCAAGTTCAGCACCCCCACACCAGCAACGAGGCCTTTCGCACAGAGCTGAAAGATCCCAGCACAGAACCAACTGGATTCCAGCCTCTCAATGAGAGAATTCCAGCACAAAAAAAAAAAAAAAAAAAAAAATTAATTAAAAAAATTAACCTCTCCAACACGGCAGTTGTGGACCAGGCAGAGAGCAAGCAACAAAGCCTGTTCAGCAACCATGATGCAGACCACTTCATCCAAAGCTGAACCCCAGTAGAGACACACAAGGCACTCCTCCCTGTGGGGGGCATCCAGACCAGCGCTCCCTCACACTGGACACCCTAGAAGCCCCCAGCCACCCCCCTCACTGAGATTATCCCCTCCCCACCCAAAGCAGGACAGCCCAGCAGGGGGGTCCTATGGAGCCCTTATCAACCCCTCCCTGCTGCCAAAGGCAGCCTGTCCTGCCCTCCCAGCCTCGACCACACGACCACACGGCCACACGGCGACACGACTACACGGCAGCACGACCACACCTGGTCAGAGGAGAGGAGGTGCCTCTCCACTCACCCAGGTCTGACCATGAGCTTCAGGTGGGAAGGGAGTCACCACAGTTGGCTTTACTCACTCATCTCCACACAGGATGACTCCAGGGGCTGCCCCGGAGGGTTATCTGCCCGTCCATCCCGGCTTCCATCCCAGCGGCAGCCGGAAAAAATCTATCTCCAAGCAAAGCAGCAAATCAGGAGACCCCAGTCCTGGCAAAGCCTATTTCAGCTCCAAGATGGGCAGAGGGTTTTCAAACTCAGTCTCTCTGCGGTCCGTGGGAAATCTGGGCTCCCTTCCTTGCCAGAGAAGCCACCAAGCCAGATTTTGTTTATAGAAAATTAATAAGACAATTCCACACCACTGCCAGTGACATCCCGCTCCAACCGCTACCGTTCACCACCATTTCTAAAAATGGGCTGTAGCTTCGCTCTCAGCCCCCCACTCTGCACCCCTTCGGCATGTGGCAAGTCTGGTCTAAGGCCAAGCTGGGCAGGACTTGCATGAGGTCATCTCGGCCATACCCCAACCAGTCGGGGTTGCCAGCTGAGCGCTTGCCGGTTCTCAGCGCAGGCTCCCACTGGAGGGAGGTAAACACGGCATGCACGCTGTCTGCTCTCGGGAGGGCAGACACACTCAGAGGTCGGGCCAAGGGCTGTCTCTCCGGCTCCCAGGACAACCAATACATGCACACAAAATGGGTACGTACACAAGCCCCCGCATGCGGGTGCAGAGGGTCCTGACCCCCGCCAAGGAAATCGTGGAGAAGGGCATGTTCCTGGGGGAGAGAGCTGAAGGCAGGGGAGGGGGGGCAGGCGGAGGGAGGAAGGCAGCAAACCGGGTGGCCTGCCGCCCAGACAATAACAAAGATGGGAAGCGAGATTTTCAAAGACGCAGTGGCTGCGCCCAGCGTTGAGTTCTGGTCTGGCTGCATCTTCCTGCCAGGGCACACCTGGTCCCCTGGGGCACCATGGCCATCAGCGAAGGGCTGAGGGTCCTGCCTTGGGCTGGGTTTGGCAGCTGGGGCAGGAAACCAGCTGCAAGCAGCAGTGGGGAAGCACTGGAGAGCAGCTCCAGGCGGACGATGGAAATGAAAGGTCTAGTAATTCTACGGGGGGCTGGGAGGGGTACTCTGGGGAAGATGCTAGGGGTCAGCTAAACAGCATTCAACCTTGGGCAGCAGTTGGGCTATAACTTGTACTCATCTGCCTGCTGGAAGCAAGGGGGAGGGAAGAGACATTTTAATTCTACCTGTGCCTCCCCTACAGGGAGTGCCAACCTGCCAATCGCACACACGGGCACAGCCCCATGAAGGCAGATGCCAGGGACCTGAGACAGACATCTGAATGCTGAAAAGGTGCCTTGGTCCCTGCCTGTTCTTCCTCCTCCATGAGCTGAGCAGGGACACGTTCGAACTGGCACCGGAATCCAGCCCCGTCTGTGCCCAAGTGGAAAGGTGCCGGGGCTGGCAGAGCTCAAGGAGGGGAACCTGGGCCCCAAAAGGCTGTGTCCGCCTAGTGCCCCTGCACGAGGACGGCGTGGCTTGCCCTTGCGAGCTGAAGCCTGTGCTCCCCGCCTGGGACTCCCGGCGAGCTGAGCCACCTCCCCCTGCTCCTCCTCTGCCCCACACGCCACCTCCCCCCGGGATTTCCACACCTGCTCCCGACTTGCCTGGGAAAAGGAAACAGGGCGCAGGAGATACCCCTGGGAGCGGAGAGGCGAGGGAGGGAAGCCGCTGCCCAGGCGGGAGCGGGAGAGGCGAGGCCATTCTCCCCCGGCCTGGGGGGACGCCCCGGGCTCTCGGGGGGGCCCCCCGCGCGGGCAGCGCGGCGCCCTACTTAGCGCAGATGCGCCCCCGGAGCGCCGGCCCCGGCTCCTCCCCTCCAGATGTCCGCCCGGCGCCTCACCGCGGGTCTCCGCGAAGCCCGGCCGAAGAGCCCTCCGAGCAGGACCCCCGGGGGCGGGGGGGCTCGGGGCCGGGGCGGGGGGCGGGCAGCGCCCCGGGGGGAACAATGCGCCCCGGGCACGGGACTTCCCGGCGAGGCGAGGCGAGGCGAGGCGAGGGCGCTTCCCGCCGGCCGGCCGGCCGCGGCCCCTCCCGGCCCGGCGGGAGCCCCGGTCCTCCCCGGCGGCCCCACAAGTTGCCGCGGGCGGCGCCCCCGCGCCCGGCCGGGCCCCGCTTTGTCCCCGCGCCGCCGGGCCGCGCGCTCACCTCTCATTGTCCGCGGCGGCGGCGCTCCGGAACCCGGGCAGGACGCGGCGGAAGCTGTGGTTGCGGTCCAGCTTGGGCTGGCTCTTGGTGCGCTTGATGGAGCCCTTGAGGCGGCGGCTGAGGAAGCCCTGGCGGGGCGACAGGGGAGGGGCGGTGAGCGCGGCGGGCCCGGCCCTCTCGCGGGCGGCCGCGCGGCCCAGGGCGGGCCGGGTCGGGTCGGCCCCAGCAGCTCGCGGCCCGCGCCGCCCGCCCGCCCGGAGCCCGCCCGGAGCCCGCCCGGAGCCCGCCCGAGCGCCGACGGCTCGGCCCGCGCCGCGCGGCCCAGCCCACCCCGCCCGCCGCCCGCCACGTCGCCCCGCCCCCTAAGCCGCTGTTGCCATGGCGACGCCGAGCCGAGTCGCGCCGGCCGCGGCCGAGGCCGCCCGAGCCCCCCGGGCGCGGGCCGTGGGGGCGCGGGGTGGAGGGGCGGGGAGGCGACGCCCCCGGGACGCGGAGGCCCGCGGTCCCCTCGCCTCCTCTTCCCTGCCCGCAGTCACGCCCCCCACCCACCTTGGGGAACCCGCACCCCGCACCCCAACCCCGGTTGCCAGAGCGCCTGCCGCCTCCCACGGGGGCGCGTGTTCCCAGTCCCGGGGCGCTCCGCAGGGCTGGGGGGGCAGGCGCTGGGCCCAGAGAGGGCCAACCGGTCGGCGCCCACCTGCACCCCAAACCTGGGTGCCCTGCCTTCCTCGGGGAGAGTCCCTTGCCTGCAACGCTGCGCCCCGGCTGGGGCAACATCGTGGGGACAGGGGGCCTGGTGCCTGCCTGAGCGCCCCATTCCATGCTTTAAGACTTGGAGCCAAGGCTGAGGGAAAACTGCGCCTTCTCTAGGGGCCGGCTGGGGCCTATTCGTGACTGATGGTCCATGGGGGGGTATTGCCAAAGGGGGGGGGGATTCAGCTATTCATCCATCTGCCAGGCTGTCTTGACCTCCGCACAGCCCCAGGAGCTCCTGGTCCAAGGTAGGAGGGGAGTGTTGGGTGTAAGGTTGGACCTGTGCTCGCTTTACAGGTGAGGGGGCCGATTTTGGGGTTCAAGGGCCACTGTCTGGACTTGAACCCTGCAGGAGAGGGGAGAGAGGAAAACTGGGGGGGAAGGAGGATTTTCTTAGGGAGGGGTTTTCAGAGAGGGGTTCGGAGGACTCACCCACCCAGCCTCAATTCCAGGTGCAAGGGACATGCACTGATTCTGATGTCAATGTTGGACACAATGTAATCGCTACATTTTACCCTTCCTAAACTAGCTGGTAGGCTTGGTGGCCCTTCTGGTCCAGCGGTTAGGGGTGGATGTTTGCTGCAGGCCATGCCCTGTGCTGCATCTGTCCATCTGGCCCCAGCACCTAGACATCAGGGGGTCAAACGCTGGCTGTACACAACATCTCATGTTATCCACAGGCTCAGAAAAGGACAGAGAAACATTAGCCCTTCCTACACATGAAGAAATCTTGCTCAGAGAGATAAAATGACAGGCCCAAGGACACAGCTTCCAGGCCTGCCTAATGCCTGAACTTTTCGCCCAGGACTCCCTCTTCTGCCACCTCTTCAGCCTATCCTTTTTTTAATCTTTCTCTCCCTATTCTTTTGTGCCCCTCAATCTCTCACACCCAGAGGAGACCTATGCCTGGGGACACCTGTCAAATGCTGTACCCACATCCCTCAGGGGCCGGCTGAAACTCCAGAGGCCTTCGCAGGTAGTGGAGGCCCATGCCTCTCACCTCTGCACCTTGGCTTTATGCATCAGGGTGCTCTGCTCTACTCAGCTGCAGGTCAGTAACTATCTCTTAGGTGTTAGGGGGCTGCAGGAGGGACCAGCCTCCAGAGGGCAAAGCCTAATGTAAAGGGACGCAGATGGTGGCCAGGGAAGGCACAGCACCAAGCAGGGACTTCACAGAAGCATTGGCCTCTCACCAGGAATGGGGGCAGGAGGGTGCAGCTGGCAAACTTGGATGGGTTCTTCTCTCACAGGTGTTGTTGTCAGGTAGGTTCCCCCAATGGGCTTGTACTCTTTCTTGGTTTTTATTTTCTACGCTGATAAAATTTCACCATTTCTAGACTCTCGCACTACAATGAACCATGAAACGTTTCCCAATTTATGGAGCTCATTATGTAGCAATAATGACAGCTTTATCCTATTTCTGAGCTTTACCAAAAAAAGTAAAATAAAGAGTTTTCCTCCTTCTAGGAGGCTGAGCAATACGTGTGTCACTTCTTGCCCTCTCCCTCCCCTACACTTAATGCTCCTCTGACCAGCAGCCGTCCCGTAGAGGCCTACTCTGAACCTACCTTCCCCCACTGAAACTGACACTAACCTGGGGATGCCTCAATTCTCTGTGCCATTACTCCCTCAACATTTACGGAGCGCCTATCATGTGCTGGACATAGTGACCCCCCGGAGATAGCCAGAAACACTATGGTGGTGAGCAGTGTCCAGAGTAACAGGAGGCCTGAGAGTGATCTTCAGTGGAATGGGGAGGGTTTCCCCCCCCCAAAACACACAAACACACACACACACACACACACACATGTCCTCCAGTGGCCCCAGCTTAGGGCCCTGGTATAGCAGGCTTAAGGAACGCTTATCATCAGGCAAGCCACAGCTGGAAGGGGACTCAGATCCAAAAGGCTGGGTTCCAGAGGGTGAATGAGGGCCAGAGAGGTGAAGGGACTTTCCTAAGATGACACAGCAAGGTTAATCAAAGACTCCAGGCTACAGTGTCCTTCCTTTCCCAGCCTCACAGCCTTCTTACTGACCTCCTTCATGGCATGGAGAGACAAGGGCAGCTTATCACCCAGTCCCGGGCCAAGAGAAGATGTATTTTCCCCTGACTCTTCACAGGCATCCCCAGAGACATTTCTGGAGGCAGCTGCAGCTCCAACTCATGGAAAAGACCCGACTAGACTCCAGTTAACCATTAATGAGGGACAGTGGGCAAATGTGTCCCTTCTTTCATAAAACAAAGGTTCTTGAAGCCACTTTCTAGGACTGTTGTGGAGCCCGATGACAGCCTGGTAGCTGAGCGCTGGGAGCTGGGGGCAAGCAACCAGGACTCACGGCTAGTCCCCAGACCCCTCCCTGGCTGGGATGGCAGGAAGCTCAGCCATCTCCCTGAAGTGGGTAGAGGGCTGCCTTGAGGATTAAGCAGGACAGACATAGCTAACAAAGCTCTAGACTCAGAGCATAACACACTGCAGTACTCCACACAAGCAAATGTTATTCTCACGGTGACTCGCCACATAAATGTGCAAGATTGTTAAAAAAAAAAACAATATTCAGTTTGCAGTTACATATGTTGAGTCCATATGTGAGGTTAGATGCGGTTTCTGCAAGCACGCCCCTGCCTTCCCACAGGCTCTGGACACCCCCTTTCTACACCCTCAAGGCCTGATTTTGTCCATCTTAACCAGGAGGCCACCCGGATCACATAAACCACCCCTTGAGCCAGTTCAAGTCCTTTCACATCATTCCCGTTCCATTCTTTGCTCATGCTGTGGACAAGCTACAGGATGTCTCCAAGCCCAGTGTCCCCATCTATAAAATGGGCTGATGCTGCCTACAGAGTTGTGGGAGGAACAAGTGAGGTAAGACATTACCAGGAAAATGGTAAATATGAAGCCACCAACCTCATCTGCCAGCCTCACTATGATTACTATTGAGGCTAGTTCTAGCACAACCACCCATTTTTGCCCTGGGAAGGTGGGAGTGTGGGCCCCCCAGGTACCCAAAAGCCCCCTGGCAGCAGAGATGGGGCTAGTGGCACGCCTCGTGAATGAATGAACATGCTTGGGAAATGCTCCTGGAGTCACAGAACACCACCCAGTTTGGTCATTTTGAACTCTTTTAAACAAGTCCTTTTTTCTAAAGCAACCTCACAGAGACTCCTGATGTACAAAGAGTGCAGGGCGGGGGAGGGGGGTTCACTCCGTGGCGGCCTCAATTTCATTCACTAGAGCAGGGACTGCTGTCTGAAGCTCAGCCAGCAGCCTCCTCCCTCCCCAGATGGGGTGCACTGCCTTTACTTACACAGCCACGTCCCTGCGTGCTTTTCACACCACCACACAAGGTTACAGCCTGGGCCCACCACCCCAGCCCATTCCCGGTGGCTGGACATGGACAGCATGTAGCCGCTGCCCCTCTCTGCCACGGCACACTGCCCATTCGGACATCCGCTCTCTCAGATGACCCACAGGCCTCTAGGCTTCTATCCAAGTCACTGACCCAAGGGCAGGTCAGCCCTGAGTGAGGGGCAGAGACCTGGGGGACCTGATGGAAGGGCCTGAGTTCTCAGCCCCTCCTCCAACCCCAGTTCCATGTCCATCCCAGGATGTTCAGGGAGACCTTCTCAAAGGTGTAGACATGTGGATTCATTCACCCATTTCAGTCAATTCTAAGCAACGATGAAAGGGGTGATGGTGATGATGATGAATTACCAGTTCCGGGGCTCCTGCTCGGCCCCTGGCACTCACTGAACACCTCCCGCACCCTCGGAGGGGCCAGAGCCTCCTTCAAGCCTCCTAATGAGGGAGAACTTGTGCTTCCAAATTCAGATGCTCAGGTTCTAGGGCAGGGAACCAGAGGCTCAGAGAGGTTAGGCCACTTGAAAGTGGCTGAGCTATTAGGTGGTAGAGAGTAAGCAGGAGAGTTCTGACCCTTTGGGATAGGCAGGGTGGGGATCCCTCTACTCAGACATATGCATGCACACACACACATGTACATGTGCATGCATGAAGAGACACACAAGTCAAAGGCAGGACTGACAGCCCGGCCCCAGACACTGCGCTGGGCCCAAGGCCAGTGAGGAAGAGCTCACTCTTGCCCAGGAGGCAGCACTCAGGCTTCTGTGCCAGCCCCAGGACTTGGGTACCCAGGAGCGCATGTCACCATGGGTCTCAGAGTCACCTTGTCACCTGAGTGCAAAGTGTCCATAAAACAGCAGTCCTGCACATAGTAGGCGCCCCATCGAGGGCGAGATCCTTCTCCTGCATCCCCCAATCAGGTCTTCCTTCATCACCTGCTCCCCTTTTAACAAACCCACCCCAGGTCACTGCGACAGTGTGCGGCCTGACCTGCCTCTGACACCCACTGAGCCCTCGGCTGCCCTCCCTGCACCCCTCATGGTGCTCAGGATGGAGGCAGAACCCATGGGCCCTTCCTCGGCCCGGGTCCAGCTCCTTCCGGTGGCTGAGTCTAAGGCCTAGTCCCAAAAAGAGCTCCCGCAAGGAAGGAGGCGGTTTTAACAGGCATGTCTCAGTAGCTTTCTGGGGCTGTGCACAGATGCCAAGAGCAAACCTAAATAAACAGGAAGGGGAGGGGGAAATCCCAGCTCGATCTCGCCTCTTCTCTCAGGCCCGGGAGAGGAGACTTGCTGTTACACAGGCTGGCAGGCCGCCCCAACGCCTCTGCAGCTGGAATGGGCACCTCACCCCACCCCAGCACAGGATCAAGGAAGGGGCCCTGCTTCCAGCGTCTCAGGGTGACGCCTATGTGGTACAAACAAGGCACTGAAGCCCAGAGGGCAGTCAGTGGCAGAACCCAGGTCCCCTCTCCACAGCCAGAGCTCGCCACACCAGCATCGGGCCATCCGGCACTTCAGAGACCTCCCACGGTTCCTCTTTCCAGGAGGCCTGTCTTCCCACCTGTGTTACGAGGGGCTGAGTTGGTTGGTTGCTCCTTGGCAGCGCTGACAGTTGTGATTCTATAAAGCTATAGCAGCTGCCAGCCACAACTGGGCTCTGCCATGCCGGGCATGTACAGTACCAGCAAATTCTCCAGCTTTGCCCAAGTCTCTCAGATGTGCTCTCTGCCTGCCCTCCTGCCCTGTTCTGGGCTTTGCCTCAGCAAGTTGTCATGATTCCCTGGCCTCCTCCCCCGGGGAGGTATGTGCCATCAAAGAGGGTCCCAGCTGGGCTATGACTCGCCAGTGGAGGAATGTCAGGCTGTGACAGGTGAAGAGGGCAGGCATTTTAAGCCAGGATTAAGCTGGTGCCTTCCTGGTGGCCACCTACACACAGGCCTCCCTGTGCCCACAGAACCTCCCAAGTCCCTTGCCAGGGCTCCTTTGAACCTTAGCCCTCCACACTCTGCTCTGCCCTGGCGGGGAGGGGACTCTCTCACAGAGACCAACCCACAGGCCAGCTGCACCAGCAGCGCTGGGCCCTGCCACTCAGGAACACTTGCATTGAAATATTGCCCAGGTAATGACCACACCTAAACGTGTTTACACGGAGAAATAGACAGGAACAGAAACACAGGTTCAAGGACACGATGCACACAGAGACACCTGGGGGACTTGCCCACAAAGAAATGCATGTGTAAACACACATCTATCCCCTCCATCACGCATGAATGCAGAGAAGCTGCACACGACCAGCACAACAAACACACGCGCGCGCGCACACACACACACACACACACACACACGACCAAGCAACAGTCACACAGACTGATGCATGGACATCAGCTCGCAAACATCCACCCGACTAGGCCTCATCAGACTCCAGCAGGTAGGCTCGTGGTCAGGTCACAGCCGGAGCAGGCAGGGAGAGCAGCTGGCGAAGCTCAGAGAACCTGAGCCCAGATCCTGGGCCCCAGAGGGAAAGGGCTCCATGCTGTCCCCCACCCACCCCCCATATCCTACCCCGCATGCAGGGTCCCACTTTGTGCCAGAAGCTAAGGACGACCTGTCGGCTTCTCACCTCCTGGAAGCCTGTCTTCGCAGCTCCCTGAACGCGCGGTTTCTCGGAGCTGTGCAGCCTGGCAGGTTGTTCCTTGGGGCTCCACCCCTATCCACAGCTGCAGGACCCCACCCCAGACATTCCTCCTCCTGCCCATCCCTACACCTGATGTTCTGCGACACCACATACCTCTCTCCCAGGGCCACCTCAGGCTCTAGGCGACCCTGGTGAAGTGCAAAGGTGCTCACAAGCAGCACGGCAGCAGAAGCCCAAGGCCTGGCCACGGTGTAGGATGAGGACATGGTAGCCACCTCACAGGCAGGCAGGGTGAGTCCGTGAGCTCACATATGTCAAGAACCCAGTCCATTTCCCGGCACATCATGAATGTTAGCACCTGTCATCAACAGCGTCACTGTTGTGGCTTTTATTGCTCGACCTTCGGCCGCCAGGGGCTAGCCATTAGCCAGGAGGAAGCAGGGCAGGAGTTTACAGTAACAATCTTTAGGACTCAAATCTCCGTTCTTAAGTTTTATGACGGGAAGGGGCTGGTCAATGGCTCACTCAGGGCCTGCTCCCTGAGCCTTCCCATGCAGGCCCTGCAGGCCCCCTGGGCTCACCAGCCAGTAGAGAGGCAGCCCACGCCCTTCCTAGACACCCACAGCGCAGAGCCTGTTCACAGCTATGCCTCCCTGCCCCACCCTTGAAAGTAAAGATGAGGTCCTGGCACTGATCCCTTGCACATCCCCGAGGACCCCTCTAGGGCTCCTGAGAGCAAAGCCTGGCCCCTAAGTCCCCTTAAGATCTGCCCCCAGGCTCTAGTCCAAATGGCTTCAGTGGGACTTTCTGAATGGCCAGTTCTTCCTGCCGCAGGGCCTTGGCATGGGCTTCCCATGCCCGGAACAGAGGTTTCCTTTGCCCATGGCCCTCTGGTGCCTTCAGTTTCTCCACACTCTTCTGCTCAGGGAGCTCCCTGGTGCCCTGGACTTAGGCCAGGTCACCTTGCAGACTTACCATAACCGTAAATGAACATGTACCTGTTTAATGTCCCCATCCCCCACAGGATTTTAGGGACCATAAGTGTCCCCGGTTCTGGACACCTAGAAGGTCCTTAAATATTTGAGTGAATTAACAAAAATTGATGATGTAAAAGCAAAAAAGAAAAAGTCAGAGGAGACTTTTTAAGAGATTCTACTTGGGGTGGACCTGGCTGGGAAGCAGCTTTCGAGGACTTAAAGCCCTGAAGTTGAGGGGCTAGATGGGTGTAATGAGATCTGGGGTGAGGCAGTCACATACGGGCACTTCCAGCAGAATCACAGCACACACCATGGTGGGGCGTTAGGACAGTGTTGAGTCCGGCTGCCTCAGGAAGTCCCTGGAGCGATCATGATCACCGGTCACTCTGACCTCCTGTTGTCATCACTGCCTGAACCCAGGTGACCCGCTCCCCTTGGCAGAGAACATGCAGGTCCAGCAGGCCCCTAAGGAGCCCTGAGGGTCTGGAAGAGGGAGGAGAGGGTGTGAAGTGGGAGGGCAAAATAAGGACATCAGAGAGGCCCTCCTGGGATCTGCCAGGGTCCAGGATTGAGGAGCATCTGCGAACAGAAATCAGACCCACATTCCCGAGGTCTGAGGCAGGGATGTGACAACCCAGAGCAGACGGAGAGTGACTCACTGCCCCATAAATTCTCCGGCCGGCTGACACTTGCCTTAGCATAACACACCGGTCCAGCGGTCTGGACGCCCATGAATGCTCCATTAGCTCTCTAAGCCCTCGCGCAGCCCTGACCTCCAGGTGGGGATTGCACATGGAGACCGTGTGGTTGCAGGGAGGCTGACTTTATTGGGGAGCCTCACCCCTGCAGCAGGATCTCTACTTTCTCCCTCTGCCTCCCTGCAGGCCCTGTTGCTGAGGTTCCCTGCTCAAGGCCAGCCTTCCCAGTGTGACTCACCAATTACAGTGTTTATTCCCCATCAAAACTGCCCCATACTGTGCTCTGTGTCCTCTGCCTGAGTGAATTCTCCCAGCAGAGACTGCCTGGCAGAGAGGCAAGAAAACTGCACTCAGAGACCAGGTATCAGGACAAACCCAGCTCTGCTGGGTAATGATAATGAGGACATGTCCAAGGTGCTAATGAGTAAGCCAGAGATATTTAGTAAGCCCCATGTAACCTTTATCAGAGCTTTACATGACCTATCTTGCTTAATTTTCACAACCCAAAGTGCAGATGAAGGAACAGAGGCTCAGAGAGGTCAAGCAACTTGCTCAGGGCAACACAGCCAGAAGTGGCATAGTGAGTTCAACTCAGGGAGTCGTTCCAGAGCCCAAGCTTGTCCAGAATCCCACCACCATGGCAAGATGAGACTTTGTGCAAGCATTGTAGCCTCTCTCTGACTCAGTTTCCCCACCTGTATAATAAGGAGATTGATTGGTCTAGCTGTTCTTGAAATCCTTCCAGCCTGGGCATGCCGTCTCTCGCCTGCCTGGTGGCCTGCCTGCAGGTGACAACAGATGGGAGGAGCCTTTGCCGACAACAGCTTGCCCAGAGGAAAGGAGCTAACGGGAGGACTTCAGGCTCTGCTGTAGGGCATGTCTATTGGGTCAGATCACCTCACTCCATCCCAGAAGACACCCCACTGGCCCTGGGAGTTCAGGGCAGCCAGGTAGGGTAGAAGTACCAAGAGTCATCAGGGAGTGCACCAGGCCTGCCAGGGTGTGCCAGCCCCAGGGACCAGTAAGAAAGAGGCGAGTGGCAGCACAGCCCCATAAATCCACCTGAGTGAGCAGTGCTTTTAAAAGCCCTTTTCACTACTGGATACAAAACGTACCATTTTGGGAGAGGATTTTATAGGCTATTTCTCCTCTTGGTGATTTACTATCCACAGGCCACGGACCTGGGAGTCCTGCCCCTGAGGACTCATGGGAACCCACAGGCTAGAGTCAAGGTCAGTTTCAAGGCTGGGCTGGTGTCCTTGTGGGGGTTCTGTCGTGGTCTGGGTGGCCTGTCCAGTTCCTTCCTCCTGAGGCGGCAGCTCACGGGCCTCAGCTGTGCCGGTGGAGCGCTCAGAAGCAGGCCATCACTGCCCACCCTCACCTCTCCCTACACACACTCACTATGCACCCACTCCCTCTGTCTCTCCCACCTTCCTTGCGCTGGCCCTTCCAGGTACCTGCCCAGGTGAGGCCCCACCCACACCTGGGGGTTCAGATAAGCCAAAGACAAATGCTACTCCAGAGAAAGCCACGTCTTCTGGTGGATGGCCAAGTCACAGCTGCAACTGCAGAAGGGGACATCTGCCCAGACTAGAGGGACCACAGAGGAGGAAGGTGCCCTGGAGGCGGAGGTTGGAAGGAACCGTGGACAGAGGGACCAGGCATGGAGGCTGGGAAAGCCCTGGGGGCCTCAGATGCGGCTGGGGAAAGGATCCCCTCCCTGGGAACCACGGAAGGCCCTAGAAGAGGGCAGTAGCGATCAGGGCTCGTTTCAGACATTCTGTAAGCAATTCCCCAGGAAACATCCACTCCTCCCAGCGCGCGCCTTGTGCTGAAACAGATGTCATTGCCGCCACCTCCAAAGAGGGCCGCCTGGCTTCGGAAACAATTCCCACTCGAAGACTCAGAATCATGTCTGCCATCCAACCCAAGTGCCGCCGGGTGTGACAGAAGCAATCACTTCATTTTCATACTGTGAGGGAGGTGGGGAAGCCAAGGCACCTGCGCCCTGCTCCCCACACCCTCTCCTGGGCCGCCTGGGGGAGGGATGGTCGGCAGGGGCCGCAAGGAGGGTGGAAAGAGGGCGGTTCCCTCCTGTTCTGGGAGTGTCTGACCCACGTGGGCCAGGCCAGCCAGAGGCAGGGACGGGACAAGATGAGGCAAGGGATATGGGGAGACCCAGGTTCAAATGCCGCCCTGCCCCAGGCTGGCTGTGTAACCCAGGGCAATGCATGCCCCCTCTCTGGGGCTCGGTGTCTCTGCATGTGGCCAGCAGAGACTGGGCTGTGAGCTGTGGGCCAGGCAGGTCTGACTCAGGGGACTGTGCAAAACAGGTTTCCTAATCCCCCCGCCCCTGTACAGATCACAAGTTTCTGGTATGGGGGGATTGGAATCCAGGTCAGTGGGATTCTAAGTCCAAACTCTGACCACCACCCACATGTCCCAGAAGGCCTGCCTCGCTCCCTCTCAAAGCAGGGGTGATGACGGAACGAGACCCCTGCCTGGGGCCTCCCTGGTGACACAAGGGGTTAAGTCTCAGCACTAAGAAGCTAGTTCGATCCCCAGCCAGGGAGCTGACCCGCATGGCGCAGCAGACCTCTCCCGCCTCGCTGGCTGTGCCCCTCAGCAGTGTATTTCAGTAGATACACTTGTTCTGCTCCCCACTCTGTCTCTGGTGAATTCTCTCACCACCAACCCCGGCCCACCCCGCCACACCTCTGGCCCACACCCCAGCTCTTGCATGCATAAGTAAACCAAATAAATCTTAAAAACAAAAAACACCTGCCTGTCTGAGGTCAGAGGACAAGCACATGGGGGCCCACTGGCCCTGCTTGCTGACCACAGGTGGTGACCCTGCCTGGCCAGCCTCCACCGGTGCCGCTCCTCCTGCTGGGAGGCCCCAGACCTTTCCACCATCTCACTCCTGATCAAGATCCCCTTTTCACAGGCCCCCAGGGTTCTGGCCAACCCAGGCTGGGTGAGCTCAGCTATCAAGCCTGGCTGCCACAGGCACTCCTGATTTGAACTGCTCCCTCTACCCAGAGGGGCTGGGGCGCTCTGTGGCTTGTGCCCAGTGGCCCCCTGGCACACAGACCTCTGGGACTTCAACTCTCGGCTGGGAGCAGCCGCCCGCCCTGCATCCACTCGCTGCCCTCTGCTGCCCCCAACTGGTGGGAAATCACCCTACACAAACACCTCCAGCTCCTCCTTGGAAACTGGTCTCTGCAGCCTTGAGTACCCTGTACCCCTTCTCTACTTCCCAGTGCTAAGACTGAGCCTTGGAAGCTCATCAAGAGCACTTCAGAGCAGCACATGCGGGGTGCAGATGGGAGGGGTCTGTCTGGTTACCCGGGGCTGTGGGGAAGATGCAGGTTTGGGGTGAGCCCCACCCACCAATAAAAAAAGGGGGGGGACAGGGTGTGAACACACTGGCTGAATGCCCCCCTGTACCAAGCACTGAGCCCTCACAGCGCCCTGTGAGGGAGGTGGCCTCAAACCCAGGAGGTTCCAAAAGGTTCCTGCCCTGGGTTTCACCCAAAGACCGCCTGGGCCTCCCTGGTGCTTCTGGCCTGGCCCATCTGTGAGAGCGACCCCTCCCCATATTCCCACTGCACAGAAGGGGCTCCCTGAGGAAGACAGACACAGACCAAATGCTAAGGATTCTCCCTTGGGGTTTAATCAGAATTAGGCTGGGGTGAGGGGGCTGGAGTGCATGACCTGCTCTGTCCACCACCCTCCCATGTGGGGAACGCTGTCTGAACGCTGGCTTGGGAGACTCCAGCTCACCCGAGCAGGGAACCTCAGCCTCACAGGCAAATCCTTAGCACGAGTGGGGTACCCATCCATAGAACCCCAATTCAGTGTCCAGAACCACTGCCCTGTCAGTCAGGGGTGGCAGCATTCTCCACCTGTTTGTGGGCCACAGACATAGACATGTCCTGCATAACTGCTCATTTTTGAGATGGGAGCCCGGCACAGTGGAGGGCACCCCAGACAGCCTCCTCTCTCTGGCCTCAGTTTCCCCATATGTGCAGTGACTAAGTTGGCCTGTCTGATCTGTGAGCCTGGCCAGCTGTTCCACCACCACCCTAGTGCTCACCTGGAGTCATCTTAGCTGAGACGGGGCACTAGTGGAGCAGAGAGGCAGCCCCTGTAGGGAGCAGAAAATGACACTCTCCTGCCCCTCAAGTCACCTGTTCTTCCAGGCAGTCCCTCCCCCAAAATGGGTCTGGCTGAGGCTGGTGCTGGGGCCCATGGCCAGAAGGTGACAGTGCACTGATGAGCCATCACGGGCCTCCAGGGGCAGTGAGGCCAGAGATGGTCTCTTCCCTGAGGCCCCTCCTCCTTGAGATACATGAGGCAGGGAAGGTGAGGAGGGGAGAAGGGTTCAGCTGCTGGGAAGAGAGAGCAGAAGGGAGCAAGGCGTGAGGAACACTGAACAGGGTATGCACAGACCTGGGCTCAATTCTGGGCCCTGCCCCAAATGTGCTGTGTGACCCTGGGAGAGGCCCCTCCCCTCTCTGAGCCTCAGTCCCTCCTGTCCAGGGCAGGGTTGGACCAGATTATTTCAAACAGCCTCTTCGTGGCGGTGTTGAGGTAGTTACTGGCAGGGGATTTGCATGTTTGTGGTCCTGTACCTGTTTCTATGTATGAATGAGAAAGAAGCTAAAACATAGGGAGGGCGCAGGGAAGCTGCGAAAGTGGGAAGAGGGGTGAGCAGGTAGGGAAACCCAAAGTCCACATCCCTGAGATCTGCTGGCTCCATGCTAACCCATCATCACCTGTGACTCCTGTGTCCCACAGGTGTCACTCACTTTTCTCTCTGCCTCTTTTCTGTCAAGCCTCCCACATTCTAATCACATAAGACCACTGGCTTGTTCTTACTCTGTTAGATCCTCCCTAGCCGGAATACTCTTTTCTCTTTGTTTCTGACAAACTCCTGCGCATCCCTCAAAGCCCAGCCCCAAAGATCCCTCCTCGAGGAATTCTTCCTTACCCTCACCAGTCAGAAGAAACTGCCCCTTGATCTGGGTTCTCGCAGCTCCCCAGGCACACCTCCATCACAGTTCCGTGACCACCTAGGATGCACAGACTTGAGTATCCACTACAAGTGGGTGACTGAGAGGAACTGAGACGCACTTCTAGAAACATCTGCAATCAACACGGTACTGAGTTATCTGCAGCTCCCACCAACCCCCTGGGTCTTCCCCTCCCTGACACTTCTCCTTCTCCATCTCGCAAAAAATAGCCCTGAGACCTAATTTCAGCTAAACCTTCAAACACCACTCTCCACTTTCAACTTCCCGAGGAGGAATCAATTGGCTGTCAAGTTTCCCAGAGCCTCTGCCACCTCCCACACCCAGACCCTGCCAGCTCTCAAGGTCGATGGGAGGAGGTGGGGCAGAGCAGAGAGGGAGGAAGGACCCACCCGGCTCCAGAGGAGGCTGGATCTGGAGGAGGCAATGAGCTGAAGGGACTCCTGGGGAGACAGGTGGTCACAGCCACCATCCCTTTACCGGTAAATTCCTCTAATGTGGGGTGGCGGGAGAGAGAACAGCACGCCGCTGCTGGGGGCCCCTGGGGCTTGGGAATAGGATAGGCACATGCAGAGCCCTGGGACCCAGCCTGACAGTCTGTGCAGATCCAGGGCCACCAACCTGCTGCCTTCCTTCCCTCCCCTTCTCCCCTGTCGCTTCCAGGATGCGCTACTGATGCAGGGAAGGCAGGGTCTCAAGGTGAGAACGACAGCCTCACCAGGTCCTGGGAGCCTGCGAGCTGAAGGCGTGGGTCCCTTAGGTGACCAGCACCCCCCCTCATCCGACTCTCATCCCAGGGCTCCCCACAGCGTTCAGAGCATGCACCAGCCTGGTCACTGTGTGGTCCTAGGAATGGCTGCCCCCTCCCAGCTCCACCCATAGGTGCGAGGAAGCTGCGCCAGGTGAGTGAAAAGGTTCCGTATGGTTCCAAGCCACAGAGCTGGCGGCGGCCCAGCCCTGGGTCTGCTGTCTCTACGGAGTTCCCTCAGCTACTGCCTCAACACCGCTAAGCACCAACTGTATGCCCAAACCATGTCCTGCCTGGCAAATCCACTCCCCCAGTTTAAAAAAGATTATCTAAGGCTCTCCCAGAGTCACCTAGTTTCCACGAGTTAGAACCAGCAGAGACTCCGAGGCCCTGGTGGAGGGAAGGGAGGCCTGTGGTGCCAGGTTGGCTCGCAAGGGGGTAAAAGCCACGCTTTGGGGGTGCAAAGGGCCCAGACTTAGAAGTGGGTGGTGACCTCGGACAGGTCGACCCTTCTCAGATCTGTTTCACGGAGGAGGGGGACAGGATGAGGCCTTAGACTCCAACACACTGATTTCCCATCAAACGACATCGCCGCAACGGGGCACGCGTGTGAGGCAGTGACATCCTGTCATCCAGGTTTGAAATTGCAGCAAAGGCAGCAATTCTAGCAATTCTAGCCCGTGGTGTCTCCCCTGCCTCCCCCAGGCAAGACCATGTTTCCCGGGGTTCCCTCGGGGGGTTACACAGAGCAGCTGAGTGCAGGATGCGATGGGTCCCTGGAACTCGAGGGAGCAAGTGTGAGCGGGGGGGTGTGGTCTGTGGGCCTCCACTTATTCTCAGGTTTTTTCCAACACCTCCCCTCCCTCCCCCTCAGGCCTCTCAGTGTGAAAACAACAAGAATGAAGACCTTGCTGAAGACCCACTCAGGATTTTCTGATCATTTTCTTTGTTCTGGCTTTCTCTATTGTACAAACGCAGGGTTAAAAAATACCACACCCAAACCTGTGCTAATGGACTGTCCATGTTATCAGGAGGGCTTCCAGCCAACAGCAGGCTGTCAGTTAAGTTCTGCAGGATTTTCAACTGCACCGGAGACGGGTTAGACGTCCAAGAGTCAACTGTATGTCCCCAGGCCCACCTCTGACCACCTGCCCTCCACACCGACTCTCCCCCAGTCTTCACTGCTCTGGAGCCATGAGAAATAACCACAGAGCCACAAGTGGATCTCTCCCACCAGGCGTCTGCCACGGTCGGGCTCCGGCTGGGACCTGGTCCGTATGCACTGAAGACCCAGCTCAGCCCTCCAAGGAAGTGCCTGCGTCCCACAGTTCTCTGATGAGGAAATGAGGCTCAGAAGGCAGAGTGAGGAAGTCACACAGGCCACGGAAGAGCGAGCTCTAACTGTAGATCGCCACCTCTGAGCTCCCCAGGGCCCCCTGCCTGAGCTCCCAGAAGGACAGAAGCGCCTCTCACAGCCCTTTCCTAACTGCTGCGCACGGGAAGGGACTAAGATGTCTGGGGGGAGCTGTGTGACGCAAGAAAATTCCCTTCACCTCTCCAAGCTTCAGATCCCTCAGCTATGAACTGGGGACACCAGTGGCACCTCCACTCGACGTGGAATATGTTTTCCACTCTACAGACCCCATGGGGCGGGCAGAGGGAGGCCTGGTGGCTCAGCAGGCAGCTCTGGCTCCAATCCAGGTGGCTCCCGCACCAGGGAACAGAGCGAAGACGCCACAACAGGAAAAATGCCAAGCCTCCCTGGCAATTACCGAGTGCAAATTATAGCAACTTCAAGGTGTGATGATACACCTATTAGAGCAGAGAAAGAAAGGGAAATGGATAAAAATTGACGCCGAGGGGGTTCTGGGAGGGTGTGGGGACGACGGGTCCTTCCACTCACAGCCTGGGAGGTGCAGTCTCAAGAGCTGGGTCAGGCAGTCCTGGCTCCAAACTCTGGCTCCACTACTGATTAGCAGCTGGAGCAGGGAGAAGAGACTTCACTTCTGAGCCTCAGCTTCCTCATCTGTAAAATGGAGTGCTCAAAGTATCAGCCTCAGAGTTGTCTCAAAGACTCAAAGAGATCAAGTATGTAAAACTGTGATCGCACTGCAGGTGGCTGGATTATTAGCCACCAGTCCCTAAGGTCCCCAAAGGCTCTGCACTGGCTGCTGTGGCCCCAGGGATCTGGGGAGGGCAGGACTCGGCCCTTGCTCCTGGAGACTCCAGCCACACCCAGGGGAATGACCCTCCATCCTCTCTCGACACAGGCTTCCCACTCCCCCATGCCTAGAGGCTGATCAGAGCCGGAGCTCAGAACCACCTCTTGGGGGAGCTAGTGAAAAATGCACCATCCAGGCCTGTGAAATCTTGAGGGGACCCAAGAATCTATTCTCAATGTGTTCATATGACAAACAGGTAGGCAAGAGAATCAGAGGCCCTGGGGGAACCCCAACCCCTGAGGCTGGCACTAAAATGGCACCTGTCCCAGGCTTGGCCCAGCTTCCAGCCTCACCTCCTACCCTGTCCTCCGGCCCCTGGACTTCAGTCGGGCAAGCATTTCCCCATTCCACACATTGCACAAACCCACCAGAGTCTAGTGTGCCTTCATGCCTTTGCAGCTGCTGTTCCCTGCCTGGAACTCCCGCTGTCCTTGCCTAGCCAATTTCAGCTGATGCTTCAAGACCCAGCTTAAAAATCAGCTCCCATAAGACACCTTTCCCACCCCACCAGAGTGAGTCACTCCTGGCTCACCTGGAAACCCCGTGTCATAATGTACAGTGGCAGCCAGACCTTGCACACTCTATTCCCTCCACCCAGAACCCTCTTTTCCCTGTCCCCCATAGGGCTGACTTTTCATCTCTTGGGTCTCTGCTCAAATATCACCACCTGTCCACACCACCTCCAGGAAGCCCTCCTAGGTTTCCCAATCACCACAGACCACTTTTATCTTTCAGAGGATGTAGCACCGACATGAGAAAGTGAGTCCATAAGGTCAGGGGCTTTAAGCTACCTGGTGCTCTCCTGGCCAGCTCCTCTGACTCTAAAATGGTGCATGGCAAGCAGTGGACACACCATAAAAACTGTTGAATAGATGAACAAATGACCCAACATCCATCTCTCCTACAACCATGAACTCCCTGGGGGAAGAAAATGCATGTGCTTCTCCATGTCTCTGGAAAGAGGGACACACAGAAAAGGGTCTTAAAACTGTGCACGTGCAGCGAGGGTGGCGGGATACAAGACTTAGACTCAAGAGCCAGACATTAAGGGTCACTGGGTCCTGTTCCCGTCAAGTCCTTCAGGCTTGTCACAGAAAAATATGTGCAGGTAGAACCACTAACATCAACTAAGATATATCTGTGTTCTGTTGATTCTAGGGCATACATTGTAAGCTAAAGCATTATTTTATGCACCACCAAGAAAGAAAGCTCAATTCAATTATGACACAGCACAGACTGTAACCTGAGAGATATCAAAATATGGAAACAGAATTATGCACCTCGAGAGTCCAGCAAGCAAGGTGTGTGCATGGCTGAGGGCGTATTTATCGAATCTCACGCTCACCTCTCTCTTCTCAGGCCAGCTCGGCACTACAGGCTGGGTGTCCTCCATCTGTCCCCTCCCCCAAGGATGGGACACCCCCCCCATGTGGCCCTCAGGGATGAGGCTGAGCCATGGAGAGGGAGCAGCCAGACAGCGATCGGATACCTAGAACAGGAGAGGCTGGATGCTCTCCCGGTCCATGAGGCTCCAGGAAGGGGGGCCGCGGGGTCACAGGGCAGCACCCCGGGCCGGGTGGCGATGGAGACAGAGATAGTTACCGTGACCCGGAAGGGCGTAGCTGCCGAGGGCTCCATGCTGGGGCTCTTTTCCGAGAGGCTGCCAGGCAGGCTGCGCCGGGAGCCCGGCCTTTCTTGGGGCGACTCTGTCAACAGAGGGAGAGAAAGGGTGAGCACATTCATGAAGACCCCCAGGCCAGCCCTCCTGCCCCCCTGGTCCCTAAGATGGTGCAGCTATGATGGAAAACAGTTTGGTGATCGTCCAAGAAGGTAACAGCAGACTTCCCACCAGATGCAGCAGTTCCACACCTAGATATTCTGCGGAACCAAAAGAATCGAGCAGGGACACAAACACTTGCGTGCAAATGTTCAAAGCAGCGTTATCCCGTGAGAGGGTGCGGAGCCCAAGCGACCCTCATCAGATGAACAGACACAGTGGCAAGTCTAGGAGCTGAGACCTGCCCAGATATGAAATCTCGCAGAGGGACATGGACCCGACACTAAAGGGCAAATATATATAATCCCACGTACATGAAATGCCCAGAATTAGCAAATTCATAGATAGAACAGAGATTCAAGGTTACCGGGTGCTGGGGATTAGGGGAACCATAGCTTAGTGGGCACAGACCTGTGGGGGGGATGGGAATGAGAAGTGGAGAGTGGTGATGGCTGCGCTTTATAAGGCAAATGTCCGTAATGCCAGGAAATTATACACTTAACGTGGTTAAAACGGCAGATGTTATGTAATGTATATTTTACTGCAATTTCAAAGAGGCCTCAAAAGCAAGCACTTCCAGCCTTAGAGCTCGTGACGTAACGAGCTCCCAGGTTCTGGAGGTACACAAGCCGCCCTTCAAAGACGAGGCCCTACGATCCCCGGCTTCCAGTGGGGACCTTCTTTCCACAGGTTTTCAGCTAAGAGCTGCAAGCGCCCCACAGGTAAGGGATCAGGAAAGTGGCTGCACCGCTCCCGCTGCCTATGGGCAGCCGTGGCTTCCCACGTTTCAAGGGAAGCTGGAAGCCAGGGTGGGTTTTTTGTTTTGTTTTTATGAAAGAGCTGATGTTCAAACAGTGACTGCGCTTTCAAAACTCTTAGCCGTGGCCTGAGCGTCTGCTTAAACCTTCCCAAGTCAGTCCAGGCTGGTCGCTTTTCTCACCTGCGCCCCCACACCCCATCTGAACTGGCTGCCTCTTTGGCCCCCACCCCAGAGGGCCCTCCTGGCTCCCTGTTCCTTGCAGCCTGACCCAGCCCTCCCCCTGCCCCCAGCTCCAGCCCCCTCTGGCTTCTATAGCAACGCCAGGCAGTCTCTCCTATCAAAGCTCTCACTGTGCAGAGTGTGTGTGTGTGTAAGAGTGCGTGTGTGTCCTCTGCTCGACTGTGGAACTCCTGACGCCCACGCCTGAGCCGGCTGCATCTCCACATCCCAGCGCCCCGCACAGAGCCTGGTGTGTGGGGGCGCTGGGAAAGACCTGTTGCCTTGCAAGGAAGAAGAAAGAATGGAGGGGAGATTTCGGTGGTACATGGGAACACACGGGGTGCAGAGTCAGCACACACCACACCCCAGCACGCACGCCCTCAGATCCACCCTGGGTGTGGGGCCATGTGTCACGTGGGGGCACACGGGGCAGATGACGAGGAGCAGGCCTTCCGGGAAGGGGAGGGGCTGTTGGGGACAGCGCTACACTTTCCCCTCCAAGCGGCTGGATTGGACAGGGTTCCACAGAAGCATGCGTGGACAGAGCTGAACCCCTCGACCCACAGGACAGTCTCCAAACGCTGCGCCGGGGCCAGCAGCCACCAGGCACAGCCACCGTGGCTGGAGAGGAGCTGCCTACCTCTGGGGACAGGTTCAGGCCCAGGTGACCACTGAGGAGGCCTGGCTGAGGAAGAACTACTACCA
This sequence comes from Talpa occidentalis, assembly GCF_014898055.3. Taxonomy (NCBI): domain Eukaryota; kingdom Metazoa; phylum Chordata; class Mammalia; order Eulipotyphla; family Talpidae; genus Talpa; species Talpa occidentalis. The sequence goes on along the minus strand of NW_023605083.1, from coordinate 39,617,186 downwards.
CGTCCAGGTGTCAGTCCTGGGAGGCCTCCTCTGCCAGAACTGCCCACCTCCCCTACACACACCCCTTCTCAACCCAGCAACTGCCAAACCCTAGGGCCTCGATGCTGCCATAGGCGCTTCCTATTCACATACAGCCTCCCCACGCCTCCTCCCATTTCTGCCTGCCACATGCCAGGGACACACACTCTTTTTGGAGATTTCCCTAGGAAACCCTCCCTGCACTTCCTAGTCTGCCAATGCCCCCAACTCCCAACAGCACCCATTCTGTCACCTCCACCTGGGGTCCAAGATCACAGTGTCACCCTGCGTGGGGGGCAGGGAGCTCAGCCTCCAGAGACTGTCTTCCCTCTCCAGACACACACACACACACAGACACACACACACACAGACACACTCAGATACACATTCTAACACACACAGACACATACACTCACATACACTAACACCCACAGATACACGTTCTAACACACTCACACAGACACTTACATAAATACACTCAGCCACCACTCACATCCACACAGATACACAATCTAACACACCCACAGAGACACACTCACGCAGAGACACACTGAGATGGGACGGTTGACATTAGAGGGAAGGAAATTGTCCGTTGACCCCTAACCCAGCAGGTCTATAACAAAGACTCTTGCTGTTCCCCAAAACAGACTCAGACCCGTCAAGTCTGAATCCCTGACCACACTGAAAGCAGGTGTCTTCCGGGCAGCGGTGGATAGGAGTCCTCTCCTCCCGCACGGGCCGGCAGCTCTTCTCTTTGACTTGCTGGGCCTCCCAGAGCGTGGCCAGCACAGGGGCCTGCACCCAGAGGACACTAGTGGAGCAGCCTGGAGCGCTCGCAGGCGGCTTCCATTGGGCCCCCAGTCCCATCCTCCACCGTTCTCCACCTGCCTTCTGCTCCAGGGGGGACTACGGCGAACACACCACCAGGACATCCGGGCCCTTCAGTGTCCTTGGGTTTGACCCATGGGAGTCCTGGTGGGAGATCAGGGGAGGAAGGGGGCCCTCCCTCCACGGAAAGCCCAGCCACTCTCCAATGGCCCCATCCTTGGGCTCTGCTCCCCTTGGCGGTCAGCCCTGGTTGTCACTAGCTCTGGGCCTGCACTCCACTTCAGGGCCCCCCATATCCACCCATACCTCAAATCATCCCAGTTGAGGTGTCACCTGCTTCTGCTGCACCCCAACAGACCCCTCAGCTGCCTAAGAACCAGTCCCCACTCTTGGAGCTGACAGCACCTCCTTTACCAACAGAGGGGAACACCAGGCCGGAGAGGCATAACATGCCCACGGCCCAGTGAGCATCAGGACACAGTGTGAGCCAGGCCAGGCTCTCCCCACCTAACACCCAAACAGCGCCCCAGAGACAGCGGCCTGCCACAGCCCTAAACACAGTGCATGGTGTCACAGGCTCTGGGCGCCACCCCAAGCCTTTCTCTGCCTTTTATTCATTATTACCTCCCCCGCCACACCACGGAGTCCTTTTAGACACTTTTCCTCTACTTCTCCCAATAAAATTTTAATACCACAGATACACAGGTCTTTTGTTTACCAAATGCATACTGGGCTTTACACAGAAAAAGAACCAGAGCTTTTTCAGCCCCTCTTCCAAGAAACAATTTTTGACCACTTGGGGGGGTAATAGCACCCCCATAGAGAAGGCAAGTTCTGGACCCATTCAAATGTAAACTCTGCTTGACAAGTTGGATCACTAGGGAGGTTTCTGTTTTCCAGAAGGGAAAATTGAGGTTTTGGGAGGCAAAAGTACTTCCTCGAAAGTCCTCCAGGTAGGAAACAGGGATATTTGCTGAGAGCCCCTTAAACTGTTCCCGCAAAACCCACACTTAGGGCCTCAGAGAAGGCTGAAGAAGCCAAAGTTCACCTTGACTCTGCTGTGTGACCCCAGGCCAGTGCCTCTTCATCTCTGAGAGCATGATTAGCATCGATCCTTGAGTCTGCGAGTAAATGCCTTGATCTCTATTCCCTACCAGCAAGGGGAAAAAACCTTCTTTATTTTTCACAGGGAAAGTCCACCCCCTGCATTCTGGTTTTGTCTCTGGGGATTTATCCCAGAGTCCTTGACCCAAAAACAGTTGCCTTTGGCCTTCAAGTTGAGTTAGCAGCAAGTCTCGTCTAATTTGGGGAAGCAGACACTGCAAAACTTGGACCTCGTGCCCCCAAATTTCTCAGCAACACAGCTCATCAAGCAGCATCAGAGAGGTCAAGTTCATCTGCTGATACCAGGCAGCATGGTGATGGCACCCCTAGGGGAAAATCCCGGGGAAGAACTGGCCTACCGCCTAGTCTCTTCCTCAAACCTTGGAGCACTGGTCCAGGAGCCTTCCCTGCACTCAAACTCACTGGGTGACCTCCACATGACCTCCTGGCTGCCCAGTCTAAAAAATGTTAGATCACGGGACCCGCTGATCCTGGATCCCCTTCCCGCTAAGAAGTCAAAGGGTCTCCCTTCTACCAGCCAGATCAGGCTCTCTTCCTATTCTTGGAAGCCACAGCCAAAGTAATGCATTTTAACCTTCCTGTCTTTGCAAAAAATAAATAAAATAAAATCGGTTTCATTCAAATGCTGCTGGCTTGGTTGCCATGGATACCACCTAATCATGAAGGATGACTGTTACTTGTTCCCATAGAAACACGAAGGCCTGAGGAACATCCTGTAATTTCAGACAAGACACCAAATTTCAGTTGTCAGGTTGCACTGTCCAGACCTTAATGCTTAAAAACAGGTAGAGGCGGCAACCTCTGATACGGGTATCAGGAGGAGAGTAGTCAGCATGGATGCAGAAAAAAGAGGTTCGAGACAGGGTGTGTTTGTGTGTATGCCGGACCTCACAGTGATCAGGAAAATGCAAATTAGAAGTACCGGATACCATTTCACACCTTTTTGATAGGCAAAAATTGAAAAGAACAGGGACCCCAAAAGTGGAATATATAGAACTCTTTCATCATTGCTGGTGGGTTGAAAAGGGTTTGAAGAATAAATCAGTGGCCAGTTGAAACACACACACTCACATACTCTAGGGCCATAAATTCCCCTCCTACATGTTCAGTCTAGAAAAGTGCACATTGAGCTCTGACAAAGATGCTCACTGTGGCCCTGTTCATGGCAGCAAAACATTGGAAGCTACAGAAATGTCACCAGTGGGGGACTAGATGACCATGCCTTGGAACAGTCATTCAGTGGAAACTAATACATATACCCTGGCGAGGCAGAGGGCGCAATGCCAGGGGCACTGCAGCCAGGTGTGGCTTCATCACAGCATGCATCACTAAGTGACTCTGTCGCACAAACATCACAGTAAATGACACAAACCTAGGTGGTACAGCCCTCTACCCACCCAGGCTTTATTTAGGGACCACCGTCAGATACGTGGTTCATCACTGAACGAAATGTCATGTGGCATTTTGTGTTGATACAATGGCATTACAAAGGGGCCAGTTCTCTAAGCTCAACATGAAAAAAACCAGAAATATGAGGTTGAGTGGGAAAAGTTGCAAAAGGAAACAGAGTGCAATCCATTTATATACTTTTTTAATAAAAATATTCATAGCAGTTTTATTTATAAGAGTCAAAAACTGGAAACCACCCAAAAGTCCTCTAATAGATGAACAGTCCAATAAACGGTGGCATGTCCATAGTGTGAGAGGCAGAGAGGAGCCCCAAGAAGCCCAGACCCTGACTTCCAGCACTGTGGGTATGTTTCTTTCCATGGCAAAAGAGACACTGCAGATGTGATTAAGGTGAAGAACTTCGTGATGGGTGCTTCTGATGGATTATCCAGGCAGGAATGATCTTAAATGTGGAAGAGGAAGGCAGAAGGATGAGTCAGAGAGATATGATGAGGAAAGAAACGGCTGGCACTATTCCAAGCAGGAGAGGACTGGTAGAATACAGGTGACCTTTGTCTAGAAACTCAGAACAGTCTCAGTTGACAGCCAGCAAGAAAGTTGGGATAGCAGTCCTACCACCACATGGAGCTAAATTCTGCCAGTAAAAAAGAGTAATTAAAAAAAAAAATGGATTTCTCCCTAGAGCTTCCAGAAAGGTGTGCAGCCTGCTGACACCCTGGCATCAGTCTAACGAGACCCAGGTCAGACCTCTGTACAACGATAAGTCTGCATTGTCTAAGCTACTGAGACATAGGTCGTGGAATACTACTCAATAATGAAAAAAATGTGCTCTTGATCTACACAATCATTTGGTAGATGTCAAGGGCACGATGTTTGGTGAAAATAATACCAAAGGTCAAAATTGTATATTTTATTTATATGGCCTTCTCAAAGTGGTAAAGTTTGAAGGTGGCCATAATCTTCCATTATAAGTACTAGGAAATAAAGTACGACGTGATTTCCACATCACTGCCGAATGATACATATGCAAGTTGTTAAGAGAGTAGATCCTAAGAGTTCTCATCACAAGGAAAACAGTTTTTCTTTTTCTTTCCTTTTTGGTAGCTCTATGAGATGATGGCTGTTAACTTACTGTGGTCATCATATATATCATATACATCAGTCAAATCATTATGCTGTATACCTTAACTTACACAGTGCTATATGTAAAAAAATGGGGGGAAGTGGTCAAGTTATAGAGATGGAAAACAATACTGGTTGCCAGGAATTAGGGATGGTGGGGTGCAGGTTGGTGGGTATAGCTATAAAGAGACAGCACACAGGAGCTCTTTGTAGTGATAGAATCGTCCTCTATCTTGGTCATACCCATTTACACCTGTGATCCAATGGCATAGAATTAGATGCATGCCTTGAGCCAATTGCAAAGGAGATAACTATGAAGGGGGTGGGGGGGTGGTAGAGAGCAGCTCAAGCCACCTGGAAGCTGGCTTGGCATTCACAGCTATGTCATGTTATGCTCCTTTTGGACATAAGCAATCTTGCAAAATACCAACCTCAGACAAGGTTACCAAGATAAAGTGAGACAAAGCAAGGCCACTGCATAATTTTATCTAAGCAACCAGCAGAGACAAGGTCACTATGTCACCCACAAAAAAAAAAAAAAACAAACATCCCCCAACGTTGGCTAGAGTGAGTGACAGCTCATTTACCTATGACAGTGTTATCCTCCTGCTGTGTCCTGTCAGGAGGGCCTCCCTGGTGGCACAGGGGTTAAGCCTCAGCTATCAAGCCAGACACTGCAGCATGAGTTCGATCCCTGGCCAAGGAGCTGAACTGCCTGGGCAGCAGACCTCTCCTGTGTCACCTGCTATGCCCCTCAGCAATGTATTTCAGTAGAACCGCCCGTTCTGCTCCCCACTCTGTCTCTGGTGACTCTTCTCACCCCCCGCATGTCTGGCTTACACCCCACTTCCTGTATGCATAAATAAATAAAAATAACTCTTTAAAAAATATTGGAGAGACCACTCAAGGAATGGCCCACCCATCCCCCACTTTCTGACAGCAGCCAATCTCCCCCAAATCATCCAACCAAAGCCAGACTCCTACAATAGATTCTTTTTTTTAAAGATTTTTTTATTTATTTATAAAAGCACTGGGTACAGTCAGAAGCACAGGAGGGTGAGAGAATTCACCAGAGCCAGAGCGGGGAGCAGAACAGGCAGAAGGACTGAAGTCCACTGCTGAGGGGAGCAGCGGGCGGCAGGAGAGGTCTGCGCGCCATGTGGGACCCTCCTCCGGTGGCCGGGGAGCAGCCGGGGATCGAACCGGTGCTGCAGAGGCTGCGGGCAGCTTCGCAACCCAGCACTCAACCACTGCGCCACCGGGGAGGCCCTACAATAGATTCTTTCTGCCACTCTCTTAAGGAGATACCCTGTGGCTCCCCAGAGGGTGTGCCCTCCCGCACTGCCATGAATACCAAATCCAGCTTGTCTGAAGAGAGATATGTTGCTGGGCGTCTCTGGCTGCAGGGCACTGATGTTGGAGGATCCTGAACCACAGTTAGTAAAGATATAACCACGAGGAAAAACTGAGTGAAGGGTGCAGGGATCTCTCCGTGCTGTTTTGCAACTATCTATACACCAAACAATTAATAAATAGCTTATTTGAAATGCATGGAATCTTATCAGTGTGTAAACCACTGAGACTTTCCATGCCAAGAAACCAACTGCGCTGGTATCCATATCAGCAGAGTAGATTAGTAACAAGGGGCACAGAAGATACAATCACTGCAAAGGTTGAACTGCAAAGCTTTACGGTGGGAACTTTAGTCTGAAATGCAGCGTGACCTACGTAATTAAACGAATATGATGTTTTACTTTCTGTTTGTGTTTGCACTTATTTACATAGCAAAGTATCAATGGTACTCAAAACTTCTCAGAGGCTCTCTTAGGAGCATGGGATGGCTGGAGTGAGACAGATGACTGTGTCATTTACTGAATGAAGGCTAATTCAGACTTCCCAAAGACTAACAGTAAAATTAAAACTCAAAATAGGTGGTATGAACATTCAGCACATATATAGTACCATCTAAATACATCCAAAGAGGAAAAAGGAAAAGAGGAAAAAAACATAATCAGAAAACAAGACAAATGACATCATCAAAACCAACAATCGTCCAAGAAGCCAGTTAGACTAAGTCGATCCGGAAAGTGGATCAAAGAGTGGGCGAGAGAACAAAGGCCCCAAGCCCGCAGCTCCAGCTGACTAGTGTACTCCTTGCCCCTGGCAGCGACCAGGTGAACTTGGGGAAAAGCCAAGGTAAAATCACTATGACAACGGGTCACGGAACCACAGACTGTTGGAACTTTCCAGAGACAGCAGTTCAGCTGATGTCTCTGAGCATAGCTTCTTGCGTGTGCCCTGGGAAGATTCACAAAGCATTTCAGTACTGTTACTACCTGTTCTTAACATTAGGCAAGTGAAAAGGGAGTTTGTCAAAGTATTGCGTTCTGCCTGTCACTGCACACTTTTTCCAGGTTAGTCTTCGGTCAGCAGTTTTGGGAGGGAGGAGAGGTGCTAATTCGAGGTTACTAAACCTTACCCACTTACAGCAGAATAATGGTCCCCATCATTATTCTGACCTGATCTCTAGAACCCTACAATAGGTAGCTTGGACTTTGCAGATGTGATTAGGGCTCTTGAGCTGGGAGATGATCTTCGATTATCTGAGTAGACCCAATTTCATCACCAGGGTCCTCCCTAAGAGGGGGAGTGACATGGGCCATGAGTCAAGGAACATGGGCAGCTTCTGGGAGCTGGGAGAGGCAAGGAAACTGATCTCCTGCAGAGCCTCCAGGAGCAAGGAGCCTTGCAGCCACCTGGATGCAACCCAGGGAGACAGACTTCCGACTTCCGAATTCCAGATCCACAAGATGTATCTGTGTTGTTTTTTTTTAAACCACTAAGTGTGGTCATTTGTTACAGTAGCAGGAAAACCAATAGACCCACTAATCAAGGCTCAACTTATTCTAGTAAAGCTAGAGGGACAACTATATCAGATCACTGGTGAATCTCAGACTTTGACTCGCGAGATCTCTCATCTCCCCTTTGCTGAATCTACAATTGCATTAAAAGGCGAGATAAGTTTCCTTTAAGAAATAATATGTCCATGGCCGTATACAATGCAAACTGTTTCCTCCAAAATGCACCTGTTATCAAACGACATATTTGAAAGGGCTTGGAAACCACTAAAGTACATGGTCTCTTTATTGGAGATTTTCTAATATAGTTTAGAGATGTTTCCATGTCTGTTGACAGAGGACATTTCATCTTTTAACTGTCACTCAGCAATCTGTGTGTTTATCCTTAGTATAGATGCCAATTACACCAATAATCCTCATAAATAATACTTCTAGGGTACATAGATTCTGGTAATAGCAATCCAGAGGAAACCATTATTACCAAAATCTAAATATTCAAATGTATCATTAAATTCATTCTATTTTTCATTTTACTCAGAAAATAGAAACCATTTCTTTCCCCCCCCCCCAGATTTCACCTTAGCACTTACTGTTCTGCATGTTTGTTTAAAAATCACATTATTAAATTTAGAACAACATGGCTACAGGTGTAACGGGCTTACTTTTTTTCCAACAAATTAAAATTGGCATTTTAAGAGTATATATATACTGATTTTATAGATAACGTCAAACTCTTTATCTTTCTGTAGTTGACAGCTTGGAATTAAATTTTAGATTATCTAAATTTCTAACTTAATGATTTGATATTAAAGCAAACTGAAGTTCAGTTCTTTGTATTATTTTTAGCCCAAGGAACAGTTGACCCACAGATTGTATATCAGATTCTGTAAGGGGTATAAAGTTGTAATTTAGAAAAATAACAGAGGGAACTATTTTATATTCTAAAATAGATCATTTGTGACTGTCCTAAGAACGTGGCAGGAAAGGGGATAGACACAAACACGAATGCTTCCGGCTACGCCATGGGTCACAGTCTTTTGTCTCTGATCCAGCAGTCGACTGTCTGCGCAGCACCCTTGAAACTCAGCTAGACTAAGTGCTCAGCTTGCAAGATGTGTAATGTCTCCACCCTTCGTAGTAATTAACAAAGGGCATCAATAATACTTAAGAGGGCCTCCCTGGTGGCCTAGGGGTTAAGTCTCAGCCCCTGGCCAGGCAGCTAACCCACCTGGTGCAGCAGACCTCTCCTGTTTCGCCCGCTGCTCCCCTCAGCAGTGTATTTCAGTCAGTCTGCCTGTTCTGCTCCCCACTCTGTCTCTGGTGAATCTTCTCACCCCCCGCACCTCTGGTCTACACCCCAGTTCTTCCATGCATAAATAAATAAATAATTTTTAAAATACCTAGGAATACATTTTAAAAAACAAATACGAGATTAATAACTAAACAGTATCACTGGCACATACAAAAGGAAATCATTTTTAAAAAGGAAAGCTATACCACAGTCAAAGATTAAGAAGGTTCAGTATTGTTAGGATGGCACTGCTCCCCACACTGATCTACAGATTCAATTAAATCGCAATCAAAATCTTAGCAGGTTTTTGAACACACTGGCAAGCTTAATTTTAAATTTAGGTGGCAAAGCAAAGGACCTAGAATAGCCAAACAATCTGGAGAAAGAAGCAGGTTGGGAGACTTACATTATTTCATTTCAAGACATACTTTACAGTCTTGGAATATAGCGAAGGTAATCGAGACAGTGTGATATTAGCATAAAGATAGAGAGATCAATGGGACAGAAGAGAGAGTCCAGAAATAAACCCACACATATCTGGTTGATTGATTTTTAGAAAAAAAGCACACAGGTAAATTGGTGGTAGGAAAGATAGTGATTTTTTTTTTTTCAATAAATGGTGCTAAAACAACTGGACATCTGTTTGTAAAATATATAGAGAAACACATATATATGGATAAACAGAGCTGAGTTAGTGACTGTGTCACAGATGTGTATTTTTATCCAAAAATTGACTCCAGAAGTAGTAAAGATCAACTCCAACATTAACAGGAGGAAACTGAGGTTCAGTGCAAGGCCCAGGGCCATACGACAAGGAAATGCACACAGAGGCGGGGGTCATCCCAGGGGTCTCTGAGTCCAAGGGCTGACACAGCGGGAAAGGAGACTCACACACAGAGGAGTGAGAAGACATCGAATCCCAAGTCACGGTGGAAGCCGAGTGTGCACCTGCCTGGGTCTCTCTGCAGCCCCAGGTGACAGGCAAAGGATTTGAAGGATCCCTTGCTTCACCTCATAGTTTGTTTCTGTGATACTGAGTGAGGAGAAGGGACAGAATCAGGAAGCTGTGAAACCATGGGAGCACGATGTCTCCCAGGTGGAACTGGAATCACAGTTCAAATCGTCTTTCTGTGGAGGATGTGGTTAGGGTGAGCAGAGAGTGACCTCTGCTCCGTTGGGACAGAGGCAAGGACCTCACCTTGCAGCACTGGAGGGGGAGAGCAGAGCAGCTCCACCTCGGGGTCCTGGAAGCACCAGACTACTGTTCCCTGGGTGGCTGGAGGGGAGCGGAGGACATGCATTTCCCCACATTATACCCCAGGGTGCCCGCAAGGGGTTCTCCTCATGAATCAATAACCCAGTGTCAGTCCTGCAAACTTTCCAGCCTCTGCAGACTGGGTCACCAGCAATCCTGCGCTCCCCTGACCCCAGCCCCTAAACAACTGTCTTCAATAGTGCCAGCTTCCTACCCTTCATCCTGACATGTGCCCCACTTTCAAAAGATCCTGGTCTTCCAGTAAGCTCCGGGTTTCCTGGTGACCCCAAGGATGGGGTCGGAGGCTGAAACATCATTACCCTCCTTTGTGCTGAGGCTTCCTAGCACTACAGCTGACCATGTCACCGACTCCACTTTTGCTCCTGAATTTTCACCTTGGAATAGGCTGCAGCTGCAGGCCTATTCTGGGGGGGCAGAGAGCTGGCTCACTCTCTGTAGCTGGGAATTCAGGAAGGCAAGGAGGTTTGCTCCTCCCCACTGTGTGCAGATTCTCTGATGACACACATCTTGAAGCATTTCCTGTGCAGTAAAAGCGTAAAAGCACTTGTGTGAGCAGGACAGGGACACACACCACCTCCGGGAGGCTGCTTATCCCTGGGGAAAGTGAAGGAGCTACCGCTCTGCCCCACAGGTCAGCAAATTTTTCCCATGAAGGACCAGAGAGCAATTATTTTAAGCTTGTCCCAACGATTCCGCTCCCAGATGCGCCAGGACGGCAGCCACTTGCGAAGTGTACACACATGGATGAGGTTATGAGAAGGTAAACTTTACTAGAGACACTGAAATTTGAATTTCATGTAATTTTCACATTATAAACCCTCCTTGTTCTTTTGATTTTTAATACTAAAAAATCTGCAGGCTGGATTTGATCTGCAAGCTCCACTTTGCCAACCTCTGCACTACCTCAATCATTTTATTTCTGAGAAAGAAAAAGAAAAGAAAAGATTACGGTGATATTAACACTTGTTAAATGTGATGGGAGACACATGAGTGTCTGGAATATTATCTTCACTATTTCTCTACACTTTCACACATTCTAGAATTTTTCAAACGCTCAGGAAAGAAAGGAAAATCCTAGAAATAAGTCCCCAATGCTCTAAGCAGTGGGTGCTGGTGATTTTAATTCTCTTCTACAATGAATGTTTATTGCTGTTGTGATCCTGGGAGTTGGGAAAGCACCAACATAAACCTTATGTTAAAAATAAAGAGATGGACAGGTCTAACCCACAACCAGTGCTCTCCCCTGGGGTCCATCGGAAACCCAAAAGCCCGGCCTGCAAAGTCCCAGTGAATGGCTGCCTGGCCCCAGGCCCAGCACTCCCGGCTCCTTAAACAGGGCCCTTCCTCTGCAGACAGGGCTGCCTGTGGGGGTGGAAGTCTGGACCTACTAGGGCTCGGGGTTGATCCAAGAACTGTTCCTGCTAAAGGGGGAGAGCACAGGGTCCCCAACGTGGGTGCTGCTAAGCCTGCAACTTGAAATAGGTTCTGGAACTGTGACTGCATCTAGACGAAACCCAAGCTCCTCTCAGACTCCAAGACCCACAACACTGTCCGCTTCTGCTTGATACACCCCTCACAGATGACCTTCTGTGACCTTCAGTCCCCTCACGCCATTCTCCTGAAGTAGCTCCCCAAATCTTCCTTCCCAGTCTGGTGGCACTTCTGCCCAGGCAGCACCAACAAGCAGAGTACGGGGCCTCCCTGGCGGCGCAAGAGGTTAAGCACCGCATTATGAAGTAATCTGCAGCCTCAGCAGCACGAGTTCGATCCCTGGCTGGCCAGGGAGCAACCCACATGGTACAGCAGACCTCTCCTGTCTCGCCCGCTGCTCCCCTCAGCGGTGTGTTTCAGCCCATCTGCCTGATCTGTTCCCCACTCTGTCTCTGGTGGATCCTCTCACCCCCCCGCATCTCTGGCCTGTGCCCCAGCTCTTGGGTGAATAAATAAATAAATATTTAAAAAAAAAAAAAAGAGGCAGAATGCGCTTTGGCCATGCCCACAGCCCTCTGGGGTTCCCCACCCCACTGTAAGCCCACCCCACTTGCCGAGGACTTCCTAAGGGCCTAGCCCAACACCAGCTCCGCTTCCTCCCACCATAAGCACTGGACCCATCTCAACTGAATGCCAGGCTCCCAGCATGTAGAATTTCAGGAACCAGCTTGATTTTCATAAATAAAAAACTGTCGTAGCATAACCCAGAGGCGTGGGCCGGGCAGGACGGCCAGCTTCTGGTCTTGTTAAATACAATGCTAAATTAACATCGTCGTCCTATAGTTCATCAAATGCCCTAATCCCCGAAGGGGCCTAAGGACCATCATCTCAGAATAAGCGAGAATGACTAAAATGACGGATTGCATTGAAATGGCACCATGGCAGCTCACCGCACCGGCCCACCAGCCTTACTTTTCTCATTCTGCCACTGCTCAGGCTGCCAGTCTGTCCAGCCCAGGTCCTCAGATGGCACGGCAGTCCCTTCCCTGTGCTACCTGCTCCAAATTGGTCAGCTCCTCTCAATCTGCACCCTGCATCCCTGACCCCACACCTGCTGTTCTCCTTCCAGACTCCCCAGGAAGAATGAATGCCCTCCTTGCCAGCCTCCAAACCCCACCTCATCCCTGGGTCCTACAGGACCCCTCCTCAGTGGCCTGGAGCTACTCCCACTCCCTAAACCTGTGCAGGTCCTTCACCTCTCCCACTTTGGACCACGGCTTCCTGCACCTGGACAGCCTACCCCCGCTACCACTGCTCTCCTCCGTTCTCCCTGCACTGCACCTGTCCTGCTTGCTGGTGGCCACTAGCACTCTCTTAAATCAGAGCTCTACAAGTACAATGGCCTCGTCATGACCGCTTTGTAGCTGGGGTGTGCTGAGCAAGTCCTTAACCTGCCAGAGGCTCAGTTTTCTCTTCTGCAAATTGGAGTTGCTAGAGAAGGCACTCACAGACATGGAAGCCATTGTTATTATAGTTCCTGTTCTTTTCAGAATCCTTCCTTTGGTCCCCTGTGGTCTGCAGGGAGAGGTCCAGCCTCTTGGCTCACCATCCGAGGCCCTGCCTCCCCTCCAGTCATACCATCTGCTAACTTGAGCACAGGACTAGGGTTACCTTCCCCCTAGTCTCAGCTACCTGAGCATGGGAGCTGGCTACACCTCCATTGCCGCCCCTGGCACCGGGACTGCAAACAGTAGGTGGCTCACTAAAGCTCTGCTGCTCTCAACAAACACAAGAGACACTTGTAGCAGCCTCCAGGCCTCGGGGGGACAGGGTGCCAAGGAACCATCTGGACGGATCCCCACAGCCATCACATTTTATTTCTAGATCAGCCCTAATAGAGCTTCCATGAACACCCGCCAGCTTTGGATGAACAGATATGACAATTCACCCGGCCTAAAATGACACAGTATACAATGTCGTATTTCTATGTTAATACAGTGTCATATTTATATATTAAAAGTGTTTCTGAGCCCAGAGACATTTCACAAGTAACCTGAGGTCACACAGCATTTATGGTGGCATCAGGACTCCCACCCTGGCCACACTCCTGAGCCAGATTCCATCTTCACAATAAAGGTATAAGCAACTAGAAAACCACTTTTTCCTAAGACTATCCCAGACTGCCCACATACTGGTTTTTAATTTCCAAACCCAACCTCTACAGACCCCACACCAAGTGGGACACCAAGAAGGAGCCCCATTGCTGACTGCTCCGCCCCCTCTGCTCTCACATCCTCGAGCTTGGGGGAGGGGTTGGAGTCTCCTAGGCCCCCACCCCCATCTTTCTCCCTGCTTCTCCCTGTGCTCTGCCTTTTTCATTTCAACACATCGCCTCCAAGGGCCATGAAAAAAGAAATAACAGCCCAGATGCCAACGGTGCTCTCCTGTCTGTCAGGGAGAAGAGAGAAGGGAAATAAAAGCTAACAAGACTTCCAGGAGCAAAATCCCCAAACCACCTCTCGGTACCTAGCAGCTGTCAAAGTCAGCACAGGAACCTGGAGAAGGGGGGAAACCCATCCTAAATAAAACCCAGGCAGCTGTAGGGTCTGGGCTGCACAGACCAAGCAGGACCACATTTGCAGGGTGTGATGGGAAGCCCGTCTTTGCCAACACGCAGGTGGTCTGTCTAGACAGTCGAAGCAAGCCCATCTTTTTGACATAGAGCCTGCTCTCCCCCCACCCCATCATCATCACCATCATCACCATCATCACTATCATCATCATCATTATTATTATTATTTGGAGGGTTGTTCGGATTCCCCTTGCTTCCCTATTTATGCAATCAGAGGAAATCACAGCACACAGAGCTGCTTCCAAACTCAGGGCCACGTGGGCCAATTTCAGATGGATAATTAAATATTGAACAAACGCTGAAATGCCTCTACTGGATCGGATGGCTAAAAATAATCATTCTGCCACTCCACGTGTGGGCATCTCAGCAGCTCCCTCGCAAACCCCTCCTCCCAGCCACTGTCAAGCCAGCCTTCTGGGGGAGCAGCACGTGGGGGGTCAGGGAGGGCTGGGAACTGACTCCCCAGATACCGACTTCACAGAAAACAAAACTTCAGCTCCCAGCAAGCTCCGAATGTTCCTGACCAGGAAATACTCTCCCTTTCCTGACATTTAACCAAGTGGCCTCGAGAGGAAGGTGCAGGGGAAATATCGCAGCCGTTGCCTTTCCTTTAAAAATAATCAAAAGGCTTCAGGTCATTTCTAGGCAAAACACGTATACGTTCCAGGATGTAAGTGCAATCGTGTTGAGTTACACAGGCGTTCGGGCCCCATTCCCTCCCGCAAGGACACCCTACAAGGCCCCCGCCTGCTGTCTGGGTTTCCCCATCTGGGTTGATCTTACGGAAAGTAACAAATAAAATCAACACAGAAATAGGAGGTCAAGGGTCCAGCTTGGATCTCTCACATCTTTATGTGACCTTGGCCAAGTTGCCCTCGCTCTGTGGGCCTCAGTGTCCCCAGTTGTTAAGGGGAATGGTTAGCTCCCAGGGCTGGAGCTATGAGAGACAAGAATCCATCATCCCAGATGCTCCCGATCAGTGAGTTTCTGTACACAGAATTCATGAGGCGGAGAGAGCGCAGCCGGACTCAGAACCATCGAGAGCACATCCAGAGCCCACCCAGTGTTCTCTGAATAGCAACAGCCACAGAAAAGAAACTCTAGGCTTCTGAGTGTGGTCCTCAGCATGAGGTTTGGATCAAGTGGCCTGGGTTTGAATCTTGCCTCTTACAGTCGGTTTGTTCCAGCACTTGGCAAAGGGAAGAGACAATAATGACTTAACTCCTAAGAGGGCTGGGGAGGTAAAATGAACTAATCAGGTGAAGCCCTGGGCACAGGGTCTGGCCCACAGTTAGCAGAGTAGAAAGAAGCAATTACCTTCCTTATTATCACAGTGATGAGGATGAGCAGGAAACACAAAGGCTAAGAGGCTGACATTTCAGCAGATTAACTGGTGCCTCTGGCCTCCCTAGTGGACCCAGGTGGTTCTGGGGAGTAGGCCAGCCCGTCTGCTTGTCTCCAGAGGCCTCCTAACAGAGGGCACTAGACCCTCGGTGCAAAAGGATGAGGTGGAGACCAGGGCTGAGACCACAGGACCCTCGACCTGCCCGGGGAAGGAACCTGGTTGGCAGAACAGGATAAGCACAGCAAACGGGTGAGAACAGGGGAAGAGACTGGGCCTGGGGATCACCTGACTCACCCCAGAGGAGTCAGTCAGGGGGACTGACCCCCACAGGTGGCAACGGAGTCATCCCCCTGCCTCCCCCCTGAGTTATGGGCAAGACTGGGGGAGGAGGGTGAGGACACTTGGTGGTGAGTGAGCAGACTGTGCCCACGGGCTGGCGGGGTGCACGTACAGGCTCAGCACCGGGCATGGCCCAGAGCTGGGCGCCACCATTTCTGAGTGGAGCGAATTGGACAAAGTTCCCACTTTCTAGGCTGCAGTTTCCTCACCTATTAGATGAAGATAATACCAGTCTCCACCACACAGGGCTGCTCTGAGCATTAAAGAGATAAGGCAAGGACAGAGTTAAGTTCATGGCCAGGCACCGAGCAGGCACTCAGCAAACAGAAGCCATTTTAATTGCATTTCACGCCATGAAAGGGAATGGCTCTCTCCCAGGGTGAGGAGGACCCGGACAAGGCCCAAAGGAGGGATTGTCTTGCCAGGAGCAACGGGAGAGACAAAGCACAAAAGGGTGATGTACGATTTCAGAGGCCTCACCCATGGGGACATCTCTCTCGTGAGGGCAGAAAGCCAGGCCTTGGGGCCTTGAGGGGGCACATTTAAAGACAGAGTTCGGGGGGAACAAAATACAATCAGTCCCTACCCTCACAGCTGTTTCCAGGCTTGTCCAGACCATGGAGTCCAAGCTGCCACCCCAGGGGCTCTCACTGTAGCTGGGGTCCCGAAGAAGAGGCCTCAGCCCCCACCACCTCTGTAGGGGAACATACTTCCACACTTCCTAACCATCACCCCACTCAGGAAGGGTGTTCAACCAACACCCTCCCCTCATAGTCCACCTCTGTGAAGTTGGCCCCTCTGACTCAGAGTCTAGACCTGGGGGGTGGGGTCACTCAGCAGCTCTTTTCTAACCCGGAGATCAGCCCCAGCCCTCCTGGGCACCGCCAGGGCTTCCTGCCTGCATTCCTCAGTGAGCTGGGCATTCCCAGACCCCTCAGACTCAGGCAGATCCTGAAGGAGGAGGCCCAGGTGGACAGGGGAAACACACAGCAGTCAGGACCAGAGCGGGGCACTGGAGGCTGATAAGGGCTCTTACAAGGGGAAAACATTTGTGACGTCCCTGAGGCTAGGCAGGGCCTGACATGTGGCAGGACTCCTGGAAAAACTCAAGTGAAGACATGAAAAAAAAAAAAGAATCAAAACTCCCCCTGAGTAGGGGTTTGGACACCCCCTGAGGTCCCTCAACATGTGCAGCAGGTGGGGAAACAGAGGCCCTGGGATTACCCCAGATAAATAACCAGATCTTGGCCATTCATGAGCTGGGCCTAGAGCCCCAGTCTCCTATCAACTGCTCTGCAACCCTATAAAGGCACTGAGCCCCAGTGCGCCTCAACCAGCCAGCCTCCCCAACTGACTCGAGGCCAGGGCTGGAGGACAGGCAAATCCCCAGATCCAGCGCATATGAGGTGCTCAAGACATGTCTGCTAGCTCAAAGAATAGACCAGAACTTTATTCAATCAAGAGCAAAACCTGCATTTCCCCTAGCAGCTCTGGGGGGACAGAGAGGTCAAGCAGAGACAAAGCTTTCCTTGACCTTGGTGGGGGTAGGTGGGAAAGTACCCTTCCTGGTGACACACTTTTGGGGCAGGTGCCCTCAAATCCATGGGCATGCCCAGCATTCAAGAAAACTCGGGGGGGGGGGGGCTCCCTGGTGGCGCAAGGGGTTATGACACAACCTACGAAGCGATCAGCAGCCTCTGCAGCACACGTTCAATCCCCGGCCAGGGAGCTACCCACATGGCACAGCAGACCTCTCCTGACTCGCCCGCTGCTCCCCTCAGCAGTGTATTTCAGTCAGTCTGCCTGTTCTGTTCCCCGCTCTGTCTCTGGTGAATCCTCTCACCCCCCCACACCTCTGGCCTGTACCCCAGCTCTTGTATGTATAAATAAATAAATCTTTAAAAAAAAAAAACCTCAGGGTCACAAGGTACAACGTGAAGTGGCCAGATGACCCCTTGCCACCTGAAGGTCACAGTCTCCCCCCTGCCTCCGGCCATCAGGAAGCTTCGTGCCCACGCCACTCTACCAACCGCAGTTCACTCTGCCCATTCCTCAGATGGGGAAATCAAGGTCCAGAGAAGGGAAGAGTCCTGCTTAGTGCCCAGGCTTTGGTGAAATCTGGAATGGGGGGCTGTAGACACTGCCCCTCACTGGCAGCTCTACCAAGGACAGAGTCTGCTCTCAACTCCAGAGAGGCCTCTCAGAGGCGGCAGTCTGGCCACAGCCCTTTCCTTGCCCAGCCAGCTGCAGTCCCTTCCCCCCTCAACCAGCCAATTCTTCCCTGCACTTTCCTGTTTCTGAACAAACACACCCCGAAGTTCTCAGTCTTGCCCTTCCTTGTTAGTGGTAGAGGCCAGAATGTGTGTGGCAAGGGCTAACCAGGGCCAGGACCAGGGCCAGGGCGCTAGGGACCACGCTCCAATGCAGATGGGGAAACTGAGGTCAGAAGGGGCTAATTCCAGGCCCCAGGGTGGCGCCCACCAATATATTACCACTGGGTGGGGCGCTGCCCTCGGGAGGCAGAGACAGGAATCTCGGGGGTTAGTAAAAGGAGGTCAGTGGCTTCTCTAGCTGCTTTGCACCCAGGTGGGCAGGGCACCTCCAGCCTTCACCTCTCCCCCATGGGAAGGAGTCATGTCTCCCCACTTAGTTTTGACATTTCCCCTTCCCACACCAGTTTGACCTCAGTCCACAAGACACAAGACATGTCCCTTCCCTGACCTTGCACACACTGTTCCTGCTGTCCAGAGGAAGGACAACAATCACTCACACTCAGTACGGACTGACTCCCAGGCAGCGTGGGCTTCTAGCTTTCTATGTATTCACTTATTCCTTAGGCAGCCCTGCTGTCACTACCCCATTCACAAGCTCAGGCCACTAAGGTAGCTGGCACTGGTAATCTGGTAACTGGTAATCTATAAAAGGATAGTTTTATACAGAAATGGGACTTGAAACCAGATCTGGCTCATTCACTACCCATGTAGTGTGGTCTGGTCCAAGTGTCACCTCCTCTGTGAAGCCCACCCTGACTTCCCCTGTCACTATTCAGTGACAGTCTCCTCCCCAATCCCCTGCAGGCTAAGTTCCCCCATCAGGGCTGGGACACAAAGCAGGGGCTCCAGCACCTGTGTGGCCTGGGAGCTGGGGCTCAGACATATTGTCTCCTGCCAAGTCAGCACAGCAGAAAGGGGACTTCCGTCTTCTCTGTGCTTCTGGTGCCAGGGTGCAGGTGCAGTGGAGGGAAAGGTCAGGCAGGGATTGAGCAGGAGGTGTGGGCACATTGGGGCCTGGGGTGACCTGAGCATTCCAGGGCGTTGTACAGCTCCCACTTCTCCAGGGTTGACCCATTTCCTCATGAATTCTTCCATGTCCCGCTAGCCCCACTTCACAGCTGAGGAAAGTGGGACTCAGAAAGGGGAAGTGACTTAGCCAGAGTCAGAGTACTTGAAACCAGATCTGTGATCCCCCAGGCCCAGCCTGGAGGGAGTAGAGGGGGAATCGCTTCCAGGAAGGCACGGGGTTGAAGGATCACAGGCCTGGAGTGTGCACACTCCAGCCTCAGCTTGAACCCTTGGGCACACAGGGAACTCACTACTTCCTGAGGAAGCCTGCACATTGTTGCTCAGTCCTGACTGTGGGAAAAGGCTTCCCCAACGGGGGGAGGGGTTGGAGGTGCAAATGAATGTTACTCTCATGCTGACACTGACAAGAAGTCTGAGGTTTTGGGGTAACCCTGCAGGTCCACAGGTTTGGGTCACACACCGGCACCCCCCGCAAGGGTGGCGAGCTGACCCCTGCTCTGCCAGATCCCAAACACAGGGGAGCAGGTAGAGAGGGTCTGGCCTGTTCAAATCCCTCTAGTGTCAGCCTAGGCACCGGGTCAGGTTTCCTGATTCCCAAGAGAACCCCGTGGTGTAAGCTCAGCTGGGACTGCCAAGCACCCCCTTCTCTTCTGCACCTCAGTGGGTCTGTGCCTTTGCCTGGAACGCCAGCCTCCCCAGGCCCTTTCCAAGTTCTCCTTCCAGGAGACCACCCGCCCTCCCCTCCCTACCCAGCCTGGGAGGAAGTCCCCACCCCCCCAAGGCAGTCAGTCCCGCATCACACACATTTCCAGCTGAGGATCCAGTTACTGGAAAAAGAAAAGGCTCCTGGCACCTCCCCCTCTTCCCAGTCCAGCCTTTGGGGCCTGAAGGAGAAATGTTTTTCAAAGGAGCTGTTCACCCTCTGGGGGGCGGGGGCCTGGGCAGCAGGGGGCCTGGGCACAGCACTACAGAAAGGGCTCGGAAGGCACCAGGGGTCCCTGAGACAGGGCCCCCTGAAGTCCACCCACCTGTCCCTGCACCAAAGGCGGGGGAGCCTCTTAAACCCAGAGCAGGAGTAGGGGGGCTAAGAGGCCAGGGCGGTGCAGCAGGGTCCCGCAACGCCAAGATGCGCTCAGAATTACTACTGCCCGCCTGCTAGGTAAACTGAGGCACAGGGGCGCAGAAAGTGCAATCTGGGCCATGCAATCTCCCCGTGCCTGAAAGTGGGGGGGCCCCCGCCTCAGTTCCTGGACGAGGGAGAAGCTGGGGCAGACCGAGTCGTGGCGCCCCGAGGAAACAGGAGGAGCCGGGCTGGGGCGCCCGGCGGGGAGGGGTGGGGGCCCCGGGGTCTGGGGTGCGGGTGGCGCCTACCCCTGGCGGGCCGGGTCCGGCTGCGGGAGCGGCTCCTCTGTCGCTGCAGCCGGGGCCGCCTCAGCAGCCGGTAGTAGTAGGAGGGCCTCCCGGTGCTCTTCCTGGCGCCGCCGCCCGCGGACATGCTGCCGCCCGCCGGGCACCGGGCCGGGCCTGGGCGCGCTCACCGGGGCCCCATGGCCCGCTCCGGCCCGCCCGGCGGGCGCCCCTGCCGTCTCCCGCGCGCGCCGGTGCGGCCGCCGCCGAGGCCAAGGCTGCCCCACAAAGTCGCCCAAACTCCTCCTCCTGCCCCCGCCTCCCCGGAGCAGCCGGCCCCGCCGCGGGGGCCGGGGACCGGGAGGCCGGGCTGGCACCGGCCCGGAAAGGCAGTGCGGGAGAAATCCCGGCCTGGAGTGAGCGGGGCGGGGCGGCCCGGGACCCCGGCTCGTCCCCAGGAGGGTCATCACTGCCCCCCGCAGCGGCCCTGAGCCTGCGGACCTAGTGCCGGACCTCGGGGTGCACGGGGAGCTCCAGCCTGCCAGCAGGTGCAGAGGAAACACACCCACGTGTGTGCGCTCCCGGGCACTGGCTGGGCAGGGCGGCCGCTGCAGGCGGGCACCGCGCTCAGGAGCTGGCACCTGCAATCGGGGACCAACGAGGTCGACGGCGCTGCGCGTGTTCCTGCCCCAAGCTCACTGGGCTGAGTATCTTATGCACCCCTCAAACACGCTGTCCCCCTCAAACACGCTGTCCCGCAGACCTGGCCCCAACCAGGTTGGAAAGACTTCCCTGCCACTTGGAAACCTTGTTTGTTCTTTACATTTTTTAAATGGCCCAATTTGATATTCATTATTTTTATAGAATTAAAATGACAGTGTTGGGCCTCCCTGGTGGCGCAAGGGGTTGAGCACCGCACTATGAAGCAATGCACAGCCTCTGCAGCAAGAATTCGATCCCCAGCCAGCCAGCCAGGGAGCAACCCACATGGCGCAGCAGACCTCTCCTGTCTCGCAGGCTGCTCCCCGCAGCAGAGTACTTCAGTCACTCCACCTGTTATGCTCCCTGCCCTGTCTCTGGTGAATCTTCTCACGCCCTGCACCTCTGGCCTGTGCCCCTGCTCTTGTATGCATAAATAAATAAGCCCTTAAAATTACAGTGTTTATTTCAAGCACACAGAAAGCAGAGGGCGCGTCATGAAGTCCTGTGGACCCAGCCAGGCTGTGTCAAATCTAGACATTTTGCCTCTTGACTTAGACCCTCCCCCAAATAAAACCCCACAGATGCTTTGAGGTCTTCCTCCCACTGGGAATTCACAGAAGCCCCAGCAGCCCTTGGGCATTGCAGATGAAGCCCAGCCCTACTGTAGGGACTGGGTACTGAGGCTGAAAAGCTCTCTCCGAGTCACTCACTCTCCAGCCCACAAATGTCCTCATCTTAGGGCTGCTCAGAGTTGAAAAGCCGCAAAGTCAGAACAAGTTTCCAGAAGCACCCAATCTGGTCTCCACTGTTCCTGCACACTCTTCTCAACCTGGCCGAAGCGCATCCTCTGGGGTGTCTTCTCTAGCAACCCTGACCTTCCTGGATCTCAGTAACTGAACCTCCGCCCTCCCTCGCCCCCAAGCAGCATCTTTCCAATTATTCTGACAACCAACTGCCTGAACTCCATTCGCTCAAGTGCAGAAGGGGAAACTGAGGCCCTTACAGTGAGGCCCGACTGGCCTCAGTCACTGGGAAAGCTGTCCTATTCTTGGGGATGTGTTTGCGGGAGAGTCACAGGTGGGCACCTGAGGCAGTCTAGCACCGCTGAAATGGTGGGGTCCTGGAGGAGGGGGGCGGGACTGACTGGGAGGGAATCCAGGCCGGGTTTTGCACCTCACAAGGGGAGCCCCCTCCTAGGCTCCCTCAGCCAGAGGGAGGGCCCCCAGGTCAGGAGGAGCCTGGATCACAGCTGGAAGCCAGGCGCCTTCCCTGGACCAGGGGGGAGGGGCAGGAGGGGTAAGGCTCCTCCAGACCCAGTCTGGGTTGTCCAAAGCTACCCTCCCCGGCTCCCCTGGCTCCCCTCCCCAGAGTCCCCGCCAGTCCCTGGGGAAGATGAAAACCACTGCGCCTGCAGCAGCCCTGTTGGCCTCTAACTCATGCTCAATAGCAGACAGGACAGGCGCTTCTTTTACAAGAGCAGAGGCTCTTGGAAGAGCTGTACCCCCAGTCCTGAGACTGCACCCTCTTCCTCAGACACACCAGAGCCCAGTTCCTAGCCAGCCCTTCAGGTGGGGCTCCGGACAGCATCTCCCCAAACCTTGGCACTTGCGAAATAACAACCTCCGCAGTCAGACCCATGAGTTTTGGGAGATGGGAGACCCCCAGAAGTAGAGCTCAAGGTAGGGGTCACAGTCCAGTTCCCAGAGTCTGGAGTTCACCAGCTCACAGTTCTTGCCAAAGCAGGAACTCCCAGATCAGAGTCTGGCCTCCGCTCAGGGGGCTCCGACTTAGGGTGGCTGAGGAAGAGTGGTCTTGGCCCCAGGGGTCTCCCAACCAGCAGAGTTAGGGACTGGGGGACCATTAGGAATGCAGGACCTCCTCGGCCAGCACAGTTGAGCAAAGGTGGGTCAGGCTCAGCCTTTCCATTCGGCCTGGGTTTCTCGAGTCCTTCTCTGTGCCTCAGTTTGCTTGCCTGCTGGATAGGGAAGCTATGGACCCCCCAACCTGTCTGCCTTGTGGAGGGAGGAGGTCCAGCTAATGATCAGGAAAAAAACTTGTGCATTCCTGGCCCTGGGATGGGGTGGGCATTACCAACCACCCAAGCTGAACATCTCCACAGGCCAGGGGTGGGACCAAATAGGTACCAGCTGGAGTGCTGAGTAGGAAGGGGGCAGGGCAGGAGCCAGGAAAGAAGCAGCCTGGGCTCCCTGCCCCTCCTCCTGGCCCGGGACCCCTGGGGCTTTGGGCAGACAGACAAAGGCTGTCCCTGCACACCCCAGCAAGCATCTGGAATCAATCCCGCTGAGGTACAATCACCCACCCCCTCCTGCTGCCCCTGTGGTCTCCTCTCTAAACAGGAGCAGCCCCACATCCAGAGGCTGCCTAGACTAGCGGAGGGACACCCCAAGATGCCCTCCACTTCTGGGGTTACCTTCCCCCCAAAGGAAAGCCTCTGGGACTGCCACCAGCCTGAGTTTTCTCCTGGTCCATGTGATCCCACTGGGCAGCACCCACCCTGATCCATCTGCTCTGTCCTCTCACGGCTCCCTGCCTGTCCCTCCGCAAGTCTGGCCTTTGCCTGTTGGTGGAACAGCTGCCGGGAAGCTTTCCTTCTGCACCCTGCTGCTGAACTAACTCCTCCTTACCCCTGGGGACACACTCAGGCATCACCTCCTTAACACAGCCCGAACTCCAAACACAGCTCCCACCTCCACACATGATGCTGTGGCTAAGCATCCAGGCTGTGGCTTCTGGGCCCCTGAAACTCCAAATCACCTCATTTATTAAACATGCAAATTTCTGGGCTCCCCCAGGAGCTTGATTCAGTGGGCCTGGATGGAGCCTGGAAAATGCATGCTTAGTAAGTGTCAGGCTAGGGGCATGACATGGGGTGGCAGCATAAGCTCTAACCTGATCCCCCCACTACCCTCCTCACCTTCCCTCAAAGCCTCCCAAAGGGAACTCCCGCAACGCCAAAAAGGACCAAGCTGTCACAAAATCACCACCGCCTTTGCACCCGCACCCACTTCAGCAACAGCCTGGAACTTTCCTTAAAGGCCAGCTGTGACCAGGGACAAGAGGAGGCCAGGAGGGACGGGAGTCCTGACAGGGGAAGCGCTGGAGCCCACACCGGGTCCCACACAATGGGCGTCTGGAGGGCTCAGACCCATCCGGCTTCCTGTTGGGACTAGGGTGGACCGCGGTGACCTAGGGGAAGTCCCCAGCCAGGCAGCCCTGCCCACATCCGCCCCCCAGACCCGCCACCATTTCTGAGTCGCCGAGGCCCTGAGTAGCGCCGTGAAGGACATTCACACTAAGGTCATGAGCCTCTGCCGTGGGGGAGGGGGTCTGTCTGGCAGGCAGGTGGTTTCCTGCATCCACCGTTGTCTAGGAACGAGGCTGGACCACAAGTAGGACTTTGCGTCAGAAGGGGCGCTGGCGTAGGGGCTCACCCCACAGGGTAGAAGGCACAGACAAGCCTTTCCGGATCACACGCTAGTCCTCACACAAGGGCCAGCCAGGCGACCACTGCCCTCGCTGGCCCCTGGACATCTTCCCTAAAGTCACCAGAAAATTTCATGACATCCTTTGCAGAAAATGGCCCAATCAAGGCTGCAGTGCCCCTGGCATTAATGACTCTGCCTCTCTTGGCACAGGCAGAACAGAGGGACCGGCCCAGCATGCACATTTGAACACACACAGACAGAGCCTAGAAATCAAGTCACCCAAAGTCAGGCTTTGGGGGGAGCCCTTGGGTGAGACCAGAGGAAGGCCAGTCGCCATGGCGGGGTGGGGGGTCACTGAGTTACTTTGGGCACTGTGTGACTCAAAGAAACAAAACCCCCTGACATCTCTGGGCCTCAGGTTTCTGCACA
Organism: Talpa occidentalis; assembly: GCF_014898055.3. Taxonomy (NCBI): domain Eukaryota; kingdom Metazoa; phylum Chordata; class Mammalia; order Eulipotyphla; family Talpidae; genus Talpa; species Talpa occidentalis. The sequence goes on along the minus strand of NW_023605083.1, from coordinate 39,592,285 downwards.
TTAAGTGAAGATGAGACATCCCTGCCCATTCAGCCTCCGTGGGATTCAGACAGGATCTAGAAATGTTTCCCACTCCCAAACTACCACCACATGTTCACTTCTACCCTGAGGAGGGAACCTAGCTCCTCTGTGGGTCAATAGCCTGTGGTGAAATCCTGGCATCAGGGCTAGAAGGAACATTCAGAGTAGATGATGAAACAAGGAACTAAGGCCCAGAGGACAGTCACTGCCCAGGGAGAGGCTGACTGCCCCTCCCACCCCAGGAAGCACTGGCAGAGGATGGGGGGGTGCAGCATATCACCCTGCAGATGGGTCACAAGGGAGGGAGTGACCACCCACGGGGGTCACACAAGAGAGTTGGGGGTTAGTTCACCTTGGGATTTAAACAGTGCTGACAAGACCCCTTCCGCCTTCAATTACCTGGAAACTCCCCCCCACCTAGAATGCCTGATGCATCCACCCACGGGTGCCCTCCAATCCTGTGGCTGGGAGGTTGGGATCCACTCCTTGGGCCCCAGTCCAGGCCCTCCTTCCTCGCCCCCAACCTACCCACCACATTTCAGCCCAGATGGCCAGGCCTGGAGCAGCCTCCCTGCCCTGTTCTTCCTCTAGCTGCCCTGACCCAGAAAGGCTGTCAAGCTCCGGGTGGGCCTGTGGCTCCTCCCTTCTCCCGGGCCTGGGGCTGAGGCACCAAGTCTCAGGCTTCTCACCACCCCCACCCCCCACCTCATTGATGGGACCAGACAGCTCCACACCCCCTTTGACCAGAGGGGGTGGCATATGGTCCCAGCATGAGATCAGAGAGCCCTCTCCCTCCCCAAGCAGAGTCATCTGTGAACCATTTCATGGCTGGCATTGGCCTGCGTCCCAGCAGGGAGGGGCCTCGCTCCATCCTGCAGCTCCCACAGAGGAAGACAGATGAACAACCACCTCCCAGGAAGCCCCCATAGAGGCAAGGAGCTGAAAGAGCATGGGATTTGGAGGGCCCAGCACGTTCTGGCTGTGTGACCCCAAATCAATGCCTTCACCTCTCTGTGCTTTCTTTTCTTCACCTGTAGAATGAGTATAATGAATGATACTAATAGTTTGTGAGGTTGTAGAAGGTCATTTGCATAGTGAACCACAGCCCTGTGTATAAACTAGTTGACATCTGCCTGTCTGGTCAGCAGTCACCAGCCTAGAGCAGGGCCCCAAGAAGACTCACAGGAAGAGATGGTGATGATTGGGAAAAGTGGCTGAGCCCATCTGGTCGGAAGTTAACATTATGGGAATTTCGAAGAGGGAGAAGTCCCAGAAGACTGCCTGGAGGAAGAATCATTGGCATTGAGAGAGAAGACTGAGTAGGCGTTGACAGAGTAGAGAGCAGGGAGACAGCATGAGCAGAGGCCTAGAGGTGGAACCCAGCAAGGCATCTAATAGGGGCAGTGTGTAGAACTTGAGACTGGAACAGAGGAGGAGCCAGGGACAGGATGAGCAGGCTGTATGGGGTATGTGAGAGGTGAAATCAGGGTGAAGAGATGGAGGGATATATCCAAGTAAGGGTGAGATCCAGGCCGCCTCTCCAGCAAGGAGAAGCAAAGTGCTAAGGAAGGAACCCTGGTGGGGCTCCAGATCTGTCTCTGCAGCGGTGTGGCTGTGTGGCTTTGAATAATTCACAGATCTCTCTGATCCTTACTCTGTACCTAGGAAAGCAGGGAGGTGCTGGCTCCACCAGACAGGCCCATGAACTACACCAGCAGTGTTGAGAAACCAACTCCAGGTTCTCCCGGCCTGCATCCCTGCATCCAAATCTTGGTAGGGATATAGCAAGGTTTTCATATTCTTAAAAGAACTTTCTAGCAGCTCTCCTGGGGAGCTACCAGATGAGATGATTCTAGACTTCACTGGATGTCTTTCCAATCCTGGAACATGCCAAACGTGTGCTGACCTCAGGACCTTGGCATTCGCCGTGCCTTCTGCTTAACCCTCATTAACCCCAGATCAGAGGTCAACATCTTCCTGTCACTCAGGCCTCGGCCCAAATGTCAACTTCTGGCCACCTTATCTAGAGTCCTCTGTCCCCACCACCACACTCCATCCCTTTGCTCCGTTTTATTTTCTTCAACTCATCACTTCCTAAAGCTGTCTTATCTGAGGATCTGGTTGTTCAAGAATTGTCTTCCCCGAAACATTAAAGGGGGGGAGGGGTTCACCAGTCCTGTTCACAGCTGGTCCCCAATGTGTACTCCAGAAACCCCTGACGACAGAGGTGAAGGCAGCCAACTGGGTGCAATGCCCCCACCCAGCCTCTTCTCAAGAAGGGCAGCTGCAGGCTAGGGGAAGTGACTTGGCCTCTCTGGGACTGGCTTTCCTCCTGGGGCATGTGGCAGCAGGCTGCAGAGGTCAGTAGGAGCAGCAGCCTGGGGCTGATCAAAGGCCAGGCATGAGCCCTCACTGCAGGAGCTGGCAAGGAATAAATGCGTGGGTAAATACATGCCTTTGCCTTGCGGTGGGGCAAATGCAGCCCCAGCTCTTGCCCAGAGTCTCTGTGTCCAGTGCAGACATAAATGGGAGCCACAGCAGGTGTCAGAGGAAGCGCAGCCTGTGCCAGAGCCGTGGTTCTCATACTTACTGGTCTTTCCCTATAGCTGGCATCCTAAGGTCACAGAGAAGTAAATGTAACTTATGCACCCTATCACCCCTCAGTGCCTCCAGAGTGAGAACAATGCCAGCCCTGCCGCCACCCTGGGAACAGCATTTTGTCTGGAAATTCCACCAGGGGCAGGAGGAAGGGCTGGGGCCCTAGGGTTTCTGTGCCTGCTCAAACAGGAAGTAGCTGAAAGTTTGGGGCCAAGGAAAACAAGCTGAATGCCATCCTGGAAATCAACAGCCCCACGCCCCCCATAGCTAAAGACAGTCCCCTATCCCCAGAAGGGCTCAACCTGCGATGGAGAATGAACCTAGGCAGACAGCGGGCATGGTGCAGAACACAGGCAAAGCCTGAGGGGAAGCCAAGCTTACCCAGTCTTGTCTGGCATACCTCCGGTGATGGGGAGCTCACTACCAAACTGGTCCCCAGGACTTAGAAAGCTTGGAAGTGAAACTGCCTCCCCAGAAGGAAGGAGATTAAACTGGCAGAAGCCTTTGGAGACTTAGTCAGGGAGCCCAGCCCTCCACCCAGGGCTCAGAGGACTTGGAACTTGCGCAGGGCCACCCAGACACCCCTGTTTCCCAGCAGCAGATGAAGCTGCTACAGATGCAGTAGGGAGCCAGGAGGGGAGGTGGGGCTGGGGGCTGGACTTCAGCTTCACCCCCACATCCCTCTGGCCCAAACCCTGGGCATTAGGGGCTGAGCTCTGGCTGACCCAATTAGAAAGCCAAGAGGACAAGGGGAGGACTCGGAGTGGAGGCCTGGGAAGGGCACCTGGGGGGCGGCGGCCTCTGCATCACCCCTCTGACACCCTGGCCCTCCTAACCCGGGAGGCTGCAAGGTAGCTTCAGAGTTTTTCTGGATCTGCTTTCTCTTTCTTGTGTCGTCCTGGTGTCTCCTCCCCCCCCCCCCCCCCCACACACACATGCTATTCCCATGCATGTGCAGACCTGCCCTCCACTCAGGGCCCTCTCCCTCTCCGCTGCAGAGGGTTCTTTCCCAGCACTGCCAGCCCAGACCCACATTGCAGCCTGGAGCCCTCAGGCGGTGCTGGCCAGTGCTGCCCCCTGCTGGCCGTGGAGCTCTAGGACAAAGACCTTGGCCTTGACACCACCCTGGGTGGGCCACGCTGGCTGGGAGCCAGGGTTGTGTCTCCCTGCACCCAGGACCCCAGGATAGATGGCACAGGGTCCCGGCCTGCTGAGTGACTTGGGTGAGGCATCACCCGAGTGAGTTCCCCTTCCAACCGATGCAAAAGGGGTTACCCAGGCTTCATGGTGCTTTGGGCTGGAGGAACATGTGAAATGCAGATGGCCAGGCCCACCGGAGAGTCCAGCTTAGCCAGCCTGGTGAAGAGCCCAGCAGTCTGCATTAGTCAACAATTCAGGTGGCTCACTCTGGCCACCTCTTGCTCTCTCTCTCAGGCCCCCGGGGAGGCTTCTGGGACCCCAGCCCCAAACGATGTCACAGCCTTTTGCAAACTGCAGCCAGTCCCCATTCTAAGCGCCATGTGTGGAAGGCAGGGAATCTAAAGTCCATGGCACAGGCGGGTAAATGGAGGCTCAGAGGAGCAAACAGCCAGTTTGCCCATTAGCCCCCCACACACACACAGAGAGGTGCCCAGCGTCCATCTCCCCACCCTCACCCCAGGCTCCGGCACACAGTCTAGGTTCTGGGCCCAGTGGGTCAGCTCAGGTCGGGCAGCAGCCCTGACTGGCCCCCTTTGTCCTGGTCCCTGTGCCCTTGACCTCGCCAGTTACTGAGTTGATTAAAATATCTCCTTACGGCACTGATAGGCCTGGTGTCCCCTTACAGGGCTTCGAGGGAGGGACACAGTCTCGCTGAAGCAACCCCATCAGCTGGAGCTGGCTCTGGCCACCCTCAGGAGCACACGCTGCGGCCTCGAGGGAGACGGAGACCTCGGCCCAGAGTGTGCAGAAACCGAGGCTCCGAGGGGGGCTTGCCCAAGGTCATGCAGGACTGTGTGGTCATGACCCCATCCAGTGCTTCTCTGCCGGGGAATATAACTTAGCCAGTCCTTGAAGAGGGGGACACTGTGACTCCCCCACTTCCCAGGCATAGAGAGCAGTGGTGGCAGAGACAGGACTCTGTCTTACTCAGCCTGGCGACTCCATAGAGCCACAAAGAGCTCCCCTCACCTGTCCCCAGAAAAGCAAGCTTCCGCCTCTCTCTAAAACGGGACCAGGACCCCAGGGCCCATGGCACAGGACCCCAGTCTACTGAGTGACTCGGGGAAGCCTCCACCCCCACCCCCACCCTGTGAGTCCCCCTAGAGGGGGGAGGCAGCCTGGAGCTTCCAGAGCCTACCCAGGGTGGCCACCATGAGATCCCACCTCACACCAGTGAGAATGGCCCATCTTAAAAAAAAAACAAAAACAGAAACAAGTGCTGGTGAGGAGGATGTGGTGAAAAAGGAGCCCTCTGACCCCCTCATCAGCTCGGGAACTGGCGAGGTCAAAGGCACGGGGACCAGGAATGTAAACTGGCCTAGTCACTATGCAACACTGCAGAGGGCCCTCAAAACCCTAAAATGGACCTGCCTATGACCCCGCAACTCCATTCCCAGGACTCGACCCAGAGGACACAAAACACTAGTTTGAAAAGCAACCCGCACCCCGACGCTCACTGCAGCACTGTTCACGGTAGCCGGGATAGGGACACCCCCGAGATGCCCCCGAACGGACGAACGGCTGGAGATGTGGCATCCGCACACGGTGGATACTGCCCAGCGATCAACACAGATAGACTCAGGCCATCGGGGGCAACACCGGTGCAGCTGGGAAGGACAATTCTAAGAGGCAGAAGGAAAAAGGTGAGTATCAGATGGTTTCACTCACATGTGGAATATGGAGAAACCAAACAAAGGGTGAGGAAAAAGACAAAACCTGCAAGCAGACCACAGGCGTATAGCAGCGGGGGGTTGGGGGGGTGTCAAAACTGGGGCGGGGGGAGCACAGGGGAGGCGGTCTTGGTGAGGGTAGCGCGGCGGGGACTGCACCTGAGGGGAGAACCAAATACTGTCCAAAAGTCAACCATAGTGTTGTTGACTAGGGACTCCCATAGTCACACTCTGGTTCCCCCCACCCCCAAATTTTCTCTTGTCCCCCACTCTATTTGCCACAGAACAGACAGAATGAACATTTTAAAAACATCCCTCAGTCCCAGCCTTCTGGCCTTCAGGCCTTCGCCTGGTTGACATCTCCCCCAATATCCCCCTGGCTGTCTTGGGCCACCTGGCCAACTCTGCCTCACTTTCCCTTCCTTCCTGCATCATTTTCTCCAGGTTCCCTGTACCTGTGCATGGGGGCCCATCACCTCATGCTGACACCTTTGGTGATTCGCCTCACAGCACATCTCCCCTCTGTCTCTGCAGGCACGCAGCTGTCCCAGAGGCTGGGGTCCTGTCTGCCTGCCTCTCCATCACGACCCCGGTGTCCATCTCCCACACACTGCTGCCCATCAGGGACAGTGGAGGTGTCACTGTCCAGGTGAGGACTGTTCAGGTGAGGGGTCACCAGGGCCCCCAGAACTCCAGGCCTCTGGCCTCATGGAGCTCCTGGGTTCACAGTGAAATGGGCCCTCTGCCCCCACCCCAACAAGTCACAGCCCGGGACTTATTAATTTTCCTCCCCGTAGGTTTTGGCGCTTTTCATTCTGTGATTTATAGCCCTTCCAATAAATTTCCCCCATTATCTTTCACATGCAGCACATTGCCTTTCTGTCATTTAATAATACATTTGGCTCGCCGGACCTCTCCCCGGAGAAATCTAAGGCTTGGCTCCAATTCGGGAGCAGGCCCTCGAGGCCACGTGGGACTCCAAGGGCTCCATTCAGGCCCAAACCTCGAGCAGGTAGAAGCCTCAGACTCAGGGCAAACTGGGCTCGGCTCCAACTCAGCCCCTCCCCCCTCTGGCAGGGAAGTCTGGCGGCGAGGATCTAGGATGTGGGCAGAGATGCCCACGGCCCGTGGGCCCTCGTGGCCAGTTTTAGGGCTTTGTACTAGGGACTCCTGTGTTTCCAGAAGTCCCACAGCCACGCTCTTAACTGCCTCTCCAACTCCCTGGGCGAGGTAGGCAACCTGCTTCACAGATGGGGAAACTTCTCGAAAATGCAGGGAGGCTGCATCCCAGCCCAGTGGAAATTTTTGAGGGCATTCCCTGTGCCAGGCAGATGCCCGGTGCTTGACTTGATACTCTCACTGCAACCTCACACAGCGTCTTGAGGCAGTCAAATGGCCCCGCTGTGCCCATTTCACAGATGCAGAAATCAAGCCTCAAAAGCTAGCAACTTCCGATCGTACAGGAGGCACATCCCAGAGGAAGTGCCACTGGAGTGAGGAAGGAGAAGGGCCTTGAGCTCACACCTCCAGGCAGAGCTACGCACTCAATGCCAAAAAGTAGCAGGAATACAAGGAGGGCGTGGGCTTGAGGTCTGACAGCCCGGGGTTACCACTTCTGGGGCTCCTCTGCTGTGTGACCTGGAACAAGCCCCTTGACCTCTCTGTGCCTCAGCTCCTACCCTGTGGAGTAGGAAGGTGTCCTCTCAGGACTGTCACGGGCTCACATGTAGCTGAGAAGCTGTCTTGTAAATGGGTGGCGTGTTAGAACAGCGGGGCAAGCCTTCAAGCAAAGACCTGCAGGACCCCTCGCTGCTCCAGGCAGGGATCGGGCTAGAAGACACAGCTCCCCCTCAGGCCCACGCTGCTTGCCTCACTCTGATAACAGGCCCCTCCGGGCAGAGAGGGACCTCCCCGGTCAGCTGGGGCCTGGTCTCCCTGCCTGCTCAGCCCTCAGTCACTAAGTCTGCTTCCTCCCCCTCCTGCTCCTGAAAGTTCCTACCTCATCTTTATCATTTCTGTGGCAACCACTTCCCGTCCTCTGAGTGTTTTCTGCTCCTCAGTTACTTTGCCATCTCAAGGAGCAAGTTTCTCTCTTCTCTGCACTACAGGGAGGGTAGAAGTGGGTTGAGGCGGGAAGTCTGCCAGGAGAGAGAAGAGGGGAGGGGAGACGTGATGTCTGGGGTACACAGGGGTTGGTGTGGTCATGATTTGTGCATGCGTGCACACACACACACACACACACTCCAAAGACCCCTGGGCTTGGGCTGCCCTCCACAGGAGAGTCCTCTGTACCAAGCCTTCTTCAAATGAGAGCCCCCTGCTGGGGTGGCTACCTGGCCCTGCAGGGGGCGCTCAGGCTGTGCATAGTAGGGGCTTTGCAAACTGGCTAGGGCTGAATCTGCTTCCTGCTGGCTTGTCTTCACCCACGGGTGCCCAGCATTTGGACCACTTTCAGCCCCAGCCTCACTCTCCCTGCATTTGCCCATCTTTCCTCTCCCCGCCCTCCTGAGGGGAGTTTCTCCCTTCCCAGCCCAGGGCCTCCTCCTTTCTCTCTGTAATGATGTGAACTCCCCCTGCCCCCGCCCCAGCACACACACTGCCCGCCCAGCCTCAGCGATGGCACAGGAAGTCCCCCAATGCCCCGTGGTCTCTCCACTGGGTCTCTCTCCTGGGCCAGGGCAGCAGAGCAACGGCCTCCCTCAGCCCCGTCTCCAATAAGGTCTGCAGGAAGCAGCACTGGACCTCTGGCCAGGGAGACTGGGCTCCAGACCGGTTCCCCCACCAGCCACCGAGGCCTTCACAAGCCTGCACTAGAACTTGATGTTCCCGGTGGCCAAGTAAGGTTGGAAGTCATTTCTGCTCAGGCCGCTGGAGACTGAAATGAGTTTGTGGGTCTGAAAGAGCTGGGAAAATTCTAAAGTGCCGTGCCAGTCCAGGATTATTTTTAGGCATCAAATTAGTGTCATCCAATGAAAAGCTGAAGGGCCTTGGCCTCACACGTCTCACAGCTCTCTCCACCTGCTGACCTCCAAGGCATTTACTTCTGGTGTCCAGCCAGCTCCGGCCAGTGCTCCACACCCTGCACCAGCATGCGCGCGTGCACACAAACACACACACAGTGCCCGATGTTGGCTGTGCTGGCCAAGGGGGCTGGGGGTGCCTCTGAGGGCCGAGTCAGCAGGGAGCAGCCAAGCCCACATGGTGGGGGTAGGAGTGGAAAAGCAGCTTCTTTGCAACCTGGCCAGGCCTAGGGCTGGGGCAGGAGGCAGAAAGGGGTCCCCAAGCCAGCACTGTCCACCACCATCTCCTAATGCCCACTACTTCCTCTCAATGCCAGCGCTGAGGCTGGACAATACCTCTGGGCACTCTCCCCAGAGAAAGTTTCTCCCTTCCCAGCCCAGGGCCTCCTCCTTTCTCTCTGTACTAGTGATGAACTCCCCCCGCCCCCGCCCCAGCACACACACTGCCCGCCCAGCCTCAGACCTATACGTCACCCCTTCCAACCTGCTCACAGAAGCTGCACCTGCCCAGGCTTGCGCTAGAATGGGGATGTTTGAAGTCTTCCTGGCTGCAGGAGGGGCTCCTGTGTACACCTGAGGGCACTCTCACCACCTCCAGAGACCTACAGAATCGGAGGGCTTTAAGCAGGCTCAGGGGAAAGGAAGAAAGCTGTGAAATGTCTGGATGGAGTGAGTGAGTAAAGACAGGGCAGCCGCAGCCAGCCTCCTGTGCCTCCACCCATCCCTGCTCCGCTCCTGGTTCAAGAGCCCACAGTTCCCACAGCTGGCACCAGGAAGCCAAGCCAGGCAGATCCTACACTGGCGCATGTGCGGACCCTTCTCAGGACCTAATACTTGGAAACTTGTGAAAGCACCAGTGTGGTCCTGGGAGGGACACTGTGTGGGCCTGAGAGGGCTCCCTGTCCTCAGAGGGTTGATGTGGGACACATGAACCCCCATGGGGACCCACTGACAAGAGCCCAAAGCAGAGGAAGCACCAGGGAGGGAGCAACTGATTCTGATTAACAGGATAGGAGGAAATCCAGGAAGGCTTCCCAGAGGTGACCGCATAGGCCCTCTGGCTCAGGGCTTTAATTCCAACAGACAAATGGGGTCCTCTGGGAAGAGGAAACCCACAGATGTTTAGCCACAGCCTCGAAACCACAGAGAGATTTGACTTCTCTGTTCTACATCACACGTCATGTGGTTAGAGAATGGAAGGGTTTGGGCTTGATCATGCTGGTCCTGTGTCTAATTAGCTGGGCCGCTTAGACAGGAAGGTCCTAAGTCTCCCCAAGATGGCCCAGAAAGAGGCACTTTCCAGGCTGCTGCCTGAGGCCAGCCCCTGGGGCAATGTCTGTCTCAGTCAGCGCTGACACTGCACAGTGGCCTGAGGGTGCCAGGGAGGGACAGAGCCTGCCAGTTCTCGAAAGCCCTAAAGAAAAGCATCTCTTGGAGTTCTCTGAGCGCCCATTCCGGGATTTCACACCACCTGTGGCTGGCCAGGAAGTTCTTCCTCCTATCTAACCTACATCTCTCTGGCTCAAATGTCCACCCACCTGGCTTGGAGACTCGAGAATAACAAAGCACAGAGGCTGAAAGGCCTCACCAGCGCTCTGTCTGCACCAAAGCGGGAGGGGGTGGGTCAGCGGGCACAGACACAACCCCAGGCTCTGACAAAGAGGACAAGGCCCCCTTTGTGTGCGTGATTAATTTATAGGGAGCGCCGAGCCAGCGAGCGGGAATGTCCTCTCTCTGGGCCTCGAAGGCTTCCCTGACCCAATTTAGAAGCTGCGTGTATTGTGTTGTTCGTGTCAAACCTTCCCGATGAGGCCTCTGTTCCCAGCGTGCTCATGAATTTTCCAGGGGTTTTATAGTGTACAATCTGAGAACGATTTATTAGGAAGATTAAACCCCCCAAATATGCTTCCGCCTGCTCTACAAAACATGGCGAATTTATTCTCGGGCATCACTGTCATTCAGCCGAGTGCAAGCTGGACCTCGGGAGGATGGAAGCCGAGGGGGGAGCAGGCGCCCCGTGAGTGTCTGGAATGAGTGTGGCAAGGGCCAGATAGAATTCCAGGACTCCACGGTTCAGCCCCAAGGGGAGCAGGGCCTGTGCTTGAAGACCCTGTCTGGTTCCACCCGGCCCAGGTCACCCCTGCTCAGAGGGGCCCTCGGCTCACTCACTGCCCTGGTTCTTTGGGGCATGGGGAAAATGCACCCAGAGCCCAGGCTGGGGGCCTTGGGTGATGACACAGAACCAGATGTCAGTGCTGGTCTAGAATCTCAGACTTGACTCTCTCCTCCCGGCCAGCGGCTCACCAGGACCGGTCTGCTTTATTACTGGTGATAGAAACAGTCGCACAGGCCTGACTCGGTGCAGGCACTGTGCTGAACTTTAAATGCTTCATCTTAGGTCGGGCTCACACTACCCTGGCGGGCGGATGGGACTGTTATCACCTCCATCACAGATGAGGCAAGGAACCTTGGAGAGTGTAATGCACATGCCTAAGGCCATGCAGCTAATAACCCACAGAGCCAGGATTCAAACCTGAGGTTCCAACCACATCTGCCCACCCCTTTCCATCCCTATGAGGCCCCTCAGCCTAGGCTCAGTTTGGGCCTCCATGTCTCCTTCTTGCTGGCCACATAGTCTGCAGCCCCCTCTCCTCTGGTTGGCGTGCCCCCATGTAGCAGCCAAAGGAACTGTTCTGGAGCCCAAACCTGACCACTGCCACTCCACTGACAGCAGTGGGTTCAAATCCTCCGCCCGTGCCTGGGACTCCAGGCTCTGCCTCCTTCTCCTTTCTGCTCTGCCTCCTTCTCCTTTCCAGATCACTATATGCACCCCAGCCTTCCAGCCTCTGTGCCTTTGCTCATGCTGGTCCCACTGCCTCTTATGCTTTTCCCCATGCCTTTCATTTCAAAATTCTCAAGGCCCATTTCCATGCCACTTTGTCCATGAAGTTGTCCCAGGACTTTCAGTCAGGTCCCTGCAATAGAAGTGCCTTCTTCCTCCGAGTACCCCCCAGCACAGAGCCTCACTCCCTGGCACTGTTGTTTGTGTTCAGGCCTTGCTCCCCCCACTGCACCCACACTGAACCCGGACACCCCTGCAGGGCAGGGTCTGCTCTCCCAGGAGCTGCCTCCCCCAGGGCCCAGCATAGAGCTGATCCACAGCTCAGCCGTGCACTGGCCAGAGGGACACCTTGGCTCTGTGGGTGAGCAGCTGCGTGCCAGCCTGTGAGGGCCCATTTGCCTCTTTTGGTTCTATGGACCCCCAGGAAGGCCTGAGGATGCCTCCCCAGAAAACCGTTTTTAAATGCATAAAACAAAACACCAAGAATGACCAAAGAAACGGTTTGCATTGAAATACAGTTACTATAACATTATTTAAAATTCCCTAGCAATAGATGTGCTTCCTTAGTAGTTCCTTAAATAACAAGATAGAGATCTAACAACCACCGTAATTTTGAAGTATGACGAACAAAAACATTATTTCAAGACACCCACAAAACCGTGCTATGAAAGAGTTTCTGTGATTTCCATATTTTCGACAAAATCACAGACTAGCTAATGCCACTGTGGTTTATCACCTACATTTGTAATTAAAAGAATTACAATTAGTACTTGTAATTAGAGGTTAGTGACAATAAAGATGGGATTTTTTTTTTTCTAGCCCAGGGATTTCCTGGACACTCTGGATTTACCCAGGGACTCCTTGGGTCCCAGAGCCCTGGATAAGAACTAGGCTTAGAGGCTGGAACTTAAGAGAGAAGAGAGGGGTTGGTTCTGGAACCAGACTCAGGCTGTGTGCCGCCTGTCACGTTCCTGCCCTCTCTGAGCCTCCATGTCCACCCACCTGCCTGGGTCAGATCGCCAAGGCCCCAAGCCTGAGCCCCAGCCTGGCTGTTCCCGCTTATCCCAAAGACACTCAGCAGGGAAGCCTGGCAGTGGGACCCCAGTCAATGACTGACCATGCCTCAGACAACACGCAGGAGACCCTGGCCTCTTCCCAGGGAACTTGTTTTATGTCCCAAAAGTGCAGGGCTGACAGGTGATAAATCGCCCAGGGAGGCCGGAGTGGGCTCAGACTGCCTGCCCGGCGCCCGCCCAGCCACCCACTACACCCACCGCCGCCTGCTCAGGAGGGATGAAAGCACCATTAATTACCCGGGAAGACAGGGCGCCATGAGGACACGCCCAAAGGCGGCTCGGGGATCATCTCTGGCCATGTTTTCTGAGTGTGGCCAAGGCTGGGGGCTAGCTGTCAACCCTCACTTCTCTCTGGCCCCCCAGGCTGCACTCCCTGCTCCCCAGGGCCGCTTGTCGATCTGGGTCCTGGCCCCAAAGACTCCCGACTTAGCCATTGCCCTGGAAAGATTGCTTTTTGCAGAACTGGATCCCAAATAGTGCTTCCTAAGTGGGGGGATAGAGGTGGAACTGGTGGGTAAGAGGAATGAGTCCTCCCGTCACCTTTGTTACCTTCACCAGCACAAATCCTAGTCCACATGGGGAGTGTCTCCGGCCTCACCCAGACGCCGTAGCTGACTCTCATCACCCTCCGCCCAGGTGGATAGCTCTCCTGTACAGCACCCGATACCAGCTATCTTGAACAGCTGTGTGCCAACCACTGTCCAGCTCAGGCAAACCTGCTGCCCTCGGAGTAAGGTACTACGACTATCCCATTTTACAGACAAGGGAACTGAGACTCAGAGAGAGTAAGTGACTGGCCCAAGCAGGCACAGTAGTCACTGACGAGTCAGGGGTTGAGCCCAGTCTGTCTGACTCCTGAGCTCCCATGAGCAATTTTTCGGCCCCAGAGTGGTCCTCTCTGCACACACAGGTGGCCAGAACACCCCTCCTTCCTTTCCGACCCCTGCCCAGGGCCTTGCTCAGAACCCACTTGCCACTGTCTCCAAACCCCACTGGCCCCGGTCCCACCTCCCTCAGGAAGCCTTCCCTGACTGCCCACTCTCTGCAGTCAGAAGACTTTCAGAGCCTCCCAACTTTTAGCAGAAACATCAAGGCCTTTTAGCAAGGCCTGTAGGTAGGGGTGAATGAGGCTTTTCCTTGTGACCCCCACCACCATGTCCCCAGACACCCCACAGGGGCATTTTCAAGAGGAAAGGACAGGAAAATCTTGCTGCCAGGTGAATCAGTGAGTCCATGGCTGCAGGCCATGCTGACCTGTCCACACTGGGCAGGTGGCACTGCCCAGGATCACTGGGATGGAGGCCCCTGACAGTCACCCAGGATGGTGAAGGGCAGCAAGGAGTCAGGTCTGAAGCCACTCCCTGAATGGAGAGGAGCCCTGGCAGATGCACCAGGTCCACATGAAGAGTCAGACCCAAGTTCAAGGGCAAGGCAAACCATAACCTCTCCTCCCAGCTCATGCCTCTCCGCAGCCACCACCTTCCCAATAAATGTGCTTCCTCCAGACAGCTGGATGAGGGTACCTGAGCTCATGAAGTCCACAAAGGAGGGTCTTGGGCATCTGAAGAGGGTGGCTAGGTCCACACCCCACCTGAGGCTATAGAAAACACAATGCAACAGAGAGGACTCACAAAGTCCATGTCCTGACAATGAAAACTTTCCAAAATAGCTTACAGAGTGGAAAAAGCAAGTTGCAGAATGATAAATGATCTTTTAAAATTGTTAAATAGAAACATAGATTTTCTATAGGTATACATGTGTGTATAAGAGCACAAAAGGATACCAAGAAATGCTCCAAATGCCTTCTTGGGGTCCCCCCACCCCTGACCCCACCTGGGTCCTGCCCCACAGAGCCCACCCAAACTCTCCCCCTGACCCAGGTCAGCCCAGATCTTGATGCCAGAGAAGATCATGAACCCACCCTTCACCCTCAGAAGGCAGGAGTGTAAACCATCACAAACTTTGTGAGTAGCGCCTCAGCAAGTTGCATCAAAAATTAAAATCCATAAAATGTCCTTTTTAAATTCATATATTCTCCATCTCCATCCTAGCCCTACTAAATGGAAACTCTCACAAGCATGTAAGAACAGATGTACAAGGAGGTTCTCATCCTTGTTTGCAGCAATACCTGTTTGCAGCAGAAAGAAAACAGCCCCAGCATCCATGGCCATCGTTGGGGACTGAATAAGCTACTGTCCCCCCACCCCAGAAGGGGGCCTGGGTGACCACCCTGACTGACCTCTGCACGGCCTCTGAGTGCTGGGGCCACAGAAGCATGGAAATAGGTTCTCGCACATTCTTCCAAAAAAGAAAGAGTGGTTGTGCTGGTGCGTGTGTTTAGTGGGAGGCAAAAAGGAAGAGGTTTAGATTTCACTTTACACCCTTTTGGAATATTTGTTTTTTTTTGTAAATCTTGGACTATGCCATTTTTACAGAGAATGCAGATCATAGCATGAGACGCTGGCCGTGGGGGAGGCCGGGCTGGTGGGGAGCACAGGGAGGACCCGGGAATGCTTTCAACCTGTCGCTCATTTGGCTCAAACCCTTAACTGCACTAAAAAAAAAAAAAAAAGTGCAGATTAAAAGCCTTCAGATTAAAAACATACAGACCTTTGTCTTCAGGGGAGGCTAGGTTTTAGGGTTCCCCAGGTGTCTCCAGGTACCTTCTCCAGGTATCTCCATCATTCTTGGGCAAGTCCATTTGGGGAGCTCGGAACCCACATCGTGGGATTTCCACTGCACTTTCATTTCGCTGGTTCAGACAACACGCTCCCTCACAGCCCATTCCAGGGGCCCTCCTCACGCCCGAAATGCAGGCTCTCTGAGGACAGTCTGTCCTAAATAGCTCTTTGTGCCTCCAGGGTTGGCTGGTGCCTGGCACAGAGGGAGAGCTCATTAAGCAGGTGTCGAGGCCACGGATGCCCTAGAACACACACTTCTAGAAGCCCCAAGCGCTGTCTGAACACCTCACTGGGGCCACTCATTTTGCCTTAAATTATGATTCTGCCTGCCCTTCGCGGCAGAGGGGCTCCCTAGCCCGCGCCCCGATGCATGCCCCAGCCCTGTAGCTCACACAGCTCAGGAATCATGAAAGCAAAGCCAGTGTGAGCCAGGAAGGGGAGAAAATGAGCAAGGCAGGCAGGCTGGGCTGAATGGCACACTCCCCGTGGGGCTGTAGGAAAGCAGACAGGGACAGTCAGATGATCCGATTTTCCTGGGCAGCTACCAGACTTTAATGTAGAAATCTCCTGATTGTTCAATGTAGGAGACTAATTCATTTTATAACAACCCCCAGGATGCAGGTCATATGTGGCGCTAGACAGGTCTGGCCCAACCCCCGGGGGCCACTGGGAGCAATAGCTCAGAATTCAGGGCGCCACAATTAAAGAAGAAAAACACCCCCAAAATGCAAAAAGTTTCTTGATCCTGCCATCCCAACAGCCCAAAGTGCCCCAGAGCCCACACTTAATACCTACTCACCCCAGGCCCCACAGTTCAGCACTCCAGGGGATTCAGAGACCAGCTGTTTGGGGAATGGGCCAGTGGGCTCTGCAGCCCCCAGCTGAGTGGCCCAGGACAAAGGACCTCACTGCAAAATGGGGGAAACGACAGTAACAGTCCCTGCCTCCCAGTGGGATTGCAGGTGTTGGGTGGTCGTGAAGAAGCCCCAGCTGGAAGGGCCTTGGTTCCTGGCAACCAGGAGCAGCTACTGTCAGAGGAGATAAGGCTGCAGACACATCACAGAGCTGGCAGCAAAGCAGGGACCCCCATCTTCCTCTGCCCTTTACCCATGCCCTTCACAGGGCAGGGAGTGATTAGCCTCAGGGCTAGCAGGAAGGCCTGTTACAGAGGCCGCTCTCCTCTGAAGCTCAAGGCCCCACAGAGCAGAAAAGAACACTTGGACACTGAGTATACACCTGCCTCTGTGCTAAGTGCTCCCGAGATGTTCCTGCCATTTCACTTTCTCAACCATCCCAGAAGGTCATTACTATTACCTCCCCGTTTTACAGATACGCATCCGGGGCTCAGAGAAGTGACCTGACCTTGCAAGCTCACCAAGTGACTTGCTGCCAAGTCTATTCCAGGGTCCTCAGCAGCCACCCCAGCCTGCTCCCCAGGTGCCTGCCTCCCTCCTTTTCACAAACCTCTGGTGATTCCCAGAGCATGCCAGGCACTGACCCAGTCCCACGGCCACCAGGAGCAAGACGGCCCCTGCCCTGGGCAGGTGGGGCAGCCAGTGGGCCAGTTGCGCCAGGACGGAACCCAAGGCAGGGAGAAAATCCATAGATGGGAGATCATGCACCAGAGCAGGAGGTGAGTGAGGGGTCCCAGCCTCCAAGAAGAAGCCTCCTGTCCTGTTCCCCCCGTCTCAGCACCACCACTCTAGATGTCATATTTGGGGGCACAGAAAGGTGTCACTCAGGTCTATGGTGGCATTTCAGACCGAAATGTGTTCCCCTAAAATTCACATGTGATGTCCCAAGCCCCGTCCCTCAGGATGTAACTGTATTTGGAAATAAGGTCTTTGAAGAGATGATTAAGGAAGAGGAGGCCCTTAGGATGGGGTTAGTCCAATCAACTGTGTCCTTATAAGAAGAGGAAATGGGACACATAGGACACCAGCACCCCGACTACCGGAAGCACAGCCAAGCACGGCACTGTCTGCAACCCTCCGAGGAAGCCAACCCTGCCGACACCTCGATCTTGGACTTTTAGTTTGCAGAACTGCGAGATAATACATTTCCCAGCCTGTGGTTTGTTGCTATGGCAACCCTAGTACAGCAATATGGGTAGGGACAGCTGTGCTGGGTCAGGGCAAGGAACGGGGTGTGGAGATCCAGAGCTGACCAGGGCACGTCAAGCCCACCTCCTCTGCAATGCAATGCATGGCTGAGAGGAGCTGACCACTCAACGGGGGACACCGGATCAGATGAGGAAGAAGGGGGGAGGGCAGGAGCAGCAGGCCACCTGTCCAGGCCTCCCCATGTGCACACCCCAGGCACCCACACACCCATCCTCAGGGATGCATGCACACTTAAGGAGTGCACGCTTCCTAAAGCTACGAGCATGAACTAGCACCTGAGCCTCAAGAAGCCCCGGCCTCCGGGGATGGACCCTCAGGTCAGCTCCTGGTTTCCTGCAACTATCTTGATTTTAAACTGAAAGTCTCACCTCTGAAAACCTCCTTGGCTCTGTTTGTCTCCTCGGATGCCTTCATTTACTCCTTCGTGCACCTCATCTGACAATATTTACTGAGAAAGGCAGCACTCCCACTGCCCACCTGTGACTATGCAGGTGCCTCTTTTCACCCACTCTCTCCCTCAGCAGGGCAGCAGCCTTCCTGCCTGCCCGTGACCTGTCGAGGCCGCCCGCCTGCACCATGCAGGCCTCTCTTAGCAAACCTGTCCCTTCTGGGGCAGCTCCTCCTGCCTGCTTGTGTCTATGCAAGTGTCTCTAACTGTTTTATCTCTTCCCTAATAAAACTGTCCTTTAAATATAAAAAAAAAAAAAAATTACTGAGAACCTGTTACCTGTTACGAGCCAGAGACTGCATCGGGGGCTGAGAGCAAAAAGCCAGACAGGGAGCCTGCCCTCGAGGGCTTTCAGTCCAGGAAACACACGGAAGCAAGCGTTAAAAGCTACAAATAGCCACAGGCACACACGTACGCATACAGACATGTAAGTGAAAACCATGATGCGTGCCATCAAGGACAAGCAAGTGTCCAGGCAGAGGCCACCTGGGGGAAGGGCCACCCTCTTTTGGACACATGGTCAGGGGAGGCCACTCTCGGGGGATGCGTAAGGTGAGACTGAAGCAGGACATTCCCAGGGGGAGAGGAGTCCAGGCCGAGGCACAAGCTAAGCAAGGTCCAGAGATGTTACAGGAATTGATGGGGAACCCAGTATGGCTGAAGTGCAGTGAGGACACGGAGGGGCCTGGGCCCAGCAATCTCGAGACCAAGCCCAGGGTGACAGCAGAGCTGTGGGAGCGTGAGCAACCTGAACTGATGTTAAGTTATTGGCTCCTGAGTGAGATCAGGTGCTGGCGGAGCAAGCAAGGCGTGAGTTCGGTTAGAAGCGCCGGCAAACAGGCAGGAGGGAGGCCAGCAGCTTGGATCTGCATGAAGCCGGGGCGTCAGGCCAGATTCATGGTACTCCCCCAACACTCCTTCCTCTTTTGCTCAGCAGCCACAGTCCACACCCCAAGAAAGCCCCGGGGAGTCAAAGTAAGTCAAAGCCCAGGGCCTTGGAGTGGCCCTCACCCCCAGCCCTGCCCCCCACGCCCATATTCCCCGTCCCTCTCCCAGCCAAACCTGGCCGTGAAGTCATCTAGCAAGGGGCCGAGTGACTGCAGGCTCCTCCCTCCGGGGTGGGGGTGGGGGCATTTTTTAAGCTATTAACAATTGACATCTGTTAATTATTACTTTGTCCACTTCTGTTTTGCTTTTACCCACACCATTGCTCAATGCACCAGCAGCCCTAGTCCTGCGGAGTGTAAATATTACCTCCCGACAGAGCTGGGGAAGCAGACTCCTCCCGCAGGCAGTGGGCCTTCCAGAAACTGAACTGTGAAAATCAGAGCCCGGCTCTGTGCCAAAAACTAAGGTCCCCATCCAGCCCCCTCCAGTCTCCCACTTTGACCTTGGAGATTTGGGCCTCCCTGCAGGTCCAGAACCTTCTCTTATAGACCTATGGCTTCCTGGCAGAGCCCCAATCTATCAAGCTGCTAATATTATTAATTTTATGGAAGGAACAGTTCCCAGGAGCTGAGAGAGGGGTAAGAAGCAAAGTTTGCTTTTCTGACTGGAGGAGATCTGACCAAGACGGGACCTGCCTTCCCTCTGGCTTGGAAAATCTGACCAGACAAGGGTAAGACCTCCAGTGAGGCTGAGGGAACGGCCTTCCAGGAGGAGAACCTTCAGGATGAAGGTGTGGCAACCAAACAGGGGGTGCCCTGGTGCATACAGCGGGCTGAGGTCCAGGGTGCAGAGAAAGAAGTTGTCAGCAAGGAGGCTTCTACCAGGGTTTGGACGACCCTGAAAATCAATTTGAGAAATCTAGACTGTACCCCAGGGAGAAACAGGGAGCCCCTCAAGACCGTGGAGCAGAGGAGTGACCCATCCATCCAAGGTTTAGAAAGCTCCCCTGGGGGCAGGTGAGGGGGGCTGTCAGGAGGCAGGAACGTGGTGGAGGCTGTGGCTGGGTCATCCCTTGATGGGCAGTGGGGCCGAGGTGAAAGCAGAAGCCGGTGCCTGAGAGGAACCCCCAGTCCTGCATGAAGAAGGAAGGACGGGAAGGAGGGAAACCGCCCGTCTGGGATTCCCTGGCCCGGGGCAGACCAGTGTAGGTTGCACATGAAAGAGGGAAGCTGGGGTGCAGGGAAGGGTGATTAGAAGTGCAACAGAAAGGACCTGCACATTGGGCTGCTTATTGGGTCCTCATAGCACCCAGTAAAAATCTCCATCAGGAAAGCAGATTGGGAGCAGTTCCCGCGAAGGGGTGGTTGACACCTTGGACACGGATGGGGCCCCCAGGTGAGAGCCGGTAGGTAAGAAGAGGAGGACACCAGGATCGGAACCTCAGCGTCTGAGGGCTGAGGAGGGGCCAGTGTCCGGGAAGGCCAGCGTCAAGCTGCTGGAGGGCCGGTGCCCACTCTGGAGAGGCTGCTGCGGCCACAAGCAGTGATACTATCATCCGCACAGGCCCTGTGGATTGAGTTCTTTCTACATGCCAGGGCGATGACAGCCATCATGTACTTCACCGACACCTCCAAACCCCGGGATTAGTGGTGTTGCCCCATTTCACGGAGGGAAAATCAGCCAAGAGCCCTTCAGCCACACAGCTGGTCAAGCCCAGGCCTGCCCCGCTCAGCCGCTGGACAGCAGAGCCCACACACTAGGCTGCTGACCACTCAGTGAGGCATTTGCCCAGGGAAGGGGCCCCCGGGGGCCAGAAGGTGCCCAGGTGGAGGCAGCTAACCCTCCTTCCAGCTGGGAAGAGCCGGAGGGCGGCTCCGGCAACTTCCTCCAGCAGCTGGCCCAGGCCTCCGGGGCAGGAGCCGCCCCTCTGAGAGGAAGGATCCAGAAGGCTACAGCAGGGGGCCAGAGCCGGGAAGGACCTTTCGTTCTTGTTGTGCCTTCAGGATCCAAACTGGGGAAACAATGACCGCTAGAAGCCATGTGATGACTAAAATTCTCGCCTGCTGCTAAGTTTAGCACTCAGGGTGGGGCAGGCACAGTGACGTGGGATGGACTAATGACTTCTGCACCAGACCCAGGTGGTCTCCGCTCCCCAGTTTAACTCCTCTGTTTCCACATTTCCAGACAATAACGTCCAGCCCAAGGGGGTCGTAGAGATGAGTGAGATCCCCTTTCAGTAAGCAAGAGCGAGCAATGTTTAACCCAAAGGAATCACTCACTAACGGCGGGATTTCAGGCGCCGGCTGTGGTTTACGGGACCTCCTGAAAGGGCACCAGTCCCCCTCGGTGGGCCTGGCCTCTGGGAGGCCTCCACCCGTCCACCCATGCCGCTCTGGGTGGGGGCCCCGCAGCTCATGGCTGTCACAGCGAAGGACAGGAGGTTCCCTAGAGGCTCAGAGTGCCAGGAGCCACCCCCTAAACAATCACCCCTCAGCACATCCCAGCTCGTAATACTTTATCCAGAGGATCTGTCGGGTGCGCGTTCTCTGTCCAGAGAGGGCCTCCACGTACATGTATTCGGCTCTTTACAGTTTGGGGGAATCTTTCAACATCAGTTCTGTTCAGCCCCACTGTGTTCCATCCTTACAAGCAGTCCTATAACACCAGTGCTCACACCGACTAGGAATGGCCAACGGGCCGCCCTCCACCCTGCCACCGAGCCTGGCGCGCGTCTGCCTAGTCACATGTGGCACTCCGCGCTTTTGCACGGAGCAAGATGTGGTTTCAGACCATTTTCAGTACCCAGGGTCTGCCCGGCTTTACGGACACACGATGTGAGGCCGCCTGGGAATCATGCCTGCAACGTCAAGTCGAGGGGAAAAAGTGTCCACCCACTCCAGGGAATTGAACAGCCATGCATGGCACGCGTATCACCCTCACGGGCTTTTTGTTGGTTACCATGTTTGTGCTCCCTTCTTCTGGGGCCAGCACCCCCATTTTCCATGAGACCCCCCTGCTTGCCCCACTCCTAGTTCAGTGGAGAAACAGAGCTTAACGGGGTACAGAGAGTGAGGAGACAGACAGACATGACATCCTCACTGGCTGAGCCTCTCGTAAGCACTGAGCTGGGCACCAAGTGGGGATCCAAGAGGACAAAGAGTTCCCAGCCTGCAGGAGCTTCCAATCAAGCCAGCGGTGAGACAGTCAACTAACAAAGCATAGAGCCTAGTCGGGCTCAGAGCTGCGATGGAGCCAGAGACACATCCCTGCACCCGCCCCCACCGGGGAGCTAATGGACCCCCCAATACCCTCCATCATTAGAGCTCACCAAGGTCTGGACCAGGGAGACTGAGTGTGAGGTGGGAGCTTAGAGCTTGGACAGGTCACCCTGGGCCTCGCCTTCCTTATCTATAAAATGGGGATGAAAACGCCAGGTAAGGCTCAGGTCGAGGACTGTGGAAGGGAACTGGCCACCGGGGAGGTGGTCCTATGACACACGTCAGGCCGTCACAGGGGCTGGACCCAAACCTGTCTCGTGGGTCTGGAGGTTCCTTTCCCTTGGGCGAGGGAGGGTGGGTGGTGGACACGCCAAGACCCCACGGCCCCACGCTGCCCCTTTCTCGCAAAGTCCCAGCTGAAAGACCTGAGGAATGTTCCAGTCCGTTTTTCCTCCATGTCCACAGCATTTGGTCAATTGAAATGGACCTTCTCTGGGATTTTGCCCAGGGGGGCATTTCTGGGAGGACCCTCCTACACGGTCTTTTTGTCACACTGAGCAGCTGAACCTCCTGTCTCACCTGCTTCCCCATGCTGAGTCCTCTTTCTGTAAGGATCACCCACTAAGCCAGGCACCCTGCGCCCCTGCCTTCCAGGTGACAGGGATGCCCCAGGGAGCAGTGGAGGCCAAAGCCAGCACCTCCTTTAGCCCAGAGGAGAGGTCAGGCCTCCTGCAGAAGCTACTCTCCAAGGAGCTTCCGCTCCTCCTTGGCTGCCCGGAAGGCCCCAAGGCCCTGGCCTGCCTGGCCTGGGCGAGCAGCCACCCAGCCCATCAGACCTGATACTGCCCTCAGCATCTCATTTTCCTATGCAAACCTGCCCCAATTCCACAGCCAGCGCTTCTGCTCTGGATGGTGCAAGCACCTTTCATGCAGGAGGGAAAACAGTCAAAGGTGAACAACATGCCGTCTACAGCCCACACCCCGCCAGCTCTGTCAGGGGCAGCCTCCCACCGCCAACACCTTTGAAAGCGCCTTCCTGGGCATCCCTACGTCGGCACCAGCACCCTCCCCTAAAACCACACTCAGCAGCACTGAATCCCCAAAATCAATTACTCCAAGAAGGAACTCAGGCAGACAGGCACTGGGATAAAGACAGCAGATAATTCCCACCGTCAGGTACCCACTCCCCCGAGACTGTCAGATAATAAAAAAGGGATGGAAGGGAGCATGGCCCCCAGAAAGGAAGGGGAAGGCTGCGCAGATAAACAGAAGGCCCTTCTCCTGCCTGCCCCTCTGCCTTCCTCGGCGGGGCTCCAGCAGGAACACCCCACAGTGGGGTCCAGGGGGCCAGGGGACTTGGGCGGGAGACGGGCAGGGCTGAGTTCTGGAGTCACCAGCCTGGGGACAGTGTTGGGTCCTCAGAGGACATTCAGTGCCTGTGTCCTTCCTTGGGCAGGGACACTGACAGGGCCCCAGGCTCCTGTTTCACTCAGGCTCGGGGATACGGGAGCTGGCAGTTCGTCTCTCTATTCTGCATGTCCGTCGCCTCCCCTCAGCAAGGCCAAAGCTCTCCGAGAGCACGTCCTTGGCTGTCACGCCTGGCTCTCCTCCCCACCTGGCCCTGGGCGCCTGTGGCTGATGCAGGAGGCCACACAGGGGCCAGTCCTTGGTTTCCCTGGTTGTTACACGGGGAGAGCATCAGATTGTTGGGTGGAGGTTCTCAACGCCACCGCCCCAAGAATGTCACAAAGCCAAGAGGTTTTGAGGTCCGGAGAGCTCTGAGATTGACGTAGTTGAGCGGTTTCTTTACCGTGGCACTCCAGAGCCTTGACAATTGCTGAGTGGGGTGGAGTTGCAGGAATGGACGTAAAGAATGTAGCTTTCCCAGAACTCCTTTTCCATGAAGCACCTCCCCAGCCTGCCAACCACAGCCCTCACGTGGTCCCCGCTGGTTGAAGACGCAAGGCCTAGTGGAGACATGACAAGGCACTTAAAGGGGACCCGCTGGGGAGTTATAGGAAAAGGAAAAGGCCTCAGAGGGCTTGGAGCTCGAGATAAGTTATGGAGGACAAGGGAGGGGCAAAGACAGGGCAGGGGCCTTTCTGCTCGAGGGGGCAGCCCAAGCTGGAACCAGGAGGTGGGAGGGCCTGAGGGTGCAGGGTTCTGATTGACACCTGGAAAAGAGAAGGTAAGACTGGAAAGGCAAGATGCAGTCTTGAGGTTAAGAACATGGTGGCACAGGTGGTTGAGCGCTGCGCTGTGAAGCTGTCCGCAGCCTCTGCAGCACTGGTTCGATCCCAGCCAGCCAGTGAGGGTCCCATATGGCACAGTGGACCTCTCCTGTTGCACCCGCTGCTCCCCTCAGCAGTGTACTTCGTCAGTCTGCCTGTTCTGTTCCCCGCTCTGTCTCTGGTGAATCCTCTCACCCTCCCGCACATCTGGCCTGTACCCCGGTTCATGTGTAAATGAACAAATAAATCTTAAAAAAAAAAAAAAAAAGAACATGGGGAGGGATTTTTCAAAGTCCTTGAGAAAAAGTGCTGGTTGCTCATATGGGTACCCGCCACGTGCGGGCCTGAGTGCACACCTTCTTACAAGACTCCCGTGAATACTTCTGTGGTGGGAGCCTGTGCTTTGGAGCCATGGTCAAGTTAAGAGGGGCCTCCTGGGGTCAGCTCCAGCTCACTTCCTCCGGAAGCCCTCCCTGACCACACGCCAAGCTGTGGCCTCTCCAAAGGGCAGGGACACTTTGTCTCTAAGGGTGAACCCAGGACAGGGAAGGAGGAGACTTGCCCCAGTCCTGCCTCAGTTTCCCCATTTGCTCAGAATCCCTGGAGAGCCCTTTTATATCATGCATGTTTGGGGAGAGGGACAGGAGGGGTGTAGATGTAGGGGTTGGAAATCCTATGGAGAAGCAGGGCTGGGACTAACAGGTCTGGGTTAGAACTCACGAGCTAACCACTGCCCCTCGCTGCCCCACCGCCCCAGGCAGGAGGACAGCACAAGAGCACCAGCACCGCCCTCCCTTCCCTGCCACACCAAGCCTTCGCAGGGCCTTGCTTTCTGTTCGCTCTCCCACGGGCCATTGCGCTCCCAATATGTACAGAGGTCACTAGATCTAAATATTTAAACAGCATCTTTTCAACCATCCTTCCGGAAAAGGGCGAGAAGGTGCCAAAACGGCAAGTTGGCATCCAAAGGAACACTTGGCCAAACCCATCAACATCCTCAGCAAGATTTATGTTTCGCAAGCACGTGGCTGCTGCCTGATGGATGGGTCCTGCGAGCTATTCTAAGAGGGAGCAGACCTCTCCAGGCAGGGAAGCATCATCACCATCAAGTATTTCAATAATCATCCGGATCACAGTAAAGAAGGCACCAAGCCACTTCCTGTCCCTGCCCGGGAAGGGAAGCGAAATTGTTTGCCTTAATTCAATTAGGTAATTAACTAGACAATGCAAAGAGAAATTCCAGCAAGGATATAAATACTTAAAATCCCTGCACTGGTCAGTAAGGAGGATGTCAACAACAGGAACTCAGCGGGGGACGAGGTGTGTCCTGAGCTAAAAACAACAGCGGAGGCAGCAGTTTATAATGACGGGGCACTTAGCCGGTGCCAGCTCTGTGATAAGCACTTTACATACATTACCTCACGCCTCAAAACAGCCGGTGACGTAGGTGCTGCTATTATCCTCATTTGATGGATGAGGAAACTGAGGCGCAAGCGATGAAACGACATACCTGTGGGCACATGACAGAGGTGACAACCCCAGCTAGGATTCTCAACCCCTAATCTTCATCCACACCCCTCCCGTCCCTCTCCCAAAGCATGCTTGAAATAAAAGGGCTCTCTGGAGATTCTGAACAAACGGGGAAACTGAGGCACGACTGGACAACTCCCTCCCTGAACAAGTGACCTGCAGTCTCCCGGCTGAGCTGACTGTGGGACTGCATGGAGAACGAGACAAGCTGGGGAGAGGTCATTTAGGGACCCTGTTGCAGAATCCCCAGCTGTCCTCCTGGAGTCAGCTCCAGCCTCACTTCCCAGGGGAAGTGAAGTCAGGGAAGTCCCCCCTGACTTCTTCCCAGGCCCACACAACAACCCGTGGCCTCTCCAAAGGCTGGGGACACTTTGTCCTGAAGGGTGAACCCTGGAAGGGAGGGAGGAGCCTCTCCTCAGACTGCTTAGAGGGGCCCCCTCCATCGGCCTCCACCCAGCAGCCTACTTCAACAAACACACCCCAATGGCTTAAATCATAGAACCAGCTCCTCCTGGAATGTGACCTCCAAGTGTCTTAAAGAAGTCTCCTCCTCTGGTATCCCCCTTTATCTACTCATCACCACAGCTCTCTAAAACATGCATATTCTGAAACCTTTTTGTTTGGCCAATTTGAGTCACTGTGTATCTTTACAAGAAGACTAAGTCATTCGTACAATCCTTTAGACCTTCCCATACCCAGAACGGCTGTCCCCAAAGGCAACAAGTTCTGGAAAGGGACCTTGGCCAGAGTATCCCAAGACCAGTGTGAAGTGGACTGCAAGGACACTCAGTAATAATAAAGCAAATAATGAGGAGTAATAACAAAAATACTAGCTGTGATTGAGTATTTAAAACATGCATCACTATGCTATGTCCTCTAGTTACTTGTCTTGCTTTAACCAAACCCCGTAAAAGATGGGTAATTTCATTCCCAATTTACAGGTGTGAATACTAAGGATCAGAGAAGTGAGGCACTTTTGTTCAAGATCATACAACTAATAGGTGGAACAGCCAGGACTCAAATCCAGGTCTGTCTGATGGACCCCAGTGCCCAGCCCCAGCTCCCCTCCCTTTATACTTTAACCAAGTTCCCTGGGTTCAAAACAACTGCTGGATTCTCTCCCCACATCCCACCCCAAGCCCAGGATTCAGTGGCTGTCAATAGACCTCTGTTCCCAATCTGAATCAACACCTCCTGGTCCCTCTACTCAAAAGGAAATGCCCCCAGCAACTGCACTGCCTCGAGGGTGTCTTCTGGGGGAGGGTAGGAAAGGAAATCACAGCAACATCAAAAAATCCCACTGCAGGGGGTGGAAGACAGACCCAAGACCCGGGACTGGCTTCTACTGTGCTCCTCCCTCCTGGAGCCTGGATACAGCCGCACCTGCTGGTGTCTGCTCTCAAGCTGCTCAAAACTCTGGGGGGGGGGGGCGGGTAATGGAAGATGATGTCAGTCCAAGACTCCTTGTTCACCCTCACTTGCTTAATCACACCTAATTTCTCTGTAGTTATACTTTCACAACCCATGGGAGGAAGCCCAGCAGCCAGGGGCAGAGAGGCACAGCAGCTAACACCTTGGTATGGAGCGGAGGAGACTTTCATTCAGAGCAGACCCTTCCCTGCTGGGTGACCTTAGGCAAGTCACTGCTACTCTCTGAGCCTCAGTTTCCTCATCTGTAAAACAGAGCTCCTGACAGGACCTCACGGGTCTATCGAGGATCAGATAGGCTCATCCTTGAAAGTCTAGAGCCGGTGTCTGGCCCGTGGGAAGAACGTGAGCTGTGGGTGAGCTGCTTGGTGTGATTACAGCCCAGAGAGGTCCTGCGCCTTGCTTGGGGTCACAGAGCCAGCGTGAGGCAGAGCAAACAATAACACAGGTTCTGGCTCCCAGTCCAAGCTCTTTCTCCACACAGAGCCACTCCCCTGGGATCTGTGAGATGGCCCAGCCCAGGAGCTTATCACGGCCTAGCAGCTTCCCCAGGCCTGCAGCGCCAGGCCAAGTACAAAGTCTCAACCAACAGGTTTGTTTTTCTTACACACGCACCACGAAATCGACAAGTGGCTCAGAGTGAAAGTTCCCAAACCTTGGCTCCCTCCCCCATCCAGAGGTGAGCAGTGAGCTCATCTGGGTGACTAAGCCCAGGCTGACGCCAAGAGCCCTCTCTGGGAACCCACAGGCTTGGCCGGGCTGGCTCCTAGCCCTAGAAAGAGCCAAGGCTGCAAAACCAGGATTCGTGCAGAGCCAGGGATCCCTGCTCTTGGAGCCAAGAAGTGGCTGGCTCTGGAGAGCCAGGTGGTGTTGCAGCCAGAGCCCAGGATGAGGCTGGGATCCGCGTCTGAGTTCAGCGCTGCTGTGAACTTCTCGTGAGGTTTGGGGCAATCCGGGCCTCTGTCTGCCCAACTCTGAAAGGGGTGGATTGCGGATTTGCAATAGTCTGCCCAGCTCAGGTCTGGTTTAGCTCCCATCCTGCCCACCGGCGGCCTAGCCGGGGAAGGAGCAGAGTGTGGCTAGAGGTATGGGGAGAGGGAGAGGCCATGGCGTGCTGGAGGAGGGGCCAGGCCAGGGATGTGGAACTGGAATGATGAGCATGTTGCCTGGAGAAGCCCAGATGATGAGGAGTGAGGGGACTATGAGGAGAGGGGAGTGTGTGGGGGCCCTTAAGGAGGGGGGGGGGCTTGGAGGAAGAGAAAACTGATCCCGCACCAGTGCCAAGAAAGGAGCCGCACCTGCCCCTGCTCAGTCCCCGCCTCCTCCTGGCTCAAGGCTCACGTCACCCCAACCCCCCAGGGGATGACAGAGAAGCAGGTGACTCTCGATTAAAAAACAGAAAATAAATAAACAAGTAACAGAAAAAGCCAAAGAACCCAGATACAGACTCTGCCCAGAACTGGCTGCCCCCAAACTCGGAGGCAGCACAAAATGGGCCCCCCCTCTTCCAAGGTGCGAAGTTCCAGAAAGAGAGATGGGATGGGCCAGGTGTCTTCGGAGGGCTTAAAAAATCTAAACGAAACCGGTAACTGCCGTGCTCTGGAATCCTCAATAGCTCCCCATGGCCTGCAGCCCCTTCACGCTCTTCATTATGGAGTTCCTTGGCCCCACTACCCGCCCCCACCATGAGTCTCTGCCCCTGAGACCATCATCCAACCTTAGTCTCCCGCGTCCGGGCTGCTGCGCTTAGCCTCTCCCTATTGTCTCAGCGGCCCCTCGCCCTGCAGCAGCCTGGCAACTTCACACTCCAACTGGACTCCTGAAAGAGGAAGGGGCGCCGACATTGGGGGCGGGGAACACGCCTAAGTTTCTGCCACCCAGTTCCGAGGGCGGCCTCCAGCTCGTAGCTGAGCAGGCACCTCCATGTGCCCACTGATGCAGTGGGCGGCACCACCTCTCCCTGCGGCCCGGCTGCCCGGCCACGCCAGGGAGATCACGGAGCCCAAGGACTCTGCAAGGCGCGGCGTGACACACACCCCAGGGATTAGGATGTCTATTTTTAACTCCCCACATCCTGGCCGAAAAACAAATCCCTCACACACCCCGAAGATCCCTATCAGGGGGACAGCAGGGCCTTTGGGGAATTCTCTGCTCCCGGAAGCAGCCGGCTGCACCGACTCTCCCGCTGCCGGGAAAGGCTTGGAGGGCCAGCTCCGACCCGGCCGGGGCGGCTTCCATTCTGTCCTCACGCCCCTGTCAAACAGCAATTTCCCGGTAGACTCAGTTGTCACATACCCCCCAGTGGGTGACCCCCAGATCAGGTCACCCTGAGAAAGGTCATTCATTCATCTGCTTACTCACTGGCCCCCGGGTTCCCTCCCCTCCGTGTTTGGAGATGGGGCCCCCAGAGGGCTCAGCCAGGAGGCACCAGCACTGGGATGCCCCGTCTGGGAGCTGAGGCAGCACAGTGACAGGTAAACTGATGAAGGAAAGTGACAGTTCACCGGGTACAAGGCTGGCACGGAGGGCTCCGGGTCTCCCATGTCCTTACCAGCCTCCGACGGAGCGGGGACTTGGGCGGCACCTGAACATAAAACGTGACCACATCCAACTTGCTCTGCCCCCTCCAGCACCCCAACATCCCTCAGAGATGGTAGCAGCCACATGACCCACAGGGGGAAGGAGCATGCCACCTGTGTGGGCACGGGCTGGTCCCGCCTGGCCGCTGTCCCTGTCTGACTCACTCACCTCCAGTGAGTCTAGCCGGGAAGTAGCCACAGCCCAACAGTTTCGAAGACAAAAAGATCTCATTCAAGATGGGGAGACGCCAATATGGAGATGACCTTCTGAACTCAGAGACAGTTTCCCTGGAGGTTGCACCAGAACAGTCACGTGGTCCTTAGGTGCCTCTGGAGCCAAAGTGGGGGGCAACACAATCCCACTGACCGACGAACCCTCATGTGAACTCCAAAGGATCAGGGGGTTCTGGCCATGCTCACTTGAGAGCTGAGGTTCAGGCTGCAGATGGGGCACTGAGGAGGTGCCCTTTTCAGTCCAGCTTCCAGACTCCCTGTCTTTCATGCCACAAAGTCAGAAAAGACTTTTTCTTAAGCAGATCAAGAACAACCCAAAGGAGGTAGGAAAATCTCTCCAGAAACTAAAGGCGGCTCTGTCGGCCCCTCAACTGGGCCAGTCTGACCCAAAGCACACACTGAGAGGACCCCCTATCTGTCTGCTTCGGGAGTGGGGTGCAGGCAGAATGCTCTGTGCCAGGAGTAGAGTCGCCAGGCTCCATTCCAAGCCAATTCAACCCCATGAGGCTTGGTGAGCATTTACTAGGCCCAGGAAGGCTCCTGCCCAGCCCCAGCCCCTCTGTGGACGCAGACATGAGAGCAAAAGCTGGAGTTGGCCCTGGGGTGGTTCAGAGTCGAGAGACAGGCGAGCTGCCGCAGACAAAATAGAAAGCAAGGCGGTGATGCAGCAACACGCCAGGACCGTGCAGGGACGGCGCACCCCGCAGCTAGAACAAGACTACGTGGAGGTGACATTTGCGCCAGGCCTAGTAGGGGCAGGAACAATTTTGAGTCAGCAGTGACCAAGAGAGATGGGCTTCCCAGGAGCCCCGGGGAGGGGCCAGTGAGCAGCAGCCTGAAGAGCGGAGGGCGAAGAGGCAGGGAGGAGAGCAGGGCATGCACGGGCCTGGACAGCCAGGCCAGGCAGCTCGGCTTGGTCCCTAGGCAGGGGGACAGGGAGCTACCCCCAGGGAAAGAAGAGAGACATGATGGAGGAGGGCGCGAAGACAGGGGCTGGGAAGCTGCTTCAGGAAACCAGGCTGCAGGACAGGCAACTGGACCCCCGCAGCCAGCTGCTCAGCTCAGGGACGGGGGTCAGCTCAGCATTGACCCCAGCAGACACCAGCTGGAATAGGTCAGACTCAGTGCAGGCTGGGGACATGCTGGGGAGAGACATGTGGCCCTTCAGGAGGGTGATAAGACACCACCACACTCCTTCCTGGTCTCTCAGTGGAGGTGACTAGGCTGAGGGAGTTCTCAGCTAGGTGGTCTCTGGGCTCCCCAACTCCCACCCACCACTGCCAGTCATTCCCATCACCACCTCCTGCTGCGCTCAGAGTGCAAAGCACCCAGCAATTCCAAGGTAACCAACTTCACCCTGCCCTGGGCTTCCTCCTCCTGCCACCCCTACCTCACCAGCCACCCCCCTGAGCCCTGGGACATTGAGCCCTCAAAAACCTTTTGACCAGTTCCATAACAACCTCCCCCCAGCTCCCTCCCCAGGACTGTGCCCTCCCTGACAACTCACAGGTGCCCCAAGGCCTCCCTGATCCCCTCCCCAGAAATGCAAAGGGTAAGCCCAGAGTCTTCAGGTTGGCAGACTCTCAGATCTGAACTCTCCTTCACAGACAAGCAAACTCAGCCCTGCCCAGGATCACACAGCCTGACGCGGCCCAATCAGAGCCCAGGTCTTTGCGCTTCCTGGCCAGGGTGGGGGGTCCGGCAGGGTCCAACCACGAGGCATGGGAAACAGTGCAAAGAAGCCCATGCCTCCTGTCAAGGACCCTCTTCAGTCCTGACATTGCTGCCTTCCCCGTGTGCACGCAAGTTACAGCTTCGGACATGTCGCTGCAGCTTCCTAGACTCCAGGGACCTCTTCCATAAAATGGGTGTTTAATAACTCAGCAGGATCAAACAGAATGACGGCAGAAAAAGCCCAGCTGCACACAGCCGAGCTGGGAGGCCGGGTTAGGACACAGGGGAGGCCTGTGCAGGTGAGTCCCTGACCCTCCCCCGCCCACCCTCCCAGCACAGCCACCTCAGCGAACCTTTCCCCTGAGTACCCATGGGCCAGCAAAGGACAGGTGTCTCCTCTAGGGGGATGGAGGGGGTCTACGTGGCAGGCCCACCCCCACTCCACTCTGAGAGGTTCTGGCACTGCATCTCGGAGGTCAGAGGCCATCACGGGGGGCATGGAAGAGGAAAGTGGGGCTGCAGGGGGTGGTCCTGTCCACCTCTCCTGGGTCTCCACCATTCCAGCTGAGAAATCTGAGCACAAGGGGCCCATCTAAGGTGCACCAATCCTTCCAGAAAATAGAGGCCAAGGGCTTCGGGGGATGAGGTGAAGAGTTAGCCAGGGCTTGCTGCCCTGCACATGCATGTGTGCCAGGAAAGGCCTCCCCAGGGCACCTCGCCTCCAAGGGCCTGTCCCTTAACACCTGGCCAGGCCAACCACAGACACAGTCACCCACCAACGGGTGTAACCTCATTCTATTTTACAACTGGGAAAAGTCCCAGAAAAAAAAGTAACTTCTCAAAAGAAGGAAGTCAAGCCTGGCATCAGGGTCTCATGGAACTCATATCCCAGAGTCTCTCCCCAAGAGTATGTCAGGGCCATGATCTTCACTGTGGTGTGTTTGACCATGGCTGGGGCTAGGTCTAGAGCAGAGATGAGGAGTCGGCATTTTCACAGGTAACCTAGTGAGTGTGATAAAGGCATCGCAACACACCCCAGAGACCCAGGCAGCACACAGCATGAGACCAAAGTAGCAATTAGCAGCCCAGGCTCTGAAGGCAGAGGATGGGTTTGGGATGCAGCCAGTTTCTTATGGGTTGTATGACCTTGGGTAAATCTCTTCACCCCTGCAAATCTCTATCTTTACATGCAGAATAAAGCTAAGTAAGAAAACGGTGAACCTCACATAGTTGTCTTAAGGATGCAAAGTAACAGTGCAGATAAAACCCTCACCTAGGATGTGGCATGTAACAGACACTCAATAAATGGTGTGATGGGGCCTCCCTGGTGGCACAGGGGCTAAACTCTCAGTGCTATCAAGCTGTCTCCAGCCACTGCGGCATGAGTTCGATCCCCAGCCAGGGAGCTAACCCACATTCTACAGCAGCCCTCTCTTGACTTGCCCACTGCTCCCCTCTGCAGTGTATTTCAGTAGATTTGCCTGTTCTGCTCCCCACTCTGTCTCTGGTGAATCCTCTCACCCCCCCAACACCTCTGGCCTACACCCCAGTTCTTTTTTAAAAATATTTATTTATGTATGCATACAAGAACTGGGGTACAGGCCAGAGATGCTGGAGTGGGGTAAAGTGAGAAGATTCACCAGAGACAGAGTGGGGAGCAGAACAGGTGGATCAACTGAAATACACTGCTGAGAGGAGCAGCGGGTGAGACAGGAGAGGTCTGCTGTGCCATGTGAGTCAGCTCCCTGGCCGGGGTTCGAACTCATGCTGCAGTGGCTTCGGTTAGTTTCATAGTGCTGTGTCTTAACCCCTTGTGCCACCAGAGAGGCCCTTATACCCCAGTTCTTATATGAATAAATAAAATAAATCTTTAAAAATAAATAAATAAATGGTGTGATGATCTTCACTAAGCTAGTTCAGTGTGTTGAATGCCTAAGGGAAGGGATGGAATGCTAGGCAGCTGGGCACCGCCGTGACTGATGGAACCAGTCAAGTGATGCCTGAAGCGTTGTTCTAAAACCAGTGGGTAGAAGTAACAAGCACACAGATTCCTACTCCAAGCAGGAAGGTATCCAATCATGAAATCAGCTGCCTGGTGGGCTGGCTGTCACTAGAAGTGTTACAGGGCAGCCCCGATATTGAACGGGTTGCCTGGCTGTGGGCCCTCACCCGCGCGCTTACAAGGGACTTATGAATACTCCACTACAGGCACACACAAAAGGTTAATAAAAGGTTTACTTACAAGGGAAAAGGAAATAAGGAAAATGTACAACTCAGGGAGAAAATAGGGAAATAAAGTCTTTAATGCGTCCTACCCGATCCGCCGACCTGGAAACCCAAAGTCACTCTCAGAGCTGGCTGGACGCTGCGAGCTGGCGTAGAGCCAAAATGGGGGACCCCTCCAAAGCCCACGTGTCTGGCTTTATAGCAACCTGACTGCTTAACCCCACCCTCAGGTCCCAGCCACCTTCCCTTTGGTGGGGATGGGATTTGGGGTTCCCAGTGTCTCTGGCTTTGGCCTGGGGTGGGGGTGGAGTCCACAAAGCCTGTGTGGAATTAGCTTTAGGACAGCCTTTTCCCCCTAACAGAAGCACCCCAAATAAACAAAAACCAAGAAAGTCTAGCTGTTCCCTAGGCAGAGATGCAGCTGGGGAGAAAGGAGAATTGGGGTGGGGGGAGGCAGGGGAACCGGATGATCTGAGGGTGACTTTGGACCAGGTTCTGCAGGGCGGCCCTTCTTCCTCTCATGCTGGAATCAGGGCATCTGCACTTGCCTGATATTTTCAACTTTTACTTGCAAACATCCAAAAGGGGTGGGGAAAGGTAGTGCTAGATGGAGGGCCTCATGCCTTCTGAGTGGTTGATAACAAGGCAGGGTGGGGGGATGGGAGCGTCTTAAATTCCAGGCCTACAAATGCTGAAATGGTAAGTATGTGTGTGTGGGGGGGGCATCTGTGCACTTTTCTCAAAAGAGCTGTTAAGAAGGGTTGGTCCAAACCCACTTTTGAGAGATAGAGAAACTGAGGTACAAGGGATTAGGCCCCTCAGGCAGCAAGAGGGCTGAGCTCCCGGATGCTGACTGGCAGCTATGAGCTGAGTGCCTTCCACACCTAACCTCCCCAAAGCCTCGCTGCATCTCCGTAGGGTAGGACATTGGAGCTCAGAGAGGTTAGGAAACCTGCCCCACAACACACAGCAAGTGAGCAGCAGGGCTGAGGTTTGAACCCGGGTTCTCTGAGCTCCAGAGCTGGCGCTCGGTTGGGTTTTCAGCTCTCAAGTGTACTGTCTAGGTCTAGAAAACACAAAAAGGAATCTGGCTTTGACACTCGGGGAAACAATGTTAGAGATGGGCATGCTCACAGATGACAAGCTGCCCACTCAGCCACCCTCAATCAAATTTAAATTCAAATCAAAATTAATTACCCCTCTAAACAGCAGAAGGGGGCAGGGACCTGGTAGCCATGTGACTCAAGTCGGAAGACTCCCAAGAGTGGACGATCCCGCAACAGCAGGCCGGGGACGGGAACCTACCTGGCTGGCCCTTATCCCACTCTGCTCAGGTCCAGATGTTTTCAAGGAGGGGGTTGGGGCTGGGTGGGGGAGGCTCAAGTCAGCTCGGGAAACCCACAGAGACCTCATTCAGCGACCCCGCCCCCTTGAGAACCGAGGCGTGGCTACGAGTTGAACAAAACAACACCCAAAACAGGGGTGCCCCCCTCCCCCAGCTGGCTCTGCGCAGAGACAGTGGCTGCCCAACACCAGCCTCCAGGACAAGCGGCGGAAGGCCTGAGGTTTTAGGGGATCCCTGGAATCGTGGTTGGGGGGCTGAAGGAAGGAACCTGCAGCCCTCTCCGGGCTGGGTTGGCTGTCTTCCTCAGGACACCCCTCCTGGTTGGCTCTCAAAGACCCACAGATCCAAGAAAGGACTCACAAGAAAGTTCACAGGGTTAACACACCGTGCAAAGATTCTTGGAACACAGGGAACCATAGGGTAGAAACGAGGAAGCAAAGAGGTGGCTCACTCCACAGTCCCGTCCCCCAGGCCATCCCTCAGGCCCCCAGATCCTCGGGGACCTCTGAAAGCCCCGGGGGGGCCTCTCACGCGGACTCGGGGGCCCTAACTCTTACCTCTACGCGCTGCCCGGGCCGCTGAGCGCTGCCATCCCAAAGGCGCCCGCGCCCGAGCGGCCCAGGGCCAGGGTCACGAGGCGGGGGGTGGCGGGGTCGTGGGGCGCCAGGAAAGTTTCCGTGGCGCGGGCCAGGCGGGCCAGAGCGCGCGGGCCAAGCAGGCGGCGGCCGGGCAGGAGCGCGCTCCGGCCGGC
The DNA here is from genome assembly GCF_014898055.3 of Talpa occidentalis. Classification (NCBI taxonomy): domain Eukaryota; kingdom Metazoa; phylum Chordata; class Mammalia; order Eulipotyphla; family Talpidae; genus Talpa; species Talpa occidentalis. The sequence goes on along the minus strand of NW_023605083.1, from coordinate 39,556,502 downwards.
TCCGCGCCTCCGCCTGCACCGCGGCGCTCGGGCTCCCGGGCTGCCCCGGCCACCGGCCGGCCCAGCCCCGCCAATAGCAGCCCGGGCCGCCCGCGGCTCCGCCCGCCCCGCCGGGACCCGGCGCGGGCGGGGCGGGGCGGGGCGGGGGCGCACCTGTTTGACCAATCGACCGCTCCGCTGCGCCCGACCCCCGCGGGACTGGGCAGGGGACCCCTCCGCGCCCCGCACGCGCCAGCCCCGGCCGGGGGTCCAGGCCTGCAGCACGACCACTTCCCTGCCCCTTCTCCGACGAGCCCCGGCCACAGCGCACCCCGGCGCCCCCGGCCCGGGCCTGGCGGGTCGCGCCAGCGGCTGTCTCCACCACCCCGCCGAGGCCCCGCGCGCTGCGCAGCTTCCTCTGCTCCGGGTTCGGTTCCAAGACAAAACCTCAGCTTTAGCCTGCAGCCTCCGGGGGTGCGCGAGCTGGGGACCCCCACTCTGCTTTGCTCACGGCCTTCCACTCCGCGCGCTCCTCTCCCGCAGGGCTTCGGCGCGTGCCCGGCCCCTTAAACTTTGCTTTGCGCCGGGGCTCGATTTCCGAGCGCGGGGCTCGAGGGCTGATGAGGCGGGGTCCAGCGCCTCGAGAGAGGCTGGGGAGGGGCAGCCCCAGGGCAGGTCCCCCGAGCTCCGCCACCCGCATAAACTCCCGAGGACCCCAGCTGGACTCGGGGAAAGTTCTCGAGAATGTTCGCAACCCGCTCTGGGAGCCACCAAGAAACAGGAACACTTTGGTGAGTTTATTGTCCCACTTTCCAGATGGCAAAACCGAGACCAAAGAGAGCCCGAAGTTTCTGGGCCCGTGGTGGCGAGGCTGCAACTTTTGCGAATTAAAGGTGAGTTGGCACAGCGCGCCTGGCTCCCCCCATGCCGCCCTCCGGCCCTGGGCGCATGCCTGGGCTCTCCGCGCCGCCCCAGCCCCAGCCCGGGAGGAGGGAGGAGGGAGAAGCCCAGCCCGCGCCGGGCCGCCGGCCTTACCTGGGCTGCGCGCCGCGTCCTCGCAGAGCGCGCCGGCCGGAGGCCCGAGCAGGGGCAGCGAGGCCCAGGCCAGCGCTCGCGCGGCCGCGCCGCCGGCTCCCATCCCGGACGGCCTGGCCCGCGCCCGGGCCCGCCGACCTTCCACCCTCCGCGGCACCTGCAGGGGCAGCGCGGGGCCGGCGGCCGGGGCCTCCGGGGCGCGCCCTGGGCCGGGCCCGGGTGGGGGCGCGCGGGGCTCCGGGGCGCGTGGACTGGGGCGCGCGGCCTCCCGCGGTCGCGGCGCGGGTCCCGGCGGGCGCAGGGCGCGCAGGGCAGGGCGCTATTTTTAGCGAGAGCTGCTCTCCCAGTTGGACAGACAGAACCAGTTAATTCCGCGGCTCGGGAAGGGCCTGCACGGGAGCTCCCGGGACCGGCAGCCGCGGCTCTGCTGAAAGCTGATCCTTCGCATTCCTGCCTCGCGAGGCGGGAGGGCGGGCGGACGCTTCTAATTCCTGGGGGAAGCTGGCGTCCTCCCTGAAGGCAGCGCCTGGGCCCCAAGTGCACGCCCCAAATGGGGCTCTTTCAGTGGACTCTGAAAGCCCGCCAGATTTCCTCGGGCTGACACCCGGCCGCTGGCAACTTCCAGAAAGATGCCCAAGCGAGGCCCCGCCCGCCCTACCGGGCTCCAGGACTGGAAAGAGGCTCTCCTTGTCTCTGCTGGCCCCAGCCCCACCAAAGCTGGCACACATCACTCAGGAGCTACTTGTTGAGTGAGGAAGAGCGTGTGCAAGTCCACACCAAGTGAACTGGAGGGGGAGAGTCTTCAAAACCCGGGCCACATGGGATGGATGCACAGCGTGGCCACCAACACTTGATCCACTTTCTGACTATGTGGCCTTGGCAAGTCATCTCATTTTGTGCCTTAGTTTCCTCCTCGGTGCAAGGGATTCTTAGGTGCCTAAGAGAATGTGAAACAGCTTTTGCTAAGCAAAGCATGACCTGGATGCTCATGTAATGAGTGATGAGAGAGATGCTAAGAATGAGAGGCATGGATCTGCTTTCAGGAAGCCCCTAGGTCTTCTAATTCAAGAGAGAAAGTGCTAATGGCCTCAAAGGTAAACTAGACCATGTGATCCTAGCCCAAGGGGAGAGAAATAGGCCAATGGACTTGAATAGAGGTGGCAAAAATAGACCCACATCTATGGAAACTTGATATGTGGTAGAGGCAGTGCTTCAGATCACTGGGGAAAGCGTGGACTTTTCTATAAATGGTGCTTTTACAGAGGAGTGGATGACCACACTAGGGAAAAAAATAAGATGCAATCCCTACCTCACACCATGTATTAAAAAATCAATCGCAGGTGGATTAAAGACTTAAACACAAAAACCTTGTAATGGAAAAAGTTTCTTAAAGGCCCCCAAAGCACAAGCCATCAAGAGAAAAGATCGATACATCTCATTAAAGCATAAAGCTCCCCTTTATCAAAAGAAGATATTTGCAGCACAGTATCCAAAATACATAAAGCTCTTCCTCAAATCAGTTGTCAGAAGACAAGAGAAAGTTGAGCAAAAGGTATGAGCAAGTAATTGGAAGAAGGAAAAAACAAGGATGGCCAATACACATTTGAAAAGATGTTCTGTCTCACTAGTAATCAGTTTGCAAAACCAAACTCCAGGAAAGTGCCATTACACACCTGTCAGACTGGCAAAAAGCAAAGACAGCAGGGAGCGTTGGTACAGATGCAGGGTCAGAGAGCACTCACTCCCGCTGGTGGAGGGGGAATGGAGAGGGCCACTCTGGCTAGCAATTTGACAGCATCTACAAATGTTGATGATGTGCCCACCCCAGTGACCCAGAGACTTCTGGGAAAAACCCAGAGAACCTCTTGTTCAATTCAACTGTGTCCGTTGTAATAAAGAATCTGAGACAGGCCTCGCGGGTGGTGCAGCGTGTTGAGCGCAGTGCTGTGAAGCTGTCCATAGCCTCTGGAGCGCAGATTCGATTCCTGGCCAGCCAGGAACATACCCACATGGTGTGGCAGACCTCTCCTGCCTCGCCGGCTGCTACCCTCAGCAGTGTCTTCCATCCATCTGCCTGTTCTGCTCCCCACTCTGTCTCTGGTGAATCCTCTCACCCTCCCGTGCCTCTGGCCTGTACCCCAGTTCTTGTATAAATAAAAATAAAATCTTTAAAAAAAAAAGAATCTGAGACAGTCCCCATGCCCCCCAGCAGGGAAATGCTCCACCTGGAGTTCCTGATGACTCTTCAGCAGGAGGATGGGGAGTTGCAGAAGATCAAATTGGATGACAACATTAACATAGATTTTTAAAACATGCAAAGTCAAATGATATCATATGTTGCTAGCAATGCACAGATGGGGTAAAAGTATAAAGAAATTCAGAAGAATGAGAAATACACCATTCAGCAAAGTTTTTACTTCTGGGAGTAAGATGAAGATGTGATGGCGAGTGGACATGGGTTTTATTTCTTGACCTGGCTGGTAGGTATCCAGGTGTTATTTTTTAACTATTTCTAACTTTCTTTTGAAGGTACAGAGCAAGCATGGAGGCTTAAGTCCTGCTCTCAACTTTGTTTCCTTATTTTAATAATGTGGTCATTGTGTCTATGAAAAGTTCAGCACAAAGCCTGGCTCAGGCTGAGGAGCTCAGCGAACCTTAAGGCTGTGTATAACCCGGTCCCAGTCTCCACAAATGGTTCACCAACTCAGAATGCCACCAGGCAGCCAGGTGTCGCCAGCTCCCCATCCTCTGTTCCACCTTCATGCCTTTGCACAAACTGTTTGCTCTTCCTAGAATTCCTGTTCTTCCTCTTTCTGCTGGGCCAAGGTCTTTTTCTCCTACAAGGACCCAGCACAGGCCCTTCAGCCCATCAGAAACCTGAGAGGTATTCAGCCACCCAGGTTTGTGATGTTGCACCTGCATAAGTGTATGTCTCCTCCCTGAGTAGACTGAGTGACCCCAAGCTGGGAAGCTTATCTGAACCACTATTGCAGCCTCACCACCTGCATAAAGCCTGACCTCAGGGAGGTTTGTTGAATGAATAACAGAAGTGAGAGGATTTGAATACTCAGAAACCAAAAGGGGATATGCCAAGCTCTCAGAAGGCCAGCAATCCCATTCTCAGGGCGGCTGCTGGTCTTCCTGGACCTCTTGGGAGGCCATGTGACCTTTTGGGATCACATTTAAGTTGAGCTACTTGCCAGGTTTGTGGCCTAAGGCAGCTACCCTGGCCTCTAGGCCTCAGTTTGTGTGTTTGCACAAAGGCTTATTGCAAAGGGTTCTTGTTAGGACATAATAGAGGCAAAAATACGTGGCCACGTTCTTGGTGCAGGTGGCAATTATAGGGCTATTGGCCAAGAGGAAGGTGTTTGCAGGCGAGGGTGGAAGGGAGCTAGTTGGGTTATTATGAAAGTGGGAGGCTGATTTTAAAATGCCAGGGGTGTTCTCCAGTTCTGAGAGCAAGCATGCACTCGGAGGCTGGTGCTCCCAGAACATGGGAGAGGCAGAATGTGCTCGAGCCGGCGCTCCTGGTGCTCCTTCCTCCTGCCTCTTGTCCTACCCTGAGTGGGTGCTGCGCAGCATTTCAGAACCGGGGCCCACCTCCCTGTCTCCCCATGTCTGCTCCAGCCCCCGCCAATCTGGCCTTGTACATAGCCCAGGGATCCCAATCTGGACCCCTCTTTTCCTTGCCAGCTTCCATCTGTAGGGGCGACAGAGCCTACAACACCTTCCGCAGGGACATGTCTGAGGCGATTAACCAAATGCATCGTCTGCAGTCTATATGCAAAATCCACATATGTCCACTTGTCGGGCGCTTCGATCAAGGCAGCATGCAGGCTCATAACAAGCTTATGGTGCCGACTCTAGAAGATGAATTGGCAGGGGTTGCATGTTTTACAAGCACACAAACAGGCTCTGTGGTCATTGAAAAAGAACAATGCTGTGCACTTCGTGGTTGGGACTAGACTTCCTGAGCTAATGATGTGATCTTCTTTGAGCCAGATTGCCCTAGACAATGCGGTATTATCCTGGTGACATGGCCATTAGCCACTGTTGGCATTTTGCTTCATGCAAATGGCCCTAGAAGACAAGAATCCTGCCCTGCTGAAGGTCTGCCATCTCAGTGGCTCTCAGGAAGGTCACCGAAAGCTCCTTGCTGGTAACGCCAAAAGAGACCTTTCCTTCTTCATCTCACCTGACCTGGAAAGTGATCCCTTCTTTCTCACCATCCTCCCCGAGTTGTTGTTTTTTTTTTTTTTTTTTTTTTCTGATTACTTCCTCTCCTTGGTTACCTCATTGTACACTACTGGGCTATAAAAGTTGGATTTAGACATTGTCTGTGTCCCCTGTATCCTTCTAGATTCTTCTACAGGGAACTCTGACTGCATCCAGGTTCTTGGCTTGAACCATTGTCTTTATGCGGTGATCCCAGCTCCAACTGTTCCAGAAATGCGTATTTCCAGGCCAGCCCAGCCACTGGCTGTGGTCTCTTGCCTGAATTTTAGTAAGAACCAAGCTGGGGTCCCCTGCTGCCACAAGGGGTTAAGACTCAGCCTATGAGGCTATCCACAGCCACTGCAGATGAGTTCGATCCCCAGCCAGGGAGCTACCCACACAGCACAGCAGACCTCTCCTGACTCACCACTGCTCCCCTCAGCAGTGTATTTCAGTTAGTCTGTCTGTTCTGTTCCCCACTCTGTCTCTGGTGAATCTTCTCACACACACACACACACCCCGCACCTCTGGCCTGTACCCCAGTTCTTGTATGCGTAAGTAAATAAATTAAAAAAAGAACTGAGCTGGTTCTCTGTATCCACCCTGTTGGTCCTTGCCAATGGGTTCTCTTCACTAGGAGTCCACAACATAGACCCAGTCACCCCATCCTTACCTCTGACTGAAAGTTCTTGGTGGCTTTTTGTTGCCTTATCATGGCCTCCCATACCCTGGGTGCTGTGGCCTCTTCTCATCTACCCAGATTCGATTCACTTTGCCACCTTCCTTCCTTTTCTGCGCCAGCACCCAGGGCTTCAATCTGCAAAGCTCCTTCCCCTTACCCAGGCTTCCAAGCACCAGTTTATCCGCCCCTTCTTGGCCAAGTTAATGTCTTTTCATGGCAACTTAGATGGCACCTCCTCAAGAAGCCTTCCCGGCCTAACACACTAATACCCGTGACCACAAGCCACTTTTCTTCTTTGGTGACACACAGTGGGATGCTGGATGAATATGTTGCCCCCCCACCCGCCCCGCCGCCAGCACTGGGAGTCCCTGAGCACAGGGATCATGCCTGGTTTTGTTCACCACTGCAGAGACCTCAGCACATAGTAGGTGTTCAGTGAACATTTGTTGAATGAATGAGTGAACTTGAGTCCACTTGCCACTCCAGTGCCGGGCTTTTTATCATGTTGGACTGTTGGTTGCCTGAAATGCCCACATCTCTGCACATTAACAAATATGCCAGGTGCTTCGTGTGTTCTCTCACTTAATTCTCACAAATACCTGTAAGGGGGTTCTATTCCTTTATCAATTTCCAATTGACAGATGAGGAAATTGATGTTTGGAGAGTTTAAGCAATTCATAGATCACCCCATAGCTTGTCAATAGCAGAGTCTATCCTCAAACCCATGCCTGTTTGATCCCAAATCCTGGGCCCTAAAGCCTCTGTGCCACAGCCCTGTGTTCATCACGTACATGATGTTTGATAGCCATGCAAAGCAGCCAGTCACAGTACGTGCACGTAATGCCCTCCGTCGGTCCTTGGACACTGTGCCTTGAAGTGAAGCATATAGAATGAAGGCAGAGCCGCCAGGAATGTTCTGCTCAGGGTCATTCACATTATATAGAAATCACATTATTTGAGGTCCTGCTGTACTTAATCTCTTATTGGGGCAGGGGGCCCTCACTAGATGGTGGAGGTGAAATTCAAAACCACTTCCACTGAAGCTTCCTGTAGGATGAGAGCACAGGCCCTTGGGATCCCGGGAGCACGATGACACGCTGGAGGGAGCAGAGCGAAGCCCCCATCCAGTGTGCATGCAGGGAAGTGAGGGCCACAGAGAAGAGAGGGCAAAGGGTAGAAATGTGCAGACCTGCTCCAGCCCCGGGGGTTTGTGAGAGCACACCCAGAGAGAACACAACTGGGTCAGACCCCTCCAGCGCATGAGGAAAGTGGATTTAAAAGGCACAGACTGGACATTAGCCAGAGCATGATCAGCGGAGAGGGGTGCTGGACACTGAGATGTGCACCCAGCTCCCCTTTAAAGAGGACGGACTCACTCCCCCAGGTGTGGAAAGGCTCTGCACCCTCTTTGGGGGTGTCCTCTTTTAAGAGAGCCACCAAACTCGAAGTGACAGCCCCTTCTGGGTTAGCCTCCATCAAGTGACAGATCAACCCAGGGGCCTACAGACCAGTCCGAGGACACTACTCCAGGGAGTCCACCCCAGTCAGGGTGGCTGAGCCGTCCCCAAGACTGCAGCGCAGCAGCTCTTGCCCTGTGCCAGCTCTCTGCCTGGCCCGCTGCAGCATGGAGCCTTCAGCCGTCTCTGCTAGAACTCCTGCAGGCCAACATGTCTACGAACCTACTTCCTGGGGACCCCAGCCTGGGTCAGGGATGACAGGAAGCACTGTGTGCCCAGACTGGGGGGAATGACCCTGGAGAGGTGCCTTTAAAGTCATCAGGTGAGCTATCCAAGGGGGAACAGGCCAGTCCCAGGAGGGCTAGAGAGCGACTATCCTGAGCCAGAAGCAGAAGTTGGAGGCAATTTGTAGTGGGGATGGTGTCAGGACATGGAGGAAGTCACAGTCTTAACTTTCAATTTTCTTTTCTTTTTTTTTAAGATTTATTTATTTATGCACACAAGAGCTGGGGTACAAGGCAGAGATTCGAGGGGTGAGAGGATTCACCAGAGACAGAGTGGGGAACAGAACAGGCAGACTGACCGAAACACACTGCTGAGGGGAGCAGCGGGAGAGACAGGAGAGGTCTGCCTCACCACGTGGGTTGCTCCCTGGTCGGCCAGGGATCGAACTCGTGCTGCAGAGGCTGTGGATTGCCCCACAGTGCGGTGCTTAACCCCTTGCGCCACCAGGGAGGCCCAACTTTCAATTTTCTTATGAAGTCAGCAGGAAGTTGGCTACTAAGAGGAATGATAGATTTTAGAATACTTGCATAAAAAGTAATGAACACAGTGAGTGAGAGATAAATGTTGCCATAGCATTAGACAGGAGGGCAGAGCTTCAGTGGGTGAACAGGACTTTGCCAGGCCGTGTGCCCAGAGAGGGAAGTCATACCAGGCAAGAGAAACTGCTAGTGCCCAGAGCTGAGCTGGGATGATGGGGTTCAGGGGGCTAAAGGGTAAGATAGCCAGATGAAATGCAAGAGGCCCACTTAAATGAATGTCATATAAACAAGGAAAAGTTTTTTTTGTATACATATGTTTGATGCAGTATTTGGGACATACTTATACTAAAATTTATATGTTATTTAACTCACAACCTTCTGACCCACTCCCCGCCAACAGCCCCTAGTGGGTCCCCCCATAGTATGGCCCAAGTACACCTCGTTCTTCCCTTGCTCAAACACCTACAGTGGCTCCCCATTGCCCAAAAGCTCAGTAGGTCGTTGGCGTCCCTCCTATTGTCTCATCTTCAGCCGCCCCCAACCCTCATCCTCTCACCCTTTCATCTCCTGCCTCGGGGCTATTTGCTCTGTCATTTCCTTTATCTACAACTGACCCCACCCCATGTCCTCTCTTCCAGGAAGTCTTCCAGATTTCTCTGGGTGGACAGAGGCCCTCATCTCCACTGATGAATAGCAGCAGCACCTTCAGCAAGTCCTCTCACATCTCTGAGTCTGTTTCCTTGTCTCTAAGATGGCAACAGTGTTCTTGAAGGTTGGCATTCCCTCTACCTGAGCCCAGGTCAGTCCTGGCACCCAGTGAGCACAAAAGCAAGTTTGCTGAATTGAACTAACACAAAGGTCCTGAGACTTAACAGTTGCACTTGCTTCTGGGAATTACCAACAGTGGAACTTAGACAAATTCAATTCCCTCTATTGTGATGAGCTGAAAAAAAACCACTGCAATTCTGATTTCATAACAGGTTTCTCTCCCAATTGACAAGGGGCCAAACCAGCTCCCCGGAAAGCACCCATTTTAGAACAAGCATGGCGCCCAGCTCCCTAGCTCGAGGCAGGTAATATCTACCTTGCACATTTTTGTCTTTGAGCCCTCCCAATCCCAGACCACAAAAGGTGATTTCTTATAACCATTAGCATAATTACCCAACTGCAAGGCGGTGGAGAAGCGATTAGGTGAGCCTATGATTTTTGCAGTTATTTGTCTCAAGTAAGTCACCTGAAGTTCATCTGCCATCAGGATTCATGGCTGCATTCTATAATCGCAGGGAATTATTTTGCTAATAACAGAGGTACCTTGATCTAATTTACTTTTAATGCCAAGAGCTGCCCTCCCAGAATAATCAGCTCCAGGGCAATTCCAATTTCCAGGTTTGTTACACGTTCTGGAGAGAAGATTCAATTCAAGGAGGCTGAAGTTACTTCTTTATCACCCAAAGTCATCTAGGGGCGAAATGCAATCCTACCTCTACTTGTTTGCAGAAAAATACTGGGAGAGGCCCAAAAGTAGGGAGCCAGGGGCTCCCAGCCAAAAAGAATGACAGGGAGACACCACTGCTGGGTGGGTATCCCCTGGAAGAGCCCTCATTTTCATGCCTCCATTCATCATCTCATTCACCTTCTATTCCATTTCTGGGGTCTCGCCCCCACAAGACCTAGCCTCCACTGTTAATTTGACTACAAGTCTGATCATAATAATGTGGGTAGCCCCATCCAGGTGCTGTCTGGAGATGAACTCATAACCCCCATGAGGCGGGCGGGTGCTGCTGTGAATCCATTTCACAGATGGGGAAGCTGAGACAGGCAAGAGACTTGGCTCAAGTCACTTAGCCAGGAAGGGGCCCTGGCGGGGTTGGAACCATGAACTTCCTCAAGTTCATCTGCAGAGCAGGATCCTGAGCCACCAGGAACTGTGCAGCCCCCTCACAACCACTCTGGGTGGGGGGTGTGGCTTGCCCTGTGGTACTGAAGAAACATCTGAATTTCAATAGGGATTCATTTGGCCGAGGTCTGTGAGTCCTTGGAGGAGCTGGGTTTGGACCCTGAGGCCCGCCCGATGCCCAAGGGCCACCTTGGTGAAGCAGGAAGTGCTCCCAGCTGCCCGGGCAGCAGACCGGGCTAATGTCATTTCACCAAGGGCACCGTGACCCCGCCCTGCTCTTCCCTTCCTGCTCTGGGGCAGCTCCTCTTCCCCAGCCCCCACCCTCAGCCCAGAAACCAAGTGTCCTTTGTTGTCATGCCATGTTGCCAAACAGAACCTACTTTCAGAGGCCTGTCCGTTCACTCGGATGCCTGTGCGTTCAGCCCAGGGCTGTGGTTGGGCAGGAAGGGCCAGAGGTTCACAGGGCCCTGCACGCCTTTCCTCTCTGCGCCTGGCCGGCCCATCTGTGCTGGGAGGGAGTGGGTTCGAGCCCCACACTTTTAAAATGACTGAGTCACAGAACCCTCGTTTCAAATGAAACATTTCAGGCGAGCCCCACGCTTACATGGATGAAAATAAGCCATTCCTGGCAGAGCTGTGTTGGGGAAGGTGAGTGTGTGTGTGTGTGTGTGTGTGTGTGTGTGTGTGTGTTGGGGGTGTGTATCTCCTATTTGGCAATTTCTGGGCATCCCCATGAGGCCCCCACACAGTTGGAAAGCCACTAGTCTGTCAGTGTGTTGACTGTTGTCGTTAGAGCCAAGAAGTCTGGGTTCCACCCATGGCTGGGGATGTGGGAAGTGCTGTGTGAGCAGCTCAGTGCCCCCCACCCTCGAACCCTCATCCACCCCCCCGAAAACCGTCTTGCCTTGTTGGTGGCACCAAGCGCCAAATCCGAGCGGGGCCTGTGTACAAGGCCAGGCTGTGCCCAACACGCGCTCCAGCACCAAGAGCCATCCAGAGTCTGGCCTCAGAGGAGGGACACCTGCCTCCCACGCAGGCCTGGGGCGTCGTCCTGGCACGTTCTCAGCGGCCAGACGGACAGGCTGTTTTCTCTGTCCTCTCCTTTTTTTTATATTTTTAAGATTTATTCATTTATGCATACAAGAGCTGGGGTACAGGCCAGAGATGCGGGGGGTGAGAGGATTCACCAGAGACAGAGTGAGAAACAGAACAGGCAGATTGACCAAAGTACACTGCTGAGGGGAGCAGCGGGCGAGACAGAGAGGTCTGCCTCACCATGTGGGTAGCTCCCTGGCCGGCTGGGGATTGAACTTGTACTGTGGAGGCTGCGGATCACTTTACAGTGTGTTGCTCAACCCCTTGTGCCACCAGGGAGGCCCTGTCCGCTCCCTTTTCTAAAAGGATGTTTTTATGTCTCCTTAGCACACACTCACGGGTCATCAGCTTGCCGGCCTGAGGCTGCAGGAAATGGAGGTGCGTGCTGTCTCAAGGATGGGGACACCTGCCCGCAGCCATGGGGGCAGCTCAGTGCCCCTCCAGCCCCCTGAACTCCTGCATGCAGGAGTGACTGGTACCACCCAATGCCCCAGACACTCACTCAGCAAGACTGGGAAGGCTTCCTGGAGGCAGCAGTGACCAGCGCTTGAGTAGAAGTTGGTCCCTGTTGAGAGGGTTGCAGGTGGGAGGAAGAGGGTGTTCTGGGATCAGAGGACAGAATTGGAAAACCCCTAGGCAGTCAAGCATCTGAGGGTGTCCCAGTCACTCAGTCTGGCTGAAGTGTGGTGTGGGCATTTGGGGGCCATGGCAGGTGGGGTGACAGAAGGGTCCTTGAAAGACTGTGGGAGGATCTAAGGCATGGGAGCCAGTGCAGGTTTTAAGCAGAGGAGCAGGGGAGGCCAGAGGCCCATTTTAGAAGCTCATCAGTCTGCGTGTGGTTGGGGGTGGAGGCTGCGAACATAGGGTCCCGCGCCACCACCCCGTGCAGACACACTCCGTACAGCCCGTACAGCCCCTGCTCCCTCTGAGATCAGCACATGAACAGAAGCGAAGGAGGCTTCGTGCTGCCCCCACCCTGCCCTGACCCCTTTGGCCTCAGGACTGAGGGTCAGGAAGAGTTCAGAACTCCACCCTGACTTCATCCCAAGTAGCTGATGGGGGTGCTTTGATTTCAGGACCCTCTGAAACTGCCTGTTTGTGGACAGGAACTCAGGCAGAAGGCAGACGTCCAGCCCAAATCCCACGGTGACAAGCCCGTGCTCCAGCTGTGCAGACCCTCCTGGTCCTGGATAACCCCCCAAAACCCCCACACCACCACCACCACCACCACCACCACACCCAGCTGGGGGAGGGGAGTTTCCAGCCCCACTACAAGCCCTTTTGTTCCGCCCTCAGCCCTTCATCCCCACTGGTAGAGGTTTTCTGGGCACCCAGTCAGCCCCAGGTCAGCTGAAGGCCATGGCTGAGGTGGGGAGTAGTTCTGGGGGGCTGGGCCGGGGGCTGGAGCACAGGTGATTTCTGGCAGTCCAGGAGCCTACCCCTCCCCTGCTCAGATCCTGTCCCTGGCTCCTGTCTGCTCTAGGAGGGCAGCTCTGGATGGGAACAAGTTTATCCCTCAGGGAATATTTGTGATGTCAGACATTTTATCTCTCACCCTTGGGTGGGGGAAGGTGTCATCTAGGGGCTGAGGGTCAGCAGGGCTGCTCAGCACCCTCTGATGCTCACAATGGGCCTCAGGACAAAAAGGTGTCCAGCCCGTCTGGTCAACAGTGCCTTGGGCTGTGTCCCCACAGCTGGCCCAGCCTTCCTGCCATCACTCCCATGCTTCATGCTGGGCACCTCGGGACGCTCATCCCCATCTCTGCACCTTTGCTCCTGCTGCTTCTCTTTCTGGGGTGCCTTCCTCGCTGCTCACACCTTCCTAAAGTTCATTTCTCCCCATCCCTTCTACTTGTAGAGACCCTCCCGTTGTCTGCACCAGTGCCAGAGTGGAAACTCCCAGAAGCCCACTCTGACGCCCTGACTCCCCTCCTCCCCATCAGCCCCTCCAGAGTCTCAGCACCTCAATGCAATGAGAGACACATGGGGTGCTTGGGGCTGGTCACAGTGGCATGAACACAGGATTTGGGGTCAGCAGCACCAGGGTTCAAATCCTGGCTCTGACATTTCCTAGCAGTTTGACCACAGGCAAATCAGCAAACCTCTCTGTGCCTCAGTTTCCCCCTCTGTAAAATGGAGATAGATTTTCCAGCAAGAGTTCTATGGGCTGTGCACTTTCCTTTCCGTGTGCATATGCATGCACGCGTGGCACACACACACAGAGGCACACTGGGATGTAGGTCACCGGCTGGAGTGCCTCAAGCTATGGGTTGTGGGGATCCAGCCATCATGGGGGTACAGGCTTCCAGATTGGACAGAAAGGCACCCCTCCCTCCACCTGCCTCTTCCCCTGCTTGCCTGTGTCAATTTTACCCAAAGTCTCCCTAGGCTTCTGTTTGGTTTTCCCAGAATTCTGGCTGAGACTGCTAGAACAGCTCTGGGGAGGGGGGGCAGGGTTCCTGGCCCATCTGGATGTGTCTCTGTGTCCAGCCCTGAGCTGGGCAATGTGGAGTCTATGGGAGATAGAAGGATGCGGCTCCAGCTTAAAGACTTCCAAGGCATAACCTATAAGATGTCCCAGGGCCGGAGGTGGTAGTGACAGAGAGGGTAGGGCCAAGGAGAGACCAGAGCAGCCTCAAGCTGGTCAGGGCTGGCTTCCTGAGGGAGGTGGCAGGATCTTGGCTAGGCAGTTGAGTACAGTCTTCAAAGGGCCCAGGAAAGGGAGTGGTATTGACACAGCTGGGAAGGCCCCAGACTGTCCTGTCTTTCACCCTGGAATTGGGGCCTCTCTTGAGATCACATCTGGAAAGACCATCACAGACTGTTCTACAGAAACTCCTAGATGGTCCTGTAGGCCCTTTAGACACAGCAAGCCTACGATATCAGGCCCCTCCCACCCAGAATCTGCTCTTCCATAGTGCCCCCCTCAGTGTAGACACCAGTATCCCCTGCCAGTGCCCCCCTCCGACCCTGTTCTCTAACACCACCCCAGTCTCCATTTTTTCGGTCTGCTTATGGAGCAATTACAACCCAGAGTGGAGATGAGCAGAGAAGTGAGTGGACTGAATTCATCAGCATGTGGCAAAGTAGCCTAAAGCCCAGGGCACCTGAGCAGTTCAAACAAGGTCATCAGGGAAGGCTTCCTGGAGGAGGTGACACTGAGACCTCAGCCTAGGATGAGCAAGAGTGGCCAGCTTGGGGAGGAAATGGAGAGAGCTGCAAGTGGGGAATGTTCCAGGTTAAGGGAACAGCAAGTGCAAAGCTGAGTGGGAGAGAGGAGGACACTTCGAAGGCAGAGATGAATTCGTGACAGGGGCATAGAGAGACGTGTGACTAGAGACAGGGGCAGAGACACCATCCAAGGCCAGGGGCCATATTAATGAGTTTCAACTCTCCCCTGCAGCAGCAGGGTGTCCTGTGGGACTTGGATGTGCCTGTGAGTGGCCCTCTTAGGTTGCACATAGAGATGAATTTGGGGGTGCGGTAGAAATGGGGATCCCTGGGAAGGGGTGAGGCAACTGCCTAGTACTCCACGGTGGAGCTGGCCTGAAGTGGGGGCTGGGAGATGGAGCCAAGCCCGCTTAGCAGGGGGACGGCGCTGGGAATGGTGCTGGGTCTCCGCTCTCGGGGCCTAAGTCTCACGGGGTAATGGCGGATGAGCTGGAGATCCCCGGGAGACCTGCCCTGGGCCCCTTCACACCACAGACCATTTCCCATTTGTTCCAGCCTGCAGAGCTGACCTCCTGGGAGGAGTCCCTGCTGGGAGGGGCACGGCTTCCAAAGGCCTGGGGTGGGGTCAGCAGCCCCGGGCACTCCCAGCCAGCAGAAGGCATGGGCAGGGGAATAGAACAAAAGCCTGAACTTGGAGGGCCCAGCAGTCACCCCGGGGAACCAGCAGGGAGAGGAGACTGGGGACACACAGCCTGATGGGGAGCAACCCCCTCGCCGTGTTGGAATAAGGAGCCCCAGAGCAGCGGTCTAGCAAGCTAGGGTACAAGTTAGCCGCCCCCCACTGACCTCCTTGTGCCTCAGTTTCTTCATGCAAAAAATGGGGGCTTAACATGTGCCGGGGGGCAGGGGAGCCAAAGGAACTGGTCCACCACTGACCAACCAAGTGGACAAAGACCTGCAACTCTGCAGGGTCCATGAGGAGGGGCCTGCCCGAGGCAAGTGTCGCCGGGACAAGCTAAGACAAGAGCTATCTGGCTTAGTCCTCACAGAGCTGGGAGTCCTGTGGGGTGGCTACGACTATCCCACCCTCTGATAAGGAGGTCAAAGCTCAGAGAGCCCAGCAGGCCTGCACTCAGAGAGGGAGAGGCCTGGCAGGATGGGAGCCTGGGGGCAGGTCTAAGGCCCCTGGCAGGTAGCTCACCTGAAGGCTGTGGAGATGCTGACTTGTTCCTGACAGAGCTGCTCTCCCCCCAGGAGCCCCTCTCTCTGAAGGACACCAGCCCCTTGCTCTAGAGCTTTCTCCTGGCTCTGCCTGGCCCAGCTCCAGGCACCAGGCTGCCCTCTGCCCCTCTCCTGGGCCTCACTCCGCCTGCTTGCACAGCCAGCTGCTTTGGCTTGGGTGCATAAATGATTTAAACCCTCTCCGCTGGGCCACATTGTTCTTCTTTATTGACTATTCTTTCTGATTTAGCCTCTTCCCAGAGTCCCGTGGAGCCAGAGGGGGGGCTCCAACCCTCGCCCACCTGCCCCTCTGGGGAAGGTCAGAGGCCAGCAGGACCGAGGTTGTCCTGGGCATGGGGACAGGCTGTGGATTGGGGGTAACCGAGTGGCGGGCCAAAGCACAAGGGCCTGGGGCCCTGGGTTGGAACCCATGAATGCCTCACGAACTTGTGAGCCTGGGCCCTTCTAAGCCTTGATGGCTTGATGGTCTTAACTGAGCCTCTGGGTTGCTCCTCCCCTGTGAGAATCAAGTCTCCACGTGCACCAATCGGCTCAGAGCCAGACGCAAACTAAGCGCTCAGGATATTGGGTCCCGGAGCTGCCTCTCGGACCACACTTCTTCCCCTGTGAACAGACCGCGGTGGGACTGCGGTTTCTGTTCCTTCAGTCCTCTGAGGCCCCGCCAGCGGTCCAGGGCAGGCCCTAGACAAGACGGAGGCATCTGGATTTGACACTCCTTCCCCACCGCAGGCAGGCCACGCCCTTTAGTTCCTCCGTTTCACAGATGGGGAAACTGAGGCTTACTGAGGGCCCAGGACTTTGCTCAGGGCCCGCTGAATTAGCTGAGTGGCAGAGCCAGGAGGAGCCCTGGGCTCTTGCCCAAGAGGCAGGGCAGGACCGAAAGGGACTCATCTCCCAGGGCTCCGTCCACACACACCCACACAGCCCCGTGCACACTGGTTCAGAGCATGGGCTGCGGCCTGGCCATCCCCTGGCCGTGTGACTTTGGGTGAGTCACAGCCTCTCTGAACTGGTTTCCTCATCTCCAGCAGGAGAAGAGTAACAGCAGCCTCCCAAGGTTGTGGACAGGGAAGTGAGATGAGGAATGAAAGGCTCGTGGCCGGCCTCATGGCTGTTATTCTGCGAACAGTTTCAACTTGTTACCAGCCAAGGCGAACCCGCTCGGTGACATCCTCAGCCTCCCCTGTGGGGAGAGTCAGGGGGTGGTGACTTCAGGCCCCTGAGAGCTTCCAGCCCAAAATAGTCCTCTCTCCAGTCCGACCCTGTCCCGTCACAGCTGTTTCTGTCCCCTGCTGAGCTGACTTTGCCTTCGGTCATGACTCCCCCTGACAGCCCCCTGGGGGGCAGGCTCTCCCGTGGCCCAAGGAAGGCCCGCCTGGGAGCAGTTTGGGCACAGGGACGGCTCAGCCAGAGCAGTCAATAAAGCTCCAGAGCTCTGTTCCAATCACCTACCGCACTGTCCCATCTTGGCCGTTCCTTAATTCCTTGAGCCTCGGTTTCCCCATGTGGAAAGTGGAGCCCACAGCCACCCACCAGTTTTGTCGTGAGGACTCAAGTAGAAAACAAGCAACTGAAGAACGTGGCCTGGAGTCTCATCTGAAGTGGCTGCTTAATAAATAGTGCTGGTGAGCATACCTGCCCCACTCACCTCCAGCTGCCCCAGCAAGGGCCCCCAAGCAGCACTGGTATCCCCCCCTGACTGTCATCAGGAAGAAACGAGGCTTCCACGCATCGCCCGTTCTGCCTCCAGGAATTTAAAGGAAAACTCACACCTTCTGGCACCTTTATCTGGGCTGTCTGGCTGAGCCCGGCCCCCTCCTCCATGGATCACAGACACCCCCCAACAGGTGTCCAGACTAATGCAGGTCTACCTCTTCACTGCAGTGGACACTCCCACCCCAGACAGTCTGGGGAGCCGGCAGGGCGAGTGAATCTGAATCTTCGTCAGACGAAGAAGCTGAGGCTGTGAGGAGCAGGCACTTGGTCCGGGCCACCCAGTGATAAAGGGAGCTGGGGGGGTGGCTCGGGGTCTGGGGCAGCTCAGGGTGCCCGGTGCTGATCAGAGGCAGACACTTAGATGGTGAGAACAGGAACTGGGGGGGCATGGAGGGCAGCACCCTCAACTGGCAGCCAGGGAAACTGAGGCCCAGGGAGGGGAGGATGTCTAAGGGCAAGGAACAAGTTAAAGGCCAGACCAAGCTTATGCCACCCACCATCCATCCATCCATTCATCCATCCATCCGCCCACCCATCCACCCATCCGCCCACCCATCCATCCACTCAGTCTCCCAGGAAGGTGTGCTGGGCACCTTCTGCTCGGGCAGGCCATGCAAGGCCCTGGGGATACAGTGGCAAACAAGACACAGCGCCTGCCCTCGGGGGTCTCATGGTCTCATGTGGGAGTCAGACCCTGCCCTGCTGGGGGAAGCACCCAGGGCTGCAGGCAGTGCAAGGTGGGGCCGGCGGCCGCCCTGAAGGGACTGGCTGGACGCGTAAGAACCCCAAACCAGAGTGCTCTGGAAGGGGCGGTTTGCCCCCGAGGCTGGCGCCGTCAGGCCCTTCCTCAGGAGTCAGGAAGAGGGGAAGGCAGGTGCCCTTTGAGCTGGACACAGCTCTGAGGGACCGCGCTAGAGGGGATCTCTCTGACCCCGGCCCAGTTCACACGGGGGCAGCCGAGGCCCATCCACAGAGGGCTCTGTGGGGTCCGTGCCTCGCCTCCAGCTCTCTTCTCCCTGCCCACTCCCTCCGCTTGTCGCAGCAAAGAGCCCCTCGCCCCTGTTTGCCGCTCCCCATCCTTGCGGTCAGAGACCTCCCTGGCCCTGTTCTAAGGGCCCCACCTCAGGGGCGCCAGAGGGGGCGCTGCTGAGCCCCGCCTGCTAAAATGCCCCCATCTGGCTGGTTCAGGCCTTCAGAACAACAGGGTCAGTGGCCGGGCATTTGGCCAAGTGCCATGCAGCCCCTGAGCCCTGGGGCGTGGGGTCGGAGCTCAGGATAGCACCAGGTGGACTGCAAGCAGGGAAGGGTCCAGAGCCCCGCCCCAGCTCTGCCTCTCCCAGCCCGTCCCTGCTGAGGCTCCTGAAGGCCCCGCAGAGCTCAGCTTGTCCAGCGTGGACCAGAAGCATCGGCCTCTTGGGAGTGTCCAAGAAGCCTGAGAAGAGTCGCTCCAGCCCCTGCTGTTCTCTGCGCCTGGGATGCCCCGCTCCCTCCCTGGCTGGTGCCAACTGCATCTACCCATTTGCTTATTCAACAAGTCTTTGCTGGATGCTTGCTACATGCCAGCCAGAGACGGGCTCTCGGGATGATGGCTGTCAGAGAGCTTAGAGACTGGGGGATACAGAAGTCACACACACACACACACACACGTGCACACACATATGTATACACACACGTACATACACACAGTTATGTGTGGTGCAAGTGGGAACCAATCTATAAAGAAAAAGAGACACAGAGAGTGGGTGCTCATGGGATGGATTGGGAGAACATGTTCTGGAGAAGGCTTCTCTGAGGAGGTGGCTTTTCAGTTAAAATTGGGAAGAGGAAGAGGAGGAGTTAGTTCTGTGAGGAGTGAGAGGAAGAGCCTTCTAGGCAACAGAAATAGCACGTGCAAAGGCCCAGGGGTGCTAATATTTTGGCTTGTGTGAGGAAGATCAGTACAGTTGGAACCCAGAGTGATGGGGTAAAGGAGTTAGGTCATGACGGGAGGCAGAGTGACAGACCTTGGTGGAAGGGACAATGTGGGCAGCAGGAAGAGGAATGGGTACAAGAGAAGAATCCAAAAAAAGAGACTGACAAATAGGAGAAAACCAGGAGAGTGGACTGTTCCAGAAACCATGCCAAGAGTTTCACCAAGGGGAGCATTGTAGACTTCATCAATGGAGGAGTCACCTCCTCCAGGAAGCCTTCCTGGACTCTAGGAAGGGTTAAGACTTCCATAGGACTTTGGCCTCCCCATCAGAGTGCTTACCCTTCTCCCTGGGAGACAAAGGCAGAGTCAAGATTTAACTGATCTCTTCAAACCTAATCCTTAGCTCAGGACTTAAGAGGAGTATTTGTTAAGTGAACCCGGGCTCCGAGAGGAAGTGACCGAGGTTAGTTTCCTTTGCTGCCCTGCTGAACACAATCCTTCAGCTTCAGTCTGAGGTAGGCTGAAGCTGTGGCCTAGACCTGGGGCCCCTCCAGAGGAGAGCCTGGGCTCCCCTCCACTTCCGCCAGTCACTTCCACTTCCTCAGGACCCCCGTCTCCTCTCCTGCCCCAGACACCTCACTTCCTCACCAGCATCCAGAACACCAGCAATGGCCTCCTGCAACAGGTGAAGGCAAAGGAGGCTGACTGGGATGGGCCTTTGGATTGGGGTGTGGGCAGCCTCAGTTTCCAGGGCCCTCAGCCTTGCCTTCACCAGAAGCTGCCCCTAACAGTCTTGGGGGACAGCAAGTAGAGTTTGTGGGTTCCTGAGACCTCATGGGAGTCCAGGTGGACCCCAGGGATTTGGAACTTTGTTCAGCCATGCATTTCTCTCCCCTAGACAAAGGTCTGCGGCCTCCACAGGCAGCATCCAGGCATCCCTGTGCCAGGCTTCAGGTGGATGCCCCTAGGGGCAGGAGGCAGTCCTAGCCCAGACTGCCTACCCCCAGGCTCCCCCAGGGAACTCATCTCTCTGAACCAGTCTGATGTCATGCGTCTGTCTCCCACTGCGGGCTGGGAGCTCGTCCAGGGCAAGGCCCGCTCTCTTGCTCCCTCTCCCCTCCCCCTCCTGTCTCTCCCTGTCTCTCCCTCCCTCCCTGCCTGCCCGCTAGCTTTCCTTCCTCTCTCCATTCACCAAGCACAAACTATTTCGGAGGCTTCGGTTCTTCCTTCCTGCACCCGACCCTGACACAGAACCCGCGCGTGGGGCGACTGGGCTGGCATCCACCCGCGGCCTGACCACCCGGTCCAGAGGCTGAGCCTCCCCAAGCGCCCGGGAGGGTGGCAGCTTCAACGTGGCAAAGAGCCCCTCTCCCTGGGCAGAGCCGAGCTCCTGCGGGAGGAAGGAAATGTGCCCTTGAATCTGTGCCTGCAGGCTGGGCCTCGTGAGGGTGGCGGTCCAGAGGGAAAAGAATCTGTTTTCTCAGCAAGGACTGTGGTTCCAGGAAGACCCAGGCCCCCAGAAGGCTAATCCCAGATGGGGTGAGGCTGCCCCCGGCTGGTCCTTCCCTCTGAGGCCCACAGGACTCACTCTCTACTGAGCCCTAGAACTGGCTGCCCCCAAAGCCCTGCCTCAGACCCTCAGCCACACTTCTGCCCTCCTGCTTCCCTCCTTCGTGTTTGCCCAGAGATGGCCAGAGAGCCCGGGGTGTCCTGCCCCAGGGGCAGCAACTGGCCAGCTGGGCCAGGGTCTTGTTACCTGCATCCTGGAGCCCCCAGCCTGCAGAGGCTGCCAGGGCTGAGCGCTGGGCTTCTCACAAGTGCTGCCCCAGCCTCTTGGCAAGGGCTCTGTCCCAAGCAACTTCTCGCCACCCATCTGCCCCGGGTTTCTAGCCACCCCGCCGGCCTGGGAGGCTGCGACAGGGGACGGGGGACGGGGCAGCTCCTGGGTGGCACCTCCCGGGGCCGCAAGCGAAGTGCTTTCAGTTCCCACCTGGCTTTCATTACAAGGTACGTTCCTGTTGCTGGTCCATCTATATTTATCTACAGGATCTCACTAATTAAATTCCCCGAAGCACCCGGCAGGGCTGCGGACAGCCAGGGAGGCAGACAGGCAGGGGAGCTGCAAACTTCCTTCCTTTCCTTCTCGGCCAAGAGCAAAACAGAAGCAGCTGAAACTGCTCTCCCAACCCCCCACCTCACCAATGCCTAGCGTCCCAGGGGCTACCCAAGACCCTGACCCAGGGACCCTTTGGCCTCATGCCCGGTTACCCCAGGCCCCACGCCCACCCACGGGTCCAGGACAGACGGTGCCCAGCAGCCTGATCCCCTCCTTCCAACTCCGATGCCTGCCCAGAAAAGTCTGCCCGGGCAGCCAGGCTGAATCCCCAACTCCGCCACTGTGCGGGAGCAGGTCTTACCGTAGGCGTCGCCTTGGTCCAGGAGGGAGTCCGGCTCCATGGCGGACGGGCCCCCAGCCCCTGGCCCCACCTGATTTATGAACCGAGGCTGTCTCCATGAGCATCTGGGTTTCTCCTTTTGTATTCCATCTGGCGGCTTTTCCAACTAGATGACTGGGTATTCCTGCGAGCAGGCCCCTTTCCAGCCCTCGCCTTCGTACAGTACATTTAAAGTAGCAGTAACCTCTTTTCCCTCCCCCCGCAGCCCGGCTGGAAACATTAGAAGGGACTGAGGCAGCAAGATGTCTAAAATAGGAAGACGCCCGGACGATTGGCCTGGCTGCCTGCGACGCTGGCTGCGGGGATCTGGTCCGGCTGTGCAGATGGAAAAGCTAAGAGGTGAGGCCGAGCTGGGGCTTAGCATCTGGAAACTGGCTCTGGGGCCCCAGGGGGTTGGGGGAAAGGCGAAGGCTGACCCACTGTGGGAGGGGGTGGTCTGCTCTGTACACCACCCAGTGCCCAAACCCCCAAGGGCTTCTCCTAGGCCCTGCTGGAACCTCCCACTCAAATCTGTTCTACAGACATTTCCTGCAGTGTGGGGGATGCAGAAATTGACTCATCCATCCATTCAGTTAGTGGCTAAATTTTGTTTGAGCATCTACTCTGCACCAGACGCCTTGCCAGGTGCTGGGTTTGCAGCAGGAAGCAAGAACAACATCTCGCCTCTTGGGGCTAGCAGGTATACAGTTCAGTGCAATGCAGACTATGGGTTAAGTGCTATGGCATTGGAGAGAAGGGATGCCTGCCCTGTGGGGAAGGTAGTCAGGGAGGGCTTCCTGGAAGAATGAGCACCTAGTTGGAATCTGAAGTAGACGTTAACCAGGTAAGGATGGGAATGAGGGGAGAGTATGCTGGATGGAGGGAGTGGCCTATGCAAAACCCTTGAGATGAGAGGGTAAGTGGGTGTTCAGTGCCCCTCAAATCAGTTTTAGGTGGTTGGAGTAGTGGTTGAGGGGGGTGCAAAGGCTAAAGAAGGAAGCAGGTGGGGCAGGACCTCTCAGGGACGCTGCCAGGCTGACCTGGGGATGGACCAGGGCAGTGACAGATTCTGCATCCTCCTTTAGGAGGGCTCTGTGGCTGCACGTGGAAGAGGGAGGTGCTGGGGAACGCTGAGCTGGGGAGGCTGTCTAGTCTCAGGGGGAGGTGGAGGTGGCTTCTGCAGGAATAACTGTAACAGCACTGAGTGCCACTCCCTAAGCAGCCACCACTGGGCACCCTTCTGTGCATGGGCCACTTGGTCTCAGGGACCACTGGTCCCTCTTGAGAAACTCCAGCCACCCTATTCTACAGATGAGACCAGGGCAGCTTAGAGAGGTGAAGTGACTTGTGCAAAGCTTGTGAGTGGCTTTTAGGCCAGACCTAGACCCCGGAGGTGCCATAGTCTTATGCCAGGGGATGGAGGTAGGAGCAAGACCGGACAAAGAGTCAGTCTACTCCACCAGAATATAGAACAAAGCTATAGGCAAGTGTGAGAGGGGTACGTCATTTGAACCCAATCAAGGAAGACTGCCTGGTCGAGGAGGCACCTGGTCAGAGAGAGAGAAAAGCAGGATTTGTATGAGCAGGGGAAGAGGAGAGGATCTCAGGCAGGGGGAATGACACAAGCAAAGGCATGGAAGCAGAGGATGGTCACACACATGGGGAATGACGACTTGGAGAATATCAGGGAGTCGATTGTGGGGGTGAGCAAGGAGGACATGGAGGATGGCCTGGGAGGGGACCCGGCCCAGGGCACCACACGCAGCCTCAGAAGCCCAGCCTTGGTGACCAGCTTTTTGGAGACAAAAATCTGGTGCTGAGGCAGAGGGAACAACAGGAGAAGGAAGATGGGAGGCAAACCAGGGCCTGCAGGAGGGCCCAGGCCTGGCATCAGGGAGGAAAAGCCCCACCTGGGCCCCTCCTAGGCACCCCCTGCTGCCCAGCTGCTCCCAGCTCAGTCAGTGGCTGCTGACGTGGTGGCTTAGCCTCAGGCAAGCTTCTTCTCTCCCCCTTCACCCCTCCTCCCTGCCTTGGACGACAGCAAGCCCAGGGCCCAGCCTCTGGCTGCCTTAATTACAGGGAGACCAGGCCCTACCCGAGCCAGTTGCAGGCTCTGGGCTCCCTGACAGTCCTGCTCCGTGGGCCTGGGGAGCAGGTTTCGGTGGCGGGAAGGGTTCAGAACAGGGAATCAGGCCCTCGGACCACCTGCCCTCAGGTGAGTTCAGGAACAGTTCTCTCCCCGGCTTGCAGGACCTCGTTTGCACGCATGACCCTGTGGTCCCTGCAGTGTGGGGTTAAGAGGCTGGGCTGAAATCAACTCTGTCGCATACTAGCTGGGTGACCCGTTGCTGGTTACCCTGGGGAGTCTCAGTGGTAGACTGGGACTTCTCACGGCCCCTGTGCATCGGGGCGCTTGTCCTGGTTAGATAGGGGTGGGGGGACATCAGAGCCTTGGTAGGCAGGACCGACAGCTGTCCCTCAAGTATTCAGGAAAGGGTGATGCTCGCCCTTAATCCAAGTGCCGGTCCACTTGGATCATCTCCTTGGTCTATAAGGGGGGCCAGGCAGGGGCCAGAGGAAGGGCCCATCTTGCAGATGCGGAAGCCAAGGCCCCAAAAGAAGAGACTTGCCCTGAGGGTCTCGTGGTGAGGCTCAGGATGAGCCCCTCACCAGCTGTGGCCCTGGAAACAGGAGGAGGGGCTTGGTGGGCAGGGGATGGGCCCAACTCCGGCTGCGCCTCCAGGCAGCAGAGTAGCCAGGGCCGGGCGCTTCCCTCAGAGGGCCTTGCTTTCTCACAGGCCAAGGACAAGGTCAGAGTAGGATTAGCCTGGCCCTTCCCATCCTCCCGATCCCATCCATCCGTTTCCCTCCCTGTATGAATTAGGATGGTTGGGGCAACGTGGGCTCCTGCCTGCCAGGGACTCACCACAAACCTGTCTGGAGCACAAGCTCTGCCTCCTGCTGAACTTGCCGTGGCAACCTCCGGCCGAACAGCTCCCTCCTCTGGCTGAGCTGCACCCCCTGGAGCCACCCCCACAGCTTGTTCACAGCCTCGGCACACACCTGCCTCATGACCCCCGAAGGGTAAAGCCCTGGGCGTGAAGTTTCTGGGTCAAAAAGCGCCAGCTGTCACCTTCCTGGTGCAGCCCAGGACAGCAAGACCCCCCAGTTCTGTGGCTCAGCCGGCCAATGGGTACGAGGAGCTGAGTTGCAGCCCGGCCGATGTGACGTGGGCATGGCCATGTCTGCTGTGGAGCGGCTGCCATGCTCGCGGGGGGAGGGGCGGTGGTGTGAGAAAGCAGAAGGACCCTGGAGGCCACTTCATGGAAGGGCTGGGGCCCAGGGAGCGTGGGAGGCCCAGCTGGGGTGTTGGGGGGGGCGATAGGCCCGGCTCCCTGGCTGTTGTGTGCAAAGTGGCGCGAGCAGCTGTGGGCGGCGGGGTGGGCGCTGCTGAACGTGGCTGGCCTCGCCTGGAGCCCACGCGGCGGCTGGAGAAGGGCAGGCAGCGTCCGGATGCGTGCGGCGCCCTGACCCTGGCCAAGGGGACGCTGGGGTTCTGGCCAGATGGGTGCAGGGAGCTGGGGGAGACCCAGGAAGAGCTCCGGAGCTGGGGTCTGGAGCTCCGCTGGGGGAAATGGAGACAAACACGCGTCGACGTCAAGGCGGTCACTCCGGGCCGGGCGGTCGGAGCTCCGTGGGGAGGTGGGGCTGCTGGGCGGAAACCCGGGACAGCCCAGCACACCAGCCCCCCGCACTGCCTGCCCGCCGGGGTCCTCTGGTGCCAGACAGGACCCGCCGCACCTTGTAAAGAAACGGAGCTGCGTAACCCCCTGTGCAGCCGCCCAGGGTGGCAGAGGCGGGACAGAGCTGCCCACTGCTCGGGCCTTCCCGCTGGGGAGGACGTGGCCACGGGCTGCCCTCCTGGCTCTGTCTGCCCCTGCTCGGCTCACACTAACCCCCCGCCCCCAGCAGGGCGAGTGGCGACTGCAGGAGGCATGGGTGGGGACAGGCAGCACCTCGAATGAGAGCCCCAGAGGCGGGGCTCAGTCCCTCTAAAATCTAGGCCCCTCAGCACAGGCTTCGAGGCCCTGTGTGGGCCGGTCCCCCCATCTCTCGCTCCTTCTCCCCTCTCCTCTCTCCCCCCTCCTACTCCTCACCCGGCTTTCCTGTGAACCACCTGCGCCCTCTCACCCCAGGGCCTGGCCGTCTCCCTGGGTGGATCAGCGCGCCCCGGAGCGTCACCACGGCCTCGGCCAGGCCTCAGGTCAGGGGCCACCTCCCTCGCCATCCTCTCCAGGCCGCCGTGCCCCGTCCGCCTCACCTCCATCCACTCCCCCCTCCTGCTCCAGTTTGCGTCCCGGCACCTTGGATGAACCTGCCATTTTATTCTCTATTGGCACACGGTCTGCCAGCCCCTGCTTCCGCGCAGCCTCCATGCGGTACCCCGGCACAGTGGGCCCCCAATAACCACGAGTTGGAAGGACTGAGTTGCCTTAGCCACCAACCAGGGCCGTCCACCTTCGTTTACAAGACGGTCCAGGAGCCTCTCGTCAGATCTCCTGGCTGCTTGAACTGGGTGCTCCCTTCTCGGTAAGAGGGGACCCCAAGGCCAGAGTGGTTGGAGGGAGACCAGAGGATCTTCTGCTGGGGGCAGGGGGTTGCTGGGAGCCTAGCACTCTGTATCTATGCACCTCATTCTTCAGCCTTCATTCGGAGCCCCGCTTCACAGATGGGAAAGCTGAGCTGCTGCACCCTGAACGTGGCAGAGCTGGGGTGTGAGACGGTGTCCGCTGCTGGGGGGCAGGCCCTGCTGGCCCCCTCAGGCGCCCAGGGGTGCCTCCAAGCCAAGGGGGAAAGGAGCTGATCTGGAGGGGGAGGCAGGGTGGCTGGGAGGTGGGGCGGGGCTAGTGAGAGGAATGTGGAGACCAGCCTTTTTTGCTCCCCAGAGTCCCCACTTCACAACTGGGGCCACTCCAAGCAACTGACCTTCGCCCTCCGCAGCGGCTAAGGCGAGGGCTGGCTTTGCTTTCTTGGCTCTGGCTCTGTCAAAAGTCTTGAAGCGGAGGGCCGCCACTTAGTAGGGGCTGAGCCAGCTGGCAGGCACCGGGGCTCATTACAGGAGGGCCCTGTCGTCGCGGGGGGCGAGGAGGGGCTGCTCTCCCGATGACCGCTCTGCGCGAGTGGGGGGCTGGCCGGTTCCCTGGCGCTCTCAGGGAGTCCTGAACCCTGTGTCTCAACCCCCTGCCCCAGGACACCAGGGCTCAACCACCTCACACCCGGAGGGGGCAGGAGCAAGGCCCGCGCTGGAGCCCCCACACCGCACTGCTCGGGCCAAGTGGAAGGTGGAGGCGCTGGGGGAAGGTTCGGGAGCTTGTGCCTGGTGGTTGCACAGCGGATTCGCGGCCATTCCAGCCTCGCAACCACAACGCGCCGGGCCTCTCCCGCCCCGCCAGCAGTGACGCGGAGCTCTCATGAAACAGCCCCAGAGCTTTCCGGGAAGCAGGCAAGCGCCACATACATGCCAGCAGTCGGGGGACTGGCTCCCAGGGCAGAGGCACAGGGTCCTCAGAAGGCCACAGAGATGGGAAGCTGGTGACTGACTTTGGCCGCGGGTCCAGGGCCTGGCCTTGCCTCCGCTTCTGGAGAGCCCCCGAGACAGGGACTCAAACCACATAGCGTGGTGGGGAGGAGACACGGCTGCCACGGAGAGAGACTCTTCAGCAGCTGCAGGGATAATGCTGTCTGTCCCCTCCCCAAGTCACCCCAACTTGACCTTGGGGGTGCCCCAATGTCTGATCATCATTGCCCCCAGGGGAACCCCAGGCTTCCCCGAGCGCCAGATTGGAGGTTCACGCAGTGCACCCCTCGAGAAGGCAAGAATCTCCTCCATGACATCCTCGAGCAGACTCCGCTTGCTTGCCTCCCAGGATGGGAAGCTCACTCGCTCCCAGGTGGTCAGGACCCTCTCATGGACTCAGGTCATGACCTCCAATTGCTGCTGCTGCACCGTGGTCCTCACTTCTTTCCTGCGGTCACACGGTGTGAGTCCTCGTGGGGGGAGCCCCTCCATCTTCAGAACCCTCCTCACACATGGACATGCTCAGCCCTCTGCTCGCCATCGGACCCCGCCCCCACAATTCCGTTTAGGTTCCGTGGTTGGCCGGGGGAGAAGCACAAGAAGACGGGATTGGGATTTTTTACCAACAGGGTGATGCCTGCGGGCATGCAATTCACCAGCTTGAGCCCAGCGCTGTAGACACAGAACCGCAGCAGCGCCCCTGCTCAGGAGACACGGGCCCAACTAGGGATCGTGGACCAGGCAGATGTGGAGGTGGCCGGAAGAGGCGGGTGTGGTATGTCTGAAGGTAGCCGCGGGCTTTCCTGAGTGGCTGGGGGTCGGGTGGTAAAAAGGAGCGAAGGACGACACCCAGGTGTGGCTGCCTGGGTGAAGGACAGGCCTGCACAGGGGGGAAGGGTGCAGGGCGGGCCATTTGAACTGCAGGCCTGATCTGAAGCTGCTGAGCTGGAGGTGAGCACTGGCTGCCCAGGGGAGGGACAGGTGAGGTCCCTGGAGGCTGCGGACGGGAGGAGGCAGCAACCTGGGGACTGAACACCCAGACAGGACCTGAAGCCTGGATGCCAGCCCCGGGGAGCTGGAGGAGAGAAGAGGTCGGGGTTCCAGCTCCGGGGTGTGCCCACATTAGAGAGCAGGATGATGAGGAAAAAACATCAAGAGAACTGAGGAGGAGGCCATGGGAGGGAGGAGAGATGCAGAGAAGTCGGCGCGTGAGAGCCGAGGGGACAGGGCACGGCCACCAGGTACCGTGGCGCTGAGCAGCCAAGCAAGCTGGGGGAAGCCCAGGTGAGTGTGGGGGTCCCACAGAGGGGTGCTGGGCCAGATGAACTTCCTGAGGGAAGGGGTGCCTAAGCAGGACCCCGAGGGGTGCATATACTGTGCCACGTAGAAAGGGGCTGTCCAAGCCCCGGGATCAGCACACAGGCCAGGCGGAGAGCGCAGCCCTGACGTGTGGAACTGAAAGTAGATAAGTGCACTGCAAGATGGGGTGCAGGAGGGGTGAGGGCCAGATAGGGAGGGGCCCTGCCTTCACCGGACCCTAGAGAGGTCAGCCAAGCACAGGACGGGGTCCTTGATCGGGCGGGAGAGGGAAGAAGGAGGGGGCAGATGGGGCACCAGGAAGAAAACACAACTCGGGGGAGGACGATGCATTCGGATGAGCTCAGGGTGCTGCGAGCACTCAGGGCGAGGCGGACAGCGTCAGTGGAGCACGTGGACGGGGCCTTGGGGTCTGGGAGGCCACTGCGTGTGTAGGGAGGAAGCTGGGCAGAGCTGGGAGGAGCTGCTCAGGCTGCCACCTCCTTCCTGGTGCTGCTTGAGGTCAGCCTGTGTCCAGCCACCCCCATGTGCTGGGAAGGGCGGGGAGGGGCATAGGGCTGAGGAGGGGCAGAGGCCTGGGGAGGACCGGGGAGGGACCCTGGCAGCTGCAGGCCATTGTGATTGGTCTTTCCAGGCAGCAGGAGCCCAAGGGGAACCCAGCAGCTCCTCTGGACCCTGCCTCTCCCATCTCTGTCCCATCCATAGCCCACGAAGTGCCTTTGTCACCCCCCCCTTGGAAGGCGCCCCAGCCATGCACACATGTTCATAAACACGGTTGATCGAGTGGTGATTTGCGGAGCAAATTCTGCCCTGGGAGAGCATGACCCAGGCAGACAGGTCCCTGCCTTCACGGGGCCCAGGCCAACGGGGAGGCAAGAATTAAACATATAATTATTGTCAAGTGAGGCGTTAGGAAAGAGAAGACTGGCTTAGGGGCTCAAGGGGGTGGCAACACTGAAATCACAGGTCTGAAGGACCATTCAGTTAGCCTAGGAAAAAAGAGGGGTGGAAAAGTATTTTGCATGAATGGGAACAGCATGCAAAAGGCTCAGAGGCAGGAGGTGATGAAAGGCTCCCTGCAGGGGAGCAGGGCAGCAGCTCCGCAGGAGGTGGCTTGCTCAGTTTTGCCTGCAGGAGAATTCAGAGACAGAGATCAGAAACTCCCGGTCAGGAGCATCTCACCTAAGGCAAGACTCCCCGTCCCCCCCACACACATACACCCCACCTTCTCCTAGCTCCCCGGCCAGGTGCGCGCACTCCCCCAGCGACCTCTGCAGACGATCTAAGCAGCGCCGGGAGGGCGGCCAGGCAGGCAGCTTCGGGCATCCTGCGTTGTCCCCGAGAACCAGGCGGGCATTTACCTCGGCGGGCCCAGCGGGTCAGGCGGTACCGGTACCGCGGCGGGGGTAAAGGCTCGGCAGCCCGCGCTGACGAAGGCTCCGCTGCAGCAGAGCCACCCACGGGGGCGACTGACTTGTCGCGTGCCAGCGCCCCGGATGCCACCTGGCAAGGCTGCCGGCGGGATGCGGAGGAAACGAATCTGTTCGCGAGGATGCGCCGCCTTCCCGCCCACCGCGCCAGCACCCCGCTCCCCCCACCTCCTGCGCGGAGCCGCGGTGGCTGGGCCTGCCCCGCAGCGCCCCCGCGCGGTCGAGGCGGGTCGCGACCTCAGGCGTCCCGCGGGCACCTCGGGGTGCTGAGCCGGGCAGCTGGGAGCCCCGCACGCTCCACAGCCTTTCCTGGCAGCCACGCATTCAGCTCCTATCTGCATTGCATTTTTTAATTTCCTTTTTTTCGGAATGGAAATATATTTGCAGCTTCTTTGTGCTGTACAATTATTTTTTTATCATTTATTTTTATTTTTTTAGATTTATTTATCTATCTATCTATCTATCTATCTATCTATCTATTTATTTATTTGTTTGTTTGTTTATTTATACAAGCACTGGGTACAGTCAGAAGCGCGGGAGGGTGAGAGAATTCACCAGAGCCAGAGCGGGGAGCAGAGCAGGCAGAAGGACCGAAGTACACTGCTGAGGGGAGCAGCGGGTGGCAGGAGGGGTCTGCGCGCCATGTGGGACCCTCGCCAGTGGCCGGGGATCGAACCAGCGCTGCAGAGGCTGTGGGCAGCCTCGCAACCCAGCCCTCAACTGCTGTGCCGCCGGGAGGCCCGGCTGTGTAATTATTTAAGTAAAGACATGCTTCCTGAAAAATATCCACAATTCCATGGACTGGCTATAAGGCAGAATTGACAGTTTCCTCCCAGCATTGACGCCCCACCACCCCCACAGACACCCACTGATTGCATTTGGGCAAACTGGCTGCCAGATGTTTTTCTACAGACAAAGCATGCGTATATTTCTGTTTGTCTCACCTATTTTCTGTTTCCTTCTCTTTTTTTCCCCATATGCACATGCACATATATGCAAATGAATCCTACTAGATACATCCCATGTTCTGCCATTTGCTTTGCTTTAAAAATTTGTTTTCGGAGCCGCCATCTGCAGTGGAACTGTCGCCAAGATGCAGATTTTTGTGAAAAACCTTCCGAATAAGATGATCGCTCTGGAGGTTGAACCCTCCAGCATGATGGAAAACGGAAAGGCCAAGATCCAGGGTAAGGAAGGAATCTTCCTGGTCAGCAGAACTAATCTTAAACTGGAAGAGGGATGAACTTTGACTACAACATTCAAAAGGAGCCCACTCTTCATCTTGTGGAGAGACTGCGCGGGGTGCTAAGGAAGAAAACTTGCACCCCTCCCAGGAGAAGCAAACATAAGAGAAGCAAGGTTCAGCTGGCTGTGCTGAAATAACCCAGGTGGATGAGAAGGGAAAAATCACCAGCCCTGGTGGGGAGTGCAGGCCGGATGACTGTGGTGCTGGAGTTTAGGGCCAGCCACTTCGATGCTAACTATTGTTTCAACAAGCCAGAAGACATGGGCGCAAGGGGTTAAGTCTCAGCACTATGAAACCATCAGCAGCCACTGTAGCATGAGTTCGATCCCCTTCAGGAAGCCGACCAACACGGCGCTGCAGACCTCCCCTGTCTGGCCCCCTGCTCCCATCAGCAAATCTGCCTGTTCTGCTCCCCACTCTGTCTCTGGTGAACCCTCTTAACCCCACCCCAACACTTCTGGTCTGTACCCCAGTTCTTCAATGTAAAGATAAATAAAATCTTGAAAGAGAGAGAGAGAGAAAGAGAGAGAGAGAGAGAAAGCAGAAGACAAACAAATGTGTATGGGTTCATAATAAAATATATTAACGTTTAAAAACATTTTATTTCCATTAACGGTGGAGTAGAGACAAAAGAATATCTATGTACTGCTGTGAAGTCTATGAATCAGGTTGAAGGGGCCTCTGCGTGTGCACCCCCAATTTAAGAACATTTTTATCGTTTTTGAAGTTTCTTTATATTTCTTTCAGTTCGAAAATATTTTTTCTCTCCTTTCTTACCTTCCTCTGAATTGATTTTTTTATTATTCCTTGTCATCTTTTTATAAGCGTCTTTGCTTTTCATTCGTGCAGTGCTCACCCCAGAGACTACAATACGTCTCCTTGACTTATTAAGCCCTACTAGAAATGGGTACTCTTACCACTTGTGGGAAAAGGCAAGAACCTTAGGCCACTTAAAACTCCATTTACCCCCTCCTGACTTATATGCAATTGTCATCTGGTACCATCTGGTATTTTAATTCTTTATATATTTTAAACTCCACAAGAGGATATTATTATTGTTTTATACAGACAATATTTGTTTAGCTTAACTGCATATTTTCTCTCTCGATTGGCCCTGATTTCTGTCTGCGTCTCCAAATTTCCATCTGGGATCTGTTTTCTCCTGCCTGAAAATCATCCTTTACTAATTCCTTTAGTGGGGGTGAGCTGGTGATGAACTATTACAGTTATTATTTGTCCAAAGTATCTGTTTCACCTTCATTTTCAAAGGGTTTTTTTTTTTTGTTAGTATGTAATTTCAGGTTGGCAAGCAAAGGTAAGAAAGGAGAGAAAGGAACAGAATAAGTAGGACAAATAGAAAACAAGCAGTAAGATGGGAGGCCTTAAGTCAAATTTATCAGCAATTATATTAAATGCAAGCCAATTAAATATTCCAGTCAAAAGACAAAAATTTTTTTTATAGAGGTATGTTTTATTTATTTATTTATTTGTTTGTTTGTTTGTTTGCTTTGTTTATACAGGCACTGGGTACAGTCAGAAGCGCGGGAGGGTGAGAGAATTCACCAGAGCCAGAGCGGAGAGCAGAGCAGGCAGAAGGACCGAAGTACACTGCTGAGGGGAGCAGCGGGCGGCAGGAGAGGTCTGCGCGCCATGTGGGACCCTCCTCCGGTGGCCGGGGAGCAGCCGGGGATCGAACCGGCGTCCCAGAGGCCGCGGGCAGCTTCGCAACCCAGCGCTCAACCGCTGCGCCACCAGGGAGGCCCAAAAGGCAAATATTAACACACGGGACAAAAACAAAAACCCCAACCCCATCATATACCATTGAGAGGAGAGATCCATCCAGCATAAGGATCCAGAAATAAGCAAAGCCAAGGAAAGGAGCAGTTATAGCTGGACACCCTGACCAAAAGTAAACTGTGTAACGACATTAATACCAGTAAAAGGAAAGCAAGCTGGAGTCATTCGCAGCCGGGGAGGAAAAAAAACATACAATTTATCAAACAGATGCAACAATTCTATCTGCATGCCATTAATAATGTAGACTCGAAGCATATGAAGCACAACTCACAGAACCAAAAAGAGAAATAGGCAAGTCCCCAACCCCTCTTTCAGGAACTGATAACCCAGGCAGATAAAAAAAAAAAAAAAGAGTGAAACCTCAGATCTCTGCAGGAGCGCCTCAGAAAGGGTGCTGCTTTCCTCTGACGGCATCTGATCTGCGGCTCAGGATTTCTACGTGTCTTCGTCCTTGACTCAGAGGGTGCCTGCTAGGAGACCCCAATCTACAATTAGTCTTTTTCCATCTGCAATGAATAAATATTTGGGGGGGTTATTTTGAAATATGGAAATATCAGGCTCTGTATCCAACGTCTCGTTTTTTTAATGTATTTTTTGATATCCGTGGACTTGGGGCTACCTGCTTTATGGGTGACAGCAGTATAACCATTTGACCAATATCATTGATTACTCTCAGTGTTCATTTTGATGCTCTTTTTTTTTTTTTTTTTTGCAGATTTGGTCAGTAAGCTGTCCTTTTGCATGACCCCTCGTTCTTTGCAGAATTCCTTACTTGTGGAGACAACATGACAATTATGACTCATATTTTCCCTGTCCTCACTTCCCTAAGGAGACTTGGTTCTTTTTAAGGGAGAAAAATATTTAGAGACCGAGATCTGGATGCTCGGGGTCCCCACCACACTTGCAGGGTCATGCTCTGGGGAATAGACAGAGCTGGGAATTCATGTGTTTGCTCGTGCGTAAGTAAGTACACACAACTCTATACACGTTCACATCTGCAAAGAATTCAGACTTGCATAATGTCTACCTCTCTCTGAGCTTCAACGTCCAAAGGGGATAACCAGAACTGCCTCCCCAAGATGTTAGGGGACAGTGTGGGGCTCACGAGGTGGAACAACCAGCAGGACTGAAAGGGGAGGATAGGTGTGGGTCCTGTGTATGACGGAGCACTCTGGGATGGGGTTGCCCCTGGCCTGGGGGCTGGGGGCTGGGGCACGCTGGAGCTTGGCAGCTGGAAGAGACTTGGTCACAGAGTTGAAGGAGCCTCAGAAGTCCTTGCAGAGTCTGAGGAGGAAGGAGAGTTGCCATGGAAACAGTCCCACAACTCCCTCCACAGGCAGCTCCTGGAGGTTCCCTGAATAGGTTCCCTCATTGTCGGAAGCAGCTTCTGACCCCCTCTGCACCTCCCAGGGGTGTGTGTGTGTGTGTGTTTGCTTTGCGTCTGTGTGTCGGTGTGTCGTCCCTGTCACTGCATAATCTCTTCACCGCAGGAAGCCTGGCTCTCTCCTCTGGGCCTTTGCACATGCCATTTCCTCTGCCCGAGCACCCTTCCCTTCCCCGCTCTCACCCTTCCTGGTGTTCTCTTGGTTATAGGGTCGGTAAGGGAGTTGCCTCCCTTGGGAAGCCTTCCCTGACCCCCCTCCATGTCTGCCCTGGGTCCCTCTGGTGCCCCCACTCCCCCCGCCCCAGGCTTTCTTCTCCTCCAACCCTGGGGCTGTGATCCCTGGTTCTTGCATCCGCCCGCGCAGCTGTGCATCTTGTTCACCTCCAAGGGGGGTGGATTTCAAGCCAGGAGGTCTCCACCCAGCGCCCGCGCCCACGTGCAGCCCACCTGCCTGGCACACCCCGGTTCTGCTGGCTCGGCCTCGGCTTCCAGGCCCTGCGCGTTCCACCTCGGTCTTCGCAAGGAGCTCGCGCGCCCCCTGGTGGCCGCGGGCAGGGATGGCCGCCCCAGTGGAGAGCCGGCTCCTGCTTCAACCACTAGGCATGGGGATGGGAGTTGGGGGGGGAGGGCAAGCAAGTGGGGGTGAGGGCAGAGGGAAGGAGGGTGGGGCCAGGGGGCCTAAGCCACCTGCTTTGGAGAAGGCTGAGCTCACCGCGGGCGCCCTGTGCTGTCTGGGGTCTGTGACCCCTTCTCTGAGCCTCCTGAGTTTCCAGAGAGCAAGGGCGGTGCCCCCCAGGCCCTTGGGGACACTCTCAGGGCCGAGGCAGGGAAAGCTCAGCAGCGTTAGGAGGTCATGGAGCAGGACAGGCACCCGGGTGGAGACAGTTCCCCTCCTGGCCGGTCTCCTGCCCAGCACCCAGGGGAGCCCTGCACCCTGCCCTCTCCCACCCACCCCTGCAGGAAGGCTCTTGCCTCACCTACAGGTCTTCAAAGGGACCTGCCCCCAGCTAAGTGACCCAAGACCCCCACCCCACCCTAGGGTGAGCCCCTGCTCCCTGGACATCCTCTGTCGGTCCATTAGTGACCTGAGAGCGTGGCTTGAAAAGATGAGCTGGACCCAACCGACTTTTCCCTCTGAGCTTTAGGAGAAGAGGGGCTGAGCAGTGGGGCAGGGGGCCGACAGTTTGGACTCGCCCAGAACTTTCCTGATTGTTGCATTGAACATCCGCATGCCGGGCAACAGATTCAGCAATGGCAGCTGAGCAGAGCTGGGACCGCCACACAGCTACGTGTCGTCGGGCGGGTCCTAAGCACTAGGCTCTGTGCTAAGTATTCTTTTTTTTTAATCATATTTCTTTTGTTTAAACCATATTTCTTCTGTTTTATTTTCTTTTGTCTCTACGTTGACCAGTTCACCATTTTTCAGCATGCAATTAGGGGGCCGTGAGGCCCTCCCCAGGGTGATGCCATCACCACCACCACGATGCATTAGCAGAACTTTCCCATCCTCTCCCGCGGAAAGCCTGCCCCTGCCCGGCTGCCACTCCCGTTTCTCCTCCCCCACCCCTGGGAGCCTCTCTTCTGCCTGTCCCGCTGTCGTCCAGGCCCCCGGCCTATGTGAACTCACGCACCCTTTGTCCTCTCGTGTCTGGCTTATTTCATGAGCCTGTGTTCAAGAGTCTCCACGTTGTCCCGTGTCAGAACTGCACTCCTTTCTCACTCAGGCTGCTGTCCTGCGGGTGTGTGAGTCACGGGGGGTCCAGCCAGTCCTCTGCGGGAGACACTTGGGTGGCTGCCACCTGTGGAATATGGCCAACAGTGCTGGGAGGCATGCTGGGGGACACATATATATATGCGTGCTTTCAATTCTTTGGGGTTTGTCCCTGGAGGGGAGTTGCTGGGTCCCGGGGTAATTCTATCTATTCCTTGAGGAGCAGCCGCACTGCGCTCCCCACCCGCGGGTGCTGTTGGCAGCGTTTGTCTCATGAAGCTCTGCAGCACCACCCAGAGGCCGGCCCTGCCACCGCTCCTGTTTCATAGGGAACGGGGTGAACCACGTTGATGATCAGCAGATGATGTACTGGTCTGTGTCTCTCAGTTAATAATTTGTGTTTTTTTTATAAAGATTTATTTATTTATGCATACAAGAGCTGGGGTGCAGGCCAGAGGTGCAGGGGGTGAGAGGATTCCCCAGAGACAGAGTGGGGAGCAGAACAGGCAGACTGACCGAAATACACTGCTGAGGGGAGCTGCAGGTGACGCAGGAGAGGTCTGCTGCACCATGTGGGCAGCTCCCTGGTTGGGGATCGAACTCATGCTGCAGTGGCTGCTGATAGCTTCATAGGTTGTGTCTTAACCCCTTGCACCACCAGGGAGGCCCACCTCAGCTAATAGTTTGAATCAGCCAAGATTCAAACCCAGACAGTCAAACCCAGACAGACTAGCTTCAGGAGCTGTGTTCCCTGTTCCTGGGTTGGCCTGGGTCTCCACGTCCTCACTGGAGGGTTGCCTCTGACTCGAGAGGAATCTACAAGCCCAGAAGGGCTGCCTCAACCCCTGCCAGCTCCCTGCCTCTAGTTCCTGCAGGCCAGTGACCCCGGGCTTCCTGGCTGGGACAGACATAGCTGTGTTTGCCTTGCATTGTCTTTTCTGGCCACCGCGGCTCCCTTTTCCTGAAGGAACTTCTAGACGTTCAGTGCACCTGACTGGGTTGGCCAGGTGTAGATGCAACACCCAGACCTGGCCAATCGGTGCAGTTCATTCCCCCGGCCATGGTGATGGGCTCAGAGATGGGCACATGACCGAACCCGGCCCAAGGAGAATGGAGGCTGCCAGGGCTATGATTAGAGCCGATGGGAAGAGAAACTGTGTTCGTTGGGAGGCTGACAGGGTGGGATTAAGCCAGATGGGCCGGCAGCCATTCTGCTCCCTCTGGAGTAGCCTAAGAGTGGTGCCAGCGAGAAAGCAGATGCGGGCACAAGGCTGAAGGGCTGGTGTTTGGATCTGGATCCAGATGTACGTGAGGCCAGCTCTGAGCCAATTCTGTCACCTCTTCCTTTTTTGCCTGAGATTGACTTGGGGATCTTGTCATTTGTAGCATCAAGAAAGTCCTAATTCACTTGATATTGGGTGTCAGGAGATTCCCAGCTCCCCAGCTGCCTAACATGTGTTTGTGCCATAAACTCCCTCTGGTGTGAGCTGGTCCCAGCAGCTCTGTTGGTTTTAACCAGGTCGGACAGAGCAAAAGAAGGGTCTTCACCACAGGCTGGAAGGAAGCCAGGCCCTGTGGGACGAACTCAGTGGTTGTAAGGCTGGGGCCCTCAGGGGAGCCTCATACAGCAAGACCACCCGAGCGGGATCTCAGAGGCCTCTGTTCCAGAAGGGGGCCCTAGAAGGCAGGTGAATGGGACTCAGCTTTTCTCACAGGCTCAGGGCTTAGGAAAAGACTCAATTCCCTGGAGGAGAGAGAGAGCAAGGCTTCTGCCAGGTGCACAGCACAATGTAGTTGAGCCGAGCTGTAACACAAGTTTGTAATTAAACCCTGCTAAGGGGAACTGACGCCCCTAAACAGTCTGAACATTCTGGGGGCCAGCCAGCTCAGCATGGTCATGACCCAGGAGAAGCTCTGTCCATCTTTGGGTTGGTGCAGTGCCCCCTGAAGGGGCCTTGAGAGGCTGTCCCCGAAGATGTCACTTATTTCCTCTCTGCCTTCTTGCCCAGGGACCCCTCACGCAGCCCAGCAGTGACTGTTTTCCTATCTTAGTATCAAAGTTGTGCTTCTCCTGAGCTTGATATTGGGGCACAAGGGAACTCATCCCATACCCCTCTGGGCTTTTCTGTTTTTTTTTTTAAGATTTATTTATATTTATGCATACAAGAACTGGGGTACAGGTCAGAGGTGGGGTTAGGGGGTGAGAAGATTCACCAGAGACACAGTGGGGAGCAGAAGAGGCAGATCCACTGAAATACACTGCCGAGGGGCGCAGCGGGAGAGACAGGAGAGGTCTGCTGAGAGACAGGTTCAGCTCCCTGGCTGGGGATCGAACTCATGCCGCAGTGGCTAGCGATAACTTGATAGCGCTGAGACTTTAGCCCTTGTGCCTCCAGGGAGGGCCCTACTCCCTTTTTATGCTACCTGCTCAGCAGATTCCAGTCCACCTGCGACCCTCCCTAGCAAGGACAGGAGTATAGTAACGAGGGAACCCAAACCCTCCGTATCCATGGCCCATATCCCCAAAGTTTCTCAGCCAACAGAAATAGCCTTCAAGTTTTACTCCAGAACTATATATACTTCCTTTGGATTTTTTGGAAATGATATTGACTTTGCAGATGTACACTGAATCTTGTTTTGCATATGAATACCTTGTTTTATTTACTGTAACTTTCCATGTTTGCAAAATGCATGCCTTGAATCACTTCTCAAATCTACATTTTGAGGCTTTTCCCCACCTGTGTACCTTAACACAATTTTTGGAAAGATGTGTGGGGGTGTGTGTGTGTGTGTGTGTGTGTGTGTGTGATTTCTGTGCTTGAAATCGTGTGGTAGAGTCCTGTATAAAGAACCTACAAAATGGATGGGGTGAGAACGAAGATGGATCATCACCCCACTGAGACTGTTGGCTGCTCCCCTCATTTCTTTGTCCCTTGATAGACAATAAAGCCATCTTCAGAATTTTCTGAGCCTGTGGTCTTATTCCTACCACATAGATCCTCATGGCCTGTATCTTAACTTCACTTCTGCCTCTTCCGTGTTCCCATGCTGCGTTTCTCTCTTCTTTCCCCCCACTCCTGTGTTCTGCCCTGGCCGTGGAGTCTGTATCCTCAGGCGCTGCAGAGATCTTCCCTGCAACAAGGCAGGGAGCCAACCCGCCAGCTCTACAATTGGACCTCTGGACTCAGACCTGGCTCCTTGTTCTTCCAGCACCAACCAGAAAGTGGCATGAGGGGGGCCCACGAATACCAGCCGGGGTCAGGGTCGGGGGGAACCTCAGGCACCAGGGGGTAAGTGGCTGCGCATGGAAGCCTCGGGAAGAGTTTGTAGCCGAAGGGAGCAGCAGCGTCCTGCAGACTGGGGATGTCCTCAGGCCCCGGGGCTAAGTAACGTCAGTACAGCACTCCTGGCCGATGCAGGAGGAACAGAAAGCAGGTGGAAGGTGCTCTCCACCTGGCACACAGTAGGTCTGAGGGCAGGTCGGGATCCTCCTTCCTCGAGTTAGAGGAATGGGTGGGTTTGCTCTTTAGAGGCTCACGGCCGGGGCCCCAAGCCAGCACTGTGCTGCCACCACTGCGTTTCTCCCCTGCATCGTGAGCCCTGCTCTCTGCAGGACAGATGGGGCACAGACTCCTGCTGGGCATGGCCGAGGCTTCTGTGTTGCAGCTGCTTCAGGGCATGTGATAAAGGGTTCGTAGGTGTGGCTGCTGCGGCCTGCTTCCCCTGATTTCTCCCAGAAGGAGAAGCCAGCAGGAGGGGGGCCCTTAGCCAGGAACCTGTGCTGTCCCCAACAGGGTCTTCAATGGACAAAACAGAGTTTGCAACTCCTGCTGGGGTGACGAGTCTGGGTGTTTATGCCAGGCAACCCCAGGCCAGCTGCAGCCAGGCGCCACTTAATTTCTTTCTTTCTTTCTTTCTTTTTTTTTTTTTTAAAGATTTATTGATTTATACAAGAACCAGGGTACAGGCCAGATGCACGGGAGGGTGAGAGGATTCACCAGAGACAGAGCAGGGAACAGAACAGGCAGACTGCTGAGGGGAGCAGCGGGTGAGACACGAGAGGTCTGCGCGCCATGTGGGACCCTCGCCCGCTGGCCGGGATCGAACCAATGCTACAGAGGCTGCGGACAGCTTCACAGAGCTACACTCAACCTCCTGCGCCACCAGGGGAGGCCCTGCCACTTAATTTCTGACCTCAGGCGAATTACTTCCTGTCTTAAGCCTCAATTTCTCATGTGTAAAGTGGGAAGGGTCAGGGTCGTGAGCAGCGGATGGATAAAGGCAGGTAGGGGCTGGGCCAGGCACATGGCTCCAGTTCAGACAGCAATTTGCCCCCTCAGAGCCTGTCTCCTGATTTGCCTGATTTCCTGGCCTGTGGACAACTCTTGCCTGGGTGGGTGCCAGGATTAGGGGAGTGGCAAGTGTCCAGCCAGTGGCCAGAGCCCAGCACCCAGAAGATGCCCATCACGGGGCCCAGATTGGCCTCCTAAGACTCCAGGGGCAGAAGGAAAGACTCCTTCCGCCCCCTGTGTACAAAACCCCTCTGAGTAGGGGCCCCTCCCTCTGCTTGAATGCTTCCAGTGATGGGGGACTCACCACCTCTGAGGAAGCTCTGCTCCTACCTGTGCTCAGCTCTGGTCATGACAACACCCTTCTTTACCTCGGACCAACATGCCTCTCCAGTAGTTTTCCAGCCAGGAGTTGAACATATTCCCACCCTCAACCTCCTGGGGGCCACCACTAACTCCTCACTTCCCTCCCCCATGACTTCTGCTAAATGGATTAGTCCTTCAGCCTTTGCAAAATGAGATTCTGGAGACAGCGGTGCAAAGAGGAGGGGCAGAGGGAGAGCTAGGGCAATTAACTGCTTCCTGCCAGGGTGGGGATGGTCCTGAAGTCTGTGATCGTGTGAGAGGGATGATGCCCTGTTCATCTGTTAGTCCATCCATCCATCCATCCATCCATCCATCCATCCATCCATCCATCTCTGCTTCACCCCCACAAACATAGCTTGACTATCTAGAATCAGGGGTTCCCAGAATTCAAGGTTTCTCAGAATCGAGACCCAGTGGCAAATATATTGTTGGTATCTGTCCCTCCCTTTGCTGGACAGCATGCACGCACTCCCGGGGTGCTAGCACCCTGATTTGCTCCGGGGACTTCTGACCCAACCATGTGTCTCATAGTAGCACACTCTGTCCACCACCTTGGGGGTGGAACATGTGATCTAGCCAAACCCATCAGCGTTCTCTGCTTCTGGCCATGGTGATCAGTGCAGGGATGGCCCTTTATCAGGGCTCAATCCCAGGACTCCGATGGTCCTTTCCTCTGGACTCGGTGTTGAGGCAACAGGAGCTTCTGGAAAGTCATCCCAGGGATCCGACAGTGGAGCCCACCCAGCCTAGGCAGGGGCCAGTGACCCCAGGGGCATTGAGTCCTGAATCGACACATGGTAGACACCAGACCCTTCCGTGATGCGAGCCATTCTCTGCTTAAGCCGGTCTGGGTTCTGTGTCATTTGCAACAGAA
The DNA here is from genome assembly GCF_014898055.3 of Talpa occidentalis. NCBI lineage: Eukaryota > Metazoa > Chordata > Mammalia > Eulipotyphla > Talpidae > Talpa > Talpa occidentalis. The sequence goes on along the minus strand of NW_023605083.1, from coordinate 39,514,910 downwards.
GAGGTTGCGCGATTTCAGCCTCCTCCTTTGAGGAACAGAACCTGGGTAGCGCCATGGGCCTCGGTTTCTGCTGCTACATCACCAGCTCCCGCCTCCCCGACAGCTCCCGAGTCTGACCCCCCCAACATCAAAATGGAGGCTGTCTTCTCTCAGTCCCCTCAGGGATTTGGGCTTCCCCACCAAGTTCAGTTCTTCTTGGGTGCCTCAGTGCTTCATCCTCTGCTCTCATCTCTGCCCCAGAACTTGGAGTAAAGCCCCTCATCACTGAAGGACCCTTCCTCGGGCTGCCCCCGAGGTGTCCGCTGGCTGAAGATGCTTCCCGGGTAAGAGAATGACTCCCATCCCCACGGTCCCTCTTGCTGGGAGTCAGTCCTACCTCATCCCCTTACAAAGTTTCCTCCGAAATATCTGCAGAATCTCCCCTCCTCTTCCTGCTGAAGCTGTCTGGGTTCATGTCCTCGCCTCCTGGCCTGACCATCAGGGGGAGTCCTTGACCCTTTGGAACTTCATAACTCGAGAGAAAATCCTCCCAATCTCTTGCTTGGAGTAGGGCAGGTGGGGCACATGCGCTAAGCACTCTGGGAGTGGGCAGGAGAGGAGGGCTGGATTCAAGACACGTGCTCCTCAATCCCTGTCTTCAGTCCTGTTCTCTGCTTGTGTGGGGTTTGCACGTCTTTGTGGCTCAGGGCTTCCAAGAAGAGAAAGATGCTCTTTGCCTGTGGTGTGCTCATTTCTACCTATAAGGCCAGGAACACCTGCTCTACATTTAGGCTTCCAGCTGGGGGGCGGGTCTTCCCAAAGGGCTCAGGTAGGCGTTTTCCCAATACACCCAGGGAACTGGACATCCATCAAGGCCCTGGCAGCCTAGGCGGTCTGTACTTAAGAGAATGCAGGCTGAGAGCAGTGAGGTCCCTGGAGGCCAGGGAAACTGCCGTCCTGACCCGAGTGCACCACCCTCCCCTAATGGAAAAAGACATTAGCACAACCCGAGCTTCTGTCCCCTCCTAACTGGAGAAGTAATCACCGTTCCCTGGTTTATGACCTAGAAGAACGCAGGTCCGGGGTCTCGCCCAGTTCTAGGTTTATCAGTAAACATGACTTCTCTCACAACCTCTTCTTTACTGCTCAGAGTAAGGATGTGGTCCCCTCTCGTTGGCTGCCATGAGAGTGTCCCCCTTTCTGTCCTTGATGATCCAGGTCCTTGCAAGCAGGACACACATTCCGGTCCATTCCATTGTTCTTTAGAATTCATGACCATGTCAATCCTCCAGAAGCATGCTGTTACATGGATTCTTTTCTCCTAAAGATTTATTTTTTTATTTATTTATGCATATAAGAACTGGGGTGTAGGCCAGAGGTGCAGGGGTGGGGGTGAGAGGATTCACCGGAGACAGAGTGGGGAGCAGAACAGGCAGACTGACTGAAATACACTGCTGAGGGGAGCAGCGGGCGAGACAGGAGAGGTCTGCTGCGCCATGTGGGTCACCTCCCTGGCCTGGGATCAAACTCGCGCTGCAGTGGCTGCTGTCAGCTTCACTGAGACTTAACCTCTTGCGCCACCAGGGAGGCCCCTGGATTCTTTTTCTTTTGCTGACCAGATTGATGCTGTTTTGAGGACTTGGTCAACCAAGAAGGACCCAGAGGGGGGTGGAATGATTTCTTTTCCTCCCATCATAGCTATACCTGGTCCTTCCAAAACCTGCCTCTCGGGGTTTCTTCAGGACAGACTGGCTCGCTCTTTCTTATTATCTTCTCTGCAGGCACAAGTTACTTACGGCTTCCCTGTGAGCACACCATCTGCCAAAAACTGGTTGAAATCTTTTTCTGCAGGGTCTCCCCTCCCGGCTTCTTTGTCACCCTGGGCTGGTTTACACCTGCTTTGTTCCTTCACAGCCGGGTGGGGGCTTCTGAGGGGACATGACATAAATGGCTGTGGCCAGTCTGCCATGTCTAAGCAGGTGGCTCCCCAGTGGCTCAGGGAAGCTGCCCCTCCCGCCCACTCTCTCTTCAACCTTCCCCTGGCTTCTGGCCCCACCGCTTGCTGAAACAGGTTTCTTGTAGCCAGATCCACCAGACAGTCTTTTGCCCTCAGTGACTTGACATCTTGTGACATTTTGTAACAGGTAAATATCCACAAAAAGGGGATGTTCTGGGTGCCCAGCCCCACCTAGTGAGGGGCAGAGCTGAGCGGCCACGGGAAGATACGGGGGACTTGGAAGAGACACGGCAAAGGAGACGGGGGAGCAGAGAGTCTTGTGACGGAGGGCTGGCTTGCTCTCAGCTGGGACTCGCGCCCGGGACGCGGGGCACATGGAAGGAGACACATGGCGGGGAGACACGTAGAGACACGTGGGTGGGGACACTGGGAGGCTCAGCACGGCTGCTGTTTCCTTGATCTGTCCCTTTCATCCAAGACTTGCCCGGCCCCTCCTGCCCCTTTCCTGTGGCTCCCCACCAGCAGGTGCCTTAGACTCGTGGCCAGCTTCTGGGCCTTAGCGGCCTTGCTTCGGGCCAGCCCTGTTTGGCTGCCCATTTACCCACGTGGGGATGGGTGAACTTGAGGGTTTCGTTGGGAAACTCTATTTTTTCTCTTCTTCCCTCCCTATGCACCTTAATTCTATTAAATATCTTACACTCTCAGAGTCTGCTTAGTCTTTCTGAGGCGGACGGCAGTCCCTTTAGAGCGTGCAAGTTTTAGGGTCGGCCTGCTCACAATCTGACACTTTCAAAAGGCTCACTCTTCGCGCTCTCTCCTGCCTTCATTCCACGGGGAAACAGTCATGAGACCTTCCCTGTGTTTCTTCCTATCTCAGGCCTCAGCCTGTGGGCCTCCCTGGCCAACTATTCCTCCAAACTCAGGGCTCCATTCTTCAACCCCTTCCCATCTCTCCTCACACCATCTCCACAAGCTGTTCCACTCCATGGGCTTCAGTTTCACACCAAGAGCTGATCTCTTCCAAATGCCAGCCTCCAGCCAGGCCCTTGCCTGACCCCCAGCACCCTCTGCCGCTCGCTCTGGGGCCTCCCTCTGGGACCGCCCAGGCTGGCCCTGGCTTCTCCCTTGTCTGGGAGTTTAACTCTGTCAGGGCCTCCCTGCTGGGGCAAGGGTTAAGTAAGCACCTCACTATGAAGCAATCCACAGCCTCCGCAGCGGGCCAGAGAGCAACCCACATGGCGAGGCAGACCTCTCCTGTCTCTCCCACTGCTCCCCTCAGCAGTGTATTTCATTCAATCTGCCTGTTCTGTTCCCCGCTCTGTCTCTGGTGAATCCTCTCACCCCCTGCATCTCTGGCCTGTACCCCAGCTCTTGTATGCATAAATAAATAAATCTTAAAAAAAAATAAAATAAAACTGTCACCCCAAAATATGTCTTGTGGCAAAAGATTAATTCAATAGGAGGGACTCTGAAAGCTGGATGGAGGCTGCTTTTGAAAAAGATATTTACACACAAACGCCTACAAGGCGCCTGCTGGGAAGACCTAATCTTGCTTCTTTTCAATGGAGAAGGCCAAGCTCAGTCTACCGTGTCTCCCCAGCACCTCCTAACTGACCGTCCCTTTCTCCTGACCCTCCAAGGCCTGCCCTTCTGTCCTAGCCAAGCTACGTGGGCAGCATCCGAAGCCACGTGGACAAGTTACTCAGGGACGCTGAGTCTCCCGGGTGAGCGGGAGGCCTCCTTGTTCTCATTAAACTTCTTTTGCCTTTTCTCTTATCAATCGATCTGGTGCTTGTTTGATGATTTGCCAGCCTAGGAGAACCTCGAGGGGTTGGGGTCCGACACCATCTGTCTAGTTGCTCAGAAGCTTGGATGTCATCCTTCACTGCCCAGTTTTCTCAAGTGCCACGCTCAGGGTTCCCCAAGGCCCGCTGGCTTTACCCCTTTAGAAGCCCCGACCTGTCAGCCCTGCTGTCCTGTGGCTCCTCTCCAGGCTTTCCCCTGCCTCCCGCCTGCCCCAGGCGACCCGAGGCTCTTGTTGACATGCAAATCCCATCATGCCTCCTCCCTCCCGCTGCTGGCTCCCTACCACCCAGGAGTTAAGTCTAAGTGGCCCCTGTGCCAGAGTGGCAGATTTAGCAGCTGAAAATACAGCATGTCCAGGAAACTTTGAATTTCGGTCGATGCATTTTTTTGAGTGTGAATAAGGGGCTTGTGCCCCATGGGGCCTCAGGGGCTTCGCAACCTCATTTCCTGCTGTGCTGTCTCTTACATATGCCATTCCGGGCAGATGCCCCCCCAAATGCTTGAACGCCCACAAATGGGTCAGAAATCTCTTCATCACAGGCTCTTCTTACCTGCTATCCCTTCTAGCGTAAAGGGCATTCTCCCTTCTTGCCCTGGCCAGTTCCTGCTCAGCTCCTGGTCTCAGCACACTGGGGTCCCCTCCTCTGCGAAGCCTCCCTGCACCATCATAATGGATGGGGTTCCTTCCCCCTACAACCCGGGATCCCTCTGTGCCCCTGGATGGCAGCTGGGTGCCTGCTGGTCTGGTCTCTCGCTTGGCTCTTTGTCTCTCCTCCCTGCAGACAAGGAGCCGCCAGCAGCTCTGAGACTTTCCCTGGCCCGCATCTGGCCCAGCCCGCATGGCCCCATGCAGCTGCATTCTCCCGGGGGCCTGGAGTCTTGGCCATGGCTCCAGCTTTCTTCTTGCTCTCTTGGCCCGGGTCCCAGCCTGGTTCACACTCCCTGTCCGCCCAAGTTCCCACGAAAAGTGCTCTCCACCCCAGCCCCCTGCCCACGACTAGATTACAAAATGCTGAGACAATGGCGGCTCTGAGCCAAGCTTCCAGCAGGCAAGCCTGCCGTCAAATCCCCGCAGCCTGTGCAGCTGGGGACAGATGCTGCCAGCTGAGGCCACAGGAGCCAGGCTCTCTCACACTGGGAATGCCTGGGCCTCAGGCCCGGCAGGGGAGGAGGAGCTAGGGCCAAACATCAGGGTGCTCCGGTTGGCGTCCCAGCCCTGCCCTGCTCCAGCTGCCTGGAGACAGGGCACATGGGCACCACCCTCTTGGGCCTCAATTCTATCATCTGTAAAGTGGGGACAATAATGCTTACCTTGCAGGGATGCCAGCAGAGAGTGCCTGACATGTGTGGGGCTACACGACAGCACACGGGAAGCCTGCTCTCACCTTCGCTGGCCTTTCTCGAGGCTGGTGGTAGCAGGTCCCAGAGACCAGAGCTTCTCTGCTTGGCTTCTTTCTCCCAGAATCACTAAGCAGCCAGAGCAGCTGTATCCAGAGAGGAGGGGAGGAGGGGCTCAGCTTCCACTCTCCACCCGCAGCAGAGGCCCCAGACCGCATCTCCACCGTGCAAACCACCTCTAGCTCCACAGCCTGTGAGCATAGCAGCACTGTCAAAATAAAGGCAGGGTGACTAACTAGGGGATCAACACAAGACCCAGGAAAATGGAGGGGCATCCCCCTCCTTGAGGCTCTCCCTCTACCACTTCTCCGTGTTTCAGTGTCCTCAGGCCCCAGCTGCACTGACTGCTACAGGTCAGCCTTTGCTGACACATTGCTGCTCAGCAGGCAAGTTCCCCATAGACATTCTTGGGGTACTCTTCACCATCTGTTTACTCTCTGCTGGCCCCCACCAATTTCTAAGTACCTCAAGGGTAGGAAACTGTCCATTCACAAAGAATAATACCCCAAAATGTTAGGATATTTGCTAAGTGTCTTTTTTAATGACACTCTCTTTCACACACACACACACACACACACACACACACACACACACACTCTCTCTCTCTCTCTCTCTCTCTTCCAGTTTCAGCTCCAACATATAAAGAGCTCAGAAGCCACCACTTCCACCCACAAAACAGCAAGCTGAAAACACTGCAAATCAACAGTTCATCTTAGATCCATCAGAAAATTGAGGTCACAGGGCAAACCGCCACCCTGAAAACTGGAGGAAGGAACACAGAGTCGCAACCACCATTAGCCTCCAAATAGCCTCCTGGGGAGTGGGGAGCAGAAACCCATGCAGCCGGAACTGGCAGGAGCACTTTAGATAGTAATTGATGGATTGCCGGAGGAGACTCCGTGTGGACTAGGCTGAGTTAAAAACTCCTAGGGGCCCCCACATGTTTGAGAGTTTTATCTCCTGAAACTACCAGTTTCTCAGAATGGAGGGAAAATTCCCCTTGTCTGGCAGGGGCAGAGGCACAGGATATATTTTGAAATATATTCAGATCTTTGTCGATAGCAAAGGCCTACCCTAAAGGAAAACTCTTCTACTATAGGCTTATCCGATCTGGGCAAAAGGCAATTAAGCAAGTCCAGTATCTTCCAGCCTTCCTGTCTCACTTGGGATGAGGGGGAGTAGGAGAAGGAACAAGAAATACTTCTGAAAAAATTGCTTCTGGGCCTCCCCGGTGGCACAGCAGTTGAGCACTGGGTTGCGAAGCTGCCCGCAGCCTCTGCAGTGCTGGTTCGATCCCCGGCCACCAGCGAGGGTCTCACATGGTGCACAGACCTCTCCTGCCGCCCGCTGCTCCCCTCAGCAGTGTACTTCGGTCCGTCTGCCTGCTCTGCACCCCGCTCTGGCTCTGGTGAATTCTCTCACCCTCCCGCGCTTCTCACTGTACCCAGTGCTTGTATAAATAAATAAATAAATCTTTAAAAAAAAAATTGCTTCTAAAGCACAAAAACAACAGTTGGGATTTAATCATAAGATTATGCAGTACTTCCCTCCCCAACCCCTTAACACCGCTTCAACAGGTGTAATTACAGTGGGTTACAGTGTAGGGAGCTGTGAGACAGTGACACTATTTAAGAGAGAATTCTTGGGCCTCCCTGCACAGACCTCTCCTGCCGCCTCCTGGTGGCACAAGGGGTTAAGAACATGCATGAAGCTATCAGTAGCCTCTGCAGCACGAGTTCAATCCCTGGAGCTACCCACATGGCACAGCAGACCTCGCCTGTCTCGCCTACTGCTCCCCTTAGCAGTGTATTTCAGACAAACCGCCTGTTCTGCTCCCCACTCTGTCTCCTATCACCCCCTGTACCTCTGGTCTGTACCCCAGTTCTTGTGTGCATAAATAAATAAATCTTTAAAAGAAAAAAAAAGAATTCTTGGGGGAAAACCAAAGGCAACAGGATACAATGGCAAGGAACTCGGAGAGATGGAAACTTCTGAAAACCTCTAGCTACAGATCCTTAAAAACCACCCAGCTCCTCACCAGGTTAACATAAAACCCCACACCACAATCCTCTTCCCTGCTTCCAGAATCAGGTAAGTCCTGATCAGCTGTCAACAGAAATCACAAGGTCTGCTAGAGGACAAAAAAACAACAGAAATCACAAGGTCTGCTAGAGGACAAAAAAAAAAACCAGCGTGAAAAGACAAGACAAGCATCAACTACGATACAGATTTTGGAATTACCAAAGAATTGAAAATAGCTGTGATTAGTATGTGAAGGGTTCTCGTGGGAAAAGTAAACAGCATGCAAGAACAGATCGGTAATGTAAGGGAGACAGGAACTCCAAGGACAGGAGCTGCAGGGTAGCCAAAATCTGCCATGTCTTTTTGGCCAGCGGTTTCTTTCTTTTTCAAAGGAGAAGGCAAAATTAAACCTGCATACCTTTTGTTTGCTGTATTTTCCCCAGTCAACACCCTAACATACTCCTGCTTCACTCGCCAACCTCCCAGCTACACCCTACTAAAGATGGTGTCTGAAGCCACCTGGGCTAGAAACTCCGCCATGCTGGGAGGAGGTCTACACGGTACCATTAAACTTCTCGAAGGCTTTTTCTCTTATCAGTCTGTCTGATGCTTGTTGGATGATTTGTCAGCCTAGAAGAAGCCAGAGGGTTACAGGAGGATATCCTTTGTGCCCTGATGTATCCAAACTACAGAAAACCAGAGACAAAGGAAATCTTGAAAGAAGCCAAATGAAAAGCACCTTATCTGTAGAGGAACAAGGATAAGAATTATATTGAACTCCTTATCAGAATCCATGCCAGTGTGAAAAGTTGACCTAAGTAGAGCCATTTTTAAATGGAACCCAAAAAACTATTACAGAGAAACTGCGTTACTGGTCTTATTTGAACTGGGACAAAGAACTTTGGAGTGGGCCAAATAACCATTGTTTTTAGAAACCATCAAACAATTGTTTGAGAAATGAGTATGACATCAGGACTGATGATTGTGAGCTTTTTGCCTGAAGATAGAATCAGTAACCAGTTATGTGTGGCTAAGAATAGCTTACACTTGTCAACACCAAGGAATTCTTCTTCAGCCAAGTATCTCAGCTTCCCCTTTGCTTCCCATAAAAATAAAAAGCCCTATCTTTTTTGTTTGTCCTCTGAACAATCTTTGGATTTCTACCTGAATCTCTGCTCCTCGAATTGAAATTCTTTGACATTCCTACAAAAAAAAACCCCAATCTGTCTTTCTAATTGCTTCCTGATTTCAGGTTAACTAAGCAAGAGAGAGTGGATTGAAATTATTACAGTGTTGGAAGAAAAAGAGTCCCCACCCACAATTCTGTCTCCGGTGACAGTTCCCTTGAAAAGGGGAAGGGAAATCAAGACTCACTTAGACAAACAAAAACAGAGGGACCCCGTGGCTGGTAGGCCTGCCTTGCAAGAAATGCTAAAAGTTCTTTAGAAAGAAGGAAAATGATAATAGGTCTGAAATCTACATAAAGAAAGAATGTCAGAGAGAGGGTTTCATCCTCTTTTCCATGGTCATCCAGGTGTGGCCACCAGAGCAGACACGGGAGAGGCTCAGGAGAACACAGTGTGGTGACGCACAGGTCCTAGAGATGGGGCACATGGCGCCAGGCCACACAGAGCCACCTGGAACCAGCAGGGTGCACAGGAAGCAGGAGCAGGAAGGAGGGAAATGCTCTGGCCAAGACCTTTTAGTGCTTCTGCAGCAAAGGCAAGGCAGAACAGGAAACACAATTAGGACTGGTTAGTTTGAATAATCTGGGGTGAACTGGGGCGGTCTTTCCTCGCCTGGCACCTGGATGATTAAGGCTGGGGAAGGCTGACTCCTGGGTGTCTGGGCCAGGTGAGGAGCTAGGGCTTGGGATGGGTCGCTATGCTCCTGGCTGAGTCCTTTGCTGTCTCTGAGAATCAGCCCACCCAGGGAGGAGCAGCCTCTCTCCAGCCAGAAAGATGATGTGTAAACAACCTAAGACAGCCTTTCCGAGCAGTGACCACATGGAGATGCTGGGAGAATGGTCCGTCTGGAGAGGCCTGGAAGGTCCGATTCCTTTCCCAGACATGCCCGACACACCTCTTCCATCTGGCTGTTCCTGAGTTCTGTCCTTCCGTAAGTGAGTAATCTAGTAAGTAAAAAAAACCAACAAAAACCCACCACCATAGGATAGAAAAGAAAGATCTATATGGATATACAAATCATTCAGAAGGAATAAATGAAAGTAAAACCATTTTTTTCTTATTCTTCATTTATCAAATAGATCACTGTTCAGAGTATTAATAGCAACAGTGTTTTGGGTAATTGCAGCATATGGATAAATGAAAAGAATGACAGTCACTTTATAAGGAACAGCAGGGAGGAACTGACAGTTCAATGTCAGAAGGTAACTTCACCACCTTGAAGTGGGAGAGTTTTATTTGAAGGTGAAGTTTGCTTAGTTATAGATGTGCACAGCAAGCTCCAGGGTAACCACTAAAGAATATTTAATAACATAATCAATACACTGAGAGGGGAGAAAATGGAAATATGAAATGCTCAACTAAAACCAGAGAAGACAGGGGCAGAGGGGAAGGCTTAGAAGGTATATGCAAAGAAACACAAGGAGATAACACAAGGCTTCCTAAGAAGCCCTGTTGAAATCATATTGCAAAACAAGGTTAGAAAACACAAACCACAGAGACACTTACACAATTAAAACTGAGTTTCTCACCCCACAAGTTCTCTCCTGTAGTTCGTTTTCTTTGCGATTCTTTCCAGAAAAAAAGCTTTATGCACGTAAATATGGTGCCCATGTTAGCACATATATTTTAATTCTATATATTCTTTTTTAAAATTTGCCCAGAAGTGCTCCAAGCTCAGAGTCCTAACACTGGCTTTGACTCTCGCTAGTATATTTTGCAGAACTTTCCAAATCTCCACACTGGTTGCTTCATTTTTTTTTTTAACGATTTATTTATTTATGCATGCAAGAGCTGGGGTACAGACCAGAGATGTGGGGGGTGAGAGGATCTACCAGAGACAGAGTGGGGAACAGAACAGGCAGACTGACGAAATACACTGCTGAGGGGAGCAGCGGGCGAGACAGGAGAGGTCTGCTGCGCCATGTGGGTAGCTCCCTGGCCGGGCATCGAACTTGTGCAGTAGAGGCTGCGGATAGCTTCACAGTGCTGACACTTAACCTCTTGTGCCACCAGGGAGGCCCCGAGACTTATATACTTTCACATATGTATATAGTATAACCACAAAGAGTTCATGCCGTTATCCCCGATTCCAAACCTACATCCCAGACTTTATTTTAACCTTCCTCCTTTACTTATTTCTAATTCCTTTCTCCAACAGTGTGACCCTGCCTCTCATTAGCCACAACACACTCTGTCTATTGCTCCATCTCAGCATACACGCAATGTAGTTTCAGAATTGCTGGCCCCTACTCCTGTGTGAAACACGTTGATTATCGGGCATGCAATGTTTGCCTGTGGTTCTTTTTGTCTTTTGATATGCAGTATCTAGTCAAAATAACTGTCTTCAAAAGTTGTTTAATTTACTTATATTTTCCTCACTGCCTTCAGTGTGATGATATTGTCTGCTGGTCATACTCTTTTCGTGTGTCACTATTTATATTCCATTTGGGGCTCCCTAGGCCCCGGTGGCTTCTATTTATTTGGTTAGTTACCACAGTTCTAAGAGCTACACAAAAGGCAGACACAGCAATGGCACTGACATCCCTCGTCCTCGTCTCTCGCACCTGTTCTCACCGACTGCTCACTTAAGCAGATAGAAGTGTGTTTTCTTACGTCCCTTAAAAAAAACACACATTTATCTTGGAAACATTTTGCAGACATTTCTCTAAGGTGAATTCCAAGCATGAGATTTCTGGTATGTGCTTCAAATGCTTTTCAGATTATGCAAATTGCTTCCACATAGCCAAGAGGAGTGCCAGTAAATAGTTGCAGAATGAATGAATCCTGGGCTTGGGGTGAATTCACTGTGCAAGACAAGAGGGCGGGACTTTGCTTGGTCCCACTTCATGGGCGAGGGGAGGCTCTTCCAGCCCTGCTGTCGTGGGACACGGAGCAGGCTCGCAGCCTTGTTCTATCTCCACAAACAAAGGCAGGAACAGGACAGCTATTCATGGAGCCCTCCACGTGCCCGAGCTCCTCACGACCTCACAGAAACCAACTGCGCAGGAACTTTTGTTAGTTCTGTCTTGATGAGGAATTCGAAGCCTCCGAGGCTCTGTGACTGGCCCAAGGCTGCACAGTGCCTGTTTGATGTTCAAGTCCTTGGCCAGACTTTCTTCCAGCCCCTCTGGCGCATTCCTGCAAGCCTGGCTCTTAAAGGATTGTTGACACTCTCCTGCCTACTTTCCTTTTGCTGATGACTACAAATCGCTGTTCTGTGCTCCAGTCCAAGCCTGTCTCCATCAGGACTTCTCAGCATGTTCTGGGACTTTTCACAGTGGCTCTGTAGGGCTCTGAGCTGCCTGGGCTTCCTCAAGCATGGAACTGCTTCTCACTTGCGACTTTTGTTAACTTCCTATTTATTTGTCCCCTAGGCCATACCTTCACTCTTAACACCCTTGGCTTTTCAGGGGGAGAGTGAGCCAAGAGGTTCTTTCTTCTTGGGGCTGATGACATCTTCCTAGGAAGGGGCTTGCATCCTGGTAACCCTTCATGGGCCAAAGGGGTGACTGGTTGGGAACTTCAGCCCTTAAAGTGCTGTCAGGAGAATGGTGGAGGGGATCAAGCCCTGCCTGGCCCCCGCAGGTCAAACTCACCAGCTGCTTGCTTTGCTTCTGCAGCTGGGTGGTGTGGCAAGATGTTTTTCCTTTCCTTTTTACGCAGGCTGGGGAGTTTGGCCTCAGCCTGGTTTCCTCCGCTTCATGAAGCAAGACACATGGTTCACCTGTGTCTACTGTGAGAAAATTTTCCCTGCCTGGTATTACAGGAATTATAGGAAAGGCCCCAGAGATGAGGTTCAGTTAGAACACCTCTTTTCAAACATCTCCCTTGCACAACTCCAGGAGGCGCTGTTTGTATTAGAGTGCACGGGAGCACTATGAATCCTGCTCTCTGGAGTCCATGCTCGGGGAGTGCCCCCTAGTCGTGTGACACAGTAACCCTGATGCCATTTTTTGAGTCAAACATCAAGACTTCTCTCTGCTGACAATAAGGAAAAGGAAGGACTTCAAGAACCAGCATGCCTCCAAATTCTTGTTGCCTCAGCATTTTCAAAATGTCTCTTTTCCCTCCAGTTTTCCAAAATGTCTTAATGAGATTTATTACCAAAACAGTATTTTAAAAAATGAGAGTGAAATGTCCTGGTCAGACATTTTCAGGAAATCCCAGGCTTTGTAGAATGTAACAGGTTCCTTTGCTATAGGACTTGTCAGCGCCTTGAATTATCTAAAGACCCTGTACATCTAACAGAGAGCCAGGGACTGTAGCACTTGTCAAACTTACTTCAATCTAGAATTTCCTTTTCCTTTGTTGAAACTGATGTATTTTCACAAAAAATCAACTTTCTCTAAAGATGTGTAGTAGGCCTCATTGTCCCCCACCTGCCCCGCCCATTTAGAATCATGTCCGTTGCTGTGGGAACCTGGGGGAGTCCAGCCCACCAGTCTCTGGGCCCTGGAATGATCTGCTATTTTTGAAGTCCTAGGTTGTGTGGTTGCTGAGCTGGTCTTGCCAGCTAGCTGGCCTCCCAAGCTAGTGCTCCTCCTCCAAGCCAGAATCACCACCCAACTTCAGCATGTGCGGCCAGTGGAGTCAGATTGTGGCCTCTGAGACCCAGACCCTGCCTGGACCAGCCTCCTGGCTGGGAAACTAGCATAAAGGGTGGGGCTCCATGGAATGCTACTCTTTGCTGCGTCCTGCCCCACCACCTCCTACCATTTTGCTCAGCCTTGGCATTAAACAGAAGCGGGTTTTCATTTTGTCTCTGCTACTCCACAACTATGTGAGGCTGGGTGAGTTATAAGATGCTCTTGGGGTCAATCATCACGCCAACATTAGAAGGAAATCACTAGACTCGTACTAGATAAAGCATGTAATATGCTTAACCCAGTGCTAGGCACATAGTAGGTCTCAGTAAGTCCTCTTTGGTCGGGTGACTCCCAGCCGTGCCACTTAGTGTCTGTGTTTCCTTGTGAAATGTACTTTTTGACCCTAAACTTCAGTGCTCTAATGCCTAAAGTAAGAATAATCATGCATATTTCAGCGAGTCACTGGGAAATTGAATAAGATAATGCATAAAAATGCTCTTTGGAGTCTGCAAGCCCTATGTAGTTATAGTAACCATGACAACAACAATGAATTAGTGAAATGTAAAGCTGCTGCACCAACCACCGGGAACCATTCTAAGTCTCCAAAGAATTCTATGTACTTGGCAGCAATTCCTACGGATTGACAGCCATTCAGCCCACACGTATCTTGGCCTGCCAATTGCAAAGCAGACTCCACGCTTAGGCTGGGGATCCCTATCAAGAACTGGGAAGGGTATGAGATTTGCCCTATTTGGGAGCCAACTTGGATGCTGGCAGAAGACACAAGACTCCCAGGTCAGAGACAAAGGACTTGATTGTTCATAGCATGACAAGCAACACAGGAACTGGCCTATTTATACCAATAACTCAAGGCCCCAACACCACAGGGATGGGATGAACAGACTTAGAAAAGAAACATAGAATACCCAGTTAAATTTGAATCTGAGATAAACATCAAATACTCCTTTTGGTATGTCTCCAATATTGCATGGGACACAGAGTAAAAAAATAGTACTTAATGTTTATCTGGAAAGTACATGTAACTAGGTGCCCTGTGTAGTTGAATGGCAAAGCTCTACAGGGATGCCTCAGAGGGGCCTGCTGGGTGCCTGCATGTGCCAGGAATCCAATGACAAGAAATGAGCCATGAGTCTGGAGAACCCGAATTTTTTATAATGGGCTATAAGCTCACCCACTCTTTGATTGAGAGAGAAACTCTCTCCGTTTTCCCAGCTGTTCATTAAACAAGTATTCTGAAAAAGATGAATCTAGAACAAAAGGCAGTCAGCAGTTCTGCTTTCAAGACTTGAGAGGCCCATGGAGAAATGTCTCACAATAACATCTGGGTGAACAGGGGTGGAGAAGAGTTGCTGGCTGTGGTTTCGGTCCCCTGGCATCAGTATCCGCTTATCTATGGACTGGGTTCCATTTATAACCCCTCCCCTAACACCCCAGTTACAGTATGGCTTCTTTGCAGGGGGTGGTAATGGTGTGGGTATAGCTGATAATTCAGGTATAGTTCTGCCAAAATGAAGGGATGAGTGAAAACAACCACTGTTTAGTTCATTCAGCAAGTGTTTGTCTGTTGCCTGCCATGGTACACGCTCCAGGCTGGGCGTGGGGACTGCAACGAGTCCTAGTGGTCAAGGAGACCTCGTGGTTGCCTGCAGGGAGCTTACAGTCTGGAGACCTTGGCTTCAGGCACATGGGCTGCCTGCTTTTCTCTAATCTGCTTTGTCATTATTTGTGGGCCTCCCTGGTGGCACAAGGGGTTAAGTCACAACACTATGAAGCTATCCACAGGCACGGCAGCATGAGTTCGATCCCTGACCAGGGAGCTGATCCACATGGCGCAGCAGACCTCTCCTGTCTCACCTGCAGCTCCCCTCAGCAGTGTATTTCAGTAGATCTGCCTGTTCTGCTCCCCACTCTGTATCTGGTGAATCCTCTCACCCCCCGACACCTCTGTTTCCACCCCAGGTCTTGCATGCATAAATAAAACTTAAAAAAAAAGAAATGAAAAAAAAAAGAACCATTTGCACCCCTCAACACTGACAGGAACTCCTAATCATATTCTTCTGGGGTTTTAGAGGGAACTCTGGAGTGCAGCTATCACAAAGGGAGGTTGCCAGATGGTTTCCCTGCGACCTGCTGGTACTGTCCTGGGGGTGCTGGTCCTTAGCATCTGCCACAGAATTTCTGACTGAGTCACCATGACCCTCCCCAAGGGAAGGGGCTCAGTTGGCTACTGTGTCCCCACTGTGAGGCCTTCAGTCATCAATGTGCAAGGCCGTGGTTGCCACACCCCACAAATGGGGCCACCTCAAGGACAGCAAGAAGAAGTCTAGGCTTGCTCTGCAGCCCCAGGTGCCCACCCAGAGGCAGAACCCTCTAGCAACATCAGGGACTTGTCTGTCTCTCTGATGCAGAGCTTATCAGGAAGGCCAGGAACTCAGAAATACCCCAGAGTTGTACACGCTCCCTGGTGGGGGACAGAGGCTGAGAATACTTTCCCTGTCTTCCTGAGCCAATCCCTCCTCCCGGCAGCACACACCAGCTCATACCAGCTCAGTGAAGGAGATTCTTTTCCTGCTTCCAGAAAACAAAGCTCCAGTTAAACACTTAACAGCAGCACCAGTTCGATCCCGCCAGCCGGCGAGGGTCCCACTTGGCCCGGAAGACCTCTCCTGTCATGCCTGCTGCTCCCCTCAGCAGTGTATTTTGTCAGTCTGCCTGTTCTGTTCCCCGCTCTGCCTCTGGGGAATCCTCTCACCCTCCCGCGCATCTGACCTATACCCCAGCTCTTATATAAATAAATCTTTAAAAAAAAAACAAAACACTTAACAAGTACTAGTAGACTGGATTGGGTCTGGCTCTTCAAGCCAATGCAGCACCCACAGCACACATCCCACGACCCCCACCACGACCCCCACCCCCACCCCCACCACACCCCTTCCACCTACGAGGTGGGTGCAGGCATCCATGGTGGAGACAGATATGCTCTCCACAAGAACGCCATCATCATGTATCAGAGTGTGCCGTCCACCCTGGTGACCTGCTAAACCCAGGCCCTCAGCTTCCACCCCAGCTCTGCACCCTGCTTTCAGAGCTCCTGCAGTCCAGACCTCCTGCAAGTTTATTGTGTGGTGGAGGACAAAATGCTTTAACAACTTGACCCAGACCCATAGTGGACCGCCCTTAACAACAGAAGTGGTTTTTTTTTTTTTTTTCATGATAAGATCTAGAAGTTTCTTGATAAGATCTAGAAGTTTCCACCCCAGGTTGATGAGGTAGGTGAGTGGGCCCCAGGTGTGGGGGGACCTGCCATTGTCACACCAGCCTCCAAGGCCAGCCCCCAGCAGGCAGGAGGGGAGGGTGGGGGAGGGGTGCAGGCATGGGAGGTTTTTGGCCTGACCAGGAAGCGCTTCCCCCCACATGCCCCGGCTCCAGTGTCAAGCTGTGGCCATACCTAACTGCTTGGGAGGCTGGGGAATATAGGGAATATAGGGAGCTGCACGCCCAGGAAGGGAGAGAATGTGAGGCCATGTCTATACAGCCAGTGGCCTCTGCCAAACCGAGCTTTCTTAAAGCCCCAGCTTTTCTCCTTGCGTGTGACTTCTGTTTTCTATTGACTCAAAAAGGAAAGTTAGCTCTCTGGGTTCCACCCCCAACACACACACGATTTGTCTCAGCCCTTGCGGGCCAGCTGATGCTGCTGATCGGATGATGTGGGGGTGGAGAGGGGAAGAGGCCATGTTACAAACAACTTCTGGGGAACTTCTGGGCAAACATCACTCTAAAACCCTCTCTCTGGTACCCCACTTGCCTGGAAGTCTGACTGATCGTCCTGCTGCTGCTGCTGGCCTCTCCGCCTTGCTCTCTCCTCTGCCCCTGCCTGCCATTTGGCTCCCCCACCCCATCCCTACTCTCCTTTTCAAGACCGGGAAGCCTTAAACGGCTGCACCTGGCCTAGGTCGTCCTGCAGCAGAGAGCGCTTTGGTTGCTAGGATGCGAGTTGCCCAGTGCTCGGTCGACTTTTCCTGTCCACACTCACAGCAGCCGGGCGCGGGCGTGTCTCTGTCTCCCCACTTATGCAGGAGAAGAGTGCCGGAGGGAAGGAGGGAGCAGCGGGCTGGTGCGGCAGCTGGGTGTGGCTGGGGAGGGGCACTGACATTTCCTAGGTGGTATGCAAGGATCTAGGCCTTGACATTCCGTCCATTTTGCACGGGGAGCTCTCCCCATTTTACAGAGAAAGAAAACGACCTGCAGAGACAGCCGCTCACCTGAAGTGGGCAGGAGCCTGGGGGCCGGGGCTTAGCTCCAGGGTGCTCCTTCCTGACTGTGCTGCGGAGAAACCTCTTCCCAGAGCTGAGCTGATGGGGTTGCACTGAGCAGTTTCTCCTAACCCTGAATCTCACCTTTGCCTGAAGCCCCATCCCATCCTGCCCCACCCCCAGTCAGAAAAATCGTCATGGACTTTGTAGGAAAGGGGACTGATGTCCTGCTACCCTTCACCCCAAATCTCCCTCCACAGCCCCAGCGCAGCCAGCCAGCAACCACAGCACTTGCTCAAGATCACCGAGTTTCTCAGGAAGGAAGAAATTGGATAACAAAGCAAATTCAAAAAGCCCCTTCTTATTCTGACCTTGAGGGGCAGCACAAGTTTAATGCTCCAGGATGACCCCTTCCTGGCACCGCAGAACCTCTCCCGCCCTAGAAGGGCCAGAGCAATTTCCACTAGGGTGACCAACTTGTCCTCGGTGTGCCTGGGGCTGTCTTGATTTTAAAATCAAAAATCCAACATTCCAAGAAAACTTCTCTGTGCCAGGCAAACCAGGAGAGTCGGTTACCCCGTGTTCAGTATTTTCTACCCTAAGAATTGCTGCATGATTATGGGTTCATATGGGTTCAGCCTCTGGCATCAGGGGCCAAGGTTGAGTCCGGACCTCTCTCCCTTAACAGCCAGGCTGCAGGGGGGCAGTGATTTCTCCTCCCCGAGTCCTACCTTCCTGCTGTCCAATGGAAATAAACATTTTTTGTATCAAAGTGTCAGTGTGAAGATGACTGAGGTCAAGGTCGGCAGTGTGTAGTCTCTCAGGTCACAGAAATGACACAGATCTAGCCTCACATTGGTGGAAACAGATGTTGGACAACTATCTAAAGCATGATGTGTTAAGACGCCAAAGGAGGGAGGGACTGAGAGGGCTTGGGGGGTGGCTGATCAGATCTGCCCGGGGGATGGTGGGAGAGACCTGGGGAATGAAGAGCCAGGTGGGTAGGGCGTTGACAGTTGAGTAGGAGTCTTCAGGAGGAGAATGGGAAAAACATTCCAGGCAAAGGAAACAGACTGGGAAAGAGTGTGGCCAGTCAAATTTGACTGCTCTGGAACTACTTTTTCTGGAACTTCCTCTGGGTTAGAGTTGGCGTAAGAGAAATCCGTCTGAGGTTTGGAAGGTGGGAATGAACACTGTAGCTGTGTTTACACTCACATCTGTACAGAGAGATGCTGCTGCAGCTCACGCAGCTGACAAACACTACTGACTCTGAGTGTGTGTGTGGGGGGGGTGTCTGATGTGTGTGTCTATGTGTGTGTGTGTGATGTGTGTCTGTGTCTATGTGTGATGTGTGTGTGATGTGAGCAGGGCTGATACCTGCTCCCACGCCCCCTGTATCCCCTCCACTTTCTTCATCTCTTGTGTCCATTTCTTTTTTTTTTTTTTAAGATTTATTTATTTATACAAGCACTGGGTACAGTCAGAAGCGTGGGAGGGTGAGAGAACTCACCAGAGCGGGGAACAGAACAGGCAGAGTGACGAAGTACACTGCTGAGGGGAGCAGCGGGTGCGGCAGGAGAGGTCTGCGCGCCATGTGGGACCCTCACCGGTGGCTGGGGATTGAACCGGCGCTGCAGAGGCCGCACTCAACCTCTGCGCCACCAGGGAGGCCCTCTTGTGTCCATTTTGTAACTAAGGCTCCAGCTTCCTTCCCTCCAGCTCAATCACACGACGGAAGCTGGACACCATGAGAGGCCAGTGAGGGCTGCAGCTTGTTCTTGTGGGTTCCAACCCGCCCTTGCTCTCCCTACCTCATGCCCATCTCCGTCTGCCTGCGGCCTGGCCCTGGATGCAGAGGTTGCAGCTGTGCTTGAGCCGCGTGCGCAGCTGGTGTGCTCCTGCAATTGCGATTCGGCTCCCCGTGACAAATCCCGACTCTCTGACTCTGACAGGCCTGTGCTTCTGTTTCTCCAAATGAACCCCGAAGACACGGAGTCCTGGAACTGGGGGCTGGAGAATCAGGAACACAGGGGGTAGACAATAGGCTGGGGCGGGCTTGTCGCGTGTCCTGCTGTGACGGAGGAGTTGTTGACGCTTTCGGAGCGAGGTAGGGACACCGCAGAGCAGCGCCCGCTCGTTCCCCTCAGCATTCTTGGTTCCTCTGACGCCGTGTTTCCTGTGGCCTAAGCACTGGCCTGCGACCTGGGGAGACGGAGGGTGCCATGAGGATGCCGTGCCCAGGGGCTTCGAGGCAATTCCAGTCTCTTCCACGGAGAAGATCCTCCTGAGGCCACCTCCACGAGCAGAGCTGGCCCAGCGGGCACTTCCTCAGGTCCAACACGTCTTTCTTAAACCAGCTTTCTCCGGACTCCCTCCGGCCAGGCCGAGTGTCCAGCCGTTACTTCCTGGCTTGAAAACGCTCTGCCCTCTTCATCAGCGGGTGAAAACCCCGAGAGGCTCACATGCCACTAGCGGAGGTGTCACCCCGTCTCTTGTCCTTCGGTCTTCATTTACTCAGAAGTGCAAGTGGTGCTGGTTATTCGGGGGCCAGGGAGGCCGTGATGCCTGTGCCCTGGGGGTCCTGGCTGGTCAGGATGGGATGCGGACACTTTGCGCGCCCACTTAGGTGACATCCGGCACCCAGACTCCTGCTCTGCGCCCCCTGCCTCACAGGGTCGCGGCAGAGCCCCGGGAGGGCCAGCGGCGTCCACGTTGCAGGCTCCAGCGCACCCGGCTGGGTATGACCGAGGGGTGGGGCGCAAGGGGGCCGACTGGCGAGGCGGTCAAGGGTCCTTCCGTAGATCAAAGGGGCCAGTGCCCGGGGCAGCCTCGCACAGGCCGGTGGAGCCCACTCACCAGGCGGGGCTGCTGCAGCAGGTGACCGTCCAGCTGTCCAGCTAAGGGCCCCCGCAACCTCGCAGGGACTCGGAGATGGGGCAGCGCGGAAAGGAGGGAGCCTCCTGACAAGCCGTGGCAGCACCCGAGGTCTGCGCGTGGAGGGGCGGAGCTGCGGCCCAGTCTTGACAGCGGCAGCTCGGGAGCAGCGGGCCCTCGACTCAGACAATCTCCTGCTCCGTCGCCTTCTGTCTCTGGAAGGCTCGGCCGTGGCCGTGACACGGAGCGGCAGCTGGGACCTACTGACGAGGGATCACACCCCAGCCCTTGGGACCAGAGCTCGGGGTGAACAGGTGGGAGGTGTCCAGCTCACAGAGTCAAGGCTCAGCTGCTCGCGGGACACTGTCCACATCCACGGCGGGCGCGGCCTGGGGCCCTGGGTTCCACCAAAGAAGGGCTGGTGCTGGGGAAGCAGGCGGTTGGATGGGCAGAGCACTGTACCCCAGTTCTTGTATGCATAAATAAATAAATCTTTAAAAAAAAGAATAAAGCAGGACACATAAAGGAGCCCCAGCTGGGAGCAACAGCAGCGATAAACCTTAGAAACCTATCAGCAAGGGGCCCAGAAGGTCACAGAGAGTGTGCACATTGACACGTGTATAAAACTTTCCAAATGAAGCAAAACCCAAGAATATGTTGCTCAGGGGCTGGTGCCACTGTGATAAAACTATTTTTGAAAAGCAAAGGAAATAGAAAAAAAACATTGGGTGGTGGTTCCAGCTCGGGGGAGGCTAGGGGGCGGGGCAAAGTCCTGACAGAATCGGTGATTTCTGTGCTGGGGCTTGTAGTTTCATAAGGTGCATGTAGTTTTGTCTGTATGACATAGACACATGATATACACATGATACAAGCCACAATTTTCAGAAAAGGACACATGCAGAATAACACAAAAAATGTATATAATGAATGTTTTTCTCGTAGTTTCATGGTGACGTAATTGTTTGATACACAGAATTCTCTCCATGTGGGGATCTGCCTTGACAGCGACACAGAAGTGAAGCTTGAGGGCCTCCCTGGTGGTGCAAGGGGTTAAGTCTCAGCACTTTAAAGCTATCAGAGCCCCTGCGGCATGAGTTCGATCCCCGGCCAGGGAGGTGACCCACATGGCGCAGCAGACCTCTCCTGACTCGCCTACTGCTCCCCTCAGCAGTGTATTTCAGTCAGTCTGCCTGTTCTGCTCCCCACTCTGTCTCCGGCGACACACCTCTGGCCTATACCCCAGCTCTTGCACGCATAAATAAATAAATCTTTTTTTTTAAAAAAAAGAAGTGAAGCTTGCATGTCTGGCTGGTTCTAGAACTTCCACGTTTGTCAGCCCTTTGCATACGCCCAGGGTCACATGGGTGTGCGATGGCATTTTGCCAGCAGGTAACTGAGAACCATGGGTCTGGCTACAGGGGGGCAGTGGGCAGGCCAGGGACCCTGTGCAAAGTGAGAATGTGGGTGCAACTTGGGACTGGGCAGCCGTGGTGGTGGCAGGCAAGAGAGCAGTGTGGCGGGGGGCAGGGGAGGAGCGGGGCCCATGACACTGGAGGAGACGAGGGGCCCTTTCTGCTCACTCTAAAACTGGGTAAGGAGCCCAGTGTGCTTTGATTCTCCCCCCTGTGCCCTGTCCCTGGAGTGAAGAGCTCAGGGGTCCCCAGGGACAGGTCCTCTTGGGGCTCCTTCGCTATGCACCCCGTCTAGCGTCCTGTTCATACAGGGGTCAGTCCAAACCCTGCGGAGGGAAGAATCCGCCTGCATCGTGGAGCTGCCCAGAAATATGCTGGGACTCTAGACGGTCTTGTCCCAATGGAGGACATGGGGGGTCCCTGCAGCAGTCAGCACCAGCGCCTGATGTCCTGCCATTAGGGCCTCAGTATTCTGGGTTTCTGTGGCTTTTGCCTCCCAATTTGTTCACACACTTTGGTTCCTAATTTGTCTCTCCTGCCTAAACGTGCCCCCCAAAGCTGGTGCCCCCGCTTTGTAAGAGAGCGGGGGTCTCACAGCTCCCCCCTGGGATTTCCTGGGAAGGCTGCTGGGGCCGAGGCGGAGCGGGTCAGCGTGGAGGCCTACACGGCCCAGCAGGCGGGCGGGCTTGGGGCGTTGGGGCTCGCGCCTGCCTGGGCCCGGGCTGTTTACTCCCTCCTGCTAGGGCCCTTCCGTGGCCTCGCGCCTCTGGCTCGGGGCTGTCTCGGCTGGCTCCGCACCAGCCTCCCGGCCTCAGCTGAGGGGGACTTTGCTGTCCGGGGTGGGATAAATGACACGCGAGCCAATGAGCCAATACCTTTTCTTGTCCTGTGCTCTCTGCCTCTTCTTCTCCCTCCGTGTGGAAATAAAACCTTTCTGTTTCTCCGTGGGTCTGCCTCTGGGTTGTGTCTTGAATTCGGAAGCGCACGGTTGAGGACGCAGCCCAGGCTTGCTGCTTTCTGCTTGCTGATCACTGCAGCCCTCGACTCTCCAGGGCAATGCCTTGGTCCACACCTGCTGATTTCCTGGTGTAGACAGGGCACACGCATATCTAGGAAGCGCTGTGTCCGTGGGGGGGCCGAGGGCAGTGTCTCTCGACAGAAGCCTCCTTCCCAGTCCTGCCTGGCCCAGAGGCGGGTTCCTGTAGGCAGGGCGGGCGGGACAGAGGAGGCTGGCACCTCCCAGGCCCTGCATGGGATGGCCGGAGTCCTACTGCACCGTGACCATCACCACTGAGAGCCTTACAACACACACTTCACACCTGACAGTTCTGAGGTCAGAGCCTGACGCGGGTCTCAGCAGGCCGAAGTCAGGCGTCCGCAGGGCTGCGTTGCTTTCCAGAAGCTCTAGCGGGGAATCTGTGCCCTTATCTTTTCCTTTGCTGGGGTTTTCTCACATTTGCTTCCTTCCCTTTCACTTTGACTCTTGTCTTGGGCTCCCCCAAATAATCCAGAATTCTTGCATTTCAGTCATTAAAGCTCAGCTGACTGGCAACCTTAATTCCATCTGCTACCTCTACTCCCTCCGCCTTGTAGCTAATACCCCCGCAGGCGCTGGGTCAGGACCTGAATGTCGTTGAGGGGTGGGGTGGGGGTGTTCTACTTCCACACACCTTGTGAGATGGAGTCCTGACCCCACAGCAGACATGGGGGCGGGGGTGGAGGTGGCCCGTCTCACTCCTAGGCAGGGAGGCAGGAAGCGGGGGCTGGAAGAAAGCAGGGCCAGTAGACTTGAGCTCCTCCACCTGCTCAGAGGAAAACAACCCCCAGCGCAGGGCTGAGGTGGGCCACAGGGTGGGTGAATTAAAACCCAGGGGTAAGCAGGGGGAGCACAAGGGGCTTTCTGGTGGTGACACTCTAATATGGACACGCAACACACATTTGTCAAAATCGGTAGATCTGCACACCATTAAGAGTGGCCTCTCCGGTGGCGCAGCTGGTTGAGCGCCGGGCTGTGAAGCTGTCCGCAGCTTCTGCAGTGTGGGTTCGATTCCCGGCCGGCCAGGGAGCAGCCCACATGGCACGGCAGACCTCTCCTGTCTCGCCCGCTGCTCCCCTCAGCAGTGTACTTTGGTCAATCTGCCTGTTCCGCTCCCCGCTCTGGCTCTGGTGAATCCTCTCACCCTCCCACACCTCTGGCCTGTACCCCAGCTCTTGTATAAACAAATAAATCATTATTTTTTTTTTTAAAGAGCGAACTCTATCATAAACTATTGACTATAGTTAATGATAGTGTATCAATGTGGGTTCATCAATTGCAGCAAATGTACTGTATTAATGCAAGATGTTCATAATAAGGGAGCCTGGGTGTGGGCAGGAAGGGAGGGGTTCCATGGGAAAGCTCTGTACTTTCTGCTCCATTTTCCTGAAACCTAAAACTACTCTAATAAAGCCTTTTAAAAAACCAGACCAAACCCAGGCTTGACGTGTGTGTTGGGGGAGGGGCAGTGAGCAGTGCAGAGCAAGGTGGGGTCCCCAAGGGGAGAACCCCAGGCTTCTTAGTGGGTTCTTCTGACTCCCAGAACCCTGAGCCCCTGATCACTTTCAGGCTGCTGAGAAGACACCCCCGTCCACCCAGTGTCTGATGTAGCTTGTGATGGCAACAGTCATTTCTAGGTGTGTCTCTGGGAGATCCAAAAATGCCTGCCTTCTGAATCATTTGGGGTGGCGTGGAGAACATGCAGGGGGCCTGTCGGAGCAGGCAGAGGAATCCTATTGGGAGAGGAATGTTGCAACCAGGTGGAGAGCAGGCGTCTTGGCATGAGAAGAATTGGAAGGGGAGACTCTGATGGTCTTGAACAAGGGAGGACCTGCCTAAAAAGCCCTGGGGCCTCCGCTGCTCTCAGGGTGACAGTAAGTCGGGGTCCCGTGCTCCCCCATCCCCCACCATGCCCCACCCATTTTCCTCCCGCCCGCCTCTGACCCATCTTATTTCCTCTTTTCACAATTGTGCTTTTCTTCTTGCCTGCCCAACCCAGGTCCTGGCATCTGCCATTCCCTCTTTCTTTGAAACTTCCCCCTCTCTGAATTCCTTGTCAGTTCCTGCTCATTCTTGAAGTCGACTCAGTTCTCACGTCCTCAGGAAAGCCTTCCCAGGCCGCCCTCCCCTCGAAAATCCACAGCCCGAAGCCCTCGGGGCAACCTGGATCCTCTCCCAACACGTTCCAGGGTTATGTTCTTGCTTTTTTCTTTCTGCTCTTGTTTCTCCTCGGTCCTCTCTCCCACCAGGCCGTGAGCCCCGCTGGGGTGAGGCTGCAGACTTCTGCTCCTCAGCGCAGCCTCGGTGCTTTGCATAGTGCCTGGCACGCGGAAGGAGCTTAAACAGTTTGCTAAATGGATGAAAGGAGATGAGCAGTTGCCCCATCTAAAAGCAGAAGGTGCTTCTTGGCAGCGGGTGAGCCCTCCATCAGGGAGGGGCATTCAAATACAGGCAGGCATTTGCCTGGGGGAGGGGCATTTGTCTAGAATTCAAGCATGAGTTGAGGGTCTCAGATGAGCTTTCAGGTTCCCTTTCATCCCAAGAAGCCAGAGGGAAAATGAGATGATCCGCCAGGTGGCTAACGCCCAGGACCAAATGCTGACGAAGGCTCCAAGCTCTTCACTCTTCCTTACTTCATTTCGCCCTCGGTGAACCTCCATTTCCTCCCCTTAAACTGGGGTGATAATACCTGACTCATCCCCAACGGCTTGGGCTACTACTGTGTGTGCAAAATGAGAAGAGGTAGTGTAAGCAGCTTCAGCTTCCCTGGAAGCAGGGCCTGGGAGGGGCTTCTGGTGATTTAGGAGGGCTTGTTCAGGAGAAGGGCACTGAAGGACGCAGGGCCAGGGCCAGGCCAGGAAA
This sequence comes from Talpa occidentalis, assembly GCF_014898055.3. Classification (NCBI taxonomy): domain Eukaryota; kingdom Metazoa; phylum Chordata; class Mammalia; order Eulipotyphla; family Talpidae; genus Talpa; species Talpa occidentalis. The sequence continues at coordinate 39,489,517 of NW_023605083.1, read as the reverse complement.
GAGAGCGGGCCGGGGATATGGTCTCGGCCAGCGATTTGCTGAATCTGATGCCCCGGGGGCTCCTGAGTGAGAATCGGGTGGGGGTTGCTTCCATCTTGAGACAAGAGGGTTGACGTGCTGCAGCCCAGAGGACCAGTGTTCATGGGCGACTGGGTCCTGTCCCTCCATTTGGCAGGGAAAAGGGGGCAGCTGTGACCTCAGAAACTCGTCCTTGTCCCAAGTCCCCCATGCGCCCAAGGTGGGAGCAGAGCTGTGCCCGGCCCAGGTTGTCTGCCAGCCTCCAGTCCCTTGTCCTTCCCATTCCTGCTGCGGGTGGCTCGCCTGGCTGGGACAGAGGTCTTGCCCTGCTGGGAAGTGTCCGGGATGCCAGGGGAATGGGGCACTACAGGGGCCCTCCCTCCTTATCAGAGCTGTAGGGGGTCCCTCTAGACCCTTAGCACCAGGGCCTGAGGCGTTTCAGCTGATTCTTGCAAATTGGCCCTTTGCTAAGGAAGCAGATATAACCGGGCAGGTGACAACTTTGAGGCTGTTGGGCATGCAGGTGCCCCTTCCTGGGTGCCCCTCCCTGGGGGAGTGAAAGGGAAACTGACCAATTGTACAAACCACCGACATTTCCTGACTCAGAAAAAGGAGGCTCCCTACACACACAAATGCACGCAGACCTTCATAGCACACACACGTGAGCTCATGCATGGCTCACAACACACCTGTGTTCAGGCATGCAGGACTACAGGACAGGCCCTCACCATACAGGTGCATGTGCACACACACACACACACACACACACACACACGCCTCCATACTATACCCTGGTGCCACCCTTCTGGCCTGCCCTTGCAGACAGCCCCACCAATGCTCACAAGCACCCACTTCCTCACACTCAGCCACGCAGGTGCACACACTGCAACATCACTCACATTTCAGGAGCACCCACCCACCTGTGTGTACGGACACACATTCCCAGTCACCAATACGCCCCCACGTCTCAGCCACCACCACAAGGCACAAGCAGGTACTCTCAGAGGAACTTTCAGCTGAGCAGCTACCTACAGGCATAACTGCACAGATTCTCCGAAGAGCACAGACACTCTTCACGTCCATTTAGTCCGCAGATATTGCTTGAGTGCCTGATGCTCGCCAGGCACTGCCTAGGCAGGCAGGTACACGGACACATGGACACACATCCAGACATGTGCACACAGTCACACACAGCCACCAAGACGCAGACTCAGAGGAGCGTGTGTGGGCACACACTCACACTCACATAGGGAGACAGCCATCCCCAGGCTGCCTCCAGGCACATACCGGACTTAGCGCTTTCCAGCATTATTGAGATGTAGTTGAGCACATCTCTGTCTTCTCAGGAAGAGGAAGGGGTTGTTGCAAGGCTTCATATGGCTCTTGCCTTGGTGTGTTCTCTTGCCACCCCCAACTTCTCCCCTATTCTCCCCCCTTCTTTCTCCCGACTGCTTCCTGTCTTTCTCAGGAGCTGGTGGCTACAAAGCTGTCACTGATAAGAAATCCAACCTGGCAACCTCTAGGCCTGGGATTCTTCCTCCCTTTGCATTGCTCCCACCCACTTTCTTTTTAGATCAACGCGACCGCCTTTCACTGAGGCTGGGACTGGACACTGATGACCTCCGGGGGGGGGCGGGGGGGAGAGAGAAATCTGTCCTGGAAACCAAAGGTTGAGAATTTGGTTGGAAAGTTAGAAAGACAGGAAAGAATCTAGTCTTTGGCAGTAGGGTATACCCTTTACCCCAATTACCAGGTCCAGTGCCCTCACCTCAGGAAGATAGGATGGAAGCTGGGGTGACCCAGAAACTTGCTTGAGTGAGAACTTGGCCACAGGCGTCTATCTCTGCTATTCTGAGCAATTTCCCCCACACCAGGCCCCTGACAGCTTCTCGGGCTGATGGTGAGCATGGGGTGGGGGTTGGTGAAGGAGATGATGAGGTGGCTGTGGTAACGGAGGTGTCGATGATGGTGGTGGTGATACAATGCTGTGGCATTCACGGTGGTGACGAGGGTATCCGTTCCTACAGAGTGCCTACTTCATGCTGGGCTCCGCTCGAAATGAGCAGATGCGTGTTCTCATTTCCCAGACGAGGCGGCTGAGGCAGACAGGTGACCTCACTTGCCTGAGATCACGTTATTCGTAACAGCCTGAGAGAGAGAAGCCCCGATGCATCACGCCCCGCCAGCATCAGAGCAGAGAAGTCGGGGGACCCTCCCACGCTCCGGGTTCCTATGCAGATGGGGCGTCTGAAGCCCAGTGGAAGAGACTTTTCAAGTCACGCAGGAAGATGGCGGCAGAGTCTTCTCCAGGGACGCACCGACGCGGTTCTCCAGCAAGCCAGGACTCTCCAGAGGGGCAGGGGCTGTGGCCAGCTCTGGCTCGGCTGGGCTGACAAGGAGGAGTAGCTCAGACAATTAATGCAAATGCTATTTGTCACGCTGATGGTGTTACAGGGCAGGGAGAGGGGCAGCCCAGACCCCGCAAACCTGCCTATGCTATATAGGGTCCTGCCATCCGCCGCATCAACACAAAACATAGGAGACTTCAATGGGAAGGAACTTTGATAAAACTAGGAAACAATACAGGAAAGGCAAAGAATCTAGTTTCTAAATGAACTACCCAAAGTCACCCGTCCCCTCGTGGGTAAAACTCCATCCAAATGGGACTGGCCCAGAGCAAGGCCCCAAAGCCTGCCACAAGTCTAAAGCATCTTCCAGTGGGGACCCACAGAAAAGGGTCAGAAACCACCAGACAAGCCTGGAAGGAAAAGAGCAAAATCAAAATCAAGATAAAAGCTGCCACTGTCACCTCCCCATGGGTCTCACCACATCTGTGTCACCCCGTCCAAGACCAAAAGGCAAGCACAGTTTTTTCACGTGTCTCTAGGCAACATGCGCCTCCTCCAGGCCTCCTTCTGGCTCCATCCTGCCTCCCTCCTTCCTCAGTCTCCTCTGCAGCCTCTTCTCTCTCTCAGCTCCACCCTCCTTTTGGGTGGGGCAGGGAACCTGGAACCTCCCCCTTTGCTGGGGACCACCGGTTACAATGGCACAAAGTTGGGAACCCAGTTGGGACTCAGGTAGTGACCACTGCCCTGGGCTGCAGAAAAGGCCAAACTGCTGTCCACTTGCAGAAAATCTACCTACTGCACACCGGGCGTGGTAAGGTTTTGCATGTGGGAGGCACTGGGTGAACTGGACCCACTTTACAGAGGGAAATAAGTCACTGCAGAGACAAGGAAAGCACGGGCAGGGACAGTGATGCCCTCTAGAAATGCCCCATAGTCAAGGCAGCAGTTCAGTTTGGTCCAGGACCCAGCAAGGGCCCAGGTATTTCTTGCCCAGAATGCCCAGCTAGTAACGGTCGAGCCTAGATGAGGGTCTAGTTTTGTTGGAATTTCTCTTTATTGGGGTCAATAACTCTGAGGTCCTCCAAGCTGTGATTTCTGCCTCCAGAAAGGGGTGAGGAGAGGTGTGCCTGTGAGATGCCTCCAGGGAGCCTGGTGTGTGAGCCTGGGGATGTGACAGGTGGTAAGACAGAAGGAAAGCACCCGGGGCAATAAGAGGCCCCCTAATGGGGAGGTGCAGGCCCAGCCCCCAGCCTGAGGGCAGGGACCTCCCGATAGGATAGGATCGAAGAGCAGAAAATCAAAGCCCTCAGAGGATTAGCCTGGACAGCGGAGGCTGGCCTTAATAGACTTCCTGCATTAAAGAGGTTTTTTATTTGGTTTTGTGTTTAATATCGACGTTCCGTTTTACCCTGTTTGTCAGCACAGGCTGGGCTTGTGGGGCGCCCCGGGAGGGGGATGTCCCAGTGATGTGATGAGGAGCCTGGGCCTTGAGACAGGCTGTGAGGAGCTACCCAAGGCCCATGGCTAATTAAGGAGCAGAGATGAGGACCCGTGTTTCTGGCCTCCCAAATTTCTATCCGGGTGGGTAAACAGAAGCAGAGCCATCCCCAGAGCCTTCTTCAAGGAAATCATTCTATGATGGGGTGTGGGAAAGTTCAGTTCTGGAGTGGATTACGGGGGAGAGGGGCAAGCTTTAGGGGCGGGGAGAAGAATGGGAAGCGTAACCTTGGAGCAGACAGAAGAACACGTGGGCCACGGAGCAGAGAGATGCGTCTACCTGAGGGAACAATGCGCTGGATACGCTGCACAGAAGACAGGCTGTGAAGACGCTGAGGACGACACTTTCCATCTGTGGATATATTTGGAATGAAATGTTGGGCTTTGTTGGTAATAGACAAATGGTCCCGTTTTCATAACAGATGGCAACTTTTCACTGGCCTGTGAGATACGTGAATGAAATTGTTGGCTTAATTGTAAAGAATTTGTTTGGATTTTGCTTTTTTTTTTTTCCAAACAATTTTTTTCATTTTCTTTTCTTTTTTTATTTATGCCTAGAAGAGCTGAGAAGTAGGCCAGAGGTGTTGTGAGAGGGGTGAGGGTGGGTGGGGGGTGAGAGGATTCACCAGAGACCAAGTGGGGAGCAGAACAGGCAGATCCACCAAAATACACTGCTGAGGGGAGCAGCAGGTGAGACAGGAGAGGTCTGCTGTGCCATGTGGGTAGCTCCCTGGCTGGGGATCGAACTCATGATGTAGGGGTGATAGCGCTGAGACTTAACCCCTAGGCCACCAGGGAGGCCCTGGATTTCAATTTCTTTCACCTCTGTGGCAGAGTGCAGAATGGAAAAAGAATGTTAAACACCCATTGCTCCCTTAAAAATAGAAAAATATATATTAAAATTATTTTATTAAGAAATAGCAAAGATGCACATGGCCACCAATAGAGAAGAGAATGTGGGGTGGAGGGGGACTCCCCAGGCAGCAAGAACAGCAGAGCCCAGGCCCAGGCTGGATGGTGCTTGACCACATGGCGCGGCAGACCTCTCCTGTCTCGCCCGCTGCTCCCCTCAGCAGTGTATTTCGGTAGATCTGCATGTTCTGCTCCCCACTCTGTCTCTGGTGAATCCTCTCACCCCCCGCACCTCTGGTCTACACTCCAGCTCTTGTATGCATAAATAAATAAATCTTTAAAAAAATTGGGAGATAAAGATAATGATCCCCATTTCAGAGAGAAGGTAACTGAGGTACAGAAAGGTTAAATGATCTTTTTCAAGGTCACCCAGCTCATGGAACAGGGGTGAAATATGAACTCCAGGCCTCACCCAGGCTAGTCCTACCACACATTTTCTTTCTAAAGCCCAGAAAACAGCATTTGAACTCTTGAAGAGACCCAGTACTTTAGCATTTTGTTGTTGTGTTTCTATTTTGTGATCTTCATTTCAAAAATTAGATTAGACATTCTCATGGAACAGAAATCCAAAAGCACAGAAGGGCGTGCGGTGGCAGTGCCCCTCAACCCGTCCTCCATTCCAGAGCTCACCTCTGACCTTTGGTGAGGGCGGGAGGGGCCGACTTCAAAAATCGGTGGAATGTCGCTTTATAAGTTTTGCTTGCATAAGTCAAATTTCGTTTCAGCTGGCCCTGGGAGCAAGGACAGTGTTTGAAAATGAACCCAAGAGCATTACAATAGCTGTCTTCTCTCTCTGGTTTCTGCCTTTACAACTTTTGACATATGTAAATGCCAGAGGTGGAATCCAAAATCGTTGGAAAACAAATGATTTTCAAGTCTATAACCAAGTAGAAAGACAGGCTCTTTCCTTCCCAGGAAATGATGACTTTTCACAGCATTTCCTTAGTTCAATAAAGTTCAGAGAAGTTGATGGGTCTCTAAGGGGCCAGGCAGCCTCCGGGGCTTGTCAATTCCTCCTGCTTTATTTACTGCCAAGCAGGAAGGGAAGCAAAGAGCTGATCCGGGTCCTGAGTCAGAAAGCCTTTCTCTCTCTCTCTCTCTCTCTCTCTCTTCCCCCCCCCCCGCCCTTCTTTTGCTCTCTCCGATATTTCCTTCCCTTGTGACTTCATTTCCAATGCTGGCCGCAACAGCAGGGGTAGAATCCTCCCAAGATTCTACCACAGGAAGGACATGTCCCTCCATGGGAAGCACAGTGTAGACCCTGGTCCTGTCAGTCTCTCTGAAGGCGGCGTCAGCCCAGGGCCCTGGGCTGGTGGCCGGCGCCCACCTGCGTGGACCACAGCTCCTGTCCACTGTGCCGTTGCTCCATGGCTCTCCCTGCTGCTTTCTCCTCCCAGCCTCTCATCTCCCCTTACTTCCTTCCAGACTCAGCCCTGTTCTTCTTTAGCTTTTAGTGACTAACTCAACCCACATCAGGTAGCTGCTTTCAAACACCTTCCCCTCCAGACCTGGGAGTTCCTCACTTGACTGAGAGGAGCACATGAGAGTCGGGAACAAAACTCAGTTCTGAAAATTCCCAGTCTGCAATTTTGAGGAAGTCACACCCCCATTCTGAATCTCATTTCTTCATCTGTAAATTGAGGGATGTGACAGGCCACTCAGAGTGGCTTTCCAGGGCCACGCGTTTTTCTGGTTCTGGGGAAGTTTTGCCTTGTGTTGATAGGGCCTTTCTGTGGGAAGGATTCCTCAAACTCCCGGGAGCTTGGCCCACATCCCCACCTCAGCCCACCCTTGTTGACACTTCTCTGCCCCACCAGGCACCCAAGGAGACAAGTTTCTCTGCTACAAAATTTCTGGACCCACATCCCAAACCCTGCCTGCCTGAGGTCCCTCAGCTTGGTGCTTCTGACCTAGAGAATGGGGTAAAGAAAGCACCGTTAGGGCCTCCCTGGTGGCACAAGGGGTTAAGACGCAGCACTATGAAGCTGTCCGCAGCCACTGCAGCATGAGTTTGATCCCCAGCCAGGGAGCTACCCACATGGCACAGCAGACCTCTCCTGACTCACCTGCTGCTCCCCTCAGCAGTGTATTTCAGTTAATCTGCCTGTTCTGCACCCCACTGCTCTGCTGAATCCTCTCACCCCCCCCACACCTCTGGCCTGTACCCCAGTTCTTGTATGCATAAATAAATCTTTAAAAAAAAAAAAGAAAGCATCTCTAGCAGAGAGGAGGACGGACAGGGTGGACGGCCGCCTCACCATCTGGACGAGACACACACGTGACCTGCCCTGACGTGACCGATGGAGACAGTCTGCGTGTGTGTTGTGATAGTAACAGAAAAGGGTCACTCCTGACCTCACCTAGTGCGTGTTCTGGGACCTCAGTCTGGTGAAAGAAGAATATTTTCTTTTCCTGTCTACTTGCAGAAATTTCCTGCACATTCTGGACACCAGCCCTGTGTTAGTTATCCAGGGGGCAAATGCCTTCTCCTAATCTCTAGTGTGTCGATTAATTCGTTAGGGGTATAGTTCCTGTATTTCAATGCAGTCAAATATTTTCCTTTATGGTCAGTGTAACATGTTGTGCGCTGACATAAAATCATACTCTGGGGGCAAAAACAATATTTACTTCTAAAAGTTTTAAGATTTCTCTTTTCCTTTAGGACCTCTTTTGTGTGTGTTTGTGTGTGTGTGTGTGTGTAGAATCTCATTTTATCTTTCTGTTCAGATAGCCAATTGCCCATAAATACTTTTTAAAATTATGGTAAAATCAGTGTAAAATTCACTTGTATAGTGGCTAAGGGTTTGGTTCGGTGGCACCGAATATATTCACAGCTTGTGACCATCACCTCTAGTTCCAGAACATTCATCATCACCCCAAAGGGGAACCATATACTCAGTAAGCACTGATCCCCTCTCCCCTTCCCCAGCCGCAAGCAACCACTTTTCTGGCCCATTTTGGATATTTCATATAAATGGAATCGGACCAGGTGTGGCCTTTGTGCCTAGTTTTTCTCACTCAGCAGGACATTTTCAGAGTCCATCCGAGTTACCTCCTGCATCAGCCTTTCCTTCCTTTACACGCTGAGTAACACTCCATTGTATGATGGCCCACGTTTTGTTTATCTGTTCATCTGTGAATGGACATTTGGGCTGTTTCCATCTTTTTACTATTGTAAAGAGCACAGCTAGGACATGCCTGTGCAGGGGTGTTGGTGTGCACACCTGTTTTCAATTCTCTGGGGGGCGCAGCCACTTTCTGAGCCAAGTGTTCTTCCCCACTGAGTGTTCTTCCCCACTGATCTGCAGCTCTTCCTCTGTCTGGTGCTGAGTGAGTCTCCACATCTTGGCCCTCCCTCTCCCTCTCGGCTGACTCTGTTCCAGCAGCTAAGGACCCGCCTGGCACCACGCACCCTGCATGATTGCTGGAACTTCAAGGCGCACCTGCTATCTGGCCCCCACCAACTAGTCTCCACACTGTGGCCCTCCCTCTCCCTCTCAGCTCAGACTCTGTTCCAGCAGCCTAAGGATCCAGCCTGGTACCACGCACCCTGCGTGATTGCTGAACTTCAAGGCGTGCCTGCTATCTGCTAGGGCAAGTGCCAAGTCTCCCCGCCCTGCTTGGTCAACACTGTCCTGATTAAAGGAGGTCCCCTGTTCGTCCCTGTGAATTTTAGGTGCAGGGGCTGACAGGGGCCACACAAACCCTGTGGGCTTTGTTGGACACTTCCAGGATGATTTGAGGGGAGCTGTTACCTTTGTGAGGTTGAAGCTTCCTAGCAAACACAGCGGATCTTTTTCCTTCCACCTCAAGGCTTGTCTACATGACTCGCTCCCCTCCGGCTTATCATCTGTGGATTCTTCCTTCTTCCCATGCAGTCTTTCCCGGTCCTCTGTCTCCCTGATCACAACTGGCCTGAAAAATTAATTGGGAGGGTCTTGGTTTAATGTCCGGGGCGGTAGACTCCTCTGGGCCTATGACAACACCACGCTGGTTTACCTTGGTGCCCTCAGTCTGTAGGAAAGAGGCTGACAGGTAATAGGTAATAAATGTTGTCAAAAGACTAAAGAAGGTCCAGGAAGGAGGCCCTGGAGGACTGGCCCCCAAGAGCCTTGATGGTAACTAGAGAGATGAGGAACAAAGTTACTTAGCTGGATTAGGGATGTGCTGATTCAGATGTGCTGAGATTAAGTGAGCTCAGGTAAACTGCAGAGCTCTGCAAGCCAAGTTAGCCAGGCAAGTAGTCAGAGCTACTGGGTTCTCCTAAGGCCTAGCCTCAGTATTCAGTTTCACTCTCCTCTGAAGTTCCTTTAGCCTCCCCAGACCTTCCACCAACAGTTACCACATTCCCTCCCCCATCAACTAGTCATCTTGACTCCAATTTGCATATGAGGTAAATGAGTCTTGGTGGGGAACAGTGACTCATCTAAGGCCTAAAGTAGGCCTGGAGCTTCGGACCCACACTTAGCATGTATCATCTTTATGGTGGTTTCCGCAGCACTGGGTGAGTAGGATTGCTGGCTACATATTGACAACTATGTGGCTCCTCTCAAAAAAGAACTTTCAGAGCCAACGTGTGGACAAATTATTTTTATTTTATTGTTACTCAGGTAGAAGCTGAAAATGAAGCATGGACTCCTCATGCACATAACTCTTCAAACCAATTGTAGAAACCGAAACGAATCTTCTCAGTAAATACAAACATGACCACAAGGCCAATAAAATGCAAATTAACAACATTCAATTAATGTGACTGATGATGTGTTGCTCACAGCAGACCTCCTCCATGGCTCAACGGAGGCCGAGTAACGATTCGTTTTTTATGTTTCCTATCTCATTGTCTCTTGATTTCCATCATGATGACCCAGCACTTGAGCCAGTGTCAGAGTTGCTGTCATTGTTTTCTTAAAAAAAAAACATAAGGGGGCCTCCCCGGTGGCGCAGCGGTTGAGCGCTGGGTTGGGAAGCTGCCCGCAGCCTCTGCAACGCCAGTTCAATCCCCGGCTGCTCCCCGGCCACCAGAGGAGGGTCCCACATGGCGCACAGACCTCTCCTGCCGCCCGCTGCTCCCCTCAGCAGTGTACCTCGGTCCTTCTGCCTGCTCTGCTCCCCGCTCTGGCTCTGGTGAATTCTCTCACTGTCCCGCGCTTCTGACTATACCCAGTGCTTGTATAAATAAATGAATAAATAAATAAAATCTTAAAAAAAACAAAAAAAAACCCATAAAACCCACTATGAACTCCTTTATAATCTAGGATGATGGCCCAAACAATCTAAATAATGCATTCTCACACGCAGTAATGAAAGATGGGGAAGGCTAACTTAGCATTAGGTGCTCATTGTCTAGGCCTTGGGATACGCACTACGGATGAGCTGCTGCCAGTGTGTTCACCAAAGACAATAATGGGACGATTTACGTCCCAGCAAAGGGCCTTTGTGCTCAGGCAGATCCTCATTCCCTGTGTGGCTGATGATTCAAGTCTCCCAACACCCCACTGGACCTACCAGGGAACTTCATTCTCCCAAGATCCAGGACGGGAGGTGCCCACAGCCTCTGTGCATCCCCCATTTATTCAATTAGGCCTCTGTGGTTGTCTCATTTGCCTGAAACAATTAAAAGTAGACATCAGGGGCGACTCACGGCCGCTTTCACCATGTCAGCGCACAGTTCCAGTGCGTTCAATGACTTAAGACGCTCATGGAGTCACCTCTGAAAATGACCTTCAGTGGCAAACTGATCCTGGCATAAGGAAGTTTTGAGTTTCCCACGGGCAAAACAGATGGCCCTGACACCCCCCTCCGCCCCGCCCCGCCTGCAGGAGCGAGCTGACCGGGGTGGTGGCTGCGGGAGGAGCTGAGTGCGGGCAGCGGGTGCGCCCGTATCCAGGCCCCAGGAGGGGGCCGCTGCCGCACAGGGGCCAGAAGCACGAATTCTGACATAGTTTTTTTGGGGGGAGGGACGGCGGGTGGGGGCTCCCTGCTAAGTAACTCTACTTGAAAATCCTAGGGATGCGGCGAGCCCCGCCTGAGAAACTCGAGGCTGAGGGAGCCCTAGTCGTGCACAAACACCGGGCGGCGGGCCCCGCGCTACGTGCGCACGGAGCAGCCCCCCGCTTCCGGAGCACGAAGCTGAGGGGCTCCGCTCCGAGGGGCTGGAGCCCGCCGGCCTGTCCCTCGCTGCATCTGGCTCTTCCTTCCCCAGGAAACCCCGGGCGGGGGAGACCTCCCAGGCGCCGCTTCCCCGGGGTCTGGCCCTGCGCCAGCGCCCCAGGCCCCGCCCGCAGCCCGGGTCGCAGCCCCCACCCCGGCCCCCCAAGCGCGGCGCCTGGGGGCCGCCCCCCTCGCTGCCCGCGGCGGCTGGGGCCTGGCCGCGCGCACCAGGGATTGTCTTCTCTTTTTTGAGTGGAAATGAAACAAACACCCCCCCGCCCCCCGCCCCCGCCCCCGCGCCCGCCCAGCCGCCTGTCCGGGGCGGGCCCGGGGCGCACAGACCGGCGCGGCCGCAGGGAGAGCGCGCGCCCGGGGCCGGCGTCCTCGCACCGAGGGGCCCGCGGCTGGCGGCCGAGGCGCAGGCGGCACCCCCCGGCCGGGCACGCCCCGGGGCGCGGGCGGAGACCGCACCGCGACTGCTGCGCCGGGGGCCGGAGCCGACGCGCGCTCCAGCCCGGGGCGCGCCCGCCGCCCGCCGCCCCCCGGGCCCAGCTCCGGCGATCAGGTGGGTCCCGCGGGCGCCGCCCGAGCCCCCGGCGCGCGAGCGCGGCGGGGCGGCGCGGGGAGAGGCCCGGCCGGGTTCCGCCCCGCCGGGTTCCTGCTTTTGTTCTGCTCGCCACCGCCGCGCTCCGGCCCTTCCCGCCCCGCCGCTGCCGCCGCCCGCCCTGCAGGGAGAGCCGCCGCGGGGCGCGCGGGGCGGGAGTGAGGGGGCGGCTCGGGGAGCACCAGGGGAGTCTCCGCAGGGGCAGGAGGCTGTCCCCGTCTCGCCCAGGACTCCTGGGAAAAGGAAGCTTCTGCGAACGGGAAGCCTGGGGAGGAAGAGAGGGGTGCGTGCGCCCCGGGGGGCAGGGGTGCAGGGGAGGGACGGGAGAGCGCGGCGCTCGGGGAGCTGCTGACCGAGCCAAAAACCCAGCCTGGGAAAGTTCCAAACACTGCAACTTTGGCAGCAAAAGGGCCTGCTGCATGGGAGTGACGGGAGGAGGGTCCCTTGAACTGCGCGCCGCCGGGTTCCCTCTCCAGAGACACCCCACCCCACGTTTGAAAATGGCAGAAAAACAGCTAAGCGGAAGGATGGCACACACGCGTGCAGGGCGTCCAAGAAGGAGTAAAGTGGGGGCAATGTCAGGCGCCAGGAGAGAAAGGGGGCTAGAGACTCCCCAGTCTTCCCACTGGCCTCCCCGAGGGAGAAGGGGGGCTGGAGCCTGCCAGTCCCTTCTCCCCCCCCCCCCCAAAGGAGACCCTGGAAAGGAGACCCTGGCGGCTGTCCTGCGGCTCAGCTGATCCCTCCACTCCTGGCTCCTGAGCAGGCCTGGGGCCTCCTTCATTCACCTGGAAATAGATCCCTCTGTAGAGGCAGAAGATGCAAGGGGGGGGGGGGTCCTGGCCTTGCTCCCTCAAACCCCCCACCCCAGCACTCTCCCAGACACAGCCCCACCTTCTACCACCCCGAAATGGGGGTACTGCTGGAGTAAGGAAAATGCAGAGTGAGGAGGGGTGGGGTGTGTGTGTGTGAGAGGGGGGGGGAGAGGGAGGGAGAGGATGTGGATATGGCTGTTCTGTTGGAGCTTCTTTGACCACCTAAGCCCTCTCTACTTGCTAGGAGTCATTTCTGGGCATACCTTGCCTCCCCTACCAAACTGGGGGGGGACAGATAAGATTCCAGTTATTGTTAAAAGTAACAGGTGCTCTGTGGCTGAAGAGTCCCTGGGGTTTACCTGGTCCAGGAACTCCAACTGTGGAGCCCTAGGACTCTGACAGGCCAGCCTAGTGGCTTGATCCTGAGGGGCTCTGACCCCTCCCGGCATTGCAGACAGAGCAGTTCAGTTCTGCCTTTCTCTCTTCTCTGCACTGGAAACCACAGCAGCTGTTGCTATCTAATTCCTCTGACTAGTTAGAGCTGGGCAGGTTTCTGGGTGGAGAAACTGAGACAGGAAGTGTGCACAGTGATCTGGGCAAGTTGGACTGGAGGCCAAACCTTACCAGGAAACCTGTGTCCTCAGTCCCAGGCGTTTCTCCAGCCCTTAGCACGGCTCACCTGGACCCTAACCGAAGGGTCCCTGGGCTGCCGTGGGGTCTCATCCTTGGAGCTTTTGCAGCCCTGGAGGCACCTTCCCATGCAATTTGGTTTCAAAGACGGAGGTCAAGAAGAATTAGGTTCCCTGGGAGCTAGTCAGCAGCACCCGGCGCCTTTCCCAAGCCATCCCACCGAGTAGGAGAGGTGAGTGTCCTCCACCTGTTTTGCAGTGGAGGAAACGAAGGCTCAGAGATGTCAGCTCACTCGCAGCTGGGATTTGAGTAGAGGTGCTTCTGTCTCTAAGGCATGTGTGATTTCCACAGCGTGATCTCTCGTGGTGGGCAGAAAATGACAAATGGACAGATGGCTGATAGGGGAGCAGCGTCAGGCTGGGGACTGGCATTCACATAGGAGCATTCGTCGTATAAATACAACTTTATTTGATCTGCGACTCTGCCCTGAACTTTCTTTTTATGCTAGTGTTTATCTTAAAGCTCCGTAAATATTATTTTTCTAATTTGTAATTAAAATATAATTTGTATACAATAAAACGCACACTTTCAGGGACCCATTCGGCTTTGGAAAGTGGCTTACACTTGTGTAGCCAAATGAAATATTAAATATTTGCATCATCCTAAAAAGTCCTCATAGCCAGTGAATTTTCCTCTTCTCCTTGCAGGCAAACATTTTCTGATATAGAATTGTTAATTACATGTGCTTGTTCTTGGACTTGACATAAATTCAGCTATGCTGTATGTCTTTTTCATGTCTGGCTTATTTCACTTGACATAGTGTTTTGTTGTTTTTTTTAACTCATCTGTGTGTTTTTTTTTTTAACTCATACGTTGTTTCATTTTATTTTGGGGTAGTATTCCTTTCTATGGATATACCACAATTTGTTTATTTATTCTCCTGCTGGTGAACATTTGGGCCATTTTAAGTCTGGACTGTTTCTTATCAAAGTCTCTTGTGGACGTTTGTTGAGTAACATTGTTGGGTCACGGGGATTATCACTTTGTGGCCACACAGCAAAGTATGAGATGTAAAATTATGCCACATCATAATATTTGCATTGTCCATCTTTTTAACTTGCGTGTTTTTATTAATTGAGCCGTGATATTTTTATACCTTCGGTTTTTATCATGGCATTGTAAGAAGTGTTGGCGACAACACCATGAGCAAGGGGCAGAAGATGAAGAAGAGGTTGGCATGGAGGCCCACCATGTGTGACTTGGGAGGGAAGGAACCAATGGTGGTTGGAGCCGTGACCTTAAGAACAGAAGGAACGTTCTCTGTGTCTCTGTGTATCAGCAAGATGTCTTAGTTGTACAGACCTGGTTTATACTCTATAAACCAGTCAAGTTCATCCGCTGTTATGGGTTTTTTTTTTAAGATTTATTTATTTATGCATACAAGAACTGGGATGCAGGCCAGAGGTGCAGGGGGTGAGATAATTCACCAGAGACAAGAAGGGGGAACAGAACAGGTGGACTGACTGAAATACACTCCTGAGAGGAGCAGCGGGGAGACAGGAGAGGTCTGCTGCGCCATGTGGATAGCTCCCTGGCTGGGGATTGAACTGGTGCTGCAGTGGCTGCTGATAGCTTCATAGTGCTGAGACTTAACCTCTTGTGCCACCAGGGAGGCCCATTCTTATGGTTTTAAATGCTACCTGTGTAACAATCATCTTTATCTCCAGTTCATTTTTCTGTTTTGAGTTCCCGAGTCATATGTTTACCTGTCCACTGTGCATCGCTCCTTGGCTCTCCAAGACACTGCAAACTCATTGAGTTCAGAACGGAATTCATGTCTCATATTGGCTTTCTGCTGTGCACAAACCATGGTGCACTAGTTGAGGGCAATTAGAAAGAGGTCTGTTCAAGGTGGGGGTGGGTAGTGAATTTGGTTCCTGCTAAATGGTGCAGAAAAGGGGTCTCCTTGGTGGCGCATGGGGTTAAGACAAAGCACTATGAACCTATCTGAAGCCACTGCAGCACGAGTTCAATCCACCAGCCAGGGAGCTGACCCCCATGGCGCAGCAGACCTCTCCTCTCTCGTCCACTGCTCCCCCCAGCAGTGTATTTCAGTCAATCCGCCTGCTCTGTTCCCCATTCTGCCTCTGGTGAATCCTCTCACCCCCCCACACCTCTGACCTGTAGCCCAGCTCTTATATGCATAAGTAAATCTTTAAATAATAATAATAATAAATAGTAAATGGTGCAGAAAAGTCTTAGAAGAGAAGAACTAGAGATAACACTGGGCAGTTAGGAGGCTCACAAAATCTGAGAGCAGCTGTGATGGAGAGAAGGCAGGCAAGCCTTTCTAGGATCCTGAATGACTGGCCACCCTGGTGGGAGCAAAGGCAGTGGAGACGGTGATGTACTCAACTCCCCGGGAAGTTTCTGAGAGGTCAGAAGAGAGATTGACCTGTAGTGGGGAGACTGGATGAAGAAAGAATTTTAGGATGGGAAAGACAAGCGAACTATAGCCCCAGGAGGATTCAGTCCGGGAGAGGGCAGGGGTGGCAGATAGAACAAGGCGCCAGGAGGAGCAGGAGGGGTGGGGAGGGTGGGCTTTGGAAGGAGGGTGCATGTTCCACCTCTGAGACTGGATGTGAGAGAATGAAAACAGAAAACTTTATTAGCTACAGAATTTTCTGCTGACTCTCCAGGCACACAACTCCTAATCACGACATGCGAGGCCCTCAAGGTCCATTACCAGCTGCTCCCTGCTCATCGGGTGTATATGCTGGCGGCCACACCGCCTTATTCATCGCTCGCATTAGGTGGTGACCTCAGGGCAGGGATGGCTGCAGGGTTTTGTGCCTCTCCTGCGAGCCAGCCAGAAAATTTGCTCCATGTGTCTCCTGTCCTGGTATACGTTATTTTCATGCTAAAGGCTGGAGGGAGAAAGAAATGACACGATTCCTCTAAAGCCCTCTACTCTGAGCTGGCCTGGACTCTGAGTCACTTCAGCCCATGCTCCACTGGTCAAAGCCAGCTAAGTATATTTTTTGCTTGTTGGCAGGGAATGGGCACTTGGAACCCTAATCCACCTGACTGCATGTGTTTGTTAACTTCTTGATAAAGGTTCCACTTTTTCTCTCCAGGTTAACCCCCACCACACCACCTTCTCTTTGAGAGCCTTGTTCCGCTTTTCTCAAGCGTGACAATAGCCTTTCAAGTCCCTTTACCTGTGTCTCAAGTCATCACTTCAGCCCTCCCCCCACCCCCATCTAATCCATGCCTGCTTCAGTGGATCCTGTCTCTCTGCCACCCTCCAGACAGTCTCTGCTGCAGCCCCTGCTCTGCCCTCCCTGTCCTGTTCCGGTCTCCTGTTCTCCAGCACATCTTGTCACTGCAACCCGAGCCTTGTCCCCAGACACCAACTGATCAGGTTTCCTGTCTTTGCAAGACTCCCTCTGCCCTCACGATAAAGCACATGATCCTGTAGGGGACACCTGTGGTCGCACATGACCCGCTTACCACTGGAGAGAACAACTGACTTCCTGAAAGCCTCTTCTGAATTTTTTGCCTCCGGGCTTTTCCCCATCTGCTTCGTCAGTGCGGAATGCCCACTCTGCCTCCTGCCCAAATCCACCCACAGACTCCTATTCATCCTTCAAGACCCAGCTCTGTGAGTCCACCCTCTTTGTCCTGCCGCCCATGAATTAGGCACTCTCCTCCAGCCTTCCTCGCTCCCTGGGTTTCTTGCAGTCCCTGGCCTTACTCTGTCACCTGTCATCATTTCTTCCCTCAGGTGAGCAGCTCCTGAAGGAGCCAGGTGGGTTAGTTTGAGAAGTCAAAGAGTGACAGAGATTTGGTCCATGGCCTAAAGGCAAAAAGGTCACCATTTAGTGTATTTACCCCAGAGTATTTCTACATGTCCTTTCAGTTTGAAAAGCGTAAGTAGAAATATGTCTAAATCTCCAGCCCAAGAACTGTACTGTTCAGTGTGTCCAAACCCAACGAGGAGGCCACAGACCTCAGCTGCACTGTGCACCATGGGCCCAGACATGGGGGTGGCAAGACTGGGGCTCCTGCTCTCATTGCGCTCATTTTTATTGCCCACAGTCTCGGGAAAGGGAGGCAGCAATGGCAGTGGGGTGGAGAGCCCAGGTGGGTGTCACAGTTTGTGCACCAGAAATGCCACGCAAGCATTCACTGGAGCTGGGTGATGGGTGTGGTCTGCTGTGCGCCCCACCTGAAGCCATGGGTGGCTGGCAGGAGAAAGCACGGAGTTGCCACTGGGCCAGGTCCTAACTCGAGGAGGAGTGATCTGAGACCAGGGAGGAGAGCTCAGGGGCCACTTCTGGGCAGTGGGAGGAAGAATTTCCAGGTGGGCGTGATCCAGATGAATGAATGATGTTGAGACAAGGGCCCTGGGAGAGACTGACCAGCCATGATGGGAAGCCCCCGGAGAGCGCAGGCAGACAGAGAATTATTATCACTGGGTTCTCGACACGGCTGGCAGGTTGAAAAGTCATATATCTATCTCACTTGAGCCTTACAAAAGCCCTGGGAGGCCTGACAAGCAGGAATTATCACACCCCTCCCTTTTACATGTGGGGAAACACAGGCGCAGAGATTTAAATCTTGGCTGAGACAGCTCAAGAATGAAGTGCCCGAAATGAATCGTGACCGGGTCCTGACTCCAGAGTCGTTTGGGGATCTGGGTACAGTACAGGAACAGGCAGAGTGAAGGTAGCTCTGAAACTGGTGGAGACTGGGGTGCCTGGAACCTGGAAGAGGCAGGGTTAGAAAGGCCGCGTATCGTTAGTTCTTAATACAAGTTTTAAGTTCTGTCCCAGTTAGGGTTCTATCCCAGTTGGGAGCTTTAAATGCATTGGCCTTGACCCCAATTAGGAATGGGGCACTGCACAGAATCTGAGCTGAGAGTAAGCTGGTCTGGCGCCACCAGGTGCTGTGGCGGGGGCGGGGCTGTCAGAACCTCAGTGTACCTGCTGGAGCCTCAGGCAGGAGGCTGTGGTCTAGCAAACTGCTCTCTGAGCAACACCTGCTGCAGCCAAGTCCAGACCCACAGGAAGTGATCATCTACAAGGGAGAAACGGTTGTACTCAGAGGAATCCAGTTTTCAAACCCCACTTGCCAGTCGGCACCAGAATCTGTGGCTCTGGAAGATGCACCCTTTGCAGAGACTCATGCTTTCAATCAGAATCAATATTCACTGAGCCACTGACAATTCATTAACTCATTCATTAACGTGTACAGAATGTATCAGGCACCTGCTATGTGCTGTACTGAGATACCTGGGGGGTAGCAGTGAGCAGAGACATAGCCCTGCCCACGTGGAGGCTAGAATTTAGCTTGGGAGACAGTTGGAACTCCCAACTGCACAGCAAAAGCCATGAAGGACAGTATGGGTGTCACAGGGGTCTGAATCTGTCTAGAGAGGTAGTTAGGGAAGGCTTCCCTGGGGAGGTGACCTTTTAATTGAGCCCTGTAGGAATTAGAGGGTGAAAAGGGAAGAGGTTTCAGACAGAGAGAAGCGCCTATGAGAACCAATCACCCTGACATCTCCCCGTTGTTCCAGAATCCAGATGGCCCTGTGGCTGGAGGAGCAGAGAAGGGAGCTGGCCCAGAGTGATGGGCTGACTGCCCAGAGGGGTGGCTTTGGGACTGGCAGCATCTGTGAGCAGAACAGCTGCCCTTTTTTCTCCTCCCTCAGGGAAACCAGAAGTCCTCAAGTGTCCGGCCAGCTGTCCCTGATGGGAACTTGCCTTTGTATCTGTGGGAAAAACCAAGACTCTTCAGAAAATCAAGGGCAGGGTTTCCGTTAAGGTGGATACGGGTCTCTGAGACAAGGTCCTGGGTCTGTGTTTGCTCTCAGTTTAACTAAGTCTGTGGTTTCTTCTAGGTTGGTATTTTGTAACGCAAACTGTATTTTCATATGTTGGCCAGAGCTGTGTGGTACATTTGCAAATATTCCTATGTACGGATTTAATTGAACGCTTAGGAATTCACCCCCTGGCATGAACACACTCCGTAAATGTTTGGGGCTGACAGATTGGGTAGCACATGGGTAGGTGTACTGGTCAGGAATCGTGGTTGCAAGCTTTGGAAGGATCTACTGTTGCTCGCAGTATCCCCAGGGGAGATGGAAAACCTGGCTGGGCAGAACCAACACGGGTCAGGCAATAGGCAATTCAGACTCTCAAACAGGAGCAATTTCTAGCTCTTGCTGCTGGAACCTTCTATTGGCATTCTAACTTTGTGTCACGGGTGTGGGCTGGTGTGGGATTTAGAGATAATACAAGTGTCTAGTGCCTGGCCTGCCTTGCTATGAAAAATTCGCTACTGTTCCATGATTAGTAGTAACAGTAACTTTACTCTGTGATCAGAAGTTAGGCTCTGGCAGGAAGAAAGGAAACCCAGCCACCCAGAGGAATTCACAAGTGCCCTATAAGCATTTCTATAGAGAGAGCCTCCTTTAAATGTCCACCTCCCCAGGATACTCACCATCAGATTTAATTTAGCAAAAATAAATAAATGAGTGAATGAATCACCATCTTATAAATCCCAACAAATATTGTTGAAGAGACCAGTTCTTTTGCAGGAACAGACAGTTCTGTTTAGAGATCCCAGGCTGACTTCCCTACTGTGGAGGCCTTAAAAAAGGAAGAGGACAGTTCCCACCCTCGTCACTGCAGCCCCCAGCCCCCCACCACCACAGCAAAGATGGGCAGGAAAGACAGAGATCCACCCTCTGCCAGAGGCACAGACTCCCACAAATACAGGATTAGAGGCACGATAAGTACTTCATGATCAGCTCTTGACCAAATAAAAGGCCTCCTCGTGTGGCATCTGCCCATTTCCATCCTGTCAATATTTCCATCCTGCCCAGTCCCCGGCTACCATTGGCGTCGCTGTTTTATTTTTCACCACATCTAGATACCATAGCGGTAAATCACCTCAATAAAATAAAATGTAGTAAAACAATTAGGAAGTGATGCGTCTTGATAATAACCTTTGTTCCTAATATAATGCATTGAATTGTAAGTTTACAGAATTTAATTTTCAATGATGGCAGTGTTTAACAACTTGCGTGCCAAATTCCTGAAAATTTCACAGTCAGGTGTGATAAGCCGGCATGAGTCATCTGCACCCTGCTGGTGGCTTGCAAGGTCCTTGGGGCCCCTAGAGGGACCAGCACAATTAGGGCCTCCCCAAAAGGATTCTGCCCTCCCCAGTCCTTTCTAACATGTCAGCATCTTTTATTTGTTTTATAACCCTTTTCAACACTTGAAATTATTTCCTTAATTGCTTGATGATTATAATTATTAATGTTGTTTGTTTACCAACTAGGATAGGACATTTGTGAGGACTAAGTACTTACTGTTGGGTTCACTGCTGAATCCGCAGGGCTGAGCACTGCGTGCGCATAGTAGGCCCACAATAAGCCTGGAGTGATGGGATGAATGGAGGTCGGATAAGGTGTCTTTGAGGGTTCAAACAGTGTCTCTGTTGTCAGTGCGTTTCTCCTTGAGCCTGTTTCCTTGACGGCAAAAGAAAAGCAGTTGAGCAAAGACCCCGAAGTTTCTCTTCGGCTGTAAAATGTCTCCACCTGATAAAGACAGTCTGGCCAAACATTCTCAGCTGAGCATCTCCTACCTGTTCTTAAGACTGACAGTTCTGGTCTTTTCCTTATGGAAAAGCTTTTAACACAAGTGGCTGCTAGGCTGTGCCACGCCCTGCCCACTGGGCCTGTAATTCAAGGTCCCTGATGTTTGCTGCTGGGCGAAAGGAGGAATGTGGGCCTCTGTGGGTCAGTCCCGCAGACCAGGGGTCCACCACTCCATCCACGTGGGGCCCAATGGGGGTGCCCTGGGAGGCCGGAGAGTGACACCCCCACCCTCTAACCCCCTTGCATGTGCTTTGAATCTTAGGCCACTGGGGAGAAACGCAGCCCTTCTTCCAGGCTTGCCCTGTCTGATCCTCCACGGCCTGACACCAGTAAAATACTGTAAAATGAATCGCTTTCGATTCCCGTGTCTCCTCCTGGAGGAAAAAACAGCGTCTGCAGGCCCCACTCTGAGAGCCCGGGCGCTGGCAGGGCACGTCTATGTTTCACCTGGTGTCGGAGGACGCTGGGACAGCAGGTCCTCCAGATGCACCTTCTCTGTTTTGTCTTTAGAATGTTGATGACCAAAAACCAACGTGGCTGATGGCTGACACTGACGGTGACGTCAGGCCCTGTTTTCCTTCTACGTCCTTTCGCTTAAAGTTGGTTTCCAAGAACCTACCTCCGCACAGTAAGAGGGTTTATTTGCGGCTCCTCCCCTCCAGGTGAGGACAGGCCAGGCCAGGCCAGGGTGCCCACAGTCCCTGCCAGGTGCGGAGTGAGGCAGTGCCACCCACACCTCACGTTCCAGCGGTGAGAGGGCCACAGTCCTGTTAGGTGGAGTCTTTGTTCTTTGTCCTGTGGGGCCCAGCGTCCTCTTGACCAGCAAGGCCCAAGGCAGAGGTAAGAAGAGATAACCCAGGCTCTGCACCTCACTGTTCTTCTCTTCAAAAGACCATCCTCTTCAGGGCAGGCTGGAGGTGGGTCGGAGACCCCTCCTTTGCCACTGAGTCTGAGTGCAGCTAGAGACCTTGTCTGGGGTCCGGCAACTTAGGGCAGCAACTGATCCCCGAATCCATTTGCTTTGGGGCAGCATCCTAGGATCTGTGTCTCTTTCCCTAGTTTCCTTTTCCTGCTTGGCTTACACAGTTGTTCAGGTTTGCTTTCTCTGAGTGATGGGGCCTGGGCTGGGTCTGAAGTGCCGGTGGACTCGCTGGGCAGACTGGGAGGGGAAAGCAATCAGAAGCGAGAGGAATAACAAAACGGTAATTTTTGGGCTTCTGGGTGTTTACGCCAGATGCTATGGTAGGTGCTTCCCACCCCACATGGTGTCTTGGTCTTTACAAATGAGGAAACTGAGGACAGAATAAGACATCTGCCTAGGTCACGTGGTAAGGGAGACTGCGCCTCGGACACTGGCAAGGACAGCGTGCCCTCCGTCATGGCGTGGTACTGCTTCCCGCCAGAAGCCAAAAGAGAGCTGGTCCCACAGCCCCTCAATCCAGCCCCCTCATTCAGTGGATGGGGAAATGGAGGCCGAGACGAGGCTTCCCTGAGGTCACCCGGGCACTTCTGGAGCCCAGAAGTCCAGCACTCCTCCTGCTCTGCTGTGCACCTTCAGCAAGTGTTGGGGTCATGATACAGGGTAACGTGGAGTGTGGGTGGCTATTCTACTAATGCCATCAGAACAAAGGGTGTGTGACCTCTTCCTCCCCCCCCCCCCGCTCCCCCCTCCCCTGTGAATACCTGGGTGGGGGAGGGGTGGGAACCCAACCTTGTCCTCCACTCAAGCTGTTTGAGAAAGGTCTTAGTTTGGGGAACTAGAGTCCTTTGTTCCCTGTGGGCCTCTCCATGCGCAGAGAAACAAGTGCTCTTCAGCTGCTGGATGTCCCATTTCCTGTTTGTGCGCTGGGACTGAGGGAGCACTGTGGGTGTGGGGCAAAGGAGGGGGGAGCCTTCCTTACTGGAATTACAGTAGTCAGCCGGTGTCCAGAAGATTGTGCCTCATGTGCTGCTGTGTGGATGGGGAAACTGAGGCTCCAAGGAGGAGAACGTTCCCCAGCTCACATAGTGCACTGGGATGACTGGGTTTGCTTGGTCTGACATGGTAAAATCACAGGCGACACCTACGAGGTCTCCAGTGCACCTCCCCATGTTGATGGGGAGATGAGAACCTGACAACAGGTGGAGGGAGTAAGGATGGAAGGGTTCCTTTTTAAGGTGATAGAACTGGCCAGGGCAGAACCCCGAGATCTCATTTTTTTAAATAAACATTCAACATGTGCGGCCACCGAATGCCACTTGCCTGCCAGATGCCGGTGAGCCAGGTCTGTCTGGTGAGGCAGCAGATATTAATCAAAGACACACCCTTATGTGGCCAAAGAGCAGGTGCTGCCAAGGAGAATGACATGGGGAGGACTTCCCTTAGGAAGGGTCAGGCAGCTGGAAGCTAAAGGATGAGGAGGGTGAATGAGTGCCCGGGAGTGCCAGAGATCAGAAGCCAACCCAGTTTAGTGCCTCAAAGAGTCTTCCACCCCTTAAAAACTTTAGGAAAGAGGCAGGAGGTAAACAACTAAACAAAGGAGATAGTGTCAGAAGCTAAAATGACTGGGGTTCCCTCCCCCACCCCACCCCTTCAGGCCAAGGAGCTATAGAAAGCCCTCAACTGGCTGTTTTGTAATGATGTGATGAATAAGATGGCCTCTTTGAGCCTGTTTCTCCATCTCTCGCTCTGTGATCTCACACAAACTTCCTGCAAAAGGGCTTTGGCCAAGCAATGTGGGCACCGAAGCCAGGGTTGGGCGATGGGGTGGCTGGGCTCCCCGTCTCTACGTCCTCCGAGACTGTCCCTGAGCCCCAGGTCTGAGGAGCCCTGTCTCCTCCCCAGAGTTTCACCCAGACCTGTAATCGGCCATCGGCATTAACTTCATATGGCACCCCCCGCCTCCCAATGCCCCTCTGAGGCACATGTGCATCTTGAAAGTGAACTACTAGGAAACAGGGAGTCCGACTACGCCTCAGTGGCACCTCACACAGGCAGCTCCATTTAATAACCCTCATAACAACCTTACAATGCGGGCCTGTTGGCTAGGTGAGGCCCCTGATGTGCCTACGGACGCTGCCTAAGGCCACCTAGCTAGTGCCAGGCCTGAATAATCCTACCCTCCTCATCCTGGAGCCTACCTTCCCGACTGCCTGCCCTTAAGCCAGCCCTGAGCAGAGGGCCCAGGAGCCAGGAAAGGTGGGCACGAGTGTCGGGGTGGGCAGCACCCTGGCAGGCGGACACCTTGGCTGCCCTCTATGCCAATATCCTTCAAAAATGTGTTCAACATTTATTGGAGAATGAGAGGCAGATTGGAAAAGTGGGCTTGTAGTGAATACAGACGGCAGGTCGCTTTCTGGATTCTTCTACGCAAGGACACAGAAAGGGACAGAAAACAGAATGGGCAGAATTCACTGACGCAGCCCCTTTCCCAGCTGCAGTGAGTTTATGTCCTGAAGAAACACTGGCTGTTCCCACTTTCCAGCAGTTTTCTGTTCTCCCTTCAGTTTGCATCTGAGCTTTTCCAAGCCAGACAGCTTCTTGGGAGGCTCACTGGAAGATTGATTTTGGTTCCTTTTCTATTTGAAATTTATTTAATTACGGATGAGAACAACTAGTCTCAGAGAGAACGGCCGTCTTCATCTGTTTGGGTTGAGCAGTGTGGTGTGTGCTGCAGCTCGCATCCTTGAACTTGGCTCCTTGTCAGAAACTATGGCTTATATTTACATGAAAAACAGCAGTGCACTTTGGAGAGTGTCAGAGGACACCAGATCAGTTTAGGTAAATAGCTTTCGGTCTGATTGTAAAAGTAGTATCTTCTCAGGGTAGACATTTAAAAAGTGCAGAGAATAAAAGGATGAAGATGGTGACTGTTGCAATCTCATTGCATGGAATTCATCTCTGTGACCAGATATGACTGTCATTCTGGCCAGTATTTTTCTTTTCTTTTTTTTTAAAAAGATTTATTTATTTATTTATACAAGCACTGGGTACAGTCAGAAGTTTGGGAGGGTGAGAGAATTCACCAGAGCTAAAGCGGGGAGCAGAACAGGCAGACTGACGAAGTACACTGCTGAGGGGAGCAGCAGGCATGGCAGGAGAGGTCTGCGCACCATGTGGGACCCTCACCCGGCGGCCGGGGATTGAACCAGCACTGCAGAGGCTGTGGGCAGCTTCGCAGCCCAGTGCTCAGCTGCTGCGCCACCAGGGGAGGCCCTGGCCAGTATTTTTCTTTACTACGGTAATATATACATAACATGAAACTGACTGCTGAAAGCCTCTTGAGTATGCAGTTTAATAGATTCAGCCCGTTTGTTCACACTGTTGTACAACCATCTTCAGAACATTTTCATCATCGCAAGCAGAAACTCTACTAATGAAGCATTAACTTCCCCATGCCCCCTCCCCCCAAACCTCTATTCCACTTCTGCGTCTATCAATAGGACTACCTTGGATACCGCACCTTAGTAAAACCACACATTTGCCCTTGTGTCTGGCAGTAAAAACTTAGCAAGACCTTAGCATGAGTTCATCCATCCCTAGCCTGGGTCAGGGTTTCCTTCTTTTTCCAGGTAGAATGACGTCCCGTGGTATGGACACACCACGTTTTGTTTATCCAGTCAATTGTCAAAGGACATATGAGTTGTTTCCACCTCTCTGCTATTATGAGTAATACTGCTTGCCATTGGTATACAAAGACCTCTTCAGTCCCTGCTTTCAGTTCTTTTGGGGATAGACCCCAAAAGGCAGAAGCAGGATTCTGGCTCATATGGTAATTTATGTTTAAGGTTCTGAGAAGTCACCATACTTGTCCAGCAACTTTCATGTATAACATTGTGGTGGTACAATTTTGTATCTGACTTTCTTGTTAAACTTTTCATTTGCTAATTATTCTTCAAAACAACAACAACAACAAAAAACACTTCTTTTTTGAAGGCTGCATAGTATCCCATTGCATGGTGATGCATCCTTTTCCCCTCCACATACTGGTTTCTGGACCACAGCCAAAATATTTCAAATCATGATGATAAAATAAAAATTTGCCCCTAGAAGAGAGCCTTCAGCTCTGCTCAGCCTTGTTGGAGAAATACTCACCAAATATGGGTTGCTGCCTTCACGGGATTTTAGTTTTTTCTTTGGGAAGCATCCAAATCACTGCTTCTAAACATTCTTTGTAGTAGGAACCCTTATTACAAACAAAGGAACACACAGAAGCTCAGTGTATAACAGCAAACAGATAAAGGAGAGATGATGTAAAGTTGGGTCCCGAGTCCTGCTCTCTCTCAGAAGAGATGCCTCCCACTCTCCTCTCTATGGACACTAGGGGACTTCAGGGAGATTCTGGGGTTCTCTGGAATACAGTTTGAAAAGAGCAGGCTAGCCCAGTACCTTTCATTTAAAGAAAGGCAGATGTCCTAAAAGAAGGGGCTCGCCTGAGGTCAAGTTCACACCTTTGTTCATGCATCTGTGTGCATGTCAGAATCACTTATGATGATGCAGAAAATGCAGGTGCCCGGGACCCTTCCTTCCAGTCTCCAAGGCTGGGCATGAAGGCTGACCGGGATTGGAACCCCCAGCTCCACAGCCCACCCTGGCCACTGCGAGGTGCTCACCATCTCAGCCTCTTACATTTGCAGAAGCTTGTCCTTGAACCCCAAATTCCCTTTCCCACCCATGGATTCCTACTCACCCTTTAAGGTCCCATTCCAATACAGCCCCTTTCCCTATGAAATGTGGCCGTAAGCCCCACGCAGGACAGCTTCCTCCCTCCTTCCTAGCACATTTCTACCTCCGCTCACACTTGTTTCTGCAGAGCGCAATCATTCATTACTTCCACACCGGGGGCCCCCACTTCAGTTCCTTAGGGAACTTGTATCATCGCTGCCTTCCACACACTGCCGGCACGCAGTGGGTGCTTATCAACCACACTTGGATCTATTACAGGCCCCCTATTTGAGGGTAGGGAAACAAAGCCCAGAAAGAGCAGCTTACAGAAGGCCACACAGCCCCGCCCCGGGGCACTGTCAGGACAGGCTGGGGGGCCTGAGGTTCAGCCCTTGGCACTGGTCAGCTGGAAAACTGGGCAGGGAGCACTGGCCCCAGCTACCTGATCTCCAAATCCTACAGTATCCCAGGGGCTTTTTGAAAGCCCACAAGTTACCTGTTTGGATGCCTGGAATTTACTTTGTAAACCTTCAGCATATGCCATTGGGGCTATGGCATGAGTCCTACTTAGCCGGAGTCAGTGTGCAGATGCTAGAAAGCATGTCTGGGGGGAAGAGATGTCAGCCAATCTGCCCTCAAGAACTCACAGTCAGGGGCTGCGAGCAGCCAGCTTTGTATCCAGAGGCAGCTGCTTCCAGCTCTCCTGTTATCCCAATTTTTAATCAACAATGGGTGCTTTTCTAATGAGTACACTGGATGCTGGAAATTGATTTTTTATTAGGGAAATGAGTGACTTGTTAATTATAATGATGAATGTTATACCGGGGCTTGCACGTGGGTGGGTTCAGGAGCTATTCTTCATGCCTCACCTTTGCCTGAAGATGGGACAGGCTCCCTTACCCTGGACCAGTTGGGAACTCTGGGTTTGTGAGATACACGGGGGACAGAACCCACCTCTGCAGGGTTTCTAACCTTTATTGCACCAGGAACTTCTTTGGTATCTGGGGAAGCCCATAGACCCTTTCTGAGAATGTTTTAAAATGTAAAAACCAAACAGGCTTGTAGAGGAAATGAGTCGTCCTGAACTATAGTCATTAAAATACTAAAGGGTGGATTTTAGCTCAGGCAAACTGAGCTGCTGCCTCATCTGTAAAATGAGGGTGATTCTGGTACCCTACTTACCTTACAGAGTTCAGTGAGAACTGAATAATGAGTATAAAGTGCTTAGAACACAACCTGGCATGTTGTAAGCATCCAATGAATAGTAGCACTATTCATCATTAAATTATTGTTATTATCATCATCATTAAATTAGTGTTATCACCATCATATAAAGTACACATTCCTGCTCTTCAGGAGTTCACATTCTATAGTGGAAGAAATTATAGATTAATAGAAATAAAAGTGCAGCAGAGAATCCTGAGAAAGGGCCCGGGGGCACTCAGGAGGAGTGATCTATCTTCTGGTTGAAGAGCCTGGCTAAGCTTCCGGGCCAGCTAATCTTGGTGCTGCCCCTTAGCTTTCTGAGCTTGGGCCTCTGTTTCTCTGTAAAATAGGGCTAATCACAGACTTTACTCATGAGCTCCCTTTCCTTCCCTCCCCCGATCAGCCAGTTAAATCTCATATCCTTCCATGCTTCTAACCCCCACTTCCTCTCCTGTTCTTCCTGGTCCACCACCCTGACCTGTCAGTCCCCAGCTGTGGATGAATCCAGTGAGTTGCCATCTCTGCCACTGTCCCTGGCTGGTGAACAGGACAGTGTGGCTGGGGAGGGGGTGACACCTTACAGGAGTTGCGGTGCTGCTTGGCACCCTGTGTCCTCATCTCTAGGCAGTGTCTTCGCCCAGTTCTCAAGGCTTCTGCTCACAAGCTGGGCCACTTGCAAGCTGCTACCCCCACTTGCTCTTATCTAGCTTCCTACTTCATAGAGAAGGGAGGCCATAGAGAATTACACCATGTACTTCCTTTGTACTACTTTCAACTTCAGCTGAGTGCTCAGCTTTGGGACTTAAGGAGAAAATTTCTACAAGACATTGGAGAAATGTTCTTGCCTCCACTTCACTTTCCTTTATTCCTACAGGGTTCTCATTGACAGGGAGAGCAGAGGATAGATAACATCTGCAGCCTCCTTTGTGTGAGATGGACGGTGTCAGTCAGGATGGGGCAGGTTATGGTACAATAACAAATAATCCCTAAATCACAAAGGCCCAAATCACAAAGGTTTATGTCTTATTCCAATGAACATGAGGCTCTTGGATCAGCTGCAAGCTGGTCCTTATGCAAGGAGCCAGGTTGATAGAGCAGTCACCTTCTCTAACGATTCAGAGCAAGAGCCTCTAGAAGGTCTTGCAATGGCAATTAAATGCTGGAATCCATTTATGTCTTATTGGTCAGACTAGTCGCCTGGTCTGACCCAATTACAAGGGGACCGAAAAATGAAATACTGACCAGAGCTGAATATATTTAGAACAGCATTAATGAGCACCCGAGCAGGGACCTCCCCTTCTGCTATGCCCACATCAGCTTAGCAAGCTGAAGTTACCAGCCTGGGTCAAACAGACAGAGCAGACTGCAGGCTTCCCATCATGAGTGCTAGGAAACCACACCCAGAGAAGAAAAACCCCAAAGCCACTTCTCAGCCCTATGCTAAGCAAAGAAGAAAAAGCACACACAGCTGCTGGCCACATGTCTGGGGGAACAAAAGGCAGAAGCCCAGTGAAGAAGGCAGTAGCAGTAGAAGCAGTAGAAGGAGGGTAGAGAGTGCCTGCTGAGAGACGGAGGTCAAAGAAGCAGCTAAACATGTTGGGGAGGCAGATGCAACTGGGTCTGTGGGGAGCTTCCAAACCACACTCTGCCTAACAGACTGTTTACGCAGCAGAGTTCACACCTAGGTGTTTCCACTCCATTGCTGAGCTATTCACACCTAGGTGTTTTCACTCCATTGCTGAGCTATCATTATCTAGATGCTTGATGTAGTTTCTGAATTGAATGCCTCATTTACCCTCCTAATGCACATCACCTTTTCCAGGGGGCATTTCTCCCATATCAGCAAGTCCAAGAGCAGTGGGGGTGGAGCAGGCAAGGACCACGATGTGGCCATCTCTAGAGAGACTTCTGGGGCTTTCTCAACATTGGCTACAGTGCCCAGCTCCTTCCCCGAGCTCATGGATTTCCTGAGCTGCAGTTAAGCAGCACCTCACGCTAGAGAGACATCAGATACCTGGGTGACCAGCCTGGCATCCTCAGATCATTGCTGAGTGGCTTGATAAGTCATCTTCCTTCCTCCATGCCCCGCTTAGTCAGATAAATGAAGCAGCTCAGGACACTGGGGACACACTTGAGAGAAAAGTGAGCGAGTCTGGGGGGTGGAGTGTTCTGCAGCCATGCCGGAAAGTGGCTGGTGAGAGAGCTGAGTTCTTCAGAAGGTCACGGAGATCAGAGTCAAGGAGTAACTGAAGGGGGCTGGGGGAGGTGGTTCTTTGATATTACTGTCACAAGGATGGTGCACATTTGGGGGCATGACAGCTGACTTCTGGGCTCAGCTACCCACTAGAGAGCCTGGAGAGAGGGGCCCTCTTGGCCTATTCTTGTAGATGTCGCAGTATTGGCACTAAATAAAAATTTACTTAATGAATGAATAAACAAGGGAACATGTAACTCCTTCCAACTTTGACTGAATCAATGACTTACGGACTTTCTAGGGGGCATAAGGAGGTTGCAGAAATTCTGGGGTCCACCCAAACCCAACTTCCAGTTACCTTAGACAAGTCACCAGACCATCCTCTGCAGAGAGAGCAGCCTCCTCCTGCCTCATGGGCTGTGTGGATTCTCCAGTGGGCAGAAGGATTTGAAAATGCCTCATGCAAAGGAAAGGCTGGTTTTTGCTTGTTTTTTTTTAATTTAATATTTTTAATCATTTCTTAAGGATTATGGTCTTTTCCTCCCTAAATCCCCTTGACCCTTCCCTCTACTCCATCTTTACCTCAGAAAATGCTCTTTAATGTCATTAGGATTTTCCTTTATATAATTTCATATCCTCTGCAAATAATGATAGTTTCACTTTCCTCCCCCAAGCCATACTCTCTTTATTTCCTATTGTAGTTCTAGTCAAAACCTCTAATACTTATTTAAACAGTAGTAAGATCTTGCTCCTGATCTTAAAGTTTTTAAAAGCTTTCAGTTTTTCATCACTAAGTATTATACTGGCTGTTGGTTCGTAATAGATGGTTTTTAATTATATTGAGGTAAGTTCCTTCTCTTGCCAGCTTGTTTGGAGTTTTATCATTAATGGGTGCTGAATCATATTAAATGCTTTCTCTGCATTTATTGATATGATATGATATGATTTTTATCTGTACTTTTGTTGAAATGATGTATTACATTGGTTGATTTTTGCATCTTAAGCCATTCTTGCCTCCTTGGGATAAATCTTATTGATCATGATGAATAATCCTTGTCATATACTGTTGAATTCAAATTGCTAGTATCTCATTGAAGATTTTTACATCAGTGTTCATCAGGGTGTTGGTCTATAATTTTCTTGTGCTGTCCTTATTTGGTTTCTGTATTAAGTAATGCCGACAGCATAAAATATATTAGGGAACATTCCCTGTTCTTGAATTTTCAGAAATAATTTTCAGCAGGATGGACATTAGTTCTTCTTTAGAGGTTTGATAGATTTCACTTGAAAAGTGAAAGTGGGGGAAGATTTTTTTATTGTTGTTTAAATTTCCATGCATGTGATTGGTTTATTCAACTCTCTTGTTGCTTTCTTGTTCAGTAAACCGTACTGACCTAGAAATGTAGGACTGGCTAATTTTATGAAACAGGAACATGGTAGATTCTTGGGGGACACAGAACAGGTGATGCCAGAGCCTGTCCATTGGGAAGTCTTGGAACAGACACTCTTAGGAATTGAATAGCTACCATTTACTGGACACTTGCTCCACTACCAGGACCAGTGCCAAGCACTTTATGTGCTCCACCTCATTTACAATGGTCTGAGAGAAGCATCACTATTCTTCTTTTACAGAGAAGAGAAACCAAGTTCCAGAGACTCAAGTGATTTGCCCAAGGTGATGCATTTAGTCAGTGTCCAGGCCTGTTTGCTAAAATGCAGGCTCCCACATTCATGCCCACCGCCTCTTGCCACTAAGATGAGGTCAGAGAGTGTTCTCTCAGGCATGGGTGATGATGCCTTTTCCTGAGCATGAGATACCAGGAACTTGACAGATGCTACTGTGCATTCTTTCAACAACTCAAGAAGTAAGAAATAAATCTGTCTTGTAGTTGTGTAAACTGAGGCTCTAATAGTGAGGTGACTTCTCCAGGGTCACACATCAAGAAAATAGGGGAGCCAGAATTTGTACTTAGACCTGTCTCCATCCAACAGGCAGAGAAAGCCAATCTCCATGGGGACCCCAAATAAGAGTTTTATATATTTTTCTTAGCTTCCTGCTAGGGTTCCTGGAACCTCACTATTCAAGGTTAATTCTTAGAAGGCCTTTATGTTCATCATCTAATTATAAGAGACCCAAGAAAATCCTTTGGGGGGGGCAGTGAGGGGGGAAACCAAAAGACAAAACCACCTCAAGGGTTTCCAGTAAAGACTGCGCAGTTCCTGGCCAGCACAGGGGAAGTCAGGAGCATTAAGATGCACCCAATCACAAGCACTAAGGGGGACAATGGGGAGAAGCAGGGATGGGAGAGGGGCTGGGCAGCCCCAGGAAGACTCTGAATTCTTTGAGGGGAGTCCTAAGGGGCTAGGAGGTGGTAAACACAAGCCCCATATCTTAGAGAAGGGGACTTCTGAACCCTCTTTATTTTATTGAATCATTATCACATAGTGAGTGTGTGATGTCTTGGGAGTGCAAGGGGTAACTAAAACACTAGCCTGTAAATTGCCCTAGAGAAAGCAGTTGGCACTGTCACCCCAATTTTACAGGGCCTCCCTGGAGCCCCATGTTCCATATCTGAAAACTGGGGGAAACTACCTCCACTGAGAGGGGCTGTGTGAGAAGGCAAAGCACAAACAATAAAATGAAAGAACTGGCGATGGGACCTCATGGGAGGAGAAGGGGTGACCTCCACCATGGAGCCCTGCCCTGCTCTGTGCCGAGTCCAGCCTGGGTGGCAGCGCTGGGGTCTCCACACAGCCTGTGGGCACACGTGTCCCTCCCACCAGACTTGGACTTGAAGTGTGCAGGGTGTGGCCGTGAGTCACCGCTGTGACTGTGCCAAGCTTGGGACTGAGCAAAAGCCCCCCAACGTTCACTGATGGATGCATGCTGGCGGGCCCCGGCGCTCCCGCCGTGCACCTGGGGAAAGAGGTTGGCGTGTGGAGAGGAGTCAGGAGACCCCCCCCCCGAGGCGTGTTAGGTTCAGTGGGAAAGTCAAAGCCTCACGGCCAGGAGGGCTGTCACTAGAAGGCTTCAAGCACAGGCCATGAGGCATGAATGCTATAAATGGGGTGATCACCTTTGAGAGGGCCTAGGCCAAATGGACACTGGGAGCGTTGATAGAGGCCCACCAATGGGCAAGCCCAAGAGACTTGAACCCTTGTGGATGAGTGTGACTTGCTAATTGCTCCCATGTATCCTGGAAGACTGTAGCATGGCACTGGGGGTGGGACCAGGCTGGGACTGGCAGCTGGCCCCTGAGACACCCATCTGCTCTGGCCAGGAGAACAAGAAGCAGGCAGAAGCCAACCTCCAAACTTTCTCTTCCCACATGAAATGCCCTTTGCTGGTTCCAGAGCCTCCCATTTCGACAGAGGGCGGAGAAGGCTTCTTCAGAACTAGCTCTCAGCAGTTCTGATGGTACCCAGATAAAGCCTTGGGTTAGGCACACCTGTTGGCCCCGCTTCGCCCAGAGGCTTCCCCCTCCCCTTCGGGCTGGTTTACAGAGCAACATTCCTTGCCTCGGCCTCTGCTCTGGAAGCACCAGCTACACAGGGGACCTTAGCCTGGAGTCTAAGGCTAGGCCTGTGTGGTACCATGAACCCTCAGAACTGGGATACAGTGCAGAGGGGTGGGAATTAACCAAGCATGGGAAGGAAGTTGCCTGGAGCTGACCGTAGAGCTGGGAGCAGGGCCTCTGTCTGCCCTGTTGCCACACCTCCACCTCCACTCGGGACTCCCAGACTGCAGCACCAGGGCATGTCCATGGCCTTCTTCTGTCTTCCAGAATTGGGCCAGTTGAGACTCCAAACTGGACTCTCCAGACTCTAACTCAGCTCTCACACCATGTCTGGGCACATGCGTTGGCTTCTCTGGCATTCAGGGCTCCGTTTGTCCTAGCTCTCCATCAGGACACAGTTCCTAGTTGTGCTCTCAGCTGTACCTGGTCAGGATGCCCACACACACTTGCCTGTGCTTGTCAGCTTCCTCAGCACCCCTAGCCTGCATGCACGTACCCTAGCAGCCCCAAATGGGGTTCCACCCGGCCTTCCTCTTTAGGACCCTGTTGCTGAGCTGGCTCCAGCAGGTTCTTCAAATACCACACATCTAGCACAGACTCATCAGCCACCAACCTCCACCCCTTTCACTCCACTTTTTTCCATCAACAGCAATGTCATCCACTCATCCACTTTAGAAATCAGGGAGGGGCCTCCCTGGTGGCGCAGGGGTTAAGTCTCAGTGCTATCAAGCTATCGGCAGCCACTGCAGCACGAGTTCAGTCCCCGGCCAGGGAGCTACCCAATGGTGCAGCAGACCTCTCCTGCCTTGCCCACTGCTCCCCTCAGCAGTGTATTTCAGTGGATCTGCCTATTCTGCTCCCCACTCTGTCTCTGGTGAATCCTCTCACCCCTCACACCTCTGGCCTATACCCCGGCTCTTGTATGCATAAATAAATAAATCTTAAAAAAAAAAAAAAAAAAAAAAGAAATCAGGGAACTAGCTGTGGGGTGGGTCTTCCCAAAAGGGTCAGAGAGGCTTGTCTCAATATACCCAGAGGTTTCTTGTTACTTTCTTATGGGAACTGGAGGTCAGTCAAGGCCCTGGGAGGCTCAGAGGTCTGTACTTAATGAATGCAGATTGTTGGGGGTTGAGAACAGTAAGGTCCCTGAAGGCCAGAAGCTTCTGTCCTTACCCAAGTGCATCGCCCTCCCATAATGGAAAAATACATTAGCACATTGTGAGCTTCTGTCTTTCTCCTAATCAGAAGATCAGTCACTGCTCCCCCTCTTATAACCCAGAAGAATGTAGTTTGGGGGTCTCATCCAGTAAAGATGAAGTTAACACCCAATCCCCCTACCCCCTGCCGTAGTGTGTCTGCCCCCATCTTTGACGCCCTAGGCCCTGATGCAAGATAAACCACCCCAGCCCCTGCACTATCCTGTAGAATTCATAGCCATGCAGATGCCCTACACGTTATTAAGTGGATTATGTTTCATTTGCTGACCTGTTTGATACTGTTTTGATGACTCATCCAGTGTGAGAAGAACCCAGGCGGATGGGATGACTTTGCACCACAGTGCAGAGCTTAGAAAACCTGAGGCACATCCAGATCGCCTGGGGCCCAGTGGGGACTCACATTCCTGGACTCCACCCTGGACCCTCACGACTCCCTAGGTCTGGGTGGACTGGATGTTGTATTTCTCAGAAGCTTCCTGGTGCTTCGGTCCACACTCCAGGACCATTGGGCTGCTTGCATCTGATCCCTCCCTTCATCCTACTGCTGACTAATATCATTCCATCCACGGAACATTTGTTAGAAATCTAGATGCCAGGCACTGTACTAGGCATGCTTTTTAACCTACAAAGGTGTACTGAACTGAGTGCCTGGTAGCCTTCACGTTGGACATAAAAGCAAAAGCGTCTGCCCTTAGAGTTGACATTCTGGTAGAGGAAGAAAAGAATAAAAGATCAATGAGTAAATTACAAAGAGAAAGTAATTTTAAGGCTTGGGAGGTCCAAGAAAGTGAATGTAAGCCAAGCTTGAAAGAGAATTAATTTCATATAACCCACGATCCCAGAGCCAAGGACCCACTTGTTTTGTTTCTCTCAAACCACTGCTGCTTTCTTATCTTCACTCTCCCATAGGGGTCGGTCTCCACTCTGGCGTGGACATCGCCAGCCAGTTATGTCCTTGCCAGTGTCCATGCTTGGAGATTTCCCTTCTCTCAACCCCCTTTATTTATTTTTTTTAAAGATTTATTTATTTATGTTTACAAGAGCTGGGGTGCAGGCCAGAGATGCGGGGGGTGAGAGGATTCACCAGAGACAGTGTCGCCCAAACCCCTTTAGAAAAAGCTAAATACTTAGAAAAGCAAATTATGTAACTCCCTTTGCCTAGTTATCCGAGGATTCTCCAGTACCTGAGGACCCCAGGCTGCCTGAGGTGACCAGCTTTGTCCTCCAGCTTCGTCTCCCACCACCCACCCCCTTCACCCCTCACATGCAGGCTGCTCTGCATTAGAACTTGTCAACTTCCATTTTGTCCCCCAAATTTATTACCAACCCATCCACCTGTCTACCCTTCCCTTTTACATAAGGGGAAGTACCTTCTGCCTGTATCTGCGGTACCCCGCCAACCTCCCCAAAGGGGGAAGCACTTCCCCTTCCTGCCTGACTGCCTGACCCCGCGGGAGGTGGGGTGGGGGCTGGGCAGCACGGCTTCCCCTCCCCCCTCCCAGGCAAACTGTTAGAGCTGCTGCCTGCACTTTCCGGCTCTTCCTGTCCCGATGTGGTCTGGGTCTGAGCTGTCAGCTGTTGGGCGTGGGGAGGTGCCCATTCCTCCCACCCCAGGGCTCCTGGGTGACCCTGTCCCCTTCCATCTCTACGATGCCTGGAGCTGAGTGTCTCTGCTCATGGACCAGTGGTGAGCTGGCTGCGGGCACTGTCTTCTTCCTATCTGCTGCCTCCTCGGCACCCTCTCCAGAAGAGCCTGGGGGTGCTCAAAGGGTTCCGTCCACTTCCTGCTTTCTTAGGAACAACCTCCCTATGTGGACCTTTTGATTTCAACCCTGTAATTATATCCCCAGTCGGCCCTCACAGGTGCTTCCTTTGGAGTTTACAGGCTCCCGGCCAATAACTATTGGAGTAACTGTCCTATTTTTGGTCACCTTTTTTTTTGGCAGAATTGTGTTGCCCAAAAAGATGTGTTCAAGTGTTAACCCTAGTACCCAGGAACAGAGGTTCCGCAGGGAAATGGGCTCTTTGCAGATGTAATCCATGTAAGATGAGGTCAGACCAAGTCCAGCTGACCCCACTCCACCGTGGGTGTCATTTTAAAAAGAGGGAAATTTAGACACAGACAGACGGAGAAGGTGGTGTGACTCTGGGCACGGCTGGTTACGCTGCCGCGGGTAGGCCAAGCGTTGTGGGCAAGCCCCAGAAGCTGGAGGCAAATACCAATTTCCCAGCACCACCTTCAGGGGCTTCTGCTTCGTCAACACTGCGATTTTGAGTTTCAGGCCTGCAGTCCTGTGGGAGAATAATTTCTGTTGTGTGAAGCCACCCAGCTTGTGGTATTTGTGCAGGCAGCTCAAGCTACTGTCCATCTGTTCACCCTTTGCTGGCACAGCGACCAGGAGGGACCCCACGCTCCACAGATGAGAAAAGAGGACCAGAGGATAAAAAACATGCCTAAATCACACAGACAGGTGGTAATCAGGGTTCCAACACAATGGTTCATAGTTTGCAATATAAAATAATTTCCCCGAAAAAAGGAGTCATCTATGGCCAGTATACCGTGCTCTATAGTCAGAAAAGTGCTGTGTGGGGATAGTTTCTCTTCCTTTTAAAGTCTAATTTTGATCTGATTTTGGGAGAAATTCCTGTTTACCACAGGCCTCACCACTCCCTATTGCATTCGTGTATGGTCAAATTCATGTGCTTCTACTGCCTGCCTGGTCCTGTAGGCTTCACTCAGTATTCATTCAGCAAACCTCTACCAAGCATCTAATAGTGTCAGGGATTGTTCTGGGCCACGGGAAGCCCAACAGTGGTTAAAACAGCAAGGAAAAAACCCTGCTTTGATGGGCCTGAGTTTTATTGCATTTGGTTCACACCACTGCCTGGACCACCTCCATTAGCATCTCCAGGTGAGTCTGGATTCTCCCCTATCAGTGTCAGGAGAGGTGAAGGTGGGATACAGACCTAGGAAGACCCCAAACTTCCCTTCCATTCCAGGGTTCATGAATCAGACCAAACAACTCCCTAGGATTCTTACCTGATCCTGAATTCCTGTTCTTAGGATTCAGAACTGTAAATCTTTTTTTTTTTTTATAAAGAGGCACGTATTTTATTTATTTATTTGTTTGTTTGTTTATACATGCACTGGGTACAGTCAGAAGTGCGGGAGGGTGAGAGAATTCACCAGAGCCAGAGCGGGGAGCAGAGCAGGCAGAAGGACCGAGGTACACTGCTGAGGGGAGCAGCGGGCGGCAGGAGAGGTCTGCGCGCCATGTGGGACCCTCCTCTGGTGGCCGGGGAGCAGCTGGGGATCTAACCGGCGCCGCAGAGGCCGCGGGGAGCTTCACAACCCAGCGCTCAACCGCTGCGCCACCGGGGAGGCCCCAGAACTGTAAATCTTTACCTTACGTATCTTCTGGGGTTGTGTGAAAGTCCAGTGGGACTTTGTAGATAGTAATGGCCACACACAGGGCACAGCTGTGACTCTGAGGGAAGTTGAGCTTTTCATCTGTTCAAAAATCAGGTCTAAGGCAGGAGGCTGACCTACATATGACCTCTCAAGACTCTCAGGAAAGGTGAGAACATCTAGGGTGTGAGGCACCTCCTGTCAGATTGTGGTAAGAACACCATGTGCCTTTGGCATCTTCTGGAGTTTTTGGCCAGAGGAAGTGGTGAACAGAACCCAGCATGGGGGGCCTCCCTGGTAGTACAAGGTGTTAAGACTCAATCTATGAAGCTATCCGCAGCCACTGCAGCATGAGTTCGATCCCCAGTCAGGGAGGTGACCCACATGGCGCAGTAGACCTCTCCTGTCTTGTGCACTGCTTCCCTCAGCAGTGTATTTCAGTTAATCTGCCTGTTCTGTTCCCTACTCTGTCTCTGGTGAATCCTCTCACCCCCCCACACCTCTGGCCTGTACCCCAGTTCTTGTATGCATAAATAAATAAATATTAAAAAAAATAAAACCAGCAGGGGAGGAGGAGACTGGAGAAATCCCTGGTCTGAGAAACCTTCCACCCACCTGAGTAGGAGCTCAAGCATAGGCTACCATTTGTGCCCAGACCTTGCCCCTCAGATCTCTCAAGGTGTCAACAAAACCAGCTTCTTCCTTCTCTTGAAAAGTCTGGTCTGGAGCATGGAGAATGGGGGTGAGCCCAGTTCCTCGGACAAGGGAGGGTGGCCAAGGCTGCAGGGAGCCCTCCAGGTGGCTCTGGTTGGGTCCATCCTGAAGTTGGGTGGCAGGACAGAGCTGGATCTCAAGATGGTTTGCTATGTCTTTCTTGGAAAGAATCATCATCCCAGGTGGCCTCTCTTCTCAAGGAAACAGGCCCAGAGAGCATTTATCGGATAGACTACCAAGCTCACTTCGAGCGGACACTCAGAGGCTGTGCAATTCTTTGTCTTTCTCCCCATAATTATGTTTATTGTGGTCACGCTGGCTACAAGGCTGTATATGACTTAGGAGTATGGGTTCACACTTCGGATGCACGTCACCACCACTCAGGTGTCAGTAATCCTCCACCTTAGTGGCATCTCCTTCCCCTTTGTTCCCCACCCCCACCCCTTCCCTTTTGGCAGCCCCAATTCCACAGTCAGAATTCAAGGGTTTATTTTGGTTTGTTTCTGTCTGTTCCTTTGCTTTAGTTTTTTATATTCCATACATGTGTAAAATCATCCAGTCTGGTCTTTCTCTCTATAATTTACTTGCTTAGCATAATCCTCTCTAGTTCCATCCATGTTGTCACAATGGCAAGATTTCACCTGCTTTCTGGTTTTTTTTTTTTTTTTTGGCAGCCGAGTACTAGTGCACCATGCATATACACATCTTTCTGATGCACGCATCTGTCCTAGGGAACAGGTCGTTTCCATACCTTGGCTACGGTAAATAGTACTGCAATGAACTGAGGAGTGCAAACATCCCTTTGAATTAGTGTTTTTGTATTCTTTGACCAATACCTGGGAGTGGAATTCCTGGATCACATGGTAGATCTATTTTTAATATTTTGAGGAATCGCCATACTGTTTCTATAGGGAATGAACCTGTCTACTGCCCCACCAACAGTGTATGAGGCCCCCTTTTTATCCACATGCTCAGATGTGGCAATCCTTAATGTTTATGCAAGAAGCATCATGGTAGGGGCCTCCCCTGGTGGCACAGGTGGTTGAGCGCCGCCCTGTGAAGCTGTCCGCAGCCTCTGCAGCGCCAGTTTGATCCCGGCCGGCCGGCAAGGGTCCCACATGGCGCGGCAGACCTCTCCTGCCTCGCCCGCTGCTCCCCTCAGCAGTGTACTTCAGTTAGTCTGCCTGTTCTGTTCCCTGCTCTGTTTCTGGTGAATCCTCTCACCCTCCCGCAAATCTGGCCCATACCCCAGTTCTTGTATAAATAAATAAATAAATCTTAAAAAAAAAAAAAAGCAGCATCATGGTAGGACCTCCCCTTCTCCCCTTCCCCTTCCTGAGGGATCACGTGGTCAAAATGCATAGTTTGATACACTAATATAAACCTGAGTAAACAGAAACTTTAGTTTAATTGAACACCAGAGACTGCCATTGATGGAGTAACTCAAGCTAAACCCTTTCAAGGATAGCACCTCAGTTCCTGCGGCAACAGGTAATACAAATATAGCCCTTACCTCGTGCCACAGGTACCATCCAAGCCCATTAAGCCCATTTTACAGATGTCACAGCAGAGGCACAGAGAAGTTAGGGACATTGCCCTGGATTGCACAGTGTAAGGGGCGGAGCCGGGACGCAAGCCCTGGCAGCCTGATCCTAGAGCTGCTCATTACCTCCATGCTGTGAATGCTAAGAGGTGGGGATGAGGCTAATCCCCTCACACAGAGGAGGACACCAACCAAATTGCTCTACCACTGGCAAGCCATGGCAAGAAATGTCTTTCCTGACCATCCTAAACAATTAAGCCTTGGCTAACAATGGCAATCTGCAGCCTTTGTGTCACCAGTGTTCTTTGCCAAGGACATTTAATCTTCACACCCCGAGGGAGGGATGCAGGGTGGGGATCTGAACTTTCACCTTTCCAGCAGGAAGTGGACTGGTACCCCAAACCAGGGGCCCCCACACCTGGACTGCCCTGGCCAAAACTCCAAGGACCTGCAATCCTGACTTGGAGCGCTGCCCTGAGCCCTAACCTGGGCAGCCAAGAGCTCACAACCCAGGGCTCACTTGCTACAATTTTTGTCTCTCGGGGAATAACTAGGCTTGTGCTCCTCTGTTGAGGGTCTGAGCATGTCAGGGTATGTCAGGGTAAGAGGCAGATCGTGTTGGATCGGCTAGAGTTGAATTTTCAGCGTTCTGGATGATTCGCATGCTCTATCAAGTGGCGGTTAACCAGCTTGGTCCCTGTAACCCGGGGCCCTAAAGAGTGTGCCCCAGAGGCTGCTGGGGAGGAAGATCAGTACTGCATCCACCAGCTGGCACCAGCAGCAAGTCGCAGAGGCTCCCAGAGCCTTCCTCCTGCCCCACTTTGTGGGTGACCCCAGGGATCCATTGATCAAGGAGAGGGGCTGCTTTGTAAACTGTCAAGTGCAGAGGACTGGTTTATCTTGGCCTTCTCACGCTTATATTTCCCTCCAAGCCGACCCCATGCCCAGACTTCTGCATTATTAACCCCAACCCTGGTGGGGCACGGCACCTGGTACTGGAAAAGGGAACTCATGAGAAGGGGAAGTCTGTGGGCCTGTGGCCCTCGAGCGAGAGTCAGGGAGACAATGCTGTCTGCTCGCTTCTGTTCCTAACAGACATCCCAGAAAGGCACATTTGTGATGAATATTCACAAAGTGGATACACCTGTACAACAACTACCCAAGAGACTGAAAAATGCTTAACCACCAGCGCCCCCCGCCAGAGTTCCTGGCCCCAGCCGGGTCTCTGCTACTCCATTGACTTCTAACAGCACAGTTTGATTTTGGTTTTGCTTGTTTTTGAGCTCTAAGTAAATGGATCATCCTGAGCTGCTACTGCTCGATACTGTGTCTGAGATTCAGCCTGCTGCTGTTAGCAGCGTACTTTGCTCCTCCTTACTGCTGTGTGTAGAAGCCTACACCAGAGCGTGACTTCTCTGTTCTGACAATGGGTTTGGGGTCGCTTTCCCTTTGGGGTGTATTCTGAATGCTCCAGGCCATGTGTCTTGGTGAGCTTTGTGCCTTTTCTTTGGGTCCAGACCTGGAGTGGAATAACAGGGTTAGAAAACGGGCAATGTTCAGCTGGAGCAACAGGAAGGATTTAAATGAGTTGTTAGTGTCTTTCTCCAGACCCGAAAGATTGTGTGCCCCAAGTGCAGGGGCCTCTGAAATTTACTGGGGAAGGAGGGTACTAGTTAGGCATCCCTGGGGGTGGGGCAGCCTTTGGCTCCTTCCTGGCTGGCATCCTCTCCCCTCCTTAGTCTGGGGTGTCTGGGCTGTAACCAGGGAGATGTCTGGGGGCCGCTCGCGAGGGTTGGGGTAGGGGACCCTTGAGCTCTTTTTCCCTACTCCAGCCAAGTCCTCTGCGTCCTCTCTCTGACATAGCAGGGTTCTGAGAATGACTTCATGTATTTTTTGGAAAAGTTTTAGCTGTTGAGATGGTTGAACATCCACTCCTCTAAAAAAGGTCCCTTCCAGCTGGAAAGTTCTATTTTGGGAACAGGAGGTGGGTGTGGGAAGGGTTAAGCATTTTTCAGCCAAAGAGCAGGGTTGGGCCTCCATGACCTTTTAAAGTTCTTATGGCTTAGTTTGCGACATAAGAGCTCTCAAAACATTCTGTAAAAATATGACTTCCGAAGCCAAGAGGATATAGAGGAGAGGTCACTGTGGAGGAGCATGTAGGTAGCATTTCCGTGCACGTCCTGAGTCCTCGCTCTTTCACCCACCCCCTCTCTCCTTTTTATTTTAAACTCCTCCTTTGGCTGCGCCTGGTACTTTGGGCTGTTTGGACTCAGATGGTTCCCATTTTTGTGAAGGAGCAGTGACGCGGGCCACTGTGTGTCCCCTCTGGAGGGGTGGACTCCCCGCTCCATCGGGCCTAGTTTGGACCTGATGTAGCGCGAGGTGAGGGAGGCTGGGTTGTGCACAGCCCAGGGAGAATGTCTCTGCTTGGCATGCAGCTCTGGGTCCACAGACCCGATAAACAGCCCATTTCCCAGGGCCAGCAAGAAACAAAGCTCCTGGCAGCTACAGGCTCTGTCTGCCACCCCCCTCTTCCTGAAACAGCTGTTTATTCTTTTGACAGGAGCTGGAAGGCAGCACCTCCCCTCCTCCTGGCCTGGCTTCTTCTGCAGAATCCAGTTCACTAGGACTGTGTGGTTTGCTTTTTACTCGGTGGGGAGAGAAGCAGACGATGAGGTATGTGAAATGCTGAAATGATTTACTTCTGCCTGGGGTGGGGGTGGCGAAGCCCTCCAGGGGAATCTCCAGCAGGCTGCCTGGGGGAGGAGCCTGGCTCTCCT
The DNA here is from genome assembly GCF_014898055.3 of Talpa occidentalis. Taxonomy (NCBI): domain Eukaryota; kingdom Metazoa; phylum Chordata; class Mammalia; order Eulipotyphla; family Talpidae; genus Talpa; species Talpa occidentalis. Next base: position 39,446,649 of record NW_023605083.1, on the reverse strand, counting down.
CCTAGTCTCCCACAGGTCCTTCCAGTAGTTCTGGAATAAGAAGAAATCTTTCTTTGCCCCCAGTGGCGCAGAATCTGGAAATGGGAGCCAACAGGATGCTGGCTCGGGATGTCCACTGTAGGTTCTGCTGGGTTTTGTCCTGCTGTGGCCGGAGATCAGCTGCGGCGTGGGGTCTTCTCTGCAGGATTCCACAGTGGTGTGGGGGGAGCTGTGGGTGGATGTAGGGTCCTCGCCAGCAGCAGCACTCTTGATTTCCTTTGCTTATTTCTCTTGGAAAAACCTTTGCAGGATGATTCCTGGGCCTGGCAGTGAGGAAACTCTGGCTGGGTCTGGGTTGGATTTCCTGAAAGTGGGCTCAAGAAGAGGCAGGGGTGGGTGTTGCTTGGAGCACAGGTTGTTCCCTTCGCGATGGCTGGAGCGACAGTCCTATATTTAGTCTGAGACCTGTCTCTCCATCCCCCCATCTGTGTTTGCTCTAACCCTCGTAATGAGAACCAACTGGAAACAGTCTCCCGAGCACTTTTTTCTCCACGAATCCTGCCGTGCTCTGCTAGTGGGGAGTGTTAACCCTCAATGCCCACCAGTTAGAGAGGTTTTAGGATAAAGCAACGCTCTTCCTCTTCCCCCCAGCACCAGCCTCATGCTGGAAGCCAGACGGGCAGCTTTTCAAGCCTGGCACCCCCTTCTGGGTGAGCCCCAAGATCTCAGTTGTCACCAAAGCTGTTTACTCAGCAGCACTGACCATATTCAGGCTTGGACAGGGTGGAGGAGAGAGAAGACCCACCTGGGCACAGGGGAGCACCTGGCGATGCCAGAGTTGTTCACCAGCGTTCATGGTCCCAGGGGATGCTCGCTGCTCAGAAGGCTGGCCCGTGTTGGAGAGCTCTGGGTCAGTCTCTCAGGGATAATCGTGGCAAAGAAGAATATGATGAGTCCAGGGACAAGCCTTGGTGTTGGTTGAGAGCACAGTGGTTAAATGTGGGTGGCCCTGGAGGCTGATGACAGGGACCTGGACCCTGGCATTATCACTTCACGCTGTGTGACACTGGGCAAGTGACTTCGCCTTGCTGAGCCTTCATTTTCCTATCTGGAAGAGAGTGGTTGTTGCAGAGAGACTTCTCAGGGAGGTGGGCAGGCTTCACTGAGACAGCTGAGAGGACACATAACTCGGGGTCCCGCCTGGTCCAGTTAGGGAGCATCCAAGCACTGGGGCCTGAAACTTACTCCACTTTCAGGCCCTTCTTTAAGAGAAATCTGCAAATGCACCATCAGGCAGGGAAGGGAGTATCAAGAACGGAGGCAAGCTGTGCCTCCGAGCTCCGGGGCCAGAGCCCCGGTCTCGCAGCATAGACGAAGAGCTTGCACAGCAAAGAGCAAAGACAAAGACTCCACAGAGGACAAAATCCAGAAATATGGCCAAGTCCACCATAACAATGATGTGCAGGTAACGCAGGTGATTGGTATGACTTAGGGGCCTGCTTTACTAGGCCAGTGTAGGCCCCATACGCTGACCTGCTGCTCACCTGACAGCCATTTTCCCCAAAGACAAAAGAAAGACAAGTGGGTTTCATCTCTAGCCCAGTTCACAATAGGTTGTGGTTTTTTTTTTTTTTTTTGTTATCAAGGGTTTAGAAAAGTTTCTCTCAGTTTCACAACTTGATATTGGCAATGCCGCAACTGTAAATCTTTTGGCAGTTCCTTGTTGAGGCCGGAGCCCTCAACAATTCATCCTCTCTGGGCACTGTGGGGTGGCTGGATCTGGGTCCTGGATGGGGCAGAGGGTGGCTGTGACGTCTGGATTGTTGGGACCCTGAGCAGGGAGCAGAGCAATGACTGGTTCAGCTCCTTACCCTTGGCATCACAGGGGAGGCCTCCAAGCGCTCAGCCAGGTGGGTGGGCAGTTAGTGGGGTCTGTCCCTTAGCTCCGCCTGCAGCCCCAGGACAGGTGCCAAGTGAGTCTCCTAGGCAGGGGCAGCGCTCCCAGCTTCTAGGAACATTTGGGCCTTACCCCGATGGGGGATCTGGCCCAGCCTTCCAAGGTGGTCTGGCCTAGAGGCAGCATTCACTTGTGGTAAGTTGGCCTCTGAGCTCAATGCAAGTTGACTGGTAACCCTGTCACTGATCATCACTTCAGGGGATCCATGCAGGCCCTGGATAATGGAGATGAGGCCACAACTCGACCTTCAGAGCCCCGCATCTCTCCCACCAAAAAGCATCGCTGTGGTCACTGTGGTTGCCCGATGCAGCACTTACATGAGGTGCCTCATATGCACAGTTACCCTCTGTCCTTACAGGAGCCCTATGACAAGGGTATTTGAAACTCCCTTCTGTGAATGTAAATAGAGACTTGGGGTGTAAAAGAACTCCCCATGGCATACATCTAGGTCTGCAGATATACTTAGCACCAGACTCGTTCCTACCTAAGGTTGTATCTAACCCCCTCACTTACCACAGAGCATGTGGATGGCTCAAGATAGGCCCGTCCAAGACCATTAACTTGGCTCCCACTTGGCTCTGCTCCCAGTCCCTTAACCTGCTTTGTTTTCATTTGCAACACCTGCCATTCTGTATCCTCTCTGGTCTCTTGCCCAGGGGAGACTAAGGCTTGAGCAATAGCCCAGGGGAGACTAAGGCTTGAGCAGAGGGGCAGTTGGGGGCGAGGGGAGCAGCCATAGGCTGGGAGGAGGGTGCCTTAGTCTGTGCGAGGGGATGGCTGGCTTCCTCGGCCACTGCTTTCCCCGGCCTGGCTCCAGCTCCCTGAAGATAATGGCTTTTCCAGGCTTCTGCGGTTCTGTTACTCCACTGAGCCAGTCACCTTTCCCCTGGTGTGAGATGGAGAAAACAAGATCTGCTGGAATTCTGTTGAGAGGAATTCAGCTTGGAAGGAATACCTTGGCCCAGCCCAGTTGGGATGGCACAGCGAGATTCGCTGGAGCTGTGAAGCTGTGTGCGTGTGCACGTACTTGAGCTGCTGTGTGTGGGGCAGATTGGGGGTGGGTAAAGAAGAATTCCTTTATGGGCCACATGGCAAAGTCTGTCTGACATTCCAGGGAAATTGAAGCAGAAAAGGGGGAGGAAGAGCCCTGCCTTGCAAAATGCCCCCAGGTTTTTAGCATAATCTGCACAGCTTCCAGGAGGGTGGTAAGAGCAGTTTCATTTGGGTGCTTTTGCAGGGGCTGGGATCTGGAGTGGCCTAGGGCAGCCCATGTGGGTGGACGGATGGGGGTGACAGGTAGGCCTGAGAGATGGTGGGAGGCTTTGGTGGATTCATCAGGTCCTCTGAGGGTGGGGGCCTGGAGAGATGCTCTCTCCTTGAGCCAGGGTTAAAACTGGTCCTAATTCTGCATTTTGCCCCCTAAATGGGGAATTCAGATGCAATCCCTCATTTATAATTAGGTGGGTTTAGGTAATCAACCAGTGATCATCAAAATTACACAGTTTCAAAACTTCTGAAAGACAACACATAAGAGGACTTTTAGAACACAATGGTCACCAAATGTCTCATTTTGTCCAGAGAAGAAGAAATAAAAAATGTTTCAAAAGACCCACTGGTCATCCTGCCAATCCTTCCTTCCCTGGAGACTCAAATTCCAGATTCTGGAAGCATGCTTTGCTCAAGAATTTGGGCAGCTTCCCATTTAAGTCTTAAACAAGTGACCACCGTACAAAGTGAAAATTAAGCAGGTTCAAGAAATCTCTGACGTCTAGAAAGAAATGGGCTTCAAGTTGCTGCTGATGCTAACAGCTGAAATTAAAAACTCATAAAAGCTGCCTATTTAGGCTGCCTGCCTGCCGCAAGCATCTTGTTCTCTGCTAGGAGAGTTTGCACTTCTCAGGTTCATGGTTAAGGGTTCTTACATAGAAACACAATTTGCATTTGCGCCTCCTCAGCAGGTGGGAATGGTTGAGTCTGGGAGTCTGGGCCTGCGCATCTGGCAGCATGGCCACCTCCTGGGCGCGTGCCAGGCCCAGGCTTGAGCAAAGAAATTCAAAGTCACACGCCACTTCCAAGGCGTTCTCAATCAGGCAAAGGCACAGAGCAGATGGATGAGCCTTCAGAGGCCCTCATTTGCATCCATTTGCACATCATGGAATAGCATGTTCTTAATCCAAAACCTCTTTTCTTTCCCATAAGTATATTTTGAGCGCTTGCTAAGCACCAGGCACTGTGCTATATCTCATGGGGCCCTCCCAGCAGCCCTTTTCTGGATACCTGGAATAGGAACTAGCATTTTCTGAGCACACACAGGGTGCGAGGCACGGTGCTAAGTATTTTATGGACATTATCTCTCATAGTCATCTTCATGTTAGAGGCGAGGAAACCAGCTGAATGTGATGCATTCTAGACCCACGGTCCCCCTGCTGAGGGGCAAGGATGCTGGGATTCAGAATGCCAGGGGGGTGTGGATTATGTAGCACATATTATAACATATTATGTAACATTACAGGGTGGCAGCAGCAGCACATTAAAAATGCACCAATATTTTTGCAGAGAAATGTTTAACCTGTCTCACTAAATAGTATAAGAACCAAACATAGCCTCTTGTCTGTTAGGTTCCCAGCACCAGCTCAATTACAGAGACTTGATATTCAAAGGTGGGGTTGTGGGTGAGGTCCCAGGAATCATCTCGTGCTCCAGGTCACCCAGATCCATCTCAGGACACAAACCCCACCTTCACTCCATAGCCCACGTATTTAATCACCATCCAGTTGGCCCTGCAAGTGAAAATACCTCCACAAAGAGGATCGCAGTCTTAGTCCAGATCCATTTGCCCTCAGACCCAGGACTTGTCCGGCACTCAGTGCTAGTGCTGTTGAGTGGACGTCAGTGGCTTTTTCCAGCAGTGGAGCTGAGTGGCTGCATTCTGGGCCCTGGGCCCATGCACTTCTTTCTATATTCTCTCCCCAGCCAACCTCCCTCGTTCCCTTCCCGTTCAATATCATCAATGGTGTGTCCTGCCCAACCCTCTCCAGTGAACTGCAGACTGGAATGTCCTTGCCTATGTGTCATCTTCACTTCTGGAAAGGAATACATCCATGATTCTTACCCCCCAAGTCTGATCCTTCTCCAACCCTTCCAGCCCATCTGATAAAATCCTGCAACCGTTGAGCCAGCTGCTTCAGCAGAAACCTGACCTGGTTTCCTCCTCCTCATCCCTGATGTCTAAGTTACCAGCCAAATCCTATCCATACTCTCCAGAGCATATTTTAAATGAATCTACTTCTCTCCATCTTCCTGCCACCTTTTCAGCATAAGCCACCCCCTCTTTTTGGCCCTTAAGAGAGTGTGCCGACCCACTGTCCTCTGTCGGCTCCCAGCCTTTTGTCCCCTGCATTCAGGCAGGGATCCAGAGAAGCTGGATGGGTGAGTCTCAGCTTTGTGGCTCCCCACCCTACTTTCTATGCCTTTCAAGCTCTGTCTGCCCAGCCCACCTTCACTCAGCACCCAGCTCCCCTGCCCACCATGTCCCGGCCACTCTGAGAGAACGTGACTATTTCTCATTCAAGTGTTTTGTTTTGGTTTTGTTCAAACACAAGAAACCTTATCTGCTGCCAGCCAATTAGATGCTATTCCAGAGATGTTCCCATCCTGCCCACATCACTCGGAAAGTCACACCACACACCATACCCCAGTCGAAGCACTTCCCAGCCTGTTGTTCCCCACATAGCTTCCACACCCCTCCAACCTCACTTCCAAGCAGTGAACAGAGATGCAGAGAGGCACTTCTGTGCCCTGGATGCTGACTTGCTTGTAGATGTAGTGGAGAAAAGATGGGTGGGTGTGGGAAGTGTGGGAGCCACCAGAAAGGGCCACAGTGGGTGTCTCCTCTGAGGATGGGGCAGATGATTGGTATATCAAGGGCAGCTCAGTGAGGGGCTAGGGTTCCCCTAGTCACATCCCCAGCAGCGAGGTTAGCTGAGCTCATGGACCGCGGACAGCTCGAATTCACCGTAGGCCTCCTAACCTGTCCTGCTGGGCCCCTAGGGGCCGTGGCTCCCTTCCTAGGACAGGCTTGCCCTGTCAAGTCATTGACTTGGTCTCCTGGTCACCGAATTCTATGCATTTTAAGGTAGACCACACTCCTTAGCTCTTGCTAAATATTTATAGACATCCTTTCAGAGGGGATGTGGATAGAAACATTATTTCAAAACCATATTTCAGTGTGGAATTGTTCAATCTGTTTTTTCTCCCTTTTCTTTTTCCCCTCAGGAGAAAATAATGAATGTCAAAGGAAAAGTGATCCTGTTAATGCTGGCTGTCTCGACTGTCGTCGTCGTGTTTTGGGAATATGTCAACAGGTAATTATGAAATGAGATGCGACAACGTTGATGAAAGCACTGCACAGACTCATCTCCTCCAACAGCAGCCAAGTCACCAGGCCGAATTAAAATTAGGAGGAACTGAAACCATCAAGAAGGGATTCCACCCTTCCTGGATCCCTGGGCCGGCTTCAAAATCCTAATACCTTCTGGATAATCAAGTATCTTCCCTCTTACCATGGCCCTAGTACCTTGGTTTCTGCACCTCTGTAGTTCAGGGTAGGCTAGATTCCGAAACAGTGAGGTCAAATGAAAGTCCAAAATGCCTCTTTAAATTACTTGTATGATGAAATATGGAAATTACCTGAAGAAATTTCAAACAGGAATTCCATGAGAAATTCCAACCTCAGTTTTGCAATCCTAGAGTATTTATAGAGCTTAAAGGAGCAATTCAAGTTTGTTGATTTTTTTTGTTGCAAAATACACTCTGACTCTCTGGTGATTCATGTGTGCCTGGCTAAAGCTTTTGGGTATTGCTTTTTTTGTTTTTTCAAATCTGGAAAGTAAAAGGAATTAAACATTACTGAGTTTTTACATTCATCAGTAGACTCACCCCAAATAGATGAGTTACTTCTGTGCTTTTAGAAACTATAATGCTCCAGGGCCTCCCTGGTGGCGCAGCGGTTGAGTGCTGGGCTGCAAAGCTGCCCGCAGCCTCTGCAGTGCTGGTTCGATCCCCAGCCGGCCAGTGAGGGGCCCACATGGCACGCAGACCTCTCCTGCCACGCCAGCTGCTCCCCTCAGCAATGTGTTTCATCAGTCTGCCTGTTCTGCTCCCCGCTCTGGCTCTGGTGAATTCTCTTACCCTCCCGTGCTTCTGACTGTACCCAGTGCTTGCATAAATAAATAAATAAATCTTTTTTTTTTTTTTTTTTAAAAAAAAAGAAAGAAACAAACTATAATGCCCCATAGATTTCTGGGTCTGCCAGAAAGTCTCTGTGAGTAGCTACAAAAATGCATGATGCTTTTGACTTAGGAGACCCTGGTACCTCTTGGTCTTTTGTCCAAAAAGCCCAGCATACAACTCTGGGCAGAGTCAGCTATTAGCACCATTAATATTTTCATGTTGAAGTGCTTTGTAGCCCCCACATTCAGGATGACAGCCTGGATTAGCATTTGAATGTCTTGTTCAGTTCTTTAATTCTAAGATTTGAGGTACCAGCAAGATCATCTTGACTATTAAAGAAGGAACTACACCTTTAGCTGCATCCATAGGTGGGCTCTCCAGAATACAGGAACTATTTTTCCAGGTGCTAGGCAGATCTAATGGCTCAGGAATGAGTGTTATCCTGGTTCATTCTGAACAACTCATTTTAAGAAACACATGATGAGCTAGAATGTGGTCAAGTGAAAGGGATCTAGAAACCAGGTCTTTCAAATTGAGGAAGCTAGGGGTACACACTTCAAAGGAAAGATGATTCAGAGTTGGGTGCAGGGACCTGAGGATCCCTTAGGTACCTAGTGGCTAAGGAAATACCCTTGTTGGTGTCAGGAGCTAGGCTACCAGGATCTGGTCCTACTTCCACTTACCTACTCTGTGACCTTGGGCAAGTTACTCAATCACCCTGTTCCTCAGTTTCCCTGTCTTCAAAAATAGTATCACTTGCTTGATGGGTTGCTGAGAGGAATAAATAAGCTATTGCATATCAAGCTTTTAGGGTAATACCTGGGACTTAATAAGCACTCAGCAAATGCTTGCTGCCAGCACCATCACCATCGTCACCATCATCATCGTCACCATCACCATCCTCTGCTCCAGAAGGCAGAACATGACAAGGGATTTGAGCAAGTAGAAGAAAGAGCTCTAGCAGTTGGTAGAATCTAACAGAAGAATTACACGTCCTTTGGGGCTCCTGCCCAGGGTTGAAATGCAAATAAGGACACCCTGCGCTCAACATGTTTGGATAACCTTGGTGTTTTGAATGTCAGCCAGACTTGTGCTTCCATATTTTGGGTGGTTCACAAAATTAAAATATGGAAGCCAAAGGTTCAAATGTGAGTTTGGCACCTACCTCCCACAGAGGGTTGTTTTGCAGTCTGCGCAGTCTCACTGTGCCGTGACCGTAGCAGGTTTGGGTCGCTCTTCAGGGCCGTGGCCTGGTACCTGGACTGTGGACACATCACTCTTCACTGTGCAGAGTCTCCTTGAACCTTGCAAGAGGCTTCCAAGGCAGCTGATTCAACAGGATGGAAAAAGAAAACCTTAGAATTGTAGAGTTTGATAAAACTTAAAAAGTAAAATGTTAATGATGGTGATGACAACGATAATGACAGCAGCTACTGGCTACTGAGTGTGGCTTGTTCTAGGAACCATGCTTTGAATCCCGGTGAGCTGAAGCTCAAGCCCTGCAAGGCATTAATTCAGGTTCCCCGGTGAGGAGTACCCTGCTCCACAGTGTGAACGCTTAAGGTCACATTTTCAAGAAGACACAGGTCCAGGGCTCTCTGACTATAGCTCATTCTCTTATCCACCCCACAGCCCTCCCCTTAGTGGAGGGTCCCATTTTTCAAGTGATAAAATGGAGACCAAATAGGAGAAGTGACTTGGTGAATTTATGTCCAAATTGTAGCTAGAACTCATCTGCGACTCCTTGAGCTACTTGTCTGTGCCAAGGGCCCTGAGCCCATTAGAACTCCTGCCCTGGGGGACTCTGATCTATTGAATAGGGGGATCAAGAAGGCATGTGCATAAATAACCACGATACAGAGAAGGCTATCAGATAGGGAAGGGGGCTGTGAGAGTTTAGGAGGCAAAGGTATGTTTGGCTCAAAGGAGAGTGGATTTTAGGCACTACTGTATGAATATTTATTGAGCACCCACTGTGTACTAGGCTTGAGCTAGGATTACATCAAGAAAGGCACAGAAAAGATGGCATCTGAACTGTGCCATGAAGGATGAAGACGTGGGATGCCATATACTGTGGGTGGATGTCCCCATGACCGTTGAGATGTTGAAAGAATGTGGATAATGAGGGTTAGGAGGAGGGGGATGAGAGATGCCAAATGCTCATGAGGGAGCCTGCATGCCCGGTGGAGCGGTGTGCACTGGGTTGCTGTAGGCCATGCCTCCTCATGAAGGATCCCAGAGTCCAGCCCCTCAAGTTTAAATAGGGGTTCTACTCATTAGCAGTATTACTTTGAACAAATCACTTAAAGCCTCTGTGCCTCAGTTTCCACTCTGTAGGATGAGGAAAACAAGAACCTACTTCATTAATTTTTGTAAGGACTTAATACACTAATATGTCGATTATTTACGGTAATCTAAAATTTTAGGAGGCCATTAAAAGGCAAAGCACATTTGGGATCCAAGAACTGTAATTCAGGATACACAGATTCAGGGAGACACCTAAAACGTGTCCCCAGGAAGGACAAAGCCCTGGGTTTTTGGGAGGAGAAAAGAGGACAAAGACACAAGTGGCTTAAGAAAAGAGTTAATTCTTGGTAACGAACAACCTGTTCTTGGCTAGACATGACTGGCGACTGATCTATCCTCTGGGAACAAGTCCATAATCATTGTGATTAGGGACTCGTGATCTGGATGACTTTTCAAACAATTGTTTGCTTAATGGTTTTTAAAAACAATAGCTTTTTTGGCTCAGCTCAAGGGTCTTTGACCAAGTTCATAAAATACTGCTAACACAATTTCTCAGTAATGGCTGAAGGTGCCATTTTAAAGATGGCTCCACTTGTGTCACCCTTTGAATGGCCTGCCCAGCATTTGCTATCATGAATATTGTCAGAGTCAATACAGAACCAAAGAACTTGAGAGCTTGGTTCAGAGTATTGGGCTTGGAGGGGAAACCACAGTGGTGAAAAGGGGTGGATTTTCTACCTACAAGGAGATGAGAGGGGAGGGCACTTTGGCAGAGTCTGAAACAATCACTAGGCACTGATTTTTCTTTTTTAAGAGATGAGGGCCTGGGGCCAGGCAGTGTGGGCACCTGAGCCCATGGCTAGAAGTCCTCTTCTTGGCTAAATCAACACGGAGCAGAAGTGAAAGAGTAAGGGTCAGCATTCGGGCAGTGTCCCTGCACGAAACGATGGTACAATCTAGTGTGACAAGTTCTGTCACTTGTTTCCCCCAATGTCTCTCATGTCGGTGCACTTCTCCCCATCATCACGGCTACCTGATCTGCACCACAGATGTCACCTAACTGGTCCCCACACCTACTCTTCTACCCCTGCCATCTGCTTTCCAGCAACTTTCTTCAGGTGCCAACAAGACTCTGTCCCTCCCCTGCTTCAAACACTTGAAAATCTTCAAGTGGCCTCTGGCTATTGTGACTTTATTTATTTGCACATTTAAATGCTTGTTTCCTTCCTCAGGGCTTCTGCATAATTTTTTTTACTCTATCAAGAATGCTCTTCCTGTATCTGCCTCACCTGGACTCCTATTTATCCTTCAGAACTCAGCTAATGCTTTACCTCTTCCTCCAGGAAGCCGTTGAGGTTCTGTTAAGTCCTCATAGTTATTTCTCTCTCTCTTTTTTAAAGATTTATTTATTTATGCATACAAGAGCTGGGGTACTGGTCAGAGATGCAGGGCGTGAGAGGATTCACCAGAGACGGAGTGGGGAACAGAACAGGCAGACTGACTGAAACACACCGCTGAGGGGAGCAACGGGCGAGACAGGAGAGGTCTGCTGCACCATGTGGGTTGCTCCCTGGCCAGCCGAGGATCGAACTCATGCTGCAGAGGCTGCAGATTGCTTGATAGTGTGGTGCTTAACCCCTTGCACCACCAGGGAGACCCTATTTCTTTTTTTTTATACCTCTTCTTAGAGTTTGAAGTCCTGTAGCTTTGAGACTATTTGAATAAGGTCTGTCTTCCCTAAGACTGTCTGCTCCACAAGGACACACAGGGACTGTGTTTGTCTTACCCAACACCACGTCCCCAGCACTTGCCCCGTGACATGTGCTCACAAGCATCTGCTGAGGAATGGGGATGGTTCACCAGAGACAACAGCTGCCCAGCCTTGCAGGTGCTTTAAGAAGGTCTCATTGCCTTTTTTAGCTCCTGGCCACTGGGACTACCCTGCCCAAAGTGCTTAGCAGCAAGTACTGGGCTCTGCAGTGGCTTTATTTTCTGGGGAAGATCCTCCTTGGGTGAGGGATGCCTGTGCACAGTGTTGCTGGGTAAGGGCCAGGAGAGGACCCACCTGTGGAGCTTCTTCCACAGGGAAGCCACCGCAGGCAGTGGAGAGCCATGGTTGGAGATTCTCCAACCTCCTTCCTACCCCTTGCTCTGGCTAATCCTGAAAGGACCACAAGTGGAAATTCCCAGTCTCTTGATATGACTGGTTCTATCCCAAGGAAGGTATTTGAACCTAGAAGTAGGAGAATCCAAAATCCAGCCTCTCAACTCAGCCCAGGGCTTTGATAACAATGGTTGTAAAATAGCTTTTCTCATAATTAAAAGTAACATGATATATTTTTTATTTCTTGTTTGCTTTTAGCCCAGGAGGCTCTTTCCTGTGGATATATCATGCAAAGTAAGTGCTTTGAATTCTGGTATTGAGAGATCGCCCATGTCTACTTGTGTGCCTCTCGTCCTTTCTTCCTGGCTCTGGTGCTCTGGACAAAGGGTAGTGGAGGGGGCAGGGGCTCCTGGGATCTAGACTGTGTAGCCTGAGCCTCCAGACTTGCCTATGTTGAACCAAGACTTGGGTTTCACCCTGACTTCTCAATATGGGTCTCTCTAAGTGGAAGGCATTTGGAAGACATTTCCTGCCTGGCTGATAAAAAGAATCAAGGCAAATATTATCCATTATCTGTCCAGTGTATGTTATAGAAAGACACTGCAAGAAATTTCTTTGAGACAATGAATCAGGAAAAGCATTCGGGTGTCCTGATGAAGTAGTGTGTATATAACAACAATAATAATGTCACCATTATATAATATGTAGTTTATTAATATGTAATATATTGTATATAATTATCATTGTATATCGCTATATGTTAATTGCAATGTTAAATGCATCTAATTACATATTACAAACTATTATCATTAAAGGTAATGAGAACTATGCAAGCCTTCACTTTTCTATCTTTGGCTTGCTTGCCAGGAAGCTCAGAACAAAATGTGTTTATCTGTTCATACTTAACTCAGCCTTCATTTCTGACACAATTTACCCCCTGGTGTGAGATCCAGGCTTTTATGCTTACAAAATACACGGGATCTTGGCCGTTTGCCCAAATCCACTCAGCCAATATCTCAGTTGTAAAGAAAAAGGCCTTTCTTCTCATGGGGCGGCTGTGGTGGCCAAGGCTGCGTGACATGCCAACCTGGGAGACCATGCAAAGGTCGCTCTTTGTCCCCTGCCCCTCTTTAAAAAAATCCTTGTGTTGTTTCCGTTTATTTGAATCACATCTTCATCATCAGTGTTTGAGTCATATCAAACACTTTCTGAACAGACTTTGAAACAGGTTTCTTAGTGTGTCTGTCCACACCTCCCCACCTTCTCTGTGCAACCCAAGGGAGCTGCACCCCGCCTTTCCCTCTCTCTCGCACAAGGAGTGTGGAAACTTCCATTGGTGGCGGCAAAAGTGACTTCTGATTAGTTTCCTGAACTTCTGGTTCAGAGACCCTCAAATTTCCTGCAGCTGCCACTGCCCACCTTGGCAGCAGCCTGAATTTGCCTAGGTTAGCAAAGCAATTATTCTTGGAAATGCTCACTTGTTAGAGTCATTTTAACATACAATGCTTTTCTATGTATGCAGTTTCATTTAGTCTTCAGAAGTACCTTATGGTAATTTATCATCATCACCATCCTATTATTATTTTATTACTATTATTATCTTCAGATAGGACTCAGAGAGAATAGTAAAGGGCACATCCAGGGCTCACTCAGGTTTATGTATTCATGCCCCGCCCTCATCATTCTTTTTCTCTCCTCCTGGCTGGATGATGAGCTGAGTCTGGGGGCTGCCCAGAGGAGGGGAGTCTGGAGAGAGAGTCAATGCAGGCCATCCATCCAGTTTCAATAGCCCCCTTGTTCTGTCTTATTAATTTTCAGTTTTTAAAAAAATGTTTTATACCATTCCCCTTGGTCTTTTCTCTCTCTCCCTCTTCCCTCCTCTCCCCCTCTCCTTCTGTGTGTGTGTGTGTGTGTGATTGTTTATCGAGGTAACCTTGGTTTACAGAACTGTATATGATTTGGGCACATAGGTTCACATCGCTTCAGATCTCTTCAGATTTAAAAAGAGTTTTAATGATCTCCTGTCATAAAAAGAACTTGGAAATTCCCCAAGTGTAGGACTGCCTCATTTTCTAAAAATATTTCTAATCTTTATTTCTTAGAAACCCAGAAGTTGGTGACAGCAGCCTCCAGAAGGGCTGGTGGTTTCCGAGCTGGCTTAACAATGGGTAAGCATGGGGGGGCAGAGGTGGCTGTCCACCACCCACTCTTAGAGAGGGGCCAAATGAACGGATCCCTGGCCATGACGTTCTCGGCTGTTGCTCTTCCTGGCTTATTCCAATCCTACAAGGAATCTATTTTGTTCTTGGTAGGAGGCCATTTAATTATGTTTGTTTTTTCCATTTAACTTGGGGTGAGTGCAGCTTGGGCCGAAGTTTAAATGACAGGAAAGATTATTATAAACTAAGCTCTTTGGAGGGCTCTTTCATCAAGCTTCTCCGCCTCCTCAAATAAGGGGCATTGGCCATTTGGTTGCCAATGAGGCTGACTTAGAAGGGTACCAAGAAAGGAGAGCTGGGAGCAGTGTCTGCCCACCACAGGCGAGTCTTATGAATATGGGGTTCGTCTCAGGACCCCCACCCCCCACCATTTGCTTGGTGCACATGCCCTCAGCCTCCAGTTGCATTTTCAGGAAAAATTCACCAACTGCCGATGCCCGAGCTCCCCCTCCCTGCCTCACTCAGTGTGCTTTCCTTTGCACACAGGACCCACAATTACCAAGAAGAAGAAGACACAGACAAGGGACAAAGACCAGAAGATGACAATGAAGAGCTTCGACTATCAGCCTGGTTTAGTCCACAGTAAGAAATGTTCTGCCTCCTGCAGTCAAGCCCTAGCTCAGCAGGAAGCCACTGAGATTACCCCTGGTTGGGGAGAAAGTGTCTTGGCGCCTGTTAGACCTTTGACACCAGATTCGATGAGAGATAGAGCATCTAATTGGTTTGACTCAGTTGTTAGAGCAGCGATTCTGACAGGAGTTGGCAGGTGATAGGAGAAGAATCACAAAATACTGAGGCCAAAAGGGATCTTGCAGGCCACAGGGTATTGCAGAAAGCATCTGCTAGTGCATCGACCGATGGGCACCCCAACTTTGCCAGGCAGGTATTGTCTCCAGTTTGTGAAGGACACAGCTCAGAGAGGTGCAGTAATGTGCTTAGGGTCACACAGCTAAGATGTCTGGGTATTCCCCACCCAGTCCAGCTGCCATCTTGTCACTCTCACTAAATCTCAAGCTACAAGGCTAGACTGCGTATTCACAAGAGAAAAACAAAGCTTCAGTTACTCTAGATCAGGGGTTAGCAAACACTTTTGTAAGTGTGCAGACCAAGGGACCCCGAGACCCCCCAGCTCACACACTCTAAAGCAGTCTGGTCACCTGTGTGCACAAAGACAAAGTATATTTTTAGTGTAAAAAAATGTTCATAGAATTGGTGTGCATCAAAAGAGAAGTGAAAAAAGGATAGAGTTTCCCAATAAAACACCCAAACTTACCCATCATGGGTAAATGCCCAGGCAAACAGAGTTGGCTCAAGGGAGGGAATCTGTGGCCCAAAAGCCACAAGCATCTTCAGCGGGGTGTGGGGTATGGGTGGAGACCCTGTAGGGAAGTGGCTGGAGGGACCAGGCAAGTCCAGTACAACTGTCAGCCTCTCCCTGAGCCTTTCACCCACGTGTCTCTTCCAAGATTCTCTGCATGTCTCTCCACATGTCTCCTCCAAGTCCCCCAAGTCCCTGGTGCAAGTCCAAAGCCAAAAAGCAAGCGAGCCCTTCTCCATGTGTCTCCCTGCGCCTACCCGCCTTCTGTGTTATCTAGCTTTTTCTGGACACTCAGCTCCACCCATTGTTAAGCAAAGCCCGGAAACACAGTACCTCCCTCTTTTATGGAGATGTCTCTCTTACACATCTAAGTCAGAGCAATGAAATTGTTCCCAAGGTTCCGTTAACACCTCTGTAAAATGGCAACGAATGTCTGCCAGACACTAGGGCTTTTCAGATAGGGCTCCTACCTCTTAATATGCTCAGAAACTAACTTAACAGTTCAAAACCAACTTTAAAGAAATTGGAATCGAACAGAAAGTCAGCAGCCATCCCATGAAGGATAAGGATCATGTCGCGGAATTTTTGTGTCCATAGCTAGGTGGCTGTGCATATACTTGGTTGTGATGTGAAATGTAATTTTCTTTTTTTTTAAAAAGATTTATTTTATTTATTTATGCACACAAGATCTGGGGTGTAGACCCGAGGTGAGGGGAGGGGGGAATGAGAGGACTCACCAGAAACAGAGTGGGGAGCGGAACAGGCATATCTACTGAAATACACTGCTGAGGGGAGCAGCGGGTGAGACAGGAGAGGTCTGCTGTACCATGTGGGTGGCTCCCTGGCCTGCCAGGGATCAAACTTGTGCTGCAGTGGCTGCCGATAGCTTCATAGCACTGAGACTTAATCCCTTGTGCCACCGTATTTTTCAATGTGAGTTGTGATCAAAACTCCTGTACTAGACAGGGGGTGAGGCACAGGAAAGAAGAGAACTCTACCACCATAACTATATTCCAGAGAGTCATAGTCTTATGGGGATGGTAGGTTGACAATCAGCATGACTTAGAAGGACATGGTCTGGGGAGTCAGGAGGTGACCTTGAGGCCCAAGAGACCTGGGATGGGAGTGGCCCTGTCCAGGAAGGGGACTGGAGGAGGGAATGCAAGTCTGGGACTCGAGGGAGGGTGATGGACATGGATTCAGATACTGGTGGGGCATCGGGTGGGAGATCCACAAGGTGCTTGTCTTAGTGTGTTCCAGCTGCAGTGACAAAACCACAGACTGGGTGGCTTATGAACAAAAGCAGTTTATGTCTCACAATTCTGGAAGCAGGGAAGTCCACGGTCAGCATCAACTGATTTGATGTCTCATGAGGCCATCTTCTCCGAGTCCTCACATGGAGAAAGGGGTGAGGTGCAATCTGGGCTCTCTTATAAGGGCACTAATCCCATCCATGAGGGCTCTAGCCTCATGACCTAATCACCCCCCAAAGTCCCCACTCCAAATTCCAGCACATGGAGGATTTGATTTCAGCTATGAAATTTGAGGCATTCCCAGTGCCTATGAGCTCAACACAAGAGATATGGGGACACACAGATGAGGGGCCATCAGACTACAGGGACCTGATGAAGCCCCACCAAGGCTGTCGAAGAGACAGAGCCAAATCTGGTCTGACACTGGCAGTGAAAGGGCTGGTGAAGGAAGAGTGTCTCAAAGTTGCTGGAACAGCTGCAGGAAGAGGAGGCTTAGGAGAGAATAGCTTCTACCAATCAGAAGGATCTTGGGTTCTGGAAAGACTCAATATGTTCTGGCACGTTCTCTCACTGCTTTGGGATAGGGGACCCACACCATACATGGAAATATGGAATAGGGCCCTTGTGTGTCTTTGATGTTTTGATGAGCTGCATGACAGGGCAGCCAGTTCTGAGGGGCTAAGCCAGTGCTGGAATGTGAACAGAAGGAAGCACTGTCGCTTCCACAAGCTTTGCCACGTGTGTACATGTGGTGGGTGAGACCCCCCAAGGGGCAGACTAGCTGAGCCAGAGAGGCTTCCCAAGTACACACGAGGGTGTGGTACGTGTACCTGATGAGCAGGACTTGGGAGTCGGGGTGAGAGCTGAACTATGGAGGGCAGCAAGGACAGACAGGGCACAGCCTCCAGCAGCCCCCTCTCCACACACCCCGGGCACAACTCAGCTTCTCCAAATGAATGGCGAGCTGGTAGTTAAAAAGTATTGATTTGAAGTTGCACTGCATCGTAGCCATCTCAGCCTGTTTCTGGCATAAATTAATGCCTAGATGGGCATCCAAGTGAACAAACAAGTTTTTCTATGTAGATGTTTATGTAAACCCTTTCCTCTAGATGACCGAAGACATTACAGCATATTGTGGACACATTTTCCCACCGTTATCTCTTAGCTTCTGTGACAGCACATCCTCTTAGTTTTCCCCCTACTTCTCCATTCTCCCTACTCAGTCTCTGAAAAGGGGCCTCTTCCTCTTCCCAGGTGCCCATCAGTAGGGTTTCTGGGTCTGGTATCCTGGGGTCCTTTATACCCATCTTCTAGGGGGCCATCATCCACTGCCATGGTGTCAGACACCATCTGGGTGGGAGTGACCCCCATATTAATATTTTTCACCCAAAGGTTCCTTTGATCCCTGTCTTCTGTCCAGTGGCCTTCTGGTCTCACGTGACCCAGTGCATTTTTTGATTGTGCCCCACCCTGTTCTCATTTCCCCCTCCAGCCAGCATCGCAGAGACCTCTCCCCCATGCCCGTATCTGTCTAGTTCAATCACATGTTCTGCTCATTCCTCCAACACTCTCCCCACATTCTCCCCTCCCCTCCACTCCACAGCCACCATCCTCGCTCAAGTTACGTCTGCTCTCCCTGGAGTCCCTGTCCAGCTGGCTGCTCTTCCTAGTGATCAGTCCCTGCAGCAGTGTGCGTTCCGTGTCTTTTTCAACCTTGCATGATTCATAGATTTTTAATACTTCCTCTACCCCACCCCTGGGTTCTTTAACAAAAACTAAAAACATACAATTTAAAGTCTACAAATAACCTATGTGCTTGGGTTCTGGGGGCCCTTTTCTTTTGTGGCATGTCTTTGGTCTGTGGCATGTCTTTTGGTCTGTGCTGGTGAAACCACGCAAGCTGATGTACCACAGTGGGTACCCCTCAGAGAAGGCAGGCATTTGGGCAGCTCGGAGTCTTTCCTGGCACTTCCTCCTTAAATCACCCATCGCTGTGACCTTGAGCATCCCTGGCAGTTGACACTGGTGAGGCTGGCTCTTGCATGTGTGTGGTCTGCCCTCCATCGCTTCTTTGACTTTTGGGGGTTTAAATCAGAGTTTCATCCAGGAAGCTGATCTCCTTCTCAACCTCCGTCCCCTCCCCACTACATGAGGTTTTAGACTATGGTCTGACTTCTTAGGGTGACTGACATTTTGGAATTGTCAATGCAATTTAATAATTAACAGCTGGGAAATAGAACATTTTAATTTTTAATGAGACATTAATCTTTAATATTGCTCCTTTTCTTTTTCCTGATAGAAGGAATCTTCCCAGCCAAGTAGCCAAACTAGACAATGCTTTTGTAACTGGATCTTTCTAGAAGATTTGGAGCCACTGTTTGTGTAGCAGGCTAACCACCTGTTGGGGCTTTGAGATGCACAGGGCTGGGCTGGGTCTCTTTTCTCTGATCTTCAAGCTTAGCTCTGGGCCTGAGTCCCAGCAGGGGCTTAGGAAATGTACTCAGAGGGACTGAATGTCCAGGTCTGGCCCTTCCTGTAAAATAACTGGTTAAAGATCCCCACACCTCTCCTTGCTCCGTTTTATAAGGTGGTTGTGAGGATTAAATGAGAATGATGCTCTCTGCACTGTAAATATTAGTAAGAATACCTGCTCCTTCCTTTATTCCTCCTTTTTTAAAAAAAAATAATTTTACCTGCTTACCAAATGTCCAGCTCATCTGTAGCTGCAAGACTTAGCTAGTAGGCTGGGTCAGAACTACTAGAAGATGCTTGATGGGCTGAAACTCAGGACTGCCGTGAGCAAGGGTTAGTACACAGAAGAATTTAAGTTCAGAAAGCTGGTTATAGAAGAATAAGCTGTGAGTATGTGTGAGCGCGTGTGTGTGTTTGTGTATTTCAGTTTGAAATCCTGTCATTCAACAAAGCTGGAGGTTTTATGTGACTGAAGCATCATATATGCTTCTAAAAACAAACCAAAATAACACTTGTCATTTCTCACTTTGCGCTGCTACTAAAACCCAAGTAGCTAAGTTGATGGAAACACTGACTGACAACTCCCAGCTTCATTAGCAGAGCGAGTAAATGTCCAGAGAAGAAGTGATACAGGCTAATGGCTCTAAGCACCAACTAGAGAGTCAAAAATATGGATTCAAATCCCACCTTTGCCACTTACTAGCTGTGTGACCTCAGACCAGTGACTTAACCTCTCTGTACTATGGTTTCCTCACTGATAACTTGGGAATCAGAATGGCACCCACCTCTGAAGGTTGAAGCTCTTAGCACAGTGCCTGGTCCCACAGGAAGTGCTGGTGTGTCAGTCATCAGCTGCCAGCGGTGTGGCCCTGGCCAAGTCCACAAGCTTTTCTGAGCACTGCTTGTCCTACCTGGGGGTTCGGGTCTGGTTTGAATCACTGATGTTGTTTCTGTCTCTGCTTCCCATTTTCCTGAGTCCATGGAAGCGGGTGCTGAGTGCCCCCACCCCTTCCTGCCAGTTCCGCCCTTGCGCAGCCTGGGAGTCACAGCCTTCTGCAGGCCCCCTCTGCAGACTGCAGCTGTAAAAGTTCTTGCTACTTCCTGTTGCCTTTGCTGAGTCCCTTTCCCGACCCTTGGGTTCTAGAGGTCTGAGGAGGAACCAGTGGTCTGAGGAGAGGGCCTGGGGCTGTTGCCAGAGCCCCATGTCTGGCCCTGGCCTTGGCAGGCCTCTGTCCATTCTCCACTGGGTGAGTGTGTCTCCTTGTTTGTAAAATGAATAACACCAAGATCCCCTTAGCCAGGGCCCTCTTTGGCCCATAACTAGGTTTCTCCTCAGAAATCCCTTTCTGGCAAAAGGCAAATTGAAATGGGTTTTCCTCCTTAGCCCCAATGTCACTCTCATCCCCCTGTGTCAGGGATTAAGGCCTTCTTAGGCTCAGAGAGCACCCACAGAGACAAACAGCTCCCAAAGATGCCACTGACAGCTTAGGGAGGGGCTAGAGAGATAAGAGGTTTAGAAGGAAGAAGAGAACAAGGAAAGCAGGAAAAGGGGGACAGAAGATATGAGCATGCAGGTAAGAACTTCGAGGCCCCCCCAAGACAGCCCTCAGAGGCACTGGGCCTGAGCATCCTGTCCTCCCCTGGAAGATGCGTCCTATTCACGTCTGTGATGCTGTCTTTGTCCCCATTTCTGGCACACATCTCCTAAAACCCTTGCAGTTTTTTAGGTGATGAGAGACACAGGTGTCTCCTGGTATGTTAATATTTGGGGGAGGCCCCACCCCCTGAGCTCTAGGGAGGGAGGGACTGCAGATGAACCACCACTGGTCAAGGATTTAATTAACTCTGCCTCCGTAAGAGCCCAAAAGACAGGGTGGAGGCTCGGGGAGAGGGGCTCAGATGGAAGCCTGTGCCCGCCCCATACCCGCCCCATAC
This sequence comes from Talpa occidentalis, assembly GCF_014898055.3. Classification (NCBI taxonomy): domain Eukaryota; kingdom Metazoa; phylum Chordata; class Mammalia; order Eulipotyphla; family Talpidae; genus Talpa; species Talpa occidentalis. The sequence continues at coordinate 39,425,933 of NW_023605083.1, read as the reverse complement.
CCGGCCCACATCCGGCCGTTCCGGAGTCCTGGCCTTGTGTGATAAACTGCTGCATAAAATGTCTCTATGAGCTCTGTGAGCTGCTCTAGCAAATTAATCGAGCCCCAGACGGAGGGTGTTGGACTCCAGCTGTTGGGTCAGAACCAGACCATGTTCTTGGGATTGTGATTGCTGTCTGAAGTGGGGATGGCAGCCTGGGGTGCGGAGTCCTCACTGGGAGAAGCTGATGCTAGATCTCTAGGCAGATGGTATTAGAATAGGGTTAAATTATAGGACACCCAGCCGCTGTCCTAGAATCGCTTGGTGTTGTGTGGAAAAAGCTGCCCTCCCTGCCCCCATACACACTGGCACTGAGTACAAGAACCTTTTTAATGTCACCCATCTCACTACTTGGAGTTAAGCTACTACAGTCAGGATGTAACAACAGCCTCAAATCATTGTGACCCCACTTTCCCAGTCTCTGCCCCCCTCACCCGAGCCATCCTGACTCATGGGGCTCTATGTTTTGTCATCAGGAAGCGCCCAGAGGTTGTGACGGTGACCAGATGGAAGGCGCCAGTTGTGTGGGAAGGCACTTACAACAGAGCCATCTTAGAACGTCATTATGCCAAACACAAAATTACTGTGGGCTTGACGGTCTTTGCGATTGGAAGGTAGGTGTCCCTAATAAAACTGGTCTCGACTTTTTCTTGTTCCACTGTCACTGTGTTTGTGAACTGTTCATGAGCTGTCTGGATTTTAAGATGGCAGCCTGTTACCACGGGACCATTCAGACTCCATTTCTACTAAGTCCCAAAAGGCTTAAGAACAAAATGGCTTAAGAACAAAACTTTCTTCTACCACAAAGCAAGGGTCTCTGGTTGCAGATAAAAACATAGGCTCTACCCAAGGAGCCCAGAGTTTCTGCAGCACATCCACACCACCCACTTCCGACCACAATGGCTTCTTCTGGAAGTTCCCCAAAGACCAGCTGTTAGATGACCAGCTGAGTGTCATCCTGTGTCCTGTGCTCTCAAGACAAGCTCTGGGTGCAGGGCAACCCCAGGTTGGGCCATGGCTGACCAGACTTCCCAGATTTCTCGGGTCTCCTACCCTCTCTCTTGGAGGATTTGGCCCTAACATTTGGCTAGTCAGAACTTCCTCTTCCAGAGGTCGGCTAGGTTCCTATTTCAGCCTCCATTTCTCAGTTCAGAATGTTTCTCCCCAAACTGCAATCATTCTTACATGAAAGTAGTAGCAGTAATACTAGTTTTAAAATGAAACTCACTTTGCCCTTTGGGAGAAATTTGTTTTTTCAAAACAAAAACAAAAGTTCAATTTTCCTGTCCCCCTACGGGCCTTCCCAGGTGTACCTTTTCTGAAATCACATGGCAAGTTGACCCTTTTCCCTTTGTCGTGTCCAAAGAGAGTTGGAGTGGGCCTCCCTGGTGGCGCAGTGGTTGAGCGCTGGGTTGGGAAGCTGCCCGCAGCCTCTGCAGCGCCAGTTCAATCCCCGGCTGCTCCCCGGCCACCGGAGGAGGGTTCCACATGGAGCGCAGACCTCTCCTGCCGCCCGCTGCTCCCCTCAGCAGTGGACTTCGGTCCTTCTGCCTGCTCTGCTCCCCGCTCTGGCTCTGGTGAATTCTCTCACCGTCCTACGCTTCTGACTGTATCCAGGGCCGTGCTTGTATAAATAAATAAATAAATCTTTAAAAAATTAAAAAATAAAATAAATAAATCTTAAAAAAAAAAAAAAAAACAAAAACAAAGAGAGTTGGAGGTCCAGGCTGATCTGCACTTGAGTTATTCAGGTTACCGTCAGGGCCTAAGCAAGGGATCTGTGAAGATCTAAGTCTTCCCCAGACTTTCTCCCATCCAGGACCCAGAGCCCTCAGTGTCACTATATTAATCACTTCCTAATGTCACTGTGCTGATTCCAGGGGCCTGGGTGGCTTCTGTGGCTTCTTCATCGAGAAGGATAACTCTAGAGTTGGGAGATTCTTACTAGAAGATTCTGTACCATGAGGAGTTGGGAGCTAATGCTCAGCTCACCTGATCATGAGGGTGACAAGCCAGCCACGCCCCCAATTCCTGTGATCATGGTGTTTCCGAAGAGATCAGAACTGTCCTCCGCCCCCACCCCTGTACCTGGCCCCATGTTGGTGGCCTCAACCCTTCCAGTTGCAATTCCCCAGAATGAAACTGTAAATCATGTGTCCTGGAGAAAGCCCTGTGCTTTCACTCTCAGGCAAGAGAGGACTGTTTGTACTCAGCAGCAGCAAATCCTCTCCAGGGTGGATTTTGACTTTTAGGAGGTGTGATGTTGGGTCTGATTTCAAATAACAATGTATGAAAACAACTACAGTGCTTTAAACTCCCTACAAGGTTCAACCTCACAATGACTCCCTCTCTTCCCATACTGTCCGCCAAGCTTCAGGGCACAAGAGATTTTTCCTAATGTTCCAGAGTACCAAAGAATTTCCTGGCCACCAGCCACAGAGCCATGTCCAAGTCTCTCTTTATGTTGCTCGGATATATTCTCTCCATTTAAAGAATCAATACTATAAATCCTTGGGTTTCCAGAGGCCTATGTTAAAAGCATACTTTATTCTGGTAGTAAAGAAAGAGAATCCAAGCAGAAAGAGAGCAAAAAGAAGTGCCAGTTATTATTATTCATAAAATATTGTGATTGGCCTGTAGTATAATCGCCAAATTAAACTCAGCCAACATTTTCTGAGCGTGAATGTGGGGTTTGTGAGAGTCGGGTTAGTCCACTTCACTATCCCTTCCACTTCACTGTGAGCTCCAAGACTTTACAAGATAGGTTACAGATGATATCATTACAGAAGACATCAACTTGATTTTTTTTAATGAATCGATATGTAGCTAAAATACCACCACACACCTATTAAAGTGGTTCAAATCCAAACACTGACACTACCAAATACTAGAGAAAATATGGAGCAGCAGGAACTCTCGTTCATTGTTGGTGGGAATGCAAAACGGCACAGCCACTTGGGAAGACAGTTTGCCAGGTTCCTCCCAAAACTGAACAAACTCTTACCATAAGATCCAGCGACCGTGGTATTGACCCAAAGGAGTCATCAACGTAATGTTCACACAAAAACCTGCACATAGGTGTTTACAGAAGCTGTATTCATAACTGCCAAGACTTGGAAGCAACCAAGATGCCACTCAGTAGGTAAATGGATAATCTGTGTTTGATCCAAACAGTGGAATATTATCAGCACTAAAAAGAAATGAGCTATTGAGCCCTGAGAAGACATGGAGGAAACATAAGCCACATATACTACATGAAAGGAGCCAATGTGAACTGGCTATACGTTGTGTAGCCAGCAATATAGAGACAGTAAAAAGATCAGTTATGGGGCAGTGGGGGCATATGGACGAATAGGCAGTGCATTAGAGTTTTGCAGGGCAGTGAAAATAATTAAATAATTTGTAAAACACCATAGTGATCAATACAGATTAGACATTTGTCCAAACTCATTGAAAGTAGGGCATCCTAATGTGAACTGTGAACTGTGGGTGTTGATAGTGGGGTGCAGTGTTGATAGTGGGGGAGGCTGTGTTTGGGGGAAGGGTTAGGGAGGTTAAATGGGAACATTCTGTTCTTGGTTTAATTTTGTTACGAACCTGCTCTAAAAATACAAGTTGATTTTTTAAAGACAAAGGAAAAATGTTCAAATAAAGTTAAATCAGAGGTTGTTTACTCTAGTATATGGGTGGGCCTTATAATGGGGGTAACTGGACAATGAGTTGGTGCTGGAGGTGACCAGATGGTCAGGCTATCTGTGTCCCTGTGACTCAGAGGACAAGCAAGTGGCAATGATTAGGCTTAAAGCATCCCCCAAAGGTCTAAGGTTCACTTCACACCTGCATCTCACAGGGCAGGCAGTAGCAATGTCAGGGTATAGTTTGGGACTTTTAAGGGAGGTTCAGGAACTAGCGCCCCCTAGTGTTGGTCAAAGGGCACAAACTTCCAGTTACAAGAGAAGTTCTGAGGCTCTGATGCTCAGCATGGGGACAACAGTTGACAGCGGACTGTATTATATTCCAAAAGTTCCTAAGAGGGTAGATCTTCAATATTCTCATCACAAAACAAAAAAGGTAATTATGTGATGGGATGGAGGCATTAGCTTCCACTAACCATCTTGCAATATATGTGTCAAATTAACACACCGTACCTTAAATAGTGGCACTAAGACCTGTCACTTCTATCTCAACAAAGCTGGAAAAAGAGAACTAGCACCCCCTTTGCCTGCCCAAAGTTTGCACCAACCTATATGTAAGACAAAAGGCTAAGTAAGGCAGATGAGAGCAGATATCACCTTCGTTACAGTTAAAGCTGCTACTGGAGAAGGTAGCTTATACTGGCAGGCACGAGGCCTCCTCACTTTGAACCACAGAAGGACTTAGCCACCCAGGGCGCTGGAAACTGCACCCCGACGTGGTTCACTCCCACCTGCTTCCAGGAGGCAGAGGAGCACAGGGGTCAGGGTCGCGCATGCTCATTCGTCCTTCCCAAACTGGCAGTCAGTTGAACAAGTCCACCTTCCCAAGGTTCAGCGTATGAAAGGTGAAGGGCTGTGGGAGTGGATGCAGTAAGAGATACCCCACCATCTGAGAAAGGCATCTGAGAGGGGCAAAGTACAGACCAGATGAATAGCACGTGGCCTCCTGCAGAAATTCCAAAGGTTACATTTTCTCCCATTTTTCTTTGTTTCAGATACATTGAGCATTACTTGGAGGAATTTTTAACATCTGCCAATAGATACTTCATGGTTGGCCACAAAGTCATATTTTATATCATGGTGGATGATGTCTCCAGAATGCCTGTCATAAAGCTGAGTCCCCTGCGGTCCTTGAAAGTGTTTGAGATCAAGCCCGAGAAGAGATGGCAGGACATCAGCATGATGCGCATGAAGACCATCGGGGAGCACATCGTGAGCCACATCAAGCATGAAGTGGACTTCCTCTTCTGCATGGACGTGGACCAGGTCTTCCAAGACAGCTTTGGGGTGGAGACCCTGGGCCAGTCAGTAGCTCAGCTGCAGGCCTGGTGGTACAAGGCCGATCCCGACGAGTTCACCTATGAGAGGCGGAAGGAGTCCGCCGCCTACATCCCTTTTGGCAAGGGGGATTTCTATTATCACGCTGCCATTTTTGGAGGCACCCCAAATCAGGTCTTAAATATCACACAGGAGTGCTACAAAGGAATCCTGCAGGACAAGAAAAATGACATAGAGGCCGAGTGGCACGATGAAAGTCACCTAAACAAGTATTTCCTTCTCAACAAACCCACTAAAATCTTATCCCCGGAATACTGCTGGGACTATCATATAGGCCTGCCTTCAGATATTAGGATTGTCAAGATATCTTGGCAGACAAAAGAGTACAGTTTGGTTAGAAATAACATCTGACTTTTAATTGTGCCACATGAAAAACACCTCTGGAGGAGAAAGATCCCTCCTCCCTTAAATAGGCTGGGCTTCTGAATTGGAGAACTACTGGCTACTTCATCAGAAGAGTAACCCTTAATCTAATTCTTCAAATACTAACAACACTTCGAAGCTTGTAGCACAGAGAAGGAATGGTAATCAGCTGCAAAGACAAAGCCAGAACCGGTCTTCATGTACCAGATAATGTACTGGGGGAAAGGGTGCTGGGAAGTGTTTGGCAACAAGAGACAATGGTGGGGGATGGCCCCTTGGTTTCAACACCTTCTGGTCTTGCTGAGACTAAAGCAACAGAGAGCTGCCCTGCAGCCTGAGAACTCTTTGCTGGGACACACTCTACCCCGGCTCTCCTCAGATGGTTTCCATGGGAGATTGCTGGCTCCAGGCCATTTATAGCTCATGTCCTTTTCCTGGTGGGGTGTTGTTTGGCTTCTATGGAAAGGATGGTTGAGATTCCCAGTGGAGATCATGATGGCAAATGCTGGGAGTTGCAGGGACGCTGCATGAACCAGCAGGTGCTGTGTGATGTGAAAACAATGCCTCAAAGTGAGTTGGCCATGAAATCACAAAGGAGAGTGGAGAGAGAGGGGATTGATCTCCGAGGCCAGTGCCACCTCAGAGGGGCACAGGGGGTGCACTTCAGTGCATCGTGGACCCAGATTAATGGAAGGCAGCATGGGTCATCTCCAGCCTTCTCTGTCCTGTGACTACTAGAACAGCCGGGACTGAAATAGAAGATACTTCTTGTTCTGCCCGACTCATATTCAGTGTGCAGACTCTCAACTGTATCTTCAGATCCTAGGCCAGAGATAGTGGATGTGTCCCAGATGAATAAGGTTTGCAGTGAGTTGAAGAGATTTGCAAGGATTTACAATTTCCAGACCTGGGCTTCCTGGTGTTCAGTCACCCTGACCTGCACTTCATGATGACCAGTGGTCAGCAAGTCCTGCCACCTGCTCTAACTCTCAGGATCTCAGCTCATCCTGCCCTACCTGGAAGGCTGGTGTCAAGGAATGTATTGGAGGAAAACCCCTCCCATCAAGGAATCAAGTAACCTCTTATTTTCCACTGCCCCCTCTGCACCAGGGATGCCTAACAACCAGATAGATGCCTATAATAAAGGCAATTAGCCATTTCAAAATTAATTAGTCATTTTTTAATTAGCCATTTAAAAAAGGCTAATTGCCTTTATTACAAAGACAGAGGGGCTGGCCATTGGAGACCCAATCCTCACAACTGAATAGCTTAACATTCAATTCCCTTCTCTAAGAGAAGCGATGCCATCCTACATGTTCTTTAAAGTCAAGTGATTTGCTGTAAAGGAAGTCAGAGGGCCTCATCTGCATCTGCAGGTATCTTTCCATTTTGTTTGTGTTTCAGGTGAGGTCACTTGTTTCCCTTTTCAAGCGATTTGTCAAAAGAGCCATCACACTGGCTTGCTGTGTAGCACAGCTTCTTCCGTAAAGTGAAACCTGCATTTTTCCTTCCCTCTCACGGTGCCTCCCACTTTTCAATTCTTGCCAAAAAATGTGACAACCCAGAAAATAAAACACAATCAACAGAAATCCTGAAGAAGGGGACTTTGTGAAAGGAAAGAGGAGACCACTGTTAGCAGAACCCAGCCATTTTTCAGCAGTGGGAGCCGGGAGGAGTGGTGGTGTTTTCAACCTGCTGCTCCACCACAAGCTGGTGGTGGCAGTTGCTGCTCAGAGCCCTTTTATGTAAAGCGCACTTCCTGCATTGTGAAAGGTGCTATGGGCTGACTGGTAGATGGTCCAGGATTGAAAAATGGTCCAATCAGACTTGTGGGCAAGGCACCCTGAAAGAGGATATAAGCCAGGGCTGGAGGGAGCCAAGGGGGACGACAGGACCCCAGCTCCCAGAGAAGACGAGATGCCGCCAGCCCTGAAGAAAAGAGGACAGTTCCAGCCTCTGAAGAAAGAAGAAAAGAAACATCTAGCAGCTGCTCTCCGAGGAGGGAAGAAAAGCCAAAGGATTCTGTCACAGACTGGGCCTCGATCCTGTCTCTGCCCTGGACCTGGTGTCTCAAAGAGCTGTCTGTTGTTGGTATGACCCAACAACTCACAAAGAGCTGTTAACCCTGGGTGTCTGACACCGCCTCTGTGAGACCAGTAGTGGCCATCACTGCTGGCTAGTGCTGTCCAGCCCTCCTGGCGACTGGTGGCGACCATCACTGATGCTACCTGGGTGGGATAGCTGCCACTTGTGGGTACAGTAAGCTCTTTGTTTCCCCCCTTTGTAAAATAAACCCCATAGTTGTTCCTATAGCCTAAGGTCTCCTGTAATTGTGCACACTGGTGAGAACCCACAGACAGTGACCTGTCCTTTTATCAGGCACTGTCCTTTGCTAGGCTATAGCTTTTGGGTTTTGGTCTTTTGGGGCTTTTTGGTGGCTCTCTGTTCTCAGAGCCTGGGCATGCAGGTGGCTGTTCCATCCATCCAGCCTCCTGCCCTGTGGCCTCTCTTGTGGCCCTCTCCGCCCTTGTTTACAACTACATCAGTTAAGTCTCTTGTTTCTCTATGACCCTGGTTTTCTGGGGTCCACCCCAGAGTAGGGAGAGTTCATGGTTTAAGTTCTGAACCAAAGAAATTATCTACTCTAAAATATTAAGAGAAAAATGCTGTATTTCCTTTTGAGGGACATTAGGCTATAGGAACAACTCTTGAATTGCATTTAAATTTAAATCCTAAATGGACAAAAGATTTCCTTCAATATTCCTGATTCACAATTGAATAAATTATTTTCTCAGTATACTCTGGTTCTGGTAATGGATTGTGCATTTCCTCCTAAAGATGTTGAAAATGTTGCTGATAGAACTTGAAAATCTTGGGTGTTAAAAAGTCCTGGCACCTTCCTGAAAGTGTGTCCACTGATACAAAGAGAAAAAGCCATATAGCTGAGATTTCAAAACGTGTAAAACAACCAGTGCTTATAGAGAGCTTTCCACAGTGATGCTCTGCCAGTGGAAGAGGTGGAAAAGGATTGTCTCAAAGCCAGGCAGGGCAAGGGAGGCAGCAATGCCGTGGAGCATCTGGGGGTTACTAATCCTGTCTCTGGAAAATGTCTGGATGTCCAGCAGGCAGGTGTATTTGTAATAAATATGACAACTAAAGATGGCCAGGCTGATGCAGGGAGGTACACTGGACATAAACAGAGCATGACTTTCACATTGTATAGATGAGTAAGGTGAGGTTCAGAGAGATTAAGCCACCAGCTGGGAAGTGGCTGAGCTGAGGCTCACAGCTTAGAAGCTAACAAGGAGAAATGTGTCAGTACCCAATACCATGCACAGGTGGGGGGCTATTCATAGCAAGGTAAATGCAACTTGATAGAAGAATCTTCTAAAGTGGCATTTTTTGCCATAAGGAAGAATATTTTAAAAACTGTGCCAAAATATATAGAAGAAAATATAGGTAAAACACTACAAAGCATACATCGCAATAACATCTTTAAAGACTCATCACCCAGGGCCTCCCTGGTGGAGCAGTGGTTGAGCGCTGGGTTGCAAAGCTGCCCGCAGCCTCTGCAGTGCCGGTTCGATCCCCGGCTGCTCCCTGGCCACCGAAGGAGGGTCCCACATGGAGCGCAGACCTCTCCTGCCGCCCACTGCTCCCCTCAGCAGTGTACTTCGGTCCTTCTGCCTGCTCTGCTCCCCGCTCTGGCTCTGGTGAATTCTCTCACCCTCCACCCTTCTGACTGTACCCAGTGCTTGTATAAATAAATCCTTAAAAAAAAAAAAAAAAAGACTCATCACCCAAACCAAAGAAAGTCAAGGAAAAGGTAAACACCTGGGATTACATCAAAATGAAAAGCTTCTGCACATCAGAAGAGACATTAACCAAAACAGAGAGACACCCCACTGATTGGGAAAAAATCTTTGCACTCCAGTCAACTGATAAGGGACTGATCACAAAGATATACAAAGAACTCACAAGACTCAACAAAAACAAAATAAACAACCCAGTCAAGAAATGGGCAGAAGAACTTAAAAGACATTTCTCCAAAGAGGAAATGCAAATGGCCAACAGGCATATGAAAAAAATGCTCAACATCACATATCATCAGGGAAATGCAAATCAAAACCACACTGAGATACCATCTTACACCAGTGAGAATGGCACATATTAAAAAAACAAGCAACAACAAATATTGGCGAGGATGCGGTGAAAAGGGAACTCTCCTACATTGCTGGTGGGAGTGCAAACTGGTCCAACCACTGTGGAAAGCTGTCTGGAGGTTCCTCAGTCTACTAACAATGGAGCTACCATATGACCCGACAATTCCACTCCTAGGGATCTACCCAAAGGGCACAAAAACATTGATTCAAAAGAACACCTGTACCCCTATGTTTATTGCAGCACTATTTACAATAGGTAAAACCTGGAAACAACCCAAATGCCCAAATATAGATGACTGGATCAAGAAGATGTGGTCTATATACACCATGGAATATTATTCAGCAATCAAAAAAGATAAACTCATGCCATTCGCAGCAACATGGATGGAGCTAGAAGGAATTATGCTCAGTGAAATACGCCAGAAGGAAAAATAAAAATATCGGATGGTTTCACTTATAGCAGGAATATAGGGGAACCAAATAAGACATCAGTGCAAAAAAATAATAACAGTACAAAACACAACAAAGCAAAAATGGACAATTATAAACCAGAGACATCCTGCAGGGGAGGAGGAGGAAGTGGGATCAGAGGGAGGGAGGGAGGAGCACAGGGGACTGAGGTGATGGTGCACGGGTGCATTGGTGAAGGAAACTCTATGGGGACTACACCTGGGGGGGTGGGGGGAACAAATTTTGTTTAAAAATGAACAATGATGTAAAAAATTAAAAACAATTAAAAAAAGAAAGAAAAAACCAAAAATAGTCAGGCAGGTCATGTGTGAATCAACCTAGGCAGTACAGGATTTAAGGGCATGAGTGGTCTACTAAGGCTTTTTTAAAAAATAAACCAGTTAAAGCTTAAAAAAAAAATTTAAAAACTAAATGTTCCCAGGCCTGTATTAGTTTCCACCTTTAATGCCCTAAACCTACCTCAGATGTATTAAGATTGTTAAAATGGATTCTGGGGTGGGGGGGGAGACGACATGATCGTTTTTATCTTCACATTGCTTACGCTGGGCAGACGTATGCCTGGGCACTCACTGGTCTGTCATACACTGAGGGTGTATCTCATACACTGAGGGTGTGATTGGCAGAGGGCGCTGGTGCAAAGGACAGTCACTCTACCTCTGCGGCAGCTGGAAGGTGAGGTTGCTCTGAGGCCTGAAGAGCCTGACTTCTCTTGTCCCACCAGGAATGACACATCTTGATCTCTCCTGCCCATTTGATTTCCTAACAGGGGAACCTTAGCTGAGGCAATACTTACCGCTACTAGTATTTGTTAAGTGCACTATTTATTAAATGTATTATGGAAGTGAGTAATGCCAGCATGATGGTATACTCGTGAGAGTGAAGCACAGAAAGACGGAATGCATAACATAAAAGGTCTACTGATTTTTAAGAAAACAGAAGTGGGGGATCCATTGGTGATAGCCTCAGATCCAAAAGGATTTAGAGCAACGATTCAGCCCCAGGACTGCCCAGCTGGCCCTAAACCTTTGCTCTCGCCACAGCTCGAGTCGGCTTCCCTCACTCTCTCCCACACGTGGGCGTGCACACACACATACTTTAACCATCTTGATTTTGAAATGTGAGGACACCAGAGGGATCACCATCAGAAGCTCCCCATTCCTTTATTAGGCATCAAAGAGAACTTAGTAGCCCCAAAACTCTTCAAAGGTGAATGCTGATCTAAGCCATCACACAGCCAAACTGGAGAAGGAGCCCCCAAAACCGGAGCGATGCAAGGCACAGGGACGTTCCAGGGCTAAGGGAATGTGGAGGAGCAAAGGGTGGGGAGGTAGAAATATCCGTGGAGACGCTGACTCTGCATGGGACTTTGAAAGAAAAGTAGTGGTCGCTGTGAGGATGAGGTGGAATGAGAGCTCCGCGGGAGAAGCAGCAGAGGAAGCGCTCAGAGGACTGTGGGGAACTGGTGCCAAGCCTCAGGCCAGGATGGGACCACCTGGTGGCATCAGTGTGACCAGCACTACAGGCCCTGTGAGCACTGTGGAGGGTCAAGAACTCCTGGGCTCCTCTTGGCAGTCCACGTGACTATGGAAACTGATGCCAAGGTTGGAGCAAGTGATCCAGGTCAGCCAGTCAGCATTTCCACGCCCACTTGGTGGCGATGACCGATTCAGGGGTGAGTGGGTGACCTAAACTAAATCACAGTGAATCGCAAGACTTGCACTAGAAAGCACATAATACTGGGAGCTGCTAACACTTTTGGGGACCACACGGGAAGTCAGCTTTAGGGTGAAAATGACAATAGACAGAAAAAGCAGGGACAGGTTTCTCTAATTGAAAGGTTATTTCTGCTAAAAATCACAATACTGGGTAATGCCCCCAATTTTCATTCTTCTAAGGGAGTGATCAAAGCTTATTAGCCTGCAGTGTCTTAGGAAGGCCTGTCCTTCAGATGATTATGCAACCTCAGTGTTTCAGTTAAAGATATTACGGTTGCAAGGAATAGACAGCCCCTGTGAGCACCTCAACCTGAAAGGGAGGTTGCTGCGAGATTACTGGAGAGTTCTGCTGAACACAAGGGAGACTTAACAACCAGACAGCGGTGTCACTTCAAGTTGATTCATGCCTACTTACGAGAGCCTGCTGTGGGCAGCACGCCCCACGCTCCCATACCGCGGCAGCTGGATATCAGCCATGGTGGGAGCATTTATACTTTGGGGATCAGCAACACTAGAAGTCAGGGCTCTTTTTCCTTCTCTTCCCTTCTAATCTTTCTTTTCTAGGAGTTGACTGTATAAAACTACACCAGCACATCACTACACCTGCTCCATGAGCAAGAGCCTGAGAAGTTCAAGAGCTTTAACAGCTGAAAATTATGAACTTCCCCTAGAGGTCTGCCAATATGACCCAGCTCCAGGTATCTCCAGTCTTAGGGTTTCTTCCTTCAAAACTCTGAGTTCCTGGAAAAGATAACCCAAATGGCACACATCCATTCATGCTCCTGTGCTGAGGGGTAGGTCTACTGGGGCACCCTCGGGCAATTCTTCAAGAAGGGTTATTGTTGTGAGCTGGGTAGTCACATCTAAAAGTGTCTACCCTGTTCCACTCGCAGCTCTCTGACTGTGGACCACCTTCCCCATCTATCTAAACTATTCCCTTTCACCATGACCCAAGAGTGCTATGAACTGGACGAGTATAGGCCTCTCTCCTAATAGCAGAGCACAGAAACACAGGTAATGTGGAGGGCCAGACTCTTCCGTCTACTATCTCAGATATCAATTGGTTCTCCTTTGGTCCCTTAGAGAACCCATTTGACTAATGTTTACTCTATGAAATAAATGGTCAATTTAGCTCCTAAACACAGTAGAGTTGATAGTAAGAGACAAGGGAGGAAAAGACTATTGTAACTCCTATTCACTAGGAGTGGCTGCACTGAGCAGGTAACCATCAGTGGCTTTTCCTTGCTCTCGAATTCAAAGGGTCTCCACTGTACACTTTCTATCAAGGCTTGTCTTTGGACACTCTGCACTATGTAGACATGACTGTCAGAAAGAGGCCAATGGCAGAGCAGTTTACCTACAACCTGAATGCTTCCTCTGGTGGGTCCCACAGGAAGCTCGCTGCTTTTACATGTTATCAGGCAAATGGAGAGCAAATACTGATGCCTGGTTCTGATCCCAGAGATTCTGATTCAACTGTATCAGGCTGGCAGTGAGACGTTTAAAGGCTTCCCAGTAGAGACTATTTTCCTGGAAAAGCTTGGGGCTTTAGCTTTTATGCTAAGGTTACAATACATTTTGAATGAACTTTGGCGTGAAATATAAACAACAACATGGTTGAGTCACAAAACCTGGCTGTGAAAAAAAAGACACAAAGCATGGGTGCTGTATAAATCTGTTTCAATGAAATTCTACAGCAGGGACAGCTCAGCTCTGGCCATAGAAATCAGATTTCCTGGATGGGGGAGGGCAGAAACTCAAAGGGTCACAAGAAAAGTGATCGTGGGAATGGTCTAAACTGGCTTTACACACATGTACACATGTGAGAAATGTGAGGCCTAAACTGCATGTGTTTTAATCTATGTAAGTCATACTTCAATTAAAAATGTATTTTAAAAAATCCCCAATAAGCTTACATAAATCAACATTACTTCAATAAATATAACTTTAAAGAGTAAATAAAAATCCCCAGGGAAAGAAAGGAACTTAATCCTATTTCTTTTTAAATGAGAAAGAATCTAGTTCCCTGGTAAAGACAAAGAGAAGTGACTGGGAAATGAATTGTTATGATTGCAAATACCTAATTCTTTCATCATCAAAAGAGAATCTGATGACATCATCATTCATAGCAGACTGAAGTAATAAACACACAGATTGGAGAACACCATAGAACCAATACTATGCCACGTGATTCATGATTTTCAAAGGTCTCATAATGTCCCACTCAAAATGGTCCACCCTTTTGAGATTCTCCACACATCTTCCCAAACCATTACACCATAAATGGGAAATCTCCAAGGATGAAGCCATATAAAATTCCTATGTGGTCTTAGGAAGACAAAAGGTAAGAATTTGTCCTTTATTTCAATCAACTTATACCATATACAACTGCAAATATCACAAAGGAGTTGGGTAAACTTGATGGCTGAAATACCAAAAGAAATGGACAAATAATCTAAAAAACTATAATTTAGCTTCTAGTCAAGTGCTCTGAATTAATTTTCCATTCAAACACTTTTGAGAAGAACATATTTTATGCTATTATCACCTTTTTTGGAATGATCAATTTCATATTATTATTTAATTAAAAATAATCAAAATTTCCTTCATAGTTATACACTCGTTGGAGTCCAAGTATTTTCATAATTATCTCTTCGCAGACTCTACTGCCCCTTCCCCCACCCTATAAATTAGACTGGAAAGTGGCATTGGTGCTTTTTCTTCTGTAGGAAAAGTCCTTTGTACTTTAGAAGAAACCAGAGAAGGTTCTAAGATCTCCTGCATCAAGGCCAGTGAGGATTTGGGGTGCTACCTGTGACACAGTATCTCCATAGCCTCAACCTATTTTCATATAGAGACATCCAAGCACCAGAGGGGGCCTTCAATCCTGGCCAAATCTTTTAAATCATCTGGTTTAAGTCATGGAGAGGCTGGAACCATCATTGCTTACACTGCAGACATTGTGTTTTAATCTATTTTCATCTTTTTCTTCTTCCTCTCAGGGAAGAATGAGATACAAAAGAATAATTCCATTGTTAATGCTTTTACTGCTTCTATGGGCTTTGCATAAAAAGCATCATTTCAGGTAACTTTAAAACACTAATGAATATATTCTTTGGGTGTTTGGTAAGGATCTGGTTATGTCAGGAAGGTATAATACTCACCCCTGAATAAATGAGCATCCAAATGTATCAATCCAAGCATATCCAAATATATTAACATAAACATAGCCTTCCACATAAAAGATCTTAGTTGCTAATGGGTTTAATGCTAACAGGTCCACATAGGAGAGGCAATGTCAAGCTCCTAAGACAGTTACCATGTAAACCCAGCAGTTGATGGTTGTAAATGTTAGAGAGAAACTGCCATTTTTAAATAGGTGGCATCTTCTTTAAGAAAATCCTTAATGTCTGTGACTTCAGGCACAATCTTTAGCATATCCCTCTGGGTATCTGAGATAAGTAGAAAGACTTTCTTGGCAATTAACAATTTCACTGTTCTAATGATAATACGTAAGCTCTTTAATGTGCATTTCAAAGAATTAGGGTATTTCTTTTAAGATATACTTATGAGGTACTTAACTGTGGTGGTTTTTAATGTGTTCATATTATATTTCTAGAGCCAACGACATATTTGATACAAAGTATGTGTCTCAGTCCATTCGAGCTGCTATAACAAAATAACACAGACTAGGTGGTTTATGAACAACAGAAATTTTGTTTTTCACAGTTCTAGAGGCTGGAAAGCCCAGGATGCAGGCAGAGGCGGTGTCTTGTGAGGGCACACTTCCTGGTTCCAGATGGCTGTATTCTAGCTCTGTGCTTGTGTGATGGAATGGGAGAGGGAACTCTCTGGAGTCTTTTATATTTTTCATCCTTGGAGGCTCCACCCTATGACCTATTACCTCCTAAAGACCCACTGGCCAATGCCACCACCTTGGGGGTTAGGATTTCAACATGTAAATTGGGGCCCAAACATTCTGTCCATAATATTTTGTGTTCACTAAATATTTGTTAATATTAGGTAATAAAATTATGTAATTAAATGAATGGGTTGATGGAGTATAACTTCAGTGATCTATAATATAGAAACTCTTTATATAAGTTTTAAAGTAATATAATACTTTTTATTTCTCCTAAGACCAAAGAAACTGCAGCGAGTATATCAGTGCTGGTAAGTATTTACAAATATAACTCTTCTTTGAGGACAGGACTAGCTGGAAGACAAGGCCTTGGCTCCTGCAGGGGGGGGCAAACCAAAGCAATTTCACAAACAAAAGTTGCAAATGTTGAAGGTCAGAGCAGTAGCAGTTGAAGAAAGGGCAGGCTAAAGGGACCATCTCTGAGGGAGAAGCCAGAACTGGGTAAGAGGACATGATACAGGAGAACACAGACAAACAACCAGGAGTAAAGTCCTGGCTAAAAGACTCAGGAGATTACATTAAGCACATGCCGTCTACAAAACCAGGCCAAAAATCAGAATGTGTGCAGAGACGAAAATTTCATTAGATAGCGCAAGAGCCAACATCATAATATGTTCTTCAATCTCTCCCTCCAGTCATAGGAGCCCACACAGTGAAGTGAAGGCAATTTCCCTTTCTGATGCTTGTTGTGTCCAGGGGCCTCATCTCTGATGCTTCTATGATGTACAACCGCCCCACTAAAATTGTGACTCCATACTTCAGGGAGCTGTGCTATGCCTGAAAATAATATAGCAAGAAGGGTTTCATGTAGTAGGCACAGTGCGTTTCCCTTGGACATGCTTTGGTTAAGAGAGGAGGCAGTAATGTCCAGCCACCTGAAAAAAGCAGGACCAGCCCTGGGCAGAGGAAGGAGCATTCCAGGAAGGTGCTGCGGCAGAGGCTGGGAGCAGGAACTGATTAACATGTTGTCCGGCAAAATGTATTCAATGTAGAACCATTTAGCAAGCATTCTATTGTCAATGTCAGTTCTCCTGACCACCGGATGCCTTAACATACTAAGCCCGCTGGTCCAAAGGCATCGCTGTCCATGGCAGCAGGTGCTTGGATAGAAGGCCCTGTCTCAGTCATACCCAACATTGTGGTCATGCCTACCTGTGTACACAGAGATGTTTCAGAGGTAAACCAGCAAGGTTTAGGGGTGGCGTTGGGATTTTGAGGTCTATGAGTATAGACTGACTTATAGTTCTGCCTTGACAAATCAAATGAATCCAGTGAGCAAAAGCAACAGAGGAAGAGAAACTACTTTAGAGATGAGATTCTGACTTTAACATTAAGGATCTTCATTTTGTGGTGTCTGTACAAAATCCAAGTAGAAGACTTCAAAATACCACTGAATATACAAGTTTAAATCATGGGAGGAATGAGGATGTACATAAAACACTCTACAGGAAAATGTCCAGAAGAGAAGCAAGCGATCAGACAGAGAAGCTACTCTAGGAAAAATGATCACATCAAGGCTCGTGAGAAAACAAGATGTTTCAGGCTGACCTCTGACAGAAAGCAGGGACAGATTTCCATTGTACCAGAAGGAAAAGGAGATTGGCCGCGCAGGTAAACTTGGAAGTGAACTGGCAGAACACTGAGGGAGTTTTCCTCTGATGGCTGCCATTTTCTTTGTGAATGAGAAGAATGAGAGAACTGTGGAAACACAAAGACTTCTGGGTGGCAGAGTCAAGCTGAGGTTGGAAATGATGGTTTTTCCATGCCACCACCATCAAAGTTCAGTGTGGGCTTGGCTTTATTAATTTCCCACTTATCTTGCATTGACACCTCATTACAGTATAATCCACACTTGATAGGCACTCAGTGACCTCAAATGCAGTACATAGAATGTGATGCTTTGTGTTATTTTTCCTGATAGGTCTATGAATGATCAACCAGCAGAACTACAGATATCAGACTGGTATAGTCCCAAGTAAGAATTTTAAATCCATGTGGGATGAATCTTCAATGTGCTCAGTAGAAGCTAGGAAGTGGCAATAATACCACGACTGACATTCTGAACACGGGCATGTTGATGGATCTTTGATTACATTTTTTAAAATAGCAGTGTCCAAGCCACATGGGGACTAAATATTAGGACCTACATCCTTCAGGAAAGAGTTTAGATGCTAGAACTCAAAGGTCGTAGTGACGGCAAGGGAAACGTGTAAGCATTTGTTTGATTTATTTAGTGACCAGTCTTGTATCACCAAACCCAAATGAAGTTCTTTATGCACCTCATTCTTTTATATAACAGCTTTTCTGTGGCCCCTCTGCCTCCATCTACCTATCCAACTACCCTGCACCCCGATGCTTCAGGATGTAAGGACTTCTCTTAATTAAAACACTGACAGGAGACATCCAGGGAAGAACATGATAAGATAATGGTCCCTAATTCATCCTCCCATAATATCACATATGTCAGAGTGTAATCAGAACACAGAAAGTGCACCAGTGCTCTAAAAAGGGAATTTAATATACAGAATTGTATAAAGTTGTTAACTAGATGACTTGAAAGACCAAAAAGAAAACTCAGGTGTCATAGAGGGAACAACTATAGGAAGTAGATATATCCCCTAAGTCTGGACAAACAAAAGAAAGAGGCTGGGATTATTAAACCTGGAAACTTAGAGAAGAAGCTCATCAAGCTTAAACCTGATGCCGCTCAACATGCCCAGGTGTGTCTGCGCCCCACAGAGGCCTCTAGGGGCAGGGAACTAGGGGTTAAGCACCACACTGTGAAGCAATCCACAGCCTCTGCAGCATGAGTTCAATCCCGGCCAGCCAGGGAGGTGACCCACATGGCGCAGCAGACCTCTCCTGTCTCACCCGCTGCTCCCCTCAGTAGTTTATTTTAGTCGGTATGCCTGTTCTGTTCCCCACTCTGTCTCTGGTGAATCTTCTCACCCCCCTGCATCTCTGGCCTGCACCCCAGCTATTGTATGCATGAATAAATAAAATCTTTAAAAAAAAAAAAAAAAAAAACGTGCAAGGAGGGGCACAGCAAGACCGGTTTCGCAAGTGTGGGTAAAACTGAAAACTCTTTTCAATTGCTACAGCAGCTGAGGAACCACTACTGCCGTGGCGACAACACATGGCTGGAATGGGACTTGCAAGAACAAGATGCAGACAAGAAACCCAGAGAAACAAGAAAGAGCAAGTTCCTTTCTCCCCCAGCCTTGAAATTTTTCTCCAGTGCCCTCTCTAAGCAGAGCCTAACCTGCTGGCAAAGGAGAAATGTGGTTTGCAGAGGCCCAGGCCAGCACAGTAAAGCTGAGTCTAGTGTGGAGGGTTTAGTTATGAAAGGCATACTTAAGAACTGCCACACTTCCCACTACAATACACCACAAGGCAAATGTGCATAATTCAGGGCGACGGTTCATCCCAGCAAGTGCACAATGGAGAAAACCACACATGTTTTCACACCCAAATACTGGGGATGAAATACAGGCTACTGGTAAACTTCAATTCCCACCACTGCACTGGTAGGAAGGGCGTATATTTTAAAACAACATAAATTATTTTTCTTCCATTTCTAAAGGCTGAAGTTCAAAGATCAAGGTGGCAGCAAGTTAGATTTCTCCTGAGGCCTCTCTCGTTGACTGCCATAGTGGTCTTCCTGCTGTGTCCTTACCAGGCCTCTGCTCTGTGCACACACAGCCCTGGTGTTTCTGCCTCTTCTTGTAAGGACACCAGTTCTATGGGATTAGGGCCCCACCCGCATGACACAATTTAAACTTAAATACTTCTCTAAATGCCCTATCTCCCAATAGTCACATTAGGGATTCCGGCTTCAACATAGGAATTTGTGGGAGACAATTCAATTCGTAAAACTTCTGAAATAATTAATAGAACCTTTCATCTAATGCACTTCAGTTCCATTGCATTTTTCATTTTTTTTCCTTGATGACCATTGAGGTTGAACACCTTTTCATAAGAATATTGATCCCTTGGCTATTTACTTTTGTAAAATGTCAATTCACATCTCTCCCCCACCATTCCCACTGGATTTTTTTTTTTTAAGATTTATTTATTTATTCAAGAACTGGGTACAGTTAGAAGCGAGGGAGGGTGAGAGAATTCACCAGAGCCAGAGAGGAGAACAGAACAGGCAGACTGATGAAATACACTGCTGAGGGGAGCAGCGGGCACGGCAGGAGAGGTCTGCACGCCTTGTGGGACCCTTGCCGGTGGCCGGGGATCAAACCGGCACTGCAGAGGCTGCAGGCAGCTTTGCAGCCCAGTGCTCAACCACTGCACCACCAGGGGAGGCCCCCATTGGATTGTTTTTCTTACAGATTTGAAGGCAGTGTCTTTATATTTTAGATACAATCCCAGTGTCAGTTAGATATTATGGAATTCTCTCTGTAGCTTATGTTTTTTTTATTGAGGTGAAATTCATGTAACATAATATTCACCATTTAAATAATTTAAAAATATACAGTTCAGTGGCTCTTAGCATCCTCACAATCTTGTTGTGTAACTCTCACCACAATCTTGTTGTGTAACTCTCATCAATTCCAGGATAGCTCCACCACCCTATGGACTGAAACATGATCCCAGAACTAGTGATAATTAGACAGTTTATTAGATAAACTAAAGTAAGGCTTCAACAAGAACAGTCTGACAGATTTTACTCTGAGACAGGTGAAGTCTCGGCATCTTGGTGACCTTCCCTGAGCAGGCATCTTGCCCTGAACACACGCATGGGTTTTTCAGCAATTCGTTATCCACAGCATCATGTGAGGGCCCTATTACCGACAGAATGCTCTTCCAAACTTTTCCTCCCAGGATGTTGACGGGAGGAAAAGTTTGGAAGAGCATTCTGTCAGTAAATCTGGTACTTATCCTGATTAATCTTTAGCCCCAGGTAGCAAGTGCTTTTTCCTTTTTAAAATATTTTCCAGGGATGCCTTCCTCTTAACCATGTGCCCATTTTGAGAGCATTTTGAGTTACATGAAACACGGGAAAACTCAATGTGTCAGTCCCTCAGGGAACTCTCAGGTCAAAACAGTTCCTTGGAAATTAGCTCCACTCCCTCCAGAATCAGTCAGCCACAGTGAGGAGAGGGAGGTGGTACAAGGCTGTTACGTGCCACAAAGCTTTCCTACTGCTGTGTTGAGGCACCTTTTTCTTAATTTAACTTTTGCTTGGTTGTTCTAAAACTTTGGATATCTTTCAGAGTTCTGAAAAAGTTGATTCTGTGAGTATGCTGTAATATTAGTACTGGCAGCCTTTTAGATTATGAAAACCAGGAAGTTCATTTTTCAAAATATGGTCTCCGATAATAATCGATGTCAAAAAGTACAAGACCAGGAGATTCTGTTCAAATACAAGAGGAAATGTCAGTTATGTCAGTTTTTGGGCGTGTCCTCAAAGATCTTGAAATCACCTAATAACTGACCTGTAAATGTATTTTTGTAACGATCTAGCCATTTCTGATAAGCTTTTTCTCCAGTTTATCATAACCATTAAGGCTTTGGGTTAGGAATAAGGAAAATGCTGTCATCAGACATGTGCTTTATGCACTGGTAGCATCTACTGTTTTAGTAAAAGGTATTTTGTTCATAAGTCAAATGTCTTTCTTATAGCACAGCCTCGAACTTGACTAGCAACTGGTCAGCTCCGATTGTGTGGCATGGCTCTTACAACGAGGAAGTACTGGAAAATTACTACGCAAAACATACAATTACTGTAGGGTTGACTGTGTTTGCTGTGGGAAGGTAGGTAACACCAATGTTCATTACATTCAGTGTTTTTTGTTGTAGAAAATGGGAGGTTATCAACAATATCACCTTAAGAATCTAGAAAAAGGAGAACAAAATAAAGGCAAACCAAGCAGGTGATAATAAAGATGAGAGCAGAAAACCATGAAACCAAAAACAGAAAATCAACAGAGAAAAATCAATGAAACCAAAGCTGGTTCTTTGTGAAAAATCAGTAAAATTCACAATCATCCAGAATGTCTGGCCAAAAAAAAAAAAGACACAAATTACCAATATCAGGAAACAAACTGGGCATATCACCCCAGATCTTACATCAAAAAGAGAGTCAGGGAATGCTATAAACTCTAAGACTTAGATGAAATGGACCTTGAAATGCACAAGCTACCACAACTCATCCAGTATAAAAGACATCATCTGAATGGCCCTATCACTATTGAGGAAACAGAATTTATAATTTTTTGAAATTCCCAAAGTGTTCAGGCCCAGTTGTTTTCATTGGAGGTTTCTGCCAAATATC
This sequence comes from Talpa occidentalis, assembly GCF_014898055.3. Lineage (NCBI taxonomy): Eukaryota > Metazoa > Chordata > Mammalia > Eulipotyphla > Talpidae > Talpa > Talpa occidentalis. Next base: position 39,403,941 of record NW_023605083.1, on the reverse strand, counting down.
TAAAGAATTAACATTGATTCTACACAATCTATTTCAAAAAATAGACAAGGAGGAAACACTTCCCAAATCATTTTAATGAGCAAGTGTTATCTTAACACCAAAGTCATATAAACAAAGTACAAAAAAGAATTAGGTGATATTGAACAATGTATAGATTACTCAATTAAAATTATAAAGTTTGAACCAGAGACACTCTATGGGGGGCAGGGGGTGGGGGGGCGGGGAGGGGAGGGATTGGGGTCAAAATAAGGCGGTCGCAATTGTATGGGGAATATAAAAATAAAATTTATAATTAAAAAAATAAAATTATAAAGTTTATCAACTTTATAGTAACTTATTATTAAAGGCTGATAATTCTTAAAAAGGAAAAAACAATAAAAGAGAAAGGGAAGAAGGAAGAAAGACATCCTTACAGAGGACACTTTCTGGTTCCTCTTCCCCATATCCATCTGACCCCTTACCGTTGCTGCCCGCCCCCATCTCTGACAGGACAGTGACCCCATGCCCAGGCAGCACTCCAATCTTCAGGATGCAGGTGGGGCATCGGCTTCCTTCTGCCTTCCCTCAGCAGAACGTACTGAGTATTAGAAGGGTGCTATGGAAGTGAAGGGGCACTGAAAGCAAAGCCTCATGAACTTCGCCATAAAGCCCCTTCTGTATGTAAAAGAACCCCTGAAAGTCTCTGGGATTAATGGCATTAAGTTCCTCTGAAATCTGGAGCATAGCGGGGACTAAAAAACAGAGAACAGATTGAAAGTATCTCTATGGAACATTCAGACATGAAAATTTGCGATAGGGATGAACAAATAAGCCAATATAATAAAACCAAGTCCCTTGCAAATGATGTTAAAGACATGCATTAATTGGTGATGGCACTGTAGATGTGTAAGGAAAGACTTGCATAGATGACGCTGGAGAAAATGGAGGGCATCTGGGAAATATATCCCCTATATAGCATAGACAAACATCAATCCCCAGGTGGTCTAAAGTCTGAAAGTTTAAGGAAAAGCTTCTGAACTCATGATAGAAAAGAATTAATCAAGACACAGAAAATTCTACTCATAAAGGAGAAGTCTGATAAATGTGACTGTATTAAGATCAACTTTACCTAAGAAAACCAAGATTAAGGATCATTCTATAAAATACTGATGCAGGACTCTTTGAAAAGTTCAGGGCCATGAGCAACAAGAGAAACTTAAGACCAACACAAAACAGCCCCATATCACATCATGCAAGAATTAGTTCAAATGGGTCCTCCCCAGTGGCGCAGTGGTTGAGCGCTGGGCTGCGAAGCTGCCCGCAGCCTCTGCAGCGCGGGTTCAATCCCTGGCCGCCGGGGAGGGTCCCACATGGCATGCAGACCTCTCCTGCCATGCCCGCTGCTCCCCTCAGCAGTGTACTTCGTCAGTCTACCTGTTCTGCTCCCCACTCTGGCTCTGGTGAATTGTCTCACCCTCCCGCGCTTCTGACTGTACCCAGTGCTTGTATAAATAAATAAATAAATCTTTAAAAAAAAACAAAAAAACTTTTTAAAAAAAAAAGAATTAGTTCAAATGGATAACAGACTTGAATGTGAGAGATGAAACCATAAAGCTACTAGAAGATAATGCAGAATATTCTCACTCCCCTGAGAAGGTAGAGATTTCTGAAAGTATGAAAAAATTGTGGATATATTAGACTTCCTTGGATCTGAGCTGCTAGCTCCTAGCTCAGTAGAATATTTGGTGATATTTTTCATAATTTACCTATTAATTTCACATGTTCCAAACTAGAAAGTTTTCTCTTAACCCGACCTGCTTTCCTTCTTAAAACAGAGGTCAACGTCCAGAACTTATTTTTAGGAATATGAAAACATTATTGGAAAAAAGCTGTTACATCTGATTACTTCTGTTTTTTTTTTTTTTTAACTGACCTGAGGCCATTTATTACTCCAAGAATCTTTTACTGACTTGGAAGACTAGAAATGAGCTTTTATTTTCCAGTCCAGCAGGCTCAAGGCAAAATAAGAGCATGCAGACAATGGGGGTACTGACCATGCCACCCTTATCCTTTTACACATAAGTGCCTGTTCATGAAGCAAGTCACAGACATGAGTAACCACTCTTGCTGTGACCCCAGACCTTTCTTGCTTACAATCTCCAAAGTAAGTTCCACTGCTCTGATAACTCTGGCCCTCAGTTTCCTGGTCACACCAAGTTACATTCCCTCTCGTGGCAAACTTCTCTACGCTCCACGGAGCTCCACCAGGTAGAGGAAAGGCAGATGAGTTCACTTTCTTTCACACTATTTAAATACCACTCAAGAAGCAGATCTAATACTCAGCTGCTCGGTAGCATTTCTGAGTAAATTACAGTCAGTGTAATTTCAAGCACATGGGTTCCACAAAATATAAGAAGACGAGCTTAATCATTTCTTATTTACATCACAGGTATATCGACTACTATTTGGAAAGATTTATAGCAACTGCTGATAAGTATTTCATGGTTGGCCAGAAAGTGATCATTTATGTCATGATAGATGACTCCTCCAAGATGCCTTGGCTGCCGCTGAGTCCCCACCGCTCAATCAAGGTTTTTGAAATCAAGCGAGAGAAGAGATGGCAGGATGTCAGCATGATGCGCATGAAGACCATCAGTGAGCATGTCATAGAGCACATCCAATACGAGGTCGACTTCCTCTTCTGCATGGATGTGGATCAGATCTTCCTAAAGAAATATGGCCTGGAGACCCTGGGAGAGTCAGTCGCTCAGTTACATGCTTATTGGTATCAGAAAAATGCTACCCAGTTTCCTTATGAGAGAAGTACATTATCAGAAGCATATATACCCATGGGTGAGGGGGATTTTTATTACCATGCTGCTGTATTTGGTGGCACTCCTGTTCAGGTTCTCAATATTACCAGGGAGTGCTTCAAAGGAATCATGAAGGACAAGGAGAATAACATGGAAGCAGTGTGGCATGACGAAAGTCACTTAAATAAGTATTTCTTTCTCCATAAACCTACTAAAATCTTGTCACCAGAATACTGCTGGACTTTCAGATTACCTGAGAGTTCTGTTATTAAAATTGTCAAACTCTATTGGGCTCAGAAGGATTATAACCATCTCAGGGTGAAAAACTAATTTTATAGTCCTTCCTTGAGAGTTCTGAATTTAAAAGCATCATTTGGTTTTATCCTTTAGAAAATCAGCATTTGACAAATTTGAGCACTAAAAAAAAATCCTCTGACAAGACGGCAAGCCCACCAACATGGCATTCTCATACTTTGCTCGCATTTACTTGGGATATAGCAGTTGCTAAATGAATGTACTGACTGTGGAACTATTACTTATTAGATCACATTGAACAAAATAGAATCTCTCACGTGAAGATGAAGTCTGAAATACTGTCACTAACCCATGTAGATATACATTGTCATATTGTTTAAAGAAAGGGATTGTGTAGAGGTGTGAGTGAGGGAAAGTTACAGCAAACGACTGGTGACAATGATCTGGTGTGTCATTTGATGACACCAGATGAGCAGATCGTTACTTAGGAAACTTTGAGTCATTCAAAAAGAACTATATATTTTAAAACTACAGAGTTGTTTGCTGCAAAAACTAATGAAAATAAAAAGAGAAAACTGAAAACACCCTTTTTTAAAGATTTATTTTATTTATTTATGCATACAAGAATTGGGGTGTAGGCCAGAGAGGTGTAGAAGGTGAGAGGATTTACCAGAGACAGAGTGGGGAGCAGAACAGGCAGATCTACTGAAATACACTGCTGAGAGGAGCAGCAGGCAAGACAGGAGAGGTCTGCTGTGCCATGTGGGTAGCTCCCTGGCCAGGGATCAAATTCATGCCACAGTGGCTGGCAATAGCTTGGCAGCACCGAGACTTTAACCCCTGCACCACCAGGGAGGCCCTGAAAGCACCCTTTTATTCTCTTTGAAAACCTATCCCTCAATAGTCCTTTTATAAGCATTTGTATTCCTACTTCATGAATACAAACACACACACACACTTTGTGTACACACACATACACATATATGCACGCACACCATTTTATTAGTAGTCAGAGGGGAAAAAACTAGTATTCCAAGTATTTCAAAGAGTGGGAATTTAACAGGTAATAAGGTAATTTATTAGGTAATAAGGTAAACAGGTAATTAAACAGGTAATTTAATAGGTAATAAGTGAGCAGTGGTACACAGAAGGGAGAGTAAGGCAACACAAATTTTTTTTAATGAAGGCAATTAAAGAAAGAAAGGAAGAAAAATTATAGGATGTCCACAAAGAGCTAAAACCTAGTACAAGTTGCCTGGGATGAGAGAGAGAGCTCTAGTCACTGTAAAAGATGCCACATAAAGCGGGGAGAGAGACAGAGAGGCAGAGAGAGAAATAAACAGGTGTCTTTCCTCGCATCCTGCTCTCTTCTGCCAGATTTTCCATCTGGTGCTAGCCAACAGTCAGATGCAAGGTACGCTGGGAACTGTGCGTACCTGCTTCAGGAGCAGAGCATGGGAAAATGAGAGAGACCCGAGAATAAAAAGACAAATAGCTACCTTAGTCCACCCATCCTCCAGTCCTGCAAAGCACTCACCCTTACCCTTCTGCTCACACTTAACTCTCATAAAATTATCTCATGTTTCTACTAGCAGAATTCAACTAACTTTTGCACAAATAACCACTTTCTTCCCAAACAGGTGAAATACAAAGTACCATCTGACAGTTTCCCTCACCATATCTGGGAAAACCCAGATGACATGAGGCCCTCTCTCACAGGACTAAAGCTTGGTCAACTCTGATCTATATTGTAGAGAAAAGAACTAACACTCCTAACTTAAAAAAAAAAAAAAAGTAGAAAAAGGAAAAATTGGGTTAACCTATAAAGATACATATTTACATATGGAAAAATACATTATGTTTATATTTATCATATAAACTTTAGAAAAATGCACATGCCTTCCTAGTTCTCATTTTGTAGATGGTTTCTAGGTCAAGGTCATATTAATCACTTCTTTTTTTCTACCACCCACTCCATGTTCCTTTCCCTCTACCAAAAACTTAGCTGGATAGGGTTCTTTCTCTAGTGGGACAACCTAAATCTTTTCCCTGTGGTGTCTGAGTCATTAGTGGGTTTTTATTGATTGAATTGCCAGAGTTTGCTTTTAACAAGACCGTTGGATGAAGTAGTCTTAAGGGCCCCCCAGGGGCACCTTGAGTTCTAGCTGCAGCCCTCATCCTACACTCTTGTGTAACAGAAACCTACTCTCATCTCCTTAATTCTGATCAGTCACTTACCCCATCCTGAGACCCCTGGGCTCTTTTTCTGAGTGTAGACTGCCCACAATCCTTCTCTCTGATACCAATACCTGAATCTGTCAGGGTACTGAAATTAATGATTCACATAAGCAGAGAAATTATTTATGGAATGGTATGTTGGGTAGTAAAGTTGAATCCTCAAATCTTTGTAGACTGACACAAAGCATCTCCCCCTAGTAGCCAGTGAGGGTTGGAGTCAGAAGATGTGCTCCATACTGTCACCTGGGAACGCAGGACACAGAAGGTCTACCATCTGTGATATCACTAGTCACAATGTCAGGAGAAAGAGAATCACGCAGAGGCTTCTCAGTGCTTCAGCCTGGACCTTGCACATGTCCTGCCAAGTACAAAAAGACTAGGAAGTGGTGTCTGGCCTCTGCATGGGAAGGAAGGAAGAACCAGACATTGGTGAAAAAGAGCTATTTACTGCTTACTACAGAAGGAAGTAGTACATAGTACTTAGTAAAGAGCTGCCAACAAAAAAAAGTACAGGAATAAAGGATAGGAGGAAAGCACAGATAAGATCCTGCCATAGGTACAATTTGTTTGACTATCAAGCCTGACCCCATCACTCACTATCTTGCTGCTGAACTCCATACTCTTAGAAATGTCGGTCACAATCTTAATCCCTGGCTCTGTCACAGATATTCTCACACTAAATCCCCTTGAGGCTCAAATGCCCAGGTAGGAGAATCTGATTCGCATACCAAGGTAATTTAGGTAATGTGCCCATGTTTTAGCTGCAAGGAGTTGGAAAAAAAAAAAAATATCCATTTCAGCTTCCATACTGGACAAAAGCTGTTGCTTCTAGAATTCATTATTCTCACTAAATGAAGGGTGCTCAGTTTCTGGGCAGCCCAAACACAAAAATGTGCAATGTATAGTTTTGCATATTTAAGAATTTTATGTAAATAGAATCACATAATATGTACGCTCTTTTTTTGGCCTGTCTTCCTTCACAGTATAATTATTTTGAGATCCATTTATTCTGTTGCATGTAGCATTACTTTGTTCTATTTTATTGCTGAGCACTATTCCATTGCATAGACATAGCACACTTTGTTTATTCATTCACCTGTTAATGGAAAGGTGGGTTTCACCTTTTGGCTATTACCAAGAAAGCTACCATGAACAATCATAAATAGGACTTTTTATGGGTATAGACTACATTTCCCTTTTCACATACTTTTTTGCCTTCTCTCCGTGGTGTTATGGTGGGTTTTTGTATGTGTGAAATGTCTGCTCAAATACTTTGCTCATCTTTACTGCATTTCTCCCCATCTACTTCCTTTTCATTGTCTTAACTGTTTTTCTCCTACATTTTCTTCTATACTTTTTATTCTTTTAGATTTTACATTCAGATCAGTGATCATTTTTGAGTTGGTTTTTATATAGGGTACAAAGTGCTGATCAAACTTCCTTTTTTTATTTTTGTATATGGATATCCTACTGTTCTAGAGATTGTTTTCAAAAGACAGTATCATTTCTCCAGTGAACTGATTTTTCTTACTTGTTAAAAATCAGTTGTCCATATAGGTGTAGGTCTGTTTCTGGACTCTACTCTGTCCCGATGATCTATTAGTTATCTTTAAAACCATATAGTCTCCTTATCATCAGGGAAATGCAAATCAAAACCACATTGAGATACCACCTTACACCAGTAAGAATGGCACATATCAAAAAAACAAGCAACAACAAATGTTGGCGAGGATATGGTGAAAAAGGAACTCTCCTACATTGCTGGTGGGAGTGCAAACTGGTCCAACCACTGTGGAAAGCTGTCTGGAGGTTCCTCAATCTACTAAAAATGGAGCTACCATACAATCCGGCAATTCCAGTACTAGGGATCTACCCAAAGGACGCAAAAACAGTGATTCAAAAGAACACCTGTACCCCTGTGTTTATTGCAGCACTATTTACAATAGGTAAAACCTGGAAACAACCTAAATGTCCCAAAATAGATGACTGGATCAAGAAGATATAGTATATGTACACAGTGGAATATTATTCAGCAATCAAAAAAGATAAACTCATGCCATTTGCAGCAACGTGGATGGAGCTACAAGGAATTATGCTCAGTGAAATACGCCAGAAGGAAAAAGAAAAATATCGGATGGTTTCACTTATAGCAGGAATATAGGGGAACCAAATAGGACATCAGTGTAAAAAAATAATAACAGTACAAAACACAACAAAGCAAAAACAGACAATTGTAAACCAGAGACATCCTGCAGGGGAGGAGGAGGGAGAGGGATCAAAGGGAGGGAGGGAGGAGCACAGGGGACTGTGGTGATGGTACATGGGTGCCTTGAGGAAGGAAATTCTATAGGGTTTCAAACTGAGGGGGTGGGGGGAAGCAAATATTGTCTAAAAAAATGTAAAAAAATTGATGTTAAAATAAAAAAATTAAAAAAATAAAAAGTATGTAGAGGTTACCAGTAAAAAAATAAAATAAAACCATATGGTCTTAATTACAGGGTTTTTTTTTTAAGATTTATTTATTTATTTATTTATACAAGAACTGGGGTACAGGCCAGATGTGTGGGAAGGTGATTCACCAGAGACAGAGCAGGGAACAGAACAGGCAGACTGATGAAATACACTGCTGAGGGGAGCAGCAGGCATGATAGGAGAGGTCTGACGCACCATGTGGGACCCTCTCTGGCTGGCAGGGATTGAACTGGTGCTGTAGAGGCTGCAGACAGCTTCACAGCGTGCGCTCAACAGCCCGCGCCACCAGGGTAGGCCCTTAATTACAGTATTTTTAAATCTAAAATGATATCAAAGTTAAAAAGTTTATTTAAAAAATAAATATATAATAAATGTATTGATTTGGGCCTCCCCGGTTGAGCGCTGGGCTGCGACGCTGCCTGCAGCCTCTGCAGCACTGGTTCGATCCCCGGCCGCCGGGCGAGGGTCCCACAGGGCACGCAGACCTCTCCTGCCACCCGCTGCTCCCCTCAGCAGTGTACTTCGTCAGTCTGCCTGCTCTGCTCTCCGCTCTGACTCTGGTGAATTCTCTCACCCTCCCGCGCATCTGACTGTACCCAGTGCTTGTATAAATAAATAAATAAATCTTCAAAAAAAAATGTTTTTTAAAAAATAAATAAATGTATTGATTAAATAAAAGGCAGAGACCTAATATAAAAATGAACAAAAACGAGGGGTAATTTACATAGAAGGAATTATAATGTCTCTTAAATATGTAAGAAAGATGCTCAACATAACCATAATAAAGTAAGTGTAAATTAAAACTATACTCAGCTACAACCCTCACCTTTCAGGTCGTCAAATATGAAAAATTTGAATAGCACACTACATTGATAAAGGTGTAAGGAAATAGGTACTTTCATCCACTGGTGGTACCAGTTCAACTGGAATAAACACCTATGAAAAACAATTTGGCAACATTTACTTAAATTTCAAGTGATAGATTTTACTTTGACCCAGCAATTTCATTTCTAGGAACATGGCCTGTCATCAAGTTCAGCGAGTGCTCATAGAACATGTTCCAGTATTTCCATTGTGGCATTTCTTCTAGTAGCAAAGGAAATCAACAACCAGAATGCCTAGCAACAGAAAACCAGCTAAATAAATGATAATATAGTCATATGATGATATACTGCTCACTAGGAGAGAATGGGTTTGATGTGTGAGATGGAATGATCTTTCAAATATACTGAAGAGTGACAGAACCCAACAAACTGTGACAGCAGTTGTCCCTGGGGATGAGGTAATAGTAGATTTGGGTGCTGAGGTAGAAGATTTAGTATCCATTATATAACCTTTTTCCTGATAGATTTTTTTTTATTGTATGTGTTCTTTTTTCTGTCAAGAGCTAATTTATTTTTAAAGAAGAAGGGTAAAGGTACATGTGATCTCAAAATAAGTTATTATCTCAGGACTATTTGATTATATTTGATTATTTCCTCCTTTGTGTTTTTATGTACTTAACAAATTTTATAACAGGAAAATGTGCTATTTCTAGCATCAGAAAATGGGCACTTTAACAGCATTCTAAGAAGGTGCCAGGGGGATTAGATTTGCCTGAGATAAGTGGACAGTGCCTAATTGAGGAAGAAGATGCTGCTCTTTTCCATCCTTCACATCCACAGGCATGCAAGTGCAGCATGCCACTCAGACTTTATTGCTCAAGTAAAAATCAGCCACCAGGTAACTATGAAAGTACAAAGAAGCAAAATATGTTTTAACCTCTTACTTTTTGAAATGGGACAAATTTCTACCATCTGGTAGCAATGGGAAGCAGTTGCTGCCAAATGTGTAAATTATGACAGTATCATTATGACTTTCTAGATGCTTTCATCATCAAAAGAGTCTAGTGACATCACTCTTAGCAGAAGAGACAAATACTAGAAGAGTATTTTTCTGCTTGGTTTTTTTTTTTAAAATAGACCCAAAAGACAATGCTCGGGGAACATTCTGAGACCTCTTTATGTCACCCAAGTTAAAGGTATTTCCCTTAAGACTATGAAAATTTGGATGAGCTGGCAAAAATCATAGGCAGGGATCATTCCCAAACCTTTTGGCATGAAAAGTATATTGTATAAAATAGGTGACACATTAACATATGACTGGCTTCTGAGATAATGTCATTGAGGGTATTGTCAGAAAATTATCTGGCTAGATGGAGTCTGACCTCATATGTAGACTATTTCCATGTTCTTGTATTTAAGAAGGGGACATTTCACATTGCTGGGAAATTAAAATTGTGTCCCAGCAGAAGCTTTCACTGTTGGTATTACCTGTAGAACTGTCCAATAGAAATACACTCCTCAAATTTTCTAGGAGTCATACTGCAAAAAGGTAAAAGAAACATAGAATTTATTCAAATAACATAATTTCATTTAACCCAATATATCCAAGTCCATTTCGACCTGTAATAAATCCATACAATTACCATTGAGTTCTATTATTTTTTCATACCAGGTCTTCAAACTCCACTGTTCACACTAGCAACATTTCATGTGCTCGCTAGTCATTCAGTGTAGAGATCACCATATTGGGTGATAACGTTCTAACTCATCAAATCTTACTCATCAAATAAAAATTCAAAAAGTAAGTATCAGAAACCTCCATTGGACTCCGACACATAACCCAAAAAAGCAGGACCTGTTCTTGGACAGTGCCTACTGAAGGTCAGGTTATGCTTGTAAACAGAAAACCTACCCAACTTTTTAAACATTAGCTTCATATGTTGGCTGGAGTCAAATATTCCATTTTCGAGCTTCATGTTTTTAATTTAGACTTTTAACCACTGTTTACAAGGATATACTTTTGAGAGAGCTCATATTTTTAGGTCACTAGTCAGTCCTTTAGTCTTTGAATAAATTATCACTTTTTGTGACTAGTCAATTATTAGTCAATATCTAAATTATCAGTTAATACATATACGTGTGTACTTATATATACACATATACATATACACACAAATCAACTTTGGCATCAGGATATTATATCCCAATGTATAAGGATGTCTTCATAAGTATATCATTTTATTTTCACAGACGCGCTAGTGAATTCACACCAGTTTTCCTGAATTTCCTTTGTGAGATCAGGGTGAACCTTGATAAAGGAACACAAAAAGAATGTAACAGACACTTCGCATCTGCTCTAAAAAGAATCCATCAGCATTCTAAGGGGGATTTTTGAAGACTTCAGATTAGATGGTGCTCTGACTCAAGTCTGCCATCTTCCTGAGGCTAAGCATTCTAGAATCAGACTCTTGGATTGTGGCCCATTTTCCAAACATTAGTTCATTATTAGAAGATGGCAAGGACATTGTCATTTACTATCCCAAAACACCTCTTTTTCTCTTCTTTTTTTTTCCTAGCAGAGAATGAATTCTAAATGGAAAATGATTTTATTGATTTTATTTGCTTTAGAACTGACATTGATCATGCATCATTTCAGGTAAATAGAGAAGATTGATGAGCCACTGTCTTTAATGATTGGAAGAGTTAATCTAAAATACTGTTCTGCCCAACAAATATTAATAAACAGTCCCTAATTTAATCAGGAATTAACTCCTCTTTGGTGAACAAATCAAATCATGACTATATTATTCTTTCCTCTTTCAACATTTAACAAAAATTTTATGGAGCACCTTCTTGGTACCAGGCCCTGTACTACGTGTTGGGAAAACAGTAATAACCCAAACAAAGTGACTGCTCACATGAAGTTTGTGTTCTAGGTGGAGAAGATGGATAATAAGCAAAGAAATACATAATGTCTGGAGCACTGTATTGTATTGCTAAGAAGGAAGAAATAATGCAAGAAGACCATGTTGATGGACTATTTAAGACACACTTTATACTACATTAAAGTTCCATCTAATAGGAACAAGACATAAAGTAACCTGTTATAGAAGCACAGCTCTACTGGGGAACAAAGTTGTCAGCCTGCCGAAATTCTCTCACATAGGAAAATTCAAATTCTTACCTCCTTCATGCCTTCCTGCTTAAGGAATTTGTGTGCGTGTGTGTGTATGTGTGTGTGCACGCACGCGTATATGTATGCAATGTTTGAATACCAATCCTGTTGTTGTTTGAAAATCAGCTATATTATAGGAGCTAATGTCTTTGAAAAGTACCCTGTTGCTTTGTTATCATATTCTACATGTTATTTACCCTCCTGGGATAGCATACCTAAAATAGAAAGGATTCATGGTCACTTGGAATAGTATTAATATATTTTTTGAAGATTTTAATAAAAAAAGAAAAAGGCCATAAGCTTATCATGGGTCTGACTTCCAAAACTGGATGGCATCTACTCCAGAATAGGATCCTTGCATCTGGCACATAGTAAGTGTTTAGCTATTATTTGGTTAATAAGTGAATGGATGGATCTGAATTCTAGATACTTTGGTTATTCTAATTGTAATAGGCATTGTTCATATTTAACACTAAAATGTTTCTTTTTTTCATTTATTTAAAGAATAAAGAAACATCTGCAGATCATTAATCTCTGCTGGTAAGAATCTTGTTCTACAAATATTCTACAAACTGTATCGACAGCAAACTGGCTGGAGTTGTGTAAGTTCTAATGGTGATGGGAAAACAGAAAGGAAGACTGAATTCTCTAGAGTCAATCACTGACAAATCTCTTGGATACAAGTTCAGAAATATTCTGTGCACACGCATACGTATATGTGCATGAGTTTACAGACACATGTATGTGAACATTTCTGAAATCTGCTCACTTGAGATACCCACTTGCTTATACCAGAAAAGTTTTTGACCTTTGCTTTATTCCATCACAGGATGAAGATTTTCTTAGATTGATAGTCCTCTTTAGTCAAATATGATTTCAACCATTGATACTGTGTAGGGACAAGGAATTAGTAAAACCAATTCTCAACAAATGAATTTTTTAAAGTTTTCCATTTGCCACGGTGTATTTTTAACGAAGTTAGGCATGGAAAATTTGGATTTTGCAAGAGCACAAGTCTTGGGCAACCCTATAATGAAATATCTTTGGCTAAAAACACCTCTGATATGTCCAAAAGGGATGGACTTTTTAAAGTTATTTTTCTAATATTTGGTTTTGAAATAATTATAGAGTCACAGGAAGATGTAAGGATAGTACACAGAGGTCACAGGTACCTTTCATCCAATTTCCTCCAATGTTACATCACACATAATTGGCATGGAATAAAAGAACAGGAAATCAATGTTGGGACAAAGTATGTATGTAATTATATGGTACTTTATCATGTGTAGATTCATGTAAACATCACAATAATCAAGATACAAAAATATTCCAGCACCACAAAGATCTCCTTTGAGCCACCATTTATACTTACACCCACTATCCTCTTCCTGACCCTTCTGAAAATCCCTCAGTACCACTAGTCTTTTTATCTTCAAAATTTGGCATATTGAGAATGTTTTATAGACAGAATCAATTGAACTTTTTTTCACTCAGCCTGTTATAAATATATATCAACAGCTGTTTCCCTTTTATTGCTATATAATATTCCACAAAGGGATGTACCAAAGTTTGTTTAATCATTCACCCAGTGAGGGACATTTTGGTTGACAGTTCTTTTCCTACAGCACATGAAAAATGTTGTACTTCCTTTTGGGTGGGTAATTTCTGATGAGAAATCTTTCATTCAAGTCAATTTTTCCCTATTGGTAAATCATTTCTCTGCCTGTTTTTCAAGACTTCTTTTCATCGGTGGCTTTCAGAAATTTGACTATGATATGCCTCAGCAGGATTTCTTTGGGTTTACCCTGTTTGGGAGCTGTTTTCCCCCTGCTGGCATGTATCACTGTGTACTACAGTTGCCTAATGCTATCTTTCCTGCTAGTCTATCAGCTTCAGAAGCTAGAGCTATTATAATGTTCATAGTCATAAAAGCAGAACCAAACAATGCTTGTTACACTAGAGTCATACTATAGGGGCACAACATATATTTGCTGAAAAAACAGATTACAATTGACTTGATTTTCTCTTTGTATAAAGGAATCATGGTATAGAAGAACCTCAGCTCTCAGACTGGTTTCATCCTAAATAAGAACAAAAAATTCTGTTCCCCCAAAAATAATAATATAACTCAATTTTAATGAGGGAGGCTTTTTTCCCCATTATCAAATTGTAGCTATCCTGGGAAGTTCCCAAGACTTTGAGTTTTTGCTATTTAAGGTTTTTACATACAAACCTGGGGTCTATATAAAGTATTGGGCAGAAAGTCTCTATCTGGTTTAACACTCCTGGTTTTATTTGGGGAAGCAGTCCCCCAAAATGCCATTCATCTCTCTTGATTTGGGCATTAACAGGATGGAGAGGATTTCCATCTCTGTAATGGTTACAGAGGATTTTTCTTTAGGGCTGTATATCACAATTTATTTAGCCAATTTCTATTGGTTTTGTTTGTAATTTGAGCCTTATTGTAATGTTTACAGGAATATACTTGTACATGTATTTTTGCACACTATATGCACAGAGATATGTTTAGACACTGGGCTACTTGGGTTTAATCTCACAGTACAAAGAAAAAAAATCCCTGGGCTCCAAAGGCAGCATGAGGGTAATGGCTAAAGCATAGTCTGAAGCCAGACTGGCTGATCTCGAATGCAGGCTGTCTCACTGTTGTGCAATCATCCCAAGCCAAGTAGGTTCATTGTCGATACTTGCAGACGAAAAGAGAATTTTGGAGCCTTCTGTATCTCTATCATGCCTTTAATGCTGAATCAGGGGACCAGACACAGGTAGACCAGCATACAGGGAGGAGGCAACTGGGCTCCCCGGCCCAGAGTGATACAAACACCAGAACTGAGGAGCCCCTTTTATCCCTTGCTGCTGGGCACAGATGTCTGTATTTACACACACACACACACACACACACACACACACACAAACACACACACAACCGTTCCCCCCACTCTGGGCCCAGTTGCCCTGTACTCACACTCCCAAGCACAACACATTATCATGTGCAAGTAATGCCACTTGGGAAGAAAGGCAGACCACAGGTGCCGGATGTAGAGGCCAGCGATGGAGAGGCAGAGAAAAGCCTGATTTAATTCCATTTTCCCTTCAGTCACTGACTAGCTGTGTGATACTAAGCAACTTATTCAACCAAATTGCCTAAGTTCCTCATATGCAAAATAAGGATAATAATAGTACCTGCTTATAGGATGTTCCAAGAATTAGATGAGTAATGTAAAGTACTTATTCAGTAAGCTTGGCACATAGTAAGCCCTTTATAATCAACTATGATCACTTGGAAAACAACTTCTGCCATCAGAAGAAAATGATCTCAGCTTAATTTGTTTCTTTGTTCAACAGAAAACGTCCTGACGTAGTAACAATAACCAACTGGGGTGCTCCAGTCATATGGAAAGGGACTTATGACAGACAGGTCCTGGAAAAACATTACAGAAGATTGAACGTGACTGTAGGCCTGGCTATATGTACTAGTGGAAAGTAGGTGACACTAATATCGACTCTTTTGGGGAAAATGTGGATGAGCATCCATGAACTTTCTACATCTAAAGAACTACTCAAAATGAGTCCGAATCATTATTTCTAGCTGGCCTCTATTATTCTTTAAGGTGGTTATTTTCCCCCACCTTGGCTGAGGCCTTAACCCTACTTGGGAATCTCTTCATTAATATCCACTTAACTCTGTTCCTTTCTTCACGACAAACTTTATGACTCTTCTCAGGTCTCCAAGTTTACCTCATTCTTTCACTAACAAATACACTTAAGCTCTAGACCCAACTTCTCTGCCCCACCTGCTGGCAACAAGGACACAGGGGTTAGGCAATACGTTTAAGTGCCGCCTAACCTTCTGATTCTTAGCAAAATGAGTTTTTCTGGTTTTCCCTCCCTCACAGGTTTGCAGATCAGGACCTGAAAGAGCTCATCCAGTCTGCGAACAAGCACTTCATGGCTGGCCACCCTGTGATCTTCTACATTCTGATGGATGACTTCTCCAAGCTCCCTCATGTAGAGCTGGGTCCCCTTCGAACTATGAAGTTATTTACTCTCCACAAAGAAAATGCGTGGAAAGACAAAGATTTCATGCATATGAAGAACTTAGATGTGTATATCACAAAACAAATTCAGCATGAAGTGGACTTTCTCTTCAGTATGACTGCAAACCAGATCTTCAGGAATGACTTTGGGGTGGAGACCCTGGGCGAGAGTCTGTAGCTCGACTCGATCCCTGGTGGTATTTTAAAGACGTGAGAAATTTCCCTTATGAAAGAAAATCTAAGTCAGAAGCTTTCATCCCTTACGGAATGGGAGACTTCTACTACCAAAGAACACTTTTTGGTGGCACACCTCTTGAGGTTTTAACCCTCATTAGAGAATATGAAAAAGGAGTTACTCATGACACCAGAGAGGGAATTACCAGCATATATGAAAGTCACCTAAACAAGTATTTTTTTAATCCATAAACCCACAAAGTTGTTATCACCAGAATACAATTGAGAGATGGGCGGAGCAACATGGCGGCGAGGAGACGCTGCGAGTAAGATCTCCCATTAAAAAAAGTGAATAGGGAGGAAAAGCGGCAGGTCCCAGTGAGAACTGAGACAGGGAAGATAAACGGACGACTCCAGCAAACTGCCCGAAGAAGAAAGTTGCCATAAAAGAGGACGAGAAGGGAGGGAAGCGCAGAACCCTGCTCCCCTCCCCCGCCCACAGAGGCGGCACTCTCCGACCGGCAGAGACGAGGGAAACAACAAACCAAAACGCCCAACAAGAAAAACGGATGCAGCAAGTGGGACTGTGAGTGGAAAGGAACTATTTCAGCCACCACACCCCGTGAACGGGAGCTGAGGCGAACCCTGCAGGATCCGCCGCGGAGGTGAGCTCCAGGCGCCAGTAAAGAGAGCCCCGCCCACCAGGAGGAGCCCAGCACCAGCACACAGCCCCAGCCGCCCGGTAAGCTTGCGCGAAAGCGGTGCTCGGATTGCAGCTGCCCAGGGCCCTGCGCCTGCGACCTAGGCTTGCGGGGAGACGGCGGAGGCCCTCCCTGAGTGAGCAGGAACAAGGTGCCCAGGCAGGGGAGCGGGATTCAAAAGGCGCCATTCCCACGCCACTGATCTGGGCTACAGCCCGCGTCCTGGAACTGAGGGCTTTGGAACTGAGACCCGGGCGGAGGCCCTCCCTGAGTGAGCAGGAACAAGGCGCCCAGGCAGGGGAGCGGGATTCAAAAGGCGCCATTCCCGCGCCACTGATCTGGGCTACAGCCCGCGTCCTGGAACTGAGGGCTTTGGAACTGAGACCCGGGGCACGAAATTAGGGGCGTGGGTTCCCCACGACGGTGGGGCACAAGGCAGACACAGCACCCCAAAGCCGTTGAGGTGTACCCTACCATCCCCGCTCTGCTCCCTGTCCCACGGGGTGGAAAATCAGCTCCCCAAGGGCTCTAGGAGAGATCTCTGGTGCCACCTAGCGACTTGACCCCAGCACAGGCTACTGAAGGAGCTAGTGGCCAGCTGGGGAGTTAGCCCACACCGGGCCCCTTCTGAACAAGTAGTCTGAGCCCACAGGGAGAGCGAGCACCCACAGCCGGGGCAGACCAGGCGCGCAGAATAGTGTGCCTGAGACCAGAAGCGCAGGGAGTGTGTCCCACATCACCATTTTAGAACAGGGACATTTCTTCAGTAAAGACTACCTGCAGAAGGCTTCCTCAGGAGCCAGAGGTGAGCGGGGGAAGTTCGCCCACGCCAGACCCCCTCTGGCCTGCAGTCCAAGCCCAGAGGGGAGCAGGAACCCACCGCCGGGGCAGACCAGGCGCACAGGGGAGTGTGTCCCCACATCGACATTTTAGAACAGGGACCTTTCTCCAGTAAAGGCTGCTTGAAACTGACAGATGACTCCTGGAAGAACCAGAGGGGAACAGAGAAGCCCACCCAAGATGCCGGCAAGTCCCAACAACACAGTGTCCCAACGCATACGGCAAATTAGAAAACAGACAGTAGGGAGGAGAAGAACCACACGCAACCTAGCAACTCTCCAGAGAAAAAGCACACCACAAAAAGAAAGCCAGCCCCCAGATTGCAACGACAATAACTTGGAAGAATTTCTGAGCCTTCCAGAAAGAGAATTTAAAATTGCCGTGATTAAAAAACTGACAGAAGTCATAAAGGAAAACAATGATAAGGGAAAAATAATCAACGATCAGAAGAATGCAATTGAGTCCCTAGAGAGGGAAAACAATGGTCAGAAGAAAGAAATTGAGTCCCTAAAGAGGGAAGTAAAAGAAATGCAGGAGATCAAAGAATTAATGGAAGAACTAAAGAATTCTGGGAAAAGCAATGAAAGCAGAATAGATGAAATGGAAGAACAAATAAGTAATCTTGAAGACACAGAAATAAAAAGAACCAAAACAGAGAAGGAAAGAGAAGTACGAAGGAAAAAGAACGAAGAAAGACTTCGGGAACTATCGGACTCCATGAGGAAAGGAAATATAAGAGTTATAGGAATACCAGAAGGAGAGGAGAGAGATGTAGGAACAGAGAAAATATTCAAAGAGATAATTGAAGAGAACTTCCCAAATGTGAAGAAGGAGCTGAAAATTGATATACAAGAAGCAAGAAGAACACCAAACTTCCACGACGAAAGGAAAAATACAGCAAGACACATAATAGTAAAGCTCCCAAGAATCCAGGACAAGGAAAAAATAATGAAGCTGGCAAGAGGGAAGAAACAGATAACATTCAAAGGAAAACCAATCAGGCTGACATCAGACTTCTCCGAAGAAACACTACGGGCAAGGAGAGAGTGGAGGGACATAGTCAACAGACTCCAAGAAAACAGATGCCAACCAAGAATACTCTATCCCGCAAAGCTCTCCTTCCTCTTTGAAGAAAGAATATGGACCTTCCCAGACAAACAGAAACTCCGGAATTTCATTGCAACTAAACCCCCACTCCAAAAAATACTACAAGGAGTTCTAAAGCCAGAACCTCAGAGCGACGAATAACAATGAAAGAAGGCCAAAAAAAAAAAAAAAAGTTATTAAAAGAATAAATAAATAAAATCAAAGGAAAGACAAACACAATGGCAAATACAGATGTTAACATATCAATATTAACTCTAAATGTAAATGGACTAAACTCTTCAATAAAAAGACACAGAGTTGCAGCCTGGATTAAGAAACAAAACCCAACCTTTTGCTGTCTCCAGGAAACACATTTAGCTACAAAAGATAAAAATAGGCTCAAAGTTAAAGGATGGAAAACAATCCTACAAGCAAATGGACCAAAAAAGAAAGCAGGAACAGCTATACTTATATCAGATAAAACAGATTTCAAACTCAAAAAGATAAAAAGAGACCCCAATGGTCACTACATTATGATCAAGGGGACAATACTTCAAGAAGAAATAACACTCATTAACATATACTCACCAAACGAAGGAGCACCAAAATTATCAGACAACTGTTGTCCTCTCTGAAAACAGACATCAGAGAAAACACATACGTAGTGGGAGACTTCAACACACCACTATCAACAATGGATAGATCAACAAGACAAAAAATAAGTAAAGAAACCAAAGCTCTAAATAAAGACCTAGAGCAATTGGGCTTAACAGACATCTATAGAACACTAAACCCCAAAAAAACGGAGTACACATTTTTCTCAAGCGCACACGGATCATTCTCCAGGATCGATCACATACTGGGGCACAAGACAAACATCAACAGATACACCAAGATTGAAATCATATCAACCATCTTTTCTGACCATGAAGGCATCAAACTAGAAATAAACCATAAAAAGAAGGCAAGGAACTTTCCTACCTCATGGAGATTAAAAACCACACTACTGGAAGACCATTGGACTAATGAGGAGATCAAAGAAGAAATTAAAAAATTTTTTGAATTGAACGACAAGGAGGACACCAATATCCTAAATGTATGGGATGCAGCAAAAGCAGTAATAAGAGGAAAATATATAGCAATAGAAGCTCACATCAAGAAACAAGAAAGAACGCAAAGAAACAACCTAATCTCGAAGCTCAAAGATCTAGAAAAAGAACAACAAGAAAACCCCAAAACCAGTAGAAGAAAAGAAATAATAAAAACCAAAGCAGAAATAAATGAAATTGAAACTAAAAAAACAATCCAAAAGATCAATGAAACCAAGAGCTGGTTCTTTGAAAAAATCAATAAAATAGACAAACCCCTAGCCAGGCTCACAAAGGAAAAAAGGGAGAAAGCACAAATAAACAGGATCATCAATGAAAGAGGAGAAATCACAACGGACACAGCAGAAATCAAAAGAATAATCAGTAACTACTATGAACAGTTATATGGAAACAAGTTTAACAATCTAGAGGAGATGGACAAATTCCTACAACTCTACAATCACCCAAAGCTAGATAAAGAAGAAATAGAACACCTAAACAGACCAATTACAATTAGCGAAATTGAAATGGTAATCAAAAACCTCCCCAAAAACAAAAGCCCAGGACCTGATGGATTTACAAATGAATTCTACCAAACATTCAGAGACGAATTAGTGCCTATCCTTCACAAACTCTTCCAAAAAATTGAGAAGGAAGGGACAATACCAAACACGTTCTATGAAGCCAACATTACACTAATACCAAAACCGAACAAGGACAACACAAAAAAGGAAAACTACAGGCCAATCTCCCTAATGAACACTGATGCAAAAATCCTCAATAAAATTTTAGCTATCAGAATCCAACAATGTATCCATAAGATAATTCACCACGACCAAGTTGGATTCATTCCAGGGGCACAAGGATGGTTTAACATCCGAAAATCAATCAACGTTATCCAACACATCAACAAAAAGAAATATAAAAACCATATGATAATATCAATAGATGCTGAGAAAGCTTTCGACAAAGTGCAACACCCATTCATGATAAAAGCCCTTGAAGTTCTTGGGATACAAGGAACATACCTCAACATCATAAAGGCCATCTATGACAAGCCAACAGCCAGTATCATTCTCAATGGTGAAAAGCTGAAAGCAATTCCATTAAGATCTGGAACAAGACAAGGATGTCCACTCTCACCATTGCTTTTCAATATAATACTGGAAGTCCTAGCCAGGGCAATAAGACAAGAGAAAGACATCCAAGGAATCCAAATAGGAAAAGAAGAAGTCAAACTATCACTATTTGCAGACGATATGATATTATACATAGAGAACCCCAAAAACTCCACAGAAAAGCTAATTCAACTCATCAATCAGTTCAGTAAAGTGGCAGGATACAAAATCAACACGCAAAAGTCAGTAGCCTTCCTATACACAAACAATAAATCTGAAGAAGAAGAAATCGAAAAGACCATCCCTTTTGTTATTGAAACAAAAAAAATCAAATATTTGGGAATAAATCTAACAAAAGAGGTAAAGGACCTATACAAAGAAAACTATAAAACACTGTTAAAAGAAATAGAAGAAGACACAAAGAAATGGAGAGACATCCCCTGCTCATGGATTGGAAGAATAAACATTATTAAAATGGCCATCCTTCCAAAAGCAATATACAGATTCAATGCTATTCCAATCAAAATTTCAATGTCATTCTTCAAAGAAATAGAAAAATTATTGATGAAATTCATATGGAATCACAAAAAACCCCGAATAGCCAAAGCTCTCCTGAAAAAAAAAGAAGGGAATGGAGGCATCAGACTCCCAGACTTCAAACTATACTACAAAGCCATAATCATCAAAACTGCATGGTATTGGAACAAGAACAGACATACAGACCAATGGAATCGAATAGAAAATCCAGAAGTAAACCCACAGATTTATGGTCAACTAATCTTTGACAAAGGAGCAAAGACTATGCATTGGAGCAAAGAAAGTTTGTTCAATAAATGGTGCTGGGAAAACTGGGTCGCTACATGCAAAAGAATGAAGCTTGACCACCACCTCACACCATACACAAAAATCAACTCAAAATGGATTAAAGAACTAGACATAAGACCTGAAACCATAAAATATATAGAAGGAAATATAGGCGAAACACTACGTGATTTGCACATCAAAGACATCTTTACAGACACATCACCCAAAGCAGTGATAGTGAAGGCAAAGATAAACAGCTGGGACTATATCAAATTAAAGAGCTTTTGCACAGCAAAAGAGACAATAACAAAAACAAAGAGAAACCCACCAACTGGGAGAACATTTTTGCACCCAACACTAATGATAAAGGACTGATCACAAAAATCTGCAAAGAGCTGATGAGACTCAACAACAACAAAGAAAATAATCCAGTCAAAAAATGGGCAGAAGAGCTTAAAAGAAACTTCTCTGAAGAGGAAATGCAAATGGCCAACAGGCATATGAAAAAATGTTCAACATCACTTGTCATCAGGGAAATGCAAATCAAAACTACCATGAGATACCATCTTACACCAGTGAGAATGGCACATATTAAAAAAACTAGCAACAACAAATGTTGGCGAGGGTGTGGAGAAAAAGGAACTCTTCTGCACTGTTGGTGGGAGTGCAAACTGGTCCAACCACTGTGGAAAGCTGTGTGGAGATTTCTGGACCTACTAAACATAGAGCTTCCATATGACCCAGCAATTCCACTCCTAGGTATTTACCCAAAGGACACAGAAACATCAATTCCAAAGAACACCTGCACCCCTATGTTTATAGCAGCACTGTTTACAATAGCTAAGCTTTGGAAACAACCCAAATGCCCAAAAATAGATGACTGGATCAAGAAGATGTGGTACATATATACCATGGAATATTACTCAGCATTCAAAAAAGATAAACACATGCAATTTGCTGCAACATGGATGGCGCTGGAAGGGATCATGCTCAGCGAAATAAGCCAAAAAGAAAAAGAAAAATACCGGATGGTCTCACTCATAGCAGGAATCTAGAAAACTTAAATAATGGACCAGGAAAATGAAAAACTATAAGAAAGTGAAAATCAAAATCAACAAAAAACTATGAACCAGAGACACTTTTAGGGGGGCGGGGGCGGAGGGGAGGGATTGGGTCAGAATGGGGGCGCAATTGTATGGGGAATATAACAATAAATTTATTAAAAAAAAAAAAAAAAAAAAAAAAAAAAAAAACAATTGAAATCCAAAATTTAGAACTTCTCCAAAATCAAATGTTAAGATAGAATGGAAGACAGAAAAGACTTGATGTTTATAATGAAGGGGTCACAATAATTCCTCAAATATAAAACTTAAAATATTTGTCAGTGTCTTAGAAACTTACCAAATGTGCAAACTTTGAAAGTAAAATTGCTTTTCTCCTTGCCGTTTGGAGCATCTCAATCTATCTATTCTGGAATAAGAATACATAGATAATAACTTAATATTAATGTACACTGATGCTATGTATTTTATAAGTAATATGGAAATCTATTTGGAGGCATAAGATGAATGTTTTATGGAGAAACACACCCAGATTCTAGTACAGAAATAAAGACAGACCAACAGATAGAGACATACACCACCAAAGGGATAAAATTAAGGAAAAAAAGTAAATATTCACCAATGTGCTCATCAAATATTCACCTTGTTTTTCAGTGTTGGGATATACATTGCTTGTGATTACCTCAATTAGTACTTGATCTATCTAGCATCTGATTGAAGTTAGGTAACTTAGGTACATTCTACCAAACATGTGTCTTACATTTATTCTTACAAAGAGATGTGTTGAGTTCATTGTTTTAATGCTGCACATTTTTCAAATAGATATCAAATCTATGGAAAATGTACTCTACTTGGTGCAATCAAAGATGGAAAAATGTCTTTTAAAAAATTCGCCCTCAAGGAGCCTACAGTCTAGCAACACGGGAGATAAAACTATTCAGAAATATCTCTTTCACAAGTTTTAAAGTATTAAAGTATTTAAAGTATGGAAGTATTTAAAGTATTAAAATTTATAAGGAAGATGTGGTTAAAATGCCATGGTAGTTAAAAAAGGGGCAATCACCTCCATATGAATCTTTAGTGGTCACATTGACTATGTTTTCACAAATTTGTGAGGCATTCTAGCATAGTTATAAGAACTGGAGATAATTTACTATTTTAATCCTCTTTTTTTAAAAAAAAGATTTATTTTATTTATACAAGAGCTGTGGTACAGGCCAGAGTCGTGGGAGGATGAGAGGATTCACCAGAGACAGAGCAGGAGGCAGAACAGGCAGACGGACTGAGAGCACTGCTGAGGGGAGCAGCGGGCAAGACAGGAGAGGTCTGCTGCGCAATGTGGGATTCTCCCTGGCTGGCCGGGAATCAAACAGGCACTGTGGATGCTGTGGACAGCTTCACAGTACTGCACTCAACCCGCTGCGCCACTGGGGAGGCCCCTATTTTAATCCTCTTATGAGAGAAAAAAATGGAGGTTAAATAATCTATAAAAGGCATAAATGACTGGCTATTAGAACACTAAAATTACAAGAATATTGATGATGACTGTGGCAGGTGGCCTTCACGATGCCCCATGGTTCACCTGCCCTGATGCCCATATCTCCACTCCCCACCCCCTCACCCACTTTGAGTGTGAGCTGAATATAGTGACTTGCTTCCAAATGACAGGGTATGACACAGGTAATGGGCTATCACTTTCAGGACTAGGTGACATAAGATTGTGACTTCTATCTTACTTGCAGACTGACTCTTTTCTTGCTGCTCTTGATGAAGCAAGTTGAAATATTGGAGTGGCCCTCACAGCAAGGAACAGAAGTCATCTTCTTGGTGAGGCCACCTGATCTGAAATTATAACCTTCCCTCCAGAAATTTTAAACTTAATTCCTCCTTCCTTATTTTTTTCTCCTTAACATTTGTAACTGCACAACACACAGTTCCTCGGAGCTTACATGTTTATAAGCTGTCTTCCCACAAGAATGTAAGCTTCTCAGACTTTTAGCATTTGTCCATTTTGTTCACAGCTCCAATCCCAGTGCCCAGAAAAGTAACCATATTGACAGTATTCGCTGATCATTTGTGGAATGAATAAGTGAACCAAAGACCTATGACTTGGGAAACGATCCTTAAAGGCAATTCGTCTGCCTTCCCTTAAATACCCAAGACAAAAAGAAGTACATGGGCATTAACACTAGGTGGCGCAAGATTACAAAGAAAGGAACCCTCACCGCCAATCCTTTTTCCCCTGCTGCCAAGTGCTTAGAGGAAAGTCTAGTGTTACCAAGTTTCCTTTGACAGCCCAAGCCTGCTGAGGTTACATTTTCTGTAAAACTCAGATTTCACTCATGTGTAGCCCACCTGTGTAAACGTTATGCTGCCCTGTCAGTTATTCCAGTTCTTCCTCACGCCAGTCCATGGTAGCAAGTCCCTCCTTCCCCTACTGGTCCCAACCTACCTTCAACTGAAGTCAGCCAGCACCAAAGCCCTCAAGCCTCCAGAGCTAGGGGGTGGCGCGTGACGAGAAAGAATCTGTCCCCTCCTGACCACCCTCTATGAGAAGGGTCACAGATGCTCGACACTGCTCTTTCCTAGTTTACTTCTAGCCTCCTCTCTCCCTAGAGCCCTCCATTGGGTCCATGCGTTCAGGGCTGGGATGAATTTGTATGGCAGCTACCATCTCCCAAGATTAACAGTTGCTACCACTTCCCAGCACCAATAAAGCCTCTCTGACTGGGCGGAGTTTAGGGCATCTTAACTGCTCACTCCTTAGGGGCTGGTTTCCCAGAAACACCCATCACAGATCTGCCCACCAACTCATGTTAGGTCAGGGTGAACAACTCGTCTGGTTGCCAGGGACTTTCCCAGGGTCAGCACAGGAAGTCTCAGGTTCCAGGGTGAACCTGGACAGTTGGTAACTATGTGACTACAGAAACGCAAGCAAGAACTGTGTCTGCTTTTACTCAGGGGTATGACATTTTTAACACATACAGGTTTTTGTTCTCTCTTTCCACTCCACAGGTTGGCAGTCACCAACTCTGTCCTCTCTGTTCCTTTTGTTTGTTTCTCCTGTTATGTTCTCTGTAAAACAGCAGAATATGACAGAAACCAAGAAAAGACAGGGCCAGGAGATTCAGGTCCTTCAGGAGTGACAGTGGAGCACACGACCTGGTGCAGGTGCTGGCTCAGAGAAAAGGGGACATGAAATGAGGGAAGAAGAAAGTGACACATATTAGCTACTGGCTTATGGCCACACAGGAAAAAAGGACAAATGGCTAAGCATTATTTTCTTTCTTGTTTAACATGTGTGTACAATAACTAACACGTGTGTTATTGCGTATAATTTTCTTTTAATTTTATAATTTCATCTTTAAACTAGTGAATATTCAAGAGGGGCTGCAACTGAACTTGAGGAGTAATTCTCATCCTGAAATTAACGTGGGGCCTTCTATTTCAGGGAGAAAGAATGAAGAGTCAATTTCTACAAAGGACATTAAAGAAAAGCTGCAATTTGCTATTGCTGAATGGAAAGTTCCAATATGTGCGGACTTGGTGTGCAGATACTGGGGTGAGCTGTACGTCACTAAACCACTGGCTTTTTTTTTTTTTTTTTTAGCCCAACCAGTCTTTGCTTACCACATTTCTCTCAAGGTCTGTGAGATACAGTTAGTAATAGCATACCTTAATTAATAACATTTGTTACTTTTTCTTAAAGTGAGGCACTTGGCCAATTGGTTTGCATGAATTTTTCTGTTCTTTTTTTTTTAAATAATAAATTTTATTTTTATATTCCCCATACAATTTCAACCCCCCCATTTTGACCCCAATCCCTCACCTCCCCACCCCCCACCCCCCAAAAAGTGTCTCTGGTTCATAGTTTTTTGTTGATTTTGATTTTCACTTTCTTATAGTTATTCATTTTCCTGGTCCCTTATTTAAGTTTTCTAGATTCCTGCTATGAGCGAGACCATCCGGTATTTTTCTTTTTCTTTCTGGCTTATTTCGCTGAGCATGATCCCTTCCAGCGCCATCCATGTTGCTGCAAATTGCATGTGTTTATCTTTTTTGAATGCTGAGTAATATTCCATGGTGTATATGTACCACATCTTCTTGATCCAGTCATCTATTTTTGGGCATTTGGGTTGTTTCCAAAGCTTAGCTATTGTAAACAGTGCTGCTATAAACATAGGGGTGCACGTGTTCTTTGGAATTGATGTTTCTGTGTCCTTTGGGTAAATACCTAGGAGTGGAATTGCTGGATCATATGGAAGCTCTATGTTTAGTAGGTCCAGAAATCTCCACACAGTTCTCCATTAAACCACTGGCTTTTAGGACCACTAAGCCCATGCATTTTTATTCTGCTTTGTGGCTCAGGGACAATGCCAACTGTATGTCTATGCTGCCAGCTACTTCCTGTTGAATTCTGCAGAGCAGGAGAGAAGGGACCTGCTCCTCTCCTGACAAGTGGTTCTCCATTATAATTAATATTCAACTTGGGGGGGACACTTCTGGAACCACCCTATCATGCCTATTCAAATCTATCAGCAAGTTAGGCAGTGGCCCCGCAATGAGGGTCTCAGGGGGCTATCCTTTGAGCATCCTTTGTCTTCCCGGTCTTAGGGGTGATAGCTTCTTCCAGCAGTTCCTATCCCCTTTTTTCCTTTCAGTGATCCACACTGCTGGACTAAGTCTTTATAGTGAACTCTGTGTTGAAAAACCAAGGGCGTCTTCTCTTATGAGTGTGTCCATAATGTAAAGCCCCTGCAAGGAAAGAACCCAAACCACCATGCTTTCCCAAGACAAAGGAAACATGGAGTAAGTGGGAGAGGAAGGAAGCGCTAATCATCAACTGTAGTCTTCAGACTTCTTACAGCAGCAAGGACTGAGCACTATTTGTTGTAATATCCATATTAAGCAATGACTTCAACCTTTCTCCTTTTCCCTTCTCCTACAGTTTTGTATGAAGTGTTGGAGGAACTGGGTCTACAATTTCACTCGCAGGTCACCAGGCCACAAAAAGTCACATCTGGACCCGGCAAAGCGGCGCGGGGACCACCAGTAGACCCTGAACTGGAGATACAGATATGAAAACCAGTGGGGCTCCCTGAGTCTCTCTTCTGGCCCGGGGAGATGGGGAGAGAGTCTCTGCATGACAGCATGATGCTGCATATGGACAGAAGATGAACTTAAATAGTGAGGAGCAAAAGGGGTGGGATGTATGGCTCCCAAGTCCATTTTTCCTCAAATCCACTCCTTGCCCTTCCCTGTCTTTGCTCTGCATTGTAGGCAGCTGACCTCTGTTAAGTCGCATGCTCAGGCTGATTTCTGAAAGACTGAAGGGCAGAGGAGGGGAGGAATAAGCCAGGCTACTTCTATCTCAGGAACTTCTCTGGCAGTCACGGCATCCCCTTAGTGGCCCCAGCTCTCACCAGACAGCCCCTTACAGGCCCCAGCCTCTAACAGATGACCTCCAGCTCTGGGGTTCTTACTTCTGTCTCTCCAGACCAGCACAGTGGTCCTTCTGCTCTTACTAATCTCTGGGTTGCTTCACTTTCTCAGGCCCTCAGTTTCCTCTCTCACCTGGTAACCACTTGCCCGAATTACATTTCCTCTATTGTAAAAACTATTTAGAAGTGGTTGCTATTTTCCTGGTTGCCCCTGACTGTGATAAGAAAAGTTAATCATGAGAACTAATCATACTTCAGATAGGGCTGACTAAGTCATTATTCTACAATACTCCCATTCTGGGAATTTATACACAGATAAACCCACATACCCTCAAAGGGAGGTCTGTATCAGGTCATTCATTGTCATATGGTTGGTAAAGGCAAAAATGAGGATCAAAACCAAGCCAATGTGTATTGGTTTGGTTAAGCAAACACTGTGACATCCACAACGCTGTAAAAAGAAATAAAGGAAACTCAGCAAAGAAGACAGAGCACAGAACAAGTAGCATGCTAGCCTCTGTGTAAGAGGGCAAAGAATAAGAATGTATGTTTGTATTGCATAAATAGCAAAAAGACACACAAGAAAATTAAAAAACGTGGTCAAGGGAGAATAAAGTAGAGAGGGACAAAAGAGGAAATTCTCAGATCTCACAGGAAATTCTTAGATCATTCTGACTTTTGAGTCACATATAGATGCATTACCTATTGTGTTATAACACTATTGGAAAAGGAATAAAAATTATAAAAATGCATAGAAAGAAAACGCTGCAACCTAGTCACTAAATGATAAACATAACCAAATTTTAATACTTTATAATACTGTAGCCAAGTGGACCTTTGGAAGTGGGGGCGCAAAAGGGATGCTTGGTAAGGATGGAGTACAGTTTTAAAATACATTCCCCACCCCTTGAGTGTGGACTACATTTAGTGACTCTCTTCCAAAGAAAAGGGCACAGAAAGAGAGAAACCTGGCAGACCCTACCCTAACCAAGGGATCCAGGTTAATATCTCCAGCCATAAGGCCATCACACACCCCTTGCCCCAGATACACACTTCCAAAGTAAGCGTGACAAAGCCAAACATCTGGCAAACCCCCACTATGAAACAGCCTACAAATGCATGACCAGTAACTTGTTCAAAATTTCCAAGGCTGTGAAAGACAAGCAAAGACCAAAAAACTGTGACAGATTGGAAACGAAGGAAACCTGGGGACCAAATGCAATGTAATATCCTGAACTAGAACAAGGGCAACAGTGGAAAGACTTGTGAGATGGAAATGAAGTCAGTGGTTTCACGGACAGTGTTCACTCATGTTAACTTCTTAGTTCTGATAAACACAATTTGATTATGGAACATGCTAACACTGGAGGAAGCTTGGGGAAGAGTATACTGGAACTTCACACTATCTCTGTCAATTGTTTGCAAATCTGAAACAACTTCAAAATAGATTTAAAGAAAATAAAAAAATGTTACAAGGAATAAACTCATGGCATTGAGGAACTACCCCTGCAGAAGACTAGGACTTGTGAACACAAGAGAGAACAGCTTCGGGAACAAGAGCCCTGTTGGAAAATAGAAGCATGAACTGAACATACACACACTGAGTGCTAAGACCAAGCACCAACCTAAGACCTGTGCGCCTGGGCTCCACATTAGGAAGTCTTATGTGTCAGGGAGGATACTCAGAGCCCAGCACTCATTGTTGGTACAGTGCAATCTAGAACCTTCAATATTTCCTTTCGTGATGCTGACTTTATTTAGGCTCCTGGGAGAAGCTTCTTCACACATCTCTTGCTCTTCTCCTCCTAATAAAAGGGGTAGTCCCTGCATGGTATGCAAGTGGATGGGCTGTGCGCCTATTGTCAGAGACAGACTTTGCTACCAAGAGAATCTGAACAGTAAAAGCTCTGGGGTGAGAGAAGAGGCGAACTGGTCTGAATCCTTCCTCTCTAAGAACATGAATGGGATATGTATATCAATGTCTCAGAGCAGTAAATGTCCATTTTTTACCTCACTTTGCATTCTAGCTGAAGTATCCAATGACAGTCACTAATTAGTATACTATTCCCACTGTTCTATGTGGCAGCTGAGAAACACTGTGTGCTATTTAAATAAATCACATTACTTTTAAGTCTGTGTGAATATGTGTAGGTGCGGTATGTGTGGAGCAATCTATCCATTGTTACATTGACAGATGGATACTGATTCTAGAATTGCAATTAGTTTAACTTTTATAAAATGTTTAATAGAATTTAAATTCTCAAAATATTAAATTTTAAATTCCCGCTTTAAGTATTCTATTTAAATTTTCATGTGTCAATTATAATTAATATCTTGCCTTTTAATATACTAGATAATCCTGAATGTTTTTCTTTAAAGATTTTATTTATTTATTTATACAAGCACTGGGTACAGTTAGAAGCACAGGAGGGTGAGAGAATTCACCAGAGCCAGAGCTGAGAGCAGAACAGGTAGACTGACGAAATACACTGCTGAGGGGAGCAGCGGGCAACAGGAGAGGTCTACGCGCCATGTGGGACCCTCCTCGCCCGGTGGCTGGGGATCAAACCGGTGCTACAGAGGCTGTGGGCAGCTTTGCAACCCAGAGCTCAACCGCTGCGCCACCAGGGAGGCCCAATCCTGAATGTTTTAAAAGAAAAAGTAAGATCTATAATATCTTAACTAAAGGCTAAGGTGGAATTATTGTCAATATATCAAAATTGTGGTAAAATTTCATGTAACATCTTGCTGAAATTAAGAAAGATAAAATTTATGATAGAGAACATAATAACATATGATTTGCAAGCTTTTGCTTTACTACTCATGCAAGCACCACTGAGCCACACATTTGCAATAAGAATTCAGTTGTCTGGTAATTCATGGACTTCCAGTCACATGAAAACCGCGGTTTGAAATACACCACGCCATTAAAGGCACCAATTATGATTCAATCCCTCCCATTCCCCTTTAAATTGGTCTACGCAACAGCTATCTGAAAGCTCTCCAGAGCTTCGCCAGTGAGTGTACAGTCCCAGAAGAACACACGCGATAACCTGATTAGCAATTTTGTCACTTCAGGAAAGCCACTTTACCATCATGGAACATGAAAGGAAGTCTCTCCTTTTGCCTGATCTCTAGGAAATAACCATTTCCCTGAGGATGTGTTGCCTGCAAACCACTCTCTGGAACCACCAGACGGAAAGCTCTATGGAGGCAGGAGCCACGTCTGTCTTATTAATCATTGTATCCCTGGCACCCAGGCTATACTTACACACAGTAAATATCTGCTGAATAAATTAATGAATGACAAATGTTATTTCCTCTAAGGAAGCATTTTTTATTATAGTATTTATTACACATTTTTCTTTCACCATTTATCCCCTTTTGCTGAGTCTCTTGAGACAAGAACCTAATAACAAAGATACCCAGTAACTTAGAAACCAAGGAACAGAAAGACCTGTCTTTCAAATAACACAACAAGATCAGCATCCTACCACCATTCTCAAAGGAGACTTTGTGAAATCATTAAGAGCTTAAAAAACTCAGGCTCACCTGTCTAGGTAAGTGAAGCCATGGAAAAGCTGGACAGTTTAGGTTGCTAAGTACACAGAACTGATCTCCAAGACAGGGCAACGCTGTCTTCATCCCTACAAAAAAAAAAAAAAAAAAAAAGTCCTTTGAAACTGCCTGAATTTTTCATCTTAAAATGTAAGAAATTCTTTCCAATTTAACACAATTCAGTGCAAACAGGCATTCTTTCTAAAAGTAACAATTATGTCTGAGAATGTTAAGAGATTGGCTAGTAAAAATCCATCCATGTACACAAGGCAAATCAATTCAATGAAGTTATTTTTTTTTTCTAACATCAGAGACTCTCCTGGAGAGTTTGCTACTTTTGAAGGCCTAGAATTCTCAGAAAAGTCTTCTGATGATCTCATTTCCTGAATAAATTGCCTAACATGGAGCTAAGAATGATTCAATGACAAAGTAAGGGAGCACAAAACTGATTAGCTTCACAAGGGAAAAAAGTACCGGACAAAACCAAACATTTCTATGTATTACTACATTGTCACTTCATAAAAATAGGGTAGCTTTACTTTAAAAAAAAAAAAAAAAAAGATAGTTCTGGAGGCCTCCCTAGTGGCACAGGCGTTAAAGTCTCAGTGCTATCAAGCTATCATCAGCCACTGTGGTGATCCCCGGCCAGGGAGCAACCCACATGGCACAGCAGACCTCTCCTGTCTTGCCCCCCGCTCCCCTCAGCAGTGTATTCCAGTAGATCTGCCTGTTCTGTTCCCCACTCTGTCTCTGGTGAATCCTCTCACTCCCCACATCTCTGGCCTACACCACGGTACTTGTATATATAAATAAATAAAATCTGGTTTAAAAAAAGTTCCACAGTGCCAAATTATAATAACTGTTGAGTATTAAGTACAATTTAATTTTGCTATTTTTAGGGGAATTTGCCTAAAATCACCCCTTAATTTTATGACATGCAGATTTTAACAGATTTTTCCATGACTTAGTGTAATCATTAGTCTTTGTATCTTCTTTTCAATTTATGTCTATTTGGTTAATAAATAATGAAAATAGAGCCAAACATAGCAATAGCTCTGAATGTCTTTTCTTCTGGTGGAACAAGAGTTTCCATTTCCCCATCAAGAACAAGAGTTTCCGGGCCTCCCCGGTGGCGCAGCGGTTGAGCGCGGGGTTGCGAAGCTGCCTGCAGCCTCTGCAGTGCCGGTTTGATCCCCGGCTGCTCCCCGGCCACTAGAGGAGGGTCCCACATGGCGCGCGGACCTCTCCTGCCGCCCGCTGCTCCCCTCAGCAGTGTACTTCGGTCCTTCTGCCTGCTCTGCTCCCTGCTCTGGCTCTGGTGAATTCTCTCACCCTCCTGCGCCTCTGACTGCACCCGGTGCTTGTATAAATAAATAAATAAACAAATAAATAAATCTTAAAAAAAAAACATTTGGAAAAAAAAAGTGTATCTTAAAAAAAAAAAAAAGAACAAGAGTTTCCATTTCTGCAATGTTTAGGAGAAATGTAGGGTGACCAAAAAAATTGCTCTATTTTTATATTTTAAAAAAGTAAAAGTAAGAAACAATCACTATTCCTTGCACTTCCACATATGGTTGGACTAACTTTTAGTAACCACACCCCTATGTTCAGAACAGATTTAACCTTACATTTAAACCATTTGAACTTTTCGGGGATGTGGATTCTATCAGGAATAAGCTTTTAATTTATCATTAGCTGAATCTCATTGTTCACCATAAAAAAAAAATCACATCAAAGAAGGCTTAACTAAATGTAGAGATTTATCATATCCATGGATTGGAAAACTGGTCCTTCCATCATCTATGCAATGCCAACTTCTGCCAGGGGCTAGCTTCCTCGAGAAATACCCAGGGTATCCCCTAGTATCTTTGGAATTTCTCTTTCAGTGAGTCGTCTGTCATCATCTCTTTGCCTTTCAACCTATATCACATCACTTCATCCCTTGAGTGTCCTTTGCCTAAAAAGGATCCTTTCTTCACTATTTTAGAAAACAAGGGCCTCCCAGGTGGCACAGCGGGTTAAGCACAGCTGTGTGAGGCTATCCTTAGCCTCTACAGTGCAGGTTCGATTTCCAGCCAGCTGGAGAGATTCCCACATGGTGCAGTAGACCTCTCCTGTCTTGCCCGCTGCTCCCCTCAGCAGTGTATTTCAGTCAGTCTGCCTGTTCTGTTCCCTGCTGTCTCTGATGAATCCTCTCACCCTCCCGTACATCTGGCCTGTACCCCAGCTATTGTATAAATAAACAAAAAAGAGAGAGAGAGAGAGAGAGAGAGAGAGAGAGAGAGAGAGGAGGAGGGAGGAGAGGGAGAGAGAGAGAGAGAGAGAGAGAGAGAGGAGAGAGAGAAGGAGGGAGGGATGGAGGGAGGGAGAGGGAGGGAGGGAGGGGAGGGAGGAGGGAGGGAGGAAGGAAGGAAGGAAGGAAGGAAGGAAGGAAGGAAGGAAGGAAGGAAGGAAGGAAGGAAGGAAGGAAGGAAGGAAGGAAGGAAACAAAACACTCTTCGGGCCTCCCTGGTGGTGCAGCGGGTTGAGTGCAGTGCTGTGAAGCTGTCTGCAGCAGCGCTGTTTCGATTCCTGGCTGGCCAGGGAGATTCCCACATGGTGAGGCAGACCTCTCCTGTCTCGCCCGCTGCTCCCCTCACCAGTGCACATCGGTCCTTCTGCCTGTTCTGCTCCCCGCTCTGTCTTTGGTGAATTCTCTCACCCTTCTGCACCTCTGGCCTGTAACCCAGTGCTTGTATAAATAAATAAATCTTTTTAAAAAATAAAGTTTAGAAGGAAAAAAAAGAAAACAAAGCACTCTTCATAAGACATGTACTTTTCCCCTAGATCATACCAACCCAAGGATAAGGTAGATCCCAAATCTGTCTTTCAGATGCTGTCTCCATCTACACTTCTCCAGCTCATTTCCCTGCTGAACAGCTCTGGGTGTCCCAAGGGCCGCCTCATGGGTGCTCTCCAGAATAATCCTCCTGGTTACCCACATGGTTGACATCATCGCACTCCTTTGTTGGCAATTTCCCCTGGAGTTGCTAATGAACAACACAGCAGCTACAGAGCCATGCCCACTGGGTCTGATAGCTACTGGGACCCGCCAAAGGCACCAGTGCCGATGGAGAGTGCCTGTCCATGCACTCTGGCCTCTGACACCATCCAGGCCTGGCCTCTGACACCGCCCAGGTCTGGCCTCTGACACTGCCCAGGCCTGGCCTCTGATGCCGCTGATACTTTCTGTTCTCTGATATAGCTACTCTCACTGCTACACTTTCTCATTCCTGCCACCACACTCTATTATTCTAGGCCTGAGGATTGGGCCACAGAACTATATTTATAAACCTCTGCTACACTCAGCTCACCGGTCCACTCCCATGCTGGCTAACTGTGCTTTTTCTTCTTCAGCCTGTTGATGTGATGGATCACATTAATTGATTTTCAAATGTTGAACTATTTTATATGTAATTATATATAATTATTTTTATACATTGTTGGATCTGATTTACTAATATTTTATTGAGAACTTTTGCCCCGATGTTCAGGAGAGATACTGGTCTGTAGTTTTCTTGTAATGTGAAAGCATTTGGATGTGAGAGCAGTGCTGCCCTCAAAGAATGAATTAGGAAGTATTCCTTCTGCTTCTGTCTTCTGGAAGAGATTGCAGAGAATCGGTAGATTTTCTTAAACAGTTGGTAGAACTCACCAGTGAGTTTTCTGTTTTAGAAAGTTGTTAATTATTGATTCAATTTCTTTAATAGATATAGACCTATTCTGATTGTCATGTGATTTTCTCATACATCCACTGTGATCACTGTACTCTTGTTAAGGTCTTCAGTGACATCATGACTACCTTCTAAGTCCAGCATATGCCCTTCCGTCCACATCGTCTCCCACCACTCCCATACCCCGCGTATCTTACTACTTTCATTTCCTCCAAGATATCAAGCTCTCGTACTCCTATGCATTTACAAGGGCTTTTCTATTCCTAAAGCATACTTTTCCAACCGTATCTATTCTACTAAACTGCTTCTTGCAGAAATCTTCCCTGATGTCTCCAGACAGTCAAGCTGCCCCATTCAACTTGTGCAACAGAAAAACAAAAATTGATTCTTTAAAACTAAAAAGAAAGAAATCCAAACTTTTAAACCATTATTTAAATACGTCAATGTAATCCAAGATGTAAAATGAAATAAACTATAAAATACTGATCATAACTGAAGATTATGTCCTTATAAATCCAGTATTTACGACAGACATATTTTGACAGAGCAAACCAAAAACACAAATATTAATAGATTTCCATTTAAGATAAAGGTTAAGTGTATATGAAGATTGAAGGTAAACTCCTTTAAGTATATGAGTACACATATTCACTTTTGAGGACTGCATTATGAAATGTTAGTGTCTTTTGTTTCTTTTTATTTATTCTGAAAGTTTAAGAGCAGAAACTTGACTAATATAGACTTGGGGCAAATAGTACCTCCATCTCTTATAATCTGTGAGACTTGACCAAGTGATTAAACCCAGTCTCAGTTTTTTTCATGGGGAAAAAAATAAATAGTAATTGGTGGTAATGGTAAATGATGGCAATGATAATACTTGAATTACAAAAAAATTTTATTATCAGAAATAATGTCTCTCCTTCCACATAAGCTTTTGAAAAAGTATTTTTTACCATGAATCCTTAGTTCCCTAAGAATAACCTGTTCAACAGAGAATCCATTCTTCAACACAGCTCCCCTTCCCCTTTATTAATTTTTATAACTTTGGCAAAAGAGTAGAATATGGTAGATAATATTCTCAATGGAACAACATTTCAAGTAAAGTAATCCTTCCTAAATTTCTTATCAGTATTTTTTAAAAATTAATCATGTCTAGTAAAATAGTCACTCAGAAGTACAAGTTCCATTTTACTATGAAACATAAATAGCTTTGAATAGCACAGAGATATTCAAAACAGGCAAGATAGAGACTGGGACACACCACAGTCAGAGATGGCGTCATGAGCTTAATTGTGTGTCCTCCTCAAAACTCACGTAATGAAGTCCTGTCTCCCAGTACCTCAGAATATGAATACAGAATGTGACTATTTGGAGACAGGGTCTTTAAAGATGTAATTAAGTTAAAATGAAGTTATGAGGCTGGGCCCTAATATATTATGATTGTGTGCTTCTAAAATGAGGACATTTAGACACAGACTAGTACAGAAAGAGGACAATGTGAGGTTACAGGAAGACAGCCAACTATAAGTCAAAGAGAGAAGCCTGGATCAAATCCTTCCCTCAAGTCCCTTAGGAGAAACCCACTCTGCTGAACCTTGATCCTGGACATCCAGCCTCCACAACTGTAAGAAAAATAAATTCTGTTGCTTGAAGCCGTCCAGTCTGTGATACTTTGGTATGGAAGCCCTAGTAAACCAGGGCGAAGCATACAAGAGTGTACATTTGGAAAGAAATACTAGAATGTAAGCTCCATGAATGCAGGAGTTTTTGTCTTTTTATCCAAGGATGTATGCCAAACATTGAGAACAATAACTGACATGTAGTAGGTGTTCTATAAATATTTACTGAGTGAACTGATAAAGTGAATTGATAATTCTTCCCATAGATGATTCTATTAAGTAACACCAATGCTTCATTCATTCTTTTGATTTTCATAAGACCTGAAAACCTGGACTTCCCGGGCTCTTACCAAGTTGTTGTATAACAGGTCTGCTGCCATAGGCAAATGTGTAAAATCTTCCCATGAAACACGTTAGGATACCAAGCCTGGAGTGATTTTCTGAAGAGAGGAGCTAAGAAGACAAAAACATTGTTGTGATCAATACCTGTGAATTAGTGCATAGAGAGAAACAGACCAAATTTATTAGTCCTGGGAAAAATGCCAGAACAGATGGGACTTGCTGGTATTGTTGTTCCCTCAAAACTATCTGATTAGTTGACTTTACTAAAGACATTGAGAACAGCTGGATTCGCAATTTAAAGGAAAAGAAAATAAATTAGGGCTTTCCTGTTATTCCCATTAAAGCATTTGTGTGGACACAGGAAATAGCCTAATTAAATTTCCTTCTGTCTTATTCAATTATGGATTCATATGCATGTCTGTCTTCAAACTCATGTCCATGTCTTAATATCATCACTCTAATCATCAATCAATACTTAACGATATCCTTCATTTGCTAGGCAAATAACAGCAACATAAAACGTAGAAGAACTACAAAATATTTTATACTCTGATTTTAACTATATGCAAATATCCTTTTGATAACAGCTAAGGGGAAAAACGCACCAAAATCACAGTCATTCCGTTAAAGGCAATAAGACTACAAATAACTCCCTTCAAACTATTTTTAGATAATGTAATTTTATATAATGTCTCCACTTTTAAGGCATAAATATCTCAAAAAACACTAACTTCTAATCATTGCTGGAAGAAAATTCAGGATTAGAAGTTCCCCCAGACTATGCATAGGAAAGCCAGAATATAACAATTTCATGGGTGAGTGAAATTGAACCTTTTAAAACCCAAATGTGGAAATCCTCATCCTATCTCAAGTAATTTTAAAAAGCAAGTCAGAGTTTGCTCTTAGTTTGGGGCCTGGAATGAGCTCCAGAACTGATGCAATCTGAAACCAAAGCCAACAAGTGTTTACCAAAGTCTTTGTCCCAAAGGGAGAATCCTCTTGTCTAATTCTCCAGAAGTGATGCTGTTGGGATTGCCTTGAGCAAAAGCAGCAGGGAGGAGACCAAACATTAATTTCATACCATTTTCCTTTTCAGCAAAAATAAAAACTCTATGCTTTCTCATGATAGGCAGTTGGTAAAAATGCTCTCCCCTACTGAAGGGCTTAAGTACCTGCAAGTGCATTTGTTCCTCTCTGGAGCAGCAGGAAGTCCATGCCACTGGGGCTTTATTTGTTATGGAATGGAAAAAAGAAGCTGCGCACTTTCTCAGAGTGATTTATCAGCTGTACTCCCCTCCTTACCTTCTCCAGGCTTAAGAACAGAGGGACTGCCAAGCTGTACTCCACCCCAACACCCCCAACACTATAAACTTCTTGGCCCGTGTCACTGCAAGTCAACCTAAGAGATCTGCATGGAGTTTCAGCCACAGGACAGTCTGCACCCCAAAGCAGAAATGATCAGCCACCTGTTTCAACTGTCGGTGCTCATTTCTGTCCTGTCAGCCACAAACTTCCAGAGCTAAAATCGGAAAACCTAGCACTTATATTACGCAAACACCACAGAGTGTGGAATACTATACAACCAAACACAGAGCACATGAAGAAGACAAAAGGGCTGCTACCTCACCAGGGGAATTTTTGTAGTGGGGGAGCTTTGTGGACCGGCTCTGCATCGCGGTTGGGGTGGTGGTGACAGGACTCCACGCGGGGGACAGAATGGCATGGCCCTGTACACACACTTGTGCCAGAGCCACTTTCCCGCCTTTGACTCCACGGCCAGGTGAGAGGTCACCTGTTGGAGGAAATTGGGGAGAAGGGCACATCGCCTCTCCTTGAGCTTCCTCTGACTGATTTACCTCAGTGGATGTTCTGGAAGCGCACCTTCTTGGGTACATACTTTGAACATTTTGCATTAGGACAAGTCGCGGAGAACAAACCCTAACCGGTTTTCCAGCGTGAGGTGTTTCGGCCCCAAGCCGGGGAAAGCTTGAGGGGGAGTCCAGCTGACGCCCTCTCCTCTCTGGCTGGGCCTCCCTTTCTGAAACCCCCCGCCCGGCCCTCCCCCTTCCCAAGACCGGCCTTGCCGTCCCCTCAGCGCCACCTGTGCATCCTCCGAGCGCCCGGCTCGCCGAGATGAGCCCAACGAGCCGCTCAGACGCCACGAGGCCAGGCCCGGTGTCTGCTCCTCGAGCGGACGCCCGACCTGGCGCACGCTGCCGGGCAGGCGGCAGGGCCTCGAGAAAGGCCCTTGCTGGTCACCTGCACCTCACGTGAGGCCGCGGCCCGGCCCGGGCAGGCTGCGCCCCGGGAGGGCGCCATCTTCCCCTCCAAACCGCCCGCCCGGAAGCGCGCCCGCTCCTCCTTCGCACCTTTCCCTCCCCGCTGCCCCTCAGCCCCGCCCCGACACCTTCAGCCCGCCTCGCGGCCTCCGCCCCGCCCCCCGCCCCGCGGCGCCGCGGGGACCCCACCTCCGGGGTGCCGGCCCCTCCCTCAGGCGGCGCCTCGCCCGGGAGTCCGCGGCCTTCGCGCGCGAGGGGGCGGGCGGAGGGGGCGTGTCCTCGCGGCCCTGAGCGCTGATTGGCCGGGTCGCGGGGGGCGGGGCATCGGGGGCGGGGCCGCAGCCCTGGCGCCAGCCCGGGGTCCGCTCCGCGCGGTTCTCGCCACTCGGGCTCCGGCTTCGGCGATCGCAGCACCGCAGCGCGGCTCCGGCTCGGCAGCATGGCTGAGAAGCGGCACGCAGGGGACGCCCAAGCCCGGCGGGTCCCCGACTCCTTCAAGGGTGAGCCCCACGCCGCTGGCCAGCCCGGGGGGGCCCCCGCCGCTCCCCACCTTCCCTGCTGCCTGGGGGCTGCGCGACGGTTGCTCGCGGCCGGTGTCCCCTCGCACGCCGGGGCCAGCCGACCCCGCCGGGCAGGCTGGGCGCGGGCCCGGGGCGGCGGGTGCAGGGGGCGCCCCCACAGCGGGGCGCCTTGCCGCTGACTCGGAGCCTTGGCGGGGCCTCGCGCTGGCCCGAGGCTTCCAGATGCCAGGTCCGGTGCCAGCTCCCAGCTCATTCATTATCTCTGGTCTTGCACGCGCGCCACCAAGTGCATCTGTGACTCGCGGCTGGCGAGGGTGGAGCCGGGGCGCACACCTGCGCCCCACACCCGCGCCCCGCGTCTTCCGCCCACTCCCCTTCCCCCCCCCATCCTGAGGAGACCGTCTCCTCCACCCAGCCCCCCGCCCCCGACCTAAGGAAGCCCCCCGCCCCCGGAATTGTTGGGAACTCCTGCTCCCACATCCGCATCCGTCCATCCCATTTCATCTTAACGCCCACCTGTTGAAGGTTGGCCCCCCCACCCCACCCCCGCCCCGCTCCCGACACAAAGTGGACTGTCTCTGCGGGAGAGAAGAAGGAAGGGTCTTCGGTACTCTCCATGTCGCTTTCCAGCTTCACTTTCTGTCTCCTGCCCCCTTCACTTTGCTGCCTTGGTCCCAGGGACCTGTCATGCAGCCAGGTTCCCCCACCGTCCCAGGGCCTTCCTAGTCTGAAGGCAGAAGCTGTGAATGGCCCAGTGTTGTTCCCTTGTGAAAGAGCTAGAACCCTTGAGAAAGCTAGCACCTGGAATCTTTATTGGCTAACCTCTTGGGGGGCTGGGGGAGTCCAATAAAGAGAGGT
This sequence comes from Talpa occidentalis, assembly GCF_014898055.3. Lineage (NCBI taxonomy): Eukaryota > Metazoa > Chordata > Mammalia > Eulipotyphla > Talpidae > Talpa > Talpa occidentalis. The sequence continues at coordinate 39,362,927 of NW_023605083.1, read as the reverse complement.
GATAAACCTCTCAGGGGTACTGGTTCCCTCCCTGGGGCTCTTAGTGATCCAAAGGAATTATTTCTAAGATGGAATTTCAGACAGGAAGGCAAAGGGAAAGAAAGTGAAGGGGCTGGGTGGGCTTTTCCAGCACCCCACAAAGAAGGGTACATTCGAGGCATCTGTTCTGATTATTTGAATAACCAGCCTTGTCCACCCATCTAGAATAAGTCCCGTATCTCTGCCCAGGAATCCTTGTCTTTAATTCCTTTCCAGGAGCACCAACAGAATTGGGGAAATCGTTTCACTCTGCTCTACTAACCTCCTTTGAGAGTTAGCTGTCCAAATTAGGAGTCTAAGAGGGAGGAGTAGATGAGAATAATAGCCCCCCCCCCAAAAAAAAAATTAAGTGCTGTGTATTTTATTTGTTATTTTATTAAATCCTCACAGCAGATAATGTGGTACTCCTGTCCTCTCCCCACTTAATGCTTGACAACACTGATTCTCTAAGAGGTTAAGTCACTTAAAATGATACAGTTTACGAGTCTTGGAGCTTTATTTTAAGTCTGGATTTGAATACTTCAAGTACTGACTCTAAAGCTTGAGCCTGCAAAAATCGTGAATCCACCTCTTTGCTAGCTGTGTTTTCCTAGAGAGGAAGTGGACAGGATCCCTCCCTCTGTGCCCTGACCTCCTGCTGGGAGTCAAAGGACTGTGAGGACCATATTAAAGTTTTGATGAAACTGCAATGGGAAATCTGTGGGAGTTTTTTAGGAATGAACGTGATCTTTGTACTTAATGTTCATTTGGTTGTTTTTCACGGTCACACTTTAAATTATTTTTCTTGGTACTATACCTGATCTCTTTTTTAGACAGGAATCTTAAGAATCTAATGAAAACTGTGTACCCCCTCAGAAAATTATATATACATATTTTGCTTGGTGTGTACCATTTTTTTTTTTTTAATGTAAACCTCAGCTCTGACACTGGTAAGAAAACAATTACAATTACTAAAATTTGTTAAATAGAATTTACGGAGTGCTTACCATGGGCTGAACTCAAGTCAGGGTGCTTTACAAACGTTATCTATTTGTAGTCCTCTGATAGCTCCACAAGGAAGATGTCAATATCAAGATGGATTCTGTATCTTTATATGTGTGATTCTGTGCAATGAAGATAAGAGTTATTCGCCAAATGGGATAAAAATTTTAGGTGCTATCATTAAATTTAAAGTATACCACCAATGAGATTGATCGATTTACCAACTATTTCTCACTCACTCTATGCAGCGTAAGCTATCAGGTCTGTGAGAATTAATACATGAGTAAGCTATAGAAATTGACTTCATGTAGCTTGCGCTTGATTTGGAATTTAAGTACATAAGAATAAATATTGTAGAAAATATAAAACAGGAAAAAAGAGGAGAGTGTAATATCATTATCCACCATTTCACAGCCAGGAAACTGAGGCTCAGAGTGGAAAAATCACATGAACTGGGTGTGATTAGGGGTAGGCTTCAAGCCTGGGCTCTCTAATCTAGACCAGTTTTCAAAGCCTAGAGCTACCTTCAAGGTACACAGCCAAATGGAGGAGCCTGTCAAACACCAGCACTTCACTGAAGGTGAGAGAGTAAACAACAAAAGCCCAGGGGAAAATAGCTTCAGTCAAGACCTCTTGGATAGCTGCAGCTCCAGAGGGCTCCTTCTGCAGAAAGCAGTGGAGAATAAAAGTCCAAACTCTGTCCCTTTGTGCCTTTGCTGGTAATTATTCTGAGGAACATAAATGTGAGCAAACCTAGGGCAAGACTTTTTCCTTAAAGCCAGTTCATTCACTTTGTAATGAAATGATGCAGGTAGAAATGTATTATTATAATTAAGAACCATGTCAACAGAATAAATCCCTCTGGGAGAAGGCCTGAAAATAAGCAGAATCATGGGACTGATTTGTTTATTTCAGTTGTCACAGCCTATGAGATTGGGAAGAACTTTTTAACTTCCTTAATAATTAATCTGAGCTAAACCATTAATGGTTAAACAAAAATAAACTCAAACCAACAACCAAGTCTACAAAAGCTGGCATTTGTGTATTTTGTTTATGGTTAAATAGGTTCTTGGTCCTACCAATCCATGTACATTTTACACTGTTAAAGACAAAATCACTTGGAATGCCTGGTCCGCTCTGAAGGAAGCCAAAATTTAATGTTGGTAAAGTGATAGAGATTGGGTTCAAAATCTATTTTTTAAGAAGGTGTAGAAATCTTTTCCTAAAACCTTTTAAAAGGTGAGCACCTGTCTTCTGTGTCTGCCTGGCATCCTGTACACATCTTGATCTATCTTAAGGCTTATTACACAGTATTCTCATTATCGGTTGACTCATGAGTTATCTGATCCCCCATCATTTTAGACCAGCGAGCTTTTAAAGCAGAGATGGTGCTCTTCTGCACTGAAATAAACTCAGGATCTACTACATAACAGGTTTGCAAAAATGTTCTTTGAAAGAAAAAGGAAGCATAGAAGGGAGGTAGAGGCCCCAGCTCCTACGGGATAAATCACAAGGTTATGTGTTTGACTTAGGACGGTGGAGAAATTTTTCTGTATTCATTTCATTGAGTTTGTTATAACCAGGTTGTTGATTTAAGGAACATGTAATGTTCCTTATTACATGTAGACTTGTTTATTTATAGGCTGTCTAGGTTTCTATGATTAGTGAAGGGATTGTAATTGTGAAAAATATATATTGTACATAGTAAGGAATCTGCATGTATTGAAATGTGGAAAGAGAAGCTAGAGGTCCCAGCCTGTAGAAAGAAGGAAGTGTGTGTGGCACGGCTGTTCTCCAGTTCTCTGTGACCGAGTGCTCACGCACCCTGGCTCCTCCATTCTCTTTGAATCTTTGTCTGTACTCAGGGACTAGAAAGGAAACTTGAACACCAAGCATTTGTCCTGACATTTCAGTGGATTAACCTTGAATATACAACCAATGAAGTGTCCAGTGGTGACAATTATACCAATTTTTTTGTCTAGACGTGAATGTGCATTTATGGTAAGATGGTATCATCTAATGGAATGAGAGCAGAATTTAGAATTCAGAGGTCTGAATGGAGAGGTCTACCATCATTTATTACTTGAGTCACCTCGGGCGAGGCTTTCCACCTCCAGGGCAACCCCTCAACCACATGTTGGACGTAGTCTTACTGCAGCATATATTTCCCAAGGTTTTGAGTATCAAATAAGAAAGTGTATGTGAATATACTTCTGAAACTTTAAAATGGAAGTCATTGGCGTTATTTACATTATGGACATAAAGTCATATGGATGGTTCAAGAAAGTTTAGAGTTCTGTCTTGCCTCTCCAAATGTGGTCTGTTTCTCCTCTTGAGACAGGGTCCCCAAGCAGATTGTTAGTCTTGGTATTTTTTTCTGTGGCAGGTCCCCAAAGGCAATTCACTTAACAAAAAGTTTAGTGCTATAAATTATATTAATAGTGATCACAAAGCTGCAATAATAATAGCTATTATTTATTGAGCACTTTCTAAGTGCTAGCTTACATCTTTTCACTTTTAATCTAGTTAATAGCAATAATAACTATATGAGCTAAGTACCAACTGGGAAAATGTAGCCTTACCTAACAGGAAACTCCAAGCCCTTAGGCACTGCTTTGCTGTTTGGCCTCAGTGGAAGAATTAGCAACATTATGCTCTAGTTTTCTCATACTTTACTGTTTCTTTCTTTCTTTCTTTCTTTTATTAAAATAATGTTACCTCCAAAGACTTTTGAGAAAAACTTAAATATACTTTTAAGATATTAAAGTGTAAAAACTGGGAGCTGGGGGAGGCATTCCTCCTGAAGACGGAAGGTTTGGTTTTGTTTTAATATTTTAATATTTCAGGTCTAATCTAACCCTAATTAACTTAATACTGTTGTGAAATTGTTTTTCTCTCCAATTTTTGTGAACCTAACTACTTTCATCTTCCCAGCTACGGGAAGAGCCCATGCTTGTCTGCCTTCCTAAATTCTCTCACCTCATGGGTGGAAAAGGTCTGATTTTTAAAAAGAAAGCAGGGTGGCAACTGCTTTGGGACAGCGGTGATTCTGAACTCTCTCCTTGAATCCTGTCTGCTGACACGCAGTTTCCTTTTTTCTTGTGTAATAAATAGGCAGTCTTACCCGCAAAGAAATGGCAGAATCACTCGCTCATTCAACAACTATTTAACAAACGTTTCTGAATACCTATTATGCACTTAGCCTCCTGTATTAGCACATTTACTGCTACTGCCCTATTTTTAGATGAGTATTACGGAAACACAGGAAGTTCGTCTACTTTCCCGGGATCACACAACAAGTGGCATGGCCCATTTGGAAGCTGTACTGCTATACTGCTAGAACAAGATCTCATGAAGAAAACACACATTGTAATTATAAGTGTGATAAATGTTGTTTAGAGATAGTGAAGTGCTGTAGAGAAGAGGAGGTAGGGCCCTGTTAAGACTGAAGGATTCAGAATAATTCTTGGTGGTCTTACCTACGTTTTCCTTCCTGCTTTATGGCTGCAAACACATGAAGAAAGAAAAGCTACAGAAAATCCTCAAGATACATGGAGAATAAAATACTCACACCTTTTTAATATCCTTATTCTTTTTGAGCTAAGCAAAGGACTCGCTTCATTTCAACTTTTTTTTTTAAAGATTTATTTATGCATATAAGTGCTAGGGTACAGGCCAGAGGTGTGGGGTGTGAGGGGATTCACCAGAGACAGAGTGGGGAACAGAACAGGCAGACTGACTGAAATACACTGCTGAGGGGAGCAGCGGGCGAGTCAGGAGAGGTCTGCTGTGCCATGTGGTATCTCCCTGGCCAGCCGGGGATCGAACTCATGCTGCAGAGGCTGCGGATTGCTTCATAGTGCGGTGCTTAACCCCTTGTGCCACCAGAGAGGCCCCCATTTCAACTTTTATTGAAAAGGTTTTAGGAAAGGATCAGCCCCTTTCCTTTCCATAGTATCTCAAGGTAAACCACTATAAGTTTGTGATTCAGAGCACATAATGGTTCATGTATCAGTTTTGTCTAGTATTTACAGCTGTCCTTAGTTTTATAATGAGGAGGAAAAGTAACAGTCTTCAGATATGGTTCTTAACTTGATACCCTCTCACCTGTAGCCGCTCTAGCCCAGAGAATAATTTTTTCCCTAGAGGTTTTAGAATAAGGGCGGGCGGTGGAAGAATTAAAACCTAATTAAAACAGTTATTTGAAAGACGGGTTCTATTGTGTGCTTGATTGCTTTGAAAGCGTCAGCCCAAGTGAACTGCAGAGATGGTACTCTATTAAGTACCATCATTTTTTCAATATATACTTACTGAGACCTACTATGTGCTAAACCCAGCCTCTCCCCTCCTCTGTTATCTTTCTCTCTATAGGATTCTGCCTTCATTTTTGTTGTCTCTCTCCTCCTCACTCCTTTACTGCTTTTCTCCTGTTTCCTTCCCTTTTTTGACTCTTTCTCAACAACTTTCAGTCATTATGAAAACTCAGTTATAGTAAATTTTGATTAGATGAAGATAAATTATATTCACTTACTTTTCAGCCCCTTTGCTTTTTTGCAGTATTACCAGGTCTTATAAAGACCTTGTTTTGAAACAAGCAAAGGAAATAGAAACTGGGAATCGGGAAAATGTGCCTTTATTTGAAAAACTGGACGAAAGATCAAGGGTACTATGTAATTTATGAAGCCTTCCTCTTCATCTTGATAGCTGTATGACACGGAACAGGAATAGACCATACTGCCCACCTGTCTGTTTTTGTAGAGTCTAAAAGCTAAGAATCTTTTGTACATTCAGAAAGAACAGTACACAGGAAAATTATATGAAATTCAGATTTCAGTGTAAATTGAATTTTATTGGAACACAGTATTCATGTTTGCTCGTCTGCCCCATGGCTGTGGCTCCTCTTAAGCTACAGCAGCAGAGTATTTACAGTCGGAGCAGGCTCCATGACTTGCACAATTGTTTATTCTATGTCCCTTTGCAGGAAAAGTTTGCCAAATCCTGGCATAGACTCTCTGATGAAGAATATAGCCTTCTAAGAATATAGCCTGGTGGTACAAGGGGTTAAATCTCAGCACTATGAAGCTGTCCAAGCCACTGCAGCAGGGAAATCCCTGGATGGCACAGCAGACCTCTCCTGTCTCACCCGCTGCTCCCCTCAGCAGTGTATTTCACTTAATCCACCTGTTCTGCCCACTACTCTCTCTGGTGAATCCTCTCACCACCACCCTGCCCCCCACACCTCTGACCTGTATCCCAGCTCTTGTTTGCATAAATTAAATAAATCTTTAAAAAAATAAAAGTAAAAGTTAGATCCTGATTATATGTACACTTTTAAGAAGAATTCAAATTCAGACATTGCCAAGACCTTTCATTTTGACCTACTGTTACCCCTTAAAAAGTGCTGCTGGATCTAGATAGCTGACTAAATTCCTAGTCATCCTGTCTTTCCCCACCCAAACTAAACTGTTCTTGGTGATTTACGGCAGGAAGTGCTTCATTTGCATTTTGAGAAGAGGAAGGAAAAGGTTGTCCTTGTACTTTAATAATTCTTCAGCTCTTCCTTTTCTTTTTGTATGTAGTAATGCATGTAACTCTGAGTAAGGTTTTCATACTATCTAAGACTTGTTTCTGGTCTTTCTCTGAGGTGGACATCTAGTATCTTTTGAACTTTAGAACAAATGATAAATGGAATTTATTACTCCACATAATTTCCACTGGTGCCAACTTCAATAAACCATAAAGTAGGTCAACTGATATGGTGTTCTAGGGATTATTAACAGCATACAGCATACAGAAATTATACCTGTATATCATCCTTAATCACTGCTAATGTAGAAGTTAGTCTAGCAAAAATGACTATATAATTTTTTTTCATGTTTCATGGCTTTTTTTTTTTTCATTTTTTGTCTCTTCCCGCAGTCTTTTGCTTTATTACTTGGAACTCCAGGAGGAATATCTTACCGATTTTTGTAAATATATGTATATATATTTATGTGTGTGTATATATGTATGTATGTGTATATATATGTGTGTGTATATGTATATGTATATATATGTGTATATCTTTTGTGAACATATGTATAGTACATTTCATATACATCAGGGATAATGTATATAAGAAGTTAGTTGTGGCTAAATGTAACAGACATTCAATAAATGGTTAGTAGTAGTAGTAACAGTAGTAACAACAGTAGTAGTAGTAAGAGAAGTAGTATTTCTCCAGAGTGAAAGAAATTTAAGAATAGTACATTTCATCTTTTCAGCAAAATTAGATTTATACAATAAAGATGTATGGAAGTTGCTAAATGTATGTTCGGTGCAATGAGTTTCTAATTAAGAAAATTAAACACAACCTAAATGTGGAATATTAAACAAGTGTTAATAATAAAGAATATATGTTGACATAAAAAGATGTTCATAATTAGGGGATGAAGCAGATTTTAAATCATTGCGTATACTATTATTTCATTTGTGAGAAAAGTAGGATAGAAAATGTGTAATAGAAAACAATCACCATCCAGAGGTATTGAAAATAGGATAAGTTCTCTTTCTCTCTTTGCTAAACTGTAATCTCTAATTTTTATAGTGGCAATGTTATTGCCACTAAACTAAAAAAATGTTATTGCCTCTAGACTGAAAAAAAAAAACATATTAAAAAATATATTACTTTTCTGGTGATAAGCCCACTTGGAATGTCCAGTTTAAAAATGCTAATATATATAGGTTTATATCCATTTGCAAATCTTTGTTTTGCTTAAATATGTATTCTTTTTTTTAAAGACGTTTAGATTTTTTTTTTAAGATTTATTTATTTTTATACAAGAGCTGGGCTACTGGCCAGAGGCGCGGGAGGATGAGAGGATTCACCAGAGACAGAGCTAGGAACAGAACAGGCAGACTGACGAAATACACTGCTGAGGGGAGCAGCGAGCGAGACAGGAGAGGTCGGTAGCACCATGTGGGTCCCTCCCTGGCCGGCCAGGATCAAACCCACATTGTCGACAGCTTCACAGCTTGGCATTCAACCCGCTGCGCCACAGGGGAGGCCCTTGCCTAAACATTTATTCTAAAATGGTTTTCAAAAGGAAAAAATATTCTAAACAGTGGCAAAGTAGTATTTACAGCCAAGCATCATGGGATCCCTAATCTTCCAGATGTTCCCACCCAGCAAAATATCTTTAGTTACATTAACCAGAGTATCTCAGGATTACCGACTGCTCGTTGTTTGTCTTTCACCTCATAAAGCTGGTCAGGAGGATTTAGTCCTAAAGTCCTAAAGATAATGGGAAATTTGAAGGAAGTAAATTCCATGAAAGTTGGGGAAGTATGAGAAAATGTCACCCCCTTTGCTCATGTTAGTGACGAAGGGCTCATGTCAGCCTAGTGGAGTTTAAGCCTCGCCTTTCTGAGGAATGTGATTTATGTACCTTTTGAACAATAACCAGTAAGAAAGAATTGCAAGCATTGAGAAAGGGATAAAGTTAAAGGCATTCAAATAATATGAAATGGTGCCAGTCTCCTCAGTTTATACTCCTATTATTTCCAACTTAGCATTTGAAATGTGCAAGAGCGAGACCAGTTCTCACAACACCCACTTCTCCTCTTGATTTGTTATCCCACGTACTTACCTGGGGTTTCAAAAACAATGTGGCAGCCCCGACTGAGCACCAAAAAACTGGGTTGGATTTTCTGCCTGGTGCTCATGTTAATGATGCAATAATTTAACAATCCATGAATAAGCTTCTGGAGGGTCTTTGATTGTCCACACCTAGCCTGACAGGGAGGGAAATTAAGTAGTTTAAGAGAATTTTATCAAAAAAGGGCAAATGCTAGTTATTTTCTCATTTTTCATGTCAACACTTGGGTACAATAAAAGGATTATAGAAAGCAATCATCTGCCTGTATTTACTGAGCACAATCTCACTATTACAGGGAGTAAGGAGTACAGACCATGGAGGTAAATGTGCTTTATTCAAGAGAGAAAGATCACTCAACTAAGATGGCTTCTGTTATGATAATATGATAACAGAATTCAAATGGAGACATGGACAATTTTTTATTCTCAGGGAATCTCAGGTCTAGGAAGGGATATAAATGCACAAAATTAAAAGTATCAGGCACTGAGTCATAACCTCCTGGGAACTTCCCAGCAACCAACTGAAAACTGTTGTGCTGAGGGCAAGGAGAGGCCAGAGGAAAAGGTAGGCCGCTCCAGAGTGGTCAGTGGCCATTTTAAGCTGCTTCTGAGACTTTGTCTTAGGAGTTTCTGCTCCCTATCCTGCCCGTAACGGTCTTCAGTCACATATGCTATCCACAGTCCCACCAAAACATGACATACCACATTCTCTCAGCGCTCCATCTTTGGAGCGGCTTCTGGAACAGATAAAGCGAAGGGCACACACTTTCCAAGGGGCTAGGGCGGCTGGGGGGGACAGCCTCACTCCTGTTTCAAACACGCTGTCACCTTTTCTCCGTTGCCTTCCCCCAAGTGCCATGAGAGAGGTTTAAAAGCACTATCAAGATTCAGAGAAAGGGAGATACACGTCAGTTAGAAAACTGGGTAAGAGGGTTGCTCTTTTATACCCATTCTCTACAGGGCATTGAGAATATAAAGGTAATTAAATTATAAGCCACAGCTCCCAGTTCAGCACTCAGAGCTAAGCACTTTGCCTGAAATATGCGAGCCCTGGGCAGTTTTAGAAAGCACCAGATGCTGTCAGATAAGTATTTGTGGCCACTCAGTTCCTTATTTGGAATCCACTTCAGGTTGGAAACCTAGACCCCAGCCTGGCAGGAGCTTTGAGACTTCTTTTGCTATAAATAGGCAGCTAGAGTTAAGAGGGCTTCCTCTGTAGGACTATCAGCTTCCTCCCCAGTCCTACTGTGTTTGCGTAATGTCTGGAGAAAGTGACCCAAACACAAACACTAATTTAATGAGGATTTTTAAATTCAGAGGCAAACAGTCCAAGAGTGCACTGATTTTAGAACATGGGCTTTTGGAGTAAGAGGACTTGTATTCGCGACCCCGCATCCTCCATAGTGTGTGCTTGGGCGCGAGGTTGCATTACTGACGTTGAACTTGAAAACTCCTCACAGGGTTTGGTAAGGAGTAAATGAAGTATCTAAAGTAATTGGACCTGTGCCTAGGTACCATGAGCTGTCTTAAGATGGCAGCAATTAGGCTAAGACCTAAGAGTCTCCTCCATCAATAGCACCTTGGCCTTGCTTTGAAGATTCTCTCAGTCTGTGCTCCAAAAACTTACAGCTTAGAAACCTTGAGGAGTCACTTGCGTCACTTTGATGTATTCCCTCCTACTGAGACACCAGCTCAGAAAACTCCAGTCTGTGCCACCAGAGTTCTCACGTAGACTCTGGCTCTACAACACTTAACCTGGATAGCAACTCCTGCCCCCTTTTCTCCCACGCTCCCCATCTTAACCCTCTACTTATGTCTTGGCATCCTCTCTTTCTATCTAAGTCTGTCTTGCTGCCATCTCTGCTCTTATCGCCCTCATGCTCATCTCTCTCCCGTTACTCCAGCAGCAACTGGGAAGGCAGCCGAAGCCTTCGGTGACTGATGAAAGGGAGGGTGTCCTTGGCCTCCTCAGTCCCTCTGTCCTGCACAAATTAAAAATGGGGAAGACACTGAATACAGAACCCACAGGCCAGAGCATGACGGGTTTCCTGCGGTGGTGGTGATGGGCCTTCCGGGGGTGTGGGCTGGGACTCCCGAGCCCAAAGCAGGGTGCCAGCGGAGGGTTAAGGTGACAAAGCAGAGCCCACAGACAGCAGGTTTAGATTCGAGGTGGAATCCGCAAGAATGGTGAAAACAAGACAAAGGGGACGAGCAAGACTCTGATTCCAGAAACTAAAATTTGTACCAGAAAGGAAAACTCATTCTGCTTCACTATGTAGCTTAGCTGTGATCGTGTTTACATGTTCGTGATAACATGAAATTCGTCATTGCTATCACCAAAATGATAGCGTAATTAGAAGGAGGCCGTTGTTTATGTGGCAGGTTAAGGGGGATGAGAACTAAATCTTCCTCCTTAGTGGAAATCAGTCACTAATGCTCAAAACTGAAAAAGGAAGAAATAACAAGCGTGTTTTGATACATGGGGGTCAGTGCCACAATCCTCAGCCTTTGAGGAGGCAGGGGGCTGCTGCCCTTTGTACTAATTTTTAGAACTATATGACTTTTTAACTTCATGCAAGTATTGATTTAATTTCCCCCTTCATTCCCCCGAGCTAATATTTTAAATGAAAAAGCAACCATGACTAAAAAGGTGTGAAAGGAGTAACTGGAAGGGAGAATCATGGCTTACAAATTTTATTTCTTTCTTTATAAAAATTATATGTATACTCTAAAGGTTTGGGAGAATATTATCTCTGGGTTAAGTTTTTCCTTTTGTATACTTTTCTGAATTTTTTGCAGTGGGCATACATTTGTAATCAGACAAAAAGTGATTGCATATTACAGAAAAGGGAAACAATTAGAAATGTGAAAGAAAATATGAACAAAGATAGTCACTACAAGTTGTTAATAATCATAAGAAATCAGAAAACCTGTAATAATCAGGACATGGATAATAATTAGGGTGCCTATAACCCTCTGAAATAATTTGCAGGTGTCATTTTTAAAGAGGATCTAAATGAGTCTATGCCCATATATTATGTGATTTTCACCTTTAATTATGCTGTACTGTCATCTTAAATGCCCTTTTACTTCCTTCCCCTTCCTTTTCACTGCTATTTCCTCTAAGAAGACCCTCTGACAACCATCACCATCACCCACCCACCCTCTCTACTCACTTTCACCCAAACACCAACTGTGTGCATGACCCCTGTTCTGTGTCTTCAGAATATTCTGAATGGGCTCCATGTATCTGCACTTACCACCTGGTATTACAATTATCTGTTCCTATAATTATCTGTCTTGCCCACAAACTTTAGCCTTTCTGATAGCTGGGGTGGGGTCTTATTCACTTTTATTACTTCCATGCAAAATTCAAGGCATAACAAATATTAGGTGCTTAATAAATGTTTGCTGGATACAATAAGAAATCATTTAGGGAATAGCTGTGTTATCATGGTAAAGAAATTGGGGAAAGTAGCACCTACACTTTGGCATTGTTCTGAGGATCAGAGGGCAGCACAGATGTAGAAGAGCTAGTATTGTGCCAGGCATAGTCAGCGGGTGGTAAAGATGAAGGTCTTGGCGGTTGTTCTGATAACAACAATTAGAGCTGTTTATTTTTTGTTCTTGCAGATTCCCCCAGTCCAGGCCTTGGACCTTGTGGATGGATTTTGGTGATTGTGTCATTCTTGTTCACAGTTATAACATTCCCGGTATCAATATGGATGTGCATCAAGGTAAAGAATGTTTCATTTGCTTGAGGAAATAAGGGTCAACTCCTAACCACATAAACTCACTTTATGTGTGTTGGAGAAGTTGGCTGACAGAGACTGACCCCTGGCTTATAACTGCTTGTTCTTCATCTCGCTTTTGGAAAGTTCACCCTCATTACCTGACTTAGGAAAGACTTCCTGTAGCAGAAGTCCCGTAACAACTATGAGGACTTCAGCTATTTTTCCTTTTCTTTTTTGTATTAATGCATGAGTAATTAAATACTGATATTAATAGCTAAAGAGCGAGGTCATGGGTTTGCTTCCATACGCTATACCTTCCAATTTATATACAATAAATATCTATTGCTTTTATACTCAGCAAAAAATAGTCAACTTTCTTGGCATGTTATTTCTAAGATATTATCTGGATTATAGAGAATAAATACAAAATAGCATTACCTTACCTGTTCAGAACAAAAATACATGTTTAAAAAATCACGCATGCAAATATTTACACTTCTCACATAAAATTACTCTTTGTGTTTTGAATCTAGATCATAAAAGAATATGAAAGAGCCATCATCTTTAGATTGGGTCGCATTTTGCAAGGAGGAGCCAAAGGACCAGGTCAGTATTTGATTCTGGATTGTTTGCCTGGAACCCGAAATGTGACCTTTTTATTGACAGGGGTGTCTACTCTGTTGACTCGGGAAGGACTTCCTGTAGCAGAAGCCTGGTAACAATAGCAGCAGTGCTGGCCAGCCTTGCCAGAGTCACCTTTTCCTGCCCTCTTCTCCCCTCCCCTTCCCATTTGACCCCATAAGGTTATTTTAGGCTAGGAATAGCTACAGCAGTGTAGTGTAAGCATGAGAGTCCCCCAAAATAAAGGTTTTCACTCGTTATTTTTGATTTTGATAAACTACGATTAAGTTCCAATTGTGTTCTAGGCTCTGGGAGTTAAAGGGAAATTAAGACAGTCCCTGCCCTCAGGGATCTTCCCTTCTAGTGGTGGGGCCCTACAAGGAAACGCAGGTACAGTCCCATCAAGTCATCACAAGGAGCTTTGAAAACCAGAGAAGTGTGCTGGGCCCTACCCACTAGGATGAGAGGAGGCTTTCTGGAATGAGCCTGGAGCCTTGAGGCTTGCAAAGCTATTAGCCAGGGGGCGTGGAGTTTCCCAGCAGAAATAACATCATGTCCAAAGCAAGGTGGAGGAGGGTTCTGCAGGCTCAAGGAATTGCAGGTAGCTCAGCTGGCCAGAGAGCAGGGCAGTGGCCTAAGAGGTAAGCCAGGACAGGATGGCTTGTTTAGGGGTGTATTTCAGGAAAGATGGCGCTGCTTGCAGCTTAAACAATGTGTCATAGGAGAGAAAATAGAAGAAATAGAGAGCTAACATGGGAAATGGCTATACTGGTTTCAGGAGGGGTTTCAGTCACAGTGGAATAAGGAAGCGAAACCTACTGAAGATCGTATTCTTGGCTTCTGGCATATTCACTGAGGTGAACCAGTGACTTTCAGTCAATCAGGGTGATTCTGTTTTAATTGAAGGGTGGTAAACCAATTAGGTGCCGGTGTCGCTCTCTCAGCCTCGGTGTGTCTTGCTTGCAGGTTTGTTTTTTATCCTGCCATGCACTGACAGCTTCATCAAAGTGGACATGAGAACTATTTCATTTGATATTCCTCCCCAGGAGGTAAGGTGTCTTCTGCTGGAACTGAGATGTCATGTGTGGAAGTGCTCGACAGTGGGAGGCTTAGCACAGCAGCAGAGTGCAGATTTAGATCATCTGTCCTCACCCTCTGGTAACTGCTTGACTTTGAGCAAGCTCTTCAATTGTTCTATGCATCAGTTTCCTCATCTGTAAAATCGAGGTGATAATGGTAGGACCTACTTTACAAGGTTTTTATGCAAACAAAATGAGGCATATAAAGTCCTTAGAACAGTGGCTGATAAAATAAAATAATAGGTGCTATAAGAGTGCCTGCTGTTATTAGTATTACAAAGTGTGGTGTCATGTCAATTAAATATAATGTTAGCATTAACACAGTCATCATAGTTTTCACTACCACATTTCTCCTTTATGAGTTTCTGATAGAAAATTCTATTTAGCGCAGTATCTCTTCCTAAGGTTCTTGCTTTTATTCTAGATAAATTGGTTAGAAGCCAAAGAATGAGAAAAAAATGCTCATTTGACATTTTAGGTAAAGCATATAATGTTTTATATTAGTAATCACTTCCTGCTTTTTTCAAGCCACTTTGCAAATACTATCACAGTTGAAATGGCAGAATCCCTGAAATGTCGCAGGACATAGCAATTCCTCCAGACTACATTGGCAGAGCGAAGACTAACATCCAGCTTTTCGGAATTCCTGCCCATTGCTTCTTCCGCAGTCCCGTGCTAAATGCACTTTACATTAGCAACATCGCGGCCCTGGAGGAAGTGCTGGCTTCCCCATACTCCTAAAGAGGCGTTATAACCACTGCAGGCAGAAAACATAAAAACCTTGATGAAGGGGGGACTTCGGACGCCTGTCAGTGTTTCCTGGCCAAGGACCAGGTCCTCAGCAGGGTGTTTGGAGCCTGCTGACTCTGCCTTCTCTTGTCACAAGATCCAGAATCCAGCTTTAGGAACTTCCTCGCTGGCACCAATCCAAGTAATTCTTAGATCAGACTTTCTAATCCACACATCCGTAGTGGCACCAGAAGTCAATTTACCCACACAGACAAGCCTGAGAGCGTCGCGTATTCTCTGCATGACCTCCCACCTTTCCAGGAAGGCTGATGCACCAAAGGAGCCCCTTTTGGGGTAGCTGAGAATTCTTCTGGCATTTTCCTCTATGCAACATTACAAGCATCTGGCAGGGTCTCTGGAAGCTTCTGCCTTCCAACTGCTGCTCTTTCCCCTCTACAAGCTGCTGAACACAGAGCAGATTGAACCTGGCAAGCAGTCCTTTTTCCGATCCCCTGGAACTGACAGTTAAGGGAGATAAACATGCCGCTGACGATAAACAATAAGCGAGGCTGTCGCTTTAGAAAGCTTTGGCTGTGGCACAGTCACTGTGGCAAGAATTTGCTTAGAAATGATACACATTTTCCCATCACATCATGGGAATATTTAATTCTTGCACAAGATGGTAATGTACAGTACATTTATTTCCAAATCCCCCACTTCTCTTCCAAGCCAGAAGTATTTTTAGATTACTAAAAAAAGGATTATGGCTTTGTGCCTGGTGGCACTCACAGCTGGATGATATTGCTGTTATTACTTTGCATTTACATAGCTCACACTTTCAAGGGGCCTTCATGCACAAACATTTTATTTGACCTTCCAAGAAATTTGTGTAGAATTGGGCAGTTCTTAGCTCCATCTCACCAGCGAGGCAAGTCCAGGTCCCACAGAGGAGAAGCCTTGCTAGAGATCACGGCGGGAGGGACAGGCAAGGCTGGGACTAGCGTTCAGGCCCTCACTGTCACTCCTGGCTCTTTGTCCATCACTGAATTGCTAGGACCATGTGTCATTTCAACTCATCTCTCCTTTATTCGCCACCTGCGATGGGGCAGGCACTGTGCCAGGGCTAGAGATGCAAAGACAGACTGCCCCCCAAAAGTTCATCGTCTCAGAGAGCAGGAACAATGTAAACAATAATGTCACTACAGCAAAGTGTCCAGGGAAGCCTGTTTAACTCTGCCAAGTGAGTTAGGAATGTTTCTCAGAGAAAAACACACTTGAGCTGTGTCTTGAATGATGAGTAAGAACGGGCCAGTAGGATGTGGATGTGGTGGCGAGATAAAGGAGCGGACATCCAAGCACAGGTGACACCGACATAAAGGCCTGGAGACATGGAACATGGTCCGTGCAGGACTGCAGGGTGTCTGCTTTAGTGTGTGCAGGACAGAGAAGGGAGGAGCCAGGCCACGGGACCACCTGTCACAGGACATGTACCACGCTAAGGCCCTTGCACCAGAGGTGCATTATATCATGCCCAGCATTTTTATTAGTGTGCTGTAAATATGTTTTTACCCTGTTCTCTCCCTATAGAAACATCCCCCATTCACCTTCTGTTCCAGTAATGTGTGCTATTTTTAGTTCATCAAACGGAGGCCCTCTCACACCCCTGTGCCTCTTCACACCTTATTTGATCAGCCCTGAATATGGTCTCACTCCACCCTCAGGAAATTTTTCTTTTCTTCTAGGCTTAGTTCAAACATCACCCCTGCCACCTACAACTGCCCAGCATCTGTCCCTTTCATTCGCCCTTATCCCCCAACCTCTTCGAAAATTAGAAACCAAGTTTTTTCATACCTTTGTCCCAGGTACCCAGTACAGTGTCTGCTGCTTTATGATGTCTCAGTATCTGTTGAATGACTGAATGAATGACTAGGAATTAGTGACTGCATGTTATGAAAATTTAAAGCTATAACTGACTTTTTCAGGCTCTCCTGTCTTAGTTCCTTTGGGCTGCTGAAACAAAATGCCAGAGACTGGGTGGCTTATAAACAACAGAAACTTATTTCTCACTATTCTGGAGGCTGAGTAACCCAAGAGCAAGGCACCAACAGATTAGGTGTCTGCGGAGGGCCTGCCTCCTCACCGGTACATGGTCGTCTTTTCACCGTGTCCTCACATGGTGGAAGACGTGAGGGGGCTCCCTGGAGTCTCTTTAGCAAGGGCACTAATCTCATTCACGAGGGCTGCACCCTCACCACTAATGGAGGCCCACAAGTATATAGTTGATAGCACTTACTAAAGAAAGCCTGCCCGTGTTAAAAGATACAGTGTCGAACAGCACGTCTTACATTAAAGACCTAGCCGGGTGGCAGATATATTGAACAATTGCTTCCTTTGCCCCGTAGATCCTTACCAAGGACTCGGTGACAATCAGCGTGGATGGCGTGGTCTATTACCGCGTCCAGAACGCCACCCTGGCTGTGGCAAACATCACCAATGCTGACTCGGCTACCCGCCTCTTGGCACAAACGACCCTGCGGAACGTCCTGGGCACCAAGAACCTTTCTCAGATCCTCTCTGACAGAGAGGAAATTGCACACAACATGCAGGTGAGGAGAGCATGCAGCGCCGGCACCTCCAGAAACTGAAAAATGAAGCGAAGGGGCAGTGTTTGAGAACTTTCTATTCCTTGAAGTAGGGGAATCGCTGACCTTTTTTTCTTCATAGAAAGGTTTTCCCAAACTTGATGGAAGGAGGTGCTTTTCACACAAATAGTTCCTGACTTTTAGCACTCAGATGCATGCATTGCTTTTTTTATTCCATCCCCCACTGTGTGTATTCTTCCCCCTATTTTATTATTAACCTTATTCTATAGCCTAACAGTTCATTGACCATTCTGCAAGATAAAGCGGGCATTGTTGCAGTCTGTTCTCTGGGTGAGTCCCAGGACTTCCCTAATAACTCAAACTTTCCACTCTTGCTTGAGTAAAAGATGTTGAGTTAAACCTGGCTTGTTCAGAAAATGCTGAAGTACTACAAATCTGAGCTTTTTTTGTTTGTGTAGACTTCATAGGGCGTACAATCTGTGGCCTTATTTGATGCCCACAAACAACATGTGAAGTATGATTTCCTTCCTGTCGTTGTAAAGGGAAGTAGTTGAAGCCCAGGGAGGGAATGTGCCTGCTCTGTGTCACAGCTCAGGAGTTGCCTGGGCCTGGTTGTAGAATTCAGCCACACCCATAGGTCTGCGCGTTATCCACAGCTGCTTTTGAGCTACAACAACAAGGCTAAATAGAGCAAAGAGACTGAAAATAAACACTCTCTGGCTTTTTGAGAAAAAGTTTGCCAACTCCTGCATTAGTTAATTGGTAACAGAGTCAGGATCATTGGCCTGGCCCCTATTTCAGCATCCTTTTCACCGGAGAGTCCCCCCGGTTCTCTCTCCACACCAGGCGCCCCGAAGTCAGCTGCCTGAACATGCTGCCTGAAGATGCTGAACAGGTACCAGGGCTGAACATGCTGCCTGAGGCCTCAAGACTGGGCCTGATTGTTCTCAGCCTGCCTCTCTCTTCCTACCAGTGCACCCTGGACGATGCCACTGATGACTGGGGAATAAAGGTGGAGCGTGTGGAAATCAAGGACGTGAAGCTGCCTGTGCAGCTCCAGAGAGCGATGGCTGCAGAAGCAGAAGCGTCCCGTGAGGCCCGAGCCAAGGTAACCATCTTTTTTTGTGTGTGTGTAGCTTGTTTTCCTGACTGAGCTTTCTTCCTTAAGTACAAGAAAGCAAAACTTGTTAAAAATTGAAATAATCCTGAAGTATTTCGTAGAAATGAAAGCCTTCCCATGACTTCAAATCCTCCCTGCCCCCACCTCCCTCCCAGGCCTCCATTCATAACAGCTTGGCATCTGTGCTTCCACATTGTCTTTTGGGGGTTATTTGGCGGCGTTGTTAGGCTGTTGGCTTGTTCATTTCACAAAAGTAGGGTCGTGTACACTTGGTGTTCTCCACCTTGCTTTTTTCCTTGTCAACATCTCATGGGGAGAGCACACACAGTCACCCCACCCCATTCTTGGCAGGCTACACACCCTGCCTCGTTCGGCCTGTCCCCCACTAAGAGCCAGGTGGCAGGGCTGACTTCCGAGCAAAGGGACAGTCTCAGCAGTTTGCTTACCATCTCTCCTTTCTGACTTTTGTCTTCACTTTCATTGTCTCTCTTTTCTCGACTCTTCTTTTAACTGCTTCCTCTTCTCCCTCTCCTACTTCCTTTTATTCACTTTCCTTTCTTTGTTGTCTGCTCCTTTCCCCCTTATGTCTCAACCCTGCCTGGGTACTGACCCCATTTTGTTCACCTAACCTGGGAAAGCGGATCTATTGGGATGACCCATGACAGGGATTCAAGGATATCTCGCCAACCCAGGGTAGAATCAAGATGCCTCAGAATTGGAACCAGGCACCAGACCACTGTTGAGACTCAAGGGTCGTTCCATTTCCTGGGCCATGTCTCACGACAGCTCATGGGGAGAAGATCTGACTCCCACGTTTACATGTCTCCCCAGCTGAACAACAAAAGAAAACAGACTAGCCCTGACTCCAGAGTCACCGCAGAGTCTCTCCAGTCCTACACCTTGGGCCAGAGGGCACAGACACAGGAATAAGGTCCCTTCCCTGTGAAGGCGCAGGAAGCGACAGTTTCCATGGGAGGGGTTGCTATGGACCTGACTGACACCAAGATACAAATTGCAGACCAATTTGTGGTTATCAGAAAATAGTAACTGCTGATAATTGGCCAACCACAGGCCCCTGCCCTTCTGTTAGGATGCCCTTTCAACTAAAAGCTGATCACTTTAATTTTGAAACTTTAATTTCGAAACCAGCACTAAATAGTGCTGGTTCCTTTGACAAACTATACCCAGAATTTTCTACTAACCAGAATGTTGGGGTTCTCCTAATATAATAATTTATGCAAGTGATGATACTACAGAGCCCTTGAGCACTTACCCTCAAAACCATCACATACAGAAGACTAAATTATATTTACGATAATGAAATTAAATATGTCCCTCTGTAATCTAATTATTTTGAAAATTAGGAATGGCTTTTACCTAGAATAGGTCATTAACCAAAAGCCCCATTTCCAAACCATATTGAATAAAAGGACGTGTCTTTCTTGGAGTACGTAGAATATCAGAGCCCAAAATGTCCTTGGAGATTATCTTCAAAGGTGACAAATACCTGGCCCAGATGCTGCCACCCCTCCTGCTATTCCCCTGCCGGTAATTAACCACAGAGCCATTTTCCACTGTGCTTAAATGTGACCTCAGAACCCCGCAACACCCTCCAGGTAACAATCTTCAACTGCTTGTAACTGAGCCTAAATGAAACTCACTTACCAGCCCACTGTATTCAGATGGAAAAAAATGAAAGCCCAGAAGAGAGAGGTGACTTCCTCGAGGTCACGCACTTGAGTCGGGGCCATGGAAATCAGAGTTCCCCTCTACTCACAGCTGCCTCTTCTGGATTTTCCTGGGTGGGCTGAGCCTCTTACAGGCATCCTCACAAATTAGGAAAGATGGGCCCTATCACCCTTTAGAACAAGAAGAGATAAAGGAAGCGAGTTAGAGTCCTGAATTACAGGGCTCCTGCTTGGAGGGGGCCGCAGGGTCTAGCAGCAGTGGCCTCGACCGTCATTAGGACAAACACCGAATCACAGGCAGTCTGGCCCTTCTGTAAAATACAGTCCCCCTGCCCCACCCAGGCGACTATGTCATCAAAGCATATATTCAAATTCTTCCAGAAAATAGGGGCGTCACCATTAAATAAATTGCAAAGGAAAAGCCTATAGATTGAGACAGCAGAGAAAAATTCCTCAAGTTAATTAGCCATCTGGGAAATGCATATCCAAATCGTGAGCAGATGCTGCTGTAGACATCCACCAGGAAGACTTGAAAGCAGAAAGGGAGAGAAAATTACCAAGTACGGGAGAGGGAGGAACTGGAACTCCTATTTTGTTGGTGAGAGTATCCGTCGGTGCAACCACCGTGGCCAGCTGCCTGGCCGTATGTATTTAACAGAAACGCACTCATTTCTTTACCAAACGGCAAGTACTAGAATGTTCACAGCAGCACTTTGTAATGGTCCCAAACTGAAAATTACCCCAGTGTCCATCCCTATGTGAAGGACCGGTGAGGTGTGCTTTAGCCACACGCGGGAGCATTGCACGGCAAACACCTGAGCGCGCACAGATGTAGGTGGGGTGAAAAGAGCTCGCCCCAAGAGCCCAGGTTCGCCACCAGGTTTGCGTTCTGTTCACCAAGCCTCTTCAAGTCTAAAGGCCAACTCGATGGCTTGAAATGTCGCCTCTTCTGGGCTTGAATTCTCCCCTTTTTTCCTTTTTCATCACTCTTGGGCCAGTGCCTGGTGTGCCTTCAGCTTCCTATTTCTGGGCCTGGTCATGTGCTCATTGGAGAGCGGAGTGTGAAAACACAGATGTCTTTTCTCCGCCCGCCCCTCAGACCAGCCGGCCTGGGCTGTGGTACCCAGCTCGCATACCTGATAGTGCCAGGTTGTAGATTGATGGTCTGGACTTTTGCAGCATTGATTGACATGGACAAATGTGCATTTGGCCAACGCTCCACATGCCCGCGAGTGTCTCGCTTCTCCTCTAAGATCCTGTCGGCACCGAGCTTGGCCTATAATTAGACCAAGCTGGCAGTGTTGTGTTCACGTCGTTGGCAGCTCGCTCAGAGCCCATTTTCTATGAACAAGTGTGTGCCCAGCCCAGTGGGGCTGGTTTTCCAGCCAAGAGATGGGACTTTGATTGCTGGTGGGAGATGAGATATCTTTGCCGTTGGTCCGTGTCCAAACAAAACGAAGTGCCTAATTGGACATCTGAGTTGACAAGGAGGGAAACCAGAGCCGGCTGCACGCACGCAGGGGTCTGTTAGTGCCTGCGAGGGGCACCCGGTCCTCCGGAGCATGTCTGGCACCTGTCCCTCCACGCCATCCTGGGTAGGACAGAATGGATTACTTTCAGAAGTCCAGGCTTTTCTCCTCTAAACTAGGTCCCTTCCCAAATTAGAGGGTACCCCCATCTCACCTTTGGCACCAGCCAGGCAACTGAAATGTGGGACTCAGCCTTTGGACCCCTTTCCTCCTAGTAGCTCCCCAGCCGTGCCATCGCGTACCCACCCCACAAGCTGCGCCTGCCCCTCTACCAGCTCTTCGTCTCTCCCATCTGATCTGGCCTCAGACATCCGTAGAATGTTTTCTCAGGCAGCGCCGATGGAGTTTTCTACTTCATACCTTCCTGCAACTTCCCTGTTGCCTGTAGAATGAAGACCAGACCAAGCACCCACCCCGCCTTCACTGCCCTTGGGACCCTGCCCCCTGCACCCCCACCTTCCCCTCTTCCTCACAGCATTCAGCCACCTACAGTTTTCTGGAATACACGCACTTTTCCATACCTCAGTTCCTAGTCGTGTGAAATATTCTTCCTCACCTTTGTCCAGAAAACACACCTTTAACCTTTCATGTTCAGATCCTGTAACCTCGCCTCCTACCCACATGCTCTGCTCTGCGGGTGCAGCCAGCCTCGGCCCTGGAACGAGGCGCTCTGTGTCCCTGCCTGTCTCCCCCACTTGAGTAGGAGCTGGAGGAGGCGAGGGCATCCTTTCTCCATCCCTCGATTCCACACAGACCTTGGCACTGAGAAGGCCCCCAGCGTTTGCTGCTTACATAAACTTCACTGTTGCTGAGGCCGTTGCTTCCAGTTCTGAGACTCACAGGAGTGTCACAAAGCATTAATATTTGGGGGATCCACATAAAAACCAGCTGGTGAAACTGTTCATTTAATCTTGGGGACTATGGTGTCTTATACCTCTCCTCCCAGAATCATGAATTAAAAATAACCCCTAGATTTAGCTTTGAATCTTTTAAACTTTAGGCATAATTGGGTCCAAACATCAGGTCTTGGCTTATCACTTGCCTTTCCTGCATAAGAGCCTCCACTTGTACATTGACGCTTCATGTACCTTCTCTGGCTTCCTCTTGAGAGCCTGAGGTCAGTGTTCTCCTTTTTTGAAACCTGAGGCCCAGGTTGTTAAGTAACTTTTGTGAGGACATTGAGCAGGTAAAGGGGAGGCTTGGGATTTGAGCTCAAGTCCACTTAACTCCAAACCCCGGCCCTCGCCACCATTCCAGTGATATTCAAACTCTGTCTCCATGTGACCCCAAAAGAAAATTAGAAAAGCTTGTATATCCCTCCCACACCCACACATTTTAAACACACATGTAAAAATGCTCGCTTTGTATTTATATACTTCCCAAGCATATGATTCCTGGCATGTTTTCAATATTGACATTTTAAAGTAGAATTATTATCATTCTTTTAAGTATGTCCAGTGAAATTTTAATATTGATCATTTAATCATTTGTTTTTAAATACGTGGGTAAGCTCCTTTAACGATCCGAATTTTTTCATTGCTCCTTGTTCTCCTTGAAATTATATTTCATTCCCCCCACCCCGATTCTTTTCCTAATATATTTTGTCATGAGTTCTCTTATTAACCTGCTGCAAACATTTCGTGTAAGTTAGAATTAATTTCTCAAGGCTCTGTTTTAGAATTTCTCCTAAATAAGAGATTTTACTAGAAATACTTAATATGATGATTGAGAAACAAACCTACGTATGTGTAGATGGTTCTTATTGCTAGAATGAGACAAGATTCAGCATCAATTCTATTCTTACGATATAAGGAGGGGCCTCCCAGGTGGCACAGAGGGTTGAGCGCGGCACTGTGAAGCTGTCCGCAGCCTCTGCAGCACGGGTTCAATTCCCGGCCAGCCAGGGAGAAACCCACATGGCGCTGCAGACCTTTCCTGCCTCGCCCACTACTCCCCTCAGCAGTGTATTTCCGTCAATCTGCCTGTTCTGTTGCCCACTCTGTCTCTGGTGAATCCTCTCGCCCCCCACACCTCTGACCTATACCCCAGCTCTTGTGTGCATAAATAAATAAATCTTAAAATAAAATAAAGATATAAGGAGGAAGAAACCTTGTTTATGAAATGGAAATTTTGTTTAACATCATACAATTCTTAGCACTCCCAATGAATTTATGTATTTAAAAATTCATATAGTGCTCTTATCAAAAAATATTTTTAATGATCAGCTTTCAGTTCAGGAAGCCCTCTTTCCTTTCTTTGAAATCAGAACTAAGATCCCTCTGACTTGCATCAGGACAATTTCTCAGTCTTCAGGGTGGTCCACTTTCTCTGCCCCTCCCATCAGTGTTCTGAATGTCCCTTTGTTTGATACCCTGGGAGATGCAGAACAGGCTGACCTGACCTCAGGCACATACTCAGGCAAATCAGTTATAGGAAAAAAGAGCTTATGGAGGGCATGCCTGGTGGCCAAGGGGTTGAGCACAGCACTGTGAAGCTGTCCACAGCCTCTGCAGCATGAATTCGATCCTTGGCCGCCCAGGGAGCTACTGCACCTCTGCCCTGTACCCCAGTTCTTGTATGCATAAATAAATAAATCTTTAAAAAAAAAAAAAAGAACTTATGGAAATTCTGGAAATTGATTTCATTGCAATGATTCTAGCATCCCCCCTGGAAAGTTTGGTTGACCCCCAAGGTGTATGAGCTGCAGTTTGACACCCACCGTTCCCTCCTGTTGATGCTCCTTCCCACTGTCCACAGGTGATTGCAGCCGAGGGAGAGATGAACGCGTCCAGGGCTCTGAAGGAAGCCTCCATCGTCATCACAGAGTCTCCTGCGGCCCTTCAGCTCCGGTACCTGCAGACACTGACCACCATCGCTGCTGAGAAGAACTCAACGATCGTCTTCCCCCTGCCCATAGATATGCTGCAAAACATCATGGGGATGAAGAAGTGAGCCCCGAGGCCAGTGCAGAGTGCGCTTCCCTCCCAGGGGTGGAGCGGGGACCAAACTAGCCTTCAGACCTTAAGGAGAGGGTAGGGCAGAACCGTGGCTGTTCTCCCTCCCTTTCCTTCCCTTTCTGCTGTGTGTGATGTTCTTAGAGTGTATAGTGATCATAACCGCAGGCAAAAAAAGGCTGTTAGCTTATGTAAATACTGAGAGAGAATTCGGTGATATGTAAGATAATCTGACTCTTTAAAACATTTAAAAGTTCTTCTATTTAGATGATTATGCAATAGATTAAATCCCTCCTCTTTGACTTGCATTAGTCATTCTGCACCCGCTGTCAGCAGCTGGCCACAGGCAAGAAAATAGGCTTTTCCCACCGCCTGACCCTGACTGGACAGGGCTTAGCAGGACACAGTGACTGCAGGCGGCAAGCAGCTTCTCTGGCCCACTTGTGCCTTACTTGCAGGGACTCTCAATTAAAGACATTTTCCTGACATCCGTTTACTCACCCAAACCATGTTTCAGAATAACCCTCACTTACGAGGAGGCATTTTCTTGCCAGTACCTCTCAGCACTGAAGGTCATGGTCATGACCACTGAGCAAGGTCACCCTGACCTCTGAGACCCCGACATCCACTGCTGAGGAGGTCCTGTTAAAATTATGCTGGGTCTTTTTTTTTTTTAACTTCTTTGAGCCTCTTGGTGATTAAATGACTCACCTGTGATCTTTCAAACCAGCGAAAACACTTGTCACAAAGTGCTTTTTATCCACTTTTGCCTAGTTACATCAGGTTCTAAATAGTTTTGGTTTTTTTAAATAAAAAATTTCTCCAGATTCTCTTAACAGTTGTCTGTAAACCCATTTGTATAGCTTAAGGGCTAATTTTTTTTCTATTATCTTCAGAAAACCATTATGTTTTCCTGTCTTCATGCTTTAACTACTCTAGATTATGACCATCTTGATGTAATACTGCTCATGAAATAATGTAAGGGATTACAACAGATTGGAGACATGATAGCCACGAGTTTGAGAAGACACTCGAACTTGGACTGTCATAAGGATGTACATCTTTATTTGCCTAGTCATCCCCCCACCTGTTCCTGGAAAAGGAAGTGGTCAACCCCTCTGAACAAGTTACTCAGTCTGTAATATTAGGAAGCCCGTCTGGAAAACTGGCTGGTGACATTTGTCCTACTTCCTCTGAGTTCACCCAGAGAAATGCAAGAATAGCACCTTCTTTCCCCAGAGCCACCCCCATACCTGTCCCTCACTCGTCAGCCCCGGCCTGGGAGTGTCCCCTCTCATTTCCAAGTTTATTTAAGAAAACCTTGAACCAGGTATCCAGGCTCCTCTATGAGTTTTTAAATGCACATGGAGGGAGCATTTTTACTTAAAACTCAAGTTGCCTTTACATTTTGAATTTTAAAATGATAACTTTCTTTGGTGAAGCGGTTTAGCCTTGACCACTGAGGACGAGGAACCCCGTTTCCTGGCAGAAATCTCTTCCCAGACCCACAGAAACAATGTGTTCTGGCCCTGAGTTTCCCATCTCCAGACACCAGAGTCTTTGCTCTTCTGCCTTGTGGACTCACAGCCCAGTAGGATGGAACATCATAGCTCAGGAGGGAGAAGGTCTAGTGGGCGCCATAGAATGAGAGGGTTAGTGCAAGAGTTTTCTCCAAGTGGCCTCCCTTTCCTATGCTGTTCGTCATAAAGTTTGCACTTTTCCTGACTTCTTTGGGTGAACGTCTGTTTATTTCTGCATCTAGTGGTGGTTTTAGTTGTTCAAAAGAAACACATCAGGTCCTCCCTGCCTTCACTCTGTCGTGTGCCCTCCTGTCCATCTGCCATCTCTCTGTGCAGGTACCCTAGGGCGCACCTGCCCGCATATCTTCCCTGGGACATTTGTGACCCATGCACCCCCACAAGCCTTGGCTGGTTTCATTTCTCTTTTTTTTTTAATCCAAATAGGACAGGAAGTTACATCTTGCTGTCACCCAGCTAGTCACGCAGGCATAGCCTCAAATTAAGTGGAGAGAAATAGAAGCTATAAAACCAATGGGTGCAAATCAGTAGCAGCTGACCTTCAAAGAACCATCTTGAATGAATGGATCTCACGTCAGCCACCTGGCTCGGTGCTCAGACACTAATACATACATTCTGTGATGTTGTCCTCAAAACAGCCTGGTGCTGTAGCTACTCATTATGCCTTCTAGGAGGATGAGGATGCTGAGGCTCAACGGTTACACTTACCAAGTCACATGGTTGGCAAAAGCAGAGTTGGGGTTCAAACCCAACCCACCTAATGCCAGAGTCCAGGGGGAGGGGCAACCCTCCTTTTTTCAAAGGAAACTACTCATGAAAGATAAGAGTCTTCTCCCAGAATCAGTTTGTTAGGGGGAAGTGATGTCCTGAGTTAATCCCATACAGGATTAACTTTGTGGACCCCACCCCCACTCCAGACTAAAGCCATCAAGACTCTGGGAAAGACAAATCCCATCACCACCAAGGGAGGGTGGTTGGGACCTGAGGGTGGAGTTGGGCAGCCAGGTTGAATATAAAAAACCAAACACGTGGGCCTTGGGCTCTCTCTCTGGCTCGCAATCGCTCGCCTCCTGGCTTCACCGCTCCTGGCTGGCGGCCAGCTCTCAGAGCGCCATTTTGGGATTCCTAATCGACGGATCGGGTAGGACTCATTTAAAACTTTGTCTCCCACTTTTCTCCCAGAGCTGCACATTTCCTCATTTCCCCTTCCCTTTGTAAATAAACCTTTTATTAACCTTTCGCGTGTGCCTGCAGTAGAGCATTGATAAGTCCTTTGAAGCGCGCGGGTGAGGACCCACAGTCAGGCACCCCGTTTTGTATCGGGGTTGCTCTACAACAAGTTCTCAAGTTCACATTTATAATGTCCTCAATATTAACCAGTAAGACTTTTGGAAAACAAAAAATTGGCATTATAAAAGGCAATTATAATCTTAAATCAGGTTCTTCATTCAATGAATTTCTCTATTTTGTTTCTAAATGTTTGATTTCTACTACTACTTTAAAAAGGAATTTGAAGCAAATATTTGTGAAATCTCTGAAGCACCTCAAAGAATTCTGCAAATCCCAGATGGAAAATCACTCATCCTGAGTGCTTGTCCCACTGATGTGGAACTTGTGCCCTGCAGAGGCTCATCCCTCTCCTAGAGCCTCATCTTCCTCCCCTGCGAAATAAGGGGATTCAAGTCTCAGACCTTCTGAGAACATGCTAGAATCTGGAGCATGAGTTTGCACACACCTTTGAGGGGTGCTGACCATGCTTGTCTACACTTAAGAACCACAAGCCTGGATCATCTCTAAGAATTGTTCTACCTTCAAGCTAAGCTGTTATAAAGGGTGCTTAGTTGGCAGGCATGAAGAAGAAGACAAACTACAGAGGTGATGAGAATAATAACACATGGCGTGTCGAGCAACAGAGAGGCTTTGCACACACCATCCACATTGTTAGTCACACTGGCTTATAGGATGTAGCCCTATAGCCAGAGAAGTTTGTTGGGAAAGGAAATTGAAGCCACTGGTGAAGTTGAGATGTTAGTACTATAAGCACAAAAGCCATAATACATTACTGGAATCTTCCCTTCAAGATTCTGGGAGAAAAAAAACAAAAAACCAAAAAACAAAACAGGCCACAAATTCCCTCCAAGAGTGACTGGATACCACCAGACTGCAAGGAGCCATTAATAGTTACCATTTTCCACATCTGACCCAAAAAAAGTCAACAAGAGGCCATTTACCCAGCATCTGTTTACCCTCTTCCTCCTTTCTGGGAACCAGGTTTTTGCCCCTGCCTCACCTCCCTTACAGCTGTGCTCATCTCAGAGGAAGAGAAATTTACCCCACCACCCCCCACCCTCGGCTTCTGGGAAGAACCTAGCTGACCTCTGGATAATTCCATCCCATGGCCCAGGATTGGTCAGGAATGTTCACTAGGCTCCTGAGCCCTGAGGACGGGACACAGCTCCTCCTCCCTTTTCTGGGAAACTAGCAGCAATTCCTTCTCTTTCCCTCTGAGCATTGCCTGCAGCAATGCGAGCCCAGCTATCTGTAACACCACAGATATTTCACTAGGAGGCCAGGAACAGCAGAGCCCAGAGAATCAAGGGGGGACCTAGACCCTACTGAACCATGGTGTTCAGTCCGCCAGGAAGACCCCTCTGCTCTGCTCGAATTGTTTATTCGAGCGCAGGATTGAGCTATGGCTTCATTTGGCTTGAGTCACTTTCCATTCCCTACAGCGGCAAACATCCTATCCACCTGCGAGGGGCAAACCAGGCACAGGGCGGGCAGGCTCATTGTTGGTTCAGGCAAACGGAAAAGCATCTTGGAGCCTTAGGTAGATTGGACAGGACTTTAGCGCTGAAGTAGGACCAGTCAGGCAGACCAGCAGGCAGGGAGGTAGGGAGGCTGGCAGCAACCGGGCCTCCCAGCACACCCCCCAACACCACGATCTTGCTCCCTCTCTGGCTTCACTCCTCTGCAGTCGTTGCCCAGATGTCCATATCTATAGGTACGTGTGCCCCGTGGTCGGCCCGGGTGTCCACAATCAGGCATACGTGCCCTCTGCTCGCACTCCCAAGCATGACATCAGCATGCGGGCAAGGAAACCTGGGAGGCAAGCAAGGCCACAGGTGGCGGCTGTAGAGGCTGATGCCAGGAAGGAGAAAAGAGCCCCAGCCTCTCCGTTTTCCCCACGCCACCCTCACTGTGGTGGGCTTTTTTTGGTTAAGATTTAATTTATTTATGCATACAAGAGCTGGGGTGTAGACCAGAGGTACGGGGGTGAGAGACTCATCAGAGACAGAGCGGGGAACAGAACAGGCAGACTGATGAAATACACTGCTGAGGGGAGCAGCGGGTGAGGCAGGAGAGGTCTGCTGCGCCATGTGGGTCAGCTGCCTGGCCGGGAATTTAACTCATGCTGCAGTGGCTGTTGCTAGCTTCCTACTGCTGAGACTTACTTAACCCGTTGCACCACCAGGGAGGCCCCAGTGGGGTGGATTTTTACAAAGGAAGGAAGGGAGAGGGGTACGTGTGGCCATCTTTGTGGTTTTACTGTTTTTTGAACACTTAGCATGGCCCGCATGACATCACCCCTCTTATTCCTCATATACTCTTAGTAATGTCACACAGCTGGTAAGTGGCGCAGTAAGAATTTAAGCCCAGGTCCGACTCCAAAACGCAACTTTTACCTTCCAAACAGCAGGCCCTCAACAGCGTCCTTCCCTGTAAGAGCGTTTGGTTACGATGACCTCGTATATTCCAACATTTGGACTAAATGATGGTCCAGAGCCTGCTTGAGTGATGTCATTTTGCTTAAAGTCACAGTTTCCATGTTAAGTGGAGTCCAACTGGATCACGTCACCTCCACTTAGGGACTGTTTAATGTAGTATTACCAGTTGCAGGTGGGGAAACTGAGGCTCACAGAAACGCTCTGTTGCAGTCCTTGTTCACTGCCTGGCGCAGAGCCCTCAGAGACTGTTGAACTGGAGACAGGACACAGCCTCTGAGGTCAACCCACATCCTTCCCAAGAGCTGCCCTTGGCATCTGTCAGAGCAGGGCACAGGGACGCCACCATCGTAGGTGAAATCCTAGGCCTCGCAATGATTGTTAGGGCAAGAAAATAAGTGGTGGAAGTGACAGTGTCCCTGAGTCATTATGTTGCCTTTGAAAAAACTGTGACATCTTCAGCAACTTGGCCGCCCCAGAAACATCCTTTCAGAGCAAAGCAGAGTTCTAAGCACATAGCTGCCCGTAAGCCAGTGGTTGTTAAACCACCTTGAATGCCAATAAAAGGAAGTGAAGAACTTGTGGTGGGCTCCACCTGCAGCTGCCTTCCCTGGGGTTACCAGGAGTGGTTGGCTGTTCCCAGCAGGCCTCCACCTGCCCCCAGGGAACACCCTGGAAGCTCCAGGTGGTAAATGTTGCTTTTGTTTCCCCAAAGATTTATTTATGCATACAAGAACTGGGGTACAGGTCAGAGGCATGGGGACCAGGGCTTTGCATGTGTCAAGTAGCTGCCTCTGACCCCAAAACCAGAGGCAGGAGTTACAAGATCAAGTCCAAACCCCTGAGCCCAGCCTTCAGGGCCCTTCAAGCACCAGGCGACCCACCTCTCAGCTTTAAGGCCTAGGCTCTCTGTTCTCCTCCAGCCACGCTAGCCGCCCAGAATGTCCCTGGGCTCGACATTCTCCCTCTGAGCTAGTTCCCTGTCTTTGTACCTACTGCACACTGTGCTCAGATGACTTGCTTTGCCCCAAGTTTCACCTGGAAAATTCCTTCTTCGCCACCCTTGTCACTTCTGTGATGAACCAGAATCTCAGGAGGTAGCCCTCCTGGGGAGGCTATGCTTTTAAAAAGCTCCCCAGGCAATTGTGCCATCAGCCAGCTTTGGAAACGACAGTGTAAACATACACACACCCCCATCCCAGTGCACCCACCCTCACACTGGTTTCTGGTCTCCTGCCGTTGTATGCAAGGGAGTTTCCCCCCATAACTTGGGTGGGGGAGGAGGTGACATGAGTAAAACATACTAAGAAAAGGCCAGAAGCCTAGACAGGGAGGGAATGGGATCTGTGCCCTTGAAGTTCCTTGGACTGGTTTGGAACCTCCATGGAGGCACAAGTTCATGGAAATATCTGTGAGGGACATGAGCAGAGTCAGGGCCCAGGGGACTAGAGTGGGGCACAAAGCGAGTCCCTCTCCAAAACCCCAAAGACTCTGGGATCCTGCAAGGGCACCTTTTGTGATAGTGGCTGCGGCTGCAATGAGGGGTGCCCTGGGACTCCCCAGACTTGCTTGCTCTAAAGGGATTCTGCCATCCTCTGCATAAAGACAAAGCCTGTTATTAGTGTGTACGATCTTTAATGATTGTATACGAGGGAAGAAGAGAAAGGACATAGTTTCCCAGGGAAACTCCCGAAGTCGCTCATCTGCTCGTGGGTAAATGCCCAAACAGGGTTGGCGCAAAGCAGGGCCGCCGAGGCCTGAAAGCCTGCCAGAAGTCTAAGACACCTCCTGGGGGGGAGAGAGACAAGAGGGGCCGGGCAAGTCTAGGATGAAAGGAGCAAAATCAAAGAACAAATCAAGGTAATGGCTGCCATCGTGAGCCTCCCCGAGTGTCTCTCACCAGCATGTCTCTCCTCCACGCGTCTCCTCCAAGTCCCCCAAGGCCCGGGTGCAAGTCCCAAGCTGAGAAGCAAGCCAGCTCTCCTTCACAAGACTCTCTGCTCCAGGTGTGTCTCCTCCTGTTTCTCGGGTGTTGGATACCCACCTTCACCTGGCGGCTCAGCTCCACCCCTCATTAGGTGGGACAAGGAACCTGGAGCCTCCCTTTTTCTGGACACTCCTCTGTTACAATTTCTCCAAACAGCTTTGGGGCAGCAGAGAAACAGGTGGAAGCGGGGGAAGTGAGGAGGTGCGGGCACAGGTCACAGGTTGTGGCGGCCCCAAGCAGGCACCAAGCCAACTTCCTACTGCCAGGAATGGACCTCACCAAGGTTCCTGCTGCAGCACTCAACTCCGCCCCCACGGATCGGGAAGGAATGGAATAGGGAGACAAGACAGACAGACCACACTCACTGGGAGACCCCCAGACTACTTTTTGTCAGCTGATGTGACTTTGACTTAAAACTGGTATTTGTAGACCAATGTTCTCAGCAGCACTATTCACAACAGCCAAAGGCGGAGATAGGCTGACTGTCCATCAGTGGTCGGATGAACAAACAAATCAGTGTACATCTATATGTTACATATACAGTGCCTACACACATAGACCTAGTGTACATGCAGATGCATGCCGTGCACATGCACACAAATGCCAGATCATATACACACAGTACATGTGCATATAGGGTATGCATACATATACAGATACACACAAGCATACAGTGCATGCAAGCATGCACATGCCATATACCTGCATGGTGCATATGCACATACATAAGCTGTACGTGTGCAGAGTGTGCATGCATACAATACATAGTACATACATGCTGAACATGCATACAGTGTGCGCATGGTGCACATGCATACACGTACACACATAGTAAACATGCATACACAAAGTGTGCACACACAATGCAGTGTACACAACAGTGTACATGTGCACAGCAATTAACACATAAACACACTGTACATGCATAGTGTGTGTGCATACACACTGCACACATGCATACATACATCTAGTCCTCACACAGTGTTCCCACAGGGTGTGCATGCACACATACAATGCAGTGTACACAGTGTACATGCATGCACAATGCCGATGCATACACACAGGCAGTGCCATGCACACAGTGCTTCACACATAGATGCACATGCAGTGTGCATACAGAATACATGTGTGCACACAGTGCATATGCAACCAAGTATCACTCAGTGCAAAAAGGAACGAAATTTCAATATATGGCACCAACTGTATGACTCAAAAACACGACTGAGCCAAGCGAAGTGTTCCCTGCCTGGAGGACAAGCGCCACAGGGCTGCCCTGTGCCAGGTGCCAGACTAGGCGGATTCAGAGACAGAAAGGAGAGGAACGGTGACCAGGAGCAGGAGCGGAGGGGGACAGAGGAGGTCGGGGTGAGGGGAGAGAAGAGGGGTAAGGACTGTTTTTAGTGGGCACGTGTTTATGTGGGGGATTATGAAAAAGGTTAGGGGTAGCTGGTGGGGACGGCTAGACAAAATTGTAATTATAGCTCATGCCAGTGATCGTACACTTACAAATGGCCAAAATGACTAATGCTATAATGCTATGCTATGTATTGTTTGCCACAACGGAATGTAACAGTAGAGCCATAGTTTAGGACACAGTTTTTGAAGGTGCTGCTGCGCGCTGGTGGACAGCCGTCCGGCACACTCCACCCAGGCGTGGCTCCCTCACTCCCCGACGGATCACCCTGTGTCTGGGGCTCTTCAGCCACCCTAGCCTCCCTGACTTCCTGTCCCCCAGCTCCGTCTTCACACGTCTCATCTTGGCATCTGCTCCTCGTGGACCAGGACTGACACCCGGGGAGACTGAGGCTCATTCACGGAAGCTCACACACTTTAAAAAGCTTTTTTATTAAATTCAATATCCAGAAGAAAAGAATGATTTTGCAAGCATCCTGGATTTTTGCAGGGCTCTTTTTGGCTATTACAAAACACACTGAGAGTGGCCCTGTTCGCTGCTCGGTCTCCTTGAGGAATGGACAGTCTGCAAGGCACTGACCGGTGGCAGGGGCGGGCTGGCCTGCTCAGGCTGCCAGCTGAGCCAGCGCCCTGTCCAGGGGGTCCACAGACCAGTAGCTGTCATCCCAGCCGAGGAACCAGCCCACGAAGGAGGGAGGCTCGAAGCCTTGCTTCACGACGGTGATGGGGGTCCGTCTGTCCCGGTTGGCGGGGTCTGTCTCGATATATCGCTTAGCTGCAGACACGTGCGGGGAAGAAACCCAGGATTTCTTAGTGCCTCCCTCCCAAGAAGAGGCGGTTCCAGCAGGAGTTTGTGAGGATGGTTTCTGTCCTACTGTCCCCACAGTCTACCCCAGCTCTGGGCACCTTAAAGGCCACCACACCCATGGACTCCTCCCCCACCCTACCCAGGAACGCAGAAGGGACAGAGGTGAAAACTGAACCTCCTGCTTCACAAATTTGGTCATTTTTCTCTTGCCACCTCCCCCTGAAAGATATTAAAGGATGAGTTTTGGGGTTCCCTAAGCAATTCAGAGCAATGCAGTTTTCAGGGGCCAACAGCCAGACCCTGGGCATTGTGGGAGCCGAGTGGGAAGTGGGGAGCAGCTCATCATCTGTTCCTCCCTTTCCAGCACATAACCCGAGGGTCTCTGCAGGAACCAGTCTATTCTTTCACCACCGGAGGCAGAGGCAGGACCCAGGAGGAGGTGGCCAGGGTGAGGAAGTCCCGGCCCACTGTCACAGACTCCCAGGCCCGCACAGGAAGCCACTCCCACCACATCTCACAAACCAGGCCCCAGGGAGCATGTTCTCACCAGAGGTCAAGGCTTCTGTCTTTTCCTCTTCTTGCGAATCCTTTCCAACCCAGACAAAGACCTGGAGTGAGAGGTGAAATGAAAGAGTCTGAGGAGTGCTGGCCGACCGAGGGAGAAACCCGGAGGCCGCAGGTCCTACAAGGGCTGGGCCCACAGCTGACAAGCCCACGGATGAGATGGGAGCAGAATTCGCAAAGAGGTCACCTTTGCCTGCTTCCCCATTTCTATTAAGCAACAGGCAGGAGGGAATGGGCTCAGAGTAGGAGCAGAAAGATGGGAAGATGGGCCTGACCTATGTTCTGGAGGCAGCAGGCATGCGGCATTTCTGTCCACAGATTCTAAAGATTAAGGAGCTCGCTGCCAGTGGGAGGCTGTTACTCCAGCTACAATCTTTTAAGGTTTCCTGGCAACTGACCACCCTTCCAGCAGCCTTCTCTGACTGCTCCGCCCACAATGAGCCTCCTTGCTATGCTGGTAGACATCTTTTTAGACAAATTTAGCTTCAGACCCATCACTTGGAAACCTGAGGATCTGGCAACTGTGGGCTGCTATAGTCACATGGGCAAAGCTGAGCAGCAGCTGTGGCCTTTAGATAGACAGTTCCAGTTTGCCCCAGGCTCTACCACTCCTCATGTCTCCCCATCCCTGCCTGCTTCCCTTGTTAACAATGCCAACAAGGTGACATTGTTGGTGTCTCAAACACCAAGTTTGAAATTCCTCTCTACAAATTCATGAGTAATCCCTTTTCAGGGACAAATGAGGGGTCAAACATAGACTCATTCATTTATTTATCCAACAAATATGCATGGATAGTCTGTTACATCCCAGTCTCTGGGTCTGGGCCAACATGGGTCTAAAGTTAGGAATAAAAATGACTTACTTACCACTACCACCACCATTCTGAGTATTATAAGTTTCATGACTTACCATATAGATTATATAACATATAATCTATCTGTCTGACTTAATCATCTATATTTTAGGTATGTCTATAATAATATTCAAACAGGTGGTGCAAGGGGTTAAGCACCTGGTGGCACAAGGGGTTAAGCACCGCACTATGAAGCAATCTGCAGCCTCTGCAGCATGTGTTCTATCCCCAGCCAGCCAGAGAGCAACCCACATGGCACAGCAGACCTCTCCTGACTCGCCCACTGCTTCCCTCAGCCAGTCTGCCTGTTCTGTTCCTGTCCCTGTCTCTGGTGAATCCTCTCACTACCCGCATCTCTGGCCTATACCCTAGTTCCTAGTTCTTGAATGCATAAATAAATAAATCTTTTAAAAAATATATTCAAACAGTAGCTGTCATGACAATGAAAGTGGTGCTCCTATTTTTTTTTAAAGATTTATTTATTTATACAAGAACCGGGGTACAGGCCAGATGCGCGGGAGGGCGAGAGGACTTACCAGAGACAAACTGGGGAACAGAACAAGCAGACTGACGAAATACACTGCTGAGGGGAGCAGCGGGAGAGAAAGGAGAGGTCTGCCGCGCCATGTGGAATTCTCACCGGCCGGCCGGGATCGAACCCACGCTGCAGAGGCTGCGGAGAGCCCCACAGTGCAGCGCTCAACCACCTGTGCGATCAGGGAGGCCCAGTGGTGCTCCTGTTAACAAATGTTCTCAAGTGGAAGCCCTCATTGTATTTATTCCGCTCATCATAGAATTCCCTACACCCCAGCATTTTGCCAGGAAGACAGTGTTACTTAATAGATGTTGCCAGAATAACAATAAACAGGACACACAGCCAATGGCGTGATCAGGAACAAGAGCAGAAGCCGCAAACATGGTGGGGATTCCAAGAAGCAACCCCGTGACTGGGGCGGGGGGCCTCATGCCTGCGTGGATGCTGTCCACAGCCTTGAAAACTCTGGGAGAAGCCACTTGACAGGAAGGGTCATTGACTGCTCCCCTCATTGGAAGACAAGTCCTGCGAGGGCAGGGAGATGTCTGCTGTGTGTACTCAGTCTCCAGCATCTAGAACAGTGTCTGCCACAGAGTAGGTGCCAGTTGTTTGCTGTCATTCATCCACTGAATGAATGACTCAATCAGTCAATGGCATTTTCCTCTGCCAGATCCTACACAATAGTCTTTCAAAGGAGGTGAGGCAGAGAGAGGCCAAGGTCCTCTGTCAAAGACGACGGACTTCAAAACCTCCAGATGACGATGGATGATTTATGCCTGTGTATGACATGCTCCCAAGTTCAACTTCCTTTTCCAAGACTTAAAGTAAGAGTTTGTATACCCCTAAGGCTTGGGAGAACAAGCTGGTCACCTCATTTGCACTGGCAGTTTGCCGGCTGGTTTTATCTACAACTTGTGGGATTATGCACGGTAAGTGCCACTGTCAACACCTGGGGTTGCCTCTTTTAAATCCTGGCAACTGGGATGAAAGCAGGAAGTCTAGCTCCTCTCACTGCCCAGGCCCCGAGGGCCTCGTCCTGCTGTCCTTCACCCACCTGGTCCCAGGTGTCCAGGAGCATGACGTCATCAGTGGCCAGGTCTTCCTGCATGAGCTCTCCAGGGACCTCTTCGATCTGGGAAGGAAGGTTGGAGGTCCATGAAACACCCCAGCAAGGGCCTTCCTCCATTTGCCCCCAGGAGGGAGCTGCAGAGCCGGCTCCAGACAACAGGGGGCTCCTGCCTCAGTGCTGAGCCATCAGCGCTTGCTCCAGCCCCACACCTGCCACCTATACCAGAGGTACCTGGGAACCCGCCCTCCAGGGGAAAGCAGAGGTCATGACCTCCACAAGGACTCACCACAAAACGTCCGATCTTGTTGGAGCAGGCAAAGAGGCGAGGAGGGTGGGCGTCCATCTTCTTGTCCTTAAGCCGTGGGGACGTGCGGTAGGCGGCCTTCCCACCCAGGGCCTCCCAGAAGCTGTCTGTGAGGGGAGTCCACACCAGTCACCAGCTGACACCCTCCCCCACCACCCAGCACTTCTTACCAGACAGGAGGACAAAGCCTGCCCTTGTCCCAGCAGCTGCTCCCAGTGCCAACCCTCCATCTTAAAGTCCCAAGAGGGAAGCGACCCGAGGGAAATCACAGGTGATGAAACAGGCCCGCAGAGGGCAGACTTGGCAGTAACACACAGCCAGGACTACGTCTAGCTTGAGACTGATGACAGCACCGCGGACGGGGAAAATTACCCGTTCCCCACTTGACAAATGAGGTGACTGAGACTCAGAGAGGTCAAGCAGCTCACCCAACATCACACAGCTAGTAAGTGGTGGGGCCAGGATGCAAATCTCGCCTGACTTCAACCCCCACTTCTTCCCACCATACCTCTGCCTGTACCTAAATATAAAGTCACTAAAATTAAACAAAATTAAAAACTCAGTCCCTCATTCTCAATAATTCTCGCCAGTCACATTTCAAGGGCTCATCAGCCACAAGTGACTGACTTAGTGGCCACTAAGGTGGATTTGGTGGCACAGGACATGTCCATCTTCTCTGAAGTTCCCATTGGCAGTGAGGGGGCTACTGATCCCCAATTCTGTTAAGCATCAAGCAGGAGGGAATGGGCTCTGAGTGAGAGCATAAAGGTGGAAGCAGAGGGAAGATGGGCCTGACATGTTCTGGAGACAGAGCAGGCGTGCGGTGTGGCATTTCTGTCCATGGGGAGTCTAAAGCCTATGGAGACAGCTTCCCCTGGGAAGCCGTCACTACGCCTACAACCTTCAGGGCTTCTGAGCAAGGGCCACCACCCCATCCCCTACCTTCCCCGCCGCTGCTCGCAGCTTTCCCCATCTCCTGGGAGCCTCACTCTCATGACCCACAGTCCTCATTTTCATCCAATTTACTTTTACTTAACACACCTTTGGGACAGGCACTAAGGAGCAGCAAGGATATGAGCCCCCAAATAGAAGGATGGACAGGAAGGAAGCCTGAGCTTACAGTCCCCAGGGCACAGCAGAACCCATTGTCCCCGGCTCCTACCTGGTTCGCTGCCTTCTGCCACCTGCACAGGTTGGGCCCGCAGCACTTTGAGCAGCTCCTGGGCTCCTGTTTTCTCCACCTCACTGGCTCCTGTTCCCACCCACAGGTAGGCAGCCGATGGGGTTTTCAGGACAAAGGCATCATTGGAGTTCAGCGCACCAGCCTTGGGCATTATCTGGGAGGGCAGTGCTCAATTAATGGGGAGCCAGATAGAAAGTCCTCAGTTCCCTTCTCACAGCCCAGGAGTCCCTGCAGTAGGTCTCAGGTGGAGACTTGGAGGAGTACAACCCAGTACAGGGCACAAGTTTTGGACATTGAGTGGCTTAGTTGATGCCCAAGCATCACTAATGCACTAAAGCTAATCAACATGATTCTAGAATTCTGGGTTGCATTAACAAGTTGAATACCCAGAACAAAGGAGGTGATAGTTCCATTCTCTTCTAGGCTACTCAGACCATCTTGTAGGATTATTTCTGGTCTGCATCTTCTATCATGAAAGAGAGCAGCCAATGGGGATGTAATCAGGAACAGCATCCAGACTGTAAGGAGTGGACTACCTGGGAGGTAGTGAGCTGCCTGTTGTGCAAAGGGGTGTGCAAGGGGTCTGTGCATCCTTGAAACAAGGAGAAGTCTTCAACTTGCTACCAGGTCAGGAAGCCACTTCTTAACTTCTCACCAACCCCATCTAATTCTGTGCCCAGAGGGCTGCCTCTCGAGGCTAGAGGTTTCAGGGAGCCCAATCCCCACTGGGCGTTACCTCAACGGCACGTGTGGCTCCAGAGCTGCTGGATCGGACCTGGAAGAGGCGGGTACTGGCAGGGGCCGTCTGTCCAGTCTCACGCGAGGTGCCACCCTTGTAGATGATCATGGGCTTTCCACCAAATAGGCTCATGAGGTGGGCGGGCTCCTTGCCTTGGACCACACGGCTCTGGCAGAGACGGGGGACAGCAAGAGGTGATGTCAGTCCTTCTCTGTGGCACCAGGCTCACTCCCGGGTCCAGCCAGAGTGGCCCGGACCCACCCCCACAAAGGAGGCCACCCCATTGTGTCTGTGTGTGGGGAGCCTGACCGACAGCCCATTGGGCTAGGCGGGGAGACAGGAGTTACTGGATGCTTAGAGACGGGTCTCTTGCCTGAGGTCCCTCGGGCATTGCCTTGCCCCTCCCCCTTGCCATGAGGCCCTGCCGTGCTGACCCGGAGTCCAGACCAAGACCAAGAGAACCCATGTTGCTAATATTCCCTTAAATGGAAGCCCAGGGGCTGTTCAGGGACATTTTTCCAGGATGGTGATGTCAGCCCAGGGCAAGAAAGTCAGGGATGTGGTGAGAACGTAGCCTTTCAGATCTGGAGCGACCCCTCCTGCACAGCCAGGGCACCCCAGAAGCAGGCTGCAGTCAGGGGCGGGAGGCTGAGGCCAGGATATACCACACCTGCTCCTGCCTGTGTGCCCCCTCTTTTCAGATCCCAGTCTGGCCCCCACTGCCTAAATCTAAAAGAGAATCACACGTGTGTGTTGGGTCCTTGCGGCCACTTCCCAGCATGTCCTATCACTGGTATCACCATAGCCACCCTGATGGGGACAATCTGGGCATGTGTCTCAGCTTCTAAGGTTCTTCCTGTGAAATGGGGCAAAGAAAGCTACTCTCAGGGGGCCTCCCCTGGTGGCACAGGAGGTTGAGCGCCATGCTGTGGGGCTGCCCTCAGCCTCTGCAGTGCTGGTTCGATCCCTGCCTGCAGGCGAGGGTCCCACATGGCACCGCAGACCTCTCCTGTTGCGCCCGCTGCTCCCCTCAGCAGTGTATTTTGTCAGTCTGCCTGTTCTATTCCCCGCTGTCTCCAGTGAGACCCCTCACCCTCCCGTGCATCTGGCCTGTACCCTGGTTCTTGTATAAATAAATAAATCTTTAAAAAAAAAGAAAGAAATCTACTCCCAAGGCTGCCGTCAGGATCAGGTGAGCTAGGACGATGGCCAGCCCACTCAGTGCCCAGCACCCAGAGGGCCCCAAACCCAGATCTGGAATCCTTCCCACTCTACAGGTAGAATGGAGGAAGGAGAATTCTGTCTCCTTTCCCCCAAATCTCTTCAACCTGACTCTGCTGCCCTCCAGGGCCCCACATTGTAGCTAGAGAGACCCTTGAGACCCCTGAACCCCTCAGCTCAGTTTACCTTTCAGCAACATCCCCTTATTCTCAGGATCAAGGCATCATCCCCACCATGGCTTCTGGGTAGCCTGGCCCTCCTGAGCCCCTGTCTAGACTCCTGTCATGGCACCTGCCTTTGCTCTAATACCCAATGCCCACCCCCCCACCT
Source organism: Talpa occidentalis (assembly GCF_014898055.3). Lineage (NCBI taxonomy): Eukaryota > Metazoa > Chordata > Mammalia > Eulipotyphla > Talpidae > Talpa > Talpa occidentalis. The sequence goes on along the minus strand of NW_023605083.1, from coordinate 39,321,944 downwards.
CGGGGCCTTTGCATATACTCTGCCCTCTACCTGGGAGGAATGAGCTTTCCTTCACGCTTGACCTGGCCAACTTCTACTCATCCTGTTTGGCCCCACCTGAAAAGTCCCTTCTTCAGGAGGGCCTTCCCTAATCCAACTAGATCCTAACTGGTCTCTTTGTCCTTACAGTTAACGTACACACATACAGACTCTATTATGGAGCAGACAAGGCTCTAAATGCTTCACAAATGTTAACTCTTCATCCCACAGCAATCCTGAGAGAAAAGTGCTGTTATTATCCCCAGTTTGAGAAGGCAGAGGCATGGAGAGGCTGACTCGCCCAAGGCCCCCCAGAGGGGAAGAGAAGATTCAAGGCTAACACGCTGGCTCCACAGCCACCCTCTGAACTGTTTTGCCGGGTGCCCTCCCCTGCTGCACTCTCACAGCATCATTTTCACTCAGTGCACTGGGCACAGTGTATGATTACACACTGTCTGCATGTGTGTCTGCTGAACGTGAGCTCCCCCAGTCTGTGAGCCCCATCAGGGCAGGGGCAGGTGTCTGTGTTCATAGCAGCAGTTGCAGTGCTGGGCGTGAGGGAGCCCGGTATACATGGGCGGGGGATGGGGGGTGGGTAGGTGGAAGGACAGTCAGAAAGATGAGATGCATAAGGTCCATGGTGCGGCCCAGGGGGCAGTGGGCTGGACTCACCTGAACAGGGGTTCCTCCCAGCTCCTCATCCAGCTGAGCAGTCAGGATGGCAGACGCAGCGACCTCATCCTGCGTGGACTGGGCTCCCTGCCTGCAAGAGGAAGTGACAATCAGCACAGGGATGCCCCTAAACCTGAGTGTCCCTTAGCTCTGGGCCCGAGACCCTCACAAATCTCCATATTATGGGTAACGACACTGAACCACAGAGAGGGCAGATGCTCAAGACCCACCAGACAGGAGCATCTACCCACCATGCCACACCCTCAGCTTAGCATGGCACCTTTGCACTCCCCTGGGGCTTCCTTGTTCCAAGTGTGTCCTTGTGGGACCAGCTGGGCAGCCCACACCATGCAGCCACAAACACAGCTGCTCTAAGACACAAACCCGTGACACAGGCAGATGGCAGGGACCTTTCTCAGGGTGAAAAGGTGCGCCAGGGAACAGCAAATGCGACAGGAGCACATTTGTAGATTTAGGCCCCATGGGCGTGTGCAGTGTCTGCCTGGCCAGTGCAGCTGTCTTGAGAGCAGAGACTAGGGGTGGGGGTGCTTCCTGCCTCACCTCTTCCTATCCTGTCTCAATCTCCCATAATCACCACATGTTATCTGTCCAAGCAAACAAAATCAGATAAATGGGTGTGCTGATGCACTGATTCTTTTTAATGCCTTCCTGTGAATTTTTTTATCACACATATGTATTTCCAAGTCAAAAAATGATTTTAAGCTGTTTTTAAGTCTGAGGTTGTTAAATGGAGAAGCATTCTAGCAAACAACTGACCAGCACTCTTCCAAAGAATCCAGGTTATGAAAGAAACTGTCACAAACTAGAGCTGGAGTGACTAGATGCCAAGTGGGAGGATTGGTAAAAGTCAAGTAAGGTCTACAGTTTAGAAAATATTACAGTATTGCATCAATGTTAATTTCCCGGTTTTGATCATTATACTATGGTTAGATGGGACTTAGAAGGGGTTGCATAATAGTTGTACTGGAACTGTTTGTGCTATTTTTATAACTTTATAGTCAGTCTAAAGTTATGTCAAAATAAAAAATTTAAAAAAAAATCCCAGTCAGTCATCAAAATAATTTGAGTTGGTAGAGTAAGGGCAATACAAGTTAAAAGCACACTGAAATGCCATATTATAAACTCTAAGGTTGGCAAATATTCAAAAGCTCAGTAACATGAGCTGGGAAACAGGTTCTCACTCTTTGCTGGTGGCAATGCAAAGAACTATCTGTCAAAGTAACAAACGTATTTACTCTTTAACCTGGTAATCCTACTTCTGGAAATTTACTCTGTAGACATTTCTCTACACATTCAAAATGATGTTCATTTAAGACTACTAACTACAACAATACTTGTCACAGGGAAAGAATGGGCTCAATTCAAGAATGCATCAGCAAAGAATTTGCTAAAAAGATGACCATATAGCCACAAAGGGAATAGTATGCAGCTATGAAAAGAACAAAGACACTCTACTGACAAAGACTAATCTCAAAGATATTAAGTTAAAAAAAAAAAAAAAAAAGCAAAACATAGCAATGCACATAGGATGGTATCCTTTGTGGAAGGAAGGAAGAAAACTAGGAATATCTACCAAATTTGCTTATATTTGCATTAATAATTACTGGAAAGGTGCACAAGAAACAAACGAAAGGGGTTACCCAGGACAGAGTAGGGTTGGAGAATGGTGTGGAAAGGGACAGGGTAGAACAAAATTTCCGGATACCTTTTTGCCCACTTTTGATTTTTTTTAGCAGGTGACTATATTTTTTATTTTTAAGGAATTAAAGGTAATTTTTCATTAGAAAATGTGGCAGAATAAGCACCTGCATGTGCAGTGCTTAGCATGGAATTGGGGGAGAGGTTTTGTCTGTGCGTTTCTCTCTATTCACAGCATCTCTACAATGGGCATGGACAACTTTCCTAAGAATAGTTTCAAAGCTGTTTTGAAATAAGACAAGAGGTGTTTCCTGTAGGTCAGGGTGTTTTCCATTAAGAGTGTGACCGCCCCACCTCAGGCTGCCCTCAGCCCTCCTCACCTCCCTCCCCTTGTTGCCATGCTCAGGACCCAGCCAGTGCCCCCGCCATGCTCCCCCACTCAGCACAGGACCCCAGGCCCTCACCAGTTGTAGATGATCTGCCCCTGCCGGCCGCCGTGACGGTAGTTGTACAGGATGATGTAACTGTCACCCCCGTAGAACTGCCCGTATGTGGAGGGGTCCACGGGCACTTTGTTGGAGCCTTCGATTCTCCAGATCTGCCAGAGCAAAGCTGGGCTCAGACACAGCACAGCACCCCCACCCTTGACTCAGGCCACTTCTGCAACAGGAAAGGTCACGCAGAGGCGATTGTGCTTGGACTCAGAAGGAGGTTAAATAATTTTCCCAAATCACAGAGCCACTAGGATTCTGACGCAGGGGTCTCCAGATCCTGATCCTGCACCACTATTCCTTCCCTCCCCCCACGCCTGCCAAGGGCTCCGGGACTGGCAGCTGTGGGGTGGTATTGAGAACGAGCTAGGTTCCAAATCAGACTCCACTCCATTAGAGGTCATGCAACCTTGGACAACTTTGCTTCACCTGTATGAGCCTCTCAGTTTCCTCATCTGGACAGTGGGACTCGTAGGACTGCTGCCTAGCTGAAGGGGATCAAGTGAGCTCATGCAAGTCCAGCAGTGCCTAGCACAGGGTGATAGATCTGCAGGGGGCGGTGACGCTGGTTATTAGACTAGTTCTCTGTATCATTACTGAACTCATCATTTTGTTGTCTGGATGTTCTCGATCACCTCCAGGGGCAGGGCCAGCTCTACTAGGTAGGTGACCTCAGAACCGGCAGGTCTCTGCGCCCTGGAGAGGCCGCTCTGTAGCGCCATCTGGTGGTTCTGCAGAGACACTGAGCCTCCCAAGGACCAGGGAAACAACCCCAGAATCTGTAGACCTTGAAAATTCTTGAAGGCGATAGAAGGGGATTAAATTTCATTTTACAGGTGAGAAAAGTGTGGTCCAGTGGGGTTAAATAACTCATCCAAGGTCTGACAAGACTCTTCCCTGAACATTTTCATTGCATTCTCCCCTCCCACTGAGCGAATGAATGAATGACAAAAACAAAATAATATATAAAAATTACTACTTGCTAGTCCTACCTTGAGGGATGAATCTGAGCTTGTCAAAAGCAGACCCCCACCTCATAAACCTCTCTGAAGCCCACCCCCAACCTTTCCATTTCACTGTGCCCTTCCTGTTGTCAAGGTCGCCTTCATTGCCCTAGTTCAATCTCTTCATGGGTCTCTATCTTCATTTTCCTGCCTCTAAACCATTTTCATGGTGATTTTCTAAAGCACAGAACAGAGCCTATCACATTTCTGCTTTCAAGAAAAGAAATAAAGGGCCTCTTTGGTGGCGCAGTGGTTGAGCACTGGGCTGCAAAGCTGCCCGCAGCCTCTGCAGCGCCAGTTCGATCCCTGGCCACTGGCGAGGGTCCCACATGGTGCATAGACCTCTCCTGCCGCCCGCAGTGCTTGTATAAATAAATAAATCTTAGAAAAATAAATAAACAAAAAAAAAAGACTTAACATATCTTAAAAAAAAAAAGAAAAGAAATTAAAAAAAACACACACCGGCACCCACTGGCTATCGGGTCAAATGGACGTGAGGGCCTGGCCTGCGGCAGCGGTGCATCCCCAGGGCTGCTCCTGTCTGGGATGTTTCCCTTCCCAGCAGCAAACTCCTCGTCCTCTGAGACCCAACCCCAGGGCCCCATCTCTGAAGACGGCAGCAACCCTACGGCCCTTCCCATGTTGCCCTAAGGCCTGTGCTCACCTCCCATCTTCCGCCGGCCACCCAGGTCTGAGCAACGGGCCATGGCCACGCTCCTCTTCCCTCCCAGACCAGACACCTCTCAGCGGCTGGGTGGTGTCTATGCCCCTTGCACACAGGGGCTTAGGGTGTGATTATTGTACAAGTAAGTGAGATGAAGGAATCTCATCTACCCAAACTAGTCAAAACCTCACTGACCGATGTCCTCCAGAAAGCAGGGGGCAGTGCAGGGGCCGCAGGGAGCGAGGGAGGGACCTGGACCCCGGCCCCCCCGGCCCTACAGTACCTGCTTCTGGCCGGAGCCATCGTCATCCATGCCGTGCTGGGCGGCCATGGCGGTGGAGGTGTGCAGGGTGGCGGCGTCAAAGGGCACCCGCTCCACATTGGCAATGTGGCTGGAGAGGTAAGCCAAGCCTGGGCCATCTGTCTGGTCGGGATCCCTCCAGTTCTTGAAGAATTGCTTGAACAGCGGGGTCTCGCCGCCATCGGGAAGGACGGAGACCTGGAAGGAAAGGGGATGAGCAGGATGTGGCTGGGCTCTGAGGCCCCTGCAGGGTAGGGGCCACCCCACAAGGGTTTTCGGGGGAGCCTCAGATGCCCGGTCCACCCAACCAAACCGGACCCATCCTCACATCCTACCTGGCCTCCAAGACTCACCTGGGTCTGCCTGGAGTAGCCCATCTTGGTGATGAAGTCAGAGGCTGTCTTGAGGGAAGCCTTCCTCTCCTCCATGTTGGCCTGCTTGCCTGTAGGCAGCCAGAAAAGGCAATGGAAGGTCAGGGGCCTGGGATGAGTGCAGCGCCTTAGCAGTCAATGGTTCAGAGAAAGCAGCAGTCACACCTCCCTACCTATTCTTGTTGACTGAGGACAGCGAAGGGCAGAGGGCCCCTGAACTGACCACTGCATGAGCACCCAGGGGTGCAACGGGGGACCCAGCTGATGAAGGCAACCGCTTGGTCCACTGACTGAGCATCTGGTGCTTAGACTCTGTGAGATGATCTCATTCAATCCTCACAACCCTAAGTTAGCAAGACCATTATAATCTTGTCCCCATTTACATGTAGGAAATGAGGATCCGAGAGAGTTAAGTAACCTGACCAAGACCACTCAACAGGTGGGAAGGCGGCAACCCACACAGGCCACCTGATTATTGGGAAGGGGTGGGGGGTCTCTGCACAGTCTGAAGTCCACCCCAGCCCTGAGGGCCTTCCTCTGCCTGGACAGATGGTGCCAGGCCTCAGTCCCCAGCCTTCTTACTACCAAGGCCAAAGGGCCCAGATGATGATGACGATGAAAATAATAATAATAATAACAAAATAATAATAATGGCCATGACAGCTCAATTTCTGAGCACCCCCACCCCCGCCATTCTCCACCCATCCATGGCCTCCCACCCCTTCTGCCCCTTCTGCTGGACTAGCCAGGGAGCACGGGGAAAAGCAGCCTCAGAAACATCTGAGTCCATGTTTCCCAACAGCCTTCCCCATTAGTCTCAAGACATTGCAGAGTCCCCGGACCCCAGGTCACCTTCATGAAATGGTCCAGCATCTATTAACAAGTTAAAGGCTCTTATAAGTCCTGCAATAAACAATCCTGTTGATATTATTTAACCCCATGGTGTCCATAAAATTATTCCACCATAGAACTGTTCCTCCTTTTCACAGATTTGTTTTTACATGATACCAATTAACTGGTGTTCCAACATACTTGGGGCCCAGATAGGGAATGTGGGACCCAGAGAGGGTAAGCCAAGAGCCCAAGATGGCACAGCAAGTCATTGCACAGGCGGGCTTTGGCACATAACTGCTGGTTTCCATTCAGGAGGCAGCCCCACTGCCCCGGGGTCCCTGGGACAGTGTCCCCTCCTGAGTGAGCCTGAGCCGTTTCTGCAAGGCTGCAGACGGGCCCGCCAAGTGGGGGAGCCTTTCCCTGCCCACGGTACCTTTCCAGACAAAGATCTTCCCATTGCTGCCGTGGTCCAGGATGAAGCAGTCCTCTGACTTCAAGGCCCCCTGGGCGAAGGGGTTCTCATCGGCCACGAGGGAGACCACCATGGAGCCAGCGCTATTGGAGACCTGGGGGGACAAGCACGGGGGTGGCTGTGAGTGACCTCCACACTTCGGCCGGCAGGGACACACCAAGCCAACATGGGGGCCGCCCACCTCCCAGCACCACCCAAAGGACACCTGGACCTGCGCCGTATGCCCTGAGGTGCATTCAGGATCCTTTTTCCTTTTCTGCTTGGGGGGGAACCATGTCTGTGACTCTCAGGTGGGTGGAACACGGGTGCAGCAAGGGGAAGGGGCAAAGTGCAGGGGGGACTGTATCGTTGGCCGAAAATATACTCAACCCCAGTAGTGAAAAAATAAAGTGGAGACAAAAACAAAAGTAAAAAGGGCTCAAGTCAATGTAGTATCCTGGGTTGGAAGCCGGAGTGAAAAACAGAGGGATCGGGGCCTCCCCTGGTGGCGCACTGGTTGAATGCTGGGCTGCGAAGCTGCCCGCAGCTTCTGTAGCACCGGTTCGATCCCCGGCCACCAGCGAGGGTCCCACATGGCGCGCAGACCTCTCCTGCTGCCCGCTGCTCCCCTCAGCAGTGTACTTCGGTCCTTCTGCCTGCTCTGCTCCCTGCTCTGGCTCTGGTGAATTCTCTCACCCTCCCGCGCTTCTGACTGTACCCAGTGCATGTATAAATAAATAAACAAATCTTAAAAAAAAAAACAGAGGGATCAGAATAAAATCTGTAGCGTTGAGCCGAGGTTAATATCTTGCTGTTGACAAATGTACCTGGTTATGTTGAGATGTTAGGAGGAAGCTGGGTGAAGGGGGTATGGGAACTCTCTGTATTATCTTTGCAATTTTTCTATAAACTTAAAACTTATTCCAAAATAAAAAGTTCACATACACAAAATTTTAAGTGTGTCAAGTTAGTTAAAATTTAAAAGACTGGTAATAACCAGTGGGTAAACGTGTGCTTTCAAATCCCTGGTGAGGGTACCTCGGGGGTGTTTGTGAGGGGCAGTTCATTAATATGTATGAGAACCTTAAATAATAAATGGCCTACACGTAGTGAGAACTTATTATGTGCCAAGCACTGTTGTAAGCAAATGCAATAACCCAGAGAGTCACAGTCTCTGATCCTGGCAGTGCCCACCTTAGCTCGACCCTCATCCATTCACAAGGGAAATACACACAGAGGTGAAGTCACTTGCACAGCAAAGAGGAACCAGCGCTGGGGTTCAAACCCCAGCAGGCTGACTCCAGAACTGATATTTTTAATTGCGGACTATTCAGCCTATGAGGCAGCAAGCCACGTCTGGGATCCTGCTCTAATGCCAGACTTAACACAAATGTAGAGGAATCCTCTGCCATTGAAAAAGGAGAAACCGGGCCTCCCTGGTGGCTCAGGAGTTAAAGCCTCAGCACTATAGTGTTATCATTAGCCGCTGTGGCATGAGTCTGATCCCTGGCCAGGGAGCTACCCACATGGCACAGCAGACCTCTCCTGTCTCGCCCGCTGCTCCCCTCAGCAGTATATTGCAGTCAGTCTGCCTGTTCTGTCTCTGGTGAATCCTCTCACCCCCTGCACCTCTGGCCTACACCCCAGTTCTTGTATGCATAAATAAATAAAATCTTAAAAAAAAAAAAGAAAAAGGAGAACTGTCCTAATGTCCCTCACTTCGGGGTTGCAGACAGTCTTATGTTCACAAAGCGAACACCATGTTGCTTTCTAAAGGGTCTGTGGATGTCTAGTAAAGAAAGGCTTCCCGGACCGCAGTGAGTGGAAAGAAGACCCCAGAAGAGCACCCATAGTTTAGATCCATTCATATCAAAGAGGGATGAAAAAGGGAGTTAATAAGACCCAGGAAGATGTATCTGGACGTTCCTTCTCCAACACGGTGACCCTGTAACCATGGTAACCCATGGGGAGGGTGAGGAAGAAAGGCTGATTCTTCTAATCGAGCAATGTTACTTTAGTAATGAAGAAGCGACAAACAGGACTCATCTTAAAGTAGTCAGGCAGCGCTGACTTTTCACAGCCCCCAGGACTGCTACTTTCTTCACATGAACGCGCATTATTTTATAATCAGAAGAATGTAGTTTTATTTGGAGGTGATGAGACCCTGCATCCCATTTTTGTTGTTATTTTACCACAAATAAGCGTCAGGCACAACGAATCTGCCTTGGGCTAGACCAGGCTTTCTCCCCGAGCTCAGCCAACTGCCCCTTCACTCACATCTCAGTTCAGATTTAAGTGACAAGGAAGAGATGACAGATGAAGTTATTAACCCACACCCCCACACACGCCCATTTCCTAAGTCACCTTGCTATCAGTTTTCTCTGGGGGATCCCTGAGGCCCTGCACAGGTGACCCTACCGACACACATGTAAACTGGACACAGGTGTGCCTGCGGCTGGCTGCACCTCCTTACTCTTCGTCAGAGTCGTCCACTCCACCTCCCCGCCAGGGGGCTCTGCTTGAGGTCCCCACCCCGGAGCTTGGGCAGAGCAGGTCTCCTGCCTCCGGCCCCGCCCTGACTCTGCACCCAGGGGACCGGGGCTGAGACTCACCTTGTAGAGCTTGGCCATCTTGCGGTTGCTAGCGTCCACCTGGGCTGTGTCTTCGGTGCCTTCAGGCAGAGTGGGCTTGGGACCCAGCACCTGCAAGAGGTGGAGAGGCAGAGAAAAGGGAGGCTGTTAGCTCATGGCTGTCTCCTAGGCTCCCCAGCAGGCTCCCCCCAAGGAAGCCAGGAGCATGCACACACGCACCCTTGGTGACCCTCTGCACAGGAGAGGCCTCTCCAGAGACATCTGCATCTGTTCATACCCCGCTGCATGCAAAGCTGAACCAGCTCAGCCTGCCCAGGCTCTCCCACCCTGTGGCCTGGTCACGAGGAGCTCCTTGAGATGCCCCCGCTCCTCTGCCTCCAGGACCGTCCTTCAGGTACTGGCTCTGCTGCAGCCTCTTGAGAATGACTACAGCTACTGAAGCGTTTAAGAGGGCCCTCCTAGCCCCCATGGTAGGAGACAAGGATTATCACTCTCATTTTACAGAAAAGGACAGTGAAGTCCAGAGAGCTAAAGGAACTTGCCCATACAGTTGTGAGGTGGCTAAGGCAGAATTTGAACCCAGACCCCTGTGACTTTAGAACCTATTTTCATTCCTCCATTCTGCCTTCCTCAGGCTACTGCTCCTCCCAAACCATAGTTGGTGGGCTAAGCTCCTCCACTTAATAATCACCTTCCATTCTTCCTAAAAACTGGAACTCAACATCCCCAGACAAGCAGGAGCCAGGTGGCATGGAGCAGAGCAAGCTCAGTCTCCTCCTTTACCTTTGCCTCCATTAACATGTCCTCAAAGCACAATGGCTGCAATGCCACCATGCAGTTGACTAAATGTGGCATAAACTACCACGGATGGTCAGAAGAGAAAAGAGGGATTAGGGCTCAGTTGTCTTTTCCTGATCTGGCTCCAGCACTGTGTTTGCCCTCTGGAGATGCCAAAACCCACATCCTCAGCAACTTTGGAAGGTCTGGCCCTCCAAGCTGGAGGGTGTGGCTCACAGCCTGGCACACACCAAGTCCTGGGGTTCAGCCCATCTCTGGAGAGTCGTCAGGGAAGCTGCTCCTTCCCATTTCCTAAAGAGTTCTAGCTTAGTGGAAAAATAAATTCACCTCAAAATTGCTACCAAATGGAAGAATAATGAACACCCGAGCCCCACTGTGGCCCCTCCCTGCCCCTGGGACGCAGCTTGGGTACCTGGAGCATTGCCTCAGGCTCGCTACCCTCCTCAATCACGTGCACTCGGGCCCGGCCGCTCCGCTCATTGTCCCGGATGTCCCTGGACACCTGCATGGCCTTCAGCCTCTCGTACCGGTTGCTTTTGACGCCGCACCACTGGTAGACGTCCTGTAAGACAGGGGACACATGAGGCAGCGCCCAGCCTGCATGGAAACCTTGCCAGGGACATGGCAAGGACCCATGTGCTGTGGAAGCTCACCTGTTCCCTGCCTGCCTAGGTGAGGGCCTGGGCCCAGTGGGTGTGATCCGTGTGCACCGGGGAGGGGACTGTGTGACTTGAATATGTAATTTCCACAGACACAGTTACACACAGAGTGTATAAAAATGCCTGCTGGAGGGAGTCATACCTGGCACAACCATGGAAAACTGCAGCGATGAAAGCTCAGTGGAGCTAAGCCAGGAACCCCCTCCCAGAGATACACCCAACAGAAGTGCATTCGAGTGTCTATCCAACAGACATGGGGTGCAGGTTTAGAGCAGCACCCCTGTATGCCCAGACCAGGAACTGCTCTGAGTGCCCATTAACAACAGAAAGGATGAATAAATTAGGGCATCTCCAGCTGACTGGACCTTACACAGCAAGGAGAACGATCCATCTATAACTAATACAGCACCGAGACAGATGTCAGCCGCGTGGTGCGGAGCAGGGCTCAGACAGAAAAGAAAGTCTCCAGGTGCAGGAGGAACAAACTCCTCTCTGCTGTTGTGACAGTTCAGCATGATGGTCACCCTGGGGGCAAAGTGACCAGAAGAGGAAGGAGGGGCCTTGTGGGGGCCAGCAATGTTGTGTTTCTGATCCAGGTGTTGGTTACACAGACATGTGCATGCTCAGAACTGCCCGCTCAGGAATCCACTCTGTGTGCACAGTGCACTTTAATATAAAGCTCACACTAGATCAGCATGAGCCTACATCTGCATGGATGTACACCGTGTGCGTGTACACATCAGGTTGGGGTGGGGAGTAGACCCATGTCCATCTGTACAAAGCATCACATATCTGTAAGGTGAGCCTGGTTGCATCCCACACACCCTGTGCACAGCTGTGTGCAACTGCACACACATGTGGCTCCTGGAGCAACATGCCAGGTGTACTTTGCAAGTACTCATCGTCTATGGTGGGCACACACCTGCCAAGCACGTGTACGGGATGACTGTATGTGAGAAGTGTAGGAGAGGTGCGTGTGAACACAGGCTGCCAGGGAGTCTGTGCACCAGCCCCGCGTGCACTGATGCACATGGGAGTCCACACGTGTGCTGTGCCAGGCCCTGAGTCTCTACAGGCATGTCTGAGTCACTCGTGTGTGCGGGAGCCCGCTGGCCCTGCCACCTCTATGCATGTGTTCGCATGGGTGTGTCCACCTCCCAGGAGTTAGGCCTGGCCGGGCCAGGTGGCCCCTGGGAAAGGGCAGGACTCACGTTGCCCAGGTCCAGAATGAAGCAGTCGCCATTGTTGAAGCTCTCCCAGGACACGGGCACCTCGGTGGCACGGCTCGTGCGCTTCCCTTTGACCTGGAAGAGTCTCTGCACCGACACCTCATTGGGTACCACGTGCTTGAATCCCGATGCCACGCCGCCTTTCTGTCGGGTCAAGGGGACAGAGTCAGTCACCAGGGGAGCAGGTAGGGCTGGGAGGGACAGGATGGTGTTGAAGGGAAGTCTGGCCCGAGGACCAATGGCCTGCTAGGTGCTCCCTGCTGTGGGTAAGTGCTCCTCCTCCATCGTAGGGGCCACCTTCCCGGATCAGCGAGCAGCAACTGCTTTCTCAGGGCCAGCCTTTGCCAAGGGACATCCTGAGGCTCTCTGGTCCCCCAAGACATTCTCAAAGGAAGGGACAGCTCCCGACTTGTCCCCTGCTGGTTACACATGCACCTGGGACAAACACACCCGCAAGCCTGTCGCACACAGCATTCCCTAGCTTAGCACATCAAGATCTGCTTCTCTCCACCACATCTTGCCTGCAAAACCCACGATGAAAAGTGCAAATCCAGAGCCTTTCCAGCCTGCCAGGTTCTCTAGGAAGACTGCTCAGCTCACACCCCTCGCCCCACCACACAGATCCCACGCTGTGCCTTGAAGAGGCAGCTATGGGTCAGGGACAGAACGAGAGGTTCAAGTCCCTGCCCTGCCACTTACAGGGGAGGTCTCTCTCCCTCTCTGAGCCTCAGTCCTCTCCTTTCTGAAATGGAGACCTCACCTCCTGCTCTGCTGCCCCGCTCCACCTTCCGTGCCTCCCCGGTAGCCTCACCGAGCCCCAGGAAGGGACTTGAGGAGGGTGTCTGCACAGCACTCAACACTGCCTTGGGCTTAGCATAGAGCTCAGGAATAGGCCAGCTGTCTTGTGAGCACCCACTCGCAAGCTCACCCACCCCATGCCCCAGGCACGTCAAGTCACAGTTGAGAAGGTCCTAACGGAGCTTTCCATCTTACCCACGGGCAAACTAAAGCCCAGACAAGTGAAGTGACTTACTCGAGGGTGCTCAGCAAGTTGGGTTAAAGCTCTGGCTTGAAATTTTGCATCCTGCTCCCAACTTGGGGCTCATCCCCCTGTTCCACACATCATGGGGAGGAGGCAGAAGGGCTTCCACTAAAGCCAGAAATGCAGCACCCCAGGCAGGCCCCTCTGCCGCCAAACATCACAGAGGGAAGCCAGGTCTGGCTCTCTGCACAGACTCCACCAGGGCAAGGAGACTGAGGAAGGAGTCTGGATCGGACTCCAGATAGAGGGGGGCCTGTGAGGCGCCAATGTCCACTGTGGCTGGCATCTATATGCATCTCCACGAGCCCCAACTTAGATGCAGAAAGTGGAGTCCAGTGAAGGGACTTGCCCACGATCTTATAGCTTCAAATGACAGTGCTAGGATTCATCATGTGTGACTGGGTGCAGAAGGCCCACATTTCCCCCCTAACATCATTCTGGGAGGCAGGAAAAAGCCACTGTTCACATTCAAGCCCATCGAGTAGAAACGAGGCTGCTCCTGTTGCGAGGGGCTGGAGCGCCCTCTGACGTCTCTTCTTGGTACCAGCAGGAGCCTGGTCCAGAGCATCCTGGTTGAGAGCATCCTGGCTCTGTGGGGCCTCCCAAGGATTCACAGCGCTGGCGGCCTCTCTGCCCTGCTGGCTGCCTCTCTGCCCCATTGGCAGCCTCTCTGCCCTGATGACTGCCTCTCTGCCCTGCTGGCTGCCTCTCTGCCCCACTGACTGCCTCTCTGCCCACTTCAAGGGCCCTCCTGCCAGGGAGCAGGCCAGGGAGGGACACTGTGGTGGAGACACCATGACCCCCTCACCTGGCAATGACCACAGAGGCCACCACCTACTGAGTCTTTGCTTTATGGACATGAGTAAAGACCTCAAAGCCAGCCCCTGAGAGGGGGCTCACCCCAGTTCAAGGCAAGGAAATTGAGGTGCAAAGAAGTTCGGCCCTATGCCCAGGGCTCCAGTCAGTCAGTGGCAACACTAAGTGTTTGTCCCGAGTCTGGCCTTCCCTGAGCCTCCCCCATTCCTGAGTGTCCGTGGCAGCCCTGACCCGAGACTTCTCAGGTGGAGACTTCATAAAAGCTTTTCCAGAAGATGCTGCAAGGACACACCCACCGTGTGCCCTGATTCCTCAAGACAGGAATCGGGGATGAAGGAGAGAAAGGCCGACCACTTTCTTAATACATCTCTAAATAGTTGACTCATTCAAACATTTTATCTTTGTTATTAAAAAACAGAAACATTTTTAAAAGGAAAAGGTTGTTTATGTACTCAATCTCAGTTCCAATAAATGATCTGCATGTGAATTTAAAAATGAAAGAATACTTGATTTCTAGTAATTGTGGAGATATATTTCCTGATTAATTAACTCCTTTAATCTTCCCAACCTAGGAAATTAGACTTGGAATGATGAGTTAACAAAAAAATAACAGCAAGTTCTTAGAAGACACTAGTGGGTCTACAAAGGCAGGAGGCAGGATTTTATTTTATTTTTTTACTATGATTTTTGGGATTGATTGAGCCTCCTAAGGACTAATCGCTAGGTGGACAGAAATTAGTATCAACTTATTTGAATAAAATTCAATAGGATAAATTGTTTTAAAAACCGCATTCCAAATGAACTTGACGATATATATAATATATATATTATTTATAGGTAGTTCTATGGCTATATATGTGTATACATAGCTAAACTTCATAAAGAGGAAAGAAAAAATTAACCATCATTTAGTGTATATCTCTAAGAACAGAATCACAGGGGACATTTACTATCTAAAATCTGTACTTTTCTAATGTTTGCCATTTTAAAATAAACATGTATTAATCATGTAGTCAGGGCCTCCCTGGTGGTGCAAGGGGTTAAGCACAGCACGGTGAAGCTGTCTGCAGCCTCTGCAGCACAAGTTCCATCCCAGGCCGGCCAGGGAGCAACCCACACGGCACAGCAGACCTCTCCTGACTCGCCAGCTGCTCCCCTCGGCAGTGTATTTCAGTTTGTCTGCCTGTTCTGTTCCCCACTCTGTCTCTGGTGAATCCTCTCACCCAGCCCCCCACACCTCTGGCCTGTACCCCCAGCTCTTATATGCATAAATAAATAAATCTTGAAAAAATGTAGCCAGCTATAAAAAATTATATATTTTTTTTTTAACTCTTAAACTGCTTATAAAACAAAGGAAATGTATTGATTGGGGCTGATCCCCTCCATGCTCTGAATCTGGGGTTCTTTATCTAAGAAATGGGAAGGAAGACAGGAAAGGTCGCGGGGTTCTGTGGGTATCCCCTTGTATTCCTTATGTCCAGGGCTCTAGGACTGAACTCAGTCCAGATTCTGTTTGGACAATGGGTTCAAACAATCCAACCCCAAGGGGGTCTCTAGGGTTCTATGTGAGGAGGGAGAAGAGGGATCAACAGATTCTGAAGAGCATGGTGACTTTTAAGGACTTGGAGGTCTCAGAACGAGCTGGGCCTGGCCCTCTGACAGCCCTTCCAAGTGGCCTCTGTCCCCTCCCTGCCCCTTCTCACACCCCACGAGCAGCACTGGCTCCAAGGAGCAGGCTTTCACAGGAGCAAGTCTTGCATAACAAGCTCTGCTCCTTGGGGATCTATAATTGATGAGGGTGATAGGCAGAGGCCGTGGGCTGAGCTGCCAAGTGCGGGGGCAGCCAGAGGACTTCCAGGAGGTGGAAAACAGGAGGAGCCTTGGACCCCATGTTTCCACTTGAGCCTTTCAGGGCTGAAGCCCCAAATCTGGGCCCAGGTTGGAATCTACTCCCTGGAGCAGTCCTCAGAATATGAGCCAAAAATGTCCTGGAAAAATCACTGGACAGCAGGGAGGCCCAGTCTGACGATCAAAGCCTGGGATCCCTCCCTGTCCTAACCAAAGACGAACCTGCAGCGTTCCCTGAGCCTCCCAAGTGCCGAGCCCTACGCAAGGCATTTCCCAGCTATCTCTTCACAAATCCTCTCCCCAGGCCTGAAGGGCAGGCACGACTGGCTCTTGTGTAACCATGGAGGGGAGGGAGGGAGGGTGCCCAAGTGGTTTGCCAGGAGTCACATGACATCCTAGGACACGGCCTCATGGGGCTCCTCGGCTTTGTGCCGCCCCGCCTGGCCAGGGACTGTCATCTGGGAGTGGGGGAGCTCTGTGTTGGCCCAGATTCTTCAGCGTTCACATTCACGGGGATTCTATGTGACCAAGGTACCTTTCCAACCTAACACAAGGGCCTCTGATGTCGGGGCCTGAGAACTAAGGGGTACAGAAACAGGACTCGGCCTGAGACCAGGGCAAACAAGGTCTCCTCCCTGCTGGACTGAGGAAGACAACCCCGGGAAATGATGGGCATGTTCTTCTCTCCACATTAAGATAAGAAACCAGAGGCTCATGGGAGTGTGATTTGTCCCAGGTCACATGGCGAAGGAGAGCCCAGAAACCCAGGTTAACCAGCTCCAAGGGCTGTGCTCCAGCCTGTCTGCCCACATGATCGCACAAGGCTGCAAGACGGGTGGACCTCAGTGGCCCTGCCATTGGGGCATCTTTCCCTGTTGCCCAGGACCCACCTTGTACTTGAGGCCAGACTTGAAGTAACCAAGGAAGGTGGTGGACTCAAAGCCCTGGACCTCGCGGTGCTGCACGGCCCGGCCATGCAGGTAGTCGTCCAGCTGCACGGTGAAGATGGCGGCCGCCCCGCTCTCATCCTGGCTGCACTCGTTGCCTGGGCAACAGCAGAGCAGCATGAGTGTGGCTTTCCCACAGCACCTATGCCCCCAGAGGAGGAGTCTGGAGCCCCCAGCACTGCCCTGGCCTGGCTGTAGAAGCTGAGCACACCCTTGCCTCTGTGGGCCTGACAATGCCCTTCTGTAGAATGGGGTAGCTGGGGGGCTGGACTCCACGGCCTCCGAGAGTGCCCCCACTCTGACACAGGCCCACCTGTGCCTGTTCCTGGCACTCAGCCCTCCAAGCACCAAGTCAGGCCTGGGGGCTTTGGCTCAATTCACAGATTAGGAAACTGGCACTCAGTAAGGGCAGGACTTAGATGCCCACTGCAAAGCTGGGCAGGGCCTCCAGGCTCCCAACTCTGAAGGATGGCTGGAGCTGGACCAGGGAAGCTCAGGAAGGGGTCCCCAGTCCACAAGTCACTATCTTCAAGCCCACATGCCAGAGACATTGAGTGGCTGGAGAGAACTGGGGCTGGAAATGAGCAGGCTGGCTGTAGAGTCTAGGAGCACCAGCCAGGGTCCTGGCACATACTCGACACTCAACAGACACTTAGCTCCCATGGGTGCTTCCACCCTCAGGAGGTCCCTCTGTGGTAAATCCCTCTGGGCTTTACAGAGGGCTGGGGGTACAGGACAGGTATGGAGCTGGAGGGGCACCGGCCTCACCCAGCCAGTAGTGGAGGTCGTACTGCAGGTTCCCGTTCCTCAGCTGCACCGTGTTCAGGATGACGTAGGCATCGCCCGTGAAGAAGTCTCCATAAAGATTTCGGGGCACGGGCACCAAGTCGAACTTCTCCACACGCCAGATCTGCAGGCCAGGCTCCTTGCCTGCCTTGAGGAACTCGGGGTGCTCCACCACCATGCTGGGCTGGAAGAGACAGGGAAGAGCCTGAGCAGGGGCTAGGGGCCCTCGTGGGGGAGACCCTGGGCACGAGGGAGGGTGGTTTCCAGCACCAAGAGCATCTCACTTGAACCTCTGACTCTCCCCACCCAAGGGGAGTACCCTTCTTCTACACCCGGTCTCCATGAGTGAGCAAACAGGGCAGAGGTTAGCTCCAAACCCTGTCCCCAGCCACCTTCTGCCTCCTAGTCAGCTCCCCCAGGATGGCAGGCAGGAGAGAGGGCTCGACTTCCCTTCTTCCCTTCTGAGCGCAGTTGCACGGGACAGCTGAGGCACAGAGAGGGAGAGACCTGTCAGGGGCCCCTCCCCACCCTGCTAGGAAATGGCACAGCAGGAATCGGCCCAGGCCCCAAGAACATGAGCTAAATCTGGGGTCCTAGAGACTCAGCTTGTTCCCTTCCAGCGTCCTCAGGGGTCCTTAAAACTAGAAGGGTGCTCCGAGAGCTCATCCTCAACTCTCTGAAGACAGGGAAATTGAAGCCCAAAGAAAGAAGGGGGCTGGCCCAAGGTCACTCAGACAGTTTTTGCTCTTTGGAAGTGGCAAAGATTTTCCATGCACCATCCCTGCCCCAAACTCACCCCTGGGAGGGCCTAGAGGACTGAGCCCAAGTGGCCTCCTGCGCTGTCTGCCTCCTCCCTCCTGCCCCTCCCCAAAACCCCACACACCCCCAAATTCCATTTCTTGGAAAAGGTGGAGAGGATGCAGCCAGGGTCTGCAGGAGCCTGTTGAAGACCAGGTGGTTAACGTCGGGGGGAGACTGTCAAACATGCACTGGGGAGGAGCCGGCACAGCAGGGCGGTTAGCTGGAGCTGAGCTGGAGCTGGAGCTGGGAGGCAGAAACCTGCAGGCACAGGTCACCACCGGCAGGAGGACAAATCTGGGGGAGTCAGAGCAACTGTATGGGGAGAAGAATTCAAGGAGAGGGGTGAAGAAGCACATCGGGGAGCCTGGAAAGAGGAGGGGAAACTAGACATGGATAGCAGAGAGGGAAGAACAGGTCACAGTAATGATAAGCAGCCAGAGCTGAGGTCACACTACCAAGAGGGAGAAAACATCAGAGAGGGAGAGAGAAATCAGGTGAGCAACAGGACCCTGGCATGGAAGGAGAATCCGAAGAGGAAAACAGAGAAACGAGACAAAAGGGAGAAGCCAAATCTCAGGAGCGGGTCCGAAATGGGAAGGCATGGAGGGGAGAGAAATCCGGTCAGGGCGAGATTAGCCTCTAGGGAGGGAAACAGCCAGGACCCGGGGCTCCCACCCCAGCCACGCACCCCAAAGCAGCAAAAGATACTTACAAAGCAACAAAACAGTTTTTCCATTCTAGACCTGAATTACTCCCCAATTCCTAGCGCTGTATCTGCAAGAACTTATACAATAGAGAGTTACTCCGGGAGCCCCGGGACCCCAGTACTCACCCGCGCGGCGGGCGCCTGGTTCCCCGGAGCCGCGGGCGCCCGGTTCCCTCGAGCCGCGACGGCCGCGCGGGCGGGCAGCGCCAGGGCGCACAGCGCCAGGACCAGCGCGCCCAGCAGCGCGCGCGCAGGGCGGTGCGGGGCCATCGCGGCGACAGCGCAGACCCGCGGCAGCTCACCCAGCAGGCAGCTGCAGCCTCCGGCCGCCAGCCTTAAGTAGCCGCCCCCTCTCCCCGCCCAGGCGAGGGACCGCCCCACAGAGAGCCAGCGAGGCTGGGAGGGCCAAGAGGGCGGTGACTTGGCCTGGATTTTGGGGACATCGGAGTTCCCACCGGGCCTGCCCCTGCCGGGTGCACCACCCATTCACCTCGGCTGGAGGGTGGGGCCCAAGCACCAGGCCTGGCACACAGCAGGCATTAACTCGGTGCCTGCTTTAAAGGGCATATGCACCACTGACCACCCGCCCCACGCTGCCTCCTGTGTGGCCCCAGCAAGCCCCTTCCTCTTTCCACAACTAACGTCTCCGGGAGAAAAAGACAAAAGCAACATTTATTGACTGCTTCCACACATCCTAAGAAGGTTGACAGAGCACAGCAGCCGTCCCCGAGTTCTATGGAGGCCACATTTTACAGAGGGGCATGGAGAGGGCACAATGGCCAAGTTCCTGGCACACACTAGGAAGAGGCATAGCCAGGACTTGAACCCAGGCAGTCCAGATCTGGGTGGAAATCCTACCTGGGCAGCAGCATGGGGCAGCCACCCGCCAGGGGTGCCAGGGCAGGGACTTCCCTTCCTTCCGCAGGGGGCAAGCAAGACTCAGAGGCCAAGGGCAGAGGGCTTCCGCCTCACCGCATTTGCCAGTTCCGCTTAACTCAAGATAGCGTTTCTTTCCTTTTTAAAAAATATTTATTTTTAAAACTTATTTAAAATTTGAAGTCAGGTATTTGCACAAATACATGTTCCTTCTCAACCCCATATCCCTCCCCCCAGGGGCAACCACTTCCACATCCTTTAGCTGATGATTTCAGGATTTACTTTCAGGTCTTAAATCACCAGCACTTGTCGCTTCTTGTAGTGGTTTGTTGGGTTGTTGTTTTTTTGGGTTTTTTTTTTTTTTTTTTGAGGAGCCTGGGGGTTGTTTTTCATTTGGTTGTTTGCATTTTCCACCTTATCTATTGGCTCCCCCTGAAGTCCAGCACTGAAGTCTCTTCCCCACGCCTCTGGGCTCCTGTCCTTTGCTTCCACTCTGCCTGACTCTGCTCCTCTACTTTCAAATTCCCTTTGCACCCCAGATCTGCAGCAGCCCAGTTCAATGACAGAATCAAGAACTGGGGAGCTGGACACCTGGGTTTACTTCCACCTCTACTGTTACCAGTTACTTTCTTCTTCTATGCCTCAGTCTCAGTGGGGAGGTAGCTGCTGAGGATTAAATCAGTCTGCAGTCTGAAAACAGCCTGGCCTGGCCCTAGGAAACAAGAATTGTCTGCCCCCAGCCCTGGTCACCTGCCCCAGGCCCTTCTGGCCTTCAATCTAATCAGGCTGAAGCTAGTCCTCCGCCACCCACCACTGCCCCCCACTGAAGGGGGAATGTGGGCAGATTAAGAGGAAACACAGAAAGCAAAGAAAGCATTCAGGCAGTAGGGATCATAAGAAGGTATCGTTGAGGAAGGGACTGGAGACGTGGCCTGGGGGACAGGGATGATGCAAATTGAGAAGAGCAGGCTTGCTGGCAGGGGCAAGCAAGGGCAGGCCACAATGAGTGGTCCAGTCCAAGCACACAGAGCAAGAGATGAGGCTGGAAAAGGCAGCAGGGGTCACAAGGACCCACATGCCACACTGAGGAGTCCTTTCTTCACCCCAGTGCCCAGGGGGAGCCACAGGGAGAGGTGTGAGATCTTGAGGCTGAGCCTCTGGACCAGCTTGGGGGCTAAATTCAGAGAGCTCCTCTGTCTCCATCAGCCTTTGGGGGATTATACAGACCCCACAGTTCTCATGTGCTCCAGATGGAAGCAGGAGCCGGGTCACCTCTCTGGTTAGCAGTTGACTGTAGGATTACAAAATACACAACAATGCCAACAACGGCCCCACTTCCTTCAGTGTTACTTACAGAGGAACACAAAAATATATGTGC
The DNA here is from genome assembly GCF_014898055.3 of Talpa occidentalis. Taxonomy (NCBI): domain Eukaryota; kingdom Metazoa; phylum Chordata; class Mammalia; order Eulipotyphla; family Talpidae; genus Talpa; species Talpa occidentalis. The sequence continues at coordinate 39,301,002 of NW_023605083.1, read as the reverse complement.
AAGAACGTTCACTGAAGCATTGTTTGAAGAAAACTGGAAAGGATCCAAATGCCCCGGTTAAATAAATCATGGAGCCGCTGGACAATGGACCACTATGCAGCTGTGAAAAAAAGCCCCGTCAGATCTGTTCCTGGCACGTAGTAGGCAATTAGTAGGCACTCAGCGCACATAGAGACCTCCCGGTACAGAAGGCAAACTGCAGGACACAGCAGTTTCTCTCTTTTATAAGCAATACCGCATTTAAAAGTCAAGGAAGGGCCTCCCCGGTGGCACAGTGGTTGAGCGCTGGGTTGCGAAGCTGCCCGCAGCCTCTGCAGCGCCGGTTCAATCCCCGGCTGCTCCCCGGCCACCAGAGGAGGGTCCCACACGGCGCACAGACCTCTCCTGCCGCCCGCTGCTCCCCTCAGCAGTGTACTTCGGTCCTTCTGCCTGCTCTGCTCCCGCTCTGGCTCTGGTGAATTCTCTCACCCTCCCGCCTTCTGACTGTACCCAGTGCATGGATAAATAAATAAATCTTAAAAAAAAAAAAAAAGTCAAGGAAGGTAAAGACTGTCAGGGCTGTTTGATGAGGCAAAGGGGAGGATTCCATTCTCAAATAGCCTGAGGCTGGAGCGAGTCCCCAGACCACTCAGGGGGCAAGAGGGAACATTTCAGGGTCATGAAAACATTCTCACAGTGCATTACGGTGATGACTGCACAACTGAAAAATCTGCACTATGTGCTTACAATGGGTGAATTGTTACCATCGGTAAATTATACCTGAAAATACCGGCTTAAAAATAAAAATAACCTGCTGTAGGGTTTGAGACTATTTACTAGTATGTTTCCAATGCAGTTGTCCCATTTTGTTTTGCTTTATAAAACTCTGATCTGGAAAAAATATCTTTAATAAATTTACTGAAAGTGACGTCTGCTCATCAGACAATTTGAAAATCCAAACCAATAGGAAGAAATGTCCTGCCATCCCAGTGCCTGTAGTAAATCTAAGCCGACATCTGGCCCAGCTGAGCAGTCCCTTCTGGAGCAGGATGGCCCTGACCGGTCTAGTTGGTGATTAACAGAGGGCCACTGTGGCTTGAAATTGGTCCCAGAGGTCACTGACGACCGCCCCAGGGGTTACTGGCCCTGGGTTAATGATCATGAAGACACTGCAGTTTTGCCTGTCACATAGCTCTAGAGCCTGGGCCCCAGAGAGGGGTGAGCAGGCCCTGGCCCCTGCCCTTGGGGAGCCCACAGCCTGGAAATCCTCCCTCGGGACAGCGATGTAGAGGGTATACAAGCAGCCTTGCAGGCTGCTTCCTGCCTGGAAGATCTGTGAGTTCAGGGGAATGAAGGGATTGGACTCCCCCAGTAGAAAAGAAGGGTCCCTAGTGCTAGATTTGGCTCTGCCACTGACTTCTTGGGTGACTTTGGGCAACTCACTTTCCCTCTAGAGCCTGAGGGTCTCCATATGCAAAAGACAAAGGTGGGCCCCAATATTGGGACTTGAAGTCTGATTGCTAACCCTACACCCCTAGGTCCTAGCTGTGCAGCCATATCCAGAACCTACATGTCTCTGAGCCTCAGGGTCCCCATCTGCACAATGGGGCACCGGACCAGGTTACCTTTACAGTCCAGGGCCCGGACCTGCAAAAGGAGGCACTGCTGTCACTGTAAGCAGTGGCCACCTCACCTCTGGCTCCAGATGTTTCTGGGAGAGGAAGGAGGAAAGGAACAGGGCTCCAATAACACCGTGTCTCCTCACACAACCTGGGGAAACAGACACTGAAGTTCCCATCTGACAGTTGGGGAAACTGAGGCCCAGGGAGGTTCAGTCACTGGCTCAGAGTCACTCAGCTGGAGGGAGGCAATGCTGGGATTCAAAGTGCCCAAGTTTTGTCTGGGGAGACCATGTGGGTATTCTGGTATCCTCCAGCCTGGGCAGGCAGCAACAATGTCCTTTCCAGGTAAAGGGTTGCCTTGTTAAACCAGTCAGGTTCCAGCCAAGCCAGTCTTCCTAGACCATGCCAGAGAACCCTGAGCCCTCCTAACACTTGATGTGGGCACCCAGGACAGAAGCAAGTCTTAGGATGATCCCCAGGCTGTGGGCCCCTGGTGGGCACGGGCAGTGGCACCTACTCTCTGCCATTCACAGGCATTCAGGTCTGGCTAGGTTTCTCCGTGCCATCACTCCCTTGGGGAGCCCATCCTAGTCCCTGCCCTTCGCAGAACCCCAGAGAGCCCCTTGATCTCTGAGCTTGAGTGTCCCAAGGTCCTGCCCAGTGCCACACACATAGTAGGCACTTTTTTCAGGGTCCATGTCCTTCTCCCATAGTCAGGCCCAGGGCACCCACAAGCAGCTGCAGGCCCTGCTCCCTCTATGGCCGGAGGCTACTCTCTGAGCCTTCCTAGCCCTGTCAGGGAAGCTACAAGTGATCAGAGGAAGCGACTTCACCCTCCGTCCTGGACCACAATGTACAAAAGGCTTGGCCAGGCCTGGAAGACACCACCCTGTTCTTTTCTCTCTGCCCCAAACACTGCTGTTCTTGACTTCCCAGGCAGCTGGCCGCTCATGGGCAGCCCCCCTTAGCATGTTTGCTTTGCGACTCCTGATGTTCTCTGGGCCCCTCGGGGAACACCCACCCCCTGGCCCCGGGTATTGCTATTTGGGCCAATGGTCAGTAAACAGAGAGCCAGTTATGCAACCAGGGAAACTGGACCAGACTCAGTGAAGTCCAGGCAGAACGGTGGGCTGGGAAGAACACGTTTCAGACTGGAAGACAGCGCCTGTGGGCAGCCTCCTTATCTATAAAATGGGGAGAGTGCTGAGTTCCCAGAGAATGGGGCTTCAAGAGAGGGCAGGCTGGGCAGGGGGTGCTATGGCTACCCCTCGGGGAGGGGTCCTGGCAGATGCCTTCTTAGCCAGAGCTGGGAACAGACTCATGGCCAGCGAAATGAGTTCAGTGAACCATGAGGGGTTTCCCAACACATTCAGCCCTCTCTTTCTGTCCTGGAGGGGCGGAGGGAGGGACGGGAGGAGGAAGAGAAGGAAGAAAGGAAAAATAAAATGGGGAGAATGATACCTGCTCACAGAGCAGTGAGGAGGCCCAAGACCCAACACACAGTAGGAGCTCCCCCAAAGCTACCATGTTTCTCCCTGAATTGTCTGGATTCTTTGCCCAGAGGCCTTCATTCCTCATGCACAAAGCCCATGAGAGCAGTAAGGCAGTGCAGGGGAAAGGTTACAGATTCTGCAGTCAGATTCTTGAGTTCAGGCCTGAGCTGTGTGTCCTAGAGCGAGTTACTTTCCCTCTCTGACCCTCAGGTGAGACATGTGTCAATAAGGGTAGTGGGGCTTCCCTGGTGGCACAGGGGTTAAAGTCCCAGCACTATCAAGTTATCGCCAGCCACTACAGCACAAGTTCAATCCCCGGCCAGGGAGCTGACCCACATGGCACAGGAGACCTCTCCTGTCTTCCCTGCTGCTCCCCTCAGCAGTGTATTTCAGAAAATCTGCCTGTTCTGTTCCCCACTCTGTCTCTGGTGATCCTCTTACCAGTTCTTGTATGCATAAATAAATAAATCTTTTAAAAAATAGGGATAGAGATGCCAAGTTACAAAGTGGTTAGGAGTTACGGAGTGGGATGTGTGGGTGTGTTGCACACAGTAGGACTTACTACACTGGGTACACTGAGGATAACACCAAAAAACAGGAGTGATTTCTCAGAGACACATCGCAAGTACTGGCAGAGTGGACCTGGAACCGAGGTCTCAGCTCCCTGGCCAGAGTGAGGCCCGAGTCTACATGACTTGACAGGGATCCTGTGAGGTCCAGCTGGACCTCTGCCTTGGCCCAGTCCATCCTGGGTGTGGACAGCTATCAGAGAGATGGATAGTAGGATTTGGTTGAGCCACTGCCAGGAGACAAGCTGACCCAGGGACCAGAGCCACTGGCCCTCTTCCAGCTTTCAGAAGCAACCTCACTAGTTCTAAGAGGCAGGGCAGGGCATACAGAAAGGGCCTGGCACAGCCACTTCCTGATCCTGTGCCCTGGAAGCAGCCAGATTTAGCTCTGAGTGCAAGCCTGGTGTCCTTCCTGCCAGACTCTACAGCATCTGCCTCCCCTTCCCTGGAGGGGAGGTGGGTTGGGAAGGTTGTGAGCCTCAATTTCCTCCTCTGTAAAGTGGGGATTATAACACCTTGTGAGAATTTGTGAGACATTCATGAGGTGAAATACAGTTGAGGCTTGGCACAGTGTATGCACAGATACAGGAAGCTGCAATTACTGTTCCTTGGGGGTTTGGATAAGTTTCTATCTCTCCAAGACTCCATTTTCGTATGTGCAAAATCAGAGTTGAAAAACCTTTCTCGAAGGCAAGTGGAAAGGCTTGAATGAGCTTGTAAGTATGGAAGACTTCAGGGCCCTGTCTTGCAAAAAAGATGTTCAAAATGGTGGTTTTCGTTCCCTCTTGCAGAGCTAGAATGAGCAGTCAGTGACGACCCAGGGCAGAGGGCCAGGCGGCGGGCAAGCCAGCCCATCACTTAGGGCTTTCAGACCTTTGGACTCAGATTCTGAAAGGAGCAGCAAAAGGCAAACAGTGTTTGGGCATCTGGCCTAGGTCTCCTGCCTGTGTGGGGGTCAAGTTCATCCTGCGCCAGGATTTACCAGGGTTGAGGCAAATAATGGGCATGCTGGGAGCAGCGACAACAGCACGGCAGAAGTCAGAGACACATCTCTTCTGCTGCGGCTCCAGGTGAAGCCCTTCTCTGTCCCCAATCCTGGCACAGCCAGATGCAGCCAAGGCTTCCTTCCTCCAGCACTTGTGGGAAGCAGGAGCCCACCCTCTGGGGGTCAGTTTGCACACTGCAGGCAGAACTCCCAACAAGCCCCACGGGGACAGGTGCAGGACACCAGGCACCCAGGAGCAGGGCCAATAAGCTCAGGACATGAAGGGTGACCGGCAGGTGAAAGGTGCACAGCCTTCTGTCCAGGGCAACATGAACCCCAGCATGTGTACAGGCCCTGCACCCAGGGCCCACTGGTCAGGCTCACCCCAACACCCACCCTTGACCTCTAACTCTGTGGCTTGTATCCAGAGCAGGGGAGGACTGGAGGCTCCCAGCCCAGGCTCAGAGACCTGGGGAGGTGTCTGGAGCCAGGGGTGGGGCCATCTCTGGAGAGGGCCTTAGGCAGCACCTCAACAGCCCACCTTCCTGCCCACCCTTCCTCTGGTCTGCCTCACACAAAAGACCAAGGGCTCTGGGGTCACCCCCTGATCCCAGGCTTGCCCCCACTACCTGGGTGACCCTAGGCAAGTGACTCAACCTCTGTGAGCCAGTGTCCTCTGCTAGAGAATGACGAGGTGATCTCACAGGGTCGCCAGAACTTGGCATTAATAAAAAAAACACTATGGAAAAACTACAACTATCATAGCACGATTAGAGATTCTTGGCAATTTATCTCAAATGTTTAACTGCAATAGAACTATTAGGGCTCAAAGATATGCTTGATTTTTTTCCTTTTCATTGGAACAGTTGCTTTTTCTAAAGTACTTAGCACTCTTGAACACACACAGTGGGCAGTAGGGCAAAGCTTTTGCCTCTTCCCAGCTCAGAGAATAATCACAAGCAGCTGGAAGAACTCTATGAGGTCCACTTGATGAGGGGCTGGCAGGCAGGTGGGGAGTGGGAGCTGTCTTCCTCCCCGTGTGCCCCCAGCCTCACCTCCAGGCACCTGTCCCGTCACCAGCATCATCCTCCAGGTGCTGCTCCTCAGGGAGCTTCTGGAATCCTCTGTGACAACTAGTGGTAGAGTCACCCCACCAGGACAGTATATAAGGGCTGTGGCCAAAGTTGAGACCCACATACACTCCCCACTTTCCACTCGCTACCCACCCCCACACCCCAGTCACTGTCGTGGTTCAGGGTCCCAATTTTTTCTGGAACCACTGTACCAGCTTCCTTGCTGTCTTCGACTCTCCTATTATCCACAGAAATTGCATCATTCCCTAGTCAATCTGCCAGGGTCAAACCTCCCCCCCTGCTCTCCAACCATGCAGAGAGACAGCAGTCAGGACTCCAGGCTTGGCATTTAAGGCCTTCGAGGACCTGGTGCCCACATGCTCTTGTAGCCTTATCAGCCACTGATCTCCTAAGATCACCCTCTGTGCCACCTAACTGCCCTTAAACACCCTTAATTTCCTGCCTCCAGAGAGCATGACACTGTCCTGGACAAGCCTCTGCACTGTCGCTGGACAAGCTCTTTGCTTCTCTGGGCCTCAGTTTCCTCGTCAGGCTATCAGGGCTCTGGTACAGAAGAGACAAGATAAGGGAATGAGCACCAGGTGCCAGGAAGGTTCAGGAAACTCAAGCCTGCCGGCCACTGCCTCCTCCCTGCACCCTCAGCCCTTCTAATACCAGCTGTTAGCCATCTGCTCCCCCACCCCAGAGGGCCAGCCCTGGACAGCCTCTGTCTCCCCTAAGCCCAGAATGCAGACACCCTCACTGCCGGCCAGCAGATGCAGCCAGGGAGGGAGCAGGAGGGAGGCCAGCTTAGAGGAAAATTACCCGGGTCTGGCCCAGCCAACCTCGCCTTCACAGCTGCCTTGGAGAAGGGGGACCATGGACTTGGCCCCAAGCCTTGACCCCTGTCTGAAATGGCAGGATGATGTGGGGTACGCTGGGCCCCACTCCTCTGGGACACTCCCACTCTTTGGCATCCAAAGAGACAAGGAGGAGGAGGAGGACAAAAAACACACAGGCCTTTGTGAGAGGAGACAAGAGGCGTCTGCCGCTGGCCCTGCACTGACATGAGAACGTCCCTGTGGCCAGGAGCAGGGCCCGCTGCCTGATCTCAAGTCCCCACCCTGGCTGCATGGCCCTGTCCCGTACATTCGCACCTCGTCCGCTCACAGGCACCTCGTCCGCTCACAGGCACCTCGTCAGCGCACAGGCACCTCGTCAGCTCACAGGCACATTGTCAGCTCACAGGCACCTTGTCAGCTCACAGGCACCTCGTCAGCGCACAGGCACCTTGTCAGCGCACAGGCACCGTACTCTCCAGCCCCACGCCAGGTCCTGCGCCCTCACATCCCATGCTGAGGTGCACCACCACGCTCTTCCACATCCTGCAGCCATATCCCCAGCACCTGAGACCATGCTCCAGGCACAGTCACACCTGTCATACGATGTGCTCAGTAGGGCGCCCCATCTTTCCACCTGTACCAGGTGCCGTCCTTGGAAGTGCGTGCCAGAAACTGTGTCCTGGGTCCACAAGCGGCGTCCCTCACTCCTGAGTCCCATCTGCGTGTGATCATGGAGAACGGGCTCTGGGACAGACGCCCAGCCCTACCAACCCTCACCCCGCGCCCCCTGAAGAGTCACTTCACTTCTCAGTGCCTTGGTTTCTTCAGCAGTGAAATAGGAAATGATATTAACACATCTAATAGGGTTGTTATAGGGCTTAAAAGTCAATGCCTTTGAAGTACTTAGGCCAGTGCCCTGCACACAGTGGGTCTATAAAGTATTTGCTAGTGTTGTTACAGCCGGGCAGGCATCTACACTGCATCCCCCATCCCGGCTGCTACTATGCATCAGCCACCTTAACCCATCAGCGAAATACAAGCAACAAGCTTCAAGGAGGATCTGACTGTCCCCTCTCTTATGGAGGAGAAATCCAAAACTCAGAGAGGGTGGTCATCGACCTGAGGTCACACAGCCAACAGGGTGAAGCTGAGATGCACACAGGCCTGGGCATTCAAGACAGAAAGTAGCTCAATGTGGACCAGGAGGCAGGTGTCAAACTGGATGTGATGAAGGTGGCATGACTATAAATTGACTAAGAAAATCACTGAATTAATTAAAAATGGGTAAATTATATTAACATGTAAATTTACCTCAATAATGTATGTAAATTATAAATGTGCTGTTAAAAATATAAATAGTTCACACACTTCCCATGCGCCATTCATTCTGCCAAAGCATCTGCCACGAGACATGAGCTCTCTGTGACGGTGAAGTCAGCCACGCCAAGCTGAGGCTCAGCAACCACCCCGAGGCCCAGCCAGGAGGGGCCTTGAGCCACCTGATTCCCAACACCTCTGTAGACCAGGTGTGCTGCAGACTCACCTGCAGAGCCACAGAAAACATAGATTCCCAGGCCCCACACCCAGCCTTTGAGTCTTAAGTTGGGTGGGGCCCCAGAACCTGGGGTTCTGGGGCTCAGCCTGGGCTCGGAAGCATTCATCAAAGCCCAACCTCCTCTTTTCACACTTGGGGAAACTGAGGCTAGGCAGGAGCGGGGACTTGCCAGACCTCATTGATCCAGCCGTGGGAGAACTGGGGCTGGAATTGGAGCCACAACCCTGTCCCTTCTCCCCTTTGCCTGCTGCTCTCCCCCAAACTCCTCCCCCAGCCCCCACCCTCCTGGTGACTCAGGCCTCTGAGTCATGCAGAACCACAGAGGAAACTTCTCAGGAAAAACAATCCCCAAACAAAGCCTGACTGATCCGGGGAATAGAATAGGCCCAGTGGGCTTAGTGGGAGGGGTGGAGAGCACGGGTGACCGGGGAGGCCAGGACTGAAAGACATGGTCTCTCCTCTAGGCCACTGACTTACGTGGGACCTTGGAGAAGACATGTCTCTGTTCTGAGCCCGTGTCCCCACCTGGAAATCGCACAGAGGGAAACATCTAGGCCGGGCATCACGGTAAGTGCTTTGTAAGCCGCCTATGGACCATGCCATGCTTCCCACAACCTGTGACCAGCATCGTGCCCATTTCACAGACGGGGAGACTGAGGCTTTCAGCCCAAAGTTACACACCTAGGAAGCACAGAGCGGGGTTTGATCCAGGACTCTCTTGCTGCTCCTCTCACTATCACACACTTTTTAAAAAATACCCACTGGGTACAGACCTCGCCCGTCTCGCCCCCTGCTCTCTTGCAGGGTATTTCAATAAATCTGCTTTTTCTCTTCTCCAAAAGAAAAATCACTCATAATAAAAATGCACACTGCACAGAATAGCACGCAGAGCATATCTTAGCAGACACGTCAGGCGACTGACCACATTCGGCGCTCCACCGGAGCACCTTCCCCCTCTTGCCTGCGCTGGGCCAGGCTGCCTCGGGACTTCCCAGCCAGAGGGGAGCACACGTGAGCGCAGGCAGTCACTCAATTGGCTGTGGGCAGTGGGAGCACAAAGCAGAGAACAGCCCAGAAGCATCCAAGCAGAGTCTCGAAGGACGAATGATAAATGTCTGTCTGGGGAACTGGGGCCCAGCAAGTTGGGTGGGGGGAGCGGTAAAAGCAAAGGGCTAGAGGGGGACCCACAGCCACCGGGAAATGCAGGTTGGGGAGGCAGCAAGCCCGTGGCTGGGGCTGAGACTGGAACAGTGGGTGGGGAAGGGGTTTGTCTGCTGCAGAGTCCTGGCCTTGGCTGAGGCCATGCAGTATTTTCAAGCAGGGAAAGAATGAATTTCATCTCTCAGAGGACCTGGCTGGTGCCTGAGCTGGGAGTCAAGAGGCCCTCCCTCTGTGCGGGTTTTGAGGATCACCCCAGATCCCTGGCTACTCACCCATGGGTTAGCATTTGCCCTGAAAGGCCTCCTCCTCAACCATGGATGGTCTGGCCAGAGAGCAGGCGGGTCTCTCCTGACCGCACCAACCTAATCCCATCGGTCTATAAATAAGACCCCATGGCTTGGTCTGAAATACCTGTGTCAGGCCCAAGTGCTCAGGCATCACATGGGCACACATACTTCTGGAAATGGTCCTTTCCAACACAATGGAAAACCAAACTTGCTGCATCGTTCGCGCTCTAATTCACTTTCTTAAGCATGAAGTCAGGGGCTCGGGGGAGCAGAGTGCACCCACATACTGCTGATGTGCCGTGGCTCCTGCAATTCTTTTCTGCTTCCCACTGTCCTAGGACCTGAAGCGGCCAGTACCTCTCTCTGGGCCTCAGTTTCCCCAGATGTAAACCAGAGAGGTTGGACGTGACAGCTTGTCACACTTCTAGCCAGGATGCTCCCTGGAATTGTCAGGGGAGACTCCTACTCCCAAAAAGCTCCTTCCATTGTTACCCTTCCCCTATACACCTAGGGAATTTTTTATTATCAGCATTTTAAAAATTAGAATTGTGAGAAATATTTGAGCCAAGGAGAGATGAACAGGCCCAAGCCTTGCCACTGAAGGGCTGGTGACCTAGGCACTGTCCCCCTCAGGGGGGGCCCCAAATTCCTCAGGCATAAATGAAGTTGCTGGTGGGTGCTGCCCAAGTTTTGCTTTGTTTTAAATCTTTCTTTCTTTGTTCAGTATTCATGAGAACGCAACAGGCCAGCCTTGGGCTGAGTGCTGGGGCGAAAAGTCAAACAGGACCTGGTCCAGCCCTCTGTGCCAGGCCCCAGTGAGGGAAATGTAAAAGCATTTCCAAACCCCTTGGCTTCCCACTAGCAGGGCCCCTGGGGACACCTTGTTTCCAGTTCAGACTACAGAGTTATGGCCAAAGACTCCCCGAGGGGCTGATTAGGACATGGACTGGGCTTGACCGGCCAACAGGGAAGTAAGAAGTGAGCCCACAGCACACAGGCCTCGGCTCAGGGCTTCAGTTCACCTCAACAACCCTAGTGTCCCCCATGTCACAGGTGAGGAAACTGAGGCTGAGAGGGGAGAAGGGGCGTAGTAAGTCCAGGCCAGAGCCACACCTCAGGCTCATACCCCTGGCCTCGGGAGCCCCGGTGGAAGCAGCTCAGGCAGGCCAACTGGGGGGGGGTGGGGGGGCGGCAGCTAACCCCACCAGCGCAGGGTCAGAAAGGGACACGGGGTGTGCTCCTGTGTGTGCATGCAGTGGTGTGACCAGGCTCCACCCATGATCCACATCCTCTGCAGCTACTTACCACATTGTCTCTCCCCATCGCTTGCCTCCCGCCAACTGATAGCTCAGAAGATTCTGTCCATCAAGCCACTCCTCAAAGTTCCAGACCTGCCCTCGGCCCCCTGGCGCCCTGGCATCCGAGACCTCTCCCAATCCTGCTCTCCTGTCATCTCCTGCCATCCCCGCCCTCTAGCCAACATCTGCGCTGCTCACTAGTCCCCAGCACAGTGGCCTCAGGACCCCAGGTCTCTGCGCAAGAGACTCCTTTATCTAGACCGCCCCACACACCCCTCTCAGCCTGGTGCGGGACTCAGAGGACAAGCCCTCCCCGGCTCGGGATTCCCTGACACTGAGCATGTGCTCAGCCACGAATCTCCCTCCAGGATCAGAGTGGGTCTCGGCGGGGCGGGGTCTGATTCGCCTCCCTCTCCAGGCAGAGGCTCAGCCAGGGTGGGCCAGGAACATGGAAACAATGCCAAGAGCCCAGAGAACACAGGGGCGTGCACATTTCCCAGGTGGGCTCTCGCCACCGAGCCTCCTAAGACGCACAGCACCAGGGCGCCGCGGTGTGGAAGGACCAGAAATTGCACCCTGGGGCTTGGCAAGTTGCAATAATGCAACCTGGGCAAGTCTCTCCCCTGCTTTAAAACTTCAGTGGCCTCCCCGGTGGCGCAGCGGTTGAGCGCTGGGTTGCGAAGCTGCCCGCGGCCTCTGCGGTGCCGGTTCGATCCCCGGCTGCTCCCCGGCCACCGGAGGAGGGTCCCACATGGCGCGCAGACCCCTCCTGCCGCCCGCTGCTCCCCTCAGCAGTGTCCTTCGGTCCTTCTGCCTGCTCTGCTCCCCGCTCTGGCTCTGGTGAATTCTCTCACCCTCCCGCGCTTCTGACTGTACCCAGTGCATGTATAAACAAAACAAACAAACAAATAAATAAATAAATAAAACATGCCTCTATTAAAAAAAAAAAAAATAAAAAATTAAAAAAAAAAAAAAAATAAAACTTCAGTGGTTCCTCAGTGGTCTCGGATCCAACCCAAACTCCAGGGCCCTCGTGACCTAGGTGCTGCCTGAAGTGCAAGCTCTTCTCCTGCCACACTCCCTTTGCTGGCCCGCTGCCCCCCTTCTTTCAGTTCCTCGAAGACCCACAGGCAAGCCTCCACACGTCCACGCTGCTCCTGCTGGCCCAGCCACCTCTGCTCCTGCTTCACATCCGGGCTCTTTCAGGGAGCCTCATCCCTCCATCACTCCCACCCGATCCCACATGCTCAGAAACCCTCCACCTTTCCTGTGCAGCTGAAGAGAGAGTGACTGTGTTACATGCAGGATGACTGATTGTAAGAACCGTGGTGGACAGGAATATCTTATTCTTTGCTGGTTTTCCAACACCCAGTTCAGACCCTACATAGCCGAAGGAGGGACGTGCACATGAATGAGTGAATGAGTAAGTGAATGAATGAAAAATCTAGATCTGTAACTCAACCAAGAAGGTGGTTGGCATCCTGGTGAACATTTGAGGCAGAAAAACAGGTCGGTGAAGTAGATCAACTGAAAGGTGCAGCCTCCCAGGAGCAAAAAAGGAGAAAGAGCTTCTGGAAGGAGAAGGTATCTGATACTCCAGAGAGAGGGCACATGGCAACCTGAGGAAACCCATCAGATTTTGACAGGTAGGAGGTCACTGGGGCCTCCTCAGTGGAGCCCGGGCTCAGTGGAGGTGGGCATGAGGCGAGCTCGGTGAAGGGGAGAGAAGGGGAGAGGGTGAACAAGCAGGTCTCTCCACTAACAGGCACTCAGCTGGGTCTGCAGAGGCTGCAGAAGTGGGGGACACAGAAGGCAGGACTGTGTCGGCGTTACCCAGAGCATTCGCAGAGCAAACATCCTTCTTGGTGACAGATCCCTTTGAGCCGATCTGGCTTTGAAAGTTGTCAGGGCTCAGTCCCCAAGACAGGAGCATCAGTACCAGATCGGCCCCCCACTCCTGGTCCAGCAGAACCCTCAGGCTCCCGCTTCTCCCTGGGGCCAGTGGACCTTCTAGGAATCCCTGGCTTTGAGGGCAGGACATTCGGGAGACCACAAGAGGCCTTTCATTGAGAAAGAAGAACAACTTTGACAGCAGTTGGGGGTTACCCCCCTCCCCAACCACAAGTCAGCTGAGCCAGCGCTGAGTAAACCCTGCAGGCTTCCAACCCTTCTTCCTTTGGCAACGGAGGGTGAGGTCATCAGCTGGAGGGTGTTTGCCAGGGTCTCCCACAGATAAATAACCCGCTGGGAGCTGGGTTATTCCCCTGCAGTGGGAAACGGTAATCCTTCCCATTTCACTGCCCACAGAGCCCTCCGGCATCGCCGAGCGTGCAGTCCTCATGGCAACCTTGCTAAGTGGGTGGAAGGGAGACCAACCCACCCACTTGGCAGGAGAGGAACCGAGGCCCAAGCTGGAATGCAACTGGGTCTCTGGCCTCCAGCCCAGGACTCCACACCCCAGCCCCTGCCTCTCCACTGACTTCAGCGGGTCACCTGTGAACCTGATACCAGGTGGCTCCCACCCTGCCCGGGCATCCCCATGTGGGTATGACTCATCCAGCTTTCCCATGACTCACCCAGCTCAGGGACTTTCTGGTCAACAAGCCCCAAGACTCCGGGCTCCACCCCAGCTTTTCTCACCTCTCCAAAGTCTCTGGGGAGAATTCCTGTGCTCCTCCTTTACCCTCCAACAGAAGAGCTAACAGGCCCAGCAGAGGAAAGCAACTTTCCTACAGTCACACAGCAAGCAAGCAAGCAGCCAGGGTGGGACCCGGGGGCCCTGGCACCCAGCCCAGTCCTTGTCACTCCCCCACAGGATTCCCACTCTCCAGGGAGGGTGAGGAGCAAATGAGGGCGTGAGCAGACGCATCCTCCTGCGAGCCTTACTGGGAAAACCTCGGGGACTCCTTTGAATCCACTGTGGCAACCAACAGCTGCTTCTATCATGCAGACTCCCCTGGCAGCCAGGGCTGGTTTGGGAAGACACTGGGGTGTCTGCACTGCTTTACCTACCTCGTAGGGCCGCAAGGGTGCAGAGGCTGCTCCGTGGGAAGTGCAGGGACCAGGGCAGAAGCACTGTGCCAGGGGCTGTCAGCACCACCTGTAGGTAAAGGGCCAGGAATCCAATATCAGGGGCTCAAGGTCATCTGGTCAAATCCCCCTTTGATGCCCCCACCATGAGGTCATACTGCCTCTACTTGCACTCCCCAGCAATGGAAACTGGCTTTCTGCCAAGGTTGCAAGACCTTCCAGTGAAGAGTTTGGCTGGTTACAGAACTGTTATTAGTATCTGCAAAGATCCCTGTCCCTACTTTTTATATCCACCTGCTGGTTCTAGCTCTTCCCTCGGGTTGTTCAAGAACAGGTCTGTCACCCTGTTTCCCAAAGGCTGCTGGGGGGCTAGAAAACAGTATCTTAGGCCCCTTGGTCTTCTATGAGTTGTATACCCTCTTCCTGAGAGCAGGGTGACAGGTTCCCTTACCTCCGCCCTGCCCTGATCTGTTCTAAATGAACCCTGTACCTACTAACAGCACGAGGCCCAGAATTAGACATTCAGATGAGCTCTATCCAGGGCAGAGCAAGTAAACCTCTCACCTCCATCATTCTAGACATCATGCCTCTAGTAATCCAGCCTAAAATCCCATAAAAATGTTAAGGTGGCCCATTGCATGACTGAATTCAGCTTAAAGCCAACTTCAGGGCTGTGGTTCAGAATTCTGCAGTTAGACAAAAGAGCCCCCACTTAACTAAAGGTGCAACTTAATCAAGTTACTTCACCCCTCACTGTCTCAGTTTTCTTCTCTGTAAAAGAGGGATTATATTAGAACCTACCCTGTAGGGTCATTATAAGGGTTAAATGAGATAAAATACATCAAAGGTTTGTATGGTACATAGGTTTCCTCTGATTATTAGTCATTAAATCCCTAAGTCTTTTTCCTCTAAATTGTATTTGCTCATTCTATACTTGTGTGGTGTGGGGACTCAAGCTGTGTGCCTGCCACATTCCCACCTCTGTGCCTAAGCATTGCTCTATTGTTGCAAGACCATATTCTCATTATTTGGTGATGGGTATTTCTCTACCATCTGATTGTGAGCTCCACCAGACTGTCCCTGAAGCTTCGGCCCTGGTACATGCTGGCAAACAATAGTACTGTGGGTACATATGCTTGCTGCGTGAAGGAAGGATCAGTGCACCTGGACCCCTGAGGTTTCTGAAAATTCTGCCCACCTCTGCCCTTGCTCACTGCCTGTAGTGCCAGTCACCGGAGTTCAGGGGCCTGCCAAGCAAGCTGGCTCCTGCCTACGCTGGAAAATTGCTCTGCTCAAATCAGCTTCTCCAAGCCAAATCAGGGTCCCAGATATAGCAGGAGCCCTGCAGGGTCCTGGGATTAAGACACAATGAGCCCTGCTCTCAGCTGACAGTAAATGCCTGGCCATTCCTCATGGATTTCTGCATTGTGAGTGGCACAGGGCTCTGAAAGGGGGATGGATGCTGATCTGGGACCCGGTATTAAATACTACCTTTTTTTTTTTTTTTAAAGATTTATTTATTTATTTATAAAAGCTCTGGGTACAGTCAGAAGCGCAGGGGGGTGAGAGAATCCACCAGAGCCAGAGCGGGGAGCAGAACAGGCAGAGGGACCGAGGTACACTGCTGAGGGGAGCAGCGGGCGGCAGGAGAGGTCTGCGCGCCATGTGGGACCCTCCTCCGGTGGCCGGGGAGCAGCCGGGGATCGAACCGTGCCACAGAGGCTGCGGGCAGCTTCGCAACCCAGCGCTCAACCACTGCGCTACCGGGGAGGCCCTAAATACTACTTTTGAGGGGCTCTCTCAGTTCCCCAGGAACTGCTGATTCTAAGGGATAGATCAAAGCAGAGTTGGGTGTTATTTAATGCAAATCACTAATGACCTCCCACTTTCTGTTAACTCTGTGTAAGGATGAACCTTTTAAATCCAGGCCCTGTTCACTTCCACGCGCATCCAAGGCACACCCTCATCCTCACTGGTGGAGCTGCAGGTATTTCCAGTGTGACCTGCTCCTCCCAAGTGCTCCCCATCTCAGCGCCTCCGTCCACCATCCGCACAATGGACCAAGCCAGACACCTGGCACTGCCCTGCTCCATCTCCCCTCTCTGTTGCTCTCCCCCCCACCACCTCTTAGTCCTGCGACCCTGTCCTAATAATCCTCTTCCCCCATCCCCCTGCCCATATGTTGGTCCAAGTACAGGCCCCTCTCACTGGGTGGCTGCAGTGCTTCCAACTGGGACTCTCACCTCCTCCCTACAGGGCAGCCTCCTCCAGGCAAACTTAGACCACGTCACCCCTCTGCTCAGATCCAACCACCGCTCCCCTATGGTTCCCAGCTAAAGTCCAAGATCCCCAACAGACTCTTCAGCATCCTTCAGATGGCCCCCTGAGCCCCCTGAGCCTCAGTTCTCATCCGTTCCTGTCTTCTACCCACACCCTCTAGATCCAGCCTGGAGCCACTGCCCTCTGGCTTGGAATCCTTGCATGTTCCTTGTGCAGGCTCTTCTAGAACTCTCTTCTGTCCCTGGCTTTCTTTCCACTCATAATCAAGCCCCAGCTTTCCCGCAGGAAGGCTTCTCTAGTCTCCACTCCCCAAGTCCCCAGGCTGAGCTCCTCTGAGCCCCACAGGCCCCTGTCTTCCCTACCCTACTGTCTGGAGGTCTGTTTCCAAGTCAGCCTTCCCTACCAGACTAAGAGCTGCTCCCGAATATCCCAGCACCTAGCCTAGAGCTGGGGCCACCACAGTTCAAGATTTCCCCAGAGGAAGAAACTAGCAAACCATGTGCCTGCACACACACTCGTACACATGTGCGCACAGGTGCGTGAACACATATTCACATGCACGCACATAGTTCTCACGTAGCCGGTTAGGAGTGCAAGTGCTGCCCCACTATGGGCAAAAAGAGCATTACATGCTCTCCCAGGATTTGGACTCCAGCACTTCAAACCCCCTGGGTTTAGAACAAGCCTCAGCTAACTGCAAGTTGGTTTGTTTTCCATTTTGGAATCTTAAGGCCACAATGGCCTAAAAACAAGGCCCAAAAACCACTGACTCTAGTCCACCCAGAGGGAGCCATAAAGAGTGGGCTTTCCTTCCAGCTCTGAAATCCCAGCCCCCGGCTCTCGCCCAGTGCCTGTTGGCTGAATTACATCGTGGAGCATAGGGCGAGGAGGTGCCCCCCGGCAATAGTCAGCTGCCTGTCAGTGTCAAAGCTGGTATCTGGCTAGAGAGGTCGTGTTAGTGAACACAGGCACACCACCAGGAAGTCCATCTCTCTAGGTGGCTGAAGAGGAGACTTCTGCCCTGGGGGTGACTTGGGGGTGTCTGGAGCAGAAGTGTTTTTGTCCTAAGACCACTCCCAGCTCATTGGGGTAATAATCAGATATGGTAGGAGAAGCATGTGATCTGCCTAGTAAATGCCAGTTATCATTTTCTGAGCACCTGCTGTGTTACTCTTTAGACACATCACCTCCCACCTCACAATAACTCTGCCAGGCAGATGTTGTCCCCAGTTTGTGAAGGAAGGACTCAGCTCTGAGATGTGCAGTAATGTGCGTTGGGTCACATAGCTAAGATGTCTGGGTAGTCCCCACCCAGTCCAGCTGCCTTCCTGACCTCTTACTCTCACTGAATTTCAAGTAAGGCTAGACCCCGTGCTCACAAGAGAAAAACAAAGCTTCATTTACTCTAGATCAGGGGTTATGAAACTTTTGTTAGTGTGTAGACCTAGGGGAACCCTGAGACCCCCCAAATTTGCATGCTCTAAAGGAGTTCGGCCATCCACACACACAAAGACAAGGAGACAGAGTCAAAGAACTTTAACAGAATTAGGGAACACAGAGAGAAGAAAGGACATAGTTTCCCAATAAAACACACAAAATTATCTGTCCCCTCAAGGGGAAATGTCCAGCCAAACAGGGTTGGCCTGAAGCAGGGCCACCGAGGCCCAAAAGCTCACCACACGTCTAAGACACCTTCTGGAGGGGAGCTATGGAAGAGGGGTAGGTGGGGCCAGGCAAGTCTGGGATAAAAGAAGCAAATTCTAAGAACAAATCAAGGTAATGGCTGCCATTGTCAGCTTCTCTGCAGGACTCCCACCCCCATGTCTCTTTCAAGTGTCTCTACTTGTCTCCACTCCAAGTCCATGGTGCAAGTCCAAAGCCAAGAAGCAAGCATGCTCTCCTTCCCCCTGTTTCTCTCATGCCCCTTCTCCTGTGTCTCCCTTCCTTTTTCTTTTCTTTTTTTAATGTATTTTCTTTATTTATGCACACAAGAGCCCGGGCTGCAGGCCAGAGATAAGGTGGGTAAAAGGATTCACCAGAGACAGAGTGGGGAGCAGAACAGGCAGATGTACTGAAATACACTGCTGAGGGGAGCAGCGGGCGAGACAGGAGAGGGCTGCTTGAACCATGTGGGTCACCTCCCTGGCCGGAATTGAACTAGTGCTGCGGAGGCTGGAGATAGCTTGATAGCGTTATTTTTAACCCTTGAGCCACCAGGGAGGCCCTCCCTTCCCCTTTCTCTCTTTGTGTGTCCTCGTGTGCCTCTTGTTAGTCTCTCTTGCCCACCTGCCTTCCACGTCACATAGCTTCACCTGGCCACGCAGCTCTGGCCCTCATTAGGGGGAGCAAGGAACACAGACGCTTCCCTTTTTATGGCGATGTCTCTGTTGCACTTTTACTCTAAAGGAACAGAGAGTGAACATTTCGGTTTTGCAGGCCACATACTCTCTTTGTTCTTGTTTGGTTTTCGTCTTGTCTTCTTTGTCTATAACCTTTGAAATATGTAGGAAAAAACATTCCTAGCTTGGAAGCATACGAAAACAGACAGGTCCCCCGCCCCCAACACAATGGTTGGTAGCCTCTAACTATAGAGAGAATAATATGAGAATCTTAAGTATAAAAACTGCTGGTGGAAATGCTTATCTAAGCCAAATGCTAGATCCATCCATGGTATTTCTCCCCCTTCAGATGACTTCCTATTGAGTCATTCTCTCCTAGAGAAGGGCCCTACCTCATTCCAAAATAAGGCAGTAAAATATTTCAAGGACTGTTTAGATTCAAGAAACTCATAGCTGAGAACCAAACATTCTGACTTGACATTGAGGAGAGAAAAAGGAGACAAATAGGTTGTGTAGGAAGAACCCGCAGATAGTGAGATCTGGCTCTGGTCTGGGCCCTGAGGGGTTCAGGGTCTTAGTATGCAAAGTGGGCCCCATCCGTAACTCCTGCATCCTCTGGGAGCCCATTAGAAATGCAGTTTCTGAGGCCCTACCCTGGATCTCCTTTTTTTTTTTTTTTTTTTAAGATTTATTTATTTATTTATACAAGAACTGGGGTACAGGCCAGATGCGTGGGGGATGAGAGGATTCACCAGAGACAGAGTGGGGAACAGAACAGGCAGACTGACGAAATACACTGCTGAGGGGAGTAGAGGGCAAGACCGGAGAGGTCCGCCGTGCCATGTGGAATCCTCGCTGGCCGGCCA
Organism: Talpa occidentalis; assembly: GCF_014898055.3. Classification (NCBI taxonomy): domain Eukaryota; kingdom Metazoa; phylum Chordata; class Mammalia; order Eulipotyphla; family Talpidae; genus Talpa; species Talpa occidentalis. The sequence continues at coordinate 39,281,623 of NW_023605083.1, read as the reverse complement.
CGATCGAACTGGCACTGCAGAAGCTGCGCTCAACCACCTGCGCCACCAGGGGAGGCCCCCTGGACCTACTTCTAACTAAAGCAAAGGTGGCTGTACAGGGGTCTTTTCCTCTGGCTGATAATGATATACGAGTACCCTGCAGTAAGAAAGTCCAACATCTGAACACAGTGTGTGTACATGATTGGTTAGGTAAGGATTAGAGTCATATAAATAGCATCTTCTCTTTTACAAATAGATTCATTACAAAAAAGATTCTTCCTGAGATTTAATAATAACCCCCTGGGGCAGTGCTGCTCATACTTGCATTTGCACAGGAATCACAAGATCTTGTGAAAATGCAGATTCTGACTCCGTAGGTCCAGAATGGGTTGGGGTGCCAGATAAAACATAGGACAATGCCAGTTAAACTGGAACTTCAGCCACATTTTTTTTTTTTTTTTGGTGTAAATATGTCCCAAATTTTCAGGAGACATGCTCATGGGAAACAATTACTCAGTATTTATCTGAAATTCAAATAGAACTGGTGTCCTCTGTTTTTATTTGCTAAATATGGCAACCCTGAGGGTGGAGCCTGACATTCCACATCTCTCAAAAGCTCTCAGATGAAGCCCTGGTGCATTTAAAATACAATTTAAATCATGTATGAAAAAAATGGAATTTTATGCAACCCTGAATTTTATGGTCTTTTTAAAAAGACCACTAAAATGCAAGGCTGGCAACTCCCACCTTCTGAAAGATTATAGAAAGAAGACTCAGAACACACTTTCCAAAAGAAACAGAGATACCATTGGGGCAGACAGGGGAAGGTTCCAGGCTAGCCCACAAAAGAAGCCTGTTTTACCTCCTGAATGACATAGTTCAACTGGACTATTGCTTCCTGAATTGAAACTCAGGAAGCCAAGAACACATGGCCAGTCCCTCTCTGAGTCCATAAAATGGGAGAGAGCTGTGCCTGTGTGAATCAGGCAGATTTGAATCAGATAATTTGAAAAAGAAAAAGCTCCTGGCACCTGAGTGATCACACATGCCACCCAGTGTGTTAGACATTTTCCCATGAATCCATGAAATTAGAGATGAAGTCCTAGCTTTGCAGGTGAGGACACTGAAGCCCAGAGATTTGCTCAAGTCTTAGGGCAACCGCTAAGTAGAAACTAGAAGGGGAAGAGCTTTTTGGCTTCTTCAACCTGGGATCTGTGACCCTTTACTGATGCTGAACTGTGCAAAGGTATTTGCTACATGAATGGATGAAGCAGGATTGTCAGGAAAGTCTCACAGGTAGTGAGACTTCTGACATAGCAGTGGCTCAACCTTTCTGGGTAGCACTTTGGCAAAATTTATCAAAAGCTGTAAAATGTGTCACTTCTGACCCAGCGCCTCTAACTCTTGCATTCCTCTTTCAGAAATAATGAAATAATAATTTATGCACTAGGATGTTCATTGCAGCAATATCTATAAACAGCCTAATACTTACTAACAGAGTATCAGGTATAGTCACATCATAGATATAATCATAGAGAATAATAAAAAAAATCAAGTTCACATATATTGTTTTCATAATAAAAAAGTAAAACTTGGTGTTTACAAATAAAATGTATTATTTCACTTCTTTAATTCCCCGAACTCTTGGGATGGAAGACTTTAATAGCAATAAACATGCATTTGTGTATCTAGATATAGTATACTTTTAAAACTCTTTTAAAAAAATAAATGTAGAGTCCTTAATAGCATGAGAAAGTACTGCTGGGAAAAAAATCAAAATAGAAAATTATAAATGCAGTAGGACCACAATTATGTGGGGGTAAAAAATGTGCTGAAAATATCAGGAAGGATAAGCACCCAAATGTTAGCAGTGATTATCGATTATCTCTGGTTGGTAGACTTATGGGTAGTTTTATGGTTTTTTTTTTTTAATTTTGTGTTTTTTTAATTTTTCTAAATTTCCTGTTATTAGAAAAAAAAAAGAAAAGAAAATGTTCCTTGAAAAAAGGAAGAAGAGGAGAAAAAAGCACCCCATACTCCATGGGTATCACACCCATACCACTTTGCCACTCCCCAAAAATTCACTGGTATTTACCGAGTACCCACCAAGGGCCCAGCCCAGCCACTCCAGAAGGAAAATATAGCCCCTGCCCCACCCCAAAGGCTCACATGTACCATACACTTTTGTTACTTAGCAAATAAATCACATTTGTTACTTGGCAAATAAATCAGATGATATCCTTGGTGAGGTGGGTAAGTATAAAACTGTTGGCTTAACCAGTTCAACAGAATCTACTCCCACACTATGACCCCTTATTGGCGTTATCTGAGAGGTCCTGTGGGTCAATCATTTCCAGACCCCACTTGGGAAAAGGAAGTTCCAGAGATACTATACAGCCCAGGAAGAACACTGCAGTCCCTACAGTCATGCTTGAATACAGAGATGCAGAGGATCTGGCGAGTCAGAACAAGCAATCACCCTGAAAGAGTCCAGCGACCTAACCTTCCTCTGGGGGGCCCTGGGCATGACTGCTCACTTCTGCAGCCTCAGTTTACTCATCTATAAAATGGGCTGCCTGATGACACCCTCAGGCCCACTATGAGACTCCAAGAAGAGAAAGTCATTCCATCTCCTCGAGGCTAGCCTCAATTTCCTCATCTGTATAGCACTGAGTCAGCATCTCCTCTGTTAGAAGATTAAATAAAACGGTGAAAACAAAGGGTGAACACACAGGAAGCGGGTTACGTGCGGTGGTCATGGCTGTTCCTCTTGTAGAAATGGGAAAAGGAACCATAAATGAATCCCAGGCCTCAACTTCCTTATCTGCAAAATGGGACAATAAGTTTGGTCCACAAAGACCAAAGTGACCAATAGTAGCTGAATCTCAGGCTGGATTCAATGACTGAGACCTGGTGACTGTTGTGGTCTCCTCTTGGTTTGCGCAAGTGAGATCCGTGCTCACGTACTGAGCACAAAGCTCTGTGACTCACAGGTCATCAGAGCGGGGTAAGCCAGTCATTATCCTGTCCAACTCCCAGGGCAGGGTGGACACTGGGGCCTGGAGAAAAAGGCGTTCATAGGCACAGTCGCCCTATAGCCTGTCAGTGGCAACATCAGGACCCAAGCCCAGGCCTTCTGATGCCAAACTTTGCCAGTCCACCATGCCCACTGCCTTTCTCTGTTCTGTTCTTCAAAGGCTGATGTGGTCCCAGAGAGAGGGGGAGGGGAGGAGAGGGGAAGTCAGCTTCAGAAACCCACAACACACGCTCACTCATTTGAAAGGGAGGGGATATTTTTACTTTATTTTGCCTGAATTGGTCTCTTTCTCTTGCCCCCCAAAACGCATAAGTTTTGCAGAAGCTTTTTTTGGAAAAGCTTTTCTTTTAACAACATTTTTCCCTTTAAAAATAATTTTAAAAACATAAAATAGGGGCCTCCCTGGTGGCGCAAGGGGTTGAGCACAGCACTGTGAAGCTACCCACAGCCTCTGCAGCATGAGTTCTATCTCCGGCCGGCCGCGCAGCTGACCCACATGCCGCAGCAGACCTCTCCTATCTCCCTGCAGCAACCCTCAGCAGTGTATTTCAGTAGATCCGCCTGCCTGTTCCCCACTCTGTCTCTGGTGAATCCTCTCCCCCCTGCCACCACACCTCTGGCCTGTACCCCAATTCTTGTATGTATAAGTAAATAAATCTTACTTTTCTTTTTTTTTTAAAGGTTAACAAAAAGTTTATTTACAAGGGAAAGGGAATGAGGAAATGTACAACTCAGGGAGAAAAGAGGGAGATAAATTCTTAAATGTGTCCTACCTGTTCTGCCGACCTGGAATCCCAAATGACCCGCCGACACCAAACCTGCCTGGTCAAGAGCACGAGCCAAGTGTGCCCGACCCCACTAACATGGCTGGTTTTTTAAATAAATAAATATTTAAAAAAATAAATAATTTAAAAGAAGAAAAAGAACAACACTGAAAGAGTCAAAATAATTTTGTAGCCTTATCCAATAACTATAAGGCTATTAACTACTTTTAGATGAAACTGATCGCAGGTTCCAGATCTTCAGCTGGGTTTCCAGGATCTCAGGGGTGCCTGCTCTGGATCAGACCAGGCTCCTCAGGGTGCCCTACCTCCAGGTTAGCCCCTTCCAGTGCACCCCCTACACGAGTCACCAGATGAATGAGAGTTAGTTTTGGTTGGTTGTTTTTTAATCACTGCACTGGCCAAAAACCTTTCTTAGCCTCTCACTGCCTTTAGGATAAAGGCCAAACCCTTAGCTTACAATCTAGTTTCATTTTTATTCACAATCTCAGCTCCCACTACCCCAGCTGTCACTCCCCCTCCATTACAGTCACTTGGATTGCTCAGAAAATCTCAGTGCCTTTGCACAAGTTATTCCTTTTCTTAGAATGTCTTTGCTCCCAATTTCCTCACCTCCTGGTAAATGATTACTCATTTCTGAGGTCTGGGTTACCCAGAAAGATTTAGTCACCCCTCTCACAGGTTGTAGTAACTCTCCTATGGCATGATTGTCTTGACTACTATAGATGGGGAGCTTCTTGAGGACAAAGAGCTTTGTCCTCCTCTTGGGCTATCAGGCCCTCACAGGGCAAGCCACAGAAGTAAGGCCCAGAAGAGTGTCAATCAAGAAAGGAGGGAAGGAAGGAAATACCGAGAGAGGCAAACCCTGCAACGTCCCCTCCAGGAAGCTGCCTGCTTTCCCAGCTTCGTGTTACGATCCATAATAAAAATGACTATGGAAAATTCTGGAGCAAAATTCCCTTCCCTGATTCACATGGAAACCTCCTTTGCTGCTATGTAATTCACCCGATGCCAACCCAAGCTCCCCCAGCTGTTTATAATTTCCCTGACATTATAAATAGCGAGGCCCTAGAAAGGAAAACAGAGTTTCAAAGGAGCTGGGTCCTGACTGTGCCTGCCCCTGGCCTGTTCTTCCTCTTTTCCAAACCTCTTCCCCTTAACATCCCTGAGAAACCCAGCAGCACACCCTAGACATGTGGGGGAAAAGAATGCCCCATCACTTAGTGAATGGAACATTCAAGAAAAAGCCCCCAGGAGCTAGGAGTCAGCTAAGGGCCACTGGATGGGGTTTCCAGCCCTGCCCCTTCCTCCCAGTGTGACTAGGAGCCAGTTGCAAACTTGCAAACTCTCAGATCCTTGAGTTTTCTCAACTGTGGGTTGGGGTCGGGAGGAGACTCCCCAAAGCTCTGGTCACTGTAAAGTGTCAGTGCAGCCAGAGGTGCTGGTGCCAGGTCAGATATGTGGTCCTGGGAGAACAGGATGTGCAGGATTATGTCTTTGAAAAGTCCCCAGAGGCCAAACAAAAGAAGGAGGCACCTCCCCAGAGGCTGTGGGCCTGGGTATTTGCTGAATATTTTTGATTTTTAAAGAGCTTTTTAGAGCCGCTTTCTGCTGCCAGCAAAGTGTGAGGGCAGGATCAGGGTGGCTGTCTGGGCAGGTGAGGGGCCACAACAGAAGCCAGTCCTCCAGCCACCCAGACTTCAAGGACTGGGCTTGCCCTTGGCAACCACCCAGAGCAGCAGCTGCACTGCCCCCGGCACCCTGCAGCCATGTGTTGTGGGTGCTGAACCTGAAAGGAGCCCAGGGAGAAAGGGTGATTCCAATCAATGTCCTCAACTCTGAAAGAAGTTTCCAGGTGAGTCAGGCAAGGCGCCTACCCGCGGGATGGGGAAGACAGCGCCTGCAGGTAGCAAACGCGAGCGGCCTTCAGACAAGGAAGAACTTTCTAACAGTCCTGGCTCCCAAAGAGGAGAGCCTTGGGGCTCCTTTGGCGACAGAGGACAGGCAAAGGCATTGCCACCCGCGAGTCCAGGACCCGCCGCGCACACTCCCCCGGGCTGCGCCGGCCGCCGCTGGCCCGCAAGCCCCCCTCGGGACTCCGAGTTGGGGTGACCCCGGCCCCGCCCAGTTAAAGTTAACTCCGGGGGCTCAGGGGGGCGCGGGCGAGGCCTGGCCCTCCCGCGCCTCCTGCCCTAGCCCCCAGCCCAGCTCGAAAGACCAGCGAGGCGAGAGGGCGCCCCTCCTCGGCGATGCCCGCGCCCCGGGACCGGGCTCCAGGCTCCGGCCGGCTCCGACCCGCAGGGCAGGGCGCGGGCCCAGGCGCCCGGGCAGGGCCACCCCTTGCCCTACCTGCGGCTGCGGCGCGGGCGACGGCGGCCTCGGGGTCCAGCTGCGCTCGGCGGGTTCCGGGCGGCGGGGCGCGGGTCTGGGTCGCGGCGCTCGGGGCAGCAGTGGGCAGGGCGCGGGCGGGCGGGGCGGCCCTGGGGCGGGGCGGGGCGGCCGGGCCGGGCGGGGAGGGCGAGGGGAGGAGCCGGGCCCTCCCGGAGGCGCCGGGAGGATGGCGGGCGCTCGGTCTGGGGTTCTGGGAGTGCACCCCGCGACACTGCCAGCTCCTCGCAGCCTCGGCGCAGAGAGGGCTTCGCGCGCCCTAGTTTGCGCGGGAGGAAACTGAGCGGGAGACCTGCGGGAGATGCAGGAGACGCGGGAGATGCGGGAGACGCGGGAGACGCGGGAGATGCGGGAGATGCGGGAGACGCGGGAGATGCGGGAGACGCGGGAGATGCAGGAGGTGCAGGAGATGCAGGCGCGCCTGGGCTGCGCTGGGCCCGAAGGCCTGCTGGGGTGCTCTGCGCGCCGGGCTCTTGCAGTGTCCACGGGGTGCCTTTCAGGGAGCCAGAGCACCAGGAGGCCGGCTTGAGCCGCAGGGGAGGACCAGCGTCTGCAGACAAAGCCCCGGCGGGGTGAAAGACGCCACCGGGAAAGCAGGGTGTGCAAACCCGGCTAGAGCCAGGGAAAGGATTGAAAAAGAGTGATTTCAAACTTCATTTGGAACTAAGAAACAAGAAATGTGAAGCGCATCCCTGCCCTTAAATTAGAACATTGATTGGGGTCATGGCGTCAGACGGCCTGAACCAGACACACGCGCACACACACACACACACACACACACACACACACACACACCAACACCACCACACACGCAAGCACGCGCACAGCATATTTTCTCCCCTGTCATTTTGGGCAAATGATTTCACATGTCAACGTCTCAATTTCCTCATCTGTAAAGTGGGCTTGATAACTGCCTCTTCATGGAACTATTTTGAGGGCTCTCCGCACAATGCAGGTGCTCCGGGTCCCCTATAAATGAAGTTGTTAGTGTGGTGGCAGGTACTATGGAGAAATCCCACACTGTCAAAAAGATGCGTGCAAGTTTATTTTTAAACAGCATCTGACATGCATTTGAGAAATAGCCATTTAAGATGGTGCAGGGCGTGAGGAGAGCCTCCTACTGTGCAGGTGCAAGCATCTGCGACTCCAAATTGGGAGGAATCAGAAACAGGAGACTGGACTGCATGGCCCAGATGCCCACTCCCTGGCTAGGTGTTAGCAGCAGCCCATGGTCAACTGTGAATCTCCCTCTAACACAAGCTGGCATGCACCAAGTTGGTAATTGCAGAGCCCAGGGAATCAGGCAGGAAAAGCTCATGCTAAGTAACAGAAAAGACAAGACCCCCATTTCCTGGCCTGGAATATGCCAGCCTGGCACTTCCTCTTGCCCCCTCACTTTGCATTACACTCATAATTCCAGGAATCTCTTCCTGAACACCTGGTGCCATGCCCTGGGCTTCCCCTGAGGTACTGCCCTTCGGCCTCCCCTCCCCCACGCGGGAGACAGACATTACCAAGTACAGTTTTCAGAATAGCTCAAGGCACAGAGAGGGCTGCATACTGAGTGCTTGGCCCCCTCTCCTAGGTCACATGCTGCCACCTTTCCCAGCTTGGGAAACTGCCCACTTCCACTTTCTATGAGAATTTAAGCTGGGTGCTTCCCCCCTCTCTGCCACTCTGCTTTTTCCAGAGCCTGGTGTGGTCCATTGTCGCGCATCTGGGGAGAAGGGCAGCCACACAGCTCTTTGGTTCTGAGCTCTTTGATTATAATCCCCAGTGTACACATGCGTGGAATTATCTAACCTATCATTTCCAACTCCAGCAACTTCTCCCAGGCCAAGAGAGGTAAACCTCTGGGTCTGTGTCTCCATGGAACTGGAGAATATTATATCTGGGTGGAGGGAACATTAGAGAATATTTATCTTCAGGTTAGAAAAGGGGAAGCTGAGGCCAAAAATGCAGAGAGGTTAGCACATTTGGCCCCATGATTGCTCCATTTGGTGTTGAAGAAATCCATCACCCAGGCTGTCAACAGAAATAATACAAAATAACAGTGTGATGATGACAGAGATAACAATATTACATCAGAAGATCAAGCAAATTCCTAGTGCTTTGTTTTGCATGCATGAAGACTGCTCAGGCTGTACTGTCCAGGCACAACTCAGAGACTGCAGGTTCGCTTCCAGACCACTGCAATCAAACAAATATGGAAATTAAATGACTCACACATTTTTTTTCTTTCAGTGCACTCAAAATTTATGTTTGCACTTTCCTGCAGTCTATTAAGTGTGTAATAGCATAAAGTCTTAAAAGACAATGGACATACCTTAATTTAAAAATACTTTATTAAAATTTTATGCTAACCATCATCTGACTTATCAGGAGGTACAGGAAGCATCTTCTGCTAAAGGTGCAGATAAGTAAGAAGGTGCAGATAAGAAGAATGCGGAGGTTGGAGGAAGACAGGTCTAGAAAAGGAAGGTGTCTGTTACATGTTTCAGCCTGAGCCCCTCAGTGAGCCAGCTTGAAGCAAGTCACAGACTGTTTATAATTTCCAGGAATGTTGTAAACCATAGCCTGCAATAAAAATTAATTTATATGAACCTATAATTAAATAAATTATAAAGAAAAGCTCAGTGCAAGGAAAGGGTGTGTTCGTTTGTTTTCTTCAATATATCCCAGTGTCAAATGGTCCTTGGAACAAAGCAGATACTTAGCGATTTTGCATTGTATTAATTCATCAGGAAATGGGTTTGATCAGATAGAGTAAGTTGGGTGCCTCGGATGGAATCAGGAGAGGATTGCACTTGGCTTTCCAAGAGCTGCCCGTCCTGGTCTTTCCTGCATGCCTGGGGCTGGAATGGGTTTGCCCGATATTTTAATAACTGACAATATAGGTCCAATGCAATTACTGACAGCTCACTCATGAAACCTACAGTTTATATGTTTCCACGTCATTGGGTTCCTGGCAGGCACGATTCTGTAATTGTGTCCCACAGATGCCAGTGAGATGCTGAACAGCATGAGCTTCAGTGAGGGTCACTGATTCTAATGTCCCCTCCATCCAGCCTCCCAGGTAAGATTTCCAAGAAAATTACAAAAGCACCCAGGTGCCCTCCCTCATTCTGCCAATCTGTCTGCTACAGCCACACACAGCTGACATACAACAGCGGCACTCATGTAATCAAATGAAAATTGCCTCACTTTGGGGAGACTTAGTAAAGAACAAAGCCGTTATTTCAATGAAGTTTCACAACCATTATCAAAGGCACTGTCTTCAATTTTCAAATAAATAAACAGACTCAGCAGAGGTAAGTAACCTGCTTCTGGTTCCACTGCTGGGCGAGTGATAGGCTGGGGTTGGAAGCCAGGTCTGTTTCCAAAGCCCAGGTTCTTCCTCCCATCGAAAAGCAAGAAAGATGAGAGAGAGCAGGTCTTGCCCACACCCCCTATTCAGGATTGGGAACAATTTATTTCATCTTGACCATGTTAGGGCCTGACGTTAGGCTCTTTCCCGTACACTCATTAAAATGTTTGAAGACAACTCACTTTTTCTTTATATGGAAGGCATTTGGAGTTGTTTAAGAAATATAGAATTATTTTAAGAAAGACTCTAAATAGTTGTGCTTCACAAGTAAAAAGAAAATCCTAAAACCCCTTCTCTCATACACACACACATAAAATCTTGAAGTGGTGCTATCTTTGTCCTTTCTTTCTGTACCCACATAAGAAGTTCATGGGTTCTGGTTTGTCCCTACTCCTTGTGTACTTACTGGTTTCCCCAGTACCAATTGCGTCAAGCCCTGTGATTGGGGCTGAGGACACAGAGAGGCATTGGTCATACACTTGCTCTTTGCAAGGCCTGTGGCCAAGGAAATAGGAGGCTGCGAGATAGATAAAGCTCTGGGTGAGGAGGAAGAGAGGCGGGGCACACAGACAGGGGTCAAGAAGACCACAAAGGAGATAGTGAGCCAGTCTTGGAGGATCCCTCAAGTCATTTAACTTCTCTGCGGCTCAGTCTCCTTGTCTGATAATATCATTCACCTCAAAGAGTTGCAGGAAAATGAAATGAATTTATTTATGTCAACTGCTTGCTGCAAACCCTGGGGTGTAAAAAGTCTCTGTCAACAATAGCTGGTATTACTGGCCCCCCACAGGTAATGGCATGTAAGGGGTTAAGATGAGTAAACATGTACCAATGTGTCTGGAAGGCAGCGTACAGAGTTAGTAACAGACAGCAACAGGACAGTCATGCTCACCAGCTCTTACTCTGGGGATGATTTCACAGATTTCTCAAATTGAAATTTCTCTTACTCCCAGTTCACAGATAGAAAAAGCGAGGCTCAGGGCCTCCTCAGTGGCACAGCAGTTGAGCGCTGGGCTGCAAAGCTGCCCGCAGCCTCTGCAGTGCCGGTTCCATCACCAGCCTCCGGGTGAGGGTCCCTCATGGCGCACAGACCTCTCCTGCCATGCCCGCTGCTCCCCTCAGCAGTGTACTTCGTCAGTCTGCCTGTTCTGCTCCCTGCTTTGGCTCTGGTGAATTCTCTCACCCTCCCGTGCTTCTGACTGTACCCAGTGCTTGTATAAACAAATAAATAAATCTTTAAAAAAGAAAAGAAAAAGCGAGACTCAGAGAAGTGAGATTGCTTGTTTGTGTTGCACAACTGGGAAATGACAGAGCTGGGACAAGGACCCAGATTGCAGTAGCAAGCCAGTGCCTCCTGGGTAGGGCTGAGAATAGGACAGGCTCAGGGATGGGCATCGGGAAGCTGTGAGGGGCTCTCAGGCAGGAGACTGACACTGTTGGGGCTGGATGAAGAAGTTTCTGCAGAGGGGCACAGGGCCCACAGGCCTCTAAGAGCTTGCCTGCCAGGGATTTAGCAGGCAGAGCTAGCTTTTGTTCTAGATGAATCAGCCCAGCTGTTTCTGAAAGCCCAGCCCCACTCTTCTGGGCTCAGCAGACCACAAGGCATTCAGCTGTCCCCACAGGTCACCAGTGGGGTGGGAGGGAGCGGTACTTTGTCCGCTGGACTGCACAGTTTACAGAGAGTTATATTATCACAACCCGGAACAATGAGCTTTTCAAACAGTCCCTGTATCTTGTGCCCCAAGTTGTAGTGGAAACACAATCAGCCCAGAAATCATTACCTTCTTTGGAATTTGGAGAAACCACACACACACACACACACACACACACACACACACACACACACACACACACACACCAGCTGATTGGATTAAGGTTTGAGTGAAAAGTTAATCTCCCTCCTGGGCTTGGCACCTCCTTTTGTGCTTCTTTTTCTTTCGTCTCCCCTTTCTCTTTTCTCACCACCGTCTTCAGCACTTTGCTGGGGTCCAGATAGACTTGCCCGGGGGAACTGGAGCATGGACTTCACTCCTTGTCATGCCTCTGTCTTGCAGAATGATTCCAGACAAGTTACTCATTCCTTGAGCCTCCATTGTCTTTTTTTTTTTAAAGACAAATTTTTTTTCAAAGATTTATTTATTTATACAAGAACCGGGATACAGGCCAGAGATGTGAGGGATGAGAGGATTCACCAGAGACAGAGTGGGGAACAGAACAGGCAGATTAACTGAAATACACTGCTGAGGTGAGCAGCGGGCAAGACAGGAGAGGTCTGCCGTGCCATGTGGGTTGCTCTGCGGCTGGCGGGGATCAAACCGGCACTGCAGAGGCTGCGGACAGCTTCACAGGGCTGCGCTCAACCGGCTCAACCACCTGAGCCACCAGAGAGGCCTGAGCTTCCATTGTCTTATCTGCAAACTAGGACAATAAAAATAACCGTCTCTAGAAGAGGTCACACTTGATTCATAAAACCAGGAGTTTTTCTAGCCCCTGCTTCTGCTGCACTGGCCAGAAGGTCTTCCTGTCCTAAGGAGAGTCAGCAGGCACCTGTCTGGTGAGACTGCCCTTCAAAACCTTAGGCTTTAGGTTAAGTCCCCCTAGGCGGTCTTGTTTTCCATCTGCAATTTGTAAGAATGTCTCCAAAAACTCACCAGGCATATAGAATTACTTCAGTTCTTTTTCTCCTCAAATGGAAACTACACCTTGAGAAACAAGGCTTGATTATTAGCAAGAAGCAGTTTCCTGATGGAGCTTTTGTCTCCTCCTGAATGCCCCCCAGGCTCTGAGGCCCAAATAGCCCAGCAGGGAGGGGGTGAGCTCACACCCACACCCAGCAGTCTGGAGTTTTGCTCTGGAATTTTGCTTTCTCACTGCCACACAGTCCTGCTGCTTCACCCTGACCTCTGACAGATGGCCCTGCAGGTGCAGGTGTTCCAGGTAGGAGCCAGGGGTCTCTGGGCACTGTCCAGCTCCCTCAGTCTTAGCCAGACCTGGTGCTCAGTTAAGAAACACGGCTATTCGCCATGATACCTGCCAGCCAGGAGCTCCAGATCAACATTTGTCTGCAGATCCACCCTGAGTAACTCCAAACCTCCCTCTTATTTGTTTCCAGATGGCCTACCCATCCCCCTGCAGGGATGAGGGAGCATCCTATAGGTAGTTAAAGGTGAATTAATTACCCAAGAGGCATTTCAAGTTTATCATTCTCTAGAGCCCCAAAGAAAAGCAGTTAAATCCTCAGTAGATAACCTGTGGCTTCTTTTAAAGTGTGTAACTTGATCATGGCACAAAATGCCATCATTATCGTCCAGTTTTAGGGGACCCATGAAAGCTCCAGGAACCTTATGTGCCAAGAGCCACGGATTAGTAAGCTCTACATTTTACCACCATTCAAATGCCAAGTTCCTTTAGCCTGGCCTTGGTGGCCAGCCAAGATGTGATCTTGCTTTATCTCCCCAGCCTCATCTTATCCCTCTCACCTCAATCCTATACAACTCTGCCACTGAGTCACCTGATAATCCCCTAGCAGATCATGCTTTCTGTCACCTTGATACTGACAAGGCTTTGCACCCTAATTCTTTTCCCTGCAATTGCCTATCTTAACATTCCCTGAGCCTTCCCTGTATCTTCAGTTTGGGGGGCAGAGACCACGTTTTCTTCATTATGATGCTCCCAGTTCCCAGCAAAGAACCAGCCCCCCAAAAAGAGAGTAGTAAATGTGCATGAAAGAATGAAATGACTAAAGAGAACTAACACAAAGGCAGGATGAACAATCAAATACAGAAAATTCCAAGTAACTTTTCTGAAACAACCAGTTGATAGCTCTAATTTTCACTATTTGAAATAAATGTAAGACTCCTCTTTGAATTCTGCTTGTTTGATTGCTGGAAAAACAAATTATAATGGAGTCGGTCAAGGCTAACCTTAAAAAACAATCACCACAGAAATCTAATGACCAGAGTAGCCTTTGAATGAATAGGCAAGACATATCAATTTACATTAATTAGTAAGGCTAAGATACCCTCTCAAAATGTCTGCTTCCTTAACCTTGTTTTGTATCAAATATCACCCCCTGGTTTTTCCAAGTTTCATATTTTAAAAAGTTGGATTCACTGTAACACTGTAGCGTGTGTGTGTGTGTGTGTGTGTGTGTGTGTGTGTGTGTGTGTGTGTGTGTAAAAAGGAAACTGTTTCTTGTCTACTACTACACAAAATTTTCCTTTTGACACTAAATCATGGGGATTTTCCCACACCCACCAATTCTGTGACATTCAGTGAGTGTCGGACAATTCAGTTGAGTCTGACATGAACTACCCAGATCCCATAAGTTAATGGCTCAGTCCTGCTTGAGTGTCCCAGCCCCCACTTCAGACACCAATAGCCAGACCTCCGGTGCTTCTGAACAACCAGCTATATAAATCAGGGGTGTCCACGACCCCCTCCTCAGGTTTGATAATTTGCTAGAATAGCTCACAGAACTTGGAAAACAATTCACTTACAAGGTTGCCAGTTTATCATAAAAGGATATAACTCTGGGGCAGCCGGATGGAAGAGATGCATTACACAAGGTAGGAGCAAGGAGTTTCCAGGCTCTCTCTGCGTCACCACCACTCTGCACCTCTCAATGTTCAGCAGCCCCGAAGTTCTCCAACAGCACAGATATAGATATGGGGTTTTTGTGGAGGCCTGGTCACATAGCCATTACCAATGATTCCTTTTCTAGCTCTTCTCCCCTTCCTGTGAGTTTCTAATCCTAGCCTTTCTGGGGACCAGCCCCCATGCTGAAGGTCTCCCTGAGTCCACCAAGAATCTCCACAGCAAAACAATAGTGGCTCCCTCCTATCACCTGGGGAAATTCCAAGGGATTTAGGAGCTTGGCTCAGAACTGGGGTCAAAGACCACCTATAGAACAAGAGATGTTCTTAATACCTTTATCACTTTGGAAATTCAAAGGCTTTAGGAGTTCTGGCCAATAGCCAGGAACAAAGACCAAACAATGTATTTCTAATCAAATCACGATATCAGATTTTGTTCCACAATACTTACCTGTTTAAATACATACCTGTCTTGTTATTAAAAATGCAGTAACTACTGAAATGTCGTAACAAAATCTTTAGTTTTAAATAAACTAGCCATATTTCTCCCATTCTCCTAAAGTCAGGACATGGGCCCTGACTTAGGACTGATGATAATCAGAAACTTCAAACCCAGGACTGTCCTGAAATGCTGTGACCCTTCCCAGGTCTTCCTGTTTTTATACAATCGTCATACTCACATTTAAATAATTATACACTGAGTGTTTTCCCCTTGTTATCTTATTTAACAAACATTTTTCCAGGTTGTGATACTGTCTTCATATTTCCCCTGTAAAAGCCATACATCCTCCAGAACCTTCATTTTCTCACCTCATCTCCAGCAACACCTCCCCCAGAGCTCTGAAGTTCATCAAGCTAACGGAAGGAGGCATTCTACTGGGTGAGAGCACAGGCTTTGGGGTCACACACACATCTGTGGGATCCTGGCTCTGCGATTTCCCTGTTATATTGTTTTTGCAAGTTACTCATTGTTTTTGATTCTCAGTTTTCTCATCTGTAAACTGAAAACAAGAGAACTGGTATAAGATTATTAGAGATTTCTTTTTTAAAAAATGCATGTGTAATATTTAGCCCAGTGTCTGACACATAGTAGCAGTCATTGCCACTATTATTGTGGCTGTTGGTGTTATTTTATTGCACTTTGCTTGTACATAGACTTCCAATATCATCAGTAGTTAACCTTATCAAATGCTCTCTTATTTCCCACTCTTACAGCTAATTCTACAAGGTACATCCTCAGGCATACATTTTTATTCGTCCCAAAACAGCTCTTTAGATTAAACTTTCACAAAGAGTCATCAGGGTTGCACAGGTTTCCTTCTCATGCCTGGAATCTTCAAGGACCTCATCTTCAGAATGGCTTCTCTAACCCCCAAAGAGGGTGACTGTCCCTGGTTCTACCTCACCTAGGACACACCATTTCTCTCATATGCACTTCTAAGTCCTTTTCCTTCAATCCAGTTTCCATGTGGCCCCAGAAGAATTTTTCTAGAAATACATGTGGGAAAACTGAGTCTCTTAACAGCTAGTGAGAGTGTACATTACTGCGAGCCCCAAGAAGGGCCTTTGGAGTATTTATTCTCTTTGATCCAGTAATTACAGGAATTTTTTTCTATAGTTATACTTTTTAAAATGTGCAAAATTGCATCCCTGCAAGGTGATTAGGACAACATTGGTTATAATAGCAAAAATGGGAAATCACCTAGATGTCCACCCGTAAGGAATTATTCAAAGGAGTGATGTAATAGACATACCCAGGATGGTGAGACTATAGTGCAAACTACGGAATAGTGAAACTCCATACACTAAAACAGGGGCAGCCTGTGGGAACTTGTATTATTATGTGCCTCAACTATTCTGTGTCTTTGCCTTGATTATTCTTTGCTTTGACTATTCTGTGCCTCTCAGTGTGCAGAAACAGGGAAAGTTGATAAGGAACCTCTCAGGGCAAAAGTCCCGTGTGAGGATCTAAACCTGCTGAAAACAGCATGTGCAGAAACAGCAATTGGTGTTATGGCTAGAGTAGCATAAATACAGAGACTTTCCTTGACTTTCTCCTTATTTCTCAACCTTGGCTGGGGCTAGCTGGTTACGCATCCCCTATACACTTGTGCATTCTTCGTTTGCCTGCTTGCTTCTTTAATCTTTTTACTTTCTGTCTGATTCTAAATAAAAACGAGACTGCCCTTGGAGCTGGGCTGCACATTCTTGGTGTAGTCCCTCTAGGCTCTCACTGTTCTGCGCATGGGCTCTGAGTAATCCATTTTCATCCCCCGCCACACGTTGTAACCAGACAGCACCCCCAGCCATGTCTATACTTTTAGATGAATAAAAAGCAAGCTGAAAAGCAGCATGCATGGGATATCAGCAAATGTGAAAGAAATTTAAAAGGGGGAAAGACTTGATATGTATATTGGCTTACACTTGTATAAAACACTTTGGAAAGACACAGAAGAAACAGGAGGCACCAGTCATCTCTTGGGAGAGTATTGGTGGCTGGTGGCTAGTAGATGGGGACAAAAAGATTTTTCTGTGGATACCCTTTGCTGCCTTTGATTTGTAAATGATCTGAATGCAGTTTCTATTCAAAATAGAGCAATAATGGAAAATACATGCTGTGGAGACACAAAGATTGCAGAGCGTGCATATTGCTAAAGGGATGGCCGAATAATTCATCTTCTGGAGAAAATTGCTCTTGTGTTGGGGAAGAAATCCTTGCAAGGGATTTTAGCTGTTGTTGTGCAAAGCCAAAACCCATAGCCTCAGCTGGAGAAGAAAGTTTAAAACCCTGGGAAAGTAAAAAATGACCTCTGAGGCCTCCCTGGTGGTGCAGGGGTTAAAGTTTCAGTGCTATCAAGCTATCCAGACACTGCAGCATGAGTTTGATCCCCACCTAGGGAGCTGACCCACATAGCTCAACAGACCTCTCCTGTCTCGCCCGTGGCTCCCCTCAGCAGTGTATTTCAGTAGATCCACCTGTTCTGCTCCCCACTCTGTCTCTGGTGAGTCCTTTCATACACACACACCCCACCCCACACCTCTGGCCTACACCCCAATTCTTGTATGCATAAATAAATAAAAATAAATCTTTTTTAAAAAAGATGACCTCTGTGTGTGAAGAGGCAGTTCTGATGTCAAGCAATTCTTTACCTCCAATGGGATAGAGCCCAGACGCCGGAGTTTGGTGCACTGGGAAAAGGGGGTCATGAAGAAAAGAAAGAGAAGGGACTCAATAAGAATGTTCTTCCAGGCCTGGGCCGGCTGCCCACAATGGAATAAAGCTGAAGGCCTTTAGAGGAAGTGGCCCTTGCTTTGTGGGGAGAAATAACTTGCTATTCTGTGAGCGTGGCAACAGGTGACAGCTCAGACTGTTTATACCAAAATAGTTTGGAGCTGTCTCCCTTTCTTTGCCTCCTCACCACTATCATTTCCTCCATTATTGTGCAGTTGGGATGTTGTTCTCCCCACTCTAAGGAAAGGGAATTTTTCCTTTTTTTCTTTTGAGGTTAGTGTGTACGAGTTGCTGATGGCCAGACTCTAGATCAACTAGGTTATCGAGTTGTCTGTTAACGAAGTAGAGAAAAGTAGAGGCACTAGGAGAGAGAAATAGGGCAGGACTAATGAGGAGGCAGGAAAGGGAGAAAAATAGATTTCCTCAAAACCAGAGGCCAGAGAAAAAGAAGAGGAGAAAGTGATCAGGAGGGACCGTTTGAACCCTGCTGGGCTGGGAACTAGTCTGGAGCATTTTACCAAAAAGGAGGACCAGGTGCTCGATGGATCCAGGGTCATGGAAATAGCCAAAAGGGCCACCAAGGGCTCTGCTGAGGCAACAGGGAGCAGGGGGAGAACTGAGTCACAGTCATAGATGGCTCAGCCATGACCAGAGAGAAACCCTGTTGCCTGCACTAGCCTGTCCGTATCCACTGCTCCTGTGTGGGCAGCTGGTCAAAAATCACTCCTTTACCATCACTAACTCACTGGATGCCTGCCCAGCTGGAGAGGTGCCCGCCCCATCCACCCATACAACGTCAACATGAGCTTGCCCTGCGGCACCAGACAATGACTGTCAACAGCCCAGAGCCAGGGAACGGATCCCTGGAGCCAATGAGTGGAGAGAAGAAAGCTCTGGGCATCTGTACTTGGTGCGGGTGGTGAATGAGGGAAGTCGGAGCTGAACTGAATGAGCTGGAACAAAACTACCTGAGAGGAAATGGTGGTTAATAACATGCTGCCCAGAGATGGAGACAATCTGGCAGCATCTGGCAAACCTGACAGTATTGCTCATCTGCTGAAGAACTTTCCAGGCCCACTCTCCAAGCCAGAAAGGTTAAGGGAGAACTTGCTTCTTGCTTCTTTATGTCTCAGCCTAAAACTGATACGTGGTTTTCCTTTGGGGGTGCGGGGCATGTGGTTCCCTCCAACAGACTGGGAAGTGGGGGAGGGGTGGATATCTGGTGAGCACACATACCTTCAAGACCCTTGGTGATGTGCCCCAAGGATCCCCACCAGCTTCATTTCCTGCCACTGTCTCCATCCCAACTCATAATCCACCTCTGATCCCAGGAGTCTTCTCTCAGCTCCCATGCCTGTCATTCACCCCATTTGCTCCAGCTGGTTCCCAAATAGACAAGCTCCTTTTCTACCTTCCCCATGGGCCAAAATTCTACTTTTCCTTTAAAGCCTGGCTCAGATGCCACTTCCCCATTCCTGAGCCCTCAGGTCAAACTCAATAGAACCCTTCTCAGGATGTCTCAGGTTTTTTTGTTGTTGTTGTTTAGATTTTTTTTTTTATACATACAAGAACTGTAGGGCAGAGATGCAGGAGGTGGGGGTGTGTGTGAGAGGATTCACCAGTGTCTCAGGTTTTTTGTACTTAGATTAGCATGGGCCCCTGGGAGGTTACCTCCTGGAATCTCTCACAGTGCCTGACATGCACCAAATATTTGTCAAATAAATGCTTTTACTTCAGAAATTTTCAAACAATACTTTGTATACCTCTCTCCACACCCAGCCACCCAATCCCAAAAGACTGTGAACTCTGGATAACACTGATCAGATATTATTCATCTCCCTTTCCCCATTACCTGCCAGCACTAGGAAATTTTTCAGTAAATGTTTGGGGGCAGAATTGATTCATCTTATATTTAATTTTTACTAAAGATTCAAAAATTGTTAATGGGTATTTGGAAAATGAACATGGGCTCTGTGTGTTCTATTTTAATTTAAAAGTTTACTTAAAAAGTATCTAGAGGGCCTCCCCTGGTGGCACAGCAGTTGAGTGCTGGGCTGCAAAGCTGCCCGCAGCCTCTGCAGCACCAGTTCGATCCCCGGCCACCGGCGAGGGTCCCACATGGCACAGCAGACCTCTTCTGCCACGCCCACTGCTCCCCTCAGCAGTGTACTTCGTCAGTCTGCCTGTTCTGTTCCCCATTCTGGCTCTGGTGAATTCTCTCACCCTCCCGCACTTCTGACTATACCCAGTGCTTGTATAAATAAATCTTTAAAAAAAATTTTTATCTAGAGAGTAAACTGCACAGAGGTACTTCTAGAAGATTCAATCATTGGTGTGTGTATTTTGTGATAACACTTGTAGAGGAAAGTGTTAAAGTTCTTTTGGGAGTAGTAAGAGTGTCAGAGCTAATTAAAGAAATATCCTGAATCAGCTGAAATCAGGGTGGGAGAAAATGTAGGGAATATGCAGCTCTCTTTACTTTTTTCATTCTGTTTCTCTCTGAGCACCTATTTCATTCTTCTTACTCACTAAAAACCAGCCCTTTCTACTACTCAAAAAACAGCTATTTGAAACATCAGCCAACAAGTACTTAGTTTCCTGCTCCTTTCAGGAGAGCAGCACCCACATTCTTTGGTCCAGTATCCAAACCCTGGAAAAGGGCTCTGACTGGCTAGATTGATCACATGCTCACTTGGCCCAGTGACAGGTGACCACAGTGGAAAGTCCCCAGGCTGACACACATGTTGGTTTCTCCCCACGATCCTCATTACAGAGGACCCAGACACCAGAAAATAGGCTGGGAACAATAAGCAACTGCTGCTGCCCACTAAAATCAGGAGCAAGGAGAGGCATTTTCAGATATTATATAACCATAAAATTATCCTCTGAAAAGAACAGATGATAAGGAAGGCACAATATTTGGGAAGGAATAAAATAGCAAGAACCACTTCATCATTACTCCCTTGCGGCCCTTATATGTCATCTGCATATTTCTCTATGGCCAAATCTATCTCCAGAATCTCTTAAGAATTAGCTTTCCCAGCCCCATCTGCATTGCCTCAGATCATACCTTGTCATCTTTGGTCTGAACTGCTGCAGCAACTTCTTAACCAACCTCACTGCCTCGGCCTCACCTCATTCCAATCATCCACACACTAGGACTTCGAAGTGGTCTTTCGTAATTGCACAATCCTGCCCTTTCCTTACTGAAAATTCTTCAATGGTCGTCATCACCTTCCAGACTTCTTATATCAGCCTTCAAGTCCCTCCTTGATTTAGCATCAGCTTCATCTGCTCTCCTTCATGCCTGGACACCAGGACTTTGACCCTGACCCTCCCCAGCAGCAAGCTGTGCTTTCTCATCTTCTCAAGCATTGGCTCCCTCTGTTCCCTCTCCCCCAGATGTTCTTCCCATAATCTCTGCCTGCTAATGCCACTTACCCTTCAAGTCCAGTTAAGTGTCCTCTCTCCCTCTGTGAGGCCTTCACATTGTATCCAGTTGTAGAGCTGGATACATCCGTCACCTCTGCTGTGTTCTATCAGAGTCATCGCTGTGTTCCCTTTATCACTGAGTCCTCGCTTCCAAGATGAGGACCTGACACACTGCAAGAATCAACCAACGCTTGTGGAAAGCTCAGAGGAGGGAGGCAAGGAGAAAGGGAGCAAGGAAGGAAAGAGGCAGGGAAGGTGCGGCTTGTGGAAAGCACCAAGGGATAACACCTGTTCCTCCATCCATCACTAACTCGCACAGGTTAAGGCACTTCACTGAAATCCAGTCCGCTCCTTTGTAAAGTAACATCTGTCCCTCCGAACGCACAGGCTTATTGGAGATCAAACAAGAAAAGAATATAAAACTTTATTCGTTTTTACACAGATATTAAGTATTAGGAATTGGCCACTGTGTAGACTTCTCCTAACTAACTGCCCTGCAGTCTTGCTGACCACCTTTGGGGGTCCGCACCCCCTTGTAGAGGCGGGGCCAAAGAAGTAGCTGTTATTAGGTTGTATCCATGACTCATCATCAGAATCTTGTGGGTCAAGTGGGGTTGACATTGGGCTTCATTAGGATCACAGTATAACAGGTGAGTGAACTTGAGGGAATTCTATTTCATATACTTTGGTACTGATTTTAAATCCTGGTGCTCTTTTCCTCCTCCTGGTATGTCACAACCACTGGCTATTATTACTAACTTAAATTCAAATCCAAATTTTTCTTCTGGATCAGTTTAACTGGGAAATAGCTTGAACCTGACATTGCAATGGGAGGCCATGAAAACAGCTTCAATTTGCAACTACTGAGCTGTGTGAATCAGGATCTTCTCGATGCTGTGTAAGCAAAATAGAAGGCTGGGGGTAATGGAAGTCTACATCGATGGAAGGCCCCAGTTGTCATGTTGCACTGCTCTGGCAGGCCAGGTGGTGAGAGGTGGTGCAACATGGGACAAATGTGGGGCACAAATGTGGGGCACAAATGTGGGGCACAAATGTGGGGCAGCAGTGAGGCCAGGATCCCCTCCTGTGAGAAGAGATGAGCCCTCAAGTGCTGGTACAGCCTTTCCCCCAAGTGCCACAGCCTGAGCACCTCTGGCCTGACTGGTTCCCTACTCCTTGGGGACTGCACTGACCACTGAACTTGAGCTTGCCTTCGTGAAGACCAGGTGGCAGCCAAATCTCCTCTCATCTACCCACGTCCCATGCTATTTTCTGCACTGCACGTTTACTTTCCCTAGTCAACCCAAGCAAAACCTGCCCAGATCATCACTCTCACAATCTTTGTATTCATTCTAGGAGTCATGCTCTGGCCTGACTCAACCAAACCTCTATTGTTCTGCTGCCCAGTTGCCTCCCACCCCCGCATCTCTGGGAATGGTTCTTCCCACCCCCTCCATTCACACGCACACCACAGGATCCACAAGCCCTTTTGCACATGCTTAAACTCTAGCCATGATGGACATAGAAGTGGGTGCTTCCCCTCGACAGGACAATCCCTGCTCCCAGTGCAAGTGATCCCTGCTTCCAGAATTTTTGGAACTGCGTCTGGGGGGAAAAAAATCACTTTATCTGGAGGGCTGAAATTGAGTGTAAAAAACCCAGAAACTATGAGTGTCCACATTCTCCATGAGGTGGACTAGAAAAAGGAGAAAGCTGGTATGCAGCAAGATAAAGCAGTTATTGGTGGTCATAATTATGCTGAGCAGTAGAGAGGAAGCATGGAGAAGGAACGCTGAGGGACTCACATTTTTAACTGTTTCTCATGAGTGTTAGTGACATTTCCATCCTAGAATTCCATGAAATTGCCCGTGCATGTCTATTAAAAACCTCCAAATTTTCCCTGAGCTAAATTATCAGTTGCCATCAAAGAATTCTCATGAATATACATTGATAAGCTCCAACTGTAATATCTGTATCCATCAAAACAAATTCATTTTTCATTAACTAACTTTGTAATTCATTAACAAATTCCAGTGTGTTAAATTTGTACAAATAAAACAGCTATCAGTTGGATGCTTTTGACCCCAAGTTTGTATTCTCATGGTCACAAGGTGGCTGCAGAAGCTCCAAGTATCACATCCTCACACAATATCCACATCCTTTAAAAAAAACCCCATTTTATTATGAAATAAATTTGAATCATTTTAAAATAGAAAGAATACTATGATGGTTCTAAAATAACCATCACCAGCTTTCACAACTACCCAGCTGTCCTATACCACCCACATAGCTTTATCCTCTACTCAAATAATTTTGAGGCAAATTCTAGACATCATATTATTCTTTAAATGTTATAGAATGTATTCCCAAAAGGTGAAAATTATTTTTAAAATCATATATATATATTCAGAGAGAGAGAGAAAGAGAATCAAATCTGCAAAAAGACTTCACTTTTCCCTATTGTCCTATAAATATGTTTTTCTTTTTTACACTTTACTTGAGTTTAAATGCTTTCTAGTGAGTATAGCTAGGAAATACATACTATTTTCTAAAGGTAAATGTGTTTGTATTGACAATTCCAACTGAAATGGAGAACTACAATTTTCAATCAACCTCATCCATCCCATATCTATATCTCTTTGCCAAATATCTCAATTCTCAAGGACACTAACATAATTCCTAATTTTTCATCCTATATTGTGCAATTCTTTTTTTTTTAAAGATTTATTTATTGATTGATTGATTGATACATACATACATACATACATACATACAAGCACTGGGTACAGTCAGAAGCGCAGGAGGGTGAGAGAATTCACCAGAGCCAGAGCAGGGAGCAGAGCAGGCAGAAGGACCGAAGTACACTGCTGAGGGGAGCAGCGGGCAGCAGGAGAGGTCTGCGCGCCATGTGGGACCCTCCGTGGCCAGGGAGCAGCTGGGGATTGAACCGGCACTGCAGAGGCTGCGGGCAGCTTTGCAACCCAGCGCTCAACCACTGCGCCACCGGGGAGGCCCTGTGCAATTCTTTTTGCCTTTGGATATACCCCTTGAGAGATATAGAGTCAAATTATGGTAATTTATGTCACTCCAAGTCATTTCTGTGTGGTTAAGCATTTGGAAGCACAGTTAGAGTCATTTTTATTTCATTTTACTTTCAATTTCTAGGGATTCCTTTTTTAATTTAGGTTTGTTTATACTTATGTAAAATATTTACATGATTCCAAAGTTAAATCTACGAAACAAAATATTTTCAAAGTTCAGATTTTATTTCTATCCTTTCCTCTCTATTCCATTCTTTTTGCTATTGCAATGCTTTATTAAATTTTTATAATTTCTTTCATTTGTAGATAAATGATTATACTTTTCTCTTATAATTCTCTACTTTACTTAAAAATATACCCTGGAGATTACACCATAGTAGTAGAGAAATTTCTTATTCCTTACTTGAGCTCTATAATCCTCCATGGGTGAGGGGAATGACATTTTATTTGTCAGTGTTCTAAGGATGGTCATTTGAGTTGCTTCCGGGCTCTTGTGATCATAAACATAGCAACACAGAATAACCCCTTAGGTACATTTCTTCACATTTTTGCCACTGCATCCTGAGATAGATTTCTAGAGGTGAGGTGCTGCCACCTATAGGAATGGCTGAAATTCAGAGATAAAAATGACTATGCTAAATGCTGGTAAGTATGTGGAACTCTTGTACAATACAGTGGGAACGCAAAATGTACAACCACTTTGGAAGACAGTTTGGTAGTACCTTACACAATAATACCCAATCTCTTTCCTGTTTTCTTACTCAAGAGAAAGGAAAAAGTATGGACATCTGTTGAGACTGTATTCACAATTGCCAAAAATTGGATATAGCCTGAGTATCCTTCAATGGATAGGTAAATTATGATACATTTCTTCTTTTTAATATTTATTTATTTATGCATACAAAAGGCCAGAGGTGCATGGGGTAATGGTGAGAGGATTCACCAGAGATAAAGTGGGGGACAGAACTACACTGCTGAGGGGAGCAGCAGGTGAAACAGGAGAGGTCTGCTGTGCCATGCGGGTCAGCTTCCTGGCCTGGGGGTCGAACTCTTGCTGCAGTGGCTGCAGATTGCTTCATAGTGCTGATACTTAACTCCTTGAGCCATCAGGGGGCCCCAAATTGTGATACATTTCTATAATTAAATGCTACCCGGAAATCAGCAGGAACACACGGTCAGTGGACTACTATGCATTTCAAATGCATTATTCTAAGAGAAAGAAACCAGACTTTAAAGTTACATATTCCATGATTCCATTTATATGATATTCTCCAAAAGGCAGTACTGTAGGGCCAAAGAACAGATCAACTTTTTCCAGGAGCTGAGGGGGAGGAGATACTTTGACCACTAAGGAGAAGCATAATGGAATTTCTTGGACTAACAAAACTATTGTACATCTTGACTATCCTGGTAATGACATAACTTTATGTGCCCTGGTAGTGCAGGGGTTAAAGTCTCAACACTATCAAACTGTTGCCAGCCACTCTGGCATGAGTTTGATCCCTAGCCATGGAGCTGAACCACATGGCCCAGCAGGCCTCTCCTGTCTCACTCGCTGCTCCTCTCAGGGGTGTATTTCAGTAAATTCACTCTGTCTCTGGTGAATCTTCTCACACACACCTCCCCCTCCCCACACCTCTGGCCTAGACCCCAGTTCTTATATGCATAAATCTTTTTTTTTAATGCTTGGATTTCACTATATGTAACTTACATCTCATTAAGCCAAGCTTATTTTAAAAAGATAAATGCACAGATAATTTTACTAGTTAGTGCAAAAATTCCTTCTGAGATAGGCTATCCAGGTCCTAATTCCAGTGGATGTTATCTTACATGGCCAAAGGGATTTTGCAACTGTGACTAAGAATCTTGAGGTAGGGAGAGTACCCTGGAGTATCCAGGTAAACCTCACTTGCCATTATTAGTGCCTTTTAAAGGCAGGCAGAGGGAGAGTCTCCCATGGAGAAGGCAATGTGAAGACAGAGCAGAGAGAGTCTTGAAGATGTGTGTTGCTGACCTCAAAGATGAAGGCAGGAACCACTCACTAAAGAACACAGGAGTGAAACTAGGAGCTGGAAAAGGCAAGGAAATCGATGGCACATTCCTAACAACCTCCTTGCTTGTTCTCAGCCCAGTGAGACATTTCAGAACTTTGAGAGAATAATTTGTGTTGTTTTCATTCAACTTTGCAGTCCTTTGTTACTGTAGCTGTTTGAAACTAATACACCCTTCAAAGAGTCTGTACTGGTATTTTTTGCAGTCTCGCCAAAAGTGGAGGTGTGTCCTTTTTTAAGATTGAGGAAATTTTTCCCAGAAATTTTTCCACTTTTAAGTTTTATTTTTACTTATGCATATAAGAACTGGGGTACAGGCCAGCGGTGCAGGGGGTGATTCACCAGAGACAGAGTGGGGAACAGAACAAGCTGATATACTGAAATATGCTGCTGAGGGGAGCAGGGGGCATGACAGGACAGGTCTGCTGCACCATGTGGGTTAGCTCCATGGCAGGGGATCCAACTTGTGCTGTAGTCGTTGCAGATTGCTTCATAGTGCTGATGCTTAATCTCTTGTGCCACCAGGGAGGCCCCCACTTTAGCTTTTAAAAGCATTTTTTAAGAAGAATTACAACAATGCACGTATGCTCTATACAGAAAAGTTGGGAAAGGCAGAAAAGTGTAAGAAAATTTCAATCACCCTACTTTTCCCATTCACCCCTTTAACATCAGTGAGCCAGTGCTGGCACACATTAAGTACTTAAAATGTATTGAATGATCTTCAATCCCATCACCCAGAGATAAAAACCACGACTCTCTATCCTTCCAGCGACATACGTTCATAAGTGGGATCATATTTTACAAACTGTTTTGTAGCCTTTTTCCATTATGTGCATTTTCTCATATGGATAGCTTTTTTTTTTTTACATCATGCTTTCACATTATTTCTTCAAGTGACTGTGCCAATTTTTTTCCATCTACTACTGGCCATTTAGTTGGTTTACAATCCTCTGTTGTTACTAACATTGTGCCGCACATTCTGTATTTTTGCCCAGAGGCATCTATTTCTTTAAGATGCAGTGCTAAAATTGCTAGGTCGTGAGAATAGGCACATTGTAAAATTTCTCATACTGACAAAATGGCACCGCCAATTTACCCTTCTGCTGCCAACTTTCCAAAAGACCCAGGTAAAATAATCTGGTACATTTTATCTTTAATTAGGTGGCACAGACCCATCAACTCCAAACTTCTGCCTTTGACTACAATTAGAACCACATGTCAGTTGCTGAAACATGACGCCCAGAAGCTAACAGGCCTCAGGTTGTGGATCAATAACGTTAGGGGCAGAAAAGGCTCCCACACCCCCCAAGGGGAGCACAGTGGCCTTTCTGCACTTCCAAGTCGCAGCTGCAGCCGGGGCTGGGGTCAGCGTCTCCTGTCAAGGACTAGATCCGACCCGGCAGGACTGGGGGGTCCGGGAAGTCCTCCCCTTCCTAATCAACCTTGTCGCGGGCTTTCCTCAGGGGCTTCGCGAGTCTTTGGCGTTCCCCGTGGGTACGAAAGAAGAAACGAAATTAACTCAAAACCTACACGCTTTTGTCAGGAAACCGAAATACTGCAAATCTTATGCCCAGCGAGTATTCCAGGGGTGGAAACACTGGGAATAACTGAAGCCCAGAGTCTGGAATGGGCCCGGGGCAGAGCACGGCCCTATTGCTTCCCTCCCATCCCTCCAGCTGGGACAGAGACGGGGCGCGTGGATGGGACATGGATGGGACATGGAGGGGACACAGAGGGGACACAGAGGGGACATAGAGGGGGCACAGAGGGGACACCACACGGGGGCGCGCGGCGACCCGGCCCGGGTGCTCCCCCGCGCACGGGCACAGAGGACCGGCCCCCGAGGCAGACAAATAAAAGGGGCTTCCTGACACGGGGAGAAGCGGGGAACGACTCATGGGAGAGGTGCGGGCCGCCGAGGTCGGCTCCCGGGCAGGGCCTGAGCCCCGAGGCCCAGCTCCCGCCTCCCGCGCCCCTGCGGGCTGAGGCCGCACCCCCGCTCCGCGCCCCCCGCCGGCGCCGAACCCCTCAGGACGGCCCGGTCGGCCCTACAGCCCGCCGAGCACAGAGCGGGGCGCGCGGAGGCGGGGAGGGAAGAAGACGAGGGGCCGCATCAGCCCTTCCCCCAGTTCCACGGGGCCCCCCGGCTCCCGCGCCCCGGGCCCGGCCGGCGCCCCCCGGCAGCCGCCGCGCCCCGCGGGGGCGCAGACAGGGGTGGGGAGCCCGGCGCCTCCCCACGCATCCGCCGAGCAGCGACGCCGCCTTCAGGACACAGAGGCCCCGCCGGTGCGCGCACCCTCAAATCCGACTCAAAAGCCAAGGTGCTGCCCCAACTTTGCGCCTCGCAGAGAACCGTGCGCCCGAGGCCCCCACCCGCCCTGGCGGGGGGCGCAGCCGGCCTGGGAAGGGACCTACTACGCATGCGCCGCCGGCCGCCGCCGGCCGGGGAGCTACTACGCATGCCCCGTCGGGTGCCGCGGCGGGGGGCGCCGCCGGCCGGGGAGCCACTACGCATGCCCCGTCGGGAGCCGCGGCGGGGGCGCCGCCGGCCGGGGAGCCACTGCGCATGCCCCGTCGGCGCGCAGCCTCCCGGCGCCAGGGGGCGCGCTCGCCTCGCCGGCCGCCGCCCCGCCCCGCCCCGCCCCGCCCCGCCCCGCCCCCGGGCGGTTGCGGTTTGAATCCGCGGCGCGCCGCGGCCGACGCGCACACCCTCGCCGGGAATGGACAGCCCGGCCCCCGGCGCTCGGTGCCCGCTGCAGGAGCAGCGCGCCCGGTGGGCGCGGAAGCGAGCCCGCGCCGCGCGGGAGCTGCTGGAGACCGAGCGGCGCTACCAGGAGCAGCTGGGGCTGGTGGCCACGGTGCGAGCCCGCACGCCTGCCGTGGGGGGCGGGACCTTGGGGTGCGGGAGGGTCTCAGCGAGGTCGGTGACCCCCAGAATGGGGGATCTTGGTTTGTCGCCCGCATGTAGGGAGCCCGGGTTGACCTTTCGGTTGTAGCCGCGCCTGGGCCTTAGCCTCCTTCTCCTGCACGCCCTACGCCCGTCTTCTCCCTCCACAGTACTTCGTGGGGATTCTGAGGGCCAAGGGCACCCTGACACCCCCGGAGAGCCAGGCTCTGTTTGGGCCCTGGGAGCGCATCTACGGCGCCAGCCGGTGAGTGGAGGGGCGCGAGGATTGGGGAGCAGGGGTGCTGGCCGCAGGCCTGCGCGGGGCAGCGTGGGGGACCCCCGGGCGCCCGTGCAGAGTCTGCCTTTCCCTCCCCCGAGGCCTCGGCCCGGGGCCAGGCCGCCCCAGTTCTCCGCCGGTGTACTGGGGAGCCAGTGCTCCAGGCCAGGGTTGTGGGGATTAAATGAGGTGGCGCTCGCAGATTCTTGTGCTGCCCTTTTATGATCCTCACGCAGAGAGCTGCTTCCCCACCTCGAAGAAGGGCTGTGGGGCCGCGGGCTGGAGGGCTTTTGCCCCCACCTGGAGCTCTACGTACAATTTGCTGCCAACGCAGAGAGGGCCCAGACCACCCTACAGGTAACCCGAAGGTGACTCGGGTTCCCCTTCTCTTCCTCTCTTGCCCTAATACGTTTCCACCTCGCCTGGAGACCCAAACTTCTCTAGTGTTGTTCCTGCACTTCCAGGGCCTCTGGGTCCCGGCTGTATGCTAAGCTCCCTGTAGGGAGACAGCTGCTCTCAGGAGCACACAGCTTCCTGAGCCCTGTGTGCACAGATGAATACCATATAAAGAGTGGCTTCTCTCAAGGCCGCAAACCCTCACCCCTCCTCTAGGAACTACTAAAGAAAAGCAAACGTTTCAGGAGGTGTGTGCGGCTTCAGGAAGGCCGCCCTGAGTTTGGGGGCCTTCAGCTCCAGGACCTGCTCCCTCTGCCTCTGGAGAGGCTCCAGCAGTGAGTGACTCAGCCATCTTCCCTTTTCTGAGTGTATGACTGCTGCCCTCAGCTTTGTGGGGCTGCATGGGGTCTGTCCCAGTGCCTCTCTCCTGGGACAAACTGCTCTTGAAATCCTGCGTGAACTCACTGGAGTACCCAGGGCCCACAGCCTCTTAGCTGGGACTGGGGAACTCTGCATTAAAGTTACAGGGCCCATAATAGGGCTGTGACAGGTATCAAGAAGAGTTTATTGAGATTAGAGCCTGGCCTACCTTAGGATTTCTGCTCCTGCGGATGAGTCAAGAGCGTATATAGTAAGGTTGTCTGTGGCATCCTCCGT
Organism: Talpa occidentalis; assembly: GCF_014898055.3. Classification (NCBI taxonomy): domain Eukaryota; kingdom Metazoa; phylum Chordata; class Mammalia; order Eulipotyphla; family Talpidae; genus Talpa; species Talpa occidentalis. The sequence goes on along the minus strand of NW_023605083.1, from coordinate 39,251,502 downwards.
GGGTGGGTTAACTTTAATCTTGGGATTTAGGCTCCGGAACTGTGGTCAGCGCACCCCATACTCTTCGTTGTGGAATGGACGAGGGCATGTGGCCTGTATTCTATGTGACAGGAATCCGGTAGCCAGGAGCAGATCTCTCTGGGCCATGCAACCAAATAATACATAGGGGTTATATGTCAGGCAGAGGGTTTTTTTATTTTACTTATTTACTGACTTGCCACTTAGATTACATAACTACAATTCTCGGAGTACAGTTTCACACCTCCATATAGGACTCTGCCACACTCACCAAAGCAGAGGGAGTTTCACCTGACACTGCTTCCCTTCATTGACTTCCTGCTGTCTAATTCCAGGTATGAGACTCTTGTTGTTGCTTTGGCTGAGAACACAGGCCCCAGCAGCCCTGACCACCAGCAGCTGACACGTATGTTCTTACTCCTCCAAAATTCAGGCGGGAGGCCGTCACTCCTGTTTCTGGTTCTCTCTTCCAACAGCTCTCCCATCTCGTGTCTGTTGGGCCCCAGTCTCCCACTGTCTGGTGTCGCTATTGCTCTACCTACTCTTTAGAAGTTGAACCCTGACCTCTGTAAACAGCCCATCATTCACCACTGCCAGTCACGCGAAGTCACAGTGGTGCTGGAAGTGGGGTGGGGCGTGTCGTTCTAGGGGCTGCCCGGCTGATAAGTGAGACTGCCCAGAGGGTCCACACCATAGGTCAGAAACAGAAGAATGACCAGCACCTCCGGCGTGTCCAGGCTCTGCTCGGTGGACGCCACGCAAAGGGACTTACCTCAGGTATTGTGGCACATCTTTCTCAATCCTCAAACACTGCTTTTGTTGCCCCACTTCTTCTATATTGCCAGCACATACCCTCTGTTTCTCCACTTCCCCTTCTCTTCCTGTGGATCGTGGTCCTGGAGTTGTGCCAGAGTAACAGCTCTCCCATCCTCTAGGTCGCTGGTTCCTACGCCAGGGGTGGCTATTGGTGGTGCCTCCCCGTGGGGAGCCTCGACCCCGAATGTTCTTCCTCTTCTCTGATGTGCTCCTCATGGCCAAGCCTCGCCCCCCATTGCACCTGCTGCAGAGCGGCACATTTGCCTGCCGGGCCCTCTACCCCATGTCCCAGTGTCAACTCCGCAGGGTCTTTGGCCACTCAGGAGGCCCTTGTGGTGGACTGCTCAGTGTAAGTTACGGGGGAGTCCGGGGTAAGGCAAGGGAGGCCCCAAATGTACCTTATGTGGCTATGTACCTGTTTATCTCCTTGGCCTGGGCCCTTCCATAGGAACTGAGCCTTCTACGTGGAGAGCAGGTAACTGGGCTCGGGCTTCATACAACATAGTTCTCCCGGCCCTAAGTACCTCCTTGCAGACAGCTCTGGCCTTTGACCCCTCTGAGCCATGTACTAAAATGTGGTCTCTCCCTAGCTGTCCTTTCCCCACGAGAAGCTCCTGCTTATGTCCACAGACCAGGAGGAGCTGTTGCGCTGGTACCACAGCCTGACTGTGGCCATCAGGTAAACTGTTCCCTCAGGAAGAACGCTGGATGCAGCCCATGAGCTGGGAGTGAGCAGTTCTGATGTCGTCATGTCCTGCATGCCCGGCCCCCCTCCCAAAGGATGGGTCTGAGTAGTGGACTCTTGCCAGTGCCTGAACTGACCTTCTTCTCTCCACAGCAGCCAGAAGAACTAGAAGAATCTTACAAATTCCAGAATCCAGGATACTTCAGGGATAGGTCAGAGTCAGGAGCACAAAGGAATCTTCAGTATTAAACAAAACACAGAACGCTTCACGGTTTGAAAAAGGCCTTTTATGTTTGTGTGAGACCAAGCCACACCGGGTCGTTGGACCAGCTCTTTAAAGAATCAGGAAACTGAGTCTACCCAAGTGAACCTCCGCTGAGCCAGCCTCTCCAACACAGATCAGGGCCTTGGATGAGAGACTCGGTACTGGGTGTATGGCCAGTCATGTATCAAGGTTGCAACTTTGGAATGTAGCTACTTTCATTTTGTATATTGTTTCTCCCGCTTATTGTCCCACTGTTTTTAGTAAAGTTTTTTTTTTTTTGAAAGACCTTTCTCTCAGCTATGCCTTATGAAAGAAGGGATTTTTGTGCCCTGACGACTGGCCTGCGGGCCTCAGGAACACAGGGAAGGCCGCAGCTCCCTCTAGCTTCTGAGCTCTCACACGGGAAGGCAGCCTCTTTTTGTCCTAATAAGGGAAGTTTTTCAAGAAGCCCCAGTTGTTCGGAGGCACCTAGTATGGGTGTGTGTGTCACCAGCCGGAGTGGAAAAAGCACACGGGAGCATCCAGTCACAAGAACAGACTTTGTTTTACTAAACTTTCAGCTGCCGTCCCTCCTTTCCAGCAGGGGTGGGGGCTGGGGCCCTTTGCCCTCGCCCTGCTGTATCTTCTCCTGAGTCCCTGCTCCACTTCCCAGGGAGGAGCCTGGTTCCTTGTCTCTGTGCTCCAGTTCAGGGGCTCCTCCCAGGACTGACTGTTGGCAGCCTCCTCGTCCTCTATACATAAGGCCTCGGGAAAGGGGCTGCTGCATTCTGTGAGGGGAGATATCAAGTATGTTCCAATTTCAGAGACGCTGTCTACCTCCACCAGAGTCTCTCCTCCCAATCCTTTACCTGGTTCTAGAACCTCTACACCCTTGTCTGGCTTGTTCTCTTGCAGCAGCTGGTGGATGGTCTGTAGCTTCATGTTGAGAAGCTCCTGCTGGGCTCCAGCCAGGGTAGTCACACTGCAGAAATGTCCACTGATTGGCTGCCCAATCTGTGTCCCCACCTCTCCCACCTAGCACAAGCTCCCTTGGCCACGGGGTCACTGCTCCCCTTACCGTTCAAACAGGGGGTCCAGCTGGGCCATCAGATTGTTTAGGTGTTGCTCTGTCTGGGCCAGTTGTTGTGTCAATTGAGCCAGCTGTTGCTCTAGGGATCGGAGAAAAGGAGAGCAATGGTACTTGCCTTCTGCTCCCCCCTGACCCCCACCATGTATACGCTTCTGCAAAACCCACCGGACTGTAATGATTCCTTTTTGTTCGCCTCCTCTTGGAGAACAGTAGCCTCATCCTTCCCCTGCTGTGGAAGAAGAGAGGGACGGTGCTGCAGCAGCAAGGTGCTCCATCATCGCTGTCTCCAAAGCCAGCGAGGGGAGGTGGATAACCGGAGGCAGGAAAAGCTATGGGTTTCTGCCTCAGAGAATCCCAGTCACATCTAGTCAACTCCTCACCCAGGACATGAAGCAACAGGTCACCTCGTCCCCACTCAACACCTCCAAGAATGAGCAACTGCCCGGTTTGATAAAACTCTGGTTAATTTATATAAAAAGTGAAAAACTGGGCCTCCCTGGTGGCTCAGAGGTTAAGTCTCAGCACTCTCACCACAATGGCCTGAGTTCCTTCCATCCCCAGCCAGGGAGCTAACCCACACATGGCACAGCAGACCTCTCCTGTCTCGCCTGCTGCTCCTCTCAGCAGTGTATTTCAGTGGATCTGCCTGTTCTGCCCCCCATTCTGTGTCTGGTGAATCCTCTCACCCCTCCCTCCCCCACCTCTGGCCTGTACCCCAGTTCTTGGATGCAAAATTAAATCTTAAAAAAAAAAGCGAAAAGCTGTCCTTCATGTATCTCCCATAGTGCTGACTAGAGCCTTCCAACATCATGTTTTCTTTAAAAAAAGATTTAGTTATTTTTGCATACAAGAGCTGGGGCACAGGCCAGAGATGCGGGGTGGGTGGGGTGGGGCATCCACCAGAGACAGTGGGGAGCAGAACAGGCAGACTGACTGAAGTACACTGCTGAGGGGAAGACAGGAGAGGTCTGCTGTGCCATGTGGGTAGCTCCCTGGCAGGGGATAGAACTTGTGCTGCAGAGGCTGCGGACAGCTTCACAGTGCTGACGCTTAACCCCTTGCACCACCAGGGAGGCCCCAACATCATGTCTTTTCAACAGGAGTTTGAGGACAATGATCATTCCCTGCGCCCCACCCTATTACCCATGTCTTCTCTGGTTCAGTATCTTTTTCAGTCAGTGCCGTTTGAAAGTTCTTTCGCTCCTTTACCAAGATGCAGTACTCAAGTGCCCTGAGAGAATAAAATTCTCTGAGTCTGATCAGAAGATAAAGCACAATACCTTGTTCCTAGACTTGAACTGGGAAGAGAGCGGTCAACTCACACAGCTGAATTTTATTAGCCAAATAGTAAACTGCTGCTAAGGTGAGTTTCTTTCAGACTGTACTCGGATGCAAGAATAGAAATTATTGAAACAACCTAAAGTCTATTAATGAACGGGAAAGAAAATACGGCATGTGTACTCATGGAATACTGCCCAACCATTAAACAGAAGGAAACCTGCCATTTGTGACAACATGGATGAACCCTGAGGGCATGTGCTACCTGAAACCAGAAAGACATTATGTTCTCACGTGTCTAAAAACAAAAAGAACGCCACTCAGTTTGGTTGCTACAAGAGGAAGGTGGCGCAGAATAGGGAAAAGGTACTGACTTCCAGTTATGAAATGTCAGAGAGATGTAAAGTACAGCCGTGACTACAGCTGATACACTACTGCATATCTGAAACTGGCTGAGAGTAAATCTTAGAAGTTCTCACCAAAAGAAGAAAATGTAACTTTATAGTGAAATAAGTTTACACTTACTGTTATGATTTCACAATATTTACAAATAACAAATCACGTTGTACACCTGAAAAAATGTCAGTTATACCTGAATTGAAAAAACAAAAACCTATCTATCCTTGTTAAATTTCACCATTAAGAATCTCATCCCAGGGCCTTTCTGGGGGTGCAGTGGCTTGAGCACAGTGCTGTGAGGCTGTCCACAGCCTCTGCAGCGCGGGTTCAACCCTGGGGCAGCCAGGGAGATACCCACATGGCACAGCAGACCTCTCCTGTCTCACCAGCCAGCTATTCCTCTCAGCAGTGTATTTTGGTCTGTCTGCCTATTCTGTTCCCCACTCTGTCTCTGGTGAATCTTCTGACCCTCCCACACCTCTGACCTGTACCTCAGTTCTTGTCTAAATAAATAAATCTTAAAAAAAAATTTTCAACCTACTTCAATTACATCACTGTTTAAAAAAAAAAAATGTCGTCCTAGTCTGTCAAGTCTAGTTGGGATCAGGATTAGTTATCCCATCTAGTTTGATCACCTTCAAATTAGTTCAACTATTTCCTAAGGCAAGTAAGTGATTGGACCAGGGCTGAAGTTATAGACAGCCCTGGAAAATGCTACTTTTATTTTAACAGTTTCTACCCATTCCACTGTCCACATTTCAGGGCATCCTTCTCAAGGACATGATCTTGCTCGGGACCTTGAACTCAAAAAAAATACTATGACTACAACAATCACTCTCTGGGGCCAACTTGGAAATATCAGAAACCCAGTTTTTGTAATACAGGCACTGGCTGCACTCAATCCCAGCTCCCCCGCTCCCCTAGATGACCGTGAGCAAACGTCAATCTTCGCTGGCTGGGGGGGCGGGGGGGTGTTAAATGTGATGGTCACTATTTACAAATGACCACGCGCCCGCCACACTCATCACCTCGCCGGATGCTCAAAACAGCCCCACAGGTTGGCCATTCAAGGCACTGTCTTCACGCCAGACTGACGAGAGGTGGCGTCAGGTTCTCGGTGCCCAGCGCCCGCGGGAGGCTCAGGCCCGGGCACCCCCACCCCGGCTGGTCCCGCACCTGCAAACACTTGTACAGCACAAAAGCCACGACGGCTGCGGTGTACAGCGCCCCCAGGGGCAGTGCCCCGGCCCGGGCCCGCTCGTGCTGGTCCTGGAGCGGCTGCCGCCGCCGGGGTTCAGCGACCGCAGGGCCGGCCTGGGTGGGGTCCCCTGCGGAGGAGGCAGAGGCGGGTCATTAGGGCCGGGGCCTGGGGCCAGCGGGCATTCCGAGCCCCCCTCTAGCGACCCTCGCTTGGTACCTGGGTGTGCCTGGAGGTCGGGGCTGGGGAGGACTCCGAGGACCTCGGGCAGCGCAGACACCAGCAGCAGCCCCAGCACCCCGCGGAGCGAGAGCGCGCTCGCCATCGCGGGCCCACAGCCCCTGCGCGCGGCGGGCGCCGGAGACTGGGGGGCCCGCCGTCCCAGTGCGCATGCGTAGGCGCGCCCCCAGCGCGTCCCGCTGCGCGCCTCCCCGGAAGGCGACGCCCACTTCTTGTGTGGGCAGGACCAGGTCTTATTTGCATAGGCTGTTACCCAGCGTTCCTAAGATAATTAATTTCTCAACTATTTAGGTATTCTATTAGTGGAATGCCTCCAGAGTGCCACAGTCTTAAAATATTAGGCCGAATAATCGTTTATTTTTAATTTCTTACACCACCAACGACCTCACCCTGATCAAAAGGTAAATTTGGTGACAGAGCTATAAAAAGGCCTCACGCGCGCGCTGAAGCGCAGTCCGTGCTGAAGGCCTGTTTCCTAGGCTACAGACGGGGGACTTGTTCCTTACTTCCGCCTAGGGGAAAGTCCCCGGACCTCCGGCAGAGAGTGCCGCGTGCGCACGCGCGCCGACGTCCCTGCGTCTCACGCTTACAGGCCGCCAAGAGGCGACCCCGCGCTGCTGCGGGCGAGCTGAGCGGCGTGTAGCAGGGGCGTCATCCGTCAGCTGTCATAGTTACGCAGGCAGCGCGCCCCCGGGCGCGCCAACCACACGGGGCTCATTCTCAGCGCGGCTGCTTTTTAGAAAGCTCCCGGCTTCTCTTGATTACGTAACGCCCCCACAATGGCCCAATACACCCCTGAACTACTTCCACTCTTCTGTGGCCTCAAAGGGCCCGAGGTCGGGCCACCTGTCACCTTCGAATGCCAATAAAGTAGAGACGGGAATCGAGTCTTTAAGGTGTGCTTTATCTAAAAAGCCGGTAATCTGGAAGAAGGGCGTTAACACCCCAAAGAAAACGCCTTAACTTTGCATTTCCAGCTGGCTTTTTATAGTGAGGTGAACAAAGACAGTGCAGCAGTGAGCTGGCCTCACTGTTGCCAGGAGATTGTGCTGTCCGGCCCCGCAGCTCCTTATCGCCCTCCTGGACACCCGGCCTCAGGCGCCTCCCACGGTGCTGGGGCTGGTCTGCAGACAGCACCGGCTCCCCGCACGCCCCAGAGCAGACAGGCCATAAGCAATAATGCGTTGCAGATTTCCTGCTATACCATGCTTAGTGACCCACCCCATGTCCTCCCTTCCAGGCCCTGTGCCATTTTATTACAGTCCCCTCGTCCTGAAATGGCTCCTTCGCCCCACTCTGTCCAATGGGCAATTGTCTATATTAGCCTCCATTTACTGTGTAACAATAGGCTATGGGCTCTGCCTGGTCTAGACCCTGCCTCTCCTTCTGGAAAGCGGAACAGTTTTGACCAACTTAGTCTCTCTGTGCCTCAGTCTCTACGCTGAAGAATGGCGATAATGATAGCACATATGTGCCTCACAGAGTCGTTATGAAAACTAAATGGGATAATTAAGTAGCGCTTAGAACCATGCCCAGCTATTAGTGATTTTGACTCAAATACTTACTAAGAGCCAGGCACTTGAAATTATATTAACTCTCTCCCAGACGTTCCAGTGCCTTTCCCCTCCTGCACAGCTGACTTCTACACCACCTTCAGCTCTTGTGTTTCTTTCATTCAGAACTCTTCTAATTTTTTTAAATATGTGTTTTTATTTATTAATACATACAAGAGCTGAGGTGTAGGCCAGAGGTGCAGGGTGTGTGCGTGTGTGTGTGTGAGAGAAGATTCACCAGAGACACAGTGGGGAGCAGAACAGGTGGATTGACTGGGCCAAGGATCCAACTCATGTCTCTGGCGATAGCTTGATAGCCTAAGACTTTAACCCCTGCACCACCAGTGAGGCCCCCTCCTAATTTTTTCACTAGTGCAGTTGTACTTTCTTCAATACCATTGGTATCTACCGATTATATTATAACAAAACTGAAAAATATTTTAATTAAAATCAAGCAATTAAAACTAGCTATAGAAAGAAAATTACAGGACTGTAAATTCCACAAGAGTAGAGGCTATATCAGTTTTTTGTTTTTTTTTTTTTTACCAGTTTGTTCCTAGATTCTAGTACAACACCTGGTACTAGCAGTCACTTAATGAATCATTGTTGAATGAAAGTAATGAATGTTCAGACAACCCTAAATGTAAATATAACTAAGCTGCTTTCAAGAATGAGGAAGTTAAGGTTCAGGAAGATTAAGTAAGTCATTAATCAGGTAAGAGTCATTGCGATATCCCAGCCTTTCTCTATCTGTCTCCAAATCACCTACATCAAATCATCTCAAGCAGCTCTCCACCCTGCCCACCTCTGACTATGCAGGTGTCTCTCTTATTTCCTTTCCTTTTCCTGAAGGTTTGTCCACATGAGGGAACAGTTGATTCTGAATTTTGATGGGGAATCTGTATTTTGAAATTCACCTCTCCCCTACTCATCTTCTCATTCTCTCTATTCCTTTTGAAACTCTCACAGTTTAAAAATCCTGTGTACACTAGATTACTTTGCTTTTATGGTCATGGGTGGACACAAACCCTGAGTTGGCAACATTGGCTCTTCTTCTTAACATTTGGGGTCCTTGGGCATCCCTCATTTTTGCCTGGTATCAGATCTGGTATTTTTGTTGTTGTTTTTTCAAAAGAATCAACAAACCGAGATTTTAAAAATAAAAAATCTCTTTTTAACACTGACAAGGAATCCTTGCAATACTGAACATATCTGTCATTCAAGTGGACCATTAAAAAAGTCCCCCTTGGGCCTCCCTGGTGGTGCAGGGGTTAAAGTCTCAGCGCTACCAAGCTATCACCAGCCACTGTGGCATCAGTTAGATCCCTGATCAGGGAGCTGACCCACATAGCTCAGCAGACCTCTTCTGTCTCGCCTGCTGCTCCCCTCAGCAGTGTATATTGGTAGATCCACCTGTTCTGCTCTCCACTCTCTGGTGAATCCTCTCACCACCACCCCCCGTTCCTGCAATTCTGGCCTATACCCCAGTTCTTGTATTCATAAATACATAAAATAAATATTTTTAAAAAGTCATCCTCTATATGCCAAAATTATTTTTAGTAAATAGTAACAAATAGTACTGACCAGAAAAAAATTGCAGTGAATTATTTCTTTTATTGAATTCTGCAGATATAATCATACCAGTTTAAAAATAAGCAGTTAAAATTAAAAATTAAATAAACATACCAAAAAAGAAAGGAAAAAGTAATGAGTTTATAGTAAAATACATTATTGTACTTTTTTAAAAAAAGATTTATTTATCTATGCATACAAGAGCTGGGGTACAGGCCAGAGGTATGGGGGTGAGAGGATTCACCAGAGACAGAGTGGGGAACAGAACAGGCAGATTGACCGAAGTACTCTGTTGAGGGGAGCAGCTGGTGAGTCAGGAGAGGTCTGCTGTGCCATGTGGGTTGCTTCTTGGCCGGCCGGGGATCGAACTCTTGCTGCAGTGGCAATGGAAAGCTTCATAGATTGCATCTTAACCCCTTACGCCAGCAGGGAGGCCCCCTACATTATTGTACTTTTTAAGAAAAAGGGCCCGGCCTCCCTGGTGGCACAGGGGTTAAAGACAGTGCTATCAAGAAAAGGGGCAAAGAACTTATACCTACATATTGATACCCTAGTCTCCCAGCCAGAAATGGATCCCAGGCTGCAGTGGCAGCGCTGAGTCCTAGTCACTAACCCACTGTGGGCTGGTGTCTAACCAAGCCGCAGCAGGACCTTCATTGACTTTCAGGCAAGCAAGCGAAAAGAAGCAACTTTGTTTAGAGAAATAGATATAAGGAAAAGTTTATTAGGGAGAAAACAAACAAACAAAGTGGGACTTCCAAAGCCTTTGGTGATGCAAGGGGTAAAGACACAGCACTATGAAGCTATCCACAGCCACTGCAGCATGAGTTCGATCCCGGCCAGGGAGGTGACCCACATGGGGCAGCAGACCTCTCCTAACTCACCAGTGGCTCCCCTCAGCAGTGTATTTCAGTCAATCCACCTGTCCTGTTCCCCACTCTGTCTCTGGTGAATTCTCTCACCCCCCACACCACTGGCCTGTACCCCAGTTCTTGTATGTATAAATCAATACATATTTTTTAAAAATAGATATACACTGCTGAGGGGAGCAGTGGGCAAGACCGGAGAGTTCTGCTGCATCATATGTGGGTCAGCTCCCTGGCTGGGGATAGAACTCAGACCTCAGGAATCATACACAGTGTGATAGCTGTGATAGCGCTCCCACCAGGGAGGCCCTTATTATTGATTTTAATTCTAGTGGTTAAATGCAGGAATATACAATATCATAGGGGTTGGGGACAGAAATTGTGCCCAAAGCAAACTTGAACAATTTCAAACCTTTGAGAAGTAATTCTAGGCATAGACACATATAGATGAATTTGGTCATGTCAGGGGCTGGTTATATAACTGGGAGTTCTCCAGACACACTTCATATAGGTAACAGTAATTTTTTTTTAAGATTTATTTATTTATTTATTTATTTATTTATTTATTTATTTATTTATTTATTTATTTATACAAGAACAGGGGTACAGGCCAGATAAGCGGGAGGGTGAGAGGATTTACCAGAGACAGAGCAGGAAACAGAACAGTATTTTTAAAGGAGATGTAATAGCAATGCACTAATTTAAAACTTATATGTTGGGCCTCCCCGGTGGCGCAGCGGTTGAGCGCTGGGTTGCGAAGCTGCCCGAAGCCTCTGCGACGTCGGTTCGATCCCGGCTGCTTCCTGGTCACCAGAGGAGGATCCCACATGGCGCACAGACCTCTCCTGCCGCCCGCTGCTCCCCTCAGCAGTGTACCTCGGTCCTTCTGCCTGCTCTGCTCCCTGCTCTGGCTCTGGTGAATTCTCTCACCCTCCCGCGCTTCTGACTGTACCCAGAATAAATAAATAAATAAATCTTTAAAAAAAAAAAAAACTTATGTTATTAAAATTCATCAGTAACCACAGCAATTTAGAACTTAGGACCATGGATAGTTTTTCAGGGAATAGTATTTGTCAGTAACATGTTTTAGAATTGCTGAGACACGGTGATAATAAAAAGGAGACTGATTTTTAGTTGCTGGTGTTTTAAAATTCTCTACAGATAATACCCCCTTTATTGCCTGCAAATGGGAGACACGCCCTGTCCTGCCATCCACATCCTCAGCAATGACTAATTTTTTTTAAAGGGGAGGATTTAAGTTTTATTTATTTATTTATACAAGAACCAGGGTACAGGCCAGATGCACAGGAGGGTGAGAGGATTCACCAGAGCCAGAGCGGGGATCAGAACAGGCAGATTGACAAAATACATTGCTGAGGGGAGCAGCGGGCGCAACAGGAGAGGACTGCCACCCCATGTGAGACCCTCGCCGGCCTGCAGGGACGGAACTGGCGCTGCAGAGGCTGCGGACAGCTCCACAGCGCTGTGCTCAACCGCCTGAGCCGCCAAGGGAGGCCCAGCAATGACTAATTTTTTTAAAGACATTGAATGTGCTAGACAAAACCCATCTCTGACCCTTGGTGTGAGGCTTGTATGTGAAACTTTAATCCTTCCCACATCAATAGCCTCCTGTGTGGTTGGGCCTTCCGGGCAGGAACAACAGTGCCTGAGGGGAGTGAGTGCAAAGACAGGCTCCATTTCCCAGCATAGTACTGGGACAGAGGTTTCCTTAAATCAACTACTTTTTGTAAAAAAAATTATTTATTTATGCATACAAAAACTGGGGTGTAGGCCAGAGGTGTGGTGGGTGAGAGGATTCACCAGAGACAGAGTCCAGAGCAAAACAGGCAGACTGCCTGAAATACACTGCTGAGGGGAGCAGTGGGCAAGACAGGAGAGGTCTGCTGCACCATGTGCATATCTCCCTGGCCGGGGATCGAACTTGTGCTGCAGTGGCTGTAGACAGCTTCATAGGTTGCACCTTAACCCCTTGTGCCACCAGGGAGGCCCGAGAGTGACAGTTCTGAGAAAGAGTTTGGATGAAGTGACTGTGGGAGCAGGGGTGGGGTGGGTCTAACTTCCTCTAGACTCCAAACTATTATACCAATAATAATAATAATAATGACAGTGGTCCTCTTAACATTCTCCAAAGGTCAGCCTGGGATCTGGCCTGTGCCCCAGTTTTTAAAAAATTAATTAAAATAAAAATTTAAAAAAAGAACTGTCACTCTCAATAATTAGTTGATTTAGGGCCTCCCTGGTGGCGCAGGGGTTAAGACAGGAGAAAAACTCTTTCACAGGACTTGGAATGGGAGAGAAAAGGTAGATACCGGGCGGCAGAAGGGAATCATGTCAGAAGACCTCGCTTCCTTGTCTGACCTCAGGCCACTTTAGCCTGCGCAGTTTTCATGGACTCACCTGAGCAATGCCACAGCAAAGGCAGGCCCGCCTGTTTCTGCTCTGACTGAGGGGGTACGGGGCCTTGGGGGGCCGGAAGCTTGGGAGCTTTGGGGTGGTGCAGGTGCAGGCATAGGGCGGTGTCTTTGTTCTATCATTCACCCCCCACCCCTCCCATCTCCTCCCCGGAAACCAGTGACTTTGCCACTACCAGTATTGGGGATGCTGAACTGTGGGGGCCCAGCCCAGGGAGGAGTGGGAGTAAGGGGGGCTGTGGCAGCTGTGAGGTCATGCCAGAGGCTGACCCCTTGCTCCCCCATCAGCAGTCATGAGCTGTTGTAACTGTACGAGTTACAATCAATGCAAAGAGGAGCTACTACTCATTCCGGGTGAGCTGGGCGGGGCAGGGGCAGGGGCAGAAGGGGTCACGTGGCTTCTGTCCCACCGGCTGGGACCTGAAGGGTTAGGCTGGGCAGGAATGAACCCCCCCACCCCATCCTCTCTTTTCTACAGGAATCCCCAAAATGTGCCTTGCCTGGGGCTTGTGGGCCCTTTTAGGGGTTGTGACGCTGCTGCTGCTTCTCTCACTGGCGGCACACTTGTCCCGCTGGACTCGCACCAGGGGCAGGAGCCCTCCGGGACAGAACCGGTGAGTGCGGGACAGCAGGTGACAGGCGGAGCGTTCCCTTGTAGCTAGGAACCCCACTCACCCCCTAAACTCTGCCTTGCAGCTCCGGAGGCTCTGCGGAAGAGGTGCCGCTGTATGGGAACCTTCATTATCTGCAGACAGGTAGGAAGCTGGCCGAGGGGAGCGGCACAAGGGCCAGGTCCAGGGTGGGTGGGATGAGGGGGTGCAGGAGGAACAAGAAGTGACCAAATTTCTGTTCCCTCTCCAGCACGGCTGTCTCAAGAACCTCGGCCGGACCAGCAGGATCCAACACGTGGAGGCCCTGCCAGGGTGAGTCGGTAGTGGCTGAGGGACAGGGTTGGGGAGGAGGTGGGGGGGCTTCTCAAGGGGCCGGTGCATGTCTGACAGCCCTGTGTCTCCAGGCTGCGGAGGTGATGTGCTATACCAGCCTGCAGCTGAGACCTCCTCAGGGCCGGATGCCCAGCCCGGGCACCCCCATCAAGTACTCCGAGGTGGTGCTGGATTCGGAGCCGCAGCCCCAGGCCCCGAGCCCCGAGCTGGAGCTCTACGCCTCGGTGTGTGCCCAGACCCGCAGGCCGCGGGCCTCCTTCCCAGACCAGGCCTACGCCAACAGCCAGCCTGAGCCCAGCTGAGGAAGGGCCCGGAGCAGCGGGGCATGCATCGCTCTAGCCTCCTGTTGCAGGGGTCACTGCTCCCCCGTCCCGAATGTGACTGTTTCCCAGCCACCCCTCCAAAGACAGGAGGCTCCTGTTCCCTCAAAGGAGGTAACGCGGGGGAACTTGTATCTGAGCTGTGAGGAAGACAGCTCAGGGGGATGGCAGATTCCGCTGGTTGAGGATGGAGGAAGCCAAGACGGCGCCCGCTCCCATCTCTCTCTTTTTTATTTCTATCTGGTCCTCTCAGTCCCCAACTCGCAGGCTGCACCGACTCTGCTTCTGGGGCAGAGGAGCCTCTCCACTCTGCTCCCCTCTACCCCCGACGCCTCAGTTTCCTCAGACGCAGGAAGTGGGCAGTGGGGGAGGGGATGAGCGCCTGAGAGGACCTGCGTGGGTATGTGGGTGCGTTCCCGGGAGCCCCCTGGCTTGGGGGGGTCCTGGAACCTAGTACCCAAGGAACCCAGGCCTGACTTCCGACCCGGGAGCCCTCGCAGGAGAGCACGTCTCCACTGTGTCGCATCTCTTGTGTCCCCAAGTTTTCAAATAAACTTCTCAAAGCGTATTTAAATTTTACCTACAAGGAGGCTACAGACCTGCAACAGGCCCCACTTGGGGGGGTGGCCAACTTCGCTGTCTGAACAGACCATTTCTAGGGGCTTCCATGTCCGGGAGGTGGGGGCCGGCGAAGAGGGGCCGCCACATCAGCCTCGAGGGGGCGGGTTCTGGGGTTGAGGGCTGGAACCCGCTCCTCCCCACCTGGTTGTCAGAACTGGGCACACCCGCTCCCACTGCCAGGGCCCCCGGGCTCATCAGCCCCCGACCTCTCCCCAGGGCTCTGCAACTGCAGGGCCCCCCTCACTGCCCAAGCGCTGGGCCCCCTCCCCTGGCGCCTCTGTAGAGGCACGTGCGGGCTTGACAGAATTTTTTGAGGTCTGAGCAGGCAGCAGGGGGAAGCTGAGGCTTTTACTTCCAGATTTCTTTCCACTCAGAGCGCCAGAGACTACCCCAGAGGGGGGACCCCTGAACCCGGGGTGTTCCCAACGAGAAGGGAGACACTCCCCTCCACCCACAGAATAACCAGCGCCCCGGGGTTCCTGGATCCCAGGCCCCTCACCGAGGCCTCCCCAGGAGGCCCGGATAGCGGCGGCGGGGCTGCGCGGGAGGGAGGGGGCTTTGGGGGCGGGCACCGGATGCGGGGAACCACCGGCAGCGGGATGTGGGGTTCTGAGAGGTTCAAGGTGTCGGTGGCTTGGGGGATGTGAGTGCTTCACTCTGGAAGAGATGGCGGCTGAGGCCCCGCCCACCCGTTGGGATGAGGCAATTGCTGAGAACGCAAACGCCAAATTGAGGCCGCGGCAGCCAGACCCCCCCACAACCGCCCCCCCACCCCCACCCCGCCCCGCTCCCGCCGCAGGCCCGCGCGGCGCGGGCTCCTCAGCCCGCCGAGGCCCAGCCCCCACGGTCCCCGCTGGCCGCCGTGGCCGCGCCCTCACCTCTGCGCATGCGTCGTGCTGCCGGGCCCGCGGCCTGCTGGGAGCTGTAGTCCCGCCGCTTGGGGTCGCCTCCCGAGTGGGGCCCGGGGGAGCCCAGCCCCAGCCGGTAGCTTCCCGAGACGCCGGCTTCGCCTGTCCGCAAAACGTGTTATATATTCTGTTGTTCATATATTCTTTCGTTCGTATGGAGCTGGGGGTGATCTGAACTTTGTTTTCCCGGCTGTTTCCTTCTCTCATCCCCACAACGCTTTAAAAAAAAAAGATTATTTATGCATACAAGAGCGGGGGTACAGGCCAGAGATGGGGGGGCGGTGGTGGTGAGAGGAGTCACCAGAGACAGAGTGGGGAACAGAACAGGCAGGCTGACTGAGATGCACTGAGGGGAGCAGCGGGCGAGACGGGAGAGGTCTGCTGTGCCATGTGGGTAGCTCCCTGGCTGGCCAGGGATCGACTCTTGCTGCAGAGGCTGCGGACAGCTTCACAGTGCTGTGCTTAACCCCCTGCGCCACCAGGGAGGCCCCCCGCCCCCACAACGCTTTTACTTGCCTTTTCTCTGTAGCACCGAGGCTGCACCATGGCCTGGCCCTCACTCGTGAGGCAATATCCTAATTGAGGCAGCTGCCCAGAAGAAGACAAAGTTGGGGCAGCCGGATCCGCCTCTTTAACACCTGTGAGGACTCGCCTTGTGGCACCTCCTCCCAACCAAACAGTCGGTAGTTTTCCCCTTTCCATAGGTCCAGGTGATTTCCTTAGCGGCTTCCCTCTTAATTGATGATCTCAGCCCTGTCGGGGTAAATTCTCTTAGGGGAAGCCACCAGGGCCTTCTTGGGCCCCAGCTTCCCCCCTCTTCCTGACGTCCCAGCAAGAAGGATGGGGATAACCGCAAGACCCAAGGGCCAGTGCTAGGAAATACTAACAGGTGACGGTGGCGTCCCAAGCTGTCCAGCCAAGGCCTTGCTCTGCACTCTGTCAAGATGAGTCTAAACTTCCAAGCTGATTTTGGCTATGAGGAGGGAATCAGTGCTGGGACATGGAGAGAGACCACATCTAATTTATTTCATTTGAAACCTTGGCTCCAGCCTTACAGACCTGCTTCTGCCTCTGTCTCTTGGACCTTTCATTTCTCTAAGCCAATCAATTTCCTTTTTTGCTAAATCAGTCTAAGTTACATTTTCTGTCTCTTCCAACCGCGAGTTCTGACTAATCCTGTGGGGAAAGACCAGCCAATTGAAGATGCTGAACCTCTGGGATATTTCCCTATTGCTCAACTTCTCCACCAGCCACCCTCCTCTGACCTAAAATGTCCTAAAATGCCATTTGGGGCTAAGATATGTCTCTTTAATTTGTGAGTTAACCTGGTCTCTTGCCAAGCTTTAAAATTTCTAGAATTATATAACTGGAAGGCGGCTGACAGATCTGGCCCAAACTTATCCTCTTCAGGAACCACCCTGTTATCTTCTTGAACACATCCAGAGATAGGCAGCTCACTACTTTGCCACACATTTGCTTGCAATCTTTCTTATTGATAGAAAAAAAAATTGTAGCTAAATTCTGCCTCCCGTTTTACTTTTGTCACTGAGTCTACCTCCTGAGCTACAATCAGACCATCAATACTTTTTCTCCTGTATGTGCCAGCTCTGGAGGAATTGGGAGGCTGATGGATAGCCTAAGTCCTTGTTTTTCTTCCTAGGAAAACATTCTAAAGTTCCCTTGCAGTTCTTTTACTGACTTCACTTGTAACATACTCATCATTCCCAATGTTTTGCTTGATCAGAGTCCTCTTAAAATGTGATGCTGGGCACCTGCACTCCTATGCTTATAGTAGCACTATTTACAATAGCTAAGCTATGGAAACAACCCAAATGCCCAAAAATAGATGACTGAATCAAGAAGATGTGGTACATAAACACAATGGAATATTACTCACTAATCAAAAGAGATAAACTCATGCCATTTGCAGCAACATGGATGGAGCTGGAAGGGATCATGCTCAACGAAATAAGCCAGAAAGAAAAAGAAAAATACCAGATGGTCTCACTCATAGCAGGAATTTAGAAAACCTAAATAAGGAACCAGGAAAAAGACTAATTATAATAAAGTAAAAATCAAAATCAACAAGCAACTATAAACCAGAGACACACTATGGGGGAGGGGAGAGAAGGAGGGATTAGGGTCAAAATAAGGGGGCTGGGAATTGTATGGGGACTATAACCAAGATGAAAATGCAGACATTGTGCAAAAATGAAAAATGATGTAAAAATATATAAAATAATAAAATGTGATGCTAAGAAGTGGATATAGTATTGACAGCAAATGGGGTAGGGGAGGCATCTCTTGATTGGATATTGAATCTTCCAGGCCTTTGTAAGGAATGCACCCATTTAGCCTGGTTTAAGTAAAGGACACTAAATTAGGCCAAATGGAATGGGAACCCTACAGTAGAGGTTGTGGTATAAATGGGACTTTGCAGATTGTGTTGGGTCTTAGATGGTGGCCTTCCTGGGACCTTGGTGACAGGAGTATTTGGGTCTTCACACTCCTACTCCTTTAGTCCCAATGACAGATACACTTTGTCTCTATTTTTATATTAATTCCCCAAGTTTCCCCCACTTTGCTGAATTGCTTCCCCATTCTTTATCATATATTCTCTTGTTCGTGTTTCTGCTTCCTCTCAACAGTGTCATATTTCCTCCTGTGTCTCCATGACCTCAGTTAAATGTTTACTAACAGGAATAGTATGAGTGCATAGTTAGAAGAAAAGAAAATGATAGAACTGAAGGGTGTACAACAGTGGATCTCAACCAGAAGCAATCTTGCCCTCAAGGAGACTTTTTTGATTGTCATTATTTGGGAGGGAGTACTATTGGTATATAGTGGGCAGAGGCCAGGGATGCTGCTAAACATTCTACAATAACAGTTCAGCTATTTGCAACAAAAAAATTCTGGCTCTGAATGTTAGAAGTGCCAAGGTTGAGAAATCCCAGTATTGGGGGAAAAAGCATAAAAGATAATTCCCCCATCCCATTACTACTCCTGGTTGTAGTTCCCACAGGCACCTACTGAGAGTGGCTTTTGTTTTTAAGCCTTTGGTGATTATCACTGTGTCAGTTTTCCCTAGACTACTCAGAGTGAAGGGACTCTGGGCAGATGGCAACCTTGGCGAGGCCCTCCCTTCTACCCGCTCTGATGATTCCCAGCTGTAGGTGAGGAACTTTAAGTGGGCTCCCAGAGCTTCTGTCAGAGAGAATTCCCTGCAGACAGGTATCTGGAGTAAGTAGAGCCTCTGAACCCAGAGCAAGGAAGCAAGTTCCAGAAACAGCCTGCTTCTCAGGAACAATCAGAGACTTTTCTGGGCCTAGTCCCTCCCTAGTCCTTGAGGCCAGAAGAATGCAGACAAACCCAGAGAAAACGGGACCTGCCAAAAAAGAGGACTCTTTGGAGGGAAAAAAAGGGCACCTGGAGGAGACATGTATGAAGCACACACACAAACAATTTCTCTGAACTAGAAAATGTGATATTGGAAATAAACATTTCATAAGAGAGGATGGTCACTGCTCAAGTCCCCAAATATATCTATAAAATTAAATAGATGTTTCTGAAAACATGTCACAAAAAAATAGAGATGCAAATCATGTGGTGAAATGGGAAACTGGAACAGACCCAGGAGACTTAATCTGCAAATTCTATGAGTTCCAGGAGAAAAGGGAACTGAAGAAGTCATAGTTAAATAATAGATGAAGTTTCCCTGAGCTACACAAAGACTTAAGTTCAGCCTGGATTGAAAGGAAAAGACACACACACTTAACTATAGAGAGGTAAAATTCCTAAGCTCTAAGGATATCGGAACTCTTATGTCGTTTTAGGCAGAAAGAAAGTTCTTTCTTCCTATCTGTAACCCAGGAAGTTAAAAAGCAGCACAACTGCATGTGAATTAATGAAAGAAAAAACCTGCAACCCAGATCTAGGCAGGGAGGAAGGAAAGAAATTTGAAGACTTGCAAAAACCGCTAAGTATCTCATCTGAGAGATACTTTTAAGTAAAGACTCTAAGGCAACAACAAATGAATCAGAACAGAGACTTCAAGCTAGGAGAAGATGAAGACAAGAGGAAAGAAAGCAATGGAGTGCAACGAACCATGATCTACATATTTATATCACGTTCTATATATATATTTATAATGTGTAATAGAAATGCTAAATAAGGTGTCAAAACAGATGGAGCGCACTGAAAGGAAATTCTAATAAGGACTACAGCATCTCAGCAAAGCTCTGGAATCAGGTGGTGGGGTTAGGGAAAGGTAGTAAGTGTTCCAGGCCCTAAGGAGGAGGGAGGGTAGTGAAAGTGATCTAAAGACCATATCTTGGTGGGGCGGGGAGGAAGTAGAAGGTAGAGTGTGATGGAAATAGTTATTCTGTTTTTATGCTAGAAGAGACATGCATGTATTTAAGAGAGCAGGGCAAAGAATGGTAACCTATCAGTAGAAAGACAATCTCCAAATTAACTAGGGAAAAAATGGGATGAATACTCATTCATTCAATCCAGCAAAGATAAAGAAGAGTTCACAAAATGTTTTTAAAAATTAAAACAAAGGCCCTCTGGTGGCACAGGGATTAAAGAAACAGCACTATTAAGGATCCCAGCCACTGTGGCATGAGTTCCAATCCCAGGACAGGAATCTGACCCACATGGCTCAGCAGACCTCTCCTGTCATGCCCGCTCCCCTCAGCAGTGTATTTCAGTCAGTCTGCCTGTTCTGTTCCCCACTCTGTCTCTGGTGGATCCTCTCACCCCCCACACCTCTGGCCTGTACCCCAGTTCTTGTATGCATAAATAAATCTTAAAAAAAAACTAAAAATAAAATAAAGATGTGGGAAAGAGATACTAGACACATAACAGAAAGAAGTGGTAATACTGATATTCGACAAGAGGAATGTAAATTATAGGCTGGAAGAGGTATGAGGGCTGCCTGCAAACGTGTAGGACAGAGCATTTAGGGTGGTTGAATCTTCTGTATCTTGACTGCACATGTGGTTACATGACCAAGTACATTTGTCAAAATTCATGGGCTTGTATAATTAAAATTGGTAAACGGTATTGCCTGTAAGTTATAATAAAGTTGATTTTTAAAAAGAACAAATTACTGTGTTCACAAAATTAAAATGCTGAATGAAAAAATACTGTATTCTAATGCCTTCCTGAGAGAGATTCCTAGTATTATTATTATTTTACAAAAGAGAATGCTGAAGAAGAGCATTTGGTTCAGCGATACCCTGTATCATATATTATGTCCTTGAAATGTCATAAAGATAGAAAGCTTTTTTTTTTAAAGATTTATTTATTTATACAAGAACGGGGTTACAGGCCAGAAGTGTGGGAGGGTTTGAGGATTCACCAGAGACAGAGTGGGGAACAGAACAGGCAGACTGACTGATATACACTGCTGAGGGGAGCAGCTGGGGAGTCAGGAGAGGTCTGCTGCGCCATGTGGGTATCTCCACGGCCTGCGGGGATCAAACCGGTGCTGCAGAGGCTGCGGGCAGTTTTACAGCGCTGTGTTCAACCACCTGCTCCACCAGGGAAGCCCAAGATAGAAAGCTTTTAAGAAAAAAAAAAAAAAAGAGGAAAAGTAAAGGAAATGCTTATTTCAAGAAGTTTTAAAAAGAAGAAACCAAAAGTAATCAGATATAACGAAAGTCGACACGAATGAAATTCAAAATAAAAATAGTAAAAAACATACATTTTTAGAAGTTCTTTAAGGGGACTTGTAAGCTCAAATAAGGAGAAAAAAGTATAGAAATAGATAAGATTAGTTATAAAAAAGAAAACCTCATTACAGATAGAGCTCAGAAAAAACACAGAAAAAGAAAACAGAATTTGGAAAGTAGACTAGATACAAGATAAATACAATGAAAACAAAAGACTTTTCTCCTGCTGTAGTATTAAGTGACTCAAATTGAAAGTGGGAAAAACATTCAATTTACAGTTACAACATTGCAAAATTTTCAGGACAGAACAACTGCAGCCAATCTTTACAACACCCTCCTGAGATAGATGATGATTCTTCTTCTTCTGATCCTTCATCTCATTATTAGTGTTATTTTACAGATGAGAACACTGAGGAAAAGTATTTGATGCAGCGATATCCTTGTAACTACGTACTATATTGTAGGCTGTAAATCTAACCAAGAAACACAGAGTTCTCAAGTGAAGAAAGTTAAACAATATTATTTTTAAAATATAAAGCAATTTGGGATAAACAAAATGAACCATGACTGACCTGGTAGAAAGATAAAGTACCAAGATTTTAAAATATTAGAAGCTGAAATATGAAAAATATCAAAATTCTCCCCAAATCAAAACATACAGTTAACATCATTCCAGTTAGTATCTATCACAAAGGATAGTCAAAGAGAGTGCTCTTGAAAAGTAATAAGAGAAATTTACCTTACCAAATATTAGAACATACTGGAAGGCCTTTCTACCTAATCAATGGAAAAGAGGGGGTGGATAAAGGATCTGCGGAACGAAACAGGAATTCCAAACTAGATGTTTGTATATATGAGCAGAATGCAATTCAACTCACAGAAACAGCAAGGCTGGCATAACAAATGGTCCTGAGACAACCATCTGTCCTAGCTGAGCGCCTGTTCTAAGCTGGCCAGGACGGTGCCTAGTAGGGCTTGCTTTCCATAGCAGAGGAGCACGGCTTCTCTTGCAGGCGGTTCACATGATCCAAGTTGGAGGTGGTGAGAGATTGACACAGGCTCCAGTCTATCCTGATGGATTCTGGGTTCTCACATGCCCATTTTCTACCAGTCTTCCCTTCCTAACTACCTGTCCTGCAGACTTCAAGCTCCAGCAACAGAATCAAAGACAGCAGCCTTTCAGAGACCAATCAGCTTTCACAACTGCATAATTGTGTCAGGGCAAGTCCTTGTAACAGATCACTTAATTGAAAAAAACTGTGTGTGGGTCCTAATGGTACTAATTCTCTGAGTGTATTGAAAAAAAAACTGTATAATTGACATGTAACATTATGATATGTCATATTCTATACATCCTTAAAATGTCAAGTTACCAAACCAGCAGATTTGATACATTTCTATATTGCAAGGTGATCTGTGATTACTACCATAGTTAGCTAACACCTCTAACACATCACGTAACTATAATTTCTTTTTTGTGTTGAGACCAATTTGAATCCTGACTGATATATTAGATGAAGGACACAGAAGTTTTCGTTCTATTGTTCTCTCAACTCTCCTTTAAGCTTGAAATGTTTCAAAATAAAATTCTGGGGGTGGGAGAGGCTTTACCAGAGACAGAGTGAGGAACAGAACAGGCAGACTGACTGAAATAAACTGCTGAGGGGGGCAGTAGGCGAGACAGGAGAGGTCTGCTGTGTCACGTGCGTAGCTCCTGGCCGGGGATCGATCTCGTGCTGCAGAGGCTGCAGATAGCTTCATCGTGCTGTCCTTAACCCTTTGCGCCACCAGGGAGGCCTGAAAGCAGGAACTTTTATAACCAGATCCTTTCTCAGAGCATGAAACTTCTCTCCTGTCTTTGGAAATCTGTCTGCAAACAGCTCCAAGGAGATGCAGTACAAGGGCTCCCTGTCAACAGCGATGTAGAAGAACACTGTGGGGGTCTCGAAGGCTGTGCTGCAGAAGGTCTGGCACAAGACCACCCTGATTCACTTTAAGACTGCGCCATGAAGAGTCTTCATTTTCCTCCTCTTAGATCCATTCTAGACTCTCTTCACGCTCAGGCAGCGTTTGATGCTGGTCTTGGTGGCTTTGTAAGAAGTCTGAACCCCCATTACTGTGCCCTTTCCAGGCTGTGATGGAGACCGCGGCCATCTGGGGCTAGGGTATCACTGGGCGGGGAGCACCAAGGGGCACCATGGCTGCCGGGGCATGCAGGTACATTCCCCCTGCTTCCATTAGGGAGCTGTAACCCAGCTCCTCCTCACGTCAGGTGCCTCCACCTTGCCAGGAAAGTCACTGGCTCTGAGAACCTCAGAGCGGAGGAGCCAGGCGCAGTGCTAAGTATGCAGGACTCTGTTCTATGGACTCTCTGCTGAGCAGTCATCTCCATATTTCCCCATTTAAAATGCCTGAGAATGAACAGTTGATAAGCAGCACACCATCCTTGATTTCTAGGCTAGGCCACACCCTGGATTGATGTCAGACGTCTGATATCTTGTATAGGAAATTGCTCAGTCACATACTGTGGCAGCGCTGGCTTCTGAATCATTACTATCATGTTCTTCCATCACATCATGCTTCCTCTGTGGGTCCGCTGTAAGAAATAACCACAAACTTAGTGTATTAAAAAGTATGAATTTCTCACTTTCTAGCTCTGTTGGTCAGAAGTCTGACACAGGGCTCACTGGACTACAGCCAAGCTGTCGGTAGCACAGGTTCCTTCCTGGAGGCTTCAGGCCGAGAATCTGATCTGTTTCCTCCCCTCTTCCAGCTTCTGAATGAGGCCTGCATTTCTTGGCTCAGGGCCACTAACTTCCACCTTCAAAGCTAGCGACTCAGCCTCCCCATTTCACATCTCTCTGCCCCTTCTACCAAGCAATCTCTTTCTCCCCACAGCTCTCAAGGATTCACACTGGCCGGGGATCTAACTCTCGCTGCAGAGGCTGTTGTTAATCACACATTTTTGTTATGTAAAGTAGCACATTCAAGTTCACAGGTCCGGTCAACTGTGAATGGATTAGTGTGAGCATTTAGGAGAGGACACAATTCTGTTTACCACATCTTGTCCATATATTAGGGCCTCCAGGAGCCAGTGGGCTAAGGTAAGGAAGACAGATATAATTTGACTTTCAGAGTCTTGGGAGACATTCTGATGTCAGCAGGACTTCACCAGTTTATACAGATGAGCTCCTTCCACAGAGCCAGTTTTTTCCCCTCATTCCTGGGCTCCCTCCTTTTGTCTACCTTAACAGCACATTCCTTGCAGTCACTCACGGAGAAGTCAGGATAGGGCAAGAAATGGGCTTTGGTGTTTGTCCTTTAAGATCCTGGTGTCAGGTTCCTGGCAAAGCTGAAACTTGCAGCGCTGGCCCTTCTGTTCTTAAAAGCCCCCCAGGTGTTCCTGACCTTGGGGCAGGTGCGGTGCAGCTTGGAGATACAGGTTTCTGTCCTTTCTGATGTCCAACTTTGGAAAATAATGTGCTGTCAATATTGCAAAGACCCCATGGGACACATATGGGGAAGGAGAGGGATCTGCTCTCATACCAAGATGGTAGAAAACAGAAGGAAATGAGAAAATCAGAGATGGGCACCCATCACCGTAAGAGCTGAAGGGGGAGGAAATCAGGCCTGTTTCAGAGAGCCAAGGTGTGCAGTTGCTGCAGGTTAGCTCATCACTTGCATTTGGGTACCCTCCCTTCAGAAGCCTCTCTCCAACTTAGGCAACTTAGGTCAACTTAGGCAGCATGCCCACTGTCGCGCTTTTTTTTAAAAAAAAAAGTTTATTTACTTATGCATACAAGGGCTGGGGTGCAGGCCAGAGATGCAAAGGTGGGGGGCAGTGAGAAGATTCATCAGAGACAGTGGGGAGCAGAACAGGCAGATTGACTGAAACACACTGCTGAGGGGAGCAGCGGGCGAGACAGGAGAGGTCTGCTATGCCATGTGGGTGGCTCCCTGGCCAGTCAGGAATCGAACTCCTGCTGCAGAGGCTGCGGATAGCTTCACAGTGCTGACGCTTAACCCCTTGCACCACCAGGGAGGGCCCCCCACTGTTGCTCTTTTACATTTTTTTTTTTTTTTGGAAACATGCTGGAAACCTGGTTTTTGCGTTTTAGCTGGTATCTGGGCCATGTTCATTGTGCTTTGGTTCTGAAAACTGGGACATTACTGTATATTGAATTCCCACCAGTGTTCCTGCCAGTGATTTACACACACACTGCCCACACCCCCCAGCCCTGTAGACCACAGATACAAGTACCCAGATTGCCCCCACCCACCCCTGCCACCAGCTGTTCCGTGCGATCCCACCCACTCTCACAGGCCCCCGGGTTCCCCAGGGAATCACCAACCCACCACCGTCAGTTATCTGGGGGAGCCCAGACTGGGGGAGGAGACCAGGTTCTTGGAAACTTTACTCAAGCAGGACGGTTAACAGCTGCAGAGGGACACCTTAGGAAACAGTGAGCCCTAAGAAGGAAATATTTGTAGACAGTGTCTCCATGACGTTTGAGGACTTGTCTGAAAATGGCCCATCATTCCCAGTCAGCGATCACAGGCAGACTGCAGCCCACAGCCTCCTTCCTGCTCAACCCTCCCGGCAGGTCTGACGTACTGACAGCCAAGCCGCCGCAGAGGCTGGACACACACACACACACACACACACACACACACACACACACACACACCCCTGCCTCCTCTTCAGACACGTCCCCAGGTACTATTGTGCTCTTCTGCCCCAGTGGGCACTTTTTCGGGAGTGGGCTGGGCGTCCCTATTGGGCAGAGCCCTGGGTGGACCCAGAGTGCAAGTAAAGTGTCCTCCATACACCACTAATCACACGTACAATCTGTTAGTGTGTGGCGGCCAAATCTTTCCCTTCCTTCTTTCTCCCCACAGCTGCAGGGTGGGGGTGCTCTGAAGGGGTCAGAGCCACCCACTAGGGGTGGGTTTTCCCCCACTTCCATGCCTTGTCTCGGCCCAGCCTCTTCTAACCCCTTTTGTCACTTCTGCCACATCCTGGATGACATCTCGGAGAAAGAGCACCAGGGAGCATCTGTACCATGGCTCAGCAGCGCCAACCTTCCCTGTCCTTGAGGGCGCTCTCAGTCCGGGCCTTCCCCCACAATGCCCCTTGTTCCTCTGGGCTGGATGTAAAGGGACAATGTTGGGACCTGTTCTGTTTTTTTTTTTAAGATTTATTTACATATGCATACAAGAACTGGGGTACAGGCCAGAGGTGCGGGGGGTGAGAGGATTCACCAGAGACAGAGTGGGGAGCAGAACAGGCAGATTGGCTGAAATACACTGCTGAGGGGAGCAGTGGGCAAGGCAGGAGAGGTCTGCTGCTCCATGTGGGTAGCTCCCTGGCGGGATGGGATGGAACTGGTGATGCAGAGGCTGCTGATAGCTTCACAGTGCTGTGCTTAACCCCTTGCGCCACCAGGGAGGCCCCAGTGTTGGGACTTTTTAAGAGAAAACAAAACCAAACCACAAGACATCAAACATCAAAACCTCAATTGGGGCCTCCCTGGTGGTGCAAGGGGTCACGACGCAATCTATGAAGCTATCCGCAGCTGCTGCACCATGAGTTCCATCCCATGCCAGGGAGCTACCCACATGGCGCAGCAGACCTCTCCTACCACTCCCACTGCCCCCCTCAGCAGTGTGTTTCAGTCAATCTTCTGTTCTGTTCCCCACTCTTGTCTCTGGTGGGTCCTCTCTCCCCCAACATCTCTGGCCTGTACCCCAGCTCTTGTATGCATAAATAAATAAACCTTAAAAAAAAAAAACCTCAATTGGTCCAGATTTTACCTCAGTACCCAGCCCTGCATTGCTTCTTTGCCTGTCTTCTGTCTCAGAAGCTGTAGCACTTCAAAAATATATATATTTATTTAATTTTGCATTGAAGACCTGGGGTGTAAGCCAGAGTTGCAGGGGATGGGTATGTGAAAAGATTCACCAGAGACAGAGTGGGGAGCAGAACAGGCGGATCTGCTGAAATGCACTGCTGAGGGAGCAGCGGGCGAGCCAGCAGAGGCTGTCGCAGTGATAGCTCTGGGACATACTCAACCCCTAGGCTACCAGGGAGGCCCTGGCCCTCATCCTTATCCCAAGCTGGGCCAGTCTCAGCCCCTGTGCCTCCTGGACTCGGCCAGCTGGGCCGGACTCAGCCGTGAGCACATACAGACCACATGGTCTGGCAGAGCAGGATGGGATATGAGGTGGGGGGAGTCCTTGGGAGGGGGGCGGTGAAAGGCCACGGTGTGATCCTAGGGCAACAAGGGCACATGCAGGGGGATCAGGACGGGACACCGGGACAGGCCGGACACGCCCAGCCCCTGCTCCACGCGCTGGACCTCAGAGGAGCCTCCCCTGGCCTCCGGTCCGGGCTCGGGGATGTCATCTGCTTCACTGAACCCATCTGCCTGACGCTGCTCGCATCTTCCTCTTTTGTGACTGGAAGTCACAGGGCAGAGCGCTGAGCTGCGGGGTCAAGAGGAGAGGCACGCACGGCACACAGCATGTGAAGGGACAGAAGGGACGTGGCAGGGGACACTCCGGCCGGTGGGGGAGGGAGCCAGAGGCAGAGGGGTCCAGGCCATGGCCGAGGCCATCACCTACGCAGACCTGCGGTTCGTGAAGGCGCCCCTGAAGAACCGGCTAGAACAAGGTGAGGGGAGAGGAGGCCGCCCCTGGATGCAGCAGCCCCCCCTTCGGGTCTCCACACTCACCCAGGAGCCCTGTCCTCGCCTCTCCAGACCCCGATGCTGACGAAGATGGGGAGCTCACCTACGAGAACGTGCAGGTGTCCCCAGCCTCGGCGGGGCGCTCAGGCCCGGCCTACTCTGGACTGGGGGAGAAAGCAGGCAAGGAGGGGCGGGCAAGGGGGTAAAGGGGGACCCAGGCCGGTGGGGCTCTGCGGCGCTCCTGGGCGCAGGTGCTCGCGGGGAAGGGGGGAGAGGCTCGGGCAAGAGAGGGGCCTGGGAGAGGCAGCCAGGGAAGAATAGGGCTCCGGCCCGGGTAGGGGTCCCACAGGGGCCGGGGTCTCCGGAGCCATTGGACGGCCCGCGGGGAGCAGAGCTGGCGGGGGAGGGAGGGCGGGCGGGGGCGACAGGGAGAGGCCGGGCGCACTCCCCGGGCAGATTTCGGGTACACTGAGGAGGCCCCAGGACTAGACGAGGGAGCCCGGGAGGGCGATGAGGCGGCCCGGCGGCCCAGGAGGGGCGTGAGAGCGTCGGGTCCCGGGGGAGACGAGGAACTGGGGGGGGGGGGGTGCCCAGGGTGTCCCGGCCGGAGGGCGTCGGAGAGACACTAGGGTCGGCGCGGGGAGGCCTCGGGCGGGGAGGGGGGTCGTCCTCCCTGGCTCACCTTCACCCCGGGGGCGCTTCCTCGGGCAGGGGTCCCGTGCCAGCAGCCAGAGGCGCCCGTGCGCCCCGGGACGTCGCCGGCCGCCGGGAGGCTGCGCCCCTGTGAGTCCGCGCCGCGCGCCCGCCCGCGCCCCCCCCACCTCGCGGGCACCCCCCGCCCGCCCCCCCTCCCCCGGCCAGATCGGGGGTCCGGGTGGGAGGGACCCGCCCCCTCGGGGCTGGGACCGGGCTTGGGGGCGAGAGGGAAGTCTGGTCGGTCCCGGGAGCGAGCCCCCACTTCAGGCCTCCGGGGCGCCCCCGAGCCCCACCCCCGCCTCTCTCACCCCCATGGAGCGTTTGTATCTTCTCCAGGCATCGCCCAGATTGCCCCCTCCAGCCCGCACCCCCTCTGGCTAGTTCCCATTCACTGACCCCCCTCTCCCGCCTCCCGCCGAGACTGACTTCCGCATTTTACTAGGTAGCGCCCCACAGGCCCCGTGGGCACCCCCACCCCGACCCCCCTCCCGGCGCGCGCCCCAGTTCCCAGCACCTCCCCTCTGCTCCAGGGCTCCCCGCCTGGCCTCGGCCTCTGGGGGTGCTCATGCCCGGGACCGTCTCCACCCACCCACCCACCCACACCTCCCTTCCGTCCATAAACGTTCCTGGGGTTCCCTGCACCTCATCCCACTGTCTCCCCAAGGCCGCGCAGCCCACGTTCACTACTTCCTCGCCGGCCTGCTCCTCACCTGCCTGCTGCTGGGCGTGGCGGCCACCTGCCTGGGAGTGCGCTGTGAGTATGGGGGCCCCCACCGCGTGCCCCCCTCTAGCCTTGGTCTCAGATGTTATAACTCACCCTGCTGTGCAAAAAGTTGCAAGGAGTAGAAAAATGACGGACGCTGAAGTCCAGGGCAGCAGGGCACGCTGAGGAAGATGCCCTCCAAACTGCTCTTTCTGGCCAAACAGATCTGCAGGTGTCTCAGCAGCTCCAGCTGGTGAGTGGGGTTCTGGAAGCCACTAACAGCAGCCTCCTCCTCAAGACTGCACAGCTGGGGAGGAAGGACCGGGAGCTGCAGGAGTCCAAGGAGGATCTGGGCCAGAGCCAGCAATCACGACAGCAGGAACAGAAGGACTTACAGGATACCCAAGAGAAGCTACAGAAGTGCCAGTTAGAGAAGGAGAAGGCGGAGAGCGACTTCCAGCAGGAGGAGGAACGGAGAAGGAACCTGCAGGACAGCCTGAGCAGAGTGCAGGAGAACCTGAGCAGAGTGCAGGAGAGCCTGAGCAGAGCACAGGAGGCAACGAAGCTTATCTCATGCCCTTCACCAGGTACTTGCTCTGGGAGAGGAGAGACGGGCGGGTCTGCTGTGAGGCACGGATTGAAGTGAGAGACACTCATGGCAGGAGTTCATGTGTCTGTGTGTCTGCCTTTCTATCTAATTGGGTGGGGGAGGGATGTTGAGGGATGTTCCATGGCCACAGCTGCACCCAAGCTGCTCAGGAAAGGGACAGTGAAGCAGAGTAATGGCTGTCATGAGCTGTCTTGGCCAACAGGGAGAAGATTCTAGCTGCATGCTGGATTCAGGGGGACCCACCCAACTCTGAAGCAGATCCTGTTGGGGAGAGGGGGGGTGGCAGTGCAAATCACACCAGCAGAGCAAATCACACTGTCCAAAGCCGCAAACCCAGGTCTCATTCTTGACACCGATGTCAAGGATCTGGAAAGCCAGTGAACTTGGATGTGATCTTGGATGGGAACGTGGATGTTTGCACATTTTCCTAAAGAGAGGGTCTATGGGCTAATTTTCAGTACATCTGAGATTCCCCAAAGGTTAAAAATTACTGATTGGGGAGGTGCAGTCTGGTGGTGGGACAAGGCAATTAAAGCTCCCATGGGGGGTGGGACTCACAAGGAGGTGGGTGGGGGTGGTGTGGGGCAGGGATCTGGGTGGGGTGTTCATGTTGAAAGACAGAGCCCAGCTCAGTCTGGGGATGAGGGAGGAACCACATACAAGGGGAGAGGCTGTGCCAGAGCAGGCTGAGGTTTGAGGCAGGGTGCCAGGCCCTAGGCAACTGGGATGTCCATGGACTGGTTATCTATGGTCGAGGTTAGGCTCAGTTTCCTGCAGGGCACATCTGGATACTCCTTCAAGGTCTAGACAGCAAGATTATGTGCACACCCCTCCCCCCCAGCGCCTTCATTTCTTTAACCTTATTCTCTAAGACCCTCAGTTCCATGGCCACAGCTGCACCTGAGCTGCTCTTCTGCTGAAAAGCTGGTTTCGGATCTCCACTCTGAACACACTGTCCGCCCCTCCAGCCTTTCCCTATGCTTCTTCAACCTCAGTGATGCCTCCAACCCACAGACTCCCCCGTCTCCCGCCTTCCCACCAGCTGGCACCTGGCCTCACCTCTCTTCTCCCATCTTGAATTCCAGGGGCCATCCCTTCAACCACTCCTTGTTCCTCTGTCGTGGTGGCTTCCTTTTTTTTTTTTTTAAGATTTATTTATTTATTTATTTATACATGCACTGGGTATAGTCAGAAGCGTGGGAGGGTGAGAGGATTCGCCAGAGACAGAGCAGGGAACAGAACAAGCAGACTGACGAAGTACACTGCTGAGGGGAGCAGCGGGCGGCAGGAGAGGTCTACGCGCCATGTGGGACCCTCCTCCGGTGGCCGGGGAGCAGCCGGGGATCGAAACGGTGCTGCAGAGGCTGCGGGCAGCTTCCCAACCCAGCGCCACTGGGGAGGCCCTGTCCTGGTGCTTCTGACAGGCAATAGCTCAACTCTGGATGAACTCACCTGCCCACCTTGCCCATGGCTGCGCCTGGCGACAAACTGTGCCACTGAAAGTCTAGTCTCAACCTTAGCTGGGGTCTCAGCCTGGACTCTGCCGTGGTTGATTTGCCCTTGGTGATAACGCCCCTCACCATCTTTCTCCTTTTCAGGCAGATGCTGTCCTGTGGGATGGATACAGATTGAGAAGTATTGCTTTCACCTCTCACTTACTCGGAGAACTTGGGATGAGAGTCAAAAGTATTGCACATCTTTGTCCTCTAAGCTGGCCACATTCCGTGGCAGTTATCCTTCAGTAAGCATACCCTTACTCAGGGAGCGCGGTGGGCACTGTTAGGTACAGGACATATGCCATCGAGACAGGAATGGCAGCGCACACGCGGTACCGATGGTGACATGCCTTTTCCATGCAGCTTCTCAGTATCATGCTCCAGGAGGCTCCTGCTGACTGGCTAGTGCTGGCACGAGAGTTGCCTTCTGACCCATTTTTACTTTAGCCTGTTTCTCACCTCAGCCTTCTGGTCAGCAACACGGGCTGCCTAACACGTTCTCGGACGCGCATGGCTTCTCAGGGGGCGAGGTCCCAGAGCTGGCGGGCAGGATTGTAGGGACTGGTTTCTGTGACCAGAACAGCCCGAAGGCTGGCAGGAATTCTCACCCAGCAGGGAGGAGAACGGAAGGGGGAGCACCTTAGGGAGGCCCTTGAAGGATGCAGAGGTAGGTCACCGATGGGCTGACGTCATGCACAAGACCGCCCAGTCCTCTTGTCAAAGCTCCTAGGTCTCCTAGTGTTCATCCCGCTCCACCAGCACAGTCTCCCCCCACCCCATTCTGCTATTTTTCATCACTCTCCACACACGTCTGGTCTCTGAATTTCCCTTCAGGAGTATGGTGACATCGCAAATAAGCTGTTTCTACAAAGTAGTTCACCTGGTTCATATTGGACTGGCTTGAAACTTGGTAAGGACCGGCGGTGGACTGACAGCTATGTGGAAGATTCTCGGTAAGTTTGTTAGGATTTTGGGGCATTTTCGACATCATAATCTCTTCAAATATACCTAATATCAAGATTTCCCTCCAATTCCACTCCCCAAAATGCTCACAAATCAGTATTGTAATTGCATATTTGTCCAATTCTATTTGATTAATAACTCTTTAGGGTAGCCTTGTACTCTATTCTATCCTCAACAACCAGTTGCTCTTGGAAACTTTTAAAAAATTTCACTAGGTTAAGCCCTACGTCATCTTTCTCAGAAGGAAAAAGCTGAGAATTTAGCTAGGGCCTCACCGCTGAGGAAGAACCCTAGCTTTCTAAATTCCTTGGGGCCTCCCTGGTGGTGCAAGGGGTCAAGTCTCAGCACTATGAAGCTATTTGCAGCCACCACAGCCAGGGAGTGGACCCACATGGCACAGCTGACCTCTCCTGTCTGGCCTGCTGCTCCCCTCAGCGGTGTATTTCGGTGAATCCGTCTGTTCTGCTCCCCACTGTCTCTTGTGAATCCTCCCAACCTCTGTACCTCTGGCATGTGCTGCAGTTCTTGTATGCATAGATCAATCAATCTTAAAAAAAAAATAGATTCGGGTCCCTTGACCAGGCTACCCAAACTGAGGTGGTACTTTCTCTGTCAGGGCTGTACAGGGCACTAGAGCCTCTTCAAAATAAGGGAGAAGTAGGGTAACTTTGAGGATTAACCCAGGGACCCTCAAACAGGGTAGTCCCCTATGTTTGTTCCTGAACTGGAGCTCCCATCCGTAAGACTTCAGACTTTCCTCCCCCGGGACCTAAGGCCTCTTCTGGTTGGAGTCTAAACATCTGTGTCTAAACCAACCCACACGTGGCCTTGGGCAGACAGGGTGAGCTAGGGGGGACTTGAGTTAGGTTTTATGCAGGCAAGGGGAGAGAAGGGATGATGGGACTGGGGTGGGGGGCAGCAAAGCTTATCTCAGTTCTATTTCATTACTCTTAGCAATTATGAAATATATGAATATGAAAGACATGAAAAATATGGCAAGCTGGTACTTAACTCCTGGGCAAATCTAGTGGGGGAGACACGTGCTTCTCCACTACTACCCTGCATTTGTCAGAGGGCAACATTCAGGTCTCCAGATGGGGATGGCTCTTTGCACTGAGCTGGTAAGTGTGAGGGATGGGACTGAGCCATGGAGGGAGGGGTGCTAGGGGGAGGGGCTGAGAGCAGGGTCAGAGGTCAGAAGAAAACTTGTTCTTGGGAAAGACAGTCATGTCTGCAATATCCAGGGTCTGCCTCTTTAGGAGTGTTGGGCAGGGCAGGCCTGGCACTGAAAGAAGGTTGGCAGTGGTATGGCTGTCCAAGGAGCTGGGGTGAGCGAGATGAGGGCTCTGAGTGACAGTCAACTATAGGACTTACTGATAGTTAACTCTGAATTTCAGGTACTCATGCCAACACGTGCCTGCGTCCTGCATCTCAGCTGCAGCCTACAGCTCCTAAGATCACCTCACTCTGTCTGGACAGTGCTGGCCAAAGGTGTATCTCTGCCTAAACTTCTAGCCAGCCGGCTGCCTGCTTGAAATCCTGTCTCAGAAATTGGACTGTTTCTGGAAAAAGGGTTGAGAAGCCTCTAGATGTCTTGGCCTCTGCAAGAACCTCCCAAAGTGGAATGCAGGGAGCTGGGGTGGAGGGCGCACGGGCTAAGCGGATGGGGCAGCCCGGAGCCAGCCAGGCAGTTTTATTGAAATATTTTTAAATAACTTGCACGTGTTAGTCTCATGTGTCAGCAACGCTGTGTCTGGTTCAGTGATCCCCATGGGAGAACAAGCCCAGGGGCTGGAGAGGAAATGCCCTGTCCCTTGAGTCCACGCTGAGGTCCCCCGTGTGGGGAGCAGAGCCAGGCAGCCCATCCAGGGCTGGCACTGTCCAACGCGTGTGCTCTGTCCTCAGGGCGTCCTGAAGGCCCAAGTAGGAGACCTGAGGCCACAGGCCCCACTGCTACGAGCGCGCCCCAGGCAGCTGCAGGCTGGGTGTGGGTGGCTTGGCATGGTGTCCTCGGTGGCAGAGGAGACTGCCCGCCTCACAGTTCAGGTTGCGGTAGCGGGCAACAGCTGGCGTGGGGCGGGGGCACATGGACAGGAAGCCAAAGCTGAAGGGGCCGAGGCAGCAGCCTGGACAGGGCAGCCCCTCGTCGGACTCGCGGGGAGCTGCAGGGGGCGGCGAGGGTTCTGTCCGCTCCAGGGCTGCTGCCCGGGGCAGACTATGCTGGGCCCGGTTCCAGGGCTCCCCAACCCAGCCTTGTGGGGAGTTTACCACCACAGCCGGGGGGTTGTTGTTAAGGGGCGGTCCCGGCCTCGGGGACCAGGGCTGAGAGGCTGAGGAGCAAGTGCTGATGAAGTTGTCTGTGGCCACCGCCAGGGGCAGCTGGGGAGCGGGTCCTGGGGGTTCTGACTCGGGGCTGCTGCCCTCACACTCCATTCTCTCTTCAGCAGAAGGGCCCACAGCAGGAGGGCCAGGCCCCGGCAGTGCTGTCTCCATTCTTCGGGGGAGCTCGGGGGATGCCGGTAGCGAGCGGCAGCGGCGGGCGGGTGTCCCGGGCTGGACAAAGGTCTCCGGCGTGGTCACCAAGGGCATCGGGGCAGAGGGCAGCGGCGATGGCACAAGGGGCACGGGGGCGACTGGCTTGCTGGGCGTGTCCAGGAGCTTGATCTTGCCGCCCCTGAGGTCTTCCCGCAGCGAGAAGGGGTTGACTCGAGTCAGGCTGTCCCCCCAGTTGGGGGGCGATTCTGGTGACGGGGGCAGGAAGAGGTCGGACCGGCTTCGGGAGAGCCGGGGGTCTGGCCGGGGAAGCGTGGCGGAGGCGCCCTCGGCGCCCTCTCGCGGAGCAGCCCCTGCAGGGAGAGAAGCGCGGGCACTGACCGGAGCTGGCAGGGCCTCGGCACAGGGTGCTCTGGCGAGGGATGGATGTCACCTCCGGCCCCCTTTTCTTTCTCCTCCCCCTCCCCTCCCCTCCAGGCTCTGGATTAGAAAATTACCTCCTCTGAGATGTCCTCTGGCCTCCCCGACTACTAAATACATAATCCCCTGGATTGGGAGGAGGAGACAGGCCAAGGCCTTGGTGGGGAGGGGCTCACTCACCCTGCCTGTGTGCCGGGGGAGCGCTGGTGACGGGGGCTGGCTCAGGCAGCTGCTCCAGGATCCACTCCAGGTGCTGGGCGATGTCCGTGAAGGGGGCACGAGTGCTAGGTTCCATCTGAGGGGTAAAGACGGGGTCCAAAAGAGGGCCCGTGAGCTCGCCCCGACCACCTGGAAGCCAGCTGGCGGGTGGGCGGAGGGCAGCAGGAGGGGGACGCGCTTACGCTGCAGCAGTGGATGGCCAGGAGCAGGAAAGGCAGCGGGCAGTCGTCCCCCACCAGGGTCCGGAAAGCCGACACATCCAGGCCAAAGTCCTGCGGGGACAGGGGAGAGGGGCGTCCACGTCAGCCTTCCTGGGGCTCTCCTCCTGCCCAGCCGGGCCCGCAACCACCTTTCACGCCCAGGGAGCTCACTTCGGTGCGGGGCAGGTAGTCCGGATCCGCAGGGACGCGCGCGATGAGCTCGCAGAGGACAATCCCAAAAGCAAAGACATCAGCCTGGGGGTAGGAGATAGCGTCAGGGCACTGGTGCTCCCTTCACCGACATCACCCAACACCCAGAGTGGTCCTGGAGCAGCTGCCTGAGCCAGCCCCCTCGGCAGCGCTCCCCCGGCACACAGGCAGGGTGAGTGAGCACGACCTCTCCACGAAGGCCTTGGCCTGTCTCCTCCTCAGAATCCAGGGGATTATGTGGGGGAGACAACGCTTATTAGCTGAGGAGGCTGGGGGTGAGGGGGGGCGTTGGAGGACATCTCAAAGGAAGTGACAGTTATCACGTCAGGATTTTGTTAGAATATGCCAGAATTTGGGGAGCAGTCTTGATGGTTTTCATGTGTTGGAGGGGTACTGTGAAAGACAAGGGGGATCTTGGGGGCTTCTGAGTATCTCACAGAGTTGTTGAGGAACTGGGGATGAGGCCTCGTAAGAGTATCTCGGGGGGTGTCTGGAAGGCCTTGGGGATCTGAAAGGCTGATGTCTTACCTTCTCATCATATAGCTCACCCCGCAACACCTCTGGGGCCATCCAGTAAGGGGACCCCACCACAGCCAACGGCTCCTTCCTCGCCCCTTCCCTGTCAGGGTGGGGGCAGAGTGGTCAGAAGCCTCTATTCAGACATCCTCTCCAAGCAGAAAGGGGCGAGGTGCGCCTCCCCCCACCCCCCACCTCCTGGGGGCCTCACGTAGGTAGGGGCCTTATGGGAAGTTTGGGGACAGGGTGTTTACCTATACACAGGGATCTTCTCAGCCAGCCCGAAGTCACCCACAACAGCTGTGAAGCCTCGGTCTTCCCGTCGGATCAGACAGTTCTGATACACAGACAGCATCCCACACACCCGTGACCTTCGGCTCTCTGACCTCCCGATATAAACCCCGAACCCCTGTCATTCCAGAACAACCGAACCCTCTCTGGTCTCCCAGTTCCCCATGCACCTCAGTCTTGCACCATCCTCCATCACTCCACTCACTCCCCTCGGAACACTCCCCCTCACCTGGGTACCCCATTTTCCTGTGCCCTGCTACTCCATCATCTGCACAAACTCAGTGCCCACATGCCAACATCCATAGGCTAGGTACAGCCTAAAATCTCAACTCCCCTTTCATGCCTCCACCCACTGGTCCAGCCTACCTTGGATGTGAGGTCTCGGTGGAACACACCTTTGGCATGCAGGTACCGCAGACCCCGGGCAATGTCCAGAGCCAGGTGGAGCCTTACTGTCCAGGACAGGGGTTCAGGGGAGCTGAGCAACTGTTCCAGGGTTCCCCCATTCATATACTGGGGCACAGGGGGAGGAGGAGGGAAACGAATGAAGGTTCCCGTCAGCACTCTAAAACTCCCGTTTATAGCCAGGGGACACGAGAATCAGAAGGGTGAGTCCGTGCTGTAGGGTCCCCCATTCATGTCCCAGGGCTGCCTGTCCCACACAAGTGGGGCTACTGAAATGTAAATGATCATGTTTACATAAAACTAAATCTGTCATTTGTCAGCCACACGGCCGTGTCTCCAGGGCTCCGGGGCCACACGTGGCGAGTGGCTGCGGTTTTGGAAGCGCAGATAATACAGAACATTTTCATCACTGCAGAAAGTTCTAGTGGAGAGCACCGTTCTGGGGGACTAGGGGTAGGGCCCCGGGGTCTTTCATTTGTGGTCCGCCCAAAGGGACGCTCAGGGACGCCTCCAGGTGCTGCTACCTGTCATTACTCCTCTGTAGAGGCACCTGGTGGCTGCCTCCCCCTCCCTTGGGGTGGTAAAGGGGGGTTCCCTCTCCGGGGCCCAGCCTCACCTCTGTAAGAGCGTGCAGCTGCCCCTGGTGCACACAGACCCCCATGAACCTGGAGAAGGAGGGGGACGGTGGAGCAGGCTGCAAAAGCCCCCGCCCCTCCACATCTTCACTTTTCCCGCGGGATCCCTCCCCTCCCCGGCATCCTGAAGGCCGCTCACCTTAGGATGTTGGGGTGCCGGAGCCGGTTCATCAGCTGCACCTCCCGCAGCGTGTTCCCCCGGTTGCTGGGGAGCCTGTTCATTTTCAGCACCATGACTTGCCCTGACTGTCGGTGCCGAACCTGGGGGCGGCAAGCGGAGCGGTTCCCGGGTCCGAGCCCCCCAGTTCCCGGCTCGCGCCCGAGGCTTGGTCCCGCCCCCCCGCCCTGCGGGCCGGTCCTACCTTGTAGACCTCGGAGAAGAAGCCGGCCCCGATCTTCTCCGCGCAGTGGAAATCGTCCACCCGCGCCAGGCTGGACACGGCGCTGCGGAGGGCCCGGTAGGAGGAGGGGCGGCCCCGGCCCGGGCCTCCGCCCGCGCCCCCCGGCCCGGGGCCCCCTCCCCCGGCGCCTCCCCGGGCCCGGGCCCAGGGCCCCGCAGCGGGGGCCGCTCCCCGGCCATGGCCGGGCCCCCAGCCCGGGCCTGCTTCACATGGCAGGGTCCCCGGGGCCCGGGCAGGCCGCGCTCGCCATGGGCACCGGCCCGGCCGGATCCCGGCGCCGGGGCGGCCGCTCCCGCCTAGAGAACGGTGGTCCGGGGGAGCCGGCGGGCCCGCCCCCGCCTCCCGGCTCGCGGGGCCCGGGGGACGCCGCTCCGCTCCGCGCTGCGCGAGGCCGCGGGCTGGGCCTGGCCTGGGCCGGGCGGCGGCGGTGGCGCTCCCGGGCGCCGGCGGGCGGGCGGGCTTCCGCGGCGGGGGGGCGGGCGGGCGGCGGCGGCTGCTCCGCTTCGCCGCCGGGGCTCGGGCGCCGCGGCCTGCGGGGGGCGGGGCTGCGCGCGCCGCCGCTTAACCCCTTCCCGCCCGGCCCGGGGCGGCGGCCACGCCCCCGCAGGTGAGCGCCCGGGTCGGCGCCGGCGGCCGCCGCGCCCTAGGCCCGCGGGGTCGGGGCGGCGCGGCGCGGGGCGCGCATGGCCGAGCGGAGGGGCTGAGGGGCGCGGGAGCCGAGGGGGCGCGCGCGCGGCTCCTGCGGCTTCCCGTTCCCGGGGCGTCCGTCCTCCCGGTCCGCGCGGGGCGCTCGGCGGGGACCTGGGGGGGAAGGGGCGCGAGTCCTGGGTTCCGAGGACCCGAGGGCGGAAAAGGGGAGCCCTCGGGGCGCGGAGCCCCGGAAGCAGCCCACGCCTGCCCGATCCCCGGGGTCGACCCCGGCACCCCGAACCCCGGACTCCCTGGCGCTTTCCACCCGCGGGCAGTTGTGATGCCCCAGGGCGGAGCTGAGCCCTCCTGGGCCAGCCCGGGGGTGACCCCAACTTCACCTCACGCCATGCAGCCTCCCTCGGGTACGGTTCAGAGTCCAGCGCCGCCGCCCGGGGACCACCCGGCCTGGACCTGTGTTGTGTCCAAACGACCTCGCGGCACCGTCTCCGCCGGCGCGGAAGCCCCTTTCTCCGCGCGATCCCCGCCCGTCATGGAGACCCCTGTTCACTCAGACACCCCCTTCGGGGACCCCTCTTCTTCGGCGAGACACCCCCGCCCCCGTGGGACCTCCCCCCAGTGTGATACCCCCACCCTCGGTGTGCCCAGCCCCTCAGTGCGAGGCTGTCCTCTGGGCGCTCCCCCGCGCGGGGACCCCTCCTCTTGGAGTGACTTCACCAGCCATTGTGACCCCCTCCTCTCAAAGTGACTCCTCCCCGCAGTGTGGCCCTCGTCAGGGTGAACCCCCCAACCCCCGACGGGTTCGGCTCTCTGCTGTCAGGAGAACCTCTGCCCCCTCAGCCCGGAGGAGGCGCCGCAGCTGTCCTCTTTTTATTTATTTAAGATTCATTTATTTATGCATACAAGAACTGGGGTACAGGCCAGAAGTGTGGGGGCAGGGTGAGAAGATTCACTAGAGACAAAGCGGGGAGCAGAACAGGCAGACCGACTGAAATACACTGCTGAGGGGAGCAGCGGGTGAGACAGGAGAGGTCTGCCGCGCCATGGGGGTTTCTCCCTGGCGGGGGAATCGAACTCGTACTGCAGAGCCTTCGGTCTGCTTTATAGGCAGCGTCTTAACCCCTTGCGCCACCAGGGAGGCGCCGCAGCTGTCCTCTTTAAGTCGGCGGGTCCCGAGTGCGCATGTGCGATCTCAGGACCTGTGCCTCGCCATACCCGACGCTTCCGGTTCTCGCTAGCTCCACCCCCTCCGCCGGTCGAAATAGCCAATCGTCGCGGGGCACGAGGGACGGCCCCCGGCACCGGGGACCGCGGGGGCGAGCGGCTGTGGCTCGGTCAGCGCGGCGCCACCTAGCGGCGCCACCTAGCGGCGCCATGGAGGCGGCTGCGAGGCAGGCTGCGGACTCAGCCAAACCCTGCGCGGAACTTCAGAGGGCGAGGCTGAGTTCTTGAAAAAAAATTCTCAAGCGCTGCGTTTCTGTTTGTGTGGGCAGCAAAAAGAAAGTTAATATAAGGGCCTCCCTGGTGGCGCAGGGGGTTGGACACCCCTGTGGAGCAATCAGCAGCCTCTACGGCACGAGTTCGATCCCCTGCCGACCAGAGAGCAACCCACATGGCGCAGCAGACCTCTCCTGTCTCGCCCGCTGCTCCCCTCAGCAGTGTGTTTCAGTCAGTCTGCTGTTCTGCTCCCCACTCTGTCTCTGATAAACCTCTCACCCGCCCACATCTCCGGCCTGTACCCCAGCTCTTGTGTGCATAAATAAATTAATCTTAAAAAAAAATAATATACGCATCGTCTGCAGCCGTGACTGCCTCTTCACCGTCCTGTCCCATCTTTGTGAGAGTTTGAGCCAAGAAGTGCTGTTCATTTGTCAAGGCGCTGAGAAAAGAATAAAGGCTGTTCTAAATTGTAAACGTTGTATGAGGTTGAGAGAAGGCCAGATGCCGCCCAGAGCACCCTGCACGAGAAGGTTCCGCACTTGTTGGGAGAAAAACCCAAGACACTGACAAGTCTTCCCAGAGCCGGGGGAGACAGGCGGCTTCGAGGACCCGGGCCTGGGCCCTGGGCATCCTATGCACTCTTCCAGGGGGAATTGGGTTCCAGCAAAACATGTTCATCACATTAAGTTAGTGTTAACATCTGCAACTCCATGTGGATGTGTGTTCTATAGTTGTATAAGATCTATAAACACTTGGAATTTGTTTCATTTCTTTAAATAATATAGTTGATAACCAGCACCTATCGGAACCTTCATGCAAGTTTGAGAATTACTGTAGTTGGTAATATTAATTCCAAGCCAAGGAGCAGGTTCCTGTTTTAGAAAGATTTAGGAAGAGACTGATTTAGGAAGGAGGCTCTGACAGTGCTCCAGTCTGGAGAGAGGATGAGGAACTGAATAAGGAGAGGGATAACAGGGAAGGAGTGGAGGAAATGTTCAACTAGCATGGAAAAACTTGCTGGTTGATGAGTATCCAAAGTGAGTCTTGTGTGGAGAAAGAGCATCAGCCAGAGTAATTTTTAAATTTCTAGTTTAGATCACTGAGTAACATCACCTGAGATAAAGGAGCTAGGAGGAGGATAGAGATAATCACCATCAGCTGAAGGGTGAGGGTAAAGGAAGCTAAGAAAGCAGATGTGGTCATCCAGGTAGGGTGTGTAAAGGGAGAAATAAGCTGACAATGCGATCCTGGGGACACCAACATTAAAGAATGCATGGCAGAGAAGTTCATGAAGGAGACTGAGAAGAAACGAACTAAAGGAAGAGAATCTCTTAGAAAGCCTGGTGCCATGGAATCCAAGGAATCGAGAGTCTAAGGAAAGTGTAATAACCAACAATATT
Source organism: Talpa occidentalis (assembly GCF_014898055.3). Classification (NCBI taxonomy): domain Eukaryota; kingdom Metazoa; phylum Chordata; class Mammalia; order Eulipotyphla; family Talpidae; genus Talpa; species Talpa occidentalis. The sequence goes on along the minus strand of NW_023605083.1, from coordinate 39,210,208 downwards.
AAATAGTGCAGAGGGGTTTGCTAAAATAGGTTTTTTTTTTTAGATTTATTTATTTATGCATACAAGAACTGGGATATAGGCTAGAGGTGCAGGGAGTGAGAGGATTCACCAGAGACAGAGTGGGGAACAGAACAGGCAGATCTTCTGAAATACAATCCTGAGGTGGGGAACAGCGGGCGTGTCTCTGAGCCTTGTGGGTAGCTCCCTGGCCGGCCAGGGGATCAAACTCGTGCTGCAGAGGCTGTGGATAGCTTCATAGTGCTGTGCTTAACCCCTTGCGCCACCAGGGAGGCCCCCTACAATAAGTTTTAAATGTTCCTTGAATTAAGCTATTAGAAGATCTTGTTTTTTAAACTTTTTATGGTGGAAAATGTCAAACATGGAAAAAACAACAAAACAGGAGGAGGATATACAAACCCTTATTTACCTTGAATTGATCAGACCATTTTGTTGGCGACCTGTTGGTCAAAATCACTTATCCCTGCCTCAGTTGTGCTGTTGCCATAAGTGAGTGATGGTCTTTTAGCGATGTTAGTAACCAACGATCATTGTCTAGAATAGGTTTTTTCAAACCTGGAACTATTGATATTTTGGACTAGACAATTCTTTGCTATAGGGGACTATCTTGTGCATTGTAGGATATTTAGCAGCATCCTTGGCCTCTACCCAGTGGATGCCACTGCAACTTCCCCAAATTGTGACAACCGAAAATATCTCTAGACATAGCCAGTTGTCCCCTCAGGGGTGAAACTGTCTCTGATTGACAGAGACACACTGCAGGGGAGGAGGAGGGAGAGGGATCAGAGGGAGGGAGGAGCACAGGGGACTGAGGTGAGGGTGCACGGGTGCACTGGGGAAGGAAACTCTGTGGGGACTACACCTGAGGGGGTGGGGGGAAGCAAATATTGTTTAAAAATGAACAATGATGTAAAAAAAATAAAAATGAGCAATTTGAATAAGAAAAAAACTCTCTGATTGAGATCCACTGTTTTAAGTTCATCAATATAGGAGTTAGAAAATAATATGCTATCATTTCTTTTTTTTAAAGACTTATTTTTATTATGAATACAATAACTGGGGTGCAGGCCAGAGGTGCAGGGGATGAGAGGATTCACCAGAGACAGAGTGGGGAGCAGAACTGGCAGATTTACTGAAATACACTGCTGAGGGGAGCAGCGGGTGAGTCAGGAGAGGTCTGCTGTGCCATGTCGGTTAGTTCCCTGGCTGGGGATTGAACTCATGCCACAGTGGCTGGCAACAGCTTGACAGCTTGATAGCACTGAGACTTGAACCCCTGTGCCACCAGGGAGGCCCCCTGTTGGAATTTTTGAGATTTTTATGGTTAGTTGTTTTTGTTTAAATCTCCATTGTGACATTTATTTTATTCTGTCTTTTTCTGTACCTGTCTCTTCTTTAAAATTGTAAATCACTGAGATCAGGAACTATGTCTTATTTATCTGTTCATCTCCGTGTCAACCAGAAGGTAATTGCCTTGCAGAAATGTTTAATAAAATATTGATCTTGTGGGTTTGAAGGATAGCGTATATGTAAAGGCCAAAGAGACTGTGCTGTTTCCTTTGCTTCTATCCACTCTCTATCTAAGCTCAGAACAGTGCTATCCAGGTAACAGCCTTTTTTTTTTTAAAGATTTATTTATGCATACAAGAACTGGGGTACAGGGCAGAGGTGCAGGGGGTGAGAGGATTCACCAGAGGCAGAGAAGGGAGAGAACAGGCAGACAGACCGAAATACACTGCTGAGGGGAGTAGCGAGTGAGTCAGGAGAGGTCTGCTGTGCCATGTGGGTAGCTCCCTGGCCGGCTGGGGATCGAATTCGAGCCTATTTTTCTGAAAAGTTGTAGTTTAGTAAGTCTCACTTGGGGCTGCAAGTGAGGGAACTTAAAAAATATGGTTGCACTTATAAATGACTCTGAAAGCGTATCAGTTTCTGTTATTTAAACAATTTTATTATTTTTTATCCATATAATACTTGCATTGGCAAATAGAGAACGGAATTAGAATTGGAAATTCTGAATAACCATCCAGTGTTTTACATTTGTGGAATGTAATTTTACATTTTACAAATGTGGAAACTGAGGTTCAAAGATGTTAAGTGATTTGCTCAAGCCCGTACTGTGAGTTCATGCACTGCCAGGTCTCAACCATCCAGCCAGTTTTTAGAGCCCCCTGTGTACAGCAATAAATCATCTGTATTCAGATTTTGGTGTTCTTTTAAAATATTTTTACTTCTTAAGCTACTTTAAAAACTTATTTTTTTTTTTATTTTTGCATAGAAGAACTGGGGTGTAGGCCAGGGGTGCAGGGAGTGAGAGGTTTCACCAAAGACAGAGTGGGGAGCAGAACAGGAGGATCTACTGAAATACACTGCTGAGGGGAGCAGTGGGCAAACAGGCGAGGCCTCCTATACCATATGTGGGTTAGCTCCCTGGCTGGGGATTGAACTCAGGCTGTAGTGGTGACAGCACTGAGACTTCACCCCTATGCCACCAGGGAGGACCCTGACTTCTTGAGCTGCTAAAAACAGAAACATGTATAAATATCTAGCAAACCACTGTTTTTGATAATTTCTACTTTTTGGATGTCACCCCACAGATTTGGCTTATGACTCACCCTCATCATTGACCGCTGCTTGAATTATGATAATGTGAAATAAGAAGCATTTATGAAACCCCCAACCAAAACAAGAACTGAGACTTGACAATAATAACATACACGGACCCACCCCCACCGCCAATTTTTCTCACTGTAAGTCAGGTAATCATCTGACACTGATGTTCATCATGAACTGGCGTTCCCTCTTAGTTTTGTTGCACCCATTTTTTTAAACTTAAAAAAGATGCGTTGTATGTAATCTTTTGGAGTTGATTTTTTCTGTTTCAATTTTGGTGGCCTCTGGATTTGAGGAAGCTTTTTCAAATGTTCCATGATTTTCTTCTTATTCATCCTCCTCGTGGGATTCAAGCTTGCCCAGTTATGATTTCTAATCAAAGGATTTCCCTGGGATCTATGTGAGATTTTTTTGTTTGTCTGACAAATGTTCCGACTGATGTTTAAATTTTGAGGTATAGTTGACATATAACTGTATTAGTTTCAGGTGTACAACATGATGCTTTGATATTTGTAATTACAGACTATTTTACAGCAATTCCTGGTCTCAGTATCAAAGGCAGAACCGTAGAAAGTCGAAGACTGCTGTTTCGGAGACCTCAGAGGGCGTGTGGAAGGGGCAGGCTGTTGTGGTTTCCTTAACTGCATCTTCATCTTGTAGATGGTCGTAACCCCAGTGCAGACATCTCTCTCTACTGCCTCATTGTAGGGTAAGTGAAAAAGTGTCGGGCTTTTCTGCCCTCCCGCCATTAGGATTGATGATGGATCCCTGTGGTCCTGAATGCATGCCTGATGGCGGGCACCTGGAGTAGGGTGTGGGCATATGTAGATGGAATTCTCTTGGACTGAGGACTGGGCTTATAAGGGCGGCGTCACGAGGACACCAGCAGAAGCAGAACCACGAGAAGAACCATGAGAAGAGCAGAGAAGCAGAGAGAACGCGAGAGAAGGCCGGAGAGCCCAGACATAGTGAAGACTTACTGGGGGCTGGGAGGCCCACTGCCTGCCGTGTACCTGGTAAATCCCAATAAAAGCCTGCAAAAGCCACCGAGGGCTCCAGGACGCCTCCTTTACCCTGTCTGCTCGGGTCATAGAGATCCTGCTCCGTGTTCTCCTGCCCCTTACACACATCTACCACTGGCCACCGAGCCTGGGGGCTCCCACCAGGAGTAAGTGGTGGTTGAGTTACTGTTGTGACTACCAGCAGGAAGAAGGGTTAGAGACTGAGCATTTCTATTCGTCCCTTTCCCAGGCTGGAATATCCTTCTGACCTGCAGGTTCTCTGGCCAGGGATCAAACTCAGCCTGTGGCGGTGACAGCACTGAGACAACCCCTACACCACCAGGAAGGCCCTACTCAGAACCACTCTTTACTCAGATGGAAACAATAATATTTAAGAGGCTGTTTGGCCTCTAGGAGTGGGCTGTGGCACCGAGTGTGGCTCTTCACAAACCCTAAATCTAACCTGCTCCCCTAACTTGTATTTGCTCATTCCCTGATTCTAATTGCCATGGTATTTTCTGTGGCATTTGTTCTAGTCTTTATGTCAAACTCTATATCCCAACCTCAAATTTATTTTTTTAAAGATTTCTTTATTTATGCATACAAGAACTGGGGTGTAAGCTAGAGGTGTGGCGGGGTGAGGATTCACCAGAGTGGGGAGCAGAACAGGCAGATCTACTGAAACACACTGCTGAGGGGAGCAGCGGGGGTCAGGAGAGGTCTGCTGTGCCATGTGGGTAGCTCCCTGGCTGGGGATAGCTATAGTGCTGAGACTTAACCCCTTGCACACCAGGGAGGCCCTGTGCATATTTTAAAAGAGTTAATAAATGTCCCCCAGAGCACACTCTCCCTCCAGCGGTCTCCCCCTTACTGTCTGCAATGCCGTAAGTCCATGCCTAACCAACTGGCAAGGAGGAACAGGACCCTTTATGACGGGCTTAGACTAATCCAGACTCATTCTGAGAGCTGGCTCCAAGCTTCCCTGAGGTTTTTGGCTGCTCAGAAAAACAAATTGAAGAATGGAAATGGAAGCTGAGAATAGGTCTGAGGTGTGCAACCGACGCTGTCTGTTACAGAATTCATAATTCCAGGTTGTTATCCTCCACACACTGCTGCTATTCTGGGCCCTCCCTTCAGCTCCCACTCTCTCTCTAGCATATTAACCGTGAGCTGAGAACCCTGCAATGTCAACTGTCCTCGGCAGCGCGGCGAGGAATATGAAATGCATTCCTTGGAGCGCGCACTCTCGTGCAATTCCTAAGAAGTCAGTGACGCACGCGTGTCCGCCCAGGCTCTGCCAGTCTCAGGGCAGAGTGAAGAGCAGAGGCTCTGCCTTCTGTAAAGGTGGGCGGCCCTGGCCCCCTGCTCTGAGAGCTCCGCTTCCAGTTCTGATTTCTGCGCTCTTACAATTTGAATTGTTTCTTAACAAATTTTAACTTGCCCCCTAGTCTTAATCCCAACATCACACTATCTCCTTCCTTTGAAAATCCACTGAACTTACAAGCCATTCGTTGCCCTTCCATGTGTTAGAAACTTAGAGATAATACTAGACAATAGGGAAGAAAATTCAGTGGCTGGGAGCCAGGCGCGGGGGTAAGCTCGTTCCTTCACACACCATCTGACTTTATCCTTAATCGCACCTTGGTGGATTAAGTTATCTTCAGCTGCACGTTATTAAAGTTTAGGGAATTCGGGTTCAGGAGGTTAATCACCTGCTCAGAGAATGGCCACAGGCCATCACCATTCTGGCTCCATAGTCTTTATTGTTACCAAAGGCACCTCACACATTCACGTGACCTCACAAGGGTCGCAGGGGGAGCAGTAGTTATTTGCATGCTATGAATGAGGGTGGTGGGGTTCAGAGACACTAAATGACTTGCCCAGAGCCACATGGGGCTCAGATTTTCTGGCTCCTTCCTAGGGCACAATCTGCCACCATACAGGGCGCCCAGCAGAGCGTGGTGTGTGGGCGGATGATGATCCAGATTACAGTAGATAATCAATCAATAAAGATTATTAATAAAAACAAAGGCACTGCCTAGAGGTGTCTAGGTCCCCATCCCCCCTGTCACCTGTCATTTATCACCTCCCCTCTGGGACTTCTTTTCCATCACCTCAACCAAGACAAAGCAGAACCCACATCTCAGGCAGGTGCTCAAGAAGGAAGGGTCCTCTTTACTGGCAGAGCTCAGTGGGCCCAGCTGTGTTTGCTCTCCCACCTCCTACCTCAGGCCTTCCTCGGAAGCTGTGCCCCTCGGGCTCCTCTGTCGCTGGGGAGCAGCACTGCATTCATCCTGGGGCAGACGGGGGTGTGCCTCTGCTGTCCTCCCCAGCCGTGGCCCTGGCAGCCATCACACCGGTGCCCCCTCCCTTCTCTCCTCCCTCAGCCCCACCTCCCGCCTCTGGCTCTGCCCCCCAGGCCCAGACTCCGGCGTGTGCACGCACAGCAGAGCCTCCTCGGAAGGGAACAGAAGCAACTGCCAGGGTTCCCAGGGCTATGACCAGCACCTTCACTCCGGGGCTGAGCCCTAGGGGCCCTCATTATATCCCGGGGTAAGACTGCTCCCCACAGAACACCCCTGCTTGCTTCTGGGAGGCGGGTTACAGGGATATGGGACTTGGACCACCTAGACCTTGGGGCAAATGGACCCTCGGGCTGTGGGGGCTCGGGGCTGGGGTATCTGTAGTGTTGGATGAAAAAGCCAAAGCGGGGGACTAGTGGCAGCAGAGCCTGCCAGGAAGCTGTGTTTTCCGCTCCATGGTAACAGAGTAACAGCAGAGGGGGAGGGCTGGGAACCCAGGGAGCTGAGAAATGCCTGCTCCACATCCGAGTCCAGTAAAGATCAGGGCTTCAGAGGCCTCTGGGGAGGGTGGGGCAGGGGATTCTGGCAGTGAGGTGAGTCCTGCGCTACAGGTACTCTGGACACTGCCCACTACTTCGGTTCAGCATGGGCCAGACTTACGGGCAGATGACGGGTAAGCTACTTCAAGGCTCTCCTGGCCTAGCCTGGCCCCCGGCCCATCGCACACTTCTGCCTCCCATTCGGCCTCCACGATCTCCCGAGGTTCCCAGAGGAAGCCTGCCTGGCAGGCGTGGGCATGAGCGGCTCGGCTCCAGCATGATCCCCGGGTACACAGGTAGGGACCCAGGTATGAACAGCGGCCCCCACCCCAAAGCATGTCCCAAACGCTAATAGAAGCCTTCCTTATCCCCTGCCCACCCAGGTTTTGTACCCCAGGCACAATTCATCTTTGCCAAGAACTGCAGCCAGGTCTGGGCTGAGGCTCTGAATAATTTTACTCAGTGGCACGGTAGGCAGGGGACTCGACAGCTGCCAAGGAAGGGCAGAGGAGAAGACGACGTGGAGAAAGGCCAAGAGGCAAAGGCAGAGCCAGAGCTGGAGGCGAAGGAGGCAGAGCCGGGGCAGGAGGTGGAGCAAGTGCGAAGGCTGGCGGGGGGTACGGCGGGGTGGGAGAGAGAACCTTACCTTGGTGCGTCCAGGCCCGGGGTGGCCACGGGTAGCATGGCTGTGGGTACCGGGGAGGCGGGCTGGCCAGCCAGCTCCACTGCCCGGGGTGCTTGTGGAGAGCGCAGGGGCGGACTCTGATAGTCCCGTTTTTCTACTACCAACTTCCCTCCACAAGGCTTCCCCCTATTCCATGGATGACAAAGATCCTCAAAAGTTCTTCATGTCAGGTGAGAGAGAGGAGGGGCAAATGGCCAGAGGCAGGGGGGCCCCTCAGGACGTCTGGACTCAGCATCCCATCCCCACAGGCTTCACTGGTTATGTGCCCCGGGCCCGCTTCCTCTTTGGCTCCAGCTTTCCTGTGCTCACCAACCAGGCCCTGCAGGAATTTGGACAGATGCACTCACAGGGCAGTTCCCCAAAGGATCCCAAACATCTCCCCCCACTTCCCAGGAGCTACCCTCCGGACCTGGGCCTTATACCTCACTACGGGGGCTATGTGCCAGGTGAGGAGAGGCCCAGAGAGCGGCTTTGGGACAAAGATTTGTGAGGTGGCGATGGGTGGAGTGGAGGTGGCTTAGAAGTTGGGACGACAGCTCTGGGGGGAACTTCAGATCGCATGGTTCAGCTTTACCTCTGGGCAGAGAGGGAACTGAGGGAGCTCAGAGTGGAGAGTAAGACCCGATTTTAGAAGGCAGCTTGGCGGGTCTAGGCAACTGGCTGACAGGTAAATGGCTTTGTCACGCCGCTGGCCACAAATGAGACTCTCTTCGCCACGCAGGGTATAAGTTCCAGTTTGGCCGCACGTACGGGTATCTCACCCAAGATGCTCTGGGCCTGAGCACCCTGCAGAAGCAGCTCCTGGTGTAGGGACACCCGGACTTCAAGTTCTCTTTTCCCTTTTCATCTTCTCCAGCCATCCACTTGGGCTGGGGGATGAGGGGAGGCACAAAGAGAAAGTGGTTTGGAGGCCAAGCACCTTTTTTATTAATAGGTGTAATAAATAAATAAATAAATACATAAACAGAAGCCTGGGCTCCTCCTCCCTCTTTTGACCACCAGGCACTGGTCACGGCCTATTTACAGCTGGGGGCTTCGGAATCTGGCCCCAATACTGTCACCCATCCTTCTCGCCATCTGGCCTAGGAGACCCTGCAAACGGGCCTCTGGTCACCTCACTCCACAGGGACACGCTTGTCTGTACCCATGGAAATGCTGGCCCCCGTGGGCCAGGGGCGTCCTGGGCAGCCCAGTGCTGCATCCCCGCCCCCCTTTCCTGGGTGGAGGTCTGGATGAGGTCACTGGAACAGTTAAGGGGGAGTAATTAATACTGAGCACAGGGATACGTGGCCCCCAGTTCTCAGTCTGTTCTCTGTAGCCAAGCCCAGGGCTTGCGAAGGGCTCTCAGGCTGAGTCTGTGGGGGTAATGAGGGTCCCTGAGGCCACCAGCATGCACAAGGCCTCAGTTTTGGCTGCTTCCAGGGGTTGAACTTGGAGTTGGGGTCAAGGTCACGTAGGCCAGAGGCACCAGGCCGGTGTCAGGGCCGCGGCTGCAGCGCAGCCAGTCTCCTCCCGCTGGCCCCAGCACCCGGAGGATATCTCCCTTGCGGAAGCTCAGCTGCCCGGGGCCTGTGGCCAGGTGGTGGCAGAGCGCCTTCACCTCGCTGCGGGAACAGAAAGAGGAGGTCAGAGAAAAGCCGCAAAGCTGAACCCAGCCCCGGGCCTCCTTCCCCGGGCTCACCACGGAGGCTTGGAGGGCAGGCCTGGAGAGGGGGGCCCCTGCGGGCTCTCCCTGGGCTCCGGCTCCCGGCGGGCACCCACTGTTTGCGCCACTCGTTGGAACATGGACTTGTCCAGGCTCAGCCAGTCCGAGGGTAGCCTAGGGGAGAGTGGGCAGGGCCCTGGCTGTATGTGCGCTGGCTCAGATCAGGCCCCCCAACTCCCTCCATCTACACCCCCGGCTTGTGCTCACCTGTTGGTGGGTCGGGCCTCCCGTTGAGCCTTCCGGGACCCAAAGAGGTGTCCCCACTTGATGCCCCCAGGTGAAGGCTCTGAGGCGCCTTCTTCATTTTCTGCCGGGGGCGCAGCGGGCCCCTCTCTCTCCCGACTGCGCCTCAGTTCAGCCAGCACAGAGTCGGGGGGGCTCCCCATCCAGAAGGGCCAGCCCCGGTCCCGGCCAAGCGTCTCCTCAGGGGCAGGGCAGGCTTCTGCTCCTTCCACTACTCCCTCTCGGGGAGGTGGCCCCCCACCTCCTCCCCCCTTTTTCTTCTCACTGCTGCTGCCACTGCTGCTACTGCTGCCACCACGGGGGAACCTAGAGCCCTCAGCGGAGCCATCGATGTAGACCTGGGAGCTCTGCATGAGCTGGTACCACCAGCCGGCCTGCCCGCCTCGGGCCCACCTGCCACGTCCTGAGGCCCCAGCTACCTCTGCCACCTCTTCTGTCTCTTCCTCTTCCTCGTCTTCTCCGCCTTCTGGGGCTCCCACACCCTTCACCCGCTCGCCATGGGCTGCCCTGTCCATCTCTCCAGGGCCCTCCTGGCCCCGGGCCCGGGTCAGCTGCAGCGTCGAGTGGGCAGATAGCAGCAGGTCCTGGGACACCCGCAGCAGCTCCTTATGCTGCCGCTGCTGCTGCCCGCTCTGCAGCAGCCGGTGCTGGAACAGCAGGTCGAGGCTGAAGGGCAGCAGGGCCAGGGGCTGGAGCAGCAGCAGCAGCTCCTCGAAGAGACCAGGGCACACGGTGTGTGCTGCACTCAGGAAGCCCCACGGCTGGTAGTGGGTCTGGATAATATCTGGGGGAGAAAGAGACAGGGACTGAGCCGCACAAGAAACAGAGCCTGGCCTGGTTGTGGGTCTTTGAAGAACTTCCTGGGCAGAGCCACGTGGACATCTCACAGTGCGAACGATGCCTCCAGAGGGTGTGCAGTGCACACGTCACCACCTGACATGGCAACCCCGAGTTCAGAGGAAACGGGTTGGGGTACATGGCCACCCTGATTGCCTAAGTGTCCTGCCGACCCCGAGGCTCTAAGTCGAGCAGAAGCTGAGCAGGGACCGGGTAGAAGCCCCAGACTTTGAGGAGAGCGTGTGTGGTTCCCCTCCCCACCTCTGGCATCTGAAGGGACAGCTGTGCCACCCCCTGGTAAGCCTCTGAGGTCCGGCCTCTCCTGAGTTTGCAGACAGAGCAGGATTCTGGGCATTACCTTCATGGTTATAGAGGTGATTAAACCAGAATTCCAGGGACCGGATGCTGTAGGGAGATAGATAGGTGGAGAGAGTTGAGTCTTGTGTGGATATAGCCAGATGATCAGGGACAAGGAGACAGACACAGGGGGCAGACACAAGGCGGAGGGAGAGCGGACACTGTTCTACGGCGGGGAAGCTATCTGGCTAACTGCATATACTCGAGATCTGGGAGGTCAGTGGGGGTGTGGGGAGGGGCTGGTGGACATGTGACTCCCAAACCATCCGCTTCCTCCTGGAATGGTGGCAGCTCACACAGAACCCAAGAAATCATGGTGGCTGCTAAGTGAGAGTAAAGGGCAGCTCAGGGCCAAAGGGCATGACCCGCGGCCACACTGGAGAACGGAGAGTCTACACTGCGACGTGGGTCCTAAGGTGGACTTCAGGTCGAGCTGGATTTGGAGGCAGTGCTGGAATTAAGAGCATCACGTTTATAATATCAGAGAAACTGAGAAACCAGATTAATTTCCAAGTAAGTGAGATCATGGATTTGTAAAAGCAGTGCCGGGGGGAACCAGGGTCGCAAGGGGAGACCAGCGACCTATCGAGAGGCTGCGGCCAGGTGGGGAGAACGTGAGCCTGGGCAGAGCCATCCTTTCTGTTTCAGTCTGGGGAACTGTTTCCTCAGAGGCGCAGGGTCCGGGGGTTCGTGTTCATGGGTCTTGCCGCACCCCACACTCACTTGAGCAGGCCGAGGATGAAGGCGTTGAAGCGCATGGTGTGACTGGTGAGCTCTGGGAACTGGCTGACTTTGTTGTAGAGGCCATGCAGGACCTTGGTGGAGGGACCTGCAGAAGTCAGAGTGGAGGTCACACGCCCCATCTCTGGACGCGGAATTCAACCTGAGGCCCCGAGGCCCCTTCTTGTCCCCTGGCGCTTACCGAGCTGTGTGGAGGCCTCCACCACACTCCACGGCATGTTCTTCCGTTGCCCGATAATGACGTCGAGCACAAAAGCCTTGAGCCCATCCTCCAGCACAGCCCGGACCGCAGGGCACAGGTACTTCAGGACCAGGTGGCCTACATTGGGGCTCACAGAACTGTTGCCCAGTTTTGCCTGCAGATGCAGTGGGGGAGAACAGGGAATCACCGGCAGCCTGGCTGGGGTCCTCCCTGACTCTCTGAGTGCTCAGGGTGCTTCTCTGGGCTCCCACCCCTAGGTTTCCAATTCTGGGTTCTAAACGCAAGAGAGGAGGGGAAGGTGGTCGTGCAGAAGGGTGAGGGTCCGCAGGGGAGAGCTCAGCCCTCCACAGTCACTTGCCTACCTTCACCCCAGGATCCCGGCTGGTGCCAAAATGGGCCACGATGAGGTCCACAGCGGTGTTAACTGCTTTCACCAGTCCTGCAAGCAAGACGTTGATGTGAGCAAGCTCTTGGGCAACTCAGCCGGGATGGAGTCCTCTGTGAGGACGGGGAGGGGCTTCCACACTCTCGCTGTCCCCGCAGCTGGGTCCCATCAAGGCATCCCCGTCTGCCTCGTTCCTGTTTCTGCCCAGTTCTTAAGACCTTCGTGTTTTTATTTTCCCCTCCCAGCCTGAACCCACCTCCAGGATTCCGCTGTCAAGACCCTCAAGGTCCTAATTTCCTTGCTCTCTTCCTCCAGTTCTAGATCCAACTGTGGGTCTTCTCCTCTGGGAAGCCAGGCTAATGGCTACCACTCACACCAGAGCCGGAGAAGAGCATGTCTTTGATGGGTGCCTTGCAGGACCCACTGCCACTCCCTCAAGTCACTGCGTCAAACCTTCACCCCTTTTCTCGAGACCTTGGTCCTTCCCACAGGGAAGAGATCCCTGGTCAGGAATTCCTTCAACTTCCCTCTCACCCAAAGGACAGAGCTGTACATTACATCTACCCTCCGAGCCCCTCCCTCCCCCTCTGGCCTGATTTCCTTCCGGGGAAGGCGGCTGTTCCTTTCTGGCCCGAGGCCCGAGGTCCTTTGCTCCCCCTAAGCGTTGCATCCCGAACGCAGCCTGTGCGAGGGCCTGTAGCCTCCTTTCTCCCTCTTCACAGGCTTCTTCCCTTCATCCCACAATCACGCTCAGGTTTCTTCCCACCATCTCACCGGAGAGGCTCTCAGTGGCCCTTTGTGGGCTGAATAGGGTGGCTTCTTGTCAGCCCTTCCACAGTGATCCACGCCACTAGGCCCGGTCCTCCATCGCCCCCTCACCCCCCGCCCCCGTTACAGTGCGTGGCATTTATTGACAACACGCAGTCTCCTCGCTACACTCAGCTGCCTCGGGCAGGAGCAAGAAGCCTGATTCTTAAGCATCTGACAAGTGACCCCGGCTCACTTGCACACACCCGCAGCATACACACGAGGGGCTGCCTCTGTCCTGTGCTCCCTAATTCCTTCCCAGCACCTGGGCTTTTAAAACAGGGAAATATTCTGGAGGGCTGGGAAACAGACACCAGTGAGAAGAGAACTCCGGGCCCGAGCAGAGGGTAAATTCACCTTTTTTCTGAAGCAGGTCGATGGAAATGGCTTCTGAGCTGCCATCTGGCGACAGACAAAACTCAGCTGGAGGCTTCTCAGTCAAAGAAAAGGGGTCCTGAAAGTCTGGACAGGTCAGCGGTAATGGCTTCACTACTTGGCCTGGAAAGAAGAGAATAATCAGTCCTGAGCAACTCTCCTTCCAAGAGCGGCAGCTCAGGTCCGTGCCTCACGCCTGCGGAGACAGGCCGGCACCGACCCCTTCTCTCGGCCCTCCCAGCTGGGGCCGGGCCTGCCCTGGGTGTGCTGGGGACGGGGCCACACACCGTTCAGCCGGCAGTTCGGGTGGCCAGCAGCACTAAGGGAGCCGGGGAACTCGAAGATGGGGTTCCTTCGTGCCAGCCGAGCTTCCTGTGGCCTTCGGTCGAGGCTCCCTGACAAACCAGGTGGCCCCAGGGGGTTCTTCCTCCTGTATTCCCGCCACTTGAGTGCTTGAGGGGATAGGTGGTTGGCTGGAAACAGAACAGATGCAGGAGAGACAGTAAGAGTTAGCAGGAAACAGCATTCCATATCCGCCCAGGGGGCCCTCCAAACCAGGAAGGCTGGCATTAGAGGATATTATCCAGAGATAAGTGGGGAGAGAGGTGCCAACATTTAACCTCTGGCCCCAGGATGGAGCATAAGAAATCGGTCAGAGGACAGGAGACGTGCTGGGGTGAGGGCTGAAGCTCATACCATTACTGGGTCTGGAGGCCATGCTGCCCTCACCCCCTCCCCGGCCCAGGCTCTCGGCTCGGCTGAGGTTAGATCTCCAGGAGCCCAGGGGGGGCAAGCTTCCTGTTCCATGGAGCCGGTATTCAGCCAAGGTCAGTATCTTCTGATCCTCCTTCTGTGGCTGCTGGGAGGTGGCAGTTCGGACAGCAGGACAGGAATGGCTCCACGGGGGTGAACTTTTTGTGGCTGTGGCCTGCTCTGCGGGAGGGGAACAGGAAGTGGAAGCCGAAGAGTCGGTGCTGGGCCCAAAGGGGCCAGCACTCCGGATGGGGGAGTAGCTGCCCAGAGGCGATGGCCGTGAGGTTTCTGGCTCGGGCCCAGCTTTCCTGGCACCCCTGTTGGCGGATGCCGCCGATTCCCCCGAAGGAGCTGGGGCTGTGATTTGGGCAGCCAGGGAGGCAGGCTGCTGTGCACGGCTGCAGCCCGAGAGGCTGTAGAGCTGGGAAAGGCTGTGGAGGGCGCGCGCCTTGCTCAACTGCTTGGGGAAGTGGTGCTGGAACACGAAGGGCTGGATGGGCAGCGTGGTTGGTCTCTGCTCCTTGCTGTAGCGAAGGACTGGCCGGCTCTCAGCACCACCCCCTGTGGCAACAGGGATGGAGAAGAATCAGAAAGACACTGAACCCCACAGAAGAGGAAGCAAAGCAGCAGGAAGGAGATGGTGCTCGCTGGGGACAGGGGGGGGTGATGGGCAGGACCTGGGCTGCAGGAACTGGACGGGGTAGGCGGGATCCGGGTCTGGAAAGTGACACTGCTCCCTCCTCCTTCCTTTGCAAACCTTTTCCTACTATTCTTATGCTGCTGTACAGTCTTGGGCCTCCCGGTTACTCAGTCCCTCATCATCCTGACTTCAAGGTGTATCTTAGGGTTCCATTCTTATACCTCACTTCACGTTTTCTCCACTGCGTTTTTCAAGTTCAGAAAATCGCACAGGCGACCCCTGGTCTCCCTGCTGATCTCTAGATTGAGGGCTCTGCTTTTAAAATGTGCTGTTTTAAAACAGCTCTTGTCTATCACTTTTCTCCTTTCTCCCGATGACGTCCACTTCTGTCGGCAGAACAGCCACTGTGTTCTTGGTTTCTAATGTCTTTATAAAGACATGGAGTCAGCATCGGATTTTCAGGGTCAAGACGTTATTAACTTCAAGCTTTCACTCACCCCAGCTCCACTCAACCTGACACATTTCATTCTGGAGCAAATCTAAGCATAGTGAAACATTTCTTTACAGGATGCGAGGCTCGGTCTCTGGTCACCCCTCCCTACCCCGCTCCCACTCTATCACAACCCTGGCACTGGAGCCTGAGAGTCCTCATCTGCTGCCTGTACACGTGGTGTGCTCCCCACGACTGATCCCCTCCTGTCCTCTGCGCCAGTCTTCAGGTCAACAGCCCTCCAGCCCTGGAACTCCCCGCGCCCTGTGCGCATGGCCTGCTCCTCCACCAGCACTGTAAACACCTCAGTGAACACAAGGTGGTGCTAGAAGCACCCACACGCCCGAGACCCTGGGTGTGGCTCCCTGCACAGGTGGTTCCTGACCCTGCGAGGCAGCACTGGGTCTCCTTGCTTGCCGGATCCAGAAGAGGCCACACAATGAAGAAGTGGGCGAGTGAGAATTCTGCCTAAGTGAGAGTCTGACGCTAGGGCCAGTGCTGTCAACTAGCTCACGCTACGCATGGGAGGCCTCGGCCGGGTTGCCTCTTCCTGATCTCTTCAGGAAGTCTTAGGGGGTCGTGACCACAGCCCCACCAAGGAGGGTTCCAGAATCACTCCTAGGGTTGCTTCCAAACTACAACCTCCTGTCAGCCCCGGGGCTAGAGCAACCCTGGCTGTTCTCCTCACTGTGCCCCAGCTGCACTTCTGTCCTTAAACAGGCCAAGTTCATTAGCATCTCAGGGCCTTTTGAACCAGCTGTTCTTTCTACCTGAACTCATCTTATCCAGACATCAGCTTAAACATGTCTCCAGCAAAATCTTTTCCGATTCTCTAGCCCACTGGCAAGTAAATGTCTATCTCTCTTTCATTTTCATTTTAGAATTTTTATGCTATCAGAAATGATCTTGTTTATTGCTTATTACTCCTCACAAGGGTTCCAGAAAAGCAGGGATTTTTTTGTTCATTTATTACTGCACCCCGAGTGCCTCTAACAGATCCTGCCATAACACAGGCATGGCATAAAGATTTGTTAAATGGATGAAGTCCAATGTCAACCTTGATTTCATTGCATCCAGAATCTTACATAAGTCAGCTTCCTTCCTAAAATACCAATTTTATTTTATCGCCTATGTCCCTTCTTTTCCACAGAATAAATCGGTCAGGTGGGCGTCACCTGTCCACTGACAAATTCAGCTGGTCTCCCCTCAGAATTCCACACCTGCACCCCCACTGACACCACCACAGGCCATTCCCATTTAAAGCACACCACTTCTCAGGCAGGGAATGTCTTCCTCCTCCCGGTTTCAAGACTGACCTGACCTGGCTGTCAGATTAAGACCCTCCCAACCAACTGTAACTTTGTTATCCTCTCTGCAAGTCTGTTTGAATTAGATTATTTATTCCCGCTCTTTTTACAATCCTCTGCAAGTCTGTTTGAATTAGATTATTTATTCCCGCTCTTTTTACAATCCTCCGGCTAGTTCCCAGGATGGGATGTGAGGGAAGGAATAGAGGAATAAGATCAGGAAAGAAGTGGGGGGCCAACTGTGGGGAGTGGGTCTGAGTTCTACCTGCAGGGAACCGAGAGAAAAAGTTCCCTCACTTTTCTATGTGATAGCGCCTAAGAAAATTTGAGACAGACCACCTTCACCCAAGTCTGCTCTTCTCAAGGTGACACGGTCCCAGTCCCGCAATTCCTTTTTAAAATGAAGTGCCCAGAAACTTCCAGGTGAGAGAGCGCAGACTGGTTTGGAGGAGAGGAGGAGACTCCCTACTGGACTCTATGAAATGATCCAGTCATTTTAACTTTTAGGAAGCCCTTCCATACTGCTGACTCATTCTGAGTTTGCAATCAATTAAATATCATAATCCATTCAAGTTGACATGTCAAACTTCCTATCGCATTTCCCATTGGTCTCTGCCTTATTAGCTTGGTTCTTTACAGATCCAGCAAGATCCTTTGGGATCCTGATCCTGTTTGTTGTTCAGGATCTCAAAGTGATCTCGGTTTCTTTCATCATTCATGAATTCAATGAATGGTCATTCAGATGTTAATTAAACATTTGCAAGAGCAGTGTTTCTCTATGAAAGTCTTCTCTGAAACAGACACTTTTACTGCTTCTCCTCCCACCTCTGACCAGGATTGTATGGCCCTCAGGACACCAGCCTAGATGAACCAACCAGACACTACAAGCCAAAGAAGTGGGTTGCAAAGGACGCTCGCTAGTCCCTGCTGTTGCTGACCCTCCTCTTTGCTAGAGACCCGCAGCTCCATAGGTAAATCTTCTGCATGTTTAGGAGTGTGAAGTCACTCATCTGCCTCACAGCAGGGATAATACTACTGTTCATGGCCTTTTTTTTTTTTTTTATTAGATAATAAATTTTATTGTTATATTCCCCATACAATTGCAGCCCCCCCATTCTGACCCCAATCCCTCCCCTCCCGCCCCCGCCCCCCTAAAAGTGTCTCTGGTTCATAGTTTTTTGCTGATTTTGATTTTCACTTTCTTATAGTTATTCATTTTCCTGGTGTTCATGGCCTTTTAAGCCCCGTTCTTTGAGAAGTCAACAGACCCAACCTAAGGGTCCACCTAAGTCCACTTAGGTGGACCCTTAGGTTTGGTATAATTTGCTATACCAAATCATTTACAGCCCCCACTCCCACCCACACACACCAAACCCTCTGAGGTCAGATTTCTACCCTTAGTCCTCCTGAAAGCTGCTTTTGGGATCCTTTAGCCTCACTCTGAGTGATTTCTCCTCATAGCTCACTTGGTTGAACTGTATTCTTTTTAAAACTTTTTCTCTGGTTCCTGTGACTTCATTTTCTCCTGGTTCCCCCTCTCTTTTTTTCTGGCTAATTCTTCTGTCTCCTTTGAGAGCCGCTCAGTTTAGCCCTCACGCCCTTATCTGCCAGAACTCTGTCCTTGTTTCTTTTATAAGGGTACACGTGCTCCTGGATGCTCTGGTCCACTCATAACTTCAATTACCACTTTGACTCCGAGTATGTGCTAATCATGGCGATCTCCTGACCTCCAGAAGGCATCCCTTCCGACCCACCTCCCACCCAAACCACCGTGCAAAGCAGAGCATGCCACTAAGCTGTTACAAAAACAAAGCTACTTCCCTTACTGAAAAATTTCAACTGTTCCATTCCCATCCCTCTATGATTGTACCAAATTATTTGCAGTTTCTGGAAAGCATCAAGTTATTCTGTGCCTTTTAATAAGACTATCCAATGAGTCTAGAATGTTTTTACAAGTCTCCATAAAGCCCATTCCTAGCTGTCTTTTTAGATCATGTAAACTGTGATGTAAACACAATGTAAACTGTGTTAGCAGTCCGTCTCTGACATTTGATTCGCATCAGATATCCTTATAGGCCTCCCCTGGTGGCGTAGGAGGTAGAGCGCCGCCCTGTGAAGCTGTCCGCAGACTCTGCAGCACAAGTTTGATCCTGGCCAGCCGGCTAGGGTCCCACATGGCGCGGCAGACCTCTCCTATCGTGCTTGCTGCTCCCCTCAGCAGTGCATTTCGTCAGTCTGCCTGTTCTGTTCCCTGCTCTGTCTCTGGTGAATTCTCTCACCCTCCCATGCATCTGGCCTGTACCCCAGTTCTTGTATAAATAAATAAATGAATGAATGAATAAATAAATGAATAAATGAATAAATAAATCTTTAAAAAAAAAGTTATCGTTATCACAGACTAGCATCATGCACCGCCATTTCTGATTATAATTATGTGTCTCCTTTTTTGTCCCCATCTTTAGTGGGAATTCCTTAAGGACAGAAACTGTCCCTCTCATCTACCACCAGGACCCACTTAACACAGTGTTTACAAAATAATTACTTAAAGTATAATAAACAGGGAAAGAACTGACCTAGGAGGTTTACAGGTCAAGAGTCAGGTCCCTGGCTCTTTGAAGAGTGGCTGTGATCACCTGTCAGTGACACCCAGTGTGGTCTGCCTGTTGGACATACCCCCAAAGCACCCTGCAAACTCCTAAGTGTCCAAACTGAACTTACACTTTAGCCTTTTCCCAGTAAATCTTCGCCTCTCTTCGCAGTCCTACCCATGCTAGCGTCATCTTCTCGGTCATCCAGGCTTAGCACCACTCTTCTGAGCATTTCCTTTCCTAATACACTAATTTCTAAGTCCTGTTGATTTTACTTCCTTTTTTTTTTTGACCCTCTAAGCTACGCCCCCACCCCCGCCATTTAGAACCATAGTACACTCCCTGGACGGGAAGATGCTCCATCTAGGCTGGGGACCCTCACGTGTATGGAAGGGGGTGGCGGCAGAGCCCATCACCGTGGAGACCATGCATGTATCCTGGATTCCCCAGCCTCTAGGTCCTTACCGTCAGCTCTAGCTCTTGCATCCCTCTGGGTATGGCTGTTGGCTGGGCTCCCTGGGAGAGCAGGCCCTGGATCCATCAGCTGGGCATGATGTCCAGCAGTTCTGACACCAGAAGGTGGCATCTCACTGGACTGGGGGCTCTGACAGACCTGGGTAGACCAGGACTCTGGGCCAACTAGGTCCATGCCTGGCCCCAAGGGCATGGGTGGAAGGCTATGGCTACAATGAGTGCCCTCATCCAGCGTGCCCGCCTTATCCTGTTGGGCTTCTTGGATGGGTGAGAACTCCTGGGAGGAGTCCCCAACACTCACTCGAAGTGGGGGGGAGCCAGAGCCTACAGCTTTCTTCCGGCCCTTGGCAAGCTCAGCAAAGGAGGTGACCCGCCTGGGTGGGGAGCTGGGCCCAGCCAGGGCTGCAGGGCCCTCACTCAGGCGCACTGGGCAACTCAACATGCGTTCCAGTGAGCCCAGGCGTACCGGGGGGCTGCGCTCAAGGCTGCGGTCGTAGCTTCGAGAGCGCTGACGTCCGGTGCTAAGGTTGGGGGGTGAAGTATTAGTGTACACTTGCCCCTCAATCACAGTAGGGCTCACAGGAGCGGCCACTTCCGCTGAGGAACCCACTGCTTCTTGCTCCTCCGGCTGGATTTCTGGCTTCTGGAACAGGTAATACTCAGAGGGCTGGCCGGGGCCTGGGTCTGGGTCAGGGCCCATGTCTGCGCCGGGGCCTGGTGTGGGACTTATCTTGGTGTGTTCCTCGGAGCAGCTGGTAATGGAAGAGCCAGCTGGGCTCGGCGATGATTGGGAGGACAGGTCACAGGTGACAAGTTTATAGTAATTCTGTGTGGCCACAACAAGGCGGGCCTGGCTCTGGAAGCAGGCTGTGAGGTCAGCCACCGCTGGGCAGGGCTCACAGTGCGGGCGGTAGGAGTTGCAGTTGGCATCAAGCTCGGGAGAGGAGGCGTGAGGGCAACCATAGCCTCCTTCCCTTTCTCCACTGTCAGGGTGATGGGACTCACAGGACATCTTGGACTCAGCTGGGGAGGGCTGCAGGTCCAGGTAGAAGGCTCCAGGGTCTGAGTGGCTGCAGAAGGAAGAGTCGCTGCAAGACTGTGGGGCAGAGTTGAGATTGGCACGGGAGTTGCCATGCATCTTGTTGTAGAGGGTGCTGAAGGTGACCAGCACGCCGTCTGAGCTGTTGCAGGACGAGTCGCTCACATAGCCCATGGACTGGTCGGCCGCCTCAGACTGGCTCGATGTGCTACTGCAGCGGCAGTGCTGGGCTCCTGAGCCTGAGCATCTGGGATTCCTCGGGGACTCATCTGAGCTGAGCTTCCATTCCTGGTCAAAGGAAAAGCCAGAGGTATCACTGGCGCCACCCCCACTGCCGCTGCCCCCAGGTCCCCCACACTCATCCAGCTCCATGGTCTCTGCTTCCAGCTCTGGCCGGCAACAGTGGCCGGTGCTGCATTGCTGGGCATCCAAGGTGGTCACCGGCTCCTGCTCCTGCCCCTCCACCACTCCGGCCCGGCTACGTGCTGCCCCCCATGGTCTGCCCACTCTGGGGCCAGGTGGTGGCAACTGGAAAGAGGATAGATGGAAGGTGGGCTGGCCGGTTCCGTGCAGGTGGAAGGACTGCTGGGTGGTACCACCGCCAATGCTGTCGTCATAGAGGTCACCGAGGCCTGGCTCAGCCACACCCTCCTGCAATAAGAAGGGATTATGTCGTTTAGGGGCCCCGGGGCCTCTTCCATCCCGACCGCTACTCTTGGTGCTGTCTGCAGACCGTGCAGATCCCCCCGGAGCAGAGTGCAGACTGCTGTACAGCAGGGAGTCAGCTTGTCCGAGGTCTTGATCAGGCTGGGTGATGCCCAACTCGGGTGGGCAGAAGGGGTTGGCTCTTGTGCCCCCACCGCTTCCACTTGCCCCTCCACAGCACTGCCTGTCTGGGACTTGACAGTGCACCAAGGGGATGTGGTGGACGATGAGGGTCTCTCCAGTCAGCTTTGGAGGACTATCCATTCTGGAAAGTTCGAACAAGGGCATCAACAGCACCGGACACTGCCCCCAGAGCCCAGTGGGGCAGAACACATTTCATCAGGAGAGCTTGGCACCTGGAGAGAGAGGGAAAGAAAGGGAACCCAATGTCACCTCCCTGGAAGTCAGGGACTTGCCCCTCCCCACATCACTTTCAGAAGCGAAGAGCCCATCCGGAGGAAAGGCTCGCAGAGTCGGGATGGAGCGTGACTACACGGCCTGACGGGGCAGGGGCTATCCCGCCACAGCCGGCACTGTCCAGGCCCGGAGTCCCCTTGAGCGCCCCCTGTCAAGGTCACCACGCATCCACTGTGACGAGAGAGCAGGCCACTGTAATGCCACACGTGGGTCTAGAATCTCAGGACAGCACTTTTCCCTTCTCTCCAAGGACCCTTCCTTGGAGGTAAGCAAGGATTAACGCCGAGCACAAAAAAAGTACCGGAGAGTAACACAAGGAAGAGACAACCGCCTAGGATGGCTGAAAGGGCGCTAGGCACTCAGAGGACACAGACGCCTTAGGCACAAGCTCACCTTGAGGGGGACATCATGAATAAGGGATCATGTACGCAGAGCAGGAAGCTATAATTTTGCAAGAAAAATATTTTTAAATAAACTATATCCTTTGATGGAGTGACTGTTACCGTGGACCCTTGTCCACTGATGGCTGTGGGCGCAGAACCCTGGGTTCCCCCTACTGTGCTGGCGCTTCTCGAAACAGATGGAGTTGGACATCAGGGAGGCTGCCTGCATAGCCCCTTCCTTCTCAGTGGGGGTGGGAGGCTCTTTTTACCTCCTCTGTGCCCCTCTCACACAGCATCACATAAGGCCCGACAACAGGAGAGGCGCAATACGGTCGCAATAACTCAGCTAGTCTTTTGTCTGCCTCAGGATACAGATCTTCTCAAGTGCCCTCAATCTGACCAGTTTTATTGATAGCTTAGAACTTTCAGTACAGGTGGGGTGTGTGGTCCTCTAGAAAGTCTTACCTTCCTGGTTTTACCTTTGACAGGTTAAGGTAGATTTCTTATTCAAGGCCACCTGGCCCCAAGGACACAAGAGCCCATTCTGAGCTTCTCTGGCCTCTTGGCCAGATTGCCGCAGAACAAGCTCACGTACTAGTCTCCTGTGCTGCAGAGTTCGGGTCCCAACAATCCTTACCTGCTCAGAATCCTCATATCTAATTTCTTCTAATTCATTCATTTCCTCCCTTCCACCCACTGGAGTCAGATCTCCATTGCCTAAGCTCTCCATCACTTAGCTGAACCCTTCATATGACCTTCAAAAAAATATTTAGACCTCAGGATCACAGCTCTTCATGTGGAGTGCAGTCAAGAGCTGGTAAGTCATGTCCACTCAAGGATAGGACAGACAGCACATGAGAGGAAGCGGTCAAGTGGCTAATAAGGACATACGTGAGGGGCGAGGTCTTAAAATATAATTTATATTAAATTACATTAGAATTCAAACGCAAGTATTTACCATCTGTTTTCCTCCTGTCATTTCTGAGAGGAAGTCTCCTTTGTTGGACTTCTAAGCTTTTGTGTGCTGACTGGGGTAACCAGCAGATATGGAGAGAGGTAGAAACTAGAAAGGCTGACCTGAGCTACAAGATTAAATTATAGAAGAAAACAAAGGAGTAAATCTATTAGCTGAGAATTTCTTAGATATGACACCAAAAGCACACTCTTCGTGACGAAAGAAGACTGAGTTAAGGTAGTGTTCATAAAAATTAAAAACCTTTGTACTGAAAGGAGACCACCCCCAGAAGGGGAGAAAACATTTGCAAATCAGGTACCTGATAAGAGACTTCTGATCAGGATATTGAAACAACTCAACAATAAAGAGATTAAATTGAAAACTGGGCAAAAATCTTGAACAGACAGTTCTCTCAAGGAGACATACAAATGACCGAAAAGCACAGGAAAAGATGCTCCACATCATTATTGCTAGAGAAATAAAAACCACAACGAGATGCCACTCCATCCCCACTTCAATGGCTCAGATGAAAAAGACAATACGAGCGGTGGCGGTGGCGATGTGAGCAATCGGAGCCCTCCCACATCGCGGGGAGCATTGTAAAATGGGGCAGCCACTTTAGAAAACAGTCTGGCAGTTCCTCAAAATGCTCAACACAGAGTTGCCACATGGCCAGCCATTCCACTACTAGGTATGTACCAGCAGTGAAAACACGTGCGCACACAAAAACTCGTATATAAATGTATATGGCAGCATTATTCACAATAGCCCCAAAAGTAGGAATCATTCAAATGTCTGTCAATTGATGAATGGAAAAGCAAAAGTGTTATATATAGAGAGCGGAACATTATTAAATACAAAATAATAAAAGGAATGAAGTACTGTTACACACCACACCATGAATGAACCTCAAGAAAGCAAGTAAAAGGAGCCATGAAAGGCCCCTTTGGAGAATGGTGCATGGCTGCATATCCATGAGATGTCAGAATAAGTGAATCCAGAGACAGAAAAGAGGTTAGACCGGGAGGCTGGGCGGTGGGGAGTGACCACTAATGGGCATGGAGGTGCTTTCTGGGGTGATGAACATTTTCTGAAATCACAGTGATGAGGATTACACAAATCTGTGAACAAAATCAAGATGACAGGATTTATGGTACATGAATTATATTTTAACAAGGCTGTTATTTAAAACATTTTTTTAAATAGAAAACAAAAAGATGAAGCTATATAGAGGGAGGAGGAGAGGTAAGGAGAGGAACGACTTACTAGTGGCGGGGACGGGACATTTGCAGAGACAAGGCTGAGATGAGGAAAGAGAGGAACAGGTGCCTTGAAGTGTGGGGTTTTGAAGAGAGCTAGAGGACTTTGAGGCAGATTTGCTGTGAGGGACACGAGATAATTTTCCCTTCGCAAGCCCCTCCCCCCACCTCTTCCCTTCTTTCACCAAGACAACTTCGGGCTCAAATAGATATGCCACAAAAATAACAGAAAGGTGGAATTTACTAAAATTTAGAATAATCTGTCAAAAACATGCAGGTGAATCATTAAAATGATGTGTTGGGCCTCCCTAGTGGTGCAAGGGGTTATGATGCAACCTATGAAGCTATTTGAGCCATGCAGCAGGAGTTCAATCCCTGGCCAGGGAGCTACCCACATGGTGCAGCAGACCTCTCCTGTCTCACCCGCTGCTCCCCTCAGCAGTGTAGTTCAGTCAACCTGCCTGTTCTGCTCCCCACTCTGTCTCTGGGGAATCCTCTCACCACCACCCCCACATCTCTGGCCTGTTCCCCAGTTCATGTATGCATAAATAAATAAATTTTAAAAAATGATGTGTTGACTTGGAAAAATATTCACCAAGTCTTAGTGCAAATAGCAGGTTACAAAGAGAATGGGCCTTAGACGCCCTCTTTTATAAGAACATAATGTATGCATGTATCTGCCTGAGTCCATTCAGGTTGCCATAACAAAATACTCCCCAATGGGTGATCTATAAATGGCAGAAATTTATTTCTCAGTTCTGGGAAGTCAAAGATCAAGATGCTAACATGGTTGCATCTGGGGGAACCTCTTCCTGGTTTGCTGTTGGTGCCTTCTAGCTGTGGCCTCACTGGATCCTGTTTTATAAGAGCACTAGTCCCATTCTGAGGATACTGCCCTCTTGATCTAATCACCTCTCAAAGGTTCATCTCTTACTACCATTGCCTTTGAGGGTTAGGATTTTAACATTTGAACGTGGGGGTGGGAGGAATCACAGTAAAGCAGGGGTACATTTGGACCATAGCAATGTGCACAGAAGAAAAAATTTTTTTTAAAGATTTTTATTTTTTCACACAAGAACAGGGGTGTAGGCCAGAGGTGTGGGGGGTGAGATTTACCAGAGACAGAGTGGGGAGCAGAACAGGCAGATTTTCTGAAATACACTGCTGAGGGGAGCAGCGGGGAAGACAGGAGAGGTCTGCTGTGCCATGTGAGTTTCAACCTGGCTGGGGATTGAACTCAGGCCTTGGTGGTGACAGCACTGAGACCGAACCCCTAGGCCACCAGAGAGGCCCAGAAAAAAATTTGAAAACACATATAACAAAATTTTAACAGTGCTTAATGCTGTTGAGTAGTTTTGGATTATTTTTCATTAGATACTTTTAAATTTAACTTTTGACCTTTTATCTGTATTTTCTAATTTTATAATAAACATCCATGATGTACATAATTGAAACTTTTTATTTCTTTAAATGCCTTGGGCACGGTGGGTTCAGGAGGGGCCTTCTGATTACACACAGTACTGGATTTCCCTGGAGTCCACCACAAAGAGGCCTGGACTAAAAGGACTATAATGACCTTTCTTGGACATACAGCATGGAGGTTAGAACATCTATGGGCAATGGCGGTCACTCTTCGCCAGCGGCTTTTCCCCCGTCCACACTGAAAGCATCATTTTCCCAGAGGTCGCCATGGTACAGACACATACACTTTTGTAATTCTGGTCCACAAAACCATTCCTGGGTGATACGTGCATTCAAATGGACAAACACTGACGCACGGAGTCTAGAACGCAGACCCTCTGAAGCAGGGCTGGAGGACACGTGGACATGGGGTGATGAAGGAAACTTTTTGCCGGTTGTATTATGTTGTGATGTTTACAAATCAGCCCCCCAGACTAGCGTGAGGTGCCTTGAGGTCAGAAAGGGTGACCTCATCTCTGAGACCCTAGGACCTCCACATAGTGTTAGGGGCTCTGCAGCCAGCAGGCGCTCGGTTATTTGCTGACTCCCACCTGACCCATTTGAAAACCGACTTGCCTATCATTTCATTACTGAGTTGTGGTTATTAAAAATTTATTCTGGATACAGGGGAGCACTCTGTCAGACAGAAGTCTTGAGAACATTTTCTCTCAACCTGTAGCTTGCTTTCATTTGTTTTCCTAGTGATGTTTTTAATAACTATGTGTCTGTTTTTTTTCCTTTATGCTTAAAGCTTTCTGTGTCCTGTCAAAGAAATCTTTCTCCCAAGATCATAAAGAATTTTTCCTAATTTTTTTTCTAAAAGCCATATAGTCCTAGCCTGTACATTTAGGTTGTATCAAATCCTATTTAAGTATAGTTTTTTTTTTTACTGGTTTTCATTTTATCATATATATATATATTTAACCCCATTTTATTTTATTTTATATATTTTTTACATCATTCTTCATTTTTATACAATGCATGCTTTATTATCTCCGGTATAGTCCCCGTGAAATTCCCACCACCAATTCACCTGTGTACCATCACACAGTCCCTGTGCTCTTCCCACCCCTGTTTTGATACAACTCCTATATTTTTGTATCTCAGAAAAGTTCTCATTCTTTTCTGATTTCTAATTAACCAAGGAAAATGCCTGCCAAGATTCAGCCAACAATAGGGAAGCTTTGCAGGCTTCCCTGCCCCCTACATGTGCACATTTTTTACAAAGCACTTTTTAATGTATGTCATTCTATTGATCCTGAACAACCACTCACCATGGTAGCAGAGTTACTTTCATTTAACAAAATATGGAAATGAAAATAAAAAATAAAAATAAAATGACTTCCCCCAGATCACTCAATGAATGACAGAATTAAGACTGGACAGAGGACTCCAAACTTTTGATGTCACTTGTTAAGAATATAAGGAGATGGTAAATGTTGCGTAGTATATACACATACTGATTTTTAATGATGCACACCCAAAACTTATAATACAAAGTTAATATAAAAAAAAAGGTATGTAGGAGAGTACAATGCACATGTGACTCAATTTCAAACATCACACAGCTCATTTATTGAGAGCACATCTCTCAGACTTCTTTCCTGGGAGTAACTTGTTCTACACCAAGTTAATACTGTGGTCCATGAGCTTTAATAAAGGGGAAGAGAAAATGAGGTGGGAGCGCTCAACCCAGCCTCTTTCTGTACCCTGATTAAATGGAGAAACATGGGAGATGAACAGAGAATTCAGCACAGCGAGAGTGAAGGAAAGCTGTCAGAAGATGGCCTCCAGTAGCTCTGCCTTCTAGGTAAATACTGGCGTGGTGAGCTCAGCCAGCACAAAGCTTCAAAGTCAAGCTCTCCAGAACAGGAAAAGTTCTACATGAGCGCCCTTTACCTGGCCCTCACAAATGAGTGTCTCTTGACACTATTAGCGATCATCTATTACATGTCAGGTGACTTACGTATACTATCTCGATTTCACTATAACCCTTTAAAAAGTAGGCATAGCCATTCCCATTTTCTGGATGAGGAAACTGAAGCTTAAAGAGTTGTGATCACACACGTAGGGATACATGACGGCACAGCTGAGATGGGATGCACACCCGGGTCTGCTCTATTCTTAATTCTTTCACTACAACTGCCTCCCTAAGCAAATGATCAGGGCCACACCCTCTTCCTAAAGTCCCAGCATTACCCTGCTACCCCAGCAGCTGCTTCCTGCCTTTCCAGGAGAGGCCCACCTCAGAGCCTCCATTTGCATAGTTTGTATTTACCCACTTCTCTATTCCCTGAACCCACAGTCCCTTTCATCATGCTGCCCCAAGCTTTGTAACACTCTTCAATCTCACCTCCTGCCCTGTTCCCAGGCGCCTCATCTCCCTGCCCCTTTCACTGTCCCCAGTGCTCCTGTTCCTTGCTCTGTGGTTCACATTCCTCGATGCTTCCTAGGAACTAACACCCTCGCACAACTTCCCAGTATACTCCCCAAGCATATGTTTGTACAAAGTGACACTTCTGACTCCTATTAGCCTATATTTTTGAATCCCCTACTAAGGTGATCGATGGGAACTTAAGGTCCTCTTTTCATGCTGCTCTGGGAAGGAAACTATGCTAGACACTAGAAGAAAGATCCTTCTCGTCACCAGCATCTTACTGCCAAGTGCAGAGCCCCTTCCCTCTTTGCCGGCCTCCTGAGGCAGGATGGGGCAGACAGTTGCTATTCCTTAGCGATCTGACCTTGACCTGAGGTCCTGATGAGGAGCCCCAAGAACAGATAACCCTTTCCCCTGTGGGTCTGCTCTTGGGAAGGACTGAAGGAGGAGAGCAGGACGATGCATTTCTGAGCATCAGCTTGTGCTGAGGTGTCTTCCTGCTAGGAGCCTGAGTCCGTGTGCGAGGCGTTACAATGACCGTCCCCAGTCCCCACACACTGTGGAGCCTCTCGGTCAACATTCTTTCTCATCCCCCTCCCCAGGTCTCCCCGAAGACCTGGCCTGTGCGTGTGTGCATGCTTGCTCGTGCCCGGGGGGGAAGGATGGGCTTGGTGCGTCCCAGCCCCTCCTCCTGAAAGCTTCATGGATCCCGCATGTTCTCCATCATAAACTTACAGCAGCTCTAGGGGAGTCTCCTCCCATGAAGCCTTTGTTTCTAGATATGATCTCCACCCCGGCCCACATGATGGCATCCTCATTAGAAACACCCAGAAAGGAAGGAGGGGATCTTCTGCTTTTAGACAAAATAGCACTAGCCCAAGCTCTGCTTTTCCCAGGCTCTGCACCACAGCCCGGGTGTATGAGAGGATGAGCCGGGGTGACGGCTGGGCTCACGCTGGCTCTCATGCTGGCTCCCACGCTCCCTTCTCTCGCTGTCTCTGTCCGAAAGACAAAGCCAACCCTCCCGGGCCCGAGCCAGGGCCCAAACGTGCCGATGGGCTACCCTGGCGGCTCTGCCCTGCCCCTCCCCCCCGGTGCGGCTGAGCCATACCTCAGTCAGGAGCCTGGCGCTGTACCCCGAGGCTCGCGTTCCTTCTGCACCCCAACCAGGCTCTACCTTGACAGCTCCAGCCGCGGCACCGCTCCCCAGGGCCACTCAGGGACGGCGGCGCCGATTTCCTGGGATCTGATTTCTGCTAATACAAAGGCATCGTTGCTAATGCAGGGAGGCTGCGCAATCCCAGCCCCAGTATCCTTGCTGCTGCCACCGCCGCTGGTGCTGCGGTGACGTTGCTGCCGGGAGGGGAGGAGGGGAGCAGGCATGCCCACAGAGCAGCCGCCCCGCCTGCCGGTCCCGCGGGCCCTCCAGCCCAGGGGAGGGCAGGGAGAGCAGCGCCCGCCTCCGAGGGCAGCCGGTGCGAGGGGAGGAGAGCCCAGGGCAGCACAGGAGAAGGGTGAGGGCGAGGCTGGGCTCCTCTCTTGTCCTGAGAATCTCAGGGAAAAAGTCTGGGCAGAGGCTTCAAGGCTTCCTTCCTTCCTTCCTTGGGCCCCTCCTTCTAGATCTTAGCCAGAAACCTCTCCCTCCTCTTTTTGCCCACAGTGAATGACTCCTTGTTTTCTAGTTTTTTCCCTTCACAAGGATTCCAGACTAGGCTCAGGGAGGAGCGGCTAGCCGGGGAGGGGGTTCCTGAAGGCCTGAAGGGAGGCTGCAGAGCCTGCTTGCTCATCATTCTGCCAGCAGCAGCCCCAAGTCAGTCCTTGGGGATCCCGGTTACACAACACTGGGTGTGACTCTCCGAGAGAAGGGGTCTGTCTCAGAAAAAAAAAGTCTGGCCCAGGGGCAGGCTTTTATGTGGAAGGGAGGTGGTGAGCCTGAGGACCACGGTGGCTGCGGTTCTCTGGACCCTCACCCAGGGTCCAGCTCAGTTCCCTGGGTCTCAGAGGGTCTGCTGGCGTGGCTGGGGCAGGGCCCGGCCCCCTCACCACATCAGTGTGGGTCAGTGGTGACTCGGGTAGAGCGGGGCCTGGGGGAGGCAGAATCCATTTAGTCAGGCCAAGGGGTCAAGTCTGCGTTCTAGGGAAAGGAAGTCTATGGAAAGGAGCTCCCTCAGGCCAGAGAAAGATCTTCGTTCTGGCTAGAGCCCTGGGGAGCACTCTGCCTCTCCCCTGCTCTGCCCAGCTCGAGTTCTGGGTCATTTCTGTGCACATTGGTTAACAGTGGAGAAACCACAGCCACAGCCACAGCCAGGTGTAAGGTAGCAGCTCTGTTTCTGTCTGCTTCATGCCACTGCTCCTGATGCCACACTGGAACACAGAGATGGCTTCAAGCTGGGCATGGCCCCCAAGCATTAGCCCCGCATAGGGTTTCTCCCTGAGAAGACTAGTCTCTAAACTCCACAACCAATCCAGGGATTTCAGGTCCCTACAAAGAGGCCTTGGGTTGAAGGGGCAGGAATGGGAGCACAGCAGTCCCCTCTCAGGATCCCGAAGAGTTGTAGATTTTTTCCTTTCTTGTTTCTTCTATTCCCCACGAGACCTGTGTGCCCACTGACCACATGCTGAGAGGCAGTGAAGTGTAGAGAGAAAAACGAAAGTGGTTGAAGACCCCCAAAATATCTATCTCCGACCTTGACCTGTTTGAGGGGCCATGGTCCCTTTGATCCTAAAAAAGCAGGAAACAGGGCCTCCCTGGTGGTGCAAGGGTTAAGTCTCAGCGCTGTCAAGCTATTGCCAGTCACTGCAGCATGAGTTTGATCCCCTGGCCAGGGAGCAGCCCACATGGCCCAGCAGACCTCTCCTGTCTCGCCCCGCTGCTCCCCTCAGCAGTGTTTTTCAGTAGATCCGCCTCTTCTGCTCCCCTCTTTGTATCTGGTTTATTCTTTCACTCCCCTCCCCCCACCCCGTACCCGCACCTCTGGCCTACACCCCAGTTCTTGTATGCATAAATAAAATTTAAAAAAATTTTAAAGCAGGAGAGAATGAGAAAGGGAGAGGGGAACCACTGTTCATAAAACTAACAAACCCCTGGGATTTGAGAGGAGCAGAAAAGGTGTCACCATGCTTCCCTCCCCCCAGCTGCTTGGGGGTTGCACAGGCAGGGCAAAGTGATGTCCATGACCAAGTACTTGGGAATTCTAACTTCTTATTGCAAGAGCTTTGGTGTAGAGTCTTTGCCCTGGAAATTTCTGTGACAATTTCTGCCATGCACTGCACCGGGGAGTCACCACTGAGGAAATGTTTCCAGCTGCCTGTAGAAGGTGGCATCTCTCATATTTTCAGTGCTTGGCTTGCTTCACCACATTACAGACCTCATCATTCTTTACTTACTACCCAATACTGCCAAAGATTTACAGGACTGAAGAACACATTATTTTCTGACTAGAAACAAAATACAAACCTTACCACATTATAAATCGCAACTGCCTGCTAACTAGTCTCATGTGCAGTTTACCTTCTAGTTCTACCAGATTCACTCTCCAAAGACCCTCTGTCTTCAATATGTCACTCCTGTCACTCTTCCTGCCCCTTTAATGCTTTTCCATCACCCAGAGGACCAAGTTCAAACCCTTCCTTTTGGTTCTCAAGGTTCACAATCTTGGCTGTCCATTCCCTCTCTCTTCAACCCTTTTCCCCACACACCATCACAGAATCCTTAAACCTGTTTCACAAGCTCATCTGCACTTTGCTGCCTTTGTTCTGATTCTCCTGCCTGTTACACCCAGCTATACTCAGAATTATCCAAAACCTATGAGCTCCAGATCAGCTCCTTTCCCCCCCACCCCCAAGACTTTGGGGTTGAGCTGATCAATCCAGAGTCAGAGTGGTTCCTCTATTTTATGAACCCCTGGTAGCATGTTTGTTTGTTTTTTTTACAGACAAAAAAAAAATTCCCACAAAAAATCAGAGGGTCAATACAGGATTGCCAACTTCTTATACTGCTGGCAGTATCATTAAAACAACAATAACAGCGGGTTCGTTCCAGTATGGGCCACCAAAAAAACAAAAACAAAAACAACAATGACAAGGGGCTTCTCCGGGGGCGCAGCGGTTGAGCGCTGGGTTGCGAAGCTGCCTCTGCAGTGCCGGTTTGATCCCTGGCCACCAGCAAGGGTCCCACATGGCGCGCAGACCTCTCTTGCCGCCCGCTGCTCCCCTCAGCAGTGTACTTCGTCAGTCTGCCTGTTCTGCTCCTCGCTCTGGTGAATTCTCTCACCCTCCTGCATTCTGACTGTACCCAGTGCTTGTATAAATAAATCTTTAAAAAAAGAAAAAACAATAACAAAAACCTTACATCTACGATCATCACTATTCATAAAAGAAAGCGCACAGTCATGACCCTTGTTATTTCACTGCATACTGATAGAAACTTCATCAGAAACCAGCCTCTGTCCACGAGAGGTTCTGAATAAGAAAGTTATGTGTCGCTTGACATGGTTATTGTTCTTATCTGCATATCTGCCCTAATGTTGATATCTCTTTTAGAAAGTGAAGTCCAAGTTATAGTCATTTCTGTATGCCCAATATCCAGCAAATAAGACATTATCATTTTTATTCTGTTTCCCATAAAACTTAGCACAGTGTTTGGCATATACTGTAGAAGGTGGTAAGTCAAAATCTTGTTGAATAAGAATAGTCTAAAAAGTTCTTGCATGTAAATGAGAGTGACTGGTGGGTAGACTTGACTCAAATGAAGAAAAGACCCTGGTATTCCTGGGGCAGGAGGAATGGTGAGGGATGGAGGAGGTTGGTAGAAAGGTCTATTGAAAGGGAAGCTTAGAGACAAAAAGGGATGATTCTTCATGACCTTGAGTTTAGTCAAGACATTCTTAGACATGATATGAAAAGCAAAGTGACAAAAGGAAAAATAGTAAGGTGGACTTTACAAAAACTTAAAAATTTTGTAATTTAAAGGATACCATTTAGGATACCATTTAAGATAGTGAAAAGATGATCCACTAAATGGGAGGAAAAAATTGCAAATCAGATACCTGATAAGAAATTTCTTTTTTTTTAAAAAAAAGATTTATTTATTTATTTACATAAGCACTGGGTACAGTCAGAAGTGCGGGAGGGTGAGAAAATTCACCAGAGCCAGAGCGGGGAGGAGAAAGCCAGACAGATGGAGGACACTGCTGAGGGGAGTAGTAGGTGCAGCAGGGGAGGTCTGTCACACAATGTGGGGCCCTCGCCAGTGGCTGGGGATCGAACCCGTGCTGCATGCAGAGGCTGTGGGCAGCTTCACAGCCCAGCGCTCAACCACTGTGCCACCAGGGGAGGCCCTAATGAAATTTCTATCTGGACTATATAAAGAACTCTCTTACAACTCAACAATAAAAAGACATGTAATCCAAGTAAAAAATGGGCAAAGGATTTAAATAGACATTTCTCCAAAGAAGATATATAAATGGTCAATAAGCACACTTAAAGAACCGCAACATCATTAGTGAATAGGTAAGTGTGAATCAGAACTGAAGTGAGATGCCACTTTACCCTATGAGGACTGCTAAAATAAAAGAGATAGACAATAGTAAGTGTTGATGATATGGAGAAATTAGAATCTTTATACATTGCTGGGTAGATTATAAAAATATGGTTCAATAACTTTGGGAAACAGTTCACAAAATGTTAAACAAAGAGTTACCATATGACCTGGAAATTGCACATTTATATATCCAAAAGAAATAAAAACATGTTAACACATGTTAACATGCTTGTATATGAAGCTTTATAACAGCTTATTCATAACAGAATAACATATGAATGGATAAGTAAAATGTGATATATAATTCATAAAATGGAATACTATTCAGCAATGAAAAGGAATTAAGTACTGAAACATGCTACAAAATAGGTGAGCCCTGAAAATTTTTGCTAAATGGAAGAAGTTAAACACAAAAAGTCACATATTATTTGACTGCATTTATATGAAATGTCCAGAGATGCAAAAAGCAGACAAAAAGCAGATCTGTGGCTTCCAGGCACTTGGGGGGAGGGGTCAATGGGGAGTAATAGTTACTGGGGATGGGGTTTCTTTTTGGGATCACACAAATGTTCTAAAATGAGATTATGACGATAGTTGCACAACTCCTTGAAAATGCTAAAAACAACTGAATCATATACTATAAATGTCGTGTCAATTATATTTCAATAAAGTCATTTCCAAAAAGCAGCAGCAGCGGTGAATGGTGTGGTTCAGCTCCACAGAGGAAGAAGACTTTCAAGGTCCTGTAACTTGGGGGGTGGAGGTGGGGTGGGGTGCAGGAGCCTCAGGTTTACCAGAAAGCAGTGGCCTGTCAGTCCAAAGTCCTCAATCAATTCCTTCTTTCTTCTGCCTTTTCAACACCAACAGTTTTAAAAGAATGCACTATGGGGCCTCCCTGATGGTGCAAGGGGTTAAGCACTGCATTATGAAGCAATCCACAGACTCTGCAGCATGAGTTCAATACCCAGCTGGCCAGGGAGCAACCCACATGGCACAGCAGACCTCTCCTGTTTTGCCCACTGCTCCCCTCAGCAGTGTATTTCAAATATGCCTGTTCTGCTCCCCACTATGTCTCTGGTGAATCCTCTCACCCCCCCCTCCCCGCATCTCTGGCCTGTACCCCAGCTCTTGTATGCATAAATAAATACATCTTTAGAAAAAAAGAAGAATGGGGCCTCCCCTGGTGGCGCAGCGGTTGAGTGCTGGGCTGCAAAGCTGCCCACAGCCTCTGCAGCACCGGTTTGATCCCCGCTGCTGGCAAGGATCCCACATGGTGCACAGACCTCTCCTGCTGTGCCCGCTGCTCCCCTCAGCAGTGTATTCGTCAGTCTGCCTGTTCTGCTCCTTGCTCTGACTCTGGTGAATTCTCTCACCCTCCCGCACTTCTGACTGTACTCAGTGCTTGCATAAATAAAAAAATAAATCTTTAAAAAAAAAAAAGGAAAAAAAATAATGCACTATGGTAACTCAATGTTCCTCTAAACTTTTAGCCAGAAATCTATCATCTTGTAATACTTGAACTGTATAAAATTTGAACTTATACTATTTGACCTATCTAAAGCTTAGCTATCCTCTCCTTTTGAAACCCTCTTTTCCTTTTGGCTTATATAACACCAACCCCCTTACATCATTCTTTCTTCATTATTTGATAAAATAATACTTAGTCCATATTTAAGTGCAGATTTACAGCAAGGCTCAGATAGGAAGTCTTTACAACCTGAGAAGTGTTTGGCCCTTTCCATTATGCTGTTGATTTCCAAATTTTACATTTTTCTTGAATTCCCAGAATCAGATCCCTGTTAATTAGAGACTTCTTATATTACTGTACATTCAATACATCTAAATTGATTTTTCTATTGTATATCAGCTTCTCTGAACTACCAGTAGCTCATGTTTGAAAATATAAGACTCATCTAGCCTCTCTCTTCACAATTAGTCACCAAATCATGCTGAGTCTTCCTTCCAATTTAGAGCAATAATTTATTATGCTTTTACTATATGTACAATTCCCAACTTATCATGGTTTGACTTGTCATTTTTTTTTTACTTATGATTTCTGACTTTACTATGGTGTGAAAGCGACATGCACTCAGTAGAAACTGTACCGAGAATTCTGAACTGGAATGTTCTCCTGGGTTGGTGCAATGAGGTGTAATACTCGCTGGTGATGCTGGCCAATGGCAGCGACCCACAGCTCCCTGTCAGCCATGGACAACGAGGGTAAACAAAAGACACTCTATAGACTGTCACTTTTAGTACAGTAGTGAATAATTTCACGAATAAATTACATGATATATTCAGCAGTTTATTGTCAAATAGGTTTTGTGTTTGATAACTTTACCCAACTAATATAAGTGTTCTGAGCAGGTTTAAGGTGGCAAGGCTGAGCTAGCTTACCTATCACTATGGTGATAGAGATTAGATGTATTAAATGCATTTTCAAATTACAATATTTTCAACTTATAACAATTTTTGTAACCATTCTTTAAGCTAAGTATTATGATTTCGGTTTTATGGACGAGAAATTTGAGGCTCAGGGATACTAAATAATCTTCCTAAGGTTAGTCAGTAGATGTTGGATCTGGGATTCAGATGCATATCTAGACAGATTCCTAAGTCAGTGCTCTTACTCACTTGTCACATTGCCTCTCAAGTTCCCATCCCAAGTCCTGTCATCCTAAATCAGATCTGCATTACCTCTCCTCTGAATTAATTTCCCCAAAGCACTGCTTTTTTTTTTTTTTTTAAGATTTATTTATTTATTTATACAAGCACTGGGTACAGTCAGAAGCATGGGAGGGTGAGAGAATTCACCAGAGCCAGAGCGGGGAACAGAACAGGCAGAGTGACAAAATACACTGCTGAGGGGAGCAGCGGGAGGCAGGAGAGGTCTGCGTGCCATGTGGGACCCTCGCCAGTAGCCGGGGATCGAACCGGTGCTGCAGAGGCTGCGGGCAGCTTTGCAACCCAGCGCTCAACCACTGCCCCACCAGGGGAGGCCCCAAAGCACTGCTTTTTTAAAATATGTCATCTTATTACTACAAAGCATCCAGTGGTTCCCTATTGCCTACGGGATAATCCAAGCTCTCGATCTTGGTGTTCAAAGTCCCATCCTACTTATCCAGCCATACTCTACCACATGCCAAATTTATTCTGAATGTAGAGTTTTATCTCACTTCACTAGGAAGCTATCTGGAATGCTCTCCCCATTTCCCTTGTCTCTTCCCCAACCCTGTGGGTGCCCCCCCTTAAAGATAGAGCTCAAATTCTACCACATCTGGAAATGTCTTTATCGTGGAAGTTCCTGTTCTGACTTCCCTGTGTGCATAGCTCATCTGGTTCTTCATCTCTTGATGACAGAGTACTTTTGGAATATGAGGTTATCCTGTGCCTTGATAAGTAATATTGAGTCCATTGCCTTGGAACTTAGTAGTGCACTGCTGATCTGCAGATGTCTATTTCATAAAGCTACTGGCTGGCAAGCCCAGCAGCCTTGCTGGACACAAGTCAGCTTTTGGAAAGTTAATTTAGCCTGGGAATAGTATATTTGATGAAAAGGAGAAGGAAGGAAGGAGAAAAGCCAAAAAGGTAACTATTAGTACAGTGCTTAGTAAATACATCTTCAATGCCAAGATCTTCTATTCTCAACCCTGTTTCTCTCCACTCATACTGAGAATGGAAAGATGAGTGAGGAGCCATGTCTTCAATCACTATTTATTTACCATTTATTCTCATGACCCTACAGCAAAAATTATAAGGTGACAGCCTGACACATTGCTGGGTCAACAGGTTTACGTGGTTTGTACCATCCACTAAGTTACCCAAAAAAGGGATCTAGAAGTCTCCTCAA
The DNA here is from genome assembly GCF_014898055.3 of Talpa occidentalis. Taxonomy (NCBI): domain Eukaryota; kingdom Metazoa; phylum Chordata; class Mammalia; order Eulipotyphla; family Talpidae; genus Talpa; species Talpa occidentalis. The sequence goes on along the minus strand of NW_023605083.1, from coordinate 39,173,160 downwards.
CTCCTCTTCCCCCTTCATTTCCAATTACCAATTAACCTAGAATACTTACTCATATTCCTTCTTTTAGTTGTCCTACAGCTGCAGTCTTTCTATGACATAAATCGATTATCACTGTGTAAAAATCTTTAGTAGCCCCTGATCATTTTTTAGGGTGAAAATCCAAATTTCTGAGTGAGTCATGGAATCACCTTTATGGTGTAGGCCCTGTCTACCTTTTAAACTTCATCTTCTTTTGTTCTAACCTCTGGTCACATAAAATGATGTGCTTTCTCTAAGTTCTCTGCAAAGGCGCTATGTTCTTTCATCGGCTATGCACATTTAGGGTTAGATTTTCCTCTGTACATTCATATCATCCAATGAAAGTCACTATCACCAAATACACACTGTATTAGTTAGCCTGTGTGCTTTACCCAAATGGGATTTGAGCCATGTCTTTCTGCATTCTTAGTGCTTTGCATACAACTTATTGAATATAACAATTGTTCACTAAATGCTTATGCAATGAATTTATGTTATTTAAGAACCTACTAAGCAATTCTCTAGGAAAGAAGTTTAGTGAATAAAATTCAAGAGCGACACAAAAGGATTCTAGAATATTAACTTTCTGGAGAAAGTAATATAAGCATGGAATGCTGGTGTGAAGGTTGTTTTCAGCCATGGCGGGTGCTCAGAGGCAGACAGGGAGGTGGTACTGTGCACAGAAAGCTGCGTGGGGTCCAGAGGGGAGTTTCCTGATGGCTGGGTCAGGCGTGCTTGCAACCTGGCATTCTAAATGCTCACTCTCCAGGAGGCCCTGATCTCTGAAAATGTCAAACCATCCCCACTGCTGGGACTAAGTGACAAGTTTCTCTCGGTTGGGCCACTGGTCTGTAAGGTAATATTTTTAAAAATTCTCATAAGGGCCTCTCTAGTGGCGCAGGGGTTAAAGTCTCAGCCCTATCAAGCTATTGCCAGCCACTGTAGCCTGAGTTCGATCCCGGGCTAGGCAGTTTACCCACTTGGCACAGCAGACCTCTCCTGTCTCGCCCGCTGCTCCCCTCAGCAGTGTATTTCAGTCAGTCTGCCTGTTCTGTTCCCTACTCTGTCTCTGGTGAATCCTGTCACCCCCTATATCTCTGGCCTATACACAAGCTCTTATATGCATAAATAAGTAAATTTTTTTTTTAAAAGAAAATTCCTAGATATCTTCTATTTCAGGAGAATACAACAGCCACACTCCACCCCGGCCTCCCACCCTCTCCTCTGAGGAAACTGCACTACCCCAGAGACAGGACTGTCAGACCCAAATATGTGGGAGCCGCCCTACGAGTAAGCCAGCTTGCGGCCACTGCCCACCAGGTGCGCTCCCCACTTCCTGAGCCTGCCCGCTCTCCTTCTTGTCTGATTCAGTCATTTGCTGTGATGGCTGGAAATGAAGATTTTCTTTCTATATATTCTTCCTTCTACATTTGTTAGTTGGCATTCTAATATAAGAAAGAATTCCCCTTCCTTCTTTTCTTTCTCCTTTCCACCTTTTCATGATCTATTTGGTATTAGTGTAGATGCTTAGATTATGATTATTTTTTAAATTCAGTAGATGATAATCCATTGCGAGTATTACTGATTTTGATTATCCAAGATGAGGTACAATTTTGGCTTTTTTTTTCCCACTGTGAAGACCTTTGTGATTATGTATAAACTTTTTTAAATGAATGCTTTATTTTATTTCATTTTTAATAGACAGTAGCCCTTTTTATTTATTTTTAAGATTTATTTATGCATACAAGAGCTGGGGTACAGGCCAGAGATGTGGGGGGTGGTGAGAGGACTCACCAGAGACAGAGTGGGGAACAGAACAGGCAGATCTACTGAAATATACTGCTGAGGGGAGCATGGGGTGAGTCAGGAGAGGTCTGCCGCGCCATGTGGGTAGCTCCCTGGTTGGCTGGGGATCGAACTCATGCAGAGGCTGCGGATTGCTTCATAGTGTATTGCTTAACCCCTTGTGCCACCAGGGAGGCCCCTTAAATGAATGATTTTAGAATAACTTTTAGAAAAGGTGCAAAGATTTTTTAGAGTTTCCTTCTAGCTTTCAACCAATTCCCCTAAAGTTATTGTCTTTTGTAATCATGGTTCATCCGTCAGAACAAAGAGATGAGCATTGAGTACATTACTATTAACTAACCTTGCAGATTTTATTTGTATTTTACCAAATTTTCCACTAATGTTCTTTTCCTGTTATTTGGCATTTAAAGAAACTAAATATATGTAATTTTCATAAAACATGTTAATTAAGATAAAACCAATCCCCCTAAAAGATATGTAGATTACACCAGAGGCTGCAGATGAACAGCTTGGATGGTGTCATCAGAGTAGTTTAATGAAGAAAAAGATCTGCATTTCCCACAATCAAGACCCTGAGTAGTTCTGGAAACTATCCAGACAGGTAATTTTTAGCCAAAGCAAGCAGTACTAAAAATAGCCAAGACTATGTGATCTCAGCCTAGCTCCGTCCCAGTCTTTCCCAATAATCCCTCTGCTTGCCTCTCCTCGCAGGACGCTCCTTGGGAAATCAACAGGCAGTATTTTCTTGGCTTGTCTCTTCTACCCCAGCAACTGCCTGTTAGGTAATTCCTTTTGGGTGTTTTGACCTCAGACTGCACGGTGGATTCCAGAAGGAAAGGCCAGCAGTGCTCCAATCCAATCAAAATAAACTATGATGCACTATCGTCTCCTCTCTGATCTAGAAGCTCCTCAAGGCCACTCATTAATTTACATCATCTCAAGAATCACCTAATCACCCACTCCTACTTTGTATAAAATATTGTGCTGAATGGTTAGGGCTAACAGCCCAACTTGAGGGGTTCATGATGTTGTTACTACATTTCCAGTGTGCCTCTGGAGAGGGCTGAGGCAGCAAGAAAGAAGTTCAGGATGTGGGATAAGGGTTACCGCAGTGGTTTCAAACTTTTTTCAGTCTTAATATATGAAACAGCTACTCTGGTTGAAGTGGGGTTGTCGAATGCTCCATACACTCCAACTCCCTCTTCTCCACCATGGGGGTCCCCAAAGGCACCTCCAGGGTACCCCTGGACTTAAAGGGAGGACGTGTGAAAACCTCTGGGCAAAGGTCAAATGCGCATGGTTGTGAGGGCTGGGGAATGAGGAGTGAAACGAATGATTAACTGGTTATTGTATTCCTTTTTCTCTCTCTCTTCATAGCCCCCAAATCAAGTTCGGGAAATGATGTTAATTAACCACACTTCCTTCCAAAAACAGAAATGAAATTTTATGTGAAATGAGGAAAATCAGTCTGCCTGACTACCTTCTACTCCTGCCCAGCTTCTAGGGCCATGAGATTTGATGGAGACAAGTGCTTCTCTCTGACATGCATGAGACGCTGGAGGAATTTGGAGATTTAAGAATTGGTCCTGGGCCTCCCTGGTGGCTCAGCGGTTGAGCACTGGGTTTCGAAGCTGCTGGTAGCCACTGCAGCACCGGTTCGATCCCCGGCTGCTCCCCGGCCACCGGAGGAGGGTCCCGCGTGGCCGCAGACCTCTCCTGCCGCCCGCTGCTCCCCTCAGCAGTGTACTTCGGTCCTTCTGCCTGCTCTGCTCCCCGCTCTGGCTCTGGTGAATTCTCTCACCCTCCTGCGCTTCTGACTGTACCCAGTGCTTGTATGAATAAAAATAAATCTTTAAAAAAAAAAAAAAATTAAAAAAATAAAAAGAATTGGTCCTAATGATGGTTCCCGCGGGCGTCTGGCCTGAGTTGCAAGGAGAGACTAAACAGGCTGGCAGATGTCTGGGAGCCCCTGGCCGTGGCACCAGCAGTCTGACCCCACAAATGGAATAGCAGTCAAGGAGCTTGTCTGTGTTCCCTCCAGTTTTCGTGTCGTGGCTTCGAGCTGAGGAGACCCCCTCTTCTGAACTGGTGTCATGTTACTTTGGACAAGTGAGGCCAGCCAGCGTGCTGGGAGCGTGTTAGAAGCCTGGCCTGCACGGTGATTCCAGGCACATCCAGCTGCTCCCATATCAGACCCGCCTAATATAGAGTCCTCTTGCGAAGCAAAGAGCTCGGTTTACTTTTGGCTTGTCAAATACATTACAGTAAAGTTCACGCCTAAAAGTCAAATACAAATACTTGAAGGAGGCCTGGCTCTTTCTTGGAACCACCTGGTGTGGATATAGCTTCTTTCCCCTAGGTCTATCTCCTTCCTTACAAACTGGAAACATGCTGACATCTTAAACACAATCAAAACCACTGACAGAATAGTCAGGGAGGAACCCCAACAGGTGCCAAGTTTTACCTTTTAGTGTCCACTGTGCCTGAAGCTCCCATTCAGCGAATGCACACTGCACTGCTGGGAACTATACCCAGAGAAAGAATAAACTAGAACACTTGGGTCCTCACTTAGGTGTAAAGGGTCACTTTCTTTTATTCCATAGGGATCAATAAATAAAAAACCCAGCTTTGTCCCAGGGTCTCTCTCTGCTAAAAAGAGATTATGCCTTTCCAGGGAGCCAGCCAGCAAGTGCATGCCTTTCTCCATTAGGTCAACCATTTGATTCCTTCCTTAGCTCAACTCATAGCACCCATTTGGAGGCACCAGGATGAATCATATGAATCATATGACCTGTTACGGTCCCTTTTAGCTCAAATTACAAACTAAGCTAAATTAAAACCTGGGGCCCAAGGGTAAGGTTCCTATGCCTGGTGCTAACAAATCCCCCCCCCCTTACCCTCCTGAGGTGATAAAGATAAACATAAAGATAAACACACATCTGGGCCTCCCTGATGGTGCAAGGGATTAAGTCTCAGCACTATGAAGCTCTCCACAGCAACTGCAGCACAAGTTCGATCCTTGGCCAGGGAGCTACCCACATGGCGCAGCAGACCTCTCCTGACTCACCCGCTGCTCCCCTCAGCAGTGTATTTCAGTAGATCCGCCTCCGTTCCTCACTCTGTCTCTGGTGAATCCTCTCACCCCCTGCACCCCAGCTCTTGTATGTATAAATAAATAAATCTTTAAAAAAAAAAAGATCAACACACATCTATACTCACAGGTGCCTCGCTTCTAACTACTCCATGTCTCTGACTACTGACAATCTGCTGTAAATCCTACCTCTACTGAGGATTAGGAAAGATTTAGTTCCTACCTTGACCAATTGAGTTCTTCAAATGAGGGGATGGAGGATGCAGCAGTGAATGAGGCCAGCGAGACAGAGGCTAGATCCAGCCAATGCTAGGGATAGAGGAGCAGCCAGGGAGCGGGAAACAACCACGGCCAGAGATACCCTTCCCTGGGCGGGTGCCGGGAGCCCCAGCACAGGCCCCTCTGCTGGAAGGAAGCTCTCAAGTGTGTCTTTGCAGGAGTGAAACAGTTGGGACCAAAAAGGTCCCTCTGCTTCTCCTTGACTGTTCAGCGTGGCCAAGCCCTTGCTTTTCCCTGGCTGCGCAGAGCAAGGCCAGAGTGTTCTCGGCTTCCCCTCCCCCCCGGACGAGGCCGTGGACGGAGGCATGTAAGCTGCTATCAGATCAGTCTGTCAAAAGCTGTAAATAAAAGGCCACATATGCACAATGAAATAGGTTATGAGAAGAATCTAGATTGAATTACACAAGCCAGTTGTGGCGACGGGTGGGGGAGGTGGGAGAATGGGGGGAGGGGGGAGAGGCGCCGAGCTGCCCTTCAAGAAAATATTTTCTTTCAAGTCACAACTCCTTCCAGAAGCCATCAAAGCCCTCGTCCCCTGGGGACGAGGTTCCAGTCTGGCCTTTTTCTCAGAAGAGGGGTGGCGGCCCCTGGGGTCCTCAGTTAGAGGCGAAGCCTTTTCCCGGAGGTGACATCTTCCCATAGACTTCAGCTGCCAGTCCCTGAGTCCAGGCCGCCACGCTGGTCAGGGCACTGGGTTGTCTCACTGGCAAAAGATCACGTGTGTACTCCAGGTACTCTATTTGCTGCAGCCAGAAGACCAAAGTGAGACTAGAGTGATGATCACGGAAACAAAGATTTACAAAGCAGCTGGCTGCCGGCGGGTCTGGGCCCTGAGTGCTCAGAGGCCCAGGTTCTCGAATTATTCAGAGCTTGGGCATCGGTGCTACACGCCTGGGGTCCAGTCTGACACATTATTTGCCCGCTGTGGACTCTGGGGTGGTGTTCAGCTTCACGAACCCGCGCTTCCTCACGTGTGCAACTGTCACGACCTTTTCCCTCAAAGGCTTGAGGAGGAATGAAGTAAGACGGTGCAAGAGAATGCCTGACACAAGGGAAGCGTCAGTCCTAGTCACTATTACTAGCATCAGATGGCCAAGGCTGTCCTTTCCTCTGTGTTTTCTTAATTTCCCAGAAAACCCAAAACTCCAGGTCCAGGGAGCCAGTAGGCAGACCTTTAAACGAACCAAAGAATCGGGACGAGTCATGTCCCTTTTCTCTTCCTGCACTAGGACGGGGTCAGACATCCTGTGCCTGACCTACCCTGGGCTGGCAGGTCGGCCCTGGAGCCTGAGGTTCTCCCACACCGAGGTACTCATCCAGCTCCAGTGTTACCTGTTGTGGGGCATGCTCCCCGACTGACGGCGCTCCTCCTGGGGCCCCAGCTCAGGGCCCAGTAGACGTAGGAAAGAAAGTCTGATCTCAAGCTGGCAGGGTAGTTCTGTCCAGGCTGTTGTCTGCCCATCACAGCTGACTGTGAGGCCTATAGGTTAATAATAGCAACTCTGATGCCAGTGGATTAAGACAGCACTGTAGGAGGTGTTTATTTTTACACTCTGGCGTCAGTATCAAGTTCTACTGGTTACCGCCCAAATCTAGGGCAGCATCCTACTAGAGGAGTGGCCTCGGGCTTCTCCAGGTTGCTGGGTTGGCTTCTGGAGGAAGCGAGCCTTGTTGAACACAGTCCAGCATTAGTAGGAAGGAACAGGGAAGGGGAAGGGAGCACACAGGGCTCTCATGCGTCCAGCAGTCTGATCCCACATCTCTGGGACCGGGGGCACTCGACTGCAAGCTGTTTCTCATCCTCCTGAGTCTGGCAGGCCCTGGGCAGGAGACCTCGCACACTGCTGTGGTCAGGTGCACACATGGACACACACACACAGGCTGCATTGAAATGGTCTGGATAAAATCAAGGAAAGATGTCACTCAACGAAGGCGACGCTCAGCTTTGTCAGTCCCAGCCCCGCGCGATGATGCAGGGAGGGCTGTCATTGTAAACAACAGAGAAGGCCACCTGGGAAGGTTTTACAGGATACTTGAAACAAAGCGTGGTTAGGCTGGTTCTTTATGGCCCTGTGTAGTTTTCAGCAGGTACATCAAGTCCCTCGAAAATTTATTTGGCTAGAACTTCTTTCCTAGACCTGACACAACTGAAGAGAAATACAAAGAAACCAGCCCTCATCCGGTCAGGAGCTAGAAAAATCTTTCCTGAGAGCCTCTTTATTCCCTGGAGCCTAGAGACTGGGGTTGCAGAGACGTTACACTTCCACCACAGTGTTTGTGTCTACCCCGCTTCTCTCCCTGCATGGCGGCTCCTGACACAGACTTCTTGCCCCAACAGGCAGACAGGAGGATGGAGAGGCTGACAGCTGGACAGCTGATGTAAATAGCCGCAGACCAGCCTGCCTAGGGCCGGCCTAGCACACTGTGGTGGAATGACAGCAATGTACCACACACCAGGTAGGAATGCCGGCGTGCACAGAAAGCAGCCAAGCACACGGTCAGAGGCTGACATCCTCCTGCCTGTGACGGACTCACAGCCATCACCAGTGACACAGCCTATCGATATCTTGAGGAGCGAGGGTGCTGGCGGGAAGGCAAGCTGGTGAACCACTCACTCAATACAATTTTTTCCCCGTCATTCAAGGCTTATCCACCTGGTCATCAGAACAACAATGCAGCCTCAGAGACAACCAGATTTGAGAACTGGAGATAGGGGGTTTGATCTCAGCTCCAGCTGGAAGCTCCCCGTGCCCAGGCCAGTGGCAGGATGCCCAAGGATAGGAACACTGCTTTCATTCTTGGCTTTCCCTGTGACTTGCTGGGTCATCTGGGGGCAGGGTACCTGTCCTCTCTCAAAGTTCTAGCTTTACCCTCTGGAAAAAGGAATAACTGCACTCACCTTCTGGTTTTATGGCAAAGGAATACATATATATATATATATATATATATATATATATATATTTTAAGATTTATTTTATTTATTTATGCATACAAGAGCTGGGGTGTAGACCAGAGGTGCAGTAGCGGGGGTGAGAGGATTCAGCAGAGACAGAGTGGGGAACAGAACAGGCAGACTGAGTGAAATACACTGCTGAGGGGAGCAGCGGGGGAGACAGGACAGGTCTGCTGCGCCATGTGGGTTATCTCCCTGACTGGGGATCGAACTCGTGTAGCAGTAGCTGCGAATTGCTTCACAGTGCTGAGACTTAATCCCTTGAGCCACCAGGGGGAGGACCCAAAGGAATATATTTGAATAATTAAAATAATAAGGAGCAAGAAATGTAAATGCTGTATGTTTTTTGGGATCAAGTTATTTCAGAAGTATAGCGGTCATCCACGCAGACAGGTAGAGAGAGCCCTCGGTGTTTCTTTCTAGGTCACAGTGACCTTGTTGGGAAGGGAGCCTGTGAGGTACAATTCTTTCATTTTAGGCCTATAATCCCACCTCTGGTTTGAAGAACAGTTAAAATAATTAGGACTCTGGTTACCTAGGCGTAGGTATTAATTTCTACTAACGTCCGACAGAGAAAGCAGAACTTTGTAAACAAAAAGAAACACCTCCACGCATCTCCTTGCGCTCCATCTACAAACCCAATTCTGCCCTGTGCCTGGGTCCAGGATACTGCTCTGAGGCTTGCATCTCACTGACACTCGTCAGCAGCAGGACTTGGAAGTCGGACTTGGCCTAGACGCCCCAGAAAGCTATGTTGGTGGAAGGATGTATCCCGCTGCTGAGAACAAAGGCAATACTGTGTTGGAAAATCAACACAAGCCTTCACTCTTCTAGCCCAGCAATCCCTCAGGGTAGGGTTCGTTCGCCAGGGCTCCAGAGTTCTTGGAGAGGAGAAAACAGAAGTCCATTCTTCATTGATGCTGACACCTCTTTTTCTGCAAGTGCCCACCTTGCATTTCAAAACTTATGTTCGGGCGGGGGGTTGGGCCACCCCTGGTGGCCTATGGGTTAAGTCTCAGCACTATCATCCCTATAGCCTGAGTTCAATTCCCCTTCAGCTTCAGTAAACCTGCCTGTTCTGCTCTCTACTCTGTCTCTGGAGAATCTTCTCTCTCTCACAACCCACCCCTCCCATCTCTGGTTTACACCCCAGTTCTTCTACACACACACACACACACACACACACACCCCAACAAACAACAACAACAACCAACCAACCCAAACTGATTGTCCAACATCCTGCAGCCTCTGGGGAGACCCATCCCCCATTCCACAAATTAGCTGTTGAGTTGGGCAGATAGTAAATATTTAGACTTTGTGACCACATAGTTTTGCCACATATTATTTATAAGTGTACATACAGATTACATATTATATATAATATTATATGTACATAACTTTAAAAAATGTAAAAACCACTGTTTTTACATCGTTTGCTGACTTCTACCCTAGACCTTAAAGGCCTCTCTAGTCAAATGCTAAATATCAAAATTCTAACTCTGCTGGCCCTGCCGACAGAGCCTCTTTCCTTTATCTGCAGGGATGATGGACAGATTTCAGAGGCAACGCCCCTCTGAGGAGCCACTGTGGAATGTGAAGGCAGACTCCTGAGGTTATTTGTATTACAGCTGAGAGACTGGCTAATTCCCCCGCATATAAAGTGCTTCACAAACATCTGTGGAATGTGGCTTGTTGCATTATCATTCTGGAGTGAGACTGAGCTATAAAAAGTCTGCCTCTTTCTGCTTAATAATATAATCCATGCCTCTAGAAGACCCCCCTTTTTTCCTTCTTGTTCCTCAGTTCTAAACCCACACTGAATTGACTCGGCTCCCAAAGCCCTTCTTGCTCTCTGTCCCTCTCACTTCTGCATGTGGTGTGGCTGTGGGTAGCAAGGAAGCTGACAGCAGCCAGAGAGGTCTGGAAACTGTAAATATGGATGAAAGGCAGGAGGGTAGGGCCCAGCTCATTTTGAGCAAAGACTTGGGGCTGACTGAACCTAGGCTCTATCACAAATAGTTATGTTAGGGGGAACAGGATGTCCTAAAGCTAACTCCATACAGGCTTTGTGGACTCCACCCCCACCGCAGGCCAAAGCCAAAGACACTGGGAACTCCAAATCCCATCCCCACCAAAGGGAAGGTGGCTGGGACCTGAGGGTGGGGTTCAGCAGCCAGGTTGATAGAAAAGCCAGACACGTGGGCTTTGGAGGGGGTCCCCCATTTTGGCTCCCCACCAGCTCGGCAGCATCTGGCCAGCTCGGAGAGTGCTTTTGGGGTTTCCAGGTCGGCGGATCGGGTAGGACGCATTAAAGACTTTATTTCCCTATTTTCTCCCTGGGTTGTACATTTTCCTTATTTCCTTTTCCCTTGTAAATAAACCTTTTATTAACCTTTTGTGTGTGCCTGCAGTGGAGTATTCATAAGTCCCTATTAAGCCCGGGTGAGGACCCACAGCCAGGCAACCCGTTCAATATCGGGGGCTGCCCTATAACAGCTACACGCTTGGGCTCACAATGTTCTCGAAGCAACCTCAGAACAATGTACCAAGGGTAAGAAATCACTGGAGCTACAGTTCCCCGCATACCAAGGATGAGAAGGAGGCCAATGACTTACAGCTGCAGACCAGTTCGTATAATAAGACTAGTTACTAATTATCGACTGTGCTACCCGCTCTTTTAGATGTTTGTCATAAATACATCTCTAGTCTTCACGCTAACCCTGCAGCACAGTTATTATCCCTCTTTTACAGTTGAGGGGACTAAGGCTCTTGCGAAGATGACTGTATCTAAGATCACAGAGCTAGAAAGTTGGGGATTGAGGCGTAGAACTTACTCCAACACTCTTACTCTTTTCACTGTAACAGATGCTACAATCATTGGTGAAGAACAGTAGGGCTTAGTTTGGGTCCTGTTTGCGCTAAATGGCTGCAACCTATTGGTCTGCCTTTTCTGTAGTCTGAATATTCATGCATGACAAGGTGCTTAAAACCACAAGCATGACAACGTTGCTGGGGGTTTTGTTGTAGAGCAACCCCGATACAAAACAGGGGGCCTGACTGTGGGTCCCCTTTCCCCCTAACAGTTTTGTTATAGGACAGGGAGAGGGGCAGCCCAAACCCCGCAAACCTGCCTATTCTAAACGGGTTCTGCCATCCGCCGCATCAACACAAAACATGAGACTTTAATGGGAAGGAACTTTAATAAAACTAGGAAACAATACAGGTAAGGCAAAGAGTCTAGTTTCTAAATGAAGCACCCAAAGTTACCCGTCCCCTCGTGGGTAAAAGTCCATCCAAATGGGATTGGCCCAGAGCAAAGCCCCAAAGCCTGCCACAAGTCTAAAGCATCTTCCAGTGGGGACCCACAGCAAAGGGTCAGAAACAACCGGACAAGCCCGGAAGGAAAAGAGCAAAAACAACATCAAGATAAAAGCTGCCATTGTCACCTCTCCACGGGTCTCACCCACATCTGTGTCACCCAGTCCACGACCCAAAGACAAGCGCAGCTTCTTCACGTGTCTCTAGGCTCCATGCGCCTCCTCCAGGTCTCCTGGCTCCATCCTGCTTCCTTCCTTCCTCAGTCTCTTCTGCAGCTTCTCTTCCTGCTCAGCTCCACCCTCCCTTGGGTGGGGCAGGGAACCTCCCCCTTTCCTGGGGACCACCCTGTTACAGTTTGAGCTAATGTTTACTCTTTACTACAAGAATAAACAGGATTTTAATATGCTAGATCATTGCCTAGTGGTCATATTAAGTCTTTTTTTCATCAGCGGTATATCTTTGTGTAACCAGTGTTATTTTGTAAACAGTTTGGCTGAATTGTTACAGGGCAGCCCTGATATTAAACGGGTTGCCTGGCTGTGGGTCCTCACCCGCGCACTCAAAAGGGACTTATTAATACTCCACTACAGGCACACACAAAAGGTTAATAAAAGGTTTATTTACAAGGGAAAAGGAAATAAGGAAAATGTACAACTCAGGGAGAAAATAGGGAAATAAAGTCTTTAATGCGTCCTACCCGATCCGCCGACCTGGAAACCCCAAAAGCACTCTCCGAGCTGGCCGGTCGCTGCAACCTGGCGGAGAGTCAAAATGGGGGACCCCTCCAAAGCCCACGTGTCTGGCTTTATACCAACCTGGATGCTTAACCCCACCCTCAGGTCCCAGCCACCTTCCCTTTGGTGGGGATGGGATTTGGAGTTCCCAGTGTCTTTGGCTTTGGCCTGGGGTGGGGGTGGAGTCCACAAAGCCTGTGTGGAATTAGCTTTGGGACATCCTTTTCCCCCTAACAGAATGATAGATAGTTCTTCATCTTCCCAGGCTCCAGATTGCTAATAGCTGATCAAATATCCATTCTCTCTTTCTCTTTCAAATTAACAGAACGGTGATATTCAGCTTAATTCTCTATTTCCTCCTCCCTGAAAGGTGAGTGTGGTCATTTGATGAAGTTATAAGTAGAACTGTGGCACAAGATTTCCAAGTAGTCTCTTTATAATGAACACCCTGATAAACACTCATCCACACTGTTACGAGGAAGGTAGCTGTGATGGCTAGAGCTATAGCAGCCGTCTTGGACTATAAAGATGGCCTACTATACGTATAACAGAGCAAGAAATTGGAAGGGGACTTGGTCTCTAATGACTGTCAAGTAGTTATATCAGTCCAGGAATTCTACCTTTGGATTGAGAAAAAAAATAAACTATCTTACTTAAGTCACCAATTTTGGATTTCTGTTAGCCATAAGCATTTCTATTTTATATATCCTACCACATTCCAAAAATCACCAAATACTAACTCTACCTACTCTTCTCCATTCCCAGTGCTCTTACTTCTGAGCAAGCTATCTTTATTACTTGTCTCAACTGCTACTTTAACCTGTAAGTTGGCATACTTTCCCAGACCCATCATTTAAAAAGGAAGTTCATTTACATTACTGTCTTGCTTTAAAACCTTTCAAAGACTTTTCATAAAATCCAAACTCCTTAAAGGTATACTCTGCCCTTTATAACTTACCTCTTCATCCTCATCTCTTGCTACTCCTACATTGCCCTTAAATTATACATCGCCTCTGTACTGATTGGAACATGACCCCTCCATTTGTCTGCAGGTTTTCAGCTGAAACATCACAAATTTAATGGCTCTTCCTAAACTCTATTATGTGCCCTGGTTATATGCTCCCAAAGCATCTTGCATTTTGCTAAATTGTGTTTTATAATTGTTTATTTAGTTTCTAACACTAGACAGCAAGCTCCATGAGACAGGAACCCTGTTTATCATATTTACTATTATATGCCAGAACCTAACAATGTCTGGCATACGTAGATTAATATTTCAGAATGATTGAATGAATGTTTTCCAGAGCATGGCCAAGCAATATAGATCAAAATTTGAAAAAAGTATATTTTTCAGTCTACTTCTAGGAAATGTATTCAAGAGAAATAACATGAGGAAAGCACACACAGATTTCATATAGATATTTATCAAAGTACCATTTATAAAAGCAACATTTAAAAAATATTCTAAAAGCTCTCTCATTAGAGAATTGATTGAATAAACTAGGAGGAAATCCATGCAACAAAATATTCCATCAAACAAAATTGTGTTAGAATCACTACTGAGCTAAAACTATGTCCTCGATGTAGGCTCTTTAAAATAAAGCAATTTATGTAGTACAATTCATAATATGATCCAATTTTTATTTTAAAAAACGCACACACAGGGCCTCCCTGGTGGCACAAGGGATTAAGCACAGCACTATGAAGCTATGGGCAGCCTCTGCAGCACGAGTTCGATTCCCGGCCGGCCAGGGAGCAACCCACATGGCGAAGCAGACCTCTCCTGTCTTGCCTGACGCTCAAGCTGCCTGTTCTGTTCCCCACTCTGTCTCTGGTGAATCCTGTCACCCCACCCACACCTCTGGCCTCTACCCCAGCTCTCGCATGCACAAATAAAAAAAAATCTTTAAAAAAAAACCAAAAACACACACACATTTTCTTCTTTTTGTTTATCTGTATTTTTTGAGTTTTCCGGCAGTGATGGGCTGATCGACTCTTTTGAGTTGTCTAGGATCCTCCCAGGCCTAAAAATCTGGGCCACATGGATTGTATCAAGGCAGACCTGAGGGACCACCCCCCCACCCCCACTGACAGCCCACAGGAGGACAGATGCCTGCAGTGGAGCAACAAGTATTTGTTAAGGGCCTAACACTTTATTTCAGGGAAGAAGCAAGTGCTATGGCATGCCCCAGAGCAAATTATAATTCATTAAGGAAACTATTTGTTATTTGGAAAGATTCAAGTTACCTTCAAAGTTCTAAAATGCCTTAGCTTGAGAAAATTATGGAAATAAAAATAATGAATAAAGATGAGAATATCCTTGAAACCTGTGCTATTTCTGTCGTGAATAAATTAAATAACTGGTCACACCTGAAGAGGGGAGACTTTCTTGTATTTCTTTCTTGAGTTAGCTGGTACATTAGTTCACAAGTGGATGCAAACCTGACAGTTACCTTTATAAGAATTAAGAATACAAAAATTGGGCCTCCCTGGTGGCGCAAGGGGTTAAGCACTGCACTATGAAGCAATCTGCAGCCTCAGCAGCATGAGTTCGATCCCTGGCTGACCAGGGAGCAACCCACGTGGTGCAGCAGACCTCTCCTGACTCGCCCACTGCTCCCCTCAGCAGTGTACTTTGGTAGTTCTGTTCCCCACTCTGTCTCTGGTGAAACCTCTCACCCACCCCCCTGCCACTGCACCTCTGGTCTGTACCCCAGCTCTTGTATGCATAAATAAATCTTTAAAAAAAAAGAATACAAAAATTATATAAAGCCCAAAGCATTATGATATAAGGAAGTATATTAAATATTGAGATACATTTTCTCTCTTGCATGCTAAGGATAGCGACTGTCTTGTTCTTCGCTGCAGTCACTTTCCCTAGCCCAGAGTCTGGCACATGGAGATGCTTAAAATGTTCACTGAATCAAACTCAGGAGGGTCTGAATCTTTACCAAACTAAACTGGTGAAACTAAATCAATCCAGCGATGAATTTGGCTCACTATAGCCGTGAACAAGTTTACACACACTTAGTTCTAGTCCTCCCTGTTGAGGGTGGTATAGGACAGCATAAATGGAATACAGTGGTGGCTTCTGGAATGTTCAGAGCCAATGTGCCCAGGTGCAGCTCTCCCAGAACTCCCTTCACACCCAGCGTGCTCTCTGACTGCGTGAGAACCAGAACAGCGTGTTCTGGCCCGGGTGGCAGACGCCCCTCCCTCTCTCTTCATTTCTCCCTTTTAAATTCACCAGTCTTCAACTCTGCCCTGTGAGCCGCTTCCAACGGGGCTGCTGAGCATCTAGGAAAGAATGTAGGATGTGTCTCAAAAAGTCCAACACTAGTTGAGAAAGAGTTTGTTTTTTCCTAAAAAAGGGCAGTCTGCAAAGTTACATAAGATCCGGCTCTCTTTGCTGGGAGATTTCCAACTCTAGCTGGAGAGATTCCTCATGCTGTTTAGAGTTTAAGGAAAAGGGCTTGGAATTTCCTGCTTGGCCACCCTACATTGAAGCCATCTCTGGATAGAGCTGGGGAGGTTCTAACAGAAATGGGTTCCCACTAATTCAGTGTTGGCTCCACTGAGTTTCCCTGGGGACAGGAAATAGCATGATCCATTTATAGTTAAAAACCTTAGAACAAGGACAAGTATCACTGCCAAAACCAGAGTTCTAACAGCATCAAGCCTTTGGGGCCCCACCCAAAGGCAGCAGGACCTGGGAACAGCCCAACACGGAAGCTTATTGGCATGTGGCTTCCTTCCCTGCTTTAGGCAGATGTATGGAGGAATTCGTTTGGAGAACATCAGGTGTAAAGTCTTGCCCAAGGACTAGATGCATCAGTCAATAAACATTAACTGAGCACCTACGACATGCCAGGCACTGTACTATGTGAACGAAACAGACCTGGTGCCTACCTCCTGGAGCTTGTAGTTCACCTGGGGGAACTAATCAAATAAATACCTCTGACTGTCAAACTATTAAATAGGCTCTGGGATATGCTGCCTGCAAAGGAAAGACAGCTAACATACAAAGCCAGCTCTGATCAGGGAGGCCAATTAACATGTTTATTAATCAGGGACCAGTTAATACAGTATTGATAACTGAAATTATCTGTATTTGAACTGAAAATGCTGGTCCTTGAAGGAGTTACTAGAATCTATCAATAACCTGCTCTCCGCTGGGTGGTAGTGGGAGTTAGAAAATATGAAAAACATCCAGTATAGTAAGTGGTATTTAGTGAGGGATCAGTAAATGGAAAACTATAATAAATTAGGTTCTTTTCTAGAATCCGAATCCCTCCCATAGCCTTTCTGAAACTGTACTACAGTTCAAATTACAAGAGGGAACCTGTCACTGTCATATCACTTCATATTTTTTAACCTTTCTTGACAACTCTCTTCTTCGTTCCCTGTAAGTGGTAAAATGGCTCTGTCCCAGGAAAACATCCCAAGGGAATACACAGAAAGAAGGTTAGAGTGAATCTGCAAAGTTATCTGTGAATCAAGAATTTCCTACCCAGCAAACACAGTACATTCAGGTACATGACTATGACTATTTGGATTGTTCATTGCCAGCAGAACACATAAAAGCAGCCCTCCACATAAACTCATGGACTGACTAGATTCTCCTGTCTTGAGACATGCACACCATGTAATCCTGCCTCAGTCCCACTGCTTCTGCCTCAGAAAAACCTCTCCTCTCTTTTAATTCCTACAGTCAGTGTTTTAATTCTAGGGCTTCCCTCAACACTGCTTTCTTTCTTTTTTTTTTTTTTTTTTTAAAGATTTATTTATTTATTTGTTTGTTTATTTACACAAGAACCGGAACCGGTCAGATGCGTGGGAGGGTAAGAGGCTTCACCAGAGACAGCAGGGAACAGAACAGGCAGATTGATGAAATACACTGCTGAGGGGAGCAGTGGGCGCGACAGGAGAGGTCTGCCGCGCCTTGTGGGACCCTCACCAGTCAGCCTGGATCGAACCAGTGCTGCAGAGGCTGCGGACAGCTTCACAGCGCTGCACTCAACTGCCTGCGCCACCAGGGGAGGCCCTCAACACCTTTTTCAATGGTAATTAATTCAATCTTTTGCGCCACCAGGGGAGGCCCTCAACACCTTTTTCAATGGTAATTAATTCAATCTTTGGGCAGATTCTTATGGGCCAGGAATTGAGATTATTCCTGGGAATATAGTGGTGAACAAAACAGGTATTATCCCTGCCCTAGTGGAGCTTAGAATCCAGTGAAGGATGGCAGACAATCAATCACAGAAATAAAAAATTGCATAATTACAAAGTGTGGTAAATGCCATGAAAAAAATTACAGGGCATTAAAAGGACCCAATTAAGATTAAGGGCTTGATTAAAATAGAGGTCAAGGAAAGCCTCTGGTGAAAAGATGTCAAAGTTGAGTCTTGAAAGGTGAGCTGACAGGATATAAGTAAAGTGTGGGGAACAACATTCCAGGCGGAGGGAAGGACATGTGAAAGGCCCTGAGGCAGGAAAGTGGTTGGTAGCTTAGAAATACTTAAAGAAAATCAGAATGGCTGAAAGTGTCCATCATATTTGACAATCAGGAATTCATTGGTGATCTTGACACAATTTCAGGGCAGTGGTAGGAAACAAAGTCAGACAGGAGAGTGTTCAAAAAGAGCATGGAAAATTGAATAAGTGGAGACAGCATGGGTGGCTAAGGAAGGCTGGCTGTTAAAGAGAGTAATGGAACAGTATGAGATGGGTCAGAGGACTCCATCAAATTAATATATGCACATGGCTATAAAATTAAACAGTACTATAAAGCTTTTAATGACAAAAAAAAAAAAATCCCCTGGCTCCATCCCTTTGTACCTCTGTGAAACTAGGTTCTTCATAGACCACAACCTAGTGCGGTTTCTCATCTTTTACATAAGCCCGTGCTTATAAATAATATGCTCATTATTTGTGGATTTTAAACATGCGCTTTTGACTTTCTAGTATGGAAGATAAAAAACTTAGCATCATTATACCACCCTCCTCACAATTTCTGGGTAAATTTAATAGCCAGTATTTATTATGACTTGGTAGTCTATGGACTTTTACTATTTCTATGTAATTTATAACTTCTAATACTTGATTCTTTTGGTTTGTTTAGTTTTCTTTATATTTATCCCTAATTTTTCCCAAACTCTCTAGCAAAACTATAAAAATCCCTGTCAATATAATTTTCCAAATGGTCAAACATAGTTTCTTTTTTTCTTTTTTTCCATGGAAGATCTTCATCTGGAACTGTATCATGTTCTCCTGATACATTCTAAACTGATCATAATCATGTTGACTTTCTCTTATCATCCTAGGGATTTCCTTTGTCTTTCTCCTATGTTAGTTGTCCTATATTCTAGATTCCATGATTTCTTCTTTCTCGATTACTCTTTCATTTAGTTGAAGCATATCCTGAAGCAGCGTTCTAAGAAATAACACATGGTAAGAACATTTTATAAATGAATGGCTGAAAAAATATTTTTAAAACTTTCACAGTGGATAATTTGTACACAAAATCCTAGGCTAGAAATCAGTTCTGAGAAATTTGAAGGTATTGCTTCACTACTTATCTGGTTTTTATGTAAAACCTTATTTTTTTAAGAAGAATTTTAAAATTTCTTCATATTTATCATGTTCCAAATTTCCATGATGAAGTACACTAGGGCAGGTTATTTTTATTTGTTGTACTGGGCACTAAATGGGCTCTTTCAATTTGGAGACTCATGTTCTTTGGTTCTGGGCAATACACTGGTTATTTCTTTTCTTTTTTATAACTTCCTCCCCACTGTTGTTGAAGGTTTAGAAGACAGAGGGATTAAATAATGAATCAGTAGTGGCTCCAGAATTTCTGTATAGGTTGAACTTAAAATCAGCAAATAAGCCAAAAGGGTGAATAAGAGAGAGATGACATTAGGGAATGTCTTAAAGTTCTTACATAGCAATCAGAGGGTTTTTACTCAAAAAATATGTTTGGGGTATCTTAAAAAGTATATAATTTGGTATGATATTCTTTGCTGTATGGACACAATGTCAAGACAAAGTATATAGCAGGGAGAAGGGAGGGTCAGAGGTTGAGAAGAGTTGTGAAGGTATAAAATATTTGTTGTAGAGAGTGGAGAAACAACTTTATTAAATTAAATTTATAAGTAATGAACTTATGCCGGCTTGTGAGATTACCAGCCAGCATAAGTTTGGTGTTGATAAATTAGAATGATACTAAATCTTCTGGGCTGTACAATTTTCTTTGTACAGACAATGCTTAGCAGTTGATTATAGACATAGAAAAGGTGAGGGGCTAGAGTCATTCAAGCTTACGGTTTTACTAAGTAAATAAATTTTTATTATTATTATTTTTTAATATATATATTTATTTATTTACTTATACAAGCACCCGGTACAGTCAGAAGCGCGGGAGGGTGAGAGAATTCACCAGAGCCAGAGCGGGGAGCAGAGCAGGCAGAAGGACCGAAGGACACTGCTGAGGGGAGCAGCGGGCGGCAGGAGAGGTCTGCGCGCCATGTGGGACCCTCCTCCAGTGGCCGGGGAGCATCTGGGGATCGAACCGGCGCCGTAGAGGCTGCGGGCAGCTTCGCAACCCAGTGCTCAACCGCTGTGCCACCAGGGAGGCCCAAATAAATTTTTAAAATGAAGTTAAAGGACTACCAGTGAGGGTACCTCAAGAAATGAGAAGAATAAACTGAACCACTAACCAACATGAATAAGTGCTGATGAAATGTTAATTAGAAGAAAGAAGAACATAAAATAATTTTAATGCTATAATTACATTCCCACAAAATTTATATATGCATGCAAAGAGAAAAGATAGGCAGAGGGAATTACAGGTCATTTAAATTTATTTGTTATTCTTAATGTTTCACTTTGTTTTTAAAGATTTATTTATTTATGTATATAAGAGCTGGGGTGTAGGCCAGAGGTGGGGTGTATTAATTCGTCCAATTCTGAGGTTGTTGTGTCTCAGGAATGGGGGGCCTGAGGAGAGGGAAAGCAAAAGGGGGGTGCTGGATCAGTGGCACACACAGCTATATTGAATTTGCTATCTTAATACAGGCACAGTTCGTGGCACCCAAAGCAACTATAATAGTAACATCAAAGATCACCCATCACAGATCACCATAACAGAGACAATAATGGTGGAAAGGTTTGAAATATCGTGAGAATTACCAAAATGTGACAGAGAAGCAAAGTGAGCACATGCTGCTAGAAAAATGGCATCAAGATACTTGCTTGACCCAGGGTTGCCGCAAACCTTCCATCTGTAAAAGGCACGAGTCTTTCCAAGTGGAATAAAGTGAGGAACACCTGTATATATTTGTCTTAATTACAGGACCTCCTACTTTTTGCTTCAGTTTCTGTTCAGCTTGGTTCATAGAGATTTTTGTGAGGCTTTTGTCTACTGTTCATAAGTGACCTTTCCGTGGCTTTAAACCTGTTTGCTAAAGCTAACATCAGGCTCATTCTGGGGCTCAGGTAGCCTTTCTGAATGTTACTAAATTCATGGATCTTTGGTGAAAGTAAAACAACCTCAGAGATAGAGCAGATTTGCTGAACCAGGCTTAAAGTCAGCTCAGCTACCATGATTTAGCCTACAAATATTTATTGAGTTATTAAGGTTTGTGTTAGGTATCATGAATATACAGTAGAAAATAGCGCCCATAACAAGCTGGCATTAGGGGGATGGGCAGGAAAATAGGAAAACCTTCGGACCATGGCTGACTTTCAAAAGGGCCTCACATCCCTTAAAGTGGTAGTTGCAGAATCCCAAACTCTACTATATTTAAAAATTCAGGGCTGTTTAAGATTTAAATACACAAATGTTAAGGGCAGCAGGTACTTGGCCTCTGAAATGTTCCCTTTAAAATCACATGGCAGTTGAATCTGAAGGTTAAACTTTAATATGAAAGAACCTCATCAAATAGTTGATGCAATTTTTTTTAAAGATTTATTTTTATTTATGCATACAGGAACTGGGCTTCAGGCCAGAGGTGCAGGCAGTGAGAGGATTCACCAGAGACAGAGTGGGGAGCAGAACAAGCAGATCTACTAAAATAAGCTGCTGAGGGGAGCAGCGGGGGCGACAGGAGAGGTCTGCTGTGCCATGCGGGTAGCTCCCTGGCCGGGGATCTAACTCAGACTGCTCTGGCTGGCCATAGCTTGATGGGGCTGAGACTTTAACCCCTGGCCACCAGGGAGTCCCTAGTTGATGCAATTTTAAACGTTGATTTAAAACAACAAAATTAGTAAAACTGACTTTTTCATTAAAAAAAAAAGTGGGTTCTGAAATCTAGCCCCAGGCATACAGTGTTGAGGGAAACATATTTTTTACATCATTGTTCATTTTTAAACAATGTTTGCTTCCCCCCCCACCCCCAGATGCAGTCCCCATAGAGTTTCCTTCCCCAATGCACCCGTGCACCATCACCTCAGTCCCCTGTGCTCCTGCCTCCCTCCCTCTCCCTCCTCCTCCCCTGAACTGAATTTGATGTAAGCCTTTCAGCCACAATCTTTATTAAAATTTCAGTTTTTAAAAAGACACAGTACTTTGTCCATCTAAGATTTTGTGCTCCATGAAAAAGGTCACTTAGACACTGAGGCCAAAAGCTTATTTTCTTAAATTGACGATTATCAACATCAAACATTCTCTAGTCAAGTTGTAACCGTGTGCCATCCACAGAAAGGGGAGGTCCAGGTTCCCTGCCCCACCCTAAGGAAGGCTGGAGCTAGCAGGGTGGAGCTGAGCAGGGAGGAGAAGCTGGAGTGGAAGGAAGATCTAGAAGAGGACCTGGAGGAGGCATGTGGAGCAGGGACATGTGAAGAAGTTGTGTTTGCTTCTTGGTCTTGGACTTGGGGGACATGGAAGGAGACACTTGAAAGAGACAGAGATGGGTGAGAGACCCATGGGGAGGCTGGCAATGGCAGCCTTTATCTTGACTAGGATTTTGATTTTGCTCTTTTCCTTCCAGACTTGCCTGCCTCTTTTCTATGGGTCCGCAACAGGAGGTGCCTTAGACTTGTGGCAAGCTTCCGGGTCTCAGCAGTCCTGCTTTGGGCCAACCCTGTTTGGCTGGGTATTTCGCCATGGCGGGGGATAGGTTACTTGGGGTGCTTGACCTGGAAACTATATTCTTTCTCTTCTCTTCTCTTTATGCATGCTTGTATTAAAGTTATTTTCTATTGAAAGCCGTACATACTAGAATGTTTTCACTTGAAATAGGTTCTGCGGCGGATGGCAGAACCTATTTAGAGCAGGCAGGTTTGGGGGTTCTGGGGTGTCCCTCAGTGCATCCCACTAACAAAGTGTGACTCAACACTAGCATGATCTAAAAAGGGACATGGCAGCTGAATGAGAATGGAATCAAAAGTCACTTGCGTGTAAGTTAAAGTCCTAAATGCATTTGTACCATCCAGAGGAAATGCTACTGCACACATGGGAAGTCTGAGTAAATGGGAAGCTTGACCTTGTGTCAAAATGTCTGTAGCAGTTTGTCAGTAAAGTTTAGTCCTTTTCAAATTCAAGTTAAAAAAAAAACCAGCAACCAAAAGGCCCTCAAATTTAGCCTTTTATCCTTACATACAAATAAAGTTATAAAGGTGGTGATGTTGTGATTTATACTAATAGATATTTCGTCTTTATTCCTGTTTCTGGCACAGATTTTCTAGAACTCTTGGAATTTTCTAAGTGATGAAAGCCACAAAGGTATTTTTTGTTATCTTAATGAGGTGACCACACCTAAGTGTGGGTTTGGGGGGAAGGGCCAGAGGCCAGGCGGATTAAGGTTGAATCAATGATTTAGTCCATCACCCCTGTGTGCTGAGGCCTCCATAAAAACCTCCAAGGGCACGGCAAGGAGACGGTGTAGATGTGGGTGGAGAAGTGGGGTTCACCTGGAGAAGCACGGTCGCCCTGCGCCCTCTCCCTACGCGTCTCTTCCATCTGGCTCTTCCTGAGTCATGTCCTCTCACAACACACAGGTAATCTAGTGAGCCACTCGAACAAACTGAACGGGGGTGGGACACTGGCTTATAACTCGTCAGTGAGAAGCACAGGTGACTTCCTTGCACCTTCGCCTCGAAGGGGCAAAAGGCAGAAGGGAGTCAGTCTTATAGGACTGAGCCTTTAACCTGTGGGGTTGGACCTTATCTCTGGTCATGTTAGAGTGAGCTGAATTATAGGTCATCCTGTTACAGACCTCTCCCTAAAAAGGGGGGGTAGGGAGCTTCCCACCCCACTTAGTGAGACGCGGAGCTGAGTGGCCAGGTGAAGCTATATGACAGGGAGGACAGGTGGGCTCAGAACAAGATAAAAAGAAGAGCTCTTATTCCTGTGCCCTGATTTGTACCCTGCTGCTGCTGGGAAGGAGATATGGAAGGAGAGACACCTGTGTAGAGACACTTGAAAGGGACATGTAGGAGAGATACGTGGGGAGGCTGACAAATGGCAGCTGATGTTTGATGTGGTATCTCCTTTTGTCCCAACTTTTCTGGGACCTGCTTCAGAACCCCTTTCCTCTGGTTCCCCACCAGAAGGTGCCTTAGATTTGTGGCAAGCTTTCAGCCTCAGAGGCCCTGCTTTGAGCCAATCCTGTTTAGTTGGACATTTAACCACAAGGATATGGGTAATTTGGGGTGTTTTATTGGGACATTAATATCCTATCTTCTCTCTCTATACACAATAATTCTATTGAAGTTCTTCCACACTAAGAGTCTGCTTTGCCTCTGTGTGCACGGACGGCTGGACTCCTTTAGAGTGTGCAAGTTTGGGAGTCCTGGGGTACCCCTCAGTCATGTGCCCCCAACCAAGCTGGTGTTTAGAGCATTGCTTGTTGGTATGGGGGAGACCTCCCTAAACACACTGAAAATTTGCGTTCCTGAACACTGTAAAAGTAATCATTTTAAAAAATTTAGCTTTATTGATTTATAATTCCCATACCACAAAATTCACCTTTTTAAAATGTATAGTTTAGTGTTTCTTTTCTCCTATTTCCATGATCATAACCTAAGTTTGGAATAACTAGATGGTCCCCAAAAGAAACCTTACACACAGTGATCCTGCATCCCACAATACTACTGGAACTAATTTACAAGTTACAATAATTTTTGGTGGATTCCTCAGGATTCTACATACAAGATCATGTCATCTGCAAGTAGAAACACAGTGACACCCCACTGAACAATGTTTTGGTCAAGGATGGACCATGCACAATATAGCATATAGAATGGGGGTCCCACAGATTATACCACGTACCCCCGGTGAGTAGCAAACTACCATCCACACTAAGCAATGTATGACTGTAGTTCCCCTTCTTTTCCAATCTGGACCCCTTCTCGTTCCTTTTCTTGCCTACCTGCTCTGGTTGGAACTTCCTATTGTCAAACTTAACTCTGAGGATAGTTCTGAGAAATGCCTTGCTGGGTGATTTCCTCATTATGCAAGAATGCCATGGAGCAACCACACAAACCTAAGTGGTCTAGCCTAGGCTATCTGCTATATATAGACCTCTGGGACCACCATCACATATGAAGCCCACTGTTGACTGGCATGTTGTTAGGTGATGCAGGCCTGTATGATGTGGAACAGAAGTGACGAGAACAGGCATCCGTGTCTTAAGAGGAAAAGCATTTAATTGTCTTTGCCCATTAAGTGCAATGTTAGCTGTGGGATTTTTGTAAATGCCCTTAATCAGGTTGAGGAAATTTTCTTCTATCCCTAGTTTGTAGTTTGTTGAGTGTTTCTATCATGAACTTGTTAAATGGGGGTTTTTTTTTTTTTTTGCAACTACTGAGATGATTCATGTGGTTCTTGTTCTAAATAGTCGTTTTTTGTGATAAATTTGTTAAATATTTAAGATGTACCAAAATTATTGTAAATCTGCTCTGAATTTCAACCATTCTTACTATATGATGAACTTTAAAATATGGGTGAGGTCAAGCTCTATAGATCCCTGAGAGACTCAGGAAGCAAAGACTATTTCTGCCTCCGAAGAGTTTACAGTTATGTTAAACTGTTTACTGTGTTACAGTGTCAAACTGTCAGAATGGAGCCCCAGACTAGGTCAGAGGAAGCACAGCAGAAATTATATGCCCAAATTTGCAGGGGGTGATCAGAAAAGGTTTCAGAAAGGTCATATGAGTAGATTCTTAAAGAAGAGAAATATGCATGCAGGTCAGGGGAAGGATTTGAGTCAGAGAGACTATGAATATGAAGAGAGTTCTTCACATTCAGTAGTGAGAAAAGAGGAAACCTTGCCATTTTCAACAAGGTGAATCTGAGTTCACTGGAACATTATGCTAAGTGAAATAAGTCAGAGAAAGACAAATACTGTCTATGTGGAATCTTATACATGGAATCTAAAGAAGTTGAACTCATTGAAACAACAGAATGGTGGTTGCCAGGGACTGGGGACCGAAGAAAACAGGGAGATGTTGGTCAAAGGGTATCAAGTTCTACTTGTAAGATGAGTGTACAGCGTGGCGATGACAGTTAACAATACTGCATATACACCTGAAAGATGCTAAGAGTAGATCTTAAATATTCTCACCATAAAAAAGAAATGTGGTAATGTGAAATGACAGAGTGATAGACAGAATAATACGAAATGATTACCCTACTTTGGCCATCATTTTCTAGTATATAAGTGTGTAAAATCAATATATCATAACCTTAGACTGAACAATGTTATTTGCTAATTATATCTCAATAAAGCTTGAGAAAGAAAAAAGAGAGTTTCCTCTCTGGCGAGTCAGTCCTCTCACCCCCTGCACCTCTGGCTTACCCCCCAGTTCCTGTATGTATAAATAGAATAAATCTTTAAAAAAAAAAAAGAAAGAAAAAAGAGTTTCTCAGAGAGATTTGTGCTCAACAGTCCAGACGCGGGGACACCTAGATTCAGAGCATTTACTAAGAGAAGCACTGAAATCACAAAAGGCAACTAAAGATTTAACCATCTGGAAATTGTAAAATTCTATGCCAAAAAATTATAAACAAAATTAATAGTCAAATAAATATTTGACATAAACATAACAAAAGGCCAGTATCCTTAACATATAGAAACTTTATGTGATAACTAAAAACTAATTTTTTTAAAAAATTGTGACAAGAATGCATAACATGAGATCTATGCTCGCAACAATTTTCAAGTGTACGGCACAATAATGTCAACTATTGGCATAAAGCTGTATATAGATCTCCAGAACTCATGCATCCTGCAGAACTCAAACTTTATACCCAAGGAACAAACTCCGCATTTCCCCCTAGCTCCAATTCCTGGCAACCACCATTCTACTTCCTGCTTCTATGATTTTGACTATTGTGGATGCCCTATCATTTAAGTGGAGTCAGGCAGTATTTGTCCTTCTGCGACTTGCTAAAATCACTTTAAGATCTTAATAGAACAGGATATGAACAAACTTCACAGAAGAAAGAAGAGAATAAAGCTTATAAACATACAATAAGATTTAACTTTTTAAAAAAAGATACCCTCTTTGGTTTACCAATTATTAGACAAAATAATAATGGATAATTCTGGTGAAGGTAAGTAAAATAAGCATTTTCACATTTTGCCAATATATTTTGGTATAACCATAAGCTTGTTAAAATTATTGATCTGTCTATCTAAAGTCTTAAAAAGGTTTAAATCCTGTAACTTTACTTCTAGAATTCTAACGAAAAACTATCAGAGATATGGACAAAGATTTTTGCATAAAGTTGTTTATCTTAGCATTTTTAGGAAAGTGAAAAACTATTTTAAAAAATTCCAAATGTCCAGTATTTAAGCAAATTATGGTATTTTTAAACACTGGATTTCTTACACAGCTATTAAAAAGGCCAGGAAAAAGACAAAACTGCAGGCAAGCTATAGATCTGAGGCCAACAGCAGAAGGAGGGGGAAGGGTCAAAACCAGGGAAGGGAGGAGCACAAGGAATATGGTGACAGTTCACGTGTGTTTTGGTGGTGGAAATTTTAGGGGGACTACATCTGAGAGGGGAAATCAAATATCATACAAAAATGAACATCAATGTAAGAGAATAAAAAATAAATTAATTTAAAAAGTTTTGGCTTCTAAGAATTCAATGGTATTTTTATTTTATACTTGTCTTTATTTTCTAGATTCTCCACAGTGAGCAGATGATTTCATCTATTATCAGGGAAATTTTTTTTTTCAGAAAATATATATATATATATTTTAAGATTTATTCATTTATACAAGCACTGGGTACAGTCAGAAGCTCGGGAGGCTGAGAGAATTCACCAGAGCCAGAGCAGGGAACAGAACAGGCAGACTGACGAAGTACACTGCTGAGGAGAGCAGGGGGCGGCAGGAGAGGTCTGCGCACAGTGTGGGACCCTCACCCTGTGGCCGGGGATTGAACCGGCGCTGCAGAGGCTGCGGGCAGCTTTGCAACCCAGCAGTCAACCGCTGCGCCACCGGGGAGACCCTCAGAAAATATTTTTAAACAAAAATAGAAAACTTTTTAATTTTCAGAGACAACTGTCACAGTGCACTTCATTTCATCTTTCTCTATAAAAAGACAATTAAGGTTAAATATTTTCTAGGTTAAAAGCCTGAGTAGTTAATAGCATTTCCTTAGAAATATATTCCACAATCTAATTATGAATGAATGTGAGTTTTATAATCCTAATCTCTAAGGGAAGAAAACCCAATGTGGATATAACATGTCCCAAATAACATTCTTAGATGGTCTTTAATTCTTGGGTCTTATGCACTGGGGCTTTTGCCTTAAAAAAAAAAAAATCAAATCTGAGAACCACAGATTAAAGTTTAAGCCTAAAACCAAGTCTATTCAAAGTGTGGTTTATGGACCAGTAAAATCAGCCTCAACTGAGAGTTTATTAGAAAGGCTAATGCTTGGGCCAATGCGCAAGTAGCGAATCAGGATTTCAGAGGTGATGCAGGTGATTTTTATGCATCCTCAAGTTTAAGAAGCACAGGAGAAGAGGAAAGTGGTAAAAGCGGTCAGGGATACTCACAGGAAAGGAGGTACTGAGCCTCCATTGTTTAATGTGTAAAATTTATAAATATATACATTATCATTTAAAAGATTTATTTATTTATGCATACAAGAGCTGGGGTACAGGCCAGCAGTGTGGGCAGGGGCAGTGAGAGGATTCACCAGAGACAGAGCGGGGAACAGAACAGGCAGACTGACTGAAATACACTGCTGAGGGGGGCAGTGCAGCAGGACAGCTTCGTGGCGCTGATGCTTAACCCCTTGTACCACCAGGGAGGCCCCCACATATACATTATTATTAAGCATTCTTAAAACAAAGGCTTTTTTCTTCCACTTCCAAAACAAAGATTTTTTTAAAATTTAATTTTTAACATTTATTTTTAATTGAGGTAATACTGGAATATCCCCATCAGGTATTACCACGGTCACCACCAACTCACCCATATTCCACCACCCTGGCCCATTGTGCTTCCTTCCATCTTCCAAAAAAAAAAAAAAAAAATCTTTAAGGCTAGAAAAAAAATTTGGCTCTGCACTAAGATCAACAATCTGGTGTAGGTCTTAAATTAAAGGCAAAGGGGATCCAAAATTTATTCCTGGTTCCCCCCCCAACCATTCATTAAATTAAGGCCAAGGGTTCCACATAAGAAGCTGGGAACCGCATGTGTGCAGAATATAATTTGATTATATTTTACATGAACCAAGAATGGCTACTTGTAGGTGGTCAAGTTTGGATTCCCAAACCCAATCATTTTTTTCTATTTCTTTCTACATTGGAGTCATGACTGAGGAAAAACATCTATTTATTAGAGGCTCTCAAACTGTGCTTTACAAAGTTCCCTCCGAGGGCTATGAAAGAGATGTGAAGGGGATGGAGATAAAATAAGGGAGAGAGAGACAAATAGGTTAGAACGCTTCCCCGAATCCTTGCCTTCAGCCAAAAACGCTCAGCTTTTATCTTTTTGTGTCCATTTTCTGGTGGAATACACTTGTACAAAGCACTCTCCTCTAAGAAAAAATTGAAATTTCATGATTTTCTACTACAGCTTCTCACAATCCAATGAAAAACCACCGCTGGCTTGTCTTCTCATGAGCTCTTTCTAACTAGCCACCACCACCACTTGGTTGCGGGAAAGGACTTGCAAATGGACAGTGGGGCAGGTGGCCCAGCTTCCAGGGCGCCCTTCCCAACCACTATTGCCAGGGATGAATAAGTCGTTTGTAACATGCAGGTAGCTGCTGGAAGTCAGGCAAAGGTACATTATATTAATCAGCCTATAGTGGAGTGAAACAGACACTACACTATCTAAGAAGTTAACACTAGGAATAGGTATAAAATAAACAGTAATATTTTAAAGAGGTAGAACAGCTGTTGAACAAGCAAGGAAGAGACATCCTTGAAAGTGGCCACCTTGGGAGACTCACTCACTCCAGCAGGGCTCCTATCCCAGATGTTGCTAGAACTCTTTGGGCATTGCAAAACTCCCTCCTTGCCAACGCACATAATTGTGAGACAATCGTCTTAAGCCTCTAAATTTTGGGGTGGTTTGTTATAAATGAGACAAATGTTGAAATCATTATTCTTTGGGAATAATGGAATTATTTAAGAGGTATTTAAAAGGAAATGATTAGTCTGACAGAAAAACCCTATAGTTATCCAGAGCCCTCAGAGCAGAGGTTGATCTGCACAACAAAGTTTGGTTATATCCGTATTTAAACAGGTAACAGCATACTTCAAATAACAAGACAAGAGCATTTTGGAAGAGAAACAACTCCAGGATAAATGGGATCAGCTACAGGTCCCCACCTTTCCCCTCAAGTTTTTTTCTTTTTTCCTTAGAGTTATCTGAGCCCCATCTACATCAACTTTAGAAATACTCTGCTCTTCTTTTCCCCTTTACCTGAGCATAGATAAAAATAACTTTTCAAAGTTATATATCTTTAAAAAAAAAGAATTATGCAAGAAAAGAAAATACAAAAATAGAAAAACAAACAAGTCAAATATAGATTTTAGGGTACAAAGGTAAACAAGTTAAGTACAGACTTTGGATCCTAAGATAACTAAATTCTAGCTAGGAGTTGACTGGCCCTGTTTTTCTCTCCACACAGTTATCAATCCATTGTCCTTGACCATAGGGCCTTATACAAGAAGTCAAAAATGCAGCAGATCTTTCAGAGCCCAGTCTCATCTTGCTGGAGAAGAAAAAAGTCTAACTTATTAAGCCACAAGTTCCAGAGAGCAGAGGTTTTCTCCTTTAAGTGTGAAAACTAATTTTTAAAATACCTTGAGGTAGTCTGGTAAACTTTTAAAATGTATACTTTTACTTACGTACTTTTTTTATGTATATAATATGTAGTCGATAGAAATATTTTTCTTGACAAATTATTGTTAACATTAATTAACAAACTAGGCTAAAATACAGTTTTGTTCTTAGTGTCTATTAAGGACGTGCATACCAAATCAACAAACCCATAAGTCTTTGTGCTAAGAGTAATTATGGTTCACTTTTGCCATTTCTGTTCAACATATAACGTTACATCATATAAAAATTAACTCAAAATGGCTCAAAGGCCCAACCCTGAGATAAAACAATACTTAAAAAAAAGAAAGAAGACAGCTTCATGACATTGCATTTGGCATGATTTTTGTTTGATATGACACCAAAAACATAGGCAATGAAAAAAAAAAAAATAGGTAAATAATACCCAAAGTCCTAGCCAGAATAATTAGGCAAGATAAAGAAATAAAATGCATCTGCACCTCTGCTTGCAGATGATATGATCTTATATGTAGAAAACTCTAAAGGGGCCTCCCCGGTGGCCCAGGGGTTGTCTCAGCGCTGTCACCACTACCACCTGAGTCTGATCCCCAGCCAAGGAGTTAACCCACTTATGGCGGGGCAGACCTCTCCTATCTTGCCCAGGGCACCCCTCAGCAGTGTGTTTCAGTTGGTTTGCCTGTTCTGCTCCCCACTCTGTCTCTGGTGAATCCTCTCACCCACACTCCAGTTCTTCTATGCAAAACAAACAAACAAAAAACAAAAAAAAAACCAACGCCAAAAAAAGCCTAATGATTTTCCCCAAGACTATTAGAACTAATAAACGAATCTGGCAAAGATACAGGACACAAACTCAACACATAAAAATCAGTTGCATTTCTATTTACTAACAATGAAGATTCTGAAAAGGAAATTAAGAAAACAATTCCATTTACAATAACATCCAAAAGAATAAACTACTATGAATAAACTTAACCAAGGAGGTGGAAAGAGCTAATCACTAAAAACTATAGAATGTTCCTGGAAGAAATTAAAGATGACACAATAAATGGAAAAATATCTTGTGTTCATGGACTATAAGACTTAATGTTTTTAAGATGTCAGCATCTACAACATGCGACAACATGGATGGACATTATGCTAAGCAGAATAAACTGATCATAGGAAGAAATACCGCCAAGGATTATATGAGGTAGCTGAGTATATGAGGTATCTAAAATAGCAAATCCATGACTCGAAGAGGGGAGTGGTGGTTGCTGGCAGGTAGGGGAAGAGGGAAATAGAGAGTTACTGTTCAACAGGTATAAAATTTCAGTCAAGATTCTAAATTAATAAATTCCAGAGTTCTGCCTACAACAATTGAATAGTCGACAATATACTATACACCTAAAATTTGTTAAAAGGGCAGATACCATATTAAGTGTTCTTTACATAATAGCAAAAAGATGTCAGTACAACCCAAGTGATCTACAGATTCAATGTAATCCCCTTCAAAATCCTAACAATTTTTGCAGAAAGAGAAAAATCTATCCTAAAATTTATATGGAATTCCAAGGGATCCTGATGGTCAAACCAATTTTGAAAAAAAAAAAAAAAAAAAAAAAACAAGTCGGAGGGCTCACATTTTCTGATTTTTAAACTTACTACAAACCTACAATAATCAAGAGTATAGTACTGGCATAAAGACAAGACATATAGACCAATGAAATAAAATACAAAGCCCAGAAGTAAATGCTGGTGTATTTGGTCAAACGATATTTCAAAATTATCCAAAGGGGAAAAGAGAGTCATTTCAGTAAATGGTGTTGGGAAAAATGGACAGCCATCTGCAAAAGAATGAAGTTGGAATATACCACATAAAAATTAACTCTAAATGGATCAAAGATCTAATCATGAGCTAAAACAACAACAAAAAACTGAAAAGAAAGGGAGAAATCTTCATGACATTGAATTTGGTGTGATATTTTGGACACGACACAAAGACATAGGCAGCAAAAGAAAAAAATAGGTAAATTGGACCTTATCAAAATTAAAAACATTTGTGTATCAAATAAAGGACACCATCAGCAGAATGAAAAGGCAACCTATGGGATGGGAGAATATATTTTCAAAATCATGTATCTGGTAAGGAGCTTCCATCCAGAATATATAAGGAACTCTTACAACTGAACAACAGAAAGGCATATACCCCAATTTAAAAATGGGCGAAGGACTTCAATAAATTTCTCTAAAGAAGATATAAAAAAGGCCAATAAGCACATTATTCAATACCACTAGTCATTAGTGAAATGTGAATCAAACCACAATGAGATAACACTTCAAACTCATTAGGATTAGTATTATTAAAATTAAAAGCAATAGGAAGTAACAAATATTGACCAGGACGCAGAAAAGTTGGACTGCTTTACATTGCTAGTGGGTGTGAAAAATGATATACAGCCATTGTGGAAAATGGAATGGTAGTCCCTCAACAAATCAAACAGAATTACCCTACAAGTCAGCAAGTCCCTTTTTGGATATATACATACACATAAATACACACACACACATATATTCTAAATGAATAAGTTTCAGAGATCGGCTGTACAACAGTTGTGTGTGTGTGTGTGTGCTTGTGTGTGTACGTATATACCCAGAAGGACTGAAAGCAAGACTCAGATATGTATACATCGATGCTCATAGTAGCAGTATTCACAGCAGCCAAAATGAAAGCAACCCAGTGTCCATTAACAGAAGAATGGATAAACAGAATGTGGTCTATGCACACGACGAATATTTTTTAGTCTTATAAAGGAAGTAAATTCAAATATAAGAGACCACATGGATAAACCTTGAACACTATGTTAAACAAAATAAACCAATCACAAAGAGAAAAATACTATATGACCCAACTTATATGAAGAATGTAGACCAGTCAAATTTGTGGAGAAAGTAAGTAGAGTGATGGTTGGGGACTGGAGGAAGAGGAAATGAGGAATTATTGTTCAATGGTTATAGAGTTTCAGTTTGAGAAGATGAACAAGTTTTGGAGCTGGATGTTGGTGACAGCTGGACAGTAATGTGAATGTACTTATGCCAACAAACTGTATACTCACGAATGGCTAAAATAATATTTTATGTTATGTATATTTTATCACAATAAAAAGAAAAAGGCACAAGAGAGGTTCAGCTATGAATTATACACTCTTTCATTAGAAATTATCCCTACCCTGAGTTATCTCTCTCAAAGCAAGGTTGATACCTAGTCACTCAAAATAATATGCTCATTCTGTATGATGGACTCATGTGACAGAACTACAGTATCCAATGCTTAGGTCTGAGTGGGTGTTTTCTGGGTATACTCAACACTGAAAAATCAGATTATAGCAACAGAGCCCGCCCTTACCCTAACATGAAGTGAGCCATCCCGGTCAAGTGACTTTTAATAAGGTGCTCAGTCATTGTGTATGAGTAACAGAAGAAAAGGGTGAGTTATTGTCCTAAATATGCAGAGAAAAAAAAATAGAACATAAAAATCTCTCCATGAACTAGGGTTGCCAGATTTAGCAAGTAAGAATACAGGACACCCTGTTGTTTATCTGAAATTCAAATTTAACTTGGCACCCTGTATTTTATCTGGCAATACTCTGAAATATTAGAAGTGAAGAGAAAATAAATCAAAATCAAATAATCCTCAGTATTCCGGGGTTGCTGAGGTCTTTACAGGGAGCCTAGCTAGAAAAGCCCATAAAATGTATTTGTTACAAAAAAGCACTGGTTTCCAAACACTATGTCCAAACTGAATCTAGTTTAGGAGTCCCTCCTTGCTCTGGGGTTCCATGATCTAAGATTTACTTTATAAAAATAGGCTAGAGGGTAGAAGAAAGACAAAGTGGAGAAAGGCTAAAGCAAAGTAGAAATGGGTGAGAACACACTCAGGCTCCAGTTAGGCAGATGTGGCCTCAAAAAGGGACCTAAACATTTGACCAAAAAAATCAGAGGAAATCAGATTTTGACCTGACTCAAAGCAGAAGAGACACGGGCGGTTCGTGGCCTGTGGCCACACAGCAGGGGTGCGCAGGCAACAGAACACTAGGGATGTCCTTCCTTTCCCTAAATCACACCACTCCTCAATTTCCCAAGAGCCTCCTAAGAAATACCAATCACTATTTTTACTTACTAATATTCTGAGCCCTAGTTACAATAATGCCGCCAGTCAGCAATGAATTCTTAGTTTACAAACTACTACCGCTTTTTAGCCACCGTTTCATCGCTCAACAATATCCTCTGCTTCCCCATAGATCAAAACTGAGATCTCCAAACCCTGTCTTACCTTCAGGAAACTGAATTTGTTCAGGTCATCGTCCTAGGAATCAACAAAAACAGGTTTCGGGCTCTTGGTTCTTGGAGAATTCCATGCACAAAAAGCCTCCGTTCTTGTTGATTACTGACACGGTTCACACAGTGGTAACCCCTGTTTAACTCTGGACTACCCAGACAGAAATGGCCTGCGAGGCCTACAGCAGTATCTAGGAATCGTGCCATGGCTCTCACACTAGGCCTGCCTGGGGTGTCTACCCTGCCGAGTGGGGTGGCGTAGTGTGAGAGGGCCAGGGAGTGTGGGGCAGGACTGGGAATCCAGGAGCGAAAGGGTAAAAGAGCTAAAGTCCTCCATTCCTCCAACCCCAGCACCAGCTGATCAGCTACCCTGAGTCAGCTTCAAAGGCCGTGGCTGGCCTCCAAGCATTTTTCCCCAGAGGGAGCCGTCAGTCTCCAGGGCAGAGGAGCTGGTCACCCAGGCAAAACTCTTAAGATTACGTGGGCAGCCCCTAAGACACTAGCCAGTGAGAATGTCTGCAGCCCCAGCCCTGGCATCCCCTCCCGCTGCAGACAAAACACACACAGCGGATGCACAGGAACGCGCCTGTGCATGAAATGCGTGTAGTGGACGATTAAATCTATTGTTTTCTGCGCCCAGTGTGAGGATGCTCTTGCTCCCCCAGCCCCTCAGGTAACCAGCACACCTTTCCCACGAAAACACTGCCTCGCGGCCTCTGCTTCGGGCTCATTCATTCATTCATTCCCCGGCTCCTGACACATCCCCGGGCGCCGCCGTGCCCGGCGCGGTCCTCGCCTGCCCCAGAGCCCGGGCGTCCCGCGCCAGGCCTGGCCCTCCGGGTCGCGGAGCCCTTGGCGCAGGTGAGCTGGGGGAGCCCTCGGCAGGTGAGCCCTTGGCAGCGGCGGGGCTGGCGGGGCGCCAAGCGCAGGTTCCCGAGAGCCGGGGTGGGGACCGCGCTCCCGGGGCAGTGGCAGGACGCGCGGGTGCAAAGCCGCGCCCTGGGCGCGAGCCGGCTACGGGGTGTCTCCCGACAGCTTGTGGGGACGTTGGGGCGGATCGGGGGCGACGCCCAAAGGGGTGCCTGAGCCCCCGGGGAGCCCGCAGGGCCGAGGGGAGGTGCGCGCTGCCCCGCGGGGTGCGGCCGGGCCCGTGGGGCGCAGGGGCAAGCGGGGTCCCCCGGGAGGACGCGTCCCTACCCGGCTCCGGCTCCGGCGCGGTCCTTGGCAGCGGGCAGCCGCGGCGCGTCCCGCGCCCCCGAGGCGGGCCCGCACCCCTCCTCCGCGGGCGGTTGGGGACGCCCGGCGCCCCTGCAGCCGGCGCGATGGTCCGCTCTGGCCCGGCCTCCCGCCGCCCCCGCGGCGCGCTTGGTTCGGCCCGCCGGACGCCGGGGCTCGCCGGGTGCCGCTCCCGCCGCGGTGGGCGCCCGGGTCCCGCGCAGGCTCCGCGCACCCGGAGGGCGAGGCCCGGCCCGGCCCGCCCCTGGGGCGCCCCGCCCCGCCCCGCCCCGCCCCCGCCCCGGGCGGCCTCCGCGCCCGCCTGCGCGCCTCCGGGGCGCGTGCCGTGGGCGCCCGGCTGCGCCCCGGGCAGCCAGGGTCAGCCCCGGGGTCCCCGCGGCGGCTCTCGGCGCAGACGGGAAAACAAAATGGCATAACCAGGCCCTGCTCGCAGCCCAGGCCGGGGGAATCGAATCACTGCGGGGTGGAGTAGGGTCGGTGGAGCCCAAGCTCTGATTTCTTTTAATATGAAAAATCATTTCAATTCTAACTCCTTTATGAATGCTTTTAAAAGCGCCCGGTGCAGAGCCAAATTTAGGAGGTCCCGGTAGCACCCCGCAGTGAGTCTCTCCTCGGGCCTGAACTTTTGCCAGGCTTCTCTGCTGGGCTGTGTGTGCTCCACCTTCGGCTTCCCTCTGTGCCCTTGTAAAATCCTGTTTGCGCAAGAATCCTGCGGAGTTCCTTGCGCGGAAATTCCTGCCCTTGTTAGTTGACCGTTCTCGCTGTTTATTACCCCAGCCTGGCCTGCCTTTAGCTAGAATTCTCTTGAGTCAGGAGCCCCCTCCCCCTGGTGTTTCCTTTCAGTAATTGGTATGGTGTGTTTGGGACACTCCAAAATCCAAATGTTAAAATCCTAACCCCTAATGGTGACGGTATTCGGTGGGGCCTTTGGGGAGAGTCCAGGGCCTGGGAGGGCAGCCCCCAACGATAGGCGCAGAGCTCTTACAGAAGAGATGGCATGGTGCTCCCTAGCCCGACCTGCCAGGTGAGGCCCCGGGAAGTCTTCCACTTCCAGCCTCCAGGTTCTGAGAAATAAATTTCTGTTTGTAAGCTATACAGTCAGTGGTTTTTTTTACAGCAGTCTGAACAGACTAAAACTAATTTTCCATCCATGGGCCCCTACCCTGCTCCATGGCTATAAATCCGCACTTGTCCATGCTCTGGTCTAAGTTCAATCTCTCCCCTACTGCAAAATCTCACTGCAGTGGTCCAGGCGTCTATCTTGATGGCAGCTGCTTAAAATCTGCCTTATCATCCTAGAGAGTGTCATGAATTTATTTTTTATTTTATTTATTTTTTTTATGAAAACTCATGCACTTTATGCTCCTCATGACAGACGGGGTGCATGGGGGGGTCGGCAGGGGGTGGAACTGAGGATCCTGCTCAGTCTTTGGGCAAATAGCTATTGGAAGCCCACCAGGTTCCATGCATGCTCCTTGAAAGAGTTATTGACTGACTCTGTGCTCTAGTTACTCACAGCCTTCTTGGGTCATGGTCAAGGGAGGAGATAAATGTCACAGAAGAAGTATGAGCTGAGTTTTGAAAAATGAGTGGGAATAAAGGATGTGGGGGGAATCAGCATGTGCAAAAGAACAAAGGGGTAAAATAACTTATGTGACCGATGGGGATGCAATGGAGAGAGCACAGTAGAGAAATTCAGGCTGTCATATATATATATATATATATATATATATATATATATAACACACTATAGTATATATGACACACTAAGGAGGTGGTTCTCATCCTGCAAGCAGTGAAGAGATGTTGAAGGGCTTTATGTGGCAACTCTAATATGAATTTTAGAAATAAAGTTCTTGGAGTAGAAGGACGAAGGCTAGGACTGCCAGCAGAGTGAAAAGCTGCATGTTTGTATAGTTAAATGGCCCAGGGTGGAGAGTTGGTCAATTAGAATCCCTTCATTGAGAATTTGGTGTTGGGGGAGACAGAATTATACCCATATGCTTAGTTGAACTTATAGTGGAAATCTGAGAGCTGTGAGCGACCACCTTTTACTTGCAAATGGCCTAAGTAGCAAAGAAAACCATTTTACTGAAAAATGTCATCTGTTGCATAGAGAAGAGCCAAGCCCAGACGTGAAAGAGTAGTCCCCAGGCTCTTGGGGCCTTTGAGCATCTGTTTCCACTTTGTACTAAGGCGAGCTTGATTTTTACCTGAGCTTCATCATTCTTCTCTCTATCCATTCCCACATTTTAGTTAGTGAGGGTTCCAGTAAGATACTAACACCAGTTCACATAAGGATTTGACTTTTAGAAATGTATATTCTCTACCAGACAGAGTTAATTTGCATCATTGGGAACAAGAATCATTTGTACTGCTATGGGAAGGAGACATTTTGCAGTACTCTACAAGTTAACTTCTCTCTCCTATAAAACAGGAGCCTAGTCTAAAGCAGTGACAGGCTCATACCTCTAATAGAATCACACAGTCCAGGAGATCCATTCCACAGCACCCGTTTCATTAAAATGATACCCATTTCAAAGTCTTTCACAAGTTTTTTCTGACACTGGCAAATCAAAGGCTAGATAAAACTACAGGGGCATGAAAAGAACAGTGCCTTAGGGAAGCAGCAAGTAGTTCATAACGGGTGAAGCATAGGTGGTGCTGGTGGGATTATGAAGGGCCCTATATGTATGCTCAGAAGTTTGACTTTTATCCTGGAAGTCGTGGACACTATTATTTAAAACAGGTAGTGATTCGAACTGAGTTGCGCTTCAGAATCTCACTTTTGTGTCACTGAATTTGAGGAAGATAAAGACGAGTCAGTAGAAGGACATTGTAATTACGACAAGAAGTGAGAGGGTCTGAATTTGGGCAGTGACTGAGGGGTAAAGTAAGAGGAAACAGATTCAAAAGAGATTTAGGATGTAAAATCTGTAGAATGGAATGATTAATTGTGTAGTTGGAGGGTGGTAAAATAGAATGAATAGTCTCAGATGACTCCCAGGGCCCTCCTAATGCTGAGGCTTCTCCACAACTATT
This sequence comes from Talpa occidentalis, assembly GCF_014898055.3. Taxonomy (NCBI): domain Eukaryota; kingdom Metazoa; phylum Chordata; class Mammalia; order Eulipotyphla; family Talpidae; genus Talpa; species Talpa occidentalis. The sequence goes on along the minus strand of NW_023605083.1, from coordinate 39,134,090 downwards.
TGAATATAGAAGATTTGAAGCAAAGTTTGCAGGGAAATGTTGAGGCTAGGACAATGCTCCCTTGTCAGTTTCTCGCAGTGGTAAATAGGGTTGAGTTATTTCCCTTACAAGTTCTTAAAGAAAAAGTACAGGGTGAGCCAGATGGTCGTGTGAGCGCTCCCTACTTCTGAGAGGTTGTAGATGAAGAATGAATGTAACCCTGGCCTATGTAAATTGGAATTGTCTCTGTGTTTTTGCTACAGCAGCTATTCAGTCTAGCTCAAGTAAAAAACCCAACTTCAAAAAGCTCATCACGGGGCTCCCTCCTGGAATGCAACAGCACTGAAAACAAATCAAGCTCACTCTAAAATCAAGACCTCAGAAAGTAAAAAAATAAACAAATAAGCAACAAACAATAAATAAATGGCCTCACTTTCTGAAATTCTATGACTTTTGATCTGTTTCCCCTCCAGTTTGGGGGGTGATTTTTTGTTTATTTCTATGATCTTTTAGCTCCTGTGCTATCACTTAGTTTCTCAGAGTTCTAATTTCGAGAGAGAAGCGATATTGGGTTATGAATCCACTCTTGGCCACTTGTAGTTAGGGGTAGTAGGCGAACATGGACTACCTAGACATACGTCTCCATCAAGAACTGTGGAGGAAGAGTCAGTAATCCATGAATTTAGTGCCCGGTATCAGAGAAGAAACCATTAACTCAATGGGATCATTTGATAAACCTGTGCCTGCATCTTCTGTAGCCAATACATGAGTCCTGTGGATCTAGCTCTAAAATATATCCTTTATTCATCCACTTATTTCTCCATATTGAGGATGCTGCCATCTCTTGCTTTCCATCCTAATCCAGCCACCACCATGACAGGACAACTTTAATTGCCCTTAAATAGTATCCCTGACGCCACCTTTGAACCCCATTTGTCCATATGAGCAATCTTTTAAAACTGGCTTTAAAGACCCTGCTTATTTAGCCCCTCCCCAGCCCCCTTGCTCACCATGTTTCGTCCACATTCGACTTCTGTTTTCTTATACACAAAACTTGCTCCTATTTTTGGGACTTTACATTAGCTATTGACTCTGCCTGGAAGGCCTTTCCATCAGATTTTTGCAGGGCTAGATCCTCGTAGTCATTTAGGTTTCACTTCACATTTCACTTCCTCTTCAGAAAGGCTTTTTCTGACTACTAAATATAAAGGAGACATTCCCCACCCTCCACAGACACTCACTGCGAATGTAGCTGTTGTAGTATCTTCATGTGGAACTATCTGGATGACCTTATTTACTTTGTTACTATCTCTCCTGCTAGAAAGTCAACTCTGTGATAGTAAAAAGTTTTTGGAGTTTTTTTTTTTTTTTTTTTTTTTTGGTATAGAACTGGGGTGCAGGCCAGAGGTACCAGGTGAGGGGGCGGTGGGAGGATTCACCAGATAGAATGGGGAGCAGAACAGGCAGACTGACTGAAATACACTGCTGAGGGGAGCACCGGAGAGACAAGAGAGGTCTGCTGCGCCATGTGGGTAGCTCCCTGCCCGGGGATCGAACTCAGGCTGTAGAGGTGATAGTGCTGAGACTTTACTCCTGAGCCACCAGGGAGGCCCTAAACCTTTCTGATTTTTGTCTGTCGCTGTATCTCCAGCCTCTGGAACGGTGTCCAGATCATCATGTTCAGCAAATATTTAGTGTTTATGAATGAATTTGGAGAGGGAAGAATGGAGGGGGAAAGGGAGGAGGAAGAATTGAGAGAAAGAGAATATATCACTTGAACCTTCACAGAAAGGCAGGAATGGCGTTTGTGGGGTAGGGATGAATATAATACCATTTCTCTTTATCTTCCACTTCTTTTTTTTTTTTTTCAGATCTATCTATTTATGCATACAAGAGCTAGGGTACAGGCCAGAACTGCGGGGGTGAGAGGATTCACCAGAGACAGAGTGGGGAACAGAACAGGCAGACTAACTGAAATACACTGCTGAGGGGAGCAGCAAGTGAGTCAGGAGAGGTCTGCTGCACCATTTGAGTTGCTCACTGGCTGGCTGGGGCTCGAACTCGTGCTGCAGAGGCTCCGGACTGCTTCATAGTGCAGTGCTTAACCCCCTGTGCCACCAGAGAGGCCCTATCTTCCACTCTTTAAGTCCACTCTGTGAAGCTGTACTCCATGAATTTTCTGGTCATTTTGTATAGCAACTGGTACTTGTCATTTTAAGTTTCACTTTGATTATTAAGGTGTTCAGCCCAATGAAATAATGTTTAAACTTTAACTGACAATTGCCTGCCTCAGCCCACTGCAGATGGAAGGCCATGTTCAGTGGGGAAAGGGGTGGGGCTTAGATATGTATCTTTTCCACTCAACTTTTCTCCCTTCCCCAGTTTGCTAAGCCTCTTTCTGCAGGGTTTGGACAGGGAGGAGAGAAAAGAGATAAGGAAGATTCTTATTTGAATAATACTGTCAAAAACTAACAGTTACCTAAAACTGACTCTGAAGGATCCCTTCTGTAGGTATCTCAGAGATTCCCTTCTCCGTTGGTGGAGACAGCTCTCCACAGTTACCTTCATGTGGATGAATTTAGCTCCTCCAGTTGATCATTTATAATTCCTTTAGAAATCTCCAGACATTAAAAAAAGGGTTTATTGAAGTATAATGTACAGAAAATACAGTATACAGATTTTATACAGTCTGAGTTTTGAAAAACATACCCACCCATGTAATCACCTCCAAAATCAAGATAGAAAATTTACCCCTTGTCCTTTCAGTGATAATCAACCCCACTCTTAGGCAACCTTCTATCTAATGAGAAATCTCTGGGCATTATGTCTCCTGCTTCCTCCTGCTAAGGTCTCCTCAACCTTTCAGGTGGTCTCTCCCGCAAGATAAAGAAATCCTAACTATGTCTCTTGCGTGGCCCATATCTAGTCTACGGGTACACCCATCATCCCTTGTCCTGAAGTACAACGCGAACACACACGAATTTCACCACAGGCACCTCTTCTTGCTCTGCCATAGAAAATATATCTTTTCAGACTTTCCAGGAATTAGTCCTCTGTGTCTCCCAAACACATTCATCATATCAGTCTCTCCAAATAATTTCCTTAACTTGAACTAACTAGGGGTGAGATTCAAAGTCCACTAGCAATTCTCTCCAAAGTTCCCTTTCCAATGTGGAAGGTGGGTGAGATGATTAAGGTGGGTGAGATGATTAAGAGTTGCACACTGGTTTTTCACAACCCCCTTTTTTGTAAGGTCTTCTCATACTTTACTTTTTTTTTTTTAAGATTTATTTACTTATATAAGAACTGGGGTACAGGCCAGATGCGCGGGAGGGTGAGAGGATTCTTCAGAGAAAGAGTGGGGAACAGAACAGGCAGACTGTCGAAATACACTGTTGAGGGGAGCAGCGGGAGAGACAGGAGAGGTCTGCTGCTCCATGTGGGATTCTCACTGGCTGGCAGGGATCAAACTCGCGCTGCTGAGGCTGTGGACAGCTTCACAGCGTGGCGCTCAACCGCCTGCGCCACCAGGGGAGGCCCCATACTTTACTTTGGAATGTGGCACCTATTGTTTTGAATCCTCAGAAGAGACTGAGACTCAAATCTCCCCAAGATGCACACAAACTACAGGAGAGGATGCCAATGTTCGGGAGCTACTGGTCCAAGGTGTATTTTACAATCCTTTAGATAGGAGATGATGAATGGTCATGTTTAATGAAAGAAGCCCTAAGGTCGAAGTGGAAACTAGGTGCTGACAGATGAGATTCATTTTGAAAGGACAGGATAAGAAGCACATTTAGGGCAGATAAAAGGTAAAATTCATTTATTTACTCATTCATTAAAAAACATCAATAATCTAAATGTTAGCACTCTGTTGGGTGATAAGAATACAAAAAAGAAAGATCTTGTCCTCAAGAAGATCATCAATATGTAACAGAGAAGACAGAAGTAAACCACAGTTAATGTAGGCACGTGAGTGATAATACATTCAAATCTTGGGGGATGATAAGAGCAATGTACAGTGTGGTCTAGTATAAGGAAGAGACACTGAACTCAAGAATAGGAGGTTGGGTATCAGTGAAAGTTCCAAGAGGAAGTGACCAAAGCTGAGACTGAAGAGCAGATAGACATTAGCTAGACACAGGAAGGAAGTGTATTCTAAGAGGACAAGATAGCAAAAGTCAAGGCATAGAGGCTTCTAAGATAATGGGATCTTTGAGGAATTGTAATAGTTTAGTTTGGTATGGCAGAAAAGAGGGTATATGCAGCAGAAAGTAGTGATGAAGATAGAGTAGTAGAAAACACCAAGTTAGGGAAGCTATGACATGTCAAAGGATTTTAAGCTGACAAATGACATTATCTGATTTGTACTTTTAAAAAATATTTATTTATTTATGCATAAAAGAACTGGGGAACAGGCCAGACATGCGGGGGTGAAAGGATTCACCAGAGACAGAGTGGGGAACAGAACAGGCAGAATAACTAAATTACACTGCTGAGGGGAGCAGCAGATGAGTCAGCAGGGGTCCGCTGTGCCATGTGGGTAGCTCTGGCTGGGGGTCGAACTCGTGCTGCAGTGGCCACGGAAAGCCCCACAGTGCTATGTCTTTACCCCTTGTGCCACCAGGGAAGCCCAGCCCCACAGTGCTATGTCTTTACCCCTTGTGCCACCAGGGAAGCCCCTGATTTGTACTTTTGAAAGATAATTCTCTGTGGTGTGGATAATGGATTAGAAAGAAGCCAATTCACAGGCAGGGAGACCAGAAAGAAGGATGTGACTATAATCTAAGCAAGAAACAATGAAAAAAATGGGACTGGGGAGAGATGGGGGCGGGGAAGATGTGAAGACATTTCTAAGACAAAGTTTATGGAACTTGGTAACTGAAAATATTGGATTAAGGAACCAGAAAGACTTTTAGGTCTCTGGTTTGGGTGATGGTGCAATTCAGAGAAAGAAGAGAAATTGGCAGAGGAGCAGACTTCAATATTCTTTCATTTCATTTGTTCACTCAGTCAACAGACATTTATTAAAAGCCCATTAAATGCTATGAATAGACACGTAAATCTATGATTACAGTGCCCTATGACATGTGTCACTGCACAGGGGAAGAAAGGAACAAACAAGGCATGGGCAGAAGTCATACTGAGAACTAGGGGAAGCTGTTGGTGGATTATGGATAAGGTGGAGAGAATGCCTACTATGAGCTCTTTTACTTTTTCAATTGAGGTTAATTTCATATAACATAAAATTAAACATTTTGAAGCCTATGTTTCAGTGGCATTTGGTATATTCACAATGTTGCTAGGTCATCACCCTGATCTGGTTCCAACTATTTTGAGTTTTGAAGGCTGACAGAGAGCTTGCTGGATGAAGAAGGGAGTAAGGGAAAGCATTTTAGGAGGTAGCAATAGCATGTTTGAGGACGTGAAGACCAGACGTAGCATGAATAGAGTCAATGCATTTGGATTATGCATAGGGAGTAAATGCACACGAGAGTAGTGGAAAATGAGAAAGGGCCTAATAATAAAATGCCCAGATTTTAACTCGGTCCAGAAGGCATGGGAAACCCTTAGAGGATGCTAAGCTGGCTCTTGCCACCATTGAGTTTGACTTTCAGAAAGATTACTCTGGAAATAATAATGGTGATGTGTTAGAGAGGGGAAGACCAGGCAAGTGAGTTGGGAGATTTTATGCAGTAATTCAGGTGAGAGAGGATTTATGTCTGAACAAAGACAGTGTTAGCAATAATTGAGAGAACTGAAAACAAAGCATAATAAAGATGTAGAATTTATGTTTCTTAATGATTCACTGGATGCCAGGCTGGAGGAACACTGTAGGAGGATTCCCATCCTTCTGCCTGGGGGACTAGTATGATGGTAATAGTACTCTGGAGTGAAATTTTGGGGCAAAGTGCTTAATATAGGTTGGTGGGTTCAGCGTGAGTTTCCTGAGATTCAACTTGAGTGAAGGGTCTCAGAGTCAGCTTAATGTATGGGTCTGGAGCTAAGAAAAGAGATCTGGCATATACAGACAGTTGAGAATCATTTTTTCTATTAGTAAATGAACTTATGAGTTTGGATAAAGTTATTTAGGAAAATGTATAGAGGAAGATGAATAGGGTACCTAGGACTGAACTTTGGGAACCAATTTTTAAGGTGTGCAAAGAGGATGGAGGGTAGACCTATATGTTTAAAAGATTTGATCATACTTAGCCTAAGAGAGGTTAGCAGCAGGGGGCAGGAAAGGTGGCATAATGGTCTAATTTGAAGAGGGGAGGGTGGTAGGATTCTGTGGGACAATGATCTTGCTTGGACTAAGTTTTTGGCATGGGTCCCCAACCAACCATACAGATATCTCCACTCCAAAATAAGCAATTTATTATTGCATAAACTTCAGAGGCAATTTCCCCAAGTACATACAATTTAATCCAATGTTATGTCCCCTTGAGAAAAGATTTCTACAGATCCTCCCCAGTTCTGAGGCCCGAAAAGATGTCAGTCCTTGAGTCAAAGGGGTCAAGAGAGGACAAGAAGGCAAAATCTTCAGTTGTTCTATCAAGGCAGAAAACACCTCCATTTTGGGGGTCCAGAAACTCTCCTTCAGCTTCTTGTGACCAACTTTTCATAACTGCCTCCTCCTTTTACTATCCCTGGGGCCAGCCAAGGCCTCACCCTGAATATCCCAGATAAACCTGAGAAGGGTGTTGGGTGGGAATATATTTGTTCGGGGCCCTGACAAGATTTATGGGAAACAGCCCGGGATAAGATTCTTAGGTCCTATTTTCTTTTTCCTTCCCCACTTCTCCCTGTTCTTCCTTTCCTGCTACTTCCACATTTGCTTGTCTGGATAAAGACTTAGAAAGGTTTGTAAAAAGGAGGCCTGACCTTACTTTCCTGAAATGCTGTGCCTCTTACAGGCACCTGGGGGCTCCTTCCTAACCTTGTCTGGCCTTGCTGGAGCACAGTCTTCTAGGGAATGAAGAGCCTGAGTCCGTGGAGTGAGGGTGGAGGAGCACATGTACACTGGTGTCCCAGGGACTAGTCCTCTAGTCCCTCCTAAATTGCCTGAAGACGAGGGTGATAAGCAATGACTGACTCCTTTGCAGTTTCCCTAAAAGCCTCCACTGGTTATAAAGTTTTTCTTGGACCTTCTGGACTGCATTGTCTGGCCAGAAGTGATGAGGGCCCCAAAGCCATGTTTGTGGGAGAATGCATAGGCAGAACGTCGAGGGCTTGCTGTCATTTTGGACCAGACTGGGGGCCGTGGCTGTTTCATGCAATGATGAATTCTGTTAATAACCTAGAGCCAGAGTATGAGGGGCAAGGTTTTCATCCACCGAGGCAAAGGCAAAAAGGAACATGAATTATATCTGGGTAGCTTTCCTGTTCCACTCACCTGTTCCACGCTGAAGGGCCAGATCAGTAATCTGAGAAGGTGGCACCCAAACACAGGCAGGATGCAGAGGACCACGCTGAGGACAAGGCTCAGCCACATCTGTGGCTCCGTCAGAGAGTTCCTGGCCACACCTGTGAACAATGAGCCAGCCCTGAGGGAAAAGGCTGAACCAGAGCCAGAGGGAGGGACGGGCTCAGGGGAGGGGATGTCAGTCAGAACTTCGGTCTCTCTCTAATCCAAGGGAGGAAGATGTTGATTTGGAGGCATTTTAGTCTCCTGAGAAACAATAGAAATGTGAAAGAACTGCAGGGAGGGCACTTTGTACAGGAGGGCAGGTGAGGGCAGGAAATAGGAATCCTAGAACAATGGCCTAGACACAAAAATGGGCTGGAGGGGTTTGGTAGGGAAAACTGAGCAGCCCGATGAGTGGCGGGAGGCCAGCTTACTTCCACACGTCTGTTCTCTGTGTTTTGCCCTCACCAGAGTGGAGATGAGAGAGGAAAATTAATACAGAGGGCAGTAACACAGTAGGGTGCAGGGGAAGGAACACTGGACTGGGAACTAGGGGACCTCTGTTTGAGTCACTTCATTTTTAAAATCCTCCAGTACCTAGAACGGCGTTAATAATTGTCTGTCCCGCCTGCTTCATAGGCTGTCTATAAAGATCAAATTAGATAAGAAATTTGAAAGTATCTTAGAAACTCTGATAAGGTAAAGTATGTTCACAAACAGGATTTTGAGTCCTTTTAGGCAGAGATCATGTCTTACTCGTATCTATATTCACAGAGCCTAGCACATAGGAGTAGCTGCTCAGTAAACATTTATCAAAGAATTGTACTTGGAGGGCCTCCCTGGTGCACAAGGGGTTAAGACACAACCTATGAAGCTGTCTGCAACCTCTGCAGCCTGAGTTCGATCCCTGGCTGGGGAGTTACCCCCCCGGCACAGCAGACCTCTCCTGACTCGCCCGCTGCTCCCCTCAGCAGTGTATTTCAGTCAGTCTGCCTGTTCTGTTCCCCACTCTGTCTCTGGTGAATCCTCTCACCCCCTGCAGCTCTGGCTTGTACCCCAGCTCTTACATGCATAAATAAATAAATCTTAAAAAAAGAATTGTTCTCTATTTGCACTCCCTACCCCAATGCCACATGCTGGGCCAAGTCTTACCTAGGAAATTGAAGACTCCGGGAAACATTAGGCACAAGCTTTCACTGTACAGGAAGAATAACATGCAAAAGTAGAAACCCAGGCTACCCCAGATGAAGAAGTGGCTTATCATTGTCCAGTAGGTGGTGTCCAGGGCAATCTGAAAAGCACCTTCTTATGTGTAATGTTCTATAATCTGGGACCTACCAGCCACCCCCTTTCTCTAATTTCCTAATGAAGGGCCCTCTCTCCCCACTTTCCCGCTCCCCCTCCCCACCTCCCTCTTCCAGACTGGCTCCCGACCCAATTCCCTCACCCCTACCCCCACTGGCCACACCTGCACTGTGACCACCGTGAGCAAGGAGGTCTGCACAACCAGGGAGAAGGACTGGTAATCGAAGATTTCTTTCCCATCGCTTCGCACTGAGTCGTGAAAGGTCCCCAAGGGGATAAAGAATAGCACCAAGGAGCTGTAGAGCCCATGAACTAAGCACTTCACAAATTCCTTCTTGTTGAAATAGAGGTTGTGTTGGCCTGGCTCATACAGCTCTGGGAAATGCAGGCTCCATGTTTCACTCACATCCTGGAAGCAGCAGAGGATAAAGAAGAAGGCTCAGGGTCTCTCCATGGAAGATCTCATCTCCATCAAAGGACAGGCTTCTCTCCTCACTGAGCCTGCTGCCAGGCTACGTAGGAGCTTCCTTGTGGGTTACTTGAGAAGCAGAACCAGAGAACAGTGGCCACAGGCCTTTCCTGAAAGTCCTATTCTTTAGACAAGGATCTAGGTAGTGGGACAAAGCTAGGAGAAAGTCGAGATGGTGGGAAGGACCGGGAGTTAAGAACAGGGGCAATTAGTGGGTAGTTGGGATAGAGGATTGGGCCTTGGGATGGGGGAGGCAACGGAGACATGCATCCCTAGTTTGAAGTGTTCTTTTGGTTGAATATTCTTTGTGTCAAAGGCCAGTGTGAGTAAAGGGGGAAGCCAATGGAGATCAGTTAATTCCTTAGAGATAGTCACGTTCTGTGGTGTTTCTCCCCTTCCACAGCTAATGGTGAACTCCCGTGAGAGAACTCTCTATGTGAATGACACTGGATCGTCTTTCTCTCTTAAATCTGGAATTCTAGATGACAAAATTTAGGACTTTTTTTTTTTTGAGAGTTTGTAGAGCCCTAGAGTTAGATCATCGAAGCTAGACAGGACTATTAAGTGACACAACTCATCAGATGTGCTCTGAAGCTTTTTATACTCAATTTACTATATAGCATAATTTCTATGTTTCTCTCTATAAAAATGAAATGGATTCAGGAGAACTTAGACTTCTAAAATTGATGATTATTCTCTGGGGGAGGATTCTGTACTTTATCCCATGATACCTTTCCAGGTGATAAGCTCCCTCCCTTGCTCTAGAAATTATTTAATCTACACTTTATCTTGTAATGCTCATATCTTGCTTGTCTCCTCACTCCTGTGAATACTCATCAAGGGCCCAGAGGCTTCAAGTCCTGACAAAGAGATTTACTGTTGGTCTTACCTGATCAAACAGACTCAAGCCCAGGACAGGGAGGGCAGTGTAGACCAGGTTGTAGAAAGCGATAAACCAGGTATCATAAACTGTCTGGAAGAATACCCAGGAGATGTCTTAGAGTCCTCTCTTCTCTAAAGTTTCTGTTCTATTTTCTAGGTCCAAGAGATCCCTCTCTGCCCCCACTTACCCAGTACCACACTAACCTAAAGCAGGATTTATTTCAGAAATCTGACTGACGAGGCTGACTCCACTATCAATTTGCTCCTACTCTATTAAAAACCCTGGCTCCCAGGCTGGGGCAAGGCCCAAGCTTGTTTGTGGCCAATCCTACAAATCTGATTTGAACCAACCCTGCCGTGACCTGCACCACCCCTCCCTGCACAGAGGGGCCCAGGGTGACGGTTACGGAAAGCTACCTCTACCCCTATACCCCGGCAAACAAGTCTTTGGGCCCCTTTCTTTATCTGCTTTACAGCATTTGTACAGTGCTTCCGCAGTACTGGACATTTTCTAACTGTGGCAGCTGAATAATTCAGACCCAGCTGAGTGCTCCATCCTGGGGCCTAGAAGGGCTTCTTTCCTTTCTAGCCACAAGGGGGCAGCAGCAATACACACATTAGCCAGTCTCTCACAAACCAGACTGGCTTTGCTACCAGAGGGACCCCTACACCCTAGGTCGTTCTCTTGGGAATCCATGAAAGACTCCGGGAATGCTTATCATAGGAAAAGAAGCTCCTCTTAGAACATACAAATCTAGGTGTCACCTCTCCCAACTATCATGGGAGGGATTTCATATTCAAATAGGGAATTAATTTAGTAGAGGCAAGATACATGTTTTGGGGTATGTGTGTTTTGAGGTCAGAAAGGAGAGGTAAAGGAAACTGTGTTTCCAAGTCTGACTACAGGTGAACTCCATAACTAGCCTGTCTGGTGAGGCCCAGAGGGCCCTTGAGGTGTGGCCTGTTTCATAAAGAATACTTCAAAATAGCTGCCCTCAACCCCCATGTTTGGACACCACAGCTCTCAATGTCTAAGGGGAAACTGTCTTCTGGAAGAGTTATGAAGGTAAGGGTCAGCGCCATGTTGGAGCCAGGCCAGAACAGCCACTGTTTGGAAATCTAGGGTTAGGTGCAGGGCTGGGAGATGGGAACAGCATGGCCCAGGAGCTTTATGGGTGGGTGGCAACATGCCAAACACTGATTGGTCTCTAAGGGAGAAAAAGGGTCTGAAGTGGGGAGTAACTAGAGAAGTCCCCATTGACTAGAGTGCCACCTGACTGCCTACCTGTGCAGAGAACCCGCTGTAGAAGCCATACCAAACGTGTGTCAGGGTGAAGGTAAAGTTTTTGTAAAAGAAGTAGCTGAGAAATTTGCACATGCGAATATAGGACCAGCGGCCATGTACCAAGAGTAGACGCTGAAGACAGTGGAACTCAGAGAAGGCGTAGTCGCTGCTGAGCATGGCCTGCATTCCCTCCTGGCCACAGATGCCAACTCCAATGTGGGCAGCTGCAAAGAAACCCCAGAAGCTTTTCAGTCACAGAGCTTGTGTGCTCAGCTCCTAACTTAAGTGTAAAAAAGGAAACTGAGGACATGTTGTAAGAACTCCTTATTTTGTTTTTGGGAAACACTATTAGGCCCAACTCAAAATGGTACCTACTTAATGGAGCCTTTTCTCCTTAGTGGATTACCCCTACTCCTTAAGTTAAAAAAAAAACAAAAAACAGCCCCCTTCATGTGCTCTGGCTTTACTAGTCTGGTTATGTATAAGTCTACTACTGCCTGTTAGCTGGCCTGGAGCCCAAGGCAACAAAGGCAGGAGGAGTCTCCAAGGGTAACTTTTGCTGAGTTTCCACGCCAGGATGCCCAGCACGCTAGTACCAGAAAGCTGTCCTAGGTGGCCTGTGCACTTACTACAGCCATCGGGTGCTTTCCTACTGTCTAGAGGACGCGGTAAAAATTTCTTACTATCTCTTCGGGCCATTTAAATCAAAGATGCATGGTAGAGGTTAATCTAATACAATATTTAATTACCTAAGTTTATCTAAGGAGTTAAAGTCCAACAGTTGGTAGGAATAATGGATGTATATACTTTATTAGTGAGAAACAAGTCTTCAGGAGGCCTAAGGTGACTTTTTCTGAATAAAGCAAGGATTATATTTGATGGAAGATAAGATGGAAGTTCCTAAATATTTTAATTGTCTGTTGTAGTGTAGGCAAATCCACTGGTCTGATACATGATTAGTGAAATAACTGAAATCTCTTAAAAACCAGAGAAGGCCTAGAAACTGGGGGAGAGAGCAAAAGTGCATCTCAGTATTGAAGCCAAATCTGGAATATCTGCTAGTGTTTCCTATCTGGAAAGAGTGAATGGACTAAAGAGCCCCTAGATGTTGTCCATATATCAGAGTAGCCCAGTTTCTGGAGGGTAACAACTTTCAGCTGAAATTAAATCCAGTGAGTTCCAGCCATTTGCTTTTCTAGGTCCAGCTTGGGTAAATCAGTTAGTTTCCTGCAGCCAGGGAGTGAGGTAAGCTCCTGGGGATATGCCACAGGCCTCCCTGTATCGGGCCTGACAGCTAATTCCCTGCTTGGGCAGCCTGTCTCCTATCTAACATTGATCAGGCCCACAGCCTTCAGAAAAGGGACAGAATGTGACTCCTGCCCAGGGATCTTTCTGTGGACTTTGATGACATCTCAGAAAGATGGTGTGGTAGTCGCATAGCCCATTGCATGAAAATGTGCATGTGTTCTTGTGAGAGTCAGGTGTGTCTGTGTGTGTGAGTGTTTAGTGCACAAATCTCAATTTGTGTGCTTGTCTATGGATATGGGCTGATGTATACATGTGTAAATAAAGTGTAGAGGAGCATGAATGAAGTTGTAAAGACAGTATAAATGCACAATACATCTGATATGCAGGAGTGTGAGCCAGCAACCCAGTGCCATGTGGAGGAAGGACAGGGCAAGCCCATGGCAAGGGGCTACATGCCTTTGATCATGCCGACGTCATTGGCCCCATCCCCGATGGCCAGTGTCACCACATTCTTGTACCTCTTCACCAGCTCTACCACCTGGGCCTTCTGAAGAGGTGTCATCCGGCAGCAGATCACCCCCTTGCACATGCACGCTGTTCGAAGCAGTTCCAATTCCAGCTTCCCTTCGAGAGCATAGGCCTGCAGCATCAGGACACACCCACTCTTCATGTTGCCCAGAAAGGCCCTCAAAGCCACCTTACTAGGCCCTTTCCCACCTCTCCATACCCTCCTGTACACAGGTCAGGCATAGCTCTTCTCAAGGTGTTCCACCCCAACAGAGGCCCAGTCAGTTCTAGGCACCCTCACATTTAACCATTTCTCAGCGGGGAACTGGTCAAAGTCTCTCACTGGGTGAAAACAGTTGACTGGGCTCCAAGTCCAAGGGACTTTTTGGAGAACCAGGTGATGCTTGTGTCTACCCTCTCCCTAAGTGACAGACCGCATCAGTAGTGAAGAATCTGGATAAGAGAGGAACATGCCCTTGGCTTCTCTTTCCTCATTATTCCTGCTTGGAGAAGGCTGGGAAAGGTGTCTGTCTGGCAAGGGCACCATAAGGGAGGGGGAATAGGGTGATTCATGGAATAGGGAAGAGGTCCTGAAATTTCCCTGGAGAAGGCTGGGCTTAGGAAAAGAGTTCCTTGGAAGAAGAGAGCAGAATTACAACTCTGTGTTGCCCACCAGACTGTAGCCACTGATGACCAAGCCATAGCTGCCATAGGACATCTCCTCGGGTATGGTGAGGTGTGTTTTGGGGTTTGTGGCGAAGAAACTGTTTACTGGGTCTGATTTCAGTAGAGAGCTGGGATTCATCTGGTACCTTGCTGACCTGAAAGCCAAAAGTCATGGTTAGTCCGAAATGAAAGCCCAGAGGTGAGGAAAGGAAATGGTCCCAGAGGGACAACGGGCAAGGTGGTGTAGGGCCTGTGCAAAGCACCAGCTGGGACCTCACACTCAGCTGCCCCCTGGGACCTGCACAACCTTAGGTCTCTGACCATCCACACACCACACTTCTCTATCCCCCCACATTCCAATTCCTTGAGCACCAACACTTCTTCATAAAAGTCTCTCAACTATTTTAGATTTTTTGTTTTCCCTCCTTCATTATTTCTTCTCTGTTCTTTCTGGTAGTGTGGGATCCATTTTGGATGAAGAGATAGGTGAGAAATCTTGGGTCCAGGGACTGGCTGTGGCATCTCTCCCATCTATACCTGAGTTCTTCCCGAATGGTTTCATCATTATTGCCTTTCACAATGAAGATCCCATCCATTTCATCCTTAAATATGTTACAGGCATAGGCAATGTTCATGGCAGTCTCTGCAGGGAAGGGAGAACATAGGTTGCATTTGGGCTGGGACAAGGTCTTCACAAATACACAGGCATTAACAGTAGGCCTCGGCACCCATTTGTCCACATTTGCCATGAGTGCAGTCAAAGTGCATTTTTCATGTGTAGTGGAGACCATATTCAAATGTCCACAGGAGACTTCTACCAGGTACAGACTTGCAAGTTACTATAAAAAACTGGGATTGGGTCTCCCTGGTGGCGCAAGGGGTTAAGCACCACACTATGAAGTAATCTGCAGCCTCTGTAGCATGAGTTCAATCTCCGGCCAGGGAGGAACCCGCATGGCACAACAGATCTCTCCTGTCTCGCCCCCTGCTCCCCTCAGTCTGCCTGTTCTGTTCCCCACTCTGTCTCTGGTGAATCCTCTCACCCTCCCGCACATCTGGCCTGTACCCCAGCTCTTGTATGCATAAATAAATCTTTAAAAAAATTAAAAAAAAACTGGGTTCATTGTGGCTTAGGCTTCTCTACAAAGCCTTTCTCTGTTTCTTAAAGCAATTCCAGTTTGTATCCTCCACTTCTACATATAAAATCCATGAACAAAACTGTGCCTATTTCTATGCTAGACTTTATGGGGGACTGAGATATGTTTAGATTGTAGACTTTCCTTTACATAAGAAATCTGGAATTTGGAACAAACTCATACTAGAGCAAAAATTGGGGAAAAAATTAAGTCCTAAGCCCTGAATGCAAATGGTCTCAAAATTCAGAGGAGAGATAGCAATTGTCATAGAAAATGTCTTGGAGGAAGGCTTTGGTGGATGAGTAAGATGTGTTTAGGGGAAGTGCAAAATATTTAAAATGGGAAACAACTGAAATAGAGGCCCTAGCGTGGGAATGGCTTTGTTTGGGACATACTGGCCATGCACGGTCAGATAGTGGTCAAATTAACATGGAGATCGGGATGTGTAGATAGCAACAAATATCTAGGTCCTGAAGATCAGACAAAGGAGTTTGACTTGACCACAGAGTTGCTACAGGTGCCCAAGCAGAGGAGAATGTCATAAAAGTAGTATATTTTAGGAAGATTAAACTGATGTATGTAGGCTATGCTGACATGAATAAGAGCAAGAGACAGAGGGATCAGTTCACAAGTTGTTGCAGAAGTGAAGACAACAGATTGAACTAGGGTGGTGGCATAGACAAGAGGATTTTCAGAAGAACTGGTGGGACTTGGTGAGATAATGTATCTTTGGAACAACACAGAGGGTAGAATCAAAGGCAACTCTAGAGTTTTTAGTTTGCGAGTTCCTGGATGACAGAGATCATATCTGATTGATTCATCTCCGTGTCCTGAATGTCTAACACAGTATGTGGTATAACGTTTATGCTTGGCAAACTGTATACAAGAGCGGGAGTGAACGTGTCCTGTAAGGACTTGACCTGATTTGTATTATAAAGCATTTGTCAAATAAATGAGAACAAAGAAAAAGAAAAAATGGCTAAGTGGGCCAGGGAGAGGGGTAATCAGGTGAGGAACTCCACTTTACCTTGCTTATCGCCAGTTAAAATCCATGTTTTAATTCTGGCTCTGCTCAGAGTGGCAATTGTCTGAGGCACTTTATCCTGCAGCTTGTCTTCTATGGCCGTGGCCCCTAACAGCTTCAAACAGAAATATGAGTGAGGAAAAGAGAGCAGATCACAGCATTTAGTGCCACCTAATAACTTAACTGGCACCTCAGCATCCTCTTTAGGAAGCTGGCTCTGTCCTGTATAAAACCCAGCATATTCTGCCTTTCCACAGTAACAGCTTTTCAATCACACACTGAAATCAAATTTAGAAACAGAATATTAGAGACCAGAGAGGGAAAACACTTGCCCAAGTCATATATCAAGCCACGTGCCACTTCTGGACCATGTTTCTCAATACACTTGCATTTCTTCCTGGCTTCATAGCACACTGCCTGGTTTTGGTCTCCAAAAATGGTGGGTCCCAGACAATGAATCTCCGTCACCCACTTCAGGTTTACTTCCAACCCTACACTAAACCCTGCACTGAAGTTTTCAAGGCCTCTTCCCACACCAGATTAAAAGCGTCTTGTTCCTAACACCATACTTTCTCTATGATGCCCCAACAGTGCCAACCACAGGGATGGGCACCTGGACTGAGTTTGAGGAGTTGGGAGATGGATAAACTATTGCCTGATTGCTCCTACGCCTCTAGAAGGGCAGTCTGGAAGCTGATGCGTGACCTTTGGAATCTCTAAATTTTCTCATTTGATATCAGTAATTTCTCCCTTTATAGTCGAGTCAGTCTGTATCAATCTGATCAAAAACCTTGGAGTCATCCTCAACTTCTCTTTTTATTATAGCCTATGATCTAATCCAGCCATAAATCCTGTTGGCTCTACTATTTGTGTGTATATGCATGTTTCTTCTTTTCTTTATTTTTGGTTCTACTTTTAAAGATCACCAGAATTTGACCATTCCTCACTACTTCCACTGCTTCTGTCTGGACTAAGCCACCATCGTTTCTCACCTGTACCACTGCAACTACCTTCCAACTGATCGCCCTAGTCTACACTGGTTCCCCTTCAGTAAAATTTCAACACGGCAGCCAGATGATCATTTTAAGTTATCACTTCATTTCTCTCATTGAACTCTTCAGTGGTTTTCCAAACAAGTCCTTATACTGGCCTATGAGGCACCTTTTCTCTGTCTCATGTCCTTTTGTTCTCTCCTCCTTGCTGTTACTGCACCAGTCTCTCTCTCTCTCTCTCTCTCTCTCTCTCTCTCTCCCCCTCCCCTTATATTCCTACCTTTCTTCCTGACTCTATTTCATTTTCTTCCATAGTACTTTCACTATCTAGCATACTCTATATGTTACCTTTTCGTCTGTCTACTTCTAAATGCGTAGGGTTTAAAATAGTGCCTGGCACATAAGAGGCACCTAATAAGTGAGTGTTTAATGAATAAGTGAATAATTTTACCTTATCCAGATCCTGATTTCTCCCAGGTTACTTAGTTTCTGCAAGCATCTTAGGGATAGCAACCATTGCCAAAAAGATGAAATTTACAACCAGCGCATTTTTATTATTATTTAAGGAATTCAAAGATCCAGGATACCCTGAACCAGCTTGGATTCCAGTAACCAGTATCTAGTATCCAGAGAAAGTCTTAATCTATTAAACCCCTGCTTAGTTTACTAACCACTACCTCCCATCCTGCCCCCAGTCTGTTCCTGGCTTCCTCACACTAACCATCATTTCTCTTTCAACCTCTTTGCAGACATTTGATATTTTACGTTCTCGATTGTCCAAAGACAGGCAGGCTTCAGAGTACTTCTCACTCCAGGTCTGGAAGAAGGCATCGTCCAGCTCTCGGTAGGCCACCATAAGGGTGCGAAGACCTTCTCTGGCAAAATCCTGGAAGACATATCTGTGTACTTAGTGCTCCTGTGCTAGGCTTAGGGCTGAGTTAAAGGAGTGGCAGGCTGCCCTCACAGACCCCATCTGCCTGCAAAATACGGTATAATTTTAGGCTAGAAGCAAGCATAAACAGCAAGTAACTGTTGAGCATTCTCATCAAAATGGGGCTGTGACCAGAACAGATGGGGATAGTTGGAGAGCGCTTTTAGAGATGAAAAGTTCTAGCTTCTTCCTAAAGATGGGTAATTTGTAACGTGACCCTGAGAAAAATTCAGTCTTCTAGATTTCTTTTTTGTAAAACTGAGATAATTCTCCTACAGAGAGGATAATGTTATCTGTAATATGAGAATGAAGGGGGTAATAAAGTAAAAAGGAGGAACAATAAAAAGAAAAATCAAAGGTGTTACTACTTTTTTTTAACAAGAATATATTTATTTACCTTCCTCTTTCCCTGTCTTCCTTCATCAAGTATCCAAACGGGCATTTCAAATAGCACATATCCTTGCATATTTGTCTACAACTGATTGGCTCAGCTGTAGCCAACAGGTTAATGAGGCAATTGCGGAACTGCTTTCTGAGTGAGTTAGCACCTTTTTGTTCCCTGGGTATGGATACAGTCTAACTAACTAAACCAACCAACCAAGCATACTTGCTATATTGAAAAAGTATACTCTTGGTTATAAAAAGGGCTAGGTGACAGTGTGGGAGGATTAGGACAGAATTACTGTTCTATAGAGGGTGTGTCAGAAGCAGATTTTGTGTATGAAAACTGCACATAAATAGCAATTCTACATGATTATGGTTACACTGAATTTCAAAGTGGCTGTTCACTTTGGCATTGTGAAAGTAAAGAAACAGAATTTATCATCTTGATATTTTGTTCTTAGTTCCCTGGATAACTCCTGAGTCTTTGATATTAGTCATCAGGTGAAAGTAACATAATACAATCTATGTAGGGAATGCTTTTTCTTAAACCTCTGTATGGTTGGCAGGTGGAGCTATGAAAAAGAAACCCAAGAGAAGATGGCAGAGACTTTGAGAGAGATCTGGCAGAAAATGACTTTGAGTAGGGTCCTGAGAAGAGGTCTTGACAAATTTAACAAGCTGAACAGATTCTCAATCCATTCAACAATGTACTACTATTATTTCTTACTTATCCCTCATACGTTTTCCTTTTCTCTTATGGTGGGTAAAATAGGAGCCTAGAGTGACTCCTTACCGCCACTTGCTTATGTATGACCTGTTTGCTGATCCTCATCTTAGGGGAACTGAAGCTGTGGCTCTGCATGTGAGAATTTTTAGAGCTTGACTTTTATAGGTTAATCATTAATGGTTAAGAGATTGTAATCCAATCAGACTCTACCTGTGGATGTCTGTTAAGGTAGACAGCAGGAAGCAGGACAAAAGGTTTGAAACAGTTTTAAAACCCCTTTGAAACCAGTCTGTGAAAATGCTGTCTGAGAAAACACCATAATTCATGTGTTTTGGAAGGTTAGAATATAAGTTTTTAGGCTAATCCACAAAGAATATTGTGGCCCTGGGGTCCAGCATTAGATAAAAAAACCACCCTATGTGAGACAGTTCACTGATTTCTTGAAAACTTAAGATATAATTTTTATGTCATAAAAATCACCCTTTTAAATTATGTACTACAGGGCCTCCCCTGGTGGCGCAGCGGTTGAGCGCTGAGCTGCGAGGCTGCCCGCATGCAGCGCTGGTTTGTTTCCCAGCCGCTGGAGAGGGTCCCACAAAAATAAATAAATAAATAAATAAATAAATAAATAAATAAATAAATAAATGCAGTGTTTTTAAAAAATGGTGTTAAATATTCATAAAATTGTGCAACCATCACTACTATGTAATTTCAGAACATTTTCATCACTGTGAAGAGAAACCCTGTACCCACTGGCAGTCATTCCATCTCTCTTCCTTACCCCCTGCAACCACTAATTTACTTTCTGTTTCTATATATTTGCCTATTCTAGCCATAAATTAAATCACATTCTACTTGGTCTCTTGTGACTGGCTTCTTCCATTGGCATAATGTTTTTGAGGTTCATTCAGACTGCAGCATTACCAGTACAACATCCCTTTTTGTGGCTGGAAAATTATCATTGCATGGATATACCACATTTTACTTATTCATTCATCCATTAATGGGCATTCAGGTTGTCTCTACTTTTTTGCTATTATGAATAACGCTACAAACGCTCATGTGCAAGCTTTTTTGTGGATGTGTATTTCGTTTTACTTGGGAATATACCTAAGAATGGAATTCCTAGGTCATATGATAGTTCTGTGCTTAACTGTCATAAAACTACCAGACTTTTCCAAAATGGCTGCATCATTTTACATTTGGTTAGCAATGCATGAAGGTTATAATTTCTCTACAACTATGCTAATAATTATTATTGTGTGGTCATCTTTCAGTTTTAGACATTTTAGTGGTGAAGTAGGAACTTGTGGTTTTGATTTATAAGTCTGATATCATTAGATGGTTAATGACATTGAACATCTTTTGATGTGTTCATTGGACATTTGTTCTCTGACTTCTGACTATGTATTAATGTAGAGTTAGGCCAAAATGAACTAGTAAAATAGCATTTTCTCCAATCTATTTCTTTTATACAATATTTTTCTGATCTACCCCTTCCCCATTCTGTCCCCTGTCCTACTCCCCTAACCCTTTGATTATCCAAGTTTAAGGGTAGAAACCCAAGAGAGCATGGATAGGGACTTTCTTTCTAGTGCCAACAGACTGGAGCCACTTCTTCCTGGTACATCTCAAATTCTAGAGATTGAGTGTGGGGTGGAATAGGTATGGGGGAGGTACCCTTGGGGATTCTAATACTGAGTCTAACAGAGGACAGTGTCAAGCAGTCCCCAAAATAGCTCAGGCCTAGTGCTTTATGCTCCATACCCTAAAAGCAGTCTGTTTTCAGCATGGTTGGTGGGGTAGGGTTTTGCAGTAGGCAAAGCAAATTCTAGGTCTGGCCAAGGGACCTCTTACGCCAGGAATTATATAGAGAACTATTCTGATTGTTGTAGGCCCTTCCACAGACATGTTCCTCATCATACCCATGAGATCCTGGGCCATCCAATTCCTCAACAAAGAAGTTGGCAGTATGGTCAACAAGAATCCCACAGAACGTGGTAGTTTCGTTCTTCCACCAATTAAAGAGACACAGACACCAGCATACACCCACCAGAAACATGCTGACACAGGGCCATATAAGTGGTCACATATCCAGATACACAGAACCACCCACAGCTTTCTTTCCATGCAATCTGAACACTTACATCTAAATGTTCCAAGGTGACATCTCTGAGGACTCTACAGGCTGGATGAAGCAGCTGACAGAGGACGGTGTCAGCACCCTTGCAGAACAACATTACCCGATCTTCAGGTGTCCTTACTAAGGATAAACAAATTAAACAAAATAACCACATAGGCCTATTGCTGTAAGACTGGTCTGGGTCACTGAAGGAGAACAGGAGGCTGTTCCCATGACATTTTTTGATACCATTGGGGGTGAAGCTCTCAGTGAGTGGTCAGGTAGGAGAAATGATATGGCAAGGGCTAGTGGGAGAGAGGACCTAACAGAACCAATTCCTCCACAGGCCTAATGTCACATGCTGAAGACTCTGATGTGGAATCACATTTAATGTCTCAAGTCCAAGTTCTCAAGTCTCAAGACAAAGCCCCACACCTACTAAGGACCAAAGATGAAGAAGGAATTGACAATAATATAGTATGAATTTCCCCTATATGATCTGTCCCCATCTTTTATTCCAAGTTCAGGTTTTATGGATTTATTGTCTATTTTTGTGTTAGCTTTGAGGGTTCTGATAAGTGACTACCTAAGAATGTTAAAGAAGTGCCCTAGCATATCGTAATGAGTGCCAGATGTACATACAGGAAAATAAGAAGAATATGTGATAGGAAAAAGTGGGAATGGCTGTGTATGAGTCATAGTACCCATGAGAAAGCATTGGTGTGTGAAAACATTGTGGTGAGATGAAGAGAAAGTTGAATCATGAATGTGTATAGATGACAAATAAGGGGAGAGACTGACCAGGAGGGGCACCCACCAATAACAGACATCCGCTTGCGTGCACTGCTGAAGTCCAAAATAGCCAGCAGTTGGTAGACTTCGGTTTTCCCCATTTTTACTACTGTGATAGTCTCAGATGTGCGGGCACGGAACACAAAGCCAAAGTTTCTGGCAGCAGTGACCAGGGCACCTTCATCTGGGGACTGAGCCTGGTATATCAGCTCACCTGGAAGGAGAGTAGAGGACAGCTAGAGCCCACAGAGATGTGAAGCTAATGTACACCCAGAATGACACACTCTTCTGAGTGGTTTACATAAAGATGGAGCCCAGGTGGGGACACCTTCCTTCAAAACTGCCTTACAAGTCTGGCTCTAAAAGACCAGATTGACTAGAACAGATCATTTTTTCCCTTTCCAATATTTTTAACTCATTTCACAGACCTGAGTTATTATTAATTAAGTACATGCAATTCATATAAACAAGTAAAACACAGACAATTACCCCCCTACTTTAGTAGTAAAGATGGCTCAGATGGCTTGTTAAATATGCATGTCCTGGCCCTACCTAAACTTAATGAAAGCAGAACCACAAAATCTGGAAGGAGGGCCCAGGAAATTGAATTGGGTGAGTCTTAATCATAAGGGACACCTACATACACTGGTCACATGTTGATAAACACTGGATAAGGATAAGATTAATGGTTTAGCAAAAAGATCAAGAAATAAATATGAATGAATATTGTCACCTTTAAAACGCTCACCCTGGGAAGCCAAATGATTCATCATGTTGAATTTGATATTGCTTACGGTATTTCTGATATCTTAAGTAAGATAAGGAAGAAAAGGGCAGTCTTCCTTTAGAATGCCACTATAACCTGAAGTATATTTTGGATTACTTCTCTTTTGTAGGTCATTTTATTTTTAAAACATTATGTATCATTAGAGTTATATTTGTGAATAAGGTAGGCAGGGTAGTATAATTTTAGGTCAGACATAAGATGCATCTATGGGACAATGAGACTATTTTCTGGTGTGTTTCCTACCTGTCACTCAACACAATAAACAAGGACAAGTCCAAATATGCTTCAAATAATAGCAATTTGTTGGAATTTCAAGCCCAAAGAGGCCTGTTGGTGGGGTAGGAACTCATGGGGCCAAAAGACATGGGATTTGGGTTCTTATCTCTGCCTTTCTTAGTTATAGAATTTTAGGGAAGTCATTTAATCTCTTTTAGCTTCAACTTAGTTCTCTATAAAACTGGAATCAGCTTTCTTGTTCTGCTTATCTCAGAGAGATGTTGTGAAGATTGTGGGAGATGATATAAATGAAAGCAGTTTATAAAACTGTAAAGTGGTACAAAGTGTTACTATTGGTAGTATTCTATTTAAGAGTAGATGGACTTTAGGGCCTCCCTGGTGGTGCAGCGGTTGAGCGCTGGGTTGTGAAGCTGCCCGCAGCCTCTGCAGTGACAGTTCAATCCCCGGCTGCTCCCCGGCCACCAGAGGAGGGTCCTGCATGGCGCACAGACCTCTCCTGCCGCGCCCGCTGCTCCCCTCAGCGGTGTACTTCGGTCCTTCTGCCTGCTCTGTTCCCCGCTCTGGCTCTGGTGGATTCTCTCACCCTCCTGCGCTTCTGACTATACCCAATGCTTGTATAAAATAAATAAATAAATATTTAAAAAAAAAAAAAAGAGTAGGTGGACTTTAAAGGATGTGATTTGTCTGCCTCAATTCTTATTCATTGTTTATAAAATAAGTTTGGATGAATTCAAGGATGACATAGTCATATTTGATTACTAAATACATGAGGATATGTGGGGATAACTTTACATTGTAAATCGACAACAGACTGACTCAACTCATCCTTCAAGAAGTCCTGTCAGGGCCTCCCTGGTGGCCTAGGGGTTAAGTCTCAGTGCTATCACAGCTATGGCCTGAGTTCGATCCCCTGTCAGGGAGCCAACCCACATGGTGCAGCAGACCTCTCCTGTCTTGCCCACTGCTCCCCTTAGCAGTGTAAATCAGTCAATCTGCCCATTCTGCTCCCCACTCTGCCTCTGGTGAATCATCTATCAGACCCTCCACTCTGCACCTGTGTCCCGCTTCTAGTTCTTCCATGGAAAAGAAAAAAACAAGGGAAAAAAAAGTCCTGTCAGTGATAGAGGGGCAGATCTTTGGGACAATTTGGGTAGACATCACAGTCTCTAAGTCAGTAATTTTCTAGATAACACCAAATTTGATCCTGCCCAATGACTAAAACTTCTTTAAGACCAAGAGGTTCTTTTCCACTTGATTATCTCCAGTGACTGGGCACTCACTACTTACATTGATTATCCTTTCCATTACTAGATAATGTTCCTTATTAGAAGGTTCTTTCTTATCCAAATAATACAATGTGTGCTACAATAAGGACACAGATTATATATTCTAATTTTATCAAAATTATTCAAGGGCACGCTCTTGTAAAACTCAAATGTCATGGGTTTCACAATAGGGATTATGTACAGCTCTCCTACTGTAAAATTCATTTTTCTTTTTAGAAATAATTGATTAATATGTGACTTTTTAAAAATAAAAGTGATTCAGTTGCAAATAAAAAAAAAGGTTCTTTCTTAGATTAAGCCATCATAAATGATATCAAGCCATCCCGATGAGGTCTCAGGCCACTCCTCACCTTTCTCTTTCTCTTCTAACATCACGGTATGACACAGTGAGAGTGAGAGGAAAAACAAGCACACCTGATGATCTCCGCTTCTTACTGCTTCCACCAATGTGTTGTCATAAAATATAAACTTAGGATCAGCCAGTTCGTTGTAGGAGAAGTCAACCTTTTGTGTTTCCTGAAACATAGAAGGCAGAACAAATGTCTTAGCAGTGGCTTGGTACTTTACAGGGGGTCAATTTGGGGGCAATTCCTGGAATGTGATGAGAACTCTTGGGAGGATGGGGAAAGAAAGGCAAGAAAAATGGGGGAGATTCTGTTCTGTGTCTAAGGCCTTTGTGGCTGCGACCTGGTTCATCCATTCACTTGGGTCACCCCAGGAGATAAGCTAAGCAGTAACTGGCAAGCCTCTCTTGCACCCTTTCTACACCAGCTCTCCCAAATGATCAGAGGCCGTCTTCAGGTTCTGCTCTTTCAGGGCCCAAATCCATGATAATCAAACCGGAGGGTATGAGGTTAGCTGTGCCCTATTTGTAAATGGTGACTGGAAAGAGTCTGTCTCCTGCTGTCCTCTGCCTGATTTTGGAGTTGGGAGGGGAACCGTGTTTCACTATTCCTTTTAATCCTCCAAGGAGGTTGGAGAGGTGTATTACAAGAGAGAGGCAAGGCTACATAACAAGGGTGCTTCAGTACATATGGGTTGTTCATCGACTTAGTTTTAAACCATTTTTCCTGACCTGTCAGCATGCTTGATTCCTTATCTCTAGACCTCACAGGTCAGACCTCACTGACTTTGCCTCAATTCTTGGACCTAATATTCACTACCATTTTTCCAGCTGTTGACTCTCATTCTCTATTTCAGTTAGGCTGTTGGTAGCCACCTTGGATAAATTATTTTCTGCTCAATTTGGCCCAAAGACTCTCTTATCCTCACCCTTCAGTGTGATGTTATTAACAGATTTATCCAGCCCATATTTGTAGTGGTATTCTACCTGAGCTGAGCCTTAATATGTCACAAACAGAAACACCTGTCCTACTTGGTGCTATGCTGGTGAAAGGGAAATTTATAGTGAGCTACATTGGCTCTTTTCTAGAGGAAGTTTTGTGTAGCAGTGAGAAAGTAGTGTTAGGTCCAGAGCCAAGTCCTAAACCTGGCCAACCAGAGTTGTGATTTCTGGGATGTTGGTGGTTTTGCTAATTTAAGATAACTCATTATATAGCATTCCTTGAGGCTTTTCTAGAACTGGGCTCTTGTACTGGCACATTCTTTGAAACTAGAAGCTGGTAAATAAGAGCTAAATTGGAGAGGTACACATGAGACAGATCCTGAATTACCATCTTATTTGTAATAGAGTCAAGCAATTTGCTGAGGGAAGCGACATAATCAGATTGTATCAGAGAAATTCCTTTGGTAGCCGCATGGAAAATATATTGGAACTAGTAAATGGAGATGTTAGGAGATCATTCAGTCAAGAGAAATTAAATAGTGACAATAAATATGAAATTAAGGGGGTCGTTTGAAAACATAAGGAACAAGAAGTGATATGATAGGAATACAAAGAGTGAGAGAGGGAAAGAGTTAAGAATAAATGATATTTCCTAATTTGGACCTTGGATTGATTGTCAAACTGTTCACTGAGCTAGGATACTCAACAAGAGGAGGTTTTTGACAGACTGAATTGGAGCTAGCTGAAGAATATACAGGTAGTAATGAAAGCAGGCATATAAAGTTTTGAAGTTCAGGTAAGAGATCTGAGCTAATTCCCCATTTCTCCTTCTAGGTAAGTAATGTTCGAGAACACTGGTCGTGGCTGGGTTCAGGAACGAGGCAGGCCTGGCTTAGAGCTACAGGACAGCGTGATCTGAAAGGCAGCATTCATGGTTAACTCTGAAATGGAAAGCCAAACAACCAGTTAAACAAGGGCCAGAGGCAAATCCAGATACTAGACAGAAGGACAGAAGCTGGAGTTATCAGAGGAGAGGAAGTGGATGCAGAATGGAGGGTAGAGGACAATTTATGAAGTTGTTGGAATGTTGTGACACAGCTATAGATAGTTTTATAGGGTATCTTTAACCTTGGCCATAAACGGAATGGGATCCATCAAGGGTGAATAGAATATATGGATTTGGAGGTCATCAGCACACAGGTGGTAGTTAAAGCCATGTAAATGCATGAAATTGTCCAGGAGAATATGGTGGCAGTCGAGAAGAGGTACAATACAACAGTTCTGAGGAAGATCAGCACCAATGGCCAAGGAGGTGAGAAAAAAGCAATCAGAATGGGAGGAAAAGCAGAAGGTATTGAACAGAAGCCAAGGGGTAAGAGAGCTTTCAGAAGAAAGTGGAGTGGAAGTGTTAAGATCGGCAGAGAAGCTGGGTAGGGCCTTTCCAAGGTAGTCATTAGGGACCTTGGTCAGGATAGTTTCAGTGGACATACATGGTTAGGGTGACTACACAGAGAAGGCTGAAGAATGAATGGAAGGTAAGGAATTAGAGACTGCTGTAGTTGCCTATTTATTTATATGGCTCCTCTTCTAAGCTGCCAACTTTTTGAAGCTAGGGACCAAGTCTCTTGTTTTCCTTGAACCTTTAGAACTTGCTCAGTGTTTGACTTATGATTGATACTCCATAAATACCTGGACTGACTGATAGAGGCAGATAATGGCTGTAGGGTGAATCAAGATAAAGGAAAAGTTCAAAGTGCTTTTTAAAGAATATGAAGGAATATGAAGGGAGTATTCCTGGTGGCCTAGGGGTTAAGACGCACTGCTATCACCATTATGGCCTGAGTTTGATCCCCTACCAGGGAGTTAGTCCACATATGGCACAGCAGGCCTCTCCTGTCTCTGTCGCTGCTCCCTTTGCAGTGCAAATCAGTAAATCCAACTGTGCTGTCCCCTGCTCTGGCTGTAGTGAATCCTCTCACCACCTCCCCCACCTCTGGTCTATACTCCAGTTCCTACACATAAAATAATTATTTTTCAAAGCAGAATAAAATTTATTATTAGTAGGTACCTCTCATTGCTGGGCTGTTATTTTAACTATTTGTTTTATTTTAAATTAATACTTTTTTTAGAGCAGTCTTAGGTTTATAGAAAGATCAAGAAGAAAATAAAAATCCTATATATTCCCCTTTCTCCTTTCCACTCCAGTTTCCCCTATAACATCTTACAATTTGTTACAATTGAGCAATCAATTGACACAATTATTATGAACTAAAGTCCTAGTTTACATCAGGGTTCACTCTCTGTGCAATGGATGTTGACAAATGCATAAAGGAATGAGTCCTCTATGACAGTGTCACACAGAATAGTTTCAGTGCCCTAAAGCAGTGCTCCAAAGCTTCATCTCTCTCCCTGTTCCTATCCAAGCCCCTGAAACCACCGGCATTTTTACTGTCTTTATAGTTTTTAAAAAAATATTTATTTATGCACACAAGAACTGGGGAGTAGGCCAGAGTTGCGGGGTTGGTGGTTGAGGGGTGAGAGGATTCACCAGAGACAGAGTGGGGAACAGAACAGGCAGATCTACTGAAATACACTGCTGAGGGGAGCAGAGAGTGAGACAGGAGCGGTCTGCTGTGCCATGTGGGTTGCTCCCTGGCCAGGGATAGAACTGGTGCTAACTGGTGGCTAGCTATAGCTTGATAGCACTGAGACTTTAACCCCTGTGCCACCAGGGAGGCCCTGTCTTTATAGTTTTATACCTTTTCTAGAATATCATATAGTTGGAATCAGACAGCAGGTAGCCTATTTAGATTGACTTCTTTATCTTAGCAAGATGCATTTAAAGATCTTCCTTTTGTGTGTGTGGCTTGATAATTTATTTCTTTGACTGCTGAATAATACTCCACTGTGTAGATGTACTGAGTGTTTTTTAAAGAAAGGAAGGAATTGACCTAGGAAAGAATCACAGAAGGGAATACGTTTCAGATATTAAGAAAGAGAGAAAACATGATTAAGTTCCTGAAGACGTAGGAAGGGATGACATCTAGAATATATAAAGAGATTGGTAGTAAAGGAAAAAGTGATACCTCTCTTGAGACTGAGGGAAATAGGTAAAGATGGGTTCTGATATATATACTGAAAAGTGTATTTAGCTGATAGTTTGAATTTTTCTCAATAAAGTAAAAGGTTATATCACCTGTTGCATGCTAGGGAGGATAGGGGTACATACTGATTGAAGGCCTGAAAGTGAATTCTGGAATAATTAATATGGAGAATTTAATAGGAAGCTGATCACAAAATAGGTAGAAAATTATCAAAGTGTCATTGGAAGAGATTGCAGTCAACCAGTCAAAAGATGAGTAGAAGAGCTAAAAAGACACTTCTCCAAAAGAGGAACTGCAAATGGCCAACGGGTATATGAAAAAATGCTCAACATCACTTATAATCAGGGAAATGCAAATCAAAACCACAATGAGATACCATTTCACACCAGTGAGTATGGCCCATATTAAAAAAAAAACGCAAAAACTGGCAACAACAAATGCTAGCGAGGGTGGGAGGGGGGAAAGAAACCCCCTTACACAGCTGGTGGGACAGCAAACTTGTCCAACCACTAAGGAAAGCTGTGTGGAGGTTCCCCAAATTACTAAAAATGGAGCTACCATATAACCCAGAAATTCACTCCTAGGAATCTACCAAAAGGACACAAAAACATCAATTTGAAAGGAAACCTCTACTCCTATGTTTATTGCAGCACTATTTACAATAGCTAAGAGATGGAAACAACCCAAATGCCCCAAAACAGATGACTGGATCAAGAAGATGTGGTACATGTACACAATGGAGTACTATTCAGCAATCAAAAAAGATAAACTCATGTCATTTGCAGCAACATGGATGGAGCTGGAAGGGATCATGCTTAATGAAATATATCAGAAGGAAAAAAAATATTGGATGATATCACTTATAGGAGGAATATAGGGAAAGCAAACAAGAGGTCAAAAAAAATAGACACAAAAGTAGCAGTCAAACTATAAATCTGAGACATACAGTGGGGGTGGGGAGGTAAAAGTGGGGGATGAAGGTGGAGGGGTTTGGGGGAGAGGGCTCAAAACTGGAGAGAAGCGCACAAGAGACTATGGTGACAATTCACAGGTGATGTAGTGGTAGGAATTTTATCAGGATTACACCTGAGGGGAGAAAAAAAAACACTGTACAAAAATGAGCAATGGGGAGAGGGGAGGCTCCCTGGTGGCACAAGGGGTTAAGCACAGCACTGTGAAGCTATCCACAGCCTCTGCAGCATGAGTTCACGGCCAGGGAGCTACCCACATGGCGCAGCAGACCTCTCCTGACTCACCTGCTGCTCTCCTCAGCAGTGTATTTTGGTTGGTCTGCCTGTTCTGTTTCCTACTCTCACTCTGGTGAATCCTCTCAGCTCCCAAACCTGTGGCCTATACCCCAGCTCTCTCTTGTGTGCATAAATAAGTAAATCAATTAAAAAAAAAGCAATGATATAAAGAAATAAATTTAAAAATTAAAAATAAAATAAAATGTGGCTATCCTTTGACCAACCTATTCCACTTCTAGGACTTTATTCTAAGGAAAAAAATTATCAGAAAGCAAAAAATGTATGTGTTCCACAATGCTATTTCTATTAGAAAAAGAAAATGGAACAAAAAGTAGGGGATTGGTTAAATAAATTAAGGTACATCAATACAACTGGATATGACAAAATGATGATGTAGACCTAACTTTACTGACATGGAAAGATCACCATAATATAGTGTCAAGTGAATAAAAGGCTGAAAATAGCATTTAGGTGATGATGTTATTGTCTATTACCTAACTACCTACCTACCTACTTACCTGCCTATCACTAGATCTAGATGTGTATATATAAATATGAAAAGCATCTGAGGGGATATAATTTTATATTGGTTATCTAAATAGCACTAAATGATTTGGATTTTTTTAAACAGTGAGCATAGCTTCTTTTTTAAACAGAAAAAAACAATAAAGCCATTTTCATTTAAAAACACAAGCCCAAATCTCCCAAAATAAAAACATAGGTCATTTATAAAATGCTTTCTTATATTATGGGGCCAGTTTCAATATTCAGAGGCTAAGGGAGTCCCCATTGGTGTTAACGATGCTGCTGTGCAGCACAGCCTTGCTTAGTTCCCTCAGGCATTTCACAGGTATCTGTAGTCACTCACAGCAGAAATTTCCACCTTCTTTCCATTCTCGTCAAAGACATCACCTGTTGGTAAGTAAGGGTTTAAAGGAATGGTTAAAAAAGTTTTTATTGTGTAAAATAGATATAATAAAATTTGTCATTGCAACAACTTTTATTGTACAATTTAGTGGCATTAACTACAATGACAATGTTGTGCAACAATCATCATTACAAGTTTTCAAAATTTTTCAGTATCCTAAACAGAAACTTCCCAATACATATTTCCAGCTATTGGCAACTCTTTAACTTATTTGTCTCTATGAATTTGCTTATTCTAGATATTTCATGTGAGTAGAATCACACAATATTTCCTTTTATGTCTAGTTTATTTTACTTAGCATGCTTCCAAGATTCGTCTATGATATAGCATGTGTTAGAAGTTCATTACTTTGTTAACCGTGTAACATTGCATTGCACGGATATACCACTGTTTGTTCATTCATTCACCTGTTGAGGCACAGACACATATTGTTTCTACCTTTGGGCTATTGTGCTGCATGAACACTGGCATCCATCCATCTCTCTGAAACTGGCATTTATCATCTCTCAAAGAGCTATTTCTTCTGATTCTATATTCCGAGATTTGCCATCAAGCTGCATGGAATCTCCTCAGGCCGCCCAGCGACTGCTGCCCCAATGAGCTCTTATCCCTGAACCAATGCTAAGAAGGTCATCTAGGGCCCCAACTCTTCTCCCTTAAAAGTGAGGTGTTACACTGAGGGGGGGGAGCGGGGAAAGGAGGGATTGAGGTCAAAATAAGGGGGTTGCAATTGCATGGGGAATATAAAAATAAAATTTAAAAAAAAGTGAGGTGTTAGTAGTCACTGGGCCTAGGAGAGACTTTGTACCTCAGAAAGTCCTCCAATAAAAGAAGTTACCTAGAAAAGATGTGAAAACAGTTCTAGAATGTTTAGGATTCTCAGCAAGTAAACAGTACAGACAGAATGTGGGTGGAAGACAGTCTGATGTCAAGTCTATGACCCTTTCAGCCTTACACAGTATATGGTCAGGTCTTACACTGAGCCAGAGAATGAAGATCCTCACCAAATGAACTCATGCAAAAATAAATTTTTAGAGTTTATATATATGAAAACTTGTTTTCCAGGGATAGTAGGAAATATTAGAGGGGTCTAGTGTTTTTTTTAATTACTTTTAAATTGAGGTGAAATTTACAACATAAAATTTGCCATTTTAAAGTGTACAGTATAGGGGTTTTTAGTGAATTCACAATTTTGAGCAATTATCACATCTCTCTAGTTTCAACGTTTTTTTTCATCATCCCCACGCATGCTCTCGCTTTTTAGATGTAATCACCTTCTGCTAGTTAGCACCCTGGGGATAGATGTTCACACATGTGAGGACTTAACATGATCACAAAGATAATAGTTAAGGCATGAAATAAATGAGAAACTGAGTGTGGGAGTACATTGATCAAACTCTGACTACCTTTGATAGCTTCTCTTAAGACTTTATTAGTTTGGGAATTGAGAGGTTACCAGCTTCAGTGAATGCTGGTTGCTACATCTGGTTTAGAACGAGGATGAATTGTTTCTAAGACATTGGGAATTCTCTGAGAACAGAGATTAAGTCTTGTACATGGTGGTATTTCCAATGTCTTACATGATGAATTGCATCTACAAGGTGCTAAACAAATGCTTTTTGGCTAGAACTGAATGGGTGAGGGGCTCTTTGCTCAGTAAATAAAGAAGGATGTGAGAATAGAGGAAAATGTGAATCTGAGGTACATAGATTCCGAGCTATTCTTGAAAGTAATCTGCAAAGTAGAATTTCCCCAGGACTCAGGAAAAGCAAGAAGACATGCATACCATAGAATGTCCCGTTAATGGAACACTTGTGGAAAACCATGATGTTCTGAGTTAGGGTTCCTGTTTTGTCGGAGAATATATACTTGACTTGGCCAAGCGCTTCATTAAGCGTCGTGGTGCGAGCCTGTGCTGGTATGTTCTTTAGTGCATGAAACATCTTCTGATCCCAGTTGATATAGTAACTGTTGCCCAATCTTATTATCTCAACACTAAGGAGAAAGCAGGAAAAGAAAGATCCTGGGTCAGAGCCTGACAAACAAATATATCATCCTGGTTTCCGCCTTACCAGTCCTGTGCTAGGTCAGGGCCAGCATCTTCCTTGGGAACCTTAGAATTTGAAGGATCCTTCCCACTAGCCAACTTATTGTCATCCTGACTTTGACCTTTATCACTCAAAGCTTTACCATTTGGACCCAGACATACTAAGTTTTTTGAGGCATATCCCCCTTTCATTCTTTCTTCTTTCAAGATGTAAGTCATACATTTTGAACTTACATAGTAACGCAAGGCCTGACAGAGTAGAGAGCTAACTTACATTGATAAAAGACTGCCTAGGTTTAATTAGATGATTATTGCTGCTCTCATGTAAACCTATTGGCAGGGAAGAAAGAGAAACTGAAACACTCAGAGCTTCTTTGGGAAGAAAAAGGGAAGGAGCTATGAAAATCAGAAATAGTTTACAGAAGCTGACCCTCTGATAAATTTTTCAGGAAGAGCCAGCCTGCCTGGAGGGTAGCTTCTCCCTCCAACAGCCTCTTCTCTGTTCTCTTATCTGAAAGTTCCCTATTGTCTTTGTCACATTTCTCTTGTACTCCAAATAGCATACATTATAGTTTTCTTTTTTAAGGAACAAGTGCTAAGTTTTTTATTTGTTCATTTCTTGCATTTCAAGTATTCTTCAATGATATCCTTGGCCTAAAAGTCTCTTTGCCATAGACTTAACAATCATACAACTGCAATTAACCACTTTATGGGGTTTCCCCTCTGCTGATTTTACAGAGGACTACCCATTTCTCCAGTTTCTTGTTGTCATCAACTTTAACAGAGTTGATGTGGTGTTCAGCACAAAGGCCCTATGCCGACTTGATATACATCACAGTTGGATGCAATCACATAATGATGGGCTTGGTGCTTGCCTAAGGCTATGGCAGCTTTGCAAATTCCATGTGCTAGGCCATGGTGGATGAGGGTGTTCTTCAGCATCTTTTGTCCAGCAGTATTAATGCCCATGACACCTCAGGCAGCAACACCTTCTTCAGTCATGGTGGTGGGTTACAGGTGGAGTGGAATCTTGAATATATATGAACTTCCGCCTTTGTGTCATTTGGCAGAGGCAGGGAAATCTATAATATTTGTTATAGTTAAGAAAGCATCTTCATTTTAAAGCAGCAAAGATCTTTAAAGGACCTCCTTCCTATCCATCATTCATACATGGTATATGTTAGTTTTGATTACGTCATCAGTAACCCCTATCTGAGACGGCTGCACGGAGCAACATGGACTCTTTGTTTGAGGGAGGGAGAAGGTGCTCAGGCCCGCATTGTTGACTCCACTGGTCCTCATGTGCCAAATCTTGGCCACCACTGCAATCTTAACCACATTGTTCTTTTGTTAGAAAAACTTTGCTGGTTTTAAGATAAAATTCAAACTCCTGGGGTTGGCATTTAAGGCTTTCCTGGATCTGAATCTAAATTACTATCCAACATCTTAGTCTAGTTACTCACTTTTCTATGACCATGTCAAGCTTTTTAAAACCCTTTAAACCTTTGTACACGTTGATCTTTCTGTTTGCAATTTTTTTCATATTTTATGCTTGGTGGATTCCACTCTTTTTTCAAATATTAGTTTGATTATTACCTTTTTTTGTAAGCAACCAACTCTACACAGAACTAATCTATTCCTTTTCAAGGTCCCCATAGTATACACAAGTATATTTCTATAATATCATTTTTCATATTGTACTATAATTAAATTATCTATTTTCATTGCTATGTTGTCAGTTTATCTAGAGAAGGACTATCTCGTTATTCATGTTTCCACTTCTAGCCCCTAATGTAGTGTTTGGCATATAGTAGGTGCTCAATAAATATATTTTCAATTAATAATAAAATTTAGTTGTATAATTTTCGGTTCAGATACCACAGTGCAGGGTTCAGGAAACCTAGAAAGGCTGTGAAAATGTTTAGGTGTGCATATGTGAAAGGGAATTTTGAGCACAAAAAAGATCAGTGTACAATAAGGACTTGTTTTACCTATTTCATATTTTTGTGCAAGTTGCTTATGAAAAGGGAGAGGAAACATCCTCCTTCTCTTCGCCAAATCTTGGGAACCAGGACTTAGGAACCTCGTCTGTCATATTGTTTTTGTAGGAAAACACATTCTGAGTTCTGAGGAACTGACTTACAAGTGAATGTTTGGAACCTATCACATTGATAAACTAGAAGAGATGTGAAACTAGGGGCTGTCTCTCTTGTGCTCTGGCATTACCAACTTTGTGTGTATTTTTTCTAATTATTTCATGTATTTGCATTTCTCATTTAATCATCTGTAAGGGCAGGGGCAAATTTGTAATCTGTTTGCATAACCCGCATAGTCTCTAGCACAGCATTCTGGATATAGAAAGCATTTATGTAATCTCTAGATACTTCTCCATGTGTTTTGTACATCAGATCCTATTGAAGTAAAGGGTCAGACAGCGCACAGTCTACGCTTTCTGAAAGTTCATACTCTAGTAGGAGAATTAAGAAGTAAGAAGTCAGGCCTCCCCCGTGGCGCAGTGGTTGAGCGCTGGGCTGCGAAACTGCCTGCAGCCTCTGTAGCACCAGTTCGATCCCCGGTCGCAGGGCGAGGGTCCCACATGGCGCGCACACCTCTCCTGTGCTGCTCCCCTCAGCAGTGTACTTCGGTCCTTCTGCCTGTTCTGTTCCCCGTTCTGGCTCTGGTGAATTCTCTCACCCTCCCACGCTTCTGACTGTACCCAGTGCTTGTATAAATAAATAAATCAATCTTTAAAAAAAAAAGCAAGAAGTCGGTTCCTCACCCATAACCCAAAATGATCAAAAAAGCCTACCTGACATAGAGAGAGATGGGAACCATAGTGTTGAGAATAATGAAGTAGGACCAGAATAAAAGGCTGGCCGATCCAAATGATGAAAAGACATATTCTTTCCATGGCAGGTAAGTCTGGAAGTAGTAGCCTTTCTGGTTCTGCCAAAGGCCATTCCCAATTGCTAGGATAAAACACATACTGCCTAAAATCAGGAAAATCTAGAAATAAAAAAGAGAATTAAATTAACATTTTCCCCATGGCATGTGCTGCTTTAGTCTTACCTTTTGGAGCCTGATTGCTGAAGAAAAGCTTCTGTCCTTTCCGGGACAGCAGAGGGACCCTGGAGTTCACAGGTTCTAGGTGGTAGCACACAGGACAGAAAAGAAAGCCCAGCAGGAGCCACCCTGGGGGTTTTGATGGGAGAAAATAGTAGCTAAAATAAATTGATACTAATTAAGTGCCAGGAACTGCACTAAGTACTTTATGTATGTTGGTTAACTTAATATTTGTAACCCCTCTCTAAATAACAGGTGAGGAATTTGATAATAAGAATGGAGAGTATTTTACTTAAAATCACTTGACTAGAAGATAGGTTTTTTGTTTTGTTTGCTTGCTCATTTTTCTTTGAATTTACTTCTCTTTTTTCCCCTTGTAATTTATTAATTTGTCAGTTATTTATAGAACTGCATCTTTTGGGAGTACATTCTCACACTGCAATATGCATACATGCTTCACTCACCTTTCACTGACAGAGGTTAAGAATAGATAAACGAGAAATGAGACACCACAAGGTCAGGAACTTGTCTCACACAGGTGGGGACAGAAGGGATTAACATAGCCATTAATCCAGCGATAGAAACTATCAGACTGGATAGAAACTATCAGACTGCTGTAGGGAGTGTCATCTACATTTTTGCTTCTAACAATCATTCATTTTTTTTTTCATTACTGAATAGCATTCTACTGCATGGATACCACACAATTGGTTTATTAATTCATCTTCTGTTGGATAACTGAGTTGTTCCCAGTTTTTGCCTATTACAAACAAATGGCATTGAATATTTTGTGTACAAGGTACAAGACTTTGCATGGACATAAGCTTTCATTTTCTTTGTAAATATTTAGGAGTGGAATTGTGGGGTCCTATGTGAGTGTATTTTTAACTTCTTAAGAAACTGCCAAATATTTCCCAATATTTGGTTATGATAAATAGTTATACAATTTTACATTCCAGCAACGCCTGTAGAGAAGACATTAAGAGCAGCAGCAGCAAGCCTCATGCTGTAATAGAGGTAATTTTCCTTTCTGGTGGCTCAGTCTGAGCAGAAAGATCTGGTTCTGGAGGACTTCTAGTCTAACAGTGGAGGCACGTCGCCGGGAACCATGGGTAATTCTGTCATCCAGGCAATAGGGATGGGACAGGGTGTTGAAGGTCACCCTGTACTGTGAACCACCTCTAACACGACTCAGTAGTCTTTAAACCCGTGCCCACTGTCACAAAGCATGACGAGCTCAAAGCAACCCATCCCCACTATTAGATGAGTTACTGGTGGGAAAGTCTTTGAAGACAAGCGTAGAAAGGCAGAAGAAGCAGTTCTGAGACCCTTTTCAGAAAACGAGATTTAAAAAAACGTTTTATTATGAATTTTTTCAAACACCTATTAAGATATATAAGTAGTTTAATGAGCCCCTACAGACCCATGACATAGCTTCAACAATTAGCAATTTATGGCCAGTCTTGTTTTAGTCAAACATCTGTTTTCCTTTTGTTTTAACAAATTTCTCACACTATATAATTTCATCTGTAATAGTTTAATATATAGCTTTAAAGGATTTTATTTTAAAATGTGACCACAATGCCTCTATCACTTAAAAAATCAACAATAAATCCTTACTATCACTCAATATTTGAGACTTGACAATTAGGTGAGAGATGGAAAGAACAAAACAAAGGAGGAATGAGATAAAACAGAGTAAAATCTGCTTTTATTCTTAGCCTAATGCAGAATTATATTGAGTAGTTCAGCTCTTTGTGATGAAGTTGTGTGATCCACTTTCTCTTCATTCTCTTCAGTGACTTGTGCAAGAGCAAAGCTCTTCATGGGCCAGAACCTCAGTGATGAGTTCAACTGGCCTCATAGCCTTTTTCTGAATACTGTATATGGCCAATATTAAAATATAAAACCATCTTCTACCTGCCACTTCTCCAGGCCCTACTTCATTAGTTCTGGTTTTAATATTTCAATATATTTATAATATATTACATATATTTTATAATATATAATAATATATTATATTAAAATATATTTTATGATATTTTATATTATAATAATATATAATTTTATATAACATTATATATTATTTTATATATTATAGATTATATTATATAATTATTATAAATTATTATATGTAATATAAATATAAGTATTATAAATTATTATATGCTATATAATATATAAATTATCATATATTATATATTACATAACAGTATATATTATATAATAATATTATTATAATGATATTATAATAATAAATGATTTTAAACCCTCAAAGGCTATGGGAGAAAATCACAGGGTGACCTTCAACACCCTTGTCCCTTCTCTATTGCTGGATAACTGAGAATTACCCATGGTTCCCAGTGACGTGCCTCCACTGTTAGACTAGAAGTCCTCCAGACCAGATCTTTCTGCTCAGACTGAGCCACCAGAAAGGAAAATTACCTCTATCACAGCATTTGGCTTGCTGTTGCTGCTCTATATTTCTAAAGCTTTTCCTCCACCTAAGGCTTTCTAAACCCTTATAGATGCTCTATGCTTATTCTTGTGATGGTATTTATTGATACTTGAGTCTCTAAAGCTTCACTTTACTTCCTTTTTGCAAGAAGAAAGTAACAGTACAGATCAAAATGGGGGTGGGAAGAGCACAAGGGACTATGGTGATGGTGCACTTGGTGGTGGGAATTCCAGTGACTTGGTGGTGGGAATTCCACCGGGACTGTACCTGAGATGATAAAGAATACAATGTATAAAAATAAAGAATATTGTAAAAATATATATATAAAATTAAAAAACAAACAAAAAAGAAAGTAACAATAAGTTGATTGTTGCTACAAACCCTAGAGGTGATTTCATTAACAGTCAGATGTAAGAACAGCATGGCAGCCTCACACTTAGCAAAAGGTACTTTCAGTAAAGGTGGAAAGAGACACTCTTTTTGTCACTTAACGGAACTGACTGAAAACTAAGGTCACAGCTGTCAAAGTGGAGCTCCCAGGCTTCATAGGCAGCCTGTAAAGAGAAAGGACTCCTTGTCCTTCAGACCTTCACATCTGTGCCTTTCATTGGCCTTCCTGAGAAATACATTGGAAGTTTCTGGCATCATTCCAATTTCAACCAGTCTGCTGCTTTGCCCTACAAATAGGCTCTTATTTTAATAGACAGCATTCAGAAAGCAATGCCACTGTGAGCTCTGGTCACTAGAGAGAATGATGGAATTAAACTACAATTTAGCTGTGGGCGCATCAGGAAGAAGCTTTGCAAAACATACTTCCTGTGTTTGCCAGATTTCCCCCTAAGAAACATTTCCAAAAATGGGAAAAATGAAATGTTTAAATTAGGAAGAATTTCTGCTTCAGCTTCAAGAAATGAGAGTGCATTGCCTCTGACCACATTACAATGTCCTGACAAAAAGATGACATAAATAAAACTGTTGAGCTGATACGACAAACCTAGCTAATTCAAGGATACTTCTCCATTTCATAACTATTCAAGAGCTATTTCCTGAGTATATCTTTGTGCAAGGTACTCCCAAGAATACAGAGATGAATATGACCTTACAGGGTCATAATTTGGAGCTCAGAGAGTCAACCATTTTTTTCACTCACTCAGCAAATAATACTGAAG
The DNA here is from genome assembly GCF_014898055.3 of Talpa occidentalis. NCBI lineage: Eukaryota > Metazoa > Chordata > Mammalia > Eulipotyphla > Talpidae > Talpa > Talpa occidentalis. The sequence goes on along the minus strand of NW_023605083.1, from coordinate 39,094,622 downwards.
CTCCAATTACGTTGTGGGGGGTGGGGATACAGTGGAGGAAAAAAGGACAGTATCCTTACTTTTGGAGAAATTACAATCCTGTGAAGCTAGGTAGACAAAAAATTAGTTACAAAATGGAAAAAATACAATTTAGTTAGTGCAACGTGCTGTGAGGAATATGAAACAGATTCATGAAATAAAGGTCTTGGGATTCAACTGGTGACAGAGAAGGCCCATCTGCAAAGATGACAGTGAATGATGAAAAAGAAGCAAGCCATGCCATGCAAAGACCTGGGGCAGACACTGTCAGCAAGGATAAAGGTTCTAAGATAGGACCAAATTTGCTTTCTCACTTGATTTGTAGTTCCCCTGGTTATAGATTTTCAGTTCAAAACAGTTTTCACTGAGAATTGCCAAGTTATGAGCCCACTGGTTTCTAAGACCCAGAAGTCCTGCTGAGAAATTTGATACTAATTTAAAACTCAGGGTTGTTTTTTTTTTGTTGTTGGTATTGCATTCTTTTCCCTATGAAAAACTTGAGCAACTATTTTATTCCCTTCAAGCTCTAAAATTTTATGATGCTTAATGGATATTTCATATCTGAAACTCATAGCCTTCTTTAATTCTAGGAAATATTCTACTAATTTCTGACAATGTTGTCCCTTCCAGTTTTTCTTTCTGATACTTCTGGTAGATGAATTTGGGGGCTCCCGATTTGGTTCTCCATTAGAAGAGTATCTTAAACTCATGCCATTTGCAGCAATATGGATAGGGCTGGAGGGGTTCTGCTAAGTGAAATAAGTCAGAAGGAAAAAAAAAGATAAATAATGGATGGTTTCCTTATATGTGGAATATAGAGAAACTGAACAAAGGGTCAGGGAAAAGACAAAACTTGCAAGCTGACCACAGATCTGAGGCACACAGCAATTCTGGTAGTACCAATCAAAGCATCAAATCTTAAACAAATTGTGTCTATCCTCCACAACAGAGGTATAAACTAGAGACTTCCTTGTCAACTGGTCCTGTTCTTTCCTACTTTAGACATTTGCATGTGGAGTCTTGAAACTGCTTGAGACTTCCAAAAATTAAATTTCAAGTTGGAAATACCAGCTACTTTGTGGAAGATAAGGAAATATGTCTTTTTGTGAAGAAACAGAAAAAAAAGTCTTTAACTTACCCAGATCACAAGGACATTCATGAGATGGTCTATTTGTGTCTGTTTAAAGGTGTACTTTCCACTATTCTGCATTAATTTGGTGTCTGGCCCTAAATGAAACAGGGAGACATCAGCTCTTAGAATCACTAAATATACTCAAAGACTTGAGATTGGGTTGAAATGTACCTTATGACCAAACCTCTTTCCAGTGCCAGGGGATAAAGCCTGGAGAAAAGGTTCATAGTTAATATCAATAACTCAAAGAATGAAAAGTATGTTTCTCACAATAAGAACAAATCTTAGACTGTGGAAAACACACTAGTGACCAAAGGGTCTGGGGAGTGTGTGAGGGTGGAGGGGAGGGCAGGTGATAGGATATTGGCGCTGTAACTTTGGTGGAGAATGAGTGAAGCACCTATGTGCATATTCCCAAAATTACATAGTTATGAAATGATTAGCAAATCAACAAAATTTGAGAAAAAACTATTTCTAAGGATAAAGTACTTCTATAAAGCATTTCTATAATGCAGACCCCCTTCCTGTAGCACCTTAGACAGTCTAGTCTTTCATAGATGAGTTAAGTAAAAATAGGAGTCACATGCTTCTCTCTTATCACCATCTGATTTATTTAACTTAGGAAAGGGTTTTTATGAAAAAGATCTCTATCTTCCTTTGAGGAAACCCACTGCTTGAACAAGCTATATTTAAAATTTCTAGCTAGGGTAGGGAGAAACAAAAAGGCAATGGCTGTGATTTCCTCTGAAAGGAAGCTTAGGAGCTGAGACTTTTTGAGCTGAGAGACAGAAATTCTGTATTTCTTCATGATAAGGGCAGACAGCAAAAATATGTAAAAAGTTTTTAATGGAAATTGGAACCAAAGTTGGAAATTACTGGGCAGAGATGGGGCTGCAGAGAAAACACAGACCTTTAGAAGAAAGTGTATGTAGCAATTTCTCTAGCTTTTTCCCATCTGATTATTATTTGTACATGAACTCTAATAAAGGAATTTTATTAATGTTTGCACATGGGGAGCTGGAACGTCCCTGGGTAAGCACTGAAAATGCAGGGCATAAGCTATGCCACCCCTGGGGTGGAATCCATCTTTCTATGGACCCTTGGAAGATACTGTCCCTGTAGCTTCCAGCCTCTCAACCAAACTTCTCATGACTTCATGGCCTTCAAGTAATGTTTAAGAGGAAAGAGTGGCATAGCTTATGCCCTGCATTTTCAGTGCTTACCCAGGGAAGTTCCAGCTCCCCATGTGCAAACATTGATAAAATTCCTTTATTAGAGTTTATGTACAAAGGTTTCAAGCAACTCATTTTTGCCCTCAGTAGCTGACATGTTCTTGGGATGGCATCAGTTCCCCTCTGTTCTGAACTTCCCAAAGTTCCCAAGGATTTTTCACTACCTTGTAACCAGCAAAGAGTCAGCAGGAAACATTAACTAAATTTGTGCTAGCCTCTTTGTAGAAAATAATTTTTGCTAAGAAATGCACTTTTTATGTGTGACAATGTGTGCATTGGGGGTAGCTGGTGAAGAACAGTGAAAAAGTATATACTGCTAAGTGTACTTTAAATCTTCTGAGTTTTAGAAGCTGCTGCTGTAGGTCAAGAACCAATGAAGAAGCTTCCACCGTCAGCTCCCTAGACTCTTAAGCTCCCCCTAGAGCACAGATCCCATTATTTTCCACATAAGTGAAGCAACTAGGATCCCCACGTCTAGGAGTAAATTCTCAAGAAGGGGATCTCTGAGTTGAGTGGTATTCAGTTTGGTGAATCCTCCTCAGTGTTAATCTCTTGTGTCCTCATCTTGCTATGATTGTCATCAAAGCCCATTGTCACTGAGGGCACAGGGAGGACAGAGGACTGTACAGAGGTGTCCTCCATTTTCATGAACCATATCATAGTCCAAGAAAATACTTCTATATGTATAAAGGGAATATGGTTGTAAATGACATCTCAAAAGGGCCACTGCTAACAATCTACAGGTGCCTTTTCTCTGGCACAAACGCTTCACATTGTAGTTTATATTCTTAACAATGAGCACTGTGTTTCTTTTTCTCCTCCTGGGAGCAATCCACATGTTTACTCTCCCCTTTCACATGTTCCCCCTTTGTTAATTCTGTGTGTACTTCTTCTACATGTATACCTTCTCTTGCATCCAGATATGACTGGAAAGACTCATGAATGCCTTGTAGTCTTGGAACACAAAGCCTTCCTCTAACAAAGACAGAGCTGATATGTTGGCAACTCATTGCTTGAGATAAAAGAATTTTTTTTAATGTGAAAAACATTTCTTCTTAAACCACCCGTTGGTCCACCCACATCCCTCCCTTCCTATCTGTCTCAAGGCCATAGTGTTCTGAGTGCCATATCTACATCCTGTAAACTAAAATACCCACAACCTGGCCATGCATGAAATCCAGCAGTCTGTGGGGCAGACAGACATACCCTGGAGACATACCAGTAAAAATCACCAAGCCACAGCACCAGTCTGTATTCCTGATGACACAGCCTCGGAGCAGCAGCTTGTCGTGGTCCAGAGAGTAGTTGTTTCCCTTATAACTCAGTACTCCTGCGAATCTGTCCAGCTTGTTATTGGGAGTCTCACACTTCACTTCTCCTGAAGGAAAATGAAGGAGTGAAAGACCTGGTTTTGTCATCACAGGCCTTTCCTAACAGGGTAGAAGAAAGCTTAACAAGAGGGAAGAACATCCCTTTTTCAAAATACATATACATCTTTTTCCCTGTCCTCTCTTAGCTGCTGCCCATGTCTCACCAGCAACCTTTATAAAGGCAGGCAAAGGTTTCTGGGCATCAAAGACGAGTAATTCTGCAGGTGACACAGGTTATTCAGAGAAAGAAAACCTACCTGGTAACTCATCACCATCAGCTGAGGTCTGGCCTCTGAATCTGAAGAAATTTAAAAACTACTTAACTTAAAGCAAGTCTAGTATTTTTTTCAAAATGACTTTTTCCTGATTAGTAAAATAAAATAGGCCCTTTGTAAATATGTATGAAGTACATTCTTCCTAGTTAGCTTCTGTACAGCTACTCAAAAATATGTTTCCCAAAATAACTTCATATTACACAGTCTATTGTAACCTCTTTTTTCACTTATAAATATGTTGTGATTTTTTTCATGTCAATAAGTGTCAACCTATTATTTTTTATGTTATAGAACTCACTGTACAAATGTACCATGATTTATTTAACCAGTCTTCTACTGAAGAAAATTTGGGTGGGCAAAACTGTATCCTAACTCACCATTGAAGGCAGACAGAAGCTTCAGGTTATCTTCTAAGTCACTGGTAACTGAGAGCGCCTGCTTCACTTTCAGGTTGGTTTCACTAGAGTAAAGGATGCACAGTCACCAGACGACAAGGCATAAAGATAACAGCAGCACAGGCCAGTTTCTCCTACTTCATGGGATTTACAAAAGAGATGTTGCAAAGGAGTTTAGACTTGAGCCAAAAGAGATTACTGCTTAGGTTTGAGCTTAAGAGTCACTCTCACTGTTCTTTTCTTGCAATGACAGTATTGAAGTAGAAGCTATGAGGGAGCCATGTGTTAGCCCAGTTACTCTCCTCTGCAACACACTACCACTACTTTAGCCAGCCCATAAGATCTTCCAAGTCAGATGCTCTAGGGAAGCTGAAGAGACATCATGAAACAACTCAGAGGTGGCATTTGCTCCCTTCGAGAATAAGGAGCAGGATTGGTAAGAACCTGTACATCCCTCCAAGTAGACATGCTCCTCACCTCACAAATATTTATAGGACCCATGAAGGAATCCCAATTAACCATTTACTGATACAGGAGACACAGAGGCAGAAGCAAAATGGAAGCTACATTTCAAAAAAAAACTTGTGGGCATTGAGAGGAATAGTTGTTAGGATGCAGACTGATAGAAACTCCACAGGACAAACTCTCTGAAGATGGCCTCTATCCTACACTAAGACCTTGTCTTTTGCACATTAATGAATTTCTGTCTTAAGTCCTCTATGGAACATGGTGTTTGATTACTAAATAATTTCCTCCATACTCATTTGCCTCGACATTCCCCTTCCCCTGCCCCCAGAAATTTGGGAGTTCTATTCTGAAATGTTACAGTTTTGTTATCCTCTTTCCTGCCACTCAGCATCCTTGATATAGCCAGAGTATCCCCAGTTTAGAGAAGGAGAATATGGTCCTTATTTGCTCAGATTCCACATCCCATAGATGCTCAATGACAGCCTTAGATTTGAGGTCCCAAGTGTCTGGCCTCCTATTTCTCTTGTTTGGATAGCCTCCTCAGCTCTACACTGCTACCTTCATCTGCGAATATAGTTCATTGTCTGCCTCATGCTCTCTCCCAGTGAGAAGCCTCTCTAAGCTGGCTCAACCATCTTAAGGGATCATCAGGAGGGAACACTTACCCATCTAGTTCTGCTGTTTCTATATACGTCAGACTATAGGGCTCACTGCTAGAGAGTAACAGTATGTCAGCCTGTGGTGAGAAAAGTCAGACAAGATAAGGAAAGCAGGGATAAGGAAAACTTCGACATTACAGTGACAAAAGCAGTTACCTCAGGAATGGGAGCTCACTCTAAGAATTTACAGACATTTGGTTTACTTTGTCTAGGACCTATCACTGCTACCACAGATGCCCCTCCCCCAAAACTAGCTTCGTTTTACCTGTAAGAGGCAGACAAGAACAAATTTCTTACCACAGGAGTTGCTGCTCTTCAGATGTGAAGTTGAGGCAGATGGAGGTCACCAAAGGCAGTGGGAGCAGAAGGACCAAAAAGGTTCCCGTACCCACTCAAGCCAAAAAAGAAAAAGCTAGAGCCAAAAGAGGCACCTACCGGAACAGGCTGATTATTTTCTATTTTTATTATATCTCCCACTTGGATATTCATCCATTTGTTCTTCTGCATCCTGTAAGAAAATGACCCTTGAATGCCTGTTCTGAGAATTTCCCCATAGTCCTGTTTTGACAATCAAGAAAGAAAGAATAAATAGCTGAGCTGAAGTCAAGACTCAGAGGAGGACCAAACTGGTCTGTGATGTATCCTGGCTACAATCTAGAATGGGGCCCATTTCTCTGGACTTCAGGTTGTCTTGGTTTTCTCAGACCGTATAAAAGTATATGAAGACATACTTTTTTTTTTAAGTAAAAGTAATATATGCACATGGCAAAACAGTTAAAATAATGAAGTATATAAAAGGAAAAAGTAAAGTCTCTTTTTTCCTCCAGATTTTAACTTTGCTTCCCAAAGGTAGCCACTATTAGTATTTTTTCCCTAGAAAATATCAGACCATAGAATCACATACAACATACATGTTTAAGTTACATACTCGATGCATAATTTTCTGTACTTTGCATTTTTCATTTAATAATATATTAATAACATATTTTGAAGAGCACTTAGAGAAAATGTGGCTTTTTTTTCAATAGCTAAAATGTTCTCTATCATATGGCTGTACTAAATTTATTTACTTATGTTAAAATTGGATTACTTTCAAATCCTCAAATCCCCACCTCCTGTACAAGGCAGTCTGATAATAGAAGCAGATTCTACAATAATAGTGGCTTTGTTCTCTTTTTTGTATCTCAATTTCTCTACTTGTATAGGGCCCATAAATCACTCCTTCCTAATAAAGGACTGAGATTTATACATTGCCATAAACCTTTTGGAAATAGAAACTACCCCTAACAATTCTATTATGTTAAGCACTCAAAGAGTTGGGAAAGAGAGGACACATTTTGAGACCATGGCCCATTTCGCCTTTGAAAGACACTTTGTTTTCTGTAAGCATGATATACATCATCATTTTGACAGACACACAAAAGGCATGTGTTTTCAGAACATCTTTTCTGGAAAGATAGCTTCTTTGAGATCCATGTGTTCTAGAAAAAGCCATTTTCTAGAATACAGATTGTTTCAACAACTAGCCTCACCTCAAATATTAAATTAATCAGACACTCACTGATTTACAAAGTCTAACCAGGGCCCTGCTGTGAGCTCCTACCTAGTACCCCTCTAAGACAAATTTTTCTCCAATAATATTAAAAAAGCCCAATTGTTCAAGCTATTGAGTTCCTTTGGTCAGTAATTCCTTAGCCTCATAACTTTCTGATTAATCCAGTTTTATCTACGTTTCATTTTATTTCTATGTCCTTCCTTGATTTTTAAAATGTTCTTTTAAATCACAACTCAATTTTTTTGTGGTATCACATGAGAGGCTTTAAAGGACCAAAACACTTAAGGAAATAATGAGTAAGAAAATAATAAGGAAATACCATGAGTAGGAATAAGCAGACACGGTAAATAATAGGATTATATAGATGCCAAAGAATTTCACAAAACAGAATTATATGATTAAAAATGATAGCTACTGTAAGGACTCTATGAAAAAAGACTGGACCTCAATCTTTAATTCCTTCAGGTTTGTGTGTCTTTATGATTGTAATTCTGTACAGACTGGTCATTTTTCCCTTCATACAATCTCTGCTTGTTGAATTTTCCCCCATGCCTTTAGCCCTAGCACAAATATTACCTCCTCTAGAGAGTCTTCCTTGATTCTTTTAGCCAGCTATCATTGCTTTTTTTATTAATTACAAGAATAATTTTTGTCCTTCTTATGATAGTCTCCACATTTTGCTTTGTATAGGAATTATGCCTGCCTCCCTCTTAAGGTAATTTGCTCAAAATTTGCAGATCTCCACCAAATATAAATACTAGCCCAACGGTATAGATAGTTATGACCAAATACCACAGATATGGGGTCAACATCAGTACTTTCTTCAAAAATGTAAACAAAAAAATGACATGAGCAAAAGTTATAGTAAAAAGGTCAACAAGACATGTCAGAATCCAGTGATGGTCTACTGACAGATGTCTCCATGCCAATTCCTGCAGTGATAATAATTACTTGCATATTAATACCAGGTTATAATTTGCTAATTGATTTAATGCACAATATTTAATTTTTATTTTCACAAGCATCCCATAAGGTAGAAAATATTATCTCCACTACATAGATACAAAATATGAGGACTGGAGAGGTCTACAGTCACATGGCAAGTTTAGGACATAGTAGACTTAGAAACAAATTCTTATGTCAAACCCAAAGTTCTTTTCACTGTCCTGAGTTACCTTTCCAAAGTACCCATCACATTAAGCTTCAGCTTCCCCAGAGCCAGTCTTTCCTAAACTGGCTTCCCTAGAAGGACTTACCTGCCATTTGTCAGCACCAGAACAGACTTGTTGTTGACTTGATTGTCATTTTTGTGCCTTTTCTAAAATGACACAAGCAAATATTCAGGAAACTAGTTAAAATGCATGTAGAAAGTTAATATTATGAAAAATTTATCCAATATTGTTCTCCCTTTTTATAATTTTCCTTTTCCCCCCTGAAGCCCTTCTACCATTAAAACCAGGCCAAGAGGCTGATTTCATGAATCTGAGAAGCAGGGAGCGGGAGTCAGAAAAAAAAAACCCAGGGTGACAAGGAAGGCAAAATCTTGACTTTAAATGTCAAAAACCAAAGCCTACAGGAATAAGAAAAAAATGACTTATGTCTAGACCTCCAGAGGAGCCAATACAAAATGACAGGCAGGCCTAGAGTCTCATACACCTTGGCAGGTAGAAGGAAAACTGAGGATTCTCAAGCACATCCTCACCTCCTTCCCACAGACAGTCAACACACAAAGGCTTCTACGGTGGCAATGAGGAAAGAGGAAGATTTTTCCACTTAACAGCCAAATAGAAGGAGAACAAATACCGCGCATGTCCTGATGTTGGGGCTCACTGAATCCCCTCCTTTCAGGGCAGGACTGGAAAAGGGACATAGAGAATCCTGAATTTGTCAGCCTGTTTATCTTAAAGAGACCTGAGTTCTAATCAGAAGTAACTGGGTTATTGTGAATTGGCAAGTTAAGTTTTTGTTGGTTGTTTTAAAAGGTTTGGGTGAGGGAGGGTGGTATGAGTTTACTTATAGAGAAATAAAGTTGCATTTTGGTAAAACTGAGTTGTGACTGAAACCTAACTTACTACATGTACTAATTTTGGGTTTAAACAGGTATAAAGTTACAGAGTTGGAGAAAGACCCTGCTCTCAAATTTTGGTCTAAATATCTATCCTGGCAAAATCAGAACTCTCTTATGGAAATTTCAAGCAGGTCAATAGGACTGGCTTCCCAAATCCCACTAGGAGGCAGAGTATTGAGTCCTTACCCTCACTTTTCCAAGCCAGTTGCTAAAGGAGCAAAGAGGAAGACTCACTAGGGGCCAGTTTCTCCCTCCAAGGCCATCAAAGGAGTCAGCCTCTGCTTATGTCATGAGGCTTCCTAAAACCAGAGGGCTCCTAGCTGTGTATACCTAACAGAACTGAACATTGGAAATGGAACAGGGAGAGTTGGAGAGGAGAAGGGGAATGCAGGATGGGGAGAACAAAGATATGAACAGGAGAAAGAGGGAGGAAGGGAAGAGGAATATACAAATGGGAAAAGGGGGAATGGAGGAAGAAGGATGAGAGCAGAATGGAAAATTCTAAGAAGGGAATAAAGGGAGAAGTGGGTTATTTAAAAGGAGGAAACCCAAAAAATGGGCTCAAAAGTGGTGTCAGGAGGAAGACAGAGAAGGTCTTACATTACCACTTTCAGGCCACGCACAGACCACCAATCTTGCCCTAACTGAATTACATAAATATTTATCTGGGGTAAAGAAGGAAACAAGGAAAGGAGACATCTCTCTCATTCGGCACTTCTTCCTAGCTCTAGGTAGTCTGGGAAGTCCACCTTGCCCCACCTCCCACCCCGCCGCCCTGGTCTGACTAGGTATGGTGAGAGACTAAAGGCTGGGGAGGTCACTTCACCAGGTCATCGCTGGCATCCTTCACTGCTGTTATGGACAGCACCACTATCAGGGGGACCACAGTTGTGTACCATGCCAAGGAGGAGATCTGGGGAATCAACTGTGAGAGGGAAGGGAGAGAAACTTGGGTTAAAAGCTTACAGGATAACTTATTTTCTCCCAACTCCCTATCCCACCACCATTGTCATCCCTACGGGTTTGTAAGAAATACAACTCTTTGCTTTCCTCTGTTACAGTCTTTGTAAAGCTCCCCAAATATAAGTAAACATCTCCCCAAAAAGGACAACACAAGTGGAGGTTCTGAGTTGCCACTGATCTGCCCTGAATCCCACTACCTTTGTCTTGACGGCAAAGGGCCACTTCTCCTCTGATAAGGAATCTGCTGGGGACAGGGGAGTTTACGTGGACACAGGGAAACCACAAACCCATCCACACCCTTTTGGCACAAGGGAAAACCCTTTCTTCCAATTTGGGTCTTCCCTTCCCTGCTTCCTTCCCTGTGCTGGCCCACTTTTGTTCTAAACCTTTCTCCTTCAACACTCCTGCAAGTTAACTTTCTGGCAGGGAAGCTGGGGAGAGGAGGAGGAGGAAGTGGCTGGGGTGAAATCTGTGGCTTCCTACGGTCAAGCTGAACTCTGACTGCCTAGCCATGATAAGGGAACGCCCCTTCCTCAGGGTTTGGTGACCTACTTTCCTTGGCTAATCCTGACCGCAGCTACTCTAGAGCACTGTTGAGACTAGCTACTTGTCTATTATCTGAAATAAAAGATATTTCTCAGTTTGGAGAGAATAACTGATTATACAGCCTAGCCCCAGAGAGGTTAATAAAGTGTTCTGTGGAAAAGGCCCCAAAAGGAAATTACCTGTAGGATCAGCAAGATGAGGAAATAGGCATTTGCAAGTCTCTGGAACTGTTCAAATAGATTCAGGGGCAAGAAGTTCAAGACATTATATTTTGAGGTCTTGATGGAGTTGTCCTGAAAGTAAAAGAAAACAAGTAAAATTGGAGGAACAAAGGACAGTTTCTCTGGTAAGTACTTGCCCCCAACTCCTAGTCTTAACAAAAAGGACCAAGACCATTCTCAGAAACAGGAAAAAGTCACAATAAAGAATTTCTCCCCTCAGGTGCGTCACCATAGTTTTCCCATCATCAAAGGGCCCACAGTCCTCCACCACACTCTATGGTGCTCTCCTCCCACCGTCTTCCACAGTGTCTCAGATCTACTGTCTATTTTCAAGGGTCAGTCATACAATTTGTCTTCATCTGATCCTTTGCTTGGATTCTTCACTTCATTTAATAGCTAATTAATGTATTTCAGGTTTCTACCCATTTAGGTAGCATTTGTTTAGCAAACAAAGACAAGAGTCATTATGATTCTCTTGCAAGACTGAGGTATAAATACTTCTCAGCTATCTTACAGATAGAGTATTTTGTTCAACTCTTAAATGTCAAAGAGAAGGAATATCTCAAGAATGTAGAACATCTGCTTAACTAGGAACTTTCTCAGTGTTTAGCTTTTTTTGGCAGCAGGGATAAAATTTAAATACGATAGAAGTTATAGGCTTTGGTTTTGGCTATTTATTGGTTTATTTGGTCACTGATACCTGACTGAGGGCTAAATGGAGGAATAAAGGAGAACAGAAGGCTAAGGATCTATTGGGAATCAGTAGATAGAGGTTGGGAAGATGAAAAGGAATAAAAATAGGGGAAACATTAGAGAAATGAGAAGAATGAGTAACTGGTAGGGACAGGGAAATGAAAAGGTTGTTAAATACATATGAATCAGATAAATATGTTTATTCACTGACTATTTAGTACATATTTATTGAATACGTTTTCTATGCCAAACATCATGGTGGGAAATGTAGCTACAGAGAGGTATGAAACTGGCACCCTTTTATTCAAGGGGTAATAGTTTTTTGGGAAAGAGAACTCATGGTTTTCAAAATCATATTCAACTCCCACAACTACCATGTAAGGTGGACATTATCATGCCCTTTTCCCTCATAAATGAGGCAAATGAAGATCTGAGAAGTAAAATGACATGCCTAGAGATACAAAGTAAGGAGCAGAGCTATGTTCAAACACAGGTCTGTCTGATGCCAAACTTCTCTTGATTACACCACAGTATTCTTCTGCAGGTCGAGATGTAGGGGGGAAAGCTGATTCCACAGCCATGCCCTTAATATTATTATTAACTAAAACCTCTTTACCTCAGAAACTGTGAACTAATATCCTACAGACTACAAACTAAGAATATGTATGCCTATATATCTGCCTCTCTCTCTCAATATATATGTACATCTACCTATCTCTTTCTATATATATACATGCATGAAATTATATATGCATAAAAGCATCTGTTGTAATTAGAAACAACCTAAATGTCAATTCATAAGGAACTGGTTATATAAACTATGCTAAATCTGCATTGGAAACACTATGCAGCTCAAGAAAGAAATTAAGGGAAAAGCTATTATGAAATTATGATTATAAGAACAATGCCAGGTCATATGTTGAAGTTCAGAACAGTGTCAGAGAGTAGGAAAATAAGCATATATATTTGTATTTGCTCTGTTTGCACAGAGAACACTAAAGAATATACAAGAAACTTGTAACAAGAAACTTCCCTATAGGGAGCAGATGTGGGCAAGGGTGTTGGAGCATGACTTTTTTTTTTTAAGATTTATTTTATTTATACAAGAGCCAGGGTACAGGCCAGATGTGCAGGAGGGTGAGCGGATTCAACAGAGACAGAGCAGGGAACAGAACAAGCAGACTGATAAAATACACTGCTGAGGGGAGCAGTGGACAAGACAGGAGAGGTTTGCTGTGCCATGTGGGTTGCTCCGAGGCCGGCGGGGATCAAACCGGCTCTGTAGAGGCTGCGGACAGCTTCACAGTGCTGCGCTCAACCACCTGTGCCACCAGGGAGGCCCCTGACTTTTTCAATATATATCTTTTTATGAGTTACTTTATCAAAAACAATAAATAAGTGAAAATAAGTAATCCAATAGGAAATGGGCAAAGATCATTCATAGGTAGTTTCCAGAAAAAGAAATACAAAGGGCTAATTAACATGAAAAGAGTATTGATTGAATTCAAAATTAAGGATAGATAAAGTGTCATTTTTCATCTAGGAGCCTGGCAAAGATGACAGATGACAGTACCTAGTTTGGCAGGAATGGAGACATGTGAGAGGTCTCCACTACAGATAGAAACATAAATGGATAAATATTTTTTGAGGGCAATGCAATAATATGTATCAGAATTTAAATGTGTTTTCCTTTTGATCCAGCCAATTCACTTCTAGGAAACATTCATATCCTACAGTCACACAAAAGTGCAAAGATATATGTATAATGATTCATTCAGGATCACTTATCATAGCAAAACTCTGGAGATGTTTTTTCAGAGGGGGATATGAATGCAGACATTGGTAATGTTCATCGATAGGAGGCTGGTTAAGTAAATTAAGGTATATTAATACAGTGGTAAACTATGGCACTTCCAAGTGAATTAGACAGATCCATATGGCAGATCAATTGTCATAGATGTTTAAATGACAAAGGAAAACTTTGAAACTATGCTTTTGTAAGAAAAAACTATAGTATTTCTAGGAAATATATGTAAGACCCCAAATCTGAGATATAGTCTCCCCTGAACATAGGTCATTGGATTCACCTTGGGTTTTGAGCCTAAGCAGCACAGCTCCCATTGTTTAGAAGCCTGAAAGATCTGTGTTGTAAGATCTACAAGGGGGAATATCAGAGGAGAATACCAGCCCCCTTCTGAAATAGCCAGAGGCCTGATACTCACTGGATAATCGAACAGAGTGTTGAATTCTCTGTTGTTGGCTCGCAGATGTCTCTCACATTCTGAAAAAGAGGAGAGAAATGATGACAAGGCTGCCCCCATGTAGATGAGCCTGGAAGCTGGCCGAGTGAATATCCTCACATTTTCTAACTGAGGACAGCTGTTTAGCAGTAGAACTTTGTTTCTGTACTCAAAGAATAAAGAAATATAATAAAATGAAGACCAAACAATGAAAACTAAAGAAATATAATAAGAATGGAAATCCTTAAGTACTCAAGTTTTCTTGAGGCAACAGGACAAGTAACTTCTAAGTTCTCCACAATTAATGTTTCTAGTAATCCTATATATGTCTCTGCAGACAACAGGACAGCCTGCACCAACATTACTACCAAACACAGAAATGCAGTCCTCCCTCAAAGGCCAATTTCAGCACCTTATTTTAAGATATCTGTGGCTCTTTTCAAGGCAGCTTTTCCTAAATATGATTAATTAAATTTAAATTAACAGATCATCATCGATTATCTACTGTGTGGAATCCCAGCACTCCTTGTTATAGGGGCTATTGTCTTGGTGCCTGGAGTTCCTGCTAGTCAAGCTAAATGTACAGTCAGGCACCAGGCCTCTCACCAAAGACAAAAGTCTTGGTATGAGGAACATACTGGGAAACCAGGATCTGCTGAGAACAGCAGGCAGACATTTTGGTCAGATGAACAAAATCAGCTAGAAAACCTTACTTGTAAAGAATTAGCAGAAAGTTAGTCAAGAATAGGGATTAGAGATAGTGTGCTTTGATGAGCAGAACAATGGAGCCCCCCATGCAATAGCCCCTGGCCACTCCACCCTAGCTTGCACCAGATGGTGATGCATCCCCCATGCATGTGCATTCCTCTATGTATTTGCCCGCCTTCTCCGCTCTCCTGTCTTCTCTGAACCTGGTTCTAAATAAAGATGAGACTGCCCTTGTAATGGGACTGCACCTTTTTGGGTGTAAGCCGCTCTAGGCCTCTCTCCCCTTGGAGTCTGAATATGCTTTCCTTTGTCCCATGCCTGCTCCCAGTGCTGTGCCCCACGAGGTGACACTACGTCCCAGAAGCCATTGTGCTAGATGCTGTGATGGTTAGAAAGATGAGTAAGACAAGAGTCCTTAACAGGAGTTTTAGTTTTGTAGGAGTCCAATAATTGTAACACATGATAAAAATCATCACATCAAAACAAATAGGCATTAAACAAAAAAAAAAAAACAAATAGGCATTAAAAAGTATTATAATGAAATCATTACTATGCTTTGAAAAGTCTTAAAAGTATATATTATCAACAGAGATTTCTGTCTTGAATGAAACTTTCCTACAATGTAGACTCTTCAATTCTTCATTGGTTCAACAAAGCATTTACTGGGATCTTGGTAGGTGTCAGGCCCTGTGCTAAGTCCCAGGGTTACATTATCACTGACCATACTGGGCTGCTATTCGTAGTGGAGAAGACAAACAAAATTTCCCTCTACTGCAAGGGCAGTGATATAGGTAAGAATAGGCTGTTAGGGGTACACAGAAGAGGAAAGAAGTCAGGGAAAGTTGGATATGGAAGTATTCCTGAAGGAGCAAATGCTTGATTATTATTTGGATGGCATGGTGTGTTTCTCAGTTCTCTTGAGTCTGGATAGTACATATATCAAGCAATCTAAAATTTACCCAAAGGTCGATACAGCAGATAAGTCTTCTATCCTTAACTCTTCTAGAAATTCCTAGACTACATTTCCATAGAATTTTTCTCCTTAGTCAGGAAGTTCAAAAAACTCTTGTGTCTGAATTATACTGAACGTCTATTTCAAAGCTCTCTGGCCCACGAAGGTCTTTGTTGGCTCATGGCTCTCAAGATTAGAAGTAAATTTTCTTCCAAGACCCTCAAAAATTCTTCCTCTCAGCTACGGACTCCTACCTATCTTGAACTCACTCACCTTACCCCTCAAAAGAAGTTTCTGTCTGCAGGTCCTACAGACCCAACCCAGTAACTGCTCCATTTTATTTTTTTAAATATAATTCAAATTAACAAAAAATTTACTCCCTTAAAGAGAGCGATTCAGTATTTCCCATAGATTCACAGGGTTATTCAACCATTACTATTAATTCAAGGACATTTTCATCACTCCCAAAAGACATTCCATACCCATTTCCATTTCTCCCCTTTCTCTCGTCCCTGGCAAACACTAATTTACTTTCTGTCTCTATGGATTTGCCTATTTTGGACAGTCATATAAAAGGAATAATATGGAGCTCATTGTGACTAACTTCTTTCACTTAGTATAATGTTTGCAAGATTCATTCATATTATAGCATGTATTAGTATTTCACTCCTTTCATGACTGAATACTATTCTATTACATTTATTTATCTTTTTATCCATTGATGAACATTGGGTTGTTTCCATCTTTTAAAAATTATGACTCTGGCTGTTATGAACATTTATGTACAAGTTTTTGTGTGGACATATTTTTATTTCTTTTGGGTATATATTCAAGAGAACTGCTGGGTCATATGGTAATTCTATGTTTAAGTTTTTTGAGGAACTGCCAAATAGTTTTTCATAGCAGCTACACTGTTTTACATCCCTACCCACAATGTATGAGGTTACAACTTATCCACATCCTCACCAATTTTGTTATTGCTAGTGTTTTTTATTTTAACCATCTTAGTAGATGTGAAGTATTATCTCATTGTAGTATGGATTTGTTTCCCCCTACTGATGTTGAATATCTTTTAATGTGCTTATTGAACATTTATATATCTTGTTTGGAGAAATGTCTATTCAGATTCTTAGCCCATTTTAAACTGAATTCATTGTCTTTGTAATCACTGATCTATAAGAGTTATTTCTATATTCCGGATAGACATTCACTTATCAGATACATGATTTTGCAAGCATTTTCTCCCACTGGCTTTAAATATCACTTGCATAATACACTAAATTCTAACACACTGAATGTGATTTTGGGTTTTCTATTATGTTCTATTGTTCTATTCCTCTTTTAAATTACATGACTTTTAATATAGGATAGCAAATCTTCCTTTTTTAAGTCTTCTTAGAATGTTTATTTTCCTCTGGATAAACTTCAGAATTTTGATTAAAGACAAAGGCAAAATTTTATTCACTAGAACTCTGGGACTGGAGTCAAGATGGGTTATTAAGGGAGGCAGAAATCTCTCCCATGGAAAAAACAATTGGACTGGCAAAATACATGGCATTTCTCAGGGATCTAAGATCAGAGACTTTCAAAAATTATTCTTATTGAGGTAACAGTTTAGAACACTGTACAGTTTTTTTTTTTCACCTTAACAGTTGTATATATCTTACCACGCTCACCAGCAACCCTCCTTTCTCTCTGATAACTATCATTTTGTTGTCAGAGTCTAAAAGTTTCTTTTTATTTTTGTTTTGTTTGCTTGCTTTTTTCCTCCCCTTTACATTCCACAGATGAGTGAAATCATACAGTATTTGTCCTCCTCCTCCTGACTTTTGCAGTGCCACAATCCTCTCAAGGCCCATCCATGTTGTCACAAATGGCAAGATTTAATTTTTTAAGACTGAGTAGTACTCCACTGGCATATATGCCATGTATTCTTTATCTAATCATCTGTCTTTGGGCATTTGGGTTGTTTCCTTGGCAATTTTGAATAATGCTGCAGTGAATACATGGGTGTGCATGTTTGTCAAGTTAGCATATTCATATTCTTTGAAATGATCATGTGATTTTTATCCTTCATTTTGCTTATTGATGAATCACATTGATAGATTTGCATATGTTGAACCTTCCTTGCACCCCATGAATAAATCCCATTTGGTCATAGTGTGTGGTCTTTTTAATATATTGTTGAATTGAGTTTCATAATATTTTCTTGAAGATTTCTGTATCAATGCAAAGATCTTTTTTTTTTAAAGATATATCTATTTATGCATACAAGAGCTGGGGTACAGGTCAGAGATGGGGGCGGGTAAGAGGATTCACCAGAGACAGAGTGGGGAGCAAAACAGGCAGATTAACTGACATACACTGCTGAGGGGAGCAGCAGGTGAGACAGAAGAGGTCTGCTTCGCCATGTGAGTTTCTCTCTGGCCAGCCAGGGATCGAACTCGTGCTACAGAGGCTGCAGATTGCTTCATAGTGCGGTGCTTAACCCCGTGTGCCACCAGAAAGGCCCATCTATACAAAGATCTTCCCCTGTAATTTTCTTTTTTTGTGCAGACCTTGTCTGGCTTTGGTATTAGTGGTAGGCTGTCCTTATAAAAGGAGTTAGCAAATGTTTTGGAAGAGTTTGAGAAGGATAAGTATTAGGTCTTCTTTAAATGTTTTATAGAATAAGCTCATAAACTTTTGAAAGCTACCTGGGAGAGCCAATGATAAGACAAGGACCTTTATGGTTCTTCATGTCATTTCTTCTGTTCTTCCTCCAGTAATTAGAAAAAAATGCTAAACATGATGAAACTAGAACATGAGGAAATTTCCTACAGAAAATACCTAAGAAAATTATGAGGAACCAAGTTCCAGGGTTCATACAAGTTGTGGGAAAAGTGAAACTGGGATGTTTAACTACTCTTACCGAAGCATTTCAGAGTATACAGATCTGGATTATACAGATTAATCTGGATAGAGTTGACATTTTGGCACTATTAGTCATCCACCAGTGAAGGAGGAAGTTAGGAAATGGGTACAGGCAGTCAGTTAGGAACAGGGAGCACCACATCCACTTATCAACCTGACTGAGAAAAAGTCACAGATCAAGAGGGTCCTCTCTCCCGATTAAAAATGGAATGTTCAAAACACCAAAATAGTGCAATAGCAATGGACCAAAGCTGGTTTCAAAATAGTAGGCTGGGTAACACGGGAAAACTCAGTGGGCCTTGTTAGCCTAGGACACTCCCACGGGCCCAGACAATCAGCAAGAGATAAGATGCAGACACACCCAACAGCCAAATCCCCACTCCTTTCCCACTGTACCTATTTAAGTACCTATCTCTCTTCAGCTCAGTGGCTACCCGCTCGGAACCCCTCTCCACTCGGATAGCTTTCCTGTCCTTCCTCTTATCTATCAATCAATCTCTTGCTTTTCTGTAGCTTTGGTCTCAACATTGAATTCTTTCCTAGTTGAAGACAAGAACCAAGAGGAGCCTGCCTAGGGTCCTCAGGCACCAGGCCTGCTCCCCCAAACTCTGATTCACCAGTTGCATATTATATCCTTATGAGGGAGACAGATGGTATAACCCTGGGAAGTCACTCCTATGTGCATTATGATCATGTCTATATAATCACCTTGCTAAAAACACCTAAATAAGTGGCCTAGGTTTACCACCCAGCACTACAGCTTATAGTTTGTTCTACTGGACTAGTGCCTGTCTTTCTGGTTCATTCTCGTGAATTACTAGAATTATTTGAATGAAGATTGAGGAAGTGATTGGGATTGATAGGAAGTTTTGTTGTGTCTTGTTTTGACTAGTACTAGGTTTATTTACAACCCTGTGATACAAGAATTTCTGCTGATCATTACAGCACAGATTATACAAACAGTGGAACATGCATGGGTCAGACAGTTTAGTTGCATAGAGGATTTAGGATATACTCATGGTCTCACAAGGGCCCAGATAACAGCCTAAGTAGGCAGAGGATTGGGGCAGTATTTAACTAGGTATTTTCACTGGTGTTGAAATTATCCCTGAGCAGGCTAATTTTCTACTATGGTCATACTCAATTTGCTCAGTTACTGGTAAGTAAAATCAATCTTCCCATGCCAGCGGCATTCTCTGCAACCACACTTAACAATCTAGCACAGCCTCTCCTGTTTTTAATCAAAAATATTTTTATGCCTCTTGACAAAATTCTAATATTTTCTTATTGAATTTTACACCTTTTATTAAATTTAATCCCACTTATCACTGATTACTTTTCAATTTAAAAACCCTTATCAGGTTTTCCCAACTCATGTGGGTACAGCAGGCTATTCTCTCTAAGCCCATTAGCCCAAAGAGTCACATGGAATCCAAGCTCTACACAGTGGCTGAATACAAATCTACTTCCTTGAGTTTGAGTGTAAATGTAAAGTAAAACAGGTAGATCCCAAAGTTTAGAGCCTGACTTTGTAGAGTCAGAATGTGACTCCAAAGTTATATCTAGTTTTGTCTCTTTGACACAAGACCTGCCAAGGAGAAGAAAAAGAAGAAAGGATAGTAGCATTTTTACTGACCAGAATATCAGAAAGGAAGGGAGGGGAACAACAGAGAAGGTATAAGCAGGGATTTCTAAGAAGGGAAAAGCAGGAATGATGCGAGAAGTGGTTAAAACTTCAGTTTGCACAACAATTTAGGAGAAGAAACTGAAAATCTGAGAGAAAGAAGACACACTTACAGAAAGAAAGTAGGCTGTCATGTTTCAAGTAATAAAGGCAAGAAGAAAGTTTTTAGATTGGATAATGAAAGATTAATTCAAGATCCCCTAGGGCTTGCAAATACTGTTGTGAAGAGACTGGGTTGACTAAGTATTTTTCTTATTACTTGTTAACTCAAAGTTTATTCCTGTTTTGCTGAAACTAGAGTGACAAAATGTGAGTTACAGGTGAGAAGTTAGAACTACTTAAGATTGGAAATTAGCTTGGACAAGGAGGTCTTGGCTATAGAATTCAAGGGTTTAAACACCTCACTCCAGCCTCTGTGAATCTACTGCCTCTTCAGCCTATTTTCATAAGGTCCTGTGCTCAATACCAGCCATTGAAATGAAAGGGCCAGATGCAACAAGACATCTTGGTATTATAAAATCTGCCATAAACATAGAATTTAAAAATATGGTAGGTTCCCATAATGGTTAATAACACGGGGCAATCGAGTCAGATTGCAAGGGTTCAAATCTCAGTCCTCAATTTACCAGCTGTGGAGCCTTAAGGAGTCTCTCTGAGACTCATTTTCCTCATCTGTAAAATAGAAATGATAGTAATATTTACTCACAAGGTTATTGTGAGGACTAATAAATGAAGTCATGCAAAGCATTTTAGAACAATTCCTAATACATAAAAAATGCTCAGGAAATATTTTAGCTATTCTAGACTGGGCCCTGTGACTAAATTGTTATGTGACTTAGGGCAAGTCACTTTCCACTTTGGGGTTTTAGTTTCCTCATGTATAAAACATGGTAGTAAAATCTACTTTACATACTAACATGAGGGTTAAGTGACATGATAATTGTAAAGCGCCTACATAATTCCTGGCATTTAAATTTTTTTTTTTATCCTATGCAATGTCAAGGATATTCCTTCCGTAAGCATCACTGATATAGTTGTCTGTGCCCAAGAAAGATTTTGAACTTTCAGCTATCTTCTGTTGATGTACTAAGCTGATTCAGCCAGTAGAGAAGGAAGGGTACAAAAGCCAGACTAGCAAGTGGAACTCTACTCAATATCTTGGATTGAGCTAAAAGCAATTATGCTCAGTGATATAAGCCAGAAGGAAAAAGAAAAATATCGGATGGTTTCACTTATAGCAGGATTATAGGGGAACCAAATAAGACATCAGTGTAAAAAAATAATAACAATACAAAACACAACAAAGCAAAGACAGACAATTGTAAATCAGAGACATCCTGCAGGGGAGGAGGAGGGAGAGGGATCAGAGGGAGGGAGGGAGGAGCACAGGGGACTGAGGTGATGTGCACAGGTGCATTGGGGAAGGAAACTCTATGGGGACTACACCTGAGGGGGTGGGGGAAGCAAATATTGTTTAAAAATGAACAATGATGTAAAAAAATTTTTAATTAAACAATAAATAAATGGAATCAAATGTAAAAAAAAATTCAGTCCTTAAACTATTATGGGGCTCCCACTTATGACCATCCCCTATATATTCATTAATTCTACTATTCAAGTTTAACAGAAACAAGATTGTTTGAAGGACAAGATACTAAAGAAAACCAAAATAATAATAAAAGCAAGCCCCCTCCCCACACCTAACTTATTAATGGGATGTCACAGAACACTGGTTTGGCTGCCACAATTCCCCAAAGGCCCCAAGTCATGTCCTCTTGGAAACAGTTGGTTTTTCCTCTTTCCTCTCTCAGGGAAAAGCTGACAGGAACATCATTACTGTTACCCTGGGCAGAAGGAAGTTGGGAATTCTGCTTGACCATTCTGACCTCATTTGGAACATAGAAGAAATGACAGACAACTATAAATTGGAGGCTTTCTGCAGGGGATGGGGAGGGAGAGGGATCAAAACAAGGGTAGGAAAAGCACAAGGGACTATGGTGACAGTGCATGGGTGAACTGGTGGTGGAAATTCTATGGGGACTACAATTGAGAAAAGAAAGCAAACATTTACATGGATCCAACAAGGTGGCAAGGGATGCCAGGATTAAACTCTCCCATAAAAACAACTGAAAAGCCTGAAAGAGGTTGAGGTCCGCAGATGGAGGTAAACAGAGAGATGCACATGGAGCAAGATCCCGCCCATACGGAGATTTGGAGCTGAGTGGAGACAGCCAGGTGGGATACCCCAACAGGGTGTGGGGGGCGAATGGCAGGCATCAGGAGTGAGTGCAGAACCCTGTGCTATTGTTGCAGGATGGAGAGTTGTGGAAAAGGGACCTCAAGATCCCCGACGGAACTAAGAGAGGGTGAGGTCCGCAGAAGGAGGTGAGCGAAGACTTGTGTGGAGGGAGACCTTGCCCACACCAGCGATTTGGAGCTGAGTGAAGCCAGCAGGGTGCCATCCCTCAAACAGAGGAATGACAGGCACCGGGAGTAAGCGCAGCCCCTGTGCCACTGTTGCAAGATAGGGAATTGCAAGACAGGAACCTTACAATTCTCCTCTGGAACTGAACAAATACAGAGGGTGGGGCTCCTCAGTGACAGTGCCATCAACATATCCACAGCATCTTTGCTCTTGTGGAGTTTTGGCCTAACAGTGCTGGACTCAGTCTGGTGACCAGTTCCAGACATTTCAGGAGCACCCCAAAGAGAGGCCCACCAGTACCAGCAGCACCGTGTCCCAACGCATAAAACAAATTAGAAAACAAACAACAGGAAGAAGGAAAAATACAAATTGCCAAGCAAGCCTTCAGGGGAAGGCAAACCACATAAAGAAAACCAGCCTCCAGAACTCAACAACAATGACGTGGAAAAACTTCTTTGCCTGCCAGACAGAGAATTTAAAATCATCATGATTAAAAAATATAAAGAAGACAAAAAGGAAAAGAATGGTATGAGAAAAATAATCAATGGACTTCACAGCATTATTGTAGCAATAATTTGATATTTCTCTGTGCTGTGATTTAATGTGCTATTATGTAACTAAAGGCCATCCCTTGCTAAGCCATCATCTCCACACAAGCAGGAATTCTGTTTTATTTTGTTGCCTTTGTATTGCCAGCATATAGCACATGACTGGCAGTCGTTTGGTGAGCAATAAATATCTGTTGAATAAATCATTCAGTCTTTATTGATGATTACCACATTTTTCTTTTGCCTTGGACTTATTACTCCCTGCAGCACTTTGCTCTTCTTATTTTCTGTTTGTAAGAAGATTCAGGAGAAACCAATCATTGTTTTCCTCAGTCCTCCTGTTATAGGACAGGGAGAGGGGCAGCCCAAACCCCGCAAACCTGCCTATTCTAAATGGGTTCTGCCATCCGCCGCATCAACATAAAACACATGAGACTAATGGGAAGGATCTTTAATAAAACTAGGAAACAATACAGGTAAGGCAAAGAGTCTAGTTTCTAAATGAAGCACCCAAAGTGACCCGTCCCCTCGTGGGTAAAAGTCTATCCATATGGGATCGGCCCAGAACAACGCCCCAAAGCCTGCTAAAAGTCTAAAGCATCTTCCAGTGGGGACCCACAGAAAAGGGTCACAAACAACCGGACAAGCCCGGAAGGAAAAGAGCAAAATCAACATCAAGATAAAAGCTGCCATTGTCACCTCCCCACGGGTCTCACCCACATCTGTGTCACCCAGTCCATGACCAAAAGACAAGCGCAGTTTCTTCACGTGTCTCTAGGCTCCATGTGCCTCCTCCAGGTCTCCTGGCTCCATCCTGCTTCCTTCCTCAGTCTCTTCTTCAGCTTCTCCTCTTCCTGCTCAGCTCCACCCTCCCTTGGGTGGGGCAGGGAACCTCCCCCTTTCCTGGGGACCACCCTGTTACACTCCCTCCTTTAGCAGTTCTGGGAATAAGCGAGACTTTCTGGTTTCCCTTGGTTGAGACTTCCTCTGTCTGGAACAAGAGCCCTTGGAAGGGACTCTCTCCAGGAATCAGACAGAAATAACAATAACAGCAAGAAAAGAAGAGGTATAATGTGGCCTTAAATCACCAAGTTAACGTCATTCTCCACACCTTTCCACATTCCTCAAAAGGAAGCCTAAATATGGAGCTACATTACTTCAGAAAAAAATTATTTTCGCATCAGGTAGCTTCATTCTGAAAGATGGCTTGGGTATGACTATCCCAGATCCCTTTAGCACTTTGATTCACCAAAGGAAAGCATGTTGTATAGAAATCCTCCCTAGTACCACAGTCAATAACAATTGTTCTGTTCACAAAAAGGCTGCAAAGGACGACCTTTTCTGTCTCAGCAACTGCTCTTCACATTAACCACCTCTTCTCAGTGGAAGGTGGTTATGAAGGATGGAGAGGGTTCAGAAAGGAACACAACTTTACTAGTGAACTTCCAAATATTGGAAAAGTACAAAAGATGAGCAATTATTACTACTCAAGTTAGAATTTTGACATGACAAAATAGTGGAGCTTTTTTATAAGTACAAAGTATTTACTTTTGCAAAATTTATTTCCTTTCTTGGTCAGCTGTTTGGTGGGTTGGTGGTTTCATTGGCAGGTTGGTCAGTCTGCTTAGGTGGCAAGTGTGTGTGTGTGTGTGTGTGTGCGCGCGCATGATTACAGTAGTAATCATGGCGTATAAACTTAGATAACTTTTACTGAGTTCACTTACCTTCACTTTGTTTGCTATGGGTTTCAAATACAGACATTGCAGAGCAGTACCAATGATAATTCCCAAGAATTTCTGTAAAGGATATAAAAAGATTTAGAACGAGAGTTTCTCATTCTGATATAACCTCACTTAACATGTGCTTAAAGACATTTGGAACTCAATCTCTGAAATCCAAAATAATCTACCTCCAAGATACATATGCTAAATTTTGGAACTCATTTCATATGTCTTTATCATAAAGTTATATTTTCAAAGTTTGGGAAACAGACTCCATTTCCTAGCAACCAGATCTAAGCCAACTGTAAACTGACAGGCAAAATAAATTATCGAATGCAGTTTGGGCTTATTCCTTTAATTTGGTGCAGCTCTGGACTCATACCTTTGATTAGTTTTCTATTGACTAGACTATTCTATAACTATGCACGGCAGATACTAACTAAAGAGACATTTATCTAGCAGAAATGCAAATATTTTATGTCTGGTGTAAAAGATAACTTCAAATGTTATACATTTTAGGACTTTAGTTTTGTGTATAATTCAGAAATTTTACTGTAACATTTTCAGATTTCACTATACTTAGGGAAATTTCCCTATACTTAGCTCCTAAATTTTCATTTGAACGAGTCTTAACATCTTACTTGTTTCCTCATTAATGAATTAAATAAAAATCAGTGATACCTAGTCACTTTATATTTATATAAGTCAGGAATTAAAAAAAAATTTTTTATTGAGGTTACACTGATTTACAACACTGTAACTCAAAAGTATGGGATCACAACTCCTCGGTATTGTTTAACCTTCTGAAAATTATACTTAATCAAATCCTGTAAAAATTCTACACAGAAAAACCCTTCTTCCTTTATTGCTCTTCATCCTTAACTCTGAAGAGATCAATAAAGTATTTTAATTAATCAATTTCTTAAGTCATTAAACGTGGATGAGCTAAGACTAGAAAGCTTTAGAGATATTCTCAACTTAATCATCCCAAACAAGATTAATAGGGAAAAAATTCATAATTTTGAGGGAAGTATATAGTCCAAGATTGTTCCCAGTCTAGGAATGTTCAATTATCAGGAGAATGTGTCTTCCAGTTCTGCCCTCAGTGAGTCCCAAAGGGCCTCATTAAGGATACAATTCATATTTCAATAATCCAGGCAGAGTCATGTCAAATAACTAAGAGTCAGGGAGTTAATAGAGAGTTAATAACTAATAGAGTCAGGGAGTAATTAGGTATAAAACACTAGGAAATGAAGTGCTGGTTATACCATGACGAATTGATAAGTGCATGCTTCTTTTTTTTTTTTTTAAAGGTTAGTTTTTTGTTTTTTAAAAAATTTATTTATTTATTTATATAAGCACTGGGTACAGTCAGAAGCGCGGGAGGGTGAGAGAATTCACCAGAGCCAGAGTGGGGAGCAGAGCAGGCAGACTGACGAAATACACTGCTGAGGGGAGCAGTGGGTGGCAGGAGAGCTCTGCGCGCCATGTGGGACCCTCGCCAGCCAGCCGGGGATCGAACCAGCGCTGCAGAGGCTGCGGGCAGCTTCGCAGCCCAGTGCTCAACCGCTGTGCCACCAGGGGAGGCCCAGTGCATGCTTCTTGTAAATAATAACAATAACAAAAAAGTAAATTAAATGCAGTCACACAAAATTCATTGTGTGTTGGGCTACAAGTTTTGTACTCCAATTTAAGTCTGTTTCTTCTATCAATAGAATCTGGGTTCTCCTTACCAATGTTTGCAGTTCCAATATCACCACTCTTTTTTTTTTAATTGAGGAAACATTGGTTTACAGCACTGAATATAACTTAGGGGAACAGGTCCACACATTCTCAGATTATGTTACCATGCCTCCCCCATGATCAAAGCTCCAATAGTTCTTTACCTTAGAAAAATCATATATATATATACATATATATATACATACATATATTTTTTTTTGTGTGTGTGTGGGATCCTCGCAGGCGTCCGGGGAAAGAACCGGCACTGCAGAGGCTGCAGTTCAACCGCTGCGCCACCATGGGAGGCCCAGAAAAATTATACTTTTAAGTGAAAAAAATCTGATAACTTTCCAATGAAATGCCCTTAGAAATAGGGTTTTTAAAAAAAATCTTGAAAATTATAAGTTCGAAGCATCATTTCAAATTTTTTATTATTTTATTTTATATATATTTTACATCATTTGATATTTTTGTACAATGTATGCATTTTCATCTCGGTATATCACCACTCTCTGGGCACCCAGTTCCACTCCCTGTTCCACACCCCACAGTATGGTTGGTATGCCTTACTGCTGCTGAGAAGAGAGCCAAAGATGGGATGTCCTGAGGTTCTGGAGTCCTTCCAACTCCTGCAGGGCTATGAGTGGCTTTGCAGGGTAGCCTGGCCAAATCCCCACAGGCGGTACTGGTTGGAATGTGAAATGCTTATAATGCATTTACAGCCAGCCAGGGGTCTGAGTAATGACTGTTTAAGCTTGAACAAGGCACTCAACCAACCTGGTGACTTTCTCAGTACACATTATGTTTCACAGCAGTCAACTGGAAAGTACATTTAAGCTGTTAAACTCAGAGGAGGGAAAGAATGTGAGGCAAGGGAAGAAGAAACAGATACAGAAGGAAAAGTTAAGGTATGAAGCAAAAAAATAAATAAATAAAGGATTAGGAGTGTCTCCAAATGACTTTGTTCCAGAAATTTGTAGAAAATGAGTATCTAATTTCCTTGGATATTTTCTTGCATGAAACACCACATATGGCCATCCAGATTGTTCACTATCTTCAGTGGTCATCACTCACACACTGCAAAGGGAACTGTGCCCTTGCAGTTGTACAATGTCACGGTCCAGATATCGGCTTTCCTAAATACCCACTTACGAGACCTGGACTAGAATGCCTATCTTTACCAGTTGGGCAAATAGTGGCTCACTGTGGTAAGTGGTCACAGTATAGCAAATCCTCAATTAGTCATGTAGAGGACAGTGGCATGGGGAATGCAAGCTAGCTTCGATCTGCGATGATCTTAGAAGCAGATTTAGTTTCCTAATTATCTTAATTTGGTTCATGGTAAAAGTTTTTGAATTCCACAGGACTTAAGAATGAGACAAAACAGATTAAAAGACGAGCTGGCCACTGGACAGTGAAAACTAACCACAAATGTCTATGAATTTTAGGCATTTTACTTAGTCAACAGGAGAACTCCATTTTTAGGCTTAATTTAAAAAGTAGGCAACATTAATTCAGAGCTTACCAATGTCCGCAAATATACATACATATATGTGTGTGTACATATATATGTATATATTTTTCATTTAGCCCTTAAAAACCCTTTGTGAAGTAGATTCACTCTGTTGTTACTGAGGCAGATAGAGGTTAATTAATGTGCCTACAACCACTCAGCTAGTAAGTAGCAAAGCCAGCCTAGAACATAGTCTAGGTAGTCAGACTTCAGAACCTATGCTTTTAACCACTGTATTAAGATTAATATAAAAATGTGTATCAACAACTAGGAAACAAGCAGGAGTAACAGGGAAAATGTGGGGAGAAAAAGTTGTAAGACATAAGATGTGGAGAGAAGAAGCCCTCCTCTACTCTTTGTTCCTTAAAGTTGCTTCATATTATAATAATCTCTCAATCATAAAGTTCATATTTGGTAGATAACCAGAAGCAAGCAACTATTAGCCAATGAACAGTCAAGATAGACAACATGAACTCAATGTAGTGAAGTATTTTACTTACAGAAGAGCTTCTTAGGCCCTCACCCAAAATCTATTTTTTATTCTTATTTACACATAATTCTAATAAGGAGTTTTAACTGTTTTACAACTCCAAAGAAGACCAGAAACAATGAATTAGAAGGATTGAAGGGGCAATACAGGCAGACATAATAAGAACAACATCAAGAGAGAAAATTGTACAAAGTAGGATGTAAGAATTTAAGGATCTCCAGTATGGTGGTTTTGAAATATGTCCACAAATCTTTGACACTCCTCTCCTAAAGAAGTGGAGCTGGTGTATGGGCTAGACTTAGTGACTAAAAAATATGGTGGTACTTGACTTTGAGACTATGTCATACAAAGCACTAGTGCTTCCTCCTTGCCATCCCTCTCCTCTCCACTTGCTCTGGGAGAAGAAAGTTTCATGTCATGAGGGTGTTCAAGCAGCTAATGTAGTGAGAAAGAAAGAAAGACCTCCTGCTAATAGCCATGTGAGTAAGCCATCTTGGAAAGGTGTCCTCCAGATTCAGTCTTGAGATGACTACAATCACAGCCAAAACACACATGGGGGAAAAAATATCAGACACTGAGCTAGAATCACTCAGCTAAGCTGTTCCTGGAGTCCTAATTCTCAGAAACTGAGATAACGAATGTTTATTATTTTAAACTGCTAAATCTTACTTTGCGACATAGCAATAGATAATATAAGCAAGGAGGGGCTATTCAACATTGTAAAAGCACCACACAATCCAAAAGCTCTTGAGGACACTAGAAATAATTTAGTACCACAATACATAACAAAAGCTAAAATTTAAGTGAAAAGTTAAAATTGAAAAATGAAAGTTAAAATTTATTGAGTATATGATTTAAGAAAGCAAGAAAATAGCTAATAAACTTAAAGTATTTTATCTAAAATGATTAAAATAAAAATATTGCTGATTAGAAGGTAAATTTTATAACCAGGAAAAAAATCATTTCCCAATAATGTTTATTGTAGGCTTTTGCCCTTTTGCTATTCTACTCTTGTAAGTCTTAAAGTTTTGTTAATTTATGAACTGGAAGAAAGGGAATAGTATTTTCTTTTTTTTAATTTTTTTTTAATAGAGGCATGTTTTTTATTTATTTATTTATTTGTTTGTTTGTTTGTTTTGTTTATACATGCACTGGGTACAGTCAGAAGCACGGGAGGGTGAGAGAATTCACCAGAGCCAGAGCAGGGAGCAGAGCAGGCAGAAGGACCGAAGTACACTGCTGAGGGGAGCAGCGGGCAGCAGGAGAGGTCTGCGCGCCATGTGGGACCCTCCTCCGGTGGCCAGGGAGCAGCCGGGGATTGAACCGGCGCCGCAGAGGCCGCGGGCAGCTTCGCAACCCAGCGCTCAACCACTGCACCACTGGGGAGGCCCGGGAATAGTATTTTCTTTCCCTCTGCTTACCTTCCAAAAAGCCTCTCTATGTGGTGAAATTAAATTATGCAGAGGTAAGAGACCACAAGATCTCTCAAGTAAGATCTTTTTATTGCTCTTTTTAAAAAAATATACAAATAGCGCCCAAATACATTCTTTTTTTTTTTTTTAATTTACACAAGCATAATGTAAAGCACTAAAATCCCTCTTCATAATATCTACCACAGCATTCCATTCCTCTGCAGAGGGAACTGTTGTTAATTGTTTAGTATTCATCTTTCCATGCCTTTTTCTACACATTTACACATATTTATACAAATAAAGTACATAAATTGGGGATTTTTTCATAAATGGGATAAATGAATATTATTCTGTAATTTATTTCTTTCCCTTAATACTGCATCTCAGAAGTGTTTCCACGAAAGTAAACATACAGTTACTTAATTCAAAAGTACATACTTTATTTTACCATTTCCATATTGCTAGGCTCTTTCTGAGTTTTTGTTATGAAGAATGTGGCAATAAACATCTATCTACATGGAGTATGTATTTTTTTTTTTTAAATCTACATTTCTGTAGATCAGAGACCTATATAAAGAATTGCTAAGTTCCAAAGCCCATACATTTTTAATTTTGATGGATGACCACAAATCACTCTCCCAATGAAACAGTATCAATTTACAACTGTCACTAGAGGGTAAGAGATTATTTACCACCACTGCATATATTTAAAGGTATGTTGCCAATCTGATGGCCAAAAAATTTTATATCTAACAGTCTTAATTTTTATTTTCATGATTGCTAGTAAGATTGAACACATTTTTTGGTTGTTATTTTTATTAATTCTTTGAGTTGCCTTTCCATAGTTTTTGTCCATTCATCTATTGTATCCATCTACCCATTTCTTATTAATCTGTATGAATCCTTTATAGTTAAAAAATCAAGTCGGGCTGTCACTTTTTTCATGATCTCCAGGATTATTTTTTCTTCCTCAAAAAAACCTTCCTAACCTACAGATTGTTTAATTCTACATGAAATGTGTATGTTATGAAGCATGAATACAAATTAATCTTTTTCCAGATGTGCAGCCAATTATCCCATTATCATTCACTTCAACATGAAGTGCCACCTTTTCTTATATTAAATACCCTTGTATACACATTGGTCTCTTTCTAAAGACTTGTCTTTCTATTAATCTATTTCTATTTCTGTGCCAGCACCACTGTTTTAATTACTCTCACTTGTTTTGATGTTGAAAAGGACAAATCTCTTTGCTCTTTAAAAAAATTTTTTTTTTTGTCATTCTCTTACATTTTCTCTTTCAGATAAATATTGAAATCAACTTGTCATGTTCTAAAAATTCCTGTGGGGCTTTTAGTTTGGATCCCTCCAATTTGTAGATTAATTTGGAGAGAACAGACAAATTTCCTACATCAACATTTTTACCCTTCATTCTGTAAATATGTATTAAGCACCTTATTTGTGCTAGTTATTATTATAACACTTGACATACATCGTGAACAAAACATCTTATCTTTGTGGTGCTTACATTTTACAAGTAAAGGCAGAAATAACCAATAAGATAATAAATAAGTTAACTATAAATTATTTTAAAAAGTGATAAATACTGTGGGAAAAGAAGGAAAGAACAGTAGGATAAAGGTGATGGGGAAAGGTGCCACCGAACGACACACTTAAAAATGATTAAGATGGGGCCTCCCCGGTGGCGCAGCGGTTGAGCGCTGGGTTGCGAAGCTGCCCGCGGCCTCTGCGGCGCCAGTTCGATCCCCGGCTGATTCCCGGCCACCGGCGGAGGATCCCACATGGCGCACAGACCTCTCCTGCCGCCCGCTGCTCCCCTCAGCAGTGTACTTCGGTCCTTCTGCCTGCTCTGCTCCCCGCTCTGGCTCTGGTGAATTCTCTCACCCTCCCGCGCTTCTGACTGTACCCAGTGCATGTATAAACAAAACAAACAAACAAAATAAATAAAAAAACATGCCTCTATAAAAAAAAATAAAAAGATTTAAAAAAAAAAAAGATTAAGATGGTAATTGAGGTGAGGAACTATACACCTGAAACATAGTTTTGCAAACTGTTACCTTAAAAAAAAGAAAGAAGATGGTACTGCTATGATTTCTACCACAATTAAAAATCTTTTAACAGTTTTCATTAATGCTTTTGTGGGGCCCAATTTGTTCTGCCTAGTGCTTTGAATTCAACCTTCCTAACTTTTATCTCCAATGTTACCTTTTGTCTGGGCCTGGAAGTCCTGAGTCCCTGAGCATTCACCTTTACCCAGATTATGGTTCCCCATTCTGTGGAGTTCACTTTCACCCCCTTCCCTACTCTTCCCCAGCCAATATTCACTTCTGAAGAAAGACCTGAGAAATAAGCACATAATTGTACATAATTCTAGTCTACAGACTATCTGTTCTCCAGGTCTAACTCTAAACTTAATGCTGTTCAATGTAGATGAAAAGGTTGAAAAACAAAATTGCTTAAAGATATACAGCTTACCCACTTCTTGGGATCATAAGGTATTATGCGGAAATTTTAACAACCCTCTCTTCTCATTCTTGATATGATTCTCTCACGTAACCCTCACATTCCTCTATTTAACTAAAATCTATCCATTGCTCAAAGATAAGCTTTTAAAATTATAACAAATGTAGTTCAAGTAGAACTGGTTTTGTTTCACTAAACCAAAAATAATCTCCTCTTCTCCTTAAACACATATTCTTTGAAATTCCCACAGCTTTTTACTGTTTTTCACATTCTTTAAAAGCATGCTTACAAAGAACTGTGCCATGAGTTCAATCCCTGGCCAGGGAGCTAACCCACACCACATAGCCCAGCAGACCTCTGCTATCTTCCCTGCTGCTCCCCTCAGCAATGTTTTTCAGTAGATCTGCTTGTTCTGCTCCCTATTCTGTATCTGTTGAATCCTCTCGCCCCCTGCACCTCTCACCTATACCCCAGTTCTTGTATGCATAAATAAAAATAAACTTAAAAAACTCAAAAACCAGAAAAAAAATCACTTGGTTGAATTATGTGTAGAGCTTAGTTCTGGACCTTGGTAGAAAGTACAAGCTTTCTCTAAAATGATGGCAGAAATTTAGTTGTATTAATGAGACAAACTGATACACTAAGGGTATAAATATTACACTATAGCATTGGAGAAATGAATTAAGTTAGATCTAGATAGAGAAACAAATTCAACAAGATTCTCTGGATGATCTTATTTAAGTTCATACAAGGAGAGAGGGAAGACAGCAGGAATGTTCAAGTCATGACTCATCTAACTATAACATCAATAATCCCAATTAAATCAATGAGCCCAGTGAAAATCTGTTGGATCATTTCTATCATTTCTATTTCCCCTTGAAAGTTTACAGATGAGGAAATGTCTTTTGCTAAAGACACAAAGGGCATAGTAAACTTATGGCTTTGTTTTATTTTCAAAATTAAATTACTTACTTGTGTGTTTCAAGTCTTTAGGTAAAACACTGTCTTCTAAAAATACTACTCAAGGACATCCCTGGTGGTGCAAGGGTTAAGTCTCAGTGCTATCAAGCTACCACCAGCCACTGTGACATGAGTTCCATCCTGGCCTGGGAGCTAACCCACATGGTACAGCAGACCTCTCCTGTCTCACCTGCTTCTCCCCTCAGCAGTGTATTTCAGTCAGTTTGCCTGTTCTGCTCCCCACTCCGTCTCTGGTGAATCCTCTCACCACCCCCTCCCCATACCTCTGGCCTAAACCCCAATTCTTGTATGCATAAATAAATAAATCTTTTCAAAAAACACTCAAACACTACCGTCAAGTGTGAACTAATACCATCAGTGATTATAATCAGACTTTTATTTATTTTATTTTATTTTATTTATTTATTTTTTTAAAATAGAGGCTTTTTTTTTTTTTTAATTTGTTTGTCTGTTTTTGTTTATACAAGCACTGGGTACAGTCAGAAGCGCGGGAGGGTGAGAGAATTCACCAGAGCCAGAGCAGGGAGCAGAGCAGGCAGAAGGACCGAAGTACACTGCTGAGGGGAGCAGCGGGCCGCAGGAGAGGTCTGCACGCCATGTGGGACCCTCCTCCGGTGGCCGGGGATCAGCCGGGGATGGAACCGGCGCCGCAGAGGCCGCAGGCAGCCTTGCAACCCAGCGCTCAGCTGCTGAGCCACCGGGGAGGCCCCTGTAATCAGACTTTTAAATCTCAAGTTCAACTTTATAATTTCTCCCTCCCCCATCACCACCTTTGTAACAAAAACAGTCTCTAACTAGGTCAGAGGGAATGCAAGTCTGAGATGCAAAATTTTAAGCAGCAGTTCAATCCTCTAATAAATCCTTTCAGAGCACCAGTGATCAATTTCCTGGCTTTGGGGGCAGATCATGGTACAGAGTGTTACTGCGCAAATATTGTTGATTGTTGACTCTGCGTATCTCAGCAGAGGAGCTGAGCACTTACCTGTAATAAAAGGTTGTATGTGTTTCATCTCAGAGATACACCATCTAAGAATAAAACAAAAACTTCTTGTCATTCCAGGACTTGCTAATAATTTGTCAAAATTTATTGTGTGCTGGACACTTTAGTAAATGCTTTACATAGATTACCTCATTCAATCTCCACTAAAACTTGTAAAGATGAAAAACCCTGAGGCTTAACAAGCTTTAGTCACTTGCTCAGGAGCAATTAGAAAATGGCAGAGTTAGGATTTGAATCCCTACTTACCTAGAACTCTTGACCACTATTATATAGCATCTCTTATGGTATGGTGGCTAGCTGAAGAGATTATTGTGAAGTGAATTTCTAGGCAGTAACTGAAAACTGTTTCATTTTATTTATTAGTGTGATATTTTATAAATATTACACTACAGGATTGGAGAAATGAATTAAGTTAGATCTAGATAGACAGAGAAACAAATTCAACAAGATTCTCTGGATGATCTTATTTAAGTTCATACAAGGAGAGAAGGAAGACAACAGGAATGTTCAAGTCAAATGCCATGGTGCAGAGAAAGTATAATTTAAATCTTTAAGTGCCGAGATGCTCCTTGTTGTCAGAGCTGACACTGACCTCAGGGAGAAATCCACTATTCTACTATGTCCCTATATTTCAGCATCCCTTACTTCTTTACTTTATACCCAGAACTTCTTAGAGCAGTCTTTTCCCAAAGTGTGGTACAAGGACCAATTGTTTCAATGGCATGAAAAGTTCCCACGAAAAACACAGACACCTGGTTCCACCCTGGATGTACCAGACCAGAACCAGGAGGTTCTCTTGCCTACTAAATTTTAGACCACTCACTGCCTTGGAGCAAGAGAGTTAAGGTAATCAGAAGGAAGTAAATAGCTAGCCTCCATAATAACCAGTCTGAAATTGGGTCAGACTGCTATTAAGAAAAATAGGACAGAGTTTTTGGTCAGAAGATATAGGACCATAACATTGTTTTGGAGTTGGAAAAGGTCTCAGAGATTGTCTATTTCAATGATTTTCTAACAGTGGTCCAAGAACCCTTAGGAGTTCTAAAATGGGATGAGAAAAGAAAGATTGGCAGTTGGAGCTTATAGTCCTTAAAATGATCCAGTAGTATATGGTTGGTAACCTGGACATTGTGTAAGATTTTATCTGAATAAATGGTTTTTCTAATTTGAAAAAGAAAACCTTGGTTGCACAAGGAGAATTAAAAATCTAGAGGCCCAGCAAACATCCAAGACCAATTAAATAAAATTTATGGGAGTGGGTTCCAGGTATCAGTATTTTTTGGCACTTGGTAATTCCAATGTGTAGCCAAAATTGAGGACCTCTGCCCCAATCTGATTAGTGAGTCCTCATTTGAGACCAAATTCCGCCCCCCCAAAAAAAACCCCTATGACCCAAAGAATTTAAAGGAGATCAGAACTAGAACCAGCATCTCTTGACTTCTAGCTTTGTTGTGTTTTTCTCTTTCCACAATCCAGAAGAAACCAATTATTCCTTTAAGGTACCATTTGAATCCAAATTATTATATATCTTCACATTTACTGAGCTCTTTGTACTTTTTTAAAAAAGAGTTTCATGTATATTCTTACTTTATATTCTTATAAAGATTCTTAGGTAAGGGCCTCCCCAGTGGCGCAGCGGTTGAGCGCTGGGTTGCGAAGCTGCCTGCAGCCTCTGCAGCGCTGGTTCGATCCCGGCTGCTCCCCGGCCCCCAGAGGAGGGTCCCACATGGCGTGCTCCCCGCTCTGGCTCTGGTGAATTCTCTCACCCTCCCGCGCTTCTGACTGTACCCAGTGCTTGTATAAATAAATAAAAATAAATCTTTAAAAAAAAAAAGATTCTTAGGTAAGACAAAATTGGGTCTGTTTTAGAGATGAGGAAATCAGAAGTCAATTAGGTTAACTGATAGTGGCTTAGGAGTACAGACAAAACTAAAATCTTTATGTCTTAACTTCTGGATTAAGTATATTAAATTTGGTTTTGGTAAGTGTTTATTGGTGCCTAGTATGTGTTAGTTCTGACATGGTCAAACATGCAAAAACAAATTAGACATCATTCATGCTCTCAATTGGTTATAATCTTCATGGAAAGACAGAGACAACTAAACTGTATTGCCTGGCTTATCCCTTGGTTTAGTAGAAGCTGAAAACCTTCCTTGATTGGCCCTAATGACCAAGTCCAGTTCTCTTCAGACTCGGTCCACAGCTCCTTATTCTAGGGAACCCAGGTATTGCCTCTCTAGGTAAGGTCATGTAGCGGAAAACTCCTTTATGGAATAGAAAAGAGATATGAAGGATAGAATTTCAGTGAGATTCATTTCATATTCTCTAAAGTCAAGGAATATTACTCCACAGAAGAGTAGATTTCAACCAAATGGATAAGAAAGGGTATTCCCAGAAGTAATTATTTCCTTTTCACAGCATTTTAATAACTGGAAATTTTACAATTTATGTTGTTGAAGATAACCACTGCATACCAAAGGGAAAACAGCACATAGCA
This sequence comes from Talpa occidentalis, assembly GCF_014898055.3. Lineage (NCBI taxonomy): Eukaryota > Metazoa > Chordata > Mammalia > Eulipotyphla > Talpidae > Talpa > Talpa occidentalis. The sequence goes on along the minus strand of NW_023605083.1, from coordinate 39,057,737 downwards.
AATGACATTTGTTTCTGTAACTCAGAGAAAGTCACACATGTAAATGCGCAAAGACAACTTTTTCATGAAGAATTCATCAAATGTCACAAAATGTTATCATTCAGATTTCTTATCATTAAAAAATTATGAGATTCAGGAACCCACATTTAATCTATGGACTGAGAAGAGTTGTCCAGGATTAGTTTACTATAGTTGTTTTCAAATTTTAACATGCATCAGAATCACCTGGATGGCTGGCCCCACACCCTGGGTTTCTGATTCAACAGGTCTTTGATGGTGCCCAAGAATTTACATTTCCTTTATTTAATTCAAGTGATACTGATGCTGTTGGTTCAGGCCCACACTTTTAGAATCACTGGTTTATCATAAAGTTTACAATATACTAGATACACACACACACCCCTCTGTTGGAAATGATAACAATTTAGTTAACTCTCCACTATTGATTTTGTAAAAGATACTCACCCCATCTATTTAATGATTAAGACTAAAGTGGGAAGAAGTTATGCCTAGTCACATAAGGGGATAATCTAAGAACACAAATGAAAGGATTTGTGAAATATATTTGGGTGTTTGGCAGAAGCAAGCAATGAGATATAATAACTGGGAAACAACATTTACCATTAAGAGCCTTTACCTATCTTGAAGTGGACGTGAATTTTGTTTTGTATACTCAAGAGAACACCCTTTGGATCTCTCTTTACTTTAAATGTTACCCAAGCTTCCATTCTCATTCTTCTTTTCTCACTACTTACCTTCCCTGAATTTTCTTAATTATCCCCATGGCATCACTTAATGTACTTATCAGTGGTTAGCAACTTTGTTCAGGTTAAGAAATTTCTTTGGGATTCTAATTGATATTATATACTCTTCATAAAATTAAACTCTCATCCACACACATTTTTCATTTAAGATATTTAGAGATTCTCATTCAAGCCCCCAGGGTAAGAACTCCCTATCAGTATGCAAATAATTCACAAATCTATATCTTCAGTCTAGGTTTTATCCTGAAAATTCATATCCAGATGTCTATTTAACATCTATATTTGGATGTCCCACAAATACTTCCAAAATTATAGGTACTAAGGAGTGGACTGCTTAATGGGGATAGGTTTTCCTTTTGGGGTGATGATAAAGTTCTGGAACTAGACAGTAGTGATGGTTGCACCATATTGTAAATACAGTTGATGTCAGTGAATTGTATACCTTAAAATAGTAAATCTTACATAATGTGTATTTTACCATACATTAAGAAACTGTATTTACAAAACTGTAATCATATCTATTCCCTACCTCTTAAATACCCAAATTCTCTTAGCATCATCCCCCCAGGCCTGACCACCCCCATAGGGCTGTTGACACATTGGATTTTTTTTTTTTTAACATTTATTTATTTATACAAGCACTGGGTACAGTCAGAAGCGCGGGAGGGTGAGAGAATTCACCAGAGCCAGAGCGGGGAGCAGAGCAGGCAGAAGGACAGAAGTACACTGCTGAGGGGAGCAGCGGTGGCAGGAGAGGTCTGCGCGCCATGTGAGACCCTCCTCCAGTGGCAGGGGAGAAGCCGGGGAGAAGCCGGGGATCGAACCAGCGCTGCAGAGGCTGTGGGCAACTTCGCAACCCAGTGTTCAACAGCTGCGCCACCGGGGAGGCCCAACACTTTGGATTTCTTCAAGATCAAATGCACCAGGGATCTCCCTACAGATACTTTGCTTGAATTCTCTCACCAAAAACATTTTGGTACAGGCTTTCCCCTGGATCTGAGCTACAAGGATGACCTCTGATCCTAATCAGAGCATTACAGAAGCCAAAGACCTATGCTTAGGTTTAAGCATATATTCAATCTCTTCAGATTTCAGTTTCTATTAAGAGTTCAAATAATTGGCTCAGAAAAAGACCCAAAGTTGTATGTCAGTTGTCACAAACTGACATAATGCAAAATCCCTGTGTATGGGGAAAAAAGTAATGATCTACAATAAATTAAGTTGCTTCTCAGTACCAACCACCAGTGGCTTTGTGGGAACATGAGCTCCAAGTTAACACATCTTCCATTAAAACAAAAACCAAAACTTTAAATCTGCATATTAAAAATGTGAAATGTTTCTAAAAAGTTAGCTATTAATTCAAATTTGCAAGCCCGTGGCAATCAAGGAGTCTGTTTCCTGCCCCATACCAGCGAGGAAATGCCACTTTCTGGTCAGAGTACAAGCTTTATAGCTTCTCAGAGAATCTGGATAGTACTAGGAAAGTGGACAAACTCCCCTAGTCAAGAGGAATATTTCTGGGGCTGGGGGGGTTGCCTCATGAGGCAAGTGGATAAACGTATGCCTTTTGGGGAGGAAACTGAGGAGAACAGAGATACCCATTGCTTGGTATCTGGACAAATACATCTCTGAAATGTCTGGGAAACCTGTATACTTCAGTATGGGCTGGGGGCAAGTATGAGGATTGACAGCCACTGGGAAGGCTACTGAGCTGTATAAATGTGAGGTAATAAACGGGTACAGTCTCTCTCCCACGTTTATTGGGAGAAGGCAATAACTCTCCTTGGGCGCCACCTTGGCGCCTCTTGCTCACCGTCACTGCGCAGCCATCTTCTCCAGCGACCTCCATCTTAACGCCCCTTTCTGCGCAGACGCAGGAGCACCAGGTTCCGGCCCCGCCCATGGCCCCGCCCCCTCCCTCAGGCGCCCCCCCCCCCCCCCCAGCTCCACACTTGGTTTCCGAAAAACCTGAAGCTGGGGCCCTGGCTTTGAACTGTGCCCTTGGCCTCTGGGAAATGGGGTTGAAATTCTCAGACCTTGCCTTTGGGTATATCACTAGACTCATGAGGGGAGAGAGAGATGTAAATTTAATCAGTGTAGAGTGCTATGAGAGGTGATCCAGCGTTGGTAAAAGTCCAAAAGGCCTCCAGATGTCAGCGCCCAAAAGGCTGTGGGGCATTGCAACAAGGAAGAACAGAGTATGCAGAAGCCCAGAGGGGCAGGAGTGTACGGTGTGTGTAAACTAGCATGTGCATGAGAGGAACTGCAAGAAAATGTTGGTGGAGGGTGCTTGTGCTGTCTTGCATGGTCTTGGAGTTTGTCTTAAGACTATGATAACCACTGACAGCTTTAACAAGAGACTAACCAGTGTGTGAAGAGAGCAGGGGTAGTACAGAGGCAGATTACCACAGCAATACAGATAAATTATTTGACATAATTTCATGTGTGGATTGGGAACTGAGGTGAGACAAGGGATGATAAGGTAAATTTGAGACAAAAAAACGATAGAGGCAATCAATTTGGGGGGTTGGGAAGAGAAGGTGGAAGTTTTAAAAATGACATGAAGAACTAGGAGGCCAGAGTTAGTTCTCTGCCCTGTGCCCCTACTCAGCCCATCCCACAAAGTGTTCAGATTTGCAATTAGTCTTCAGCTTCTCTGATTCCCCCTCCTTCGAGAGTAGTCATTTTACTCCAGCCTTCTTCCTTGAATTTTCTCAAAGGAAAGGCCAATGTGCACTCCAAGTCCTACTCTTCTTTCTGTCTTCTACATGGCAGTCTTTGCTCTCTAGTCCATAGACATCTCTCTCTCCAGCAGGCCCCCTGCCTTACCATAGCCCAAGTTGTCTTCATGATTCTAGACAAAGGGAAAAGATTGAACAGACTAGCACATGTCATCTCCAACTTTTCTGGACCTTTTTCAGGAAGCTGATGACCTAGATCCCATGATTCTGTTAATTGGATGGCGGTCTCAGATCAGGGCCAAGAAACTAGCCCACTGGCTCCTTTACTGCTCCAGAGCCACTTTAGGCTCTAAAGAAGGGGTGAGGGGGAGCACACCAAAGTGCCAGTGGTCCAAAATTTACCATTATATTGAATAGTCATTTGTACAGCTTTCCACACGTTAATTATTAGACTCCAAAGGCTGCTATAAGATAATTTATTACAGACTAGTCAAAAATTTCCTGCAATAATGGCACATACAATAATTAACAGAAAAGATGCTTAGTCTCTTGTTTGATGTCATAGCCAATACAACATAGCCAGTTGTGGACAATGAAGAGTCCTCTGGAGGTCCAGGAGGCGGCTACTGAGGATAGTGAAGGATCATGACACATCTTTGAGCAAGCGCCTAGGAAGTCTAAAAGACCCCCTGAAAAGATTTGTCTCTGACCTTCCAGGGAGTATTGAGGCCCCTCTCCATCCAGCCTATACAGAGGAATCATAGTCCAAGCTCCTTCTGTAGGGTTGAACTTCTATGAGGGGACAGCAGCTGGCCTAGATGAAGGGGAGTGAAGTCAAAGGCTAAATTCTTTCTGCAAGGGAGAGGACAGCCAGAAGGCAACGGCCATAAGTGAAAAGGACTCTTCCTATATTTGTCTCCACAATTTTTGGCTTTGTTCATAGCCTACTGAAGAAGAAAATACAGCCCTCTCTTGTAGACCTTCTACTAGTCTTCAGATGCATACACATAAGAACAGCCTCAAATGTCCTGAAGTATCACTCCCCTTCCTGCAGGAGTGAGGTAGGGGGACTCCGGGGGCAGGTGGTCCCTGGTGCTTAGTTAGGTTCTAAAGAATATTCTGCTCATGGCTCTGAAGCACCATGTGAACCTTGTCACAATCATGACAGATACAATCTGGGGGAAGAGATTTGCACAGCTCATTTCTGGAAGGTATCTTGTTCATTTCAAAGTCTTGTTCTCACTGAAGTCATACAAAACCAGTGACTTCTTCTCAAGGGAGAGTCTGACTTTGAATTTGTATGCTCCTGCCCTGGCCATATTCCAATCTGTAGGGCTCAGAAATACCCACAGACTGACTAACTACTTAGCTAGCCAGCCACAAACTCCAGACCCCCTAAACTTGTTCTTCTAATGATTGGTATGTCTGGGTCTAACTGGATAAGGTGTGGAATAGAGAAGTGCAGAGATGGTGTATGGTATGGAAGGGTGTCTACCAAGAATGGCTGACAGGCTCAAGAATTTCTATCCCTCCCTCTTCATAGGAAAATCTCCGTATGTGGTAAGTCCCACAGCCCTAGCAGCTAGCACCATGTACCTGCTGGTCAGGGATTCATGACCCTTCTGTGGAAAATCATATTCTCATCACCTGACATTTCCTTTATGTTGACCTCTTGACGATGAGTACCCTAAGCTGGCTACCTCATAATTTCTATTAGCCCTGATTTGTGGAACTGGCGCTATGTTGTTGGCACAGGAGTCAATGTGCTCAGCTCCCCTCCTCTGTGGAACGAGACTCCGATTTTAGCTTCACAAACTCTCGGGCCACTTCGTCGTTGCTCCTCTGAGACAAAATCCGGAGGACTGTCATGCCTGTCTCATCCATGTGGATCTTCCGGCCCAAGGGGCACCAGCAGGCACAGCTGCCCTTGGCTGCCACATCCCTCAGAGGCATCACAGCCAGCCCAAGAACACGATCCTCTCGGGCAAAGCAGTAATCCTTCACACATATTTGTAGCTCATAGGCCTCTGGTCCCTCTTCATTTCCCAAGAGGCTGTGAGCAAAGGGTGGAAGGTAAGAGGCCAGAGCTGAGGGAGTCTTCTACTGAATTCATCCCACTGCCCTCCTGCCCATTCCTCCTCTCCCCTTTCAAAATTATCCCCCAAACCTCTCCCACCCCAGAGTCTTGCAGGTACCCCATCCCATAACTTACAAGTGAAATGTCTCATTGTACTTGGGGGCCCAGTTGTTGCTTTTCGACTTGGTTGTGAATTTCCTCTTCTTATCACTTTGGTGTGGGCCAACCATGGTCACTTCCACAAAGGGCCTGAACATACCCGCTGTCTGCCACTTGAGGTCATTGGCAGCCACCACTGCCCAAACAAGGGAAATCTGTGAGGGATCCCACCAGGCATTCCCAGTTCTTGAGACCCAGGAGGCAATCCAGTTGGAGGAGGGCTGAATTGGAAGGCTGGGATCAGCAGCCCCAGGTAACTAGGTAAGAAAGTCTGAGACCATTAAGTACCTGCTACTCACCTTTCACTGTGACCTTGTGCTCCCCAGTACCAGGATGTGTAAACAAGTCCACTTGAATAGAGACTTCTCCCACAGGATCATCCACACCAGACCCTGAGGAACAGAAGGACAGATGATCCCCTATTAGACTCTAGGATTTCAGGTCTAATTATTCCAGGTAAAACTGAGGAGTTAGGAGGCACTACCCTACATCCTAAAGCAAGATGCAATCCGCCACAGGGAAGTAAGCAATGGGAGAAGGGAAAGGAAAGGGGATAAAGAATGAGGCTGTGTATTGAAATACAAGTTAGGTTGGTAACAGTTTAGGTAAAAACTTTCAAAAAGCCACCAGGAATTTCTTAGCTTCACCAAACCTCTCCTTTCTCCTAGGCTGAAGAATTTCTCATTGAAGGATGTTGGAGAAAGATAGCATTGCCATCCTGTCTCTTTATCTGAGAATTCTGTCTACCCCATAGTGTCTCAGTGAAACAACATGGGTGCCTTCTAGCCAAAAGCAGCACCCTCCCACCTATTCCCAGATTCCTGCAGGCCTCTCTGTTCAGGAAAACTTCATCCTACTCAAACCTAGACCTTTTCCCAATCCCACTTTCCAGAAAGGACCAGTGTGCAGGCTCTTCTCAGAAGAGGCCCAACTCTATTTTGAGAAAACACCAGTAGCCCTTACACCATATAAAACTCCTTTGTTCTAAGGTGTAGAGGTGGGAGGATTCTGAGGGCTGTTGTTAACCCCATTCTGAGCTGTGTGAATACATTGCCCAATTGCAATTTGGAATGGGGTTTCTGAACTTTGAGACCTGGCTCTCCCACTCCCAGCATAAGTAACTTATTTTAGTTCACAGTGTTAATTCATGTCAGAATCACATCTGCACAGCGTAAAACATACCCTTTTCCGGTCGAATGTCCTCATTAGCAGTAAACCTAATACCTTTCCCATCATGTACTGAATGAGGACAGGCAAGTCAAGAGGTAGTAGCAGCAGTAGGGCAGAGAAAGAAGAATGGGTTAGAGGTTTAAGGAGTTAACAGCCTTCTAGAATAGGTCTACATGTTCTCGAGGGAGCACAGAGATGAGGTAGGGTGAAGAAAGACGTCAAAGAGCTGGGCACTTCTGAATGCTCCAAATTAGACTTCATGGTTCAGAGTTCAAACCAATCATGGGCAGAAGTAGTAAAACATAGAGAAAAGTATCTGAGACCAGTAGGTCAGGGAAGAGAACGGTTGTAGTCTCTAATTTTCTAGGCCCTTAAATAATAAAGCAATGGGTAATGAATGCACACACATTCACTTAAATTCTCTCTGTAACCCTCACCTTTTCCCTCCCACCCTGGAATTGAAATAAAAACAGATGTGGAAAATGGCACAGGCCTGTAGCTTCCTTCTATCTTTCCACCTTCTATCAACTCCAGTCTAATTGCTTATATTCCCCTTCCCCTCCAGGTCGGCTCTGTGCTCCAGCTCCACAGCTCAGCAGGCCCTAAGCTTTCGTATTCCTCCACCAGGTTCACTCACCCAGGCAGCAGGCCCAGGTTTCCCTGAAAAGAGCAATAACAAATGTGCACAAATGTCCTTCTTGGGAGGACCCTCAATTTCAATTTGAGCCATGTTTATGCAGATATGTTGTTATGGATAGACCTAACAGGAGGTAGGAAGAGGTTCTGAGGGTCAGAAGTCATTGAGAGAAAACAAGCTGCCTGGGTTACCTGTGAATCAACATCACTGATGAGGTGGGAAGCTCAGCTATGCAGAGATACTTATGTTCTATGCCCTTCCTTCAAATGCTCCCATGGTTTGCCTCTCTTAGTCTTCTCCTTGTCCACACTGGAGATTCTAGAAGGTCTTTTGCTTTCTCTCTCCAGGACAACTTCTAACTAAGGCTCTCAAAGCTGAGACTTCATGAGTGTCCCAGTCACTTATTCTCAGGCTTCCTTTGCAGATTTTTCCTAATAGACAGGGCACAGTCTATGAGCTTAATAAACATATACTGTCCTGCAGATGTCTGGGAAAAGAAGTCTCAGGCACATTTCCCTATTAGTCTACTGTCTGGTAGTGGATGCAGATAAGCATTGAAGTACCTCAAGAAATCTTGGGTTTGATAGTCTCTCTGAAAAAATACCTTAGTCCTCCCTAAGGGCTAGAAGATACTGACTCCCTAAGGGATAGAGATGTACTAGGGAAAGGAGGTGGTGACCCAGAGCCCTTGACACTTACCCTGGGCAGTCTGTGAGCGCACAAAGGTCTTGATGAGTGTGTCTGTGGTCTGTGTGTACAGAGACAGAGCATAGCGTAGGGATTGCAGATCTGGGCTCTTCTCCAGAAAGGTTTTCTTCAGCCCATTGCCTCCTGCATGAAAGTATTGCTGAAAGACAAAAGAACACCTGCTATTGCCTCCTACCCTTACGGAGAAGCAGTTCTCCAGCACTGTCCTTAGAGAAACCACATGTGAGCAGAGGCTCTATGAAGATGCCTGAAGATTATGGTGAAGACAACTACTCAGTAAACACCATGATCAGGAATACCACACAGGGCTAGAGTCAGTCTTTCAGGTGAAGAGTATTATTTGTGTGTCTGGCAGGAATAGTAGGGGATGGTCACAGTCCTGGATGTGGTGTTTAAAGGATGGATCTATCTGGATAGGCAGATACGGGGTAGAAGAATTTCAGGAAGAGAATAGCCAGAAATGCTCTTTTAAGCATTTCTTATGACATCTCCCAAGTGCCCTGAATCACAGTTTATATGTACCTGCCTTATTACTATTTTACCAGAGTATAAGCACCTTGAGGTTAGAAACCATATCTGATTGTCTCTGTATCCTTCACAGCACACAGTGCACAGTGCCTATATTGCCTGGTAGATTGAATGAATGAATGAATGAATGAATGAATGGCAGAAAAAAGATCTTTTGAAAACCCAAATGACTTTATATATAAGTGGAAGAGGGAAACATTAGATAGATCTGGAGTATTAGAGTGTGAAAGAGTATTTCCTGGAAAATACTCAAGAACAGAAACAAGGAGCTAAGTGAGCTGAACTATTCTTAGAATTTGGGAATAAGCACACTAAGTTCATGGGGAGCCACCTGAGAGCATACATGTCGGGGCTATTTGGCTGCTCCAAGTAGGAATATGAACATAGCAGAAAAACAAATGTACATAAAAATCACTCTTTTGGATGTGGGATGGCAAGAGCCCAAGGGACTCTCAATCTGACAGAGTAGAATGCCAGGGTCAACAGGGTATGGTAGTAAGACTGGAAGAGGGGGAGGGCTCCACCTTGATGGTGTCCAGGGCGAGGTCTAGGACGGCACACTGCTTTGGAGTGAGACTCCGTGTTTCTTCTCGCACCATGTGGTCCTGGAACCCCAGAGAAAGCAACAGCATCAGGACAGTTCAAGAAAGTGATGAGTCTTCCCCACATCTACCAGCTGACATCAACGTATTCCTCTCTCTCCCCTCCTTTTCAGTCTCCAAAGTTCAGATTTCCTTCTTCCAGGTATCCCTCCTAGCCTTAGGAGGATCCCACACATCCAGAGTACCTTGAGTTTGGAAAGATGGCTCAGCTCCTTGGCAGCAGTGAAGATCAGCTGAGTGCCCTGGGCAGAGAGGGGATCAGTCAAAAGCAGAGGACCCAAACTTGATCAGAAAGCATGGAGGAAGCTATGGGTGACAGGGGGTTCTTACCGTTTGGTCAGTGAGTGGGGGCAGAACAATCATCCTCTCCATTGTGTTCATTACCACCCGCCAGAGCTCCTTTAGAACACGCTTCAGGACTGTCTTCTCACATACAGTGGCAAAGAGTGTGAGGCTGCAGACCCAAGTAACAGGTAAGGCTGGGGTAAGAGTTTAAGAGAACCTCCCTCCCTGAGAGGCTCCTCCATGTGACTGCCTCTGCCTTGCCCCACAGGACAGACCTCAGTGCTGTACTCACTTGCCATCCAGAAAGTCCATAAGAGGCCGGAGCACACTATCTGCATCCTGAGCCACTGAGGCCCTGGTACTGGGGGATGCATTTCCTGTGGCCCGCACCTGGCCCAGGATGTTAGCCATTTGTTGAACACACTCATCAATCCGCACCTGGAAACTACACAGAAGCCCATAGTGCAGCCCTTTCCTCCCCAAACACACACCGTCCCTGGAGCAGCACCAGCTATCTGGTACTATTCCAGGGTACTTGTGGTACAGCTCCAACAGGGAGGTAGCAGGAGGAGAGGGAAGATATACACACCCAACTGGATGGGTAGGTGGTGGGGAAGAAGTTTTGGCATTGGCCAGGGACCATATCTGGCCCAAGAATCATATTTGGGGGCCACTGACCTGTTTCCAAACACCATGCTGAGCTCATCCAGAACCGTATTCAGTTTCACCTGCAGCTCCTTCAAGCTGTCTGCAGCCTCAGGGTCCAACTGTAGCCATGGGAAGTTGGCTGGCTAAGCTGGTTCTCTTACCCTTTTCTCCCTCCTCTTCCCCCCACCCCCGCTTCCTCCCTATGATTTTTATACCAATTCCTTCTCAAATCTCTCAGCTCAAGCCAGCCCAGCCCCCAAGATAAATTCCTGTCCCATACCTAGACAGGAGAGGATGGAGCTCTGTAGCCAGGGAGCTCAGGAACAAAGAGAAAGTACAGCTACCCCACACCCTAAGACCTACCTCTTTGCCTCCCATGGCCTCGAACATTTTCTCCAGCTGGACCCTCAGTTGCTGCATGTTGTTCATCAGGATACAGGGCTTTGGGGACAGACAGAACTGCTAAGTCTTGGCTCCTTTCAGCAAAGGACCCATCAGCCTAGGGTCCCTACTCCAAAAGCTACAGGGAAGTTATAACACATATTACACGCATCTCTCCATACCCACTGAGATCTGGAACCAATTCAGACAATTCTCCTTGAATGATAACTAGAAGCAAATGTTTCTCTTTTTATTTTGGGGAGTGGGCCCCAAGTGTTCATGGCAATATCCTATATAACTCTGAATAAAAACAAAAACAAAGTCTAAGCAAAGGTCTAGCTCAGTAGAAGATAAAATACAAAATGGAGGCTTGAAGTAGATCCTAGTCAAGTTATTATTTTGTGGCATAATCTCAAGCAAAGCCCTGCTGGGAATCAGCAGTCAGGAGCATCATTCCCACCTTCAGCTCTGAAGGCAGTATCAAAAGCAAGAAGGAATAATATGTCTTCCTTTTTCTAAGGTTTCCAGGTCCTGACCCTTACCACTTTTTCCTTGGTGCAATAAGCCGGGAACTCCTTTGATAAGATGTCTGCATACTGTATCAGCACTTTCCCGATGGTCTGAGAAAAGAGGAGCAAAGGAGGGGTGCGAGAACTCTTAGCTCTCCCCATAGGGGTCTAGCCTGAAGTAACACCTCTCATCCCAGGACAACAACAAAAGGGAAATAAAGGTAAAGGAATCCTACAGTAAGCTCCCTCTCAATCCTAGGACAGCACTGGGACAAACCCACCTCTTTGCCCCAGGCACCAGCAAGGGAGAATGGGCTTCATCCTAAGGTCACCACAAAGTGGGGGTGCGCTCAGGCCTATAACTAGGCTGTGAATGTGGTGGTGGTAAGGGGAGGGAGTAGAAAGGCTCATGGTCACCTTAGTAAATCTCCTCATGTAGTGGGCAAGGATGTTGGGGTCTGGGCATTCCAGCTTCCGGATGATCTCAAAACTCTGGTTGAGCTGTGTGAAGACGTCCACCACAGAACAGGAGAAGAGCGCATGCTCTGATGTCTGCTGGAACTGAAAAAACCACACATAAGGTAATCATCTTCAGCCACTAACTTTTTCCAAGTTTGCAGGATTCAAAAGGGCTCTGCTCAACAGAGTGGCTCAGTGGTCCTTAAAAGTCCTTTTGATGGATTCCACAAAGCCCAGGAACTTTTGCCGATAGCTAAGTGCTGGGAGACTTAGCCTGACCCTGGGCAGCCCAAACTCCCAACTTACCCCATCCTTCTTATCTCGTTCCAGGGCTCCACGCAGGAATTCCAGGGACACATCCTCATTTTCATCCAACCATTGTAGGACAAACTGTTCAAACCACCTGCAACCAGGCAGAAGAAATGGGGGTTGGAGCTGGTGGCTGGCATATGCCAATGTGCTAGTTCCTCAAGACTGGGGTCTTCTGGAGGGTTAGTCATGGGTTAATATTATTCTTTTTTTATAGAAGTGCTCAGAAGGCAGTCTCAAAGCTGACTTGCCATAGTAAGTGAGGATGCCGACCCTGTCCACCCCCTAAGTCAGAGGTCCCTCTGCACCCACACCGTACATGAGGTACTCACGCTGGGTACTCAGGCACCTGGGCCTGGAGGGCAGGCAGATCCCGCACATATTCATTGTGCAGCCACTTCACCTTGAAGTGCAGGTTCATGTAGTCAGCACTCTTACACAGACGGTCTTTCTCGTGCTCTATTGGTGAGAAGGGAGGCTGGGTCAGGCCCTACAGTAGAGGTCACGGGTTACCGAGCTCTCCCAACATGGCAAGCCTAGTCAGGCAGTTCTATCTGAGGTTTTAGAACAATGGTGACTCTCAACCACCTGCTGATAGCCCTCTTTCCCTCTACCAGTGCTCTCCTCTCCAAGACTCTGGCCCAAATCTTCCTTTAGAGGCTAATTCATAATTTCAGGGAAGATCTATAGTCTTCTTGCTCTAGTTTTAGTAAGTGCCACGCAGCCTCTGGTGAAGAAGAGGAGAAAGGAATGATGAGGGCTAGTGCTGATTATTGGGGACACAACCCAGGACTGGAGAAGGATGCTGGTTCTCCAGGGCTTTCTAATTCTGTAACAGCAGCTGGGTCACTTCCTCAGAAGGAGTTAAATGCAAAGATGAACAGCTGTACAGGACACAAATGATAGAAAGGGCAGTTGAGCAGGCACAGTATAACACTGAAAGGCCCCAGAGTAGAGTTAACACATTGAAAAAATTAACTCTCAAAGAAATATGCAAGTAAGAATAATCGGTTTGGAAACCATGGATACACAGGCAGACGAAAGGGCTGTCACACTGCAGAAAATGTGGGGTGTTTATTATGCACGTGAAAGGTCAATCTAGCTGAATCTCCAGAGTCTTCTGAAAGATGTAGGACAAAGATCATTCACAGCTTGCCCAGCATGTCTGGAGCACCGATCATGCCTATAGGTTCTTCATCCACCCCTTTTATAGATGAAGCACTAATTTGAATAATAAAAGTCAACTGTGTGCTTATTGGCAAGTACTAAGCAACAGAGAAGAGGAATGCCAGAGTATTTGGGCATTATACTGATTAACTTCCAGTTGCTGTGGTGATGTTCTTCCATGTCAAAGCAGAACATCTAGACCAGGGTAGCTAGTTTTTTTTTTTTTTTTTTTGTGGGACCCTCGCTGGTGGCCAGGGAACGAAGCGGTGCTGCAGAGGCTGCGGGCAGCCTCGCAGCCCAGCGCTCAACCGCTGCGCCACCAGGGGAGGCCCGGTAGCAGTGCAGCAGACATTCAAGGAGGAAATGTGAGCCCAGAATTCAGCCCTAAATGGCTCTTGGCCCCAGGTATTTCATCTCTGGCACTGGAGGCAGCGCCATCTCAATATGAAGTTGCATTTGCAATCTCTTCTATGAAGCAGTGAACAAGAGAAGAGGGAAAAGGTGTAAGACTTCAGACGTGTAATGGTAAAAAAGCAACAACCAAAAGTACTTACCGCCTAGAAAGAGGACATTTTATATACGAATTACAGTGGATGCTTGTAACAAAGCAGATACCAATGAGCAATAGCGAAAAAAAAATTAGGGACATCAGAGATACCCTCTCAGAGTTTACCCTCTCTCTACCCCACACTCTGTTGTCCTTGAACCAGTGCAAGAACCTAGAAATGCAAAAAGTACCACCAGGCAGGCGCTCCCTCCTTCCTTTCCGGCAACCCACTAGAAGTGGGGCAGTGCTGCCCCATCATTCATCAACTCTTGGACTGCTTTCTTCTAGGGACCTTCCAGTTACTGCATTTACATATAATTCTCACTCCTTCAATCCATTAACTGTCCTCTGGAATCCCAAGCCTCAGTTTTGTATTTTTTTTTAAAGATTTATTTATTTATTTATACATACAAGTATTGGGAACAGTCAGAAGCGCAGGAGGGTGAGAGAATTCACCAGAGCCAGAGCAGGGAACAGAGCAGGCAGAAGGACCGAAGTACATTGCTGAGGGGAGCAGCGGGCGGCAGGAGAGGTCTGCACGCCATGTAGGACCCTCCTCCAGTGGGCAGGGAGCAGCCGGGGAATGAAATGGCGCTGCAGAGGCTGAGTGCAGCTTCGCAATCCAGCACTCAACCGCTGCACCACAGGTAAGGCCCCCAAGGCTCAGTTTTGACATTACCTTCTTTAGTACAAAACAAACAGAATGGGTGCTGAAACACTGGAAACACTTTAAATTATCCTAACAAGTCCTTTGGAGTCATGCTCCAGTAAAGTTGCTTGAGACTGCTGTTATTGTGTTTGGGGGGGTTGGATGTGGTTAACCTGTCAAAAGGGGCAATCAAGTATCCAAACTTTCTCCTATCCCTGACTTCCCTCCACCTTTCATCCTTGGAGAGTTCTTTCAACCTCATAGTTTCAACTATCCAGCTTGTCAACATTGCCCCTCCTTCTCTCTTTGGTCCTGATAATGTCTATATAGGGTTTTGATGGAACATCCCACTCTGGGTTTACCTCTAGTCCCCATCTATTGTCATCTTAACATCTCCAGCTAAGCTGAACAGAATATACAAATTAATGGTTCAATGTTGAGCATCATCCATTCTCTTTATCACATCAAATTTAATCACCAAGCTCTGTTGATTTTACCTCTAAAATTCCTCTGGAACTTATCCATTTATTTCAAGTCACAATTTTACCTGCCAAGGTCTTGTGACCATCATCTCTAACCTAGATTGCTATAGTAGTGTCCATGCTGACCACCCTTCCCCAACTCATTCTTTAAGTTGTAGCCAGAGTGACTTTTCTACCTTATAAATATGATCATGTCAATCCCTTCACTGGCTGCCAATGCCTAAACATGTCTTACAGTCTCTTTTATGATTTATCTCTGCCCTCCTGCTCTGTCATCATCTCACACTTGCGTTTTTCCTTATTCTCTAAAGTGCTAGTCACACTCAACTACTGCTTGTAGTTCCCTGCATGCCAGCTCTATCCAGACCACAGGTTTGTGAACATGCTGTATCCTGTTCCTGAAATATTCCGCGTTTCCCTTTCCTGTCCCTCCCCACTGGCTAAGTCCTATCATCCTTCAGCCTTCATTTGTACATCACCTCCTCAGGCGGCCTTCCCAGGTCCTCTGAGTTTGGGATACATGGTCTCAACACCCCATGCTTATTCCTTTTGTGGCACTCATAAATGTCAATTGTAATTACAGATTTATATGTCTGTTTTCTAACTGGTCTGTGAGCTTCTCTAGGGTGGGGGCTATGCCTCATTAATCTCATCAGAGTTCAACAACTAGCACAGAACAAATAAAATATCCAATAAACAATGAACAGGGGGACTTATTGCAAAGGGGTATGAAGAAACTTTCTTTATTTTAATTGGGATAGTAGTTATAAAGATGTGTTTGTCAAAACTCATGAAATTATACTCTTAAAGTGTTTTATTTAATTACATGTAAATTATAACTCAATAAAACTGACTTATTTTCAGAGTCAACACTATACTTTTATCATCCAGGTCTCCAAATTCCTCCCCTTCTTTTGCCCTCCACATTCTGACAATCATTAAGTCCTATTGCAACTTCCTTCCAATATCTGTCAAAGCCCACTCTTCCCTCTGTTCCTCTCTCTAATCCCAGTTCCATCTCTGTATCCCTAAATTATTATATTATCTGCACTCCTTTGCTTTTGTCTTTCCCAGTTCTGGCTGAACCCATTTTCCACTGTTAAAAAAAAAATCTTATTAAGCACTACTTTGTTCATATTATATCTCTCCGCTCATGAGCCTATAATGGTTTCTTATTGTTCCTAATAACTAAGATTTATTCAGTGCTGAGTAAATGCCCAGCAGTATACTAAATATATTACATACACAATAGTTACTTCATCAACTCAATGAAACAGACACTATCATCATTCCCATGTTATAGATGAAAAAATGGAGGAACAAAAATTAAATAGCTTGGTTCAAGGTCACAATACAGAGTGAAATTGAGATTTGAAACCAGGCCAACTTTAGTGCTTTCTCTTTAGGCATCTTTCAATTCTTTTGTGTTTGTTTAAACATTAGAATTATTTCAAAAGAACTCCACATAGGATTGCTAAAAGCAGAGCTGACTTAACTGGCACTAGGTAAAAGACCTGGAGCCTAGTTACCTGCTTTCCCTTTTCACTTAGCTCCTGAGATATCTGTATTTGAAAACCTCTGCCCATTCTCACGATATCCCTCTTGTGGAACTGATTCACTTTCCATAGGTATTGATTTTTTTCCCCCAAAATCACAGGAGCTGGGGCTCTTTGAGAACTGGGACTATATGCCCATCAGGCTTGCCAAGTGCCGGCTAGGAGAAGACAAACAACCTCTGCACTGGTGTGACAGGCTAAGATATGGACAATAGGCTTGGTTTTGACCTGGTGTGAGCAGGAGGCAGTCAGTGCTCTGAGACAGAATTACAGGGTGTGTGTGTGCATGTGTGTGTGCGCACGTGTGTGCACATGCACACAAGCTTGTGTCTGTCTCAAACTTAACAGGGATCTCAAGGTTTCTTTTGATCTCAAAACTAACTGCTCCCAAACTTTGAGTTTAAAAGTGTAAAAATTACCCATTCCCCCTGCCACTCTATCCAAACAATAGCCCCAGACTCTTCTTTGTCCTTGCCCCAGACTGTGATCCCTGTTTCCAGTTCTACTTTCACAGACTGAGGAGATAAACTAACATATATATAAGCAAACAGGAAAGGCAGCTAAATACATGAGCACAGTTGGGTACAAATGGGAAGGTCTGAGAGTGATAATTTTGTGGACTAAACTAAAATGAATGAAAGAATAGCTGAGTGTACAAAATGAGTAACTCTTTGCCTATGATCTTGCTCTACAGGAGAAGTGAGGGAAGAAACAGGAGAAGTGAGGGAAGAAATATCTTTCTGGATTTATCGTGCTAATCCAGAACAGTTTTCAAGGAAATCCAGGCCAGGCAGGCCCCAGTGTGAAAAAATAATTTTATCTGTGTACTTAAGGTTTTATGGTTCTTCAAAACTTTAAGGATAAGTTTCACAAGAGCCTTCTCCAGTGAGTGGGCCACTTGTGAACACCAGCATGGGTGGAGTTGATTTCTGGGAAAGTGAACAGGCACTTGCTCTAAAGCTGGGAAGATGAACCCACAACCACACAGCCATTTCCATTATTCTTTTGGCTGAAGCTTTGCCCACCCACGACCTCCTGAGGCTGATCAGCCATTATGCCTAGGTTTCCTCAAGTTTCTTACTGTATCTTTCACCCAGAACTTATAGTTATCTGGGAAAAGAAAGGGATAACAAGGTGCTTGGGCCAGGGGTCTGCAATCCACTGCCTTGGGTACACCCTTACCCTCCAGTGCATATTTCATGTCTTGGGCAAAGAGCTGCCACATCACTTCTGCGCTGATTTTTCCCACATTCAACTCCTGAGGAAACCTGGATGATGGAAGAAGTCACAGTCAGAGAACAAGGGAAGAACCATTTATCTGATTGATTCCAAAGCTAATGTACCTAGTTTTTAGAGGTCAAAGAGTGGAGTAACCTAGGAAATAGATTAGGCTCAAGCTGGAGAAAAGGGGCCCAGAGTTTAGTGTTAGAAAACTGGGGGCAGAAAATAGCCTTAGGCAAGGTGGGTCCAAGGGAGAGGATGTCCAGAAGGCACTGAATTAAAACCCAGAGAGGAAGGGTAGATGCTGGAAGGCAGATCCAGATGAAATAGGTTGGAGGATAAAGGGCAAGGAGGTGGACATAGGAATACCCATATTATTCATAGTGGACAGACATACACCTGGTCTCTGGATTCCCTGAGACTCCTATGGCAGCCATTCCCAGAGGCTTCTTACTCCAGGGATACTGGCTCAGTCTGGGCAGGGCCCCCCATTATGTTTCCACACCTGTCTCCAGAAACAGTTACCCAGACAGATACAAGGGACAGAGGGACAGATGGACGGACAGGAGGAAGAGGTGGCACTGCAAACACATAGACAGGAAAGAAAGAGGCTGTTAGACAGATGGACGAACCAAGCACCAATAAGACAGGGCCAAGCGGGGTGATACTCACTGGTTCAGAACGAGTGTGTAGGAATTTTTATCTTCCTCTATGATTGACACAATAAGTGTGATAAGCTTGGGCCAGAAATCTAGATTCTGTATGCTAGGCCCTTGCTCCTCTGGAGGTAGCTCCTGCTTCTTGTTCCATGGAAGAGAGGGACAGACAGTGAGAGTCAGAGTAGAATGTGAACAATGTCTCCAAGCTTCCACTTTCCCTTCCTTCCCCATTCCTCTTTCTCTAGAACCAGGGACCCTTCTTTGCTTAGAGCTCATCTTCAACAAAACTGCACCTGTTATATCAGAGGGCTGACTACCGGGAGGTCCTTGAACACAAAGACCACTGTGCTTTTCTCAGACCTGCTCCAGAACAAATATTCAGTATTTATTTGTTGGACTGAGGAGAATCTATTCTGCAAATGAGTGGACAGAAAGACACTCCTAAGATAGGAACTGTAAGAGTAATTAGAAGAGGAAGTTCTGGCTTTGATATTAGAACAATGAACAATTCTATTGGAAAGATCTATTGGAAAGAAACACATGCGAAGTTACCAGGTATTGAGTTAGGGTGCCAGCCTAAAACAGGCAAAGTATCACTGAAAGACAGGGTCAGCCTTAATAGTCAGCTGACGAATATATCTCAGAAACCATGCAGTGCAGAGAGAAGTGATCAGGAAGAAAAGCTAAGAAAGACAGACACACATCTCGGAGAAGGGCATCCTAGAACACAGAGAGGTCTATGTGACTCAAGGAGAAAAAAAAAAAAGACTCCAGGATAGACTGAGACTTCATCTACTCATCCCCTGAAACTGTATTCATATTTAGGTCACTCTCTTTAGCATCAAAGTAAAACTTACTACTGACACTTCAGTCCAACTGAGTTATGTCATATCTTGTCCTCGATCTGTTCATCCACAAATGTCTCATGTGGTCTAGATACCCCATACTTTACATCTCTCACTCTCAACAACATAATGTCTTTGCCTAAGCTCCTTTCCAACATAACCACAGCAAAGGAAGCTGACACTCCAGGAACCACTGACAGCTGGCCCGCTTGATCCGGAACCGCTTACCAGCTGATACTGGCGGTTGTACAAGTCATGGCAGTTGTTGAAGATATACTCGTATGTAGAGTTCAAACAGGCTTTCACACAATCCTTGACAACTTGGCTGGCTCTTGGAGGACTCTGCAGTTCTTGAACCTGCCAATTAATAAAAGAAATACAGGCCATGGGTCTGGCCCTAGGATGAACCGCCCAGGGGAGAGTCCCTAGCTCATTCCTACTGATCCATGGTCTACATGCTCTCTCAGGGACTCGGGGTATAAAAATGTAGGCTTAGTGGGAATGCAAACTGGTCCAACCACTATGGAGAGCTGTGTGGAGATTTCTGGACCTACTAAACATAGAGCTTCCATATGATCCAGCAATTCCACTCCTAGGTATTTACCCAAAGGACACAGAAACATCAATTCCAAAGAACACCTGCACCCCTATGTTTATAGCAGCACTATTTACAATAGCTAAGCTTTGGAAACAGCCCAAATGCCCAAAAATAGATGACTGGATCAAGAAGATGTGGTACATATATACCATGGAATATTACTCAGCATTCAAAAAAGATAAACACATGTAATTTGCAGCAACATGGATGGCGCTGGAAGGGATCATGCTCAGCGAAATAAGCCAAAAAGAAAAAGAAAAATACCAGATGGTCTCACTCATAGCAGGAATCTAGAAAACTTAAATAAGGGATCAGGAAAATGAATAACTATAAGAAAGTGAAAATCAAAATCAACAAAAAACTATGAACCAGAGACACTTTTTGGGGGGTGGGGGCCGGGAGGGGAGGGATTGGGGTCAGAATGGGGCATGTGCAGTTGTATGGGGGAATATAAAAATAAAATTTATTATTTAAAAAAAATAAAATAAAATAAAATGAGGACAATATCAGTGTAAAAAAAAATCATTACAATAAATAGATATGTTAGTATATGCATGGAATAAAGTAAACCTGAAAAATGCCAAAAAAAAAAAAAATGTAGGCTTAGAGGTGATAAGTCCTACAGCCTTAGATTGTGGCCAGTGATTCTTATTTTCCCTTTTGCCAGCCTACCATCACCCAGTCCAGCTCATCTCTTACCTTCATTCTGAAGAAAGTAATGCTGGTCAGCAAATCCACTGTGGACTTTAAGTCCTGGAGCCTGTCAGGGCTCCCCGCAGGAAAATTATTCTGTTGCAAATCAAGCAAATGTAAGAAAGGGACATAGGACTGTGAAAGTCTTCCCTGCCAAAAGCAATGAAATTAAGCTTCCCTAACTGCTACCAGAAGGATTTTCCCGAGTTGAGTTAAATGAATAACAGCTATAGGATTGTAGGTCTCTCTCTTTCTCACTGACAGACAGGTTCTTATCCAAAGCAGAGTTAATAATTCACAGCACAGAAAGCAACACATCCCATCCCCAACCCTACTTCCCATGCAAAGTATGAGCAATTGCCCAAATACACACACACATGCATGCAAGCACATATTTTTCTTGGGTGAAGAGTCTTACACCCAAATAGTAAGTTCTTCAAAAATTACAGTCTAACTGTATATCCTGGAATATAAGTGGAGCCACACTACAGAGCAGACTGAGATTCCTGACTTTCTGTACAGTGGACCCCAGCTATTCTGTTCTGGAGCCAGCAGATGGCAGAACTCTGAGCACAATTGCTTTTGCAGTGTTTCAGGACTTTTTGCCATGCATCACTTCATTTCCTTTGGCATAAGTTTTAAGAGGAACCTGCCAAGGAGAGCTAAAGTGAGATGTTGAGTCACTCTCCATTTTAAGGGTCACCATTTTAAACCTACAAATGTCTACTTATATGCCAAATAAGATATACAGTCAATTCTCCATTATTTGGGCAAATAGACGCCACTGAAAATGCAGATAACTGAAATCTCTCTCTTTTTTTTTAACTTTGAGGCTGTTTTTATACTTACTTTTTAATGTAGGTAATAGACCTGTTCTGGAAATTCACAACACTTTAAATCATGTAATGAAGCCATTCTAAGATGCTCATAGGAATAACTGAGAAACTGCCGATTTCCCTGTCCTGACCCCTCCTCCATAAATTACTTGCCCAACACAAGCTACTCTACTTCCTCTTATCTGGACTCTAATACCTCCCCTGGAAAATGAGGGAAGTATGGAGAAATGCAAGAAACAAATGTAATTATCTGGTTTTAAAGGAGCATTTCTGGAAAAGATCATCCTCAGAAGAATTCCTGATGAGAGTGTTACCAGTGAGTTTGGTAGAGTAATGTGAGTAGAGTTGGAAAGCCAATTGTCTATAAAAAGTAGCCACACCTGCTGCTACTTATATACTTCACAGTTTTCTGTGTTGGCAAACCACAGGTATCAGTGACTTAGCCATATGTGTGGATATGATGACAAAGACCAGTTTTTCTTGCTTTTGATCTTTATGGCAAAGACTGTCCTACAGTCACTCTATACTGAGCTTGATATTATCTCTAACCCCACCCCACAGGCATGTGTTCACTCACCCTGTATGTAGAGAGGTCGATTCTCAGTGAGTTGTGCAGCTGGTCCAGTAGTTTTACAAACCTTTCTTTCTAAGGGTGGGAAACAAGTAACAGATGAAATAAATATTGTCTCCAGGCCCCTAGACTGTAGTAGAAACAGAACCATGTCTGGGTGAGGGGTGGCCCTGTTCCCTCTCTTAGCACCTCTGTCTCAAGATGGGGAATCTTCTCCCACTGGCAAAAGGAAAGTCCCTGGGAGGGAAAACAGCTTATCTATAGAAGAGTAAACAGGAGGTAACCAGTGTACCCCCATCCCTTTGAGAATCCTAATGCATTTAGTCAGACAGAAGAAAACTCCAAACACATTCTCTAATTGTTTCTGAATCTGCAGTCTTTTGACTTATTTGGGGAGCTTACAGCATAGCCCTGATGATAGACAGAAGAAGAAATGCATTTAGAAGGTGGTCAGGCAGATATTGCGGTGGGGTGGGGAGCTAGGAAAGAATAGGAATCCACATCATTTCCCTTAGTCTGTATGTTTTTAATGCTAAAATAAATAACAGGTATCATTTTAAAAGTTATTTTTAATAGAAAAGATATAATTAAAAGTGGAATCATGCCTGCAGGCTGTTTTGCTACATTTATAATTCAAATTAATAACTATCTTGGATAACAAACATACAAAGTGCCTGAAAAACAGACTCTGGTATACACCAGTATCCTCCTTTAGGCAGCAGTCTAATATGAACTTAAGTGGTATGAATCTGTCAGAGAGAAACTGAATAATAAGAAAAGGTCTATCTGTGGACTTTCAAGACTGAGAAACATGGTAATTCAATCAAGTTGCTGGCTTAGAGAGGTTCTGCCTAAGTTCAGCTGGCACAACTCTCCCTCAACCCCAAACCATAGTAGGTGTGCTATTCCACCTTCTCTCATTTATCTATGTCTGAGGAGAGTCTACTGGGACAGACTATAAATCCAAAAGGAAATAAGCAGAGTTTATTAGAAGAATCTATTAATACATACTCACAAGGAAAGATAATTCATCTGTCAAGTTGGCAGCTACCAGAATGTAGGTATATCAACCAACTCTGTAGTACTGACTGTGAAAAATCAAACTTTATTTATTTATTTATTTATTTTAATAGAGGCATGTTTTTTATTTATTTATTTGTTTGTTTGTTTGTTTTTGTTTATACATGCACTGGGTACAGTCAGAAGCGCGGGAGGGTGAGAGAATTCACCAGAGCCAGAGCAGGGAGCAGAGCAGGCAGAAGGACCGAAGTACACTGCTGAGGGGAGCAGCGGGCGGCAGGAGAGGTCTGCGCGCCATGTGGGACCCTCCTCCAGTGGCCGGGGAGCAGCCGGGGATCGAACCAGCGCTGCAGAGGCCACGGGCAGCTTCGCAACCCAGCGCTCAACCGCTGCGCCAAAAGGGAGGCCCCCAAACTTTATTAATTGGTAATAAATGGGTACATAGGTTTTCACATCATACTCACCCCAAAGTTGGAGGCTGCAAAGCGATCAGATGCAGAGACATTCGTGGAGGCTGTTGTGTGGGCATAATAGGCATTGATGTTGGCCAGTAAGGTGCTCATAACTGCTGGTACACCAGGACACATGTACTTGGATGACAAACATGCAAAGTGCCTGAAAAACAGCACACTCGCTTTCAAAAACTCTTCAGAGCTTGCTCCAAAAGCCAAGTAACCAAATTATCTCACTGTTGTGTATGAAACTTCCAATCACCTTGGCAAACAAAGATCTTCATAATTCATTCATTCAAATATATATTCAGTGAACACCTATCATGTGCCAGGCCCTGTGCTAAGTGCTAGAATCCAAAGACGTGAAAACCTGGCAGAAAAAGCAAGTGTCGGAAGATAAGTCAATAATCCAAAGGGATGCTATGCAAAAACACTGGAAGTCTACAGGAAGATCATCTAAATCAGAATGGCTGGGGACTAGATGGGAGTAGAAAAAGAATCCCCAAAGAAGAGATGGTTGAACCAAGTTTT
Organism: Talpa occidentalis; assembly: GCF_014898055.3. NCBI lineage: Eukaryota > Metazoa > Chordata > Mammalia > Eulipotyphla > Talpidae > Talpa > Talpa occidentalis. Next base: position 39,033,993 of record NW_023605083.1, on the reverse strand, counting down.
AGAGCACTAGCCAGAATGAATAGGATGGAGAAGTGTGTAGGTGAAAGGAAACTGCATTGCAGTGACAAATATATTCATGAGAGAATGACTCATTTGGGACACCTTAGTTATGACTATTGTTCAGGTGACTATACAGAACTAACAAGAAATGAGAAAGGAAAAGTAGGCAGAGAACAGACAAGAGTTTATCCTAAATGCTCCAGTAAAATTTTAAATAAAGGAGCAGATTGATCAAATTAGTTTTTCAGAAAGGTCACTTTGACAACCAGTTGAAAAAGAAAACTTAAAGGGATAAGACTAAGTCAGAAAGACCAACTGAAGAGTTAATGCAATCATCCAGAAAATAAGCAATGAAGCATTAAATGGGACAGGGGATTATCAATAGTTAGGCGCACAGACTCTAGAGCCAGACTGTAGGTTTGAATCTCAGTTCCATCTTTCACTCAGTACATAAATTATTTGCATAAATTACCTCGACTTCTCTATGCCTCCATTTTCTTATATGTGAAATGGGAAAAACAACGATGCCCATCTCATAAGGTTTGGAGGAGGATTAATGAGTTAACATTCATGAAGTACTTAGACCAGTGCATGGCACATAAGGAAATTCTACATAGGAGTTGCAGTTGTTGCTTTTGTTGTTGTTTTTATTGAGCTATAGCAGCTATGGCAGATTGAAAACAGCTAAGAGATTTTAGAGGTTTCAGAGATTATTTGGATGTTGAGGTTTTAGAGATTTTAAAGGTTTTAGGGATTATTTGGAGGACCAGGAAAAAGAATAACTATAAGAAAGAAAATATCAAAATCAACAAATAACTATGAACAAGAGACACTCTATGGGGGGTGGGGGGCGTGGAAAGGAGGGCTTGGGGTCAAAATAAGGGGGTTGTAATTGTATGGGGAATATAAAAATAAAATTTAAATTAAAAAAAATAAAATGTGGAAAAAAAAAGAAGCAGTAGTAAGAAAGAAAGAAAAGTTTAGGTTGACTTCTACATTTGTTTAGGCAACTGAGTAGAAACTCTTTCCATTTACTAAAGTAGGGAATAAAGGACAAAAAGCAGATTTGATGGAAATGATACTGATGGGATTTTTGCCATGCTGAGTTTGCAATATGTGTGGTTAATACCCAGGGAGCAGACTAAAATGGATCTGAGGGCCTCCCTGGTGGTGCAAGGGGTTAAGATGCAACCTGTGAAGTTGTCTGCAGCCTGTGCAGCATGAGTTCAATCCGAGCCTGCCAGAGAGCAACCCACATGGTGCAGCAGACCTCTCCTGACTCACCCGCTGCTCCCCTCAGCAGTATACTTCCGTCGATCTGCCTATTCTGTTTCTCACTCTGTCTCTGGTGAATCCTGTCACCCCCTGCACCTCTGGTCTATACCCAGTTCTTGCATGCATAAATAAATAAGTCATTTTTTAAAAAAATAGATCTGAAATTCAGAAAAAGGTCTGATCTATAGAGAGAGACTTGGACCAGAAGTAGCGGTCGAGGTCTTAAGTTTGGATGAGCTCATCGCAGGGAAGTGAACAGAGTAAGAAAGCAAACCTCTTTCCTTACCATGTGTCTTCCCTCCATCTACATTGAACTTCTTGCGATTCCTTGAAAACTTCATGGTCTATTTCATCTATGGCTTAAAAAATACTCTTCCTCCTTTTCTGTATTTCAAGACTCAATTCAAATGTGCACTCGCTCTCATACCTCCCGTAAAGTTTAGAAGCTCTCATAATATTCTGTGATTACGATTACCATAGTACTTATCACATGCTATTGGAACTGTCCGTTTACTGATACGTCTATTCTGCTAGCCTCAGTTCTCCAAGAACAGAGACTTCCATCTTATTCATCTTTTGTGTTCTCAGCAATATATGACATAAAGACTCAATTAAAAGTTTACAGAATAATGAAGTATAGCCAGGGCAATAGCTACCCTCTGCATACCTAGGACTGCTTCCTATACACAGCTCTAACAGCAGCCTCATCAATAGATAAGCTACACCTCTTCTTACTGTAGGCAAGAATATCTGTTTCGAAAGTCTTGGTCAACTACAGACATAGCTGCTTTCCTCATTTAGTGTCTACTCTGACTGTCAGGCAAATCTATGAAAGCTTTCCTGTCACACACACACACACACACACACACACACTCACACACACATACACACTCACATGTCCTGCCTGCCCAGACCTGTGATGCTTGGGCACGTTGGTCTTTGCATATTCTCCCATGCATTTTCCCCTCCCATCTCTCAACTCTGAACTGATAAACACACTCCCTTCCTATTTGTTTAGGGGCATAGACCAAACCCACCTCACAAAGCTCAGAGAAGAAAGCAATCAATCACTGCATACTACCCCAACTAAGAACCCGTCCACCCTGTCAGTGTGCCTTCATTAACCACTCCCAAAGCCCCAGGGGAGCCTCACGTCATGGCCTGATATATGGATTCGATGCCATAGCGCATAGCAAATTCATCCACAATTTCTTGGGCCGTCTCATCAAAGTACACCTTCCATGCATCATCTCCTCGAGCCTCAGGGATCAGGACTCCTCCACTGCCCTGAATGTCTGTGAGGTAATGGAAAAGGTTCTGCCAGAGACAGGACAAAGGCAACAATTAAATATATATTAAAAGCAAAACCAAAATGTGATCATAAATTCCAGGAGACTGTGATTAGGGTTTCGTAGCAAATCTGCCCTGGAAGACATTACTCAGTTTCTCCTGGTGCCCCAGTAGGCTGTGCGCATATCAGTGAAGAGACAGAGGCTGTCCGTACTTGGGCTGTCCAGGGTAGTACAATGAGCCATGAACAAAACAGAAAAACAGGACCTGGCTCAGCCATTTAGCAACCTAACTCATTACAAAGGACCAGCCCTCCCATCTACCAAAGGTTGGCTCACCTCATGGAGACACGTATACTGCACGTGATATGGGGCTACTTTCTCTTCCCCCTTGATTTCCACACTGATTTGTAGTCGTATCGCCCCTGAGACAGCTGATTTGTCTGTCCTCTTTTCTAGGAAAAAAAGAAATCTGGAGATTGACACCAATGCAAGAATAGATAGCTGTAGACAGTCCCCATTTGGCTTAACCTGAGGAGAAGGAAGTGCTGACCCAAGAGTGAAGTCATTCCAGTTACCATGTAGTCCACAAACACCCCAGGACTGGCTAGGGAGGACAACAGGAGTATCTGAGGGAGTACACCTAAACACATTAGCTTTCAGAAACCTGGAGAGGGTCCAGTGAAAGTGAATTTCAGTCACCTTCACTCATTTGTCCCCTATTGCTACCTATGGTTGGTTCTCTGCAGGTAAAGCAGGCTCTGTGTAGAAGTATGCTTTGGCACTGAGTACAGTTTTCTCCAGGTTCCTCATTTCATCTCTCCCTTCCCAGCAACTTTCTCTGGTCCAGTTTCCTCACCCAAATTGTACCAAACGTCCATCTCGCCGCTTAGTGTCCGAACCTCGATGATGGTTTGACCAAGGAAATCATCGGACTCTCGTTTTAGCCGCTGCTTTACTCTCGATTTGATGTCATCATCCTCATCCCATACACGTACCTTAATGCGGTCAGAAGAGTTGTGGCATTCGCTATGAGAGAATGAGACAGGTTCTATTAGGGATAGGCCCAGAAGCCCTGATTCCTGTCACTTTCAATTTCCCCCCAAAGTCCCATCAACTGCACTAGAGGCCCTGCAGAGGAAGAGAAGGAGTCAGAGAACAGTGGTGCTAAAGTTCCAAAGTGAGTCAGACTATCTCCATTCCTTAGCCTGGGCGGCTCCAGTTGTAATCTATTTATTCTTTTCTTCCCTGAGAGGAATGAGAGTAATTAGGGACAATTCTGATTTTCTATGTAACAAGCGATTATCAGCAACACCAACAGGAAAACAGTTTGGACAGATGCCACAGAGTCCTAGTATACAATTGCTAAGTCTCCTCTTCAGAGTCTTATGAAGTCAGTAAACGTGCTAATGTTCATGGCATGTCTGTCAGGTGCTATCTGCTTAGCTTTCTACCTAACCTCACATCTACATAAGGGTGTGCTTAGTGAACTTCTATCATTTTAAAATCCCATTTGTCATTTCCTCTATGGTGTTTGCTTTGGAGACGGGTGCTTGCCCATGTACCCACAGCACGAGGGCATGTTCTCCTTACCCAGCAATTGCTTCTGGGGTTCTAGTGCCTCACCTAAATTTGTACTCAGCAAACTGTGCTGCTCCTTTCCTTAATGTTCTCAAAATATCTTTGCACATCCCATTAAAATAATTTAGTGGAGCCTCCCTGGTGGCGCAGGCAGTTGAGCGCCGCGCTGTGAAGCTGTCCACAGCCTCTGCAGTATGGGTTCAATCCCGGCCGACCGGCGAGAATCTCCTATCTCGCCCGCTGCTCCCCTCAGCAGTGTATTTCATCAGTCTGCCTGTTCTGTTTCCTGCTCTGTCTCTGGTGAATCCTCTCACCCTCCTGTGCATCTGGCCTATATCCCAATTCTTGTATAAATAAATAAATCTTAAATAAATAAATAAATAAAATAATTTAGTGTTACTATTGGTCTACTGAAAAATAATAGACAAATCAACAGTGACTTTCTTAAAGTCAGGGATTATCTTTTACATTTCAAGATATACAATATTATGTATTATATAGACACAATATAAAAGCTTAATAAACTGTTCACTAAATGGGTAAAAGTGGGAAAAACTGGCACACAGGGCTAATTATTTAGAACTAATCAAAAGAAGACTTCAGGGAGGGGGGAGAAAAAAGAATGAAGGGGGTTCAGTGAACTACAGTGGAGAACTAGGGGTATCCTGGTGGTGGGTTAGAAACATACATCTAAAGGTGTGTGATCCTATACCTCTGAATCATATATAGTATTGTAAACTGATGTTACCGCAATTTAAAAAAAAAAAAAAAACCTGTAAAGAATAAAAGAAAAAAGTTCTCAAATTCTCAGACAAACAGCTGTTCTCCCCAGCAACTCTTGCCTCTGGTTGGAGACTGTTTTACTATGCCCCAATCCCCTTCCACATGAGTTGTGCAAGGAGCCAACAGAAGGTCTCAAGATAGCCAGCTGCTTAGCTAGCCCTAGATCTTAGGTTTGACAAAGTATCTGAATTCTCTAGGCTCTAAATTCCCTAAGTTCTAGGCTAGCATTTGCTTTTTTTTCAACAACCATTCATTCCTTCCTATAAAATAGTCTGTAAGAGAGACAACAGAAAAGGGAGGCAGGTGGAGACTGAGTCAGAGCCCTGAAGAGAAATGGAAATAACTTCAGACCCAAGATTTCTATATTCAAGCCAGAATTATCCAGTTGCAGGACAGAGACATCCCTTCCCCACTTCCTAGAAGAACCTAACCCTTTCTAGGCATGATGTCAGGGCTGAGAGGTAGACAATAGAATAGTCAGGTTCTGGTTCTTCATTGGGCAGTAGTAAAATCTTTTCAACAATTAAAAAAAAAGTTTTTTTTTTTAAATTTATATATATTTTACATCATTTGTTAAGACATGGTTTGGGTAAAGTAACCCATTTACAAAGTCCATGAAAAGAAATGGCTGCTGCCTAATTAAAGCATTTGAGAAATAAGTTTTTCCACTGCCTTAGACCCTTCCCTCTTACTGTCCTAGCCCACAATAAGAAGATTTAATGCTGCACCCAAAATACACATATTTCCAAGACAAAGCCTTCTATAACTTACAAATGGAATTTCTCCTCCCAGATAGGATTCAGGTTCCCAAAGATGGTCTTGGTACGCTTCTTGGTTTTACCCACTTGCACAGTCACATAAGGATCACTGGATCCTGTCTTGTCCTTTGCTTGGAGGCCTTGAGCACACATCACTGCAACCCAAACATACACAGAAGATGACTTCGGAGTATATTCCAGAAATCAGAAGTCCTCCATAACACATTGTTTTTCATCTTAGAGCAGTCTCTTTTTGTACCAGAACTTTAACCTTCTCATGTCTCCACATCTATCTTTAGTCCTGAGCTATCAGCCTTTCCCTCAAAACCTACTTCAAGAATTCCACCTCCTCACTGGTGCCAGAATTGACCACTTACTCCTACACTGGTCCTTATTCCCTCTGATATATGCACATTTCTACCACATCCACCAGATAGAAAACCACTGGTTAACTATTCCTTGACCTCCTGCCTCCCCCTTTCCATCACCACCGGCTCTTGTAACATCAGAATGTTAACCATATCTATATTTTCAGATTGTTACCAAATCCCGTATTAGCATACTTATTGTTTGCAGGCACCAGACTTGGTCTCCCAGTAACCCCCTGCATCTGGGTCTAGGAGAGGGGGGGTGATGAACAATGAGGGCCTCCCTCTTGCCCTCAGTCCTATCTTCCTTCTTCCCAGCCCCCTGCTCCCTTGTGCTCAGGTGGTTTCTTCCCCTTGCGTCTCACCCTAGCCTAAGCCTTCCTGGCCCCTTCAACTTTGACCTGCTTACCAGTGATGGTAATCTTGGCAGACCATTTAGAGGTACCATCCAGCACACTCTGTTTCACTGTTTTCATCTGCTGCACATGGGCAACTTTGCTCACAGTGAAGACATCCCGGATAACTTCAAAGATCTCTGGCTTATTCCTCTCTCGGATCTTCATGCGGTCCTTCATGGCCATGATTATGTTCTGGGTCCGATCCTCAGCTCCATGCTTAGAGCTCTTTTCTGCAGCCCCTGAAGGATGGTCAGAGACAAAAACCAGGGTTGACCAATGGGCTACCTACCAACACCAAGGGTCAGGCTGAGGATTGGAGTCTGGGAGAGGTGACTGAACTGTGTGAGAGAAGCTTAAGAAGATTGTGATATCTCTGGTAAAAGTTAATCACTGTAAGGCCTGCTGGAGTTAAATGTTTAGCCAGTAGAGTTAAAAATACAACTCAGGGGCTCCCTGGTGGCCCAGTGGGTTGAGCGCAGCGCTGTGAAGATGTCCACAGGCTCTGCAGCACAGGTTCGATCCCGGCCAGCCAGCGAGAATCTCACATGGCACAGCAGATCTCTCCTGTCTCTCCCACTGCTCCCCTCAGCAGTGTATTTCAGTCGGTCTACCTGTTCTGTTCCCTACTCTGTCTCTGGTGAATCCTCTTGCCCCCTGCACCTCTGGCCTGTACCCCAGCTCTTGTATAAAAATAAATAAATCTTTAAAAAAAAAATACAACTCAGATGGTAGCAAAAACTCAGTAATTGGTATGGATGTTTATTATACTATTATCTTTACTTAGATAGATATTGAAATTTTCATCAAAAAAACCCCCCAAAAATGTAGCTCAGTCTACAGTTTTCTGGCTTTGTCTTTCTTCCATGCAGACAGTGCTCAGAGCTACTCACCAAGTCTAAGGTGAAAATATCACCAATAGGCATATCTCAGTTATCAAGCAAGACTGGTGTGTGGGCATGACAACTCCACCAATCTTACCCAACTGCCAACCCATGATACAGATCCCAGATTTCATCATGGCACATAGTTGGGCTCTACCCAACAGCTTCAGTGCCTTTAATATCAGGAAATAATGTGTGTGTTATATGACAAGAAAAGTATGGCCTTTGGTATAAACAGACCTGGGTTCAAATCCTGACTCTATCACTCTTAGCTGAGTAAATGGGTTTCTTCTAGGAATAGAAAATGGCACTTATCAGACCAGTTAAAAAAAATTATAAATTAAAAACAAAATTAACAGGCAACTATTAATCAGAGACACTCTGCTGGGGAGGGGGGAGGGAAAGGGATCAAAACAGGGGAGGGAATGTGTTCTTACACAAGGGACTATGGTGATGGTGCATGGGTGAATTGGTGATGGGAATTTTGCGGGACTACATCTGAAAGGAGAAAGCATGCATTGTATGAAAAGGAAGAATGATAAAATAAAATACATACTAAATTTAAAAAAAGAAAATGGCACTTACCTCTTAAGATTGTAATAAGCATTATCTTTGATATTATGTATAGCCCAATGTCTGGCACCTAGCTGACACTCAATAAACGGTCCCTGTTATTGTTACCACCTTCATTATTATCTTGGCAGGGTCAAGGGCCATGTTCACAAGCCATGGTCCCTGCCAGCTCACCTTAGAAGCTAACAGGCTTTCTCTGCTGCCCTAAGGCTCCTACCCCTCTAGTATATTTTATCAACCAGGCTTCTCAAAGCTGGGGTCCTTTATTGGCGCTGCAGACTGGTTCCTTCCTCTCTTTAGTTTTCAAAGGTTTAAGTCTTTATGACAAAACATGGAGCAAAAATAAAGGCCAACATCTGCATTCCAACCTTAGGAAAATTGGAAGCAGGTTTTCTGTCCAAGGATACCCAAAGAAAGGCAATTCATCGCACTCCATACATCACAGAAGACACAAGCAGAAGGCATTTTCTGATAATGAAAAATGACCCAGGCTGCAGCCTACTTCTGTTTAGCATATCCCATGCAATGCTCCTTCCTTGGTCTGGGGCCCCCAGAAGGTCCTGGAGGGAAAGATGGACACTCTAGACACAGAGCAGCATTTCAGGTTTTCAGCAGTTTATGCAGTCAGCTGGGTTGCTAGTTCTCAGCAATTAAGCTAAGGGCCTGCAGGCACCTACCCTTGTCATCCCCTCATGATGGGCTTGGGTAAAGTCATTACCATCACTTGTCTGCAGACAATCTTTTCAGAGCCCCATGTCTTCTGCTAACTGTTCTACCTGTCTCTTCATGTGTGCCATAATCATGCCACTCACACCAATGTAGGGCTCATTCAAGAAGGATATTTAAAATAAACAATTCCTCAAGGCCTCTCCCTGGTTCCCTTTAATGTCACATATTGTTCCTTGGGATAATGAAGTGCTTGTGGGTATACAAGAAACCTTCCTTTCTCCCATCACAATCCTGTAGATGGCCTGGCCTTGAGTAGCACAGGCAGTACTACAGGAGGAGAAAATACTCTTTCACATCCCTCACCACTGCTTTTCCTGAGGTCCAGCTACACAGGCACAAGTCCAGCAGAAAGGGAGCAGAGATAAGAACACCTAACATTAACATCTTTGACAGAAACCTCTTGCTTTTCTTTCTTCTATTCTCCCTTCTGTGGTAGCAGCACAGGTCATATATTTAGCAAGGCCCTGGAAGTCTGGCACACTCTCCTCCTGAACTGTTGCTTGATTCATGTGAAACTTCGATCCTTGGCACTATTACCTAAAAACTCCATCTATAAGCAATGATTAAATGTGCCTTACCTGGATCCTGGGGTCCAGACCTCAAAAGGTTGCTCTGTGAGGCCTGGAACTTCACAGAACTCTTTTTCACTAGTTTTTGTCCCTGATTAAATATGCTGTAGTAAGTGCAGCCTCTGGGATCACTGAATCTTAGAAGAGATTCTACCTGAACAGAGGGCAGAATTTTTCCTAAGGGTGCTTGAAAGAGTGCTTTAAGACCTATTATTTGGAAGGGCAATGGTCCTTGACTCAGTGCCCTACTTTCTCCAAGAAACAAAGAACTTCAGAATCAGTCAGACTACAGTCCAATCATGCTAGCTCTCTTCAGTCAGACTAATTTGGAGAGGCCTGATGCTCCTGCTTCCCACCCCATCCCACAGGACCACTTACGCTGTAAGCAGTCGGCATTGAGCAGGTCCTGGCACTTCTCATGACACTTGACTCCACATTCGCTGCAGCGCATGCCCTGCCGGGCAATGCCCCAGAGAAGGCCTTCACACTCATAGCAGTAGGTTGGGGTGGTGGCTGTCCAAACCTCAAAGTTGTGGGGTGTGGTGCACGAGATGGGGTAGATTAAGGCCTGAAGGGTTTTCTTATACACATGGGATTTCTGAAAGACACGTAATCCCCCCATCATCCACCAGTGACTTTAGGATTCTGCTGGGACTGACAGAAGCAGGACTCTGGTTTTTCTTCTGAAAGTGGAGAAGATGCTCTAGCCTGGCCCAGCCCAACCTCCAGCATGGCAGAAGGAGGTTCCCAATGTATTGTGTTCCTGGTCATCCATGATGTCTGACCTGAACACCGTGTCTGAGCTTTGTCCCAGCATTCAGGCTTTCTCATGGCACTAAAGTCCACCATAAAATGCTGAATGCAGTAGCCACTTACTCCAGCATGAAACTCAGCCTTACCCCTGGTCTGGACCCTTGCATTTCCCAATGTGAAAATCTGACACCAGATGTTATGTTTTGTTAATGATGCCTAACATTCTTGAATTCCAATTTAGTATGACTATAGAGATGACTGCCAAGCCCAGGTCAGTGGATTCATGAAGCCCCTTGGTTCACTTACCAACTCTTCATCCTTGAGAGAGGTACGTGTAGCCATTGCAGAAGTAATTCCTGCTTTCCGGGACTGGACCAGTGACTGTGAGAGAAGACCTGGTGTCAACCTTGGCTACCACCACAGGCTGGCAAAATGCTGGGGAGGGAGTTTCAGTGACCAAGCTTCTTTACTATAACTTACTACCTTCTCTCTATTTTTACTGTCACTGACAAAGATTACCCATGGGTAGTTCCAGGTTAAGTGTCCCTGGTTAAGATCCAAAACCCAAGGCCCTCAAGGAAATTGCTCTGACAATGTAAGAATAACACTTATCTCACGGTACCTATAATCCAAAGAGTTCTCTTTAATACACAATTTTTAGGTATCCTATCCCACAGAAATTCCTTCTTTATTGGAAGGCAAAGGAAAATAAAAAGATTAGAATTATAGTAGGAAACAGGTCATTAACAACATAGACACACAACCTTACCAGTCACATTCAAGAACCATCTCTGAAAACATGAGTCCATGCTATCATCTTACTCCTTATACCACCCCATGTCCACACAATCCCAGGTGGCTATAGATGTTAACAGATCAAATGAGCAGGGAGTGTGGCAAATGAAAGGATCAATAAAGTCATAGTCAAATCAAGCAGGGCAGGGGGTTAGAAGTCTGAGAGCTGGGACATCCCTGCTAGCCAGACTCTTAGGTAGAGGACCCCTGCATATTTTACTTAAAGCTCAAGTTCTGGAGCAACCTCTGGGGAGGCATATGATTTCTCTAAGGCAGTGGACAGACAGAAGTCATAATATCAGCTAAGCAGGAGGAAGAGCTGGGAGGCGCCCAGGTGGTTTGGGATGTAGACTCTGAAAGGATGGAAAGAAGGCTCTGGAGACACTCACCATTGCCTGCACAGAGGAAGCAGAGAAAGGAACAAAAAAATGTTAAAGCCCCTACAAGGGCATGAAAATGTTCAGAGACAAAGGTTCTAATCCCCAGAGTCAAAAGTAGGGAACACACCCCAACCCTTCCAGCCCCAGGTTTCTACCCATGCTACTGAATGCTATCTTTAACCCAGACAGCCAGCTAGGGCCCAAGGTCTAGATCTCCTATTCTAAGGAGTGATGCCAGAAAATGAAATATAGGCAAGGTTTAAAAACTTTGGAAAGCAATTAATAAATTAATAAAATATTATCCAATTAGCTAAGCAAAGAAAAGATGGTGAACAAGGAGGGAGCAGAAGATGAGAAAAAGTAGGAAAAAAATGAAGGGAAAAGAGCAGAGGGAAGATGATAAAAGAAAGTCGTGAAGGAAAACAGATGGCATCCAACCAACACAATGAGGAGCTGGTAGGAGAAGAGGTGCATTAGAAAGGGTAGAAAGAAAAAAGAGAAGATAAACAAAGAGCAGGAAAGGAAGAAATGACCAAGAGGAAAAAGGCAAAGGATATTTTCTTTAGCCAACTAAGGAGGGAAATTGGGGGGGGGGGGAGAGCAGAAAATGGAGGAGAAATGGGAAAAGGGGAAAAAAAAATTGGGCCAAATAAGAAGAAAAAAAGAAGATAACAGGAGTGTAAAAAGGTAATAAAAAAAAAGAGTTTAATTCTTACTTGTAGCCTTATCTCCTCTAGTAATCTTTTAATCTCCTGCCTTTCTTTTCTTTCCTTTCTTAAGGTCTCAATTTCATTCTTCTGTTCAGTGATTATTTGTCTCAAAAAATTTTCTTCCTTTTCGTTTTCTTTCTGCTTTTTAATCAGGATGATTATTAATTCTCTATCTGGTAGGCCAAGAAGTTCTTCCATGTCACTGTTGAGCTCTGGTGACTGTCTTTCTTTTTGTGGTGTGTCCTCCTGTGGGCTTGCTTGGTTATTCATATTTTTTCTTCTCCCTGTTGTTTGCTTTCTAATTAGTACTATGCGTTGAGACATCGTGCCACGGTGTTGGCGGGTGTCTCTTTGGAGTGCTCCTTTAGGGGTGTCGGAAACTGCTTACCAGACTGAGACCAGCACTGGTAGGCCAAAACTCCACCAGGGTGTTGATGCTGTGTTGCTGGGCATTGTCCCTTACAGTTCCCTCCCTCTGTATTTACTCAGTTTCAACAGGGAATCAGCTAATTGGTGATTTTGTTCTGGTCACGAGGTGGCACCAGAGACCTGTACTTGCTGACCTGTGCTTTTCCCAGTGGTTCTCTGAGAAACAGAGGTGAGGCGGAGGGGAGCACCTCAACACAGGGGCTCTTATTCAAGCTGGGTGCTGTGTCTGCCCCGTGTTCACCCAGTGGTGTGCCCGCAGCTATATGGATTCTGCACCCTGAATTCTGCACTCTGGGTCTCAGTTCCAGGGCTATCAGATCCAAAATGCTGAACGTCGCCCTGTGCAATGCCGGCTGCTATGGCGCATCCCATGCCCCGGATCTTGCGCCTGGCTCTCAGTTACAGAATGGGGTCTTGCCCCACGCCTTATTTCCCTCCTTAACCCAGTTTGTGTGGCCCACCCTCTCTCAGAGCCTGAGGGTGTTTTTGGGATCTCCGGTTTCCAACTATCAGGATGTTGTTTTTTTTCTGGTCACTAGGTGGTGCCAGAGATCTTTCCTAGTGTCCTTCCAAAACTTTTTTTCCGATGGGCCTGGGGAACAGGGTGGGAGTGGCGTGGAGCGCCTCAACGGCGTGGGGGTGCTGTGTCTGCCCGGTGCCCCACCATCATCAGGATCCCACGCCCTGAATTTCGTGCCCAGGGTCTCAGTTCCGAAGCCCTCAGATCCAGGACGCAGGCTGTAGCCCAGTTCAGTGTTTGCAGAAATGGCGCCTTTTGCACCCACTCCCATGTCCGGGCACCTGGTTTCTGATTACTCAGTGAGGGACATTCATCTCAATGAGGGCTCCTGCATGTCTCTCCGCAAACCTAGGTCACAGGTGTGGGGACCTGGGCAGCCGTGACCCGTGTATGTTTTTCGAGCACGCCACTCTTCCACACAAGCTTACCAGCTGGCCTTGGGCTATTTGTAGGTCTCAGCAGAGTCCTTATATTCCTCTAATGGCGTCTGAAGCCATTCGCTCACCTCCGTGGCGATTCCCGCTCAGTTCTCCACAGTTCTTGTTCACGGGATGTGGTGCCTGAAATAGTTCCTTTCTACTCACTGTCCCACTTGATCTGTAGTTTGTTCTTGTTGGTTTGTTTTTTTTTTTTCCTTTCCCTTTTCCTGTTGATCAGAGAGTGCCGACTTTGTGGGTGGGGGAGGGTAGCAGGGTTCTGATCTTTCCTCTTTTCTCCATCCTCTTTTATGGCAACTTTCCTTTTCAGGCAGTTTGCCAGAGTCGTCCATTTATCTTTCATGTCCCAGTTCTCGCAGGGACCTGCCACTTTCCCTCCCTATTAACTCTTTTTTTACGGGAGGACTTACTCACAGTGTTTCCCTGTCGCCATGTTGATCTCTCTCTGCCTTATATGTAGCCTTAGAACTCAGGGACTCTGGGAGAACTTGGACCCTATTTCAGGGCTCCCATCCCCACACCCAAAAGACTATAGGAAATTCCTTGATCTGATCCTTGGATACCTCAAATGAGAGCTTCCGGTCATCCAGGAGGTCCCAAGAACAGCTTTAATTCCTAACCCTGTTTCAACTCAATTCCACAAATTTTAATCATTACCTTTCAGTATCAGACACTGAGTTAAGGTTAGGGGTACTGAGATAGTCAGGAAAGCCTATATCTTGGGAAACTTTGATTTGACCTCAAAGACAGAGCCGTATAAGTCATGCTTATCCACACACTAAGCACAATGATCAAGGTCAGAGCTAGAGGCAATTTTCATTCCATGTCATCGAAGACTGTAGAAATACCCTGAAGAACTTGAAATTAAAAAAAAAAAAAAAAAAAAAAAATGACCCTGAAGCCCAGTTGTTAGGGCACAAGCTACAAATGTTTCAGTTAGGAGCCTGAACTAATGAAAAATTTGGGGTTCTGATGAGTAAGTAAGGTAGAACAAGGCCCCATTCAAGCCATCAATAACTCTCAATGAGGCTTTAAATTACTGTCAGGCCAATATATGTCACTAAATGGATCACTACCAGTCCTGATAGTTTGGCCAAGGCTCAGTGTAGGATACCCAAAGGCTACAGCCTATACCTGCATAAGAATCTCAACTTACCAGATCACTGACAAGTGGCAGTGGCTTCTTTCTGCGTAGATCTGGCATGCTGTCGATGCCATAGAGACCTCCAGCTGGCCTGAGAGAAGAAAATATATCAAGACCTTCAGTCCTGCTTGAATTGAGAGCAGTTTCAGTATTCCATTCTCCATTATTTTTGCTCTCCCTCTCCCCAAAGGAAGATAAATTGGCCTTTATCATGTCCTTGAGAAGGGTAAGGAAGGCAAAAAGTAAGAAAAATAATGCAATGGGATGATGAGCATAGAATCCACTCTAAGACTCTTCTATGGTTTTTAGTCAAGGCCTAAGAGCTCTATTATCCCATGGTGACAGTTGAAGGCACTTCAGTTTATTTGATGAATCTTGTGCTCCACAAGGCAAGGTGGGCTAGGTAGTTAAGGGGATCCTCCCCACACTCAGGCCAAAGGCACTGTTCCCCAAAGATAAGTATTTTACAATCACTAGCAAACAAGGTAAAGTTCTATAAAGGACTGCTCTAGAAACAATTGGTGCCACAATTTTGTAACTAATTCTAAAGACTACAATATGTACTACTTAAGTCAAGAAGTTTTTGTGCCATAAATAAACTTTTGACAAAAGAATAAAGGGTAGTTCATTTATGTGATTAAGTCCTGATTTTAAAAAGACAATTCACAAGGAACAGAAGATATAAAAATGTAGTAGTTAACTTGATGATCAGATCATTTGTCTTTCCTGGACACAAGGGAGAGGAGGCAGTCACTGAGAGTTCTGAAGTCAGAAGCCTTTTGGAGAACAAGGAAAGAAGAAAGATCCTCAGAAATAATTGGCAGTATATGTGGGGGGATTGAGGGGGAAGAACAAACTCTTTTCTTTCTTAAGAACAGTCAGTCAGTCACAGGCAGCAGATGAGCAACAGAAAATGACTCTCTGGTACAATCACATGGGTCTGAAACTCCCAGACAAGAAGCACAGACAGAACACACAGCTCATAAGGGATGTTACTTATGTCTTAACTCGAGTGGAATGGAATAAGTAGGTGACTCACAACAGCTAAAGCAGGATGGAGTCCAGGGAGTAATGGAATGAGCCACACCATCAACAATGGAATGGAAAGAAACTGTCCCCAAATACAGATATTTTTCCAGTTTCCTCATTCTTCCACCTAAAGGGTACATCATCACTATGATGTAAGGTATCAGAAATTCTAGAGGCAAGGATAGAGGAATCCCAAAGCTCTCTCCCAAGCTCCAGGGGAACCGCTTGCAAAATTCTCCCTTATGCCTCTGAGAAATCAGTCTGCATAGTTCTCTCCTCTGCCCCAGAGAGCCAAACAAACTACAGTGAAGTAGTGTGAAGTAGAGTGAAACCTCTTCTTTCCCCAGGATCCAGCTTACAAAGCTGTCTTCCTGATCCCAGGGGAAAAGTGAAAATGTACAAAATCTGCAGAAAACTTGCAGGGTATCACTTACCCTTCTGGGAGCCACTGAGACAGAGTGGGGTCACCATCATCTGGAAGCTTCAAAAAGAGATAGAAAAAAGTTAGACCCTGGGAAAGAGAGGAGATTGCCTGTAAATCAGGTGGTGAGCAATAAAGGAGACACTCAGAGCAGTATAGGAACATTTCCCATGTGGTGGCATAGCCAACTTATGTCACAGACAATACCCTGACCAGCCAGAGCAACAACAGGATACTGAAATAAGCAGCACCCCCTCTCCTTTTCCCACTGACTAGGAATGATATAAGGCCAAGCTCATCGAGAACCAAGGGTTTAGGCCTTCTTGGAGTATGAGAACTGCCATAACTCATATTCCCCCTCACAAGACCCATTAGTACACTGAACTGCAATCCAAAGCCAGGAGGAAGAACCACTTATCTCATCTTGTGACTTGACTTTGCTTGGGTTCCTTCAATCCCTGACTCAATGGTACTAGATACACTTTACATTCGAGAAGCTCTCAAATATATATATACATATATTTGTTTTTTGTATACTATATATATATAGTATACAAAAAACAAGAGAATCAATGGCTAATTAAACATTTAGATTATCATTCTGGTGAATTTCATGAATCCTACAATGCGAAGTTGAAAATTGTGGCACCAAATAATTCGAGGGAACAATTTGAAAACACTTTTTAAAGATTTGTTTTTTCATATATATATACACACAAAATGACCAAAGTAAATCCTTAATCAGTGTGCAGAGAAAGTTCCAAAGTTACCAGGGCTCTCCTGAGAGCCAATGGTGCAATACTATTTAAGCTCAAGAGAATTAGTGCAAGCAGGTTTGGAGCTTCCTGCCCCAATTTGTTCCCCACCACCCACAACAACTTCTCTGCTTCCTGAGATCTGGGTTCCAGCTAATTATCCCAAAGCAAATGGGAGACAGAGTTGTTTAGCTTTGGACAAAGTGTGGAGTTTGGGGAGAGCTAAAGGTGGGAGAAGTTATAAACAGAATGAGGCAAGACAACAGAAAAGGAAGAGATAGGACAAGCCAATGGTGATGGTAGTTAAAAAAAAAAAAAGTGGGCCTCCCGGGTGGCACAGCGGTTGAGTGCTGGGTTGTGAAGCTGCCCGCAGCCTCTGCAGCACCGGTTCGATCCCCAGCCACCAGGCAAGGGTCCCTCCCATATGGCGTGCAGACCTCTCCTGCCGCCCACTGCTCCCCTCAGCAGTGTACTTCGTCAATCTGCCTGTTCTGATCTCTGCTCTGGCTCTGGTGAATTCTCTCACCCTCCCGCACCTCTGACTGTACCCAGTGCTTGTATAAATAAATAAACAAATCTTAAAAAAAAAAAAAAAAGTAGAAATTACTGTGGGTCAGCAGTAGGCTCAAGATAAACTTTGCATTTAAGGCCCTTCTCAGTAAGACTTTAGGTTTCTGTGTTTTTCTCAAAGCTATCTACCTGCTGCCCACAGCCCTTCCTGATCCCATTTCACTTCATCTGCCTCCTGCCGTGGTTCTCTGGGTGGGATGATACTGGTAAAGGGAGCCAAGGGTGGCAGAATGAAATCTAAGGTTGCTTGTGATGGGTAGCCCATCCCTATATTCCCAGATCCCACTATTTAGAACTCATCTTCCTCTTGGGAACAGTCATATACCGAACAAATTTTAATTTCCTTCCCAGAATGAAATACTTGCCAGAAACCACTGGGTTTAAGGAAACAAAGTCACAAGACATCTTTGGGAGCCAGGGTTCCTAGGTTCAGGTCATACACATTTTCTGTTCTTAGAGAGGACAATGGGTCTGCAGAAATCTGCAGACACAGAGCATGCACACGAAGGTCACTGAAGGAAGGCCAGAGGAGTGAGAGGAGGGCTAGACAAAGTACCTACAAGAAGTAGATACATCCATACACAGCACATACAACTTGTGCCTGAGAGAAACACAAGGTAAGCATGGATCCTGCACATAGATCTATAGATCATGTGTACACACCCATTTGGGGAGGATTCAGTTTTCACTAGAGCCTGAATCAAAGGCAAAGAAAAGCTGCAGTGACTTCAAGAACCAGTGCTTGCAGGCACAGAGCACTGGTAGACTATGCATTCACATGGCATGGGGGAACCGCATCACAGGTCTATAGGAGCCTGTACTCACAGAAAGGCCAGGAAGCCTGCTCAGGAGCACCAAGTACATTTACACTTAGGGCCCCAGGCAAGAGGCACAAAATGCCTACAGCAATTCCTGCTCTCAAATACAAAGTGTGCATGCATGCTGGGCTCAGCGAGGGTTTACAGCATATGCCAGTCTGCAGCAACAAGTAGAAAATGGACACACACTGTGCAAAGTAGAAGAGGAGAGCAATCAGTGTCCAGGGAAGTCAAACTGAATACAACTATAAGCATACATGCTACATTAAATGTGCACTATGCCAGCACAGATAGTCTCACACTGTGCTCCAGGGATTTCTGCAGGAGCACATACAAGCATGGAGCATGCATACAAATTGCTTTCAGAAAAACAGACTATCTGTATGAGCCAAAGCTCAGAGGCACAGATCATGCACACACATACACACATGCGCGCGCGCACACACACACACACACACACACACCGTGCTAAGGAGGAAGGGTGGAGAATAGACAACAAAAAGGGCCCAAAAGGCCAGAAGCACAACCTGAAGGGTTCCTCGCTTTCCTTCTGCAAGGAGAGAAAGAGCAGGGAGGGGGGGAAAAAGGCAGAGAGATTAGTAGACTGAGTCCTAGAGCAGGAAACCCAAAGAAAATGCAACTAAACTTTAAGAGACAAGGAAGCAAGGGAGATGTCCTCTGAACAACTGGCAGTTTACAGAGCCCAACTCCCATAATCCTTACCTCCTTCATTTGCTGGCCTGTGTTTTTAATCTGGAACATCCCAGAAACTACTCAAACTAAAGGACAAATCTATGTGGGGATTCCAGTTGTCCTTTTCCCCTTTGCAAAGTGGCCGCATGCAGAGTCAGGGTCATAAGAGCAAGTTTGTTACCAAGGGCCACTCCAACAGGCTAGCCAAATTGACTAAGCACAGCGTTCCTTTTCCAGAAACTGCAGGGGGTTACTATAGATCTGGGATAACTCTTCAAACTGCAAATATTGGTGGTTAGGTCTTCTCCATTTTGTACCGCAAGCTTGGCCATGTTGTTTGCCCAGTTAGTCCTAGTCTGTTTTCCCAGAGTTTAAATTACATTAACTGGATTAAGGCTTGAAGTTAAGACCAGGGCCAGGAAGCTCAATGGCTATAGACAATGGGGCATAAACAGGCCACTGCCCTAACTGAAGTCACCATGATCTAGACAATAAAATTACAACTACAGTTCCAGGCCTGATTACCTATCAAATTCAGGAAACACTGCAAAGCAAGCCACAGTAGAGAAAGAATATAGTCCAGATTTACCTTTTCTATTCTTCAGAGTCTACATTGCCTTCTACACCACACATGGACAGGTGCACAGCTTTCCTTCTCTAAGGAAACACCAACCATTTGGACTCAGTAGCTCCCCTCCACTTTCTTTTCTCTCCACTTTAAATATCCAATGATATTACACAAGTAGAAGAAAGAATCACAGAAACTAATTCATAAGTTCCCATTTTTTCACACTATTTCTGATGACCTAATGGGTCATCTGACCTGAACTACAAAAGAGAACTCTTTCCCAAAAGTGCAGCTATAGGAAAGTAGATGAGGTAAAAAAGATACTTCCTGGAATGACATGTCTCTTCCACATCTACACTTCACTTCCCCCAGAACACAGTTCCCTTAGAAAAAAAATTGGACAAGGGATACTTTAATCGATCCTGTGACTGAAACTGAAAAATATTTTTCTCCTTCTCTACTATAATAAATACACTGTACACATCATATCAAAGTTACTTCAATCTTGTACTTCTAGTCTTCCCAGAGGGCTCCATAATGGCTAAAGTATAAAATCCAATTTGTTGACAATCCATCAAGGCGCTCCATGATATGGCCTCTTGCATCTACTGGGTAGGCTCGGTCTTATTCTTAAGACTTAGATCAAACATTAAAGCCTTTGTAAAAATTTCATTATCTGCCTTCCTCTCAAAAGCAGAATTAGGTGCTTTTTTACCATGTGCTCATGGCACCCACATTTCTATGTTGGTATGTTGCTTCTGCTGTTTCACTGTAACTGTACACTGTGAACTTCTTGAAATCATATGTTTTTTACCTGTCCAGCTGAAGGTTTAAGCATATTTCCTAGCATTTGTATGTAGTAAAAGGAAGCTGCAACTTTCAGGACTTAGAAAACAATGATTTTTCTAAGAAAATGTCTCTCCTCCATCACTCAGTAACACCATTTTCCAGACCCCACAGAACTGCTGTACTAGTTCTTCAATTTGTTCCATGCACTGGGCAACATAAAAACGCCTTTACTAGTTAAGAATCACTTTTTGTGCTTCCAAGTTTCCTAAAACACCTCAGAATTTTCCCACTCAGATTTAGTTTTTCAGTTTATATGTCTACAGAACATCTGCTTTGCAGAAAAATTTCTGACCCCTAAGAATGACCTCATTCTTTCAGATTGCCCTACAGAGAAGTGACATAGCGCCTCACTGTTAAAACAATCTTAACTCCCTTGTACCTAGGAATAAAAAGATTTAAGGCACTCAGCTTATTCGAGCGTGCATTTCCTTATCTGTAATAAGCAGGTCATTATAAAGATTCATTTTCAACACTTACTGAGAATCTACTATATACTTGGCACTGCTCATGTTGCAGCAGTGATGAAATAAACTCCTTGACCTTAAGAAGCTTCTATTCTAGTAGAAGAAGCAGACAATTAATAATCATGAAGATTATGCTAGTAGGTAACACTAAGTGAACACATTATATCTAGCATGCTATTTGAGTAAGCTCATTTATTTCTCACAACTCTAAGTAAACAAAATTATTATCTCCACTTTTTTGTTGATTAACCTGAAAATCGGTGAGGTTGGAAAACCTGCCTGAAGTCACAGCAAGTGGCAAAGCCAAAATTCAAAATAAGCATTCTGGTTCTATAATCTGTAGCTATATATACAATATACCATGTGTGATAAGGACTCTGATAAAAAAAAATTCAGGTAAAAGAACATGATGTCTTCCTGCAGGGGAGGAGGAGGGAGAGGAATCAGAGGGCGAGAGGGAGGAGCACAGGGGACTAAGGGGATGGTACACAGGTGAATTGGTGAAGGAAATTCTATGGAGACTACACCTGAGGGGGAGGGAGAAGCAAACATTATTTAAAAATGAACAATGATGTAAAATATATATAAATTTTAAAAATAAATAAAAGAAACTGTGAAAAAAAAAAGAACATGATGTCTGTGATTGGTATTAAAGTTGCTATTAAAATTTTATGAAAGGCTGTCAGGGAGGGCTAATTGATAAAGTGACCTGAAGGAAATGAATAAACTATTCATAGATTTAAGGAAAAAAAAAATTAGAACATACAGCAAGCACAAAGCTTGATATGAAACCACAATTAATGTGGAGGAAGAGCAAGGTCATGACAGAGCACCACTTCAAGTTGGCCTCTACAGGGCCTTATGAGCACTTTGGCTTTCATTCTGAATGAGACAGAAAATCACTGGAAGGCCTTAAGCAGAGAACTGATTATAACCTAACACATGTTTTATAAGGACTACTCTGAATGCAGTGGGGAAAACAAACTATAAGAGGAACAAAGGCAGAAGCAAAAAATCAGTTGTGATTACTGTAATCATCTAAACAAGAGAAAACAGCGACTTCAACAAGAATGATAGTGATGAAGGTAGACAGTGGTTAAGAGTCAGGATATTTTTAAAATTTGAGCAAGCAGAATTTACTTGTTGATTGCATGTGGTTGTAAGAGAAAAGGAGAACTCGAGAGACTCAATGGATTTGGGCCTTAGAAGCTGCAAGAATGGAGTTGCCACGTACTGGTAAGGAAGACTATAGGAAAGTAGATTTGGCAGGGACTTGGAAGTGAGAAGTATTAGAAGTTTGGTTGTGGTTATGTCAAATCTGAAATGCCTATTTATATTAAAATGGAGATGTTAAGTAGATGTGGAATCTAGTATTCATGGAAGATGTCTGGAGTAGAGATATAAATCTGGAGATGTTTATGTAACTCATGAGATTGAAAGAGATTACCTATGAAGTGAGTATGAATAAAAAGAAGTCAGGCTTGAATCCTGGGATAATACAAGGCTGGGAACATGAGAGAAAGCAGCAAAGATGACTGAGAATGGGATGATTTATAATGCTGGGGGAAAATACCGGATGGTCTCACTCATAGCATGAATTTAGAAAACCTGAATAAGAGACCAGGAAAAAGACTAATCAATACAAAGTAAAAATCAAAATCAATAAGCAACTATAAACCAGAGACACACTAGGGGTAGGGGGAGGAAAGGGCGGGGAAAGGAAGGACTAGAGTCAAAATAAGGGGGGAGGTGCAATTGTATGGGGAATATAACCAAAATGAAAATGCATACATTGTGCAAAGATGAAAAAAGATGTAAGAATTACATAAAATAAAATATGTAAATAAAAAATAATAATGCTGGGGGAGAACCAAGACACAGAGGTAATCTGGTAGCCAAGTGAAGAAACTGTTTCAAAGGAAGGCATTTAAGTGTAAGGATAGACTTGAGATCAATGGAATAGAATTTAGAGTCCAGAAATAAATCTTTACATTTACAATGAGTTGATTTTTGACAGAGGGCTAAGACCATCCAATAATTTTTTCCAACTAGATATCCATATGCACAAGCATGAAATTAGTCTTCTACCTCATGGTCTTATTAAATCTCATGCCATATACAAAAATTAACTCAATATGGATCATATAGCTAAAGGTAATATAAAATATTTAGAAAAACATACATGAGTAAATTTTTGTGACCTTAGATTAGACAACTTCTTCTTAGTTATGAAATCAAAAGTACAATTCACTCAAGAAAAAAATAGAGAGGACATCCTTGTCTTGTTCCTAATTGTTCTTAAAGGAAAGGCCTTCAGTTTTTCGCCATTCAGAATAATATGGCAGTGGGTTTGTCATACATGGCTTTTATTGTGTTAAGGTATTTTCCTTCTATGCCAAGAATTTCAAGGGCCTTCATCATAAATGGATGTTGAACTTTGTTGAATGCTTTCTCAGCATCTATTGATATGATCCTATGGCTTTTATTTTTCATTTTGTTGATGTGTTGAATTACACTGATTGATTTTCATATGTTGAACCATCCTTGTGCCCCTGGGATGAATCCCACTTGATCGTGGTGTATTATCCCTTTGATGCATTGTTGGATTCTGTTGGCAAGGATTTTGTTGAGGATTTTTGCAGCAGTGTTCATTAGGGAGATTGGCCTGTAATTTTCTTTTTTGTGTGCTGTCCTTGTTTGGTTTTGGTATTAGTGTTGGCGAGGATGTGGTGAAAAAGGAACACTCCTATATTGCTGGTGGGAGTGCAAATTAGTCCAACCACTATGGAAAGCTGTCTGGAGGTTCCTCAGTCTACGAAAAATGGAGCTACCATATGACTTGGCAATTCCACTACTAGGGATTTACCCAAAGGACACAAAAACATTGATTCAAAAGAACACCTGTACACCTGTGTTTACTGCAGCACTATTTACAATAGGTAAAACCTGGAAACAACCCAAATGCCCAAAAACAGATGACTGGATCAAGAAGATGTGGTATATATACACAATGGAATATTATTCAGCAATCAAAAACGATAAACTCATGCCATTCGCAGCAACGTGAATGGAGCTCAGTGAAATAAGCCAGAAGGAATTATGCTCAGTGAAATAAGCCAGAAGGAAAAAGAAAAGTATCAGATGGTTTCACTTAAGCAGGAATATAGGGGAACCAAATAATAACAAATTTTTTTTGTAAAAAAATAATAACAGTACAAAACACAACAAAGCAAAAACGGACAATTATAAATCAGAGACATACTGCAGGGGAGGAGGAGGGAGACGGATCAGAGGGAGGGAGGGAGGAGCACAGGGGACTGAGGTGATGATGCACAGGTGCACTGGTGAAGGAAACTCTATGGGGATGACACCTGAGGGGGTGGGGGGAAGCAAATATTGTTTAAAAGTAAACAATGATGTAAAAAATAAAAAAAAAAATTTAAAAAAATAGATAAGTTGAATTTCACCAAAAATGTAAATTTTTGTGATCTACTTTATATCTAAAATTATGGCTAGTACAAAGACAAACAAATAAAACAAAAGTAACAAGTATTGGCGAGGATATGGAGAACTGGAACCTTTGTGGGCTGTTGGTGCATATGTAAAATGGTACAGCCATTGTGGAAAATGATATGGTATTTCCACAATATCAGAATTCCTACCTGATCAAGCAATTCTACCTCTGGGTCTACAGTCCTATGCTGCTGATGCCCTTTCAGTCAATGATGGGTGGCATTTATGATGGTGGTCCCAATAGGCTAAATCACATAGCCGAGTTGTATAGTAGGTTATACCATCTAGGCTTGTATAATTACACTCTAGGACATTCACACAATGTTAAAATTGCCCAACGACATGTTTGTCAGAGCATACCCTTGTCATTAAGTGATGCATGACTGCACACCCAAAAGAAATGAAAGCAAGGACTCAAACAGACATTTATGTGCCCATAGCAGCATTATTCCCAATAGTCAAAAGGTGGCAGTGACCCAAGTATCAGTCAATGGTTAAAAGAGATATAGAATATCTCATTTTAAAAATGAGCCTTAAAAAAAAGAAAATTCCAACATACACTATAACATGGGTAAACCCTCAAGATGTTATGTAATTGAAATAAGTCAGTCACAAAAGGACAAATATTGTATGAAATATTGTTATGAAATGGCAAATATTGTATGCCACTTATGAGGTACCTAGTTCAGTCAAGAGCTATAGGGACAGAAAGGAGAATAATGGTTGCTAGTGGTTGAGAGAGGAGAAAGAGGAGTTTGTATTTGATAAGTATAGTTTCAGGTAGGGGAGATGAAAAAGTTCTGGAGATTAGTGAATGGCGATGGCTGCCCAATGATGTAAATGAGCTTAAAATGGTTAAAATGATAAATTTTATGTTAGTATTTTTTAAAATAAAACATTCTTCAAAAATCAAGAAAGTGACAAGACAACCCACAGATTGGGGTAAAATATTTATACATTATGTGTCTGATAATGGACTTACACCCAGAATACATAAAGAAATCTTACAGCACAACAACAAAAAGACAGCTCGATTTTAAAATGGGCAAAGGATTTAAACAGACATTACTCTAAAGAAGATATAAAAATGGACAATAAGAACATGAAAAGATGCTTAACATCATTAGTCACTAGGGAAATGCAAACCAAAACCATAATAAGATACCACTCACACCCAATAGGATGGCTATCATTTAAAAAAAAAAGACATTTACAAGTGTTGGCAAGGGTGTAGAGAAATTAGAACTTTCATAAGTTGCTGCTGGGAATGTAAAATGATTCAACCACATTGAAAACAGTCCTTTTGTACCTCAAAAATGTTAAATATAGAGTTGTTATAATACCTAGCAATTCTACTTCTAGGTATGTATCCAAGAGAATTGAAAAAATATGTTTATACAAAAACAAATATTAACAAACATTATTCATAACAACCAAAAAATGGTAACAACCCCCACATGTTCATCAATTGATGAATGGATAAATAAAATGTAGTATAAACATAAAATGGAACATTACTCAGCCAAAACAAAAAATTAAGTGAAAAAAATTAATTGAAAACATGTTAAGTGAAAGAAGGCAGCAACAAAGTCATATGTTGTATGAATCTCTTTATATGAAATACTAGAATACAGAAATCTATAGAAATAGAAAACATATTGGTGGTTGCAGAAGCTGGGGGGCAGGAAGGGGTTGGGGAGTGACTGTCAAGAGGTTAACAGTTTCTCAAGCAACTATGAATTAGAGACACACTATCAGGAGAGGTGGGGAAGGAGAGGAGGGATTAGGGTCAAAATAAGGGGGGTGGAATTGTATGGGGAATATAACCAAAATGATAATGCATACATTGTGCAAAAATGAAAAATGATGTAAGAATTATATAAAATAAAATATATTAAATAAAATTTAAAAATTCTCAAAATGTTAAAAAAAAAAAAGAGGTTAACAGTTTCTTTGAGGCAGGAATGGGGTAATGAAAGTGGTCTAGAATTGAATGCCCAGCGGAATGTCAGACTAGAAGGAGAAATTTACAAGCTGCAGAGTCTTGGGTGCTCATGCTAACATCAACTTCTACCCGTGCTTAAGAGGTCTAAGGAACCATTGCTTTGATATTTGTTATTTCTATTGTTGCTATGATAAAATTTCTAAATAACTGGAGAGAAGAATAAAAGGTTGCAAAGTTAAGGTTTGCTGAGAAACTCCTTATAGCTGAGGAATTATATAAAGCTTCATAGAGAAGGTAATATTTTGACTATATGTTGAAGAATGTGTAAATTTCACAAGACTGACAGGTGAACACAGTACTTTAGGCTAGAAAGAAACCTATATGTGTGGATACGCTGAGGACTGAAAATGAGACAGACCTTTTGGGTGGAGTATAGTGGAAGAGTGTGGGGATAAGTCTGGAAATGTAAACTGAAAAGCAAATGCAGTAATCTTGAATGAAACTTAGCTTTTTTTTTTGATAAACTAAAAGGAGCAGCTTTATAAGGATATTTGACATGATTTTTTTCATTTTTTTAAATTTAATTTTATGACTTGGTATTACTTTATGATTCAAATTCTAAGAAGTATAAACAGGTATAAAGTGAAAATAAATCTTCTTTCCATCCTATTAGTTTTACACCTAATACCTTTCCCCACAGTCCCCGTGATAATGTCTCAGTTCCATATGTATTTCTATTAGAAATTCTATAATATACAGACATACGGGTTCATGTATATATTCTTTACCTCCCCTTTTTATACAAATATAAGCATCTTATATATACTGTTTGGGACCTTTTTTCTTTCTACATGACAACAGATTGTAACTGTCTTTCCATATCTTAGTTACCTTTCCATTTTAGTAAAAAGCTAACTCATTATTTTCATAGCTACATTGTTTGGATGTGCCAATAAGTTATTTAAGCAATCTTTTCTAATGAAGATTTAGTTTCCTCTCAATCTTTGCTATTGAAAACAATGCTTCAAAAATAGCCTGGTACATATGGCCCTTCCACATGTGAAAATATACCTGCAGGGTATATTATTAAAAGTGATATAGGGGCTCAAGTGTATATATATTTATAATTCTGATAAAAATTTTTCAAATTGCCTTCCTTAGAGGTTATACCAATTTAAACTCCCGTTCTACCAGCAATGCATGAGTGCTTGTTCCCTCACACCTTTGCCAACACAATATGCTTCATAATTTAAATTTTGCCTTAGAAAGATTAATCAGGTTACATGCATAAAAGGATAACCCCATTAACATTCAAAATGATGAAGACAGCATATGCTCTTTGGATAAATTTAATTTTGATTGGGAGAAGTAATTTTAAAGCTACATACCTTCATATTGCCTAAACAATGTTCCCTCAATTCTTATAGTCAAAAACCACCCCATTCTTCAGTTCTTAGGTCAGCAGCCTTTAGGTAGAGATGTAAGAAAGGAATAGGACCTGTGTAGGGCAAAGTCAGATTCTGGGACAGGCTGAACACTATAAGCAGTTCCTGGACAGCTCCAAGTTGGAAATAAAGTTCTGTGTTGTCAAGTCCATTTTAGGAACACCACAGATCAGGATAAAGGAAATTCCCACAGTGAGCTGAGAGGTGGAGAAGTTCCATCAGCTGCTGGGGAAATGGCAATCCTATCTCAGCAAGAAGTCCATGGAGAATAATTTAAAAATGCAATGTAGGTAGGATTCCTTCTCAGTTGCTCTAATGCCTATTAGCAATATGCCTTACCCCCCATGCCTGCCTTCTACCCCAAGACTACTTTACAACTGATCATCCTCAAAGTCCTGCAGCTGTAAACTCCTTATGCTCTAATATTCCTCCCTCAATCCCCTTCCCCAACCCCAATTGATTGAAAGCCCTCTAGAGACAGGAATTCTTTTCCAGTTGCTTTGGAATTCTCTCACTCCGACTCTTACAGGATTAGCTTAAAATCTATAATCAACTAATTTGGAAAGATTCAAGCTGTTGACCTCCCCCATCACCTTATGAAACTCAGCACCAAGCTGGGTCTCAGGCTGGCTAGAGGAAGGCCATATCCAGGCAGCTGTGACCCCATTAAAAAGAGACATGGAATACCTGGGTATATGTCTTCTACAGAGAGATGGTTTGCCTTCTGCACTAGCTCGTGCAAAAGTTTTTTCTGCCTCAGTCTTTTTTCTCTTAGAACATTTTTAAAATTGTTGATGCACTTGTTGAGGTAGATGGTCTCTGCACATACTTGCTCTAGGCTTAGTCTGGTCAGCTTGGGAGATTCAGGCCTGGAACAAGCTTCATTTCCCAGACACGGAGCCAGAGCAAAACCCGTCAGTGAACATTCAAGAGGCGAATTTTTGAAAGCCAGAGAAAAGTTGCTGGGATCCTGAGAGGTTTGGTCTCCCTGTGTGGAGACACCCACTCCACCAGAGGCCACACTGAGCAAGCTCCCACTCCCCTGACTTCCAGGGCTCTCCACTGAGAAATCCGGGGCACCCCCTGAACTCACTGTCCCAAGGAGTCTATCACTGTTCTCTGAGTGGGAACCACTCTCATTGCTTTCCAGGTCCTCAGGACTGATGGACCCACTATTCTCCAGCTTCTGGAATACTCCCTGCAGAGCTGAGCGAAAATGGTGAATTGCTCTGCCCAGTTTACTTGTGTAAAACTTGATTTCCATGTCTTCATCCTCATGTGAGCCAGAGAGACCACAAGAGGACTTTTCAAAGACATCTTTAAGGACCTGAGCAGCATGTTCCTCCTCTTCATTCAAGTCAATATGAACCATGTCACTGAAATTCTCAGGTCCTGTAGAAATTTCCTCTATCACACTGTCACAGCTCAGGGTTGTAAACCCTCTGGATTTATCTGTCAAAAGGTCCTCTAACTGCTCAGTACTCAAGATATCAAGTCTGGCTCCATAGGTTAGGAGCTTGTCCTCTGTCTTCAGCAATCCAGGCAGCAATAGGCAGCTGCCGGCCTCACTTTTATCGCAGCAGTCATTTTCTCTCTTTGCTATTTTACATGTTTCGAATCCTTGGCTGCACTGTTTGAAAACCTGGGATTTCCCAGAATCCTTCTCTTTTGAACTTAACACTAGAGAAGGTTCCTCAAATTGATGCAGGATTGACAGAGAAGTCTCTTTTCCTGTCAGTTCACCACAGCTGTTACCGATAAATTGGGATGTTCTTGATGTGCCTTTAACTTCATCCCCTGGCTTAAACACATCATTTTGCTTTGCTAAATTGTTCTTTGGAGGAAAGCAAGGAGCTTGCTGCTCAGGGGCCTGGGGTTCTCTATGTTGATTCGGAGCTCTCATTTGATATGCTTCAGTTATTTGTGCTCTGTCGCCTGTTTCCATCTGAAGAACTGGTTTATCCACATTTAAAGAATTCAAATTATGATCCTGCAATTGTTGTTGCAAAAATGATAGAGACTCCTTTGGGAGTTTCTGATAGCACTGTGGCAAAACTGGTTCTTCTCTGGTGGCAATTCGAACACCTACATTCTGCAAGAGGGAAGATTTCTGCAAAATGAAATCTCTGTGCTCTAGATGAGCAAGTTTCACAACAGTAGGCCTGGGGGCTGAGGCTTTACCTGCCCTGTAAGCCTCTTTGATGTACCTGTTGCATTGCATGCCATTAATACAGAGGTGCCTGGCCAGGAAGCTATGTACCAGCTCCATGGTATTTTCGCCGTCTTGCTCAGGAAGTCCATATAGATACAGAATGGCTTCCTGACTAGGTGTGTCCACAGAGGGCTCCTGGGCCTTTCCAACCCCATATACCTTGGCAAAGGAGCCACTGCCTGCCTGCAAGCCTTCTATTTCACTCAGAACTGAGTCTACACAGTTTGAGACTTCATCTACTGAACCCTGGACTTGGCTCAAGTGCTGCTGCAGCTCCGCAATCTCAGTTTGGAGACGGCTAATGCCTTGCAGCTCTCTCACAATATAGTCTACTATATCCCCCAGAGGCTCTTGCTGTGCATGGCTGCAACCTTGGCTGGGGACTTTAGACAAAAGGGACTTCACTTGGTTCCTCTCTGAGGGTTCTTGACAGCCTGTGGTAATGCTGGCAGGGTCCTGAAAGCCAGACCCTGAAGCACAGGCAGTGGAGTCCAGTGGAAGCTGGTTGTTGGCCTGCTGCCCAAAGCTGCAATGTTGGGCCAGGCCACCATCTTTATCCCCACCAATGGATGAGGCTATGGCCCCATAGCAAGAGGGTAGGGAGTTGTTCTCTGGTAAAGATCCAGCAGGGCCTGAGGACTTATTCTTGACACAACACACAGTCTCTGACTTAGCCTTATCTGGAGAAAGCCTGGAGGAGGGTCCCAAGGTGACCATGATTTCTTCCTCAGATTCTTGTAACAGTCGCTTCATTTTCTCCCTCAGGGCCTGAGGGACTCTGCTTTTCCTCTTATTTCTGGTCAGAATGGTTAATAGAGATTGTCTTGGAAGGTAATACACTGACCCGTTCTTTTCAGTCTATTTCTACCAATCATCACTAACTGATGCCTTGGGATTAGGCCACAGTGTTGCCATGTGTGGTCTCCAAACCTGGCACATGCCCTTGGATCCTGCAGCTAGTAAAAAAGGAAAACAGTGCACTCAGGTGAGAAATGAGCAGGAAATTTTAACCTGAATCAAGCTTTTAAGCAGGAATAAGAAAAGTACCTTCTAAGACTACAAGAGTCAAGCCTGCCCTGCCTCCCAACCATGGATTTAAAGGTTGTAGGCAGTCAGTTCTCTCTCCCTGACTTCCCACTAGACTATCTGTATAAAATCAAATGAAGTCCTTGTGTTCTGGGCAAGGCATCAGGATTAAGACAAACTCCTGGGAAGTAGGTGTAGGTGAGGTCAATGAATGACTGAATCTTTACAAAACTCAGCACAAGAATCTGGTTCAGGAATGTACAAACAGATGCGCGAATCACAAGTACAGTAAAAGACACGACATGGACATTTTCCCCCCAAAATTATTGTTTTGGTGAAGGCTTGCCAACTCAAAGGTTCATGCTTGCCTGTACCTATAGCACAAATTGTTTTTCCTTTGTTTACAACAGCAACACTTTACTTGGAGTTTACAAGTACAACACTTTACACAACATGGAGACGTGACCATGACATATTTTTAACTTATAGGGAGAAATGCTTTCTATACCTAATCCTAAAATAACATATGGGCGTAGTCACTACCAAGTGACATTTAGCATATTTAGCTCTAAACAGGCAAATGAGCAAAGGCACACATATCATGGACTCACAGCTGGGGATAAAGGATGCTTAGGCTTACCCCAGAGTCCTGAAATTCATTTAGTTGTCCCTCAGGGACTGTGCAGCTTAATCAATACACAGCTTCAGCTGTCCTGGCCCACAGAGCATCTGGTCTAATGCCTCCTTGAGAGTACTGGGTAAGTAACTTTCCAACACTGTCCTAGACTAGAGTAACAGAAGACTGCTCTTTCCCTCTGATGGGCCTGGAAAGAACAATGCATGGGACAGGTAAGAGTCAGTTATATCACAGAGGGTTCCAGGGTATTTTTGCTGTTTCCCCAAAAGATGAAGGCTAAACCTGCCATCAGTCTGCTCCTCGTGCCCTAAACAATTGACAACTGTACCACAGAGGGGGCACAATGTACTACATTTTATGAGGCGGGTATCCATTTCTTTTTCACTGGCAATATGCCAAGTGTAGGACAAGAACAGAGTGAAAAGCAGAAAGCCCAGGAATGTACTAAACCTCTCCTGCTTTACTGAATCACTCTGGGAGAGTTAAAATGTGCTGCACCTCCCCCTGCAGTGACCTTTAGGGCTAATGGCTTTCGCCACAGTCCCTAGGTCCGGCTGGGCAAGGAACCAGCACAGGGGAGTACAGCAAAGTTCCCTGAAGACATAGATAAGACAGACTTATCAAAGATAACGACCACCAGGAACCACTACAAGAATGCTACTACAAAAAAAACCTTATCTCGTCTTTCTAGAACTACAAACTTTATTCCCTTATTGTCTTTCTAAACTTCTTTCTTCTATAAAGGTCATTGGTTGTTAATTAAAAAAATCATATGAAATCCTTAAACAAGGCTGACTCAAATGAAACATTACTAAACCCTGCGTAATAATAATAATTAAAATATAGTTTAGGTGAAAAAATAGTTAGTAAAATAAAAAATGCGATTATATAGTTTAAAAACAAAACTAATGGTCTATCTACTTAAGAATGCAGCTAGGTCCAGATGTAAATCACTGCCCTGTCAATAATAAGCTAAACCCATGAGCAAGCTGATTTCGTTGATATTCATTGTTCCTATGCTTTTAGAAAACATATATATACTGGTCACAAACTCAAAGAAAATTACACTCAGATTTACACTCTCTCTTGAAGTGTGTCTGTTTGTCATTTCTTTCGCCGAATCCCTGACCACCCTGCACAGTCTCTCAACCCTGAGACGGCCTCATCGTTCACTGCTGTGCTGGTCCACGGCAAAAATGTATGGGCGGAAGACATGATACACTTCATCTTTTTTGACCAGAGAGGTTTTCTTCATTTTCTAGAGACATGATTTAGATTTCTGTGTTTTCTAAATCCATACTTTCTTTGCTTTTCCCAGTACTCAAGTTAATCCTTAAAGGGAAGAAAACTGCCTATGAAGAACATAAACTGTTCCCGCGAAAATTCCTTTTTTGGAAAGGGCACCATCTATAGTCCATGGGTCTGGAAGTTAAAAGCACTGTTTCCCCAGGCTGGGATTAACTAAAGAGAAATCACTAGACTTAGGATAAAGATGAAGCTGATCCTTTTTACTGGAAATAATTAGGTCAAGAACCAAGAAGCAGAAACTAGAGTAATTCCCATTTCAAGTCTTCCCTTTTCTCTAGTTCATCTAGAAACTCTATCTTATCTAGGAATTCCTCATCTAAGAACTTTACCTATCTGGAGAGGCATTGGAGAGGTTCAGCCCCTCCATTATTGCTTTACTCCAAAGTTACAAGGGACCGGGATCAGCCACACCCCTAATTTTGCCAACTCAGTCCAGTCTGTGTGTGAGGGGATGCCCTATATGCATAATAAAAACTCCTGGACTTAGTAACCAGCTGCCAAGGATGCAAAGCCCCCAGTTTTAGAACTGACTCATCAAATTCTTCCTTCTTTTCAACTACAAATACAAAATCTATATTTCCAAATCCATCCCTTACTTTTTCTCCAACTGTGCAATGTCTGGGTGCTTCGGGTTTGGTCTTAGCACGTGGTATTAGTTTTTCATGTTCCCGGCTAGACAAGAGCTGGAGCTGGCCATTAGCCTTTGAAGTTTGTCGTAAAGGAAAATGATTGCTTATTAATGAAGATGGAAGCTCTGTGTATGATCATAGGAAACCATGAGCAAGTGCTACTAGACTGAGAATAAGGAGACTTATACCAGTGGTCTTGAATTAAACACTTTCTCTCTGTGTGTGTCTTAGTTTCTTCATTTATAAAGTACAGAAAATTACCACAGAAATACAATGAAACTAAAATTGGAGACTGGCAATTATTAAACTGTAAAGCACAGCAGTGTTGTTATTACTGACATAGTATGTCTGAGACAAAGAAGCATGCAACTACCTAATGGTTTATTTAAGTGAAACATGGCTTCTATCCCAACTCCAGATCCCAACCTTGCCAGTATCATCTAATGGTCTGAAGCAGTGCCTAGAACCTTACTATTGGAGTGTTTCTTTGTTAGTCCTGCTTTCTCACAGACGTTTTCTTTTTAAGGTATGAAAAGGGAGGAGCAAAGCATTTAGTCTTCAACATTTTATTCATGTGAAGGGGATTGCCCTCCTCCCTCAGACAGCCTGAAAGCATAAGGAAAGGGCAAATAGCCACAGAGGACACAAGCCTTTCCTTTCCAATGGTGGTGAGGCCCAACTCATAGGTTCCTTGAGGCCAGATGCTCTCTGGCTCAGATGAGGCAGTTTTTTAGGAAGAAAAATGAAGCCAACTCTCCTCCTATTGCTTCAGCACAGGCCAGGTTAACTCAGGACCCATATGCTTCTGCCCCTTAGATCAATACTCCAGATAGGCTTGGCTTAATTTCCTGGACAGTCTAGCCAGGAATCCTCTCCTATACTGTAATATTTACAACACTGGCTGGCCAGCCAGACAGGGGGCAAATGGCATAGTCATTGTGCTCAGAATTCTTTCCTGTGGCCTTTGGAAGAACTGAAGGGAAAGCTGCCTGATTGCCTACATTACAGACAGGTAAGAAACTTCCAAAGAGAGGTGCCATAGCAACTTCTCCCAGCCCCCAATAAAAGTGCTTGCTTCCAAATTAAAAAAAAAAAAAACACCTCCAAACCTTGTACTGAATTGGAAGTCACTACCCCTGGATGAACTCTGACTTAATAACCACCTCCTAGGGATATAGGTTCCCTAAATTCAACAAACTCACTCAGTCATCCAGATATTTAAGCTTTGAAGCAGGGGACAGAGCTCAATATGATGTCCAGTGGATCAATCAGTCACTTCACTCAGAAATCAATAGAATACCAGAAACCAGAATAAGCTGAAAAGGGAACTTTCAAGGCCAGAAGGCCCAATTCAAGACCACCTCCTTTCCTAGCCTCCCTTTATCTACAGGATAATGAAAGGGATCAAAGTATGAGGACAGTTTGATCTCTAATTTAACTTATTGTGCCAGGCATTAAACTATGTGCCAGGGATGTAAGACACAGTCTGTTCTCCAATATATTAAGGATTGGGGACAGAAACAGGCATAAAATAATCACAATATGAAGAGATGCATGTACATAATAGAAGTCATACCCAAAAAAGTGAGCATTTGTTTCAGGAGTAGGGAATGGGAAGGTGGTAAGAGGACCAGAAAAATCAGGTCAGGGAAGGTCATACGGAGGTAGTTTTGAGTTAGGAGGAAATGAAGAGGACTTGAGGGTCTGTCCAGCTCCAATCTGTCTTCCAGTTTCCTTCAAAGTATCCTATCCTTCACTCTGCCTATCCTGTTGACCTGTCTAGACTATTCTCCAAATTTCACACATAACTATGAAAAAATGACTATCTTTCTATATTCTCTTCCTAAGGCATGTCTAAGACTGGGAAACAAGATCACCCTTTGAAAGGATACCTGCATTTGAAAAGAGAATACATCAAAACAAAATGAATTAATCAAAAAGAATAAAACTTCAATGATGAAAAGCTGAGAACTATGACAAGAAGTAGACCCCTTAAATCACACCAAATTAGTACCAGTCTATCCAAAGTTAAGAGGAAAATAATTCCTCAGTTTTATAATATGACTGGTTCTTTTATCCCTTTCTCTGACTTGAGAGAAAAGAGATTAGGAATGTGATTTTTCCTTGTAAAATTGCTTGTGAACCTAAATATTGGTTTGGACCTCCGGGAATGAGACAGCAAAAACATCAAGTAGCCTTTCATACTTTGTGGAAAAAAGCCTATAAGGCAGAAAACCAAGAACTCAGAGCCCTAACCAGTCCCCCTAACAAGCCTAATAGCAGTTGGATCACCTCTGGATCATTTACCAATTATGTAGTATGACTAATATGGTAAGAGGAAAGGATTTCTAGGGTCACAACAGGTAAGAAAACTCTTACCTGTTAATTACCTGTTAATCTTTGGGAAAGAATCAATGCTTACAAAGTATCATGTCAGAGCAAATGATCAAGGTCTGCAGAGAAAATTGCCAAAGGGAATACCCTAGGTCAAATGCTTAGAAAGGTCCTGGCACTACAGTTCCTAGGTTTTGCCATCCCTCCCCACCAGTATTCTAGAGGTGCCCCATTTATAGGCTAGAAACTGAACATACGGAAGGGGAAGAAAAACAAAGTATCATATCTAAGAAGTGAGACCAAACCAACCAGTAAAGTACAATTAAGGTATAGGAGTACAAGAGAAGACACAGCCTAACTGTGCTGGCATATCAAGAACTCAGAATGAAGACTGAAAATCAGAGACTGGTATTCCACACCTGCCCAGGGTTCCCTTTTAGCAGTACCAAGATTTATTATAACAA
This sequence comes from Talpa occidentalis, assembly GCF_014898055.3. Lineage (NCBI taxonomy): Eukaryota > Metazoa > Chordata > Mammalia > Eulipotyphla > Talpidae > Talpa > Talpa occidentalis. Next base: position 38,997,941 of record NW_023605083.1, on the reverse strand, counting down.
AGTACATAACAAACCCTAAAAAATAAAAAATAAAAAAAAATACATACCCAGAGTCTGGCACTCATGACAAAGACTCTCTCTCCTCTGACCAAACTTGGGCTTGTCTAAGTTCTCTTTCTAAGTCCCCTTTCCTTAGGCTCTGTTTAGTCCAGTTTTAGCAAAAAATCTAGTGGGTTGGTCAGTTTCGTGAAAAACCCTCTACCTTCATTATCTGATCAAATTCCTCATCCTATACTCTTGTATCTGACCAAATTCCTTACCCAACACCCTAGCTTGTCTTCAGCAAAAATCCTATCAAATCAGTTTAGCCTGACTTCCCTTGGCACCTGGTGTTCTTCTTAATAGTTTCCCATTCATTGACCCTCATACCACATACTTTGCCTACAAATTTCCATTTTTCCATGTATTCCAAGTTGGACTCAATCTTTCTCCCCTAATATAAAACTCTAGACCCCCTTTGAAAAAGTGTGACTGATCACCTTTCATAAGTGTAAGAATAAGTTCTTAAACACCAACATACCCTTTTTCTCCCCTTACTTCTTTATGGCTATTGTGAATAGATTATAGATGGTATTTGAGAGAAATCTACCTACCTCCTACCTCCCACCCCTCCCCCCAACAAAACAAACAAAACCCCACATTCTCTATGCCTTTACTCTGCTATATTTTCTTCACAGAACTTCTTACTACCTGATAGATAATATATTTACTTGTTTATCTGTCCTCCTTCATCTCACAATCCTAGAATGTGATCAGGGACTCTGTTTGATTCACTGCTGTATCTCCAGCACCCAGAAGAGTGCTTGGCACAAACAAAAAGATGCTCAAAACAAACAAGCAAGCAAGCAAACAAACAAACAAATCTTGCTGCTGAGTGAAAGGAATCAGAACACAAAATCAGAAAATATCAGAGTTGGGAAGAGTCCTTTAGAGAATACCTAGGTCTAGACTCTCATACTACATTGTGATCCAGCCTGTGGAACAGTTTCATTTGACTACGACAGTGTTTTTCGAAATTTAAAAATTGAAGGTCTTTAGGCAGGGAGGTAAGAAAGTTTCTGAAAAGTCCTATTAACTCAAATTTGTAACCCTTGACCTATAACGACACTCTTGATGCTAATCTGTTTCACTTCGGCAGACTGCTAAATGGGAAGTTCTTGCTTGAGGACCCACCCCAGGTATGAATGTCATTACATTGAAAGCTGTGCCTTATTTGTTTTTGAATTCCCAATGCTTAGCACAGGCATTACTATGTCAAGCACATGGTCTAGCAGTGAGACCTCAGTGATATGGAAAAAATACTTGATGAAAGAGCTGAATTAGAATCCAGCTGAATTACAATTCCTAATTTATAGTCCACTTCTGTTTCTATAATAACTTGCTGCCTTCAAATTCTAGGTTTCCTTCTAGATTAATGACTTGTATCCCCTCTTCACGGAAACCTCTTTCCAAATATACTTACAATTTGGAGGTGAGGGGGACTCGCTCAAATAAAAAAGGTAGTGGAAGCTCCAGCCTCTGCTGGCATCTACCACTCTAGCAGATATGATTGATAGGAAAAGGCCTGCTATGGGCCATGTTCTCCCCAGGATTGCTGTCATGGAGAGTCCACTTGCCCTTCCAGTAGACAGAGGTACCCCAATCCTTGTGAGGATGATTGGTCTAGGCTAGTACTCTAAAACAGAAATGTAACACAAGTCACACATGTAATTTTAAATTTCTAACAGCCACATAAAAAAATAAAAAGACATTAATTTTAACACATGGATGTCCCTTGACTTATGATGGGGTTACATCCCAATAAACACATTGCTAATAGAAAATATCACTAATTTGAAAATGCATTTAATATACCTAACATACTGAACATTCTAGCTTAGCCTAGTTAACCTAAAATGTACTCAGAACACTTACATTAGCCTACAGTTGGACAAAATATCTAAACTAAAGCCTACTTTATAATAAAATATTGAATACCTCATGTAATTTATTGAATACTGTGTTGTAAGAGAAATACAGAATGGCTGTCTGGGTTCTCACAATTAACTTACACAGCTGAAAGCATACTAAGCCTGAAAAATATTTTCTGCATTGAACTAAAATTAATTGTGGATAATGGGAATGCAACAGCCAACAGGGTCATCAATTTTTCTATCTTCTGATGAGGCTCTAGAATGACTGGTAAAAGGCACTGGGCATCAACAAAAAAAAATCAAAGTACAATTTCCACTGAATACGACCACTTTCATGCAATCACAAAATTGCAAGTTAAACCAACATAAGCAAGGGACTATCTGTATTTTATTTGACTCGTCCAAAATATTAATTCGACATGCAATCAATGTAAAAAAAAAAACTCATATATTTGCATATCTTTTCTCATAATGATTTTTAAACTCTGGTACGTATCTCATATTTACAGTACATCTCAATTTAGACTAGTAACCCTACAAGTGCTCAGCAACTATTCCAGTGGTTACTAAGTTGGCCAGTGCTTCACTAGATGGCTTGGGAGGGGGGTTGTCACTCTAGAGAGCACTCAAAATCTGACAGCTTATGCTCACTGCAAAGACTGGGTTGCTAACTCAAGGGCAGTAGAACATGTCCTTTCACCTGCACACTTTGATTCTATCTGGAAGCAGTATATTTCCTTTTTGTGACAGGTTTAGTCCTGCTCAAAGCTACAAAGAACAAAGTATGAAGGCTCCAACCTGCAGAGGATGAGACCTTTTCTCTCTCTCAATCTGACCCTGTAGCTCTGTGTAGCTTCTTTCCAATGCTCTGGGGGAAAACCACAGGATAAACCTAGATATTTAAACAGAAGCTACCCCTCCCTAGGAAAGACTTACAGACCTCTCACGACAAGTTCATAATCTCAGTGCAGCTGGATCAAAGGTATGTTATTCTACACAACTCACAGTGGAGGAATAGACAATAATAGTAAAATTATGCTTAGAATTTTATAGTTTGCATGATTTCTATTTTATCATCACAACAACTGTGAGGTGAGGGAAGAATTATTCTAATTTCATAACTGAGAAAAATGAAGCTCAGAGAGGCTAAATGACTTGACCAAGATCACTGAGTAAAGCTAGGGTTAAAAGGGGGTCTGCAATACAAAGATACTGCTCTTTTCACCATACATGCATGACACAAATGGACAGATTATCTATGATGCATGTGTGCATATGCTCATGACTGAGAAAACTCAAGATGACTTTTCTGTTTATATGGCATATGCGCATATGAACGGGATGAATTAACACATTAGCCAGAAGAACAGTACATACACACTGGAAAAATGAATATACACAGGCATATAAACGAATAGAAAGGTAACAAGAATCCACACATAGATGCATGAGATAAAGGGACAGATTATGTCTATTTATGTATGAAAGGAGAAATAGCTTGTGTATATTCACATAAGATGAATGAATGGATTATCTATATGGTAGTACACACAGACAAGGAATAAACTATTTATAAACATATGGACATATCAAGAGGAAGAAACAGATGATTTGTATGCAACTAAAAACACAGGCAGAGGGGAGGGTAGGTTATTATATACATAAAAAAAGAGTACCAAAGAAGAAAAGATGTTCAGATGATCAGCATTTACACACGTGCATCTGAAGATTCTACCCTCAGTGCTGAGTATGCTCTGTTTCACTCATTATAATGACCCCCACCCGCAAGTTGGCTAAAGCAGTTATGTAATTAATGTAGCTGCTCTGTATTCCACCCACAAATGTTTTGCTTTTGTCCTCCTTGTCGTTTGGAGTCAGTCATGTCACTGAATATCACTTACCTTGCTGCTGCAACTACATAAGAGTTAAGAAAATGAAAAGAAAATAAAAACATTAAAATCACGAATTCTCAAGTTTTAGAATGCAAGCGCTGTCTTTAAGAAGAAATCCATTCAGAAGAACTCCTTGATTTGTCAGAGAAGCCAGAGGATGAACTTTAAGCCACAACACTGCTGCTTGTCCAACCAACAAACAGCAGCAAAGCGCTATTATTCTCACTTGAACTCAGCTGGCTGGCTCCACAGTGCAAAGTTGATGATAGAAACAATGCCCAGCAGAAAAATTCCCTTAGTGAAGGGCTCGGCAGGAGTCTTGCAGGCTGCAAATCTAGGAATCCAGTATGGTCCACCCCTCTCTGCGGAGGGGGATTCCGACGACCAGCCTGCTGAAAGCAATTGCAGCCAAACTTCAACTGGATGTGGAATTCTAACTCAGTCGATTCTGGGCTTTGAGACTGAGACAGAAAGCAGGGCAGCTACTGCTCCTGCTGCTGCTCCTCCTCCTCTCCAGCTGCTTCCTGCCTGCAACCTCCCATAGGGCACCAGCCCTCCTCACACGTTCCTGGCGCACACACCCCCTTTCCCAGCACACTCACGCACACACAAACCTCGCCAGCAAGCTCACTCACACGCCCTGGGTGAGTGTCTCTCCCTCTTGCTAAATATAGCTCTTACTCTCTCCCTTCCCCCACTTCTTTCCCTCAATCTTCTCCCCCCTCCTTTCTTGTCCCCTGCCTACCCACCTCTCTCATGTCTGGGCTCTAGGATATAAAGAAGCATAATACACAGCCCTATACTTTGAAGAGCTCCCAGTCTCAGAGGGAAGACAGACACAGCAAAAAACTGCCAAAGCACGAACACAGAAGGGAGTCTTCCCTTCTATTGAGACAAGCTCTAGATTTTTTTGTTTGGTTGGCTTTTTGTTTTTTTATGTACATAATCTGAATTTAACAAAGCTGGAGGGCAAATAAAGTGCCCAAGTGCAGTTCACATCAATAGCACCATGCTTTTAGAGTAAATACCTAATTCTTCCTGAACAGTCACAGCAAGAGAAACAACTGGAAAACAAAGCCTCCCTTACCCTGTGCTAAGACAATGATTAGGCAGAAAGAGGAGAAGCCAGCTGGGCTGAAATGAGTCCACTACTGCAGAAGTCAGGACCACAGATTGCTTTAGAACCCAGAATTAGGAATTAAGTAGCCTAAGGTGATGCCACATTGATCCAAAGCTGCCTAAGGTACAAGGCCTTAGTTTCATGATGCCAAATTTCCCAATCTTTCTTTGCTAGTGGTAGTCCTGCCTCCCTGGAGACTTGCTAGTCAGGTGGCTTTCAGGGGCCTTATTGCTAATAATTCAACAGTTCTAGTTAGGATTCATCAGACAGTTGGATGTCCTTATATTCAAAGATGACTCAAGTTGTTTGTTGCAACATGATGCCCAAGCATAAACTAGAGACCTTTAACGCCATGGACCATAAAATACCAAACATGCGAAACATATGATACCCCATTTATACTTTGTTAACCACAGGACAGGAAAAACACTACTTGATGAGCCTAGAGAATCTGAAAATTCATCCAGAGCTCCCATCAGTCAGTAAAAATACAGTGAAGCCATTCAGACCCACCTCCTCTGAGGCTGATTTAATGAGAAAAGTCCCCTCTCTTCTTTAGACTTTAAGCCAAAAGCAGGTGGGCAAGTTTGATTCACCCAGCATGCCCAAACCAGACTGTCCAAACTTGCTAGCTCTGCTGCCCTGCAACACTCCTCATGACAATCCTCATGACAAACTGCCCTGTTTGTCTAGACTTTAGCTAGTCTAAGAGGGCCACTCTGGGAGCTGTCACTGCAGATCAGGCAGCTCTACATGGTCGATAAAACAAGATTTGAAATTAAGAATGATTTCCTTGGCTTATCCAATATCCTGTGGAGAAAGTGTTGATTCCAGAGCCAACATTTGCCTTCCTACTGTCTTCTTCCAATAACATTGCTTCCCCCTCATCCAAGGAAGAAAATTTAGATTCCAAGAGATGCTAAACAACTCATTTCATAACCATCCACCTCATTATGCAGCCAACACTGACAGCAGAGCAAATACCTCCTAACCCAGTCAGGAGTTGGCTGGATGACAGAAGAGATAAGGACTGACAGTATAACTATAACTACATCTACATACAAGAAAAAAATAACTTTAAAACTGTCACATTTCAGTGGAAGTCACAGCCAATTTACTGTGGAGCTTCCCATACCTTAGGCAAAGAGGAAAAGGGAAGACTGATTAAATCAGAATTTCCTCCCCAATAACGCAGTCACTCCTAAAGAGCCCCAGAGCAGTAGCTGTCATTATCAGGTTTAGGTCTGAACTTCTAGGCTGAGGAGAAACCAAAACTCTCAAGACTGGGGAAGATCTAGAACATTGCCTAAAGAATCAACTTCTTCCTGAAACTAACATGACCCTGTCTTGTACACCTTCCCAAACACATTCAGCCAGCGAGGGTCCCACATGGCGAGCAGACCTCTCCTGTCTTGCCCGCTGCTCCCCTCAGCAGTGTATTTCTTTAGTCTGTCTGTTCTGCTCCCCGCTCTGTCTCGGGTGGGTCCTGTCAGCTCATCTTCTAAGCAGCTCGGGTTTTCCAGAAACAGAAACACTCAGACAAAAGAGGATGTGTTTAGGACACAAGACACTAAAAACCTACTATCTCTAGTTATACTCTTCAAACTTAACAAGAGAGTTCATATGGCTTTGGCCATAAATTACCTTTGTAACTTTCCACTTTCCCCAGTTTCAGGAGAAAAAGTTGGAAAGTGTTAAGTAGCAGTAATAAAAGCTCTGGTTAAAAAGCAGGGCTCTTTCACCATTGTCCTATGGGGCTCGCAGAAAGCTAGGTTTCATATGACCAAAAGATAATCAGTCCACCTCAGAGAGCTAGCTTTAGGGACAGACGAGCAATTTCTGTTTCCTGAGTCATGTGAGCAACCCTGCATTCCCTTTGTCATAGTGGCTGTGGCTCTTGAAACTCCTGGGCAAGCTACAAGGATGAGGTGCTTTTCACATACAAAAAACAGCACGAGCACCACTTCAGCTGTGAAGCTTCGTCCAAGCAGGGCTGCTGAGCAGAATTGAAAAAACAGATTGGGTTAAGAAGGAAAAGGCATTTAACCAGAAGCTGTGAGATGCTCTGAACAGACATTCTCAAGGTCTGGTTCCCAATTTAAATCTTTGCAGAGATCTTCGCCTAGAGACAGATGAGTCAAGATGGAAATTCAACATGAGACACTGACACTCACGCAGAGTTGTGGGAAGGTTCAGAGCTGCAAGAGCTCTAAAGAGAACCAAATAGGTGGGTTAGTCAGAAAACCACCTGGTGCATAAATCTCATCTCAGCTAAAGCATCTGAGTGGTGTCATAGGGATACTCTTGGAGAGGCTCACCAACCACAATTTTCTCCTCTCATGTAAACCAGCCAAAATCTCCCTGAGACTAGATACAACTGGTCTGGAAGGACAGAATATGCCTTCTCTAAAACTAACCTGCCTTTTCCAATGTCACTGCCAGAGAGTGGCTTGTTAAGAGCAACAAATGCCTATCTTATCACCCAAAACTGGCAATCTCATAACCAGGATGCTAAGGATAGGTGGAGCAGTAGACTGACTTATACAGGAATCTGCTTTTGATGCTATTCCTTCTCTACCACTAATAAAGCCAAAGCAACATAAAGAAGCTGTCACATAGCTTGGATCTATTTCATGAGGAAAATAGTTCTGCTGGTTGATATGTTCTTTTCCCCTATAGAATGATGCCCACCATAAACTACTCAAATTATATGCAGCAGAGAATGATGGGCAATGGGAGGTGACTTTCCTCCTTTCCTCAGGAACATGCCACCCTAGGGGAATAATGAGACTAACAGAGTTGTGCTGAATTTACTGATGTATGAAGACATAGTTGCTATATGGCCTAAATCAGACCTGAGAAGCTGCAAGGCAGGCCTAAGGAGTCATAAACTGCTGACAAATCTCAAGCACCATCCCTGATTAGCAATACTTGAACATAAAATGGTGATAAATTCCCCAGCATTGCCTGACTAAATGGTTAGATTTTCACCCTGAACTTCCAAAGACTATGGTACCATTTCTATTCCAGGACAAAGTGATTAAAAAACTCATAATCAAAAAATGTCTAGATGTCTACTGCCCTCTTACATAAAGTCCAAAAGTGACTGCTCCCAGATTTAGGACTTAGGCTAGTCCTAAACTAGTATCTGCTTATATAAATCCCCACCCAATCTACAGAGTATGTTGGCCCTACCTCAGTCTCTATACCCCACAGAGGTCAAGGGGCAATATGGTGAGCATTCTCTAATGGGAATCCAAAATACAAAATTTCATGGAGAAATGAATCTTGTACAAAAAGGAGACTATGTTCTGACAAAATATTGATGATGGATCTCTTTAGTTCTTTGTGGCTTGTTCTGAGATATATCTTGGTAAACCCATACATGAAGAGTTTTCTTGATTTAGGCCCATTTCTATAAGCTTTTGGAAATATGTCCCTAGCCAACAGATGAAATCTGAAACATCCTGGGACTCAATAAAGGGATCCCAAAGAAGTGGTGTTTTCACATATATTCAGAAATATCTGGTATGAGGCATCTAGTCATAGGACTAGCTAGTGTTCAAAGAGGAAGATAAGACTTACAGAGACTCATCCTTAGTTGGAAACGTCTACAGGGTAACGGGGATGGCAAGAAGAGAAGGAAGTGCTTAATGAGGCCAGTCTGGAAAGAGTTAGACTTGGCCTCAAAAATGAGGGAAGCCTGAAACCTGAAATTATATACAGTGTTGTAAATCAACATTACTTCAATTTAAAAAATTATGTAATTTTTTTTTAATAAAGGAAAGAACGGGCCTCCCCTGGTGGCGCAGCGGTTGAGCACTGGGTTGCGAGGCTGCCCGTAGCCTCTGCAACGCCAGTTCGATCCCCGGCCACAGGCGAGGGTCCCACCAAAAAAAAAAAAAGGGGGGGGGGAAATAAACAAAAAAAAAGCAAAGTCAAGAGAAAAGCCTGTGGTTGGTACTGGCATTGAAGCCCAAGGCTGCCCACTCCCCCAGAGCATGTACATGTAGAAATGATCTCTCTGCCCAGACAGAGGATAGATACCCTATAATGTAATTCTGCATCCAGTGACAGAAATCCCCTACATATTCCTTTGCTCCCCATCACATTAAGTAACCAAGTCTAATCTATTTTACCTTCTCACCTATCAAATCTGTCACCTTCTTTGCACTCCTTAGTCCATGTTTCATAATTTCTCACTGAGACATTGCAAAATATCCATCTTCCCTCATCTCCCTTCCTCCAGAACCAACACCCTCTCAAACTCTCATGATCCTTCTTCACAATTTGCTACCAGCTATTTCTAAAATGTATAGGTATACCTCATTTTATTGTGTTTCAGAGACCGCATTTCTTTTAAAAACTGGAGCTCATGAAAGGGCTGAAGTTGAGATAACAATTTGTTGTTATTCAGCAGTGGGTGGGTAAAAACATAGTGAGATTATCTAGAAAAGAAAATGAGGTGGAAAACAGAGTTCTGGGAATCAGCAAATTTTAAGGGACAAACAGTGGAAGAGAAATGCTATAAAAGGAAACAAAGATGGAGCTGTCAGAAATAAGGACTTGAAAAGAAAGATCACAAAAGTCAAGAAGGAAGACTGTTTTAGGGAAAAATAAGTCAACAGTTTTTATCTCACCTGTCACTAGAAATAATCTGGGATGTTGATTTTCATCTAAAATGCTCTTCCTAACTTGTCATCCTTGGCTATTTATGTTTGAATATCCTCAGGTGTGGACCAAATCAACACATTTTCCTAGTAGGCATGAAAATGACAACCAGTAAAGGGAAGTAGAAGCATAAATTGAGGGAAATTATTTGCTGCAACTTACCTTTTCCCTTTGGCTTAAAGAAGTCTTATTTTATACACTATGGCAGTACATCAAGATGGGACTACTTTGGAATTGCGGTAAATCTCAGCTGCATTTTCAAACACAACTCACCACTTGCAGAGTCATAGATTCTCCTTAATTACACATATTTGTAAACAAAGGAAGTTAACCCCTAGATTTCCATCTTTCTAAACTCATAGTTTATTACTTGGACATTTCCTAATACATAATGAAAAGTGTGAATTTAGTGCCTTGGGGGGATAGGACAGGGAGTAAGGAGGATAAGTTGACAAGACTTCTCTAACCACCTTAATCCAAAGGATTTGCTCAATACTTTAAACTCCTATGGCAATGCTTTTCTGTTACTTTAGTCATTCCTTTTACAACCAGTTACTCACGCTTTTGTAACACCATTTCATACTTTGCAGCAACAGTTCCATAAAATTTTGCTGAGTGTCTACTAAGTATCAAAAGTTATGTTAGGAATTGCCATCAGTTCTTTACCTCAAGTGCAGCCTGGCAAAGGACTTAAAGCCTGTGTGTGTATATGTGTGTGTGTGTGTCTGTGTGTGTGTGTATAAATGTAGGAAAAAGCAGAAGTAACAAGAAAATACATGACCAGGAAGAGGATCTCTGAATCCCTGAAATCTGCTTTTCCACCTACATGTATGATGCCCTCAAGGCATATTAGGCAGGGAAAATAATCCAGGCAAATGTCCACTCTTAATTCTTAAGACTTCAGACTCAAACTCCTGCATGGCCTCCTACCTTGATAAACCGGTTTAAGTCTTAAATACCTCTTTAACCGAAGACTAATTCAAAAGGCAGGTCAAGCCATTTGCAGTTTGACTCCTTCCTTCTGGGTCTACATCCTTGATTAGACATCTGAATTTCTCCCAGAGCAAGAGGAGACACTAAAAAGAATATATAAAAAATCCAAAGCAGTTTTCTCAAACTGTCTTTTCATGCCGTAGTTTATTCTGCCTCCGGCATTACAGTCTAAATAGAGTGCCAATTCTTTGTGTGTGGAATGGAAGCAGCTTTCAGCAAGTCCTAAAAGAGTGTGTGACTAATATACATCAAATGTGGTATAGATAAGATGTATGAGGATTTGAGGGAGAAATATTTCCCACTTTCAAGGTGTTGGTCTGGACAGGTACCAGGGAAGGCTCTGTCAATGAAGTAGTATCTGAACTTGACCCCGTAGGATGAATAATACTGGGATATGGGAAAGCTGAAGAGAAGAAAAGGCATTCAAGGCAGAGGATCCACAATGAACAAAGATATGAAAAGTAACGTATGTTGTTGGGGAGGAAAGGAAATTAACATTTGTTGAAAGCTAGCAACATACCAGGCCCTGCTCTCACATGCACTGTCTTATTTTACCATTAGCCACACACTAAGGCAGATGATATCCAATTCAAAAAGGAGAGAATTAAGTCTCTAACAGGTTTGGTGACTTGCTTAATATTACACAGCTCATTCATGGTGGAGCCACATTTTAAACCCAGGTTCTGAGTGACTCTAAGGTCCAAGTACTTCTAACTGTACAATGTAGGCTCTGGATTAACAAAGGTTAGAAAAATAGGTTGGCCAAGTCATGGGTGGTCTTGATGCTAAAATATTAAGACTATAATTTAATAGTGAAAAGAAAAATTAATGTTATCAGAGAAGAAACCTTCATTCATTCACTTGCTTACTCACATATCTGTTAATAGTTTGCTGGATGCCAGGCATCAGGAATATAAACTTAAATAGTTACATTCTCTATTTTCTATTTCAGTGGTATTTTCATTTAGCTTTTAAACCTTTTATTGGATTATAACATATGAAGTGCACAAATCAAACGTCAAAATTGATAAAAAAAAAAAACAGAGTATCACCAGAATTCTAGAAATTCACAACTAGTCACTACCAACCTCCTCCCCAGAAATCTTGATGTCTGACACCACAGATAACTTTCTAAACTTAATATAAAAGAAAGTAGCACATATGTAATTTTAAAAAATACATAAGTTAAGGATAAGTACTCACACAAATCCACAATATGATAAACACCAAAATCAACTGCATATGAAATGATATATAGCAAAATAGAAAAATGAGTTAACTCTACCTGAGAAGTTTAGAGAAAGATTCAAAGAATAGAGCATCTAAATTGAGTCCTGAGCATTAAAGCAAGGATATCACTGGAGGCTAATATTACAGTCTAAGGATTAAAGAGAGCCTGAACACAAAGAGAACAGAAGGGGCAGACAAAAGAAATCACAGAGAGAAAAAAGAATAAAATCTGGTAAATATTCCAACATGGTGGGAAGAAGGAAGGAAGAATGACACTGTGACATTGAGCAGAACTATGGTGCTTTTAACACAAATGGAGAACAAAGGAAGAGGAATAGGCTCAGGAGAGAAGTTTCAGATATTGGAAAATTGTGATTAACATAACTAGTAGATAATTAGACATGAAGGATAGAACATAAGGGGGAAAGAATAGTTAAAAGTATAGATTTGGGAATCACCTGCTTAGAAAAGCTAGTTGGAATCTATTTACTGTACAGCACAGATGTCAGAACCAAGCATCTCCCATATAGTATTTGCTCAATTAATGATTCTGGATTAGAGGTTGAAGAGATGCAAATTTGAGATTAAAAGAGTAGAAGTGGAAGACTATAGAAGAGAGAAACAGACAAGACAGAAAACAAGTTAGGCAAGTTAAGAAAGGAAGAAAGAAAAGGAAGATCTAGAATAGTGAAGGCCAAGAATATAAGGTTAATGTAGGTAGTTTCAAAAAAAAATAAAAAGGAAGAAAGGAAGAAAGAAAAATATGCTGCAGAGAAAAGGAAAATAAAAACTGAGGAAAAGTGTTTGAGGGGGAAAAGCATGTAAATATTTAACTGTTAATTATTTTGATCACTCTCTGACCTATAAGCTCCTAAAGGATTAAAAAAAAAAAAAGTTCGCAGCAACATGGATGGAGCTAGAAGGGATTATGCTCAGTGAAATAAGCCAGAAGGAAAAAGAAAAATATCAGATGGTTTCACTTATAGGAGAAATACAGAGGAACCAAATGAGGGATCAGGAAAAAAAATAAGAAAAACAACAAAAAAATTAGCAGGCAACTATAAATCAGAGACATTCTGCAAGGGAGGGGGAGGTAGAGGAATCAAAACGGGAGAGAAGAGCACAAAGGATTACGGTAATAGATCGTGGGTGAATTGGTGGTGGGAATTTTATGGGGACTACGAGATACTTCTCCCAAAGAGAGCTTCATGGTTAAATAAATTTGAAATGATGCTGTGCACATTACAGACCCTCCTTGAGCATCATAATAAGCCTAAGTATATTCAAGTTTTTGAGAAGTCCTACAATAAAGCAATCTGTTGTTGTTAACACTCCAAGGGAATACAGCATTCCCAAATTTCTTTGACCATGGAGCTCTTTATCACATGATAAAGAACCCATTAAAATTTTAGAGACTGGAGTCTTGTTGAACACACTTTGAAAAATGGGACTCTAGGATTATGGTTTAAGAAAACACTAATGATAAAGGACTGATCACAAAAATCTGCAAAGAGCTGATGAGACTCAGCAACAACAAAGAAAATAATCCAGTCAAAAAATGGGCAGAAGAGCTAAAAAGAAACTTCTCTGAAGAGGAAATGCAAATGGCCAACAGACATATGAAAAAATGTTCAACATCACTTGTCATCAGGGAAATGCAAATCAAAACTACCATGAGATACCATCTCACACCAGTGAGAATGGCACATATTAAAAAAACTAGCAACAACAAATGTTGGCGAGGATGTGGAGAAAAAGGAACTCTTGTGCACTGTTGGTGGGAGTGCAAACTGGTCCAACCACTATGGAGAGCTGTGTGGAGATTTCTGGACCTACTAAACATAGAGCTTCCATATGATCCAGCAATTCCACTCCTAGGTATTTACCCAAAGGACACAGAAACATCAATTCCAAAGAGCACCTGCACTCCTATGTTTATAGCAGCACTGTTTACAATAGCTAAGCTTTGGAAACAACCCAAATGCCCAAAAATAGATGACTGGATCAAGAAGATGTGGTACATATATACCATGGAATATTACTCAGCATTCAAAAAAGATAAACACATGCAATTTGCAGCAACATGGATGGCACTGGAAGGGCTCATGCTCAGCGAAATAAGCCAAAAAGAAAAAGAAAAATACCGGATGGTCTCACTCATAGCAGGAATCTAGAAAACTTAAATAAGGGACCAGGAAAATGAATATAAGAAAGTGAAAATCAAAATCAACAAAAAACTATGAACCAGAGACACTTTTTGGGGGGTGGGGGGCGGGAGGGGAAGGATTGGGGTCAGAATGGGGCGTTTGCAATTGTATGGGGGAATATAAAAATAAAATTTAATATTAAAAAAAAAAAAAAAAAAAAAAAGAAAATACTATTACGAATACACTGGAGTTAAATAGATCTAGATCTGAATCCAGTTCTAACTCTCACCAGCTGGGTGACCCTGGGCAAGTTTCTATCTTTCTTAACCTCATTTTCTTAATTTACAAAATGAACCCAATAACATAAGCTTAATTTGTAAAATTATTGTGAGAAATTCACTGGGTAATCAATGTAATTGATGAATTTCCTGAAAAAAGCGGCATTTGATAAATGTGGCTGTGATGATGATGATGATGATTACAGCAACAGTTAAGATTAAAGCAAAAACTGTGACATAAGTTCTTAAGTTTTCAATGAATGAAAGGGGAGTTCTGGAAAACAACGGGTTTAACTGCAACAAGAAACGGGGGTATGAAAGTAGGTTATGCAAGGATCTAGTAGTGTCAGAGGAAGCTAGAGAACACCAAGCCTCACTCCTGATCCAGTAACACAGGGGGCATAAAAACAGGCATAGTTTCCCCCCAAAAAAGGACTTCAGCAAGCAGATAGGTGTCAGTCAGTAGAGAAAGTATCAGTTCTGGTCTCAGACATTTGGTAAGGATCCACGGTTTGCCAAAGAGTAGAAGGATCTCTCTGGGTTTGTGAAAACAGTAGGCTCTGTTCTTGGGTCAGGATTACCATGCAGTTTGAAGAGGAATGCCAAAAGTTGTGATTAAGAGAAATCACAAAGTATTCAAGTTTAGTTTAAGATTTGAGGATACTCTCCTGCCTGCCTGATGATGAAGATGCCTCTCTTTTTCTTTCTCATTTTCCTAAAAAGCTTGTCCTTTTAAAATGCAATAATAATAAAAAAAAAGAAATGCATTGCAACATTAGGTAGTAGGAAAAAATATAAACAACTTGAAGATCCATCAATAGGGGCCTCCCTGGTGGCACAAGGGGTTAAGACGCAACACTATGAAGCTATCCACAGACACATAGCATGAGTTGGATCCAGGGAGCTCGACACCAGGGAGGTGACCCTCATGGGGCAGCAGACCTCTCCTGTCTTGCCCACTGCTCCCCTCAATAGTGTATTTCATTCAGTCTGCCTGTTCTGTTCCCCACTCTGTCTCTGGTGAATCCTCTCACCGCCCCCCGCCCGCCACCGTATCTCTGGCCTGCACCCCAGCTCTTGTATGCATAAATAAATCTGAAAAAAAAAATCCATCAATAGAGCACAGAATATTTCTATATCCACAGAAAGAAATATTATGCAAGTATTAAAAAACAATGGGATAGCTCTATTTGTACTAGTAAGGAAAGTCCCCAAGATAGAACAGTAAATGAAAAAGGTAAAGGACAATATGTGTGGTACATACATGCATGCACGTGTACTCACGCATGCTTGTGAATGTATAGATTATTTCTGGACCAATTCACAAGACACAGGTAACAAAGAGATAAGGAGCTGGGGACTAGAGGCAAAAGTAAAGTAGGAGAACATTTCATATTACATCCTTTCTATATAATTTTATATTTTTTATTTATTACTTATTCAAAACATTCTTTAGTTGCTTTTTTAAAAAAATATTAAGAGTAACAATGGTTAGTGAGGGGCTGAAAGATTATGATTATGAGAAAAAAGAGGGGCAACTGGTAGTCTCCAGGAGGACAAAGAGTTGAGGTGGAAGTTAAGATATGCAGCCATGATCAGAGCAAAATCCTGGAGTTAAAATTTGCAGGAAGAGTGCTTTCCTGGTGCAATTAAGTCTAAAAGATGAGATCATCTTGAGCCTAATCATTTTCCCCTAAGGGGGTACATTTTTCAGGACCTCAGTAACAGCACAAGAAGGAAATCTATTCACTCGAGAGAGTCACAAGTAAAAAGAGAACTTTGCAGGAGAGGTCTTAATGATCATCCCTGAGAAAATGCTGATCCATCTCTCAGGCTGACCAGCTTTAACCCTAAGTCTCCTGGGATTGTTCTATTTAAACAAGGGCCTTCTACTAAGTCAGAAGAGATTTCACTCAAATGTGGAATATAAAGAAAAAACAAAGATTCTGACCTCAAAACTGAGGCTACCAGAGTGGGTGGAAGGCATCCCACAGACTGTGGTAGAGAGTTATTAGACCTTTGGTGGCAGGTGTGGTATGGCAATATGCATTTTGAAGAGGTGTAAACCTGTACTCCTAAAATATAACACTGTGTTGTTAACCAATTTTACCGCAATAAAAACAAACAAATAAGGACCTTCTAATCTATGTGCCAATTCTGTCTCTGCTTACTAAGTCTTTCCTTCCTCAGCCTTTTTTTTTTTTAAGCAACCTAAGCATTTCTGTCAAGACTTCCTCACAGCCTACCTCCATGCCTTCTCCTTCACTGTCCCGTCCACCTGGAACACCCACCCACCTGCTGCCACCACAGTCTCCGTTTCGAGAGCTAAAAGTCTCACCTCCTCCCCCAGACTTTTCTGCAGCTAAGCCAAATAAGGTACAGATTCATATCCATTCCCACCCACACTACCAACACTACTGCCTCATCAGCATTAGCAATGTCATCAAACATTCATTAAGTATATATGGCCAGATATTCAGCAGTCCAGAAACAGAGATAACCTAGGTCCCTTCCCTCAAGTTGCTGACAATCTTAAAGGATTAACATAAATGTAGCTAGGTTCCTATAGAGTTCCTCAAACCATTGAATGCAGAATTAGCTAAAGTAGAAATGACCTATAAATTTATGGGAGTTACTCAACTCACAAATAGTTAAAGAAATGTAAATTAAAGAATGATAGAGTATCATTCTTCTGCCAAATCAGAAAACAATTTTCAAAGTAATAATACTCAATGTTGGTGTGGCAAGTTCAAATACATGTGGAACTAGAAAAACTTTTCTAAAAATACATGTAAAAGCTTACTGGACACCTTCAAAAGGTATATATACTAACTCAGTAGTTTGTATGAATCTACTCTGAGAAAACTAAGTTAAAGAAGTAACTGGAAATGAAAAACAGACATGCATAATGACATTTATCATAGCATCATTAATAATAAAGAAACAAAAGGAATTATTATGAGGCATCTATTTTATGAAATATTACTGACTCTTAATAATCATTAAATCATTTTTTTAAAAAATTAATAATCCAATATAAAGTTAATAAAAATAAACTAAGTGAGAAAATAAAAAGAATTACATATACTATGGTCCCCCTAAGAAACAACCATTGTTAATAATTGGTATTTTGCTGTTAGTGGCTTTAGTTTTGGACCCTGGAAAAAATTAAAGGTAGGATTAATAAAGACAAGAGAGGGAAGAACATGAAGATTTCTGTGGAAATGATGATGGGTACTTCTTGCTAAATATCCATAAAAGGTTGACTAAACACTTTGCCAAGTTCTGTACTGGTTCTAGAGACCAGTGATAAAAAGGATAGCTCTGGCAGTCAAGAACCTTACAGGTATATAGAAAAGATGTAACAGTAAACAAGTAACTCCATCACCTCACGGTAAAAGTCAATCTAGAAACAGTATGCTCAGAGTCTAAGAAGTCTTACCCCCAAAAACTGACACCTGACTGAGTTTTAAAAAATGTGGATGAAAAGTTAGCTAAGTTGACAAAGAGAAAGAGTATTCCATGCATGAGATACAGCAGGTGCAAAATAAATAATAAATAATAAATAAATAATAATAAATAATAAATAATCTGTCGGCAATTATTTATTGAAAATAAATAATCCCCTATGTTGAAAGTGTTGACTAAACGGAATAGTAGAAAAAGATAAGACTGGAAAGGCATGTAGGTTCTGTATCAATACTTTTCAAATTCTTTTGCGAACGATCTGATTTTTTATTTCCATTATGACAAGCATTCATATTTTCGGTCTATACACTGTTTAGTGACACAGGGCCACTGATCATGCACTTAATGTCATGGCAATCCAAATTTCTTCTAAACACTCAACTTTAATTTCAGAACTTATTTCATCTAAGACTTGAAACAAACAGTTTTAGTTCACAGGACACACTTTGAATCACACTAAGTTAGATAGTAAAGGTTTTATTTGATCATGAAGGTAACATTGGAGTCACTGAAGCACATTTTTCCCGAATTCCTCTTTTCAAATCATTGTTTTACTAGATAATTTATAAACCTAAATTTTCTGGAATAGGTAAATTCTGGTTTTCTGGACTAGGTAAATGTGGCTCATTACGGTTAAAAAATTTCTTGCAATGATATACTAGGAAAATTATTGGCAACTCACACCACAGGCAAGAGTTAATTTCCCTGAAATAATAAAAAGCTCCTAGAAATCAAAAGCTCACCAGAAAAACAGGCAAAGAACTAATAGATTGTTCACAGAAAAGTAAATACAAATAACCTTTACTTATATGAAAACATACTTCACTAATAATACAATATGCAAATTTAAACTACTAAGACACTATTTTCTAACAGACCACTGAAAATACCAAACTTACTACTGGTAGCTTTGGGAAAAAAGCACCTTTATGACATTACTAGGAGTATAAATTGGTACAATTTCTGTGAAAGGCAAATAACCCTTGGGGTAGTAATTAAAGCTGTTCATAAATATCCTTCACTATCTCTTTCTACAATATCTAAACTGTAGAAACCTTATAGTACATCTATACTATACTGCTCATTTGAACTTATGATTTGCTTTAGCAGGGAAATGTGAACAAGAGTGATACATATTACAGAGTGCAATCAGCTATTTTCTCTTGCCTGTGTTATCTTTTTCCCTCTCTACCAATAATGGCAACTTTGTAGATGTTGGAACAGAACCCCTTGACATGTAAATGACAAACAGCATGAGCAAAATAAATCTTTGGAGAGCAAATTGGCAATTTTTACCAAAATTACAAATGCATATCCCCTTCAGATATACTTGTACACATGCAGAATGACTTATGTAAAAGTATCCATTTGCAATATGGTTTGTTATAGCAAATGACTAGGAAAAAAAACCCCAAAATGTCAACAGTTTAATACTTGCAGTATATTAATACATTAGAATATTATATAATGGTTAAAAAGAAAATTTTTCTTACAATATAGAACTCCAAGTAAAAGAGCAAAATATACTCAGTGTACATAACATACCACCATTTGGGAAAAAGGTGGGGAGTAGATTCGAACCAATATACATTTGGGCTTGTACTTTCACAGAAAAACTAGAAAGATAAAGTTTTTATCTTGGGGATGAACATTAAGGGGTGACTGGATAGAACTCTGAATTACCCAGGAAAAAGAAATGCTTGGTGCTATACTTCTTACTATCTCACAAACTCAATCTGTCAGCAAATCCCTTTTTAAGGTTAAATGATGTACTTTTATCATAAACCCTTGTGCTCTATATTAAACTGTTATCAGATCCTTTTTTAAACTCTGGTTTCTATTTCTCCTCTTTACCACATCTGATTGGCTTCCAATTACATTACCAGACTTAAGAATATCCTTGCTATTGTTTTCTTATTCAATTACTTTTCAATGGTTCTTAGTTACTCTTAAATAAATGATGTTTTTCTCTAAATAATTCCAAGATTTGGCAACTGTTAGCTTTTTTGAGACTGAATTGCCTCTTAAAGGAAAAAAAATCATAACTTAGATTGCGTCTGCTCTGATAAATTCTTTTTTTTCTTTCAGATTTTTTCTTTTACATGGAAGTTATTTTATAATAAGGGCTTTGAGACCTTTACTTCTGCAAAATAAGAAAGAATAAATGAACAAGCACTACAACACTGACTTCATAAATGTCCACTTTAAATATTAGCTTATCTCATGTCAGTCTACATTAACTGGCTCCCAATTAGCCATATCCATAGAAATTTTTCTAGCAAACATCTCTCAAAATATGTATACTTTTTCATATAAAAATTATATACATGTACAACTATATTACACTATAAATATTAAAATGTAAAACACATAAAACAAAAAATTTTAATTTATTAATGATACAAAAATGTTTTACTGTCACTAAAAATATTAGTGGTATTTTTAGTGGAAGCAATGTGATACAATAGGCCTCATATTTTAAATGTTGATTTAATATTTTGTTATAGAATTATTTGAAAGACTATTTCTATATCATTTATTTCAATGCTTAGTTTTCATAACTGGCACAGCTGGAAAAAAATACAGCTATATGAGTCAAATAAAAGATATATTATTGGTTTCGACATACTAATTATTCCAAGATTTTGTTGAAATTTGGCAAATAAGTTTTCATCTACTCTGATATCTTACAAATCAGCAACATCTTAAAATACTTAACAAGTAAATTCAAACCTCGCTGAAAGATTTCATTAGAAAAAGTTTGAATATGTTATAGTCTCCAAGATTTTAGAATATATAATTATAAGTTTTCATAGGTAAAACTCATTATTTCTGATAAGGGGTCTCTCTCTGAAACATTTTCCAATATCTGCATTCAAAGTGCATTCTTCAAGCAGCTACCTTTTCAATCATTATTAAAACATTTTCTCTCTGAAAGATAAAATTAAGAGTGCTTGTATAAGTTAGTCTAGTTTAAGCATCAAAATAAATGACAGTAGGGGCCTCCCTGTTGGTGCAGCGAGTTGAGCGCCATGCTGTGAAGCTGTCTGCAGCCTCTGCAGTGCGGGTTCGATCCTGGCCTGCCGGGCGAGAATCCCACATGGTGCGGCAGACCTCTCCTGTCACGCCCGCTGCTCCCCTCAGCAGTGTATTTCTGTCGTCTGCCTGTTCTGCTCCCTGCTGTCTCTGGTGAATCCTCTCACCCTCCCGTGCCTCTGGCCTGTACCCCAGCTCTTGTATAAAAATAAAATAAATCTTAAAAATAAATAAATAAATAAATGACAGTAATGGATATAACTCATTGTAATAGTAATGGATATAACTGATGGGAGAAAAGGGAATTCTCTTCCTTACAGTAGCATGCCAACTAATTAATATAAAAAGGATAATGCAAATAGAAAGCTAACATTTGGCAACCACCATTAGTGGTGCTAGTTTCTGACAGGAGTCATTAATAGATATTTCATCAATAGGTGGAGACTTGAAGAAGAAAAAGATATTGGCATAGCCTCAGAGTAATGTATCACCATACCCTTATCAAACACAAGGGGGAAAATGGTGCCTTGAGGGAGAAACCTGGATGATAAAATCTTAATCAAGTGATTAAAGGTATTATCAATGTTATAAGGGGTAGGACAGAATGACACCAAATACTTTGATGCAATTCACTAAAAAGAGTCCAGCATCACTGTGTTGCAGTTCCTGCCAAGAAAGCATGGCATGAATCTGGACATCAGGAAACACTGGATGGATGGATCCAAACTGCAGAACATGGTACAAAATGAAAGGCCTGTAAAATCTCCTGAAGATGAGAAAGACTGAGGAACTATTCTGAGTTAAAAAAATACTAAAGAGACATTACTAGTAAAGTCAACATCTTAGCCTTGATTTTATCCTAGACCAGAAAAGAAACAGACACTTTTGGAAAGGCTGGCAAAATCTGCATAGGGTGTTAAAAATGTCATTATTGATTTCCTCGTTTGGACGGTTATACTGTAGTTACATAGCCTTGTTTTTTGTTAGGTTTTTTTTTTTTTTTTTTTTTTTTTTTTGGTGAGGGAGGGAAATACAAACAGGAATATATAGAAGAGACAGACTATCATCTCTCCAACTTTCTCTTAAAGGGTTCAGAAAAAGATTACTCATAATGCATGAAGGGCAATGATAACCACTTGCCATTTAAATATGTCCTTTCTACTTGAGGCCTGATGACTTACTGACATACAGATAAGGACATTTCAAACTTACAACACCGAAAATGAAAAATATTTCTCTTTACTTTTTAACTCTTTCACATTGGTTCAGGGAAGCTCACAGGCATTAATGAACACTAAAATTTCGGCCCCTATGTTTGCTTCGACAGCACATATACTAAAATTTCAGCCCCTGTATTCCTGACAGTGGCACTTGAACTGGCTAGACATGGAAGACAACAACTGACTAATAAGAGCTCTTGAAATACTAAACCCAAAATGAAATGGTCTCAAGTTGATAACACTAAAAAAGAAGCATTTAATTTTACCTTCAGGCCCTCACCCACTAGGACTATCTGCTCTCCATCCATCAGCATAAAAGGGAGCCATCAGCCGCCGCTCCTCTTTTAAGGCTCTACTTTACTTGTCATGCATTACCAGAAGTACACTGTAAGAAGATGACTAATCACTGATTGCTGCCCCAGCACCATATGTCTCTCAGTTTCAAAGGAAAAACTGTCCCAACTAGTTCTAGAACAACAGATTTCCTACCTCCTGCAGCTGGAGTCGAACCTTGGTAACTGCTCGGATCCAGTGTGCTCTGGCATGGGTAGATGGTGAAGATGCATTCTCCTCAGGAAAACTTGTAACAAAGAAAAGAACTCTTAACAAGAGTCAAGGCCACAATGTGACAGTGTTCAAGGCAAGACTGCCAAATATCTAAAATAAAATGGTTTATATTCATGCTTATTCTTATTTAGTGATTCAGGCCACTGAAACAACATAGTTCTGAATATCCAATGTAAAAACAATTCCTCCCTAAAATAACAGCTCTTTTTAGTTTTTCATCTGTACTTTCACCCTTTTTTACTCACCCAATGGGGCACTAGGACAGTCAGGGGTCAAGACACCAAAAGCAATAGTAAGGGCCCTGAGTCAAGGGCTCGGGTTGAAACTATGCAGAGAAGTAGGGACTGGCGCGCTCACCCTCCCTCTCAAGACCACCAGTCTCCCTTCAAGGGACTCCTTTGAGGGTCCCTGTAAACCCATGCTGACCCATTAAATAACTTGGAAGATTTACCAGTTCCTAGACTACAGCAAAAGACTAAGAAAAATATAATACCTGCTATAATCTTGTTCCTTGGGCTGCCTTAGCAATACCTCAGTGAAATGAACAATAAATTTAACAAAGTACCCTTGAAACAAAAACACTACCCTATATTAAAATAAGTCATCAGCAAAGTTCCTAACTGTGGAAAGGAGGCTAGTTATTGGTGATAATGCTTCTTCTCCCTCCCACTGTTGCCTCCCTCTATTGCCAAGGCAGTAGACAAGTGGCTGCCATCTAAACATGTAAAATGTATGTTAGGCTCTGACGCCATCTAATTGGGTCAACTGTTCTGCAACATTGGTGGATACTTCTAGCCAAGGTAGAGCTGGATTTGACCCACACAGCTAAGATCTAAGAGGATACAGTCAGTAGAGAAGAACAAATACTCACCCTGGGCACTTGTGCTGCTCTACCAAGAACCCTACCCTGACAACAGTATCTGCCAATTCTAAGAGCTTTAGTGGATCATTAATCCAGTTAAATAGCTGGTTCAGAGCACAGTATCCTGAATGTCTATTAGATGAGCCATCAGAGATGACTTAAAGTCAGGAAAAATGAAGGGGAAAGTAAGTCTGCATGTTCATGGGAAGTAGAGACACTAACCATTCTCTTACTTTCACCATGTAATCAGCATTCACTGTTCTAATATTCCAGTGAGAGGCTTTATTATTAGACTTTGAAATTTGGGGAGCTACATCAACAACTAAACCTTTTTGTCCCCCCTTCTCACCAGAGAAATCTGACAACATCTGGAGACATCTTTGGCTGTCACAGCTGGGGACTGCTATTGACATCTAGTACATAGAGGCCAGGGATACTACTAAACATCCCTCACTATACTCAATAGTTTCCCATAACGAATTGTTATGTGACCCCAAATGTCAAGAGTGCCAAGTCTGAGAAACCCTGTTCTGTCCAAACATATCAGTTACTGTACTGACTAATTTAGCTCAATAATAACAACACTCAAGCTCTATATTAAACACCATTATAAGGGCCTTCCCGGTGGTGCAGCGGTTGAGCACTGGGTTGCAAGGCTGCCCACAGCCTCTGCAGCACCAGTTCGATCCTGGTCACCGGTGAGGGTCCCACATGGTCACAGATCTCTCCTGCCACCCACTGCTCCCCTCAGCAGTGTATATCATCAGTCTGCCTGTTCTGTTCCCCGCTCTGGTGAATTCTCTCATGCTCCCGCGCTTCTGACTGTACCCAGTGCTTATATAAATAAATATTAAAAAAAAATTAAAAAAAAAAATAAACACCATTATAAGACAGTCACAAGAACAAGTTTATATTTTTTTCTTCTTATGGGTAATAATTGCCAGGCACACTGCCAGAGGTTAGGTTAGATATGGCTTCTAGACCAAAACTTCTTAACTGTACTAGTTTTCACAGATACGGGAAAAAAGGCAAAACAATGTTCATAAGAAAAGTTAAAATATTAACAGGCTAGGAAGCCGGCTCAAACCAGCTCCTCTGAATGAAATAACTTGCAAGGCTCAAGTCAGTTCCAGTTTTGATGACTCAGAAACTGCCATATGTGGGGTCAACAAGTTAAGTCAATAAATGCAGACTAAAGAAGTTTTGGTGCACGGCAGCTAACTACAAAGAACCCATTTGTTGTCTTTAGAGATTTTCAAAATATCTTGGGAATTACACCAAAAATCAAAAGAAGCAGTACAGAGCTGAACCTAGGTATCCTGATCACCACCATATGCAGTCACACAGGGACAAATTAAAAAAGACACATACTCAGCAATACCACGGGGCAGGTGCTGAGGAAATCTTAAGAGCTCCTCAGTCAGTCATCACCTACCTCTCTTTGGGACTCAAGACGTGATCATTGTGTAGCACCAGATCTGGGAGATGATGAGTTGTAGCAACTTCTTTCATCTCCTTGGGTTCACATACTCTCCCCTTCTCTGATTCACCTGTTAGTTCTAGGGCCTTCTCTTGTTCTCCAAAACCTGCATGGCCATCTCTGGAGATGCTGCCTGAGCTGTTGCAGGAATGAATTGAGTCCCTCTCCTGATGGTCATCGTCTTGTTCATGGCACTGGTCTAGTTCACTGAGTTGAGAGCTTCCTTGACTCACATTGCAGGAGGAGCCATACCTACTACTGCTGGTGGGGCTGTAAGGATGAAAGGAAGACAGATGAGTAAATAGATGCAAACTAGGGACCAGGGAAAAGCGTGGGTAAATCCAGGAAAGAATGATTATATAAGTGGCAAGAATCAAAAACAAGAGGTTCCCAGGAAGAAAGGACCAAACTTCACAGTCTAGAGAAACTAATCTATTCAGCAGAAACACAACCAGAAAAACAAACAAAAAACACAACATGCTAGGTTCTTCAACAGCACTTGACCTCAACACTGCAAGTGATTTTAAAGAGTATCTTAATGTGATATTTATAAGTGGAATTAAGAATTATTAAAACAGTCTCTTGCTTATACCCAAAATCCTTTGCTTGGTCTTCTAAAAATATGTCCAGTGGCTGTGATTTATTAAACTTCCTAATTCCACATAATGAAATGGATGAATGAACTCTATTCCCTTTTCTTATTCTTTATTAAATTTATATCCCCCTTTTTTCCTCCACAAGTATAAATATGAATTCCTTAGGATGAGCAAAGAAGAGTGGACATGCTCCTTCAATTATTTCTCAGCCATCTGTGGGACGAGGTAGTGGAAGCCATTGGGAGATGGAGGCTAGAACCAAAAAATTCTTCAAAAAAAAAAAAAAATGGTGTCCTGGACAATAATGTTACAATGATATTCCTGGCAGCATAGGCGAGTGTCTTAAGGATGAACTTGCCCACCTGTCGGTCTCACACCATGGTTCAGTTTTGGATAAAGTAGGGCAAAGTCCAATTCCAAGATCCAGGTTAGAGTCATATTAAAGCATCTCTACCTGAAGTCAGGCCAATCAAACCCTCTTTCAACCCCCAGAATTCCCATGTCCAGGAGGGAAATTTGTTCCCCTGCTCTAAGACAGCAACCTTGCAGAGAAAATGGGAGTAAACAATGGTCTGAAAAAAAGAACAATATCCAAAGGTTATTGAGTCATAAATTGAATCTAAGGGATTCAGCCCTATTCAAGATGCAAAGTGGTGATGAGCTACCATGACCTATCCCAGCTCATTTGGATATCCCAGCCCATCTGACCCAAATCAGAAGCCCTCATTTTATTTCTGATATCCCACTGGAAAGCCTCCAGGCAAAAGGACAATGCATGTCCTCACCACAGTTGGGTCTCGAACTAAAGGGCTTGTGGTGAGATTTTCGCTATGATTCCTCCCAATTACCTGGTATTTTCAAGTTGATTGTTGAGACTTCATCCCATAGCAGCAACGCAGGTCATGTTCTGAGTACGCACATATACATACACACACACACACACACACACACAAAATCCCTAGAGCTCCTAACCAGTCCTTTGGACACATTTTGGGCCAAAAGTCATGGCAGCATTCTTAAGTTGTACCATACAGTGCTCTTTTTTAAGGAGAATATTAGCACCCTTTGCAGATGGACTCTGAACATTGTTTTCAACTGAAGAATTACACCCAACAATAGCACTAAACTCCTGCAAGACTTAAAGCACATATCAGATACCAATCTCAAGGGTAGTAAAAGAGAAAAACTGATATCTAAGAAGCTATACAAATCCATGTAAAATAGGCTATAGAATATAGATTATAGCCAACAATCCTCTATACTTTGTACTATACTTAATACCCTCATTGCCACTGGAGAAAGCACGTTAGAAGACTTGAAAAAGCAAAGCAAAGCAAAGTAGGTCTCTCCCCATTGAGATAGACATAAGTGCCTAACGAATCATCCTAGCCTATCATGTGGCTGTAATTAATATATGCCACTACATTCTGCCTCTTCCTGCTCTCAATTCTCCATTATACAAGACAGAGAGCAAACCAGAGTGAGTAAATCTTAGCACCTCCTGCCTTTGCTTTACACAGGAAGCTCCTTAAATGAATTGCATTTGACTCTATAGAGAAGAGAGGGAACAATAAAACCCACACATTATTTCTTAATTAACTCTTATATAGCATGAGGCTCAGGTGCTAGAACAGCACAGGAAGGATAAAAAGCTGGTTAAGATTGATCTACCACTAAGTCATCTGCATCATAAATGGCCAATTCCTTAAAATCATTTATGATGCTTTAGTTGAGAACAGGCCTTTTGATGGTCTCTGGTTCCTTGATGTCATGCAGATTAACTGGCTGGTGTACGTTTGAAATACAGTCTGTGCTAGCAGGTACCACCGCCTCTTCTTGTTCTGGCTGCTTAAGTAACTTGAAGGCAGTGCAAGGTTCTTCCTCATGACTCCCAGAAGGACGAGTGCAGTCAGAAAGATTGCTTTTGGTACCCCAGTGTTCCTCAGATGCTGGGGTTTCTGGCTGGTTTTCGACTTCTCCTGGCCCTGAGAACCCACGAAGACATACACTTGGCCTGGCCTCTAGGTGCTCAGAGGCTCCAGAAAGCTGAGTACAAACCTCAGCTGGCTGCACACTGGCTCCAGACATATGAGAAGACTCCAAAGCTTTGTCAGTCTTACTAAAGTCAAGGTCCTGATCACTGATGATAACCAAAACTGGAGAGGAGGATTCAGCATGTATTTGTTCAGGGTGCCCTTGGTTCTCTTTTAGCCTTAGGAATGAAAGACCCAGTTTCTTTTCATACCTCAGTTTTGGATCACTTGTCATTATACTCCCTCTCCCCTCTCTAACTCCCTCAAACAGAGTTGACTTCTTAAAGCTGGACATTAAACCAGCTTCTGCTGCTCTGTTGCCAGAGGAAGAAGATGGGGGGAAGAAAGAATTAAGTGGTTTCCCACTTTCAGTAGCAGAAGGTGGAAAATGGAGCTTTGGCCAATTGTACATGTTTGGGATGTCATATTAAGGTCTTGACTGCTCTCTTTCCTGAGAGATTATAGGTGGATCTTTCTGTGAATCAAGTATGTCATGGGCTTCTAGTGTGGTGCTCTGGCTGACACTTGCCTCAGTGAACAGCGTAGTATTGGTTTCTTGTGAACTGGTTACCTGTAGCTCCAAAATGCCTTGGTTTGTGAAGGCCGACTGCATAGCTGAGATTGGCTCAAGAAGTGGCTGAACTGGAGGAGGAAGCTCTTTGGCAATCCAAGTAGGATCTGCAAGCAACTGTGCTGGCAATGAGGTATGCTCTGCTTCCACTGATGCCTCCATGTCTGTGGCCTGCAATGTCCCCATGTCTCCTTCCTCACTCAGAGATAATACTCCTTGCCCAATATCATTACCTGAGACAGAACCTTGGGGTTCTGAAATACTGTCAGGAATGTTACTGTTTTCTCTTTTGATTGTTAGTTTAGGATCATCTGTCAAGGTCTTCAAGTCTAACTCTGAACTAACCACAGTCATTCTACAGTCACTGAGTGTAGATTCTGAAGTGAGTGCTGCAGAGGCAGCTACTACGCACAAACTTTCTGGAGGTGCTGATCCTATAGAATCTCTGGAACTACCATTTTAAGGCCATGCAGTAGCAGGGATAGATGATTCTTGCTTGTCTGTCTCTAGTTTGGGACTTTTGAAAACTCAAAAAAACCTCATTATTAAGGGGCTGAGATGGTGCACCAGAAGAAAGAGAGAAAAACAAGTTTTTCTTTGGAGATTTAAGAGAGGAGAAAAGTCCAGAGAAAGTTTTTGGAGATTCAATTAAGCACCCAGAGAAAGACTTCACTTTGGTGACAAACCCCGAAAGCATTTCTGCTGAAGAGCTCATAACTGATTTGTCTTCCTCTTTATCTGCATCTCGGTTCTGGTGGTGCTCTGCACACCCTGGCTCTGCAGAGGAGGTGTTTCTCACTAGGATCTGTGCTAAGACCTCATCAGGGGCCTTTTCAAATGGCAAGTTCAGAGGTTTACTAGCAACTCTTCCATTTTGGTGGCTGTTAGGACAAGTTTCTAAGTTGTTGAGCTTTTCAATCAAATGGCTATTATGTGGAAAAGATTTGGCTTCCTGGCTGAAAGTCTCTTCTCCACAGCTAGCTACCCCAAGGGTTTCTAGGCCAATGAGGAGTGTTTCAGCCTGTGCCTGAAATCCTGGTGAATGAAGAACAAAGTCTTTTTGTAACTGATTCATCTGGAATTCTGCTAAAGATGTCCCTACCCCATTATTTATGGAGCTCAGTTTTCCCTGATAGTCCTTCTCTACTGTGAGCTCATCTGCAAAGGAGGCAGTAACCTCAATGGTGTTGCTGATGGAAACAAAAGGAGCCATTTGCTGTTCATGAGCTATCTCCTTAACAATGCACCCTCCAGTGTCATTGTAAACCTCTCCAGTCATTGTGTCATCAAGAGCATTTGATTTCTTACAAAGTTGGGAAGTTACTGGAACAGTTGATAGACTATGTTTTTCCCCAGAAGTCTCCCGCTTTTCATCCAAAAAGGACAAGCTGAAGAAACTAGAAGGAGAGATACTATGAGAGGCATCCTTCTTGCTGTTTGAGCTAGTAGAGGGGAAAAGGGAAGGAAATCTGAACAGCCCTTCTGCTTCAGATTTGATTCTTGGTAGAGTA
Organism: Talpa occidentalis; assembly: GCF_014898055.3. Taxonomy (NCBI): domain Eukaryota; kingdom Metazoa; phylum Chordata; class Mammalia; order Eulipotyphla; family Talpidae; genus Talpa; species Talpa occidentalis. The sequence goes on along the minus strand of NW_023605083.1, from coordinate 38,968,353 downwards.
ACAGAGGCTCTGTTCTCAGATTTTTCAGATCCAGTCAGGAAAGAAAATATACTCTTTTTGACTGGTAACTCTTTTTGGGAAGGAGATGTTGTGGCAGTTGAAAAAACCCAGTCTCTGTCAGAAAAGTGATTTTGTTCATTTGAATTTCTTCTGCTCAGGTTATCAAAAGGTATTTTATTACTTCTTGATACTTCTATCACTGTGGACACAACACTAGCTTCCTTTGAGGAATCTTTGGAAGACACTTTGAGACAACTTGTAGATGGATTTGATGACTGCTGGATTAGATGGTATCTGGAGGGTACCTCTTTTTCAGTAAAATTATTTCCCAGGAGCTTCCTAGTCAATGGTTCTTTGACCCCATTTTTATCAATAGTAGTCTGCTTGTTCAGACTTCTAAATCTAACCTTCCCTTTATAGGAAACTGGTGCAGCAGGAGAGTTCCCAACATCCTGGCTAGTTAACTGTACTAGATTAGGATTTGATTTGACTTCATCCTCTTAGTCACTGAAAAAATAGATGTATTTTCAGCTGTCTGTATATTGGGGGTTTTAAAGAAATCCCCCAAGGTACCAAAGAAGTTTGAAACAGGAGATTCCTTCTTTTCCTGAGAAGCCTTTCTATTTCTGTCACCATCCTTTTCTAAGTTCGGTGATTCTTTTTGATTGACCTGGGTTTTAAAGAGGCTCAAAAATCCAGATGCTTGCTTATCATTTGCTATCTTACCCAGTGAAGTCTTCTCCCAGACCAATGAGTTTCAATGCACTTTTAAATAATGTCCTCTCAGACTCTTTGCAAGATTGGTCCTGGGAAAGCTCACAATTCTTGTGTTCATCCCTACTAAATTGTGGTGAAAGAAGAACTGAAACAGAATCAGCTACAATAATTTCATCATCTTCTATACCTGATTTAGTCTGAGGAGTTGTTTTGCTTACCTGGAAGACAGATTTTAACAAACTTTGTTTTTTCACATGAATGCTTTTATCTAAAGGGAATTCTTGTTTCAAAGTTTTAGTAAATTCAGCTTGCTGAACATTGGATAACATCAGTCTCTCTGAATCCTTCTGGAAAAAACTTTCTTTCTCATTTTGGGATGAGAATTGCTTACGCAAGCTTAATGACTGAAGACTATCATTTGTGAGCTCTACTAATTTGGACTGTTGATCTATTTTCTGCATGGCCAAAGATTCTAAGGATTCATTCTTATCAAAATTTAAAGTACTTCCAATCAAGGCACCCAAAGCAGAAGTTACTTTGTTCAATGATGATATTTCATCTACTTGCTGTGACCTATTAGTCATATTTTCAAGATGTACCAAAGAGGCAGCTTCTTCAGATGAAGCCTGAAGCCACTGGAAACTGGAAAGGTGAACTGATAAATCCTTAGCTAGAGGTTGGTTCTATCATTTTCTCTCTATTTAAGACATGATTACCAATAGTTTCAGGCAGATTCCTGAGATCCAATATACATTCAAAGTCTTCAGGACCACACAGGTTTTCTTTGAAAGAGCCAAAATCTCCTTTAAATTTTTGAGGATTATAGCTTGAAAAATCTAACAGTTGATCCCTTTGGCCATAACTTGACTCTCCAAGAACTTGTGAACAAGTTTCCAAATCTAGATACATTGGTCCTTCACTTCTTGGCCAAACTCCAGATAAATCAAGAGGACCATCAATTGATTCCTCTTCAAAGTACCACAATAACTCATCTTCCTTGTTAAGTACTTTAAAACTATAGGCAGGAATAATGCTGTTATCCAAGATAATTCTTGAAAGATCATTTGCCTGTAAATCACAATTCAAATACTCTTGATAAGAATAATCAGGTATAAATATATATGCATACTGCCCAGTAGAATCAGTGAAGAAAAAATAGATATAGTGACCATCATGGAACATATAATATCCATATTCTCCATCCTCTGATGGCCACCACACTCCATCTCCAAGACATGCCAACCATTCCTGGTATTCATAACAAACACTTGAAAAGACAAGGTTTTCCTCCATTGTTGATGCCTGATCAACTATGGGGCATGTAGTTTCATAATTTGAAGAACTTAAGTCAATAGGCAATTCTTCTAGTACATTTTTAGTCTCATTAATTAGAAGATGAGAATTTCCATATAATGAGTTAGTTGCCCACGTATCACCTTTTAATAAGTAATCTTCATTAAATGCTAACTGGTCGAATGATTCATATGGCAAGTCACACCAAATGACACTGCTTGAATTTGTTCTCCACTCCAAGATATTTGCATTTTGATCTTTTTGGCAAAAATTATTGCTGGGTTTTCTGAGTCAGGCCACAAGAAAACATGAGCTGATGGATATATATTGTGATTCAACATATAATCAACTGGTCGAAGCTTTCTGGAATTTTTAGAGCAATCTTTCATATCAGAGTCCCATTCATAACAGAACAGATTGTTTATCTCTTCAAATACCTGATGGTGGCTTGATTTATTAAGAATGTTAGTATTTAATACAGGTGGATTTAACTTGTTCGAATTTTCATTAAGTGTTGCTTCAAGAACATGGTGTGGTATTGACCTCATAGTCAAAAGTTTCTCTGAGAGGTCCTGGTGAGCTCTTGGAGCACAATGAAGTATGCTGTTCTCAGAAGAGAAGCAAAGCTTTTCATTTTGCTTATTTTTCCATGTAGAAGGGTAGTGATTATTATCAACCCAAGCATCTGATACTTGTATATTTTCTCTAGGTAAAGATAAAGGGCTATTTATGAAGGCAGAACTTTCCTGTTTTTCAACATGGTTTCTCTGGTTCTCAGAAGTCACACAGGAAGTATCAGGGATCTCATCCAAGGATAAATGCTTATTTTCATTTAAACTCTTTATGTCACTTAAAGACAAGGATGCTGCTTTATCCAGTTTACAATCAGTCATCCTGCTATTTGATATCAAATTAAATATTCCAGAGAGTAAACCTGGGGTAATACTCTTGTGATGGAAGTCATCATTTTTCAAGTTTAATTCTTGTTGACTTAACATGTTTTCAGAAGAAAATCCATTAAACAGGCCAGAAAGGAAGCCTCCTTGGGTTCTTTTCTGAGAAGCTTTATCTACAACTTGGTCTTCACTAATTTCATTAACAAAGGCAGATTCTGAAATGGTAGAAACATATGCTAATGAAGAGTCCAACACTATTAAAGATGTCACTTGTGTAAAAGTCTTATCTTCTCCTGAAGAATCTGAAGGTACATGTTCTCTGTGCAAAACTCCAGCGATGTCTAAGGTATCTCTGTCACAATTTTCTAATGTTGTATGGTCACCTGGATTTAATCTCTCTACACTTACAAATTTCTCAAGATGATTATTAATATTTGGAACTGAATCAGACATTATTATATTAAGTTGGGCATCTTCAGGACAATTTTTTTGATCATTCTTACGCAATTTCTCTGAATTGCCAAATTTCCCTAAATTGTTGTCATTGTTTGGAACTGAACTAGAATTTATTGAACTAAGTTTGGCATTTTCATTGCAGTTTCTTTGGAGCTCTTCATCAGTGGTTACTGCTGTGTCATGAAAATTCTGCTCATTGACAGTGCTGTGACTGTCAGTGAAAGGAAATTTAAACAAAGGAAAAATGCTTCTACTCGTTCTTAAATCCTGCTGCTTTTCAGAATGAGTAGGCACTCTTAAAAATGGAATATGCAGTTTTCTACTAAAGGAAAAGGAATGTCCACCTTTCTTAGGGCACCTTCCCCATCTACCTTCCTACAACTGATGAGTTTTCAGAGATTCTGATAAACTTTCCTTTGAACAGGCCTCAGGGGAAGTGATCAGAAACTAGTTAAAGGATTCTCTGAGTAGTTCAAGGAAATCACCACCAGCAACAACTCTGCCCCCATCTAGTAGCTTTGAAGAAGTCTCTTTATTTACACTTCCACTGCCAGTTACACAGGATGTCCTGAAGTACCTTTGGCACATATTTTTGGTTGATCTAGTAACAGAGACAGATTTGCACAGTATTTTCCTTCCAACAGACTCTCAATATCATCTCTCTTATTACTTGTAGACCTAGCTAGGCTTGAGAGTTCATTGGTCATTTGGGAAGATACCATATTCTCACTCATAGGTATTTAGGGCCAGCCTGTAGTTTCTCTATCACTAGTATCTAAAATGACAATGCTAATGCTCTCATTGCCAGGGATATTTTTCTTTTTATTTGACTCTGAACCACATTCAGTGAAGTTTTCCTTGTTTGTTTGCTTGCTCTGGTCGTTATCTTTTTTGGTTTCCTCCTTTTCTGAAAAGATCTTTGATGGATTTAGCAAACTGAAAACAGACTTTACCACCGAACTCTGACTCTGTGGAGCTGAGTCCTCTCCAATGATTTCTGATGCATTCTGAAAGCATAAATTTCTGGCTTTATTACCTATGTGCTCACTTTCAGAGGTTTTGCCATGTCTGCTAATATCCTTATTAGCAACTATAGAAGAGGATAGTGGAGACTGCATGGAAGAATCCTTCTCCAGTACTGACTTGGCTCTGGGTTCAGATACTGAATTAATTGTCTCTATTGGATTAAGAGTTTGTTTTCTCTGGAACCGAATAAGCCAGCTTCTGCACAGAGGCTGTTAGATGCCTTGTGCCTGAACCCACCTTTTCTGTGAGTGAAATGAACAGAGAACCAACAGCATATTTCAGCTCAGGGAAAGAGATGGCCTTGTCTTTATCATTCTTGACAACAGTTAAAGGTAGAATTTGACCCCCAGACATTTTCTGTTCTGCATTATCAATAGTACTACTATGTTTAAGTATTTTTCAGTTTTTGAAAGGGAACCAAATCTATTAATTGCCTCTTCCTTCTCAGCTAAATATTCTGACACTGCTTCTACCAAACACTGAAGATCATCCATTGTGTCAATATAGTCCTTCTTGGGTTCTTCCATAGAGAAAGAAGTCATCTCTTTCACAGTACACCCAGAGAAATCTCTAAGTGTGTCTGTATCACAATTTATCTTTTGTAATGGAACTGCTGGGTTTGCTACATAATAGTGTTCAGGAATACCTCCAGTATGATAGACATTGGATGGCTGCCAAGTTGGTGAAAGTAAACATTTTTGCTTATCAGAAATGGGAGAGCCTAGAAGTTCATCAGAAGTACTGCTTATAGAATCTTCAAGAATATCCAGTGGAGTAAAATTAATGATATGCTGGTTTAAGCCATTTGATTTTTCATAGTACTCAAAATAACCAGGGAGATTACAATCTTGACTTTCTAACTTAGTGGTCAACATGCCACTCTTAACCACAAATTCATTTTTGTAAGGGGACAAAACTGGGTAATTATGTTTCTTCTTTTCAATATGGCAAAGGTTACAAATCTCAGTGTCAGAATATCTACTCTGAAGTCAGCCTCACTTGCTGATCTATCATCACATTGTCTTCTTTCACTGTCCTCAAAATGAGTGTATAAGGATTTCTTTTTTTTCTTATCTACTGCATTATATTTCTCAGGATAGCTGGAAAAAACAGGTGTTTTAAATGTAAGATCGAAATTAAAGGCAGATAATTCTGTTTTCTGGATCTGAAATGGTATATTTTTCCAGTTCTTATACTTTCATTGTTCTTGTTGGCTATAGTGTTTATCAGTTTTTGAAAGATTTTGAATTCCTTTTAGCTCTGCTTCTCTTAAGTTTATGTTCCTGTTTTCCAGAAACTCTTGTGATATTTTTTCCTCTATCTCCTCATAAACACCATCTTGCTCTTCAAAATTAACATCAGAGAAAGCAGAAATAATCCTAATTTTGTTATTTTTAGCCTGTTGGTTTTGCCTGATATAAAAGGATAAAATTGGAGAAATAGTAAGGCAAAAAAAAAAAGGAGAAACAGGGAAAAGGAAGAAACAAGTTATAAGATTTAGTGCATGTTCAATGAGAATCAGACTAGAATAGTAAAATTGTCAACGTGATTTAAAAAAACACACAGACTGAAAAAATATAAAGAAATTCACATGTTCTTAAATTAATAAAGTTAAGTCATTTTTTCCCAGCTCAGCAAAAGAACAGCTATAACAATAACTTCAAATCACTTCACTTGCTAGCATTTCTCATTGGTGAACTTTTATTTTCTAAGGATAAAAATAAGAATTTTCTATTTTCTGAGGGTCAAACAATTAAATGAACATGTTTCATCAATAATTATAATTTATTTACAAAGATAAAGTTTAAAATTATGAAGTACATAATATAAACACTATCAAGGGATTTCAAGTATCCTAAATTTGTTGAATTTGGTCTAAAAAGAAGCCTACCTATTAACTTACTGAAAGTCAGAGTTGAAGCTGTATTGCCAAGAATATGGTCAAACATATTTCTTTAAAAAAGAAAAAATACATATATAAAATAGTAATCTTTGACAATCAGCAAAAGTCAAACCTTGTTGCACTACCAAAATCAGCAAATTGTTAAAAGCATAATAACCCATCGTTTGTGAAATCTAGAGGCTATATAAATTGAGGTTTACAGTAAAATGAAAATCTTTCCCTATACTGATTAGAACAGCAGAAGCTACCTGTTCAACTAAGTCAAAGAATACAGAAGACAGCTGAAGATAGATTAGAGACTGCCTGCTTCCTGTGCACTAAGGTGGGGGCATAGGGAGAGCCTGCAGAATAGAAATTTGTCAGTTCAATGTATTCTTTTATAGGTCTAAAATACAATAGCATTTATTTAGGAAACAGAAACAAAATCAAAAGGTTTGTTTAGTCACTTAAAATCTCCAAGAATGAGACTAATATCCTTTTGACTGTTCTCTATGCTACAGATACTTAGCTAAATAATATCTAACAAAGTCCAAGTCTATTGTCAAACTGCAAATTATGTTTCACACAAATTTCCTATTATTCTGGACTCAGGCAAATCAGCTTTTGTTTTATTTGGTTAAGTAAGGAAATCCAATTTAACACATGTTTCTTAGTTGCAGTTTTTTTACTCTCTTGTATCATCAAAAACTCAAAATAAACTAACTGGAGGGATAGAAGTTTTTATAGTTCCACTTAAATCAAAAGGTTGGCATAAGTATAATGAATGTAGCTATTTTATACTTCTAATTTACTATAAGGTACTGAAAACACATTCCAAAAATTCTTCTTGAAAAGAAAAAAAAAAAAAAACTGTATTAACTTAAAGACTATTCCCAAGAACTGAGTATTGACAGTAGTAGAAACATTTAAAAATCAGTGCCAGTGATATAATTTTCCCATGACTTTTTCAAGAAGTCATTTCAAAAACTGGTAAAAAAACATATATAATGAAAATTCACCTAAAAATCATGTTAACATTTCCTCTTGAGATACTTTCTCACCTTATTTCATATACTAATACAGCAAGTCAAATTTATATAGGATCAATTCAAGAAAAATTGTATGGAAATAATTTGCAATTTCAAGTATACCACTAATGTTCCTTCAGTGTCATTACAGCACTAGTCCAGGAAATAAAATGATAATAGGTAGTTACTAGATAAACTTCAGTTGTTGAAGAAAAGAGTATACAGCTATGTATGTTGATGTGCCATTTTTACTGTTGGCCTGCACATCTAGTTCTTGTAAAAATGGAAGGGAAAGATGAAAAGGCTTTGATTTTGCTGTTATAATTTTTCTTAAAGTAGGGCTATATAAACAACTAAAATGAAATGAAGAAATTATGTAAGCATTCAATTAAAGACCAACAAGGAGTAGGGACAAACTTCAGTGGAGTTTCTGGCATGTTTATTTTTGGAAGCAGATAATGAAGTGTGAGAAAAGTACAATACACCTAGGTCCTTCATTGGATCCTGGATCAAAAATGAAAAAAAATGATATATGGGACATTGTTAGGAAAAGTGGAAAAATTTAAATACCATCTACATATTAAATAATATCATCACATCATTAAACTTCTTGAGTATGACCATGGTATTGAGGTTATGTAAGAGAAAGTCCTTTTTTCTTAGGAATTATTTGTTGAAGTACTTCTTGGTGAGATAACAAGTTATCTGTACTTTCAAGTGATTCAGAAACAAAAGATGTGTATATGAATATATGGTAGAGAGAAGAGAAGAAGTAAGTATGGCAAAAACCACAACCGGTGATCTAGGCATGGATATAGATGCTCATTGTATTATTTCTCTAAATTTTAGGTTTGAATTTTTAATTAAGAAAGGGGAAGAGAAGGGAGCATATTTGTAAGTACTTGCTGCTGTACTCATAAATATGACAAGTCCACTGGAGGGAAACTTAATCAACAAACAGCAGTGGAAAGGAAACCGGAAGTGGGTGGGATAGAGGAGGATATGGGTGTGCGTCAGAGATTTTGGCTGTGTGTTGTACTGTACCTTAACTCTTTTTAGCCATGTAAATATTTCACGTATTTAAGAAATAAAAATTTTTTAAAGGAAAAATGTTTATGGAAGCTATGTCAAAATAAAAATATTGTTAAAGGTCCAAGAAAAGTACGGAATCTGATATAGTGAGATCATATTGGTTTTCTTCTAAGTTTCCAGAGAAATATTTAGGTAGGAAAGATTATCCAACATTTAAATCTGTGATTTTCTTTTTTAAATCTTGGTGAAAGGTATATAAAATATCACTGGACTAGGCAAAGGAACAAGCAGATTTTTTTCATCCATCCACTACAAGTGGACATGGATCACCACTTAAGAACAGCATACGAAAACTATTACTGATAGAAAGGTCTAAAGGTAAACATGTGGAAGAGAAAAAAAGACTGAGAATCTACATAGCATGGCTACGGTTTGGTTCATCATACTGCTATACTTGCACCATTACTTAAAGTGCCCCAAAACTTGTCAATTGCACCCTGGTACTGCTTACTATGAAGAAAAAAATGCTTTGTTCCCAATACCTACCTGAGTGCCCTCCGCTCTGGAAAATCAAGGTCATAACTTTGCATAGAGTCATTGCAAGAGTCCCTGGAACTGCCCTGGAGTAGCAGCTGCTGTGGCAATCGCACAGGCACAGGGAACTGGTGCACAGAAGCATTAGGTTGAGAAGTGGTATGGTAAGGAGGTGGAATGCTATTGCTGGTCTCACTGCGATAGTCACTATCTCTGTCATCCACGGCACTATCAGCATCTTCAAAAGCTGTGGAATAAGCACAGTCAAAACACTCCAGTTTTATTTAGTTCTTCAATTTTTTTTCTGCTTCTGATTAGGTAAGTCACTAGCCTGGATCTTGAGAACAAAAGCAAACCCAATTGCACTTGAGCCCAGTGACCTCAAAGCCATGTGCAAAACTGCCTCAATTAACACATACAAGTCTCTTTCTTTTCAAAAGTGATAAGGCATTTGAATTAATTTTAGTGTTAATTCTTAAATGAGTTCCAAGATGCCTTTTCCCAATTTATAATTCTTTGGAATTCTGATTCCCTAGCTACTATAAACTTAATGAAAACATGGGTTTAGATTTCATAAACAGATCCTGGTCTTCTATTATCAAAAATAGGTGGAAGGGAAAAAGTTTTTCTATATTTTAGAAAAAAGAAATTTTTGCTTCAAGTTAGCTTGGTGTGTTCAGACTTTAAAATGCACAGTTGAACCTAAAAAGCAGGGCCAATATGGGAAGTTGATCCAGGAAATCTGGATGGTCAAAGCCAAGGCTTAAGAAGTCAAGTCAAAAGCTCTTGATGCAGCTGAGAACAGCAGCAGGCCTACTGCCTTGCTACAGCATTGATTTTTATTTTTGTTTTTTAACGATTCCTGTCAATGACCTAACCCTGGACTCAGGACTCCCATTCAAAGTATGGGCTAAAGGAGAACAGGAAAACACATCACTGCCAATGGAATCTTGCTGACAATGCAGTCAAGTTTAGCTAATAGCAAGTACTACCATTTCATAGCATTATTTTTGCTCTTCAGGCCAGCACCTTACTGACTACACTTTTGTCCTTAATTTTAGCTAAAATGACCACAGTTACAAATCCCACTCCAAGCAAAACTAAAAATGTGCAACACTGTGCTTGAGAAGGGTATTCAACCTAATAGTGTTTTGTAGATTATCTTATAGAGAAGAGATTTCTGACACCATCCCCATATGTGTATTAGTAACAAGGTCCCATATCTCCTCACTTGCCAAGTTCCTATGGGCTCACAACAAGGAAAAAGAACATTCACCATGCTTTAAAAAAAAAAAAAAAAGGGTACTTTATCAGTTAATGGAATCCTTATATTAGGAGCAGTTTTAAAAGATAACCTTGGTAATAATGTGGGCAGCAGAAGCCTCCTGAAGACCATATAATTACTCATGTAAAGCATAAGCATAAGCTTTACATGTAGTAGAAATAAGAAAAAGTTAATGAACTAGAAAATAAAATCTAGACAGACTGTCCCTCTTGGGGACAAGTAGAAGGTAAAATTGGGAAATGACCCACTGGAATCTATGTTAGACAACCTGATAAATAATAATTCTACTAAAAGAGAGAGAGGGCACAAAACGTGGATTTTACAAGCAAGGAAGAAAATATAAATATGGATTCCAGACAAGAATTGTGGGTACAGGTGGGATTAGGAATAAAAGATTTTATGAGACTTACCCATTTGAATTTACAACAGTGTCTAGGGTAGGAGTAAGGGTAAGAAGATCCAATGATTTTTTTCCCATTTGAGTTTATAGTAAAATGTGAAAAAGGGAGTGATCAGAACTCCGGGGGCAGGGGGTTGGAGGGTAGAAATCAATATAAGAAAGAGGGTAACCTTCAAATGGTTAAGGACAGTATCAGTAACACTTGCCAATAAAGCAAGGGCACACACAGTCAAGATGGAAAATAAAAGCAAACAATAGGATATGCACAGCATTCTGCTTACAAAGTCTTTTGAACACAATTAAGAAAAAGAGACTTTGGATGCACTGGTTTTATATCATTATGCATTTGTTGTTCTAAAGACCTAAAAGAAAGGATCAGGGTAGAAAACCCAGTATTCTTTCTCATTCCACAAAAGGATTGTGAAGATATCAGAGCTGGATTATTCCTGCATATGGTTGAGGAAGCAGAGGCAACAAGAGACAAAACCAAAAGTCAACTCCAGCAGGTGGGTTTTACTACATAACCCAAAGAACAAAGAGGAGTCTCCAAAGAGGGAGCAAACAATTCTGTTGATTATGAGGGTCAGAAGAGGGTAATTAATCAGAGTCAGGAGACCATGATACACAGAGAGAAACTACATGGATGGATCCTTAGTTTCTCTGCATATGACCTACTACTCCTACATAATGCTCTACTTTTTTACTTTGCTAGGCTAATGGGAGGAATATTCTAAAATTCCCCTACAGGGAAATTTGTATACTAAAGAAGCAAAGGACAAATATTAGGAAACACAGTGTCCATAGAGAGAGGAGGTTGAGAATAGAACATGAAAGGTAGGAAGGGACAGGAAAGACAAGGAAGTGGGAAGAGACAAAGGAAAGAAACAGGGAAAAAAGGTAGGGAGAAGATGAAGGCCAGATTTTCTTTTCTTTTCCTACCCTACCCCCAATTTCCTTAGAAAGTAAGCTTCCTGGCACCACCAAAGATGATTTAGCACCTGAAAAGGTAAATTAAGCAAAAAACAAAATAAACCTGAAGGAGAATAACACTTGCTATTAGTGTGGCAGTGACAATCTTTCTTACCAGCTCTATTCTCTGCCCTACAGGCTCTACTAGCTCAGTGAAACAGAACTGGTTGGAATAAAAATTCCTGCTTCAAAAGAGAAGTGAGTGCAGATTTGGCTACTCAGACCAAGGAGGGACTTATGAGCTAGTCTGAGGGCAAAAGTTGAGAGCCTCTGGTAGTCTATTTGAATGATAGAACATTAAATGGCTGAGAAAATTTACTCATTTACATATTTGAGTGCCTACAAGGAGTCTAGGAAAGAGAAGATATGAACAGAAGTAAAAATGAAGTAACTATCATGAGAACTGTACAAACTAAATACTAGATGAATTGAAAAAAAGATCACTTTCTGGTAGGATAAACAAGGAGTTTTAGGAACAAGATGGTTTTGAAAAACTGGTGGGTTTTCAATAGATGAAGACAGCAGAGGGAGGAGAAATACCTTCTAGAATCTGGATAAAAATAATGGCGTGATTAAAGATTCAATACTGGGAAAGACTCTTTTCTTTCCATAATGAGAAACATGTTGCTCATTTGGCAGATACATGGAAGAGAAGATTAACTTGGAAAAGCACGGTGGGGAAAGTAATCTGGGTCAAAAATCTAATCTGTGGCCCAGACACAGAAGAAGGGCTCAAAGTTGAGTGAAATACTCAACAATGAGACTGACAAGTGTGTTCCTAGATTGAGTCCCTGTTGAGTCCCTGTCTTTAAACCCAGAGTACAGTTAAAACTTTAGCAGCGAAAAGGGAAGAGAATTCAATCCTCCAACCCCCCATCTCCAGGGCTCACTTTTTTCTACTTAAAAAGTAAGTTATCTAAGCTCTCTTAGGCTGCCTTTGGGTAGTTCCCTAGAGGAAATACTCAGGATTCAAATCACAGAAAGCACATGCTCATGAGAAATTCAAGTGACTGGATAAAATTTGGCCTTTCTTAGCACAATTTGGTTACCGAATCACAGAGTCTTAATCAGACTCCCAGTCACATGGGTAACACAGCCAGTAGTTTCCCCTCGGGCTATGTTTCTCCCTGGCAAGGATTGGCTGCCTTCTCTCTCAATTCTAGAACCAAGTTAGTCTCCAGCCTAACTGGGCTACTTTAAGGAAAGCCAAATGACGTTTTCAGCCTCTTGTTCACGTCAGAAAACCAATGGTCTTTTCCAAACCAAATCTTCTGGTCATTGCATTTCTTAGCCAAGTGACCAAAGGAGATTTCCTACACTGGGAAGTTGATGGTACTGCTTGTCTCAGGGGACTAATAATCAGGAGATCCTGTCAGGGTTAAAACTGAGATTTTGGCTTAAAATTTATCATATACACACATATAGGAATTGTTCAAGAAACCAGTATGAAAAGATACAACATTCTATTAGAGGTAATTGTCTCCTGAGAGAACTAGGGGAAGAGAGTGGAATGAAATTATATAAGCTTGTATGCATGAATATCCAGCTTCACAGTTCAGAGGGACTATGTTAAAGGGTACGATGAAGAATATTATAACGTATTTAAATTCTTACGTACTCTGTTGCTCTCCCCAGCCCAAATAGGTCCAGGGACCTAAGAAAACCGCCAAGTGGTAGCAAAGAAGAAGAACAAGAGACAATTTTAGGAAGACTTCAAATATCATTTCCCCACCTGACCAGTTATTATATACCTTACCTTACTTGAGTCTACCCTATTGTATTTCACTAATTTTACATAAGATGCCTTCTATCAAGCATAAGACAAAACTACAAAAAAAAAAAAACAACTCCACAAAAACACAATAAAGAACTGTATCCATATTCTTTTAAACCTCTTCTGACCTAAGTCTCTCTCAGAACATCATCATTTCGGAGCTGATGTACCTTCTCTGTTGGGTCTTCAAAAACAGTCACATATTTTGGAACTGCCTATAAAACTATAATAGTAGTATTATAATATCATATAAAATCACATAAAATAAAATCAATAAAATACAGAATCTTTGAATGAAAGGAAAAAAACTAAAAGCATTTTCTACTCATTTTTCAAAATTAAGAATTTACTATTAAATTTAAACCCTCTCCCTTACCCTAAATGAATTTGAGGCAACTAATGTGAGAAAGACAATCACTAAAAATAGGCTTTTATACTGAGAAACAGGGGGTAATTTAGCTTCATAGTTAAGAATATGGGTATTGAGACATCACCCTTGGTGATGTCTTTGTGGTTGCTACTCAAATGGCAAGGGAAACAAAAGCAAAAACAAACCAAAAAAAGATGAGATTGCATTAAACTAAAAAACTCCTGCACATGAAAGAAATTATCATCAAAATGAAAAGGCATTTTCATGGCACCTCCCATGCCTGAATTGGAGAAGATATTTGTAAACCATACATCAGACAAAGAGTCAATATCCAAAAAATAAAGAACTTATAACAGCCTGATTAAAAAATGGGCAGAGGATCTAATCAGACACTTCTCCCAAGAAGACAGATAGGTGACCAATAGGCACATAAAAAGATGCTCATTGTCTCTTATTATTTGGAAAATATTAAACAAAAACAATGAGTTATCATCTCACACCTATGAGAATGGCTATTACCCAAAAAACAAGAAACAAGTGTTGCAGAGGATGTGGAGAGAAGTGAATCCTTGTGCACTTTTTGGTGGGGATATAAACTGATTCAGTCATTATAGAAAACAGTATGGAGATTGCTCAAAATATTAAAAATAGAAATTTCATATGATCCAGTTATTTACCAGCCTTCAATGTTCATCTCACCCTTCATGTTTATCTCAACAATATTTACAATAGTCAAAGGTTGGAAACACCTGAAGTGTCCATCAGCAGATGACTAGGTAAAAAAAAAATGCAGTATATATACACAGTGAATACTATTTAGTTTTATACACACACACACATATAAAAGATATAATCCTGCCATTTCCAACACCATGGGTGTATATAGAGGGTATTATGTTTAGTGAATCAGTGCTTGGCTAATAAATCAGAGGCAGAAAGATCAGCACACTCTAAGGTCTTAATGTCTGTCAGCTAAGGGAGGTCAATGTCTGGGTTTAGAAAGCCCTAGAGTTCTACAGATGTGACTGCCTTGAAAGTCTGTCATAAGACTCAAATTTCTAGAAGCATCATGTGCGATCAATGCAGACTGGTTTCATTACTGAGTTAACCCCCAATCCTGGGACCGTGGACTGCTACTATTCAGTCATAGGCTGCTTAACTTAAGTATACAATGAGAATTAGTTTTCTTTTTATGTACTTACCTTCCTACCCTCTACATCTCTTCTTCTCACCCCTCCAAAAGGATACATTGGTTTAGTGTGAAATTTTAAAGTTTTAATAATTTATTTAACTTACGATTCATGGGGGAGAGAAGATTTAAAAGAAAATTCTCCCAGGCTATATATCACAGTTGCCATAGCAACTGCTACAGGGTAATTATCTTGTTTCTTTTCAAAGGAAAACTGAAAAATAATCACGTAGAACTTCAGAATATGTCTATCAACCTAGACTGCTCCAGGCAAATGAGAATGTTGTTTCCCAGTGAAACCATGAGCCTACAGAAGCCTCTCCTTGCAGAGTACTGCCTCATCCTTGAATGACCCACAGCACTGAACAGCAGATTCTTATGCATAAGTAAGTGCTCCATAAATATCTATTATGTGAATAAATCAGATGAATGATCTGATGCTATTTACTGGATCCATTACTAATCCATGAGAATAACAAGTTATGTTCTCCCCTATTTTCACCACTTCAGCTTAGTAGTGAAGGGAACAGGTTTAACTAAGCAAGTTTCCTTCACCACTCCAAAAATGCACTAAAACATCTCATTAGCAGTGGAACAATTACTGAGGATAGTTTTGCTTGGCCTAAGTACCAAGAGAAGAAGGGGAAGGGAATGTTCCTGGAAAAGGAAATTACAGATCCAAAGGAATGTTTCATGAATTGAAATAGCTGTAGCATATCTGAATGAGGAGGTTATAGGGTTATATAAGAACTTGATCATAGGAGGTGTTAAGTAATGTTTACAAATTTCACAATGTCAGGAATTTGGAATTATCTGGAGGATAATACAGAGCTATCAAAGCTTTTGGGTAAGGAAGAGACAGGACAGGTTTGCCATTTTAGAAAGAGGACAGTGATGCAGTGTAGTCAATGTCTGATAAGTGAGGCGGACTAAAGACTGGTGTCGAAGAGGCTGGTAAGGGGCTGCTACAGTGACCTGATGATGAATTGAACTAGGGAAATGGCAGGCGAGATGTGTACATTTATGAGCTATTTTGGAGGTAAAATCAATAGGGTTTAATAAATAATTGAATGTAAGAAATAAGGACTAAATAATATTCCCTAGGTTTTTAGTTTAAGCTACTGGGTGGTTATGACAGTATTCATCAAGAAGAGAAATAGAGGGCCTCCCCAGTGGCGCAGCGGTTGAGCGCTGGGTTGCAAAGCTGCCCGCAGCCTCTGCAGCACCGGTTCGATCCCCGGCTGCTCCCTCCAGAGGAGGGTCCCATATGGTGTGCAGACCTCTCCTGCCGCCTGCTGCTCCCCTCAACAGTGTACTTAGGTACTTCTGCCTGCTCTGCTCCCCACTCTGGCTCTGGTGAATTCTCTCACCCTCCCGCGCTTCTGACTGTACCCAGTGCTTGTATAAATAAATAAATCTTTGAAAAAAAAAAGATTTATTAAAAATAAAAAAAGAGAAATAGAAAATAAGGGCAGGTTAAAGGAAATGAAGAATTCAGGATTAGTGATATTGATTTTGAGGTATCTAGAAGACATCTCAAATGACCACATCTGGTAGCTAGATAGCTGGATAGATGGTTGTGTGGTTCAGGAAAGGATATGAAGCTGAAGACTTGGAAAAATACTTGGAAGTTTTCAGCTTCCATGAGAGCAGGGACTTTTCTGCTCTGTTTCTTGATGTACCCTCAATATCTAAATAGTGCCTGGCACAAAGTAGAAGTTCAGCAAATATTTATAAATGAATGGTTACAGATTAAAATGTAAGAAAAAAAAAGAACAATGAAGCAAGCAGGGTAAGAAGAAAAAAGAAGACTATATAAGGGGCGGGGGGAGGGTAACAGAGGAACAGCCTCATTTAAAAAGCAGAAAAAAGTTTTAGGAGGAACTGAAAATACAACGAGTCAGTAAGGCTATACAGCACCTGGAACTCTCTCATACATGGCTGACAAGAATGAAAATTTACACATATCATACAACCTAGCAATCCCCCTAATACATATTTACCCAAGAGAAAGAAAAACATTCACACAAAATCCTGTTCATGAATGTGTACAAGTGCTAAATTCATAATCACTAAAAACTGAAAATATAACTGTCCTTCAACTGATGGATAAACTATAGATAGCATATCTCTACTGTAGAATACTATTTAGGAATAAAAAGAAAAGAACTACTGATACACAGAGATGAATCCCAGATGTACTATAAGTGAAACAAGAGAGATTCAAGACACTATATACTTTATGGTTCCATTTATATGACTTTCTGGAAAAGGCAATATCATAAGAATAGAAAATAGATTAGTGGTTGTGAGACAGTAGTGGTTGAGAATTGGGAAACTTTTAGTTGATGGAACTGCCCTTTATCTTGATTATAGCTGTGGTTCATGACTGTATATGTTTGTCAAAACTTACAGGACCAGGGCCTCCCCGGTGGCGCAGCTGTTGAGCGCTGGATTGCGGAGCTGCCCCCGGCCTCTGCGGCACCGGTTCGATCCCCGGCAGCTCCCCGGCCACCGGAGGAGGGTCCCGCATGGCGCGCAGACCTCTCCTGCCACCTGCTGCTCCCCTCAGCAGTGTACTTTGGTCCTTCTGCCTGCTCTGCTCCCCGCTCTGGCTTTGGTGAATTCTCTCACCCTCCCACGCTTCTGACTGTACCCAGTGCATGTATAAACAAAACAAACAAACAAATAAATAAATAAAACATGTCTCTATTTAAAAAAAAAAAAAAATTACCGCATGTAAATTATACCTTAATAAATCTCATTTTGGTGGGGGGAAAAGGAAGCTTCCATGATGGAGCCTAAGAAGCCAGAGACACAGTTTAGAATAAAACCATGGCTGTCTGCAGCAGCAGTTCGACCCCCAGCCAGCCAGAGAGCTACCCACATGGCGCAGCAGACCTCTCCTGTCTCTCCTGCTGCTCCCCTCAGCAGTGTATATCAGTCAATCTGCCTGTTCTGTTCCCCACTCTGTCTCTCGTGAATACTCTCACACCCCCACACCCCCACCTCTGGCCTACACCCCAGCTCCTATATGCATAAATAAATAAACCTTAAAAAAAAAAAAAGGAAAAGCCATGTTTCTTCATTTAAAAAAAAAGAAAGAAAAGAAAACCATGGCTGTATAATATCTCTGAAGTCAAGGAAACCAACATTTCAAGACCAGGGTGGTCAACAAGTGTTAGGTGCTACAGAGTAGACAAATAAGATAAAACTGAAAAAGGCCCACTAGATTTAGAAACAAAGAGGTTACTAATAACTTTAATACATTTCAATGAGTGTAAGCTAGAATACAGACTGAATCAGAAACAAATGGAAGTACAATGCAATGGGACATACAGGTATCAAGAGATTCCACAATTCGTACATTAAATGGTTGAATGTGAGAAGGTAGCGGGAACCGCTTATCACAGGATGACAAAGATGAAGCAAACAAGGAAAAGATAATGGACAAACATGTTACAGAAAACCATACTAAGAGCTTGTAAGAAAACTAGCAACATTCTCAAGTTGGGTATTCACACCTATCAAATGAGCGTCAAACTTGCATTTTTAATGAGCAAGCTAATGTTTCCCACCTACCTAGAGCCTCAAACCTCTTCATCTCACATATTTAACAAATGAATAATCAATTTACCCTCTACCTCAGTGGCAGCAGATACTAAGAGTCAGGTTGTCCAGAAAACTAGGGTCTCTACCAGCAATTATATTGTTTTCATAATGTTATGAACTCTTTTCAGATATAATAGCATACCAAGTGTGCTCAAATTCCACAACCACTGAACATTTCAAAACCAGAAACCACAAGATTATGTCTAAAAATCCTCTCTATTTTATCTTTTATGTTCAATCTGTCAACAAGCTTAGAGTTAACTCCAATGAAGACTCTCTCCAATTATTCCCTCCTCATAAGTAAGTCTCACTACCTTTATCAAGGAACTTATTACCTCATGTCTGAATTATTACCATAGATTATGGCTGGACTTAGCTTCTTTCTAATCTCTGTCCCATCGAATCTACTAAGTAGATGGCAACGAAATTAATTTTCTTAAATCCAATTTCTAATCATATCATTACCCTTTCAATCATTTACAATAACTCACTCTTACAAAACAGTCTATTTATCTTCCTGGTTTTCAAAATCTTTCATAGCCTTGACACCAAATAAATATCAAAACTCACTGTTCACCTGTCCCACTGTTCAAAGCCTTTGCTACTGGCAAACACATACTTTCCCAATCTCCATGTCTGCCATACTTAAGAGGTAGAAAGGGGAATGAGCCTGATTTTCCCTGAAGTTAAATGTCCTTCAGGTCCACTCCTTGTTGGTGTAATGGAAATGTCCTGAGTCTTGGAATCAGATAAACCGATGTTTAAAGTCATCACTTACTAGTTGTACGACCTTAGGCTAGTTAACTTTTCTATGCTTCTCTTTCCTCATCTGTAAAGATAGCCTGTTGAAAATCATGTACATAGAACTACAGTAATTTTGGACAAATGGTAATTACTCATAAATGCTCCTTCCCTCCCCTTATACAGTTGGTGCCCATTCTTCAGTTCCACTTAAACAACTCTCTTGAAACAATGCTCAGTGACTAGAACAGTGTCACTGTGAATAATCAAAATAAAAATCATCTGCCTATTTCTGAAAAAGTTAAACATACATCTATCCATATAACCCAGTAATTATACTCCTAGTGATTTAACCAAGTGAAATGAAGATTTTTAATCTAATCCCAGAGATTCTAATTCAAAAGGTCCAGAGTAGCTTAGAAATCTGCATTTGTTTTGTTATTGGAATCTGTCTTTTCTTTTTTAATCTTTTTTTTTTTAAGATTTATTTATTTTATACAAACAGAAGCGCGGGAGGGTGAGAGAATTCACCAGAGCCAGAGCAGGGAGCAGAGCAGGCAGAAGGACCGAAGTACACTGCTGAGGGGAGCAGCGGGCGGCAGGAGAGGTCTGCGCTCTATGTGGGACCCTCCTCCGGTGGCCGGGGAGCAGCCGGGGATTGAACCAGTGCTGCAGAGGCTGACAGGCAGCTACGGGCAGCTTCGCAACCCAGCACTCAACCGCTGCGCCACCGGGGAGGCCCGGAATCTGTCTTTTCAATAAGCAATTTGGGAACTTTCCTATATCAATAATAATAATTCTTAAATTATGTCCTGAAAAAAAAAAACAGAATTTCCTATATGAGAGAAAAAAAAAAGCCATAGTCTCTTAGCCAGAAGTAAGTTTTCCTGTGCATAGGCAGCCAGACTCACTATCCTCCTCAGTTCAAAGACCAGTTCAATGTGATCATACAATTAAGCAAGAATATTCTAGCAGGTCCAGGACCCAATTAAAAATGAATCCTCTTTCCTAGAAGGTAAACCTTCTGCACTTATCCCTGGTGGTCAGGCTACAGCAACATACTCACAGGATTCTTCTTCTGCCTATTTCCTCCTATTTCTAGTGGAAATTTTAAGAAATCAGAAACAATCACATTAAAAAATAAGACCTATAATTATCAAACAAAACACCTCAGGCAAATGTTAGCTACATCATCACTTAACAGCCCAGCACTGGTCAAATTTTCCATGACAATGAAATGACAGGATATTTGAGCCCAGCCTCAAAGTGAACAGCCATCTGTCCAGGCAATGACAGGACGCACCTATCAATTACTGAATTGTAGTAATTACCTGTTAGCTCACAAAGGACAATAAAGTCAAACAAGAGAAATTATTCCCATCCCCTTTTCAGGACAGATTAGATAAGTACCATAGAACTTCTCTTTCCATGGAAAATAGTAAAGAACCTATAATTAAGAAAAGCACTTCAAACTTAACACAGGGGAATAATTTCAACTATTAAACAAACTTCCTTCTGAATATAGATATAAAAATCCAACTAAAATACAATGCAAGCAAATCAAGTCTAGCACTACATTAAAAGAAGAATTTACCATAATGAAGTAGGCATATTACAGGAAGTCAAAGATGATTTATTAATAGAACCTGATTACTACATTCATCACATTATTAAGTCAAAGGAGTAGAAAAAGGAAACCCTCATGCACTGTTGAGGGGGATGTAAATGGTACAGTCACTATGGGAAAAGTATTGAGTTTCCTCAAAAAATTAAGAGTAAAATACCATATACCTGGCAATTCTACTTCCAGGTATTTACCCAAAGGATACAAAAATATTAATTTTAAAAGATATATGCCTCCCCATGTTCACTGAACATTAGTTACAATAGCCATGATATGGAAACAACCATGAGTCCATTGGCAGGCAAACAGATAAAGAATGAAGTGGTATATAAGTGGTATAAGAAATGCATCACTTAACAACAGGGATAGGTTATAAGAAATGCATCATGAGGTGCATCACAATGTGATCACTGTGCAAACATCATAAAGTGTAACTACACAAACCTAGATGGTATAGACTACTACACACACAGGCTATACAGTATAACCTGTTGGGACCACCATCATATATGTGGTCCATCCAAAACTTGCAAACAAAACATGGCTAAATGATGCATAACGGAATATACAAAATAAGTGTGTGTGTGTGTGTGTGTGTGTGTGTGTAGTTATAAAAGATATTTCATCATTTGAAACATTACAGTTGGACTTTGAAGGTACTGTGGTAAGTGAAATAAGTCAGAGAAAGGTAAACACATGATTCACTCCTATGCAAAATAGAAAGAAAGAAAGCAATGAACAAAAGCAAACTCAGGTATAGAAAACAGACTGATGGCTACCAGTGGGGAAGGGGCTTAAGGGTAGATGAAACAGGTAAAGGGGGTGTTATACAGTAATGGATGGAAACTAGAGTTTGGTGGTAATCATGCTGTAGAATATAGTCAAATAAAAAATATAAGTACAAAAAAACCCATGAATTGAATAAGTGCTATAAAAGCATACTGAAATGTTTAACATCTGCTACTTTTTTTTAATCTAAAAACTACTTAAGGTGTAGGAAAGTGCACAAATCATAAGTATACTGCACAATGAAACCTATGAGCATACTCATGTAGCCAATACCCAAATCAAGAATCAGGGTACTGATTTCTGTTCCTTTTCTCCTCAATAAGCTTTTTCTTTTTCTTAAAAAAAAAAAAAAAAAAAAAAGAGAGAGAGAGAGTGACAGTACTGGGCCTCCCTGGAGGTACAGGGATTAAAGACAGTGCTATCAAGCTATCACCAGCCACTGCAGCACAAGTTTAATTGATTCCCCTGGCAGGCCAGGGAGGTGACCCACATGGCACTGCTGACCTCTCCTGTCTCATCCTCCCACTGCTCCCCTCAGCAGTGTATTTCAGTAGCTCTGCCTGTTCTGCTCCCCACTCTGTCTCTGGTGAATCCTCTCACCTACCCCTACCCCCGCACCTGTGGCCTACACATATCCCAGTTCTTATATGCATAAATAAATAAATCTTAAAAAAAAAAAAAAGAATCAGAGTACTACCAGCAACCCAGCAAACTTCTTACTCCTTTTCAGTCACTCAACTAGCCTCTGAATCTGCGGTTTCCTCTGCTCATCACACTCTTTCAAAAGTCACATTTGTTAAATCCCTCACCTTCAATCTTTACCAAGAGTCACCAACTCACTCATTACTTAATTTAAAATTATAACACAATTTCATTTCTAATGTTCCCAACTGCTTTTCAACATCTTTCATGGCCTACTCTCTAATATCCCATGTAACCTCCTATTCACTGTTTATTTTCTGTCTCCTCCCATCCAGGATCTTTGACTGTTTTTGCTTCCTGATATAGCCCAAGCACCTAGAAAACAACCTGGTGTTTGGAGAAGGAAGGGACAGTGGGAGGAAAGGGGTGAGGGAGTGTTGGGCAGGAAGACCAGAGTGACTGAATGTGAGAAAATGAGTATTAGCAGCAGGAAAATAAACAGGCACAGTCTTTCTAGAATATAATTTGATAGCCTCTAACAAAAATTTAATTGCGTATATTCTTTACCCCAGTAACTCCACTTATGGGACTGTGTTTATGCAAGTAATATTTATTGAACAAAGGTACTAGGGATACAAATACAAGCATTTCATCTACTCATGAAATTTATGACCTATGGGAGAAAACAAATATTAACCAAATAAACACAGTGTCACAAAGGAAAGGTACATAAAGAATATAAAATGGGGGCCTCCCTGGTGGGGCAAGGGATTAAGCACAGCACTGTGAAGCTATCCGCAGCATCGGCAGCGCCAGTTTGATCCCTGGCCAGCCAGGGAGCAACCCACATGGCGCAGCAGACCTCTCCTGTGTCACCCACTGCTCCCCTCAGCAGTGTATTTCTGTCATCTGCCTCTTCTGCTCCCCACTCTCTCTGGTGAATCCTCTCATCCACCCACCCCACCCTCCCGCATCTCTGGCCTGTACCCCAGCTCTTGTATGCATAAATAAATAAATCTTTTTAAAAATAATTTTTTTAATTTTGATATTTTCTCAGAAAAGTATTTCCTAACCATCACAAATTTGGTTTAAGGGAACCTCCCTGGTGGCCTAGGGGTTAAGTCTCAGTACTATCACTGCTAAGCCAGAGTTTGATCCCTGGCCAGGGAGTTAACACACATATGGTACAGCAGATCTCTCCTGTCTTGCTTGCTGCTCTCCTTAGCAGCGTATTTCAGTAAATTCACCTGTTCTGCTCCCCACTCTGTCTCTGGTGAATCCTCTCACTGCCCCCCAACACCTCTGGCCTACACCCCAGATCTTCTATGCAAAAAACTTTAAAAATTTTTTTTTATTTGGTTTGTTTTCTTCCTCTATAGTCCTTCTTAATTCTCTTATTACAGGGTACAAGTCATATGTTTCTTCCTCCATGGGAGTTATGTTTGCTAAAGTCAAGGTCTTTCATCTCTAAACCCCCAGTGCCTGGCATAGTTCCTGATAAGCAGAAGAGGTGTGTATTAATCGGACAATGAACAATTCTATCCATTATTGGTATCTACAATAATTCTGCCAATCACATTTTATCAATCAAATTCATTTCTTACCATGTTTGTGTTTCACACCACTTTATTCCAAAAAACCTCTAAAAACTACAAGATGATTATGCTTTTATGGAAACAACAGACTATTTTGTACACATATGATTGTGTGTGGTTATACATAATTACAAACACTGTCCCCAAGTTACATATACATAGAGATACACACACACTCCAAAACACTGTGCCCAGGTTTAAGCACTTAAGTGTTATAATCCAATAAAACTTTGATACATTAATCTGACATTTTTAACACACATAATTGTATAGCATAGTAACGGAACAGAAATGATAAGTTGATGTAATGACTGCAATTAGCCACCTCAAATTCTTTCTGGAAGATGGCAAGATTGAAATAAATAAATGAGTCAGAAGACTACAATTAACATTTTTATCAGCCAAACCATTGTGTTACAGTTTCTCCCTTTCTTTGTTAGTATGCTAGCACCTATAATCAACATCAATATCAAGGATGCCACATGTACAATCTTACTGACAGAAGTCCTAGACCCATTCCACTGCCCTACTACTAAAATAAGACTCCCTATGCACTCTAATAAGTCCATAACTATGTATTTTCCTGTCTCATGAATCCTAGTCCCAGGAAGTAGCAAAAGCTGTAGACTGACTGATCCTTTACCCCTGCCCCACCCAAGAAGGAGGATGTTCCAGTTCAGAGAAGGTTCCTTGGCCAAGACTGGGGGAGTGCAGTGAGCAATTTTTTGAATCCTCACATTACACTTTCCATTTATCCTATATGAATAATATCTTTCTTTTTAACCAATGCATTCCAATTCAAAAGTTCATCTGTAAACTCATCTCTTCTGGAAAGCCTTTCTGAACAAATTATATATGCCATTCATAACCATTTGTTGCTGCTTCTGCCATCTCAGCACTTTCTCCTCTATTTCTAAGGTATTAACATTGAAAATGAAATGAAATGAATTGTCCAAATTAAATTTGAGCAAAAAGCTAAGTTGATAAATCAGAAAAGGAAGTCTCAAATAGAACACCAAACAGAGAAGAATGCAGTTATCAAAAGCCAAAACAGAAATTCAGAAAATAACAGGACCAGGGCCTCCCCGGTGGTGCAGCGGTTGAGCGCTGGGTTACGAAGCTGCCCGCGGCCTCTGCGGCGCCGGTTCTATCCCCGGCTGCTCCCTCCCCGGCCACCGGAGGAGGGTCCCACATGGTGTGCAGACCTCTCCTGCCGCCCGCTGCTCCCCTCAGCAGTGTACTTCGGTCCTTCTGCCTGCTCTGCTCCCCGCTCTGGCTTTGGTGAATTCTCTCACCCTCCCGCACTTCTGACTGTACCCAGTGCATGTATAAAACAAAACAAACAAACAAATAAATAAATAAAAACATGCCTCTATTAAAAAAAAAAGAAAAGAAAAGAAAATAACAGGACCAGGTTGATATAGGAGGGAAAGGCAGGTTAAGCAGGGAGTGTCCAAGTAAATCCAGGCACAGGAACTGTTGTTACCTGCAGCTGTTTTCATTGTGTTCTCTGCTGTATGATTTATAGGAAGGCAGACTATATTAAAACACCAAAGGAGGAGAAATCATTGCCACACTTTACCAGTAGGAGTGAAAATATATGAACAACTTTTTACTATCTTCTAAAATATTAAATGCATCATTCATCATTAGATACTTTTGACCCAGTGATCCCATTTCTAGCTATTCATACATGTATGAAATTATGTATTAAAATAAGATCAACTTCAAAATTGCACTGCAACAGCAAATATTGGAAGCAACGTAAATGTCTATCAGTAGAAATTCAAATCATACATATACCGAAAAGAATGAAAACTAGTAGTTTTCAAAAAAAAAAACTTGTACACCATTGTTTACAGCACACATTGTTCACTATTCACAACAGCTAAAAGCTGGATAAGCTCCAAATTTTCATCAACTATAAATGACTAAATAAAAATTCATACATGTAATATTATTCAGCTACATTAAAAAGAACATGTTTTATAAAACATTGTGCTGACTGAAAAAGCCCATCACAAAAGGGCACATATTATATGATTTACATTAAATATCCAGAATAGGTAAATCCATAGAGACAAAAAATAGATGACTGACTGCCACATGTAGGAGTGGGGAGAAAGAGGATGGGAAGTCATTGCTTAATGAATGCAGGGTCTCCATTAGAGGTGATGAAACGTTGTGGGATTATATAGAGGTGGTGATTCACAGCTCTGTGACTGTAGTGTCGCTGAATTATACACTTTAAAATGGTTAATTTTATATAAATGTGAATCTTATCTCAAGTTTTAAAATGTCCATTAGTTGGGATTGATTCTCTACATAAAGACATATATAGTTAAAAGGAAAAAGGTATTATAATATTGTGCAAATTATACTACCTTTTTTTTTTTGTGGGACCCTCGCTGGCTGCTGGGGAACGAACCAGCGCTGCAGAGGCTGCAGGCAGCCTCGCAGCCCAGCGCTCAACTGCTGCGCCACCAGGAGAGGCCCAAATTATACTACCATTTGTGAAGGTATGTATGTGCATACATACATGTATGTATTTTTGAATGTCTGAGAATAAATTCTGTCTAGCAAAATCCAAAGTAAATGGCAACTGTGGTTACCTCTGGACAGAAACTGCATGGCTACAAAATAGGGTAGATTATAAAATTTTTATTTTCATAGAATACATTGTATCTTTTGGTACAAAAATGAACCCCAAGCATGTGGTTCCTTTAAAAATAATAATAAAGTATAGGGGGGGTGTGCTAGGTATAAGGTAACCAACACCACCAAAGATGATTTAATGTAAAAGCCATAATAGGAGAATCAGATGTAAGTGGTATATTCTGGAAGAATCCTTCAGTGGCAAACAACCAGTGACAAAGAAAGAATATGAGCTCTGAACCTTTGCCTTCTGGGATTTTAGAAATGAGAAGGGCAAAACAGAAGAAATTGATGAGGTAGGTGAAATCTTCAGGCTAGAGGTGACCTGGCCATGCAATTCTACATTTCTACAGAGCAAGTGGTCCTAGATAAATAAGTAAAAGTAATCAGTGACATAGCTTGCTCATCTGCTTCCAGTGCTCACAGAATAGGTCTTCAGTCACTTTTTCTTTTAAAGATTTATTTATCTATGCATACAAGAACTGGGGTACAGGTCAGAGGTATGGGAGGGTGAGAGGATTCACCAGAGACAGAGTGGGGAACAGAATAGGCAGACCGACCGAAACACAGTGCTGAGGGGAGCAGCGGATGAGACAGGAGAGGTCTGCTGCACCATGTGGGTCACCTCCCTGGCTGGGGATCGAACTTGTGCTGCAGTGGCTGTGGGCAGCTTCATAGTGCTGTGCTTTAACCCTTTGCGCCACCAGGGAGGCCCTGGTCCTCAGTCACTTTCAAATGACAAAAAAAAGTTTCAGTTCTACAATGAACTTAAAAAGAAAGGGTCATAGATGATAAGGACACTTGGTATCTGAAGTAAAAGAGAAAGGTCCAAACAGGAACAAAGCGTGGAGGGGGCACAATAAACTATGGTGGAGAACTACCAGAATCTAGGTGGTAGGTGTGGCTATAACAACATCTACCCGAAGGATGTGATTCTGTACCTCTGAATCACATACAATGTTGTAAACCAGTGTCATCTCAATTAAATAAATAAATGAAGGAGTCAATCTACCAAACCGGGCCAGTTCTTTGTACCTTCAATCTTTGAAGGAAACTGTGTATGACAGAGGGACTTGCTTCCTTCTGCAGATTATCAAGCACAGTCTTAATATCAATCTACTCCCTCCAAGACAATATGCCCTGCATATAATTTGACATCTTTTTAACCCTCTCCCAATACTTTCATTTACCTTACTATGAACGAAATTTCCTTTCAATCGATACATTTCAATTAGCATTTTCTTAAAAGTTGTCTCTAAGCTTAATCTCTCTGGAAAGCTTTCTTGAACAGAGCCAATGCCATTTTTAATCATTTGTTTATTCTTCTGCCACCTCAGCATTTTTCTATTTGCTGCCTTTGCATCTTTGTCCTCTTCGGATCTAAATTCTAGGTTATAACCCCAGTCTTCTGATTCATTTTGCATCCTCCCATGAATTCTTCCTGGATCCACAAATAAACTTTCTGGTCTATGTATTTACTCAGTATAGGAACAAGAATAACCCAAGAAAATACAGAAGCCTTTAGTAAGGAGGAAATAAAAAGATGTAGTGGATATTCTTGTACTCAGGATTTCTTCTCTGTAATACTAATCTAGATTTTCAAAGCTTCACAGATGAAGAAAAGTATGACTATTTTCTTTCTGACATCTGCATAAAAAGTTTTCATTTCTATTAAGGATAAACATGAGTATTCTAGAGTTTATAAGTTATCTAACAACATAGCACAAAGCTTCAATTAATGCCTAAATAGGAGTACAGTAGTCTTAATTACAGAAGCACCCTAGAAGAAAATAAATTTCCTACCCAAGGAAAAAGGATGCTATCTTCCAGCAAATATTGTAGATAACATTCTTTCAAATAAAAGACCTGAATGTAAGACCTGAAACCATAAAATATAGAGATGAAAATATAGGCACAACATGCAATCTCAATAACATCTTTAAAGACACATCTCCCAAAGCAAAGAAAGCAAAGGAAAAGATAAACAGCTGGGATTACATCAAACTAAAAAGCTTCTGTAGGGCCTCCCCTGGTGGCGCAGCGGTTGAGTGCTGGGCTGTGAAGCTGCCCGCAGCCTCTGCAGCACCGGCTCAATCCCCGGCCACTGGCAAGGGTCCCACATGGTGCGACAGACCTCTCCTGCCGCACCCGCTGTTCCCCTCAGCAGTGTATTTCTCCGTCAGTCTGCCTGTTCTGCTCCTTGCTCTGGCTCTGGTGAATTCTCTCACCCTACCGCGCTTCTGACTGTACCCTGGTTCTTGTATAAATAAATCTTTAAAAAAAAAAAAAAAGCTTCTGTACAGCAAAAGAGACATTAATCAAAACAAAGAGACACCCCACTGATTGGAAGAAAATTTTTGCACACAATACAACTGATAAGGAACTGATCACAAAAATCTACAAAGAGAACTCAACAAAAACAAAGCAAACAATCCAGTCAAAAAATGGGCAGAAGAGTTAAAAAGACACTTCTCCAAAGAGGAAATGCAAATGGCAAGGGGTATATGAAAAAATGTTCAACATCACTTGTAGTCAGGGAAACGCAAATCAAAATCTTACACCAATGAGAATGGCTCACATTAAAAAAACAAGAAACAACAAATGCTGACGAGGATGTGGAGAAAAAGGAACTCTCCTACACTGCTGGTGGGAATACAAACTGATTCAACCATTATGGAAAGCTGTGTAGAGGTTCCTCAAACTACTAAAAATGGAGCTTCCATATGACCCAGGAATCTACCCAAAGGACACAAAAACATTAATTCAAAAAGATACCTGCACCCCTATGTTTACAGCAGCACTATTTACAATAGCTAAGCTATGGAAACAACCCAAATGCCCAAAAATAGATGACTGGATCAAGAAGATGTGGTCCATATACACAATGGAATACTATTCAACAATCAAAAAAGAAACTCATGCCATTTGCAGCAACATGGACAGAGCCTGAAGGGATCATGCTCAGTGAAATAAGCCAAAAGGAAAAAGAAAAATAATGGTTTCACTTATAGGAGAAATACTATGGAACCAAATAAGGGATCAGGGAAAAAAAATAACAATAATAATGAAACAAAACTAGCAGGCAACCATAAACAAGAGACATTCTGGGAGGAAGGGGGAGGAAAAGGGATCAAAACAGGGGAGAGAAGAGCACAAGGGAATATGGTGATGGCTCATGGGTGAACTGGTGGTGAGAATTTTACGGGGGATACCCAATGATGTAAAAGATAAAAATAATAATAAATTATAAAAAAATGATTTTCCTTTTTTCCCCCCAGAAAGACCAAATTTCTTTCCCTAAAATCTAAGGAATTGAGGGCCTGCAGGGGCAAACAATCATCACATCAGCATGTGAGAATAGCTGTGCAGATTCCAAAGGAAATAGAAGACTATGTCCCGGGCTCTGCAATTCACCAGTCTCTCACCGGCAAGGGAAGGGTGGGAGATGCTGTCACTCAAGGAGCAATGGAAAATTCAAGAAAAAGTTTAAAGTACACTACTAAACTATACCAGAAGATAATGATGTTGGTGAACTTATGGATATTAGTTCCATTACTACATAGGCCAAAACTACATAATTAAAATTTTAACTTATTTTTTCAAAGAAAAATTAAGATGTTGTAAGAGTGAACCATGTGGTCTTTTAAAAAGTTTTAAGTGAAAAGGGGAAACTGGATTTACTATATGGGGGGACGCAATTATTCACAACAAAGTGACCACTAAATATTCAAAATTTGTAAGGAAACTAACACATTTCATGGGCATAAACTGCTGGAAGTTCTTAACCCAGTAAAAAATGTGTGAAAGTCATTCTAGGAAGGTGAATGAGGACAGAGGAAATGTTCCTATTGTATTCAAGGCCAGTATTTAAGGGAAACAGATCTTTGCCATGGAAAGCAACCTAGGAAATAAACATCCTATTCCCTGTGGCTTCCATAAATTCTTAAAACATAGTAAGAATCTAAAAAGGGCATGATAAAGACATATTCAAATCTCAAACAGAAGTTAGTTATGAACATTCTTAACATATTTTATGACCAACTCAAACGCTATCTCTTATGTATATATGTATGTTTGAACAAGTATAAAACATCTCAAATGATTCATAAGAAACTGCTAACAATACCTCTGGAGAGAGTACTCAAGTGGATGGTACAAGAATGGGAAGGAGAACTTTTACTAAAATCCCTTTAATATTTAAAAGTCTTTGTGCCATTATGCATATTATTTAATAAATAAATTTTAAAATCAAACGAAAGGCCTTAGAGTCAAACAAATAAAGGTTTTAACCTTGGTTAAACCCCACTTCCTACCAATAAGTGAAACAAAAAAGATAAATGGTTACAAGACCAGAAAATAAGACTCACAATACCATGCAAAGTGGTCACCAAGAATTAATAACTAACAAGGAAAATAATAAATGCTATAACTCGAATTTTATTTTTATTTTTTAAATTTTCTTTTTATTTATATATTTTTATATCATTGTTCATTTTTAAACAATGTTTGCTTCCCCCCAACCCCTAAGGTGTAGTTCCCATATAATTTCCTTCACCATGCAGCCATGTACCATCACCACAGTCCCCTGTGCTCCTCTCTCCCTCCCTCTCTCTGATCCCTCTCCCTCCTCCTCCCCTGCGGGATATCTCTGGCTTATAATTGTCTGTCTTATAATTTGAATTTTAAACTAGAGGGCATTGAAAAGAACCCTCAAAATCCATGACGTATCTTGGAATTCACATTACAACAAAAAAATGATTGTGAAAATCATTTCTTTTATGGGTACCACTGCAGCAAACGGAGCTAAAGGTCAGCTGGTATAGGGACTAAATAGCCCACCTGAAATGAAGTGTAGAGTGTTCAGTATTATACTGAAATATGCTGCTAAGGAGAGCAGTGGGTGAGATAGGAGAGGTCTCCTGTGCTATATGTGGGTTAGTTCCCTGGCCAGGAATCCAACTCAGACCATAGAGGTGATAGCGCTGAGATTTAACCCCTAGGCCACCAGCGAGGCCCTAAAGTAAGTATTATATTATAAATTTAAGAAGTGGATAAATTTGCAATTAAATCTAAAATGGCCCTGCCTCAGAGAAACCTGGGATACAGAAGTGAATTCAATAATCTCAGGTCTTTCTCAGTTCCTGGGTACCTATCTTCCTAATTTCAGTGCAGGGTCTTGTTTAAGAAGGCTATCAGAAATCCTAACAGACCATGTTAATGTCTTGAGGGGACCTACAATGGAATAGCAGCATGACATTGCAAAAAGGAAAGAGAGATTAGGCTGAATTCTGTCCCTTCAAAAGTTATGGTGAATAATTTGGGATCTCTTCAAGATACTGTTAGAAACATGGATTCACTACCTACATTCTCTTAAAAGGATGCTAATACTAGTTGACACTGTGAAGCCACAAAGTTCTTTAAGAGATGGATCTCCATTAGGCCTGGAGTACCATTGTGGCTATTGTCTTCTGGAAAATAACACAGAAAACAAATTACTAGACATCAGGCCACAGAATCTGGTTCCAGCCAAGTTCCCTTTTTATGTGACATTATGTAAGGTAGTTAGGTCTGTTGTTCAGAAAGTGCAGGGTCCTCTCAAATTGGTATCATCTGGCATAAAATGTTAGAGTAATAGTCTAGGTGTATGATCACATGTTAAAACAGTGAGTACTTGCCATTTGCCTCTCCTTCTAGCATGGAGTGGTTCCAGAACAGGAAAAAAGGCATTCTGGACCCAGAAAACAAATGGACAAAAATTTCCTATTCTGTTAGAGTCCATTAGCACCTGACTAGGAAAATCAGTCCTGATTCCCATTAAAAGGCAAAGAATACCCTATATGCATAAAGCTAGTCTTATTTGGGGTAGGTGGAAAAATGGGAGTAAGAGCAGTACTGGCAGTATCTGTCCAGAGTATTGTATTTGGTTGAATTTAATGGGGAAATTATACCACCATCTGTAAGCAGGCAGGAATCTAATCTTTCAGGTGAGGAATACCTGGTTACAGATATAGAATGGCCTTTTTCTCTGCCTCCCCAAATAAATAGAATATTAGAAATAAGACAAGTCATAGAATGGTAGTGGACAGTTTTAGAGAGTGAAAGAATAATAGAACAATGTAAGAGGAGTATTTGAATGCAATGGGGACTAGAGATATGGCATGCCAGGCCTAATGACTTAATAGCAGTAGGAAGCAGAATTAATTCTGCTAAGAATTAATAAGACCAGCATGATGGAAAAATAAAAAGAGCTAAAGAGGAAGAAAGGTAAGTCATTTTATATAAACATGTCTCTTCTGGGTATGTTGGTAAAAGAAATCCTTTGAAGTTAGTGGTGGTCAAGTAAGTTATCACAACTCGGTAGTTAAGCAGTATATTACTGACAGTACTTCTAGAAGTTGGGTCACTGTTATTCACAGATATGACTCATTTCCAACTGTTCCGCTTCATTCCTTATGAAAAAATTTCAAAAATATGTTGAGCTATACCCTATCTTCCTAATTTATAAAACTGATTCATACTCAGGAAATTTTAATTTATGATCTGTCACTATTTATAGGCCAAATTGTAATAAACCCAGTGAAACAAAGCCTTCCTAAACAATCAGAGAAATCTCTGAAATACCAATGGTGGGTTGCATCTCAAACAAAAGTTCAAGCTATCTTTGAAGTCACATTACAAATAGAAATAACACAGATCCCAAAACTTTTTTGTTTTAGATACAATAATTGATTAGGAAGACCTTAGAGATACCACCAATAAAAGGGACAGTGAAATTTCAAGCTACTTAGAAGTCTATCAAGGGAACTTTAGTACTATTGAACTAAACTGCATCAACATCAACAACCAACAATCTATCAATAAAGTCTTAAATCCAAACTAAAAAAGCAAATCTCCAATGACTTGTCTCTATGCCGATGGCCTTGGGATCATTTTGATAAATAGTGAATGTTTTTAAAATGATCACAAAGTAAGTGCAATTGGAGAATATTTGGAAAGTATAAAGGAAAAATAAAATGAAACTTACCTACAATGCTACCACTGAAAGCAACTATTATTTTCTTGGGTTTTTTTCCTATGTCTATATGTATATAATTTATTTTTTAGATAACTGGGATTCTACTTAGTCAGTACAGGATGCTTCTTTTCTAAATTTAGTTACATAAATATTTGCTATATTCAAAAAAATTATTTAAAACCCTATTATTCCATCACATAGACATGCCACAATTATCCATTCTCCCATTACTGTTGTAATTTTCACCACTATAATTAAAGCCTATCATAAATCTTTCCTTTCATCTCAAATTATTTCCTTGAATACTTCCTAGAAATGAAATTTCCAAGTTGTACTAATAATATACACATGCTAGCAGTAATATGTGAGTGTTCATCTCATCAAATCCTTGCCAGATGCTGACTCACTTTTAATTCATTTTTCAACTGCAGCCAGTAATGCTGTCATTGATAATACAGTGAGTGGGCTATGCGGACATGTAAAAAAACTGAAAATAGCATAAAGTTGTAGACTTCATAGTCATAAGATTGTTTGGTATGGCAATATGGTGTGCCACTGCATTGTTTGACCAGTCATAGATAGAAATATCCTCACTAAAAGAAAAAAGTTTCAACATCTTAGAAAGTTTAGATACACCTGGAAAAGAAACTGGTCTGTACCAGTATCTCACATCAACTTGTGATTATGTTTACACCTACGACTTAGGTAAATGTTCACAATATACCATTTTTTAGAAGTGAGATTTGTAATAAATATGCTGACCAGACTGCACAGCCTCAGAATATCTCTAAAAATTGAGGAGCAAAAATTACTCAAATATGAAAATTCTGGCTTGCAGATAAGATCTGCAAAGGTACCACAATGTATATTCAATCATGAAAAAAAAAAAAAACCTGCTTGTCTTGATGTCCGTAACCAACACTCCGTTGAGAACATATCTAAGAAACATGTACTAAAAGAAGGTATAATCATTCTTTATAGTGTATATACAAAATCAAATCTAAAAAACAAAATCCTGGAAGGAAAGTAATAGAATTTCGTGCTGGTGAAAGAGAATGATTTCAAACAAAGATAAAATGGTAATTCATTGAGGGAAAGGGCAGGAAAATAGACTTCAAAACAAATGATGATGGAACAATGGGATATCCACAGGCAAAAACATGATCTCAGACCCTTAACTCACACTAAATATAAAATAAAGCATGAAACTTGATTGGATACTAAATTGGTATAAAAAGGACAAAAATATTGTGGGGGAAATTGGAGAATGTATATATAAACTGAATATCAGAAAATACGAAATTTTGCTAAATTTTCTGTTGTGACAGTGGTTTTGCAATCCTATGTGAGTTATATACAAAGGTTAAGAAAAAACTTAGACGAATCATCCACTTTAGTTAGTAAGCTTGTTGTCTGTAATAGCACTGATACATTAATCCTAAAATGTGCTTGTGCACATCAGAAGACAAAGCAGATAAGTAAATAACTTGGTGTTCTTGGGAGCAAGGGTTCTAACTGAGAGAGAAGATAGATAAAAATGTAAAATCAGAGGTTAGGAAAAACTCTGTGAGGGTAAGGGTATGAACTGGTGATATAGTATGAGCATGAGCTGTGTATGTGTGTTTGTTATTCTAGCTCTAACCATTCAAAGAGCCTAGAAGCAATAGCACTTCAATAGCAATGAGTGTATCTACTCGCAAGATCTTGATTTCTAAATGCCATTCCCCTGTAAAAGGAACCATTGGAGATGACTTATTCTGGGACTGAGCAGGGAAAGGATAAAATGAGCTTGGAACACTTTGTTCCATGAAAGAAAGGAAGTGATCACAAAAATGATGGGGTCATATCAAAAGGACACAGGATCTTGCTTAAAGAGACTCCCCATAGGCTAAATTTGGATCAATTTGAGCATCAAAGAGAATGACAGAATAATATATTGAGGGCCTCCCACCATGGTGCAGCGGTTGAGCGCTGGGCTGCAAGGTTGCAAGCAGCCTCTGCAGCGCTGGTTTGATCCCAGGCAGCCGGGTGAGGGTCCCACATGGCGCGCAGACCTCTCCTGCTGTGCCCACTGCTCCCCTCAACAGTGTATTTCAGTCAGTCTGCCTGTTTCTGCTCCCCACTCTGGCTCTGGTGAATTCTCTCGCCCTCCCATGCTTCTGACTGTACCCAGTGCTTATATAAATAAATAAAATCTTAAAAAAAAAAAAGTGAAAATAAATTAAAAAAAAAAAAAAGAATAATACATTGAGTTAAAAAATAAAAAGGGGGCCTCCCGGTGGTGCAAGGAGTTGAGTCTCAGCACTATGAAATTATTGGAAGCCACTGCAGCACAAGTTTGATCCCTGACCAGGGAGCTAACCCACATGGCACAGCAGCCCTCTCCTGTCTCGCCCACTGCTCCCCTCAGCAGTGCATTTCAGTCAATCTGCCTGTTCTGCTCCCCACTCTGTCTCTGGTGAATCTTCTCACAGCCCCTCCACCCCAAACCTCTGGCCTACACCTCAGGTCTTATATGCATAAAGAAAGAAATCTTAAAAAAAAGAATTCATAAGTTGATAGCGGTAACAAAGAGGAGAATAGGAGCGGAGGTAGTTTTTCTTTAATTAAAATTGACAGCTACTCTATGCAAAAGGAATGACAGAATTAGAAACTCACCACTTTGCAACCATTAACAAAATAATCAATTTGGGCAATAAATGATAATAAATTCTAAATTAATGGATGGAAGGTTAGGAGAAATAGGATATACACAGTTTCAAAGTATTACACCCTCCCCACCACCACACACGCATACACACAAGTGCATACCCACACCCACACACTCCTCTTACTCTGGTCACTATCTTTCTCGCTTTGTTCCCTTGCATTTTTTTTTCCCTTTCATTCAAGTCAAAGAAGGCTTTTCTTATTCGGAAATATGGGGTTAAGATGAACATCTGTTTCCTCTCCTAATAATTATCTAAAACATTTTGCACCTTCCTCTAAAATCCTAGGTTTTGGAAACCAAAGCCACCTAATTGCTTTAACTAGCAACAACATGGGGGAGAAAGAAATCACATAGATATACTATAATCATTACCCTTCAACATACCAACATACCATGGTTACCAAAGGAGACTAAAACATCCTAAGGTACAAGTGAACGCAGAATAGTATTACTGTTAATAACTATATTAAATTCACCAGCAGAAAGCGCTGACTCAAAATATAACATTAGGAAGAACATAGTTCACCCTAACACTTTAAACGCATCTATCACTTTTAAGAGTAAATTCAAGGCCTCCCTGGTGGCGCAGGCAGTTGAGCATAGCGCTGTGAAGCTGTCCGCAGCCTCTGCAGTGCGGGTTCAATCCCGGCCGGCAGTGGAGATACCCACATGGCGCAGCAGACCTCTCCTGTATCGCCCGTTGCTCCCCTCAGCAGTGTATTTCAGTCAGTCTGCCTGTTCTGTTCCCAGCTCTGTCTCTGATGAATCCTCTCACCCTCCCACATCTGGACTGTACCCCAGTTCTTGCATGCATGAGTAAATAAATCTTAAAAAAAAAAAAACAATTAAAAAAAGAGTAAATTCAAATAACTAGAACCAGAGAAATCTCCATATCAAAGTTTAGAGTGAGAGTTTTACATACTACTCTAATTTAAAGTTTCATGAAAATTTCCTTCATTATTCGGATTAAAGAACTAGACATAAGACCTGAAACCATAAAATATATAGAAGGAAATATAGGCGAAACACTACGTGATTTGCACATCAAAGACATCTTTACAGACACATCACCCAAAGCAGTGATAGTGAAGGCAAAGATAAACAGCTGGGACTACATCAAATTAAAAAGCTTCTGCACAGCAAAAGAGACAATAACAAAAACAAAGAGAAACCCCACCAACTGGGAGAACATTTTTGCACCCAACACTAATGATAAAGGACTGATCACAAAAATCTGCAAAGAGCTGATGAGACTCAGCAACAACAAAGAAAAGAATCCAGTCAAAAAATGGGCAGAAGAGCTAAAAAGAAACTTCTCTGAAGAGGAAATGCAAATGGCCAACAGGCATATGAAAAAATGTTCAACATCACTTGTCATCAGGGAAATGCAAATCAAAACTACCATGAGATACCATCTTACACCAGTGAGAATGGCACATATTAAAAAAACTAGCAACAACAAATGTTGGCGAGGGTGTGGAGAAAAAGGAACTCTTCTGCACTGTTGGTGGGAGTGCAAACTGGTCCAACCACTGTGGAGAGCTGTGTGGAGATTTCTGGACCTACTAAACATAGAGCTTCCATATGATCCAGCAATTCCACTCCTAGGTATTTACCCAAAGGACACAGAAACATCCATTCCAAAGAACACCTGCACCCCTATGTTTATAGCAGCACTGTTTACAATAGCTAAGCTTTGGAAACAGCCCAAATGCCCAAAAATAGATGACTGGATCAAGAAGATGTGGTACATATATACCATGGAATATTACTCAGCATTCAAAAAAGATAAACACATGCAATTTGCAGCAACATGGATGGCACTGGAAGGGATCATGCTCAGCGAAATAAGCCAAAAAGAAAAAGAAAAATACCGGATGGTCTCACTCATAGCAGGAATCTAGAAAACTTAAATAAGGGACCAGGAAAACGAATAACTATAAGAAAGTGAAAAGCAAAATCAACAAAAAACTACGAACCAGAGACACTTTTAGGGGGTGGGGGTGGGAGGGGAGGGATTGGGGTCAGAATGGGGGAGCTGCAATTGTATGGGGAATATAAAAATAAAATTTATTATTTTAAAAAAAAAGGCGCGCAGACCTCTCCTGCCGCCCGCTGCTCCCCTCAGCAGTGTACTTCGGTCCTTCTGCCTGCTCTGCTCCCCACTCTGGCTCTGGTGAATTCTCTCACCCTCCCGCGCTTCTGACTGTACCCAGTGCATGTATAAACAAAAAACAAACAAATAAAATAAATAAATAAATAAAACATGCCTCTATTTAAAAAAATAAATAAATAAAAAATAAAAAAAAATTAAAAATAAAAAAAAAATTTCCTTCATTATTCAAATCACAATTTTAAATAAATGCATAATATTTGAGCTTATGACTAATGTATAACTTACTGTGGTTTAACTAAGTCATTTTCAAATCTTGCTATTTAAATAGTTTTACAAGCCATCTTTGTACAAATATCTTTGTCTGCTTCTTGATTAAACAGGGTAAATTTCCAGAAATATGACTACTGAATCAAAGACTATGGATATTTTAAAGGATCTTGGTACATATTGCCAAACCTGTTCTAATATATACACCCATCTGTACTGGACATTATAATTAAAATAAAGTATTTCTCTAATTGGAGAAAAATACCAGTGTCATGAATGAGCAAAAAGGGAATTTTGAGGGGAGAGTGGTGGTGAAAAGGGGTTAAAGGAAATTTAAAAATAAGGGCAACCAAATAAAATGTGTGATTCTTAATTAGATCATACAGTAGAAGGAAATGGCTATCAAAATAGTTGGGGGAAAAATTAGGGAATTCTTAATGTGGATGGTATATTACATATTATTGTATCAATGTTAAATCTCTTGATAATGGTATTTTAGTTATGTAGCCTGTCTTAGCCTTTAGGAATGCTGATATGTCATGAAGTCTGACTCAGAAAATACAGTGTGTATTTTTGTATATATGTATCTAGTAATAGAGATAGCCATATGAGAGGTGGGGAGGAAGGAGCGCAAATCTGGCAAAATGTTAATTATTGAATCAAGCAAAG
The DNA here is from genome assembly GCF_014898055.3 of Talpa occidentalis. Taxonomy (NCBI): domain Eukaryota; kingdom Metazoa; phylum Chordata; class Mammalia; order Eulipotyphla; family Talpidae; genus Talpa; species Talpa occidentalis. The sequence goes on along the minus strand of NW_023605083.1, from coordinate 38,929,067 downwards.
GGTAAACAGGTGCTCACTGCACTATTCTTTCAATTTTTTTGTAAGTTTAAAATTTATCAAAATAAAAAGATATGTGGAAGTTGTCAAAAGATAGGAATAGACTGTTCATAGAAAAATAGGTTAGTCAGTAAGTCTATGAAAAATGTATAATAATAAACTTGTTGATTATTTATGGCCTTTCATTTCTTCCTGCCCACTTGGCATTTGCTCTTTAATCACTTTAACTACATTTCCTCAAATAAGTCCAGAAAGGAATAGGAAATGAAATCCAATCACTCTATTTCACTTCTCAAAAAGGTATAAAAGATTGAAAAGCACAAAGTTAGCTCATTATAATGAATACTAAAAAGACCTACAGACTTTAATTCACAATCTGGTCTTCAATTCAGATTCTGGTGCCCTATAATCTTAAAAGTTTGATAAAAAAAATTAGTAATAAACCATATGGACAACAGGTGGTGTTTTTTAAAAAATTTTTAAAAAGTCAACCTCTACTATTGATCTTACTTTTGTCAGGAAAGTAGATTGTAGAATGGAAGGCCACCAACTGCTTTACAAACCATGAATGACTGGAGGAATTACCCCTCATAAACATTATGAAGAAAGTATACACAGCCAGGCAAGGAATGAGAGAAGGAATTAATTGTCTGTTTGAAAATTCCCTTTATCACTTACTATCTATGTGATTTGTAGAAAATTACTCAATCTCTTTATACCTCAGTTTCCTCATCTGAAAAATGAAGACCACAATAAAAAAATCTATGTCTTAATGTTTCCGTGAAGATTTAATAAGTACACTTTAGCCCTAACAGCTACATCTGGCATACTGTAAGACCTCAAGATAGATCAGTTGCTATGGTTCTTACTACTACTAGTATTACCACAATAACTATTACTATCATCACCACCACTTTCATGCTGCAGTTGGTAAGAAACACAACACACACAGACATACCATAGGGTCGAAAAAATGAAAACCCAGACTCCATATCAATCCTTTACTGTCTTCTCAATCTACAGAGAAACTGAGAAGATGGTATCCAACAATATGTAGCTCATTTCAAGATGGAACCTGTGTGATCTGGATTCTCTCCCTCAGTTAATCATTTTTCAAGTTTTATTGAGCCTCAGTATGCATCAGATATTGAGTCAAATGCTAGGAATACAAAATGGAAAATTCCCATGCTTTTAAAAATTTTCTATTCTTGTCAAAGAAACAAACATAGCTTATAATATTTGATAGGCTATATGCACAGAGTAGTATGAAAGCACTGAAGAGAGAAACCAAAGGTGAACTTAGGAAAAGGAAGAAACAGTAGAAAGATCTCCCAGAGGTAATGACATTGAAGCTGAGCTTTAAAGAATAGTAATAGGTTAATTAGAGACAAAAAGGAAAAATCATATGTCCAGGGTAAAAGCTAGCAAATGGAGAGAAAAGATGGGCACCTTGCCCTCTACAGTCACACAAAACCTAAAGACCTTTTCCAGAGTTAAAGTGCCAACAGTCACTGGGAATATGAGCCTGAATAGCTATGCTTCTGGAATATCTTCTTTTTATACAAAGTACATCTCCACCCTCCCCAACTCAAAATAAGCCACAATTTAGAAAACATAGCTGTAGTTAAGAAAAGATGCAGAGACAAGTTTCTCACTTACAACACTGGGCGGCAGCAGTGGGCAATGGTTTCCTCTGGCTTTCTTCTTGAATAGAATACTAGAAACAGAAAGGAGAAAAAAACATATAATAAGAGGCATAAGTAGAGAAGAAAAAGTCACAGCAACCTGTAAGAAAAGGTTTAGCATTTGACTGGAGTCACATTTTTTTACTGAACAGAATAGACCATCCTGTATGGTTACCCTCTATGATCCTGACATACAGGTAAGACTATCAAATATGGGACTGGCCCAATTCAACAGTTAGCGCTAAAGCAGGATATCAGAGAGGCTGTTTTGACCAAAGGCTCCTGGACACCCTTCCAGTTCAGTCACAAAGCTGTAGAAGGCTTAGTCTTACCATCTTTGAGGAGCCTTAGAGGACAGAATACACAGAGGACTGAATTTGGATTATATATGGGATAATGTATAAATTTCCCGATGTTGGGTAGTGAAATTGAAAACCTCTTTGAGATTAAATTTTCTGCTCTTTAAAAAAAGGAAAAGTGCTTCTTCCACACAAGGTCATGTGGGAAGAGAAATTGCTTATTTAAACATGTATTACAACATGCAGTATCTACCAGAGTTCCCTTCCCACTTTATACTCTAACCTCTCCAACCTAACCCACCATCATTACCACCAAAAAACAAATACAGAGTACTGAAGTCATTTTAAAAATGTCTATAAAAGAAAACAGAACTAAGTCCAAGTCTTGAGGATGAGCAGGATTTAGAAATGCAAAACAAAAAGAGAAAGGCATTTAAACAAAATAGCAGAGGAACATACAGTGTAGAAGACAGAATAATTTGGTTCAAAGCCCATGGAAAGATGTAAGTTGGTCTAGCAACTTACAAATACAAGATTTGGAGTTCTCTTCCTGACTGTGCCACTTATTAATAAGCTATGTGATCCTAGGCAAATGAGAGCTTTTATGAAACTGCCAATGAAGAAGTCATTCATTCAACAGCTATTTCATGAATCTGCAGTATGTACAAGCCTTGTTCCAGGCTCTGGAGGAATGGAAATTGTAAATCATGGTAAGGAGTTTGGATTTTATTCTAGGGTACTGGGAAGTCATTTAGAGTTTTTTTTCTTTTCACATATAAATGTTAGTGCTTTGTATTTAAGGTATTTCTTTTTTATTAATTTTTTTACATCATTGTTCATTTTTAAACAATATTTGCTTGCCCTCACTCCCTCAGGTATAGTCACCATACAGTTTACTTCACCAATGCACCTGTGCACCATCACCACAATCCCCTGTGCTCTTCCCTCCCTCCCTCTGATTCCTCTCCCTCCTCCTCCCTGCAGGATGTCTCTGATTTATAATTGTCCATTTTTGCTTTGTTGTGTTTTGTACTATTATTATTTTTTTTTACACTGATGTCTTAATTTGGTTCCCCTATATTCCTGCTATAAGTGAAACTATCCAATATTTTTCTTTTTCCTTCTGGCTTATTTCACTGAGCATAATTCCTTCTAATTCCGTCCACGTTGCTGCAAATGGCATGAGTTTATCTTTTTTGATTGTTGAATAATATTCCATTGTGCATATATACCACATCTTCTTGATCCAGATCCAGTCACCTATTTTTGGGCATTTGGGTTGTTTCCAGGTTTTACCTATTGTAAATAGTGCTGCAGTAAACATAGGTGTACAGGAGTTCTTTTGAATCATTGTTTTTGTGCCCTTTGGGTAGATCCCTAGTAGTGGAATTGTCGGGTAATATGGTAGCTCCATTGTTAGTAGACTGAGGAACCTCCAGACAGCTTTCCATAGTGGTTGGACCAGTCTGCACTCCCACCAGCAATGTAGGAGAGTTCCTTTTTCACCACATCTTCACCAACATTTGTTGTTGCTTGTTTTTTTGATACGTGCCATTCTTAATGGTGTAAGGTGGTATCTCAATGTGGTTTTAGTCTGCATTTCCCTGATTATAAGGGATGTTGAACATTTTTTCATATGCCTGTTGGCCATTTGCATTTCCTCTTTGGAAAAATGTCTTTTAAGTTCTTCTGCCCATTTCTTGACTGGATTGTTTATTTTGTTTTTGTTGAGTCGTGTGAGTTCTTTATATATCTTTGTGATCAGTCCCTTATCAGTTGACTGGTGTGCAAAGATTTTTTTCCCAGTCAGTGGGGTGTCTCTCTGTTTTGGTTAATGTCTCTTTTGCTGCACAGAAGCTTTTCAGTTTGATGTAATCCCAGGTGTTTATCTTTTCCTTTACTTTCTTTGCTTTGGGTGATGAGTCTTTAAATATGTAATTGCGATGTATGTCTTGTAGTGCTTTACCTATATTTTAATCAACCAGTTCAGTAAAGTAGCAGAATACAAAATCAACACACAAAAATCAGTATCCTTCCTATACACAATCATCTTAAGAAGAAGAAATCAAGAAAACCATCTTTTTTATAATTGAAACAAAAAAAATCAAATATGTGGGAATAAATCTAACAAAAGAAGTGAAAGACCTTTACAAAGAAAATTATAAAACACTGTTAAAAGAAATAGAAGAAGACACAAAGAAATGGAAGACATCTCCTGCTCATGGATTGGAAGAATTAATATTATTAAAATGGCCATCCTACCAAAAGCAATATACAGGTTCAGCGCTATTCCAATAAAAATCTCAATGACATTCTTCAAAGAAATAGAACAAATACTGATGAAATTCATATGGAACCACAAAAAACCACGAATAGCCAAAGCCCTACTGATGAAAACAAAGAAAAAAAGAGGTATCATACTTCCTAACTTCAAGCTATATTACAAAGCCATAATAATTTTTTTTTTAAAGATTTATTTTATTTATTTATACAAGCACTGGGTACAGTCAGAAGCGCGGGAGGGTGAGAGAATTCACCAGAGCCAGAGCTGGGAGCAGAGCAGGCAGAGTGACGAAGTACACTGCTGAGGGGAGCAGCGGGCGGGCGGCAGGAGAGGTCTTCGTGCCATGTGGGACCCTCCTCCGGTGGCCAGGGAGCAGCCGGGGATTGAACTGGCGCTGCAGAGGCCGTGGGCAGCTTCGCAACCCAGCGCTCAACCGCTGCACCACCGGGGAGGCCCAAGCCATAATAATTAAAACAGTTTGGTATTAGAACAAAAACAGACACACAGACCAATGGAACAGAACAGAGAGCCCAGAAATAAAACCACATTTATATGGACAACTGATCTTTGACAAAGGAGCAAAGACTATGCAATGGAACACAGACAGTTTGTTCAATAAATGGTGCTGGGAAAACTGGACCACCACATGCAAAAAAATGAAACTAGACCACTCCCTCTCGCCGTGCACAAAAATCAACCCAAAATGGATACGAGAACTACACATAAGACCTGAAATCATTTAGCATTTAAATGTAAGAGGAACATAACTTAATTAAACATCAAAAAATTGCTCCAGCTGTTATATGAGATGAACTATAAGGAATAAGAGGGTAACTAGACTCATGTTACAATAATTCAACAAAAGTTGATTTGGCTTATATAGGACTGTTAAATATGTAAAGTACCTTACAAGCAATAAGCTGATACAAATATCAGAGGTAGATAATGCTATTACTATTTCCAATAGAGGATCATCAGAAGTCAAGCACAATTTAAACAATGTAACAGTATTAACAAAAATGCCAATGATAAAAAAAACATTTAGGGACCTCCCTGGTGGCGCAGGCAGTTGAGCGCAGCGCTGTGAGGATGTCCGCAGCCTCTGCAGCGCCAGTTCAATCCCTGCCGGCCTCGGAGCAACCCACATGGTGAGCAGACCTTTCCTGTCTCGCCCGCTGCTCCCCTCAGCAGTGTATTTCATCAGTCTGCCTGTTCTATTCCCAGCTCTGTCTCTGGTGAATCCTCTCACCTTCCCCCTCCCGCACATCTGGCCTATACTCCAGTTCTTGTAAATAAAATAAATCTTAAAAAAAAAAAAGTATTGCCTATTTCTTAAAAAAAAAAAAAAAAATTTAGAACTTCTTGAATATGAAGCAACCCACTCCAAAGTAACAAAGGGATTTTGTTATACATAATAACCATTGTAATTATTGATGACTTATGTAGACAATACACAGGCATAACAGCAAAGAAATCCTGGGTGTCCTTGGTGGCGGTAAAGTGCAGCACTATGAGGTTGTCCACAGCCTCTGCAGCACAAGTTTGATCCCCACATGGAGCAGCAGACCTCGCCTGTCTTGCCTGTTGCTCCCCTCAGCAGTGTATTTCAGTCAGTCTGCCTGTTCTGTTCCCCACTCTGTCTCTGGTGAATCCTCTCACCCCCTGCATCTTTGGCCTGTACCCCAGTTCTTGTATGCATAAATAAATAAATCTTTTAAAAAAAAAGTGAAAAAATCCTAAAACTTTAGGTTTTAGGCTTAAGAGATGATAGTAGGTATTTTAAGAAGTCATATTTGATGAATCTTTCCTAGGCCCAAAGCAAAAAGCTAAAGTCCAAGTATAGCCTAATTAGTAATATTAAGAGAGCTAAAGGAAAAATCTGTAACATCTATGTATTTAAAAAAAATAGAAAGTGTCTAAGAAAGGGAAATTACAGGTAAATCTCACTTATGAAATTATAAATCTTACTTATCAATAAATCCTAAATAGATTATCAAGTCAATACCATATTTATATGATATATCCATCATAAACATTTCTATGTGAATATGTAAGCATGTGTGTGCATGAGTATGTATGTTGGCATACAAATGGTCATATATCATGACTTTGTAGGCTTCAAATGCAAAGATAGTTCAATATATGAAAATCTATTCATGTAATTCACTACAATAAGCAGACTGGGGCCTCCCCAGTGGCGCAGTGGTTGAGCGCTGGCTGCGAAGCTGCCCACAGCCTCTGCAGCACCGGTTCAATCCCCAGCCAACTGCAAGGGTCCCACATGGCGCGCAGACTTCTCCTGCTGCACCGGCTGCTCCCCTCAGCAGTGTACTTCATCAGTCTGCCTGTTCTGCTCCCCACTCTGGCTCTGGTAAATTCTCTCACCCTCCCGCGCTTCTGACTGTACCCAGTGCTTGTATCAATAAATAAATAAATCTTTAGAAAAAAACAAATAAGCAGACTAAAGGAGAAAAACTATGTGATTTCATAGATGCAGAAAGTGCCTTGATAAAGTCCCTTAGTTTTCATGACTACAGCTGGAAGAAAATAAAATTTTCTTAACATGATAAAGGGTGCCTATCAAAATACATAGTAAATACTGTATCTTACAACTTGGGAATAATTTCCCTCAAAGTCAGGAAAAACTCCCCACTTTGCTCCAACTACTAAAAACTATACTGGATGCTTTACACAATTAATTATTTTAAAACAAGCAGAGTAGAGGCAGAGGAGAAGGTGGTGGACAGACAGGCTCCTGAAGTCATCACTCCCTTCAGGGACACTGAGGGTAAGCACCCAGAGTGGGCAGCCTCATCTAGAACAGAGCTGAGAAGTGAGAACCAATGTCTCAGCAAGGAGAGAGCCAGAAACCAGCAGAAAGGGAAGGGAAGATTGAGAATAGTAAGTTAGGAAAAGTGCCAGTTCACTAGGAGGGTTATTGGCGCTTTCCCAGCAATCCCTCAAGTTTTCCACTAGCCTGGGAAGAAGAAAGTGTAAGAACGTGTAATTCATTATGAAATCATAGCCTGTTCAACAGTTCAACGAAAGGTACCCAGATGACCAGACACTAGGTTCAGCAACAGACAGATATGGTAAACCCCTGTGTGGTCTCTGAGCTCTTCGGAGTGTCTGTACCCTGGCGAGCCAGGGAAAACACAACCTCCAGCCTACACTTTCAGGGAGCCCTCAGGAGACCACAGTGAACTTTGTCTACTTAGTGGCTTGTTCAGGGCTGCCATGGGGCATGGCATACAGACTTTTCAGCAGGAAGCTTCTAAACTGCTGGCTTAGCAGAATTAGGGGGGAATGCCCGCCACTCCCTCTCTTGTCTGTGTGCAACCTCTGGCCTGTGCTCACAAAGAAGCTGCAAGCATAGGCACCTGTCTAGCACCATTTTAAAGGAAAATTCAACACTAACAATTATATCATACACGTAGACTTTTTTTGTTTTTTTAAGATTTTATTTATTTATACAAGCTCTTGGGTACAGGCCAGAGGCACAGGAGAATTCACCAGAGAGAATTCACCAGAGACAGAGCAGGGAACAGAACAGGCAGACTGACTGAAATACACTGCTGAGGGGAGCAGCGAGCCAGACAGGAGACGTCTGCCAGGCCATGTGGGATTCTCCCTTGCGGGGCGGGAATCGAACCAGTGCTGCTGAGGCTGAGGACAGCTTCACAGGGCTGCGCTCAACCCGCTGTACCACTGGGGAGGCCCCACACACACACAGACTTTTCAGCAGGGGGTTAGACATACAGATGGTCAACAGCCACATGAAAAACTGCTCGTCATCACTTATCACTCATAATCAGGGAAATGCAAACCAAAACCATAATGAGACAACATCATACACCCTTGAGCATGGCCCACATCAAAAAGACCAAAACAAGTGTTGGTGAGGATGTGGGGGCGGGAGGAACCTTTGCATGCTGTTGATAGGAATGTAGACTAATTCAGCCTCTTTGGAAATTAGCATGAAGGGTCCTCAAAATATTAAAAATAGAGCTACCATATGACCCACCAATTCTACTCCTAGGTATCTACCTCAATAAATTTGGAAAAAAGGGCCTCCTTGATGGCGCAAGGGGTTAAGACACAACCTATGAAGCTATTGGCAGCCACTGTAGCACGAGTTTGATCCCCAGCCAGGGAGCTACCCACACAGCGCAGCAGACCTCTCCTGACTCGCTGCTACTCCCCTCAGCAGTGTATTTCAGTCAATCTGCCTGTTCTGTTCCCCACTCTGTCTCTGGTGAATCCTCTCACCAACCCCATCCCCCGACACCTCTGGCCTGTACCCCAGTTCTTGTATGCATCAATAAGTAAATCTTAAAAAAAAAAATTTTTGGAAAAAAGAAAACAAGCAAAGTCTAAGAAAATTTCAAGCCCGAGAAGCCTAAGAACACATGACAACTAAATTTAACACACTTCTGGATGAAATCCTGAAACAGAAAAAAAGGCATAAGGTAAAAACAAAAACTAAGAAAATCTGGAAAACTATGGACTTCTACTTTTTAGTTGATAAAGTAATGAAATTATTATAATAAAAAATATTAACCTCAAAGTTAATAAGACATCAATATTGGTTCATTACTTGTAACGAATGTACCTTACACTTAATAAATATTAAATATAATTTAGTAATGTTAAAAGCCAATTTAACATTATTTATGTACCATATATTTAAGGTGTTAATAACAGGAGAAACTATCAGGAGACAGGAAAGCAGTTATATATCAATAGAAACTCCCTGCTATCTACTATCTCCTCAATATTTCTGCAAAACCATAGCTACTCTAAAAGTAGTCTGTTAATAAAAATATATGTATAAAAAATTCAAACACTTAAAAAAACATAAGGATGGAAAGAGATTAAAAAAACTATCATTCAAAGATGCAAAACTAGGTTACATGGAAATATCTAAGAATCTCTAAATTAGAACTATTGAGAGTTTCTGCATAAGATCAAAGTTTAAAAATGAGCAGCAAAGCACTGCCTTACGACAGCCATGACCTATTGGAAAGTGTAATTTTTATATATACCATTCATAAGAGTTGGAAATAAATCTAAGAAGAGTATAAAACCTGCATGAGAAAGTAGGTTTTCCCCCAGACAACACTTTTCATGTTCTAATACTATATTTGTTGTGTTTTCTGCTTATTGTCTATCTTTTTTTTAAAGATTTATTTATGCATACAAGAACTGGGGTACAGTCCAGAGATGCGGAGGGTGAGAGGATCCACCAGAGACAGAGTGGGGAACAGAACAGGCAGGCTGTCTGAAATACACTGCTGAGTGGAATGGCGGGAGAGACAGGAGAGGTCTGCTGCATCATGTGGGTTTCTCCCTGGCCGGCTGGGGATCAAACTCGTGCTACAGGGGCTGCAGATTGCTTCACAGTGTGGTGCCTAACCCCTTCCTTGCGCCACCAGAGAGGCCCTGCTTATTGTCTATCTCTTCTCTGAACCATGAGGACAGGGATCTTCACCTAAGTGTACCAAGCACCTACAACAGTGCTTAGTAAATTATCTGGTAAGTTCACTGTGTTAACAGCATTGTTAAATTTTTTTAAGTATTACCTGTTAAATATGTACACTGATGTACTTATGGGTAAGACAAGACAGTATCTGGGATTGATTTTAAATTACTCCCCCCAAAAGAAAGAAAATAATTGTATATATTTTGCATGTTCAAAAATTTTGATAATAAAAAAATGTGAAGCAGCAGTCACAATAACATTTCACTTCATACTCACTAGGAAAGCTATAATCAAAAAGATAACAACAAGAAATGGCAAGGATGTGGGGAAATTGGAAGTTTTATACATTGCTGGTAAGAATGTAAAATGGCACAGCCACTTTGGAAAAGAGTCTGGCTGTTTTTCAAACCATTAAATAGAGCTACCATCTGATGCAGCAGTTCTAGTCCCAGGAATGTGTCTGAGAAAACTGAAAATATAGGTCCAAACAAAAATTTATACATGAATGTTCATACACCATTATTTAGAAGAGCTGAAAAATGAAAACAACCCAACTATCTATCCATTGATGGATAAATAAAATGTAATATAACCATACAATGGATCATTATTCATCAATAAAAAAGAATGAAGTACTGATACATATTATCACATGAGAAAAAACTCTGAAACTATTACGTTAAATGAAAGAAAATAGTTATAAAGGACCATGGATTCTATAATTTCATTTATATAAAATTTAGTAAGCAAATGCGTGGGGATAAAAAGTAGTTTAGTGGTTGCCTAGGGCTGAAGAGATTCGAGTGTGATGGCTAAAGTTGCAGGGTTTTGTTTTTTTTTTTAAAGATTTAATTATTCATGCATACAAGAACCAGGATACTGGCCAGATGCGCGAGAGGATGAGAGGACTCACCAGAGACAGAGCGGGGAACAGAACAGGCAGACTGAAAATACACTGTTGAGGGGAGCAGAGGGCAAGACAGGAGAGGTCTGCTGCGCCATGTGGGACCCTCGCCAGCCAGCTGGCACTGAATTGATGCTGCAGAGGCTGCGGACAGCTTCACAGCGCTGAGCTCAACTACCTGCACCACCAAGGGAGGCCCAGTTGCAGGGCTTTTTTAATGGGATATTGAAAATGTTCTAAAATTAACTGTGGTCATGGATGTATAATTGTGAAAATATTAAAAATCGCTAAACTGTACATTTTAAATGTGTGAACAGTATGGTATATGAACTATATTTCAATAAAGTTGTTCCTAAAAAGTGGGGGATGAAAGAAATAAACTTAGCTCCATATCCTAGAATAGAAAGCAAAAATCTCATAACAAAGAACCACAATTTTAGGACTTACACAAATAGCTCAGAGTTTTAAAAAGTTACATTTGGTTTTTATTATTTTAATCCCTTCATCTGATTCTGCATAGTAATACATAGTAAAGCTAATAAAATGAAAAGTACAATATGTTTCTTTACTTGGAAAACAGGAGTTTGAAAGACTATATATTACTCTGTATCCAGGCTCCAGGAAAACAAAAAACACAAAGTAAATGCAAGGAAAAAGTAGGTTTTGGGCAGTTATCAAGAAAAGAAAGATTGGAGCTTTCAACAAAGAAAAGTTAGTGTACTATCTTGGGCATGAGAAGAATTATGCAGTGTAGTAACAGAAAACCTGCTAAAGATTCAGATAATGGAAAACCCTAACAAGTGTACACTGTTCTTGCCCAATATTCAATTTCTTCATTTTTGATTTAACTCATTGTGAGCAGAATTGTGTCCCTCAAAAAAAATATGTTGAAGTCCCCAGCACCTGTGAAATGTGACCTTACTTGGAAATAAGGGCTCTACAGAGGTTTCTATAGAGTTAACCCAATGACTGGTGTCCTTAAAAGGTGAATGAAATTTAGACACAAACACACAAAGAGAATACACTGTGAAGACACACACACAAAGGCATGTGTTAACAGAGGCAGAGATAAGAATGCCTTGTCTGCAAGGCCAAGAATGGCACGGACTGCCGGGAATCATCAGCAGCAGAAGAGAGGCATGGGACAGTTTCTTCCTCAGAGCCTCCAGAAAGAACTGACCCTGCCAGTTCTGACGTTGATTTCAGAATTCATTCTAGTGTCCAGCACTGAGAGAATAAATCCCTGTTGTGCTAAGTCACCTCTTCTATGGTACTTTGCTAGGCAGCCTTAGGAAACTAATCTACTAATGAAACTAGGCTTTTCGTTTTCCTGGATGCTGATTAAGTGACAAATCCAATAGCTCTACCTCATTACCCATAACATTTGACAGTACTGAGAATTTCTTCAACGTAACTCTTTTCTTTGTTTTATGAACCTTTTTTCTGATCCATCCTCCCTCCCTTTCTCTACTTAAGAAAAATGGGATTAAGAGCCTTCCTATGAATTTCAGAAAATCTTTCAGATGCTCATTTTCTTTAATGTACTTTAAGTTCTGTCATTCTTCAACATGCTCCAGGTTTCCTTCCATGACAAACTATTAAGAGATTCCCTGTCTTTCTATGTTACAAATAAAAAAGTTCCTACCTCATTGTCAGTTTCCAAGGCATTGATTTGCTCCAATTTGTAGGTCCAATATCTGGCTTCCTCCTCTGGTATATCTACCATAAAAAAGAAACCACATTATAGGGGTAATAATTTAACTATGGGTCAGTAATACTTTTTCAATCAAATGATCAAAGTTAGAAGGATAGTATTGATTTTACTGGTGGCTTGGTTCTTGCCATGAACAATATCTTGAATCTTCACAAAAACCAAAATAAGGTACTATTATTCCCCAATTGGATTGGAAGATTGAATATTAAGACAGCAACACAACCCAAAATGCTCTACAGATTCAATATAATCCCTACCAAAATTTCAGTGACATTTTTTGCAGGAACAGAAAACCCCATCCTAAAATTCATATAGAATCCTCAAAGGACCCCCAACACCCAAACTCAAATAGGTAATATATGCATATGATACAAAAGTAAGTCTTTTAACACAAATTTCCTTCTCTAGTAGCAAATGACTTTTTTTTTTTTTTGGTAAAATAGTTTTACAGGAAGAAGTCTATCTATAGATAACTCACTGTAAATATTTTTACTATTGGAATTTGTTTTCAGATTTATTTATTCATGCATACAAGAACCGGGGTACAGGCCAGATATGCGGGAGGGTGAGAGGATTCACCAGAGACAGTGGGGAACAGAAAAGGCAGACTGATCGAAATACACTGCTGAGGGGGAGCAGAGGGCGAGACAGGAGAGGTCTGCCGTGCCATGTGGGAATCTCCCAGACTGGCCAAGATCAAACCTGTGCTGCAGAGGCTGCGGACAGCTTCACAGCGCTGTACTCAACCACCTGCGCCACCAGAGAGGGCCCCTAGATAGCTCGCATTAAATAAATACACATTCCTTTGCATAGTTTTATCCCTACCAAAATAAAACTACCTCATTCTTTACAACTACTGTAGTTTACATGTATTTCATTGTGTGACTATATCACGTCTTAATACAATCCTCTATCAGGGGGCACTTTGGTTATTTCCATTTCCTAGCCATTGTAAATAATGCTGCAATAAACATATGTTTTGAGTTGATGGTTTCATGTTCTTCATCTAGATGCCCAAGAATGAGATTGCTGGGTCCTGTGGTATTTCCATTTTCAGGATTTATTTTTTAAGATTTATTTATGCATATAAGAGCTGAGGTAAAGGCCAGAGATGCGGGGGCGGGGGGGGCGGTGAGAGGATTCACCAAAGACAGTGGGGAACAGAACAGGCAGACTGACTGAAATACACTGCTGAGGGGAACAGCGAGCGAAACAGGAGAGGTCAGCTTTGCCATGTGGCTTGCTCTGACTGGCCAGGGATCAAACTCGTGCTGTCTGTAAATTGCTTCATAGAGCAGTGCTTAACCCCTTGCACCACCAGGGAAGCCCCATTTTTAGTTTTTTAAGATAAATCCATATCACTTTCCAAAATGGCTACAGCAGCTTACATTCCCACCAACAGTGTAATAACATACCTCTTTTCCACATCCTCTCCAGCATTTGCTGGAAGTCTTTTTAAGATGATATCTCATGGTTTTTTGTTTTTTTTTTTTGTATAGAGGCATGCTTTTTTTTTATTTATTTATTTGTTTTGTTTGTTTGTTATGTTTATACATGCACTGGGTATAGTCAGAAGCGCGGGAGGGTGAGAGAATTCACCAGAGCCAGAGCAGGGAGCAGAGCAGGCAGAAGGACTGAAGTACACTGCTGAGGGGAGCAGCGGGAGGCAGGAGAGGTCTGCGCGCCATGTGGGACCCTCCTCTGGTGGCCGGGGAGCAGCCGGGGATCGAACCGGCGCCTCGGGCGCGGACAGTTTCGCAACCCAGCGCTCAACCGCTGCGCCACCGGGGAGGCCCGATATCTCATGGTTTTGATCTGCATTTCCATAATTAAAACTTATGAATTTTTTTCCATGTATCTATTCGTCTTCTAGATATCCTCTTTTGTGAATGCATTGTTTCTTCAGATTTGCTGTTCACTGAGTCTTCTTTTAATTGTTCAATTGAATAAGCTTTTTTCATATCTTGGATATAATTTTGTCACTTATATAAGTGTGAATATTTTCTCCCATTCAGTAAGATGTCTTTTTAACTACTTATATTTCTTTTGCTGTATAAAAGCTTTTTAGGGCCTCCCCGGTGGCGCAAGGGGTTAAGAAGCAACCTAAGAGCTATTCACAGCCACTGCAGCACTTTGATTCCTGGCCAGGGAGCTACCCACATGGTACAGCAGACCTCTCCTGACTTGCCCGCTGCTCCCCTCAGCAGTGTATTTCAACAGACCCGCCTGTTCTGCTCCCCACTCTGTCTCTGGTGAATCCTCTCACCCCCCACACGTGGCTGGTACCCCAGTTCTTGCATGCATAAATAAATAAATCTTTAAAAATAAAAGTAATGCTAGCACCACATTAAAAAAATAAAAGCTTTTTAATATGAAGTAATCCCATTTTTTAATTTTTGCTTTTATTTCCACAACCATGAGGATTGAGTCTCCAAAAACATCTTTACCACTGATGTCATGAAAAATACATCATTAATATTCTCTTCTATATAACTTATTGTTGTAGTCTTTACTTCATTTATAATTTTTTTTTTACATGAGAGTGCTCCAACTTCATTCTTTCACATATGGCCGTCCAATTTTCTCAGCACCATCTGTTAGAGAAAATCTCCTTTGTCAGAGAAAATCCCATTGTATGGTTATGGCTTAAGTATTGACATATACATAGATTTATTTCTGGGCCTTCCATTCTGTTCCATTGATCTGTGTGTCTATTTTTATTCCAATACTATATTGTTATAAATACTGTTGTTGTATTGTATAGGTTAAAGTCGGGTCATGTGATAACTGTTTCTCTTTTCTCAGGATTATTTATTTTTGATATTCAAGGCCTTTTATGGTTCCATATAATTTCTAAATGCAATACTATTTATAATAGTTCAAACTGTGAACAGTGAAAATACCCAACTAGAGGGCCTCCTGGGTGGCACAGCGGTTAGCGCTGGGTTGCGAAGCTGCCCGCAGCCTCTGCAGTGCTGGTTCAATCCCCGGCCGCTGGGTGAGGGTCCCACATGGCGTGCAGACCTCTTCTGCCGTGCCTGCTGCTCCCCTCAGCAGTGTACTTCGTCAGTCTGCCTGCTCTGCTCCCTGCTCTGGCTCTGGTGAATTCTCTCACCCTCCCATGATTCTGACTGTACCCAGTGCTTGTATAAATAAATAAATAAATCTTTAAAAAATAAAAATACCCAACTAGAGGTATGGTAAACATATTACAGTTTAAATATATCATCAAAGTTTAAATCCTGGCTTTACCACTTACTAGCTATGTGACTTTGGGGCAAAAGATTTAAATACTCTGTGCCTCAATTCCCTTATCTCTAGAATGGAAATAGGTAGGTCTACCTCCTATGACTGAAGTGAGGATTAAATAGCATATAGAAATGCTTAGCTGATATACCCACTGGCACATAGTAATTGGTCAACAAATTCATTTTAATTATTTTACATTCATACAATAATATGAAATCAGTTACTAAAAATAGTATAGAGAAATATTTTATATAAATAGTATAGATAAATATTTTATATGAAATTTATACTATAACTAAAATTAATGGATAAAACAGGATCCAAAAGTAAAATATAGTGTCATTTTAAGGCAAAACTACATTTATGTAGGAAAAAAAGAAACATGTCAACATGTAAAAAAAACAATTATCTCCAGTTGGTATTGTTAAGGAATTTTTATTTCCTAAAAAAGAAGACAAAACTAGCAGGCAAACTATAAATTGGAGACATACAGCAGTGGAGGGGAAGAAAGAGGAATCAAAACAGAGGAGGGAAGAACACAAGAGACTATGGCAACAGTTCACGGATGATCTGGTGGTGGGAATTTTACAGGGACTACACCTGAGAGGAGAAATCAAACATTGCACAAAAATGAATAACAATATAAAATGCACACACATATATATAAATAAATATATTTTTAAAATAAAAATAAAGGTTTCTGTAACCAGAAAAAAAAAGAAATTTTATTTCCTTTTTGTATACCTGTATTTTACACTTTCAATAAAATAAAAAAATTATAAACTATTTTTTAGGGGCCTCCCTGGTGGCGCAAGGGGTTAAGCACCGCACTATGAAGCAATCCACAGCCTCTGCAGCATGAGTTTGATCCCCGGCTGGCCAGGCAGAAACCACATGGTGCAGCAGACCTCTCCTGTCTCGCCCACTGCTCCCCTCAGCAGTGTATTTCAGTCGGTCTGCCTGTTCTGTCCCCCGCTCTGTCTCTGGTGAATCCTCCCACGCCCCCTGCATCTCTGGCCTGTACCCTAGTTCTTGTATGCATAAATAAATAAATCTTAAAAGTTATTAAAACTTTTTTTTTAATGATGGCATATAATTTGTTTTGCGATACTTGACCTTAATATTAATCTCAGGAGAATAACCTGATTTGATATCTGTATATACTGCAAATAATCACCATAATAAGCCTAGTTAACAACTATCACTATACAAAAACCTTTTAAGATTTATCTATTCTCTTAGCAACATTCAAATATATATTACATTATTACTAATTACTCATAACGCTATCACTACATCCCTAGGACTTAATTACAACTGGACATTTGACTGCCTTCAACCATTTTGCCCACTCAACCCCATCCCCTACAAACCCACCTCTCTGAAAATGGCCCTAAAAGCAGATAATAAATGAAGAAACATTTACTCAAGAAAATGTACTAAAACTTTAAGAACAGCCAATTTCTGTGGTTTTTAATCCAAGACCCATTCCTACTCTTTCTCCTCCCAATTTGACAAGATGGAAACCACTCCACACTAATATAGCTATTAACTAAAAATACACTAAACATACAAGGAACTAAGTTATAAGCAAGAATTCCAGGGCCTCCCTGGTGGTGCAGGCGGTTGAGCGCTGCACTGTGAAGCTGTCCACAACCTCTGCAGCGCAGGTTCGATCCCGGCCAGCCAGCAAGAATCCCACATGGTGAAGCAGACCACTCCTGGCTCGCCCGCTGCTCCCTTCAGCAGTGTATTTCAGTCAGTCTGCCTGTTCTGCTCCCTGCACTGTCTCTGGTGAATCCTCTCACCCTCCTGCACATCTGGCCTGTACCCCAGTTCTTGTATATTGTATATTTTATTTATTGTATAAATAAATAAATAAAAAAGAACTCCAATTGCCTTTCTCTTCACCTGAAATTTGGTCTATCGACATATAAGAACTCTTCCTTTCTATTTCTCTGAAGGAACAGTTGTGCTGAGTTGTTATTTCTGTGCTAAATGGAAATCATGCCATTTTTGTTTTAATCACCATAAGGTCCAAGATATAAACAGACTGAAATCATAACACAACAATAAAAATAGTATATTGTGAATATTAATACTGTTAACATTCAAAACTAAATTAAACTGAAACAAGATACCATTTAAACAAATTCAACAGAAAAAGGGTAACAGTTGGGAAATAAAGAATGTTGACAAAGATATACAGAAAAGAAACCTCAGACTTAGTTGGTAAGAGTATGAATTGGTACAATCATTTTGTTTGGTTTTTTTTTTTTTTAAGAAAATTTATTCATTAATGAAGTACCACTATTTTACATCCTTGTTAATTTTTTCACAATATAGGATTTTCCCCGAGGTGCTGCCATCATCATTCTCCCACCACCAAAGCACCCATCACCCTCAGTACCAAGCACTTTTACAAATAACTTGGTGGTACAACAAAAAATAATGATGTGCATGCCCTTAACCCACTTCTTAAATTCTACCTTAAGAAATTCATCCTAGATTCATAAATCAGCACAGATATACAAAGCTGTTCGTTCAGCAGTATTTAATATCAAAACAAAACAAAACTAGAAACTACAAGTTAATGGATTGCTTATTTTATGGCATAAGCAGTTGCTCAGGTTAGCAAGATAAACCTTAAAGTATAACAGGGAATGATATCCACAACAATATGTTTAAAGTAGTATGCTCCAAATTGTGTCAAAATAAATTTCTAAAAAATAAATCTTTTTTTATTTTTTTTTTTTACATCATTGTTCATTTTTAAACAATATTTGCTTACCCCCACCCCCTCAGGTGTAGTCCCCATAGAGTTTCCTTCATCATGCACCGGTGCACCATCACCTCAGTCCCCTGTGCTCCTCCCTCCCTCCCTCTGATCCCTCTCCCACCTCCTCCCCTGTAGTATGTCTCTGATTTATAATTGTCTGTTTTCATTTGTTGTGTTTTGTACTGTTATTATCTAAAAAATGAATTTCTAAACCAAGACACAAGTAAGCTGACAGTGCTTACTTCTGAGCAATGCAAAGGAGATTAAAGAACAGTTAGAGAAACTTTTAACTTTTAATCCATATATTTTTCCATATTATTTGAAATTTTATTATGAGTATGCATTTTTTTAAGATTTATTTATTTTTATGCATACAAGAGCTGGGGTATAGGCCAGAGATGCGGGGGCTGAGAGGATCCACCAGAGACAGAGTAGAGAACAGAACAGGCAGACTGACTGAAACACACTGCTGAGGGGAGCAGCAGGCGAAACAGGAGAGGACTGCCTTGCCATGTGGGTTTCTCCCCAGCCTGCCGGGGATGGAACTCGTGCTGCAGAGGCTGTGGATTGCTTCATAGGGTGATGCTTAACCCCTTACGCCACCAGGGAGGCCTGAGCATGTATTTTTGTATGATTTTTAAAAGTTAACTTTTAAATTATTTTTCTATTTATTAGTGCTACTTCAATGTTAAAATCACTAATCACAAGTATATACTCATTTCATAAAATAAGTTAAAATATTTTCAAAAGAATCATTGATGGTCTCTAGTAAGCAGATATTTCCTAAGTCATAATAAATAACCTTAAAAAAAACTAAATGACTTGACTATGGAGATCCGTGTGGAGATTTCTGGACCTACTAAACATAGAGCTTCCATATGATCCAGCAATTCCACTCCTAGGTATTTACCCAAAGGACACAGAAACATCAGTTCCAAAGAACACCTGCACCCCTATGTTTATAGAGCACTATTTACAATAGCTAAGCTTTGGAAACAGCCCAAATGCCCAAAAACAGATGACTGGATCAAGAAGATGTGGTACATATATACCATGGAATATTACTCAGCATTCAAAAAAGATAAACACATGCAATTTGCAGCAACATGGATGGCGCTGGAAGGGATCATGCTCAGCAAAATAAGCCAAAAAGAAAAAGAAAAATACCGGATGGTCTCACTCATAGCAGGAATCTAGAAAACTTAAATAAGGGACCAGGAAAATAAGGGACCAGGAAAATGAATAAGAAAGTGAAAATCAAAATCAACAAAAAACTATGAACCAGAGACACTTTTTGGGGGGTGGGGGGTGGGAGGGGAGGGATTGGGGTCAGAATGGGGGGGTTGCAATTGTATGGGGAATATAAAAATAAAATTTATTATAAAAATAAAAAAATAAAAATAATAAAAAAAAATAAAAACTAAATGACTTGGAGACAATACTTCGAGTATGGATATTTTAATGAGCAGTACTCTAGAGTCTACTCTGTACCACCCTGGCTAGGTTTTATAGGGAACAGAGTAGAAGACAATGTCCTCAAAGGAGGTAGCTGAGAAGAAAAACAATACATTAATGAAACAACCAGCAAACAAATTTTAAACAATATGGTAAAAAGTATTAGTTTTTAAAATCTAATCAAATAGACTCACCAAAAGGCAACTCAAATCTTGTATCAAGCAAAATTTTATGGGGAGTTGGGTTTTTAGTTCCATAGATCTCATCATCTTTCATTAATGTCTCTGCCTCCAAGATGGACCACTCCCCGGGCCCTTCCTAGAAAACAGAGATCTAAGATTAAACTTGACTCTTTCATAACACCACTTTTGGCTTAGGAATCGCATGTTCTTCTCTAAAGTTCCTTCTTAGAGAGCTGCTGAGGGCCATGTCCTGATAAGACAAACACGTCACTGTCACTCACTGCCACTATTGCATGTAGCTTCTGTCTTCCCTCTTTAATGGAGAGCAGATTTTATTGTATTCGGTCACTGCAGGGTCTCTGAAAATAGCTTTTCCAGATTACCAAACTCAAAAACCTAGCATCTCCATGGATCAATATTTAATTTGCCCAACTCTTAACAACGGTGTCACTTAATGATATGTGTCACTACTTCTAATCAGTAAAGAACTACTAACATTAGCTTAGGGCTACACTGAAAGTGAACAGCCCATTTGCTTGGAGCAATAAAGACTTAGCCAGAGCTAAGAGAAATTTAGAAAAGAGAGGAACACCATCACCATTCCTACTCCCAAAGAAAAGTCACAGCCCATGTTAAAGCCAGTAGGAATATAATAGCTTCTGTCCAGGTTCAAAGTGAGTATCTAAGGGGAAATGATGCTCTCTGAATTACAGTCTAATCAGGAAAATGGACTGGGAGTTCAGTTTTGAAAATAATATGCAGAAACAGCATGAACAGCAATCACCAAGACTGGTGATCCCTAAAACCCTGTTAGGATTACATGTGGAAGGAATGAAATCAATTCTCTGTGGACTGGTGACTCGAAACAAAACGGAGAAGAGGATCAGCCAGCTGGTTCAGGAAGTTTGACAGGATTCCTCCCAGGATAGTGTCTTAGAGGGAAAATGTAGAAACCATAAGTACCCTAGCTCTCTATCTAGGCATCTATCTAGATCTCTCTCACTCATATTCATATCCATATTCGAACTCTCTCACTCATATTCATATCCATATTCGAACTCTCTCACTTTCTCTCCCACATACTCACAATTCAGAGAAGGCTACCTACCTGATAAGAGAAAACAACACTTAAATAAAGTCTCCTGAACCTCTGAAGGAGGCTAAGAATAGACTGGTTACATACCGTCTAACTAGAAAGGACGCAGAACAAACTGATACGCATGGATGAATATTAGCTAAAGTGGAACTAGGATGGGGAGAAGAAAAGGTAGAACCACACTTCCAAATGGGCAATGCACTGACTGACCTCATCCGACTGACGAATCGTCTTCAGTGCAATCCACACGGTCCCCACCATGGTGTCCCAGATGAGTCCTTTGTTCCATACCTCCACACTTAGACCCAAGTCCAGTCGACTAATCTCACTAAAGGGAAGAAGAAAATCCTTTAAAGGAAACCAGTAACATGGAAGAAATAACTAATTCTCCTATTTTGATAAACCTTGATTACTTTCTCACCAGGATCCTATAAGGGAAAAACAAAATGTCTCAGAATTCTACAGCCATTCTTTAGACTACTAGAAATGTATAAAAGGTATCCATAGAGGGCCTCCCCTGGTGGCGCATCGGTTGAGCGCTGGGTTGCGAGGCTGCCCACAGCCTCTGCAGCGCCAGTTCGATCCCTGGCCACCGGCAAGGGTCCCACAAAATAAACAAAAAGGTATCCATAGAAAAATGTCTTTGTTAGTCTGTGCCTCCCTTTTGGAGATACAATCATGGTTAATGTTTCACAAAAAAATGAGGGCAATCTCTACCCATACACAAGTTGATGTGTTTTACTGTTAATAACAACACTGCCCTCCCTCTCCAACTTACGCCTATGGACGGTATACAGGAAACTTACAAAAAGACAAGTCTTCTTTAAAAGATTCATGATAGAGAGTCCAAGCAGAAGTAAAAGGGCCTCTGAGAACATGTATGTTAAATGGGAACAGGTGGTCAGAGGGAAGTGACACTATAGTACACCAGTTGGTACCACTCAGCCTCCAGAGGAGGGGGGATAAAAAGAAAAGAAACAAAGTTATTTGGGGGGAAATGCAAAGAAGATGAGACAAGGTGAATTCCAGCAGTAAAATAATCTCAGGAAAACAACAGCTACTCAGCATATATAGAAGTTTCAAGTTTATGTTTAGCTTCCCTATTAAATTATAAGGTAAATGTTCTTAGATTTATGCAGTATTATGGCCAAGTAATTCATACCACGTATGTTGAAGACAAATGAAGCAAAAAAGGTGTTCCCCTTTTACATAAATATAATAGAATATGAATGTACTAATGAGTTCATTTGTTTCTTGAGCACCTATAATGCTGCTTATACTGCACACTGCTTAGTACATTCGAGAAGACACACACTATAGGACCAATTTATTTTCTCTATAAACTTACAAGATGTCTGGAGAGCTGTTCAAAGCCACAAAGTAGGTGACTTAACCCAGCCATTCAGTTAGGAATGGGAAATTAAGCTTTTTGTCACAGTTTCATTGAGCCTTATTAATCAATTAATCTTAATTCAGATTAATCCCTTAAATCTGAAGCATACTTCATTTGAATTTGGAAAAAAAAATTGCTCGGGTACATATAAGTAATATTCCCAAGCAACCCCTAAATAATATCCCCAGTCATAGATAAAAGAAATAGCCAGAGGTCTTTAATAGTTTGACTTAGACAGACATAGAAGCCCAAACAATGAGGATATCTTAAAACAGGACTCTGATTTCGTTTACATTCACATTTGTTCAGCAGGTCCAGGCTCTGAGAGTTCTGTTTATGCCTTATCCCCAGGACTCTGAGGAAGTTCCTTTTCTTTATCAATTACCTCAATCAATAGTATATGTGCATATATGTATACATAAGATTCTAGGCAAATTCACAGTAAGTGAAGATACTATCTTTGCTCTTAAGAAATGATGGTGGGGCCTCCCTGGTAGTGCAGGAGTTAAAGACAGCACTATCAAGCTGTTACCAGTGACTGCAGCTGGGCCAAGGGGGTGACCGACATGGCTCAGCAGACCTCTCCTGTCCCGCCCGCTGCCCCCTTCAGCAGTGTATTTCAGTAGATCTGCCTGTTCTACTCCCCACTCTGTCTCTGGTGAATCCTCTCACCTCTTGGCACCTCTGGCATACACCCCAGCTCTTGCGTGCATAAATAAATAAATCTTTCCAAAAAAAAATGATCTAGTCCTAGAAATAACACACAAATATTAAAGATAAATAAGAAATACCAACTGATATTGCCATATAATACATATTTAATACATGAGATACTGCTATATAATACATAAAAGAGAAGGAAAAAGGAGAGGGGATAGAAATCAGCAATGGAATTGCCAGTGACAAAAGGACGCGGTAGGAGGAACAAGAGTAGGAGTAAAAAGGTAGAGAAGTAACTTAACTAATAAAAATAATGTGTAAAAGGGGAAAGAGAAAAATTCACACATCTCAAGGTGGGAAACAGGAAAGAAAATTCACACATCAAAGCAGGGTTGAAAGGGAAAGTGCTATGGAAAATTGGAAAATAAACACGTAAGAAGAAAATGAGTTATGCTGATTAAAGGCTGTAAAAGATCACCATGTTGCACATGCTGACAATAGTTACAACAGAAAGTGATTATTAAAGCCCACTGGAAGTCAGAAGCATGGACTGCTAGGGTTATAGACCTCAGCAGCAGCTGCGGTGTGGCTAGCAATGCTACAGGAAGAGACTTGAAAGAAGTGTTCAGAGCTGACTGTGCACATTATGTGTGAAAAGAAAATAACACACCTTTCTCTGACCTCACTGTAACTGAGAGGAAATGAATGGGTCTTTTCATCTTGAGAGAGAGGAAATGAGTGAGAAATCTGACACTATTGCCTCTTTCTTTGTGAAGCCCCAAGTCTCCACAGCTTACAGGACATCATTATCTCCTGTTCCTCCTATCACTTAGTTCACGATTTCTCAGTCCCTTTTGTCCCCTCTTCAAATGCTGGTGCTCTCCAGGCTCTATCCTAGATCTTTCTCTCACCCTACACTCTCCCGCTACGCTCTTTCATCTACTGAAATAGTTCTCCAACCCAGACTTCTTCCTTAAGTGTGAGGTACAAGTTTCTAACTATTTTCTATAACTCTGCTCCTACCTGTCCTGCAAGAACCTAAAATACAAGCTTGTGCATAACTGATTTTACCTTATCCCCTCTCCTAATGAGTGGAACACCACCCATCCAACCATCAAACAAATTTGGTTCTACTTCCTTAACATGGTCCATCCCTTCTGCTATTTTTTTTTAAAGATTTATTTATTTATACAAGAACCGGGGTACAGGCCAGATGCGTGGGAGGGTGAGAGGATTCACCAGAGACAGAGCGGGGAACAGAACAGGCAGACTGACGAAATACACTGCTAAGGGGAGCAGCGGGCAAGACAGGAGAGGTCTGCTCGCCATTTGGGTTGCTCCGAGGCCGACGGGGATGGAACCGGCACTGCAGAGGCTGCCAACAGCTTCACAGCACTGCCCTCAACCACCTGCGCCACCAGGGGAGGCCCCCTTTGCTATTTTCTTAACCCAAGCCATCATAATCTTGGTAGGGGGAAAGGATAAAGCTAATTCCATACAGGCTTTGTGGACTCCACCCCCATCCCAGGCCAAAGCCAAAGACACTGGGAACTCCAAATCCCATCCCCACCAAAGGGAAGGTGGCTGGGACCTGAGGGTGGGGTTAAGCAGTCAGGTTGGTATAAAGCCAGACACTTGGGCTTTGGAGGGGTCCCCCATTTTGGCTCTCCGCCAGCTAGCAGCATCCGGCCAGCTCTGAGAGTGACTTTGGGTTTCCAGGTCGGTGGATCAGGTAGGATGCATTAAAGACTTTATTTCCCTATTTTCTCCCTGAGTTTGTACATTTTCCTTATTTCCTTTTCCCTTGTAAACAAACCTTTTATTAACCTTTTGTGTATGCCTGTAGTGGAGTATTAATAAGTCCCTCTTAAGCGCGCGGGTGAGGACCGACAGCCAGGCAACCCGTTCAATATTGGGGCTGTCCTATAACAATCTCACCCCTTTATTATAATAAAGTTTTGCAAAAGGTACTAGAAAAAGAAATATACAACAAACCCAAGGAATGTTTATTTCCCCATTAAAAAAATCATCATTCCTATATCTCTCTGCCACTTATAAAACTTGTAAAGAAATTTGTTTCAATTTCAAATTTCATAGCAATTTTAACACATTTTCTTGGTTGACCCCTGTGCACATGCCTTCCCCCAAAACAAGCCTTGTAACAAAGGTAGACGTTTACAGATAAGGAAACTGGCATCCAGAAAAGTGATTTCCCCAGTACTTCAAAATGATATTCTATACTTCTCACCCCTTTTCTATAGCAAGAAAAGGTTTTCCCCAATGGCGCAGCGATTGAGCACTGGGTTGTGAAGCTGCCTGCAGCCTCTGCAGCACCGGTTCCATCTCCAGCCACCAGGCAAGGATCCCACATGGCACGCAGACCTCTCCTGACACCCACTGGTCCCCTCAGCAGTGTACTTCATCAGTCTGCCTGCTCTGCTCTCCCCTCTGGCTCTGGTGAATTCTCTCACCCTTCCGCGCTTCTGACTATACCCAGTGCTTATATAAATAAATCTTTAAAAAAAAAGAAAAGAAAAGGTTTTCCTGAAACTTAAAGGGAAAAGAAAAAGGAAAATCAAGCTTTTAAAGCCAGAGCTTACAATATATTAAATTTGTGTCACATGTAAGAAATTCTACCAATGTTTACTCATTTTTATTAATTAGATGAAAACAAGATGTCTGTCAGTTATCTGAGTGTAGGAGTTTTACTGAAGCAAAAAGGATTTTGAACACAGAAATCTTCATCGTCTAAAGCAGATGACTTGGGTACATATGAGCACACAGTCTCTCACATGCACACCCACATTCCTTCAAGGAGTCTTCTGAGAATCAAAGAAAGATTACATTTAGTATGATGCTAAGTATTTGTACTATACTAATTCTGACCACTGGGGAAATACATCTAAGTAGTATTTTCACCAATATAAATTGGGAATTTATTCACATTCATAATTCATCTTAAGAATGGATTACAATCCAAGAAGAGAACAGTACTGCAGATGTACATCACCTACCACACAATCTCATTTGTCCCTAGAACTCTGTAGTTTTCAGAAAGGATATTTAATATATATTAACATAAATATGGTTTAAATATTTAACACATTTAATAAATCTTAGATACATGCTCTGTTTGTTTAATACAATGTGATTACCTTACAAAATTATCAAATATTGTAAGCCCGCTGCTACAAAGTACTTACAACATAAAATCTTGTTCCCAGGAAGGTTGATCCCCACGAACTGCTACAGTTGTGCTCTTCACATTCTGCACTTTCAGGGTGACATATGTGTTAAATTTATCTTTTAAAAAAAATACAAAATGAAGATATAATTAGTACTCAGATTGTTATCCAATATCGCATAGCCCTTGCAATTAAGGACTATCCAAATTAATGTATTACATATAGAGGAAAAAAAATGAAGTAACACTGTACAATATAGTATCATTCTAAGCATAGCAGAGTTGCAAAAAATTGTAAAATACATACTATCTTTAAAAGCATAATCCGTAAACAGTGTTTTAAAGTTTATTATCCTTTATATTTCCCTCACTAGCCATACATTACTACATATAAACTGAAACAAAAGCTTCATGAGACACAAGATGATACATTGATATTTCCTATTCTAGCTTATCCATATTAAAATGTTAATCATAATGCAACCAAATTTATTTTATAGCCCACATACAGCTTGAATAAAAAATTAATTTAACGGATTTAGTAGGAAAGGTATATAAATTTTAAAAATGCAGGAAGAAATAAAAGAAAAAAGTGATAAAGTATTACAGGAGTCAAAAAGGTTACCTCTCACTGTTGACAGGGACAAGAATTAAGGAGACATCCTCATAAAGAATATGGATTTCATAGTTTGAAACATAATGTGGATTTCAAACATAATTCCATTTGGTCTATAACACAACTTAAAAAGAATATTATCACAGAATTGGGAAAAGGATATTCTTTAACCTGGGAGTATAAGATAGGATCCTGGAACTTACAGCTCAGAAGTCTGATCTTACTGCTTAACACAGTATATTTTGCAGTTCATTCCACTACCTTCACACCAGCCATGATTAAGGACACTAAACTGAGAGTTCACTTTTTTATGTATGAAATTAATTATAATTTTATAAAATGAAAAAAAGGACAGTACTTTTTAGCTCATCAAATTGACAAAGATTATTTAAAATGACTACCTAATGTTAGAACTGAGAGAAAATGGGCCTTGTCGTGCATTCTAGAAGAAGGCGAATCTTTCTCTGAAATATATTGTTGAAGAGTATATTGTTTTTGGGAACCACCAACTACCAGGAAATTGCCTAAATGACCAACACAAAGGGAAAGTGCAGAGGCACCTGCTATATGTCCTCTAACCTATCAGAAAACATGGAGTTGTTCCTTTGGCCACGCATATGTGAATCTACAAGCAAGATGATGTAGACATAAAACGGATGGGCACTATTCAAAAAGGCATGCCCCACACGTGACCATGGCAACATTGGGAGTCTATAATGTTACCCAGCATACAGCTGGCATTACTTTAAACAAAACTAGTAAGATTCTTGCCAAGAGAATATTGTAGAACTGAGATAGCTTCCTGAAACGTATGAAAAAACACGATCAGAAAAAAAAGAAAACCAGAGTAAAGTACTTGGGTTCAACTGAATTGCCAGTCTGCTTGACCCAAAGAAGCGCACTTTGTGAGCGCCAATGGAAAGGAGCGGAGCTGCTAGAATCCATTCCCTACAGATTCGTGGCAGAGTAAGTAAGTGTGAAGAAAGAAAAAAAAAAAATCTTTGGACTTTAAAAAAAAGATATTACTTTATACTTATTAACAAGGAAAGTTTACTACAATTACACTTAAATTATGTAAGGATACAAGTCCACCCCCATGAGGAATTCCCATCTGCATCCAATAGTAGCAGTGCAATAGACACACTGGATTATGCTTTTCATCGTAGGATTTTTTTAACTCCACTCTCATATCTAATCAAAGCTGACCAAGATCAGAGGTAGATGCCACTCAAGAGCATCCAAACATGGGCTGGTTAAAGCTGAGACAGACATGATCCCATCCCCAAGGATTTAAATAGAAAAAACAAATATGGATAATTGGTGGTTGGTGCCAAAACTCCAAGGAAAGCATATAAACATCACCAGAGCAGTCATTATGGGCTAGACAGAGAGCCTAGAAAGCCAGCTAGAAGAGAACAGTGAACAGAGCAAGTTCTCAGAAAGAAACTCTTAATCCAGGCAGTGGAAAAAGCAGTAAGCTCAAAAACCGCTTTAGTTTCTGTTGCATCCAAGACTCATCCAAGTATCTTATTGTTTTTTATTTTATTTTTGCTTTTGTTGCTGATTTCTCTGTTTTTTATTTATATATATTTTAAATCATTCTTCCTTTTTGTACAATGTATGCTTTCTCCTCTCAGTCTCTGTAAAATTTCCACCACCAACTCACCCATGCACCATCACCAGAGCCCTTTATGCTCTTTCCGTGCACGTTTTGATCCCTCTCTCTCCCCCTCCCCTGTAGAATATCCGATTTATAGTTGCCTGTTAATTTTGTTTATTTATGATAATATTTTTTTTCTTGACCTATAAGTGACCTATAAGTGAAACCATCCAGTATTTTTATTTTTCTTTCTGGCTTATTTCACCGAGCATAATTCCTTCCAGCTCCATCCATGTTGCTACAAATGGCATGAGTTTATCTTTTTTGATTGCTGAGTAATATTCTATTGTGTATATATACACCGCATCTTCTTGATCCAGTAATCTATTTTTTGGCATTTGGGTTGTTTCCATATCTATTTATAAATAGAACTGCAATAAATAGAGGGGTGCAGGTATCCTTCTGAATTAATGTTTTTGTGTCCTTCAGATAGATTCCTAGGAGTGGAATTGCTGGGTCATATGGTAGCTCCATTTTTACCAGTTTGAGGGACCTCCACACAGCTTTCCATAGTGGTTGGACCAGTCTGCATTCCCACCAGCAGTGCAGGAGAGTTCCTTTTCCTCCACATCCTCACTAACATCTGCAGTTTCCAGTTTTTTAATATATGCCATTCTCACTAGTGTAAGGTGGTATCTCATTGTGGTTTTGATTTGCATTTCCCTGATTATATGGGATGTTGAACATTTTTGCATATACCTGTTGGCAACTTGCATTTCCTCTTTGGATAAGTGTCTTTTTAGCTCTTCTGCCCATTTTTTGACTTGACTGTTTGCTTTGTTTTTATTGAGTCTTGTGAGCTCTTTGTAGTTCTTTGTGATCAGTCCCTTATCAGTTATATTGTGTGCAAAAATTTTCTCCCACTAAATAGGGTGTCTCTTTGTTCCAGTTAATGTCTCTTCTGTTGTACAGAAACTTTTTAATTTGATGTAATCCCAGCTGTTCATCTTTTCCTTCATTTTCTTTGCACTGGGGTATGTGTCTTTACAGATGACATATGCAGGAGATATATGCGAGACCTTACTGAGATATATGCAAGACTCAGTTTTTCAGATCTTTCTGAGTTTTCAAGCTACTCATTTTTTCTCCAACAGTAACTATACTATATCTTTGTAACCTGCTCTAAACAATTAAGGAGAAACCATTTTTTACCCACAAAATGACAAAGATTAAAAAGTTTCATATTATCTAATGTTGATTAGGACTTGGAAAAATAAACACACTTTGGTCAGAGTACAATCTAGCAAAAATTTTCATAAGAGAAGTTTGGCAGCAACTACCAGTATTTTTAAAAATATACCTTTGGGAAAAAAAAAATATATATATACACCTTTGGCCCAGCAATTATACTTCTGATTCTAGCATAAGGATACATTTTGCAAGCAATGATAAACCCATAAGAACATTTGCTCTTTATAATAGACAAAAGCTGGAAACAACCTAAATATTCAATCATGGACTTAAAGGTGATGCAGTTACATATGACTGGTCTCTCAGATAAGAATTAACAAGTTTGTCTTTCCCATTTTTCTTGCAATTCCCCCCTTATTTGACAAGTTTGCCTTCTTTATGACCCATCTCTCAGATAAGCCTTAGCAAGTTTGTCTCTCCCATATTTCTTGCAATTCCCCCCGTGTATGACTGGTTCGTCTTCTTGCATTCCAAGGAATACAGCAGTTAAAAAAGCAAGCTGGAGCCCACCCATCTCGTGCTTACCCTTTTCCCCTCCCCTTTGCAGACCCTTGCCCATCTCCCTCCTTTTTTCCCTTTGTATAAATACCCCTGCACTCTGCCCAAGAGCAGGACAGTTTTCTTTCAGACATGAGTCGGCTGCCCTCCTCATCGGTCAACAAATTAAACCATTTTCCTTTTCCTCAAACTCTGTTTCCTTTCATTGGCTGAGGGAAACTGAGGCCGGCATTTGGTATCAAAGGTACAAATCTACAACAAAATTCTGTATGTTTTAAAATTCTATACAGACATATGTATATGTGTATGTGTGTATATGTATATGTATATACACACAGAGAGAAGGTATTCCTATGTGTTGCAGAGGTATGTTTAGCTGAACCATTTTTGTATACATGCATACACATAGAAAAAAGATTTGCAAAAGCATATTAAAAACCTCTAAATAATTACTTCTAAGTCATGAACTTGAATTGAGTTGGTCAAGAGATACAGGGACTAATTATTTACTAGATAAAAAGGGATCTGAGAGGGAAGGAGGGAAAGAGAGGAAGAGAGACAAAGGTATGAGAGAGAGATTTCTTTAATGTTTTACAACAGTATTAATTTTTTGCCCCAGCTTGCTGAAAAGTATAATGGACAAATAAAATTTATATATATTTAAGTTATGAAACTTGACTTAATGTGTGTACAGATGAAAAAATATCACCACAATCAAGAAAATTAACATATTCAGTACCACCACATCGTTACCATTTTCTGGGGGGGATCTGTGGGGAGAATGAGTGTGTACTGACTGCTAAAGATGGAGCTTCCATATGATCCAGCAATTCCACTCCTAGGTATTTACCCAAAGGACACAGAAACATCAATTCCAAAGAGCACCTGCACCCCTCTGTTTATAGCAACACTGTTTACAATAGCTAAGCTTTGGAAACAACCCAAATGCCCCAAAATAGATGACTGGATCAAGAAGATGTGGTACATATACACAATGGAATATGACTCAACAATCAAAAAAGATAAACCCATGCCATTTGCAGCAAGAGGGATGGAGCTGGAAGGGATCATGCTCAGTGAAATAAGCCAGAAAGAAAAAGAAAAATACCAGATGGTCTCACTCATAGCAGGAATTTAGAAAACCTAAATAAGGGACCAGGAAAAAGACTAATAAACCAGAGACACACTAGGGCATGGTGGGGGGAGCGGGAGAAGAGAGTAGGATCAAAACAAGGGTGGTGGGAATTGTATGGGGACTATAACCAAGATGAAAATGCATATCTTTGTGCCACCACTGGTGGCACAGTGGTAGAGCGCTGGGCTGCAAAGCTGCCCACAGCCTCTGCAGTGCCGGTTCCATCCCCAGCCACCAGTGAGGGTTCCCACATGGCACACAGACCTCTCCTGCTGCGCCCGCTGCTCCCCTCAGCAGTGTGTTTCGTTACTTTGCCTGTTCTGTTCCCAGCTCTGGCTCTAGTGAATCCTTTCACCCTCCCGAGCTTCTGACTGTACCCAGTGCTTGTATAAATAAATGAAAAAAAAAGAAAATGCATACATTGTGCAAAAATGAAAAATGATGTAAAAAATATATAAAATAAAAAATGTAAAAAAGAATGAGTGTGTATTGAGAACACTTAAGATCTATTCTTAGTAAATTTCAAATATATAGTGAGAAGTATAAATTCTTGTGCATTAGATCTCTAGAAATGACTCATTTTTCATAATTAAAACTTTGTACAGCCCTCCACCAACATCTCCTTATATTACTTTTGTAATAATTTAATAAATTCAGTTGAGTTTAAGTAATGAATTAAGTGAAATTAATGATGTTTTGAAAGACTGCTTTTAAATCGTATCATGTATGGGGGATAAAGGACATAATAAAATAATTAAAGGCTAGCCTTACCTGGTGAACCCTGGAATTTGGCTCTTTTAACTGTAAGAGAAAAAAAGGACACCATGAAGAATTTGTGTACATTTATTTAACCAGCATTTCTTGAGGACATGCTATGTGCCAAGGATAGACTTAGGACTATATTTTTAAATCTAAGTCCTAGGAAGAGAAAACAAGCTGGGACTGTTGTAGAGCAACCCCAATACAAAACGGGGTGCCTGACTGTGGGTCCTCACCCACACACTTAAAAGTATTTATTAATGCTTTACTGCAGGCACACGCGAAAGGTTAATAAAAGGTTTATTTACAAGGGAAGGGGAAATGAGGAAATGTACAGCTCTGGGAGAAAAGTGGGAGACAAAGTTTTAAATGAGTCCTACCCGATCCGCCGATCAGGAATCCCAAATGGCGCTCTGAGAGCTGGCCGCCAGCCAGGAGCCGCGAAGCCAGGAGGCAAGCAACAGCGAGCCCCCCAAGGCCCACGTGTTTGGTTTTTATACCCAACCTGGCTGCTTAACTTCACCCTCAGGTCCCAGCCACCTTCTCTTTGGTGGTGATGGGATTTGTCTTTCCCAATGTCTTGATGGCTTTAGTCCGGACTGGGAGTGGAGTCCACAAAGCCTGTATGGGATTAGCTCAGGACATCATTTCTCCCTAACAGGACTTCTGATCAAAACTGAAAGGCAGGCTTCCCTGGTGGCACAAGGGGTTAAGTACCACACTATGAAGCAACCCACAGCCTCCGCAGCACAAGTTCGATCCCCCGCCGGCCAGAGAGAAACCCACATGGCACAGCAGACCTCTCCTGTCTCGCCCGCTGCTCCCCTCAGCAGTGTATTTCACTCAGTCTGCCTGTTCTGTTCCCCACTCTGTCTCTGGTGAATCCTCTCACCCCCCCCCCAGATCTCTGGCCTGAACCCCGACTCTTGTATGCATAAGTAAATAAATCTTTGAAAAAAAAAAAAAAAAAAAACCTGAAAGGCAGAGAAGATGGGCCCTTACAAGTTATCCAATCTAATCTTACTTAATGAAGACACTTCTTCAAGGAGGTAGAGGGAGCTAATTACTCTTACAGCAGGCAACCAGTTTCATGTAAGATAATCTTTTTAAGGTGTAAGTTACATATGTCCCTTATTTAAAACCTATCACAGATACTCCACTCCGTTTACAACAAAAGAAGAGGATAACAGACCAGATCTAGAAAACAAGTTATAAACAAGAGTGAAAAGTAACTTTTTTTGGGGGGGTTGGAAATAAGCAGATATCAAGAGGAGTTCCTATTCAAATGGTCACCAAGAATTCTGTTTCCAAACACCAGTGGAGAACTGCACAAGAAAGAATCCCATGTAGCATGTCAGCTCCTAGGAAAAGTCAAAGACTATATGCAAAGTCAGGAAAACTGCAAAACTCCAGAAAACACCAAAAATATCAATGAGGATAGGGTTAAGTGTCATGGGGAAAAAAAAATAAAAGGAACTCCCTGAGAAGGACAATGGAGGTGACAGATCTGCTTGCTTCTTGTCCCGCATTACAACTGAAAGCTGCAGCTTCTCTGACATCCAAACTCAGTTTAACACTTCCAAGAGA
The DNA here is from genome assembly GCF_014898055.3 of Talpa occidentalis. Lineage (NCBI taxonomy): Eukaryota > Metazoa > Chordata > Mammalia > Eulipotyphla > Talpidae > Talpa > Talpa occidentalis. The sequence goes on along the minus strand of NW_023605083.1, from coordinate 38,895,258 downwards.
TGGATCATTAATAACCTTTCGTGAGTCTCTTCATTCCAAACAGTACTTAGTACTGAAATACATTTCTCTTCATTGAATCAAAATGCATCTCCCACTTAAGTGCCCTCTGTAAGCACAAGCCAATGACTTTCCAATTATTCCTCATTTATTTCAAGACTTACTATACAGCTTCAGTAATAAGATAGTGTGGGACTGGCAAAGACATAAAAACAGACAAATCAATGGAACAAAAATAGATATATAAAATATACAATTATATAACTATGTTGAGGGGGGGGGAAGGATGTCCTAAAGCTAATTCCATACAGGCTTTGTGGACTCCACCCCCACCCCAGGCCAAAGCCAAAGACACTGGGAACTCCAAATCCCATCACCACCAAAGGGAAGGTGGCTGGGACCCAAGGGTGGGATTAAGCAGCCAGCTTGGTATAAATTCAGACTCTTGGGCTTTGGAGGGGTTCCCCCATTTTGGCTCTCCGCCAGCTCTCAGCGTATGGCCAGCTCTCAGCGTATGGCCAGCTCTGAGAGTGCTTTTTGGGTTTCCAGGTTGTCGGATTGGGTAGGACGCATTAAAGACTTTATTTCCCTATTTTCTCCCTGAGTTGTACATTTTCCTTATTTCCTTTTCCCTTTTAAATAAACCTTTTATTAACCTTTTGTGTGTGCCTGTAGTAGAGTATTAATAAGTCCCGTTTAAGTGCACGGGTGAGGACCCACAGCCAGGCAACCCGTTCAATATCGGGGCTGCCCTATAACAACTATAGTAATAAGTATTTTCTGAAATTACCTCATACCATATGCAAGCAAAACATGTTATGAATCATGAATCAAACTAAATGCAAGAGTTAAAACAGTGTAACATCCAGGAGAAAACATAGCAGAAAATCTTAGTGAACTTGGGTTAAACTAGATTTTAAAAATCCTGACGTTTAAAACAAAAAATGGCTCTGTCACTGCTGGTTTCAATCCAGCCCCATACAATGCTGACGCTACTGTTGCTGCCACAACTTGGGAGTTTACGCACCAGCACCGCCACCACACCCCTCCCTCCACAATTCTGTCACCATGAAGGGCATGAACAAGTAGAGATTTTGTACTACACCTCCCCACCCCCACCATCCTACCACAGCAGACCCAAACCAAGGATAGATGCCACCTGAGAGTATCCAAAACACAGGCTAGCCAAAAGCTGAGACCAACACACTCCCTCTTTAAGGATGTTAATTAGGAAAAGCAAATACAAACAATTATGTTTTCACTTTGTCCTGGTAAGAATACAAAATGGTGTAATCACTTGGAGAAACAGCTTAACAATTTCTTACAGTTAAACATACACTTATCATATTGTAAACCCTGACAGTTGGCTTCTTTTTGTAATTCAAGTGCCTGACTTAAGCTTTGATGCTGCGGCATCTACTTCAAAGAGAACCAGCTTCAGTAAACCATTGCCAGCCATGTGACTAGATAGAGAGTCAGATTGCCTCCCCTCAGTGGCTCCTTTGTTTTACAGATCTTCATTGACTTAAATAACTGGTTATTTGGTTTTTCTTTTTCTTTCTTTCGCTTCCCATGCTTTAAATTCCGACTTTTTGTTTAAAATTCACCAATAGTGAGCTCAAAAATACTAAACCTCCACCCTTCATCCCAATAAAAGCAGAATCCCCAAGTGCATTCATTCATGAACACAAACTCACTCTTTCCTACCTTTTTTTTTTTTTTAATAATTCCTTATGTTTATTGTTGAAGGGCATCTTGCAATCCTAGTAAGAACAAGGACCAGTCCAGCCATAACACTGGTTTTGATAGACTGAAAGTGCAACAGGGTGGTCCCCAGGAAAGGGGGAGGTTCCCTGCCCCACCCAAGGGAGGGTGGAGCTGAGCAGGAAGAGGAGAAGCTGCAGAAGAGGCTGAGGAAGGAAGCAGGATGGAGCCAGAAGGAGACCTGGAGGAGGCGCATGGAGCCTAGAGACACGTGAAGAAACTGCGCTTGTCTTTTGGTCGTGGACGGGGTGACACAGATGTGGGTGAGACCCATGGGGAGGAGACAATGGCAGCTTTTATCTTGATGTTGATTTTGCTCTTTTTCCTTCCGGGCTTGTCTGCTTGTTTCTGACCCTTTGCTGTGGGTCCCCACTGGAAGGTGCTTTAGACTTGTGGCAGGCTTTGGGGCCTTGCTCTGGGCCGATCCCATATGGATGGACTTTTACCCACGAGGGGACGGGTAACTTTGGGTGCTTCATTTAGAAACTAGACTCTTTGACTTACCTGTATTGTTTCCTAGTTTTATTAAAGTTCCTTCCCATTAAAGTCTCCTATGTTTTGTGTTGATGCGGCGGATGGCAGAACCCATTTAGAATAGGCAGGTTTGCAGGGTTTGGGCTGCCCCTCTCCCTGTCCTATAACAAAAGTAGCACAAAACATCCTGCAATTATCCTTCGTAGAATTTACCCCAGAAAACTTATGCCCATACAAATACTTGGGCATGAAAGTTCTTAGCAACCTTATTCCTAATAGCCTAAAACTACAAAGAGCCCAAATGTCCTGATTAACTGGCAAATGGATAAACAAAGTGTGGCATATCTACACAAAGGCCACTAATCAGCAATTTAAAAAGGAAAAATTGACAATGTGCAACAATACAGATGAATCTGAGAAGCAAATTTTGCTCACTAAAAGAAGCCAAACACAAAACGTTGTATGCTGTAGTACGATTCCATTTACATGACATGCTAGAAAAAACAAAATTGTAAGAGAAAGTACAGCAGTACATAAGGAAATTTTGGGGGTTGCTGGAACTATTCCATATCCTCACCTTGGTAGTAGTTAAGTAACAGGGTGGGCCCCAGGGAAAGGGGCGGTTCTAGGTTCCTGGCCCCACCCAAGGGACAGTGGGGCTGAACAGAGAGAAGCTGGACAAGACTGAAAGAGAGCAGGAGGAAAAAGGAGACGTGCAGGAGGCACATGTTGCAGAGAGAGGGGAGAAGCTGCATTTGCTTCTTAACCTTTTATCGGCAGCAGGGACTTGGACATGGAAGGAGACATTTGAAACAGACGTGGGGACTGGTGAAGAGGAAAACCTTAATTTTGATTTTGCTCTTTTCCTTTCAGACTTGTCTGGCTGCTTCTGCCCCTTTCCTATGGATCCCTGCCAGAAGGTTCTGTAGATTTGTGGCAAGCTTTTGGGCCTCAGAGGTTCTGCTGTGGGCCACCCCTGTTTGGCTGGGACTTTACCCACAAGGGGACAGTTAACTTTGGGTGTTTCATGTGATAACTATTTTATCTATTCTTTCCCTTCTCTTTACTACACACTAATTATATGAAAGTACTTTTCCATTAGCGATCTTACACACTACAATATGTTTTCTCTTGATGTGACAGAAGGCAGAACCCATTTAGAGTGGGCAGGTTTGGGGATACCAGGGTACCCCTCCTCCTGCCCTGTAACAGTTACAAGACTATATATTGGTCAAAATTCAAATACTTATAATTGATCGATGTTTCAATGTGGAAATTATAGTTGGAGAAAAAACTGACATCTCACTAAAGTTGGAGAGAAAAAAACTCCTCCCAGCAACCCCACATTTGGGAATTTAGTCTACAGATTTTCACAGATGCGGGGGGGGAAGTATATATTAGCTAATAAATGGAAGCAATGTTTACAACAGCAAGATGTTAGAAAATTGATTAAATGTTAAATTATGGGCCTCCCCGGTGGCGCAGCGGTAGAGCGCTGGGTTGCGAAGCTGCCCGCAGCCTCTGCGGCGCCGGTTCGATTCCCGGCTGCTCCCCGGCCACCGGAGGAGGGTCCCACATGGTGCGCAGACCTCTCCTGCCACCCGCTGCTCCCCTCAGCAGTGTACTTCGGTCCTTCTGCCTGTTCTGCTCCCCGCTCTGGCTCTGGTGAATTCTCTCACCCTCCCACGCTTCTGACTGTACCCAGTGCATGTATAAACAAAACAAATGAACAAACAAATAAATAAATAAATAAAACATGCCTCTATAAAAAAAAAAAAAAAATGTTAAATTATCTAATTACATGAAGCAAAGCTTTAGAATTTTCAAAAGAAAATAAGGGAATGAATTATGTTTGCATGATGGATGGATGGGTGGGTAGATGGATGGATAGATGGATGGATGGAAAATACATATACATTTTAAAATAAAAGTCATGAAAGGGGGGCCTCCCTGGTGGCGCAAGGGGTTAAGACACAGCACTGTGAAGCTTTCCCAACAACTGCAGTGTGAGTTTGATGCCTGGCCTGGTCAGGGAGCTGACCTCCCTTGTCTTGCCTGCTGCTCCCCTCAGCAGTGTATTTCAGTCAATCCGCCTGTTCTATTCCCCCCTGTCTTTGGTGAATCCTCTCACCTCCCACACCTCTGGCCTGAACCCCAGTTCTTGAATGCATAAATAATCTTTAAAAATGCTAAAAGTACAATAGTATTTCATTGTCAAAACTGGGAGGAGCTCTAGCTACAGCACACAATTCTTCCTTATCATCTAATACCACACTATTCTATGTAAAAACAAGGAGAAAAGCAAGATGTATAGAAAAGAAATAGTCATAACTAATATATTGTTTGTCAATTACATCTCCATTTTTAAAAGAAGAGGAAAAAAAATAGTCATGACTGAACAGATTTCTTCAAACACCAGCCAACAGGAAAACCTCACAATCAGGGCTAAAGGGAGAAACCACAAGCAAAATATTTGGTCCCAGGCTCCTTACAAATAAAAAGGAGAAATAAGAGAAGATAGGCTATGCTGGTTGATCCTTAAAAACCCTGTAACCTCAGCTTCTGAATTGCTCTGACCTTGCTGAAGAATCCATTCTACAACTGGCACTCTGAAATTACGGGAAATAATCCTCTTCACAGTCTGTATCTAGTGACCTAGTTCCTCAGACACAAGGGATGGTTGACTTCCCCTGTCCTCTCATGAAACAACTTCCCCAAAGCCTTTCAGTACTATTTTCCTTGTATGCAGCCCTCCTGTTTCAGAATCTAGCATTAAAGAATATACTTCTCAAATGCAATAACTGCCATTTCCTTATTATTTAAAATAATTTGAAAAGACAGGAATCATATAATCCCACTGTGCTGTTTTCAATCTGGCATAATACATATTTTAATATATGTAGTTGTAACCATTAATTTGTATATTTTGTTATATTATATTTTTATATTTGTCAAATATTTGACCTAAAGATACATTAACTGTGATATCTGTCAGCCAACTGACCATAGGAGTTGATTCAGCAGACTGACTAGCAAGAAGTGCCTTTGAATTTGTCACCAAAAAAGGTTAGTTATCAGATAAGATTAATTTTAAAAAGAAGGGATCAATCTAAGACTATATATTCTAATGAAAAGTATCATCTATCTACATCCTGTTAACAAAAGATTGTCATCCAGGAACTCTAAACCCAAACACCGCACACTTACATAAAACTAATTTATTAGGCTCTTGGTGCCCTGCTTTAAAAAACAAACAAAAACAAAACCTTACCATTGGTCCTGAGCTAAGAAAATCCACCCATGTAATTCTACATGTATTCAACACCATATTTACATGACCTCACCATCCTGCTCCTTTGATCAAATCAAGGATGATCATCAGGCCTAAGAACAGTCAATCAGTAAGCTACAGAGCAGTTTAACAGGTGTTCTGGAAGATACAAAGAGAATGAAGAAAACCAAAAGTCATTGTAGAAATAAAAATTCCTCCTTCTGCTTAGGTGAGGGTACAGAGACTGCAATTTTTCCATGTACACAGTTGGGCTAGACATCCCAATGGTATTCTGACTCCAAGCCTCTCCTCCCTCACCATGCCTCCCCCCCTCCAAAAAAAAAAAAACTAGGGTGAGATAAGTGTTAGAGGAGAAGCAAGCTGTGTATTTTGCTGTTTGGAGAATGTATCTCAGGGGAACACAAATGGAAGGAAGAAGATAAGTTGAGACGCTATTAGTGGTCCAGACAAGAGATGATAATGGCTTGCATTAATGTAATGAAGGTAGAGATGGATGATCAAAAAGATCTAGACAAAGTAAAGCATATAAAGAATTGGGAACGAGTTTCTGGAGCCAAGACAGCAACTAAGCATAGTAGTCTCTGATGCACAGATGTTTTTACAAGTTAATTTTTACATGGTACATGCTTACATGTTTTTACATGCTATATTATCTCTTCAATATTTATCAAGTGCATACTGTCAGTCACTGTGACACATAACACAAAGAGAGAGAAAAGGCTTCTCTCTGTCCTCAATTTTCTTTTGGGGTAGTTAGGTTTAGATGAGATCATGAAAGTGGGGTCCTCATGACAGAATTAGTGTCATGAGAAGAATGCCGAAAGCTAGCAAGTACGCTCTCTCTCTCCCTTTCCCCCTTATCCCTCCTCTCTCTTGTGTGAGGATACAGTGAAAGGGCAGTCATCTGCAAGTCAAGAACAGAACCTCCACCAACCTTCAACCATGCTGGAACCCTAATCTTGGAAGTCCCAGTCCCCAGAATTTTGAAACATGCCCAATATTTAAATCACCCAGTCTATGGCATTTTGTTGTAGCAGTCCAAGCTAATTAATATAGCTAAATATTTATTAAACAAGACTTTCATTTTTCTTTGAATTGATCAAATAACATCACTGGGGGAGGAGTAGGAAAAAAGAGGGAAGGCAGCACGGAGGACTACAGTGGTGCACTCTGGGTGATTTGGTGGAGGGTGACCTACAATGGTGAGATCTGACAGGGGACTCCTAATGTTATCACAATTAAAAAATAAATTAAAATTATATAAAGATAATATTGTTATAGGTTGAATTATGTCCCCCTAAAATGTCACCAGGCAAGAAGGCCCAACTACTCCATTTACCATGCCCCTCCTATGTTTGCTTACAGGACCCAAGAAAAGATGCTAATAACCACAGGACAAATCACATCAGCCATCCCCAATATGGAACTGGAGTGGTGTATGCAAAAAGAGACATGTGCAACAGCACCAAGTGCAAAAAAGTCTTCTGGGCATGACCACTGGAACCCCATCGTAGGCCTATGAAGTTTAACTCTTCCCGTATAAAGGACCCTGCATGCCCTTGCTCTGGGGGAATATATACTTAAAGAATAAGTTCACCCTCCTCCATTCCTTGATCAATGAATAAAGTCTCCACTTGCTGTGCTAAACTTGATTTTGTATTTCATTGGGAGGAACAATTCTGAGTAAGGAAAGAATCAGCCAATCAGCCAAGGGCTGGTGACAAAAATTTATATGGTGAAGTAAGCACCCCAGCAACTCAGAATGACATTATTTGCAGATGTAGTAAGTTAAGATGAGGCCATTAGGGTGGTTTCTAATCCATTATGAATGGAATTCTTATAAAAAGGGGAAATTTGGGACATGCACACAGAGAATACCATTTAAAGATGACAGCAGAGATGCTCCTACAAGTCAAGAAATACTAAATATTGCCAAGTTAACAGGAGTAAGAAGAGAGGCATGAACAGATTCTCTCTTACAACCCTCAGAAGGAACTAACCCTGAAGATATCATCTTGGACTTTGAGTATCCAAAACTGTAAGACGAATATATTTCCATTGTTTAAGCCACCCAGTTTGTGGTACCTAGTTACAGCAATCCTAGGAAACTAGTACAACTAAAAATAACCTTTAGGGGGCCTCTCTGGTAATGCAGGGGTTAAAGACAGCGCTATCAGTTATCTCCAGCTACTGAGAGTTCTATTCCCAGGCCCACCAGGGAGGTGATCCACATAGGGCAGCAGACCTCTCCTGCCTCACCCACTGCTCCCCTCAGCAGTGTATTTCAGTAGATCTGCCAGTTCAGCTCCCCACTCTGTCTCTGGTGAATCCTTTCATCCCCACACCTCTGGCCTGTACCCAGTTCTTCTATGCAAAAAAATTTTTTAATTAAGTAAAATTACAGTCAAATAAGCAGTACAGTTTTAAAACATGACATCTCAATACATAATACCCCACATGACTGGTCTTTTCTCAACAGACTTTCATATGTTCTTTAACTTGTCCCTAGGATCCTCAGAGGTGGTTAAGGCAAGAAAGGGGTTATTAGTCTCCTTTTGCATAGCTGAAAACAGACTCAGTAAATTCAGTAATGTGCTAGACAATTATACCTAGCAATCTTCTCAATAAATAGAGCTATGTCCACATATGCACTGTCCACATGTTAATCAAAGTTAAATAAAATTGAAGATTCAGTCCCAGGTCATACTAGCCTCATTTCAAAAGTTCAATAGTTACATGTCAGTGTGGTCACCCCTGAAGAACACTGACATGAAACATTTTAATCATCAGAGATTTCTATCCAACAGGGCTGGACATACAGTGTTGTAACATACTGAAGATGTAGATTGCAGCCTTACAATGTATGGTACAACAGATCTTTGAATAAGTACCAAAACACTGTTAACCAGGATCCTCAAAAAATTGCTTATAGTGATCAGCAGAGGACATTTGCAACACAGTGAAGGCAAGAAACAACCTAAGATACACTGAAGCTGTACACAACTATAAAAATCCATCTGAGAAACCACAGGGTGCTCTTAAGGGTAATCACAAATACTATGAATCATCCTGGAAAAGCAATGTAATAACATGCATAGTAAGAAGTAGATACACATTTACAAAGAGACATGTCTAGGGTGAACCTATGATTCTATATTATAGAACCAACCAAGCAATAATTCTACAATATGTATTCTAACCTATGTCTACACTGAATTTTCTTCTTATCCAGGCTGGAAATATCTCTTAAGTAGAGTAAACCTAGTTCTTAGACACTTCATTGCACTCTGGACCCCAAAACAATGTGCTATTTTTAATAACTACCATTGAGTATGTAATCTGTGCCATGAATTGGGCATTAAACATTTTAGAGAAATGTATTAAATATTTATTTTTTTAATTTGTATTTATTTATGCATACAAGAGCTGGGGTACAGGCCAGAGACGCGGGAGGGTGAGAGGATTCACCAGAGAGAGAGTGGGCAGTAGAACAGGCCGATCAACCCAAATACACCTAAAATCCCCACTTACTTCCATTCTCTCCCTCCCTCCCTTGACATATTCACTATGCTGATATTGATATGTATCAGCCCAGCCCAAATTTATACTTTTAATATATATGTGTATACCAATAAATAACACACAGTAATGTTTTTTGCATGTTTCTAAATGTTAAATTTATGCTATCATATTGTATCTGTCTGCAACTTGCTTTTCTGCCCATTTTGGTTTTGAGATTTATCAATATTGATAAATGAAATTTAGTTTATTCATTCAACTTAGTTTTGCTTGCATTCTATTTGATAAATATGCCACAATATACTTACCCAAACTTCTACACAGGACTTTTGATTCCAAATTCTTTTTTTTTATTAAGATTTATTTATTTATACAATAGCTATGGTATAAACCAGAGGCGTGGGAGGGTGAGAGGATTCACCAGAGACAGAGCGGGGAGCAGAACAGACAGAAGGACCGAAAGCACTGCTGAGGGGAGCAGCGGGCGAGACAGGAGAGCTCTGCTGCGCCATGTGGGACTCTCCCTGGCCGGCTGGGAATCGAACCAGTGCTGCTGAGGCTATGGACAGCTTCACAGCGCTGTGCTCAACCCGCTGTGCCACCGAGGAGGGCCTTTTACCAAATTCTTACCATTACAAACAGTGCTGTCATGAGTATCCTCCTGCATGTTTTCTTTGACACAGTGTTAGGACTGGAATCACTGGGCTGCAGAGCATACATGCTTTTGACTTTACTAGGTATTGCCAAATTACACTCCAAGGTAATATAAATTTTTACACCCATCCTATTGAGTTCCCAAAATAATACTTCCAAAAAATGTGTCAAATAATTTTCTAAATAATAATTCAACAACAATTCTAAGTAATAGGGCCTCCTGGTGGCACAAGGGGTTAAGACACAATCTATGAAGCTAACCACAGCCACTGCAGCATGAGTTCGATCCCCGGGCAGAGAGCTACCCACATGGCACAGCAGACCTCTCCTGACTAGCCCGCTGCTCCCCTCAGCAGTGTATTTCAGTCATTCCACCTGTTCTGTTCCCTACTCTGTCTCTGATGAATCATCTCGCCCCCAACACCTCTGGCCTGTACCCCAGTTCTTGTATGCATAAATAAATCTTTAAAAAAAAAATTCAAAGTAACAAACCACCTTTTATTTTATAACTCTTAAAATTATAAACCAAATCTCTATAAACACAACCAAATCCAACAATGACAGAGGTTCCAAACAAATTTATCATCAGTCATCTTTCCTTCAGTGCCTATTTGTGACAAAGGAAATATAAGCTAGGCCTAAGGACACTGTAGAAAATGTTTTCCAAACTTTCTTTTAACTTACCCTATGATAATAGATATTACACTGCAACAAAGTTCCTATGCATTTACATAGTGTGAATTGTGTATGTATATGTTAGTATGTATACTATGAAACAAAAACTTCTAAAACAATACTTTCCCTTTTTCCCTGATGCTGGTCACCCACTTAACTGATTTCAGGAATAATAAATCATGCGTCTGAATTGAAAAAACACTGCTGTGTATACATTTTCCACTTTACAAATCAACTAACACAGAGAGAGGTTAAGTAACTTGCCCAAAGTCTCAGATCTAAATAAACAGTGAAATCAAAAATTCAAATCCAGATTCCAAACCCACATTTTTTATAGTCTGTGCTTTTCCCCTGCAATATTTATATTAAGTCCACACCAAATGAAACAGCTAAATGCTTCAATTTATGTCCACATGAAGCAAGGCAAAGGAAAATATAATAAATTCTGTAAAAATATGGCAGTGTGATTAGAGTAATAAACAAAACCAGTGTTGCAAATCAACATATCTATGACTTCATTCATTCATCTACATTTCTAAAAAGGTCTTAAATATCATTTCTAAGCTTACACTTTACTCCACAGCTATTTGTTATGACTTAAAGAACATATTAAGGGCCTCCTTGGTGGCACAAGGGGTTGAGACTCAGCACTATGAAGCTGTCCTCAGCCACTGCATAGTTCCTTTTTTCCCTGTTTAGGAGCTTAAGTATTTTGAAACTTAAAAACAAGAAAATATGATCAGTTCCATAAACATTTATGAGCACTTAACTATGGGTGAGGCATTGAAGTAGTCACTCTGTGTATATAAAAATGAGTAAGAGGGCCTCCCTGGTGGTGTAAGGGGTTAAGCACTGCACTATGAAGCTATACCCAGCCTATGCAGCATGAGTTCGATCCCCGGCCAGGGAGGTGACCAACATGGCACAGCAGACCTCTCCTGTCTCACTTGCTGCTCCCCTCAGCAGTGTACTTCACTGGATCCACTTGTCCTGCTCCCTACTCTATCTCTGGTGAATCCTCTCATCCCCTGCACCTCTGGCCTACACCCCAGCTCTTGTATGAATAAATAAAATCTTAAAAAAATATATATATAAAAGAAAAAAAATTCATAGAGAATGCCAAGAAGGGCTCGCTGTAAAAAAAAAAAAAAAAAAAAAAAAAAAAAAGACTAGGAAATAACTGAAAGTTAAAAAAATAAAGAGCATATTGATGAAATATACCCAAATGTGTTACCTATCCTTGAAAAAAAAAACCTTACTTTCTCAAAGAATCAACAAAAATTACTACCTGTAGGCTCCTTCTCAAACCAATAGGCAAACAAGTACTTACGTCAAACTTCAACTAACAAAGTCAATGACTAATTCTAAAGTAAACACAGTCCAGGTTATAACTATGTACAAGTACTCAAATATGTCTTTTAAAATATTTTCTAAATAAAAATATCTCAGTTGGTAGAGTTTACATTAATACACAATCAGATTTCTATGGTTACTATTTACCCCAAATAATACAAGCTTGGTTATACACAGACAGTTGTCTATTATAGGTTCAGCCTACCCGTCTATTCACCTAATACCTTAATTAGCCAACTAACTCTTACAGGTATAGCTAAGTGTAAAGAAAAATTTGTTTCACCCAGTTTAATGTTTCAACTTCAATACCTAAAGCCATCAGAGCCTCCCTGGTGGCCTATGGGTTAAGTCTCAGCACTATCACCAATACAGCCCGAGTTCCATGCCCAGTCAGGGAGCTAACCAGACCTCTCCTGTCTTACCCACTGCTCCCCTCAGCAGTGTATTTCAGTAAATCCACCTGCTCTGCTCCCCACTCTGTTTCCTCTCATGCTCTCCTCTCATACTCTCCTCCCCTGTACCTCAGGCCTACACCCCAGTTCTTCTACACAAAAATAAATAAAATCTTTAATTAAAAAAACAAAAACCCAAAGCCATCATAGTAAAATCTCTTACCTTGGACATAAATCATAACTATTTCTTGGTATCTATTAAAATCCATTCAATATCCCATAAGGGAGCCCACAGGATATTAACTGCTGATACACAGCTGATCCATCAACATGAAGTCAAAACAAATGCTTACTGGATATTACTTACTATGTGAAAGAGACTGGGGTCCTGTTTAAGATACCTCATGTGATAAACTAGAATTCAAGTCATTAAAGTGTAGTGTGCATATATGGGTTGTTTTGAATAGCATGCCTCCCATCTCCAGTAAAACAAAGTATAGAAGCTGATCTCAAGAAAGAAAACCCAAAATGTCTAGGGTTTACAGAAACAGCATTTATATATCACAGCAAGAAATACCTATTACCACCCTGAAAGGAGAGAAGTCGTAAGTACTCCAAATTGAAGTTCTGCTAGCAAGCAACAGATACTGACACCACAAACACATTGTTTGCAACCAATCCTCAAATATCAAATATCGGCTGCCTTATTTATTTCACGTCATTACTGAGGCAGCAATACATTCCCTTCTCTATTTTGTTTGGTTCTTCACATGCATTTTCAAATAGCTTATAAACTGCTATCACAATCTCAAGTGAATCACTGCTCCAAATGAGAATGGCACAGTCATTGTCTTTCACATGGACAGAAGATGATTCTGAGCAAAGGCAAAAGACTCAATTTTTTTTTGTTTTTTGGTGAGACTCAAGAAGAGTTCTCCTGAATCTCAAATGCACTATACTATATGTCCACTCCAAACCCCTGCAAAAAAAAAAAAAAAAAAAAAAAAGGAATTTAAGTTGTAGACACTATGTAACTAGTAAATTCTCTATCCTATAAAGCACCTGATATAATGCTGTACCTGAATATATTCTAAGCAAACAAACCACAGCTGGAGTGAGACTCTGCTTTCACATCCAATAGTGCACAAAGCCATATTTCCCCTAACATTATTTATAAAATATGTTTTCTTCATGTTCCAAAGCACTATCCTTTATTACAAATTTTCTATTTTATAATTTATAACACAGAAATATCTAAATTCAGATTTACAGTCCTGAAATTAACTTCCATGGGCCCAGTAAAATAACAATAATAAAGATAACTAAACTAACAAGGTAATTATGAGAACTAAATTTTAATCTTTACCTGTTATTAGCAGAGAGCAAGGCAAAGAGCAAAGGTTGATTAAATGTTAGCTTCAGTATTTCACTGACTCTAAGATGTTGTGTTATTTTCTTATATTTTCACAATTCTAAAATCCAAACGCATCTTATAATCAGTGATGTGTTATAGCTCAATGAATACTATTTTTTCCTAGTGGCACAAAATTATGCATATTAAAACATCTGACATCTTATAGTCAATGAAATGGAAATACAGTATATTATGATGAAGCTGAGTAAATGTTTACCTACCTTACCACCATTCCTCCACCCAACAGATCCACAAAGAATACACCAAATCTACACCTGCTCTCCCAAGTCATGTTTCCAACTATAACACATGTCAGAACCTCAAATTTAACATGTCTAAAGCCAAAATCATCATCTCCCTAGAAGCTGTTATTCCTTCTTTCTGTTTCCTATCCCAACGAATGACACTATAACACACACAAAAAAAAATCTGACTCCACCTATACCTCCTACCTCTTGCTCTCCCACTGGGGCCTTTCCTGTCTCTCAAATGCAATCAAACAATCCATTTCTGCACCCCATTTTATTTTGTACCTCCATTTCAGATATTACCAAACTGTATCCTAGAATATATTTAGTTGAATACAAGGCAGTCACTCCCTCTTGGTTTTTAGTTTCTTGAAGGCAAGACCCATTTCTTACTCTCTTTTTTTTTTTAAAGATTTATTTATTTATGCACAAGAACTGGGAACAGGGCCTCCCGTGGTGGCACAGCGGTTGAGTGCTGGGCTGCAAAGCTGCCTGCAGCCTCTGCAGCGCCAGTTCCATCCCCGGTCACTGGCGAGGGTCCCACACAGCACAGAGACCTCTCCTGGCGCGCCCGCTGCTCCCCTCAGCAGTGTGTTTTGTCAATCTGCCTGTTCTGTTCCCCGCTCTGGTTCTGGTGAATTCTCTCATACTCCCGCGCTTCTGACTGTGCCCAGTGCTTGTATAAATAAATCTTAAAAAAAAAAAAAAACTGGGGTACAGTCCAGAGGCAGGGGAGCGGGAGGATTCACCAGCGACAGAGTGGAGAACAGAACAGGTGGATGCACTGAAATACACTGCTGAGGACTGTAGCGGGTGAGACAGTAGCTGTGCCATGTGGGTAGTTCCCTGGCAGGCCGGGGATCGAACTCATGCTGCAGAGGCTGGGGATAGCTTCATAGTTATCCCTTGAACCACCAAGGAGGTGCTTAACCCCTTGTACCATCAAGGAGGCCCACTTACTCTTTTTATACACACAGAGTGGCTACTTCAATGCCTCACCCATATTTAAGTGCTCAAAAATGTTTATGGAACTGATCATATCCTCTTTGTTTTTAAGTTTCAAAATACTTAAAACTCCTAAACAGAGGGAAAAAAGGAACTATGCAAACAAAAATTTCTATAACTTAAAAAAGAATTTCACACACATGATCTCACTTGGAGCTTAATTCTCAACTCTATGAGGTACTTGGAACACTTCATTTTTAAACTGTGGCTTAATAGTCAAGACACTTGCCAAAAGCATTCAGTGTTACAATGAGATTTTACCCCACACTGTCAGAATAGCTATTATCAAAAGTCAAGAAACAGTAACTATTGGCAAGGGTATAGAGAAAAAGGAACCCTTGTGTTCTGTTGGTGGAAATGTAAATTGGTGCAGACACTATGAAAACAGCATGAAGGTGATTAAAAAGTTAAAGATCAAGGGCCTCCGTGGTGGCACAAGGGGTTAAGACGCAACCTATGAAGGTATTCGCAGCCACTGCAGCACGAGTTCGATCCCCCATTTGGCACAGTAGACCTCTCCTGTCTCACCCACTGCTCCCCTTAACAGTCTGCCTGTTCTGCTCCCCATTCTGTCTCTGGTGAATCCTTTCACCCACCCCATACCTGTGGCCTGTACCCCAGTTCTTGTATGCATAAATAAATCTTAAAAAAAAATGATTGAGTGAAACTTCTAGCACTCCCAAACGCACTAAATCAACCCCACCCTTCACTGATAATCTGCATCCTACTTTACAGACAAATCAGTTCTCTCTCCCCACCGCCATATGATCTTGACTATCCCCTTCTTATAGCTTCCTTCTTTCAAGCTCCAAACATTCAAATTTCTTCTCAAGATCACTTTTTTTAAAAAGATTAATTTATTTATGCATACAAGAACTGGGGTACATGCCAGAGATGCAGAGGAGGGGTGAGAGGATTCACCAGAGACAGAGCAGGGAATAGAACAGGCAGACCAACCGAAGTACACTGCTGAGGGGAGCAGCAGGCAAGACAGGAGAGGTCTGCTGTGCCATGTGGGTTGCTCCCTGGCCAGCCAGGGATTGAACTTGTGCTGCAAAAGCTGAGGACTGCTTCATATGCAGTGCTTAATCCCTTGCACCACCAGGGAGGCCCACTCAAACGGATGCCCACTTATCCCTTTTCTTTATTGCAAAATTTGTGAAAGAGTAGCTAGAACTTGCCCATTCCACTTCTTCATTCCCAAGTAGCCCTCAATCACTGAAATATGATGCCTGGCATCACACTACCCTAATGAAGCTGCTCTATTATTATTTTTTCAAATCCTCAACCAGTATGATTCACCTCTATCATTTGATCATTCCTTCTTGAAACTCCCTCTACTTTAAGCTTCAGATACTTATACCACACTCTCCACTTTCCTGTAGTCTTGGCCACACTCATCAACTCTCCTGCTCATTCCCTTAGCTACAGTATTAATTCGTTTTCTCCTCTCTTATCCTCTATAAGCAATTTTATTCAAGCTAATGGCTTTACTTCCAAATACCTACAACTCCCAAATACTTATCTCTAACACAGATTTTAATTTTAAGATTTTACAAGAGCTGGGGTACAGGCCAGAGGTGCGAGGGGTGAGGGATTCACCAGAGACAGAGTGGGGAACAGAACAGGCAGACTGACCGAACCACACTGCTGAGGGGAGCAGCGGGTGAGGCAGGAGAGATCTGCTGCACCATGTGGGTAACTCCCTGGCCAGCTGGGGATTGAACTTGTGCGCAGAGGCTGAGGATAACTTCACAGTGCTGTCTAACACAGATTTTCACTAAGCTAGAGATCTATATTTTCAGGTGCCATGTGAAGAGTTATGTGCATGCAGTAGGATTACTGACACTGTTAACTCAATATACCTTCTCAGGAACTTACCTAACAA
This sequence comes from Talpa occidentalis, assembly GCF_014898055.3. Classification (NCBI taxonomy): domain Eukaryota; kingdom Metazoa; phylum Chordata; class Mammalia; order Eulipotyphla; family Talpidae; genus Talpa; species Talpa occidentalis. Next base: position 38,878,583 of record NW_023605083.1, on the reverse strand, counting down.
ATACCTTAAGTTTAACTGACTCTAAGAAAAATTTCCTTTGTCTCTGTGTATCTTCTTCCTCAATGGAGAAGTCAAGGATGACTTCCAGTTTCCCAACTTTGATGAATGGATGTCATAAAGCTGGATGAGGACCGTTAATTGTTTTCATATTAAAATAAGCACTCTATGACTGGGATAATACTAATCATTTTCTTAACAATTCTCTCAGAAACACTTTGTTATAACATTTTCACCATCTCTGCTGCTACTCCTTAGTCCAAGCCATTACACATTTCTCACCTGGACTACTCCATTAGCCTACTAAATGGGCCCCTATTTCCACTGTTGCTGTGTGGGTCTCTTAACCCCAGCTCCACGACTCCCATTTGTCGGTGTGGTGTTGTAAATACAACATTGCTGGTCATGGCTTCCCACCCAGTCCATTCACCACAAACTGACCATAAATCAAATCATCACTCTTTCTGTGAACCACTTAATGTCTTCCAATACTTTTTAAAATAACATCCAAACTCTTTAATATAGAACTTACACGTTTCGATCTGTCTACTTCTCTGTATACCACACTTCCTTGCAAAAACCCCTTCTATTTTTCTTTCCTCTCTAAAGATTTGCTTCCAATTCACTTGCCTGGAAAACTTCCCTCACATTTCTGATTGATACCTCTTTCTCATCATTTAGGTCTCAGTTCAAATGTCACCTCAGTGAGGTCTTCTCAGATGTTTTTAATATTTTAAATTGACTCAGAATATCTCAATCCTGTACTTGTCTGAAATTATATTGTTTAACTGATTTCTGTATCTTCCTTTCATAGAAGCAAACTCCATTAAGAATAGGAGCTTCCAGCCTCCCTGGTGGCACAGGGGGTTAAGCACAGCACTGTGAAGCTATCCGCAGCCTCTGCAGCAAGAATTTGATCCCCAGCCAGCCAGGGAGCAACCCACATGGCACAGCAGACTTCTCCTGTCTCACCCGCTGCTCCCCTCAGCAGTGTGGTTCAGTCAGTCTGCCTGTTCTGTTCCCCACTCTGTCTCTGGTGAATTCTCTCACCCCTCACACCTCTGGCCTGCACCCCAGTTCTTGTACGCATAATTAATCTCTAAAAAAGAAAAAAAGAATAGGAGCTTCATAAATACTTTTAAACGGATGTATGCATGTTGAAGATGTGGAAATTAAGGTTCAATGAGGTAAAGTAACATATGTGTAAGAGCACACAACTCCTAAATGGGGGAGCTGATATTTTCACTAATTCAGATCTGTCTAAAACCAAAGCTTTTAACAGTCACCCTATAATATAGTAATAAAAGCACAATGAGAGTAAAAACTAGTAAGATGGACTGGAGTATGATTAGATGAAGGTTAAGATTACAGAAACAGAACACCATTCCCAGGAATGATATATTCTGTGACAAGGTGATGAGTATGAATGACAAATTAGGTAAAAAGTTTAGATCTGTATCAGTTATCTCCCTCTCCATAGCAGGTAGATTTACTTTATCCTTTCACAGATAAAGACTACAAATCTGTTGTAAACTAGAAATAGAAGCAGAAACAGCAATGGTGGGGAAGTTTTCAGAAATTTCTATTTCCTATGACTAAGAATTGCTTTTCCCTATTAAGTGATTGTTAAGGAGAAAACAGTTTGTATACATAAAAACCTAGCACAATTGTTCTGTCATATCTGTACCACATATTATATCACTGGGGTTTACTAGCACAAAAAAAACAGCCCTCCTGACTATTTCCTTGGATGTTCTGGGGCTCTCTCACATATTCAGGGAGTAGTTGCTTTTGGAGATTACACTTGAGAATGAATATATCATTTTTATTGAAAACAACAAAGAATGAAATAGATTCCTTTATGAAGTCGAACAGAAAATTCTATCATGTTTACATTTCTTGGTAATCACAGACAGGATCACAACAAAGCAGGAAGTGAAAAGCTGGTTATCTAACATTCCTCATTCAGAGCAACAACACTAAATATTCCACACAAAAGGAAATTGTGTTTGTTTTTAAAGAGACCTAGGAAATGGATTTCACTGCTTTTCTGTGCTGGGTCAAACCTTATCAAGAAATATTAATGTATGTTCAATCTAAATTACCCTTGCTATTGAAAAGAGTGCCTTTAATTTCTCTCCCTCTTAATCCAATCTACACAGCGCTTATTACCAGATTAACAAGTACACTAAAATAGTGTTTTTACATCACTATTTTGAAAATTGGTGATAAAGACACTAAAACATTTATCCTGACTTTCCTATAGAAACCCACTTAGTAGCTGAACAGTAAATATAGGAAACTTTATGAATTTGTTTATTGAACTAATTCAGCTAATTAATGAAAGGGATGATTAAATTAAATGAAGGGGTGAAACAAATCATTCTGTGGTCCCTAATGAATTGGTAGACTAGACATTAAGCATCAACAGACGTTAATATAACAAAAAAATAATAAGAAGGAGAGAAACAACCAGATATCCCAAGCCTCCTGACGAAGAACCCAGCCTATAAATAGCCTTCAGTGAAAGAAATGAATGGCTAGAATAAGGTATGAATGAACCGAAATAAGGTATGAGCTAAGGAATGAACGAACGAACAAAAGGAGAGAAAGACTAACCAAGTCTCTAAGTCTGAAAAATCAACTTTACAGGAACTATATGACTCAAGGACATGTTAAACTATGCCACAGTTAGCAAAATCCAGACTAGAAAACAACAAATGATCCAGTCTCCTCAACAATTACCAAAAAAAAGTGAGTGAGCTAGAGTGGAAACAGATTTTAAAAAAAGACATAAAATACTATCATCCAGCAGCAGTACGTGGATCATATTTTGGTCCTGATGCTGGTTTTGTGGGTTTGTTTTTTTTTTTTAAGCCTTATCTTTTGAAGATACATACTGAAGGATTTACAGATGAAGTACTCTGGTGTGTGGATTTGCTCTGAGACAGAAAGAGGGGACACTACATGGGGTTAATAAGGAAAAAAGAGCTGATAAATGTTGAAGCTGGGTGACAGGAAACAGTAGGTTCACATACATTTGTTTTAATTCTCCATAATAAAAAAAGTTTAAAACACAAAATATTAACAGCAGTATTGAGAGATGATATTTTTAGTGGTTCTTGGGTTTTGTCCTTCGTTTTACCTTAGCAACTTCCCATAATTCAAGTTGTCTTCATAAGGTTTGTACCGCTGACTATAAACTGTGAAGACAGAGACCACATCTGTCTTGTTCACCTCTATATTCTCAGTGTGCCTCACATATGTCAGGAGCCTGACATATAAAGTTGGTAAACATTAAATGAATTGATAGCCTTTTTTTTTTTTTTTTTTTAGGAAAATGGTATTCCTTTTTAAAAGAATGTAATGACACTAGGTTCAGGCTATTATCTTAGTTCAACATCGTACACACAAACTCAGTATTTCTTTGAATAAAATGATGGCCATAAATTTTATTCTTAAATGTAAAAAATCATTTTTGAACACAACAGATCTTTTCAGGTCTTTTAAGATAACAGGACTTTATCAAGACTGCAGGATTTACTATTTAAAGTAAAAACAAACTAACATTTAAGACTGAATCAGAAATTCAAAACTGGATATTTAATGGAATTAAGAATTTTCTAAAATGTGATATTATTTTGTGAGTTTTTTTTAAAAAGATTTATTTATTCATGCATAAAAGAACCAGGGTACAGGCCAGATGTGCCAGAGGGTGAGAGGATTCACCAGAGACAGAGTGGGGAACAGAAATACACTGCTGAGGGGAGCAGTGGGTGAGACAGGAATGGTCTGCTGCACCATGTGGGTATCTCCCCGGCCGGCTGGGATCGAAACTGTGCTGCAGAGGCTGCAGTCAACCACCTGCGCCACCAGGGAGGCCCTTTGTGAGTTTTTTTTAATCCTTGTCTTTGAAGATACATACTGAAATATTTACAGATAAAATATATATATTAATGCTTATGACATGCTGAAAAATAACAGATATTCAATATCCTTTCTAAAAGTGAGTATTAAGAATACAGTTACTAAGAGTAAATTGGTAGAATTTGAGAAACTGTTTTTTGCATTATCAACTTTAATTGAAATATATACATCACCAATGACTGAGAAATTGTAATCCCAGCTATATGCATACCCATCAGAAAGAAATACAAGATAGAACAAAAAGATGCAAAAACAAATACAACACTTGGAGTGATATTATAAAAGTTACATGGAAAATAAAATGTTCGGCAAAGGCAAACAAATTGTGATATAGTCATGAGATATTACACAGCAATGAATTACTGCTATATTCATCGAGTGGAAGCATCTGACAAGCATGTTAAGCCCAAGAAGTTAGCCCAAAAGAAATATTGTATAGGGGCCTCCCTGGTGGCGCAAGGGGTTAAGACACAACCTATGAAGCTGTCCACAGCCACTGCAGCACGAGTTCGATCCCCGGCCAGGGAGCAACACACGTGGTGCAGCAGACCTCTCCTGACTCACCCGCTGCTCCTCTCAGCGGTGTATTTCAGTCAATCCGCCTGTTCTGTTCCCGCTCTGTCTCTGTCTCCCGCTCTGGTGAGTCCTCTCACCCCCTGCATCTCTGGCCTGCACCCCAGTTCTTGTATGCATAAATACATAAATTTTTGAAAAAATAAAATCTACCTAGATCCTTAGGCCCCTACCTATTGCATAGATTTGAATCATAAACAGGCACAGAGAAGATACTCAGCAAATATTTACTAATGACACAGCCCAAACTTCAAACAGGCTCACACAGCAAAGACTGAAATACACAGCGTAAGTAAAATGGGCCAGTAGGCTGTATTTTTTCCTAACGAGCACAACTTCCAGAAACCAAGTTACAGAACGTGCTGCTTATAAGGAAGAGAGCTGTTTATGCCAAGAATTATCTATGGCAGGGGAAATTGGTCCTTTTCCCCTTCGCTGCTGCCTGGCTCAGACAAGTCACAATCAACTTCCTGATGCCATTGCTAAGCAAAAGGAACCCAGCAGCAACTCTGCTTGTCAGGGCAGGGGCTATTCCAAACATGACATGACGGAAGCCTACTAGTAAGGAATTAGCTGAGGCAATAACACTGAGGAAAAAATAAGATGTTTGCCTGTTCTTTGCCTGAAAACTCTAAAATCATTATTGTTCCTACTTTACACATGGCTGAAAACCAATATTCAACACCAATACGGGTGTCTCCCCAAGCTAGAGCGCACACAACATATGTCCTGAGTGTCCATCAGAGTTCACCTTTGAAGGGTTTCCCAGCTCTCCTTTTAGTGAATGATATGAATGATAAGTGATGACAAATTATAAGCTTTTCTAAGGGCAAGTCACATCACATTATAAATCAACTTGGCCCAGTTCTCATTCCTAGTGACACTTTTGTCCTAGTTTTAAAATACAGGTGATTCTGGTTTGTACATGTAAAATACAGGATCTTGTGGTTTGTACACATTCATATGGAAAAGTTTTTCAATAATACAAAACAAGATAAAAAAGAAAAATACATAGAAATAATAGGTCAAACTTAACAGAACAGACATCTTTGGTCTTTTTGATAAGCATAGAATATTACCTGTCTTTAATAGAGAACTCTGATCTCAGAGATGTTTGAGGCATTTGATTTTGCTAATGGATCCAGCTGAGTGTATTTACTAAGCCAGAAAACAGCAATGAGCTACACAAAAGTCTAAGTGGGAAGCTGACTAGAGATCTCCAAACACATAACAAAAACCATATGCAAGGATCTTCACTGTAGCTGAATGCCCATTATTATGTAGCATTGTTTGTAACAGCCAAAAGAAAAAACTGAATGCCCATTATTATGCTGATAGGAAAATATTTCATTAAGTTGAAACGAAACTGAATATTCTGGGCCTCCCCGGAGCCTGAGCGCTGGGTTGCAAAGCTGCTCCTGTTAGGGGGAAAAGGATGTCCCAAAGCTAACTCCCAGCCCCTGCAGCGCCGGTTCGATCAGAATGAACAAAATTAGTGCTAAATTACCACTCAACTTCAACATCCATTTTAGAATACCTTTATTACTCTTCAATCTCTGCTTAGTGTCCTATATCCAAAAAAAGAAACCACCTCATTAGTAGTCCATTTCATTTCTCAAAGAACAACTCGAATGTTAAAATTCTACCTTACATGAAGCTACAATCTAATTTCCAATCATTGGTAAAAGTGTCCCAGTTCTGTCCTCTGGAACAACAGTTTTTAAACAATTTTCATCTACTACTATGATTCTCTTCCTCTTAAATCTTCTCAAAGTTCTCATTAAACTGCTCATATTCTTCAAATGTTTCCTACTCTTCATTACTCCAATCATTCTCCTCTGAAAATATTCTAGTTTTTCAATGTGCCTTCTTAGCTTGAAACACCTCAAATGAACACAAAATCCCAGCTCTGACCTGACCACTGCTATTACCTCCTTGTCTGGTCACCATGAGAAAAATACAGGCTAATTGCCAGGAAGTACACAAGTCATTGCCAAATTAGTGCCACTCTTCAAGCCATAAATAATTTATGTTTAAATGAGTTTAAGAGTTTGAAGGAGGGGGGCCTCCCCTGGTGGCGCAGCGGTTGGGCACTGGGCTGCAAAGTTGCCTGCAGCCTCTGCAGCACGGGTTCCATCCCTGGCCACTGGCGAGGGTCCCACATGGCATGCAGACCTCTCCTGCCGCGCCCGCTGCTCCCCTCAGCAGTGTATTTTGTCAGTCTGCCTGTTCTGTTACCTGTTCTGGTTCTGGTGAATTCTCTCACCCTCCCGCGCCTCTGACTGTACCCAGTGTTTGTATAAATAAATAAAGAAATCTTTAAAAAAAAAAAGAGTTTAAAGGAGAAAAATCACTGTGGAATGAGGAATTGAAGTTTTTGACAAAAAAGAACATACTGTAAGCTGGCAGGTAAGAAAACATTTTTTTTTTTAATGTCTGGGAGTTTGTTTTTTGCTTTTTTTTTTAAAGATTTATTTATTTAGGGCCTCCCCGGTGGCGCAGCGGTTGAGCACTGGGTTGCAAAGCTGCCCGCAGCCTCTGCGATGCCGGTTTGATCCCCGGCCACTCCCAGCCATCAGAGGAGGGTCCCACATGGCGCGCAGACCTCTCCTGCCGCCCGCTGCTCCCCTCAGCAGTGGACTTCGGTCCTTCTGCCTGCTCTGCTCCCGGCTCTGGCTTTGGTGAATTCTCTCACCCTCCCGCACTTCTGACTGTACCCAGTGCTTGTATAAATAAATAAATCTTTAAAAAAAAATTTAAAAAAATAATCACTTAAAAAAAGAAAAGATTTATTTATTTATTTATTTATTTATACAAGCACTGGGTACAGTGAGAAGTGCAGGAGGGTGAGAGAATTCACCAAAGCCAGAGCCGGGAGCAGAGCAGGCAGAAGGACCGAAGTACACTGCTGAGGGGAGCAGCGGGCGGCAGGAGAGGTCTGCGCGCCATGTGGGACCCTCCTCTGGTGGCCGGGGAGCAGCCGGGGATCAAACAGGCGCTGCAGAGGCTGTGGGCAGCTTCACAACCCAGCACTCAACCGCTGCGCCACCAGGGAGGCCCAAGAAAACATTTTTGATAAGCAAAAAATATAGAAAGACTATTTCAGGGAGCACAGGTACATAATATTTCAGGGGGCACAAATGCAAAACTGTATAGAATCAGAATGAACAAAATTAGTGCTAAATTACCTGAATAAAGACAGGCAAGAATATTGGGCCAAAAAGGAGGGTGGGAGTCAAAATATTGAAAGCCCTTAACCTACAGGCAGTAAGTCATAATTGAATGGTTAGATCTAGAAACTGCCTTCTTTTTTTAAGATTTATTTATTTATGCATATCAGAACTGGAGTGCAAGCCAGAGGTGTGGGGGGGTGAGAGGATTCACCAAAGACAGAGTGGGGAACAAAATAAGCAGACTGAAATACACTGCTGTGGGGAGCAGCGGGTGAGTCAGGAGAGGTCTGCTGCACCTTGTGGGTGGCACCCTGGCCATGGCACTGGGGATCGAACTAATGCTGTAGAGGCTGTGGATAGCTTCATAGTGCTGTGCTTAACCCCTTGCACCACCAGGGAGACCCCGAATCTGACTTCTTGATAGAGGTGTTTGGAGATGATTAAGTCAATACTAGACAGCCAGTTTCTACACCATGTTAACTAGCATTTGAACCTTGACTAACACTTGGGGAAAGTTTATAGTTTAATTCTACTCCAAGATTAACTGAAATTGAGTTGTCATACAGTATCATTACACAGACTTCTTTCAGAATTTAAATAACATTTCTTACTGCCAAATTATAATGTAAGGAATGTCTTTTATTTTTTTAAGATTTATTTGTTTGTTTGTTTGTTTGTTTATATATACAAGAACTGGGGTAAAGGCCAGAGGTGGGGTGGGGGGTGAGAGGATTCACCAGAAACAGAGTGGGAGCAGAACAGGCGGATTGACCGAAATACACTGCTGAGGGGAGCAGCAGGTGAGACAGGAGAGGTCTGCTGCACCATGTGGGTCAGTTCCCTGTCTGGGGATCAAACTCGTGATGCAGTGGCTGTGGATAGCTTCATAGTGCTGCGTCTTAACCCCTTGCACCACCCAGAGGCTCAGGAATGTCATTTAAGAAAGATTTATTTTGATCCATTTCTGGAAGAGCCCCCAGGTTGAGTATTTTGCCATTTAATATGACTACTGCTATACTATATAGCTGCTTGTTTCAGTAATTAGTAATTTTCAAGATCTCCTATCAAAAGACAATCAATCACCTGCTGATCTCCAAGCCCTGAGTTTCAACATAAGAGAAATATGATTACTGTAGCACTGAAAGGGTAAGAAGTCAGCTAAACGGCACAATTTCTACACAATGAAATAGAACAAATGCTAACAGCGGCAGGTCCATCTCTGAAGTTATTTAAATTCAATTAAATAGGAATTTCTGGTTTAAAAGTGTGCCTGCCTTAAAACACACACACACACACACACACACACACACACTCTTTCTCTTTCATAAGGACTACCTCTGTAACAGAGATACAAACTATCCAAGAGACATTGCAAAACCCAACCTCTCCCTAAATCCTGCTACTCAACAGCAGGGATCTAAAGAAATAAGATTCCCAGCTGCTGAGACAAAATGTCCTACTAAAGGCAAAGCAAAATTCTTGACGAATTTTAATCTTTCATTAATGGAAGACCAACCATGTGAGAAGAAAAATTCTCTGTCTCATAATCCCAGAAATAGCCAAATCCATTTTGGGTTAATGCAGATTTAACGAAATAGTGGAAGAGAACAGAGCAAAGCAGTTCAGTTTGCCAGCAGTGGGGGAAACACTGTTATCAAAGAGATCACAAACAAGGCTTCTAATCCTTAGAGCCAAAGGAAACTTGAACTCGTAAGTATCCAGCAAAAGGTGCCAGGAAAAGGCTATTATGGATAAATTCTCTCCCCTGTTCACAAAGAAGTCACCTTATTCCATCTTGTTCAACACAGATAAGATGGCCTGTAACTTGAATTTCCCAAGACCAAATTCAATGGGTAATCCAAACCCTGCTTTTTCTGAACAGATAATCTCTAAAATCACAGTCCTTACATTCATTCAAAACCAGAATTGAGCTTCTCCTATATCGGCCCTGGGAATACAAAAACCAGCAAGAAACAGTATCTAACCTCATGCAGCTCAGTGCATGCACCTGCCTCATGTGAAATCCCAAAGCTCTTTGCCTTCACATATCTTCTCAAATGGGTCAAGTGTCCTCAGTGGAAAAGCAATAAAGGCCATTCACCTGTAGCTACACGACTGAAGCCAAATGAATCAATCATGCTTATGCTCTGCTTCTAAAAGAAAAAAATGCCAACACACTTTTCCAAATCTAGTAAGAAAATAATCTTAGCCTAAACTACAAAAAAGGGGCAGAGGACCAGCCGGGCAATACCGGGGTGCAGGTCAAGAAATACACTGCAAGAAAAGCTGGGCTAGCTGGACCAACACGGGTTCCAAGAATGATAAAAACCACCTGCTACTGAGCTAGTTTCACGGTGCAGGGAGAAGAAAGGAAAGAATGGGAGGCTGCTCAGTGCCGAGTCTCCAACCGTGCTGGGTCTCCCAGTCCGTCCCCGCCCCTGGAGGACAGCGCCGGCCACACTTCAATAGGATCCGGGCCTGCCAGCCAGCCAGTCACATGGCCACCGGAATGGAGGTAACAGTCCCCACCAGGGGCGAGCGGGGGAAAGGAGAGTGCAAAGAACTCTTCCAACGATGACAACCGAGGCCAGAGGAGAGTTTCTCGGGCGCCGACGCACGCGCGGGCAGCGAAGTTTGGCGCAGGTGGTACCCCGCCGCCCGCGAGGGGGGCGCCCTCGCCCCCCACCCCACCCCCGGCTCCTTATCCCGGCCCTGGGACTCACCGCGCACGCAGAGCAGCGACATGGCCGAGCCGCCCGCGAGCCTCCGCCGCGCCCGGCCGCTCCCGCGCCCGCGCCCCTCAGCAGGTGCCGCGGCCGCTCCTGCGCTCGGCCCCGCGGGGCTGGCCGCTCCTCATGGCCCCCGTCGCCGGCAGCGTCCCGCCGCTCCCTCGGACCTGCCTCAGCGCTCACCGCGCGGATGGGCTCCGGGGAGTCGGGAGCGCCGGCCGGCGGCTGAGGGACTGGGCGCGGCCCCGCGGCGCCATCGCGGGGAGGCAGGAGCTGAGAGGACTCCCTCTGTCACCCCGCCCCGGACTCCTGCCGGCGCCGGCCCGAGCCCGCCGCCCCGCCCCCCGGCCAATCAGCTCTCGCCCAGTCCCCCCGGCCCCGCCCTCCGGCCAATCAGCTCACGCCCAGTCCCCGGCCCCGCCCCCGCCGGCGCGCGGGGGTCGGCTCCCTCGTTTTCCCTACGTGCTAGAATGAAGGCCGCGCCGCCCACTAGCAGGGCTGGAGGCGGAGAGGGGCGGGGCTTCGCCTCACCTGTGCGAGGCCGGCGTAGACGCCCTCTGCTTCGCTCACGCGGGCGACGCCCCCCCTCGAGAGCAGGTTTTTTTTTTTAATCAGATACTGATTGGCCATTCGTTTATAAAACTATATAAATTAAGGAGTACAACTCACACCTCAGCATGCGCCCTGCTTCACTCACCCGGCATCAAAGCTCCAGTGCCATAGGCGGTTACTGTCCCCTCCGACAGTCCTCACCTGCTCTGGTAGCCGCTATGTTTTCAAGAGCCTGAGGTGGATGTTGTTGGGCCTTGCCAGATCGTTTTCTTCGGTTATTTCGATTCCACAAATGAGTGAAACCATCTGGTGATTGTCTTTCACTTTCTGGCATATTTTTGTTAGCAAAATCACCTCAAGATCCATCTATTTTCTCCCAAAAGGCACTATTTCATCTTTTAAAAATAGCTGAATAGCATTCCATCGAGTATATAGAGCACAGTATCTTTTTTTAAAAAAAGATGTATTTATTTATGCATGAAAGAGCTGGGGTACAGGCCAAAGGTGTGGGGGGTGAGAGGATTCACCAGAGACAAAGTAGGGAACAGAACAGGCGGATTGACTGAAATACACTGATGAGGGGAGCAGCAGGTTAGAGAGGAGAGGTCTGCTGCGCCATGTGGGTTGCTCCCTGGCCGGCTGGGGATCGAATTCGTGCTGCAGAGGCTGCGGATTGCTTCATAGCCTGGTGCTTAACCCCTTGTGCCACCAGGGAGGCCCACAGTATCTTTTTTTATCCAGTCATCTGTCAATGGACTTATAGGTGATTCCATATTGTAAGGACAGGAAGGACACAGTGCAGGTTTTGTGATTCAGCAGACCGGGTAAAGGAGGAGTCTGGAGCCCTCAGTGGCTTTTGCAGACTTTTATTGGGATTTACCAGGCATACGGCAGGCAGGGGTGCTGGGGGGCGGAGAGGCTAGCAGTCCTCCCAGCCCCCAGCAAGTCTTCACTCTGTCTGGGTTCTCTGGTGAACTCTGCTGCTCTCCTACTTCTCTGCTTCTTTCATTCTGCTTCTTTCTTTCCGCTTCTGCTTCTGCTGGCGTCCCCGTGACACCGCCCTTAAAAGCCCAGTCTTAGCCCAGGTGAATCCCATCTACCTATGCCCACACCCTATTCCAGGTGCCCGCCATCAGGCACACATTCAGGACTGCAGGGTTCCATCACCTATCCTAATGGCAGGAAGGCAGAAAAGCCTGATACTTTTTACCTTACCTGACACATATCTTAGAATAATACTATTGTGAACCCAGGGACCCATTAGTCTTTTTGTATCACTGTTTTCATATTCTTTGGGCAAATACCTAGAAATGGTATTGCTAGTTCATATGGTATTTCCATTTTTATTTCAAGAAAGATTATTTTCATCGAACAATTTCCATTGGAATTCTTTAAACAGTCTAGCCTTCTAGCTGACAGTGTACTTACCTGTAATAATTTTACAATATCATCAAGTAATTTTCAACTAGCAAAGAGGGGGGAGACTGAGTTAGCATAAAGTAAAATGTCTGGAAATCTCAGTTCCTATCTGGACCTTTTATATCTTCAATGTCAGAAATAGTACCTCATTTGTAGTAGCGAGTCAGTATTTACTGATTGAAGGATAGAGAGGAGACAGGCATTTTAAACAGAGAGCTTCTGGCATAATGATGTCTGCACTTGTGAGGAACTGAAAAAGACCTGAGCAGAAAGCAGAAAGACACATAGTGTGATGTACAAATTAAAGAGTTCTCTGCCCAAAAATTTTGGTGGAGTCACACATCTTTTTTTAACAGCTGCCCAGATGATTCTAATGTGATGCCAGAGTCAAACACCAACAGGTGATTCCTAAGGCTTCAGTAGCCAGGCTCAGTTTCAGCGTTTGCAAGCTTCCTGGGGGCCAGACCCAGGAAGGGTGTGTCAATCTAACAGAATCTTTGCTCCAAAATAGTAAACCTAGCTACCATAGGATTCTGTAAGCAGTGGCTGAAGCCAAAGACCGTTACAGGTGATGCTCCCTGAAGGGGGGTGCTGGTAAGGATAGATAGCCTCAAGGAAAATGCTAAAAAATATTGCATTTGGGCATGGAGACTGATAAGAAATATAAGGGGGCTACAGAAGCAGTCCCCAGGATTCAGTGTTCGGGATTCAGTGTTTGAGCATTCAGCATTAGGGATTCAGCTTTGAGGAGTCAGAGTTTTCATATCTTCAGCGATTTCAGGGTCAGCGATTTTGGCCTCCAGAGCGCCAATGTTCCAAAAGGTTGGTGTGAGCCTCTGAAGGATGTGGAGAGCCTCCAGCAGGCAACCTCAGTCGGAGGCTTTGCAAGTAGCCAAGTGACTGAAACTGTTCACAGTTTTGCTGCGATCACAACCTAGCAGAGAAGGCAAAGACCTGAAGCCAAGCGCCTCACTGAGCTGTGTGAGTGTGTGAGTGTGACCTTCTGTCAGGTCCTTCGACCGCTGCTGCAATTGCTATCTTGAGTGTCACTTGTCTGGTGCTATGTTGGGGCATCTTGGCAGCTCCTAGAGCACATCCTGTTGTGTCTTCTGTTGTCTTCGTGAGTTGAAACTTGGCCTACAGTCTGGCCTACAGGTGCTCCAGGTCCACAGTGGCAGGAAGATGCCATCTTGGGAGCGTGGTCTATTGTTTGGGAGAGGACTTCTGTGTCCTCAGTGGTGGGAAGACACCATCTTAGATGCTTTTTGTTTAGGACTTTAAAACACTGAACACTGCTTTGGGTGAGGTAAATGGCCATTTTTGGCCTCCCTAACTCTTTGGTTTTCCCTGGTTTGTTAAACAAATCCCATTGTTGTTGTTCTCTGAGCCTGAGTAGTCCTGCAATTGTGCGTGGGTGAAGAACTCAGATAGTGACCGGTAAACTATTTGGGCAGTGTCCTTGCTGCTCTGGATCACTTCCTTTCACTGGAATATGTGCTAAGAGAGAGTGACACTCCAAATGCTATGTCCAGGAGCTTGGAGAAGGAAAGTGGAAGACTTGATCTTTCCAGTGTTTATGCAAATTTGAGCAGGACACTCAGCCAGCCTTGTCAACAGAGATGAATGATCCTAAAGACAATGGACAGTCTCTGGGCTGTGGGAGGCTATAATCCCTTGTTGTTTAACCCAGTTGTCCTAAACCACAAGAACAAGGGACTAAAAAGTTATTGAGCTTTTGGATTCTGCCACTGACTGAAAACAAACAAAATAACAAACAGAGCTCTTATCAGGCCTCCCCTGGTTGCGCAGGTGGTTGAGCACAGCACTGTGAAGCTGTCCGCAGCCTCTGCAGCGCCGGTTCAATCCCAGCCAGTCGCCAGGGTTCCACATGATGCGGCAGACCTCTCCTGTCTCGCCCGCTGCTCCCCTCAGCAGTGTATTTCATCAGTCTGCCTGTACTGGTCCCCATTCTGTCTCTGGTGGATCCTCTCACCCTCCAGCGCATCTGGCCTGTACCCTGGCTCTTGTATAAATAAATCTTTAAAAAAAAAATAATAAGGGCCTCCCCGGTGGCGCAGCAGGTTGAGTGCAGCACTGTGAAGCTGTCCACAGTCTCTGCAGTGCAGGTTCAATTCCCGGCGGGCCAGGTAGATTCCCACATGGCGCGGCAGCAGACCTCTCCTGTCGCACCCACTGCTCCCCTCAGCAGTGTATTTCATCAGTCTGCCTATTCTGTTCCCTGATCTGTCTCTGGTGGATTCTCTCACCCTCCCGCGCATCTGGCCTATACCCCAGCTCTTGTATAAAAATAATTAAATCTTAAATAAATAAATAAATAAATAAATAAATAAATAAATAAATAAATAAAATAAAGCGCTTATCATACCAGGGGTTGTCCTGGGGGATGCAGAGATCATAATGAGAGATAGAAGGTTACCTGGCACTTGGAAACAATATAAAGTAGTGGGAAATTCCCCCCAAAAAAACTGTGAAGAACATGAGATTTGGAATCAAACAGATTCACCTGGTGTATAATCTCTTGTCATGTAACAAATTATCACAAAACTTAGCATTTATTATCTCAGTTTCTGTGGGTCAAGAATCTGGATATGGCTTAATTGAGTCCTCTAATTCAAGGTTACTTACAGACTGCATTCAAAGTGCCAGCTTGACAGTGAAAGGATCCACTTCTAAGCTCACTCATGTGATTGTTGGCAGGGCTCAATTCCTCCTAGGCTGTTGCCCTGAGCTACTCATTGGCTATTGGCAGGTCTCAGTTTCCTGTGATGTTGGACCTTTCCAACATGGCAACTTGCTTCATCAAGGCATGCAACTTGAGAAGTAAAAGTAGGAATGAGGAAGCATACATCGTTCTATGCATGTTGTTTGCTGTGGTCTAGGGAAGAAAAAGTTGATGTACTTCATAACAGATGAGTCTACCTCACAGATCCTGGGACTCAGGAGTGCTGTGCAGAGGTTATTACAGTATCAACGGGTAACCAGAAAGGATGATCTGCCCATTCCAGCAGAAAATCCTTAAAGTGAACCTCTAAAAAAAAAAAAAAAAAAGTATTTTTAAAAAGTGTATAAGATGTGTAGATTATAAATATTTACAGCTTTTATCCCAGTTTATTTCTCCATTTACCAGATGCATTTATGGAAGGCACATAAAAGGTCTTAGTGGGAAGGAAAAAAAAAGAAATCACAAAAGCAATTAAGAGAGCTCAAATAATGGGGTTTATGCCAGTTACATCAAGGATCCTGCATATCTCAGAGACCCTGAAGTTTGTAATATCTCTGATTGGGAGTAAATTATGTTACCATCAATATTTTATTTTACAATAAAAACAAAAAATGCAAATTGAGAAGAAAAGAGTCTGTTATCTACGTAAAAGTCAGTCTTTGGTACCCTAATCAAATAAGTTGCATTCCCTCAGTTTTGCTGTAACATATTCATCAGACTAGCTGGCAGGAGCTGAGAGCTAGGACTTTTTCTGAGATTCAGCAAATGAGGAGGAGAGAGAGGTATCAAAGAAAGCAGACGACAAAGAGTAGTTAAAAATCACAAGCGGGCCTTCCCTGGTGGCCTAGAGGCTAAGTCTCAGTGCTATCAGTACTGCCTGAGTTCAATCCCCAGCCAGGGAGCTAAGCCACATGGAGCAGCAGACCTCTCCTGCCCCACCCCCTGCTCCACTTAGCAGTGTATTTCAGTGAATCCACATATTCTGCTCCCCACTGTCTCTGGTGAATCCCCTCCCTCCTTGGCACCTCTGGCCTACACCCCAGTTCTTCTATGCAAAATAAATACATATTAAAAAAATCTCAAGAGGATAAGACCAAAATACCTAGGGTTGGCATTGTTGCTGTCACTCTGGGAACCCATCGGCAGGAGGTGGTAATGCAATATTAACACCATGGCAAGGAAACCCTCAAGTGATGTTATGACTATCTTTAAGCTACCCTCTAGGGCCATGAGAAGCTTACCCTTCTTGCAAGTTCCTTATCTTTGGGGGACTGTCTCCCAATGTTGCCACAGAAAAATGTAATACTATGAACTCAATTCAACAGATATTTATTAAACATCTTTTAGATAAGGCATAGTGAGAGGATATAAAAGTAAACAAAGCACAGTTCCTATCTGTAAATAGTTTATAAAGTCATTAAAAAAAATCAGTGACAGATAATGAGAAGGACCAAACTAGGGCTGTAAATATGGAACTGAGTGGGAAGGAAAGGGACAATCCCCTTAACACTTCCACAGTGTTAAGGAACTAACAGTGATAAAACTTAGTACATAGGGCCTCCCTGGTGGTGCAGTGATTAAGTCTCAGCACTATCAAGCTATTATCAGCCACTGTGGCATAAGTTTGAGCCTTGGACAGGGAACTAACCCACATGGCTCAGCAGACCTCTCCTGTCTCGCCTGCTTTTCCCCTCAGCAGTGTATTTCAGTTAGTCTGCCTCTTCTGTTCCCCACTCTATCTCTGGTGAATCCTCTCACCCCCTGCACCACTGGCCTGTACCCCAGTCTTGTATGCATAAATAAATAAATCTATTTTAAAAAAGACTAATCAGGCCTCCCTGGTGGTGCAAGGGGTTAAGACACAACCTATGAAGCTAACCGCAGCCATTGCAGCACAAGTTCGATCCCCTGCCAGGAAGCAATCCACATGGCGCAGCAGACCTCTCCTGTTTTGCCCACTGCTCCCCTCAGCAGTGTATTTCAGTCAATCTGCCTGCTCTGTTCCCCACTCTGTCTCTGGTGAATCCTCTCACCACCCTTCCCCCCCGCCCCACACCTCTGGCCTATACCCCAGCTCTTGAATGCATAAATAAATCTTTAAAAAAAATCATTCTAGTGAAAATGCCAAGTAAAGCTGGGACAGGTTACTGCTTCAACACTAAGAAAAACTGACAAAGGGAGAAACTGACTCTACTATATTATGATGCATTGGGGCAGGGGTAAAAAGGTCCTCTTTATGGAATAGAAAAAAATAAACTCCATCTAAACAATGGATTGGAAATGAATTTGTTTTATAAATGAGAGGACTGAGGGTTGTATCTGATTCAGATATTCTGCAGCGTATAATAAAAGAAGAGGAAATTGTACTGAATCTCTGCCTCCTGTGATTTGAAGGCCAGGCCATTGTGAAGAAAAACAATGCATTGAAAGAAATTTCTTAATAGAACGTTTTTGGATATTTTTATAACCATTAATAAAAAATGTTTTTAAAAAGGAAATAGAGAGTGACAGTAACTAGAAAAGGATTAACTGCAAAAGTCAGCACCTTAGTTTCAGTTACCTCAGTTATGTGGCCTCCATCACAGGGCCACTGTAAGTGAAAAAAAGGCAGCAGATGTGAAAGCATGAAAGGTAAAACCCTTTTCAAACAAAATAGATTATCTTTGGAATTGGGGCAAGGCCTCTTGGTAGATGCAGCAGACAGACGTGAGATTCTGTGTGATGAAAAAAGCAAAATTGAGGTTAATATCTAAGTACTTATGTAACAAAAAAGAAAATTAATTTTTTACAATTTGTAATAGGTGACACTAAAAATAAGATAATAATTGATAATTTTTTGGCAATATAGATCTACTAATGAGGAGGACATTCTTTTGGGGACTATAGATTTTGCTTAGGTGGAGTTCAGAATATCATCAAATACATTGTAAATGTTCATATGTTAATGCTGACCTGTGATGAGATGTATGGGTCTCATCTGTCCTTTCACTCAGATGGACACTGCCAAATACTGAGATCAATCCATCAGCATGTGATTCAACAGAGCATATTTATAGCTTGGAAAGCATTTATATAAATTATTTTAGATTCTGCTCTTGATATTTGCTCAAAAAATCCTAATAAAACTTTATCACTACAAAGCTATCAAACTTCTGATGTGGTAGGCAAGGAAAAATAGCAAGCTTCTAAATGTAATCCCAATGTTAAATAGCCGTGTAAATGACTGACAGATTTAATTTTAAAATATAATAAGCAATGGGTTAAGAGGCAACCTGTGAAGCTATCCGCAGCCTCTGCAGCACGAGTTCGATCCTGGGCCTGCCAGGGAACTACACACATGGCGCAGCAGACCTCTCCTGTCTTGCCGGCTGCTCTCCTCAGCAGTATATTTCAGTCACTCTGCCTGTTCTGTTCCCCACTCTGTCTCTGGCAAATCCTTTCACACACACCCCCACACCTCTGGCCTGTATCCCAGTTCTTATATGCATAAATAAATAAATCTTTAAAAAAATGTATGAAGCTGCCACTGGTGTAAAACACTATGACTATATGATGGTTAGGACATCTGTAAGTAATCAGAATTTTGGGGCCACCATTTAATGATAAATTCAAATATTTCTGCAAAGTATTTTCTGCAATGAATGATAACCATACACTTTAAACACATTACATTTTCCTAAATCTTGTAAAAGACTTAAAAACTAACACTTTTATCTGCTCCACATATATTTTTGCCATCATTGGTTGTAACACACCTTAGCAGATTCCACTTCACATTGTACTGAATTTGTGTTTTCTCAACTTCCTTGAAAACATTTTTATGTGGAATCATTTCACACAGACTATTCAAAAAGACTGGTTCTTCAGTCACTTTGAATTCAGCATTGACTTGTCAAATAAACACCAATAAACAGTACTGGTAACATGGAGTCAACAGGAGCCAAGGACAATGCTTGAAATAATTTGCTTTTGTGTAGAGAACTCTCAAATTACTAAAAATGGATTGATATATGAACCAGCAATTCCACTCCTAGGAATCTACCCAAAGGACACAAAAACATTAATTTGAAAGGAAACCTGCACTCCTATGTTCATTGCACCACTATTTACAATAGCTAAGATACGGAAACAACCTAAATGCCCCCAAACAGATGACTGGATCAAGAAGATGTGGTATATACACACAATGGAATATTACTCAGCAAGCAAAAGAGATAAATTCATGCCATTCACAGTAACATGGATGGAGCTGGAAGGGATTAAGTGCAATGAAATAAATCAGAAGAAAAAAGACAAATATTGGATGGTTTCACTTATAGGAGGAATATGGGAAATCGGAACAAAGGGTCAGAAAAAAAAAGACAAAACTAGCAGGCAAACTATAGAACTGAGAAATACTCCAGGGATGGGTCAAAAGGGGAGGAAAGAACACAAGAGACTATGGTGATGGCTCAAGGATGATTTAGTGGTGGGAATTTTATGGGCATTACACCTGAGGGGAGAAGTCAAACATACAAAAATAAATACAATGTAAAAATAAATAAATATAATTTTAAAAGAGAAAGAATTTGCTTTATTTTTTTAACTGTCACATTTTTCTTGCTGGGGAAATAAAACAATCTCACCAGCTAAAAAGACCCCTCTCTTGCAGTACAGGATAAGACAACATAATTTATTATTGAGCAAGCACCAATAAATTATATGCATATAAGTTAAACTGAAAATGACTGCAGAGTTAGGACAAAATCTCACATAATTTATACAGAAATGCAGAAGGAAAAGCATTATCTCCTCAAGAGACAGAGGGCTGTATCTCTTGACAATCTCCCATACATTTAAAAAAAAGATTTATTTTTACATGCAAGAACTGGGGTGCAAGCCAGAGATGCAGGGGGTGAGAGGATTTACCAGGGAGAGTAGGGAGCAGAACAGGCAGACTGATTGAAATACACTGCTGAGGGGAGCAGCGGGTGAGCCAGGAGAGGTCTGCTGTGCCATGTGGGTTGCTCCCCGGCCTGCCCGGGATCAAACTCGTGCAGCAATGACTGGCAAAAGCTTGATAGTGCAGTCTTTAATCCCTGCGCCACCAGGGAGGGCCAAAGCAAATAGTCTTATACAATTTTTTTTTCCCCTTTGGACACGTTTCTTCAAATGCTACAATCAAAATTCCTTTACATGGTACACCCAGGAGTACTAAGAAACACTAAGGGTTCTTTAATTACCCCAACCATTCTGGGCCCTACACAAATGTTTCCTTGCATTTGGAGACCGCTAGACCTTTGCTGACCTCAAACAAAAAGCAACCAATTATTTCACCAACAGGATGGGTTAAGTCAGAAACAACAACACAACAAAAAACAATTTGGAAAGTACAATCTCATAGGAGAGATACACACACCTTCCTAGAACAAAAGCCTAGACCAACTTGTATAGATTTTAGAGGGATTATTGTAACCAAAGAGCTGTTGAAAGAAACTGGGAGTTTAATGGCTAGTGGTTTTTCATTCATTGTTTTACGGTATTCTCCCACTGACTGAGCTATTGCTGGGCAAAGAGGAACCAACTTCTACCTTCCACTGAGGTGAAGTAACACTTTCTTGAAGAAAGACACATTGGGTCCTGTAACTTGCTGATTGTACACACCAGTGATAACTTGTTGGAATAAGGAGCCAATTCTGAACCCATATATGACATTCTCAATAAACTCCACCCCTGACATGGACTCCACCACCACCTTCATGCTGGAGATATCTCAGGCATAGAAGATTATAAATCCCAGCGTGCCATGAATCTGACTTCCTAAATGGGGGATTACTGAGAACTAGGGGTGGAGTTAAGCAGCGATGCTTGGGTTTATAATTGAATACATGTGGACTCTGGGCTCTCTGGCTTTTGGCTTTTCACTTGCAGCCTGGTGTCTCAGTTTAGTTTAGTTTAATTAATTAGTTTATTTATTTTATATTCATTTTTTTATATTTTTTTACATCACTGTTTATTCTTAAACAATATTTGCATCCCCCCTCAGGTATAGTCCCCATAGAATTTCCTTCCCCAATACACCCGTGCACCATCACCTCAGTCCCCTGTGCTCCTCCCTCCCTCCCTCTGATCCCTCTCCCTCCTCCTCCCCTGCAGCATGTCTCTGATTTATAATTGTCCATTTTTGCTTTGTTGTGTTTTGTACTGTTACTATTTTTTTACACTGATGTCTTATTTGGTTCCCCTATATTCCTGCTATAAGTGAAACCATCCGATATTTTTCTTTTTCCTTCTGGCTTATTTCACTGAGCAGAATTCAGGTATCTAAGTTTAGAGGGTATTACTGGTAGGATGAGCCAATCACTCTCTCTCTGCTCCACTCCCTGCCCCCGCCCCACCTTTTTCGAATTCCCCTGGTAAATAAACCTTTTTTAAAAAAATTCTGTCTGGGGCCTCCCCGGTGGCGCAGCGGTTGAGCACTGGGTTGCGAAGCTGCCTGCAGCCTCTGCAGTGCCGGTTCGATCCCCGGCTGCTCCCCGGCCACCAGAGGAGGGTCCCACATGGCGCGCAGACCTCTCCTGCCGCCCGCTGCTCCCCTCAGCAGTGTACTTCGGTCCTTCTGCCTGCTCTGCTCCCCGCTCTGGCTCTGGTGAATTCTCTCACCCTCCCGCACTTCTGACTGTATCCAGTACTTGTATAAAATAAAGAAATCTTAAAAAAAAAAAATTAAAAAAAAAAAAAAAAAAGTTAATTTCTATCTTTTAAAAAAAAAAAAAAAAAAAAAAATTCTGTCTGAGTGTCTGCTTTTGGGTCTTTTTTTTTTTTAATAAAGATTTATTTAAACATGCACTGGGTACAGTCAGAAGCGCGGGAGGGTGAGAGAATTCACCAGAGCCAGAGCAGGGAGAAGGACCGAAGTACACTGCTGAGGGGAGCAGCGGGCGGCAGGAGAGGCTGCGCGCCATGTGGCAGGGGAGGCTGCGCACCATGTGGGACCCTCCTCTGGTGGCTGGGGAGCAGCCGGGGATCGAACCAGTGCTGCAACGTCTGCGGGCAGCTTCGCAACCCAGCGCTCAACCGCTACGCCACTGGGGAGGCCCCTGCTTTTGGGTCTTGACTTGAACTCTTAAGCCTATGAGTGAGGACTCACACCCAGGTACCCCCACTTCACCCAGGGGCTGCCTGGGTGCCCTATAATATTATAGGGGCTGCCCTATAATAAACTTTTTACCCTCCTAACCTCATTTAAATAACATTTCTGTATATTAATAATGTTTCTGTATATTAATTCTCACTTTGACAAATGGCCTCTGAAAAAGTATGCCTAGGGGCCTCCCTGGTGGCACAGGGGTTAAAGTCTCAGCAATATCAAGCTATTGCCAGCCACTGTGGCATGAGTTCAATCCCCAGCCAGGGAGCTACCCACATGGCACAGCAGACCTCTCCTGACTCGCCTGCTGCTCCCCTGAGCAGTGTATTTCAGTAGATCTGCCTGTTCTGCTTCCCCACTCTGTCTCTGGTGAGTCCTCTTACCCCCTGCACCTCTGGCCTACATTCCAGTTCTTATATGCATAAATAAGTAAAACCAAATTTTTTTTAAAAAAATAAATAAAAGAGTATGCCTATAGCCTGGTCCCTGGAGGCAAGTAACATGTAATTTCCAAGTGGGAAAGACAGCAAGAGGACAGATGACAGACCTTTTACAGCCTCTCCTGAGGAAAAATTGAAGTTCCTTTGTAAAGCATTTTTATAATTCTCCCACTGCATTTGAGATGCTATTCTTTAACAGAAAGATAGAGTATGTTAGCATTATTTCAAAACAAAGGACTTTTAGCAATTAACTGTCACATGTTCTTTTTCCTTATTTCAATATGCATTCAGTTTTCTTGGAAAGGATGCACACAGATTTTAAAGGTGTTTTCAAAAATAAATAATACTCCAATAATCTGCTAATTTATTTTCCTTATCACAAAAGGACACATCCCTTCAGGACTGGGGTCAGAGGATTTAGGGACCCATAAAAAGCTTTTCTTTAAGGGTTTTGTCCTCTATTTCTATGACAACGAGCCTTTGATATGCAAAATAACTGCCGTAGGGAGATGGGTGTGTAGAAATTGCTTGACAGCATTAAGTTTTGAGAACAGAGAGATAGGGGTGGGAATCACGAGAGAGGGTCAGAAAAGATTATGGGATAGCTGAAGACTTTAGGATATGTAAAGAATTGGGATGCTCAAATTTTCAACTTTAAGCTGTTTGTGTAGTTTCATTTCTACCCCTTTCATTAACCCCAGAGCTTCAATAAAAGCCTGCCATTCAAATGCCACCCCTGAATAAAGAAAGAATAAAATAAGATAAAAACAAAAGCAAACAAATGCCTCCTATGAGATGTTTTGAGGAAGGATAAACAATTTCACGTCTAAGTTAGGAAAAAAAAAAAAAACAGTTGAAGGAGGTGAAATACCAGTGAACTGCAAATTCAGCAAAGGCTAGGGACTCAGGATAAATCAAGCACCTCCCCAAGCCTAGAAGGCTCTGGGGTGGCACTGAACTTCCCATTGAATGTGGGGTAAAGGGCTAGATAAAATTTTATTTAATCTCAAATGGAAAGCTGACCCCCGCAACTGACATCTGTTTCTTTTTTTTTTTTAGAGGCATGAATTTTTATTTATTTATTTGTTTTTTGTTTATACATGCACTGGGTACAGTCAGAAGCGCGGGAGGGCAAGAGAATTCACCAGAGCCAGAGCGGGGAGCAGAGCAGGCAGAAGGACCGAAGCACACTGCTGAGGGGAGCAGCGGGCGGCAGGAGAGGTCTGCGCGCCATGTGGGACCCTCCTGCGGTGGCCGGGGAGCAGCCGGGGATCGAACCGGCGCCGCAGAGGCCGCAGAGGCTTCGCAACCCAGCGCTCAACCGCTGCGCCACCTGGGAGGCCCAACAACTGACATCTGTTTCTAATGAAACGCAGATAACTTGTTTTATCTCTGGGGTTCTACGTAGAAAGCAGGAAGGCTATTTGGTGGGCCCTGTGCAGACAAAAGTTTACACAATCTCTTACCTAAATGGAACAAGCTGCAAAGAAACTATATAAAATGCCTTTTTTTTTTCTTTACATGTAAGCCAAAGGTTCCAAAGACTTTGTCAAAACTAGGGCTTAATGGGCCTCCCTGTTGGCGCAAGTGGTTAAGATGCAACCTATGAAGCTGTCTGCAGACTCACAGCAGGAGTCCGATCCCCGGCCAGGGAGGTACCCCAAGGCGCAACAGACCTCTCCTGTCTCACCTGCTGCTCCCCTCAGCAGTGTACTTCGGTCAGTTTGCCAGTTCTGTTTCCCACTCTGTCTCTGGTGAATCCTCTCATCCCCTACACCTCTGGCCTGTACCCCAGTTCTTGTATGCATAAAAAATAAGTCTTTAAAAAAAAAACTGTCAAGGTCATTTAAAATAAAGAAAACCAAGAAATTGTCAGAGCCAAGAGGGGCTTAAGGAGACAAGACAACTAAGTGTAACTAGACAAGACAACTAAGTGTAACTAGACAACTAAGTGTGTTAGGGGGAAAGGATGTCCTGAGTTAATCCCATACAGGCTTTGTGGACCCCACCCCCACTCCAGACTAAAGCCATCAAGACATTGGGAAAGACAAATCCCATCACCACCAAAGGGAGGGTGGCTGGGACCTGAGGGTGGAGTTGGGCAGCCAGGTTGGATATAAAAACCAAACACGTGGGCCTTGGGGTCTCTCTGGCTCGCGATCGCTAGCCTCCTGGCTTCACGGCTCCTGGCTGGCGGCCAACTCTGAGAGCGCCATTTTGGGATTCCAGATCTGCGGATCGGGTAGGACTCATTTAAAACTTTGTCTCCCACTTTTCTCCCTGAGCTGTACATTTCCTCATTTCCCCTTCCCTTGTAAATAAACCTTTTATTAACCTTTCGCGTGTGCCTGCAGTAGAGCATTGATAAGTCCCTTTAAGCGCTCGGGTGAGGACCCACAGTCAGGCACCCCGTTTTGTATCGGGGTTGCTCTACAACAAATGTACTACCCTGGAAGGAATCCCAGAACAGAAGGACATAAGATAAAAACTAAGGAAATCTGAATAAATTGTGTACTCTAATGACAACATATTGGTTCAGTCTTACAACAAATCAGCCATTTGTTATAGATGTTAATAATAGGAGAAATTAGGTGTGGGCTATATGGAAACTGTGCTATCTTCACAAAAATTTCCATAGGTTTAAAGTTGTTCTAAAATTAAAAGATTATTTTTAAAAGTCAAGTAATTTACCCAAATTTGTACAGCTAGTAAATACCGAGACCAACCCAAACGACTTCAAGTCCTGTGCTTTTTCCATTATAAGACATCCTTCCAACTTTACTCTCCCCAGTATTAATGTGTGACTAGACAAGTTCCTTAAGAGCAGGAAATTTCCTTTTTCTTTTCGTCTAGCACACATTCCTGGTGTTCGGTAAACCAGGTTTAGTTAAATATTCACACACACACAAAAAAAAAAAATCACAGAGACCTGGAGAATCTGAGCCCTTCAGGGACCCTGATCAGGTCCTCACCCACCATACACCCTGCTCCCTCGCGGCTCCTCGGGGAGCGGCCGGGCCCAGAACCGGTCACCCGGTTCTGCAGGGTCCTGTGCTGCCATCTCCCGGCGGCGGGGAGTCGCGGCCTGCCCGGGTGGTTTCTCGGGAGCCTCCGGGGCCGCGGGGCGGGGTGTGCGGGAGCTCGCGGGGCTGGTGCGGAGACTCCAGCGATCATGAAACTTCAGAACACGCGAAACAGCCACGCAGGTCCCTCCACGCGCGCCCAGGGCGAAGACCCTCTGCGGTGCCCCGGGCCTCCTGCTTCCACGCCGGCCCCGGGTCTCGTGACGTGCAGACTTCTCGTGGACCCACCTGCACAGGTACGAACCTGACTTCTCCAGCTCGTCTTGCAAAACCCGAGTCTCGCGCTCAGGACGCTGCAGGACCCGCTCCACCTCCAAACCGTGCGCTCCTGCCGGCCCGATGCCCCCGCCCGGTCCCCTTCGCGGACCGCGGACACTCCTTGCACTGGACCTGCCTCCCGGGGCGGCGCGCGGCTGCCCTGGAAGCCCCTCCGGGGAGGCTCGCAGCGCGCGGCGCCCGGGGGAGGGCCAGGTCCGGTTCGCAGCCCTGGGGCCAGCGCTCTGGGCCGGACATGGGCTCCCCCGCGGCGCGCGGCCCGGTCCGTCCCGGTGGGCCGAGGCCGGCCTCGGCCCCGCCCTGCGGACCTGTCATCACAGAAGCCGCACGTGGCCGGGGTGGGCCCTCGGGCGACCTGCAGCCTCACTTTGTCCCCGCCGCCATCCATTGGGGCCGCCGCCGCCAATCAAAGCCAGCGGGGCCGGGCGGGCGCGCCGGGCCGGGTGAGGCCGCCGGGGAGCCGGGGAAGGGGCAGGGGAGGCTCCGAGCGGGGAGGGGGCTCGTGGTGGAAGCGGCCCTGGCACCGGCTCTGCCAGGCTGGAAGCCGAGGGGGTGGGACAGGGCGAGGCGGGGACATCAGCAGGGGGAGGGGGTCGGGGATGGGGCCAAGGACTAGTGGGGACTCCTGGGAGGGGGGGGCGAGGGGGGCCGAGGGGCGGGGCTCGATAATAGGGGTGGAGCCCGAAGAATTACAGAAACTAGGGAAGGGGACGAACCGGGGGCAAAGTAGGAGGTGGGACAAGGGAGTGGGCGGACCCGGGCGTTGCGGGGGGCGGGGCTCGGGCCAAAGGGGCGAGGTTTGCAGGCCGAGGCTGCTGTTAGGGCCGCTCGAGTCGCTGCCCCAATCCACTACCTCCCCAGGTGCAGCGGGACTGGCGGAACTACAGGTGGGGCAGGGTGCGCGTGAAAGAAGGGACAAGGACAGGGGTGCGCTGGAGCAGACAGGAGGAGGTGGGGGCACGTTAGGGGAGGAGAGGATCTGGAGACGGGGGGGGAGGGGAGAGGGAGACCTAGTTGGGGGAGGAGTTGGGGGCTCGCTGTGTGGGCGGGAGGGTGCACTCTCCCGGGGCCCTTGTGGGGGAGGGGCGGGAGTGCTTTGTGGGAGTAGGAGGTAAATAGTGAGGGGGCGAGGTCGGTTTCTACGTGTAGGGTTGGAGGCGATACTTAAGGGGGAGGGGATCTGAAGGCGCTTTGGGGGAGGGGGTGTTGTGTGATGGAGAGGGCCTGGGAGGCTACGGTGTGGGGGAGCGAAGGGGCTGTGGAGGAAGAAGGGATGGGGCTTGGGTGCTGCATAGGGGAATGGGCTGTAAGCCCCAGCTGAAGGGGCATAACCCTTAGTGCTTTGGGAAACTAATAATCTGGGGGCCTGGTGGAGATTGCGGGAAGTTGTTTGTTTCCTGTGCTCTAGGAGTGAGAGTGAAGGAATTAATAGGGTGAAGAAGTCAGTCTGTAGTGCACCTGGCTCTGCAATTCCTAACTCCACCTTCGGGCCTGAGTACTCTTAGAGAGGAGTCAGGTCCTGCTGGCCACCAGGGTACGTGTGACTCTACTGTGTCTGCTTTGGATCTGTCTGTCTGAGACTGTGGTTTCTTTCCACAGCTGATGTCCCTGAGGACCCTTCCCCCATTCGGTTCCTGTTAGCCGAACCCCCCCACCCCAGTTCCTGTTCCTCCCAGAGCTTGCCTTGGTCCCTGTCTTCCCCCACCCCCACCCCCACCCCCCTTTGCCCTGCCCTTATGCTCTGGGTGTGCTCATTTCCCACTTCCTTCCTCGCCCTGGGGCCTGGCTTGGTCCTTGCCCGGCTAGGAGCTGTGCCCTGCCTGGGACTTTGTACTCAATGGCCAGAGACCCTAGTAACCCACAGCAAGGCCCAGACCCCACCCATACTACTAACAAGGTCTTCCAACAGCCCTTCAAGTAACTAGTAACCACATTTTCACCTCTTGCCACAAAATGATTACCCTCACCTTTTTACTGAAAGGGAAACCCTAGGGTCCTCAAATATTCTGAGCTTCTGTATGACAGGGGGGAAATAGTGAGAAGTATTGAGGATCTTTGATCTGTTTTGAGAGGTGGGCCACTATTATAGGCCAAACTCCAAAAAGGGTGTGTTTCTAGTCTCAACTAGGGGAGGAAGGGGGAATGACTCTACATCCAGACTTGGAAACTGATTGTCAGAACTATGACTCGGGGCTAGTTATCTATTTTAGGGGGATTGGGTTCCCTGAGGGGATTTAATGTAAAGCCAGAGTTCTTTTTACTCCTGGGCCTGCTGGGAGAGGGTGGGAAAGGCCTCCCTTGCACACTGTGGTTGAATGAGTGTGACAGAGTTGTTGAAAGGGGCCCCCAAGCCAGCCTCCTCTAGATGAGACTGAGACTGGCTGGGGAGGGGGGGGTTGGGGGGAGGTGAGGCCAGACAAAGCCATGGGGTGGGGTGGGGTAAAGGAGGGCAGCCTGAAGCCTTTTGAGGAGGAGCTGATTGCTATGGTAACATAGCTTCCCTTACTGTCTCTCTCAGACTCTCTGAGAGGCAGGCCTAGGGCAGACTCACTCCAGCTTCCTCTGGACTGAGGCATTTGTGTGAGTGGGTGGGGTTTGGAGAGAATGGGCATCAGTTTGCCTTGCTTTGGCTGGAGTATATATCCTTTCTTCTTCAGTACTAGCAGTAGGGCAGTCAGATGCTTGGGCTCATCTTCTGAAAATGGATATGTTTGAACAGCAACCGTTGGGATTACAACAGTATAAAACCAGAGTTGAGAGGCCTTCAGTTGTTGTTTATACAAACTCAAATTCATGGTCAAAAAGACTGATTTTTCTCCTGGTCTCCTGGTTGCTGTTCACTCAGTCCAGAGCTCACTGTTTCTTTCAGTGAATGTTTATTGAGCACCTATTATGTGACAGGCAATGATGATGATTCTAGGAATACCAACATCAACAAAATAATGTTGCTGTTCTCATGGAGCTTCCATTCTAATAGTGGGAGAGAGAAGTGTGTGTGTGTGTGAGTGTGTGAGAGAGAAATCTGGTGATAACTGCTATGAAAAATTAAGCAGAGTAAGAGCTAGGTAAGGTCTCTTGATTATATTGTGCTGCTTTCTCAGGGCCCACTAAGGCCTGGAACATCTTTGATCCTTATCCCTAAACTATTGCCCTCTGATTGCATAGATAGAGACAATAAGATAGAACAAGGGATTGTTTTTTTCATACAGTGTTATGTGTCTACCTTTCTTCCCAGTAGGTATTTACTAAGGGCAAGTGGGCTCTTATGTCTGCTACTTGTTAAGGGTGTTTAAAATGTCTTTAATTCTATCCCTTAGCTTTAGGGAACCAGCAAGGAAGTCAGTCCACACAATGGGTTCTTTCTAAGGGTTTCCCCCCTGTTCTGAGGTAAGGAGAAGGTAGCCTAGAGGAACTAAATGTTCTTGCTTGTCCTTCTTAAGGCTAGGGCACAGGAGGAAGTAGGGGGAAGGGAGCCTCCTTTTTACTATCCAATGACAACCTCAGGGCCCACAGCACAGGCAAGGTAAAAACAGGGACTGTGGGCCTTCTGTGGTCGCTGAACTATAGAAGAATGGGCATACACACACATCCTTCTTCTGGAGGCACAGCCAGGAATATGATCCAGGACCTCAGTTTGAGTCTTCCCTCTTTCAGCTCTGGTGTTTGCTTCTTGTTTCTGTGGAAGACTGGGAGAAATGCCTTCTGCACTCTAAATTGTCTGATATGTCACAAATGCAGAGGGACAAGTAGACAGAGCTATCTATTTTCTTAGTTTGCCCCTAGAACAGCCCCTCTAAAAAGTGTCTTTTAATACCTAATCCTTGCAAAGATTTCCACCCTGGTAAATAGAATTAGGAATGCTGGTTCTGCTGCCATTTAATTTGACTGGGTCTGGGCTGGGCCTGGGGCCTGGTGACTCAGGGGGTGGGTGGGGAGTTTCGAGGGAGCGGTGAGTCATGGGGGTGAGCTCTATCACAAGAGTTGGGCACATTTTCCCCACTCTAGGCAGAAGCCTTCCTATCCCACTTGCCCTAGGTGTTCTGTGTCCTGGAACAGGGGCCTATGAATAGAAAGAGCACAGGTAGAAGAGATGAAGCAGCCTAACCTCAGAATGGAACTTCAGAGACAAAGAATGATGCTTAGTTCCCTGAATTAAAATGTATCCCTATCTCAGGAGCCCTTGGGGTCCCTTAAGTGAAGTAAAAAGAATATCAATACAGAATAAGAAAAAGAAGAATACCACCTCTCAGTGGTAGGAGATAAGATTTCACTTCGGGACTTTTCCATCTGCTCTAGCACGAAGGAAGCTTCCTGAACCCCAACAGTTCTCTGGTCTCTGGAGCTGTGGTTTGCAAGGCAGGTGAATAGGAGTGGGGATATTTGGGGTCTGGTGTGGGAATAAGCAGGATGACTTTGAAGGCTGTCAAACCCTGTCTATGAAAGCCCTCGGGCGTCCTATTAACCAGCCTCGGAAGTGGAAGGGCGGGGGTGAGAAGGAGGAGGCTTGCTCTTTTGAAAAAGGGTTAAAAGGCAGGGCAGAGGGCTGTTTTGGACTCTGGCAGATGAGGAGTTAAAGGAGATGGGCGGGGCGAGCCTGGGTAGGCCTGCCCCTCCTCGGACCAATGGGCGTGCGTCTCCTGGAAGGGGCGTGCCCGACTCTTGAAGTCTTGGGGAGGCTGGCCTCTTGTGGGCCAATGAGCATGGTCGTTGTCCTCGGGGGGCGTGGCCTCTGGGGGGCGTGGCGGCCGCCGCCGAGGCGGTGGGGGTAGTGGGGCGCTGGGCGGGGCGGGCAGCCCCATCAGCTGGTAGGAAATGGCCTGTGAGTCAGAGGGGCAGCCGAGTCGGCAGCGCGGAGCCTGGGCGGCCACGGGGAGGGACAGTCGCGGGGAGGGGCGCGGCAGCGACGGGGGGCTGCGGGCTCCAGGGCCCGCTAGTGTTGCACACGAAGCTGAACAGAGAAGAGCGTAGCAGAGCAGGGCTCAGCCTGAGCCACCCTTTGTCTGGGTTGGGGGCCCGTGGCAGGGGGGACTGGTAATTCGAGGGAAGGGGACGGGACGGAAGGGCCCGGAGCAGCGGCCGCCGCGGCAGAGCCAATTTGGGAGCGGGGTGAGTGTGTGCTAGGGGAAAAGAGCCTATCTCGGAAGCTCCAGGAGGGAATGGGGCCTGTCCCGGGCTGTGGGGAGGAAGGAATGAGAGAGGACCTGGGTGGCTAAGCAAGGGGTGAGGGGATCCCCCAGGACACGAGTTTGGGAGCTGGGATGAGTCTGCCAGGATCAGCTTGGGGGTGGTGCGGAGATCTGCTCCCTCTCCCCTGAAGGTGGAGGATCTGGGCCATCAGCCAAGGAGTTGGTGAGAGAGCAGAGATTGACCTTCCTACTTACTGTGGTGGTCCATGGGCACAGCCCGTGTGGATGTGTGTAGGAATATAATGTACAGCAGCAACTGGCAGCAGTTCTCTCTAAACAGGATGAGGGTGGAAAGCACATGGAGAGGAAGTCTCCTTCTTGCCACCACCCTCCTTGATCAGGATAGAAATGGATATCTTTAATACTGAAGGGAAGCAGAGCCCGGGAGCTTGTACCTGTATCAACACCCACCTCCCAGGCCTAGCAGGTGTCTGAGGGTACAGACCCCGTGGTATACTGGGACTTGTTGTTTTTGCTGGTCTTGCTCCCTTGGCATGTTGGGAGCTGTAGTCCTTGCCAGTCACAGTCTGGCACAGCTGTTTGACACCAGCTGCTGCCCACCCCTATACAGAGAGAGGTTTGGCCTGTCCTCCCTGCCCCCCCCCCCACTGCAGTCCTGCCCCATGAGTCAGCTTGAAGCCATGGTCTAGAGCCAGACTGGCTGGGTGGCAGGGAGTGAAGCTTAGAGCTTTTCATTGACAGGGCGGGACTGAGAGGGCTCTGGGATAATGAGCAGATGCCAGGCACACTGGGGTCAAGTAGGGCATCATGTCATCACCTGGCTTCTCCCCAGGGCAAGGGTTCAAGAAGCCATTGGGATGACCTGCATGGAAAAGGCCCTTCCTGAATCTGTATGGTTTGGGCAGAAGAAAGAAGGGGTGGAAAGGAGTACACGTTGTACCCTGACAGCACTGCCACTGGCATGCTGGCCTTTCCAGCCACCCCACCCACCACAGGAAACCAGAATTTTCTTAGGGATCCCAGTTCTAACAAGAATTTGGTGAAATAGGATAGTGTGATGGGAACTTGGTGTAGGAGAGCTTTTCAGTCCCTGGGTGCATACCTTCCCTTTTTCCCTGCCCCCCTCCCCCAACTCCTACCTCTATTGTTGCTGGTTCTCCCTATACAATTAATCTCTCTGTTGCTCTCATTCTGGGAGTTTTCCTCTGCACTGTTAGGACTGCTGTCCAGATCTCTGGGGCTTACATTTCACTTTTTTTGAACCTTGCTATGTCCTTACTAAGAGATGTCTTACTCACAGGAGCAAGCAGAATTGTCACTGG
Organism: Talpa occidentalis; assembly: GCF_014898055.3. Classification (NCBI taxonomy): domain Eukaryota; kingdom Metazoa; phylum Chordata; class Mammalia; order Eulipotyphla; family Talpidae; genus Talpa; species Talpa occidentalis. The sequence continues at coordinate 38,846,073 of NW_023605083.1, read as the reverse complement.
GTGATAGGAGAAAGTGATGTTGCCATAGGTGAGACCTCAGAGGAGAGAGAGGTAGCTGTAGTCTGGGGTAGCCAAAGTGGGCTTTCTAGAGGGGAAGTTGTTTTACCTAGCCAGGGAGGAAGGGCAGGCATGTAGGGGAAATGGTATTGTGGGTGGCAGGTAACATAGGTACTGTCCCAAGCAGAAGCTTCATCCTGGAGGTAGTATTTCCTCCCATGAAGGAAGATGGCCTGTCACCCAGAATAGACTCCTGAGGGTGGACTAATCAGTGAAGGCCATCTTGTGCCTTGGCAGAAAAGCAGTGGTTTGGGTTTTTGGATTTTGGGTGTATGTTGGAGGTTTTGGGGAGGAGTAAAGAAGTACTCAGAGTTATTCCAGCTTTCTGACTGTCACTGTCTTATCTCTAGTTTGCAGGGCCTAGGGGGAGGGGTAGGCCGGCCCTGCAAGTGCCTTCTGGCCATGTCTCCTCCCCACCAGACTTGTTTTTGATTAGATTTGTTGCCTTCTGCTGGGGCAGTTGGGAGTTGAAGGTTGAAGGGCTGGCTCTGAACCTCAGAGGAACAAACTGATGGGGTCTGAATTTCTGCAAACCTTTCCCTTTAGGGTTCTGGGCTGGCACTTATCCATATGAGAAGGAGTTGTACGACTTGGTGGCCTTGACTAGGATGGCTGAATTCTTGCTCTGGCCACCTCTCATCTGACATGCTCTCTTGGATCCTGGACTATCTTATCCCCCCTCCCATTCAGCGCAGGAAGCCCCCAGGTGGTGGACCAGACAAGTGGTCATCTTGCCTCAACTCACTTCTCACATACTTTGAGCCTGGATCCCAAGACTGCCCCTTGTATCTGAAAAAGCTTCCCTTAAGAGAGGAGGATGTCCTAGGGGAGTACTCACAGCCTACAGCTAGAGAGAAACCTTGTCATTGGCTTCAGGGATCCTGAGCTTATGTCTGTTCTTCTCTCTTCAGGGTCTGGCTGAGACCAGGAGCTGCACGGAATGGTGGCAGTCACCTTGCCAGTGCAGCAGGCATGGACCAGACTGCAAGCTAGGAGAGCAAGACATCAATCAGGAAGAGAGAACATACAGCTAGGCTTAAGGCCTCTTCATCGGGGTAAGTATCGGGGAGAGGAAGGAGATGCAGGCCCAGTAAGAGCCCTGAGCTAAACATGTCACCCTTTCTAAAATTCTGGGGTGGCCTCTACATTCTGTTAATCCATCTGGATATTTCGACTCCTTCATACCAGGGACCCCACAAGATCACCACTTCAGGCGAGGGGAGGGTCTGAAATTCAGCAGGGAGGGAGAATACTCGTTCATTCCTTTGACCACCTTTTCTTTTCTTCTCTTGCACAGATGTCCCCAGGCCCCCCAGCCCAGGCCCAGCATAAAGGCTGTGGGGGGGGGCCCCCCTGACCCAAGGGGGGGCTTCATGCGCCACGTGCAGGCGGAGCCATCTCCATCCTCAGAGCCAGAGGCTGGCCCTTCGCAGCCTGCAGTCAGGCAGGGGGCCCTCCAAGGTGGCCTGCTCATGGGCTACAGCCCAGCAGGGGGGGCAACATCCCCCGGGGTCTACCAGGTATCCATCTTTTCCCCTCCAGCTGGTGCCTCCGAGCCTCATAGGGCCCTGAAGCGACCTGCCCCACCTACTGAGGGTCCCCGGGAACTGAAGAGAGGCCCTGGGCTGGGAGCCAGAGAGGGGCTACCCCCTGAAGAACCATCTACTGTGGGGCTATTGGGTCCAGAGGAACTGGGGCTGGGGCTGGGTGTGGCCAGCCAACATTTCTGCCATCATGGCCTCTGCGTGGTGGAACAAGGAGGTAGCTCCACCTTACCTTGGACTTCAGGGGCCCCGAGTCCTCCCGGGCACCCATCAAATGCTTCCTGCAATACTTTGCACACCAGAGACTGGGCTTCCCCAGATCCAGGGGGACAGGGGTCCCTGGGGGAGTCCCCAGGGCCAGCCCCTCCGGGCCAACTGCACACACTTGACACTGATTTGCACAGTCTTGCACAAATAGGGCGTAAGAGCCCAGTGGCTGGGGTGGGCAATGGGGGCAGCCCCTGGCCTAGGGAGTCCCCTGGCACTGCCAATGGGCACAGTCCCGAGCACACACCCCCTGGCCCTGGACCTCCAGGCCCCTGCCCCACCAAGCGAAGGCTGCTTCCTGCTGGAGAAGCCCTGGATGTCAGCTCTGAGGATGAGGGGCCAGCCCCTCGGAGGCGCCGGGGAACCCTGGGCCACCCTCCTGCTGCCAACAGTTCTGATGCCAAAGCCACACCCTTCTGGAGCCACCTGCTGCCTGGGCCCAAGGAGCCTGTGCTGGTAAGCCAGGAAAGGAGATCATCTACACTTAAGTAGGAAGAGATGAAGGCCTGGGGGGAAGTTCCTAGGAGAGCTTATGATGGACCCCTATTCCCTAATACACCTGGCCTCTGCCCCATCTCTTTTCCCAATCTTCTTTTCCTTAGGACCCAACAGACTGCAGTCCCATGGGGCGGAGGCTGAAAGGTGCCCGTCGCCTGAAACTGTAAGTGATCAGCTTCTCCCCTCTGCCCTGTCCCTAAAAATGGAGGTAGAAATCTATAGTCCTCTTTCCAAGCCCAGGGAAGGAGACCGCATGCCTAGGTCTCCTACCTAGGTAGGAGACCTAGGTAGGAGACCTAGGTAATGACAAAGAGTGGGACCCAAGGACATGAGCAGATACTCCAGGCTACCTAAAGTCAACCCACTGTGTCCCCTCCCCTACCAGGAGCTCCCTTCGAAGCCTCCGGAAGGGGCCAGGCCTGCTGAGCCCACCCAGTGCCTCCCCTGTTCCTACCCCCGCCGTCAGCCGTACCCTGTTGGGCAACTTTGAGGTAGTTCCCCTTGGACTTTGTGTTTGGTGGGTCCTGGGGAAAGTGGGATGGTGGAGTGTGGCTTGTATGGATAAGGAAAAGAGCTGGCTTATCTTTCATAATATGTTTTCCTCACTCCTTCCCCAGGAATCATTGCTTCGAGGACGCTTTGCACCATCTGGCCACATTGAGGGCTTCACAGCAGAGATCGGAGCTAGTGGATCCTATTGTCCCCAGCATGTCACGCTGCCTGTCACTGTCACCTTCTTTGATGTTTCTGAGCAAAATGCCCCGGCCCCCTTCCTGGTATGACCTAACCCCAATTCAAAGTGAGCTCATCAGAAGGATGAGGGATTGGGAGGAAGGGACAGGGGAAGGGAGTGTCCTTTAGGTGTTTCTCCCCTAGGAGACAGTCAAGGCCAGGTGAGGAGAATGCTAATGTGGGAAGGGGCCAGGTTCCAGAGTGAGTGATTATGGAGATAGATGAATATTTAGAGCCTTTCCTTGACTGATAGCTCCATGACCTTCTCAGGGCGTCGTGGACCTGAACCCCCTGGGGAGGAAGGGTTACGGCGTGCCCAAGATGGGCACCATCCAAGTGGTGAGTTTTGCCTCAGAGGGGGTGAAAGTGGGGAAAGATTAATAGCTTTTCAACCCTACCAATCTTGCCTCTCCTGCCCCCAGACCTTATTTAACCCCAACCAGACTGTGGTGAAGATGTTCCTAGTGACCTTTGACTTCTCGGACATGCCTGCTGCCCACATGACCTTCTTGCGCCATCGTCTCTTTTTGGTGCCTGTGGGTGAGGAGGGAAATGCTAGCCCCACCCACCGCCTCCTCTGCTACTTGTTGCACCTCAGGTGAGGACAGGGGCCAGAGGCAGCTGGGGAGGCCCAGGTATCCTTTCCCTAACCTAGGTATCCCTTTCCTGGATAGGATCTCTTTGCTTCTCTACTGTCTGATTTCTAACTTTGACCACCCTGTCCTCCCTTAGGTTCCGGAGCTCCCGCTCAGGCCGCTTAAGCCTACATGGAGACATCCGCCTGCTTTTTTCCCGCCGGAGCCTGGAACTGGACACAGGGCTCCCCTATGAACTGCAGGCTGTGACTGAGGCCCCTCACAATCCACGTTATTCACCTTTGCCCTGATTGCCAGGACCCTGAATTCATGTGGGCCAAGGACCTGCCCATCCTGCTCCATCCTGGACAGAGCAAATACGTGGAGAGGCGGCGAGAGACCCTTCAGGCTTGAATTAAAGCCCTTGCCATGTTCATGCCCAAATTGATTATTTGGGCGTTTAAAGCGTCTGATCCTTACCACATCTTCCCACCTCTGGGTACTCTACATGCCTGCCCCCTCCCTTGGATTTCCCAAGCCAGCTTAGGTAGTGGGGAGGAACCTGAGTTACTCTGAGGTTATCCCATATTCCCAGGCAAGTCATGCCAGCGTTGCCTCCCTGTCCTGGGCAGGGGCCACTTATTATTTTATTTATTTTTAATTTATAATTTATTCAAATTGGATTGCCTTGGTAACCTCCCAAACCTGAAAATTGGCATTGCCCCTCCTCCTTTCTCACTCTCAGATATTGATCTAACCTTAGGAGTTGTAGAGGCTGATGTAGGAACTGGAAGGACTGCTCTCCCTCATTTGAGGACAGAAAGTTTATCCAGAAGGACTGAGTCACTAGCCAAAGACTCAGCTTCCCCTGTGCTTCTATTCCTTTCACTTCCCCTGTGATTCCTCTCTGAAAGCCAATTTGTGTGTGTGTGTGTATGCAGAAGTGTGCATGCGTGTGTGCGTGCGTGTGTGTGTGAGAGAGACATGCACACTCACACGCACACCCGGGGGTTAACACCCTTCATCTAGGGTTCCAGGCTCTAGTTGTCCCTTTCTTCCTGCCTGTGTCTCCTTGCTCTGGGGTCCTGACTGAGGAAGGTATTCAGGGACAGAGTCAGGGCCAAGGACTGGGGTGCCTCCTCTCATCTGGCCAGACTCTGACCCACCTACCTCAGCTGGGGTGAGGGGTACCCCTCAAACTCAGTCATGTGGTTTCCAACTACCCCATTTCCCACTCCAGACTCTGACCCAGCCTCAGAGCTGACTCCTGGGGCTGAACTGAGGGGAACAAGCATTTGCTGAAACTTGAAAAAAAAAAAAAAAAAAAAACAGGAAAAAATTGTACCTGGTACTTTTTTTTAGAAAAATAAATTCTTGTTTGGAAACTTGAACTAAGCTCTACTTTTTTTTTCTGTTGGGGAGATCATGGGAATGGGTGGGGATGGAAGCCCTCACTGAAGCTGGGACTCTGCCCTTTTGTCTAGGAAGGAGGTACCAGACCTGAGACCATGATATGATGTCTTAGGTGAGGCCCTACTGATTCTTATGGCCTGGTCTTGCTCTTCAGATAACGAGGTGGGGTGTTGAGAAAGTTTCAGCCATAAAAGTTGAACCCTATATATGTGGATTTGGATTCTGATACTAGTTCAGTGGCTAATAATTTCAGCCGCTCTGAGCTTCAGTGCCCTGACAGGTATGCAAGTCTCTTAGAGGATGTACCGGAGCATCAGGCACGTGTGTACAGAGAGATTCTTCAGACCAGGATGAACGTTGGGGCGCTGTATGCAAGTAGACTGGGACTAATAGACCCTGACTGAGAAGAAATAGAAAATACTATGGTGCCTTGGGGAAAGAGGGGAGGGGTAAATACCAGTCCAATCACCGAGCAAAGTTAGTCCCGGTCACCATAGCAACGGGAATGGGGTCAGTCCCCAGTGGGAGGGCTGGGCACAGCGCAGCAGGACTACCGAAGAAAGTCACTATGGCAACCATGGCAACGAGTCAGCGCCAACCCCCTGGTCGCTATGGTGACAGATGGGGGGCGATTATACGCTCAGAAGGGTAAACTGAGACGCAGGTGGGAATAAAAAATTCGGTGAGAGGTGTTTCTTGGCTACCTGCAGGCGGAAAATAGATTCCATTTAGTTCACCAAGTCCGGGGTAGTGGGCTTGATCTGCGAGACCCAGAACATACTCCAGCTTTGGGCCCTTTCTAGGTCTGCGTTTCCCAGGGAACAACTTGATGCGCGCTCTGCTCCCTAACGCTGATTGGCTGAGCGTGGACCCGGGAAGGACAGCCGGAAGTACATCCGGGGGAGTGGAAACACGAGCGGAGCGGCTGTGGTCCGTCTAGCTAGAGGGGCCGCTCCGCCCCGCGTCTCGTTGGTTCCGGAGGTCGCTGCGGCTGTGGGAATGCTGGCGCGCGCGGCGCGGGGCACTGGGGCCCTTTTGCTGAGGGTGAGAGCGTGGCGACCCTCTCGTAGGGTCTGACTAGAGATCACCCGGGTCCAAAGGGGGAAACGAGCGGGATTCTACGTTTGGGGAGAGAACTGGGGTCAGAGTTCATGGTCCCCACGTGTGACCCTCTCCGAAGATCCTTTAGAGTCGCGTTTTGGGGAGATGCCTCCGGGGCGGAGTGACCCGCGCCGGGGGTCTCTGCTAACCCTCCTCTTCTCTTCAGGGCTCCGTGCAGGCTTCTGGCCTCGCTCCGCGCCGCGCTTCCTCTGGATTGCCCCGAAACACCGTGATACTGTTTGTGCCCCAGCAGGAGGCCTGGGTGGTGGAGCGAATGGGCCGATTCCACCGAATTCTGGAGCCTGTGAGAACCTCTCCTGCCCTCTCTGGGCCAACCTGATGCCCAATTCCCTCAAGACTTGCGCGTGAGGCCTGACCTTACTTTTTACTTCCAACGCCCCAGACCAAACCTGGCAGGATCCAGGCTGCTGACCGTCATTCCCATGCTACCACATTTCCTATTGTCTTAGCACCCCACCGGCCTTATTGGAATGTTCCCTACTCAACTTCTCAGCTCCACAGTCTGCAGGGAGAAGGCTACACTCTTGGATCCCATTCCCTTGATTCTCCCTTACATTCAGATCCTCAGCCTTACCTTCCTATCATTTTGGGCTTCCCTAACAGTGATACCCCCAACCTTCTGCTTTTCTGGCCATGTTCCATATGTTGATTCCTTACCCACCCCAGGCATAGCTTGGATCCCAACCCTACAGCCCCCATCATTCTGAGTATCCATGACTCCTCTTCCCAAGGGCTTGAACATCCTCATTCCAGTGTTAGACCGGATCCGATATGTGCAGAGTCTCAAGGAAATTGTCATCAATGTGCCTGAGCAGTCGGCTGTGACTCTCGGTGAGGGGTGCAGGGTGACACGGGTGGTCTGAGGCCTTTAGGATGTGGTTGCTGAAAGTTGGGAGCTCAGGAGAAACAGCTGATTGGGACCTAGAGGCCTGACTTTACACTTTTTCTCTCCTGCCCCTGCAGACAATGTAACTTTACAAATAGATGGAGTCCTTTACCTGCGAATCATGGACCCTTACAAGGTATCTGCCCCTGCTTTATTCAGCTCCTGAGTTGTTCTGTTTACTGAAATTCTATACCCAAGCTTCTTACACTATCCATGCCCCTTTCAGGCAAGCTATGGAGTGGAGGACCCTGAGTATGCTGTCACCCAGCTAGCTCAGACTACCATGAGATCAGAGCTTGGCAAACTCTCTCTGGACAAGGTCTTCCGGGTAAGGAGATCTGAGCCAGAGTAAGGGTTTGAAGGCACAGGACTGGCACTTTCTCTCCTTTCTGGGGAGATGGTTGGTTGAGACTCATACAATAAAGCTTGCATTTCTTTTCTTCTAGGAGCGGGAGTCCCTGAATGCCAGCATTGTAGATGCCATCAACCAGGCTGCCGACTGCTGGGGCATTCGCTGCCTCCGTTATGAGATCAAGGATATCCATGTGCCACCCCGGGTGAAAGAGTCCATGCAGATGCAGGTGGGAGCTAGGGAGGGGTAGGGAAGAGGACTTCAGGATGCTCCAGTCAGATAGGGAACTGGACTCCCTTTCTTATTGTAATGGGTACAGTTATAGCTCTATGTAGGACTTTACCCTGGGTTCTTGTTGATGGGGGTTTCTGGGGGTTTGCAGGTGGAGGCAGAACGTCGGAAACGGGCCACAGTTCTTGAGTCTGAGGGGACCCGAGAGTCGGCCATCAACGTGGCAGAGGGAAAGAAGCAGGCACAGATCCTGGCCTCTGAGGCAGAAAAAGCTGAACAAATAAATCAGGCAGCAGGTCAGCAGAGTCAGCAGGTCAAGGCTGAGGGAGGAGGCAGGGCATGGTGCTTTGAGGGTTGGTGCTGAGACAGGAGCTTTGGGATCCTGTCAAGCTTCGGGTTAAGCCAAGCTCTATTTCTTTTCTTTCAGGTGAGGCCAGTGCAGTTCTGGCCAAGGCCAAGGCTAAAGCGGAAGCTATTCGTATCCTGGCTTCAGCTCTGACACAACATGTGAGAGGCCCCTAAATGGGAGTGGGGGACAGGAATTGACAGTGGGAGAGGTTCTATCATCTACCTTTGGGAGAAGTTCCTGCCTTTGTGGGTTCCATTGAGCCAGATTGTATAATCTCTTGTATTGTGATAAGAGGATATTGCATATCCTCTTCCCAGGAAACTGATTCCTCCTCTCCTGCAAAACCCCAACCTGTGATCTTTGATTTTATCCCTCCTTTAACCACAGAATGGAGATGCAGCGGCCTCGTTGACTGTGGCTGAGCAGTATGTCAGCGCATTCTCCAAACTGGCCAAGGACTCCAACACTATCTTGCTGCCCTCCAACCCCAGCGATGTCACCAGTATGGTGGCTCAGGTTAGAGGACCCAGTAGAGACTGAGACCCCGTGACCATCATCACCACTTACATATCATAAAGTCCTGCTGAGTGCCCTGAGACCCAGATCGCCCTTCATTCCCTCTAATGCACAAGCCCCTAGGAATGACAGTGCCTCACTCACAGATAAGGGATGTCCTTGAGATTCCCTTATTTTTTTAATTAATTTCACATACCTGTACCAATATTCTGAGGGTGCCCTGGTAGTTTGTAAGATTCCTAGATCTGATGATAAAGCTTATAACAGTTAAGACTCAAGGGAAAAGGAAAAACAAGCTCACCGGCCCAGCCTCACCTTCCTTTTAGCCCTTGGTGACTTGTGCTACACCTTTTGCCATGTGTCCTCATGGCTCTCTCTTGTTCTTCTCCTCAGGCCATGGGAGTGTATGGGGCCCTCACCAAAACTCCAGTGCCAGGGGCCCAGGACTCAGTCTCCAGTGGAAGCAACAGAGATGGCCGGGGCACAGATGCAAATCTTGATGAGGAGCTTGATCGATTCAAGCTGAGTTAATGGAGCTGGGTTTGGCCAGGGAGGCTGGGGACAGGGAAGCAGCACTCCCAGACTCTGGTTCTAACCTCCCTGTCGAGATTTTGGTTATTATTTTTTTATTTGAACTTTAATCATGTAATAAACTCATCAGTGACAAACGAGAGACTGTCCTCTTTGATTGGGGAATGAAGTTGGGAAAGTCACCAGTGTTTTCCTTGGCTGTCCACTCACACCCTCCAGCCATCGGGTCATGGAAGCTGACTCTTCAGTGAGCAAAAGGAAACTCATGCACAGCGAAATCATCCTTTCTGAGAAACAGTGGGAGAGGGTGTCTACTGCCAGCTGGACAGTGTCCCCTTCTGTTAAATGGGACTGTGAATTTGAGGTAGGTAATTGGGGTGATTTTTCATGGAAAACAGGACTATCCTGGACGGTAGTACTGTAGGCTCTTCAGGGACTGAGGATACTCATTCATTCAAAAACATTTCATAATGCCTACCATCTACCAAGCTCAGTGTTAGACATGGGGCGACAAAAATAACAGGTCCATGGTGGGGAGGGACAGAAAAAAAAAGACCCAGTTGCCCCCGCTTTCACAGAATACAAAGTCTGAAGGGGAGACACACAGAGATAGAAAGTATTAAGTCCTGTGACTGGACCGTTCTGGCTGAGAGGGAAAGAGCATGTCAGCTTATGGGCAGCAAGGTTGCCAGCTGCCACTAGCTCACGCTGGAAGAATTAATATATTTGCCTGGCTAGGGTTTGGAACTAGACTGCAAAGAAAGGTCCTAGAGAGGTTGGAATATTTGAAAAATCGTTGCGGTTGAGTTGTGGGGTGTCGGGGATGTGATATATGGCAAGGGGCACAACACAGAGAGATGGAGACAAGAAAGTTTGGACTTTATCCTTTGGCGTGGGAGGGGGTGGTGGTGGTGGTGATGGTGGGAATACAAAGGGTTTTGTCCCCTTCCCATGAAGAATGTGAAGATTAAGGTAATTTGTTGTTTTAGATTTTTCCATTTGCAATGTGGACAGGTGAACTGAAAGAGATGGGAGGCTGAAGATAAGAAGGCTGCCTTAGAGATCGTGGAGAGTGATGTGACCTGGATTGAAATAGGGGTCATCAGAATGGAGGTGGAAAGTTATTCTACGCATTTCTGAATTAGAATGCATTCATTTCTCCTTTTGATAACTGTTGAACCCAACTTTATGCTGGGCTCTGAGGATATACTAATGAAGAAAACAAAATTCCATCCTCTCAGTGAGCTTATATTCTAGTTGGAAAGGACAGACCATTAATAAGATGTATAATATTTCAAATACTGGTGAGTTGTGTGATAGAAGACATTTAAAAAAGGGAGGGAGATGGGGAATTGGGAAGTGGAGAATTGTAATATCAAGCAGAGGATTTCCAGGAAGCCTCATGGGTGTTATATCTGTATATAGAGATATAACAGAGATATAATATATAATATGTAATATAATAGAGATGAGAGAAAGACTCATTTGGGCCTCTGGAAGGAGGGCCGGCAGGAGATGACAAGGGCCCTTATAACTAGAGGAGCAGAGGAACTATAGTAGCAAGCACAGAGTTAAGGAAGCGAAGATGTGACTGCTAAATAAGAGGGAAGTAGGTAATGGGTATGGAGACTTGTAGGACCACCCTAAGAACATACTCATACTCTTTACTTTGAAATGGGAAGCTAATGGGGAGATTTTTTTATTTTGTTTTTAATAGCTTTACTGAGAAAGTTCACATCCAATACAATTCACCCTTTTAAAGTGTGAACCCAATAACTTGTAGTATATTCACAGTTGTACAACCATCACAACTATAGAACATTTCATCACTGCTCCTCCCACCCTGCCACAAAAAAACCAATATTCATTAGAAGTCATTCTAATGAATCATTAGTTATTGCCCCCAGCCCTAGGCAACCATCAGTCTTTTCTATCTTTAGATTTTTGTATTCATGCAAATGGAATAATACAATATGTGGTATTTCGTGACTGGCTTCTTTCATTCTGTAAATGTTTTCTAGGTTTGTCCATATAGTAGTACTTCGTTTCTTTTTTTAAGATTTATTTATTTATGAATTCAACAACTGGGGTACAGGCCAGAGGTGTGGAGGGTGAAAAGATTCACCAGAGACAGAGTGGGGAACAGACTAGGTAGACTGACTGAAATACACTGCTAAGGGGACCAGTGGGCGAGTCAGGAGAGGTCTGTTGTGCCATGTGGGTCACCTCCCTGGCCAGTGATCAAACTCTTGCTGCAGTGGCTGCGAATAGCTTCATAGATTGCATCTTACTCCCTTGCGCCACCAGAGAGGCCCTACTTCATTCCTTTTTATGGCCAAACAATATTCCACTATTAGGGAATAGTGCCAGATGATGAACATTCATGTACTATTTCTTGTGTGGACATGTTTTCATTTCTCGGGTATGTAACAAGGAGTGGAATTGCTGGGTCATATGGTAACTCTGTTTTTAACCTTTTTGAAGAACTGTTAGGCTGTTTTCCAAAGCTGCTGCACCATTTTACAACTCCAATAGCAGATGTATGAAAGCTTGAATTTCTCCATTGCCATGACAAAACTTATTTGTCAGGGCCTCCCTGGTAGTGCAGTGGGGTGAGCACAGTGCTGTAAAGCTGTCTGCAGCCTCCGCAGCGCAGGTTTGATCCCTGCTGGCCACAGAGATACCCACATGGCGCAGCAAACCTCTCCTGTCTCGCCCACTGCTCTCCTCTGCAGCATATTTCAGTCAGTCTGCCTGTTCTGTTCCCCACTCTATCTCTGCTGAATCCTTTCACCCTCCCGCACATCTGGCCTGTACCCAGGTTCTTGTACGCATGAATAAATCTATCTTTAAAAAAAAAAACTTGGGCCTCCCTGGTGGCGCAGGCAGTTGAGCACCGCACTGTGAGGCTGTCCGCAGCTTCTGCAGCACCAGTTCGATCCCAGCCGCCCAGCGAGAATCCCACATGGCGTGGCAGACCTCTCCTGTCTCACCTGCTGCTCCCCTCAGCAGTGTATTTCAGTCTGCCTGTTTTGCTCCCCGCTCTGTCTCTGGTGAATCCTCTGACTCTCCTGCACATCTGGCCTGTACTCCGGTTCTTGTATAAATAAAATAAATCTTAAAAAAAAAATAAAAATAGAAAGAAAAAGAAAACGTATTTGTCTTTGTGACTATAGTCATCCTACTGGGTTTAAAGTGACACCTCCATATTTTCTGCTTATTGATTTAATGCTTATTGATGTGGAACATCTTTTCACATGTTAATTGGTCACATATCTTTATATAATTTTGCCCACTTTTAGCTGTTTTTTTTTTTTAAAGATTTATTTATGCATACAAGAACTGGGGTACAGGCCAGAGGTGCAGGGGTTGAGTACTCACCAGAGACACAGTGGGGAACAGAACAGGTGGACTGACTGAAATACACTGCTGAGGGGAGCAGCGGGCAAAGGAGGAGAGGTCTGCTGTGCCATGTGGGTAGCTCCCTGAGCGGGGATTGAACTCATGCCACAGTGGCTGCGGACAGCCTCACAGACTGTGTCTCAACCCCTTGCACCATCAGGGAGGCCCTGGATTGTCTTTTTGTTACTGAATTGTAATTTTCAATGAAACTTGGAGAAGAGGAATAATAGACGATCAGTGGGAATCAGCTTAGCAAAAAGGGGGAAATAAGTGTCATTTATCCCTATTTACAGAAAAGCAAATGAAATAACAGTAAATGGCAGAACAAGGATTCAAGTTAAGTTTAAGGCTTGATCCTTAGTCTTAACCAAGAATGGACAGTGGTTCCCTGACCTCTCCTAGTGTAGTCCCTTGTCCCCACTTTGCACCCCTGATTACCATAACCTCTCATCAAACCGCCCCCCTGGGCAAGCCCTGCGCTCCCCGCCGCACTGCCCCGAGGCGCCGGCAGATGGCGCCGGGGCGCCGGCGGGCCGCTCTGCCCCGCGCTCGCACCTCTGTGGTGTCTGGCAGCCGGCACGGCCGCTGCACTTCCGGGCGCTGTTCAAGGTGAGCCGGGGTCTCCCAAGCCCCTTCTCCCAGAAGTGAGATGCAGGACCCCCGCTTCGGCTGGCACCCTGGGGCGCGCAGAGCCGGGGTCAGGGTGCGTCTGTGGAGGCCGAGCAGCCGCCGGAGGAGGCCGAGCCGCCCGACGCCCGCGTTCTGGTGAGGCCCCGCCGGCTCGAGACCGGCGCCCCAGCCTGCCGGGCGGGGGGCGGCGCCTCGGGTCCCCGGGCGTCCCGGCCGTCCGGAAGCGGAGCCGACTCCTCCCCTGCGCCCCTCGGTCCCCGCCAGGCGGCGTCCTCTGCCGGAGGCCGTGAGCTTCGGCCGCCACTGGGGTGTTGAGACTGGCGTGGAGACAGGCGGAGAGACGGGCGTTCCCAGAACATCTTTCCACTTGGAATAAATTTCCCTCGTGGACTGGTTTTCAGCCTTAGGATCCCCAGGAATACAAGTGCAAATTCCTGCGCGCCACCCCCAAAGATCCTGCTTCCGTAGATCTGGGGCCTGGAAATAGGCATTTTATTTTATTTATTTATTTTTAAGATTTTATTTATTTATACAAGAGCTGGGGTACAGGCCAGAGGCATAGGAGGGTGAGAGGATTCACCAGAGACAGAGCGGGGAGCAGCACAGGCACACGGATCGAAAGTACTGATGAGGGGAGCAGCGGGCGAGGCAGGAGAGGGCTGCCGCGCCATGTGGGTATCTCTCTGGTCGGCTGGGAATCGAACCCGCGCTGCAGAGGCTGCGGACAGCTTCATAGCACTGTGCTCAACCTGCTGCGCCACAGGGGAGGCCTGGAAATAGGCATCTTAAGCTGCCGCTCCAAGTGGATGCCCATAGTCTGCAGCGCTGGACTTCAGAAACATTGTTATAACTGGTGGAGAGGAATATTACATTGTTTGGTTGTGGGACTGTTTATCTTCAGGAAGACTTCCAAGAGGAAGTAATTCTAGGCGGGCTTTGTCATGAGCGACCAAAATACCCACTGGTTCTTTGCCCTACAGTGATGAATTCCCGCCCCTGCCACCACCAGGATGCAGAAGATCTCAGTGCTACTGTTCCTGGCCTGGGTCAGCTTCCTCTTCTACGCTGGCATTGCCCTCTTCACCAGTGGCTTCCTGCTCACCCGTGTGGAGCTCACCAACCATAGCAGCTGCCAAGAACTCCCAGGCCCTGGGTCTCTGCCATGGAGAAGCCAGGGGGAGCCAGGGGCCTGCTGGATGGCTTCCCGTTTCTCCAGAGTTGTGTTAGTGCTGATTGATGCTCTACGATTTGACTTCGCCCAGCCCCAGCATTCACAAGTTCCTGGGGCGCCTCCTGTCTCTCTGCCCTTCCTGGGCAAACTGGGCACCTTGCAGAGGATCCTGGAGATTCAGCCCCATCATGCCAGGCTCTACCAATCTAAAGCTGACCCTCCTACCACCACCATGCAACGCCTTAAGGCTCTCACCACTGGTTCACTGCCCACCTTTGTTGATGCTGGCAGTAACTTTGCCAGCTATGCCATAGTAGAAGACAATCTGATCAAGCAGCTCACCAGTGCAGGTTAGTCTGGACTAACTTGGAGACCTTGGCAGATTTCTTCTTTAGAAGTTCTTTAGAAACCAGAACTGTGGGTGTCCAGCTGCACATTTGACTGTGTGGGGGGCATGGGGAGAAGAAAGAGACCAGGGCCCTGAATGCAAGGAGTGCAAGTCAGGGCTTTGTTTTTCTGGGGTTTCTAGTCTGTATGTTGGTTTTATTTTTGAGGGAGCGCCCAGTAAAGGGGCAGGAGAGTTGAAGAGAATATGTGTGGTCTGCTACTCTGTGGTGTGGAGGAGTGAGCAGAGAGACCCAGACTCTGTCCACTCACTCACTTACTTGGAAAAAACAAGATATGCCTAGGAAAACAGCAGCAGAGATAGCCAGGGACTGAAAATTAGCAGGGCCTTTTGTTGGACTAAAGAATGAAAGGTCTGAGTAGAATGTGACTATCAGAGAAAGCTTACTGGAAGAAAATTGTAGACCTTGAAAGATAAAGAGTTGCTAGTTGGAATTGTTTTGCCTTAGAGTATGCAGTTGGGATTTCTGACAGATCTTTGAAGAACCTCCTCTTTTCTTTTCCTGAGCCCTGACTCCTGCTGCGGCCATAATCTACTCTCATGTCTCTGCAGGAAGGCGTGTAGTCTTCATGGGAGATGATACCTGGAAAGATCTTTTTCCCAGAGCTTTCTCCCAAGCTTTCTTCTATCCATCCTTCAATGTCAGAGACCTACACACAGTGGACAATGGCATCTTGGAACACCTCTACCCAACCAGTGAGCACAGGGCCAGAGGCAGGCCTGACTACCATTGGGCGCTGGGGCGGGGTGCCTCAGGCCACATATTCTGAGCCGCCAGTGGGTGTAATGACCTTGACTTGTTTACCTGGACATAGGAGTGTCAGAGCCTGGCTGGGGTTGAAGAGCGGGCTTTTGTCCCCTGTGCTCAGTGTTCTCCCCTTCACAGTGGACAGTGGTGAATGGGACGTGCTGATTGCTCACTTCCTGGGTGTGGATCACTGTGGCCACAAACATGGCCCTCACCACCCTGAGATGGCCAAGAAACTTAGCCAGATGGACCAGGTGATCCAGTGAGTGTGGGATATTGGCTGGGGGAGTGGGTTTGTGTGTGAGATTCTCAGGATATATGGTCCCAAGAGATAAAGTGCTTATCTTTTATCTTTTCTGACTGAATTCTGTCTTTTCTGGGCCTTTTTTCTGAAGCTAGGGGTCTCATCTATCTTGAGTAACTCAGCCTGTAGTTTTGACCAGTGGGTCATGACCAAAGAGGTGTCTCGTCCTACTAATGGAAGTTATAACTAGGGCTGAATGAGATGAGCACCCAAGAAAAACCTTTTCCATCCCCACATCCTGACATATTTCTTGTCTCCTAGGGGACTTGTGGAGCGTCTGGAGAATGACACACTGCTGGTGGTGATTGGGGACCATGGCATGACCATGAATGGGGACCACGGAGGGGACAGTGAGCTGGAGATCTCAGCTGCACTTTTTCTATACAGTCCCACAGCCCTCTTCCCCAGCACCCCACCAGAGGTGAGGCCTGTGGTGTGCTTTGTCTGGTTTCCAAGTTTTCAACCTGCAGCATGATCCCAGCATCCTTGTGGATCCCTCCTTTTTAGGCCTCCAAATTCATGATCCTGGGCATTACCTGGGCTCATTTCCTACTTAGGCCCTTAATGTCTTCCATCTCAGACACTGACCGCAGCCCTGTGAGAACCCGCTGACTTTGTCCTTATCCTCTAGGAGCCAGAGGTAGTTCCTCAAATCAACCTAGTGCCAACGCTGGCCCTGCTGTTGGGCCTGCCCATACCATTTGGGAACATTGGAGAGGTGATGACTGAATTGTTCTCAAAAGTTGAAGACTCCCAGCTTCATTCCTCTGCTCTTGCCCAAGCCTCAGCTCTTCATCTCAATGCCCAGCAGGTAGGTAATGGGTGTGACTTCCAGGTGACAGAGCTAGGGTGGTCATGGGAGAGCACAGTGTCCTTTGTTCAGGTTTTTTTTTTTAAAGATTTATTTATTTATGCATACAGGAACTGGGGCACAGGCCAGAGGTGTGGGGGGGGTGAGAGGATTCACCAGAGACAGAGTGGGGAACAGAGCAGGAAGATTGACTGAAATACACTGCTGAGGGGAGCAGCGGGCGAGACAGGAGAGGTCTGCTGCGCCATGTGGGTAGCTCCCTGGCCAGGGATCGAACTTACGCTGCAGAGGCTGTCGATAACTTCATAGTGCTGTGCTTAACCCCTCGCGCCACCAGGGAGGCCCCCTTTGTTCAGTTTTAATACCATCCTTAGCACGTCCTCCTGACCCACCAAATCCTGGACAGAATTTAGGCCTTTGATTTCCAGTTACCCCATTTGGTAAAACCTATCTTTAATTTTAATATTTTTTAATATTTATTTTTTAATATTAATTTTATTTTTATTTATTTTAATTAATTTTTAAAATATTTATTCATTTATACATAGAACTGGGGTATAGACCAGAGGGGTGGGGTGTGTGGGTGAGAGGATTCACCAGAGAGAGTGGGGAGCAGAACAGGCAGATCTACTGAAATACACTGCTTGAGGAGAGCAGCGGGCGAGATGGGAGAGGTCTGCTGCACCATATGTGGGTTAGCTTCCTGCTCAGGGATCAAACTCAGGCCATAGAGGTGATAGTGCTGAGACTTCACCCCTCTGCCACCAAGGAGGCCCCTATTTCTGTCCTACTTTATATCTCTAACCACCTTCGCCTCTTACCTGTTCTGCCAGGTATCCCGGTTTCTTCATACTTACTCGACTATGGCACAGGACCTCCGAGTGAAGGAGCTTCATCGACTGCAAAACCTCTTCTCCAAGGCCTCTGCTGACTATCAGCGGCTTCTGCAGAGCCCTCAGAGGGCTGAGGCAGCCCTCCAGACTGTGATTACTGAGCTGCAGCAGTTCCTGCGGGGAGTTCGGGCCATGTGCATTGAGTCCTGGGCTCGTTTCTCTCTGGTCCGCATGGCAGGGGGTGCTGCTCTCTTGGCTGCTGCCTGTGTTCTCTGTCTGCTGGTATCTCAGTGGGCAACATCCCAGAGCTTTTGCTTCCAGCCTCTCCTCTTAAAACCTGTGGCCTGGGGTCTGGCTGGGGCTCTTGTGTGTGCCGGACTCCTGCTCACTACTGGACTGATGCTAGATCCAGTGGTGCTAGGGGCTCTGGCTGCTGTGGGCTCACTTCTGCCTTTTCTGTGGAAAACCTGGCCTGGCTGGGGGTCCAGGAGGCCCCTGACTGCCCTGCTTCCCATCCCTGGGCCTGTCCTGTCACTCCTGCTGATTCGCTTTGCTGCTCTCTTTTCTGATAGTTTTGTTGTAGCTGAGGCCAGGGCTACCCCCTTCCTTTTGGGCTCACTTATCTTGCTCCTGATTGCCCAGCTTCACTGGGAGGGCAAATTGCTGCCAGCTAAGTTACTCACAATGCCCCGCCTTGCCTTTTCTGCCCCAACAGGCACCCCAAGGCACAATGGCGCTCATGCCCTGGGGCTTGGAGTTGGGTTGCTTTTATGTATAAGACTAGCTGGGCTATTTCATCGCTGCCCTGAAGAGACGCCTGCCTGCCGCTCCTCTCCATGGCTGAGTCCCCTGGCATCGATGGTGGGTGGTCGAGCTAAGAATTTGTGGTATGGCGCTTGTGTGGGGGCACTGGTGGCCCTGTTAGCCGCTGTGCGCCTGTGGCTTCGCCGCTATGGCAATCTCAAGAGTCCTGAGCCCTCTGTGCTCTTTGTGCGCTGGGGGATGCCCCTGATGGCACTGGGCACTGCTGCCTACTGGGCATTGGCATCGGGGGCAGACGAAGCACCCCCACGTCTCCGGGCCCTCGTCGCTGGGGCATCAGTGGTGCTGCCTAGGGCTGTGGCAGGATTGGCCGCTTCAGGGCTCATGCTGCTGCTCTGGAGGCCTGTGACGGTGCTGGTGAAGGCCGTGGCTGGGGTGCCAAGGACCAGGACTGTCCTCACTCCCTTCTTAGGCCCTCCCACTTCTCAGGCTGACCTGGATTATGTGGTTCCTCAAATATACCGACACATGCAAGAGGAGTTCCGGGGCCGGCTAGAGAGGATCAAATCTCAGGGGCCCCTGACTGTGGCTGCTTATCAGTTGGGGAGCGTCTACTCAGCAGCCATGGTCACGGCCCTCACCCTCTTGGCCTTCCCACTTCTGCTATTGCATGCCGAGCGCATTAGCCTCGTGTTCCTGCTTCTGTTTCTGCAGAGCTTCCTTCTCCTGCATCTGCTTGCTGCTGGGATACCCATCACCACCCCTGGTAAATACATTATCTCAACCCTGATTGATCCAAGGACAGTAGTGATGTGAGTCGGCCCCCTCTTGTTTCCAGGGAGGTGTTCCTCAGAGTCTCAGGCCCCACACAGTTGGGAAGGTTGTCCTGGTGTCCTCTCTTACCTGCGATAGTCAGGCTGACGGGTCTCAGGGTCAGCAGGGTTCACTGCTGGGAGACAAGGAGTTCTCTTCATACTCATTTCTTAGGGAAATGCTGCACCCTCCCGAGTGCATGTTCTAGTTTTCCAGTGATGAAAATGGCAAATTATGAGTATATGACATCATAGCAAGCTGTGTGTATATGAGAGGCAGAAAGAGATTGACCACAGTGAGGTCTGTTAGCATAACGGGGCCTTGTGCCACAGGAATTAGAATAAAGAGTGTGGACTTTCTGGCAGCTGGGGTGATGGGTGCGTGGCTGTATATAAGAATCAGCACTGCAGCAGCAGGAGTAGATGATCAGAGGGTACTGGGCTTTGAGTTAGGGAATGGGATGTGGCTATAAGGCATGTCTCTCTCCTCAGGTCCTTTTACTGTGCCATGGCAGGCAGTCTCTGCTTGGGCCCTCATGGCCACACAGACCTTCTACTCCACGGGCCACCAGCCCGTCTTTCCAGCCATCCATTGGCACGCAGCCTTTGTGGGATTCCCAGAGGGTCATGACTCATCCACCTGGCTGCCTGCTTTGCTGGTGGGAGCCAACACCTTTGCCTCCCATCTCCTCTTTGCAGGTAACTCCTCCTTCCTCCCTTGCTTCCATTGCTTCCTCTGGCTTTGTGAAAGGAAACGGAGCCTCTGGATTTGAGTGGGGTGGTGTGATTTTGTTGGATCTTTGGCATCCTTTGGCCTGTGCTAACTGGAACCTGAGCCGACAAGGGTGGTGGGAGTCAGGTGGGAGTGCCTGGTCTCTGGTCCTATATTGATTCTAGCCCTGCCCTCCTCCGAGGCAGTAGGTTGTCCATTGCTGCTACTCTGGCCCTTCCTGTGTGAGAGTCAAGGGGCCCGGAAGAGGAGGCAGCCCCCAGGGGGTGAAGCTGAGGCCAAAGTCAGGCCTGAGGAGGAGGAGGAGCCACTGATGGAGATGCGGCTCCGAGATGCACCTCACCACTTCAATGCAGCATTGCTGCAGCTGGGTCTCAAGTACCTCTTCGTCCTTGGTATTCAGGTGGGTGCAGGGGAGAGATCATGGAGTTAGTGACTTTTTCTTTTTTTTTTTTTTTTTTTTTAAAGATTTATTTATTTATTTATACAAGCACTGGGTACAGTCAGAAGCGTGGGAGGGTGAGAGAATTCACCAGCGCCAGAGCGGGGAGCAGAGCAGGCAGAAGGACCGAAGCACACTGCTGAGGGGAGCAGCGGGCGGCAGGAGAGGTCTGCGCGCCATGTGGGACCCTCCTCTGGTGCCCGGGGAGCAGCCGGGGATCGAACCGGCGCTGCAGAGGCTGCGGGCAGCTTCGCAACCCAGCGCTCAACCTCTGCTCCACCAGGGAGGCCCGTTAGTGACTTTTTCTTATATATACATAACTATCTTTCATATTTGGCCAAAACTCTGAGAGAAAGCCTTGACTAAGGTACGGTGAATGGCAGAATTAAGACTTGAACCTGAGTCTCCTTAATCCTAGTTTTGGATCGTTTTCGCTCTGTAAGCAAGCTAGATCAGATTGCATTTGAGGGTTACCCTATTAGTGGAAATACTGGAAAAGCTGAAGTGATGGCCAGGATTCTTTCCCAAGCTGTGATTATGGATCCTCCACCTTTCCTTCAGAGGCAGAAGGTGTGACTGACATCTCCCTCTACCCTTGGAGGCAGAGCCTGACTATTAGCAGCTCAGGATAGTGCTTGACCAAGGTCACACAGTAAGTCAGGACAAAAAACAGCTTTCCTAACTCCTGGTACAGGTTTTATTCCACTGACACACACTACTTCCCTGCTCCTCCCTTTCTTCACAGGGGCTGATGGCAGTTCTTTCTGACCCACTTCCTCCTCCCCTTCCCAAGTAACTCAAACCCCTTCTCCTCCCTTAGATTCTGGCCTGTGCCTTGGCAGCCTCCATCCTCCGCAGGCATCTCATGGTCTGGAAGGTGTTTGCTCCCAAGTGAGTAGATTTGCTTAAGAAATAGAGGTGGTGGGGAGGGTGAAGCCTAGAGCAAAGACTGAACATCTAGGGTGGACACTTTTACCTCTGCAGGGAAAAGACTCTGGATTTACTCTCAGTGTCCCTTGAGATCCTCCACCTGTCTTTGCAGGTTCATTTTTGAGGCTGTGGGCTTCATTGTGAGCAGCGTGGGACTTTTCCTGGGCATCTCTTTGGTGATGCGAGTGGATGGTGCTGTGAGCTCCTGGTTCAGGCAGCTAGTTCTGTCGCAGCAGAGGTAGCCTAGGTGCAGGTGCTGGTTCCTGGCCATGGGGAGAACTAGAGAACAATCTAGCCTGGCTGGTATGGGTGATGGATCATCTGCAAGAGAGGCTCATCTATACTTCTTCCCACCATGCAGCCAAGAACTACTGGCATCTGGGACTTCATTATTTTATAATTCAAAATTATAGTGGGGTCTTATCCCTAAATCCTACTTTGGATCCATCTGAGGGACTGGGGGATGGCCTCCAAAGTGGAATAAAATAATAATGTAAATATGTGTGTCTGAGATGTGGGGAAGCTCCCACTGTCCTTATAAGGGGCCAGAGGAAGGGTCATTCTCCCCTCCCACCAGGCACACATGGATCAACCATCTTATACAGACCTGATTACATTTGAGAACCTTTGGAAAATGTTTGGAGTTGTCTGAATTCACTTCCCAGGCCTCTTCCCATATCATTCTTATTTCCTTCCTATCATTTTCCTTTGCCATGCAAGGTATTCAGTTCTTATGCTTTGATGGATAACAGGTGGCTAAAAAGACACATCCAGGCGTTGTGCAGCACACAGGCTGTGTGAGGCCCAGGATACTGTTCTTTCCTCCTCACTATGTCCTTCTGCTCCAGAACACCCTTTGCCCTTTACTTTTTTGGAGGCCTCCTACTTTTAACAATCTATGCTGCATTTTATCAGAACTACTTGCCCATTTTATACAGCATTTCACCTGTTCTGCTGATTATTCCTGACCTGAAACCAAAACTGTATGAATCTAATATTCCTCATACACGTGTCCTTTGTCCTCCATCTACCTCACTACTGCTGTGCCATGATATGCTGCCAAGAAATCCTCATGGAAATGTCCATCAAAGGAGTGAGGAGAAGCCCTTTCACTCCTTTAAATTGGTGGATACAACTACTAAGCATTTAGTGAGCAGTGACCTTGTAAGAAGGATAAAAATGACCATCCTCAACTCCCATCAGAGTGACTACAGATCCGGGCCCCTCACCTTATTTCTTAGTCAGGCCTCCTGCCACCTTTTTTGCAGGGGGAATCCCTTTTCTGAAGCCTAAGGATAGTTCCCTGAACTGACAACCACTGTCTATTTCCTTTTTCTTCTATCTACACGATTTTTTTAAGAGAAAGATATTATATTGATTTACACTATTAAGTATTTTTACCCCTTTTACTTGACATCAAAGAGCCCATTTTTTAAGAGCTTTTTTGAGGTACAATTTACCATAAGATTCACCCATTTAATGAGTACATTTGCATGATTTTTAGTATATTCACAGAGTTAGACAGCCATTGCCACCATCAACTTTGGGACATTTTCATCAATGCAAAATGAGACCTGATACTCTAGCACCATCTAACCCTCTCAATCTCCACCCCTAACCCGAGGCAACTACTCATCTACTTTGTGACTATGATAGTCCTCATTCTCCCCGCCACCCCATCTACTCTTACTTTCCATGATTTCTGTTAGTCAGGGGCCAAAAATATTAGGTACAATACAATTATTTTGAGAGGGACCACATTCACATCACTTTTTAAAGTGTATATTGTTATAGTTATTCTATTTTATTATTGTTAACCTCTTTACTGTGCCTAATTTATAAATTAAACTTTATTGTAGGTCTGTATAGGACATACATTGAAGGAAAAAGTAGTATATATGAAGTTCTGTCCTATCCATGGTTTCAGGCATCCAGTAGGGGTCTTGGAACATCTCCCCCATGGGTAAGGGAAGAATACTGTATATTTGCCAATTGTAGACTAGTTTTATAGAAACACAGGCTTTTGTGACTGGCTTCTTTCAGTCAACATAATGTTTTTTGAGGTACACCCATGTAGTGGCATGGATGACTACCTCTTTTTGGGGACGGATAAAATTCATACAACATTAAAGTGTACAGTTTACTGGTCTTTATTTAGGACATTCATAGTGTTGTGCAATCACCACCATTATCTAATTCCAGAACATTTCCATCACCCTTAAAAGAAACTTCTTACTCATATATAGACACATCCTGACCCGCATTGTCCCCAATCTCTGACAGCCACAATCTGTTTTTTGTCTCTTTTTTGTCTGTTCTACACATTTCATATAAATGGGAGCATACAATATGTGGCCTTTTCTGACTGGCTTTCACTCAGCCTGATGTTTCCAAGCTTCATCCATATTGCAGCATGTACTAGTAGTACTTTATTTTTTATGGCCAAATAATATTCCAGTGTATGGATATGTCACATTTTGTTTATCCATTCACCCATTGATGGACATTTGGGTTATACATGCTTTTTGGTTATTGTGAATAATGCTGCTTTGAATATTCACAAATAAGTTTTTATTTGCACATGTTTTTTATTTCTCTTGGGTATATACCTAGTGGTATATCATAGAATTGCTATGTTATATGATAACTGTGTGTTTAACTTTTTGAGAAACTGCCAGTCTATTTTCCAAAGGTGCTATACTGTTTTACATTGCCACCAGCAGTGACTAGGGTACCACTTTCTGCACGTCCATGCCAACATTTATATTTAATTCTAATCATCCTGGTGGGTATAAAGTGGTATCTTGTGCTTTTGGTTTGTACGTCCTTGGTGACTAATGATGTTGGGCATCTCTTCTTGTGTTTATTGAAGAACTGTCCAGATTTTAAAAATTTTTAATTGAGTTATAAGCATTGTTTATATAGATTGCTTATATTTCTGGATACAAATTCCTTATCAGATACCCTATTTGCAAATATTTAATTCATTTGCTGGACTTTTTTCATTTTTGTCATAATGTCCTTGAAGCACAAAATTTTAAAGTTTGAGGAAGTCTAATTAATCTTAATTTTTCCCTTTCCTTTGTTTCTTCTACTCTTGGTGGCATGTGTAAGAAACCATTGTCAGGTGCCACAATGTAGTTTAAGAAAGTTTTCATCATTTCCCTCAAAATCTTGGTACTGTGTTTACAACTATTCCCAAACCTACTGCAGGAGACTGATCTGTTTTCCATTTAAATTTGTCCTTTCTGGAAATTCATAAATGAAATCATGCTATCGTGTAATATGTCATCTTTTGGTCTGGCTTATGTGACTTAGAATAAAAATTTTTAAGACGCTTGTTGATGCGTTTATCACTTTTTTGCCCTTTTCTATTGCAGATCATTTTCCACTATGCCTATGATCATTTGATGGATACTTGTATTTTCTATTTTTAGTTACTATGAATATTTTTAAGCTAAAGTTTGCATACAGGTCTTGCTATAGAAATACTTCATTTCTCTTTGGGAGATTTCTTGGAGTAGAATTACTGGATATTATGTTAAACTTATGAATAACTTTTTTAAAAAGATTATTTATTTATTGGAACCTCCCTGGTGGCACAGGGGTTAAAGACAGTGCTATCAAGCTATAGCCAGCCACTGCAACACCGAGTTAGATCCCAGGCCAGGGAGGTGACCCACATAGCGCAGCAGACCTCTTCTGTCTTGCCTGCTGCTCCGCTCGGCCGGGTATTTCAGTAGATCTGCCTGTTCTGCTCCCTACTTTCTCTGGTGAATCCTCTCACTCCCCCACACCTCTGGTCTACACCCCAGTTCTTGTATGCATAAATACACTGCTGAGGGGAGCAGTGGGTGAGACAGGTGAGGTCTGCTGTGCCACCATGTGGATTGCTCCCTGCTGTGGTTGGCGATATCTTGATTTGATAGCTGTGTCTTTAATCCCTGCGCCACCAGGGAGGGCCCACTTATAAGTAACTTAAAGAAACTGGCAAACTTTTTCAAATTAACTGTATCTGTTATGCTAAGACCACCAAAGTATAAGGGTTCCATTTGGTACATGGCTTCACCAACATTTAGCATTATCTGTGTTTTTTATTGCAATCATTCTATGTGTATGTGCATAGTGGTATCTCTTGGTTTTCATTTGCATTACCCTGGTGGCTAATGACGTTGAGCCTCTTTTTTTATGCTTCTTAGCCATTTGCATATCTTTTTTTAAGGTTCTTATTCGTTGACTTTCCCCCCATCTTAAAAGTGTTTTTTTTTTTTAAATTTTTTTTTTTATTGTTGAGAATTACATATTGTGGATACAAGTCCACTATGAGGCATGTGATGTACAAATAGCTTCTTACACTTTGTGATTTTCTTCAATTTTACTGATAGTCTTGGTAGCATAATATTTTAATAAAGCCCAATTTACCCATTTTGAATTGATTTTATGTACTGCAAGGGTCGCAGTTTTGTTTTGTTATTTTGCATACATGCATCCAAGTCTCCTAGCTCCGACTGTTGAAAGAATTGGGCTTTCACTGTATCTCTAAGCAGTACAGAACGCACAAGCACAGGGCTGCACTGACAACACGCGGTTGAACAGCCTGGTGAGCGTGTAGGTGCTAGAATGGTGGCCGACAGGCGGATTACCGAGGGCTTCCGTCTCCAGTCCCTTCCTTTTGGACACAATCTCTGCCGGGACCGGACTCTCTCGAGGACATGCTCTGCTGAACTACGACTCCCAGAATGCCCCGCGCGCGCCAGGGCGGCGTGGGGAGCGTGGCTGCGGCCGGGGGCTGACCCGGCCGCGCGCGGAGATCGATTGCTCCGGACTGTTCTCCCGCGCGCGCCGGGCTGGCGGGAAAGCGAGCCGCACGGCGCCCCCAACCTGGCACACCCCCTGACCGCGGCGCTCCCCCCTGCCACCCCCACCGCCGGCCTTGGGCCCCCTCATGCTCTCTCACTGGCGGGTCTGGACTCATTTCCTTCGAGTTTGCCGCGGAGACTAACCCTGGAAGAGGGTTTCGCCGGCCCGGCCCACCAATGAGGCGCAGGTGGTCGCCCGGGTAGGCGAGCCGAGTTCGCCTTTCCCGGAGAGGGCGGCAGGCCGTCTCCACAGGGACCCCCACGCGAGCGACGGGACCGCGCCCCGCCCGGGCGGCGGCTTCGGCGGGGCCAGACGTCCATCCTTCAGCAACCCCGTCCAGGTGGCCGAGGCACCATGTTCTACCAGACCCCTCTGGGCTCCTCACCCCCGCACGCCAACTGCCTGGACCTGTGGAAGGAAAAGAACGACCAGCTAGTTAAACAGGCCAAGGTAACGAGCTGCTGGACCCTCGCTTTGTCCCAATATATCAAAAAGAGGGGGGCTCCCTGGTGGCGCAAGGGGTTAAGCGTCAGCACTAGCAAGCAGTGCCAGCCACTGCTGCACGAGTTCGATCCCCGGCCAGGGAGGTGACCCACATGGCGCAGCAGACCTCTCCTGACTTGCCCGCTGTATTTCAATGGATCTGCCTGTTCTGCTCCCTACTCTGTCTCTGGTGAATCCTCTCACTCCTCCCTCGCACTTCTGGCCTGTACCCCAGTTCTTGTATGCATAAATGTTCAAAAAGAGGGTTCTAAGTGGATTTGCCCCCCCCCCCCCGCTGAGTTGACACCTGCCCCTCCCCTGGCCGAAAAAGACTGGAGAATGACATCTCTTGGCATTGTTGCTAGGGGGGGAGGTAAATGACACTCCATCTCACATTTGGCAGGTGGCTCAGACCCCTGGTCTGCCTCTGAGGCGACAGCATTTGGCTCAAGATGCACTGGAAGGATTCAGGGGACTCCTCCATAGCATGCAGGGTAAGCAGGCCCCTCCTCAGGTCAGTAGCCCCCCTTCACAGCCTGAAATTTGTCCTTCTACATCTCTATTTGTGGTGTTTAATCAAGGGACAGAGGGCCATTTTTTTAAGGCAGAGGAAATACCGGTCTGGAATCTCTCTGTTCACACCACACACACACACACACACACACACACACACACACACACACACACACACACACACACACACGCACGCACGCACCGCGTGGCATTTGAAGTAAGTTTCAGGATGGTCAACGTCCAAAGTCTGTCCAAAGGATAGGCTCTTTATTGAGACTGTTTTGGTTATGGTGATCATTAATTTGGTTTCAAATTTGGGGACTTTTTCTTGGGGGACCTTTTGCGAGGGCCACATTTGTTGTTCCAGGGCTCCCTGTGACTGTTCCTGTCCTTCCCTTGGAATTGACTGTTACCTGCAACTTCATTACCCTGAGGGCAAGCCTGGCCCAGGGATTCGTTGAGGACCTGGCACAGGATATCCAGCAGGGTCTAGATAGAGGTGAGAAGCAGAGATTGCCTTCTTTGCCCCTGCCAAAATCAGTGTGGGTTTGACTTCCCACAAAGGGAGGGAGAGGGGCAGTATAATCCGCCAACTCCATGGAGAGATCCTCCATGTGCTTCTCAGATGAGGGGTGCCTTTGTGATCTTTGTGCTCTTGAAGAAAAGGAAAGCCAGAAATGAGGTGCCATCTCGGCTAAGTGTGTGTGTGTGTGTACTCTACAGTGCTGGAGACCCAGGAGCAGCCGGGACTCAAGCTGGAATATGGGGTCAAGGGGCTGTGGAACTCTGTGTTCCAGGCTTCTTCCCTTTTGCCCGAGCTGCTCCCTATCCTGCATCACCTGGCTGGCCTGCAGGCAGCCCTCTGGCTGGTCAATGACCGCCTTAAGGACCTGACCTTGTTGCTGCAGACCCTGAATAGCAGTCAGGTAATGTGGGATGTGACCTGGATCTAATGGTCTCTTCCCTCCCCTCGCCCCTTCTAGCTGCAGTAACATCACCTGATGTGCTGGAAAGGCTACTGCGCTGGTAGTCAGAAGACTTAGGGACACAGGTTACCTTGCTGTGGGTGGTCCTTCATTTAGGGGATTCTTTTGGGAGTGATTTTGAAATAGTTTCATGATGTTGGGTACGGTTAGAGCTCTCATGACCTTGCTGATGACCTTGCTCTCATGACCTGCCAGCAAGTTACTCATCAGTAACTCAAACTTGGTCCTCACCCTTTGTGTTCCTGGGTTTATCCTGATTGAAGGGCCACACTACAATAGATCACCACTGCCTCCTTCCTCCTTTCCTCCTTGCCCTTCAGCTATCTGTTAGAATAAGAATCAGGAGGATCCTTGAGCTCAGGGTCCAACCATGATAGACTAAGATAAGACAAGACAGGGTGATTACAGTCTCTGATCATCCTTTTCTTCCCAGAATGAGGCTTCAGAGGATCTGATCCTACTTCTAAAAATGTGGAGTCCCCCAGCTGAGAAGTCAGATGCCCCACTGACCCTGCAGGATGCTCGGGGCTTACGTGATGTCCTTCTGACAGCATTTGCCTACCGCCAAGGTTAGCTCACAGTCCACTTGTCCCTTACTACCTCTCCCTGTCTTAAGGGGTCCTCTGAGCTCATGCCCTCCCTGTTATGTCCCATTTAGCTCAAAGGAATTTCTCTTATTCCTCATCATGCCCCCTGCCTTTCTCTAAACTCACACTCTGATTGCCCTCAGGCCTTCAGGAGCTTATCAGTGGGAGCCTGCCCAAGGCACTGAGCAGCCTGCATGAAGCAGCCTCAGGTCTGTGCCCACGGCCTGTGTTAGTTCAGGTGTACACAGCCCTGGCTATCTGTCTCCGAAAGATGGTAAGGACAGCCCCGGGGTGGGCTGGGAAAACCGTGGGTGCTATGAACAGCTTTCTGCTTTGTGAGAATAACTGAGGCTTGTATACTCTCATCCCTCTAGGGAAATCCACAGAGAGCTCAGCTGTACTTGGTTGCAGCCCTGAAAGGGGGATCAACCTGGGGTCTCCCACTTCTGGAGGCCTCTAGGCTCTATCAACAACTGGGAAACACAGAAGCAGAGCTGGAGAGTCTGGAGCTGTTAGTTGAGGTAAGGAGCTCTGCAAGGTGAAGACAGAGGGTGGAAGATTACTGAGGTGCTTATGTTGGAATGACTTAGTCAGGTGTAAGTAGAAGGAAGGATGGCTCCCAAAGATTGTAAATATGCTTCCTTCTATTTTTTAAAAAGATTTATTTAATTTATTTATGCATACAAGGACTGTGGTATATACCAGAAGTGTGGGGGTGAGAGGATAAACAGAGACAGAGTGGGGAGCAGAACAGGCAGATCCACTGAAATACACTGCTGAGGGGAGCAGTGGGTGAGTCAGGAGAGGTCTGCTTCACCATGTGGGTCAGCTCCCTGGCTGGGGATCAAACTCGTGCTGCAGTGGCTGCTAGCTTCATAGTGCTGACGCTTAACCCCTTGCACCACCAGGGAGGACCCAGCTTCCTTTTTTTTTTGTGCTTTTTAGGCGTTGAGTCTTACTCATAGCTCTCAAGCTCCCCAGCTTCTCATTGAGGTAGAGTTGCTGCTCCCACAACCTGACCCAACCTCACCCCTTCACTGTGGCACACAGAGCCAAGCCAAGTACCTACTAGCAAGTCGATGCCTACAAACAGGAAGGTAAAGTTCCACCTTCCTCACCTGAGCTTTTCTTCTCACCTCTGATACCTCTTCTGGGTGTGCCTCTGCTTCTGTTCTGGCAAGTCTAAGGGATAGATGAGTTGTTAGGATAGACCGTTACTCCTTAGCCTCTTACCTTGCCCCTGAATCTGAACTGAGGGCTCTTCACCCAGATTAATCTCTGTATCTTTAAAACTCTGAAAGTTTCCTTCCCAATTCATTGTGTAAGTAAGGTAGATCCATACTGAGCCAGGGTTGGATCCTCCCCTCCCTAGGGTCCTTGAGCATTTCTGTTAACTAATAGCTCTTGGTGGGCTCTATTAGGGCCTAAGCTCAGGCTCATGGGCTGTGACTCCTCAGGGCAGAGGATGCTGCAGAACATTACTTGGATCTGCTGGCCCTGTTGTTGGATGACTCGGTGCCAAAGGTGGGTATATCTTCAAGGTTCTCTGGGATGGGAGGGTTGGAGTCCCCTCTGGGGTAGAGGATTGCTGTTTTCTGTTATTTTATTTCTCTGCTGCTGTTCAGGCTGTCGAATGTGGGGGACCAGACAAGGAGTGCTTCCCAGAGCAAGGGGTAAGAGCAACAAGCAGTGGGTAGTCTCTTTGTGGCATCAGAACCATGACTAGATTGGGGATGGTGGTTCATCCCTTTTCAAAACACCGTATCCTCTTTTCACCCCAGTTCTCCCCACCCCCGGGCCTCCCAGGGCCCTGTATGCCTGACGTATTCTTGGAGGCAGCTGCAGCGCTGATCCAAGCAGGCCGAGCCCTTGATGCTTTGACTGTATGTGAGGAACTGCTCGGCCGCACATCGTCTCTGTTACCCAAGATGCCCTGGCTGTGGGAAGATGCCAAAAAAGGAACCAAGGAGTCATCACACTGCCCACTCTGGGTCTCTGCCACCTACCTGCTTCAGGGCCAAGCTTGGGTGCAACTGGGGGCCAAAAAAGAAGCCATTAGTGAGTTTAGCAGGTGAATAAATGATTTTATCAGGAAGCCAACCAGGGCTCTGGGGGAAGTGTGGAGGGATACTTTTCTGATTGAGACTTAATTTGGTGACCTCCATTGTAACCTGCTCACCCCAGAGATTCTGAGATTGATTCTTCTTCACCCCTGTTCCATGTCCTACTTCAGGTGCCTTGAGCTGCTCTTCCGGGCCACACCTAAGGACAAAGACCAAGGTAATCTATGCTCTCTCAATTTTCTTCTTCCTTCCTGGAAGTGGTGGTGGTAAATGTTAGTTTTATTTCCATGTGTCCCAGCCCACAAGGAGATTAAAAAAACAACTCTGGATATAAGAAGAAATAGAGGGGTACTTGGGGTTTTGGGGACTATGGCTGGAAACACACTTCTTGACTTTGGACTGATTTCCAGGCCCAGTTTCCAAATGTGAGCAGGGTTGTACATCTGATGTGATGCTACAACACCTTCGTGTTGCTGCCCTGATTAGTCGTGGACTAGGATGGGTAGCCAGTGGCCAGGATACCAAAGCCCTACAGGACTTCCTCCTCAGTGTGCAGATGTGTCCAGGTATGCATACTTGCATGACATCAGCTTTGCGCAGAAGCCCAAGGACAGAGAGGCCATGGGGGAGGTACGTGGGGACAAATGAGAGTGATGTTTCCAGTTAGGAGGCGTGCTTGGGATTATAGTACATATACCCAGGGATATACCAAAGTGTGCAGATATATGCAAGACATAGATAAGTGTGTATTAAGGCTTCTCAGGAGTTCCTTAACTTTCCCAATGCCCTCAAACACAAAGACCATGTTTGTGCTGGCAATGTGTTGCTAGGAACAGAGCCAGGGCCTTCCTGGTGGCACAGCGGGTTAAGCGCAGCGCTGTGAAGCTGTCCGCAGCCTTTGCATGACTGGTTCGATTCCTGGCCGGCCAGGGAGATTCCCACATGGCACAGCAGACCTCTCCTGTCTCGCCTGCTGCTCCCCTCAGCAGTGTATTTCAGTCATCTGTCCGTTCTGCTCCCCACTCTGTCTCTGGTGAATCCTCTCACCCTCCTGTGTCTCTGGCCTGTACCCCAGCTCTTGTATGCATTAATAAATAAATCTTTGAAAAAAAAAAAAAAAGGAACAGAGCCAGCTGAGCTTTTCGTCCTGGGCAGACAGTGGGACCGTGGGATAGGAGTGGTTGGGAATGATCTCTTGGTTCCATGTGTGAACCAGACTAGGCCTCAGTTTCCTTTTTTATAAAATGATGCTTAAAGCTGTGTGAAGTTCTAAGACTCTGTACTCTGGGGTGGGGTTACAGGTAATCAGGATGCCTCCCTTCACCTGCTTCAGACTCTGAGAAGGCTGAATCGGAAGAATGAGGCCACTGCTCTCTGGGGGAAGCTGGAGGCCCAAACTGAATTGCCACAGGAGAATGCTGCATGGTAAGAGTGAGGCCTGCTGGCTCAGGACTGATGGGCAGTTGCCATCCTGGAGTTCTTGGCCTGTTGGGGGTGGTAGTGAATGAAAAGGAGGAAATGGCTGCCCATCCATCTGCCTGTCCTTCACTCAGACATCACCCTTTTTGTTCTCCAGGTCTCCCCCTCTCTACTTAGAAATCTGTTTGAGCTGGATCCATCCCCCTGACCGTGAAACCCTTCTTGAAGAGCTTCGGACATCTGTGCTGGAGCCTTGTGACCTATAACTGCCATGTTTCTAAGAGTCTGCGGCCCCAGTGGGCCATCTCCCTGTGGGCTTTTTTTTAACCATTCTTGGGGATGTGACTGTAGCTGACCATTCCTATATGTCTGGCACTGGAGAGGTTGGCGATAGTCCTATGAAATTTGGCCTAGTTATTGCCATTCTGGTTCCAGTGGAAGCCCTTATTATCAATGAGACATTGACTTTTTTCATGGTATCCTTTTTTCTCTTTCCTCATTTGTTGTATTGAGTAAAATCTTATATTTATCTCTTGTCTGCCTACTACATATACTTGAGTGGGAAAAATTTCCCAGCTTCCTGATTCATTTGAGTGCTGGTTGTCTAAGATGCCATCTCCCAAAATCATCTGCCTTATGATCTTGAGGTCTGGGTAGAAGAAAGGGCTGCAGGAATCCTTACTCAGGAAGGAGTTGCTTTAGTCCTTCCCATTGTCTAAAATCAGAACCCCAGGGAGCTAGAATTTTGTGCAAGATGACAGAATGAGTGGAATTGGGTCTGGAAGGTGTTCTGGGCAGGTCTCTCAGTACAAGGGTAGATATTTGATTCTGAGAGGGGACGAATAGGAAGTCTTAGAGTGACTGAGACTCTCAGATCCCTGCCCTAATCTCAAATTCTAGAAATTTGGGGTTGCCACTAAAAGCTAATTATTAAAATGGTGTAGCAGGCTCTTTGCGCCTCAGCTCTTCAAGTTAGCGTGCAATTCTCTTGCTCTTTGGGCTCCATTGAATGTGCTGTGTGTCCTGTGGTTGCCTTTTTGACCCCTTTCTGGACTTGTGTGCCCTCCCTTCTCCAGCCATGAATAATACTATAGCCGGGTAAGAGAGGACGTGTGTACCCCCTGAGGAACTAAAGCCTGTGGGATGGGGAACTAAAGTATGTGCCCCCTGAGGAACTAAAGCCTGAGGGTGCGTGGACAATTGGGCAGGAGTGAATTGAGAGCTGGGGTGCTGGTCAAGGAGTCCAGAGTAGGGGTGGCTCGTGTTTTGAAGGAATAAGGAGAGAGGCTTTCGGGTTTTGGAAAACAAGATGAGTGTGTAAGTTATTACAACAGCACTAGATCAACACAAGAGTTCAGTCCATTGTGCCAGGCCCTTCCAACAGGATAAGATTAGGAGCCAATGAACTGGAGCCAAGTGGGAGAGACCGCCCCCAAGGATTAAAGGCTCTTTTTTGGCCAGTCGCTCTGGCCCCATTCCCTCCACTGATTGGCCGGGAGTCCCGATCCGTCGAGGAAGCGTAGCCCTGCGGCCAATGGACGTGGCGTTACTAGGCGTGTTGCATCGCCGAGGCGGGAGCCCGGCCGCCAGCGAATTTCCTGATTGGCTCGGGGCCGCGGGTTGCTGGGGAGAGGCGCGGAGAGGCGGGCGGGCGTCGGCAGGGCGGGCGCTGATTGGCCGGCGGGGGAGCAGCTCTCCTTCCGATGATTCGGCTCTTCTCGGCTCAGTCTCCGCCAAGCGTTCGCAGCCGTCGTTTGAGTCGTCGCTGCCGCTGCCCCCTCGCGGATCGGGACCAGCGCCGCCCGCCCGCCCGCCGCCCGCCGCCCCGGTGCCGCTGGGAGGAAGCGAGAGGGAGGCCGCCCGCGGGTTTGCCGCCGCCGCCCGCCCCCGGCCCCGACCGCCGAGCCCCGGCCTAGCCGCTCGCCCGCCGCCAGCCCTCGTAGCCGTTACCGCGGGCCGCCACAGCCGCCGGCCGGGAGAGGCGCGCGCCATGGCCTCCGGAGCAGAGTGAGTGCGCGCGCCCGCGGCCGCCGCGAGCGCGCGCGCGGGGACCTCCGCGCCGGGTAGGCCCGGCCGGGCCGGGCCGGGCCGCGGGCGCGCCGGGGTTGTGGAGACCGGAGGGCGAGGGGGAAGGCGGGCGGGAGGGCGGCCGGGGGCCGCGGGCCGGCCGGGCCCGTCTGCGCACCCGCGCGCCCCCTAGGCGGGGCCTGCGTGGGGCCCGGGTCGGGGCCTGGGCCGGATCGTGCTGTGTCATGCAGGCCCGGCCCGGCCTGCCGGGTGCCCGCGGGCCGGCCGGCGGGCCTCGCGAGGGCGGCGGGCCCACCCCGCCGGCCGCGGCCCCCGGGGCCCCGGGGCGCGCCCCTGCGGCCCGCCGGCCGCCCGCGGAAGGCCCGGGGCCCCGAGGAAAGCGGGCCCCGCGGACCCGCCGCCCCCGCCGGGCCCGGTGGGCGTGGACTTCGGGCCACGTGAAGGCCTGGGCCGTGAGGCCGGAGCGGGGGACCCCGGGCGGACCCGGGGCGCCTCATCACGGCCTGGCGGAGTCCGGGGGCCGCGCCGGTGGGGGGCGCCCGGGGGGCGGCCCCACCTGCGCTTCCGGCCGGCCCCGACTCTCTGCCCGCGTGTCGCGCTGGGAAAGCTTCGGGCCGGTTTCCCCGCTGTTACGAAACGGGGCCTGAGAGGAAGGAACTTTTCCTCGGGCTTCTGTGGTAGGTGCTTGCTGAAGTTCAAATCTCAGTTCGTATTTTGTGGGCCTTTCTGGACTGCGGGCTTCGTGGCGGGGAGGGCAGCGCTCCCCGGCGCTCTGCGGACGCGCACCCGCTCCCCGAAGTTGTTGCGCTGTCGAGCCGCCCGCCGAGGAAGCGTCAGATAAAACCTGGCAGCTCTGCCCCTGAATTTAGAATGTGGAGCTTTAGATGCTGAAGACAAAAAAAGACACAGCCATCTTATGGAAACTGCATGCAAATCACTTTCCTGACACCGAAGAGTTTAGGGGGTTTTTTTTGTTTTTTGTTTTTTTTTTCCGGTTGTGTGTTTTTTTGGTTTTTGTTTTTTTCTGACGTGTGTTCCTTTTTTTCAAGTTTCTGAGTCCAGAGCAGGTATTTCTTAGTCAGCTGTTTAACAGGACTACTTCACTAAGACTAAAAAACATTGCCCTAGGTTATCCAGGCTTTTGTTTTCCAGACTAAAAGTAAAAATACAATGTTCTTGCAACCTGGCATCATGTTTCTAATCTCTAGGTCGTCATCTTGATGACTCTTACCTGAACTGCTTCCAAGTCCCTTGTGACCCACTGGGGTTCTAGAAAGGACCTGACTCATTCAGGAGACAATGGGGGATGTCCCCCAAGAATCTCCAGAACTGCCACTGGCCCATAATCAGGCTGAATTCTTTCTTCAAAAGATTTGATTTGCTTGCATTTCAGTAGAGGGATGTGGGAGTGAAAGTGTTCACCTTAAGGACGAGGGTCATTTTATTTCTCTCCAGCCCCAGTTCCACAGATAAAGCAGGAAGATGGGGAATTTTGATGCGTGAGAGAATTAATGGGTTTATGTTGTCCTCGGCTGTCACATTGACCGTGCTTGCCCTCCAGGGTGTTGATGAACATTGGAAGAGTGTGCCTACCTGAGTTTTTGGGTTGCACACTTTTGGGTTGGAGGAGGCCGGTTGAAGCTGAGGAAAGTCCACTTTCGTCAGCTAGTTTGAAGGCCCCGATTAAAGATAAAACCAGTGTGAAAAGATCAGCAACTTTGGTGGGGTATGGGATTCAGTGTGTCAGGATCAGATTAAGAACCCGTAACCCCCTTAGGGGGTATTCTAGAGCATCTTTTTTTCTTGCAAGTTGTGAAAACGTTTCCAATAGGAATACTATTCTGTTTCTGACATATTTCCCAGGTCCTAGAACAGTTCCTGGCATATAATGGATACTCGTTAATTTGTTGAATGAAGAAATAATTCGTGGAAAAGATCTCTTTTAGTTCTTCACTTCTTTCTTTGTCTGGCCTCCCTCTTTTGGCTAATGCTCATGTTTTCCTGAGCCTTACTAACAGGAGGTAGCCTTCAAAGGGAGAACCCACTGAGTCTAGTTAAGGAAGGGTGGAAACAAGCTAGTTAAGAAATTGGTGGCGGGTGAGTGATATTAGTTCTAGTAAATGATAGAAACTGTTTAGAGTTTTAACTGAATGTAGACTCAGGCAACCTTGATTTGGGTGACACCATTTGGACTTCCCCCATGTCTCAGCATTTTCTAGTTGTAACTTTTTGAACCATCTCCATAGAGTTAGGTATCTTTGCTGAGATTACTGTGAAGCTCCTTTTGAGTTTGAGCTTCTTGATGAATGTTTCAGATCGGTTAATGTTCTTTTCAAAAAATGATTGGCATTCTGTGGTACATAGGATGCTCTGTCATTTGACAGGTTTAGCCAATATTGAGGGGGGTGCTCATGATCCTGCTTCGTAATGAAACTGGGGCTTCCTTGAGCCCTAAGGGCCGTTGTCTTGCTCACTTGGTGCAGTAATTAGTCATAGTGACCATTACTACCATATGTTAGGTGTGTTAGTGGTGAACGTTTTACATTGTTATCTCACTTAGGGCAATAATCCGTTGAGGTCGGTACTGCTATAAGCTCCATTTTACAGATGAGGACATCAGTGTCTCGAGAGGTTGAATAATTTGTCCAAGATTACAGTTAAGCTGTGACAGGGTTGATTCAAACCTAGCAGGTCTGACTACAGAACCCCTCTATTTTATTCTATTCTCTGTTGTCTTAAGACTTTTAATTTCTCTGCTAGTCAACCTCCTCTTCTGTTTTGTCTTCCTTAGACCATGGTTTCCTGACACTTGGGCAGGATCACTTGGAACCTTATAATGAGCATGCTAGTTCTCAGAAAACCAAGAGCGATGGAATGGGAATTGTAATATGTAATCTGTGCTACTTACTTCATTACATTGGTTGAATTTCCTGATGAGAGCTCTGGTCTAGGGACAGTTTCATTCATCTACTATTAATTTTTTTTTTTAAAGATTATTTATGCATACAAGAGCTGGCGTACAGGCCAGAGGTGTGGGGGGTGAGAGGATTCACCAGAGACAGAGTGGGGAACAGAATAGGCAGACTGACTGAAATACACTGCTGAGGGGAGCAGCGGGGGGAGTCAGGAGAGGTCTGTTGCGCCATGGGGGTAGCTCCCTGGCAGGGGAGCGAACTCATGCTGCAGTGGCTGCAGATTGCTTCATAGGTTGCGTCTTCACCCCTTGTGCCACCAGGGAGGTCTTACCATTAATTTTCCAAATGTGAGTTTTAGAGACTGGTGGGGGCCCCTGTGTCACGGTATGGAGCATTGGGACTGACTTCATTTTCTCTTACTAGTTCAAAAGGTGATGATTTGTCAACAGCCATTCTTAAACAGAAGAACCGTCCCAATCGGTTAATTGTTGATGAAGCCATCAATGAGGACAACAGTGTTGTGTCCTTGTCTCAGGTATGTTGGGTCCACAGTCTAATCTTTCCTTACTGTGTTACTTAAGGGTTTTCCCCAGGTTTCTTTTCCCATTTCTCTTGTAGTGACCACAGATAGAGTGGGGTTTACTGGGAATCCCAACTTCCAGGACTGCTGCTTATCCCCTGGCCCAGTGACCCAAAGGTCTTCACCTTTTTTCCTCAGCCCAAGATGGATGAGCTGCAGTTATTCCGAGGTGACACAGTGTTGCTGAAAGGAAAGAAGAGGCGGGAAGCTGTGTGCATTGTGCTTTCTGATGACACATGTTCTGATGAGAAGATTCGAATGAATAGAGTTGTTCGGAATAACCTTCGCGTACGCCTAGGCGATGTCATCAGGTGTGTGTGGGGTTCTTGGTTCCTCGGGGATGGGAGACCAGAGAGCTTGTGTGGCAGGCATGATCCCCATGAAAGCCTTGTCGGCTGCCTGCTATTACCAGAAGCCTCCCAGGCATTAGAAGACTTCTGTTTTAGGGTAATCTTTAGTTTTTGGACCTGCCTCCCTGGGACTGCAAAATCTGAATTTTCCTAACCCTTGGGATAAGTTGGCATGTCTAAGACTTTCTAGATGCCTTTATTATTTTTCTACCAGAGATATAACTTACCATACCTAAGACCCTGGTTTCGGTTGCTATATGAGCGTGTGTGTCTGCCAAGTAACCATGTACTATGTTGTATTAATGGCTGGTTGGGACTGGAATGAGGTGGGAATGTAGGTATAGAAGATGGACTCTTAGCAGGTCTTTTAAGAATCCAAGTTAACCAAAGAGAGAGGTAGTTTGAACAAGACAAGGATAGCTCCAGACTGAGTGATTTTGGACTTAACTTTAGGCAAAGTGATTTCCCATCTTGGAATTAGCTCCAGTCACTACTATCCAACCACCTGTCACCTGGTCAAGAACAGCTCAGACTTCTGATTTATTTTCATGGATTTTAGGTTTTATATTACCTTCTTCCTGGAGGCACTTAGTCACTTTCTCAAGGTGCTCTGACCACCTCACTGATGTTATTTTTTTCACTCCTGTTTCTTAGACCCTGACACTTGTAAGACTAAAGCCCCCCAGAGTGGGTTATCCTTGGATGCTGGGTTTCCAAATGTGTGGGTCTTTTGGCTTAACAGACTGATGATAGTGTGAGGTCTCAGCAGCTTCTTGTAGTAGCTTCCTTTACTACCCTGCCCTGAGTGTAATCTGTCTTAG
Organism: Talpa occidentalis; assembly: GCF_014898055.3. Lineage (NCBI taxonomy): Eukaryota > Metazoa > Chordata > Mammalia > Eulipotyphla > Talpidae > Talpa > Talpa occidentalis. Next base: position 38,807,414 of record NW_023605083.1, on the reverse strand, counting down.
TCTGCTTGGCTGTTCTTTGCCCTCAGTCCCACTCTACCTACCTGCCTCTGTTCACCTAAAGCCATCCCTGCCTTTTCTCTTTCACTTGCCATCAGCTCTCTGTGCCAGGCCCTTTCGGACACCCAGTGTTTGGTGCTGCAGTGTGGTTGGTAACGTGGAGTCTGCTTGTCATCCTCAGCATCCAGCCGTGCCCTGATGTCAAGTACGGCAAACGTATCCATGTGCTGCCCATCGATGACACGGTGGAAGGCATCACTGGCAATCTCTTCGAGGTATATCTTAAGCCGTACTTCCTGGAAGCTTATCGGCCCATCCGGAAAGGTGAGAGATAATTCTGGGAACTGAGCTTAAGGATGATTGTTTGATGGAGTAAACTTTGGTACATCTGTGATTTGTTCTCATACATGTGTGCGTGCGTCTTCTCCTCTAGCCTCCTCTCTCCCCCATTTCCACTCCCACTCCCTGCACCAGGAGAGTAAGCTACCTAGCCTCTCTGAAGGAGGAGGTGTGCCGTTTTGGCTTTGTCATGTTCTGAAGGGTATTTTAACATTTAGCACAACTCTACCATTGGTGGTGGTTGTGAGAGCTTGAGTAATCTGTACCACAAGTGTCAAAACCTTATGGGCTTCTGGACCATCCCATTTTGTCTACTGTCCTCTTGAGTGGCAGAGGGAGTCTTCACAGGTTAGTTTTCTCTTGCCTGGTGCTTAATAAGATCATAAGGGAGAAGGGTGGGAAAGAGATATAGAGCAAAATCTAGCGAGCCTGGCATTCTAGATCCAGGGATCTAATGAGCAATGCTTACTTGGTCTGGTAGTTTGACGCCTCTTCACTGTCCTTGTGCTGATTGCTTTCATAGGAGACATTTTCCTCGTCCGGGGTGGAATGCGTGCTGTAGAGTTCAAAGTCGTGGAGACAGATCCCAGCCCTTATTGCATTGTTGCTCCAGATACTGTGATCCATTGTGAAGGGGAGCCTATCAAACGAGAGGTGAGTTCTTTTCTATGATTGCAGTACCTGATTTAATGGTTATTTGGTGGAGCAGTCATGTGGTGTAGCTATCAAGACTAGGTGCTCTGTGGAACTAAGTTTCTTTGCAGAAGTAAGAAACCTCCCTGTAGCTTATTTCTGGACCAGTACTTTTAGAAATCTGGTTGGAACCCACTTTTCAAAGAAATAAATACCAATGGTGGCATCCAAGCCTCTGCCCTAGACCTGAAGAGTTTGTAGCTTCAGGTCTTAGGGAATCCTAAGGACAGTGAAAAGAGAAGAAAACTATGCTAGAAATCTACTTTGGGATTTTTAGAGTTGTCCTTTGAGGCAGGTTCCCCTTCAAGAATTATATAGCAGATTTCTTCACACCAGATAGAGGATTTGGAGAAACTCAACTTTTTAAACATAGTATTTATTTCTGCCTTCTCCTTTTCTTTGTCTCCTCCATATTCAGGATGAGGAAGAGTCATTGAATGAAGTAGGCTATGATGACATTGGTGGCTGCAGGAAACAACTAGCTCAGATAAAAGAGATGGTGGAGCTGCCGCTAAGACATCCTGCCCTATTTAAGGCAATTGGTGTGAAGGTGAGTGTACTGGGCTCTTTGGGATCAAGTCTCTGGTGATGATTAATATTGAGTATTCATTGTCTAATCCCGGAGCCTGTGTTCATACATGTTTCATTAAACCTTGAATTAGAAAGACAGTAATATATATATATTCATGGAGTTTTTATAGAGGCCTCTGAATTCATGAAAGCTATTAATGGTCTAGAACAGAGCAGGCCAATTATTGTTCCCTGTGACGTACCTTTTTTTATTTTATTTATTTAATTTTAAAAGATTTATTTATTTACGCATACAAGAGCTGGGATGTAGGCCAGAGGTGCAGGGGGTGAGAGGATTCACCAGAGCAGTGGGGAGCAGAACAGGCGGATCTACTGAAATATACTGCTGAGGAGAGCAGCAGGCAAGACAGGAGAAGTCTGCTGCGCCATGTGGATTAGCTTCCTGCCCGGGGATTTAACTCGTGCTGCAGTGGCTGTTGATAGCTTCGTGGTGCTGAGAGTTAAACCCTTGTGCCACTAGGAAGGCCCTCTTTTTATATTTTTATTACTACAAACCTTGAAAATGTTAAAACTATTCTTACAGATCTCATAAGAATGAATCTTAACTATAGTTTGTCAACTTGTCTAGAACACTGCTGCCCAACGGAAATAAGACAGAACTTTGCAGAGTATTAAGGTCCTGAGAGTGTAACTTCCCGACTGTTTTCATATGGGACACACTGAATATGAATTTATAATTCTTTTCCTTAGTGTGCACTGTGCAAATAATTTTATCTTCTATGTGGGCACTTCTCATGTGCTGCCTGTGGATGAGAACACAGAAAAGTCAGTTTCACAGAGGGGACACTTGTGATTGGTGGTGAGGAAAAGCATTGCTGGAGTGAATGAACCTCTGGTGACGTGGCTACACTGGTCCTTGCCCCAAAGACAGACAAGCCCTTTGCCTGATGTCCTTTTACTTTTCCCTAGTCCCAGGGTCTTTAGACTTAGTAACATTAGAGTTTCTTGGGGTAGTTTCTTTCCACTTGGTTTTCTTTTTTTAAGATTTATTTATTCATGCATACAAGTACCAGGGTACAGGCCAGATGTGCGGGAGGGTGAGAGGATTCACCAGAGACAGAGTGGGGAGCAGAACAGGCAGACTGACTGAAACACACTGCTGAGGGGAGCAGTGGGCACGACAGGAGAGGTCTGCTTCACCATGTGGGATTCTCGCCGGTTGGCTGGGATCGAACCTGCGCTGCAGAGGCTGCGGACAGCTTCACAGTGCGGTGCTCAACCGCCTGCTCACCAGGGAGGCCCCCTGCTCTTGGTTTTCTCTTCACTCGCAATCACAAAATGCTGCCAGCTTTCTAAGTAACATTTTTCCTATTGATGAGGGGAGTGAGGGTGACCTGAGGTAAACTGTCTTCCTAGCAGCTACTGCTGAGTGTTATTTATACCGGTCTCAGAATTAAGCTCTGATTCTTATCTCTTATGGATAGAAACCCTTTCAGGTGGGTGGGGTTGGGAGAAGATGAGAGTCTGAATCTAATTCTACCCTCTATACTGGTCTTTAGCCTCCTCGGGGAATTCTGCTCTATGGACCTCCTGGGACTGGGAAGACCTTGATTGCTCGAGCTGTGGCAAATGAGACTGGAGCCTTTTTCTTCTTGATCAATGGTAGGAGACTTGTTTCACTTGCATTTGGCTGGATCCAACCCTGAAATGAGTGAGACCCAGTCTCATGAGCTGGAGAATGCATGGACACATTCATTTGCACAAATGCCCTTATGTACATTTTAGCATCTTCTGCTGGGATACCTTGTGGACAGATAAGCAACATGGGGAAGCTGTTCTACCCTGGGGCTCCTGGTCACTGCCCCTTTTGAGAGAGATTGTGGACAGGCCGAAGACTGGGGAGGAGGAAGCAAGTTAGAATGCAAATCAAAAAGTCTGTGCTCACTTACTTGAGAGTTTGAGGCTGAGATCGTGGGCTCTTTAAGAATGATATATGGCTGCTAGTGGTCCAGTTAGAGTGCTGCTTCTGTTCTGGTCAAAGGACCCAGAGCATCTGCTGTCATCTTTACACTTTAAACTCAACTGTGAGAAAAGTATACTGAGTCTCGTGATTTTTTTTCCAGCCTGGTCTGGTGACCATTCTGGGGTTCTCACTGGTGCAGGCTGTGACAAAGTAGGCAAGGTTACCATGTTTAAACCTAGGACATTCCTCTGAGCTGGGCAAATAAGAAAATGTGATTTCTTTTGAGATTGAGGGAATATATGTGGTTTGTCATTTCCGCCATTCTGTATCCTTTCAGGTCCTGAGATCATGAGCAAGCTGGCTGGTGAGTCTGAGAGCAACCTTCGTAAAGCCTTTGAGGAGGCAGAGAAGAATGCTCCTGCGATCATCTTCATTGATGAGCTGGATGCCATTGCTCCCAAAAGAGAGAAAGTAGGAACTTACTTAAGGGGATAGTGGGAGGTTGAAAGATCCTGACTTCATTACTGACCAGACATTCCGTCCTGACAGACCCATGGGGAAGTAGAGCGTCGGATTGTATCACAGTTGTTGACCCTCATGGACGGCTTAAAGCAGAGGGCACATGTGATTGTAATGGCAGCAACCAACAGACCAAACAGCATAGACCCAGCCCTTCGGCGGTTTGGTAAGGACCCCAGATTTTTTTCGACTCTGTCTTTTCTCTTAGGGAGATTGTAGCTCTAGTGAGTGTAACCTCCTTGATCCCATGCTTGTCCTTCATCTCAGTCACCTGATCTTGAGAATTTCTTCAAGGTTATTTCAGTGAGAGGCCCCAGGGGTCCTTTTTATCCCATTTCCTGCCTACGGTAACCAGCTGCCCCGGTTTGTCCAAGTTGGGCTTTCCACAACTTGGGACCGTCAGCAAAAAACACTAACACCAGGACAGTCCTGTCTTCTTCTCCTTCTAGATCAGAAACAAGCCTTGATTTTTGTTCATACATTGTTTCACAGGTCGCTTTGACAGAGAAGTAGATATTGGAATCCCTGATGCTACAGGACGCTTGGAAATTCTTCAGATCCATACCAAGAACATGAAGCTGGCAGATGATGTGGACCTGGAACAGGTGGAGTGGTGATGAGGGCTGGCCAGGAGTTAGGGTGTGTGTTTCCAGGCAGTTGAGGGGGCTGATTAGGGACATCAGCTTAAGAGGTCAGGAAAGTGATTTTGATTCCTGGGCAAAAGGAAATGATCTGGGCCTCACTGGTGGCGCGGGGCTTAAGGCAGCGCTATCAGGCTGTCCACAGCCACTGCAGCATGAGTTCGATCCCTGGCCAGGGAGCTACCCAAATGGCGCAGACAGACTTCTCTTGTCTCGCCCGCTGCTCCCCTCAGCAGGGTATTTCAGTCAGTCTGCCTGTTCTGCTCCTCGGTCTGTCTTTGGTGAATCCTCTCATCACCACCCCCCCCCAATATCTGGCCTATATCCCAGTTTTTATATGCATAGATCACTTAAATCTTTTTCAAAAAAAAAAAAGGAAGGAAGGAAATGATCTGAGATTGAATCCATCAAACTTGATTTGACTTGGCATTTTTTTCAATTGACACTACATTAGCATAAGCTAGAATTTGAAGGACAGCTTGATTTCCAGATCCCGAGTCCAGTGAAAAGATTGCTAGTATGTGTTCACAAGAAGGCACTAGGAGTCTACTGTCTATGAGCCTCCTAAGGCTGCTGCTAGTCCTTAGAGATAAAATAGTAATTAGATCTTCTCTCTGCAGGTAGCCAATGAGACTCATGGGCATGTCGGTGCTGACTTAGCAGCCCTATGTTCGGAAGCCGCTCTGCAGGCCATCCGCAAGAAGATGGACCTTATTGACTTAGAGGATGAGACCATTGATGCTGAGGTCATGAACTCCCTGGCAGTTACTATGGATGACTTCCGGGTAAGGACCACATCCACCCCTTAGGTAGACACACATGTACTTAGACCCCTCTGCTGGCAAGTCTCATCCCCATTTTTTCTTTCCTTTTTAGTGGGCCCTGAGCCAGAGCAACCCATCAGCACTTCGGGAAACTGTGGTAGAGGTGCCACAGGTAACCTGGGAGGACATCGGGGGCCTGGAGGATGTCAAACGTGAGCTTCAGGAGCTGGTCCAGGTAGGATAATTAAGTTCAGGGAGAGTTGTATTTAGTAATTTTGAGCTGCTTGGTGTGGATATTAACCCAATCATCACAAGAATTGTGGGAGCATGATTCAGGAACCTGCTAGTCTCAGGTTTGAGTCACTAAGGAATCTGCTCTTAGGGCACCTTGACCGAATACCATAGGCTGGTGGAAGGGATTCTTCTGTTTGGTTCTGTTTCTTTCAAATTATGAAATATCCCTGGACCTTTTTTTCTTCTGCTAGTATCCTGTGGAGCACCCAGACAAATTCCTCAAGTTTGGCATGACACCCTCCAAGGGAGTACTGTTCTACGGACCTCCTGGCTGTGGGAAAACTTTGCTGGCCAAAGCCATTGCTAATGAGTGCCAGGCCAACTTCATCTCCATCAAGGGTCCTGAACTGCTCACCATGTGGTTTGGGGAGTCTGAGGCTAATGTCAGAGAAATCTTTGACAAGGTAAGCTAAGGAGATTGGACTGTCTATTGGCCTGTTGGGGTTAGAGGCTGTTTCTTTGGGACAGTGAAAACGACCTCATTCTGGCAACTCTGCCTAAGGCAGTGAGGGTCACTTTCTTTTTCCTTCTCGGGACTGAGAGACTAAATTGTGCTAACGCTTGAGTCCATCTGTCCCACAGGCTCGCCAGGCTGCCCCCTGTGTGTTATTCTTTGATGAGCTGGATTCAATTGCCAAGGCCCGTGGTGGTAACATTGGAGATGGTGGTGGGGCTGCTGACCGAGTCATCAACCAGATTCTGACAGAAATGGATGGCATGTCCACAAAGAAGAACGTGTTTATCATTGGCGCTACCAACCGGCCTGACATTATTGATCCTGCCATCCTGCGACCTGGACGTCTTGATCAGCTCATCTATATCCCACTTCCTGATGAGAAATCCCGTGTTGCCATCCTCAAGGCCAACCTGCGCAAATCCCCAGTTGCCAAGGCAGGTGCAGAGTCATGGGCCGTGGAGACTTCTCTGAGTCCTTAAGCTGGTGTGGAGTGCTCTTAGGTTTCTAGACAAGATTCTGTTGTGGATTTCTGGGATTAGACTTGTAAAGGGAAGTTGGGAAATTTGAAGGTATTGGGAAAATCTTGAGTCAGGAGTGTAACAGGGTGGCAAGAGATGGGACACACTGGAGTTGGGAGTGCTTGGGTTGCTCATGCATCAGTGTGTCACAGGGGAGAAGAGAGGCTAAAGGCCAAGTAGCTCTGTTGCTTCTTTTAGGATGTGGATTTGGAGTTCCTGGCTAAAATGACTAATGGCTTCTCTGGAGCTGACCTGACAGAGATTTGCCAGCGTGCTTGCAAGCTGGCCATCCGTGAATCCATTGAGAGTGAAATTAGGCGAGAACGGGAGAGACAGACCAACCCATCAGCCATGGTGAGTCTGCACCCTTCCCCAGGATTTTGCCACTTGCGGGGGGGCGGGCAGGGGACAAGCTCCATCATGCCCAGGAGTTTGAAAGAGTATAAGGTTTTGGAAAGATCATCTCAATGAGATGTTTAGTAGGACCTCAAAGAGAAAGAAGATTGAGATTTAACCCTTTGGGTCTAGAATTACAAAAATTGGAAAGAGATGAATTCAGGAGGGTATGTAGTAGGCTTTTTTGGGGAAATCAAAGTATGATTGGGCAGATAAACAAGTAGAACAAAGCACGTAGGCTCTGTGGCTCAACCCCTGGTAGTCCATGAATCTCCTGAAATTTAAGTGCAAAATTTGGAGAGGGGTTTGAGGGTGCTGTTTATAAGATAGGAATTCTGTATTATTTTGCTTATTTGTTGCCATGTTAGAGACTTAAAAATGAATGAAAAAAGCTGAATGTATGATTCTTCTTACCTTTTGGAGGGATTCTGTGACATCTTCCTATGAAAGCTTAAAAACTGGTGCACTAATCCTAGGAAGTAAGCTCATAAATCACAGCAATTAGAGTAACTTCTCAGTAGAAAAGATAGGGTTGAGATGGGTTGAGAAGGGAGAGTGGAATTTAGGTAAAGGAAATAAAAAATCCAAATAACCTGCTTGAGAGTTAGGGCTGCAGGAATTGGAGGAACCTGGATGAATTCAAGAGGGTATGTGTTTGTTAGTAGAAGTGAGATGTCAGGCCTCCCCTGTGGCGCAGCGGTTGAGCGCTGGGTTGCGAAGCTGCCCGCGGCCTCTGCGGCGCCATTTCGATCCCTGGCTGCTCCCTGGCCACAGGAGGAGGGTCCCACATGGCGCGCAGACCTCTCCTGCCGCCCGCTGCTCCCCTGAGCAGTGTGCTTCGGTCCTTCTGCATGCTCTGCTCCCTGCTCTGGCTCTGGTGAATTCTCTCACCCTCCCGTGTTTCTGACTGTACCCAGTGCATGTATAAAAAAAAAAAAAAAAAAAATAAGTGAGATGTCTAGGCAAGTTGTAATCCCAATGTGGTAAACACTGAGAGCCATTGGCGTTTTCTTTTTAAAATCTAGGTTTGTTGAGGTGCAATTTACATACAATGAAATTCACCACTTTAAGGTATACATTTCCATTTTTGGACAGCCATATAAGTTCTAAAACTAAACCACAGTTGGGATACAGAAATTTCTATCCCAGAATGTTCCCTTGTGCCATTTAGTGGCACCTTTCCTCACTGTAAGCCCACAGCAGCATGTTGATAGGATTTCTGTCCTTTCGTTTCCACCCTTCCAGAATGTGTTGATAGGTTTTTAAGTTGAGTCAGTGACTCACTTGTAGGAATATTGGCCTGACACCTTGCTTGGGTTGGATTGGAGAGGCAGGGAGACTGTCAACTACTGCAATAATGGGGGATAGGTAGGCCAGGGAAGAAGCAGCTGGGCCTTAACTAGCTAGCTCTGGTCATCTGCATTTACCCATCCCACAGGAGGTAGAAGAGGATGATCCAGTGCCCGAGATCCGCCGAGATCACTTTGAGGAAGCCATGCGCTTTGCCCGCCGTTCTGTCAGTGATAATGACATTCGGAAGTATGAGATGTTTGCTCAGACCCTTCAGCAGAGTCGGGGCTTTGGCAGCTTCAGGTAATTAGGTTGCAGTGGGTTGTGCTTATGTTGTCTTGTGGAACCCCACACCCAAGGTGTATTGGGTTGTTTTGAGAATCTTCCACAGGCCCTATTCTAATACTCTTTTGACTCTGCTCTTGTGCACACAGATTCCCTTCAGGAAACCAGGGCGGAGCTGGCCCCAGTCAGGGCAGTGGAGGCGGCACAGGAGGCAGTGTGTACACAGAAGACAATGATGATGACCTGTATGGCTAACTGGTGGTGGCTAGCGTGCAGTGAGCTGGCCTGGCTGGACCTTGTTCCCTGAGGGTGGGGGCGCTCGCCCAGGAGGGACCAGGGGTGCGCCCACGGCCTGCTCCATTCCTCAGTCTGAACAGTTCAGCTACAGTCAGACTCTGGACAGGGGGTTTCTGTTGCAAAAAAAATTACAAAAGCGATAAAATAAAAGCGATTTTCATTTGGGAGGCGGAGAGTGAATTACCAACAAGGAATTGGGCCTTGGGCCTACGCCATATCTGTTGTAGTTTGGGGCAGTGCAGGGGCCCTGTGGGTGTGAACTAAGGCACTGCTGCCACGCCACAGTAAAGCATCTGCACTTCACTCAGTGCTGCCTGAGCCTTCTCTTCGTCTCCCTACCCAACTTGGGCAGGAGGCTGAAGGGCCACAGTTGCTGGGTGTTTATATAGAGAATAGGTTGATTTTATTTTACATGCTTTTGAGTTAATGTTGGAAAACTAATCATAAGCAGTTTCTAAACCAAAAATGACATGTTGTAAAAGGACAATAAACGTTGGGTCAAAATGGAGCCTATGAGTCCCGGCCCCTGTGCCTGCTTCTTTTCCTGGGAAGGGCCTGGGCTTCCTCTCACTGCCAAGGCACTCTTCCAAATTTGAAATCTGGAAAGTTAAGATTGCACTCTTTCCCTCCTGATAACATCGGTGGTTTGCTACTTCCTGCTCAGTATCACTGGATAGGACTGCAGTACAGGAGGAGAAGCCAGATGAAGCTCCTGATGTGGTGTCCTCCACCTATGTTTGATGTGGATGGCAAGGCTAGTCCTTCAGAGATTCCTTTTCCTGGCTGAGGACTGGATTGGGGTGACCTCAAAGTTTTAGGATTGCAGGAAGATACAGTTGCTATCTGGAGATGGACATTCTTTTGATACATAAAAATCCCACGCATTCATGCTCTGATTGAGGGTCACTTACAAATATGTCCAGCTTTACTTTATGTAATTTGTTTTATATAAAAAAAAGCATTTCCTAATATAAAATTCTAGTATTGGGTATGTTTTTTTCTTAGCTAAACATTCTCTCCTTAGTTTTTCAGATGATTGCTTTGCATGGTTTTGTCTAGGTACAGAGTATGTTCAACAGGTACTAATGTAATCATGTAGTTCTTCTGGGATCAGTACCATGATGCCTTACCCAAAGAGGAGTATGGTGCAAAGAAAATAATTTATTGAGTCAAATTTGTATTGCTTCCTAGATGTCCTAGTATTACACCAGGCTCTGGTCTGGTTTACCTAGATTATCTATTAAGGTAATTTTATTGGCTGATTAAACTGGGGCATCTCTAACTCATGCTGTGAAATAGTTATTTTTGCACTTTGTGGATTTGAATTAACTGTTGTCATTTCCCATATTATTTTTTACCAGATACATTGTCTTAGGTTATCTTTAGGTATCCTGGTGACTTTAGTCTTCTTTCCACTCTGAAAATTGTCACTGTCTCACTCCTGTGGGTTGACAGCCTAACCTCAGTGGGGGCCAAAGACAAGATCTTTTTGGGAAAGACATTTATTTACTTTCTCCTTATTGGGCTGTGGGAACAAAACAGAAAGCAGTTGGTATTTTCCCAGAATATGTGGAGATGCTAGTTGATAAGTGATAGAAATTTGTGTTAGAATGATTATTTTGCTTTCATTTGTCACAAAGTATAGAGAGGACAGTTGAAGCTTTACAGATTCTTTAGGAAAAAGTAAGCGCACTTTCAGTGAGAGGCGTTTCTAGTCCTGGCATTTACGCTATAAACAGTGTAATCTTGAACAAGGTGCTCAGCTCTTTAGGGGCCTTGAGTTTCTTAATGTGTTAAAAATGATTGATTGTACTTTATAATCTAGAAGCAATATGAGGGGCTGTCTATGGTCAGCTTGTACCTAAAGAACCTTGCATACTAAAACCAAGAGACAAGTTGTATAGACTGTCTTTCCCCCAGAGGGGGAATTCCAGTTTCTTTAATTACAAAGAAATTAGAATATGATTTTAATCTAGCTAATCACTACTTCCTGTAGGATCAGTGCTACCATTAGAAGATTTCTAACCGAGAGGACTTCACATAGATCATAGAGGACCAACAGGCAAAAGCAAAGAAGGAACTATAAACTTAACATACTGAGATATGTTTGGATCCAAGATACTGATCCTCCAAGAGAACCCTGAGAGCTCAGTGGACACAATGCCCGTGAGGAGCACAGGTGTGTCCATTATTCATTCAACTGAACTATAGCAAGTACTGAGTGGTTGGTTACCTCGCCTATCCAACAACCTGAGTGCTTAAAAAGACAAGGATATGGGACTTAGCATCGCCCTTCTGCCCACCTGTGACTTTTGCAGGTGTCTCTCATACTTTCTCCTTTTCCTAATAAACCTGTTCTTTTAAAATGTGAAGGACAGAGAAAAAAAATAGTACTTGGATTTTTAATAGAGCTATCCAGAGGTCTATGGACTCATTGAAGGACGCTTTGTTGAGTCAAAATTCAGAATTGCCTTCTTCAAGACTTTTCAGGGGGATATAGTAGCTAGGCGGGGAGAGGGAAAGTACCTTCAGTTCCCCACTTGGTCTGGACTTAAAACCTGTATACAGGCATGGGCTAAATGAAGCTTTGGAACACAAAAGTAACAGAGGAAGCAGAGAAACAGCATGACCTTCTGGCTGACTGTTTTTTCTCAGAAAGAATGGTATAGAGAGAAGAACACTGGACTGGGGATGTGAACTTGACCTCATAGAATATCACTTGTTCTTTGAAGGGATTAATAGCTATACCGTTCAGGAAGTGAGTGCTAGCAGCAAGACGGAGTGTTGTGGGACTGCCAGGATGGGAAAACCATACCAAGAGAGAATCAAGAGAAAGTTCTGATGGTAGTCTGGGCGATAAAGAAGGAAAGTGGGGTTTGAGCAAAAGGCACAGAGGCCAGAAAATACAGTGTTTAAGAAACATGGAGTGAATTGGAGATCAAAAACCACATTTTGAAGAACTAAAGACATGGGTTCTCGGGATTTTAGGCAGGAAGATGATAGATTTCAGTGTCTGACAATTCACTTTTTTATTGTAAAAATTTTAGTAGTAGTGTCAACCACAGTATGCATTGTGCATAAACAATTTTTTAAAATAACCTTTTAACTATAGAAGCAGTAACATTGAAATTTAGGAGAATGTAAGCAAAACGTTAAAAATATCACTAGTGTAATAGGTAGTTCATATCTTTCTGAATCTACACTTGTGTAAATGTGTCTATACATGTTAACTTTAAATTCAAAATGAGATTATTGCTGTGTAACTTTTTTAGCCAATAATTTCCACCTTTTCCTTTCAGTTTTTGTTTAATGATACACTGTGGAGTTTCCCAAGTCACCCAAATAGGTCATTCACAACTTTTGACCAAATGAGTATCCAGTCTAGGACCACAGGTTGCATCTGTTTTGTTCCTTTACTCAAATGACACTTGTTAGGTCAGTTGATATGCAGAGAATTGTAGCTATGTGGAGAATAGATTAGATGGAATAAAGCAACCAATTTGATGGGGAAAGATGTTGGACAGTGATGTTGGAGGCAGAGAGATGAAGATGAATTTGAAATAACAGTTCATGGATATAACTGACAGTTGGATGATCAGGGAGTGAGAAGCAGAGGTATCAGGGATGACAAGTTTCTGATGTAGGTATTGGAGTGCTTGTTGCTGCAGACATAATTGACATTTCTAGTACCCCAGATTCCAAACAAAATGAGTGGGATTTGCCTAGTTCACCTAGTTTATTAGTTACTCTGCTTGTCTCTTCCCCCCACCCCCAAACTGGTTTGAATTCACATCTTGGGATAACTGTGTGCCAGTACTACCAGCCTTTTCTCTGCTCACTGACCTTGGTGAGCAGGGCCCATTGGTACCCACAAATTTGGCTATCACCCGTCGGAGACCTCTGGTTAGGGGATCCTGAGGTGTGGAGGAGCGATGCTTCATGTGGGCCCAAGGGCAGTGCTTACAGTGTCGCAGTATTGGGGTGTCACCAGCTCCCATCCCTGCCCCTCGCTGATCTTGGAAATCTGCAACTTTGGAATTAAGCAGTTGGGGCAGAGTATGTCGAGAGCTCTGGCCCCTGGAGTGAGATCTTTGGGAAATTGTGCTTGCAGCGGCTTCCACTAGTCTTTGGGCCTGAGTTGGATGGCTCTTCCCTTTAACTGTGGATGACCCTAATCTTGCATCCCCTCCTCCGTCTATTTCTTTGGGTCTCCTGGGGCTCACTCTTTCATTGGCTGAAGATAGGGCGGAAGTCTTGTCCTGTCTCTTACCTGAGACTGGAACCTTAAGGTCTGAGGGCTCTCCTAGACCTGGGCAGTTCTCACCAGCCTTCATGTGGCAACATGGCCTCTGGGATGAGACCTGGACCACCATTTTTGCCTTCATATTTTCCTTTCTCTCGGACCCTTGCTTTGCCCTGTCAGACCCTCCTAGTTGACATTGGGAAAAGGTGTTGGGGTGATGACAGTGGGAGGCCTGGACAGGCTGAGTTACTGTGCTCCTAACTTTTGGGAGATGACAGCTTGAAGAGTGGGGGCACATACTGGGGGCATTAGTCTGCTGGGGAGGACAGGAAGAGAGTCCCCTGGAGCCTGGTGTTGTAGAATTCAGGGCAGGGCAGCTGCCAAATGACTGGCTTGGGCCAGGAGATCTGGAGGCAGGACTCTGCTGCAGTTTCTTAAGCCTCGCTTCCAGCTCTGTGCTCCAGTGCCAAGCCTGGACCCCAGAGTGGGTGGGTACCCCTAGGACAGCCTCTCCCTGGGAGGGTAGAGTCTCTGCTTTAACTCCAGGGAATGGTGTTCCCTTGGTTTGGCCACTCTTCTGGGGCTCAATCTTCAGCGTGTCAGGTAGGGTGGGAAGCCAGGGTGTTGGCTTCAGGAGATCCACTGCTGGAGGGCTGGAGCCCTGGGGAATCGCTCTGTGTTGCGTATTTACAAAGGCCAGGTCAGTGTGTGGATTTGGTAAAGGAGCTGAACTGGGAATTGCGGCTGGGAGCTTGGTGGCCCAGGAGTTCTCTCTCTCTTTCATTGCTTCCCCCTCAGGCTTACGGTTACTAGGCTCACTTATGTCAGACTTTGACATAGAGTTTGAGGGTGGACTAGGGCCCCACGCTGGGGAAACAGGAACACAGTTGATTTCTTTGTGCCCCATGTCCCTCCAAACAGGCTCCGAAGCAAACAGTAATCCCAAGGGACTTGTGTCATATGGGTTTTGGAGTAAACTATAATCTGGGATCTTAGAGACCCAAGGGTTCTTCTTCCCTTGTACGTTCCCACATCTGTTCTCAGAATCAAACAGGACTCCTAAGAAACTAACTCTGAGGGACTCCAATGTAAGAGCCAGCGGTGAGCTGAGGGCCAGAGATAGGGGCTCAGACTTGCTGGAATGTTCAGTGTCCTTCCTGGCAGCATCTGATCTAGTGAAGCCTCCCACACCACTGACTCTGGGGGATTCTAGAATGGGATCTAGAGGTGGGCTGTGAGCAGGTGCTGGGGACTGGGAGGTCCAGCTGTTCTCTCTCTGCCCTGTGCTGTCCCACAAAGCTTTGGACTCAGACAGGACTCCCTGGGGACCCACTACTAGGGACTCCAGCAGAGAGACTGAGGGGAGGTTGGGAGATGACACTGAGTCTACGGAGACCCAAAGAATTTCTCTGCCTTGTATGCTCTCCCCTGAATTCTCAGATATTGATGGGACACATGCAGGGCTGGTTTCATGGAGCACTGGGTTGAGGCTCAAGGCTAGGGGATCAAAGGCCCAGGGCTTTCCTGAATTTTCTCTGCATCCCCACTGTGACTTATATCCAAATGGGTCTCCCAGGGGTCTGCCTCCCTGGAGCTCTGCTAAAGGGTCTGGGGGAGAGGGGAGGGCTGGCATTGGAGACCCAGAGACCTGACTGGTCTCTTTATGTCCCACAGTTCTCCAGAAGTCTGTAGGTACAAAACATCCACCTTCAGGGTTGACTTTCTGGGGCGTTGACAGAGAATATAAGGGTTGGCAGGGGGTTGGCGGCATTGGAGCCTCAGAGACTTGAAGATTCTTTTTATGGCTGATGCTTCCCCACTGAGTCTCATATCCAGGTGGCATTCCCAAAGGATTAATTCCTTCAGGCCCTGTCACAGGGGCTCTGGGTTGGCAAGTGGCCAGGATTGAAGGCTCACAAGTATGAATTTTTTTTCTCTGCTTAGTGGTTTCCCAGAGGGCCTGAGATCCAGACAGGTCTCTTATAGGGTTGATTTCCTGGAGTTCAGGCAGGGAGACTGGGTTGGGAGCCGGCACTGGTGGCTCAGAGGCTTTGGTATCCTCATTTTGCCCCATAGTCCTCGATGGGACCTCAGATCCAGTCAGGACTAGAAGGCTAGAGGGATAAAACGGAGGGGCAGAGAGTGGCTCTAAAATGTGGTGTTGGAGACCGAGATCCCATGGCACCCCCCATTGAACCTCAGGTGAAGTGAAGAGCTTGGATTTTCTGGTTCTTTGGAGTTTAGGCTGTGGGTGCAGAGCTTGCTCTTCAGAGACCCGAAGGACCTCTCTCTGCTGCCTTAGCCATTGAGTGTGTGCCTCAGGGCCAGATAGGACTCCCTTGTTGTCCATGGGAAAGGGTTTTAAATGGAGGGGTAGAGATGGGACAGGAGAGGGAGAGGAAAGGGGAAGTTGCTGAGGATCTAGGGCCATCCTTTCCAGATCTTCTGTAGTATGGGCTTCATGGGTAGGTAGCTGAGTTGGGAAACAATCCCGGGGAAACAGCAGGTTGGTCCCAGATAGGGAAGCAAACTTGTTGAAGAAAACAGAAAGACCAAGAGACAACTTCAGGGGAGAGGGGCCACCCGAGCTCAGGAAGATGGCCTCCAAAGATTCACTGTGCAGAGAGGGGAAACCCCAGAAGAACTGACTTTTTTGCTGCTGTAGACACCTCCCTGAGACTCCATTGTGCCTCGCAGGCAGGTTGGTCAGTATCTGAAAGATGGGGAAGGAACTGGAAGGGTTTGGGGTCTGCATGAGTACTTGCTCTGGTGTTCCTGTGGTCTTGTAGGCATCATCAGAACCACAGGATGTCCGGGATGAGCCTGTGGTGGCTTCCTCTCCAATAGGAGCTTCTTGGGGAAGAGAATATGCCTTCAGGTGATTCAGAGATGCCACTTCTGCCTCCTCTTCATCCCCTTCTTCCTCTTCCTCCTCTGATGTGTGCTTCCACAGGCGATCAAGGAATGCCCAGCGGTGCAGGAGAGGTAGGTCCTGGGGAGTCCAAAGACACTGTCAGACACAAAGCCTTGCAGACACAAGGTATGTCAGGTCGCCTCAGTCTCTGTTCCACATCTAGAACAGTTACCTCCCTGGCCCCACCTCTGTGTCAGTAGTCACCCACCCAGTGTTAATGGGCATTACCTAGCTCCAGTGACCATTCACTAGGTTTCAGATCTGGTGTCAGTGGTGACTTGGCCAGTCTCACAATAAAGGTTTACAGTCATTCACTTGGGTCTCCATCCCTGTCAGTGCTTCCTCACCTGAATTCACATGTGATGTCAACAATCATTTACCCAGCTGGACATCCATGTCACCCACCTTGCCTTGCATCATGTCTCCAGAGTACCAGGGCTGAAGCTGTTGCCACTTCCCAAGCTGCCACCACCTCTGGATCTGCCAAACCATGAACAAGAACAGTGTCACCAGAGTCCCTGGACTCTGGAAGCAGCTGCTGCCACAGTGCCTGCAGGCCAGGGCCTGGGTCAACTGGCCCCAGAGAATCCCCATATCCCAGTCATCCCCAAGCAGACTCTCTAGCAGCCATTCCATTTTCCTCAGCCTGGTGGCGGTTTACCCTGAGGTCATCACGGCATCACAGAACAAAAGAACTCCCATCCCCCACGAGCCTAACGGTTTTCTTCTTGAATTCAGGGCCCAAAAATTACCTTCACCAGACAATTCATACTTCACACAATGAAATCTGGGTGATCCCTTTGTTTTAATAACCAGGATCAAATTATCCTCTTGTTTGAAGGCAATTGTGGCTAAGAACATGGATTCTAGTATCAAATTCTCTTACGCAAATCCTCACTCATTGTCACTATGCAGGTGGTTTTCTTTCTCCTTTGCCTAATCTATCCTTTTAAAATGTCAAAAAAAAATCTTCACCACTTCCTACCTGTGAAATCTCAAGCTATTTAAACTTTCAGATCCTGAGTTTTTTTTTTTTTTTTTTTTAATTATTTATACGTACAAGAACTGGGGTGCAAGCCAGAGGTGCAGGGGGTGAGAAGGATTCACCAGAGACAGAGTGGGGAGCAGAACAGGCAGACTGACTGAAATACACTGCTGAGGGGAGCAGCGGGTGAGTCAGGAGAGGTCTGCCACGCCATGTGGGTAGCTCCCTGGCTGGGGATCGAACTCGTGCTGCAGAGGCTGTGGATAGCTTCACAGTGCTGTGTTTTAATCCCTTGTACCACCTGGGAGGCCCTGGATCCTGAGTTTTCTTATTTATAAAATGGGGATAATATTATCTCAGGTTTTGAGTATTAAATGAATAAATGCATAGAATAAATAGAATAAATGCATAGAATGGTCCTCGTCCCCATTTGCCTCTCTTTCCCCTGAAACCACTACCCTGTTTCCTGTCAGCTCTTCTTTTCAAGGCCAGACTTCAGCCTCTGTCTCCCTAGTACATTGAAATGCCACTCTTTCACCTCACCTCCATCAAAGACCAGCTTAGTTTCACACAAAGACCACTGAGCTGAAACTGAGGAAACTTGAATTCTCTAGCTGTGTTGCTGGCTGACTGTGATCTTGGGGAAGAAAGTTTTCTCCATGGCCACCATTGGACTAGATTCATTCTTTCACTGGGTTTTAGGTATTGAGTGACACTATATTGAGTGACTACTGTGGATTAGGTAGTGTGCTGCATACAGAGGAGACGGAAGACAAAGATTGCACTAAAGTAAGTTCCATTTCTGGGGGGGTGGGGATAGTCAAGTAAATAGACAATCAAAATCCAGACATGCACAGGGTCCTGTGGGGGCAGAGATACCCTGCTTGGGGAAAGGGGCTGTTTGTCTGGGGGTGCTTCTCCGAGGAGATAATACTTGGCTTGAGGATCCAAGAAAACAGTGTAGGGAATGAGAGGACAACCCAAACCACAGGAACAGCCAGTGTAAATGTGCTGGGGCAGAGAGAGCATGTTCCATCAGGGACACTGAAGATCTGTCACTGCAGCTGCCGTGTGGGGTTAGACTTTCGGATGCAGCTGGAGGTGGACCTGGAATGACAAGATCACAAAGGGCCCTAAATACTAGACTAAGGAGTTAGAAATTGATCTTGAAGATGATGGGAAATCATTTAAAGTTCTGAGCAGGGAATTGACAAGATCAAGTTTGTGTCTTGAAAAAAATACTCTTGACTATAGTGAGGGCAGAGATTGAAGGCAACACATTAGTTAGTGAAACCTTGCTTTAGTTTCTGCAAAACAAAAGATAAGACCTGACCCATTTGCTACCTCTGAATGGAGAGAAGTTGAGTCCTGATGAGAATTAGAGAAGCAAGAATACCTGTTCTACGCTGTTCTATGCTAGCTGAAGTACTTCTATGGTAGAATAACTTAGCAAGTTATCAAGTGCTGTCTCCTACTCCTTGACAAAGGAGACACACAGTAGGATAAAAGGTAATTTTTCTCTCCTATTTTCCAGAGAGTCTAGCTTTCTTGTCACAGTAAATTGTTCATGGACTCTGTGTTTTCTAGTCCCAAAACAAAGTTGCCAGATAGTTCATCTACATCCTTATCCAGCTCTTGGGTGGGAGGGCAATTTAACTTACCTGGGAGTTCTCGGGAAGATGGAGGAGCTGCTGGGTTGAAAGAAGAGGAGTTGCCCAGAGACTTGAGAAAGATACCCTGATGGGCTCCATGAGTGACAGGGTCTGTACAAAAGGCCACTTGGAAGCAGCAGGACCTCTGTTAGGAAGGGCACTAAACATGTAGGATGCAGTCTTGGGAACTGCAGCAAAGATATTGGTGTACATACTTGGCAGAGATGCTGTGGCACCATTTGCCTTTGAAAGGACTCGATGGCTTTAGACAGTGCACAGCTGCCCCAGTGGCAGCCATGATAGAATTAAGACCCAAGGTTCTTTCCTGAGTGTTTCTGTTTTTGGTTAGAGGGTGGTGTGAGGAGAGTGATACCAGATGAAGAGGGAAGAAGTTCCCCCAATCATGATTAATATTGGATGTTTTCCAACCCTGATAAACAGAAGTTTGAGTCAAAATTAATTTAGAAAAATTAAGTGATGTGATGTTTCTTGCTCCTCAGAATTGTGAGAAGAAATTATATTATCCTATTTATCATCACAACTCTTTGAAGTAGGTTTTGCTACTTCCTTTCACGTAAGGGGTAACTGGGGCACAGAGAAATCAATATATTTGCATAGAGATGGCTATCCCAGAAGACAGAACCAAGGATTGAGGACCCTCTTGTTTTGCGATAACTCATTTCAAAATAGGTGACATAAAATAGAATTTAACTGGTGTAAACAAAATGAAAATGTTTTGATTCAACTGAACAATTAAGGAGTAGGGCCAGCTTCAGATAGTAGGAATGATGCAGGGACTCAATTCAAAGTCCTCAGATTTCCATTTCGTGGTTCTCAGTCTACAGTGCTGACCTTAGTCTCAGGTTTTGTGTGGTAGCAGGTTCAGTAAAGGTGAAAAAGTGGTGTCACCCTGACACCATTGTGCTTTATGGCCTCCAGTTTCTCATGTATCAATCACTAAGCTATTCGCTGCACTGCTCATGGGAATAGAACTTCTTCTGACAGGTCTGAGTCACATACATATCCTGGAGTAGGCGTGTGGAGGGAAAATCACTCCAGCTGCACATGGACTGGGATTGAAGAAATCGGGGTGTAGTTTCAACAGAGGACATACTATTTTTTTTTTTTTTTTAACAGAGGACATACTATTGCCAAAGATGTATTCATCCTGGAATTAAGACAAAACAGATGTCTACTCTTTGTAACTTCCCTATTCTGTTCTTTGGCCCAGATTCATGTTATTACACTTTCAGAATATAAACCTTAACTTGAGGTATGATGGCGGATCCTCTGAAGGCCAGAGAAGGGCCTGAATGGTGCCCGGGCTAGAAAGCTTGATGAGGAGGCATGTACAGGCAACCCCAGCATCTTTGCACGTAGCCCATTCAGTGACCCAGATTCTTACTTCCTAGACCTTTCCATCTCCGAATTCTTTAGTTCTGCTTCAATCAAGCTGTGATCATATCTGAAACTTCATCATCAGGAATCACTGTATCTTCTGAAATAACACAGTCTGCCATTCTAAATGCTGACTTCCAGATTTGTCCTAACAATGCCAATTCCTCAACCTTGTCAGACCGTCCAGTCCTTTGATCCTTTCACTTTCTTGCTTTCATTTCATCCCTCTCTTTGATAGACCTCATGGTCTATCACTTATCAACATCTTAAACATGGGTCAATTCATTTTCCGTTTATCATTCTACTTGGTGAAATTCTAACTCTCTGCATCTGCCAGACCTGCCCTCTAGGGAGCCTCTAAGCCTCGTTGGATAAAATCACACATATGAATGAGAAAAATGGTGCCACCATAAACTCATGATCTACAACTAATGGTGAGTTCCACCATCTCTTGAAAAGCATTTAGCCATGCATTACATTTATTAAGTATCTGCTATGTGATAGGCACTGTAAGTACTTTCTAAGTACTTGGGATACTTATCAGAATAGGTAAAGCTCCCTGCTGATGGAGTTTACATCATTTATTCCTTAGTAAACTCACCCATCATACTCAAAATCAGTTCAGACCATCCTCGCTTCCCTCAGCTTCTCTTACCTCTACCCCTAGCAGATGTGCCAGACCTCTACTTGTCAGAGGAACCAGAAGCTTGAAGATGGGATCTTTTAGTCATGAAAAATCCCTTGTGTTTGATCTCGTTTCTGCAACAGTGAAAGGTGTTTTCTCTGGGAAGTTTCTTTGAACTTCTTAAGCTAGGACCGGTACCTTTATTCTCACCTCCCCACCAGCACTTCCCATATTTCTTTGAAACTTCTGTCTTTTTTTTTTTTTTTTTAAGATTTATTTTATTTATTCATGCATACAAGAGCTGGGGTACAGGCCAGAGGTGCAGGGGGTGAGAGGATTCACCAGAGACAGAGTGGGGAACAGAACAGGCAGATCGACTGAAATACACTGCTGAGGGGAGCAGCGGGTGAGACAGGAGAGGTCTCCTGAGCCATGTGGGTAGCTCCCTGGCTAGAAATCAAACTCAGGCCATAGTGGTGACAGTCCACCCCTAGGCCACCAGGGAGACCTGATATTCCCCTCCTTAAAAATCCTTCAGAGAGGACTGTGCATGGGCCATTACCAGAGACAGGCAGGCAGGATTGAGACCTGGCAGGGATAAAAGCATCCCATTCACACTTCCAGCCATACCCAGACATGCCCATCCTTGTAAACCTCTTGGTGAAACAGCTTTGGCCCACTGAAATGGAAGGATGAAAACTCTACATAGGGAACGTGATGTGAATGGTAGAGAACTCTCATTATGCAAACAGTAGGGTACTCTGCACAGACACAAAAACAGTCCTCATCTCAAAGAACCAAGTGCTAATGTCACAGTGTGAGAAATTAGATGCTGGAACAGCATTTGCTGAATGAAGCCTTCCAGCCAGACAGTGAGCTCTTTGAACCCATTACCTTGCATTCTTGATCAGATTGGATCACCTCCCATTCTGAGGATCCCCAAGACTGAATATTCAGTGATCCCTACAAAATAGCCCCTTTCTAGGGAAAAACAGTGTAGTGGCAGGAAGGCCACTGAGCAGGTTTTCTGATCCAGCAGACCGGGTAATGGAGAAGTCCTGGAGCCCTCAGTGGCTTTTCAAACTTTTATTGGGATTTACCAGGGACACGGCAGGCAGGGGTGCTGGGGGGCCGGGAGGCCTCCCAGCCCCCAGCAAGCCTTCACTCTATCCGGGCTCTCCGGCCTTCTCTCGCATTCTCTCTGCTTTTCTGCTCTCCTATTCATTCTGCTGGCATCCCCATGATGCCACCCTTATAAGCCCAGTCTCTCAGCCCAGGTGAATCCCATCTACCTATGCCCACACCCTACTCCAGGTGCCCGCCATCAGGCATGCATTCAGGACCGCAAGGATCCATCATCTATCCTGATGGCAGGAGGGCAGAAAAGCCTGACACTTTTTCACTTACCCTACACACAGTATTTATATACAGTGCAATTGGACATCTAGAAACACCAGTATTATCAGTAAACAATATATTAAGTGGCTCAAAGCCTACTGTGAAGCATTTTCCTATGGCTTGACAGTAAAACTTCTAGAACCAGGTCAAGTCTGCAATGAGGTGATCCTTGTAGAATCAATGATAACACACCAAACATAGAAATTCATTCAGGTGACATCCTGAAGTTCTTCAAAGAGAACAAACCTCAAGATGCCTTCTATGTCGTGTGAATAACTATGATTGATCTTTATCCAACAGACTCCAGGAATTTTGTCTTTGGATAAAAACCTGCCTCTTTGACAGACAGTGTGGGATATTCAGCTTTGCTAGGTGTGACAATGATTTTTATAGCTCGCTTTGAAGGCAAAGTGAAGAGCCACAGGAAACATCTTCAAAGTGACTTTTCAATTTTTGGTAACTATTACAGTCCTGAAAGACATTAACTCATGAGAAGGGATACATATTTAGACTGTCACTGCCAGGAGCTGGCAGGCCTAATGCAAGGCTCCAAGCATTTGGAAGGAGCTGACCTACATCCCCTAGCCCTTTGCCCTGTCTCTTAAGGCAAGCTGCAGTGTGCTGTTGGCTTCAACGTAGGAAATTACAAAGTGTTGGTGAAGTGGGTTGGTGATGGATCTGCTGACACACCTGGAGTGTTGAGGGTAATATGAATTTACCAAAATTTTTGGAAACCTTTAAAGAATAAAGAGAGTGGATAATAAAATGCCTTGCTGTTCTCCAAAAATAAGAACCTTCAAGGATGAATAATTAAAATAAATACTGGCCCTTTTTGCCCTCCACCTGCAGATCTTTCTCAACTTTAGCTCCTCTTCCCAGCATGCTTTTTGCTCTTTGAGATGGTATAGGGTAAGTAAAAAAAAGTATCAGGCTTTTCTGCCCTCCCGCCATTCGGATTGATGATGGATCCTTGCGGTCCTGAATGCATGCCTGATGGCGGGCACCTGGAATAGGGTGTGGGCATATGTAGATGGGATTCACCTGGGCTAAGACTGGGCTTATAAGGGCGGCGTCACGAGGACACCAGGAGAGCAAAGAAGCAGAGAGAACGAGAGTGAAAGAGCAGCAGAGACCACCAGAGAACGCCGGAGAGCCCAGAAAGAGTGAAGACTTGCTGGGGGGAGCCCCCCAGCACTGCTACCTGCCGTGTACCTGGTAAATCCCAATAAAAGCCTGCAAAAGCCACCGAGGGCTCCAGGACTTCTCCTTACCCCGTCTGCTGGGGTCATCGAGATCCTGCTCCATGTCCTCCTGCCACTACAGGAGGGTAGGTAAAAATCTCTTTGACATTGATTTTAGTGATGTCAGTGCTCTGCATGTCATTCTAGTTGCAGGGGAATGTTTGCAGTTTCTCCTCAGGCCTCCATGCTGTCCACTGCTTCCATGTCTTTGCTCATCATGATTTTGATTTCCCTAATTGGCTGCCCTCACTACCTTTTCCCACCTGGCTAATTCTCAGTTGTCCTTCTAGCCCAATTCAGGCATCATTTTCTTGGGTTACCTATCCTGAAAGCTCAGGTTGTGCTAAATGCCCTTCTTTCTGCTCTACATAGTAATTATTGCTGTCTTTTCAGTTAAAACATCATTTAAAACACTTCAGTCTATTTGCCTCACATACTTTTTCTTAAAATTGCAATATCTGCAATCTAAGTTTGTCTTTTTTTCAGTTTGCAGTCCCTCTTCACCATTATGGAGGTCTGTTTCCTCATATGTTTGATATTCCTCGTATGTTTATATATTTTATTAGGAGCTCACATTTGGTTAAATTTTAACTTTGTTGATCCTGAAGTGCCTGGATTAAGATGATGTGTCTTGGTTTCTCCTGGGTTCTGGGGGCACTGCCAATTTGGAATTATTTCTACTTATTTCTTTGATTGGGATTTCTCAGACAGTGAGTATGGTGTAAATTCAAATCCTGGGGTGGCAAAAGACTAGGACTATAATTATAAATTGTTATTATTTTTAAAGATTTATTTATACATACAAGAGCTAGAGTGCAGGCCAAAGGTGCAGCGAATGAGAAGATTTACTAGAGACAAAGTGGGGAGCAGAATAGGCAGATTGAAATACACTGCTGAGGGGAGCAGCAGGTGAGACAGGAGAGGTCTGCTGCGCCAAGTGGGTCACCTCCCTGGCCGGGGATCGAACTCGTGCCGCAGAAGTTGCGGGTAGCTTCATAGTGCTGATGCTTAACCCCTTGTACCACCAGGGAGGCCCTATAATTATAAATTATTAGGGAAAATAACTAGTATTAATGGTGTTAATCTTTCCATTCACATTTGTCACTTTTGTCTGTTTCTAAAATCTGTCTTTCCTCTCCATTCTTGATGTCACCAGAGACAGACTGGTTTTCTTACTGGGTTGTGTTGCCAGCATGCAGATTTTTCTGCTCACCTTTTCAAGATATAGACCTTTTGATGGTCTGGCTTTATGTGTAGTTCTTAGATTCCGTTCCCCTGCTTTATTAACTCTAAGCACTGTTCCTTTTTGGGGCTGATAATCAGCAAAGCTTTAGGCTTCTGGGTTGGGTATATTTTTAGGGCAGCTTTGGTGTCTGTGTCAGCTTTCCATCTAATTTTGGCTCTAGAATTTCTTTCTTCCCCTTCCTCCCCCTCTTTCTGTTGTTGAGAACTTTCCTTACTTTCTTGTGAGCTCAGCAGTGCATTTAAAAATGTATTTGCTCTGATATATCCAACATTTGAGTGTTTTTCAGTACAAGGGTATTTCATAATATCTAGCCTAGTTACATTGCCAGAAGTGGGAATATAGATTTCATTTTAAAAAAGTTGGATTATATTTCAGGCTTACCTGAAGATTTTTACAATGGAATCTCTATCAAACACTTGTTTGCTTATTTTTCTTGCTTATTTTTAAAATTTGTTTTTAATTTTAATTTTATTTAATTTTATTAAAGTGTAATTGACATACAACATATTAGTTTCATTATATAAATAATTTGAAATGTATATAAATTGCAAAATTTTCACTCCAATAAATCTAGTTGCTATCTATCACCATACAGAATTATAAAATTTTTTATTATAAGAACTACTAATTACTAACCAAAGAGCCCCAAAATATATGAAACCAAAAACTACAGAATTAAGAGAAATAGAAAATTAGCAACTTTCAAATTTGCAGTATTACTGAATAATAATAATATCGCAAATTTGAAAGTTGCTAAGGAAGTAAAATTAATTTTCTCAATCAGAATAATTCATGCATATTGTTTTAAAAGTCAGTAATGTAAATCGTTTAACAAAAAATAGTCTCTTTTCTCCCATTTTAATCTGCCTCAAATCCTGTTTACCAGAGCCAATCACGTTAAGTTTTTCTTTGCTATGTTTCTGTTGTTGATCTTACTTTAAAGAAATACACTTTCACCAATATACTTGTTTTTTTTTGTTTTTATTTATACAAGCACTGGGTACAGTCAGAAGCGTGGGAGGGTGAGAAAATTCACCAGAGCGGGGAGCAGAGCAGGCAGAAGGACCAAAGTACACCGCTGAGGGGAGCAGCGGGCGGCAGGAGAGGTCTGCGCGCCATGTGGGACCCTCCTCCAGTGGCCGGGGAGCAGCCGGGGATCGAACCGGCGCTGCAGAGGCTGCGTGCAGCTTCGCAACCCAGCGCTCAATCGCTGCGCCACCGGGGAGGCCCTATACTTGTTTTTTATTGCTATTTTTGTTTTGAAGTCTGTTTTGTCTGATATGAGTATATGTGGGTTCCTAAGAGCTGGCTACTACGTGGCCACGAATGGGCAACTGTGACTTATTTGCTATCTACAAATCATAGCAGAGCATTCCTTGACCACCTGTGGAGTACAGCGGTATCAAGAGGCAGGCCCGGGGACGCCCAGGCCACTGTTGACCTGATTAAGTGACTGTCTCCATGGTGGTCTCGGGATAACTCTGCCTGTGATAACATCAAATACTTTGCTGATGCAAATGTCTCTCTCTCTTTTTTTTTTTTTTGCATGAATAAATTTTTTATATAATTGGGGTATAGGCCAGAGGATTTACCAGAGACAGAGTGGGGAAACAGAACAGGCAGAAATACACAGGCGTATCATGCTCAACCCGCTGTGCCACCACTGAGGCCCTGTAACTTTATTTGCTAATGAGTGATTAGTTTTCATCCACATTGACTGTCTATAGATTTTTAAAAGTTGTGACAGGCACATAGGTAACCAATGTATACAGCTTGTTTGGCGAATCTTCATCCTCATTACGTTTCCTGGACAACCGTACACGGATATGATAGGGGACATTCCTTATTGGCCCAGACAGCTTTGTTGAGCCTGGTGTCGATGCACACATCTGGAGTGCCCATTTCCTTCATTGCAAATTTCCGGATCTCTTTGAGTGCTCTAGGGGCACGCTTCTTGAAGCCAATTCCATGGATGCGCTTGTGAATGTTGATCGTGTATTCTCTGGTAACCACCTCGTTGATGGCAGAACGGCCCTTCTTCTTCTCGCCACCCTTCTTTGCGGGAGCCATCCTGCCGGGCCAGAACGTTGAAAAGGCAAATGTCTCTTGATGAGTGGTCATGATGTACCTTTCTCTGTCCCTCGTAAAACTTTCTCCCCCATGCCTATCCCACCCCTGGACTTTATTCCTCTCACCATAGTTGCATGATCAGCTTTTACTAGCCTGTGTGCTTTCAATAAATGGCACAAGAACTTCAGCTCAAGTAGCAGAGTTTTGCCTTGCAAACCTGCTCCGCGACTGCTGTGCCCCTCATAGGTTTCCCACCGCAAAGCAGCAACAAAGTTCCTGTCACAACAAGTATAGCCATTCCAACTTTCATGTTTCCTTTTTATACAACTTTTGTTTTTCCAGTTCTCAATTTCTCATCTGGTTTTCTATATACCCGTAGTTTCTCAAGCCTGCTTATCATGTGGCCAATAATTATCAGATAATCATTTGCAATTCCTTGCTGCACACCCTCCTCACACTTTCTGGGTCTGCTGAGGTTGCAGGGGTGAACTAACTCACTTCTCTATCCTCATCTACAAGTGCTTTACTTGATAGTTACTTCTGCCTTGCTAAGTCAGTTACCACATCTCCATTTGCTAGAAATTTGTTTACATCTCTTATGTATGCCTCCCATTCTTTTGCTCTTAAATATTTTATTTTCTTTTTCCTTTGCTTTCAATGGAATTTTGGGTAAGAGAGGAGATAAATAAGCACGTTGATCTACTGTGTTTAATTGGAACACTTAAATTTCACTTAATTTCAAATGTGTAACACATGATCCATTTTCTTTTCAACATTTGCAAGTATTTATATAGAGATATAAAAATTTTTTTTTTTTATAGAGGCATGTTTTTTTATTTATTTATTTGTTTGTTCGTTTGTTTTGTTTATACATTCACTGGGTACAGTCAGAAGCGCGGGAGGGTGAGAGAATTCACCAGAGCCAGAGCAGGGAGCAGAGCAGGCAGAAGGACCGAAGTACACTGCTGAGGGGAGCAGCGGGCGGCAGGAGAGGTCTGCGCACCATGTGGGACCCTCCTCCAGTGGCCGGGGAGCAGCCGGGGATCGAACCGGCGCTGCAGAGGCTGCGTGCAGCTTCGCAACCCAGCGCTCAACCGCTGCGCCACCGGGGAGGCCCGAGATATAAAAATTTTAACAACATATACAGTTCTTCCTTTATCTCTTTGTTAGCATATCTCTGTGCCTTTATTGTGCACATAATATTGTGCTCTGCAGTTACTCTTGTTAGATGATTTTCTTTATGTTGCATGGAGGAAATTCACTTGTGAGTCCTCAGAGTTGACTACAGAGTGAGTCAGAACTGATTATACAAAATTCAAATGGTTCTTACCCATGCTGGTCAGTCTGTTGTATTAAAACATGTTTCCTGGGTTATAAACACCTAAAGAGTGGTCTTCTGCAGAAAAAAATGTAAAAGCTCTTGGTTATGTGGAAAAAAAATTTTTAAATGGACAATATTAAGAGATATTTTCAGCAAATATATAGCAAATTTGAAAATTTCCTTTCAAGAGCCATTTCAACATGTAATCAATGTAAGCAAATTATTAAGACACTTGCCTTCTCTTGTGGTATTGTCTTTAAAATCCAGTCAGTGTGTATTTTATACTTATAGCACATCTCAGTTCAGACTAGTCACCTTTCAAAGTGCTCAATAGCCACATGTGACAAGAGGTTATTAAGTATGGCTGCATAGGATTAAATTCTTTTTTTTTGTTTGTGATTTTTTTTTTTTTTTTTTTTGCATAGAAGAACTGGGGTGTATACCAGAGGTGCCAGGGTATGAGAGGACTCACCAGAGACAGACTGGGGAGCAGAACAGGTGGATCTATTGAAATACATTGGGATGGGAGCAGTGGGCCAGACAGGAAAGGCCTGCTGTGCCATATGTGGTTTAGCAACTTGCTCAGGATTGAACTGAGGCCGTAGTGGTGAAAGTGCTAACACCTAACCCCTAGGCCATTAGGGAGGTCTTAAATTCTGAAGATGGTTCTGGACACCTGCAGAACAAAGTCCCTAATACACATTCACCATTCACCTTACCTTCTCAGCTGTCTCCGGGTTAGACATTTCCTTTGTATTTGAGCTGATCTGGAGAGCAGTGCTGAGATACTAGAATCCATATCCAGGGGACAAAATCCTATCAAATGAAGCACATATTCATTTGGTCTCAGTTGGTCTCAGAATTGCCCTTTTCAGTGATTACTGACTAAAAATCTATTGATGATCACACACATTTCTTTGAGATTTTCAAAGAAGAAAAATAGAAAATACTCTATTTTTTAGAATGAATTTCAGGGCAAATGCATAGAAATGAATTAATTCAATGTAGAAACTTATATTATTCCATAAAATGAATGCCTGAAACTTGCTTGGAGAGACGGTAATAAAAATGGAATCAAAACTCCTCATTCCATTCTTGTTTTTCAGCGTCAATGCAAAGGGAAGAAGAGAAGCAAAAGAGGGAGCATTTGTAGGTAAGGGGCTGCCTTTTTAGTCCAGAATTCTCAAGGGTTACTCTTTCCTTTCCTTGAGACCCACGTACACAGTCTCAGAGCATGTTAGTTGCTAGAAATGATCCTTCTTAGTAAACAAACTTCTCAGGTGGGAGATTCAGGAAGGAGTCAGAACCTTCATTGCTTCTCTGGTTCCTGAGAGGCCCATCATGAAAATGAATGATGTAACTGGTTGGTTGGTCTTGCCCACTAGGTGGCAGTGTGAGATATTGCAGAGTGGACCTACTCTCTGTAGGCAGACCCTTTGAGTGCTGATTTTGGAGAAATTATTCAACTTTTCTAAGGCTCAGAATGCTCCTTGAGATATCCTTGGCATACATCCCTAATAACCAGTGGTTATTAGAATCAGACGGAATAACTTTTTTTTAAGGATTTATTTATGCACAACTATGAACCAGAGACACACTATGGGGGGGGGCGGGGAAAGGAGGGGATGGGGTCAAAATAAGGGGGTTGCAATTGTATGGAGAATATAAAAATAAAATTTAAAAAAAAGAAAAAAAGATTTGTTTATGCATACAAGAGCTGGAGTACAGGCCAGAGGTGTGGGGGGTGAGAGGATTCCCCAGAGACAGAGTGGGGAACAGAACAGGCAGACTGACTGAAATACACTGCTGAGGGGAGCAGCGGGCAAGTCAAGAGAGGTCTGCCCCGCCATGTGGGAATCTCCCTGGCCGGCCAGGAATCGAACTGGCGCTACAGAGGCTGCGGACAGCTTCACAGCGCTGTGTTCAACCCGCTGCGCCACTGGGGAGGCCCCTCTTGTGAGTACTTTTTTTAATTACATAAATATCCTACTATGTGTGAAGTGGTATCTCATCGTGTTTTTTTTTTATTTTATTTTTATATTCCCCATACAATTTCAACCCACTCATTTTGACCCCATTCCCTCCTTTCCCCAACACCCGCCCCCATAGTGTGTCTCTGGTTCATAGTTGTTTGTTTCATCATGGTTTTAATTTGCATTTTCGTCGTACCTGAACATCATTTCACATACTTTTGGTTATTTATATATCTTTGGATAAATGTTTACCCAAGTTGTTTTCTCATATTTTACTTGTGTTTTGTTGTTGTTTTGTTGTTGAGTTGTTTATATATATTCTCTTATCAGATATGTAATCTGCAAGTATTTTCTCCTGTTCTATAGGTTATATTTTCACTTTCTTGAGAGTGTCTCTGATACACCAAAATTCTTAATTTCTATGAAGTTCAATTTACCTTTTTTTTCTTTTGTTGCCTGTTTTTTTGTATCATAACCATAAAATTGTTCCCAAATCCAGTGTCATGACATTTCCCCCCAGTGTTTTCTTCTCAGAATTACTATGTTAGATTCACCATAAGTAGGATTTATTCTAGGGGCACACAGATGGTTCAACATCTGAAAATCAATTAATGTAATCCAACACGTCAACAAAAAAAAACCGTGTGATAATATCAATTGATGCTGAGAAAGCATTTGATAAAGTTCAACATCCATTTATGATAAAGGCCCTCGAAATTCTTGGGATAGAAGGAACATACATTAACATAAAGGCCATATACACCAAACCCACAGCCAATATCATTCTTAATGGTGAAAAGCTGAAAGCCTTTCCCTTAAGATCTGGAACAATGCAAGGATGTCCACTCTCCACTGCTTTTCAATATAATACTGGAAGTCCTACCCAATAAGACAAGAGAAAGACATACAAGGAATCCAAATAGGGAAGGAAAAGTAAAACTATCACTATTTGCAGATGATATGATAATATACATGGGGAAACCCAAAACCCCATGGAGAAACTAATCAAAATAAATGACCAGTTTAGTGAAGTAGCAGGGTACAAAATCAACACACAAAAATCAGTAGCCTTCCTATGTGGAAACAATCAATCTGAAGTAGAAGAAATCAAGAAAACCATCCCTTTTATAATTGAAACAAAAATAGCAAATACTTGGGAATAAACCTAACAAAAGAGGTGAAGGACCTATACCAAGAAAATTATAAAACATTGTTAAAAGAAATAGAAGACACAAAGAAATAGAAAGACATCCCCTGCTCATGGATTGGAAGAATTAACATTGTAAAAATGGCCACCCTACCAAAAGGAATTTATAGATTCAATGCTATTCCAATAAAAATTTCAATGACTTTCTTCAAAGAAATAGAACAAATATTAATGAAATTCATATGAAGCCACAAAAATGTCAAATAGCCAAAGCTCTCCTGACTAAAAAGAAGGGGAATGGAGGTATCACACTCCAGGAAAAGATAGTGAAGATTAATGTTGGGATTCCTTCAAGAGCCAAAGTCTTCAGGGAGATAGTCAAGACCAAGAAGACTGCAGCTCCTAAGCCACAAGTAGATGTTCCAAGCATTACAGAGCCTGGAGAGGGCCAAAAACTGACAGGCTATGTGAAGGGCTTTAGTGACTAAGGAATGTCCCTACCCACCCCACCACCCCCAAGAATGCTGTTGCCAGGATTCAGGATGACCAAGCCATAAAGAGTACATTGCTACTATACAAATGAACAAATGATTATCAGTACAAAAAATTACACAAACACAGACACCCACTTCAAGATGATTCAGGAGCTAATGTTTAAGAAAACCCAGTAACAACACCCCATTCCCCAGTCCCTGGCCAAACCAGTCTCTCTCTCTCTCTCTCTCTCTCTCTCTCTCTCTCTCTCTCTCTCCCCACCCCAATCCCCCTCTCTCTCTCAATCCCTCACTCTCCTCTCTCTCTTCCCCCCCCCACCCCCCCGCACTCTCGCTGTCTTATATTAAAGTGGCACAGGTGCCCCATGCAACATCCAAGAAAGGGTAAATCTCAAATTGCAGGTAGAGCCAGCTTCATGGCTTTTTCGTTGAAGTGCCCTTATGACCTCAGCCTGGCTTCTAAGTTCTCATAATCCCATCTGTAGATGCTCAGTGGAGGCATGACAATTTCCCAGGTCTTCTGCATCAACATGGAGGCCAGAGGGAGGGATCCCAAAGTTTCAGACCTCAGGGAAGAGTCAGGACAAGAATTTAATCCTAAGTGAAAGGGGGCAACCCTAGGAGACTACAAACAGAAGAGCATCAAATAGGGCATGGAGGATTAGGGATCTTCCTGCCCATACCAGCAAATTAGAAGACACTCTCATGAGCAAAAATCCTTGGTGTTTGCACTAAAATGGTAAAAGGATGAAGAGCTTATTTCAGAGGCATTATGTCTTAGGAGAAAAGGCAAGGCAGGAAGGGCTCTATTAAAAGCCGAGTCAGTGCAGCCTGTGTGTGGAGCCCAGGCTTAGGTGATGGAAGAGCTATCTTCATGGCACTGGGGACACTGGGGCTCAGGAGGGCTTGACCATCATGGGCTTGATCCTGGAAAAGAATCCAGGGCTCAGACATGGAGGCAAGTCAACACCAGGAGGAAGTCCAGGCTCAGGCAGGGCCTACATTCCTGTGACCAAAGGGCTCCTCCCTACTCAGATTCAAGGAAAGTGGCTAGTTCATCAGTCAGCAAGCAGGCCTTGAGGGTGAGAACTGTCTCAGCAGCGATAGGGAGCTCAGGACCAACACACACATCCCCAGAAAACTGTGAGATTTAGGCATCAGTAAGTGTTCATGGCTGCCAGGGGCCTGCTTCACCATAGAGAAAGGCCTCTGTTTTCATAACCAAGGACATTTACTCTTTCCAAATAGATTTGCTCCTGCTGAGTGACGAGTGGCGTCTTCTGTCTTTGCTATGTTCAGGGCATGTCTTGGAAGCCCCAGGAGTCTGGGTGCCGAGGAAGGAGGATGGTCCAGGTGATATTGCGAATCAGCTTGGGCTTCTCAAAGGTGACCAGGGTCTTGGAGGGAAGTTGACAGTGACGCTACATGCCTGTCCCACCCCAGGTTCATTAGTTCTGCTCAGATACTATATTTTTAAAATACTTTATTTTTTTCATAATACTGTCATTACAAAAAAATACAAAAAAACTACTATAAAAACATTCAGGGGCTTGTCAAAGTGAGAAAACCGAAAGACCCCACCCCAGGACCTGGCTGTAGCAGTCCCCCCTTAGCTCCTTCACTGTTTGACTTTATACAACTGTGGGAGTGGGGTGGGGTCACGCAGGCATCAGAGGGCTGGAAATTCCCCACGCAGCCTCCATGAAGGGTAAGAAGTAGTTTCATTTATCACAAAAATGGGATTTGGAAGTTTGGGGGTAGCTAGGCCCTGAGTTCAGAGGTGTGGGGAGAAACCTGTGACCCTGAATCTCTTGGTGGGGGATAGCTGCCACCTGACCCCAAAGCCCTTTCCCTCCCCATGAAGGCTGGGAAATGGACCCTGCCCCCCACCTCTGAGCCCTGATTCAGCAGGCCCCTTCCCCCTCCACCCTTGTACACGCCTGAGAGCAGCAGGGAGGACAGAGCTTGCAGCTCTCCGGGGTCTAGGCAGGGGAGCTACAGGGAGGCTGCTGAGGGCCCTGCCGACCTCCCTGCCCCAAATGAAAAGTGTCTCGTGCTCAATGGCCCAGTTCATAGGTTTATGGCCCTTCCCTTCCCATCTCAGCCCCCGAGAGGCAC
The DNA here is from genome assembly GCF_014898055.3 of Talpa occidentalis. Lineage (NCBI taxonomy): Eukaryota > Metazoa > Chordata > Mammalia > Eulipotyphla > Talpidae > Talpa > Talpa occidentalis. The sequence goes on along the minus strand of NW_023605083.1, from coordinate 38,773,605 downwards.
AGACAGCTCGCGGCGAGTGCATCGTGCGCGTGAGTACGTGTGCAATAACCTTGGACACCGTGGATTACCTTGGACCTTGGGGGTGGGGTTGGCGTGGGAAAGCAGTGCCTTTTCTAGCCTCTCCCTCCCCCGACAGGAGGAAGCGCAAGGGAAGGGAGAGGTATTAGCAAAGCTGAAGGGGACGGAGGACATGCTATTTACAGGCATGGACAAGGAATCTCTACATCTTCAAGTAGCACTCAGGTCACTCTCCAGTCACTGGAGTGGGAACTGGATTCGAAGCTAGTGACATGAACGTTGACCCCTGGCCTGGGCTAGCTCTTCCCGCCTCCCTCCCACTCCCCCAGGACAGCCCAGCTCTAAGGGGTCAGGGACAGGAACGTTGTCCTGAAAACCAGTGGCTTTTTTTTTTTTTTTTTTTTGCATTTTAGAAAAAGTTGCCAGTGTCCAGTGGACATCAAGCTGGGTGCACATGGTGGGGTGAGTGTGGGGGTATTGCTGTGGTAGACTCTGGGCTGGCGGGGGCAGAGCCTAGGAACAGGGTAGGTGCTGCTTAAGGATCTGCCGGGTCTGTGGTGTTAATCTGTCTGGGAAGCGAACTTTGAACTCAACAATGAGGTCTCCCCGCTGAGTGGGCACCTTGGGGAAGGGGAGGCCCTCCCCGCGGAGTCTCTTCACGGTGCCTGGCTTGATGACATCATTGCAGGGCAAAGGGATGACTCGGCCATCAATGGTGGGAATGTTCACGGTGCAGCCACACAGCGCCTGGGGAAAACAAGGCAGAGAGTGAGGAAAAGGCGGGGTGGAGTCACTGGGAAGGGAGGAAGAGACTGAAGCAGGAAAGAATGTCTCCGTCATCCCACAAACCAACACACATCCCTGGACCAAGGCCCCACCTCCTTGAGGCTGATCAGGGCGCTGTAGAGCACGTTGGTGCCATCTCTGCGGAAGTGCGCGTGGGGCTTGTCTTTGAGAACGAAGACGATGTCGGCAGGGATGTTGTCAGGCGTGGCGTCGCCCTCTTTGGGGAAGGTGATCTTGGTGCCTTCCTTCCAGCCGCGCTTGATGACGATGTGCAGGATCTTGTCCTCAGTGCGCACAGTTCGCCCATCGGGGTTGAGGCGCCGCCTTGTGATCTTCATGCGCTTGGTGGAGCCGTGGTAGATCTCCTCCAGGGACACCCGCAGCTCATGCACCACGGGGGGGTCCTGCACCTTGCGCCGAGGATACAGTGGTTCTGGGGCGCGCCTTGGACCCCTGCTCAGCCCATTGAAGCCAAAGCGACCAAAGGCACCAAAGGGGTCCTCATCTTCATCCACATCCATGTCATCTGGGTCAAAACCACTGAAGGGCCGAGTGGAGCGACTGCTGGCAAAGAAGATATCGAAGGGGTTGGAGCCGCCAAAGAAGGAAGCAAAGGTGGCGTGGGGGTCCCCGTGAAAGGTGTAGTGAAAGGAGCCACTGGAACCACCTGATGAGCCACCGCCAGTCTTCAGGCCTGGAGAGAGGAGAAGTCAGGGGCAGTGTGGCTGGTCCTGCCCACCCCCGGGCTCCGCCCGCTGCCCTCAGCGCCCAGTTGGTGGGCCTAGGGAGAGAAGCAATCTTTAACTCCCACAGGAGGGCTGGCCTCGGAGAGTAAGGAAAGTCCTCGGCAAGATTAATTTCTACTTTTAACTATATATTTTATAATAAGGAATATCCTGACATTCAAAGAGGTTGTTACCCAATAGGTCCAGAAGGTGAAAGTAGAAGACTTGGAAGATAGGGTTTCTGTGATCCCCTCCATGCACCACGGAGGATCCCTACCCCTTGCTCATCTCCAAACACATGCAGGGCGAGAGGCCCTCGGACAGGCTGGCTACCCGGGGGCTGGGAGGTCACTAAGTGATCTGCTCCCAGTCAGGTGGGGATACAGTCCAGAAGTCCAGCCTCACTCTGCTGAAACTGTTCCCTCTTTCCCTGACTCCTCCCCAAATGAGCAGTCAGGAACCCCTCCCCCCGCCAGAGCAGGAAAGCTCATTAGCTTGGAGATGAGCTATTTCTCTAGAAAAAGTTTTGTTCCCATATGCAGTACTCGGAGGGTTGCCCAGCTGTGGGGGCATCCGTCGCACAGTGGACAGACACACCATGCATGGGGACGGCGCTCTCAGGCCCAGCCTGACAACGCCCAGCCCTAAGCCTCTTTCCGAATGGCAGAGCAACCAGAATGCTCAAACCAGCTGGCACATCACAGGTGGTGACTCGAGCTGCTCTCTGGGGGCAGGTCCCTAAAAGGTTCCAATCCCTGGACGATTCCTGGACGCAGTCTTCGTGTGGGGATGGCAGTGGTCGTGATAGGGACAGGGATAGTGGGGGGCATGGGGAAGGCGGGGGGAAAGGGTTCGCACTGAGAGGTGAGCTAGGAGATGGAGATCGGGGTGGGGAAGGGACCCAGGCTAGGGGAAGGGACGCGTTTATCTAGAATTTCAACTGGCCGTGGAAGACGAAGCCTAAATTAGCCTCTTATTTCCTGGGACAACAAGGGCAGGCTGAGGTTTCATCAGAGAGGCCAAGTGGCAGGCAGCTCAGAGGCTAGTGGCAGCTGCCTCTCCCCGCTCCCCTAAGACTCAGGGTCTGTTCTTCTGTTGAGGGTCTGATGATCAGGGGAGCTCAGCCAGGGGGGCGGTTGGACCGATGACGAAAGAAGAGGGTCATTTCTCTGGATGGATACCTGCTCTACTGTTACCACCCCTTATTCAAGCTGGGAACAACTTGTCCCCAGCCAGGGCTGCGCGCAGAGTTGATGTGCTCATCTGTTCTGGCTGGCTGCTGGGGAGGGGGCAGGGAGGACGGAAATATCACCCACATTTCCAACTGCTGCTTCCTCCCCATGCCCTGCAGGTCTCCTTAAGGTTGTGCCACATCCTCAGGAGTCCTCCCAGGCCACAGATCTGCATTAGAGCCCGGGGTCCGGGCCTCAGCCATGCAGGAGGGGTGAAGTTTCCAGGTACTCGCCGAGTTCCCACCTACTTTTTCAACAAAGGTGAGGCCAAGTGGAGGCATGAGTGCAATTCCTAGACAGGTCACATGGTGGCATGGTGTCGGCGCCAACTCACTACCCCACCACTCCCAGCCCTCCATCCAGAGAGAAAAATGCCTTAGCTGAGAGCTTGGGGATTCCAGCAGCTGCCGGGTGACTCTGGGAATTGGCGAGTTTAGTAAGTGAGCAGGGGCAGAGTGGCAGGAAGCATGGCATGGAGAAGAAGACGAGGCTGGTGGGAGGACCGAGGCGCCAGAGGGTAGGAGCACAGAGCACAAAGCAAGGAGGAGAGGAGGAAGGGATGATTCTCTTTGAGCTCTGCTCAGGTGCGGCACAGCCCATGAACCCATCCAGTTCTGAGGACTGCACAGGGCGAGTGAGCAGGAGAATGTGGCAGGAAGGTGGATGCCGCTGAGAAGGACAGTTCCTCCGGGAAGGAGAGTCCTCAGCTGTGACAATGTCTCTTAATATAGCCTGACAGGTGCTTGTGGCTGGCGGGTGGCAGGCGGCCCTGAGGGGCAGGCTCAGAATTAGCAGCTACATCATGCCCGTGGGATGTGTGGGGAGGGGCCACCCTCTCAGAGGCTTTATTTGGGCCTTTCCTGCCACCCTGTGCATGGCCATCAGCTACCCTAGGGAGGGAGTAAGGTGCCAGGAGCACTTTTCCTTCCACGCTCAGACCCCTGCCACTTCCTCTGTTCTGCTGGCCTGAGGTGGGCAGGGAGGGGCCAGAGAAGGGGCCAACCATGTGTCTAGCGCAGAGCTCCAGTGGTTAATTCCCAGGCTGCTTAAGGCCAAACTTTTATGCTGATGAAAGTAAATGCCCTGTCCTCAGAGAGCCACAGACTCCCTTTCCCTGACCTTCCCCATCAGCCAATGAAGCGGCAGGACTTCAGGCAGGACTAATAAGGTTGGGAAGGAAGGGAGGGGAGGGGGGAAGGCCTCTGGCTCAAACTTCAGGCCTCAGTACGGTCTGAACTTGAGGGGAGAAAGGGGCAGCGAGAGGCAGGAGAACTACGGCAAGCAGAGACTGGTAGTACCTGGTCTCTTTCCTTCTCTGGGTGTCGGTGGATGAAACTTGCCTCCCTCACCCTCTCCTCAGCCTCCGCTTCCCTGCTATAAGAACTGGGTCACCTAGGGCCCCAGTCAAGGACAGATTCCAGTGTCAGGCCGGAGCACTGCCCTCTTACCTTCCTCTCCATACTGGTCATACAGGCCCCGTTTCTTAGGGTCGCTCAGCACATCATAGGCTTCTGCAATCTCCTTAAACTTCTCCTCAGCATTGGGTTCTTTGTTCTTGTCTGGGTGATACTTCAAGGCCATTTTCCGATAGGCTTTCTTGATCTCATCCTCATTGGCCCCGGACGGGATCCCAAGAATCTTGTAATAATCCTTTCCCATTACAGCCACTGGACCGGCACTGGTCTCCTTGTTTCTGAAAGAGAACAGGGCCAATTCTTGATGTCCCTGATTCCCTTTCGCCCCAGACCTGCTCCTGACAACCCTCAAATCCCTATACGACTCACTGTGAGACTTTCAGTAGGTCATGCCTGTTCTGTGGGCCTGTCTCCCCATCAGTAAAATGAAAGGTTTGGACTAGATGGTCTCTTCCAGCTCTGACATTTTAGGTTCTGTGATTCTTTCTTCAGCTCCTCTTTCCCAGTGGGAAGCTGGGGGCTGTGGCCCACTTCTTGGGACTGGGCCAAGGCCCAGGTCCTTGAGCCAGGTCGAGGACCCCCAAGAGGCCCCAGTGAGTAAGATGGCACGATGGACTGATAGAGCCACACACAGAAGCTGGTGAAGATCAGTGCAGAGTGAGGTCACCTGAGCATCTGGTCTCCTACACCATGCTTCAGGCATGGTGCCCGGGCTGAGGGCAGCTGGGACAGTGGCCCAGGACTGGGGACAGGCCACAGTCTTCAGCCAGCTGTCCCAGCCAGCCAGGCTGAGTCAGGGTGTGGGTGCCTGGAGTCCTCTCTGTCACTGGAGACCCCAAGCCTCCCTGCCCCCTGTATCCCACACTATGCTAAGCCTCACGTGTGATTCACATCAGAGGATGACTCACAGCCTTTGGAAACTGCTCTTTCTAACTCCATCATGGGGAGTGGAGGGGGACACTAATCCCTTCCCCCAACAAGGCAACAGTTCCCTTTACACATTTCCAGTGTCTACTCACAAACCTGTGTGTGAAGACAGTACTGTGCTGCCTAAGCACCAGTGTTAGGGGACAAACACGTCCTGAGGGTAGGGCCTTTATAAACCTTACACTAGGAGACAACTGGCCACTGACCACCATTTCCTTAATACCTTCCCCACCAGTCCCTCCCTCTCACCTGCCCCCAGGTTTAGGACTCACACTCAGATTAAGCTGGACTCAGGGGCACTTACAATGTGAAGAAGAAGCACAGGACTCTAATTCTTCCACTCTAATCTCCCTCCACCCATGTCTCTGTAGTGGATATGAAGGGAAGGGGACTCTCCTGTTAGAGCTATTTGGGGGAATGGCCAGAAGCCATTCCCCAGCCCTTCGGAGACTTGGCCAACCCCTGCCAAAAGCTAGGAGAACTAGAGTCTTTCTAGCAATGTCCTGGGCTGACAGCCACAGCTGAGGCCTGCTTTTCTGCCTCTGACTGCTTCAGGGCAGTTGACAGGGTCTCCTGACAGGAGCGAGGGCTGTAACGGTTAAGGAGAGTCTTCGCGGCCCCAGAGAGGCAGGGTCGATAGGGACAGATGCCCTAGCACTTGCCCCCACAGGGCCGGCCGCAGGTGGCTGGGTTGACTCATGGCTCAGGGAGTCACCTCACCCTGATGAAGAGAAGGCTCCATAAAGGCGGGTACTCCCCCTTCTCCCCTTACCAGCATGTCACGCCGGGTGGGGGAGGCCGGGGTTGGAGGAGGCAGAGAAGAAAGAGCATCTGGGGGAGGGCAGCCATTTTCGGAAGCAGCAGTAAAAGCTGTCTGAGAGGGAGCTGGAGGTGGTCTGCCATCTCGCCCTCAGCCCACACCCTCTTTCTCCCGGGACTGGCAAGGAACCCTAGTACACCACGAGGGTAGGGCCCCCGGAGAACTAGAACAGCTTCTAGGCAACGGACAAGTGGAACGACTGTTGCCAGCGCTCCCCTCCCCCAGTCGCTGTCCCTGCGTTACCTCTTCATCAGGCCAGCTTCCTCCCTGGCACCCACCTGCTAGCTCTTCTAGACCTATAATTCTCTTGCCTCCATAGGCACCGGGCGAGCTCGCTCAGGAACAGTCTATTACCTCCTCATTTTCTCCCTCCCTCTATGCCCTCCCCTTTCCGAAAGCCACGAGTTAGAATGACAAAGGAACCCCATGGCATGACTGCCTTTGATGGAAAAGAATGAAGAGGCTGTTAAATGTGGAGGCAGGAATGAAAAATGGAGAGAAGTGGCGAGGGGAACTGGTTGAGGTCTAGGGAGGGGAGATGGTGAAACAGAAAACGAAGTCCTGGTGGTGGGGGGCGAGAGATGATGAGTGGAAATGGCCGAGGTAGAAAATGGGCGACCCATGGGCTGAAAGAGAGGTGCAGAGTTAAATTACTGGAAGGGGCGTTGGTGGAAAATGGATGCCCGAAGGGTTTTCACACAGGACATGAATGACGAGGTGCAGTTCATTTAGATGTACGGCTGGTGCTCGCACGTAATGAGAGCAGATGAGGATGAGATGGAGGGGCAGGGAGGGAACGGAGGGAGAGGCGACGTGGAGAATGGGACACTGGATGGGTAGGAGTGCCCTTCTCCGGAGGGACTTACCGAAACTTTACAAACCCATTCAGCGTCCACGCTCGAAGTTTTAAGGGCTCCAGCTGAATTTTAAACATCAAGCTGGCTAAGAAGTCTTCTCCCCAGAAGTGTGGGAAGCTCCGGAAAGCTCCTCGGGCCTGGAGTGGGGGTGCTGCTGGGGATGGGCAGGAGAGCACTGTGCGCTTAAACATGCCCAGCCCAGCCCCTCACCTCTGATCGCTCCACTGGAGCCTGCTTGGAAAGCTGCAGCTCTGGAAGCCACCTCCTCAGGTTCTCAGAGGCACTTGCCCAGCAAGGCCCGTCTGGTGCAGCAGGAGCTGGGCCTGATTCCCAGGTGTGGACAGTGAAGGGCTAGGGTCCAGCGGCCACCTGCTCTCAGGTGCAGCAGCGTCTGGCTGCTGCTGAATGGCTGCGTGTGCGGCCGCAAGGCCGGCAGTGCGAGGGCTGCGGTCGTGAGTGGCAGCGTGTGTACCTGTGACAGGTGTGATTGCCAGTGCGGGCCCGAGAGGCGGAGAGCTCCTCTCGCCAGTCTCTCCCGGGAGGACCCGACCCCGATCCCCAAGAACCTGCTCAATGAAGTCACTGACGGGAGCCTCCTCCCTCGCGGATGGGCGGGGCCGAGCGCCCGGCGGGACAAAGGCGCGGCGGGCGGGGAGGCGCGGGGAGCGCCGGGGAGGGGGCTCGGGCGGGGGACGGTGGTCGGTGATGTCACCCGCGGGGGGCGCCTGGGCCAGCTCAGAAACGCCTCCGCGCCGCGGCACCCGCCCCGCCCCACCCCACCCCACCCTCCCGGGCTCCGACGCGGGCCGCCCTCGGAGCGGAGGGTCGCGGGCCCCGGCACCTGGCGGCCCCGCGCCCGCACCTCCGCGGCGGAGCCCCCGGCCCCGCCCCCGCCCCGCCTCCGCCCTGACGCCCCCGCCTCCGGGACCCCCGAGCCCCGGCTCAGCTCCCTCACCGGCGAGGAGCTGCGGGCGCCGCGGTGCGGTCCGTCAGGCAGCCGCTGCCCCCTCCCCCGGCTCCGGCTCCGCCGCCTCCTCTCGGGACAGGAGCCGCCTGCCCGCCGGCCGCAGACAGCGGGCCCGGGCACCCGCCCCCACGGCTCCGCCTCCGCGTCGCCCATTGCGCCGGCCGGCCGTCACTCAGCCCGGGCCCTGCTGTCATTGGGCAGCTTTCGACGCGTGCCCCGGGGCGCGCCGCCCATTTCCCGCCCCTGCCACCCGGCCACACGCGCGCTCATTCCGGGCAGTGATTGGTGTGGGTCTGATTGGCGCGCTCCACGGTCAATCAACCACACCTCCCCGCCTCCTCGCCGCGCCATTGGTGGGAGCCGCGGGGGGCGGCAACGCCACGCGCCCTTTGATTTTATTGGTTGGTCTGCGGGCCTCAGGCCCCGGCCGGGGGCAGCCGCTTCGGCCCAATCCCGGCGTGAGAAGGTGGGACGTACCGGCCGCCACTCGAATCCCGGGAGAACCTTCTGGAACCTGTGCAACGTCAAAGGCAATCTTAAAGGAAAACGGCACCCACCATTTGGCCGTGACTTTAGGCATTTTTTTCCCTTCCTCTTTTAGTTTAGAAGGCCGGGGGCGGGGGTGGCGGGAACGGGCGCCCGGGCAGGTGCGGGCCCGCGCCCGCCGGGGTCAGAGGCCGCCCCGCACACCTGTCTTCCGGGAGGGGCCCGCGAGCTGACCCACCTGGCCTGGTTTCGCTTTCCCGTCCCTTGATCTGACGCCGACCTGAGGTGACCTGACCGGCTCTCGGCGCGGCCGCGGCGTGGAAAGCGCCCTCGCTCGCCTCTGCGGCCGCGGCCCGCGGCCCCGCGGTTCCCTGTCAGAGCCGCCCTTCCACCCTCGGGGTAACCCCCGCCCCCCGCGCCCGCAGCACGGTCCCCGCAGCCCGCACCCCACGGGGCCCGTCAAAGTCCCCTGTGAACGTTCATCCTTCCACCCCTTTGAGCCCCCACACTTCACGCCCCCGCCCCCCACTTTCCCCTCCTCGCGGCCGGTCTCTTTCCCTGGGCTGACTCCTGTTCGGACTCCTTTTCCCATCAGATCGCCCTCTCCTCGCTGCCCTCTGACCCTTCGTATCAGCTGCACGTGGTTGGTCTCCTTTCTCAGCGCCCTTGACAGCGCCCATGGAAGTCCCTCTACCCCCGCCCCCCGCCCCCCATTAAATCTCAGCCCCAGTGTCCCCGCGCCGAGAGCAGGCAGCGCTGCGGAGGCGGGAGCCGGCGGAAGCCGACGCTTGAGCAGACACGGTGCCTGGCGCGCCCACGTCGCTGTCTCCCAGGCCCATCTGTGCTGGAGGGAGCGGGGGTGGGGAGGGGGTAATCCGGGGGTGAAGAGGGGGAGGGAGTTCTTGGGGGTTTTAAGGACAAAATAAGGGCCACGGCAGAAGCTCTGCTCGCCTCTGCTTGCCCTTTCCCGAGACGGCGCTCGGACACCCCGGGCCCCGCACCCTGGAGAGCGCGGGACGCCGAGGCCAGGAGAGCCTCCCTGGCCACACAGCGGGGTGCGGCAGGAGAGAGGCCTCGGGCTCTGCACACTCTCCCCACTTGCCCTCTTTCTGGTGCCCGCTGTAGGGCTCCTGGGTGTGAAGGGGTGTGAGGCGGGAAGGAAGGAAGTGGGGTAAGAGGATGGAGAAGGGGTGGGGTTGGGGGGTGAGGCGAGGCGCAGGGAAGAGAGGGTGAAGGTGGAGAGGAGAGTGGGACAGGTACAGAGGAAAGGGGTGTGCGGGGAAGGGAAAGTGGGGCACTCGGAATAGAGAGGGGGAAGATGGCCTAGCAGCAAAAGGATGGGACAGAGAGGTGGGTGAGGAGAAGCCGGGGAGGTGGGTGAGGGTGGGAGAGGCTGGGAGGTGGGAGATGGGTGAGGCCGTTGCCAGGGAATGGAAGAGTGTGACATAGAGATGAGTAAGGTAAGGGTGAGGAGGCCCAGTACGCTGAGCGCTGACTCCTTCCATGTGGGGGCTCTCACCCCCACCCCCAGTGTAAGGGGGCCTGGACTGTGGGTGCTGCTGCTTCCTATTCCAGTTCTATTTTGCCTCCTCCAGGCTCGCCTGTGCCAACACGGAGGCAGAGAGTTTAGTCACTGGCCCTTACCTGGTCCCCGCGAAAGCCAAAGTGTAGGCTGAGCCCGCGGGAAGGCAGGACTGAACCCTTAGGGGTTAGTAGCATGAACTCCATTGTGGGCTGGGTACCTACTGCCTCCCTGCCTGCCCCTTCCCTGAGCACCAGGGGTGGGTGTGTGTGTAAGGAACCGGCCCGGTGTGGCCTAAGGTGTGAGAATGTGGACTCGAGTCAAACTTGACCTTGCGAGGTTCCTTGCCTCATTGCTTTCTGTGCCTCATTTCTTTCTTGGTGAAGTGGGGCTCGTCAACAGCAGCAACCCGCAGGGGTGTTGGGAGGGCTAGTTAAGACAACATATAATGTACCTACTTCTGAGCGTGGCCTACAGTTAATGCTCAACAAAATTAATCATTACTCTGCGTTCACAGATAGACGAGTGTGTGAGTGCATCTGTAAATGTGTGAGTCTGATTGGGAGTTGTTTGTACTATTGTATCTGTAATGCGATTTGGGAGTGAGAGCATCTGGATAATTCTTTTGTGTGGCAGGGTGTCTGATTCTTTGTCGTTTGCTTTAGGTATGTGATGTGTCCGCGTACGTGTGGGATCAAAGAACTCCTCAGGCCCGTGTCTCCATGACAATGAGTGGATCAAGTGTGGCTCTGTGGCTCTTGACACATTGACACCGTGTCTGCTGGTATGTGCATGCGTCTGTGATCATGTCAGTTCCAAACACCCCCACTCACCCTTCCTTCCCATAGAGACGTCACAACCCTAGGTGTCCCTCATTTCCTCACCCTGAGGGAACCGGAACCTGGGGGCCGGGTGGGGGTGGGTGCCAGTGAGGAGGTGTTTAGACAGGAGCACACTTCCCTCCCAGACTGTGTATGGGAGGGGGAGCCCGTCTCTTGCACACATCCTGAGAGCTCCAGAGGAAGTGCTCCCTCCCTGCCTAGCCTGTTCTCAGTTCCCTGTCTTGTCACCATGGTAGCAGTTGCCAGGGGCCCCCACAGTTGCTAAGATGTGGATGTGGGTGGCTGCCAGGCCCTGTTGCCAGTGGAAACAGAATCCTGGGGGAAAGGAAGACTACCCCCACAGCTGCCGGCTCTCCGCGGGGATAGGAGTGGCCCTTGGGGCTCTCCTGTCCCCAGATTGTACCTGTGATTCTTATGTGGCAGTGCTAGGGTTGGCGGGGGCTTGAAGAGGACACAAGCCAGAGTACTGGGATCACCTTCTTCTGAAGAGAGAGGGAGCGCTGGCCTTCCCATTGCCATCTTTAAGGCCGGGAGGCCCTTCGAGGTTCATAAGGGTCTCATTTTGTCCCTCAGTCCTTACGCTGTACTCGCCTCCAGGCAATGTCTGCTTGCGCTCTCTGGGGTCCAGTGCCTGTTACCTGAAGTACTCCTTTGACCCGGAGTACTACCTTGACCCCATTACTGTGGAAGCCACCCACTCCTTCCTAGGTCAGACTCCCAGCATTTCTCCGGGTGCAGACTGCATTTGCCACCTAAGCCTGGACTTTGAGTCCCAACTTTGCCTTCAGCTTGAAGACACTGACTTTTGTTCTAGTCCTCATGAGACAGTTCCCTAAACCCAGGCACAACCCAAGACCTCCTCCCAGATCAGCTTGATACTTGAACTCAGCGACAGATTCGCTTCTTATCCTGCACACTGTGTGAATATTGACGGGTACCCTAACTCATCTCCGAGCATCTTCCACCGGCAAGTACGATGCGGTTCGAAAGAGTTACTTCTTGCTCTGGTGAGCGGACAGAGCTCGAGCTGACCAGCAGGTGGCGTGCGGTGTCAGGTTCTAGACACAGGCGTCCCAGCGCCCCCGGGAGAGGCTGTCAGGCATATTGAGATCTTAGGTGTTTTATTTGAGGTCAGGACCCAGAGCCGCAATCACAACAGTTGATCAAAGGTAGAGAAATAAGGAAATTAAGGTTTCCAATGTGGTAATGACAACACTTTGAGATTGTGTGGGTCAGTACAATCCTGGATCTCCATCCAGTGGAGTTGGACTCAGGTCTGGGTATGCACCAGAAGGTTCTAAGTCATTTACTGGCACTGTAGGTCTCAAGAGGACGGCATAGCTACTAAGGCTTTCCACCTCCACCTCACAATGTCTGTCATCTGCTCACGCAGCTTCACTGCCTTGCCTGATCTCCCCTTATCTTTCGGCCCCGCTGAGCAGAAACCTGCCTCTCTTTTACCTTTGGTCTTAGGTCTCTCCTTGAGGTGATATTGACCTCATTTGTCCCAGGGTTGAGCTGCAGGAAACAGGCATGATGCGTTCATGTTGTCTGGGCTGCAGCTGGGAGTCCAGATAGAAATCCTGCGCAAACTCAGAGTAGACAGGCTCAGGGGCCTCACGTCTTCCTAATTCCTTCAAAAACTCGGATTCCTCTATTCAGCATCCCCATTCCCTTTGGGGAAGCCCCTGCATCCTCCCAACCCAGCCCGTACTTGATTGTTGGGAAAGTGAGCACCAGGAAAGCTCTAGAAAGAGAGCCACAGCGGATGGTGTTCTTCCTGCTCCTATCTTCATCTCAGACTCAGAGATTGGTCAATGATAAGAAACCCCACAGAAATTCAGCACATGCCCCCCAAAAAACAGGAAACAGGAAGCTAAAATAGCATCACATCTCTTTATTATGAGCATCAGCTCCTTCTGAAGGCTGAGCCATGGGGAGGAACATGCAGCTGTACTGATGGGAAGACAGGGCTTGGGGAGGCCCCCCTCAGCTTACTGTCAAGTTACCTTCCGCAGAAAAGCACATGGGGACAAAGGGAGGACCAGAGAGCACTGCACCCTCCACTGTCACCCGAGTCGCCGCCCAGCCACCTCCACAAGGCTGCGTTAGACCGGGAGACAGCGCACAGGCCAGCTCTTCCAGGAGACGAAGCTTAAAGGCTGTTTCACCACGAAATGGAAAAGCCCTTCTACTTCCACCCTCGTGTTTTCATCCGCGGTCATGTTATCAGTACTCTACAAACTGCAGTGTGCGCTTTCCTCGTCTCCGGCCCGGACCAGGCCTTACCGTCTCTCCACCCTCCAGGCCTTTAGGGCCGGTGGCCCAGAGGGAAGGTGGTTTTCTTCTGTGCTAATGCCGGCTAGTATTTCTAGGCTTAGAAATTCTGTAGTTTTCTCTCCTTCCAAGGCAGTCAAAAGCAGTGTCAGCAGGAGGGCAAGAGCAGGGGAAGTGGCCAGCCCCGTCCCACCCCAGGGCTGAGCTGCAGGAAACAGGCATGATGCATTCATGTTGTCTGGGCTGCCGCTGGGCGTCCAGCGAGAAATCCTGGGCAAACTCAAACTAAGCGGCATGGGGACAGCAGCAGTTGTACCCCATTATCAACGGGCGTGCGTGAAACGGGTGTGTGCGTGAAGAGTCTGTGGTTACGGTGCTTTTTAGGATATCCTGCATTAAGGTAGTTTTGCCTTTTCATGCCAAGTATTTACCTGCTGTTACCCTGCTAGTTTGAAGGGGACATTCTAGCAGGATCGCCAGAGCCTGTTCTTAATTTTGTCCTGCCTGGAGATCAGCCTTGGCTGTCGGGTCTCGGCTGGCCCAGGCCCTATAGCTTTTTCCGAGTTTCCCTCTCGGCCGCAGGGCTCCCGGCCACCACTCTTACCAAGCCACGAGGCCCATGTTGGTTGAGGTTGTGCTTCGGGCTGAGGCCTAGGCACTTAAGCTCAGCCCCCTGTGAGGTGCTTTTCCCCAGGCAGTTTGATTCTGTGCTTTCTCTATTGGTGGTAGGAGCGGGGGGATCCCCAATTTTGGCCCAACAAGGCCAGGGTGACACCCATAGGGAGCACCAGGGCCAGAAAGGCTAATGTCTACCCTGCAGCTCCAGTCTCTTGGGCTGGAAGCAGGAAGAGGCAACATGCTCATGGCTTTGGTGACGGAGGTCCTTAAAGGGAGAAGAGCACTTGACAGTGGGTCAGTACCTAGGAGTGAGGAAACTGCTCCACCCCTGGGATCCCACGGGTGCCTCCCTCGAAACCCAGAGCCTGCACATGTTGGGGAAGCTGGTCCAGAAAAGGAAGCCACAGAGCAGAACTGGAGAGGTTACGTGGCCACAGCCACTGCCTCTGTGGACCCAGCACCCCCGCAGCTCCGCTGTGTCTTCCGGATGTCCTTATTTCAGTGCAAGCACGGGGAAAACAACTGCTGCATGGACAGCAGACTCAGGGCAGATGGTCTTCCGAGGAGCTTCTACGTAACCCCTGTCTTTCCAGGTCAGGGCGTGGTGCAATGATTCAAGTTTTCGGTAGCTGAGGAGAAAGAGAGACGTTTTCCCATGCCCGCCCTAGAATCACACACTCAGTTTTATAATGGGCAGAATCCCACAGGCACAGTGATGGAAGGGCTTGGAAAGGAAATGCGCTTTACTGGGCTTATCAATGTTTGAAAGTCTCCATCCACACTCACTGCAGAGGGGCTCCCTGCGCTAGGGCGCTGCAAAGGGAGATCCCGAATGGGGCTTGGGTGGGGCTTCTGCAGCTCGGGACTGGGGGAGCAGTGGAACTTCTCCTTTGGTGATGAGTGAAGATGCCTACAAGAAGAGGCCCGTTGCTTTTCTGTGCCTTTCTGCTCTTTCTTCTTCCTAGACCCTGTGAGGTCTGTCCTTCCTGGACCCTGTGGAGCTCTAGCCTTTGCTGGAGGCAGTGTCCCATGCAGGAAGGCTCTTCCCAGAAAAGCTTGCTGTGCTGGGATAGGGAGAGAGGTCATCCCAAGTGGGCCTGATTCTCTTGTGGAAGAACTCTGGGGCCTGCTTTTCCAGACCCTAGGATGTGGCTGGCCTGATCTGGCCTGTGGTCTCTCCACACACCCACAGAGAGCTAGAAGCTGTAGCTCTAAAGAGGTAGGCATCACCTTGATCTGTGAAGGAGGAGGGAACAAGAAGCTGGACTGATGAGGCAGGAGGAAAAAAAAAGTTATTCAATTTTTAAAGCCCAGAGCTTATCTCTACTCATAATGCCCTGGCCATGAGATCAAGCAGTCCACGGCCATTGGCATAGAAGATAATTTTCCAGGAGAGTAAACAAGAGCCCCTGGGCTTAACGTGCTTTAATCTCAGTGCAAACCCCAGACCTGGCTGCTGCAGATGCAGTTCTTACGCCCAAGAGTAATGCACTTGCTTGCTTTTTCGGGGCGGGGGGAGGGTTGGACTGAATACCGGTTCCTCATACTAGGGAGTTTGGTTAAGGAGTATTTACAAAAAGCTGTGGGTTTTGAAATGCTCAGATCCAAATATAGGAAGCCAGCTTCATCATCTTCATTTCAGGCCTGAAAAATTCAATCCCAGAAATATTCTTACTCTGCTTCTAGGTCAAGCAGTTTCTAAAGGCGGAGACCACGCAGTGCTCTTAATACACTCCTGGTGCAGCTCTCCCCTCTCCTCTGAGCATCTCAACACTGTGCATGCTGCTTCTGTCAGCACCTAATTTAGTACAAGTGCCTTGAGCACTGGGGGTATGTGAGCTGCTGTAGGACTGAGCTCACCCTCTGTCAAGTCAGGTAGTCACATCTGGCTAAGCCTAAGTCGATAGACTAGAAATAGAAACCTCCAGGCCTCCAGGGCCAGGGGGACCCACAAGATGCACTGACTTGAGAATCTGATGTGAATATAGAAAGGGGTCAGGGACTTGGAGGCCAGGCTGGGCACCCTTGCAGCATCTGCTCGGCCCCCAAATCCACCCATGCGGAGCCCGGGCCCTAGCTTGGTGGGGAAGGCCATGGAGTGCGTGGCAGGGAGAGGCAGCAACTCAGACCATCTCTTAGTGACATGTAGAAAGAAAATCCTCCCCCTCCTGTGAGTGTTTGCTGGGACTTTCTCTGCTCAAGAAAGCGAAGATGCAAATCTTCTTGGCTCCAGCCTCTTCTCATCGGCAGGGTGGCTGAGAGGGGTCCCTGCTCTGGACTTCCGCTGTGCTGCTTTCTCCTGGGCTGTGGAGGCTTTTCCAGGTCTGCCGTTGAGTTGAGCTGGAAGGATGGAAAAGTATGTGTCTTCTCTCCTCTTTCATCCACACTTTGTGTTCATTGAAACTTGGGCTTTGGCTCCCTGGGCAGCTGACTTGGGCGAAGCACTAACACAGAGGGCAGGGACTCCTGCCACCCTACGCGTTCTAGTCAGGGCCCTCGGGCTCTGGGCCACGAGCACCCCTCTGGAAAACAGGACGGCTCACATTGTGCTAAAGACTTCTGGACTTGGATGACCTGGGTGAAAGGATCTAGAATTCCGGTTCCCTGGGAGGTGCTGCCTCCCTCTTTTCTAATTAAGACTCAACAGACTAGTTGCCTTCTCTGTCACCAAGCATTAGAACTTGAGTAAATAATGGAGGGAAGTGCAGTGGTGGTTTTCAAACATTTTCACACCCCAGCACTCCTAAGGGACAAACCACACACCTACCAGAACAACAGCTCGCCACAGAGGGGATCAGCACTGGGGGGGGGGGGGGCATGTCTGCATCTCTAGTAGAACACACAAGTCTGCTATGTTCCCTCATTAAGAACCATTTGGCCAGAGATTTATCAACTGGAAATCAGAACTGGCCATCAGAAGGGGGAAGCAGACACCCCTTTAGCCACACCAGGGGTTTTACAAAGGGACTTTGGTCCTTTTCCAACCCAAGACCCAGGTCTCTGATGGCGTGGCGGCGAGGCCTGCGTATCCATGTATGCCTGTGCACGCTGAAACGTGAGGGTGGGGTGTCCAGGAGCAGATGCTGCTACAGCTCCTAGGTCTTCTCCCTGTGGCAGGACATTTACTGCCTCTGTGATGAGGGGAACAGTGACTTCAGTGACATAAAGCTTAGTGACAAATTGAGATGCTGGCAGTGCTCCATTCCCATGAGTCTCAGGGCAGAGGGTGGGGGCTGGGGGAGGGAGAAAGGCAAGGAGGGAGGGAACGCCACTGTCGCCAGACTGAGCTTCTCCGATCCATGCTATCCTGGGGGTTTCAGGTGAATGGCTGCACTATTGGGGCGCGCAGCCAAGATGTAAATGACATTCTCCCGCAGGAAGGTGGGCCAGTCCACAGATCTGGAGGGGAAGCAAAGAACAGGCGTGTGAGGCTAGCTGCAGAGCTCAGAGGCTCTGGGGGTGTTGGGGGCGACCGAGGGTGCGGCCAGCCAGGTAAGGAGGTCCCACTCACCTACACTCCTGCTCTGTGGGCAGAAGGGCCTTGTCCTGACTCTTGCTGCTGCTGCTGGCTGGGCTGCTGTCTGCTATGGGACCCACGTGGCTGATGCTGTGGGGCACAAGGACTTGTGGTTAGAAATGGAATCGTGGAAGGCCTGGCCTCTCCCAAACTCTGATGAATCTTCTGGACATACACATCCAGACTTTGCTGATAGGGGATGAGAGAGTTTGGAGTAGAGGCTGCCCTCTGCCCTGACCAACAGGAATCACTCTTTGTCTGTAGTACAAGATCCTTTCCTGGCTGTTGGCAGGAGACATCAGGAGGTACTTGGTACCACGAGCCATTTGGCATGGGAAGAGGAGGCGGGGACGTGAATAGGGACAGGGATTGGTAGGTAGAGGACCTGACGCTGCAGGAAGCAGCCTCTGCAGGTTGTTTGCAGAACCAAGAATGCTGGGCACGATGGCACTCGGCCTCGCTGATAGTGTTGTCACTGCTGTGCGCTAGGAAGGTGGTTCGGGCTCGCTCACGCTCCTTGACTGTCAGAAGCCTTAGCAGAGAGTTCTGGGGAGGAAGAGACAGTTATGATCCTGGAGGTGAAAATATTTTGTAAGTATACACAAGCATTGAGTGTCCTACCTCTATTATAACCTCTGCAACCTCCTTAGAAGCTGCCCCATCTTTCTGATTGATTGCACCAACATTTTCAGTGGGGTCCAGTGCAAATCAATCTCCCTTGGGCTCTCTCCCCAGCCTAGCTCTGGACCACCTGTCACTGGAGGGGAACCTGAGCTCTTTCCTCATGCAGGTCCCTGCTGAGACAGTAGCCGGTGTTCCCCCAACCTGCCAGCATGCCTTCCAGGTCTCTGCCCCCCAGGATCGCATGGACAGTCACCCATTCATCCAGCTGACCCTCACCTGGGGACGCAATTTCTGTAGAAGGAGGAGGGACTCATGGGACAGGAAGTCAGACCACTCTATGTGGCCTCGACGTTCAGGGTCCAGAGAGGCAAACTGGCCGACTGCTTGCTCTTCTTGCTCGTCGCTCAGAGCCCTGTCACTGTCTCCTCGCTTTGCTGCTTGGTGGCGGTAGCGCAGGAAGTCCTCCAGTGTCAGGGAGCAATCTGTAAGGAGGGACCCTGTGCTGGCCACACTGACCCTTTCCTCAGCCTCTGGGGCACCTCCATTCACTTACGAGGCACCCCAGGGTCCTCACATTCACAGTTCTTATTGAGTGTTCGTCTCCCACCCGCAGGGCAGCTCAGGCTGTGGCTGGGGGAAGTAGCCTGGTGGCCAGCAACTCAGGAGCCGGGACCCATTCGCTCCCTGCCCCCCAATTCCAGAATCTCATTTCACAGCTCATCCTAGAAAAGATGCGGGGGGAGGGGATAGGCAGCCTGTCTTCACCCGCAGCGCAGGCCTACCGGGAATGACTTTACAGTGCTGGAACGTCTCGGCGAGGCTGTACATCTCCTCCTCAGTCAGCAGCAGGTTCAGGTTGTCCTGAGAAAACAGAACAGCTGAGTTAGCAGCCAGAGTCCGGGAGGAAAGGCAGGCCGGGGGGCCAGAGAGAGGGAAACTGTGTTTCAAGGCCATTCTGGGATCCCCTGACCCCAGACCCTCGTGCTCAATCAGGGGACTCAGGCTCCCGGGGGAGGAAGGCCCGGCTCAGGTGCCCACTGCTGGGGCAGGAGCTTTCCCAAAGCCCAGATATCATGACTTTAGCCCTGATTCCATTTTATTAAAATAGTGGCTTTTACATTATACCCTTGGGGTCCCCTGAAAGTGTCTCAGGAAGCTGCCGCAAGGGAGAAGAGGGCTAGGAAGCTGGTGGGGCTGTGACTCCCTAGCTCCATCACCCAGAGCACTGCCGTCTTTTCCACTGTATTTTGGCTGCAGTGTTAGTGTGTGCCCAAAGAGTATTTTTTTTTTAATTTATGCATACAAGAGCTGGGGTGCAGGCCAGGGGTGTCGGGGTGAGAGGATTCACCAGAGACAGAGTGGAGAGCAGAACAGGCAGATGCACTGAAATACACTGCTGAGGGGAGCAGCAGACGAGGCAGGCAAGGCCTGCTGTACTAGGTGGGCAGCTCCCTGGCCAGGGACTGAACTTGTGCTGCAGAGGCTGCGGACCGGTCATAGCGCCGAGACTTAACCCCTTGCGCCACCAGGGAGGCCCCCTCAAAGAGTATGTTAATTAAAAAAAAAATTTAATTCTAACTGTGCTCCTAGTGGATTTTATCACTTTCCACACTGATTTGGAAAGCGATGCCATCATGACAAAACTAAAAACAAATGAGTTTTTATGGTGCCCTTGACAAGTTTTAATTCCAAAAGAGCGCTGCTATGTTATTTTGTTACATTAATGTCTGGTCTTCTAGACTTTGAATTATGAATGTTTCTTTCCGGTTGAAGATTCCGCCCCACCCTAAAATGCCAGTAGAGGACAGGAGCAGACATTTCATGGACATGCACTTGTGGATCTCGTCAAGACACAAAGTGTTCCGTTCTTTCAATAAACACTTACTGGGCACCTAGTATATGCTGAGCACAAGGGCATGTGACGCCGTGGGGTGCTCAGGGTGGCTGGGGTCGGGGGGTGTGTGTGAGAGAGAGAAGATGCATGTGTGGGAATGATGAAAGGGAGGGAAGACAGGC
Organism: Talpa occidentalis; assembly: GCF_014898055.3. Classification (NCBI taxonomy): domain Eukaryota; kingdom Metazoa; phylum Chordata; class Mammalia; order Eulipotyphla; family Talpidae; genus Talpa; species Talpa occidentalis. The sequence goes on along the minus strand of NW_023605083.1, from coordinate 38,753,956 downwards.
AGAAGCCTGACAGTGGAATGCCTCCAATGCCCTTCACGGAGCTCCTCGAAGTGGGCCTTTATTTTGAAGGCAAAGGGGAGCCTCAAGGCTCAGGCGCATAGTACCATGGTCAGATCTTCAACTGCTGTGGGACTGGATTAGAGGCGCATAGTCTGGAGACGTGGAGAACAGTTAGGTGGCAGCTGCAACATACAGATGAGAGATGAGCAGCTAACTAAGGAAGGAGAATGGAGAAGAGGTGAGAAATTTGAGCACTACCAGGAGGCAATATTGAGATGACCTGTTGACTTATTGGAAGTGAGGGATAAAGGAGAAAAATGAATTGGGATTAGTAACTGGGGTAGAATGGGGCAGGGCTACTAGTCACAGAAATAAGGAATGGAGGGAGAACAAGTTTTGGGGTAGGGGAGAGGGAGAAAACACTGTGAGGGAAAAAATGAGTGCTACCGGAGCCTCTCTGGGGCCACAAGGGGTTAAGCACAGCACTTTGAAGCTATCCTCAGCCTCTGCCGCATGGGTTTCTGTTCAATCCCCGGCCAACCAGGAAGCTACCCACATGGCACAGTAGACCTCTCCTGTCTCGCCCGCTGCTCCCCTCAGCAGTGTATTTCAGTAGATCCGCCTGCTCTGCTCCCCACTCTGTCTCTGGTGAATCCTCTCACCCCCCCGCACCTCTGGCCTACACCCCAGTTCTTGTATGCATAAATCTTAACAAAACAAAAGCGTGCTAACAACAGAACCCTGATAGACAGCAGTTTTCAGGACTGGACAAGAAACTAAGGGTATTTAGAAAGAATCATCAGAGAAGGAGGTGGGGAGACAGCCAGTAAAGGGCACTGGAAGGTGAGAAAAGAGAGCTGCACGGTATAGGAGGTAATGTTAATACAAGTATGATGAGGCTTTTTTAATTTTCTATTTTCTCTGGTTTTCATATTTTGTGTAATAATTCTCTTAAAAAACACTCAAAACCTAAACAAAAAAGAGGGGCCAAAAAAAGAAAGTGCTAAATATATCAGAGAGGTCAGAGAGGTTATTGGACTTGGCAGCTGGGGAAGAGCTGAGTCAGCAGTCTGGTGAACGCAGCCGCCGAATCTCAGCTGGTTGAGGACCCAGGAGGAGATGACAAGAAGCCTGTCTGCGGAAGGAAGGAAGAAGAGGGGAGAAACTTGGAAGAAGCCGTTGTGGAAAGTCTGGGGGGCTGTGGTGGTGACCAGGCAGGGAGCTGTGTCTCCCGGGGAGGTGCCACCTTCAAGCCAGTGGCACACCAGCAGAACACTGCAAAGCAGAGAGGCGGTGAGTGAGGACTGGCATTCGGAGAGGTGGTGATAAGAGGAGAGAGTCCTCAAAGCAGGACCAGCTGTGGGTACGTCAGCGGGAGAAAAGGGATGTAGGTGGCTGGAAATAGACTTCCCCTTAGCGACAAGCCGGAGAGATGTTATTGTTAGAAAAAGGCACACCTTTGCCTCGGCAGCAGGAAGAGGGGGATCTGCAGGTGCTCCTTCCTTGGAAATCATTGAATTGGAAGATTTCTACAGATCAACAGATCAGTAAAGGAAGACCTGAACTCTACTTAGTTGTGCTGGAAGTGGATACGACCAGGGCTCTTTTTCTTCCATTAAAAGTTGCGGGGCATTTGATATAATATGTCGTTTGTGAAGTTCTGAATCAAAAGACTTCGTCATTTAACTCACATAATGATCACTCAGAGATGAAGAACGCATGCCTCCCAGTCAGGTAGTAGGCCAAGTGAGGATCCTTTGGACTAAGAAGTTTTCCTGCAACAGGCTGTCCCTACTGGAAGCAAGCTGGTTAGGATTTCAGGATGACTTTTCAGATGAGTATAAATGACAACTTTAGACTTAGAGAAAGCACTGCTCCAAGCAGAATCACCTGGAGTAATTGGGCCTTATCCTAGCCATTTAGTCCTCTAGCTCAGTGGTTCTCAACTGGGGATGATTTTGTTCCTCCAGGACACATGTGATACTATCTGGAGACATTTTTGTTGGTCACAACTGGGGGTAGATGCTGCTGGCGTCCCATGGGGTTAAGGTCAAGTATGTTGCTAAACATCCCACAATGCATACCATTCCTGCTGCAAAGACTTACTGGACCCAAAATGTCAATAGTATTTTTGAGGTCTAGAAAGTCTTTCCCAGCTCCATGACCCTTGAATCTACTACTGGACAATTCTTTAGTCATTGCTGGAGCCCGGCGGTCTAAGACGGGGCCTCCAGGAAAACTGCCAAGTCCCCTGTGGTGCGGCAGCCCGCTGTCCCTGCAGCCCAGGCTCACACAGTAGTGGCAGCTCCAGCCTGTTTCCGTATGGGCCGTCTCGGTCACCTCCGCTGTACTATCTCCTTGGAGATAGCCCATGCGGCGCAGGCAGCCATCGTGGAAAACCCTGGTGCAGATCCTGCACGGGAAGAGGCTCTCAGCTGTCCAGACTTCACAGATATCACACATCTCATCATTGACAATCTGGGGAAAGAGGAGAGGAGTGAACAGGGATGTTAGTGCAGACAGCAAGCATCTATGACCCCAAACACAGAACTACCCTCACGGGGCTGAGTCTCCCTGGAGCAGCATAGAGGAACAGCTTCAACTGAAGCAAGTAGTAAGGCCATAAAAGTTTCTCTTTGGGGAACAAGGACCAGCTGCTCAGGTCTCTATGACCATATTTCTGAACAGGGATACTACAAGCGTGTGTGTGTGTGTGTGTGTGTGTGTGTGTGTGTGTATTTATATATATATGCATATATAGTTATATATTATATGTATTATATATATTTTTTTTACATCATTCTTTTTGTACAATGTATACTTTCTCCTCTCAGGTGTAGTCCCATATAATTCCCATGACCAGTTCACCTGTGCACCATCACCATAGTCCCTGTGCTCTTCCCTCTCCAGTTTTGATCCCCCTCCCTTCCCCTCCCCCTGGAGAGTATTTCTGGTTTATAGTTGCCTGTTAATTTTGTTTTTTAATGTATTATAATTATTTTATTCCAGATCCCTTATTTGGTTCCTGTACATTCTTCCTATAAGTGAGACCATCTGATATTTTTCTTTTTCTTTCTTGCTTATTTCACTGAGCATGATCCCTTCCAGCTCCATCCCTATTGCTGTGAATGGCATGAATTTATCTTTTTTGATTGCTGAGTAATATTCCATTACACACACACACACACACACACACACACATCTTCTTGATCCAGTCATCTATTTTGGGACATTTGGGTTGTTTCCATATCTTAACTATTGTGACTAGTGCTGCAGTAAACATAGATATCATACATCTACTATTACTACTAGCATCTTTTGAAAGAATAATGTGTTGTGAGAGATTGTTCAGGTATTGCAGGACACTTAGCATCCCTGGTTTTCTTGGTACAAAAGCCAGTAGCAACTTCAAGTTATTGTGGCCTCCCTGAACTACCTGCTCTCAAAATTTCCAAATGCCTCCTACTATCCTCTGGGTGGGAGGGCAGCGGAATACCAGCCATGGAGTCATTCCTTATCACCTACTGCCTCATGTCTTTTACTAAGAGTAATCTAGGATGTAACTAACATTTTTATTCTTATGGAAGAAATTAAAAGGTTGCTCTAGACTCAGTTCCATCTCTCTGGCTTTGAATCTCACCTCAACTGTATCCACTCTTCCCTGTCCTATTCTCTGATCCACAAAAGGTCTAAGACTTAGAATTCTGTCCTAATGGGACACTCACAGTTTCTCTGAGCTCCAAGGAGATATCTGGGGGCTTGTCATCATCCAGCTTCCGGGTGGGGCGGATATAGGCAGGGGCTGTGAAACGACCGGCTTTGTCAAAGTCCTCAGGCTCCACTCCACGCCCATCTCGAAGCCTCTCCCAGGCTGCACGATAGCTGCTGCTCTCTTCCTGGGGCACCGGGGTGCTGGCCTCAGCTTCCTTCTCCTCTTGCACTTCTTGGACAGAGCCTTCTACAGTGCCTCGGCGGGAACCTGGCAGCTCACCTGTGCGTCGGAGTGAAGGTCTGTCCCGCAGCCCATCCTTGAAGGCAGACACAGCCAGGCTCACCTTCTGCACCTGTTCTACTGTCTGCCGCTTGGACATCAACACCCCCATGGTTCTGTGGATAAAAACCAGAAGATCCCAGACTCAGCCAGTGGCTGAGCATATTATATCAATCAGTTTCAACCATTCACCTAAGTGTCAAGTGCTATTAAGTATTTTCTCCCTCTTCTGCAATTCAGTAGCATTGTGGGTACAGAAAGCACTCTTTCAGGAGGTGGAATTCCTTCCTTTCACTTCTGACTGGCCTGTGACTTTGGATTTCCTATCTATGAAATGTGGGTGATCTACCTGGTCTACTTCACAGGGCTGCCATGAAGATAAGGTGGTGAGGAAATGGGCTTAACAATACTTAATAACACCCCAAAAGCATCAAGTGATAAACCCTATCTTTCTACCTTCCTTCCTAAAGTCAATTAGTTCCAGGGGCCCCAGGCCAAGTCTCTCCTTTGCCTCACAAGATGACCCAGGGCTTAGAGCAAGCCTGCAGCAACCCATTCCAGACATCCGATAGAAGGAAAGCTCCTCCAGTAAGTGCCATGCATAATCAACCCATCCAGGAACACCCATGTCAAATGCCTACTTTCTGAGTAAGAGTGAAGGAACTATTTTTAGAGAACTTGTCAGTTAGTTAGTTAGGTAACTCTTCCACCCTATCATGTGGTCAAGATCACAAACTCTCCTTTGCCTGCCCCCCCAACTAGTAACTAAGTTTATTTATGGGTCTGTTTGTGTTTCACAGACAACTGGCCCATTGCCAGCTCTAAGTACTTCTCACACAGTAAAAGTTTCATTGATGTCTCTCACATTTTCTGTTTTGATTTTCTGAACTACTCAAGAAAGGTCCATAAACTTCACGTTAAAAAGTAACCATATAGGGGGCCTCCCTGGTGGCGCAAGGGGTTACATCTCAACGCTGTGAAGCTATCAGCAGCCACTGCGCAAGAGCTCCCTCCCTGACCCAGGGAGCTACCCACGTGGCGCAGCAGACCTCCCCTGGCTCGCCCGCTGCTCCCTTCAGCAGTGTATTTCAGTGGATCTGCCTGTTCTGCTCCCCGCTCTGTCTCTGGTGACTCCTCTCACCTGCCTCACCTCTGGCCTACATTGCAGCTCTTGTATGCATAAACAAAAATAAATCCATAAAAAAAGAGTAACCTTATCCCTGCTCTTCCTTTGCGGTACTTCCTTAGCACTGGCAAGTGAGGATGTGAGGTGGTGCTCGGCAGAGCAGGGCTGCTATTCCTAGTGTGAAAGGTCTCAGATTCTGCTGGGGAATGCTTGCTCTAAGTAAAGGGGAACAGAAAGTCCATTTTAGCCTTGCTCTCAATCCACTATAACCAAGGCTTATTGAACAGTTCTGTGTGCGGGGCACTAACTCCTCCTCACAGGAAACAGAAGACAGGAGAGCAGTTTCACCAATCAGGCCACTGAGTATCAGGACTCAGAGTAAGGAAGGGTCCTGACGACGCCTTAGGGGAGATGAGACCACACTGCTGGGAGTGCAAGTAGACTGTGGAGGATGGGTAGTAAATTATCCTGTTTGTTGGTGGGAAAAGTTGACAGAGAGTAGGAGGAAAGATTCGGGCCAATTTGAAGGCTACATTAACAGTCCAGGGAGGAGGTAGAAAGTTGAAAAATCTTTTTTTTTTTTAAAAGATTTATTTATTCATGCATACAAGAAACGGGGTACAGGCCAGATGTGCGGAAGGGTGAGAGGATTCCCCAGAGACAGAGTGGGGAACAGAACAGGCAGACTGACTGAAATACACTGCTGAGGGGAGCAGCGGGCGAGACAGGAGAGGTCTGCTGCGCCATGTGAGATTCTCGCGGGCCGGCAGGGATGGAACCCGCGCTGCAGAGGCTGCGGACAGCTTCACAGTGTTGAGCTCAACCATTTGCACCACCAGGGGAGGCCCCAGGAGGTAAAAAGTGTAACCCGAAACAAGGGCAGCAGGAATTATACAGAGTCTATTTGATACCATGAAAACAGAATTAGAATGAAGAGGTAACTGGTTGGATCAAGGGTAAAAAGCTGGGGCATTTGTATTAATTGCTCTATTCCCCAGCTTTATTGTGGTAAGACTGACATATAACATTGTGTAAGTTTAAGGTGCACAGGCACACCCGCAAGTTATTGCATGTTGGGCTCCAGACCACCCACAAAAGCAAGCATCACAATGAAACAAGCCGTGTGAATTCTCAGATTTCCCACTGAAGTTACGGTTACACTATAGTGTAGGCCATTACGTGTTCAATAGCATTATGTCTAAGAAAATGTATACACCTTATTAAAAATACTTTATAGGGACCAGGGAAAAGACTATAATAACGTAAAAATCAAAATCAATAAGCAACTATAAACCAGAGACACACTATGGGGAGGGAGTAGGATCAAAACGGGGGGTGGGGGGTGGGTGGGAATTGTATGGGGACTATCACCAAGATGAAAATGCAGACACTGTACAAAAATGAAAAATGATGTACAAAATACATAAAATAAAAAAAATGAAAAAAAAAATGCTAGCCATCATCCCAGCCCCCAGGGAGTTGTGACCGTTTTGCTTGGTAGAGTGTCCCGCCTAGATGTTGGTGGCTGCTGACTGATCGGGGGTGATGAAGGCTATAGTAGCTGTGGTCATTTCTTTTTTTTAAGATGTATTTATTTATGCATACAAGAACTGGGGTACAGGCCAGAGATGCTGGGGGAGAGGGGGAGAGGACCCACCAGAGACAAGAGTGGGGAACAGAACAGGCAGACCGACCGAAACACACTGCTGAGGAGAGCAGCAGGCAAGACAGAAGGGGTCTGCCTCGCCATGTGGGTTGCTCCCTGGCCAGCCAGGGATCAAACTCATGCTGCAGAGGCTGCGGACTGCCCCATAGTGTGGTGCCTACCCCTTGCACCACCAGGAAGGCCCTAGCTGTGGTCATTTCTTAACATAAGACAGCAATGAAGTGTGTTGCATCAACTGACCCTCTCATGAAATACTTCTCTGTACACGTGATGCTGCTGGATAGCACTTTATACACAGAACTTCTTTCAAAATCGAGAGGAGTCAATCCTTCCTCTCAAACGCTGCCACCTGCTCTATCAACTAAGCTTATATAACATTATAAATACTTTGTTGTCACTTGAACAACGTTCACAGCATTTTCACCAGGAGTAATACTTCCTTTGCTCATCCAAAAGCAGCAACTCCTCATCCATCAAGTTTGAACCATGAGATTGCAGCAATTCAGTGTCATCTTCAGTCTCCATTTCTAATTCTGTTATTTCTACTGCATCTGCAGTTACTTCCATCACTGAAGTCTTGAACCGCTCAAAGTCTTCCCAACTCCTGTTAATGTTCTGATCTTCTCCCCGCCCCCCCCCCATCATGAATGTTCTCAATGGCATTTAAAATGGCGAATCTCTTCCAGAAGGTTTTCAGTTTTGCCCAGAACAATCAGAAGAATCACAATTTATAGCAGCTACAGCCTCACAAAATATATTTCTTAAGTAATAAGATTTGAAAGTCAAAATTACTCCTTGTGCTACAGAGGGCATGATGTTAGGCATGTTATGTTAGACGTGAAAACAGTGTGACTCTCCTTGCACATCTTCAGAGTGCTCAGGTGACCAGATGCATTGTTAATAAGGAATTTTGAAAGGAATCTTTTTCTGAGCAGTATGTCTCTACAGTGGGCTTAAAATACTTAGGAAGCCATGTAAAAAATGTACTATCATCCAGGACTGGTGATTCAATTTACAGAGAAGAATAGATATAGCATAATGTTTAGGAGCCCTGGGACTTTTGGAAAGGTTAATGAGCACTGGCTTCATCTTCAAGTCACTAGCTGTGTTAGCCCCTCACAAGAGAATCATCCTGTCCTTTGAAGCTTCAAAACCAGGTATTGCTTTCTCCTCTCAGCTAGGAAGTCCTATATGGCCTCCTCCTTCAAAATACATCTGTTTCATCTACAAGGAAAATCTGTTGTTTAGGGTGCCTGCCTTTATCGGTGATTAAGGTATTTTCTGAATAACAGTACCTGCTGCTCCATTTTATATATATATATTTTAAAGCAGGTTTCTTTATTTTTTATTTTTATTTATTTATACAAGCACCGGGTGCAGTCAGAAGCGCGGGAGGGTGAGAGAATTCACCAGAGCCAGAGCGGGGAGCAGAGCAGGCAGAAGGACCGAAGGACACTGCTGAGGGGAGCAGCGGGCGGCAGGAGAGGTCTGTGCGCGTGTGGGACCCTCCTCTGGTGGCCGGGGAGCAGCCGGGGATTGAACCGGCGCTGCAGAGGCTGCGGGCAGCTTTGCAACCCAGTGCTCAACCACTGTGCCATCGGGGAGGCCCCATTTTATATTTTGATACTATATAGACAGCTTCTTTCCTTAAAGACTTCATGAACCTGTCTCTGCTTAGTTTTACCCTTTCTTCTTCAGCTTCCTCACCTCTCTCAGCCTTCACAGAATTAAAAGAAAGTTAGGGCCTTCCTTTGGATTAGGCTTTGGCTTAAAGGGATGTTGTGGCTGGTGTGATCTTCTAGCCAGACTCCTAAAACTTTCTCCATATCAGCAGTGAGACTGTTTGCTTTCTTATCATTCCTGTGTTCACTGGAGTGGCACTTTTAATTTCCCTTCAAGAGCTTTTCCTTTGCATTTATAACTTGGCTAAGTGTTTGACAGTAAAGGCCTAGCTTTTGGCCTATCTCAACTCAACATGCCTTCTTCACTAAGCTTAATCATTTCATTTGAATGTAAAGTGAGAGAAAAGGGACTCTTCCTTTTACTTAAACACTTAGATGCCACTGTAGGGTTTTTAATTGGCCTAATTTAAGGTTGTTGTCTGAGAGTATAGGAAGGCCTGCTGATAGGGAGACGGTGAACAGTGGTTGGTGGGGCTCCCAAACAGTTAAAACAATAGTAACATCAAAGATCACTGAACTCAGGTTATCATAAGAGATATTATAATGAAAAAAATTAAAATATTGTGAGAATTACCAGAATGTGACACAGAGACATGAGCACATGCTACTGGAAAAATGACACTGAAGATGTGATCAATGCAGGTTTGTCACAAACCTTTGATTTGTTAAAAAAAAAAAAATTCAGTGTTTTTGAAGAGCAATAAAATGAGGTATACAAAAGAGGAGGGAAAGCAGGGTAGGGGGGAAGGGAAGGTGGTGTCAACCTGATTGTGGAAAGGGTTCTAGAACTTTGGCGGTGGGCGAAGTGAGGCTTATACACACAGAGGTAAAGAAATTTATATAGTTGTGCAAATCAATAAAATAATAAAAACTGGGTACATACAGTGTGATGATTTGATACACAAATATATTACCAAGATTCTTACCAAAATAAGGTTAGTTAGCACGTCTTTTACCTCATGTAATTACCATTCTGCTGTTGTTAAGGTGAGAACATTAAAGCTCTACTTTCATAGCAATCAAGTATACAAAACAGTATGGTTAACTATAGTCTATAGTCACCACTTTGTACTTTATTCCCCAGAACTTACTCATCCAATAACCGAATATCTGTGCCCTCTGACCAGTATCTCTCCATTTTCTACACCCCTGAGCCCCTGGCAACTACCAATCTACTCTGTTTCTATGAGTCTGAATGTTTTTAGATTCCACATACAAATGAAGCCATACACTATTTTATTCAGTCTTTGTCTGACATACCAAGAGGGCAGTTTTACAACGACTAAGTTGAAGAATGGTAGTGCTGTTTACAGAAATTGGAAAATAAGAAAGAGGGAAAATGAAATTGAACTTTGTACAAGTTGAATTAAAAATGTCTCTGGGCTTCTGTACAGCAAAAGTGACAGTAATCAAAACAAAGAGACACCCCACCGATTGGGAGAAAACTTTTGCACACAACACTAATGATAAAGGACTGATCACAAAAATCTGCAAAGAGCTGACAAGACTCAACAAAAACAAAGTAATCCAGTGAAAATAAAATGGGCAGTAGAGCTAAAAAGAAACTTCTCCAAAGAGGAAATGCAAATGGCCAACAGGCATATGAAAAATGTTCAACATCACTTGTAATCAGGGAAATGCAAATCAAAATCACAATGAGATACCATCTCACACCAGTGAGAATGGCACATATTAAAAAAACTAGCAACAACAAATGTTGGTGAGGATGTGGAGAAAAAGGAACTCCCCTGCACTGCTGGTGGGAGTGCAAACTGGTCCAACCACTATGGAGAGCTGTGTGGAGATTCCTCGACCTGCCAAAGATGGAGCTTCCATATGATCCAGCAATTCCACTCCTAGGTATTTACCCAAAGGACACAGAAACATTAATTCCAAAGGGCACCTGCACCCCTATGTTTATAGCAGCACTGTTTACAATAGCTAAGCTTTGGAAACAACCCAAATGCCCAAAAATAGATGACTGGGTCAAGAAGATGTGGTACATATACACAATGGAATATTACTCAGCAATAAAAAAAGATAAATTCATGCAATTTGCAGCAACATGGGTGGAGCTGGAAGGAATCATACTCAGTGAAATAAATCAGAAAGAAAAAGAAAAATACCATATGGTCTCACTCATAGCAGGAATCTAGAAAACATAAATAAGGGGTCAGGAAAAAGACTAATTATAATAAACTAAAAATCAAAATCAACAAGTAACTATAAACCAGAGACACACTATGGGGGTGGGGAGAAGGGAGTAGGATCAAAACAAGGGTGGTGGGAATTGTATGGGGACTGTAACCAAGATGAAAATGCAGACATTGTGCAAAAATGAAAAATGATGTAAAAATTTAAAAAAATTTAAAAAATAAAAAAATGTCTCTGGGGCATTCAGGTGTTATGTGATCCCTTCCTTAAAACTTATCACTGGTTTTCTTTTTTTTTTTTTAAAGATTTATTTATTTATGCATACAAGAGCTGGGGTACAGGCCAGAGATACAGGGGGTGTGTGTGTGTGAGAGGATTCACCACAGACAGAGTGGGGAACAGAACAGGCAGACTGAAGAAATACACTGCTAAGGGGAGCAGTGGGCAAGACAGGAGAGGTCTGCTGCGCCATGTAGGTTTCTCCCTGGCTGGCTGGGGGATCGAACACGTTCTGCAGAGGCCGTGGATTGCTTCATAGCGCGGTGCTCAACCTCTTGCGCCACCAAAGAGGCCCCAATATCACTGGTTTTCTATAGCTCTTAGAATTAAGTTCTCCAAATCAGTCACACCCATGGTCTGTGAGGCCCTGGTCAGTCTGACCTCTCTTCTTTAGGGTGTATTCCAACCACTCTGGCCTTCTTTCAATCTTTGTTTCCCATGCCCCTTCTATTTTTGGGACTTTTGAACATTCCTTCCCACTCATGTAGGTGCCTATTCATCTGTCAAAACTTAGTTCAAGTATTGCTTCCTATAGGAAGTCACTGTTGACTTCCCAGGCCTGTGGGAGAGCTCACAGCACTATGCTCTCTGCTCTGGGGCAAATGCCTTTGCCATTACATATTCATTTGGAGGATTATCTGATCAGTGTCAGACAACAATGAAAATTAGATTGTTTAAACCCTGCTCAGTACTTATCTCCACTGTCTAGCAAGTATCTGGAAGGGAACAGATGTGTAACAAACATTCCCCAATTAATTAACTGTGGGGAAGTCTTTTAGATTTTTTAAATAAAGCCTAGGTACACAAAATATTTGATCACTTCCACATCTTCTTTCCACAAACAACTGTGCCACAAGTGGTACAAATTCCTACCTTGCCATCACCTAACCCATATATTTTTTTTCTCCTGGTGGTTCCCAAGATTAATTTTGTTTTCTAAACTTAGATTCCTTGTTATGTCACATTGTAAAGGCCACTACAATTATTTTTCCACACTATTGGAGACCTATCTTTCAAATATGCTACTTCACTGTTTCACTTTTTCTATAACTTAGCTTTTGTAAATAAGGCTGAAATGAATATGGGAACACATATATCCCCTTGAATTAATGCTTTTGTATTCTTCAGGTCGGTACCTAAGAGTAGAATTGTTGGGTCATATTATAGACCTAGTAATATTTTAAGAAACCTCGATACTTGTTTTCCAGAGGGATAGACCTAGTTTACATTCCCAACAACAGAATATGAAGGTTCCTTTTTCTTCACACCCTTGCCAACAGTTTTTGTTTCTGGTCTTTTGATATGGGACCATTTTCATGGGTGTGAGATGGTGTCTCCTTGTAGTTTTGATTTGCCTTTCCCCCATGATAAGTGATGGTGTGCATTTTGTCATGTGCCTACTGGCCGCCTATTTATCTTCTTTGGAGAAGTGTTTATTTAGTTCCTCTGACCATTTTTTGATTGGGTTAATTTTTTTTGTTGAATTACATGAGTTCTTTATTTTGGGTACCAGCCCTTGGTCAGATGTCCAACCCACATTTTTGAATTAATAAACCAGTTGGCAAGGAAAGATCTTTCCCAATATGTGAAACCTGTTTGTAAAATTAAAGTATATGATTAAGGATATTTGCTTTGGCTATGGAATTGTATTTTACAGGGTGGTAGTGAAGACGATTTATCGAGGAAAGATTTCTTGATCCCATTTAGGAAGTAGTTTAAGGTGTTCATGCCCCAATGGACACTGAATAATAAATCATGATTAAAATAATCCCTTTTCCCCCAAATGCAAATAAATATTGAACAATAGGGAAATAGTTAAATTATGGTACAAAGGAAGACTGAATAATACGAAAAGCACTGAAGTGAAGTAGATTGATAAGGAAAGATGTTTAAAATATATAAACATTGAAAAAGCAAGTTACAAATATGCTCCTGTTATGATCTATTTTTGTAACAAAGTTATTTTTGTAACAAATGTATTTTTCATCTTTTTGTTAATCTGTTTTTTAATTTTCCTACATTACACATTAATTATATAATAAAAAAATCCCAGGGTTGGCAACCTAGTCACTTGTTTTAGTTTGGGTTCAGCCGGTCTGTGGCCTAGAACGTTGCTTTACTGCGCTGAGCTTCAGTTCTCTGTCTATTAATGAGTGTGTTTGGACTATGTAGTCTTAAGTATTGACAATGCTCATGTTCTTTTTTGTATTCTTTAGAAGTCTATGTGGCCTGCAGGGGCTACCTAGCCTGGGTGGGGTGGGGTAGGGATGGAGAGGAGAGTGGATATTAGAGCTGAGGCTGTGGCCACAGAGCATCCTGCAGAGGTTAGACCAACAGTCCCCAGACAGGGGCCACACCCCTCATGAGCACCAGCTGCACTCTTTGGTTAGACGGGAAAGTAAGTCCCCAGGGTACCGTGAGAGGACCAGGCACGCCACACAGAGAGGGAGAATGAAAAATCAGACACTTCACTGTACCTTCCTCATGATCAACTAGCGTTTCCAAGGCCACAGTGTTTTCTTCAGAAACCTTTCCTCCTGTGTTTTACAAATTTTTTGGCTGTCAGTCATAGTGAGAAACAGAGTTCATGATGAGAGCCTGTACACACATAGTTGTAAACAGCTGTTCACAGATCTACTTGAATGAGGTTTTGTGAAACCTATCATGCGCCCAGTGCTTTCGATCCTCTCTGTCCTAGGTCACAAACAATGCTGATAGTGACTCTCTAAAATGATTTCATGACCTCCCATTGGGTCTGGACCTGCAGTTTGAAAAACACAGTCTTAGAAAAATTTACATTTTTGATTAGAGAACTACGTTTTTATCTTTTGATTTAAAGGTAGCTACCTCAAGAGGCAAGGAAAGCCTTTTGGAGTATAGGTAAACTTTTCCCTGACTGGGGTGAAGCAGTAACAAAATTCTAAAGCTTATCCTAAGAGCTTGTATGTTTGGAAGGTCTAGCAGAGATAGACTGCTACTAATACACCTTTATTACTCTATGAGAGGCTGATTTTCCTGATTTATGGGCATGTTAAAAGAATATTTATTGAAGCATGTTCTTATAGTGATAAAAAGGTGGAAACAACCATAAAGGGGGGGAGCTACTTAATAACCTGTGATATAGTCGTGCTATAAAAAGAATAAAGTTGATTTAATCCTATAGGAACACAGAAACAGAATAATGACTTTCATAAATTGGATACGGAGGTAGGTGAGGAGTATATATCAGAACTCCAGGTGGAAGGGAGAAGTGATTGAAAAAAACATATCAGTTACAATTTATTTGGAAAATAAATATCAAAAGCTATCACTTTTTTTTTTTTTGTAACATTGACTACAAAACAGCAGAGCTGGTTCCTAGGGATATATAGAGGTGTTAGCTCTCCAAATACCTGGGGGCTGTCCTCTCCTAAAGTTGTACTAGAAGTTTTAGGGAGCATTCATATGACATTTATGTTTATCAGAAAGAAGGTATGCATTGGAAAAAGAAAAAGTTGAGAAACATTTATTTCAAGACCTGGAATAACCACAAAATTCACTTTCTCAAGAATGATTCACTGGAAGAAAACCAGTGGAATGCGTTTGGTTCTTGCTGGCTTTTGCAGATAATGTAATAAGAGTTCTGAACAAAGGCCAGCCAATTAGGAATGTACTCTGTTGGTGAACTGACTCATTAATAGTGTATCAGCAAACTAACCGCAGGCATTTCTCAAAACATTGTATTCCTGCTCCTACCATTATTCTGTGTAAGGATAACAAGAATCATTCTTAAGTTAAATCAATTGTTAATGCTGTTATTGCAGTGGAAATTTATCCTTAAAGGAATTTCAGTGAAAACTGAAGATGAGGTCTACTAGCAAAACCAATAAACAACTAAATGAAAAACCACTTTCCAGTCCTGACCACAGGGTCTTGGAGTACTGCTCTTCCTTTTACCTGAGATGGCTCAATTTTCTAGGCCACTTTATGCCCATAAGAACAGAAAATGTAGAGCATAACCATTAAAATGAAATTATCAAAATCTAAATAAGCCCAAAGTCATTTTGAATCAAAATGGCTTTGATTCTGAGAGTAAACTGTGAGGAACAATGGAAATAGGCTTCAAGAGTGAGGCTAAAAAGCAAGTGTAGAGAAACAGTAAAGATATGTACCTGGAGTCTTTGAGAAATTTAAAAAATCAGTTCTAATTTCTAGAGAAATAAGTGGTAGTGATTAGTGATAGTGTAAAAGCAAATGCCTGGTGAGAAAAACTTGGCTTCTCCTGTGCTGGAAGAAGTATGAGGAAATCAGTTAAAAGGAAATCAAGTTACAAAGATTCCACAAATTATATCTAATAATTCCTTCTTTGGTTCTTGGATGGAATTGGGTTTTTATACCACCCTAACAAGGAGGAAGAGGGATAAACAGATACTGTCCCAAGAATGATGGGATTATGAGAGAATCTGTGGTACATAGGGAAGGCTTGGAAAAAACCACTGGGGGTGGGGGCTGGAGCAGGTGGACAGAAAGGTAGAATAGGGCTGATTATATAATGGGGAGGAAACTGAAACAGATGACAGCCAGAATCTTTCTTTCTTCAGGTAAAAGAAGTCTGTCTAGATATATTTGTGAGGCATATGTGGGCAACCTGTAATGTGTGTGTGTAAGACACACTGAATCTCTGCAGAGCACATGCTTATGACACAGTGGGATTATTTATAAGGGCAAAATGGTGGGAGTAAGAAAAGGTGGGGTTGCTCCACAGCAGGAGCTGATAGAGAAACAAAGAAGGGGAAGGCAGCTAGGGAAACTCTCTTCCCAAGCTCTCTTAAAGACTGTAGTTGTGCATCTAGGGAGCAACCCCCTTCTAATAGGTAGGAGTCTCCGCACTCCGCATGTTAAATGGAAAGCACTTTTACTTGCTTTCATCTGACTCCTGATATGGGAATGGCAGCTGTTTGGGGAAGGCTCAAAAGCAACTAAAAGTGATTGCTTGGGGGTTATGAGAGTTTCTCTAAGCAGGAACAAGGCAAAGAAAAATTCTGAGTAGGGGGTCAGGGGAAAACAAGAGTAGATTGAACAGATGGAAAAGGGAATTCCAGGCTTTCACTGAGATTGAAGGGAGAAAAATCGAGATGGTTTCATTGCCCTTCACAGAGCATGTGTTCTACTAATTTTTTTTTTAAGATTTATTTATTTTATACAAGAACTGGGGTAGGGCCTCCCCAGTGGTGCAAGGAGTTAAGCACTGCACTATGAAGCTATCCACAGCCACTGCAGCAGGAGTTCGATCCCTGCCCAGGGAGCTACTCACATGGCGCAGCAGACCTCTCCTGTCTTGCCCGCTGCTCCCCTCAGCAGTGTACTTAAGTCAACCTGCCTGTTCTGTTCCCCAGTCTGTCTCTGGTGAATCCTCTCACCCCCTGCATCTCATCACATCTACTCTGCTTTCCCACATGCACCCTGACTGGTAATTCAGAGCTAGAAGGGATGAGAACAGACAACCATACAGTAGTTATGGGTGATTTCTCTGATCACAGGGAGAGCTAAAAAATTTTGGAATTTAGCCAGTTTCCACCCACAATGATAAGGGAGAATAAAATTACCAAAGTTAATGGACCCTGCATTTATGTTAAGTTCTGAGGCAATGCTGCCTGGCCTTCGGGTTGGCAGCTGCCCTAAGGACACACGTAGGAAATTTGAAAATTATCTCTTGTCTCCTTGGTTTGAGCGGGAGAAATTTAGTGGAGCAACATCTGCACAAAGGATAAAAAATTTTCAAGGTAGTTGACAATTAGCTCCAGGAAGCATATGCAAGAGAGATGGAGAGCCTCAGGGAAAGCCTAAGGTAGAAGCTGACCAGCCACAAGGGTATGGAAAACCAGCAGAGCCAGGATCTAACAAAATGCAGACCTCAGCTCACTGAGCCTAGCAGAGCCCCTCAGCACACTGTGCACATCAACATCAATCTTGAGACTGTACACAAAACCATCCAAAAGAACCTCCTTACCCTCTGCTGATCTTTAAGGAAATCCAAGCCTGAGAGGGTCTGGCCGTTCTCCAGAGATGGATGTTGCTCAGGTATCCAGCATCTCACCAAAGTGCTCTTGGAGGCTGAAGTCTTTTCCTAGTCGTTCTGTTTCCCAGCAGTAGCTGACAGACTACTTTTAGTGCTAATGTCTAGAGGCCCTGAGGGGTCTACCTGGTACCTCCTGCTCTTTCTCCATTCTCTCCTATTTATTCGGCACCAGTGGTTTCAGGCAGCCCAAGAAGACACAGTCACTCCAACTGCACAGGGCTCTTTTGGGGTTTCCAAGCAGAAAGGCTAAAGATGAGTAAAACTGTCTTCCTGGACTCAGCTCAATAGAAGGAGGCATGAGGGAGGTCCTGCTGTTATTTAATACTTACTGAAAGCCCACAAAGCTCTACTATACATGAGTACAAAATTATGGCATGATCTTTAGCCTCTGGAGGCCCGGCTGAATCTTCATGAGAAGCTACAATGCTGACTTCCCACAGAAGCAGAGCAACAGTTAAGGGACATTACACCCTCCGTGATTGGCTGGTGTGACTGCACTTAGCAAGCAGAGCTTTCCAGCAAGATGGAGAGGCACTCCCTGCTCTCTGCTCTGGGTCCCTGAAGCACAGATTCAGTCTATTTAATGCACTCATTACATCTTAATTATCAAGATTTACTTGCTTGTTGATTCTACACTTGCTGAGTGCGGCCTACTATGTGTCAGGCACAAATCAGGTGCTTAATAACTGTTGATAGAATGAAAAATGGAACCTCACTCAGCCTGTGAGAATGCAGTATGAGTATATGCATTTGTAGAGGGCATAAGTGTAGGATTAAAAAAAAAAAGTGTTGCTTGAGCTAAATTTTGAAATATGAGTGGGAGTTACCCCCGTGGATAAGGGGAGGGGGGTGAGAAGGCATTCCAGGAAGAGGTAAAAGCACATGCCAAGACATGGAGCTATATGGGGACTCGAGCACAGTTTACATGCTATAAAGCTAGCCTGGTGCTGGATGGAGACAGGGGAGGAAACCTGTTTTCAAACAAGTCCCAAGAACTGGTTTGAGATCGTATACTTAAAATATTTGCTTAGAAGGGAATATGAGTTTCAATTCCAGGGAGGGAAAAACCAAGATAGACATGGATTTTCTGAAGTCAGGAAATAGCATCGTGCTCATAATCCCAAGGCTGACCAGCGAGTGCACTGCTTGGCCTTTGGATCCAACTGAAAACTTTTCTCCAGGGTGTAAGAGCTGGTAGGTGGTGACTGTAGTGAATCCCTGGGGGTTTCCCTCTGGGAGACCCATAAGTCTGATAAGGAGAGGGGAGGGTGAGGGGAGAGAGAAAAGTCAGCAAGAGGACAAGAGTCAGCCAGTCGTCAATACACTGTTGTTTTAGTGAGAAGACCCCAGTGGGATGAATCATTTCTCCAAAACCAAAGAGAGATCAGTTATGTAAAGGGTTTTGTAAATTGTAGCATGTTACCCAGATATATAAGGTGCTGTCATTATTATGATAGGAAGCCAAGAGTGTGGCCAGCTCACTCAAAGCATATGGGCAAAAGTAATTTTGGCAAGGCAAAGGCAAGGGGGCTAAAAATGTTAAAGGCACAGAACAACAGTTGTGTTTCAGGGATGCCTGGGAAAAGGCATACTCAACTTTGATTCCTGCAGATACTTTATAAAGCTGTGATTCCCCCCTTACTTTTCTTACTGTTTACAGTAAATTATGAGAGAAGTTCAAACTGATTCTATGTGAATTCCTCAAGGGCAAGGAACACTCATATTTATCTAGCATCGTGCCTGGCAAGCAGGTAGCACTTAGTAAATGTGGGTCTCTGAGAGGATTGCAGGAAGGGGAGGAAGGATGAAGGGGGATGTTATAATGGAAAAAAAAAAATCATGTCTCCAGCTGGACAGTGATGGTTTGGTTTCTTGTCCAAAGCTAGTAAGCACTTACCGTGAGTACTTGGTCATTCACATTGAGGGGTGGAGTGGATAATGGTATCCCCAGCAAAATGAATAAATCAACTTGAGAAATGAAGAGAGCAGAAATCAAGAGTGCCACTTGGGGTATGCTTGTGGAGAAAAGCATGTGGGACTGGAAAATTATAGATTCTGTAGCTAAAGAGAAAAGAAAAGTATTTGCAGAAATATTATCCACTTCGGAGTAGGTGAACTGGGAGGGGGGGGGGGAAGGAATAGGGCCTGGGAAGGTCCTACCATTTCTGTCAAGGAAAAGGAAGTACTGTCAAAAAGATGGCAAATGTGGAAGGAAGAAAACCATAAGAATGTGGTCAAAGTAGATGTGTAAGATCAAATGCTGAAGAATCCAGACAGTAAAATCCAGAGATATTTGTATACACACAAATAAAATCTGGTGAGACATCCTCTTCCCATTTATTTCCCTTTGGAGAAAAAAAAATTATTTGAGCCAACAAGGCCACTTGGTAACATCCTTTACACCTATTCTAAAATGATTTTACTTGTAGTGCATATCGTAATGAGGACAGAGATAGCACTGTCAGGGTTTCCTAATCTTAATGTTTACCCAATACTAGACATCAAGGAAGTGTGACATCCAAGGTCCAGTATTTGGGAGGCACCTGTGGTCATCCGGCAATTTTTCAAGGGTCATGAGCAAGTGCGAAACCAGGAGCTCTCAGTAAAAAGATTAGTTTAAGAATAAAATACCAACGACAAATCTCTGAATTAGAGTAAAGATCGTATGTGCAGGCTTGCTCCTTCTGATTTTCTTGTTAAAAAAAAAAAAATCCCTGTTTATTTTGCTGTGTTAAACCAATAAGAGGGGTTTGAACTGAAAGGGGCTTATAAACAACTCTAATGGGGAGCTGCTTAACCAATATAAACCTTTGTCAGAGTTTTCTCTATTAAGCTGTGGGCACCACACCCAAGCTTCAGGCAGCCATCCAGTTAAAAGAAAAGCTAACAACTGGTAAACTGAGTTGTTCTGCTTTTCTCACAAGCCTGTTTTCTATTCTCACTATATAATCCCAGGAGCTCAAGGAAACCACTTCTATTAAAGAAGGACGTTACTGCGTTTGGATGTGTGGAAGAAGGCAGGAAGGGGAACAGGAAACCTCTCCCAGGAAAGCTCTGCGGTGAATTCCATGGCTTAGCTCCTTTCACCATTACATTTTTGGACAAGAAATCAGTCTATCTTTGGTTCCAAATTCACACCTTCGGGATTCGAGTGGAGTGAAAGTTCTATGAGAGATGAGGGTGCATCAGGAGCAGAACCTTTACAATCCCCAGACAGCATTCTCCCAGTAAGCCTTGCTTGGCTGGGCACCACTTCTGCCTCCTCCTTCTCGTGGAGAGGTACTATTGGGTAGAAGTGTCCTGACTGCTATCTGCAGAGCAGCGTCTGCTGGTGCATGTAATCAGAGGACAGTGTGGATCAAGCTTCCTAAAAGCGATCCTGCCCTTCCTTTCCCTCAAGGATTCTGCAGCAGGGAGGGTGGTCTCCCAACACCCATCCTTTGAAGGACTCCTTTAGTTCCCCAGAGCAAGTCAGATCAAAGACCACACCCAGAGGCCTCTCCCAGACCCCATAAGTCTGGAGCCATCCAGAAGCAAGATCACCGTGGGGCTGCCAGGGAAGGAGGCCACACCCTGAACTCAGGGCATTCAGTGAAAATCAGATCTTGCAAAGTCTCATTCCCACACTGCCCTCACTCACTCATTCAATCACACTGACTGAGCAAAGACTATTGCAAAGCCCTGGGCGTGGTGCCATAATGCAACTTATTAACAAATATACATTCTTGCTTTTGCCTCTCCTTGATACTTTTTCCCAAATAAACTTCTCAAAACAAATCTCATGATTCCGAGCTTTGTGACCACAGGCAAACTGCCAGGCTTCTCTGAGGGCAAAATGCCTAATGATTAAGTGGGAATCGTTTCATGAGGCTATTGTAAGAATTATGTAAGAGGCGAAACATCCCTGGTACAGTCCTGGGCACACGGATGCTCAATAACCCCACACATGCTCTCTTCCTTCAAAAGACTCTCCTGTCAGCACCTGCCACGGGCAGGTATTCCACCTGTTCTACTGATGTCTTGCAGGGGTTCAAACCTCTGCCGCAGATGTCTCCCTGGCCCTCCCCTCGCCTGCGCCCTGTGCTCTAGCAGAAGTTCCTGCCTCGTGAAAATCCCATCTGGAGCGCAGTGGCCCACCGCGGAGAAGAAAGCCCCAGCTGGGGGTGAGGGGTGCCGGTGGACAGAGGCCCCCCGAGTCCCTGCCTCTCCACCCTGCGGGAGGGAGACAAGTTAGGGCGCAGTAAGCCCTGAGGAGAAGTTACTCCTGGCCTGATCCCAAGGGAGACTCCTCTCTCCTCAGCAGTTCCAGGGCACTTTATCAGACCCTCCCTTAACAGGGGTGATCCGGGGGGTCCACCCCCACCGCGCAAGCTTCTGAGGCTCCCGCGCGTTCCCCAGTGCGCTCCCGCTGAGGGACTCCGGAGCCCACAGTCACAGACGGCCTCTCCGCGGACCCGCCACACAGGGTCTCCCCGCGGCAGCAAACGCAGCGTCGCGGGCGTCTCCGCCGACAGGCAGCCCCGGGGGGCGGCGCCCACACACCGCCTCAGCGCCCCCGGCGGGGAGTCGCGGCCCGCAGACCCGCCCCCGAGGGCCCCGCCGCCCCCGCCCCGCCCCGCCCCCGCTTACCGGGACCGTGGGGACGCGGGTCCGGGGCTGGGGGTCTACACCGCGGGCCCCGCCGGCCTGGTGGCGCGGGCGCGGGCCGGGCGCCGGGAGCGGGCGGCGCGGGCGGCGCGGCGGGCTGAGGCGGCGGCGCGCCCCGAGCGCCCTCCCCGCGCGGCCCCGCGCGTGCGCCCGCCGGGACGACCTCGCGGGTGGGGGCGCCCGCCCCGCCCCCTCCCTCCCGGGCGCGGCCTCGCGGCGCTGCCGGCGACCGCGCGGGGGCCGGGGCGCGCGGCGCGGAGGACGGGGCCCCGGGGGCGCGGGCGCGCCGGGTGCGGACGGGCCGCCGGCCGGGGCGCGGGGCGCGGGGCGCCCCCGACAGGCACCGGCTCTGCGGCGCGGGGACGGCGCCCGCCCGGCCGTTCGCGGCGAGCAAGGTCGGGGCCCCCTGGAGGAGGCGACCCGGGAGGGGGCGCCGCGGGGGCGCGTCCGCTCCGGCTCCCGCCCGCCGGCACCTGCCTGGGGAGGGGGCGCGAGGACTCTCCCCGCGCCGGGCTGGGGCCCCTCGCCCACCCCGCCCTGCCGGCCGCTCGGGCCTCGGGGCCGCAGCCCCAGCGCTGTGCCTCACCTTCGTCGGCACCCCGGGCCTCGCGAGCGCCCAGACGGACCTTCACCAAGTGCTCAGCTGACCTGACGCTCCCTGTGCTCTGTTTTCTTAAATTGTTGGCCTTTTATCCCCAGCAGCAAAGCAATACTGTAATGCAACCCACTTTTTGCTGCAGCAGCCGCATCCCTCAGATAACCAAACTGCCAGCTTGTCAGGACGCCAGCAGTTCTGAGGGCTGTAATGTGCATTACCAAGCTACATGCTCGGAAGAGGACAAGAAAAAGATCAAGTAATAAAGCATCTAACGGCTAATTATAAAGAAGTAACGCGGGGTATGCCAATGACAGCACAAGAACACTTTAGTTTATACTTTTAATATTATCTTCATTTTCTTGTGCATTCAGTTTCTGTATCTCAAATGCAATTTACATCATCATTTTTTGAGCATCTACGGTATTATTTGTTATGCACCATAGGGTATTTAACAAAAATCTCGTTTTTGTCTTTGATATCCTGGAAGTTAAGGTAAGGGAATATAAGGTAAATAAGTAGTATATATAGATATTACCTTGAAACAGAATGCCGGGTACTATTCGAAATACTTTAAAATGTCTGGTCATTGATGTTTCACACCATCCCTTGGAGGGACTGTACTACATTTTGCAGTGATGAAATGAGAAACATAAATAATATGTTGTGGGGGTGAATCAGGTGTTTTGATTTCAGGCTCCAAGTTCTTAATCATTTTTACTGTACTGCCACTGAGAAAGGAGAAGCTGCTAACCATTAATATATACAGTTCTAAAATAGTACCTATTTCTCAGGAACCATTATTCTTCTTTTACTTGTGAAACTAACAGAAATGAACAGACAGCTTTCCATGTAGCCTTGGGGCCCCTAACCTTTTTTTAGAATTACATCAGATCAACAGTTTCACTGATTGCATTCGCTGAGCCTTTTTCTGGAATTATTTTGTTTCTAGGCTGTTCCACAAGCTTATTTGGAAGAGGAAGTTGTCATAATGTCTTCATAGAAATCCCTGTTGGTTAATTCCTTCATTCAAAAAAAAAAAAATGTGTATTATGTACCTGTATACGCCAGGCATTGTGCTAAGAGCTAGAAGTGGTACAAATAAGAGTGAAGACACAGTACTTTCTCTCAAGGAGCTGCAGTTTTACAGAGGAAATAAGCATGGACAGAGAACCATCATAAAGAACAGAAAATGAATTGTGCTCAATAGAGAAATGCAATGCAATGGAAGTTCCAAGGAGAGACAGATTACTTCCTGAAGGGAAGTGCTTGAGTCAAGGAAAATACAAAATTTATCACTTAACTTATTGTTGCTATTATGTATTATAAACAGTATACAAATTTATCAAATTCCTTTTAAAAAATACAGCAAAGTTCTCATATTCAGATAATATGTTTTCGCTATGTTAGAAGCGTTGTTTGGAATATAGGGAGGTTAGTAAGGGCAAACTTTTTGAAGATGGTTTACCTCATCTCCTTAAGTGGGGGACACAAAATAGAATAATGAGGCACAAGATATCAAAAAAAGTGAGAGTAAGCAAAATAAGTCTGCAAAATAGGGACAACCAGAACGCTGAGTGGATGGAGTCAAAGATTGCTGGAGAGTATCCTTACCATGTAGAACTGCCTCTGCAAGAGAGAGAAGACTGTGTTTTCAACTCTTTTGTGTGTGTCCTTTAGTTATATGCCACAAATATTCTGGGCTGATCTAAGTTCAGATATTTGATCCTATTGTACCCATAAGTTCTTATCAAAAAGATTGCCAAATATGCTCATCCATATTAGTGTCTAGAAAAGAGAGAACATTGTCTGTTCAACAAATGTTTAATAAAACAGAAGTTGGGAAAGACAGAGAGGGCTATTTGATAAGAGATTTTTAATGCTTAGATGTTGTAATACAGTAGATAAATGGAGACGCTACAAGTCTTTGAAGAGGGTAATAAGCATGAGTAGGGTAGTAAGCAAGTAAGCAAAGCCTTGGGGGTATTATCTTGTACCTGAAGGACTGAACGTGTGTACAATCTTTTGTCAGTAGGATAAATAACAGTTTTAAATTTAAACATGAGGATGAGGGTAATTTTTCTTAGGCCTTAGACAAAAACCTGCTGGGATATTAAAGTAGCTATGGTGGAAAAAGTAATCAGAATGCCACTGAATCCTGTTAGGTCTTCTTCATCCTCTGACAGTGACCTCCAGTGGAAGGGAATCAGCACACCCTTTCTGCTTACACATCTCTTGGGTCAATACCCAATACACAACTATCTAACACACCACTCCTTTTTGCTGAGTGGCTCCACTGCACAGGGATAATGCCAATGGCCTTTGTAGACTTGGGCAGCTTGCCCCCAGCTGCTACCAACTGATCCAGAGGAAGACATCCAACTTAAATTGGCTCGGTCTCAGTCTCTGCCAGGGATTTGAAACTCAGAAGCAAGTCCATAGCCTGGGAATTGCTGGACCTGAGTTAGTGACCTCTTCTGAAGTGAAGACACCCCAACTGCTGCTGTTCTGATTCCAGTGGTGTGTGGCCCCTGCTCTTCCTTATCTTTGTTCTCTTGGTGCTCTGATTTCCTTCGGCCAATCAGTGAGTGACATTCCAGATGTTTCCAGGTCAGGGGTCATTCTGAATAAAGTTACTAGAAACATTACGTACAGGTTTTGTGTAATGATAAGTTTTCATTGCAATTAGTAAAAGGAGTGTGATTGCTGGGTTGCATGCTAAGTATGTTTGACTTTGTAAGGAACTCACAAAGTGCCTTCCTTACAAAGTGCCATCCTTCCAAAATGGATGTATCATTTTGCATTCCTATCAGCAGTATCAGTGGTGCCAGTTGCTCCACGTCCTTTACAGTAGTCCTTTCCAGTGTCAGTTTTTTGTTTGGCTTTTCCATTACAGTAAGTATGTATTAGTATCTCTTTGATTTCCTTTGCATTTATAGTGACTAATGTTGTTGATCTTCCTTTCCTGTGCTTCTTTGCCATCCATGTAACATTTTTGGTCAAGTTCAAATCTTTTCTCGGTTTTTTAATAGTAGGTTATTTGTCTCCTTAACATAAAGTTTTGAGAAGTCTTTATATATTCTGAATACAAATGCCTTTTCAGTTATATAATTTACAAAAATGTTGTCCTAATTGGTAGCTTGTCCTTTCTTTCTTTTTTTTTTTTAAAGATTTATTTATTTATTATACAAGCACGGGGTACAGTCAGAAGCGCGGGAGGGTGAGAGGATTCACCAGAGCCAGAGCTGGGAGCAGAACAGGCAGAAGGACCGAAGTACACTGCTGAGGGGAGCAGCGGGCAAGACAGGAGAGGTCTGCCGCGCCATGTGGAACCCTCACCGGCAGCCGGGGATCAAACCGGCGCTGCAGAGACTGCAGGCAGCTTTGCAGCCCAGCACTCAACCGCTGCGCCACCAGGGGAGGCCCCAGTGTAGCCTTTTTTATGAAAAGATTTATTTATGCATACAAGAACTGGGGTACGGGCCAGACGTGCAGGGGGTGAGAGGATTCACCAGAGACAGAGCAGGAAACAGAACACGAAGATTGACTGAAATACACTGCTCAGGGGAGCAGCAGGCAAGTCAGGAGAGGTCTGCTGCGCCATGTGGGTAGCTCTGTGGCTGGGGATCGAACTCGAGTTGCAGTGGCTGTGGACAGCTTCGCAGGTTGCGTCTTAACCACTTGCGCCACCAGGGAGGCCCTCATTAGTGTAGCTTTAAAAGTCTTAAAATCAGGTAGTGTGAGTTC
Organism: Talpa occidentalis; assembly: GCF_014898055.3. Taxonomy (NCBI): domain Eukaryota; kingdom Metazoa; phylum Chordata; class Mammalia; order Eulipotyphla; family Talpidae; genus Talpa; species Talpa occidentalis. The sequence continues at coordinate 38,728,011 of NW_023605083.1, read as the reverse complement.
TCCAACCTTATTCTTTTTCAAAAGGCTTTTTGATATTCTAGTTCTTTTGCCTTTCTAGACACATTTTAGAATCAATTTGTTAATTTGTACAAAAAAATCTTGTTTGGGGCCTCCCCTGGTGGCGCAGCGGGTGAGCGCTGGGCTGCGAGGCTGCCCACAGCCTCTGCAGCACCGGTTCGTTCCCTGGCCGCCCATGAGGGTCCCACAAAAAAAAAAAAAAAACTTGTTTGCATTTTAATTGGAATCCTGCTAAATCTTTAGATTAAGGAAAATGTCATAAACAACTGTTCTTAAAATTATGAACAAGGTATATCTCTTCTTTTTTTAGATTTATTTTTGTTTTTTAAATTTCAATATATAGATCTGCACATATTTTGTAATATTTATACCTAAATATTTCATGCTTTTTTGTACAACTTTCACAACTTCAATTTATGAAGTTATTCATTGTAGTACAGAAACATACAATTGGTTGTTGTATTGTACTTCTATCCCATGACCTGAACTAATTCATGTGTTAGTTCTAAGAACTTTTTTTCATAGATTCCTCAGGAATTTTCATGTGAACAACCATCCTGTCTGTGAATAGAAGCAGTTTTTCTTATTACTTTATAATCGGTATGATTTTTATTTCTTTTTCTTTCCTTATTTCTGGCTACAATTTCTAGAATGATGTTGATTAGAAATGGAAAGAGCAGACATGCAGTCTTAACGGGAAAGCATTCAGCTTTTCATCATTAAATGTGTTAGCTTAGGTTTTCTGGTAGACGTTCTTTATCAGTTTAGGGAGATTCTCTGAGCTGAGGATGGCCTCAACTAATATCCAGCAGGAATCTTGGTCCTTCAGTCTTACAGTCACAGGAAATCTGCCAACAACCTGAGTGAACTTGGAAGTGGATTCTTGCTCAGTGATGTTAGTTTCCTATAGTTATAACAAATTTCCACACATTTAGTGGCTTAAAACAACACAAATTTATTACTTCGCAATTCTGATGATCAGACTGTCACCACGTACGGGAGCAGGACTGCAGCCCCACAGCTGGATCCCAGTTCCCCACAAAGCAGCCAGATAAGCTAGCAGGGAATCAGCCGCTGCCCACTGCTCCACCAGCCAGGAGTCAGAGAGAGAGGGGGGTCCTGCTCCCAGGTAGGCAAAGGGCCCTTGAAACCCACCAGTCAAGACAGAAAAGAGGACTCTACAGACCCTGGTGAGGGCAGGCAAGGAGTAAGTGTCTATTGATTAACTGAAGAGCAAAGAAAGAGCACTCTGGGGAAACCTCTTGGGGTAAGAGAGAGACTTGAGGAGGGGCCATGGATTGGGGTCTACAGAAAAAAGGAATCAAACTATAATGACTGAGAAAGCAAGGAGAGTGGACGTGGCTGAAGTCATTATAGTTGTTAATTGTGGGCACCAATCCGCTGTGGCTGTGTGGTCATGCAGGGCTCCTGACCGTCTTCAAGGAGGCTGTGTGCTGGCAGCTTGGGTTGAGCTGGTCTGGTCTCAAGGTCTGTGACTCCTCTTTTCTTCTTTTAACTTCCCTCTTTTTCCCAGAGCAGGCAACTTGATAAGCTGTGGAAATATAACTTGTGAATGCTCAAGCTGGGGGGAAATTAATAAAACAAAAAAAACAAAAACAAACAATAAAAACCCTTGGAAATTTATGGCAGCAGGGGCCAGGCCAACAGTCATCAGGCCTTTTAGCCTCTCATTTACCAGCCTGTAGGAACAGTAAAATGGAACAGCTACCGTTTTGTAAAGTTTTTCCTTGAGTCCTGTCCTGTCCTGGGACCCTTACAGTCCTAGAATTCCAGATGTGTCTTACGGGGCTATCATTAAGGTGTAAGCAGGACGTGTTCCCCCGGGAGGTCCTGGGGAAGAGCCCATTCTTCGCCTTTTCCAGATTCTAGTGGCCACTTATATTTTTTGGTTTGTGGCCCCTTTCCTTCAAAGCCAGCAATGGCCAGTCCAGCCTTTCTCATATTACATATTAAATCTTGTATCACAGGGGCCTCCCCGGTGGTGCAGCGGGTGGAGTGCTGTGCTGTGAAGCTGTCAGCAGCCTCTTCAGTGCAGGTTCGATTCCCAGCTGGCCAGGGAGAGTCCCACATGGCACGGCAGATCTTTCCTATCTCACCCGCTGCTCTCCTCAGCAGTGTGTTTCAGTCAGTGTGCCTGTTCTGCTCCCCACTCTGTCTCTGGTGAATTCTCTCACGCTCCTGCGCCTCTGACCTGTACCCCAGTTCTTGTATAAATAGAAATAAATCTTAAAAAAACAAATCTCCTATCACATCACTCTGACCCCTTCTTCCATTGTCACATCTCCTTTCCTGATTCACCTGTTTGCTGCTTCCTCTTATGCGGAAACTTTTGATTATACTGTACTTACCAAGATAATTCAGAATAATTTTCCTATTAAAATCCTTAATTGAATAGCATCCACAAAGTCCCTTTTATCGTGTAAAATAACTTATTTACAGGTCCTAGGGATTAGGACATTAGGACATTGGATTAGGACATTCGAGGGGGACCATTATTCTGCCTGCCATATCAGCCAAATCCTCAGGGACAACACGGTCCAGCCAGCACCTGAACAGCCTGAGACCTTATACACAGCTTCCAGCTAAACCATGCATGAAATCTTAACCCACAGTTTGGGAAAAATTAATGTGTTATTTTAAGCCCCAATGTCTTGATATTTTGTTAAGCAGCAATGGAAAAGTAAACACACATGTTCATGTTTCCTCATTAGCCTTGTAACATCTGCAGGGGCTGCAGTGGTTTCCTTATTTTATTCCAGATATTGATAATTTGTGTGTTTTGCTTTTTTTTGGTCAGTCTGGATAGAGGTTTGTCAATTTTATTGATTATTTCAAAGGATCAGCTTTTTGTTTTTATTGATTTTTTAAATTGTTTTTCTGCTTATAATTTTATTAAATTCTGTTCTTATTTTCTTCCTTTTGCTTTCTTTGGGTTTAGTTTGCTCTTCTGTTTTTAGTTTAGGGTAGAAGCTTACATTTTTCATCTGGGACTTTTTTTTTCTTTTTTTAAAATTGAGATATAATTCACATGCCATAAAGTTCACATTTTTTAAGTGTACAATTCAGTGGTTTTCACTGTATCTATAGTATTAAGCAGTGGTCACCACTATCTAATTTCACAATATTCTTCTTTATTAATATAAGCATTCCCAAGTTTTTAATATGTTGTATATTCATTTTAATTCAATTAAAACATTTTCTCATTACACTTGACACTTAAGTTCTAATGGATGGGTTATTTTAGTCTTACCCAGTTTCCAACTAGTTTAGGATTTTCCCAGATAACTCTCTGTAATTGTTGTCTATTTTATTTTATTATGGTCCAAGAACATATTCTGATTTCGATACTGAGGCTTATTTTATGGCCTAGAAATATAGTTTACTTGGTGAGTCTTTTGTGCACACATTAAAAGAATTTTGTTGGTTGGAGTACTTTGTAAATGTCAGTAAGGTCAAATTGATTGGTAGTGTATGTAGGTCTTCTGTAGCCTTACTGATTTTCTATTATTCTATTGACTATTGAGAGAGTATTAAGCCTCAAGTATACTTGTCAATTTGATTCTTAGTAATAATAGTTTTTGCTTTATATAATTTTAACTTCTCATTAGGCCCATACACCTTTAGGATCTTGATGCTACCTTTGTGAATTAACTCTTTTATCATTACATAATGTGAGTCTTCATTCCTCATAATGGTCCCATTCTGAAATTTACTTTGTTTGATGTTAATATAGCCACTCTAGCTTTCTTCTGATTAGAGTTCCCCTAGTATATATTTTCCATCTTTTAACTTTTTGGTTATGTTTATCTTATTTTTTACTTGGTTATTTAAAGTAGAGTTCTTGTAGAGAGCATATAGCTGGTTATTATTTTTATTCAGTCTCACAATTTCTGTTGTTTAATAGACGTATTTATACTATTTACATTTAACATAATTATTGATATGTGGATTTAAATCTTTCTTTCATGTTCCTTATTCAGTCATTCAGCTATTGTTCTTAACACCTTTACTCAGAATTAATTTACATACCATAGAATTCACAGTTCAATGATATTTAGTATATTATTGTGCAGCTATCACCACAATTCCATTTTTTACTGCTACAGAAAGATAATTCCTATACATTTGCAGTTACTCTCTATTCCTGTCTCTAGTCAACCATGAATTTGCTCTCTGTCTGTATAGATTTACCTTTACTGAACATTTTTTTAATGAATGGAATTAGATAAGGTGAACTTCTGAACCTGGCTTTTAAAGTTTAGCATGTTTTTGAAGTTCATCCAGCTGTAGTATGCATCATTTATTTCCTTTTTATTGCCTAATAGTAGTCCATCATATGAATATGCTATGTTTTGTTTATCCACTCACCAGCAGATGGATATTTGTTTTATTTCAGGTTTTTGGCTATTATGAATAGTGCTTCTGTGAACAATCTTTGTGTGGACATGTTTTCATTTCTCCTGGATAGATACCTGGAAGTGAAATTGCTGAGCCACGTAATAAAATTACATTTAACTTTACCATTTAAGAAACTACAAAACTCCTTTTTTACAGTGGATATAACATTCTCACCAGCAAAGTATAAGGATTCCAGTTTCTTTACATCTTCTCCAGCACTTTTTGTTATCTTTTTGATTATAGACATATTATATAAAGTAGTGCCTCATTGTAATTTTATTTATTTTTTTTGGTCTTTTTTTTCTCCTCATTGTGGTTTTTAAGTTTAATTTGCTAATGGCTAAAAATAATGACAATCTTTTCATATGATGATTGGCCTTATGTTCATCTTTTTTGATAAAAATGTCCAAAAAATGACTACCTTTTGAAGTGTAAAGTTTAGGTTATTGATTTGGAATAATTTTTTTCATTAGCGGTATTTGTGCATTTCTCGTGCCTTCTCACCTACTTGAAATGCCCCCATTTTAACTGTCAACACTGGAATTTCCTTTCTATGTTTAGGAACCACCAATTTTATGAGTCTTGAAAGCTGCTAGTTGGGCAACCAGTGTCTTGCACTGAAACCCAGTATCCAGTACTAGTATCTAGTGTAACAGCATTGACAATTTCAGGAGAAGATTCAGTACTTGCAGCAAAATCTTCTTTAGACTGGTTCTCTAGTGTGATTTTTATTGTATTTTTTCTGAGCAGTATCCTATTGTTCCTATTTCGTTTTTTTAAAATCCTAGATCTTCAACCTACCTGGGGATTTTCTGAGATATACAGTACCTTTTCAATAAGTCCTTTTTTAAAAAAAGATTATTTATGCATACAAGAACTGGCGTACAGGTATGTGCAGAGCTCTGTGTGTGTGTATGTGTGTGTGTGTGTGTGTGTGTGTGTGAGAGAGAGAGAGAGAAAGAGAGAGAGAGAGAGAGAGAGAGAGGATTCACCAGAGTGGGGGGAAGGGGTGGGGGACAGAACAGGCAGACTGACTGAAACACACTGCTGAGGGGAGCAGGGGATGAGACAGGAGAGGTCTGTTGCGCCATGTGGGTTGCTCCCTGGCAGGGAGGGGATCAAACTTGTGCTGCTGAGGTTGCGGATAGCTTCATAATGCAGTGCTTAACTCCTTGCGCCACCAGGGAGGCCCTCAGTAAGTCCCTTTTATAATTAACCAAAGTTGTTTTCTGTTGATTGTTTGGTAATTTGCCACTCTACATTACCTTGCCTCCCAAATTTGCTGTCTAAAACTTGTTTTAAAAGTCAGCTAAGGTATTATTTCCTTCATAACTGCTAGGTTAGAACCTCTCCTGTGGATCTATATAATACCTTGTGTTTATTCCTATCATAACTTCTGCCATTTTGTAGTATCATTATCTGTTCAATTTCCACCTCTTACTAGAGAGTTTCTTTAGGGCAGGGACCATGTTTTATTTTCAAGGTCTGAGATTTAGCTCAAAGGCACAAACATAAATGTAGATGTTACATTTTACGCCCTTCGATTTTTTACTTCCCTTAAAACAGAATTATTTGCAGTGTGGGACTTACCAGTTGTACTGATCTCTGTGGGCCAGTCTCTGTGGCTATGGAAGCCCGTGAAAACCCTTAGAGCTAAGTTTCTTATTCTCCAGCAAATGAAATTTAACTAATTTCTGAGATACGTTGCTTAGTTCTAAGATATTTAAAGGGCAATTTTATCTGTTTGAGTATGTCTAGCACATTTAAGAGAGCATTTGATAAGTATGCTGTTTTTTTCTGCAGCAATTTCTAATTTGTTCCCGAAGCATGTGACATTAATGGAATTGGTTTTTTTTTTTTTTTTAAGATTTATTTATTTATTTATACAAGCATTGGGTACAGTCAGAAGTGTGAGAGGGTGAGAGAGTTCACCAGAGTCAGAGCGGGGAGCAGAGCAGGCAGAAGGACCGAAGTACACTGCTGAGGGGAGCAACGGGCGGCAGGAGGGGTCTGCGCGCCATGCCTCGTAGGCAGCCGGGGATCAAACTGGCACTGCAGAGGCTGCAGGCAGCTTCGCAGCCCAGAGCTCAACAGCTGCGCCACCAGGGGAGGCCCTGGAATTGGTTTAAAGTCCAGTAAAACCCTAAAAAAAAAAAAAAATGCTTAGAGATGAAGCAAAAAGGGAAAATAACACTATAGGTAAGAAAGTGTTTTCCATTTAGCCATGGAAAGACTTTATTATATGCTCTTTGAGAAGTGGTATAATGAGTTACTCTTAGGTTACACATAATAGACGTACTAATTTCTTGATTTGTTTACTCTAGTCCCTTCTTTCTTTAAAATATTTTGTTTCTCTGATTTGGGGTGGTTCAGAAAATATTTGGACCGGAGGAAGAGACAAAGTGATTTTTGATCAAGAAGACTTCAGATTTAGGTAAACTTAATCTTACATAGAGTGAGTGAGGAAGCCAGAAATAATTTTCCCAAGTCTGGATACTGGGTCTGGTTTTTATACATTTGACAGCCCTTTTTGTAAACTAATCTGAAATCCTTTAATGATTCTTGGGGATTCTTTTATTTTTATTTATTTATTTTATTTTTTTAAAGATTTATTTATTTATGCATACAAGAGCTGGGGTACAGGCCAGAGGTGTGGGGGGTGAGAGGATTCACCAGAGACAGAGTGGGGAACAGAGCAGGCAGACCGACCAAAATACACTGCTGAGGGGAGCAGCGGGCGAGTCAGGAGAGGTCTGCTGCGCCATGTGGGTTGCTTCCTGGCGGCCAGGGGATCAAACTCATGCTGCAGAGGCTGCGGACAGCTTCATAGGTTGCATCTTACCCCCTTGCGCCACCAGGAAGGCCCTCTTTGGGTCTCTTATTTCAGGATGTCTGGTTCATTTTGCAGGTTGAGATGGTTCTTGGCAACTATTTCTTTCAAGAAAATTTTCTATGCTTTTCTCTTTCTGTTTTCCTTCTTGTTCTTGCTCTTAAGGGCAAAGCATTCATTGTTTCATCATTAATTATGCCACTAGCTGTAGGTTCTCCAGAGACACCCTCTATCAAATTGACAAGGTACCTTTCCAATTTGTTGAAAGTCGAATTTTCTCAAATGCTTTTTGTGCTTCTTTTAAGATCACCATACATTATTTTCTTTTTTAGTCTTTATCCTAACCAAGAATTTAAGTGTGGGATCTTGGGTAAAGAAGATTCAGTATTCTGCACAACACAGCTTTAAGAGATTTGATTTCCAGCTCTGCCATTTACAAACTGTGTGATCTTGAGCAAGTTACTTAATATCTTGGTGTCTCAGTTTCCCTTATCTGAATAAAGTTTCAGCCTCCATGAGCCCAGCACTGGAATGGCATCATATAAGAATTGAGTCTCACGCTGGCCGCGGCTGGGAAGGCGCCAGCCCACCTGCCGCTGGCTTTGGCTCGGGCCCGCGACCCTGCGGGCTGGTGGCGGAAGCTCCTGGGGGCGGGTTCTTCTCTCCTGGGGATTCTTTTATAAATGTTCTTAATCTGCTGCAAGAGGTCTTGTGCCTTATGGGAATAGATTGAAAACAAACTGAAGTGTTTGGAAGTCCCTGGAAAGCCAGTGAGTGGTCCTCTGAGAGGATTCCTGCTTCCAGAATTAGCATCTCCTAGCTCAAGAGCAAGCTCCAGGGCTAGGTCATCCCTAAGACAAGACAAGACAAGTAGATCTAGCTCCTGGGTTTTGTGGGTGATCAGTAAACAAAGATAATAGACTTGGGAGAAAGAGCTCTGAGGTGGGATGGAGTGTGGCTGTAGAGTGGGGTATAGAACTGAAAAGTTCACAGTCTAGTGGGAAAGACAGGCTAAACAGATATGACTTCACCATTAAATTACTTGCACATGCCCCGTCTAAGGCCCTGGGAAGGGTTTAGCTATATTAGTAATGTTTTTCTTTTTCTTTCTTTCTTTTTTCTTTTTTTTTTTTTTTTTTTTTTGTGGGACCCTCACCGGCGGCCGGGGAACAAACCGGCGCTACAGAGGCTGTGGGCAGCTTCACAGCCCAGCGCTCAACTGCTGAGCCACCAGGGGAGGCCACCCAGTAATATTTTTTCTTAAAGTTGTCCCCTAACACAAAATCAAGTACATTAACAGTTATAGCATGTTGTGATAAACCATCATAAAGATATTCTTACAGTTCTGTAGAAACCCTGCTCAAGGTGCCTTTCTCCAGCAAGGTAGGAATGTTGTCTTTTTATTAGCCATTTTTCTAGTACCTAGACCATTGCCTGGCACATATCAAATGGCCCGTGAACATTTTATAGAAAGACCAGTAATGAGTCAGAGTGGACAGTTGGGGGGTACTGTATGTGTGAAGGGACTAGTAGCCTGAAGTAGGTGCTTTTGGGGGTGTAGTGAGAGATGTGGCTGGAGAACAGGCAAGCAGAAGTGAAAGCATGGAGGTTTCTGTTGTATCGTGCTCAGGTTTTGGACTGGCCAACAGGCTCGAGTGAACCCACTGATGCCGTTAAACTTGGGAGTGATTTGATCTAACTTGAGTTTAAAGAGATCATTTTGGAAGCTTGTGGGGAATAAAGGAGAGGGGGTTGAGATTTGAGCTAGGAAACTGTTGCAGTAGCCCAGTTAAGAAATGACCAGAATTTGAGCTAAGACTATGAAATTATAGATAAGGGGACATATTCCATAAACAATTTAGGAAGTAAAAGGGCACGTATAGTCAAAGTATGTATTGAACTGTGAGCATTTTTGAACTGTTGAATCCAGCTGAAGACTTCATGATTCATTTGTCCTCTCCAGGTATTGTAGTAGACATTGGGGATATAACAGTGAGCAATTTAGATAAGGTCCTGCTAAGGCTGTGAAGGATTTAGACAAGTAACCACATAATCAAAAGTACTGTATAATGATAAGTGCTATGAAAGGGGAGTTTAAGGTGTTATAGGAACATATAGAAGGAATAACTTACAGAGATTGGGTTGATATAAAATTCCTGGGGGAAATTATGTCCAAATTGACAAGGACAAAAACAGAAGGAAAATGTGTAGACGTTAAATAAGTAAAGGAATATGGATGAGGTGTGGACGAGAGAGGAAAGACTCAGGAATGACTCCTTGAAGCCAGGGTGAGATCACTGTGGACCTGGAGTCATTAACGGGAACAGACACGGAAGTGCAGGTCCAGGCACTGGTAAGATGAGTTCAGTTATGCCATGTTATAGTTCAGATGCTTGTGGGACATCCAAATGGAAACGAAGGATATACAGGTGGGAAGTTCACAAGAGAGGTCAGGGCTGGAGACACAGAATAGGGAGTCATCAGGGTATTTCTTGAAGCCGTGGATATGCTCGAGCTCATCCAGGAATAGTGAATAGGGAGAAATTAGAAGGTGACCAAGGATAACTTCTTTTAAGGTGTCAGAAGAAGAAAAACAGACTTGGAAAGAGGCTGGAAGAGTGAATGGGTGGAAAGAAGAAAGAACTAGAGAGAATGAAATCAGAGGAAAGACAGAGTAAGGAGCCCGAAGAAGGCAGGAGAAGAGAACATAGGTGACCAGCTCAAGAACAGCTGCTGAGTTCCAGAACAGGCATTAAAAAGTATTAATTGAATTAAGCGCCACGGGCATTGCTGGAAACTTGGGAGGAGCAATTTCCGTGAAGTTGGTGGCAGGAACCAGACTAGACTGGCTCCAGGAGAGAGGGGGGGAATTCTGAGAGGCACCCTGTCCATACCTGGCCTCATGACAAATGCCCACACTAGAGGGAATTTGGTGAACACTTCATGCTGGGCTGAGGTTTTCCACTTACCTAATGGCCTCTCATATGGAAAATGTCTCTTTTTGAGATTATAAATGTCAGTGAGGACTTTAACTTTTTAAGTATCTATCGAAGTATCTAAATACCTCCTCGGGTATCTTAAGAGAAGAAAATGAAGAACCTTTTCTTGATCATAATCTGCCTATTGGAGACCTTATTCTGTTTCTGTTTTCTCCTCCTTTATTTAATATAAATCTCCTTTAGATACCTGTGACAAAATAATTGCATAGGAAAAGGGGGATTGGCTCTTTGTGAGGCTTCTGGGTAGGGTTTCTAGTCGAAAAAGAGGGAACAGATCCCCAAGATAATAGACCTTTGTGTTCCTATTGCTTCTGCACAAGATTTACTATTTATATCAAATTAGTTTTCACAGCTTGTGTAAAATCATCAATATTAGATTTAAGAGGTAATCGAAGTTCCATATTTTAGCCCTCAAAGATATTTAATATAGCCAGAAATTGTATAATCTGAAAAATGGATATTTATATTTAGTCAGTAGTTCTCAAGAATTCCAGTGAATCGAGGAATTATGAAAGTTAGTAAAATGACATCTGTGAACTTTAAAGCATTTTAGCCTCATGTAATAGATCCAAATTAACCCCAAGAGAGGCTATAGAACTTACTGGTAAGGGCATGGGTGCTGGAGTCACAGAGATCTGTATTCCGATCTCCTAACTGCGTTTATAGATATATACCCCTGATTTCGTAAAAGCTCTGCGTCTCAGACTCCTCCTTATGTGTGAAATAGTGGTTAAATAAAATAACGCATATGAAGTTCTTAGCATAATGCTTGGCATAAAATATACACTTGATAAAGATCATTATATTGTCCAAGATCACAAAATTGTTCAGTGCTGGAATCCAAATTTCACAAATATGGCTGTGCCCTTTGTATAATATTCTCTTTAAACCAACAGTCACATGGACATAGTAGGAGTGGTGTATATTTTTATGCACTGCATGTGATCATCTGTTAGTCTTGAAATATAGACATTCTTATTCTGCCATTGATTTACTCCTTTTAATCTTCTCCCATTACCTCAAATTTATTCATCAAATCAATTCTCTCCTCAGATAACAGCTCTCTTTCACTTACAATGACAGAAACCCAATTCAAACAACTTTGAGCAAAGGTTATGTAATTGGTATGTCAGGCATGGAGGTGAGTGTAGGTTCTCAAAAAATGTCACCTCTAAGTCTGTTTTTCCTCGGTGTGTAGCCCCCTTCACTCCCACTTTCATTTCTACTGCAGCTTGCTTCTTGCTTGCAACAAGAGGAGGGTGGGAACATGGCTGATGGAACATGAGACGTTTCAGGGTTGTATCACCCATCACAGTCTAGGAGCCCCAGGGGAAGAAAACATCTCAGCTTCTGTCTATAAGATCTAATGGAAGGTCACTAATTGAAGTGATTTGTGTCACGTGTCCTTTACTGGGAAAAGTAGGCTAGTCAGAGGGAGGGAACTCTGCATTTCTACCCTATGGCCAGAAAGTGGGATACAATAATGGGTGGCCACATGAGAACCACATGGAGTGCAGTGAGAGAAGTGCCCCAAAGCAGAGGACTATTGTCAGTAGAAGAGGGGAAAGGAATGACATTTTAAAAAAATCAACAACAAAAACTGCTGCAGGGGGCCTTGCTGGCCCAGCCAGCCGGAGCTGGCCTTTGGCAAAAAGCAAATGTCTCCATTCTAACTCTCAGCTGAACCAGTATTTTTCTTAGGACCCTGGAATCTTTGATTTCTGTTTCATTTCTCTCTCTTATTCATTAGGGCAATTTAGTTATGAATCTCTGATAATTTTGCCTTCTAAATGTTTCTCATCTTTCTTTTCCTGTCCATTATAAATGTCATCCAGAGCTGGACATATAGACTAGATGTTTGTGACTTTACACCTGCTGTGTTAATAAATTCCAAATTAACCTCTCTGCCTGTCTGTGTAAATCCAATCCCCATAAATTATGTAGGTAAATGCAGGTTCTTAAACTACCATCTACATCATCATTATCATAAAAATGGTACTATTAGTTTTTATTTATTTTCAAGTATGTTTATGTATTTTAAGGTATGTTCACATATTGTCAAAGAATGACCTCCATGTGGAAGTATAGTTTATGATATATGCTATACTAGCTTTTATTAATTATTCTGCAACTATGCCTCTAAAGCCTGTAAAACAGCAAATTCTCGCCCATGAATGGGTGTGGAAGTGGATAGATAATCTTACTAAAGGAACACTGTCACTTGGAAAAACACTCATCTTGTAGACCAGACGTTCTGTTTATATTGGTCTTGACCATGAAAGTGTTAAACTCTCTGTGGTGTAAGATGTTGTCCTCTCAATAAGGGAGGCTAAGAACCAGTTACTGCTATTAATATTACAACTAACAAAATGCACTTGTTAGGTGCTGGCTATGTGTTCGATATAGTTAAGCATTTTACATATATTTTCAAATTTTATCCTCAAAATAATCCTGCAGAGCATTGCGGTAGCCATGAAGATGTGTTCCTCATATCCAGCACAACGTACTGGATCAGCAACCCTAGCGGCTGCCCTCTGAACGCACCAGTGCCATTGCACTAAGTTCACAATTCCCCTGGACTGTTCCTTGCAGCAGCACTTACAGTAGCCAAATTATGGAAACATCCTAAGCGCCCAAACACAGATGAGTGGATCAGGAAGATAGGGTATATATGCACAATGGAATACCACTCGACTATAAAAAAAGCATAATTCCCCTCCAGTTCCATGCATGTTGTTGCAAATGGCAAGAGTTTATCTAAGTAAAGTAAGCCAAAGGAGGAAGACAACGACCAGATGCTATCACGTAAATGTGGAATACAGGAAACCAAAGTGTCAGATAAAACAAAACTAACCACAAACCCTAGAAAGCTGAGGCAACCAGAAGGGGAAGAAGGGAGGGAGTGTTAACCGATGTTACCTCAATAAAAAAAAAGAAAAATGATTAACTCGGGTCAAACAAAAAAAATCCCAAAAGTTACCTCATTAGCATAACAAGCAACACCTCTGTCACGCTCAACACTTAGGAAATCCCAAGGTTTTTGGGAGCTGTGAGCCAGGAACTGTGGATGAAGCCCAAATATATATGAGAAGTATATTCTGGTCATTCAAATGACTAAATATATATATATATATATATTCCTTTTAAATTGCAATATCAAAGAATCTAAATGTATCCTTTACTATTGGGCCCATGATCATAGAGTCCACTGGTCATATCACATATTGCCCCATGCAGGGGCCGCTGGCCTCAGAAAATGTTTGAACAGTCTTTTAAAGACAAAGGTGCCAGTCTGGTGGCATAAAGTGAGAACTCTGTGGTGTTAGGTCCTCAGTGGGAAGAATTATATGGGTCTGGGAACCAAGGAGTGTAAGCAGGCGTAACCCCACTTGCCAATATTCTGAATGACCCATTGAGGGATTTTGTACTTCTTGTCCCAGCAACTCTAGGATCTGCAGAGTTGGAGGTCCTGATCCCTAAACACAGGAGACACAGCAAGGATCCTACTGTATATCCTACTGAGCTGTAAGTTATGGGTACCACTAGCACACTCTGGACTCCTTGTATCCAGGGACCAGCCTGAGAGAAAAGGAGTCATCTTATCAGCAAAGTAATTAACCCTGATCAGCAGAAGAAGGTGTAGGGTAAGTGAAAAAGTGTCGGGCTTTTCTGCCCTCCCGCCATTAGGATTGATGATGGATCCCTGTGGTCCTGAATGCATGCCTGATGGCGGGCACCTGGAGTAGGTGTGGGCATGCGTAAGTGGGTACACCTGGGCTAAGGCTGGGCTTATAAGGGCGGGGTCACGGGGACGCCGGGAGAGCAGAGAGGCATAGAGAATGAGAGAAGCAGAGCAGAGAAGCAGAACCACGAAAGGAGCAGGGAAGAAATGGCCACGAGAGAAGGCCGGAGAGCCCAGAAAGAGTGAAGACTTGCTGGGGGCCGGGAGGCCTGTCACCTCTGCCAGTCGCGTAGCTGGTAAATCCCAATAAAAGCCTGCAAAAGCCACCGAGGGCTCCAGGACTCTCTCCTCCTTTACTCCGTCTGCTCGGATCATAGACAACCTGCTCAGTGTCCTGTCCTGCCGCTACGGAAGGTGACTGCTTTCACGCAGGGGGATAGGGAAGGAATTGGTGTGGAATCCAGGTGATGCAATTGGACATGTCTTAGTATTTTCTTGCTTCCCTTGAATGAAATGTGTGACTACCAACAGTATGATTACCCGTGCTTTCAGGAATCGAGGCTCTAGTCACACGACCAGGTAAGCCACCCAGAGCTGCCTAGGTGATAGATAACAGTGAGGGGAATTTAGACTAGATCAACAGCCGTGATGAGGGCTATAGTTTGTTCCACTCCCCTGAGCTTTCTAAGTTTGCTCTCAGGAAAGGGGCCCTAGGGAATCAGGGAGGTGCTGCTTCCCAATTCTCTGTGGAGAAGGATATGTGTGCGGCCATGAAAATGTGCCTCTCAGCTCTCCGCCTGTGGGGAGCACATTTGCTCTGAAGGTATGTTTCTCATGTTCTGTTTCCAGCCGCTGATGGTACTGGCAGGGAAACTATGACAGGCCCATTCCTGAGAGACAGAGGACTCCTCAGACAGGTGATTTGGCCCCTCAGGATTCCACATCAGCCTTGTAGGAACATCCTGTAAGCTTCATGGCGATCAGTGACTGTCCTTTCGGCCTTCTCTTCTCCAGGGTCAGATGTGCGTTGCTGTGTGACTGCTTGCTCCTTCCCCGGCTTTCTCTAGCTCTCTCCCCATTTTTCCTTCACAGGCATCTTCTCCAACTCCTTGCAGGTCTAATCTGATCTTGTGCATATTTCTTGGAGAACCTGAACTGTATACATTTACCCATTTTACAGATGAAGAAACTGTGCTTCAGAGAGGGTAAGTGACTTGCACAAGGTTACATAGTAAGTGGAAGAGCCATAGTTTAAGGCAGGGATTATCTTGCTTCCAAGTCAGTGTGCCTGGATTTCATATTCTTGCTTTCCTGCTTCTGCAGTTTCCCTTTGTTTTATTCCTCCCTAGACTCCTGGAAGAGCCTTTGATTATTCTAGTCTGTTTCTACCCTGCAAAGGCAGGAGGAGTTGTTGACTATATTCGTAACAATGTGAAAGGAAGAACATTGTACTCCTGGGGTTAGTAACAGTTCTTGAGGTAACTGGTCCCCCTGGGGAAGACGAAACTCAGGGGACAGGACTGGGAAGTTTCGCCAAGCTTCCGCTCCCTGCCTGCAGTTTCCCTGGAGAGTTAAATCACAAAGATTCAGAGTTTTTTGTTTTATAAGAGAAACCACTTGCTTTATACCCGTTATCTTACTAGGCCATGTCCCTTATATGAAATCTGTGATTTTGTGAGGCTTCCTCTTCTTAATTAAATAAAAAATGAACTTTCTGAGATTGATACTGGAAGGAAACCAAGGGCTGTATGGACATGGTGACCCGGGCACGGTGCCTGTCGAGTGTCTACACCCTTTCCTGATCACAGTTTTAGCAGCCTGGCCTCAAGGAGACTGTGCTCTCCCAACATTCTAATTCTCATGCGAACACAAGGCTTTTGTTAGATGGTGTAAAAACCTGTATTATCTGTATAAAAGTGTAACGAAAGGAAAACCAACCCAGAGAGTGCAGGGAATCTGTTGTGGGTGATAGGACTTGCAAGTCTGCTTTATTTTCAGAGTCTGCGGATGCTTTCCATGCTGGGCAGCTCACCTGGGTTCTTCCCTTCCTCATGGGTTCTCCATGAGGTAAAAAACACTCTCTCTTACATGCATGAGGTCAGACAGCCTTCTTCCTCAGGGCCTGTCTTTTTTTTTTTATGTATTTTTTTAATAGATTTATTTATACAAGCACTGGGGTACAGGAGAGAGGCACGGGAGGGTGAGACAGACGGACCAAAATACACTGCTGAGGGGAGCAGCCGGCGTGACAGGAGAGGTCTGCCGCATCATGTGGGAATTGAATCTTCCTGGCTGGCTGGGAATCGAACCAGCGCTACAAAGGCTGCAGACAGCTTCACAGCCCTGCGCTCAACCCGCTGTGCCACTGGGGAGGCCTCAGGGCCTGTCTTAATTGTGCTGATTTCCATTTCTTTTTCGAGGACCTTTGTTCACCCTAGATACCTGGCACAGGGACTCACTTCAGCCTACTGCTGACATTCCACCCCTTACCAGTAGGGAAACAGCTTCCACACTGAACCCGTATTCCTGATTCAATCTCTTCTCCATCTTCATCATCATTCTCATTTCTACTGGATTATTCTCGTATTCTCTTCAGTGTGATAACAAGAAAACCCCACAAATATGTTGTACGCTTTTCAGTTTATGCCTTTTTTCTCTGTTCTCCTTTTTAGCAAAACCTTTATCTGTCTACACTGCCTCTCTACCCATTCTTTCTTGAACCACCACATTAATTAGACTTTCATTCCTACCATTTCACCAAGAATGCTCTTGTGAAGGGTCCCCAATGGCTTTCAGAAATCCTGCATTCAATACTCAATCTACCTTTTTGCTCGTCCCTAAGGCAATATTAATATGGTTGATCTTTTTTTTTCCCTAAACACAATCTTCACTTGACTGTAGAGATATTGCAGTCCCCTTGTTTTCTGCCTAAATCATGAACTGTTCCTTCTTTTTTTTTTTTTTTAAAGATTTATTTACTTATTAACGCAAGCACTGGGTACAGTCAGAAGCGCAGGAGGGTGAGAGAATTCACCAGAGCGGGGAACAGAACAGGCAGACTGACGAAACACACTGCTGAGGGGAGCAGTGGGCATGGCAGGAGAGGTCTGTTGTGCCATGTGGGACCCTTGCCATTGGCCGGGGATCGAACCGGCGCTGCAGAGGCTGCAGGCAGCTTCGCAGCCCAGTGCTCAACTGCAGCACCACCAGGGGAGGCCCTGTTCCTTCTTATATTTTCCCTGTTTTTTGCTAATTTCTTTTATAGTCTTGCTCCCTTTTAAAAAATATTATTTTTTAATTGAGATTTACAACACTGTGTGATTGGGGTATAGATTGGAACCTCTTCATGTGTATTACCACACCATGCCACCACCAGTTCATTATCATAGTCCATTGGGCCCCCTCCTCACTTTGTTCTTCCCCCTGTGATCCCCCTCTGGTAGGTTTAATTCTGTAATTAGATTTCGAGGATGTATCTGTTGTTTTGTTTTGTTTCTTTATATTCTACATGAGTAAAATCATTCAGTATTTGTCTTTGTCCTTCTGACTTATTTTGCTAGCATGATCACATCCAGTTCCACCCATGTTGTCACAAATGATGAGTTCATCTTTTTATTTTTAGTTCATCTTTTTATTTTATAGCTGATTAATGTTTCATTGTGTAATGTACAACTCATTGTGTAATATATACTCATTGTGTATATTACACTCACCTGTTGTTGGGCACTTAGGTTGTTCACATACATGGCTATTGTGAATAGTGCTGCAGTGAACATAAGAGTGCCTATAGCTCTTTAATTAGTGTTTTTATATTCTTTGGATATATACCTAATAGCAGAATTGTTGGATCACATGGTAGATCCATTTTTAATATTTTGAGAAGCCTCCAAAATGCTTTCCATAGGGGCTAGACCAGACTACATCCCACCAACAGTGTATGAGTGTTCCTTTCACTCCATAATCTCAACACTTGTTCTATTTCTGATATAAGCCATTCTCATGGAATTATCTTACACAGTTTTGATTTGCATTTCTTTGATAATAAGTGATGGTGAGCATTTTTTTTTTTTCATATATCTGTTGGTCATCTGTATGTCTTCTTTGGAGAAGAATCAATTTAGATCTTCTGCCCATTTTTTTATTGGGTTGTTTTCTTGTTGAGTTGTTTGAATTCTCTGTAGATCCTGGATATCAGCTCCTTGTCAGATGTGTGATGTGCATATGTTTTCTCCCATTCAAACAGGTGTCTTCATTTTTATGTGCAAAACTTTTTAGTTTGATGTAGTCTATTTGCATATTTACTTTTGTTTTCCTTACCATTGTATTTGAGTCCCCCAAAACATCACTGAGTCTATGCAATGTTTTGCCTATTTTCTTCTATGTATTTTATGGTTTCAGATCTTACATCCAAATCTTTAGTCCATTTTGAATTGTTTTGTGTGTATAATATGAGATAGTGGTCTTGTTTCATTCTCTTGCACGTGGCTGTCCAGTTTTCTAAACACCATTTGTTAAATAGACTTGCCTTTCTCCATTGTATACTCTTGGCTCCTTTGTCATAAATTAACTGTCCATAAAAGTGTGGGTTTATTTCTGGGCTCTCAATTCT
Organism: Talpa occidentalis; assembly: GCF_014898055.3. NCBI lineage: Eukaryota > Metazoa > Chordata > Mammalia > Eulipotyphla > Talpidae > Talpa > Talpa occidentalis. The sequence goes on along the minus strand of NW_023605083.1, from coordinate 38,709,454 downwards.
ATTCCATTGGTCTGTGTGTCTATTTTTATTCCATAGCTTTGTAGCATAGTTTGAAGTCTGGAAGTGTGATGCTTCCGTTCTTTTTTTGTCAGGATTGCCTTAGCTCTTCAGTCTTTTGTGGTTCCATTGAAATTTCAGTAAATGTTTGTTCTATTTCTTTGAAAAATACCATTGAAACTTTGGTAGGGTTGTTTTAGGTAAGATGATTATTTTAACAATGTTAATTCTTCTAACTGGTGAGCAAGGACTATCTTTCCAATTCTTTGTGTCTTCTTCAATTTTTTTTATAAACAATGTCTAATAGTTAACCAACAAGACAAGATTCAACATTCATTTAAGACAAAAACTCTCAGGAAAATGGAAGTCAAAGGCATATACCTTAACATAATAAAGGTCATATATTACAAATCCATAGCTAACATACTCATGGTGAAAAGCGAAATATTTTCCTTTAAGGTCAGGTACAAGACAAAGATAACCACTTGTCAGGTATATGACAAAGATTTACCACTATTTCTCTAGCCTAATTGCTCTAGGTAGGACTTCCAGTACTATGTTGAATCTTGTCAAGTGCTTTCTTTGCATCTGTTGATATAATCATATGATTTTTTTTTTCTTTTTGTTGATGTGGTGAGTCACACTGATTTATTTACCTGTGTTGAACCATGCTTGCATCCCTGGAATAAATTCTACTTGGTCATGATGTATGAACCTTTTAGCATGTTGTTAAATATATATATTACTATATTGTTGAATTGGTTTGCTGAGATTTTGTTGAAGAAATTTTGCATCTTTGTTCATCAGGAATATTGGTCTGTAGTTTTACTTTATGTGATATCCCCTTTTAGGATGTCCTCTGCTTTTGGTATCAGCATAATGTTGGCCTCATAAATGTGTTAGAAGCCTTTCCCTTCTATTTTTTCAAGAGTGTAAATTTAGATTATTTATTTGAGATTTTTCTTGTTTCTTGATGGAGGATAGAATTGTGATATACTGCCTGCTTTGTATTGTTTTTGTTGCATCTCACAGATTGTGATAGCTTAGGTCTTCATTTTCATTGTCCCTAGAAATGTTTAACTTTTTTCTTGGATTTCTTGTTAACCCAACAGTTATTCAATAGTATGCTGTTCAGTCTCCACATATTTGAGGTTTTTGCTGTTTTGTTTTGTTTTGTTTTTTTGTGGTTGATTTCTATTTTGATACCATTGTGATCAGTGAATATACTTGATATGATTTCAGTCTTCATGAATTTTTTGACACTTGTTTTGTGACCCAAAGGTGGTCTATGCTCAAGAATGTTCCATGAGCATTTGCTTCTCCATGTGGTATGGTATAACTACTCAAGAAGCCATAGACAGTGACACCGTAGTGTCAGGTCTTCAGGCCTGGTCTCCAGCTAGGAACGGGTCCCAGGCTGCAGGGGCAGTGCTGAACCAGCCTCTAGATCACCAGGGGTTGGCGTCTCACAAAGCCGCAGCAGGAACTTAGCTGACGCTCAGGCAAGCAAGTGAAGAGAGGCAGATTTGTTTAGAGAAAGAAAAAAGCTTATTGAGGAGAAAAGAGAAATAAAGTGGGTCCCCCAGGCTGGTGGAACTGATGGAGGACAAGGATAGAAAGACTGGAAAGGAGGTGCGCCAAGACCAGAACCTGACTCACACAAGGGGGTGGGGGCAGAGAAAATAACATGACCCAGCTGCAGAGGCGGGACCCTTAGGCGCCAGCGCCTTATCACAAGGCATAAGCAGGATGAGACTGCTATGGGAGTGGAGCACAGACCTGAGGGTAAAGATATGGAGGTTGGGCACATTCTGGAATCTCTGGTCTCTTTCTAGTTTTGCCTAGTTATCCAAAATCAGCAACAAACAGGCCCTTCCACAGAGGAGTGAGCCCTCCCAAAGAGAAAAGGACTGTATCAGTGCAGTCTCTGCGCTGGCTCTGCAGCACTCCCTCTGCCCACCCGTGACTATGCAGGTGCTTCTTCTCACCAACTCTCTCTCTTCAGGGCAGCAGCTTCCTGCCTGCCCATCACCTGGCCCATGCCTGGACTTCTCACTGACCTCCCTCAGCAGAGGCAGCTCTCCTCAAGGCCGGCTGCCTGCAACCATGCAGGCCTGTCAGCAAACCTGTCCCTTTCGGGGCAGCTCTTTCTGCCTGTTTGTGTCTATGCAAGTGCCTTTTACTCTTCTGTCCTTTCCCTAATAAACCTGTTCTTTAAATAGAACCTAAGTCTCTGTCTCGTGGAGAAACTTGCCTGGGAAACTCACCGCGTGCCACTGAAAGGGAAGCTCTGGTGAAACCTTTCCCAGAGTGAACCCAAGGACCCCGCACTCCAAACCCACAGACTTCAAAAAACCCCATCAGAACCAGGTCAGGGAGGGGCAAGGAAGCCCAAGTGGGGTTGTGCCTTGGGGAAAATATACCTTCTTGCCCTAATTATTCTTTTTTTAATTATTTTTTACACCATTGTTCATTTTTAAACAATATTCGCTTCCCCCCACCCCCTCAAGGTGTAGTCCCCATAGAATTTCCTTCCCCAAGGCACCCGAGCACCATCACCGCAGTCCTCTGTGCTCCTCCCTCCCTCCCTCTGATCCGGCTTCCTCTACCTCCCCGGCAGGATGTCTCTGGTTTATAATTGTCTGTTTTTGTTTTGTTGTGTTTTGCACTGTTGTTTTTTTACACTGATGTCTTATTTGGTTCCCCTATATTCCTGCTATAAGTGAAACCATCTGATATTTTTCTTTTTCCGTCTGACTTATTTCACTGAGCATAATTCCTTCTAGCTCCATCCATGTTGATGCAAATGGCTTGTAAGAATCCCTAATTATTCTAAAGCTCCACCAGTCTCCTTGGGATTGGTTAGATCTCAGTGTCTCACTCACTGTCTGAATGTATCTGTGCTGGAACTAAGTCTCTGTGTCCCAGCCCTTATCTTAGCATACTTTTCTTTATCATCCTTGTTCCAGAATGTTCTGTTGCCCCTTAGTCCTGGGTGTTTGATTAGTCCCCTTGGAATTTGTTGCCCTTATATCTGGAGACTTCCTTAACTCTCCTGAAGTCCCTGCACTGCCCCCGAAGCTGCCTTATTATCCCTAACTTGCCCTAGGACTCAATAATACATAAATGAACACTAAATTGATATTGTATGATTGCTATATTTTTCAGTGTTTTTTATGTGCCTTGCATTGCTAAATATATAATTTGTCAATCTGGTATTTCAGTATAATTACCTGAGTATTAATGGAGCTCAGAAAGAAGGAAAGTTTCTTTCCTATGCAGGGGAGGGCAAGGAGTTCTATCTGGAAATATCTGTATATTTTTCAGGTCCTTGTGCCCGATTTTGTTTGAAATTCAGTGATTTTGAAAGGCCTGATGTTCAGTCTGAACTCTTTTTTTCTTATTAAAGTGAGTATGCTAATCATTTGGGAGTAGAATGAGTATAGGGTTTGTGTAGGGGGGTTGTGTGGGGGAAGGAAAAAGCTTTAGCAGCTGGGGGAAATGAGGGGACAGCTTCTTAGTGGGGTCTGAGAAAGAGGGAGGTTACTTTATATGTTGAGATGGTATGATTAAACTCCCAAAGTGAATTTTGAGAGACATCTGCACACAGAAAAGAGATGGTGATTAGAACTAATTACTGTTGTTGTAGATGTTTTGCATTTCTACAGCACTTTGTATTTATAAAGAATTTTGTAATCACTTATTAACTCTCCCCCGTCAGAACCTTGTGACAGGGGCAATCTTACTGCAGATGTTTGTATTTGTCTTCTGAGAAGAAATCTGAGCTGCTTTGGCCACATTCTAGAATTAAGGAATCAAAATCCTTCCTGCAGCACTTTTACTCCCTGTGTGACTCTGAGACTCTACATAATGAGAACTTGAACATTGTCTTACTCTATAATTTTATTATGAAGAATCACTCATGAAAATGGTTCAGTACTCTGCTAAATTAAAAAAAAAATACCATATGTAGGTACATTATAATAATATTGACCTCTCTAAAATCCAGTTTCCTCCTGGTTTTTAAAAAATGGAATTAATAATAGTGTGTACATCCTATTTTTCCATAGCAGGACTTAGCATAATGCCTAGCATAGTTAACTTAAAGAATGCTTACTAAACATTATTCATTATTAATACTGTAAGAAGACCCATGTAACATCCACATTCTCATAGTCTCCACTTGATGACTGCTTTATTGTTCTCTGGAAAAAGACGCATGCAGATGTACATTCATTCAGTCAGCAATATTTACTGAGTGACTACCATTTATCAGGCATTGTTCTTGCAGCTAGAGATATAGTGGTGAACAAAAAAAGGGGACCCTGCTCTCACAAAGCTTATATTATCGCAGGAGGGAGAGGACTCTCATATAATGCCTGGAGACTTATATTGTAGTGGGTGTTAGGCTGGGCCAGAGAAGGTAGAAGCATGATTAGGGCATATTTAGGAAATGTGTGAAGTATTTTAGTATTTTTCTTGAATGTTTATATATGTATTTTATGGGATAGGTTGTCTATATTTATAAACTAATCACTTTATATAAAAGTATTTAAATACATTCTTACAGATTTTATTTTATTTTTTTAAATTTTTTTTTAAGATTTATTTATACGAGCACTGGGTACAATCAGAAGGGGGGGGGAGGGTGGTGGTGAGAGAATTCGCCAGAGCGGGAGCAGAACAGGCAGACTGACAAAATACACTGCTGAGGGGAGCAACGGGCGTGGCAGGAGAGGTCTGCGCACCATGTGGGACCCTCACCAGCAGCCGGGGATCCAACTGGCACTGGAGAAAGGCTGCAGGCAGCTTCGCAGCCCAGCGTTCAACTGCTGCACCACTGGGGAGGCCCTACATATTTTATTTTAAAAATATACTTATGAGTTTATAAAATACCTAAAAGAAAATACTTTATTATTATGTAAATAATAAAACCACTACACCGAAATTTCTAAAAATAGAAAAACTGTCCATAATTTCATTACAATATTATTATTGTTTTTTAAAGATTTATTTATTTATGCATACAAGAACTGGGGTATAGGCCAGAGGTGTTGGAGGGGTGGTGAGAGGATTCACCAGAGACAGAGAGGGAAACAGAACAGGCAGATTGACCAAAACACACTGCTGAGGGGAGCAGTGGGTGCGGCAGGAGAGGTCTGCTGAGCCATGAGGGTAGCTCCCTGGCTGGGGATCAAACTTGTGCAGCAGTGGCTGCGGGTAGCTTCATAGGTTGTGTCTTAACCCCTCGTGCCACCAGGGAGGCCCCATTACAATATTATTCCTTTAAAATTACCTTAGCATATACTAGTATGTAGTTTGTTCAGCACGTATTTACAGAACAATTTCCCAGCATGGGAAAAAATTGGGCTCAACTTCCTGACATTTGGGAGTAGCTTGGGGTTGCTGATAGTCTTTCCCATTGCTGCCATCCTGCTGCACTATCACATAAAGACATTCTCAACTCCCTTCGCCAGAGCCTGCTTTGAAGGGATGAGACAAAGGGAGAGGAACACTGGCCGGGTGGAAAAAAGAATAGGTCAAAACGAGTAGACTGAAGCAGGATTGAATCCCTGGGCCGCGCAAGTTGGAAGCAGAGAGGAGCATCAGGTTCTCACTGTTGTCCTTTCAGATGATTCCTGGGGAAAGTTACCCTTCCCACGACAACCATTTTTTTAGGTTATTTGGGGCTTGTCAATTGAGATGGAAGCCAGAATCCCATCCATGATAACATGGGAACTAATTTTGAGTTCCACAGGCTGTGAATTTGACCTCTTGCCATCTTTTCCAACTGCCACAGCCTTCCCAGACTGGGTTCTTGCCTAGATACATTCAAATTGGGACACAGATTCTCAGTTTATTCCTCACTCTTAAAACACTGAAAGGAATTTAATGAGTAATATTTAGATTTTCAAATTTAGAATGAGAGTGTTAGATTTAAGACATTAAAAAGGTTACCTGGGAAGTTCTATTATCCCTGGCCCTGTCTGAAAAATGTTAGATTGGTTTCTTTGTGTTGTCTAAAACATCAGTTCTGTGGTGGCAAGATACCATGGGATGACAGTCATCACACAATTACTAGAAATCTTCATAAATACCAGAAGGAACTGTCCATGATCTTTATGGAAATGTGTTTGGGGCTCTGCTTCCTTCTGTCCCTTTTCCTGAGACACCCCTTGGCTCTGCTCTGGAGATGGAAACTAGCCATAAAACCTCAAACTCTCTGTATTTTGCACACTTGGCCATACGATTCCTGGCACTTTCTTTATAAGGTGACCTCCATGCTCTGCCCTTCTGTGGGAAAATTCTATAAGGGTAAGGGACAAGCGATAAGTCAAGCAAAAGCTCTCAGGTGGTATCTCTGATCTTGGATTCCTTCTGTCTTACCAAAGAAAAAGTCAACCAGGTCATTCTCTGACATGAAAAGACCCAGGCATGAGTCCACAGCAGCACTTAAGTACACTGAGAAGCCTGCACAAATCATCCCCGGAAGTGAAAAACTAAACTTCAGGTTTGGAGTAAGCCCCTGGACACAAGGAAGATGATCAACAATTTTTCTATTTTACATGGAAATGCTAATTTCACTTGCAAAAGAGAAGTACCAAAATAGTATTATGATTATAACAGTAGAAATGTAGGAGTATGAAATTTGTAATGTTATAGATAAATTAAGCATGAAATGCAAATACCACATCAAGAGTGGGCTGGTTATCCAGATCTCAGCTGAAATTCTCTAGAAGGGTTAAACGGCTACCTAGTTTGGCTGACTGACGACCCAAGTGTTGGAGAAGAGGATGAAAAGATAGGATGTAAGAGGGGGAGGCTGTCTTAGGTGTGCTGTCTCCTCAGCTATCCTCAGCCTCAGGTAGCTGTTCATGGATTTGAATATTTACAATAGTGACTTCTCCCATTGCAGCATATAAATTTGAGAGTTAATTTAACTGTTATTTGGTAGATAATACAAACTCCTGCTTATGATGACTGACAACTTGAAGACTTCTTGGTATGTTTGAGCTTCTATAACAAAATATCATAGACTGGTGACTTATAATTAATATAAAATTATCTCTTACAGTTTGGAGTGTGGTAAGTCCACTTCCGGGTTGCCAGTAGATTCAGTGTCTGGTGAGGGGCCTGATTTCTGTTTAGCTATCTTCTTCTTTTTTTTTTTTTTTTTTAAGATTTATTTATTTATACAGGAACCGGGGTACAGGCCAGAGGCACGGGAGGGTGACAGAATTCACCAGAGATAGCTGGGAGCAGAACAGGCAGAAGGACCAAAAACACTGCTGAGGGGAGCAGCGGGTGAGACAGGAGAGGTCTGCCGCGCCATGTGGGAATCTCCCTGGCCAGCTGGGAATCGAACCACGCTGTAGAGGCTGCGGACAGCTTCACAGCGCAGCGCTCAACCTGCTGTGCCACCGGGGAGGCCCATGGTTAGCTATCTTTCTGCTGTAACCTCAGATGGTGATGGATGACAGGGGAAGCAGGCTCTCCTCAAAACTCTTGTAAGGGCACTAATCCCATTCATGAAGTTTTTACCCTCTTGACCTCATCAAATCCTAATTACCTCCCTAAGGTCTCATTTCCTAACATTATTACATTGGAGTTCCGGTTTCAACATATGAATTGGGGGCAGGGAAGACACAAATGTTTACTTCATAACAAAGACATTTGATAAATTGCAAATCTGGTTGCTACCATGCCCTGCTCGAAGTCCTCCAGTGGATCCCAGTGTCAGTAACACAAGCCAGTCATTTATTGGTTTATGTTATTTCTTCATTCTTTCCACACATATTTATTGCATAACAGATTCTAAGGTCAGTGCTAGAGATATCACAATGAAGAAAACAAAGAAATCCCAGGCCTCCCTGGTGGCACAAGGGATTAAGATGCAACCTATGAAGTGGTCTGCAGCCGCTGCAGTATAAGTTCGATCCCCGGTCTGCCAGGGAGGTGACCCACATGGCACGGCAGACCTCTTCTGTCTTTCCCGCTGCTCTCCTCAGCAGTGTATTTCAGTCAGTGTTCTGTTCCCCATTCTGTCTCTGGTGAATCCTCTCACCCTACCCCTGCACCTCTAGCCTGTACCCCAGTTCTTGTATGCATAAATAAATAAATCTTAAAAAAAAAATCCCAAGTTTCTTGGAACTTGTCTCTTGTAGTAGAGTCAGACAATAAACATAATTTAAACAGAGATAATATTTTGACAATAAACTAATGTGGATTTTTTCCCCCACAGACAACCTAACCTCAGCTATGTTTCCCAAATCCAATCCTATTCCCCTGCAGTGATTCCACCAGTATGGTCATCATCTAAAGAAGGAACATATTTTAGGGCGTCCCCAGTGGCACAGCGGGTTGAGCGCCGCGCTGTGAAGCTGTCCACAGCCTCAGCAGTGCAGGTTCAATTCCCAGCCAGCCAAAGAGAAACCCACATGGCATTGCAGACCTCTCTTGTCTCACCTGCTGCTCCCCTCAGCAGTGTCTTCGGTCCGTCTGCATAGTCTGCTCCCCGCTCTGTCTCTGGTGAAGTCTTTCACCCTCCTGCACCTCTGAACTGTACCCCAGTTCTTGTATAAATAAATAAAATCTTTAACAAAAAAAAAAAGAAGGAACATAGAGGGGAAATCCCTCCAAGGGAGCAAATGATGTAAAAGTAAGCACTTTTATTGAGAGTAGAGGTATGGATGTGGGAGGATGCCACAGAAATTTTCAGAGGGAGGGCCTCCCCTGGTGGCACAGCAGTTGAGTGCTGGGCTGCGAAGCTGCCTGCAGCCTCTGCAGCGCAGGTTCAATCTCTGGCTGCAGGGCAAGGGTCCCACATGGCATGCGGACCTCTCCTGCCACGCCCGCTGCTCCCCTCAGCAGTGTATTTCGTCAGTCCTCCTGTTCTGTTCCCCACTCTGGCTCTGGTGAATTCTCTCACCCTCCCGTGCTTCTGACTATACCCAGTGCTTGTATAAATAAATAAATCTTTAAAAAATTTTTTTTCAGAGGGAGTAGGGCGATCTGTATCCCTTTGCGCTTGTTGCAGGTATGAACCTAAGGGAAGCTCTATGATTCACAGGGAGGTGGGGGAGGGAAGACTGGGTAATAGGGGACCATCCACAAAGGCTTCCAAAATAATTCTGCTGATTCCCAATGACCTGTATCTAGAATGCAGTTCAGGAGTTCCTGTGTGGCCTCAGAACACTGTGAGCAAGACCAAAGCACTACTGGGCCATTGAGCTGACAATAATGGAGGTTGGTGGCCTCAGAGTTCTGGTGGTAGTGTTTGTTTATTCCAAGTGAATTCCAGAAGATCAGAAACGGACAGGCAGGAATGGATTAGAGCTGAACAGACTGACTTGCTCAGTTGAACCAGAAGACAAAGTAGCAGACCAATTGTACCACCAGGAGGAAAGCAAACTTTCCCTTATACCAGGGCTAGAGAAGGCGGGGCACAGGGGAATACTCCTATGAGGGCTGAACTTTGAATTGACGTAACACTTGCCAGAAAGAGATCTTCATACACGAAAAGATCAAAGGGCAAAGAGAGTGAACAGAAGGCTGAGTTCTGTATCTAACAGGAAGAAAGGAGCTTCCATAGCTCTGTGGCTGATTTCAGTAGATTTGTCTCTGTGGTGGAATATCCCCTTGAGGACTCATGGTGCCATCTGTTGTATTTTTCTGTCTCCACACTATTAGCTTTCTAGGTTGCTATGTGTTCACGGATCCCCTTTTCCAGTAGATGGCACCGTATATCAGAGAGAATTGATCTATAGCTGCTTTTTCTGGGGTGTGGGAGGGGTTGAAGGGGTCCAGTCACTGGTGAAAGTGGCAGGCAGGGGCAGTTCGGGGCCGTGGCACTGCACTGATAGCCTCCTCTCTGGCTTGCCCAGCCGACATCTCTGCCGTCTGTGGGAGGGACTTTCAACACCATTGCCCTGAGCTTTCACCACAACTTCACCACAAAAGCTGGAGTCCCGAGGGGGTTCGGGGAAGGGCATCACCCTCTGTGCACTGTCTTCCTCACTGGGGCCCTGCTCAGCTGGCCCACACCAGCACTTGGCTCCCCATGGACAAAACTGCTCTCCCCTTCTCACTATCATGGGAGACTGGGGTTGAACTGCGGTTTCCTCCTCAGCCACTATCTCCAGGCACCTCTTGCCACCCACATTTTGTTGTACAGAGTTGAATTTCCTCTGTGTCTTTTCGTCACTCACAGTCAGTCAGTGTTGGTCTTCAATGTCCAGGAGTTGCTTTGGTTTTGCCCCAAGTCATGGTGTCCCCTGAATACAGTGCCCCTCCCCTCCGGGCTATAGACCATCCTCCTGGGAGTGAAGCAGGAAGCCTCTGACACCATCTTCCCCTCCTTTCTTGTTTACTGTAGCTCTACAGTAGGTCTTCATAGTAGCCCTCTATTTTATTCTTCTTTCCCTCTATTGTTTTGGGTAATTTGCTTTCTTTGCCTTCCTATACAAATCTACCCTCCGATATTCTACTTAGAATATACAGATCAATTTGGGGAAAATTAAAATGTCAACAATATTAATTTCTCCAGTCTTTGAACTAATATGTATCTTTGTTTATTTAGGCCTTCTCTGATTTCTTTAATGAACACAATTATAATTTCCAAATATTTGGAAAATTTCCTATTACCTTTCTGTTACTGACTTCTACTTTAATTCTGTTATGGTCAGGCAATTTATTTTCTATTATTTCAGTTTGTTTTTATTTTATTTGTTTTAAAGATTTATTCAGTGTTTTTTTTTTAAAGATTTATTTTTATTTATGTGTACACGAACTGGGGTGTGGGCCAGAGGTGCAGGGCGGTGAGAGGATTCAGGGCGGTGAGAGTGGGGAGCAGAACAGGCAGATCTACTGAAATGCACTGCTGAGGGAAGCAGCAGGCAAGACAGGAGAGGTCTGCTCTCTGGCTGAGGATCACACTCATGCTGCAGTGGCTGGTAATAGCTTGATAGTGGAGACTTAACCCCTGCGCCACCAAGGAGACCCTATTATTTCAGTTTTTAAAAACTTGTTAAGGTATGCTTTATGGCCCAGAATATGGTCTATCTTGGTTAATATTCAATGTACATTTGAAATGAATGTATAACCTGCTCTTGTTGAGTGGAGTGTTCCATAAACATCAATGGGTTAAAGTTGGTAGACAGTATTATCAAGTCTTCTCTGTTCTTGCTAATTTTCTGTCTATTACAGAGATAGGAGTATTAAAGTCTCCAGGTATGCTAGTGCAGTCGTCTCTTTCTTTTCAGTTCTATTAGTTTTTGCTCATATATTCTAAAGTTCTTTTCTTAGGTGTATATACATTTAAAATTGTTGTCTTCTTGGGTTGTTGCCAACTATATTTTTCCTCTTTACTGCTGGTAATTTTCCTAGTTCTAAAGTCTACTTTATCCAATATTGAAGATGTTGATACAGTTTTTTTTCTGATTAGTATTTGTATGGTATCTATCTGTTTTTATATAGATTGGCATTTTAAAAATCCAAGAATTTCTATGTTTTAACTGGTATGTATAGACCATTTACATTCACTATAATTGCTCTTCTTTCCTAGTATCTTCAGAACTTTTTCATATTTATTAGTATTCTATTTTAACTTACCTATTGTTCTTTTTTTTTCTACTACATAGTTTTGCATTATTTTTTAGTGGCTGCGCCAATGATTATAATACACATACCTAGCTCTGTCTATTTAGATTTAATATTTTATTACTTCAATTGAAACCCAGAAGCCTTGCAACCACAAAGATCCCTTTATCCCGAAATCTTCCTCTTTAGTCTGATGTACTATGTCTATAAACACAATGTTATAACTATTGCTTTCAATATTCATGCATAATTTAGTATTTAAGAGTAAAAAGATATCTATTTACCCTGATATTTGCCCTTTCTGTTCTTTCTTAATTCTTGAAGTTAAATTTCCTTATGGGATCAGGTTCCTTCTGCCTGAACAACTTCTTTTATAATTTTTTTCTAGAGCAAGTCTCCAGTGACAAATTCTCTTCATTTCTTTTCATATGAGAATGTTTTTAGTTCATCTTCTTTTCTGAAGAATGTTTTAGCTGTACATAATATTGTGGGCTGATAGTCACTTTTTTTTTTCCTTAACACTTTAAGGATGTTGTCAAACTGTCTTCTGGCCTATTGATTTTTGAGAAATCCACGGTCATTTAAACTATAACACACTGTTTTTCTCTCATTGTTTTCAACTGTTTTATTTCTGGTTTGAAGAAGCTTGGTTATGATGTGTCTGGGCATGATTTTCTTTTAGGTTATCCTATATGGGGTTCACTGAGCTTTCTGAAATTGTAAACATATAACTTTCACTAAATTTAGGCAAGTATTTCTTTAAATAATTAAACTCTTATTGAACTATTATTTCTTTAAATATACTTTCTGTATCAGTCATTATATATTAATATATATTACATATTAGAATAAAGGAAATTATAATAATGGATATATTTTCAGAGGGCTTAATTTACAAAACTCTTATAATTATAGAGTTCATAAGTGTATAATGTGATAGGCAAAATTATATTTTTAGACCCTTAACTTTCAGACTCATGGTAGGCTTTCCAGCCTTGCTCTGGGCCAGCCCTGTTTGGCTGGACTTTTACCCACGAGGGGATGGGTTACTTCAGGTTCTTGATTTGGAACCTATATTCTTTGTCTTTTCTGTATTGCACACTAATTATATTAAAGTTCCTTTCCATTGAAAGTCTATATGTTTTGTCTCGATGGGGCGGATGTCAGAACCTATTTAGAGCAGGCAGGGTTAGGGGTCCTGGGGTGCCCCTCTCCCTGCCCTGTAACAATATGAGTTATTTTTTCTATTTCTTCAGTAACTAGAATAATGCCCTTTAATATATGTATATGCACCCAATTAAAATTTGTGAGGAATAAAGTGACTGTAGAGTAACAGTGAAGGTAAAAACCTAAGGTTGAGCCTAAAATATCTTTCAAAAAGAGGTACTCCTTCCCCATTTAAAACTTTTGTTTCTGAGTTATGGATGGGGTATATTCTTGACTTCATAAGTTATAAGAGAAAGAGAAAACTAAATAGTTTGAAAGTGTACTAAATTGGATGAAAGAAAGTGTTACAGGGCAACCCCAACGTGAAATGGGTTGACCTGGCTGTGAGTCCTCACCCGCGTGCTTAAAAGGGACTTATAATAAGACTCAACTGCGGGCACACACAAAAATGGGTAATAAAGGGTTTATTTACAAAAAGGGAAAATAAAGAAATGAATAACTCAGGGAGAAAGAGGGAGAGATAAATTAGTGAATGAATCCTACCAGTTCTGCTGAGCTGGAACCCCAATAGTACACTGAAGGCCAGTGGACAAAATACTAAGGCCCCCCCAAGGCCCACATGTGTGGTTATATACCAAACCTGGCTGCTTCACTCCACACTCAGGTCCCAGCACCCTTCCCTTCCGTGGCAATGACATTATGGGATTTGCAGTCCCTGGTGTGTTGGTTCTCTTTGGTCTTGGGTGGGGTGGGGTCCATAAAACCTCTTAGTGGAGCTTGTTCAGGACGTCTTTTCCCCCAAAAGAAGGACAAACAAAAAGAAAGGAGATAAAATGCTATGAGTGAACGATGACATTTTGAAACTAGCCTTTTACCAATAAATCTTGTATTATTAGAAAAAGTCTTCTGAGGTCAACAGGACAATCAGTTACCAGCTACTTGAAAACTAATGATGCGGGCCCGTCCGGAAGTTCCGGCGCCTCCGCTAGCGCTGGGGCGCCCAGAGGCTGCCGGCCCTGAGATGAGAAATGTTCCCTCAGAAGGGACGGTGTCATTTGAAGACGTGGCTGTGAACTTCACCTGGGAGGAGTGGCAGTGCCTGAGTGAAGCTCAGAGGACCCTGTACCCGGATGTGATGCTGGAGACCTGCAGTCACCTGGTGTCCCTAGGGCATTGTGTTCGCGATCCTGAGGAGAGCATCAGGTCGGAGCAGGGAGTACAGCCATGGTCTGTGGATGATCCCCCAAGCTGGGAAAGGTCACAACCTCAGGAGATTGTTTAAGCGTGATATGAAACCACTGCCATCCATGGAGGGCCTGGAAAGATCTTGGAATATTGTCATATATCCTTGGGCAGCTTCTAGGAGCAAGGAAGGCAAACAGAGTGTATGCTGATGGGAGAAGAGACGGTGGTACTAGAAGACACTTACGAGCTAAGAAATATCTGGAGGATATGGAGAGATAAATCACTGCACCTTCCAAGATGATTCTGAACAACCACTCAAACTATTCTTTAATGCCCAGAAATGTATGGCTTCTTCTACTTAATCCATTTCTTCTATACAACGTGAAGAAAACAAGTGCAAAGGATAGACTGAGGTCATGGACTACAGGTGCTTTGCTGGTTTCTAAATTCCTGCTATGAGTGAGACCATCCAGTGTTTTTCGTCTTCTTTCTGGCTTATTTCGCTGAGCATGATCCCTTCCAGCTCCATCCATGTTGCTGCAAATGGCATGAGTTTGTCTTTTTTGAATGCTGAGTGATATTCCATGGTGTATATGGACCACATCTTCTTGATCCAGTCATCTATTTTTGGGCATTTGGGTTGTTTCCAAAGCTTAGCTATTGTAAACAGTGCTGCTATAAACATAGGGGTGCAGGTGCCCTCTAGAATTAATGTATCTGTGTCCTTTGGGTAAATACCTAGGAGTGGAATTGCTGGATCCTATGGAAGCTCTATGTTTAGTAGGTCCAGAAATCTCCACACAGCTCTCCATAGTGGCTGGACCAGTTTGCACTCCCACCAGCAGTGCAGGAGAGTTCCTTTTTCTCCACACCCTCGCCAACATTTGTTGTTGCTAGTTTTTTTAATATGTGCCATTCTCACTGGTGTAAGGTGGTATCTCATGGTAGTTTTGATTTGCAATTCTCTGCTTGCAAGTGATGCTGAACATTTTTTCATATGCCTTTTGGCCATTTGCATTTCCTCTTTGGAGAAGTTCCTTTTTATCTCTTCTGCCCATTTTGTGACTGGATTATTTACTTTTTTTTTTTGAGTCTCTTCAGCTCGCTAAGAGCATTCATTATTCTATGAGGACATCAGAAGTCTGCATACTTAAATCTCTAGAAACTTCTAAATATTGATTTTACACACGATCATCACCAAAGAAATCTTTCAGGATCAGTACAATCCTGATTACTTTCTGAACTGTGTAGGTTTTTCTTCTGATTCATCAATGAAAAATACTTTAGACTTGAAAAATCCCCATACTTTGCCCCCTCTTGTCACCGATGAAGACATGGAGGTGCTGCTGAAAGCCATCTTCCCTCAGCGCCCAGGGGCCCTAGGAGGAGACAGTGATGATCACTGAGGGAAGGGAAAGGAAGGGCAGGGCAGCCGTAGTCTCCTCTGACTTGCTGGAGAAGCAGCTGTCAGTAGTTCTCCTGAAGCCTCCTAATAAAGGTTAAAGGCTCCATTTAACGAAGGCCCTGGCGGGGCCTCCAGGATGGCCTAGGGGTTAGTCTCAGCGCTCATCACCGCTGCGACCTGAGTTCAAGCCCCGGCCAGGGAGCTACCCGCAAGGAGCGTGGGAGTTAGCCCCCAGAAGGGGGCATGGAGCTAGAGCGCAGGTCTCTTCTCTCTGTGCCTGCTGCTCCTCTGTCCTGGCCGCCCCGCCTCGCCCCGCCCCGCCCCGCCCCGCCCCGCCCCGCCCTCCTGCCCGCCCCGCCTCCTGCCCCCCCCGCCCCTCCTGCCCCCCCGCCCTTCCACAAATCTTCCCAATAAAAATCTTCCCAATAGCAATCTGACACCAAAAAAACTAATGATGCCCATTAGTTTCACATTAGGGCTTAGTTTCACATTAGGGCTCCCCACAATAACTTCTTCCTTTCTCTTCGTTCTCCTCCCTGTAATTATTCTTCTTTCCTTCTCTCCCTCAGGACTGCATGTGCACACCCACAAAGACCAAAAAAATCTGGAGAGAAATGCACCCACACACGTTTATACCTAGAAACACATATGGTCAGATTCAGGAGACCCATCGCCACAGTCCATGTCCACGTGATGCAGAAGAGTATGCGCGCAAGGAGAAACCACACCTCGGTTTCCACACAGAGACCAAAATGAAATCTAAACCCCACTTCCCTGAGACTGAATATATACAAAATAAAATGTACCCAGAGTAAAATAAATATTTCAAGAATCCTTCTGTTATCGCCACATATTATTACACAGAGACACCCCAGCCTCCTGCATGTTGGTTCCTGCGTTCGGATCACTCCTGTAACCACATAATAAAATCTCTCTGCCTCAAGCACCAGCTTAAATGTCATCTTTCCCAGATCACTTCAGCCAAAAATAATCTCTCTCCCGTTTATAGGAAATTTATATAGCAGTTTATCTGTACCAGGCACGTGCCAAGACATTTTAAGTAGTTTTGTATAATTACCTATTTCCTACTAGGCTAAAAACATGCAATTTTTAAGTTATTAGGATTTGTTTCAAGATAACAGTCACATCCTCTATCCCCCCCATGCTTTATTCAATAATAGCCTTTATGAGATACTACTTAATGCTAGCAGGAGAAAACTGAGGCACACAAGAGGAAAGCAGCTTCTACTGAACAATGGAGGAGGAGGAGGCTGGGGTTATGGTCACTGCAGCAGCCATGGTAGCTACTCAGAAGGGCGGAGACTAACTAGGGGGAACAAAGAGAAGAGAAGTAGGAGTCAGTCTTTCTACAAGTAGAAAGACTCCATCTTGTCAATGTTCTCTGAGCCAACTGATTTCTTCAGGAGAAACCAGTTGTAATTAAACTGACAAGAGTCTGAGGCATCAGAATGCTAACTTACTAATTTACACCAGGAAGCATAATCCAAAGGACCTGGCTGGTCAGAACTTTCTCTTTATAGGCCTATTTACATTGAAAGCTACATTCAGGACAGAAGGTACTTGATGAGGCTGTAGTCAAAATAGGGAAAATAAAGTCAAGCCAGGAATGTGAATGGGACACTCCCAGGTGGTAATGTCACTGTGCTGTGACAACCTGCTGCTCATTGTCCCTAGGGGACACACCTGATGAGCGCAAGTGTACCTGGGTGATTGGAGACTTTTGGACTTAGCCTTGCTCCTTGGCTCCTGTTTTTTTGATTCCTTTTCTTACTGTGGCCCTTCTTTTCACAATTACTAGACATGTGAGTAGTCTGCAATTTCAGGCATCATCTTATTACACTGGGTATCTATATCCTTTTCACTTGAGGAAATGAAGGTTGCAAGTTTAGTGGAGTTTGGAGACTTTTTATCCATCACTAAGTTGTTCTGTGTGACCTTGGACTAGTTAATTTACTTCTCGATGATTGTTTCCTTATATATAAATAGGATGATAATACTTGGGTCTCGGTGGTAAGGGCTGAAGGAGGTGATGTGTGTACAGGTCCTGGCACTAGTAATTTTGCTCAAAGCTAGTTTCCTTTTTGCCTTGTGTTCCTGAATGCTTAACCCCCTCTTACAATTCATTGTCTAGGTTAGGTCATTGCCAGAGATGGCCAAACTCACCTACTATATGAGGGTTTTTTTCATAATATCCGCAGAAATTGCTTTGAATTTTATGGGTGTTTTGCTGTCAACCTAGTCAGTCAGTGTTTCTCTCTCTCTCTCTCTCTCTCTCTCTCTCACACACACACACAAAAACACACACATATTCATGAGAGCTCTTTTCTTAACTGAAATTATCTTTTCCCCATTATATACTCTTGGCTACTTTGTCATAAATTAATTGATGATAAATGCATGGGTTTATTTTGGGGCTCTCAATTCTGTTTCATTGACCTTTGTGGCTGTTTTAATGCCAGAGTAATGTTTCTTAAATTGTTCTACTTCTTGGTGAGACTCTGTTGAAACTTTGTCTCCTCACACTCAAGATCTGATTAGATTTCAGGATATTATGGATTTCATTTCTGGACATCTTAGGGAATCCAAGGAAGCTGGTTAAGAAATTTTTATGTAGTGTTACCAACCCATGATCAAAGTTCAGCGTTAAGGGTCCTCAGCAAGGCCAGAGTTTTTCATATTCTGAGAAGTTATAGGAAATAAGGGGGGAAAGAATATACAAATTACCAATATCAGGAATGAAAGAAGTGACTCACCACAAATTTTACAGATATTAAAAGGATAATAAATTTATAGACATAAATTGATAGCTTAGATAAAATGGACAAATTCTTTGAATTTGGCACAGGGGTTAAGTCTCAGCACTATGACCACTACGGCCTAAGTTTGATCCCCAGTCAGGGAACTAACCCACATATGGCACAGCAGACCTCTCCTGTCTTGCTTGCTGTTCCCCTCAGCAGTCCGTTTCAGTAAATCCACCTGTTCTATTCCCCACTCTGTCTCTGGTGAATCCTCTCTCTCTCTCTCACACACACACCTCTGGCCTACACACTAGTTCTATGCATAAATAAATAAATCTTTAAAAAATTTTTTTGAAAGAACAAACTATCAAAACCTACTTAAGAAGAAATAGATACCCTAAATAGCTTTATAGTTATTTAAAGAGTAGTTGTTAAAATCTTATCCCAAAAAGCTTTGTGACAAAGAAAACTGCAGTCCCATATTGTTTTGCTAGTTAACTCCAATAAACATTTTTTTTAATAGAGGCATGTTTATATTTATTTGTTTGTTTTGTTTATATATGCACTGGGTACAGTCAGAAGCATGGGAGGGTGAGAGAATTCACCAGAGCCAGAGCGGGGAGCAGAGCAGGCAGAAGGACTGAAGTACACTGCTGAGGGGAGCAGCGGGCGGCAGGAGAGGTCTGCGCGCCATGTGGGACCCTCCTCCAGTGGCCGGGGAGCAGCCGAGGATAGAACCGGCGCCGCAAAGGCAGCGGGCAGCTTCGCAACCCAGCGCTCAACTGCTGCGCCACCGGGGAGGCCCAACTCCAATAAACATTTAAGGGAAAAATAATTCCAGTTATATACAAATTCTTCCACATATCTGAAGAGAAAAAAAAAACTTTTTAACTCACTGTTGTTTTTTTTTTTTTTAATATTTATTTATTCATACAAGCACTGGGTACAGTCAGAAGTGCAGGAGGGGGTGAGAGAATTCACCAGAGCCAGAGCAGGGAACAGAACAGGCAGACTGACGAAATACACTGCTGAGGGGAGCAGCGGGCAGCAGGAGAGGTCTGCGCGCCACATGGGACCCTCCCCCACGGCCCGGGATCAAACCAGTGCTGCAGAGGCTGTGGGCAGCTTCGCAGCCCAGCGCTCAACCGCTGTGCCACCACCAGGGGAGGCCCTTAACTCACTGATGCCAGCATTGCCTTGACACAAAATCTAGGTAAAGACAATACAGGAATATTGTTATTCTTCATATGCAGAATACTGATATTCTTCATATGCAAAATTCTTAACAATATTTGCCAAACAAATCAAACAATATATTTGCATAATACCTATAAGATATGTATATGTATAGTACATCATGATCAAGAGACTTTATCCCAGGAATAAAGGGTTGGTTTAACACTCAAAAACTGATCATTGGAATTCACCATATTAACAAACTCAAAAGGAAAACCATAGGATCAACTCAACAGATGCAGAAAAAATATTTGATAAAAGTAAACATCCATTCCTCATAAAAACTGTTAGCAAGCTTAAAATAGAAGAGAACTTCCTCAGACTGATAAAGAATAGCTATTTAAAAAATCCTACATGCTAATAATGAGAGAGCAAATGCTTTCTGCTGCAAGATTAGGGAAAAAGCAAGGAGGTCTACTCTCAACAATTATTTTCAACTTTGCACTCGTGGTTCTGGCCAGTTTAATCAGGCAAGAAAAGAAAAACAGAATTGCCTAATTTGCAAATAGTATGACTGGAAAATATAATGGAATCTATTAAAAAGCTATCAGAACTAATAAATGAACTAAGTACGGTTAAAGGATACAATGAACAAAAATCAATTGGATTTTTATGTACTTGCAACAGTCAGAAATTGAAATTTTGAAAAATACCATTTACCAAAAATATGATTAATGTAGGGATAAATCTATGAGAAGATGTGAGAGACTTATACATTGAAAAGTACAAAATACTTCCAAGGAAATTTAAAGATCCCGTAAGTGAAAAAATATACCTTACTCATGGGTCAGATGGACATTTTAAGATTAAGACAGCATTTTCCCCGAAACTGATTCAGATCCAACACAATCCTGGTAGACTTTTGTTGACACTATAATCTGATTCTAAAATTTATATGGTAGCACAAAGCTCTTGAGTAGCAAAATCAACTTTGAAAAGAATAAAGTTGGAGGATATGATTGTTCATTTTATGTGTCAACTTGCCTGGGACATGAGATGCCGAGATACTTGGCTAAACATTATTCTGGGTATGTCTATGAGAAAGTTTCTGGATGAAAGTACATTTGAATTGGTAGACTGAGAAATGCAGATTACCTTACCCAATGTGGGTGGACCTCATCCAATCCATTAGAGGCTTGAATAGAACAAAAGGTGGCAGGGTAAGGGAGAACTGGTTCTGTCTGCCTGTCTCGTGCTGGGTTATCAATCTTCTCTAAACTTAATCTGGAACTACACCACTGACTCTCCTGGTATCCAGTTGATAGATGGCACATTTTGGAACTCTCAGTCTCCATTATCACAAGTCAATTCCTTGTTAAACACACGCATGTGCGCGCACGCGCACACACACCCACACCCACACACACACACCCACACACAGAGAGAGTCAGGAAAACTGGGCAGTTACATCAAAAGAAATAAAACTGGATTCCTTTTTAGACCATACACAAAAACTAACTCAAAATGGAATGAAGACTTGAAGACCTGAAATCATAAAGCTCCTAGATAAAAACATAGGATTAAGCTCCTTGACATCAGTCATGGCAATGGTGGTGTTTTTTGTTTCTTTTTGACCTCAAAAGCAAAGTCAACAAAAGCAAAAATAAGTGCAACTCTAATTACATCAAATAAAGCTTTTGTAACAACATAGATAAATATTGAGGTCATTATGCTAAGTGAAATAAATCAGTTACAGAAAGACAAATATGATTTCATTTGTATGTGGAATCTAAACAAAGAAATGAAATTGAGCTCATCGATACTGAGAACAAATTCATAGTTACCAGAGGCAGGATTGGGGGCAAAATGGGTGAACAAACTCCCAGTTATAAGATTAATAAAGTCTGGGGGTCTAATGTTGACATCGGCATGGTGACTAGAGTTAACAGTACTGTGTTGCATATTTAAAAGTTGCTAAGGGTCTCCCTGGTGGCGCAGCGGTTGAGCACTGGGTTGCAAAGGTGCCCACAGCTTCTGCAGTGCCACTTCGATCCCCGGCTAACGGGCAAGGGTCCCACATGGTGCGCAGACCTCTCCTGCCGTGCCCACTACTCTCCGCAGCAGTGTACTTCATCAGTCTGCCTGCTCTGCTCTCCGCTCTGGCTCTGGTGAATTCTCTCACCCTCCCGCGCTTCTGACTGTACCCAGTGCTTGTATAAATAAATAAATAAATCTTAAAAAAAAAAATTGCTAAGAGAGTAGACATTAAAAGTACCATCACAAGAAAAAGAATTTGTCACTGTGAGATGTAAGATGCTAACTATACTTGTGGTAATCATTTTGATGTATATGTAAAGTAATTATGTTGTACATTTTAAACAAATACAATGTTAACTATATATTACTGTTTTAAAAAATATGGGGAGAAGAGGAATGTAGTGCTCTTTTAGGCCAGTTGCTCCCAGATACACACCCAGAACCCAGTGCTCTCAAGGGTTATTTTTGATACTTATTGAATATATATATTGCTGGACCCTGCCCATAGAAATTATGATTCATTAAGTCCAGGGTGAGACCAGGATATCTGTTTTCACAAGCTTTCCACTGATTGTGATATAAAGCCAGGATGGTGAACCACTGAAAGTATACCTTTTAAAGTTTTTGTCAGGAAGGGGCTGTAGCATTGGGTGGGCAGGTGCTGCCCTCTAGTGGCTCTGACTGCCTGCTACACGTCTCACAGGGTAATGCCCACTGTGTGAGCACTGGTGGCCTTGTTGCCTGACACTGCCAGGGCTGCGTGTTCAACGCCCTCAAAATTGTAGTCTTGGACATTAAGATGCACACATATAAAAATGTTGCTACTGAATGGCAGCAATGATGCTTCCCAAGCCCCAGGACCTTGGCCTTTCTAAGGTGTTCAGTAAAATTTTGAGTAAAGGGTCTCCCTGGCCGTGCAAGGGGTTAAGACGCAACCTATAAAGCTGTCTGCAGTCACTGCAGCACGAGTTTGATCCCTGGCCAGGGAGAAACCCACATGGCATGGCAGACCTCTCCTGACTTGCCCGCTGCTCCCCTCAGCAGTGTACTTCGGCCACTCAGCCTGTTCTGCTCCTCACTCCATCTCTGGTTACTTCTCTCATCCCCCCATACCTCTGGCCTCTACGCCAGCTCTTGTATGCATAAATAAATAAATATTTTTTTAAATTATTTTTGAGTAAAGCTCATTTTTAGGGCATGTCTGTGAGAATTTTTCTTTTGGGGGCTATGATTAAATCATGGTACATATGTTTCAATACCTGTCAACAGTTTCCTGAGGAATTTCTAGTGTTACAATAATTGTGGCACTACAGCATTATCATGGAAACAAGGTCAGGCTTTAGCAAGTCTTCTAGAAGCAAATGAGTGTGAATCCTTTACAGCTGTGTGGCCCTCCAGAATCCACAGAGGCTTTTGACATGCTTCATCCCGTGTTTGCTGTTCACTATGAACCATGACTGAAAATGAGGATGCTTACCATGTGTGTGTCCTGGTTTAGGAAGACACTGATCCGCTGACCTGTCCACACAAGCCACCTCCATCAATGGGAACCAAGTCAATAAAGAAATCTATACTAAAGATCAACTCTGGAAAAAAAAAAAAACAATTGTTTTTGGCTCTAACAATCACTCAGAGACAGATGAGCAAGGGCTAGGGGAGACACTAGACAGGAGTTTGCAGCAATTGGTTTTAATGACAGTGGGTTAACTGGTAAATGGTGGCCTGGTTGGAGCAGGTGGAAAGTGTGCTGAATTTGATTGTTTTGCCTGGGGCCAGAGGTCAGGCTAATGGGAGATTGAGAAGTACGGCAGCAGCATGGAGGGCAGACTGTTATCGTAAAGGAGAGAGTGGAGTCATCCGGGTACAGGGAATAGAGAGAGCAGGGCCTTGGTGCCTTTAGATCCAGGCTTTACAACCATAAGATAAACGGACCCCTCATCTGATCACTGGATCACATGAACCTCTCCCATATAGATAAAGCTAGGTCCTGCGCCCACCTTGTGAAACAGGAGGGCTTTGTGATGCAGGCTGGTGGCCTGGTTCCACCCTCAGTGAGGCAGATATGACAAGATCTAGAACTTTGAGGCATTAGGTTCCAAGATCTTGAAAGCCTAGGAAGAGGGATGGCTAGGGAGTTTAGATTATGTTAAGCCCTACCTTTATTCTGTGGAATGTTGGCTATCCCTTGTGCACTCGGCTCTGTCATCATTATTGCATTCATTACTTGGCGAGTGACAAAGGGCCGCCAAGTAACTAAATTGGAATATAACAGAAGCTGTTGCCGGGTAGGGAAACATCGTGACTATGACTAAACTGATTAAGCCTCAAATAAGGAGATTATTTTCCCTCGTTGTCTCTTGTTAACCTGAACCCAAGCTTTTTTTATATAGGAGTTTCCTCACTGTATCCCAGAACAGCTCCAAACGTGGATGATTCTTCTGCTTGGCAGACATTTAGGGCCTTTTTGGCTACTTGACTACCCACCCTTTAATCTGTTCCACTATTACTCCCGTCTCATTCTGATCTCCTGCAGAACTTATTCAGGGAAGTGGGGAGGGGGGTATAGAGTATGAAAGAGCCTCAAAGTGAATCCTAAATAAGACCAAGAAAAATGAAATGATGGGGAAATAAAGAAAGGTAGAATGTCGGCGGGGGTAGAGAATGTATAAACTAGAAATACAAAAAAAAAAGGGGAGAAATATTTATGGGTTTTTATCTCATTTTAGACATGAAAAGGGTGTCCAAGCTTCAAACCCTCTTTTTTTTTTTTTTTTTTTTGTCTTTAAGTGTCACCGGAAACTCAAACAAAGAGCTAATGATATACCATCAAGAGGTAAGGTGCCAGTCTCTTCCCCAAACCCCTCCGTGTGGACCACGTTCCCGCAGATCCTGTCCCTCTATGGCCCCAGCTGCCAGGAGCCAGATGCTCTGACCACCTAAGGATTCAATTCCCAAATTCTCCCAGAAGATTCTCCGAGGTGGGAGGTCAGAACTAGGGAATGTTCCAAAATTCTGACCCAAGGGTGAGGGGTGAAGACGGCAGGCAAAAGCCCTTCGCTGCATCACTTACTAGTCTCCTGACCCTGTGACAGTCACTGCACCTCAGTCTTGCTCAGATGAAATGGGCCCCAGGCAGTGGCCCTGAGAGCAGCAAATGGGATGGGTGGGGAGCGCTTTGAAACCCCTTCCTCTGTGCACAGATGTGCCTCACACAGTGCCTGCTGGGATTTCAGCCCCCCCTGCTGCAAAGGCCTCTGGGCATCCCCGATCCTCACCTGCTCCAGTGACACTGTCTCCTGGTTTCTCAGCTAGGGGGTGTTCCAGGAAAGAAGCTGAGAAGCCGAGGGAGCTGCTCTCTGTCATGAAAAGGTGATCCCTGGCTCTTTGCAGTCCTCCAGCACCCACATGGCCTGTGCTGATTTCTCAGCTCAGTCTGGGGCAGGGGTGGGGAGGGATAAAGCTGGGAGGAGGTGAGACACAGCAGAGGCTGGAGCGCGGCTTGTGAAGGCAGCCAGGGCACGGGGATGAGACGTCTCAGAGGGGGGAGTGTGCACTTCTGCTCTGGACAGGGACACAGCAGGCCTGGAATCCAGGATCTGACTGGCATGTAATTAACAAGCAGCTCTACATGGGTTTGCACTCCCCACAGAAGGAGTTAAGTAAGCGCAGACAGAAGCCACCACCCTCATAGTCTCTTGACAGCAACACCCTTTCAGGCACAGTCCCCGGGACTCTGGCCGCATCAGCTGCCATCACCTGCTCTGGTTCTGTCGCCAGTGAAGTCACTTCCTGGGACGGCACTCAGACAGGACCCTGTCACTCTAGCCTCTGCTTAAGGTCCACAGAGAATGGGGTTGGCTCTCAGGCGGTGTTGAGGACACAGCACTGGCCACAGGATGCAGAGTTCCCCCCAGGAACTCATTTCCCTCGTGTTGGGAACTGAGCAGCAGGCTGTGGCCTCTCAGCCCCAAACGTGCATGGCTCTGGGTGTACCCAGTGACGATCCTGGAGATGCCCCATCAGCTACTCGCTGACTCCCCCATGTCCCTGGATCCCTTCTGCTGGCTCAGCTTGTCAGCAGGGCCACAGAGGACTCATCCCCCAGGCTCTGGGGCCCTGTGCTCCCTAGCTCCCTCCCTGCGGCCACGCCCACAAGCCCCAGGCCCTCACCAGCCATCCCTGTGCTGCCTAAAGTTTCCTGAAAAGAGTGGCTCAGACATGCTGGGAGTGTAGAGCCCAGGTCTGGGGCAGGGCAGGGCCAATCTCCAGAGCCCACGCGCCCAAGCAGGCAGACGTGCAGACGTCACCCCATCGGTAATGGCTGGCGTGTTTCCCTTCCAGCCAGGACTGGTTTCCTCGGGAGGGAGGAGTGCGGCGGCTCCTGTGTGCGGATCCCTGCTGCAACACCTGCAATGCTGTGGCTCTGGACATCAAGCATCTGCTGGAGGGTGGGAGCCTGACCTCCCTCTGTTCAGTGGGGCCCCCTCAGGGCTCCCCTTGTCTAGACAGCATGGCCATGGCTAATGTGTCTCTTGAGAAAAAAACAGGATTCCCCACACTCCAAAGAACTTCCTTTTCTACCTGCAATCTCCAAGGTGTCCCAATAACAGACAAGAAATCCTTAACCCAGTCAGCTGCCCCAACAACTGGTGCAGTCAGCATCCATGACTGGGTCTAACATCCCCAGCAGGGCAGGGACTTCAAGTACCAAACGTGTCTGGTGACACAGGAGCTCTGTCTTCAAGTCTGGAGGCGACTCGGACTGCTGTGAGCCAAGAGGACAAGAAGAGTGACACACCACGTGCTCTGGAGAAACAAGGTTAGCAGCCTTTGAATACTGATTCCCTTTTTCTCTGTAGCTCACACACCTAAAAAAAAAACAAAACTCCACTGCTATGCATTCCTTCACCTGTTTTTCCTGCGTCCCTGAGGTATCTTTAATGTGTGCATATGAATGCACGCATTTCTCCACCTAAAGGCTCCCAAATGCCATGGAAAAGTTCCTGTGACAGCTTACATCATACTACCGTCCCGCCCACGCAAGTGTCCAAGTCTAGGGGAGAACAGCCATTTGTTTATCATGAATGCTACATGGAAGGTCTCTGTTGAAAAC
The DNA here is from genome assembly GCF_014898055.3 of Talpa occidentalis. NCBI lineage: Eukaryota > Metazoa > Chordata > Mammalia > Eulipotyphla > Talpidae > Talpa > Talpa occidentalis. The sequence continues at coordinate 38,683,014 of NW_023605083.1, read as the reverse complement.
ATGGGCTTAAACCTTGGGGCTCGTGGGAGGCCAGCCAGTACACCCAAATTTTCTGGGTTTTTGAAGGATCCATTGTGGATCCAGAGCAAATACCACTGCAAGAAAATCCCAAACGTCGTGATTCTGGCTCTACCCTTAACACCTTTCAGCTTCTAAGTAACCTCTGTCCGTTGCCTGGGGGACACTGAAGCGTCAGTGTGATCTGCAGCACAACACAGCTGCTTTTCTAAGGTTCTTCTTTTCTGCACCATCACCCCTTTGTCTCCCTTGGAGATCTCTCCACAAAAGGGAGCCCTGGTTTCTTTTTCTTCAGTGACTTCTCCTTAGTATTTATACTGTCTAAATTGTCCTCCACATCAGTCTCCCCACCTTCTTTCCATATTCCTGAATTTGGGCTTTTCTATCTGACTATCAACTAGCCCATATCAACGTCCTTTTTCCAACTCTGGCCAACCGTGACGAAGCCCTGGAGAGGTGCCTGCTGCAAAGACGCCTCCAGCATCAGCGGGGCTTGCCAGCTGCTGTCCAGAGACCGCTGTAGATGCAGAGGGCAGTGCTACATAGGCCCTGAGACATGCTGCAATCTGTCCAGAGACCCAGGGGCCCTTCCAATTTGGGGCTGCTCCAGAGGGAGGTAAGTGGTTGATCCAGCAAGTTGATTCACCATTGCTAGATGTGGAGGCAGCAGTCAACCCCTAAACTGATCAGGAAGTGCTACCCTAAATACTCACAGGGCTTGACCAATAGCAGCAAGACTCACCAGATACCGTCAGTGACTCTTCTGACCCGCACCTGCCTGGGTGCCTTTTCAGGGAGCCACTGAGAAACTGGATGCAAGTTTTGGGCTTCCCATCAGGGCTGCTGGCTCTTTATTATGTGGCTCTCTCCCAGGGCAGGGCCCTGGTAATCACTAGCCAATCTACCATCACAGAGATCGCACCTGACCCTGCCTGCTGGCTCAATCTCATCTAAATGGCAACGGTAAATCCTGGGCCAGGCTTTCAAGATGCCAATGACCCTGGGTATAGACAGTGCAGACTGAAGTGCAGGGGAATGGAGACAGTGCCTCTAAAGAGCCAGACTCCTGCCCCCCACTTACTCCAACACTCATCTTCGCCAAACTAAAATTTTTTTTAAATAGGTTACTTTGGGGAGGGGGATTTTATTTGTTCATGCATACAAGAGCTGGGGTGTAGGCAGAGGTGCAGGGGGTGCAGAGCAGAGGTGCAGAGGGTGAGAGGATGCATCAGAGACAGTGGGAAACAGAACAGGCAGTAACTGAAATACACTGCTGAGAGGAGCAGCGGGCAAGACAGGAGAGGTCTGCTGTGCCATGTGGGTAGCTCTGTGGCTGGGGATCAAACTCGTGCTGCAGCAGCTGTGGATAGCTTCATAGTGCTGAGACTTAACCCCTTGCACCACCAGGGAAGCCCAGGCAAACTAAATTTTTACCTTAAAAGAAAATTCCTGGAGATACATTTGGGAAGTCTCATAAGTCTCCTGGACAAAGGAGTCCAGGTAACAAAGAATAATAAAGAATATCTGTGCCTAGGCATCTTTTATGAATCTAAATAGCTAAGGGAAAACAATGTTCCAGGAACTCCCCCACCCACCAGGCATCCCATGTGCCCCAGAACAGTCCACCTTAAAGAAGAGCTTGCAGTTAGATTAAGGTCATGCCATAGAACCAGAGCAAGCTAACTCTGAGCAATCCTATGGGCCTTCAATATCTCACAACTCAGTGGGGATGTGGCAGACACTCAGGTGCTTTGTGTTCAGCTGGAGACCAAGGTGAACAGCCCCAGCCTGGAGGAGCCCTGGAGCCCTGAGCCCTAGGCCTCTGCAAGGAGGAGGACAACTTCCTATGGCAGAGAAAACAGGACCCAGGGAAACTCAAAGCTGCAGTGAATGGCAGAGGAGGAGATGCAGCGAGGCTCTCCCCAACCAGACAGAATGTTTTCTCGGCCAAGGTTAGGGGCCAGTAGGAAGCTCAGAGCCTCTGACTTTCCAAATGTATCTCCTGGTCCTTTCTCAGGTAAAATTTGTTTGGCCAAGATGGTTCCCTTGTGTGAGTAGGCAATGGTGAGGATCTGTAGAGCCGCCCTCTTCATCCTCTTTGCTTACTGCTCCCTGTAAGGACCTCTACTAGTTCCTCCCTCACTGTGAGTTCCTAAAGCATCCTCCAGAATTCCTTGGGTCAAGAGGACCAGATAAGAATGATCTGCAAGGCTGACAGAGCAAGCGAAATGACCCCACCCAAACTACCATTCCTGAGAAAGGTGAATCTGGAGTGCCCAGAGCTTAAAGGACAAGACCTGGTAGGACCAACTTTTGTACCATCATTTGCTGGGCCAAATTTTGCAAGTCCATCATTTGAAAGGGTCACATTTTTTAAATCCAAACTTTGCAGGGCCAGTTTATAGGGGCCCCACTTTCTAGGGCTAAGAACTAAAGGCTCTGGTAAAAGTAGCCTGTACTTACTAGAGCTCCATCCTTCCAGAAGCTGCAAAAGCTGCCATGGGAAATAAGATGAAGCATTTGCAACACTGAGGTAAAAGGGCGAGGGCATAAAGAACCCACTCTTGGCTCCAAGGATGAGACAGCAGCTAATCCATGACAAAAAAGATAGAGAAGAGACTGGCCTCCACCAAAGACCCAGTGAGGGAAACTAGGTCGGAGAAGACCACAGAGGAGGGGGGCATGATCTGCTTTGATGCTCCAGCAACTTACCCTGCCTTCCAGCACCTCCCAGCTCCTGTGCCTTTCCCAAAGCGTCTCCAAGCCCTGGCCTCACCTGACTCGTACCACTCAGTCAGGAAATCCACCCCAGGATTTCTCCGCTCTCACCTCAAAAGAAAGCACTGATCTCCACAAGAATACCCAGTGCAGGAAAAAGGAGTTCAAAGGTCCCCAAGCCTCTGCATCCGGTAAAAAAAGGCTGTCATCATTTCCACTAAAGTGCAGGTGAGGCAGAACCCTCTCCAAATACACTCCATACTTCTAAGCAAAGAACCACCTGTGTGTGCCTCCTTATTTTCAATGTGTGTGTGAAGGAGAGAGGAGAGGAGGGGAAGATAGAACTTTCCACGTTGTACAGGAGTGTAAAGCCATATTTCAGATGGGTCAGCATTTTTTTCAGATTTACTGATTTATGCATACAAGAGCTGGAGTGCAGGCCAGATGCGAGTGGTGAGAGGATTCACCAGAGACAGAGTGGGGAACAGAAAAGGCAGATTGACTGAAGTACACTGCTGAGGGGAGCAGTGGGCCAGTCAGGAGAGGTCTGCTGCGCCATGTGGGAGGCTCCCTGGCCGGGGATTGAACTCGTGCTACAGTGGCTGCTGATAGCTTCATAGTGCTGTGTCTTAACCCCTTGCGCCGCCAGGGAGGCTCTAGGTCAGCATTTTAAACTCTTCCAGCCACATCCTGGACTGTGAAGAGAGGCAACTGAGCAGAGAAGAAGACTCCCTTTTACTGCTCACTGAAGATGAAGGTCAGGCATGATTCTATTATTGCTTCCCATGGTGCCTTTGGGCCCCAGAGGAGCAAAGTGGACATAATGATAGCACAAGATGTGGGGTTCAGGAACCCAGTGCCTTTTGGACCACAAGCACAATTCCTCATAGCTCCTACAAATGCCTGTAATCTAGAGGAAAGGCTTTTTGAGGAGTGCCGATTACTCCAGTCTGAGAGGTGCCTCTGTGGTTGTCAAAAGCACATAGCTACTATGACAGGATGTCAAAGCAAATGATAGCATCATCTCTCTCTGCATTGTTGTTACTGATTAGGTCTTGAAGGGGCAGCCCATCTGGGGGCCTGCTGTAGCCCTGTTGCCTGTGTGACCCCCATTGCCTCCAGCTGCCTCCTAGAATGAAGAACAGTTGGTGAGAATGTACTCAAAAGGGTCTCAGGATAAAAATGCCTTTGAGCTGAGTCTTGCATTCAATAATCAAGTATTCAAATAGTTATCACATGCCAGATACTGTGCCGGACCCTAGGGATACAGCATGAAAAACACACAGGTCCTCCCTTGGAGATTGTAGGATCAAGGAGTGGGCAAATAAAAATTCAAGAAAGCAATGTGATAAGAGGGGGTTAGAGGAGGTAGTGAAAGTACACAGCAGGACACCTAACCTAGTTTTGAGGGTATTCACGGAAATATCCCTGGAAAGGGTGATATGTAAACTGAGTTTCAAAGGAAGAACAGAAGTCAGGCAGGAAGGAGCTGGGAATGGAGAGGCCTCCCCAGGCTGAATACAACATGAGCAAAGGCCCAGGGTCAAACAACTGGGTGTGCCATGTCAGAACACAGTGAGTTGCTGGAAAAGCACCTGTAAAGGTAGTTTTTAAAAATACTAAAATGTATGAGGGGTCAGGAAGAAGTTGCCAGGCTGGAGGATGAGTGGCATCACTCACCCATTTATTTTCATTCCTTCAACCAATATTGAATGCCTACTCTATGCCAGGCACTTGTGTAAGTACTGGGCGCATAACTGTGAACAAAAGATAAAAAAAATTCTTTCGCCAATGAGCTTACATTGATGGCCCACTAGGAAAGGAGCTAAGAGAAGCCCGAGTTAAAAATGTAGTGGTATATTAGGTGACCGCAGAGATGCAAAAATATCAGGGTAAGACATTGGGTCAAGCCTTAACTGGGGTTCCATTTATTCTTTTAAAGATTTATTTATGCATACAAGAAATGGGGTACAGGCCAGAGGTGTGGGGGGGTGAGAGGATACATCAGAGACAGAATGGGGAACAGAACAGGCAGATCCACTGAAGTACACTGCTGAGGGGAGCAGCGGGTGAGCCAGAAAGGTCTGCTGCCCCATGTGGGTAGCTCCCTGGCCAGCGGGAGGATCGAATTCGTAGTGCAGAGGCTGCGGATTGGCTCATAGAGCGGTGCTCAACTCCCTGCACCACCAGGGAGGCCCCTGGGGTGCCATTTTAAATAGGGAGTTCAGGGTAGGTCTCATTAAGAAAATATCACATGAGCCTGGACTAGAGGAAGATGAAAGAATAAGCACATGGGTAACTGAAGATGGGCACTCCAGTGAGAACTCTAGCTGATGCAGATGTCTGGAGGATAGAGCCTGCCTGGCCTAATCCAAGGAACAAGGACAGTGGGCCCGAGGCAGAGTGATCAAGGGAGAAAGTAGAGGATGAGGTCAGAGCAGTAAATGGGGCAGATGGGGTAACACCTGGAGGGTCATTGCAAAGACGTGGACTCTGTATGAATGATGGAACTGGTGGAGGGTCTGCTATGCTCTGATTTGTGTTTTTAAAGAATCACTTAGGAGTGCTAATAAGAGTGGAGGGGGTCTAGGCTTTGGCAGAAGCAAAAAGATTATGAAGTTACTCCAAAAATGGTAGCTGCAGGAGAGATTAGAAACATTTAGAGGCATTTTGAAACTTGAGACAACTGGCAAGATGGAGTTGCCATTAACAGATGTGAGAAATACTATGACTGGATCAGGGTGGGAGGTGTGATTGGGTGGTGAGAGGGATATTGTACATTCAAGTATATGTGTTGATTGGATGAGTCGGGCACGTGACCCTGGAGTTCAGGAAAGGGTTCAGACTTTAGGCAGGCAGAGAGGCATCTAGATTCATAAATGCACTAGAAGATGATATGAGACAGAGATAGATGATACACAAGAGTTATAAGTCCAGGGCAAGAAGGCACAAGGCCGGGTCAGCTGAGCCAAGCCCCATCAGGTGTTTTCCTAAATCATCCCTATAGATCATAGGCGTTCTCATGACAGGCACATCCTCTCTGCACGGTGGGAGTTTGGCAGAGAGCTCTGTAGGAGGATACCAGGAGAGGGAAAGTGACTCAGAAAGGTCACAGCAGCGTCAGGTGGGGGAAGCCAAGGTTAACGTGCACGCATCCTGGCTTAGGTGGAGCAGCTCCTTCCCATGGTTCCCCACCGGCTTCCACCTGTCCCAGGAGATTTCTATCACAGAAATTTCAGGCAACTGTCTGCCACAATTGCTTGACCTTTATACCTGTTCACCCTAACAGGGAAGTCCCAGAATATGCTGGCACGGGGGTGAGTGTGTGACTTCATTTCCTTGTACTTGCTCAATCTAGCCTTTTGCCAGGAGGGGACCAGGACACCCTGAGCCCAAATTCCCGGTCCTGCTCCAATTCCCAGACTGCTGGGGATGCTCGGACACATGGACTCAAATAACCTCCACAGTCCAAATTCTCGTCCCTCTCCTCTAAGCCCTTGGGTAAAACACCCCCTGCGGTCAAAGTCCCACATCCTCTGAATCTCACCTTCCTTCCACAGCCTCAGTTCTGTTCTTTGGCCTCCCTGCCCACCCCTGCCCTTCGCTGTCTGCCTGCTGAGGCTGAGTTCTGGGGAAGATCTTTATAATGTTTGCATACTGTGTGAAGAAAAAACTAAGAATATTCACATTATAGTCTCATTTTAAAAATATGGATGGGCTTTATCTCTTGGGCAGTTGTAGGTTTGTAGAAATAATGAGCACGTACAGAAAGTTCCCATTTATTGCCCTCCCCCACCCTTGGCCATATAGTTTCTCCTGTTACTAACATCTTGCATTTAGTGTGGTACATTTAGTGTGATACATGTGTTACAGCTGAGACATTTTTATTAACTAAAGCTCATGGTTTATATTAGGGTTCACTCCGCGTGTGTTGCAGGTTTTGACCATGTAGCCACCATTACAGTCTCAGAACGGTTTCACTGCCCTAAAACCCCACTGTGTTCCTCTTTCTCATTCCTTTCTCTCTTCACCCAAGTCCCTGGTAACCACTGCTTATTTTTAATTGTGGTAAAAATATATAACATGAATTTAACATTTCAAGCGTACAATTCAATAGCATTAAGTACATTCACAATGTTATATAACCATCTATTTTTACAACTTTTTCATCAACCCAAACAGAAACTCTGTACCCATTACATAAAAATCCCTCACTTCCCCACCTTGCCCCAGCACCTGGTAACTTCTATCCTACCTTCTGTCTTTATCAATTTCCCTATTTTATGCACTTCATATAAGTGGAATCATGCAATATTTGCCCTTTTGTGTCTGCCTCATTTTACTTAACAAAATGTGTACAAGGGTTGTCCATGTTGTGGCATGTATCAGAATTTATTTTAATGGCTAACATTCCATTGTCTGTACTTGTCACACTTTGTTATCCATCTAGCCACTGATGGACACTTGGGCTGCTTCCACCTGTGGGCGGTTGTGAACGATGCTGCTATGAATGTTGGTGTGCAAGCATCTGTTATTCTGTTTGAATCCTTGCTTTCAATTCTTCGGGGTGTGTAGACCTAGGAGTAAAATTGTTGGACCACATGGCAATTCTATGTTCAACTTTTAGAGGAACCACAGCCAAAATTATTTTTCGCAGCAGCTGCATCATTTTACATTGCCACAAGGGTTCCAATTTTTCTACATCCTCACCAATACTTGTTTTCTGGTGTGTGTCCCTGTCTTTTTAGTCATCCTAACAGGTGTGAAATGGTAACTCACTGTGGCTTTGATTCGCATTTCTCTAATGACTAGTGATACTGAGCATCTTTTCATGTATATTGGTCATTTGTATATCCTCTTTGGAAAAATGTCTACTCAACTCTACTGTCCATTTTTTACTTGGTGTTTTGGTGGAAATGACCTTCAAAAGGAATACAAAGTCTAGAGCAATGATTCTTAAAGGGTGGCCTGGATAGATCCTGGGCAGGTGGAAATGTATGTAAGAAATTAGAAACTCTAAGAAAATGGGAGAAATGAGTGGATTGAAAATGCATATAATTATGATACACATATTTATATCTGAAAACAAATAATGACAGCCAGTCCCTTTTTTTGTAACATACTACGAAACAAAGAAAGGTTTATAGTCTCTTCTTGGTTCTTGGGGATACACAAAGGTACTATTTCTCTAAATAGTTTGGTAAAACCCCCTCTCAGAAGTTGTATCAGAAGTTTTAGGGAGACTTTTTTTTTAATTATTTATTTATTTATACAAGCATTGGGTACAGTCAGAAGTGCGGGAGGGTGAGAGAATTCACCAGAGCCAGAGCGGGGAGCAGAACAGGCAGACTGACGAAGTACACTGCTGAGGGGAGCAGCGGGCGGCAGGAGAGGTCTGCGCGCCATGTGGGACCCTCACCGGCAGCCGGGGATCGAACTGGCGCTGCAGAGACTGTGAGAAGCTTCGCAGCCCAGCGCTCAACCACTGTGCCACCGGGGAGGCCCAGGGAGACTTTTATGTTTAAAAAAAACTGAGAAATGCTTTTTCAAAGATTTGCAGTAAAAATACGTGAAAAGTAAGTTTTTCAAGAATAGGTCCGGGTAGAAAATCAGGTATCCATATGGTTCTGATTAGCTTTTCCAGACAACATAAAAGCTATTGAACAAAAGTCAACCAATCAAGAGGGTTATTCTAAGTGTGATTCATTAATAGTGTAGTACCTAGTACACTGCAGCTCTGCTACAACCACTCTCTATAACAATAATAAGAATCACTCTTAAGCTATCTCAGTTGTTAATGATATCACTGCAGTGGTTTATGAATAGTAGGTCTTTAAAGCAATTGTGACGAACTGAAGCCCATATCCACCAGTAACACAAACACACCTCTACTCCACAGTTTGCCACCCCCCCCAAAAAACACCCAACACTCTCCAGCCCTGACCACAGGCTCTAAGAGTACTTAGGTTCCTTTTACCTAAGGTAGCTCTGTTTTCTAGGCCATTTTTCTCTTCTGTAAAGGCAGAAAATGTAGAAATAAAACCTTAATATCAAAATCCAAACAAGATTCCACGTCATTTTGAAGTGATTTGCCTTTGATTTTGAGAGTAAAGTGAAGACATCACAGAATTAAGCTTAAGGAATGAGGTAAAAATTTTTACTGCTTACTGGAAGAGAGGGTCAAATCTGTATACAAAAAATGCCTTGATTAAAGGTGAGTGTTCTCAAATACCCAACATATGCAGAAGGAGTATTTGAAATAACACAATCAGCTCTAATTTCCAGAGAAAAGGGTGGTCGTGGTTGGTGACAGATAAAAACAAATGTCTGGGAAGTTCTGGGTAATATAGTAAGACACAGAAAGGAATGAGAGTATATAAAGTAGGAAAGAAAGATCAAACTGTTATGCTCACAGATGACATGACTGCCTATGTAGAAAGTGTGAACTGACAAAAACTAGAACTAAAAACTGATTATAGCAAGATTAAAGGAAGTATGGCTAATATGCTTATCTTTTACCATTGCTTTCCTTATACCAGCAATGAACAAGCAGAGTTTGAAATTAAAAACACATACCCATTTACTTTAAACCTCAAAAAAATTGGGGTATAAACCTAACAAAATGTGTACAAGAACTATGTGTGGAAACTACAAAATTCTGATGAATGCTATCAAAGGATAACTAGATATTTCATGTTCAAGAAAAGGAAGACTCAATGAGATGTCAGTTCTTCTCTATTTATAGATTTTAATGCAATCCCAATTAAAATCCCAGCAACTTATTTTGTAGACATAAAAAAAACCTGAAGAAGCAAAAGACCCAGAAAAAACAACTCAATTTTTGAGGAGCAAGTCAAAGGAATGAAAGGTCTAGCAGGGCCACCTGGCTGTCTGACCTGGAAGACATGAAAGCATATGGCAGCCTGGATCTTTCCTTGGTACTGTTGCAGCCAAGAAGGTTGTCCATATATGTAAGGTAGTATAATATACATAGCAACCTGCATGTGTGTGTGTGTGTTTGTACAAAATGCATACTTTCTCAGACAACCTGCTTATTTATAGAGGCAAAGTGGGAGGAGGAGGATGCTTGACAGCAGGTGGGGAGAAAGAAGGAATCTGAAGGCAGTTTAGAAATCTTTATAAGGATAAATAAGAAAGTCTGAGGAGCAGCCTCTTAATTGGCCACAGCCAGAGGTCTCTCATCCTACTATATCAAATGCGAATGAAAAGATAAGCTTTTGATTTCCTTTGATTCTTGACATGACAGTGACAACTTTTTGGGAAAGAACCAAAAATAAGTAAAGGTAATCTCCTGAGAAGTAAGAGGCTTCATTGTATATCAACAAAGTAAAAGAAACCTAAAAGGCAAGATGGATAGAAGCAATCAAAAAGCGGTCAAAAGGAGGAAAAGGAAATCAGGAGAAGAAAGTGTGGGATCCCCGGCCTTCCTTGTTCTCAGTGCGATTGTCTCGGTGCCTGAAGTTCTTGCAGGTCAGCTAAACATACGGACAGGCAGGGGGCCTCTCACCAAGGCAAAAGTCCTGGTATGAGGAACATGCCAGGAAAAGAGTATCTGTTGAAAACTGCAGCTAGATATTATGGCCAGATTAGAAAGATCAGCGAACATACCTTACTGGTAAAGATTAACAGAAAGTTAGGTAAGAAGAGAGAAAATAAATAAATAAATCATCCTGTAGAGAACAGCGATAATATGCTTTGACTAGTGAGAACAATGGAGTCCCCAGGCAATAGCCCCTGGTCACTACTCTGTAGCTTGCACCAGACAGTAACGCATGCCCATAAGGCAGCCCCACGCATGTGCATTCCCTACACGCTTGCCCATAAATACGATGCTGCCTTTGGATCAGGGCTGCACCTTACTTTCTGGTGTAGCGCCTCTAGGCTTCTCATTGCCCCAACCTGTTTTGGACTTTGAGTAACCTCTCTCATCCCTCACCTTTCCCAATGCTGCTGCTCTGGCAGGGAGCTGGAAAGCACATCTAGGTGGTATCCAAGCTGTTTTCTATCCCGGTTGAATGATTGCTGCATCAATGACTGGACAACAGAAAATGTTTGAGATCACAGTGTCATTATCTTTCACTCAAAATGGGTCAGAAAGAATAATCAGGTCAAATCTTCAGAACTCAGTTCTAGAAACTACAGAGTCACCAGTTCATAATATCCACTTTGCTTCCTCAGAGGTGGAACCTGAATGGTGAGTCAGGGCTAGCAGGGATGAAACAGGCCACACAGATAGTAAACTACAGGTGATTCCTAAGACCTAAAAGCAACTACAAAATTTTGGAACTTAACCAGTTTCTACAACATAAAACTGCAATTACCAAAATCAAAAATTATCTACATTTAAGCTAAGTCCTGTGGCCTACCATATAGGCAGGCAGCTGCCCTGACGGCACATGTAGGATTCTTGAAAAAGATTCTGTCCTGGGTTTGAACTGGAGGTTTAGCATGAGCAGTGTCTGCACTGCACATAAGGGTGAAACTTTTCAAGGTGGTTGAGAATCGCCTTCTGAAAGCATATGCCTAAATGATTGTGTGAGATCCTCAGGGAAAGCCACATACTTAAGATAAAAAGTGGAAGATCAGCAGAACCACAGTCTGCAAAAAATGCAGGCTGCATATACCAACACCCTAAGCTCACTGCACATCTGGGTGTTAACCCAATGAGACTGTAAGCATAATCAAAACAAGAGACTCTTTTTACCCATTCCATGAGACTCCTGTTCTTTAAGAAAATCCAAGCCTGTTCTATAGGGACTGATGTTGCTTTAATAATTCAGCACCTCCCCACAGTGCTTTTGGATCCTATTCCTTGCCAATATAGTCAGTCATTTGGCAGTAGTCTATATGTTATTTTTAGTTTCTGATCCAGTGTCTCTCCAGTCATCCCTGTTTATCCAGTGCAACAGCACTGGTTTCAGCCCAGGAAAACATGGCCACCCTAAATTAACTGAGTTATTTTGAGGTTTCCAAGGATTGAGACTGAGTCTTCCTGGACTCAGTTCAAGAGAATGAGGCAAGAGGGAAGTCCTTCGGCTGTTTATTGTTTACTGAAAGCCCACAAGCTATAATAGACATTAGGCCCAAATTATAGCTTGATCTTTAGCCTCTGAGGGCCTGGCTGAATCTTCATGAAAAACTACAATGCAGACTTTCCACAGAAGCAGAGCAACAGTTAAGGGACATTACACCCTCAGTGACTGGCTGGTGTGACTGCACTTAGCAAGCAGGGCTTTTTGGCAAGATGGAGAGGCACTCCCCTTTCTCTGCTCTGGGCCCCTGAAACAGAGATTCAGTCTATGTAATGCACTCATTATACTCATATTATCACCATTCACTTGTTTGCGGATCCCACAAACATTTACTGAGTGCAGCCTAAATGAAACCTCAGTCTGCCTGTAGCATGCAGTAAGAATGTGTGTGTAAGGGGCATATGTGGAAGATTTTTCAAAAGGTGTTACATCAGTTAAATCTCAAAAAATGGAGTAAGAGTTTCTATAATGGAAACAGGAGAGTCGTTCTAAAAGGAGGTAAAAGCACAAAGACAGGCACATAGATTTACAGAGACCCTAATGGGGCTCAGTCAGTATGTAACCAGACAGTACTCGGTACTTGGTAGAAAGACAAGGAAAGTTGTTTTCACATAGAATTACCATTAGCCTGAGGAATTGCTGATAAATCATACGCTTAAAGTGATTAGAGGGAAATATGTCCTTGGATTTCAGGCTTTAAAAATAAACTATTTCATAAAACTGGATTTTCTGAGGTTAGTGTGGTAGGCAGCCTCTCAGATGGTTCCCACTGAGTCCTGTCTCTTATATTCATGGCATTATATAATCCTCTCTAGGACCTTGCTTCTGATCCAAGAATATGGCAACATTTAGGGGTATCACCTTCCATTATTAGGCTAAAATGATTATTTCCAACTTGTTAGTCAATTCTATTGTCTTGTTGGTGTGCACAGCCCTAGGAAGTAAGCTGTCAAGTTAGAAAGTCCCATGTGGCAGGGCACAGGGTGGCCTATGGCAAACAGCCTGTAGGGGGAACTCACACTCAGTCTAAAATATTCTGAGGAACTGAATTCTGCCAACAACCACAGAGTGAGCTTAGAAGTAGATCACCAATTGGAACTACAGATGTGACTGCCCCTAGTCTGACATCTTGATTTGGGCCTTATAAGAGATCATGAGGCAGAGGATCCAGTTAAGTTATGCCTGAAGTCTTGACTCACAGGTTCTATTAGACAGTAAGTATGTGCTGTTGTAACTGACTATGTTTTGGGATAACTTGTTATGCAGCAATAGTAATGCTGACAAGAGGTGGGGAAGTTCCAGGGCTTTCAATGCATATGTTGCAGTTCCGGCAAAGGCCACAACAGTCCTGTGCCTCAACAATTCTCTAGCAAAGTGTGTGTTCAAATTCTTTCCTCTTTTTTTTTTTTTTAAAGATTTTATTTATTTTTGCGTAGAAGAATTGGAGTACAGGCCAGAGGTGTGGGGGTGAGAGGATTCATTGGAGACAGAGTGGGGAGCAGAACAGGTGGATCTACTAAAATATACTGCTATGGGGAGCAGCGGTTTGAGACAGGAGAGGTCTGCTGTGCCATGTGGGTCAGCTCCCTGGCTGGAGATCAAACTCAGGCTGTAGTGGTGATAAGTAGTGGTGGTAACACTGAGACGTAGCCCTCTTTCCTATTTTAAACTGGGATGTTTGCTTGCTTATTACTGAGTTTTGTGTGTGTGTGTGTGTGTGTGTGTGTGTATTTCCCGATATATGACAGGCAAATATTTTCTCCCACTATGTGACTCATGAGCAGTGTCTGCACTTAACACTGTCCTTTAGACAGTAGAGCTTAAAAATTTCGAGAAGTGCAGTTTATCCATTTTGTCTTGTATGGGCCATATTTTGGAGTTATATATAAGAAATCTTCACCAAACACAATGTCATGAATTTTCTTCTATAAATTACATTCAATCTATGAGTCATGAATCATTTTGAATAAGTTTTTATACATGACGTAAAGAAGGGACTGAAATTCATTTCTGGAAATTGATAACCAATTATTCTAGCACCATTTGTTGCAAAGACTTTACTCCTTTGTTGAAAATCAACTGTCCATACATGAATGGTCTACATCTAGATTCTCTATTCTGTTCCATTGATCTGTTTGTCTATCTTTATGCCAGTGCCAAATTGCTTTATTGCTGTAGCATTATAGTAAACCTTGAAGTCACTTAGCATTAATCTTCAAACTTTATTTTTGCATTATTGTTTTGATTGTCGTGGGTCCTGTATCCATATGCATTTTAGAATGAGCTTGACAATTTCTCAAGAAAAAAAATACTTGCTTGAATTTTTATTGGGGTTGCATTTAACATCTAAATCATTTAGGGGAGGGCCTCCCCGGTGGCGCAGTGGTTGAGCGCTGAGTTGCGAAGCTGCCCACAGCCTCTGCAGCACTGCCGGCTGCTCCCGGGCCACCAGAGGAGGGTCCCACATGGTGTGCAGACCTCTCCTGCCGCCCGCTGCTCCCCTCAGCAGTGTACTTTGGTCCTTCTGCCTGCTCTGTTCCCTGCACTGGCTCTGGTGAGTTCTCTCACCCTCCCACGCTTCTGACTGTACCCAGTGCTTGTATAAATAAATAAAAAAAAAAAATCTTTAATAAATAAATAAATAATTTAGGGGAGAGGTGACATTATAAAATAGTGTGGAATCTGCAAAAGTTATTAGAACTATAAATGAATTTAGCAAGCCTATACCATATAAAGATGATATATAAATTCAACTGTATTTCTGTTTACTAGTGATAATTGGAAATCATTTTTTTAATCAATACCTTAAGAAATAGCTTAAAAATACTTAAGGATAAATCTATCCAAAAATGCAAGACCATTGCACTGCATCTATAAAACACTGATGAAATTAAAGGAGACCTTAACACATGTAGAGCAAGATCTTGTTTATAGGTCAAAAGACTCAATGTTATTATTATTTCACCAATTATGATGTTAGACATCAAGCAGCAAATCACGGCGATCACTGAGAAATGGGATATCGATGAGGTGACCCCTACACTGGTGTCATCTTATTATGTAGACAAAGTTCCCTGGTCATGGTGCAGGCAGGAGGGACCTCAGTAGAACTCAGCAGTCTACAACTTGAGAAGATGGGGCTGGGAGTCAGAAAAAGCTGAGACAGAAATTTCAGGGCTGAGTATTTGAGAAGAGAAAGCTGGAGACCCTCCCTGAAGAGTCACCCCTCAAGTATTCATCAGATGATGGGTTGATACATGCCTGTGAGAAAAGTACCTGCAATGGGACTTTTTGAAAAATCTGAAAAGATATTAAGGGAATAATCAGGTGTCACATGCAGACAGAGGGCCTGTTCCAACAGCCAAAGTAGAAAATCTCACAGTAAGTGGAATACCGGGTAGAGTACAAAGAAAAGTCTTGCCTTGGTAGTGAGAAAAAATAATCCTGAACTAAAAGTTATTGGGATCTACCTAATAAAACTTACAAGGAATACCTGAAAAGATCAAGCTGTCTCCCAAGTAGCTTAACTATTGTGAAATGAAGCTCAAAAATACAGAGAGACATGGTAGGCTAGGACACACTGTCCAGAGACATCAAAAGCGGACACATCTAATACTATCTTGGAGCCCTGGAGAATAGTCAAAGGCCTTAAGACGCAAGCAAATGTCCAAACAAGAGAAAGTCATACTCTAGGATGTTTCCTAATGCTTTGACTCACCTCCCCAGTGAAGTATTGGACTGTAGGAAACAACAGTCCAGGTCCCAGTTCCTTCTGCTGAACCAAAGAACAGAAAAGACCTTATTTGAATATTCTGCTTATCTTGGGGCTGCCTATTTCTGCCTTCCCCTATTCAGATCACAGGCAGAAGCAGTGAGCTCAAAAACAAACAACAAAAAGCTACAGAGGGACCACAGACCTCCTGGCAAAGACGTGGAGACTTAAGATCTATCAGCAGAGATCCCAAGGGGAAGCTGGGGTGCGACCACTAGGGAGACTGAGACATTCAAAAAGCAGCAACGTATACAAGGGGGAATGATAATGCATTATATAAGCCCAGTCATGACAGATGTACAGAAAGACATGAGAAGACCTTAACATTTACCTCAAGCTGATCCCTAGGTTCAGAGATGCCTAGTTAATTTGTGAAGGATTGCCTTGGCATAGAGCCCATTTGCGCAGAGATAGGTGGCTTTTTTTTAATTTCCAATCTTATTTTTTAAATCAAAAGGGATAAAAATAATAGGAGAACATGGTTTATTTACGGAAAGAAAATGGACAGCAATTGTCCCTGAAGAAGCACAGGCATTGGATTTACTAAACAAAGACATTAAAACAAGTATATTAAATATATTCAAAGAACTAAAGGAAAACAGAAGAAAAAATATATGAAAATGAGATTATCAACAAAGAGAAATTATAAAAAGAAACCTAATGAAAATTCTAGAGCTGACAATAAATAAATGGAAAGATTCACTAGAGAGGTTCAATAGCAGATTTGTGCAACAAGGATTGGCAGACTTAAAGATAGGACATTTGAAATTATCTAGTCTGACAGCAAAAAGAAAAAAAATGCTTACTCCCTAAGATCAATAACAAAGCAAGGATGTCTGCTCTCTACCATTATAAAGTTCTAGCAAGTTCAACAAAATAAGAAATAAAAAGCCTTTTTATTGAAAAAGACATATTGACATATAATATTGTCATTAATTTGGAAAAAACTAAATAGTGAATTTAACAATATCACAATATTTAAGATAAATATTCAAAAGTAAATTCTAAAATTAAAATGTCTTTTACTCAGGAGCCCTCCCTGACCACTCTGATCTGCATTATGCTTTCTTTCCTCTGAATTGGGATGTTTATTGCCTGGGACCCACAACTGAGTATATATTTCTATTTACTCTAGATCGATCACTCTTGTCTCATGCGTGATAGTCTTATCTCAGAAACAGTCGCCTAAATATCTTGAGAGCAGGAAGACAACGTGACTCAAATGTCTTTAGACCCTTGACACAGGCCCACCTTAGGGAAGAGCACAGAGTGAGGCCTCACCGGCCAGCTGGGTGGAGGGCCAGGTCCCAGAGAAGGGCCAAAGAGGCTCTTCAGAGACTCTCAGTCAAGAATGTCATGACTTGAGCAACTGTGCCGAGGGCAAGACTCCCTCAGGGAAAATCACAAATCCTGGGATATCGAAATCGTAATATCCACGGTGGCCAAGGAGGTAAAATCCACATCAGCAGTCAAGGCGTAGAGAGATCGGTCTTGGGTTGACTGGAAACGCCTGTCCTGCCTAAAAGTTATCAGAATGCAGCTGAACAACAACAAAACCCTCCCCGGTAAAGAGCACGCACGCAGAGCAGGTAAGGAGATCCCCAAGCAACAGTTACTTTCTCACCCTCAGGTGGAGGTGGCGGCTCATCTCTACAGAAAATCATGAGGACAGCAGGGCGCTGTCTCCTGTGTAGGGAAGCTCTGGAAAACAAAATGTGGACAGCACTCCAGAAGTGAGCCCTGCCCACATGCCCCATGGAAGGCAGTATTTAGTCACTTCCCACGCAGAGGTTTACTTCTTCTAGAGGTTTAAATTTAAAAACAGGGGCCTCCCTGGTGATGCAAGGGATTAAGCACCACGCTATGAAGCAATCGACAGCCTCTGCAGCACAAGTTCGATCCCCAGCCAGGGAGCAACTCACATGGCACAGCAGACCTCTCCTGACTCGCCCACTGCTCCCCTCAGCAGTGTGTTTCAGTCAATCTGCCTGTTCTGTTCCCCACTCTGTGTCTGGTGAATCCTCTCACCTCCTGCATCTCTGGCCTGTACCCCAGCTCTTGTAGACATAAAAAAATAAATATTTAAAAAAATAAATTTAAAAACGCTGCCACCTTGGCCTTTCCCTGCCACATCGGCCATGGTCCCCTTTATGTGCCTGTGGCGAGTGAACGCCATCCCCTGTGATATCAGAGCTCTCCATTTCCAGCCACAAGCAGACTCTGCCCTCGCTAAGCGCAGGTGCTTCCCTGATACACTTGCATACAGGCAGAGGAGCTGCACAAGGATTGTTTCGGCCACTCATCCTTAATGGGTGTCCCGATAAAACAGGCCCTAGGGATGGGTGACCAGAGTCGTCATGAAGGAGGTGTAAGTGTGATGAGGGAAGAGCAGACAGAATGGGAACACAGGCATCGCCTATGAGCGGACACCTTCAGTCCTAGGCTCTGTAACCCTTACAGAGAGTCAGGCATGCTCATCGACAGAGGACCACCGCATGAGCTTCCCAAGACACACAAAGGTCCTGGGCACTACACCAGTCTTGAGAAACAGAAGGGCTTTGTGATGCACACGGGTAGCCTGGTTCCGTCGTCTGGGAGGCGGGGAGGACAAAGGGGAGCACTGGGAGTCATAGGCACCGGGACCCTGAATGCCTAGACATAGGGATGTCTGGGCTCCTCGTGCTGATGAGGCTAAGACCATGTGGAGTCCGACTTTTCTTCCGTGGGATGGTGGATACCACTTGTATACCTACGGCTCCGTCTTACTTATGATCCTCATTATCTGGAAAGTGAAAAGGAGTTACCATGGATTGAGGCTGGAACCTAAAAAGTGCTGCTGCCAGGTAGGGAAACACTCTGATTGTGATGGAACTAAGTAAGCCTCAGAGGAGCTCAGTGCTGCTCCTCTTACCATGTCGAAATCACACCTTCATGGAGTCTAGAAAAACTTCCCTGCAATGTGTTCTAACTGCAAAATCAGATGCTCTATTTGGCTTAGGTGGAGACCTATTAAAAGGGCATTGGCCTGACAGTTGCAGACACCTGCCAATAGAGAGGCCTGCTCTGCTTAGTGCTCTACTAAGGCCTTTATAAGCAGGAGTCTAGGCTGTTAGCCTCACGCACCCTTTCATCTTCTCTGCTCTCTCTCTTCTTTCACTGTAAGCCTCACACAGTACTTCTACTTGGAATCACAGGGAGGGACAGAATTTGGGAGAACCCCAACTGACTCAGAGAGAGGAGACAGCGGAAATGCTGGGGTTAAAAAGATGGAGCACCAAGGGACAGTAAACGAAAGACAGTCAGAAAAAGAGAAGGAATTAGGACATGTTACTGCCTCTGACTCAGCTTGCACATGAGAAACAAAATGGTATCCCAGATTCACACCCCAACTTTTTGTCTTTAAGCGACACCGAAAAGTCAAGCAAAGGGCAAGAGATGCAGGAGCATCAAGAGGTAAAGTGCCAGTCTCTCCCCAAACCCATCCCTGTGGGCCACGTTCCCAGGGATCCTGTCCCACTATGGCCCCAGCTGCCAGGAGCCAGATGCTCTGACCACCTAAGGATTCAATTCCCAAATTCTCCCAGAAGATTCTCCGAGGTGGGAGGTCAGAACTAGGGAATGTTGCAAAATTCTGACCCAAGGGTGAGGGGTGAAGACGGCAGGCAAAAGCCCTTCGCTGCATCACTTACTAGTCTCCTGACTCTGTGACAGTCACTGCACCTCAGTCTTGCTAGGATGAAATGGGCCCCAGGCAGTGGCCCTGAGAGCAGCAAATGGGATGGGTGGGGAGCGCTTTGAAACCCCTTCCTCTGTGCACAGATGTGCCTCACACAGTGCCTGCTGGGATTTCAGCCCCCCCTGCTGCAAAGGCCTCTGGGCATCCCCGATCCTCACCTGCTCCAGTGACACTGTCTCCTGGTTTCTCAGCTAGGGGGTGTTCCAGGAAAGAAGCTGAGAAGCCAAGGGAGCTGCTCTCTGTCATGAAAAGGTGATCCCTGGCTCTTTGCAGTCCTCCAGCACCCACATGGCCTGTGCTGATTTCTCAGCTCAGTCTGGGGCAGGGGTGGGGAGGGATAAAGCTGGGAGGAGGTGAGCGCGGCTTGTGAAGGCAGCCAGGGCACGGGGATGAGACGTCTCCGAGGGGGGAGTGTGCACTTCTGCTCTGGACAGGGACACAGCAGGCCTGGAATCCAGGACCTGACTGGCATGTAATTAACAAGCAGCTCTACATGGGTTTGCACTCCCCACAGAAGGAGTTAAGTGAGCGCAGACAGAAGCCACCACCCTCATAGTCTCTTGACAGCAACACCCTTTCAGGCACAGTCCCCGGGACTCTGGCCGCATCAGCTGCCATCACCTGCTCTGGTTCTGTCTCCAGTGAAGTCACTTCCTGGGACGGCACTCAGACAGGAGCCTGTCACTCTAGCCTCTGCTTAAGGTCCACAGAATGGGGTTGGCTCTCAGGCGGTGTTGAGGACACAGCACCGGCCACAGGATGCAGAGTTCCCCCCAGGAACTCATTTCCCTCATGTTGGGAACTGAGCAGCAGGCTGTGGCCTCTCAGCCCCAAACGTGCATGGCTCTGGGTGTACCCAGTGACGATCCTGGAGATGCCCCATCAGCTACTCGCTGACTCCCCCATGTCCCTGGATCCCTTCTGCTGGCTCAGCTTGTCAGCAGGGCCACAGAGGACTCATCCCCCAGGCTCTGGGGCCCTGTGCTCCCTAGCTCCCTCCCTGCGGCCACGCCCACAAGCCCCAGGCCCTCACCAGCCATCCCTGTGCTGCCTAAAGTTTCCTGAAAAGAGTGGCTCAGACATGCTGGGAGTGTAGAGCCCAGGTCTGGGGCAGGGCAGGGCCAATCTCCAGAGCCCACGCGCCCAAGCAGGCAGACATGCAGACGTCACCCCATCGGTAATGGCTGGCGTGTTTCCCTTCCAGCCAGGACTGGCTTCCTCGGGAGGGAGGAGTGCGGCGGCTCCTGTGTGCGGATCCCTGCTGCAACACCTGCAATGCTGTGGCTCTGGACATCAAGCATCTGCTGGAGGGTGGGAGCCTGACCTGCCCCTGTTCAGTGGGGCCCCCTCAGGGCTCCCCTTGTCTAGACAGCATGGCCATGCCTAGTAAGCCTGTCGAGCAGTGTCCAGAGCACCAGGCCCACTGCTCCAAACAGCTCCCTCTCCCACTGTCAGCCCCCGTGGCGGCACAATTCTCCGACCAGAAATCCTTCACCCGGTCAATGGTCCAATCACCCACTGCAGTCAGCATCCACGATTACTGGACTGAACACCTCCAGCTGACGCAGCAAATTCAAGGGCCAGAGGTGCCCAGAGGACCAGAGAATATGTGCGTCTCCGTGTTGGAAGAGCCGAGGGCTCCAGTGACTCAGCAGCTGACGGGACAGACCAACTCCAGCCTCAGCTATGAGAACCAGGGGCAGCAGCCCATGAACTCCCAGGTCTCGCTGCTGACCGTCAACCAAGAGATCACCACCGCCACCCTGACAGATCCTGTCCCCTTGCACATGGACACTGTCCTCCCTGCCAACTCACCCATCCTTAGCCCTGACATCCAGAGGCTTCTTGAGGTACATGTGAAAAAATGGATGCACTTCCAGAGGTGGGGGCTCCCCAGGCGTGTGGAGGAGTCCATGAGGCAGCACATGCCCAACCCACCGCTGTTTTGCCAGCCTGAAAACAGCGAACCCGGTTCTCCCATCCACTGCGATAGTCCTAACTTCTCTGTTGAAAATTTGGGGACTGTTTCCTACCAGACCTGGGGCTCATGTCTGGCTGGCCAGGCCACCCAGGCCTTCTGGATCTCTGAGTGGGCCATCAACACCGCCGACCAAGGACACCGCTACCAGCAAGTCCCACACCATCTAGCCTTGCTGTCTCCAGCCCTTAAGGACTTAAGTGGCCCCTGTGCACTGCCTGGGCCACATGCCAGTGAGACAGTCGACCCCTGGCAGCAGAAATACAGCCAGCTGTTCTGTGGACTCCCTTCCTTGCACAGCGAGTCCCTGGTGGCCAACGTCCTGGGCTCTCCCGGCTTCTCACTCAAAAACAGCATGTCCAAGCTTCCCTTGAACGATCCTTTCCCCTTCAAGGAGCTCTCTTTCCTTCCCTTTCCCCCTAAAACTCCACCCCAGCCAGCCCCACCCCCTTACCCATCTTCCCCCAACCAGTCGGCTCCCTCTGACCACCCGCAAGCTCACACCAATATCCCATTTCTGACTCGGGCCGAGTGTGAGGCCTTGGAGTGGCACGTGCTACAGAGGCATCTGCAGCTTCAGTGGGGCTCGCCAGCTGTTTTCCAGAGGTCTCAGCATGCTCTGAGCCCCGCTCCACATAAGTCCTGGGACAGAGCCCCGTCTCCTGAGACACTGAAGACTTCCTGGCCAGGGCAGCCCGTCTCAGTCCTCACCAAGGACATCCTTCTCTTCCCGGAGCAAGCCCGCAGGCTGCTGGATTTCCACCTCCAGAGGCAGCTGATTCACAACCGCTGGGGGCTACCCCAGAAGATCCAGCAGTCCTTCCAGCTGCTCCTGTCCATCGACCAGCAGCCTCTAGCCTGGCGCAGCGCGGCGCTAGCCAGCGAGGGTGTCTCCCGAGAGCCCGCTGGCACTGTGGGCCCATTCCCGCCCTTCAAGGACCCAGTGCCAGTCCCTATGCCACACTTGTTTGCGCAGGCCCAGGAAATACTGCAGAACCACATCGACTCCAAGTGTGGACAGATTCAGCAGGAAAAGGTCCCGCTGGGTGTAGGTGGCTCCTGGGAATGCGAAACTCCCGGGGGCCAGACCTGCAGCCCAGAAAGTGAGCCCTCAGAGCTACAGGCAGCCAGTGACCCTGACCAGCCACAGAAGGACTCGCCTCTGGCGCCAGACCCAACGCCGCTTGATCAGCAGCAACAGGCTTCACCAGAAGTGGTCGCTGAACACCCTAAGGTGCCCCAAGCTCTGTCCAAAGGAGCCATTGAGAAACTGGAGACCACTTTGCGGCACAAGTATCTGGCCTTCTTGTCGGGGCTGCCTGCCCTCTATTATGTGGCCCTCTCCATGGCCATGACCCCAGAAACCGCTCCCCAAGATGAAGCCACAGACTCGGGGCCCAGGCCTGCCCAAACCCCACCAGCACCTCTGACTCAGATCACCTCGTCTGAAGAGCCGTGTCTGAGTCCCGAGCCGGGCTTCCAAGGTGCCGAGGAGACTAGTGAGGACGCGGCAGAGGAGGTCCAGGCTGAAGCGCACGTGGAAGAAACGGAGGAGCCGGAGCCTCTGGAAAGCCAGTCAGAGCCGCCGAGCCCCATCGTGAACAAACTCAACTTCCACCTCAGAAAGAAGACCCTAGAGATACAGCTAGGAATTCCCACGCGGGCAAAGGAATCCAGGGAACATGGTGGAGCAACCTCAGAGAATGCATCCACATGGGAGGCCCTCGCAAGTCCACACGACCAAAGGAACACGTCGCCGCAGGAGCTCCCCCTCCCACCAGACAGTCCTCGTACCCCAGATCCAGGACGGCTCAGCCCTCGAGGCCAGCTGGCCTCCCCGTTACAGGCAGGGCAGCAGAGCCAGACGCAGCCGAGTTCCAGAGCTTCATCCCCTGGCTCTGCCCACTGGGCCTCCAAGGTCGCGCAACCCACTGAGGACATGACCAAGGCGCAGGTGCTTTGTGTCCGGCTGGAGGCCGGTGTGAACGACGGCAGCCTGGAGAAGCCCTGGGGCCCTGAAGCCCAAAGCCCAGACAAGTGCACAGACTGGGCCCCAGCCCCAGAGGTGGCAGAGAAGAGAGAGAAGCCAGGGAAGCCCAAACCGGCGGGGGGTCACGGAGAAGGGGATGCGGGCCTCGCACTCTCCTCAACTAGAGAAGAAAACCCCCACGCCGAGGCCCCCAGTCCAGTGAGGACGCTTCTGAGCAGGACGCGCAGCAGCCTCTGGCGACGCAGCCATCGCTTTCACCTCGATGCTTCCTGCCCACCCAGTCCCCAGCATCGCCCTCTGCCCTGGCTCCCTGAGCAAGCTCCAAGAATGCCCGGGGCGGGGGAATCTGCGAAGGATGACCCGCCACACAGTCCAACCAAGGGCGGTGTCATCCTCAAGCCAGCAAGGATGCCTCAGAATGCCCGGCCTGTGGTGCCCCGGGCGTCGCAGGGCCCGCCCCTCCAGGGTAAGCTTCTGCCAGCCCAAACTTTGCAAGGGCAGCTTTTGCAGGGGCAGGTGATGCCAGTCCACAGCCACAAGAGGCCCAGCCTTCCAGAATCTGGCCTGAGAAATAAGATCAAGTCTTTTCTCAACTGTATTAACCCCAAGCCAAAAGCCAAAGGGCATGAGTACTCCATGCCCTCCACAGTGCCAACAGTGGCCCAAACCAGAAAAGGCAAAGCTGAAAAGATCCTGGCTCCAGCCAAAAGCCCCTTGGGGCACAGCAAGACACAGAAGATAAGAGGGGGCCCCAAGGCCACAGCTCTCCTCCCGGGGAAGCAAGCGGCCGCAGCCTGCTCAGGTGACCTCCTTTCCCCACACAGCAAGTTCCGGCACCGCCTCCGAACCCACTCCCGTAAGCCCCACTTGGCCTCGGTCCTGGGCCGCCCCCCATACTGCCCTCGGCATTGTCCCCAAGGGGTTAATGCCACCCAACCAGGGAACCCACCCTGACGCTCGGCTCACTTCGGAGGGGAACCTGGGCTGCTCCAGACTCCCCAACCAGGGATGTCTGCGTCCCTTGGAGAGGTTGCTACCGTCAGTTTTAGTAATGTGCGGGAGGGGCGACCCACTCCACCTCAAATACACTCTATTCTCTAAGCAAACAGTTGTCTTCTGCTCCTTCTCTCCGCCGTGCCAAGTTAAGGGAAGGCAACGAGGAAGCTAACATGTCCTCCCAAGCCAGGAAAGGAGCTTTACCCCACATGCAAGCTGACCGGCTGCCCCACACCTCCTCCAGCCCCATGTGCTTGTGGATGAGGACCTGAGCAGAGGGCAGCACTGACGACAAGTGGCCAGGAATGCCACAGGCTCAATTCACTGATGGCATCTATCTACGCCCCCAGCCTGGAGGGAAGGTTTTTAGAGCCGCTCCACAGTGCTCCAAGCTTGAAGAAGGGCTTTGCGTGCATTGAAAGCACAGAGTCACTATGACGGATGTCAGGTGCAGTAACAGACTCTCCCCCCTCTGTCCCCTGCCTTCTGTCAGTTACATCCTCTGGACAGCTGGTCTGGGCGGCTCGGCCTATATACCACGCCCGCTGCCTATCAGCTCGTGGAATGAGGCACAGAATGAAGATCACAGTAGGACATGGGGGCTTGTCCCCCACCCCAAAGGCAGGGAGGGCCTTGAGGGGCGCAGGAGGGAGCATGTCAATGAATCAGTTCTGAGTCCCCAGGACAGAAGCTGACATGTTCCCAACAATGGCATCATAAGAGAAAAAGCCCATTTGCTTCACATGCAAATGAATTAGTTGACAACCTAAGGTCCAAGAACGTTTAGGGCAGGGAGGGAATAACCTGAGTTTCAGTCAGTTGCCCACAGTGTAATGAAGAGCAGTGAGTGAAGCCTTGTTGTGTGAAGACAATGCAAATTCATTCAAAATGTCTAAACAGTCATCTGCTCCCCCACCAAACTCTTTTACAATGCCAGGGAAGGTATCACTTCAATCCATGTTTTTGCTTAGCCCAAACAGTAAGTCAGTCACTGGTTCTAATATGATGTCTCTCAACTTTGTACCTTTCTTCAATTTTTACTGCCTCTTCTTTATCAGTTTCTCTTCCATCCTTCCTGAAGACTAGAATATTGTCTGCTATCCCCAGGGCCTAAGAGGGTGGCTGGCACAGAGGCATACCTTAAGAGAACTTGAATCCCAATTCTAGGCTGGGTTGACAAACGATCATTACATGAGTGTGATGAGTGCTACTGAACAGGGGCTCCTGCCCCAGGAGGAAGTACTAAACTGAATGTGGACCCTGAGGGATCAGGATAAAAATGACTTTCTGTAGCATCTTAGATGCAACAATTAACATATATGAGCCCTACTGCATGCAAGGAACTATATAAACCACTATAAGGAACAAAACACCGACTTGCAAAATGGAGATTATGATCTCATGCAACAGACAGGCTCACATGTCCAAGATGTTTCTAATCCACATATTTACTTGGATGTACAATATTCATCTCAATTATAGAAAGGTTAATTCCTGCCTCCCCCTCCCCCACCCCACCATCACCTATCCTCACATACCAGATATGCTCCAATCGCTGCCCTTGCTACATCAGTTAATGGCAACTCCATCTTGCTGGTGGTTCAGATGCAAAACACTGGTGCCATATTTTTTCTTTAAATGAAATCCAACCCTTCAAAACCTTATTGTCTCTGTATTCAAAATGAATTCAGAACATGACCACTTCTCACCTCTTCTGCTTCTGTGATTACTGTAGTTGCATCACAACTAAACTCTCTACTTCTCTCAGACTGTATGGGTGCCTGAGGAGGATCCAAGCTATAGATGACAGGAAAGTGAGGAGAGAGAGAGAGAAGGAAAGAGAGAGAGGGAGAGAGAAGGAGGGAGAGAAATCCATGTATGTAAAATCATGATACTGTTAAAAATACCAAAAGTATGAGTATAAATGCAGGAGAGGTCTAAGGACCAGGTCTGGGACACTCCAATATTAAAAAATTGAGGGAAAAACTAGGACCCATAAGCACAGACTACCCAGTAAGCCAGGAGGAAAACCAGAAGAGTGTGGTATACCGGAAGCCAAGAGAGGAAGATATGCTCAGGTGAAAGTGGTCAAATACATGAAAGTTACCAACTGGTCAAGATGAAGCTCAGAGTTTATCATTAGATTTGGCAACACACGAATCATTCATGCCCTTTAAAATAATAGATTTGGGTGACTGGTGGAGGTAAAGGCATGACTGGAGAGGATTCAAGAGCGAATGGAAGAGCAAATGGTGACAGCAAATCTAATAAACTTCCTGAGGGAGTTCTGCTCCACAGAGGCACAGGAGCAGCACGACACAGGGCCACGGGAGTTGTTTACAAGTGTGTTGTGGATGGCCCCCTGAGAGGAACACATTGTGCTGCAGGAGAGCAAAGGGGGAACTCAGAGTAACACTGTGATGTGGAAGCAACAGAGCAGGAGAAAGCTCCTTGCCGAGGGGACGGTCTTAGCGAACTGCACAGACACTTCGATGGTAACAGAGAGATGGTGACATTAATGCTCATGAATTACTCAGAACTGAAGTGAGACTGGGTCCCCTGTATCTTTCACTGGGAATGTTCGATAATTTGCTATTTCAGGGAAATGTTTATCATGAATGGAAATACATGAAATTTTCTGAATCCCCTGGAATGAAGTGGGGAAACGCTGAAAGGCACGCTGAGATGGGAGCGACAGCTAAGAAACGTAAACCCCCTCCAAACTACATTCTATCCACACACTCCTTCACACACAAACTAATGTGTTTTCCAGCAGACCTGCTTTAGGCGGCCTCTCAAATTATTGCCAATAGCCTACTGACAAATTCCTAGAGCTCTTTCTTGCTTCCTGTCCAGTTTGCACTCCCACCCCCTGCCCCAGCACCACCAGAGAACAGGAGCACACTACCAGTAGTGGCCTTTATAGCCCGAGCCGCAGAATGGGTCACGTAACAGTGGCCATCACACTCATCTTCCCTTAGCCTGAGAAGGCACCTTCTCCTGTGAGCTAGGCTGGGGTAGGTATTATTCTCCTGGGAAGAATAGAGGAGCCCCAGGCCCTTAATGAGGCTATGGCAGGACAGCATTGCTTAAGGCTCTGCTTCTACTCAGAGTAATGTTAGGAATGAGTAAAATATTTGGGTCATCCCTTTCCCACTGGAAGGAAACTTCTGGCTGAAGTGGCCAGAGAATGATTTTGAGAAAGACAATAAACATGAACCAAACTACAACACAAGGAAAACATTGCAAAATCCTCCATCATGTGTTTTTACAAATGTCAGGCTAAATGTGTGACCCTTGGAGAGAGTGCAGATTCTAAGGTTAAAATCACAAGAATGGAATTGGAAAAATTCATGAGAGTTAGAATCCTAACTTTGACATCTGACAAAATACTTAACATTTCTGACCCCCAGTTTCTGATCTGGGGAAGGGGGATAACTAGGTCCACACCTAAAATTTCGGTTACGATGAAATAATTTGTTATTCCCAAAGTCGCGTCTCTGTTCTAGGCCTTCCCTCAGCTCCAACCACAAAAGCAACAGCCCGAGGGAAATTATTTTGCTCCAAAAACAATGCAAATTAATTCAAAGATTTCAAACACACTCCACCGCACCAAACTGTTTTCCAGCATCAGGGAGTTGTGTCACTACACATCCACATTTTTGCTCAGACCATACATCGAGTCACTCACTGGGTTCTAATTATATCATGTCTCACCTTGGCCTCCTTCCTCTATTTTTACTGTGTCTGCATATAGTTCCGTTTATAATTCTTTCTTTCCTAAATAATTACAATAGTTTCTCATGACCCAAGGGTTTAGGATAATGTCTAGCACATAGTAATACCTTAACAGTACTTTAATCCAAAGTCTAGACAGAGGAGGGATAAATCATTACATCAATGTGATGAGTGCTGTGACGTGTGGGGGACCTGCCATACAAGGAAGTATCAGTTGATAAAGATCCTAGGGTCGCAAAGAAGTCACAAAAATGACCTTGAGCAGCACTCTCATTCAACAATTAAAATATGAGTGCTAACTATG
The DNA here is from genome assembly GCF_014898055.3 of Talpa occidentalis. Classification (NCBI taxonomy): domain Eukaryota; kingdom Metazoa; phylum Chordata; class Mammalia; order Eulipotyphla; family Talpidae; genus Talpa; species Talpa occidentalis. The sequence goes on along the minus strand of NW_023605083.1, from coordinate 38,654,711 downwards.
TGCCAGGAACCGTGCCAGACACAATAACCAACAAGGCCTCGCCTCCAAGGAGATCCAAGGAGATCGTGATCTTATGGGGTAGACAGCCTTATATGCCCAAATAGTCTAATCAACATGTACACCTGGATGTTCATAGTCATCTCAAAGGTAAACTCCTGATTCCCTGCCCTCCCACCTGCCAAGCACACATACCAAGTCTGCTCGAATTACAGTATTTCCCACATTAGTTAATGGTAACTCTCTTGTACCAGTCGTTTAGGCCAAAATGTCATCCATGTTTTATCTCTCACAGTCTGTATCCAACCCATCAGAAAATCCTATTGTCTCTACCACCAAAATGAATTCAGAGCAAGACCACTTCTCACTCCCTCTGCTGCTGTGGTTATTGCAACAACATCATACCAAATCTCAAAAATTCTTTCTGAGGCCATAGCTCCAACAGTCTATTCTCAACACATAAGCCTGGTTGTGCTCGGGAGGGTCCTGGCTACAGGGGATGGATGCATGCATGCATGCAAGCATCCATGCATGCATGCATGGGTTGATGTGTGTAAAACAATGAGACAAGATCAAAAAGAATGAACATAAATAAAAGAGATCGAAGATCAGGGCTCTGAGACATCACAACAATAAGGAACTGGGGGACAGGAGAGGAAACATTAAGCAGAGGAGACAAAATAAGCAAAGGAGGAAGAAGTAAAACAAGAAGAGTATGGTCTACTAGCAGCCAAGAAAGGAAACTGCTGCAAGGAAAAGTGAACAATTGCATAAAAACATTGCAAATTGTCAAGATAAGAGCAGGCTTCAGGGTTGACCATCAGATCTAGAAACACAAAAATCATCATGGCCTGAGAACAGACTTGGATGAAGAAGACATGACTGGAGTGGATTCAAAAGAGAATGTAAGGAAAACAACTGGTGATAGCCAATGCAATCACTCCAAGGAGGGTTGTTCCACAGAAGTGTAGAAAATCGAGTAAATAGCAATCAGATGAAGTGGGATGTTTAGAGGTTTTCTTTTTGTTTTGAGGCGACAGATTATGGCATGGTAGATGCTGATGGGAATGATGCAGTCAGGAGGGATAAAATGATGACGTGACAGGTCTTAACCAAAAGTGCAGGATTAATGTGGTATACAGGTAGCAAATGCCAAAATCCAGGAATAGGACTGGCTGAAAGCATTGACACTTCACTGGTGGAAAGTAGAGAGAAGGCAGCATTAATGAGGGAGGACACAGTGGCTTAGATGAACAGTTTCTCTTACTTGGGAAAGAGTGTGGGAAGGGGTGAGGGAAGAGCTGGGAAGGAATTATAGCTGGGGTAGGTGAGAAGTCTAAAGAACAAAAGAGAGCAACAGGTGGAGATGTATCTGGAGGTTACCATGGACCTTACTACTGAGCCCAAGAGGTGGCTGTCAACAAGAGGCCAGATGGACATAGAAAGGTCACGGATGCCAATCACTTGTGCAGAGAAGCTCTTTGAAGACTGCTGCAGTGGGAGACACTACAGACAAGTTCTACACACGTGGAGAGTGAGGCATAAGGTTACAGTGACAAACAGGGCAGGTTTGGCACCTTGTAGAGTAAAAGACCAGGGAGGCTGAGGTGGGAAGAAAGAAATGGGAAGCAGACAAGCTCTAATAGACGGGATGGGTATCTTTTTCATCACTTTCTCTCTCTCAGAAGCAGCACCTCTGTATTCCCACCTCTGACCTTCCACAGAGGAGCCAAGACTTGAAAGCAGTGCCGTAGTTTCCTCATGCTGGGGCATGGGCTGTGGGTGCCCTGTCTCTGACTCCTGAGGAAATCCAGGATGACTCACCATCCCAGCTCTTCCTCTGACAGGGCCCAGCACTTAGCACAACGTGTCCACTGCAAGCAGGAGGCATAAACACGAGGACGGGAAGAAGCACGACTGCCTCCCTCCTCTCAGTGGTGACTCGGTGCCTACGGGGTGGGAGCCCAGCCCTGCTGTGGCCTCCATACCAGGAGGCACAGGGTCAGGCCTGATGAGCCAACATCCTCCAGGTGTTTTCCTAAAAACAGCCCGAAACACCAAAGGAGGTCTCGTGACAGGTACAACCCCCTGCCCGCAGGGAGCTGGGCAGAGAGCCAGAGCAGAGAGGGGAGGAGGCCCAGAATGAAGGGAATGAGCCAGCGTGTCAGGTGGGAAGCCGAGGTGAATGTGCACACATCCTGGCCCAGGGGTTCCTTCCCATGGACGAGCTGCCCCGCGCCAGCTCTGGCCACGGCGCCCACCAGGTCCCACGACTAAGGGCCTGGGCAGAAAGAGGGGTTGGAAGCAAAACCTTCAGGATTCTGAACCCTCACTCAGCCAAGCGCTGAGAGAAGACGCGGGAGGCACATCCCATAATTCTGGTACAACACCCACCCCTGGCTCCCCTGAGGCTACAGAGGTAAAATAAGAAGGAAACAAAGACCTCAGGGCAGGCACAAAAAGAATTTACCCTCCAGAATTGGTGGGATTTGCTCGGAATGTCAGGATGCTTGCTTGGGAACTCTGGAGCTCACCCCTGAACCCCTGAGGTATCATCTCCTCATGGTAAATGCCTCTGGCTTCCTGGGCTCTGCAGAGGCACCTCAGGAGTCTATGCAGGGAATTTCAGGCAGCTACCCCCGGAGTGAGGAGCGCCCCTTCTCCCCAAGTCACTCATCTTGTTAAACGCTGAGTCCTAAAGGCCAGGGACCAGGTGCCTCATGAGTGCACCTGTGGGCCACAGCCCCAGGGGGAGGGGAGTGAGTTCAGATGAGCTCAGGGGCGAGTCCTATGGGACCTGCTTCCTGCACTGGGTGACAGGGGGCTGGGTCCCTGAGCGCCACCAGTCACACAAAGTCCGTGTTCCATCTGGGCTCTGGAGCCATGACGCAGGCCTGGGCTGTCACAGCCTGAGGACGAGAAAGGGTTCTGTGTCCTCTGCAGGGGGAGGAAGAGGAAGCAAACCTTGAGCCTGGGTGGGGGCATAGGGAGTGACACACTGCAGGCACCGAAGGTGCAAGTCCTTCCCTGACAGGCCCGGCTAGGCTTGCAGGACTGGCCGTTCCCTCCCCAGAGACCTGAACGCTGAGGCCAGGACCCTGAACACTGGATCTGGTGAGAGCCTGGGGGGGGTGCCTGGGAAGGGACCAGAGGGAGAGCTCTCTTTCCAGGAGGAGGGGTGGGTGCTGCCAACTTCCCCCCTTCCCCACCTCGTCCCTCTTCTCCACTTCAGCTTCTCTGGGTCCACAGCCAGGCAAGAGACACATTGGGGACTTTCCAGAGCGTATGCTTCCCAAGGCCAAGTCCACTACAGAGGCCACAGGGGCAGGCAGCTGCACCCATGGGAATCCAGACAGCGGGAAAGGAAGCCATTCCTTGCAGTAAACAGTGCAGGCATCTGGGGTGCATCAGGCAAAGGGGCAGGGAAAGGGAGAGACCAGAGCACACTCGCGTACTCGGTCACAGACAAGTGGACACACACCCAGTCACACAGACTCATAAACAGAAAGACACAAATTCGGTGATGCCACTCAGAACCCAACTCAGAGACACATCCGGGAGTCATACCTACACACCCGGGGACACCCCCAGTCAGACTTGCTCCAGCAGACACGGGCACCAACACAGCAGACACAAGACAAGCTCGCAGACACACACACACAGCCCGTCTCGCAGACCCACACACAAATGCAGTGCGGATGTCTCCTTCAAAGCCCCTCTCTTCCCTACCACCTCCTAGGCACCCCCAGGACAGGCCTGGCCCCTCGCCCTCTAAGCTCTGCTGTGGCATTTCTGTGCCGTTGCTTGTCCTTTACTCCCAATCTCTGTCCCAATTGCTTGGCCTTTTGTCCTGGCCTCAAAAGCTTGGCTTGTGCTTTTAAGACAATGACAAGGACAGCAAGGGATTCCACTGCCCTCTTCAGCAGCCCCATCCTTCACCTACACACCCATCCCATAAGTATCCCCAGTTTCTTGCAAGGTCCTACCTCCAGCCTCTTTGATGCAGAAGACACAGACTCTAAGGGAAGAGAAAGCCAGACAGACACACCCTGTCAAAGGAACGCTTGTGGGTGTTACCCAGAAATTCTTCACATGACCCTATGCTCACCACTACCAACCTCCAATTATAGGCTGGGGCCATCACAGCGTGAGGACAAGGATGGCTCCTGTGTCTGCTGCAGGGAGAGGAAAGAAGGGAGCACAACCTTGAATTAAGGTGGTGATATGAAGAAGGAGCACAGTGCAGGCCTGGAAGACACTGATGAACACACCCTGTCAGCAGACTGAGACCAGGGAGCAGACTGACCGTCCACCCGATCTCTGGCCACCCCTGAAACTGACAAGAAAGGGTTCTGTGTCCACTGCAGGGGAGGAAGAGGAAGCAGACCTTGAGCCTTGGTGGGGCATAAGGAGTGAACACACTGCAGGCACAGAAGGTGCATCTACACGCAGCACAGAAATACCAATAACCTCCGCAGGCCTGTGGCAGCTGCATTCCCAGGAACCCAGTAGCTCTTTCAGTAAAAGCTGCAGTCATCAGGGCAGCTTGGCCCCAGTGGGGTCGGGTGGGGGGTCTTCCAATCCTCAGCTGGGAACCCAGGAACACCAGGACACCCAGGCCCTTTGACCCTTGTTAGATGTACGAGCCTACAGGGGCCTGGCCCACCTCAAGCCCTGTTCCGGGACTAGCTCAACCTCTGAGCTGAAATTCCTGCCATAACCCTCTCCAGCTCTGCCTGCCAAGCTGGGAGCATCTGTTGCCCTGGAACCCCCACCAGGCGGGAGCAAATGGGCCTGGGGCTGAAGGGCATGTGGCTACTTCCCAGAGTGGGAATTTCCAGCCCCTTGCAACACCCACACCTAAGACCTTTACTCCACAGGCTGGTCCCAATGCTTGTCCTCAACAAGTTTGGGCCTGCTGCCACTGAGGGTGAGCCGGGTCAACGGGCACACCAGCTTCAGGGTCTCCGCAGAGGTAACAGTGAGATGAGCTAAGCTATGTGTAGCCTGCTTACCTCTCACCCCTCACCCCAGGCACCAGGACCTCCAAGTAACAGCCTCTGCCTTCAGCCACCCCAGAGACTGTCAGACACTGCCTAGGCCCTCTCAGGAGCTCCTCAAGCAACAACCTTCAGCCACTGGACTAGAAATATTGAGAGAACACTCACATCCCACAGCTGTAGTCATCAAGTCTCTGTCCCCTTCCCAATGGCTACATCCTTTTTTGCTGAGGGCCAATAAAGGAGGTTAATTCAGGGTTGCTAGCTCCAGGTGATGCACCTGAGAAATTAACAAAATTAGCTTTAACTTACAGAAAAACAAGTGGAAGTGATTTCAAAAACTGCAGATTCTGGAATTTTACTCTACTTGCCAGTTAAGCTACTATTCTGTTGCTGTTTTATGAATGCTGTGGCCAATATAAAGGTCTCATTACTCACAACACTGCCATAGCAAGAGCTATGAAAGCAAGTGTCATCTTTGTCCAGAGTGGGGGGTGTTACCGTATTTATCAAAGTTGCTGACCACAAATACAATCCTGACAAATGACCCGGAAAACATTCGGGGCCTTGCATTCTTGGCATAACATTAAGTATATTCAGGAATGCTAAAGCACGTAGTGGGTTGACTCTCCCAAGAGACAGATACAAATGGCTAGTGAGAAAAATTAAATGGCTTTCCCTGTGCTAGAAGAAGTCCTAGGAGAGAGACTCAGGTTAAAAAAAAGAAAATCAATTAACAAGGATCTCACAAATGATGCCTAGTGATTACGTCTTAGGTGGTAAGTGGAGTTTTCTCTTTTCCTCACAAAGGAAGGAGAAATAGAAGATATTATCACAGGAATAATGTGAATGTTGAAGAATCTGCGGTAATTTGAGGGGGGAACAGAGGCAGTTGGTGTAACAGTGGGACAAGAAGTAGGTAGGCCCATTTGACTGAATGACATCAAAGAAAGAACAGATGAGCAACTAAACCTTTCTTTGGTACAATTCGTAGACACAGTCTCTCCGGTGGCATGTCTGATTATTCCCACCCACCTGCTGGTGTTCATGCTTCATGCAATCCCAGCCTCTTGAAAGTGAGCAGAACTGTTCTAATAACCTTGTTCTAATAACCAGAACAAGGCAAAAGTGCTATGTCACTCCTGTGCTTATATTACATGATATAAAACTTTATTCTAGCATACTTACTCTAGCGCCGTCTCTGGTTTGGTGAACTGGTCATGTGGCAAAGACCGGGAAGCGACCTCTAGGAATAGTGGGTGACCTTCAGATGCTGGGGGTGGCTTCCAGTTGACAGCCAGTAAAAAGCCAGAACCCTCGGTACTACAACAGCAAAGAAAACCTGAGTGAGCTTGGGAGATTCATCCTGTCAAACTTCCAGATGAGAATGCAGCCCAATCAATACTTTGATTGCAGTTCTTTGAGACCATAAGCAGAGGACCAAGCTGGATTCCTGACCCATATAGACTGAGATAAAGAATTATGTGTTGGACCTCCCTGGTGGCGCAGCAGTTGCGTGCTGGGTTGTGAAGCTGCCAGCAGCCTCTGCGGCGCCGGTTCAATCCCCGGCTGCTTCCCGGCCACCAGAGGTCCGCTGCTCCCCTCAGCAGTGTACTTTGGTCTTTCTGCCTGCTCTGCTCCCCGCTCTGGCTCTGGTGAATTCTCTCACCCTCCCGCACGTCTGACTGTACCCAGTGCTTGTATAATAAATCTTTTTTTTAAAAAAAAAAAAGAATTATGTGTTGTCTTAAACTGCCACATTTGTTGTCGTTTGTTACACAATGGTAGAAAATGAAATGAAGGTAAGAAGTGTTTGTCAGGAAATAAGGCATATGTGGGTAACATGGAAGCTGTGTATACGCAAGACACACTCATTTTCTGTGTAGCAACTGCATAAAGTGCTGTGGGATTGCTTACAAGGGCAAGTGAAACAGAAAAAAGAGGAGGTTCTTGCACAGTATGAGCTAGGGAAGAAAGAGAGAATGAGAAGGTATTTAGAGAACTCCTCCCACATAACTCATTCTGTAAAGATACATAGCAGCTGTGGAGCGTCTACAACTCTACTAGTAGACTGAAATCACTTCATCCTGCATGTTAAGTCGTTTGATTCTTGATATGGGAATGGCAGAGGTGTGTAAAAGACTCAAAACTGTAACTCACAGAGATCTCATAGAACACGGGGAGAAAGGGTCACCTGGGCAGTAATAAAGCAAAATAACCCTCTGAAAAGAGAAAGGGGAAGCAGCGAAAATCAGTGGCTTTCACAGGTGACAAATGAGCTCCATATTGTCTTTGCATTCAAAAAGGAAGATCAAGAGAGTTCTCACTGCTTACACAGAGCAAGTGCCCCTAAAAATCTTCCTTGAATACTGAAAAACGGTAGAGGAAAGCAAAGAATGTATTTGAGATCACAGTGTCTCTAGTTTAAAGTGGGCCAGAGGGGGCTGAGAAGACTCATTTGTCAGAACTCATTTCAAGAAACTTTGTGGTCACAAGTTCACCATATATGCTGTGATTCCTCAAGGGGTGATGGTTCATAGATGTGGTTGTGGGATATTTTTATGGGGACTACACCTGAGGGGAGAAACCAAATACTGTAAAAATATGAACAACAGGGCCTCCCCGGTGGCACAGAGGCTTGAGCGCCGCGCTGTGAAGCTGTCCGCAGCCTCTGCAGCTCAGGTTCGATTCCCAGCCAGCCAGGGAGATTCCCACATGGCGTGGCAGACCCCTCCTGTTGAACCCGCTGCTCCCCTCAGTGGTGTATTTCGGTCAGTCTGCCTGTTCTGCTCCCTGCTCTGTCTCTGGTGAATCCTCTCACCCTCCTGCACCTCTGGTCTGTACCCCAGCGCTTGTATAAAAATATATATATATATGAACAATGTAAAATTTTTAAATTAATTAAAAAAATACACTATGCTTCCTCAGAGTCAGAGCCATGGCTAACTAGGATAATAGGTACCAATACAATAGAAATGGTTGATTTCTCTGTTCATAGGAGAGAGCTACTAAATTTGGGATTTTAGCCAATTTCCATATCACATGACATTTCTTTTGGATATATACCTAGGAGTAGAATTGCTAGATCATATGGAAATTCTTTTTAACTTTTACAGAAACCATGAAACATTTTCTATAGCAACTGTACCATTTTACATTTCCACCAACAAGGTACCAGAGTTCCAATTTCCCCACATCTTCACACGTCATTTTCCATTTTTGTAGAACAACCATCTGTGAGTGTGAACTAATATCTCATTGGGGTTTTGATTTGCATTTCCCTGATGACTAATAATTTAGCATCTTTCCATGTACTTGTTGACCATTTACATATCTTCTTTGAAGAAATGTCTATTCATGTCTTTCCTCATTTGCAAGTTGGGTTGTTTGTTTTTCTGTGATTGAGTTGGAGGAATTCTTCATTTGTACCAGTTCTCAACGCCTTACATACGATTTGCAAATATTTTCTTCCATTTCCTAGGTTGGCTTTTCACTCTTAATAGTGTCCTTTGATGTACAAAAGCTTTAAACTTTTATGAAGTTCAATTTTCCTACTTTTTCTTTTGTTGTCTGTGCTTTTGGTGAATTCTTAAGAAACATTGCCAAATCCAAAGATTTGGCATTTTCCCATGAAGATTTTCCCATTTTCTTCTAAAAGTTTCATAGTTTCAGCTCTTAAACTCAGGTAAGCATTCTTGTCTCTGCTTTTCTTTGATAGTTCTTCACAAAAAATCTGAAAAACAGATTTTATGACTCCAACCTTTGTAACCATTTTCAAACTGCTAATCTGCATTTCAATTTAATTAACATGCAGAGGATAGATTATTTTGTTGCTTGATATGCATATAGGCCTATTACTATGACAGTTTTGAGAAAAGAAGTAAGATTTATTACAAATCAATTGGCAAGAAGGCAGGAGAAAAACTCAAATCTGCCTCCCTGTTTAAGAAAGGGACTGAGGTTGCACAGGTTTTGGGGACTGAGGTTGAGAATAAAGGAGTTAAGTTTTATTGGCTAAAAATGTGAGCTGGGGGCAAAGGAATGTGGATTTAGCTGAAGTTCATTAGCTAATTACAGGGCAGTCCATATACAAAAGCATGAAGAGGCTTTTTCATATAACTGGAGCTTAGAATTTCTGTAGGTGGGCCCCTTGCTTCTGAGCAGCCCCTTGTCCCTGTATCTGTGGTTCCTTCGCTTCAGAGGGCTTGAGATGCAGCTCAAGGTCAATCACTTCTGCACATGCTCAGGTTGTATCGTTTGTAGATAAGCTGCGTCTGTGTAAACAAACTTCAAAAAGAAAATCAGATTTATTTTTCCTTTTGTGCCCTAGGATCTAAGAGCAATTTAGCCATTGAACCTCAGTTTCAGGAGGCTGTTACCAGTTACATGTTTAAACATAGTATAGTGCCTAGCATAGTGATGCTCTGCAATCCTACACATTCATCCTTCATTCAAAGGACTTTCTCTTTCAGGATCTGCCAGCAGCAATTATTGCACCTTATGTGCTTCCTTCTGGATAGTCACGCACAGAGCCCCAAATTTCCAAGTGTCTATGCGTCTGAGGCCTCGCTGTCTTCTGCCCTCCCTGTCTTATCCCTGTGCTCTTACAGAAGAAGGCCCTGCCGCCACTAAAATCCAGCTTGTAATTCACTAGGCTACTAATAAAAAGAAAAATCCTAAGATGTGAGTGTGGTGGAGGTGGGCGGAGTGGGTGGAGGTGGAAGGTGGTGAGGGAGCGGGTATTAAGTGGGATGGGCAAAGGCAGCCTGCCCCTCCACTTCGTTGGAAGGACACACGTAGGGTACACTGAGCCCTAAAGGGGGTCAAGGCCAAAATGTTTTGGATGCAGGGAAGTTACTATGGCAGGATCCTCTCCCCGTAGAGGTTCCTTCCAGGCAGTTCTGGGGCACGCTCAGGCCCTTCTTCAGATAGGGGTCCTCTGTGGGGAGTTCATCCCCGCTGCGCAGGTTCCTCAGGCTCCCGCGCGTTCCCCAGTGCGCTCCCGCTGAGGGACTCCGGAGCCCACAGTCACAGACGGCCTCTCCGCGGACCCGCCACACAGGGTCTCCCCGCGGCAGCAAACGCAGCGTCGCGGGCGTCTCCGCCGACAGGCAGCCCCGGGGGCGGCGCCCACACACCGCCTCAGCGCCCCCGGCGGGGAGTCGCGGCCCGCAGACCCGCCCCCGAGGGCCCCGCCGCCCCCGCCCCGCCCGCCCCGCTTACCGGGACCGTGGGGACGCGGGTCCGGGGCTGGGGGTCTACACCGCGGGCCCCGCCGGCCTGGTGGCGCGGGCGCGGGCCGGGCGCCGGGAGCGGGCGGCGCGGGCGGCGCGGCGGGCTGAGGCGGCGGCGCGCCCCGAGCGCCCTCCCCGCGCGGCCCCGCGCGTGCGCCCGCCGGGACGACCTCGCGGGTGGGGGCGCCCGCCCCGCCCCCTCCCTCCCGGGCGCGGCCTCGCGGCGCTGCCGGCGACCGCGCGGGGGGCCGGGGCGCGCGGCGCGGAGGACGGGGCCCCCGGGGGCGCGGCGCGCCGGGTGCGGACGGGCCGCCGGCCGGGGCGCGGGGCGCGGGGCGCCCCCGACAGGCACCGGCTCTGCGGCGCGGGGACGGCGCCCGCCCGGCCGCCCGCGGCGAGCAAGGTCGGGGCCCCCTGGAGGAGGCGACCCGGGAGGGGGCGCCGCGGGGGCGCGTCCGCTCCGGCTCCCGCCCGCCGGCACCTGCCTGGGGAGGGGGCGCGAGGACTCTCCCCGCGCCGGGCTGGGGCCCCTCGCCCACCCCGCCCTGCCGGCCGCTCGGGCCTCGGGGCCGCAGCCCCAGCGCTGTGCCTCACCTTCGTCGGCACCCCGGGCCTCGCGAGCGCCCAGACGGCCCAACTCTTCTGTCCACTGTTTTCTGACTATTGTTCTTCCATCTGCAACTGCACAGCTGTACCCCGATGTAGCCTACTTGTTGCCGCAGCAGCCTTTTCCCTCATACTCTACAGTTAGCAGTTCTGAGGCCTGTAACGTGCCTTACACCAAGATACTTTGAAGAAAATGAGGGTACCAAAAAGGATATCAGAGGTCAGAAGCCCCTAACCGCTGAATATAAAGCAATAACTGAAGAGATACAAATGTACGCTGAGAATATTTTTATTTAAATCATTTTAAAATATTTTTATATTTTATTGACATTTTTAAGATAACCCATGTTTCCAAATTAGTAGAATAGCTATATCACAAATACAATTCATTTCCCCAATGGGGGTACAAAGAGGAATTCATTTTCTCCTTAACATCATGAAACTTAACATTAGAGAAAATAAGTGCTGCAGTACTATATATTGGCATCATTTATAAACACAAAATGCCAGATGTGAAGCACCGTACATATATTAAATCATTGAAACTCCAACATAGCTACTAAGTGCCATATTTTCATTGCTCACCTTACATAAATGTAGACAGCCAGGCACAGATTTGACAATCTGCCTAAGGTCACATAGCTAATGGGTAGAAGTAGGTATTTGACTCCAGAGTGCATAGTCCTAACCATTAGTTTTACCGTGCTATCTTCAGGACTACCTTGAGAATATGCAGGATTCCAGGTAAATATGATTATGCAAGTAACTTGATTAAATATGTATTATAAAATATATGACCCTGTGAGATACAATGTTTGATTAGTGAAGATTTAGATAATGTGTAGGGAAGTGGTATTTACTTATTTGTGTACTGTCTCATTAGTGCACATGAAGATTCTTAGTGTCTAGATATCACCTCTTCCTGTTCAAGTCTAGTACCATCTTTTGCTGTCTTTATTTTAGACACACCAGTCCTAGTGTTATAGGACAGGGAGAGGGGCAGCCCAAACCCCCGCAAACCTGACTATTCTAAATGGGTTCTGCCATCCGCCGCATCAACACAAAACATAGGAGACTTTAATGAAAAGGAACTTTAATAAAACTAGGAAACAATACAGGTAAGGCAAAGAGTCTAGTTTCTAAATGAAGCACCCAAAGTTACCCGTCCCCTCGTGGGTAAAAGTCCATCCAAATGGGATTGGTCCAGAACAAGGCCCCAAAGCCTGCCACAAGTCTAAAGCATCTTCCAGTGGGGACCCACAGCAAAGGGTCACAAACAACCGGACAAGCCCGGAAGGAAAAGAGCAAAATCAACATCAAGATAAAAGCTGCCATTGTCACCTCCCCATAGGGTCTCACCCACGTCTGTGTCACCCAGTCCACAACCCAAAGACAAGCGCAGTTTCTTCACGTGTCTCTAGGCTCCATGCGCCTCCTCCAGGTCTCCTGGCTCCATCCTGCTTCCTTCCTTCCTCAGTCTCTTCCTGCAGCTTCTTCTCTTCCTGCTCAGCTCCACCCTCCCTTGGGTGGGGCAGGGAACCTCCCCCTTTCCTGGGGACCACCCTGTTGCACTAGCTAATTTCACATCTCTCACATGAGACAAAGGTAATAATGGTATTACTCACAAGGCATAGCTCTTCAAAACCTGTTTGAAGCAATATAGGTCTTCTTGCTGCTGTGATATCCTAATATTTCTTCAATGCTATTTCTGTCATCACTTATGACACCACATTATCCACCTTGCCAACATACTCAACAAACTAGGAATAGGAGGGAGTATCTCCAATCTGAAAAAGGGCATCTATGAAACAACAACGACCCACCACTAATACCACACTTTATGGTAGAAGACTTTTACCCCTAAGATCAGGAACAAGACAAGAATGTTTGCTTTCATCTCTTCTATTCAACATTGATCTAGAGGTTCTAGTCAGGGCTGTTAGGCAGGAAAAAAAAAGAAAGAAAGAAAGAAAGAAAGAAAGAAAGAAAGAGAGAGAGAGAGAGAGAGAGAGAGAGAGAAAGAGAGAAAGAAAGAAAGAAAGAAAGAAAGAAAGAAAGAAAGAAAGAAAGAAAGAAAGAAAGAAAGAAAGACGATATAAAAGTCATCCAGATTTGAAAGAAAGAAGTAAAACTATATTCACAGAAGATATAATTTTGTGTAGAAAATTCAAAGAAATCCACTCAAAAACAATTATAAAAATTAGCAAGGTTGCAGACCAAAAGATAAATATTTAAAAATCAGTATTTTATACACTTTCATTTTATACAAATGTATTTTATGCAAGTATTTTATACAAGTGTATTTTATACACTTGCAATGAACAATTCAAAAAATGAAAAAATTAAATTCCATTCCTAATACCAAAAAGAATTTTAAAACTTTGATACTACTAAGAATGGAATTTAAAATTTACACTCTGCAAACCATTTTAAAATTATTAAAGATCTAGGGCCTCCCTGGTGGTGCACAGGGTTAAGATGCAGCCTATGAAGCAATCCGCAGCCACTGCAGCATGAGTTCGATCCCCAGCCAGGGAACAACCCATATGGCACAGCAGACCTCTCCTGTCTCACCCGCTGCTCCTCTCAGCAGTATATTTCGGTCAGTCTGCCTGTTCTGTTCCCCACTCTGTCTCTGGTGGATGCTCCCACCCCCCCCCAAGCCTCTGACCTGTACCCCAGTTCTTGTATACATAAATAAATACATCTTTAAAAAAAAAAAAAGCTGTGGATTTTTATGTTGATTTTGTACCTGCCACTCTGCAGTATTCATTTATCATTTCCAATAATTTTTTGATGGAGTCACTAAGTTCTTCTACACATAATATCATATTGTCTATGAACAGGGATAGTTTCACTTCTTTTCCTACTTGGATTCCCTTTATTTCCTGTGTTTGTCTGGTGGCTCAGACCTAAATCTCTAGCACCAAGTTAAACCGAAGCAGTGATGATGGGCATCTTGTCTTGTGCTGGATCTTACAGGGAAATCTATAAAAAAGAATGAATTACTGATACAGTTATAATGAACCTTGAAAACATAGTGCTAAGTGAAAGAAGCCAATCACAAAAGATCAGATACTGTATGATTCTCTTCATAGGAAAGTTCAGAATCGGGGAATCTATACAGACAGAAAGTAGGTTAGTGTCTGTTTAGGACTGGGGATAGGGAGAACTTGGGAGTGATAGCTAAAAAAGTATGGAATTTCTTTTGGAGATGGTAGAAATGTTCTAAAATTGTAGTGATAGTTACACATAGCTGTATACATGCCAAAAGTATTGAATTATATACTTCATATGTGTGAATTTGGTATGTATATGATATGTGAATTATTTCTCAATAAAACTTTTTTTTAATGAGCATTTAAGCTTCCCCCATCTTTTCCTTTTGGAATTCAGTGAACTATGGTTTCCTCACTAAGAAGTTACAATTTGACTCAATACCTGTTGGTATATTTAAAGTATTAATCTGGAACATACTACATGTTCTAAAGTATCTGTTGTTTATTCCAATTATCCCTAGGTATTTTGGGCAGCAAGTCTTTATAAAGATATCCACCTGATTTTAAATGGCTTGCTGCTAGGTCATGGGATCTGTATGTCACCTGAGGAAAGGTGTGAGGAAAGCACACACAGAGTGGGGCAAGTAGGTGAGAAAATAAGGATTTCTTGTTCAATCAGGAACCTGTTAGAATTCGATGACAGGAAGTCTGCAGACAGACTGTAAGGGGCAGGAATGACACTGTGTGGGTTTTCTGATCCAGCAGACTGCGTAAAGGAGGAGTCAGAGTCCTCAGTGGCTTTTGCAGGTCTCTTATTTAGATTTACCAGGCATACATATGGCAGGCAGGGGTGCCGGGGTGGAGCCAGGAGGCTGGCAGGCCTCCCGGCCCCCAGCAAATCCTCACTCTATCTGGGCTCTTTCTGGCGTTCTCTCTGCTTCTCTTCTCTTGGCTTCTGCTGGCGTCTCTGTGACGCCGCCCTTATAAACTCAGTCTCTCAGGACGGGTGTACCCACTTCAGGTGCCCGCCATCAGGCATGCATTCAGGACCACAGGGTTCCTAATGGCGGGAGGCAGAAAAGCCTGATACTTTTTACCTTACCCTACACAGACCACTTGAGAAGAATTTCTGAATGAGTAAGTAAAGGTCAAAGTGAAACAGAGGAACCAATACTTTCAGGACAGTAAGTTTTTTTTAAGGCAAGGTTTGCGGTTTGGTAGACAAATCAAAAAGAGGGGCCACCAGGTCAACATTCTTAGCATTTAAGTTACTATCATAAACCCATTGACGTATAATGTTTCTGTTGTGGTGGTTAGATTTGTCTGCCATTTTGTTTTTCATTTTCTGTCTCAAGTCTTTTTTGTTTATTTCCTCCTTATTGCCTTCTTTTGTGCTAAGTGAACATATTCCAGTATATCCTTTAATGATTTTTTAAATAATCATACTTAGTAAGAAAGGTTTTTTTATATACAGCTATTAACTTAAGATAAATTCCTAGAAGTAGAATTATTGAATCAAAAAAATGGTACATTTTTAAGCCTTAGTCAAATTATTTCTGAATGGTAGCTAGAGTCAAATTTCCCTCCAGAAGAACTGTTGCAATTTACTTTCCCACCATTTACTTTCATTGTTGCCTCATCCCAGGTATCAGTTTCTTGGAGAGTTTATTATAATTGTCTCTCATAATGTATGGACATTGAAGTATGACTTGAAACCTGGTAAATTAAGGTTGATTTAATGTTCATAATTAAGGTTCAGTTAGGAAATTGGTCTTAATAATTAACACTTGGTGTTATTTAATGATGATTATCTTGATGAATTTCCATAATAAGTATATTTTTATCTCAAGTTCTAGCATGTCTTAGGCAATCTCAGAACACAAAGACACAAAGACATGTTACTAATCTATTTGATTACAACTTCAACTAACTTAAAGCTTGGAGTTAGAATGCAAAATGCTTTCTTTAAAATAAGTCGTTCTGGGCCTCCCTGGTGGCACAAGGGGTTAAGCACCGCACTATGAAGTAATCCACAGCCTCTGCAGCAGTTCGAACCCCAACCAGCCAGACAGAAATCCACATGGTGAGGTAGACCTTTCCTATCTTGCCCGCTGCTCCCCTCAGCAGTGTATTTCAGTCAGTCAGTCAGTCTGCTTGTTCTGTTCTCCACTCTGTCTCTGGTGGATTCTCTCACCCCCCGCATCTCTGGCCTGTACCCCAGCTCTTGTATGCATAGATAAATAAATCTTTTTTAAAAAATAAAGTAAGTCATTCTGAGTCTAAGTCTCAGATTCAGGCCTATATTCTCAACAACCCAAGCGAGCCAGTTTCCCTCAAGTGGACATAATTAATAGCTTCCTCCTAGTTCTTTGTGGTGACTGGATAGTCCTGTAGCTTGATCATTGTGGTGATTACGCAAATATACACATGTAGAGAAGTGATTTATATACACACATGACTGTCAGTGTCCTGGTTTTGAAATTTTACTATAATTATGTAAAATATAACCATTGGGAGAAATTGGGGACGGGCATATGGAACCTCTGTACTATCTTTGCAATTTCCCATGAGTTTATAATTATTTCACAGTAAGAAATTTAAACAGAATCTTTCTCTAAGAGTACCAGAGGAACCTTAAAAAAATTTTTTTTGAGGGGCCTCCCTTGCGGCGCAGGGGTTTGAGATGCAACCTATGAAGCTATCTGCAGCCACTGCAGGGAGCTACCCACATGGTGCAGAAGACCTCTCCTGACTCGCCCGCTGCTCCCCTCAGCAGTGTATTTCAGTCAGTCTGCCTGTTCTGTTCCCCACTCTGTCTCTGGTGAATCCTCTCACCCCCCACACTCTGGCCTGTACCCCAGTTCTTGTATGAATAAATAAATCTTTAAAAAAAATTTTTTTGGTATAGATAATTCATTCACATGGTTCTTGTTCTCTCTCCTTGCCCCACCTGCCCATTGCCAACACCCCATTTCTGTTGCTTCCCTTCCCTTCTCTTCTTCTATACCCTTCTACTATATTTTATATCAATATAAGCAAATATGAGTATACTTTTTTCCAGCTTTTCCACACAAAGTGTATGTGTTAGTCTGGGTCCTCTGAAAAGCTGTTGCCAAGACAGAATTAAATTTGAAAATAATTCCTAGAGTTATGATCATTGGATGAAAGAGAAAATAATATTAACAATTTATAATGAATATTTCTAAAATTGTTCTCCATGGGGATTGCACCATTTTGCACTCCCATCAGCAAAGTCTGAGATTGTCATCTTTGACCATACCGCCCAAACTTGCCTCATCTCATTTAATCAAGGGAGCCATAGTCCTGGTTAATATTTGGATGGGAGATTATCCATGGGAGATTATCCTCACCTGGCCAAGAATATGCTGTCAAACTTGGATTTTTGTCAGTTAGCTGTGGTGTGATTTAAATTTGCATTTATGGTATCGTGATTTTAAGTTATTGGTATTTCTTTTTCTATGGGCTATTTATATCCTGTGCTAATATTTCTTCTGAGTTACAAGGTGTTCTATTTATATACGGGAGATTAGCCTCAAAAGATTTACCTTTGGCTTTGTTTATGGTATGTTATGCCATTCAGAAGATATTCTATCTAATAATTTAGATATCTATCTAAATTATTCCTTTATGTATTGTTTCAATAATTTCTTAATTAGAAAAATTTCCTATCTCCAAGGTTCTAAAAGAGACATTCCATGTATTCTTCTACTTCTTTTATGTATGAACTTTTTATGTATGATTTTTTTTAATTAAATATACTACTGAGTTGGAGTTTATCCAAGTGTATGGTACAAAGTGTGAATTTACCTGCCATTTTTGAAAAGGCTATCTAATTGCCCTAAAACCATTTATTTAAAAGATAAATTTTTTTTTTCCTACTGACTTGAGATTCTACCTCTATCATATACTAATTGTATTTGTTCTATTTCTGGACATTTTCATCAGTTCCATTTGTCTCATCAGCCTATTTATGCATGCACAAGTGTCATATTGTTCTAATAATTGAGACTATCTAGTCTTTGTTATTATGATAGCACCAATCTCAGTGCTAGCCTAACTTTTCTCTTTTTTGTTTTACTGCCTAAAATAAAATAAGAAAATAATTTTTCTTATTTTCCACCATAAATTGAGAAATAGCTGCTCTAATTACTCTCCCCCCGCAAAGAAATCTATTGGTATTTTAATTAGGATCACATTAATATAAATTAACTTAGCAATAATTTTTCAGTATTCCTATTTCTAATTATACAGTAAATCTATTTGTTCAATACTGCATTTATGGACTTGAAAATGTTGTAACATTTTTCTCAGCTATTTCTAGATTTTTATTCCTTTGTGCTGCTATTGGAAAGGGAATTTTCTTCCCCAATATATCTTTTGATTGTCATTTGTATACAGAAAGGCTTTTGATTTCAGCACATTAATTTTTGTACTCTACTACCTTATTGAATTATGTTTTTTTCTTCTCCATTTCTGTCTCCATTTCACCCCTTCCCCTTGTTGTTTTAACTTTTTAGTTGATTACCTTGGGTTTTTCAGGCATGCAATCATATCACCTTCCAAAAGTGTCAATTTTACTCTAAACTTACCAATTTTTTATGCTTTTATTTTCTAATTGTGTTACCAACTACCGTCTACCAAGTGAAAGCAACTGAGGAGCCAGGTAAGCAAGTAGTCAGAGAGGCAGAGAACCCTTTGGTGAGCATGCTCCTTAGCTTTGTGCTTGTCTTATTTTTTTCCATTATAACCATCAGTTGTGGTAAACATGGTGCTACACTTAAACAAAACACCATTTAGCCCTACAAGCACCCTAGGAATTTTGTAGTATTACCATCTCCATTTTACAGATAAAAGAACCAAAATACAGATAAGGGAAAAAAAACCTACCCAAGCTCATTTAATAAATAGTAAAGCAGCTTCGAATCCAAATCTGTCTAATTACGAAGAAACTACTCTTAACTGCCATGCTGTCTCACT
This sequence comes from Talpa occidentalis, assembly GCF_014898055.3. Lineage (NCBI taxonomy): Eukaryota > Metazoa > Chordata > Mammalia > Eulipotyphla > Talpidae > Talpa > Talpa occidentalis. The sequence continues at coordinate 38,635,877 of NW_023605083.1, read as the reverse complement.
GCTGTGGATATATAAGGGGATCTTCGCTGCAACTTCTCAGAATAGGAAGGACTCTGACCTGGCTGAAGACCCCCATCTCTGTGCTGTGGTCTGTGGTTTTGGCAAGATCCAAACTTTTTCCTTAACTGGGTTACACGGGCTCCCTGGGGTGTCCCTGAATGGAACCAGTTGCCCATAACCTCTGAAATGGAATACTCGTGTGTGTATAGATTTATCATTGAACTTGTATTTTTGTAAGTGATTGATGGGATATGGAGCGTGCAGGAGCAAAGGAGATGCACGCTCATGTATGCCTGTCATTCTTTGCTACCCCGTGCAGACAGAGCACTTACAATGTCCCCACAAACACAAATTCTGGTGGATGCATGATGTTCAGACGTTGTTTAAGGATCAAAGTGAGCATAGGGTAAGCATATGAAAACCACTAACTTCCAAAGAGTGTAGTTAACTAGATGTGCACATTAAGAAGTAAAATTAAAATAATGGAGTTGATTTTGGGCAGTGGTTCCACTGCTCTGGTAAAAATGAAGTACATATGCTTCAAAGTATAACTTGTGTAAGGTTGCTGATTATGCATAAAAGTTAAATGCTTGGATATTTGCATTTAAACTTGGTATTGCAATACAAAGATGAACTGCAAAATTCAGGCTGATTATTTAAAGTTTTAATTTTCCTTTACTTAGAATAACATTAGGCATGTACAAATAAAAAAAAAAAAGAATAAGTCAACAGAGAGAATAGTAAAAATGAAAAAGTTTTGTATTTTAGTAACTTTAAAGGCAGTTTTCCCCTCTTTTTGAACATAGAGCCCACATATTCATACAAATTATATATCCAGACACTTTATTTTTTTATTTTTAATTTTTTTAAAGATTTATTTATTCATGCATACAAGAACCGGGGTACAGGCCAGATGTGCATGCGGGAGGGTGAGAGGATTCACCAGAGAGAGAGTGGGGAGCAGAACAGGCAGACTGACTGAAATACACTGCTGAGGGGAGCAGCGGGCGAGACAGGAGAGGTCTGCCGCGCCATGTGGGTAGCTCCCAGGCCGGCCGGGATAGAACCCACACTGCAGAGGCTACAGACAGCTCCACAGTGCTGTGCTCAACCACCTGCGCCATCAGGGGAGGCCCATATATCCAGACACTTTAAGCCTACAGTGATTCAGATATAAGGCCAGGATTGAGAGTCACAGGAACAAATGACCTTAATAGAAGTTCCTGTCACTATTGAGGCTCCTGGGGATGAGGAGCATTGGTGGGTAGATGCTGCCCTCTAGTGCCTCTGGCCGCCACCTAGTGATACCTGCACCACCACCACCCCCTTTTTTCTTTTTATTTATGTTTTTATTTATTTGTTTGTATGTTTGTATTTTACATCATTGTTCATTTTTGTGCAATGTGTGCTTTCTTTTCTCAGGTGTAGTCCCCATAGAATTTCCACCAAGTCACCCGTGCACCATCACCACAGTCCCTTGGGCTCTTCCCACCCTCTTTTGATCCCTCTCCCTCTGCTGCAGAATGTCTCTGATTATAGTTGCCTGTTTATTTTTGTTTTTTTTCCCCTGATCCCTTGGTTGGTTCCCCTATATTCCTCCTATAAGTGAAACCATTCTGCTCTCCTTCTGCATGGTGTAGTGACCCGCTGTGTACGCTTTGCTGCCTGACACTACTCTGGAGCATCCTGCCCAACTCCCTAGAAATGGTGGCTTGCAGGCATTAATAAAAATACTCATGTGTAAACATGTTGCTGATTCTATACACAACAATACGAAAAGGCAACAATATGAAAAGAAAATTAAGAATTTAATTCCTTCAGCCTCGCCAGTGGCACAACATAGTGCAGCGGACCTCTCCTGTCTCGCCTGCTGCCCCCCTCAGCAGTGTATTTCAGTCGGTCTGCCTGTTCTGTTCCCTGCTCTGTATGGTGAATGCTCTCGCCCTCCCACTCCTCTGGCCTATGCCCCAGTTCTTGTATGTATAAATAAATAAATCTTTTAAAAAAAGAAAGAAAGAAAAAGAAAACAAAAGACTGCTAATGACCATGACATAAAGAGATGGACAGCATTCCCTGCTCAAAGATGGGGAGATCAAAAGGGTCAAATGGCTATTTTTGCCAATAGTGATATATAAATTTAATGCCACCCCCATTAAAATACCAATGTTATTCATAAAAGAAATAGAACAAAAATATTAAAATATACATGGAACCATAAAAGGCCTTGAATAGCTAAAGCAATTTTGAGAAAAAGTAAAGAAATGGAGGTATCATGTTACCGGACTTTATACCATGAAGCTCCAGTACTGAAAACAACATAGCATTAGAATAAAAACAGACATATGAATCAATGGAAAGAATCAAAATTCAGAAATAAATTCACACATGTAAATACGTAATTCATGATAAAGGAGCCACACATATACAATAAGAAAGGAGAATGTATTTAATATATGGTGCTGGGAGCCTCCCTGGTGGTGCAAGGGGTTAAGTTTCAGCACTATGAAGTTATTGGCAACCGCTACAGCGTAAGTTGGATCCATGGCCAGGGAGCTAACCCACGTGGTGCAGCAGACCTCTCCTATCTTATCTGCTGTTCCCCTCAGCAGTGTATTTCAGTCAATCTGCCTGTTCTGTTCCCTACTCTGTCTCTGGTGAATCCTCTCACCCTCCCATACCTCTGGCCTCCATCCCAGCTCTTGTATGCATAAATAAATAAATCTTAAAACATATATATATATATATATATATATATATAAGTATGTGTGTGTGTGTATAGCTGGGAAAACTGGACAGCAATATATAAAGGGATGAAGTTGATCATACTCCATAGACAAAAATAAATTCAAAATAGATTAAAGACTTAGCTATAAGATCTACGACAATAAAATACACAGAAGAACACACAATATAGGGACAAGACTGTTCCAATAAAGCAATAAAACAGACAGCTTGATACCAGAACTATATTGCATTTCCATGATGCATTCCTTCATTATAAGTAATTGTCATGTTAAACATGTGACTGTTTTTAGATGCAAGTATTAGAAGCAGTATAAATTTGTGTAAAGTACATAATTTTCACCTTGTACATTTTCTTATTACAAGTAGGGTTGATCACTTTCAAGATGATGAATATATAGTTTTCTTATAGAAAACCAACTCAAAACAGAGTATCCCTGGTGGCTCAAGGGGTTAAGTCTCAGCATTATGAAGCTATCTGCAGCCTCTGCAGCACGAGTTCAATCCCAGGCCAGGGAGCTACCCACATCGCACAGTGCACCTCTCCTGTTTCGCCCACTGCTCCCCTCAGCAGTGTGATTCAGTAGATCTGCCTGTTCTGTTCCCCACTCTGTCTCTGGTGAATCCTCTCACACACATACCCCTCCCCCGCATCTCTGGCCCACACCCCAGCTCTTGTATGCATAAATAAATAAAATAAATCTTTTATAAAAAAGAAAAGAAAATCACCTCAAAACAACAGGGAAAATAAAAAATGAAAACTGCATCTTAGATGAAACTAGGAAACAGATATAACCCAGAACTATGGTACATGCAAATGAAAAGTAGTTGGAAGAAATGTGAGCCCTCTGAATCAGAAAATGTAAGCAAATCCAGGATGTCCCAGGGTTCGTTTAGGGATTTATTGATACTGTCAAACTTTCAAGCACTGTCCATTCTTCCCCATCATCCTCAGGTGTTGGTGTTTTATTCTCTAAATTGTCGCCTCGGCATCAAAAGATAGCTGCTCTACATATAAGCATGACGACATTTCTCATCAAAGACAGGAATCTGTGGATCATAGGTTGGGAAGCTGTAAGCAAGTTCTCATATCCTGTCTCTTTACCAGAAGCCCTCCAGCAAATTTCCTCATGTATTATTAGTCAGACCTGGGTTCATATGTCTAAGATGCTATGTAATCTAGAAACTGGGAATCTGGCAAAGGGAATCAATTGTTTGAATACATATTGCTGACTAGCAAACCACCCCAAAAGAGTGACTTGAAAAGAAATTACAATATTTTATCTCTCATTGTTTAGGTGGTTGACTCATGCTGGCGAGGCAGTTATATTTGGGATCTGTCCATCATTGCAGTTAGACAGTGCTGGTGCTGCAATCATTGGAAGCCCTATTCAACCACATTTCTGGTCCTGGATTGTGCACATAATCATCTGGGGCTGGAACAACTGAGGATCCTTGGACACTGTTTCTATGTAGTTTCTCATAGTGATCTTTTGGACTTCTTACATGCCTACTAATGGATTCAAGGGCACATGTTCTCAGGAAAAAAGCTAGAAAGATGCATGGGTGGAACAGCCTAAACCTGGAAAAACAAAACAAAACAAAAAAAAAAAAGAGGAAAAAAGCTAGAAAAAAACCACATTGTCCTCATGGGGGACTGGAAACACGGCTTTCACTGATAGCTGTGGGCTCCATCTGCATCTGTTTTGACTGCGACTGCACACGAACAGCCCCACAGTACTGCAAGGCCACCTAGAATGACTCATCTTCGTGAGCCACGCCAACAAGGATGCATCTCATGTGCAAGGGCGAGCACTGGGGGGAGGTCAACCTGGCTCTACCATCAGGACATCTTCAAGGCCCCCAAAGACTTCAACTTCAATCTGACAGCAGGACAGAAAATCCACTTTGGGGAGGCTCTGGCCTCAAGCCTTTTTCCTGGCTTGGGCTGTGGAGGGCTCTTTTCTAAACAGAAGGACATAACAGTCTTTTCGAGGGGAACTCTGCAGCTGTCCCAGGAGGAGACTGTCTCAGAGGAGCAGGGTCTGACCAGGCAGGACCTGGGCCGCTCCTTTTCCTTCTGTGTTCCTGAGGTGCAGACAAGAGGTTCTTGATCCCTTTCAAGTGGAGGTCAGCACCCATAACCTCCTCTTCTTACCCTAAAGATAGTGTAGACATGGATGATTTTCAAAATCCCTTGAAAGTTGTTTTTTTTTTTTTAACACACTGCATTAAATGGAGACCCTGAAGCTCCTGGCTGGGTGTTGTGGTCTGTTTTAAGACAAGAGTGATAATATATCGTCTTGTAGCTCTGAGACAGAGTCATTGTTTTTGGCCTTGCCCCTCTGCCTCCTCTGTATGGTGCCTCCTGGCACAAACTGTGACCCCCCACTCTCCTTCAGATCAGGGCCACACAGCCTTTAATGCAATCACTTTGCTCCCAAATTATCCACACCCTGCTCATGGGGAAAAGATCCTTTCCTCTTGTGGCTAAATGCATTGCCCTGGACTCTGCCAGTGTCTTCCCAGAAGGGTGATAGTGACACAAACCTTTGCAGGTTCTGATGAGTGACCTTCTGGAGCTGGTGAGCCCCTTACCAGTTATTGAACCCACCTGGTGTCCAGAAACATTCTGCAGGGGAGGGGGAGAGAGAGGGATCAAAACAGGGGAGGGAAGAGCACAAGGGACTATGGTGATGGTGCACAGGTAAATTGGTGGCGGGAATTTTATGGGGACTAGACCTGAGAGGAGAGGACTAGGCCTGAATAAACAGTGTCCTAATCCAGTGCCTGGCAAAAAGAAAAGAAAAGAGAGGAGAGGAGAGGAGAGGAGGGGAGGGGAGGGGAGGGGAGGGGAGGGGAGAGAAAGAAACCCACATTTATATGGACAGTCAATGACAAAGGAATCAAGTTTCAGTGGAGAAAGGAAAGTCTCTTCAATATATGGTACTGGGAAAAATGGACAGCCGCATGCAGAAAAACGAAACTAGCCACTCTCTCACACCATACATAAAAATTAACTCAAACTGGATTAAAGATTTGGATGCGAGAATACAAACCATGAAACACATAAAAGAAAACATAGGCAAAACACTCCATAACATTGATTTATCAATGTCTTTGGAGACTTGAAACTATGAGTGTCTGAAGAATTGGGGGGAATTTTTGATAACTTCAGAGAGGGAAAAACCTTTTTAAGTTTTCTTAAAACACAAAAGACCAATAACAATAAGACTAATAAAGTCAACTACATAAAATGCAAACATTTCGCATAATACAAATCATCATAATTATCAAATAGCAAAGTGAGAAAAAATTGCTATATATGTGTATATACAAAGGGCAGTTTTCTGTAAAAAGCATGTATAAATCAATCATCTGTGGTCAACATTAGGAATGGATATTTAACAAAAAAGGAAATAAACATAAATGTGTGTTTGGCATACCTTAAAACATTTGTAAATATACTAGATACAATTTATCATTTCTCAGATTGACAATATGAAATGTTCCATAATACTGAATCAAAAATTATGAGAAAAGAGATACCTTACAGTTTTGTTAAGAGTACAAATTGGTGCCTCCCTGGTGGAGCAAGGGGCTAAGTCTCGGCACTGTGAAGTTGTCCACAGCATGAGTTTGATCCCCAACCAGGGAGCTAACACACAAGGCCCAGCAGACCTCTCCTGTCTGGGCTCTTGCTCCCCTCAGCAGTGAATTTCAGTAGATCTAACCATTCTGCTCCATGCTCTGTCTCTGGTGAGTCCTCTTACCCCCACACCTCTGGCCTGCACCACAGCTCTTGTATGCATGGATAAATAAAAATAAATCTTTTTTTAAAAAAAGAATAAGTTGTAATTAAAATAAGAGTACAAATTGGTACAATTTAGGGGCCTCCCTGGTGGTGCTGGGGTTAGTGTCTCAGTGCTATCAAGCTATTGCCAGCCACTGTAGCATCAGTTCAATCCCCGACCAAGGAACTAACCCAGATGGTGCAGCAGACCTCTCCTTTCTCACCTGCTGCTCCCCTCAGCAGTGTATTTCAGTAGATCTATCTGTGCTGCTCCCACTCTGTATCTGGTAAACCTTCTCACACTGCCCCAATACCTCTGACCTACGCCCCAGTTCTTGTATGCATAAATAAATAAAGATAAATCTTTTTTAAAAAAAATGGTATAACCTGCAGAACAATTAGGCAATACCAACGTTTAAAAATACATCTATCAATTCAACTCTTGGGAATTTCTCCTACATATATACTCATACCTGTGTACAGGGATTTATACACATGAGGTTCATGCCAGCATTATTATACAGAGAAAATGACTTTAAGCAACAAAGTATTTATGAATGTGGTATTGGAAATAAGTGAGGTGGTAGTTTTGTCAAAGAAGACAATGGAAACAACAAAGAAAATTACATATGATGCATTCATACTAGTATAGTAAAACAAGAAAAGGGAAAACAGTGATTCTTGTATCTTCCGTTTGTGAAGAAAGATAAATCAGTTTATTTATGATTCCTATGCTAAGTTAATTCTGAAAGATACACCTGAAAATAAGGGGGAGACAAGGGTAATAGACATTATACCTACCTTCCTCTGCCTTTGGAATGGTGTACTGTGTATATGTATGCCAAATGCTAACTACTAAAAAACTACTAACTTCATTTATTGAAATAAGCACCTCCATCAAGAGAGCTCATCTCTGCACCTCCACTCTCCCTATAAATGCTCCCGGTCCACCATCTACACCTCTGTCAGAGATAGACTACATATCTTACTATCCAGTACACTCTGAGGCCTATTCCTCCTGCTCTGCATTTTGTGGTAAGTCTCTGTCCCACATGAAACTCTCTCTCCCTCCACTGGCCTGCCCCTCGCCCACAGTCTGCACTTTCAACTCAACCCCCTGTCCTTCTACCCAGGAGCCCTCCCTGACTGCTCCGATCTTCATTATGCTTTCTTTCTTTTTTTTTTAATTTTACATACTTTGTACATCATTTTTCATTTTTGTACAATGTATGCATTTCATCTGGGTTACAATCCCCATAAAATTCCCACCACCCTTGCTTTGATCCTACTCCCTTCTCCCACCCCGTAGTGTGTCTCTGGTTTATAGTTGCTTGTTGATTTTGATTTTTACTTTATTATAATTAGTCTTTTTCCTGGTCCCTTATTTGGGTTTTCTAAATTCCTGCTATGAGTGAGACCATCCGGTATTTTTCTTTTTCTTTTTCTTTTTTTTTTTTTTAAGATTTATTTATTTATTTATACAAGCACTGGGTACAGTCAGAAGCGCGGGAGGGTGAGAGAATCCACCAGAGCCAGAGCGGGGAGCAGAGCAGGCAGAAGGACCGAAGTACACTGCTGAGGGGAGCAGCGGGCGGCAGGAGAGGTCCGCGCGCCATGTGGGACCCTCCTCTGGTGGCCGGGGAGCAGCCGGGGATCGAACCGATGCCGCAGAGGCCGCGGGCAGCCCCGCAACCCAGCGCTCAACCGCTGCGCCACCTGGGAGGCCCATATTTTTCTTTTTCTTTCTGGCTTATTTCGCTGAACATGATCCCTTCCAGCTCAATCCATGTTGCTGCAAATGGCATGAGTTTATCATTTTTGATGGCTGAGCAATATCCCATTGCATATATGCACCACATCTTCTTGATCCAGTCATCTATTTTTGGGGTATTTGGGTTGCTTCCATAGCTTAGCTATTGTAAATAGTGCTGTTATAAACATAGGGGTGCCTCTGAAATGGGATGTTTATTGCCTGGGACCCACAACTGAGTATATATTTCTATTTATTCTAGATCGATCGCTCTTGTTTCATGCGTGATAGTCTTATCTCAGAAACAGTCGCCTAAATATCTTGAGAGCAGGAAGGCAACGTGACTCAAATGTCTTTAGACCCTTGACACAGGCCCACCTTAGGGAAGAGCACAGAGTGAGGCCTCACCGGCCAGCTGGGTGGAGGGCCAGGTCCCAGAGAAGGGCCAAAGAGGCTCTTCAGAGACTCTCAGTCAAGAATGTCATGACTTGAGCAACTGTGCCGAGGGCAAGACTCCCTCAGGGAAAATCACAAATCCTGGGATATCGAAATCGTAATATCCACGGTGGCCAAGGAGGTAAAATCCACATCAGCAGTCAAGGCGTAGAGAGATCGGTCTTGGGTTGACTGGAAACGCCTGTCCTGCCTAAAAGTTACCAGAATGCAGCTGAACAACAACAAAACCCTCCCGGGTAAAGAGCACGCACGCAGAGCAGGTAAGGAGATCCCCAAGCAACAGTTACTTTCTCACCCTCAGGTGGAGGTGGCGGCTCATCTCTACAGAAAATCATGAGGACAGCAGGGCGCTGTCTCCTGTGTAGGGAAGCTCTGGAAAACAAAATGTGGACAGCACTCCAGAAGTGAGCCCTGCCCACATGCCCCACGGAAGGCAGTGCTTAGTCACTTCCCACGACAGCGCAGAGGTTTCCCTTCCTCTAGAGGTTTAAAAATTTTTTTAAGATATATTTATTCATGCATACAAGAGCTGGGGTACAGGCCAGAGGCACAGGAGGGTAAGAGGATTCACCAGAGACAGAGTGGGGAACAGAACAGGCAGAAGGACCTAAATACACTGCTGAGGGGAGCAGCAGGGAGACAGGAGAGGTCTGCTGAGCCATGTGGGAATCTCCCTGGCAGGCCGGGAATTGAACTGGCACTGCAGAGGCTGCGGACAGCTCCACAGCGCTGCGTTCAACCTGCTGCACCACCGGGGTGGACCCTAGAGGTTTAAATTAAAAACGTTGCCACCTTGGCCTTTCCCTGCCACATCGGCCATGGTCCCCTTTATGTGCCTGTGGCGAGTGACCGCCATCCCCTGTGATATCAGAGCTCTCCATTTCCAGCCACAAGCAGACTCTGCCCTCACTAAGCGCGGGTGCTTCCCTGATACACTTGCAGACAGGCAGAGGAGCTGCACAAGGATTCTGTCTCGGCCACTCATCCTTAATAGGTGTCCCGACACAACAGGCCCCGGGGATGGGTGACCAGACAGTCATCACGGAGGTGTAGGTGTGGCGAGGGAAGAGCAGACAGAATGGGAATACAGGCATCGCCTGTGAGCGAGCACTTTCAGTCCCAGGCTCTATAACCTTTACAGAAAACCAGACATCCTCATTGACAGACTGACCGCCGCATGAGCTTCCCAAGTGTAGGGTAAGGTAAAAATGTATCGGGCTTTTCTGCCCTCCTGGCATTAGGATTGATGATGGATCCCTGCAGTCCTGAATGCATGCCTGATGGCGGGCACCTGGAGTAGGGTGTGGGCATACGTAAGTGGGTACACTTGGGCTGACAGACTGGGCTTATAAGGGCGGCGTCACAGGGATGCCAGTGGAATGGAACAGCAGAGTGAACGAGAGAATGAGAGTGAAAGAACAAGAGAAGCAGAGACCACAAGAGAAGGCCAGAGAGCCCAGAGAGAGAGAGAGGACGTGCTGGGGGCTGGGGCGTGCCATGTGCCTGGTAAACCCAATGAAAGCCTGCAAAAACCATCGAGGGCTCCAGGACTCCTCCTTCACCCATCTGCATAGACACATAGAGATCCTGTGCTGTCTATCTGCCACCACACCAAGACACACAAAGGTCCTGGACACCACACCAGTCTTGAGAAACAGAAGGGCTTTGTGATGCACACGGGTAGCCTGGTTCCGTCGTCTGGGAGGCGGGGAGGACAAAGGGGAGCACTGGGAGTCAGTAGGCACCGGGACCCTGAATGCCTAGACATAGGGATGTCCGGGCTCCTCGTGCTGATGAGGCTAAGACCATGTGGAGTCCGACTTTTCTTCCGTGGGATGGTGGATACCACTTGTATACCTACGGCTCCGTCTTACTTATGATCCTCATTATCTGGAAAGTGAAAAGGAGTTACCATGGATTGAGGCTGGAACCTAAAAAGTGCTGCTGCCAGGTAGGGAAACACTCTGATTGTGATGGAACTAAGTAAGCCTCAGAGGAGCTCAGTGCTGCTCCTCTTACCATGTCGAAATCACACCTTCATGGAGTCTAGAAAAACTTCCCTGCAATGTGTTCTAACTGCAAAATCAGATGCTCTATCTGGCTTAGGTGGAGACCTATTAAAAGGGCATTGGCCTGACAGGTGCAGACACCTGCCAATAGAGAGGCCTGCTCTGCTTAGTGCTCTACTAAGGCCTTTATAAGCAGGAGTCTAGGCTGTTAGCCTCACGCACCCTTTCATCTTCTCTGCTCTCTCTCTTGTTTCACCATAAGCCTCACACAGTACTTCTTCTTGGAATCAGACAGATTGGAGGGACAGAATTTGGGAGAACCCCAACTGACTCAGAGAGAGGAGACAGAGGAAATGCCGGGGTTAAAAAAGATGGAGCACCAAGGGACAGTAAACGAAAGACAGTCAGAAAAAGAGAAGGAATTAGGACATGTTACTGCCTCTGACTCAGCTTGCACATGAGAAACAAAATGGTATCCCAGAATCACACCCCAACTTTTTGTCTTTAAGCGACACCAAAAAGTCAAGCAAAGGGCAAGAGATGCAGGAGCATCAAGAGGTAAAGTGCCAGTCTCTCCCCAAACCCATCCCTGTGGGCCACGTTCCCATGGATCCTGTCCCACTATGGCCCCAGCTGCCAGGAGCCAGATGCTCTGACCCCCTAAGTATTCAATTCCCAAATTCTCCCAGAAGATTCTCCGAGGTGGGAGGTCAGAACTAGGGAATGTTCCAAAATTCTGGCCCAAGGGTGAGGGGTGAAGACGGCAGGCAAAAGCCCTTCGCTGCATCACTTACTAGTCTCCTGACCCTGTGAAGGTCACTGCACCTCAGTCTTGCTCAGATGAAATGGGCCCCAGGCAGTGGCCCCGGGGAGCGCTTTGAAACCCCTTCCTCTGTGCACAGATGTGCCTCACACAGTGCCTGCTGGGATTTCAGCCCCCCTCCTGCAAAGGCCTCTGGGCATCCCCGATCCTCACCTGCTCCAGTGACACTGTCTCCTGGTTTCTCAGCTAGGGGGTGTTCCAGGAAAGAAGCTGAGAAGCCGAGGGAGCTGCTCTCTGTCATGAAAAGGTGATCCCTGGCTCTTTGCAGTCCTCCAGCACCCACATGGCCAGTGCTGATTTCTCAGCTCAGTCTGGGGCAGGGGTGGGGAGGGATAAAGCTGGGAGGAGGTGAGACACAGCAGAGGCTGGAGCGCGGCTTGCGAAGGCAGCCAGGGCACGGGGATGAGACGTCTCCGAGGGGGGAGTGTGCACTTCTGCTCTGGACAGGGACACAGCAGGCCTGGAATCCAGGACCTGACTGGCATGTAATTAACAAGCAGCTCTACATGGGTTTGCACTCCCCACAGAAGGAGTTAAGTGAGCGCAGACAGAAGCCACCACCCTCATAGTCTCTTGACAGCAACACCCTTTCAGGCACAGTCCCCGGGACTCTGGCCGCATCAGCTGCCATCACCTGCTCTGGTTCTGTCGCCAGTGAAGTCACTTCCTGGGACGGCACTCAGACAGGAGCCTGTCACTCTAGCCTCTGCTTAAGGTCCACAGAGAATGGGGTTGGCTCTCCGGCGGTGTTGAGGACACAGCACCGGCCACAGGATGCAGAGTTCCCCCCAGGAACTCATTTCCCTCGTGTTGGGAACTGAGCAGCAGGCTGTGGCCTCTCAGCCCCAAACGTGCATGGCTCTGGGTGTACCCAGTGACGATCCTGGAGATGCCCCATCAGCTACTCGCTGACTCCCCCATGTCCCTGGATCCCTTCTGCTGGCTCAGCTTGTCAGGAGGGCCACAGAGGACTCATCCCCCAGGCTCTGGGGCCCTGTGATCCCTAGCTCCCTCCCTGCGGCCACGCCCACAAGCCCCAGGCCCTCACCAGCCATCCCTGTGCTGCCTAAAGTTTCCTGAAAAGAGTGGCTCAGACATGCTGGGAGTGTAAAGCCCAGGTCTGGGGCAGGGCAGGGCCAATCTCCAGAGCCCACGCGCCCAAGCAGGCAGACGTGCAGACGTCACCCCATCGGTAACGGCTGGCGTGTTTCCCTTCCAGCCAGGACTGGCTTCCTCGGGAGGGAGGAGTGCGGCGGCTCCTGTGTGCGGATCCCTGCTGCAACACCTGCAATGCTGTGGCTCTGGACATCAAGCATCTGCTGGAGGGTGGGAGCCTGACCTGCCCCTGTTCAGTGGGGCCCCCTCAGGGCTCCCCTTGTCTAGACAGCATGGCCATGCCTAGTAAGCCTGTCGAGCAGTGTCCAGAGCACCAGGCCCACTGCTCCAAACAGCTCCCTCTCCCACTGTCAGCCCCCGTGGCGGCACAATTCTCCGACCAGAAATCCTTCACCCGGTCAATGGTCCAATCACCCACTGCAGTCAGCATCCACGATTACTGGACTGAACACCTCCAGCTGACGCAGCAAATTCAAGGGCCAGAGGTGCCCAGAGGACCAGAGAATATGTGTGTCTCCGTGTTGGAAGAGCCGAGGGCTCCAGTGACTCAGCAGCTGACGGGACAGACCAACTCCAGCCTCAGCTATGAGAACCAGGGGCAGCAGCCCATGAACTCCCAGGTCTCGCTGCTGACCGTCAACCAAGAGATCACCACCGCCACCCTGACAGATCCTGTCCCCTTGCACATGGACACGGTCCTCCCTGCCAACTCACCCATCCTTAGCCCTGACATCCAGAGGCTTCTTGAGGTACATGTGAAAAAATGGATGCACTTCCAGAGGTGGGGGCTCCCCAGGCGTGTGGAGGAGTCCATGAGGCAGCACATGCCCAACCCACCGCTGTTTTGCCAGCCTGAAAACAGCGAACCCGGTTCTCCCATCCACTGCGATAGTCCTAACTTCTCTGTTGAAAATTTGGGGACTGTTTCCTACCAGACCTGGGGCTCATGTCTGGCTGGCCAGGCCACCCAGGCCTTCTGGATCTCTGAGTGGGCCATCAACACCGCCGACCAAGGACACCGCTACCAGCAAGTCCCACACCATCTAGCCTTGCTGTCTCCAGCCCTTAAGGACTTAAGTGGCCCCTGTGCACTGCCTGGGCCACATGCCAGTGAGACAGTCGACCCCTGGCAGCAGAAATACAGCCAGCTGTTCTGTGGACTCCCTTCCTTGCACAGCGAGTCCCTGGTGGCCAACGTCCTGGGCTCTCCCGGCTTCTCACTCAAAAACAGCATGTCCAAGCTTCCCTTGAACGATCCTTTCCCCTTCAAGGAGCTCTCTTTCCTTCCCTTTCCCCCTAAAACTCCACCCCAGCCAGCCCCACCCCCTTACCCATCTTCCCCCAACCAGTCGGCTCCCTCTGACCACCCGCAAGCTCACACCAATATCCCATTTCTGACTCGGGCCGAGTGTGAGGCCTTGGAGTGGCACGTGCTACAGAGGCATCTGCAGCTTCAGTGGGGCTCGCCAGCTGTTTTCCAGAGGTCTCAGCATGCTCTGAGCCCCGCTCCACATAAGTCCTGGGACAGAGCCCCGTCTCCTGAGACACTGAAGACTTCCTGGCCAGGGCAGCCCGTCTCAGTCCTCACCAAGGACATCCTTCTCTTCCCGGAGCAAGCCCGCAGGCTGCTGGATTTCCACCTCCAGAGGCAGCTGATTCACAACCGCTGGGGGCTACCCCAGAAGATCCAGCAGTCCTTCCAGCTGCTCCTGTCCATCGACCAGCAGCCTCTAGCCTGGCGCAGCGCGGCGCTAGCCAGCGAGGGTGTCTCCCGAGAGCCCGCTGGCACTGTGGGCCCATTCCCGCCCTTCAAGGACCCAGTGCCAGTCCCTATGCCACACTTGTTTGCGCAGGCCCAGGAAATACTGCAGAACCACATCGACTCCAAGTGTGGACAGATTCAGCAGGAAAAGGTCCCGGTGGGTGTAGGTGGCTCCTGGGAATGCGAAACTCCCGGGGGCCAGACCTGCAGCCCAGAAAGTGAGCCCTCAGAGCTACAGGCAGCCAGTGACCCTGACCAGCCACAGAAGGACTCGCCTCTGGCGCCAGACCCAACGCCGCTTGATCAGCAGCAACAGGCTTCACCAGAAGTGGTCGCTGAACACCCTAAGGTGCCCCAAGCTCTGTCCAAAGGAGCCATTGAGAAACTGGAGACCACTTTGCGGCACAAGTATCTGGCCTTCTTGTCGGGGCTGCCTGCCCTCTATTATGTGGCCCTCTCCATGGCCATGACCCCAGAAACCGCTCCCCAAGATGAAGCCACAGACTCGGGGCCCAGGCCTGCCCAAACCCCACCAGCACCTCTGACTCAGATCACCTCGTCTGAAGAGCCGTGTCTGAGTCCCGAGCCGGGCTTCCAAGGTGCCGAGGAGACTAGTGAGGACGCGGCAGAGGAGGTCCAGGCTGAAGCGCACGTGGAAGAAACGGAGGAGCCGGAGCCTCTGGAAAGCCAGTCAGAGCCGCCGAGCCCCATCGTGAACAAACTCAACTTCCACCTCAGAAAGAAGACCCTAGAGATACAGCTAGGAATTCCCACGCGGGCAAAGGAATCCAGGGAACATGGTGGAGCAACCTCAGAGAATGCATCCACATGGGAGGCCCTCGCAAGTCCACACGACCAAAGGAACACGTCGCCGCAGGAGCTCCCCCTCCCACCAGACAGTCCTCGTACCCCAGATCCAGGACGGCTCAGCCCTCGAGGCCAGCTGGCCTCCCCGTTACAGGCAGGGCAGCAGAGCCAGACGCAGCCGAGTTCCAGAGCTTCATCCCCTGGCTCTGCCCACTGGGCCTCCAAGGTCGCGCAACCCACTGAGGACATGACCAAGGCGCAGGTGCTTTGTGTCCGGCTGGAGGCCGGTGTGAACGACGGCAGCCTGGAGAAGCCCTGGGGCCCTGAAGCCCAAAGCCCAGACAAGTGCACAGACTGGGCCCCAGCCCCAGAGGTGGCAGAGAAGAGAGAGAAGCCAGGGAAGCCCAAACCGGCGGGGGGTCACGGAGAAGGGGATGCGGGCCTCGCACTCTCCTCAACTAGAGAAGAAAGCCCCCACGCCGAGGCCCCCAGTCCAGTGAGGACGCTTCTGAGCAGGACGCGCAGCAGCCTCTGGCGACGCAGCCATCGCTTTCACCTCGATGCTTCCTGCCCACCCAGTCCCCAGCATCGCCCTCTGCCCTGGCTCCCTGAGCAAGCTCCAAGAATGCCCGGGGCGGGGGAATCTGCGAAGGATGACCCGCCACACAGTCCAACCAAGGGCGGTGTCATCCTCAAGCCAGCAAGGATGCCTCAGAATGCCCGGCCTGTGGTGCCCCGGGCGTCGCAGGGCCCGCCCCTCCAGGGTAAGCTTCTGCCAGCCCAAACTTTGCAAGGGCAGCTTTTGCAGGGGCAGGTGATGCCAGTCCACAGCCACAAGAGGCCCAGCCTTCCAGAATCTGGCCTGAGAAATAAGATCAAGTCTTTTCTCAACTGTATTAACCCCAAGCCAAAAGCCAAAGGGCATGAGTACTCCATGCCCTCCACAGTGCAAACAGTGGCCCAAGCCAGAAAAGGCAAAGCTGAAAAGATCCTGGCTCCAGCCAAAAGCCCCTTGGGGCACAGCAAGACACAGAAGATAAGAGGGGGCCCCAAGGCCACAGCTCTCCTCCCTGGGAAGCAAGCGGCCGCAGCCTGCTCAGGTGACCTCCTTTCCCCACACAGCAAGTTCCGGCACCGCCTCCGAACCCACTCCCGTAAGCCCCACTTGGCCTCGGTCCTGGGCTGCCCCCCATACTGCCCTCGGCATTGTCCCCAAGGGGTTAATGCCACCCAACCAGGGAACCCACCCTGACGCTCTGCTCACTTCGGAGGGGAACCTGGGCTGCTCCAGACTCCCCAACCAGGGATGTCTGCGTCCCTTGGAGAGGTTGCTACCGTCAGTTTTAGTAATGTGCGGGAGGGGCGACCCACTCCACCTCAAATACACTCTATTCTCTAAGCAAACAGTTGTCTTCTGCTCCTTCTCTCCGCCGTGCCAAGTTAAGGGAAGGCAACGAGGAAGCTAACATGTCCTCCCAACCCAGGAAAGGAGCTTTACCCCACACGCAAGCTGACCGGCTGCCCCACACCTCCTCCAGCCCCATGTGCTTGTGGATGAGGACCTGAGCAGAGGGCAGCACTTGGCCAGGAATGCCACAGGCTCAATTCACTGATGGCATCTATCTACGCCCCCAGCCTGGAGGGAAGGTTTTTAGAGCCGCTCCACAGTGCTCCAAGCTTGAAGAAGGGCTTTGCGTGCATTGAAAGCACAGAGTCACTATGACGGATGTCAGGTGCAGTAACAGACTCTCCCCCCTCTGTCCCCTGCCTTCTGTCAGTTACATCCTCTGGACAGCTGGTCTGGGTGGCTCGGCCTATATACCACGCCCGCTGCCTATCAGCTCGTGGAATGAGGCACAGAATGAAGATCACAGTAGGACATGGAGGGGGGCTTGTCCCCCACCCCAAAGGCAGGGAGGGCCTTGAGGGGCGCAGGAGGGAGCATGTCAATGAATCAGTTCTGAGTCCCCAGGACAGAAGCTGACATGTTCCCAACCACAGCATCATAAGAGAAAAAGCCCATTTGCTTCACATGCAAATGAATTAGACGACAACCTTAGGTCTTAGAACATTTTTTTTTTAAGATTAATTTTATTTGTGCATACAAGAACTGCCAGCTGTACAGGGGGTGAGAGAATGGGTAGAGAATGAGTGGGTAGAGAACAGGAGTATCCATTTAAATACATTGTTAAGGGGAGCACAGGCAAAACAGGAGAGGTCTGCTCTACCATGTGGTCAGCTCCCTGGCTGGGGATCAAACTCAGGCCACAGTGGCTGGTGATAACTTGACAGTGCTGAGACTTAACCCCTGCACCACCAAGGAGGCCCAAGGTCCAAGAACGTTTAGGGCAGGGAGGTGAATAACGTGAATTTCAGTCAGTTGCCCATAGTGTGATGAAGAGCAGTGAGTGAAGCCTTGTTGTGTGAAGACAATGCAAATTCATTCAAAATGTCTAAACAGTCATCTGCTCCCCCACCAAACTGTTTTACAATGCCAGGGAAGGTATCACTTCAATCCATGTTTTTGCTTAGCCCAAACAGTAAGTCAGTCACTGGTTCTAATATGATGTCTCTCAACTTTGTACCTTTCTTCAATTTTTACTGCCTCTTCTTTATCAGTTTCTCTTCCATCCTTCCTGAAGACTAGAATATTGTCTGCTATCCCCAGCGCCTAAGAGGGTGGCTGGCACGGGGCATACCTTAAGAGAACTTGAATCCCAATTCTAGGCTGGGTTGACAAACGATCATTACATGAGTGTGATGAATGCTACTGAACAGGGGCTCCTGCCCCAGGAGGAAGTACTAAACTGAATGTGGACCCTGAGGGATCAGGATAAAAATGACTTTCTGTAGCATCTTACATGCAACAATTAACATATATGAGCCCCACTGTATGCAAGGCATATACCAAACACAACAGGAACAAAACACTGGACTTCAAAATGGAGCTTATGATCTCACGCAATAAGACAGGCTCACATGTCCAAAATGTCTAATCCACATATTTACTTGGATGAATGATATTCTTCTTAAATTACAGAGAAGAGCACTTCTGCCTCCCCCCCCCCGACCCCACCATCCCATAACCGCACACACCAGATATATTCCAGTCACTGCTCTTGCTACATCAGTTAATGGCAACTTCATCTCCCTGATTTTTCAGGCCAAAAACGTCAATGCCATTCTTGACTTTTTTCCTTTATATACAATCCAACCTCTTATCTCAAAACTTGCAGGCAAACTATATATCTGAGGCTTACCGCAGGAGAGGGGTAGAGAGAGGGGTCACATGGGACTGTGGTTACAGTTCACAGGTGACGTGGTGGTGGGAGATTTATGGGGACTGCACCAAGGGGAGAAAACAAATATTGTACAAAGTCGAACAACAATGGAAGAAAATAAAAGAGTTTAATCAATTTTTTTTAAATCCCTATTTTTCTATTTTCAAAATGAATTCAGAACAGCCACTTCTCATTCCTTCTGCTTCTAGGATTACTGTAGTAGCATCATAACTAATCTTCTACTTACTCCTGAGACCATACCTCCAAAAATCTATTCTTAACACAGAAGCCTAAGGAAGGTCCTCGGGCTTCTAATACGCGAGCTGTAAAGATTCATGGAAGGGGTGCAGGGGAAATCCCAGACCGCCAGAGCCAGACAAGTTAAGGAATTCTGGAAGTTATCATGGAAAAAAGTTTCAGGCATAAAGTAGATAGCAGCATGTAGGCCAACGGTTGAAATAGTAGTTGAAACTGGTGATCACATGTGAGAAGCAGTTGATCTTGGAACACAGTGGGGGAAAGGGGAAGGAAAGTCCAAGATGCCCCAGCAGAAGGATAAGGATGCGTCTAGAGACAGAAGAAGGAAACTCTGGGATCCCAGTATTCAATCAGGGAGTGGGGAAGTTGGGGATGGGAGGGAAGAAATGGGAAGCAAGACAACAGGGAGGCCACCTGAGTGGGCAGGACAGACCTGATGTGGATACCTGGTATCTCTCAGAAGCAGCACCTCTGTATCCCCACCTCCCAACCTTCCACCGAGGAGCAAGACCCGAAGGCAGTGCCGTAGTTTCCTCATGCTGTGGCATGGGCTGTGGGTGCCCCTGTCTCTGACTCCTGAGGAAATCCAGGATGACTCACCATCCCAGCTCTTCCTCTGACAGGGCCCAGCACTTAGCACAACGTGTCCACTGTGAGCAGGAGGCATAAACACGAGGACGGGAAGAAGCACGACTGCCTCCCTCCTCTCAGTGGTGACTCGGTGCCTACGGGGTGGGAGCCCAGCCCTGCTGTGGCCTCCATACCAGGAGGCACAGGGTCAGGCCTGATGAGCCAACATCCTCCAGGTGTTTTCCTAAAAACAGCCCGAAACACCAAAGGAGGTCTCGTGACAGGTACAACCCCCTGCCCGCAGGGAGCTGGGCAGAGAGCCAGAGCAGAGAGGGGAGGAGGCCCAGAATGAAGGGAATGAGCCAGCGTGTCAGGTGGGAAGCCGAGGTGAATGTGCACACATCCTGGCCCAGGGGCTCCTTCCCATGGACGAGCTGCCCCGCGCCAGCTCTGGCCACGGCGCCCACCAGGTCCCACGACTAAGGGCCTGGGCAGAAAGAGGGGTTGGAGGCAAAACCTTCAGGATTCTGAACCCTCACTCAGCCAAGCGCTGAGAGAAGACGCGGGAGGCACATCCCATAATTCTGGTACAACACCCACCCAGCTCCCCTGAGGCTACAGAGGTAAAATAAGAAGGAAACAAAGACCTCAGGGCAGGCACAAAAAGAATTTACCTTCCAGAATTGGTGGGATTTGCTCGGAATGTCAGGATGCTTGCTTGGGAACTCTGGAGCTCACCCCTGAACCCCTGAGGTATCATCTCCTCATGGTAAATGGCTCTGGCTTCCTGGGCTCTGCAGAGGGCACCTCAGGAGTCTATGCAGGGAATTTCAGGCAGCTACCCCCGGAGTGAGGAGCGCCCCTTCTCCCCAAGTCACTCATCTTGTTAAACGCTGAGTCCTAGAGGCCAGGGACCAGGCTGCCTCATGAGTGCACCTGTGGGCCACAGCCCCAGGGGGAGGGGAGTGAGTTCAGATGAGCTCAGGGGCGAGTCCTATGGGACCTGCCTCCTGCACCGGGTGACAGGGAGCTGGGTCCCTGAGCGCCACCAGTCACACAAAGTCCGCGTTCCATCTGGGCTCTGGAGCCATGATGCAGGCCTGGGCTGTCACAGCCTGAGGACGAGAAAGGGTTCTGTGTCCTCTGCAGGGGGAGGAAGAGGAAGCAGACCTTGAGCCTGGGTGGGGGCATAGGGAGTGACACACTGCAGGCACCGAAGGTGCAAGTCCTTCCCTGACAGGCCCGGCTAGGCTTGCAGGACTGGCCGTTCCCTCCCCAGAGACCTGAACGCTGAGGCCAGGACCCTGAACACTGGATCTGGTGAGAGCCTGGGAGGGGTGCCTGGGAAGGGACCAGAGGGAGAGCTCTCTTTCCAGGAGGAGGGGTGGGTGCTGCCAACTTCCCCCCTTCCCCACCTCGTCCCTCTTCTCCACTTCAGCTTCTCTGGGTCCACAGCCAGGCAAGAGACACATTGGGGACTTTCCAGAGCGTATGCTTCCCAAGGCCAAGTCCACTACAGAGGCCACAGGGGCAGGCAGCTGCACCCATGGGAATCCAGACAGCGGGAAAGGAAGCCATTCCTTGCAGTAAACAGTGCAGGCATCTGGGGTGCATCAGGCAAAGGGGCAGGGAAAGGGAGAGACCAGAGCACACTCGCGTACTCGGTCACAGACAAGTGGACACACACCCAGTCACACAGACTCATAAACAGAAAGACACAAATTCGGTGACGCCACTCAGAACCCAACTCAGAGACACATCCGGGAGTCACACCTACACACCCGGGGACACCCCCAATCAGACTTGCTCCAGCAGACACGGGCACCAACACAGCAGACACAAGACAAGCTCGCAGACACACACACACAGCCCGTCTCGCAGACCCACACACAAATGCAGTGCGGATGTCTCCTTCAAAGCCCCTCTCTTCCCTACCACCTCCTAGGCCCCCCCAGGCCAGGCCTGGCTGTCCCTCACCCTCTAAGCTCTGCTGTGGCATTTCTGTGCCGTTGCTTGTCCTTTACTCCCAATCTCTGTCTCAATTGCTTGGCCTTTTGTCCTGGCCTCAAAAGCTTGGCTTGTGCTTTTAAGACAAGGACAACATCCTTTAAGATGAGGACAGCAAGGGATTCCACTGCCCTCTTCAGCAGCCCCACCCTTCACCTACACAGTGTTGCGTCGGCAACACCCCACAGGAGTCGTGCAGCAGGCTGCACAATGCAAGATGCTGCTGAACAAGCAAGATCCTGGCCTTCTTATTGATAGAATAATCAGGCAGCATCAGTCACAGGGGGTTGGACGACAAGGAGAAAAAGATGGGTGAAACTAAAGAGTGTGTTTTTGTCATCTAGGGTTGGGACGACTTAAGTCGGCTGACCAGGTAATTCTTATCTGTTTGACAACCAAGTATTGTAACCGAAACCATACCCCAGGCACCCAGCCATGGTTCTAATCTTATCAACAAGGCTTTCCACTGATTAACTTCTGCAGTCCCTTGTCATACATTGGTCCTCTGCACCCCGGGAATGTTCCCAGTCATGCTTCAGGATGCATAGCCTTCCCAGAGCGATCAAGCTTTCTGCTCTTGGTTGATTTGAAAGGAACCTTGTAAAATTTTGCTATGACTGATTGACCAGGTAGTTCTGACCTTTGTATAGGAATGCAGAACTGCAGGTAGCAATAATGGTGGCCAAATAGGCCGCTTAAGTCTAGCAGACCAACGCATATCACCCCAATCCATGAGTGTTCCCAGTTTCTTCCAACCTCTTTGATGCAGAAGACACAGACTCTAAGGGAAGAGAAAGCCAGACAGACACACCCTGTCAAGGGAACACTTGTGGGTGTTACCCAGAAATTCTTCACATGACCCTATGCTCACCACTACCAACCTCCAATTATGGCCGGGGCCATCACAGCGTGAGGACAAGGATGGCTCCTGTGTCTGCTGCAGGGAGAGGAAAGAAGGGAGCACAACCTCGAATTTGGGTGGTGATATGAAGAAGGAGCACAGTGCAGGCCTGGAAGACGCTGGTGAACACACCCTGTCAGCAGACTGAGACCAGGGAGCAGACTGACCGTCCACCCGATCTCTGGCCACTCCTGAAACTGACCAACTACCAAGGCCATCCCACACAGAGTCCTACCTCTAACCCTAAGCCTGAGTGGCCACACACTGAATAATGTCCGCATCTACACACAGCACAGAAATACCACACACCTCCGCAGGCCTGTGGCAGTTGCACTCCCAGGAACTCAGTAGCTCCTTCGGCAATAGCTGCACAGTCATCAGGGCAGCTTGGCCCCAGTGGGGTCGGGTCGGGGGGTCCTCAATCCTCAGCTGGGAACCCAGGAACACCAGGACACCCAGGCCCTTTGACCCTTGTTAGATGTACGAGCCTACAGGGGCCTGGCCCACCCCAAGCCCTGTTCCGGGACTAGCTCAACCTCTGAGCTGAAATTCCTGCCATAACCCTCTCCAGCTCTGCCTGCCAAGCTGGGAGCATCTGTTGCCCTGGAACCCCCACCAGGCGGGAGCAAATGGGCCCGGGGCTGAAGGGCATGTGGCTACTTCCCAGAGTGGGAATTTCCAGCCCCTTGCAACACCCACACCTAAGACCTTGTCCTCAACAAGTTTGGGCCTGCTGGCACTGAGGGTGAGCCGGGTCAACGGGCACACCTCTCCCCAGCTCCAGGGTCTCCGCAGAGGTGAAAGTGAGGTGAGCTAAGTTATATGTAGCTTGCTTACCCCTCACCCTTCACCCCAGGAACCAAGACCTCCATGTAACACCATCTGCCTTCATCCACCCCAGAGATTGTCATACACTACCTAGTCCCTCTCGGGAGCTCCTCGAGCAACAACCTTCAGCCACTGGACTGGAAATATTAGGAGGACACTCACATCCCACAGGTGTAGTCCCCGAGTTTCTGTGTCCCCTTCCCTAATGTCTACATCCAGCCTGGCCCAAGGACTGATATTCCCCAATCCTCATACCAAGCTTAAGGTTCAAGTGAGATGTGGGGTGGATGAGCCCAGGCCAGTGGCTGACAGCAGAGTGATGACTGGGGAGCAGCCATTTCAGAGAATGGTAACAACTCCGGTGATCACTCAGCTCCTCTCTTGTGGAGAGGACTTGTATCCGGACTCTACTCCATTCTAGGGTCCTTTATACCCTCCCCAATGCCCTCATCTGTACCCCAAGGGTCACACCCGCTGAATCCAGTGCAGTGCAGGGACTTGCCATCATCTTCTTCTTGAATAGCAGCTCCTTTTTTTTTTTTTAATTCTTTTTTTTTTTAACAATTTTTTTTTTTAAAGATTTATTTATTTATTTATACAAGCACTGGGCACAGTCAGAAGCGCGGGAGGGTGAGAGAACTCACCAGAGCCAGAGCGGGAAGCAGAGCAGGCAGAAGGACCAAAGCACACCGCTGAGGGGAGCAGCGGGCGGCAGGAGAGGTCTGCACGCCATGTGGGACCCTCCTCCGGTGGCCGGGGAGCAGCCGGGGATCGAACAGGCGCTGCAGAGGCTCCGGGCAGCCTCGCAACCCAGCGCTCAACAACCGCTGCGCCACCGGGGAGGCCCTGAATAGCAGCTCTTTCCAGCCCCCGAATTTTGTCCTGACAATTATCCTCAGCCCACAAAACCCCCACTGCTTGCTCCCCTCTGTCAGTGTCCCTAATTTAGGCTCTAAGACTCAGGAGCAAGCAGGGAGGTGCCAAAACCTCCAGGATTGAACTGTTCTGCCAATACAGTCCCAGATTCAGAGGTAGAAGCTTAGGCTATATTCCTGATAGAGCTTCCTGAATTGAGCAAAGGTCGTTAAATATGGGACTTAAATGGGCTGTAGATAACATTTGACATAAATGAGCACTGTGTTTCACAACCTGGTCCACTCCTTCCTCACCTCATAGCTCCCAATCCTTATCCTCCCATGCTGCACCATGTGGGTTGCTCCCTGACTGCCTGCGGATCAAACTCCTGCTGCAGAGGCTGCGGATAGCTTCACAGTGCTGTGCTTCACCCCTTGCGCCACCAGGGAGGTCCCCACTTTTGCTTCTTTTTTAATGACTACTATTTATTTATTTTTAACTTTTACTAATTTGCCAGTTGTTTACAAAACCATGTAATCTTGGGATCTTTTTTCTTTTCTTTTTTTTTTTTTTTTAAGGTTTATTTGTGCATACAAGAAATGGGGCACAGGCCAGAAGTGTGGGGGGTGAGAGGATTCACCAGAGACAAGTAGGGAGTAGAACAGGCAGACTGATTGAAGCACACTGCTGAGAAGAGCAGCCGGTGAGACAGGAGAGGTCTGCTGCACCATGTGGGTAGCTCCCTGGCTGGCTGGGGATTGAACTTATGGTGCAGAGGCTGCAGATGGCTTCACAGTGCTGTGCTTCACACCTTGCGCCACCAGGGAGGCCTGGGATCTTTTTTCTTAATATAGGAATTTACCCTATAAATTTCCCTCTGCTTTTGTGGCATCACATAAGCCTTGGTATGTTCCATTTCTGTTGCTTAAGGTATCTATAATTTAAAGTATTTCCCAGGGCCTTCCTGGTAGTGCAAGGGGTTAAGCACAGCACTGTGAAGCTATCCACAGCCTCCGCAGCAGGAGTTTTATCCCCAGCAGCCAGGGAGCTACCCATATGGCACAGCAGACCTCTCCTGTCTCCCCCTTGCTCCCCTCAGTAGTGAATTTCAGTAGATCTGCCAGCTCTGTTCCCCACTCTGTCTCTGGTGAATCCTCTCACCACCCCCCAACACCTCCAGCCTGTACCCCAGTTCTTGTATGCATAAATAAATAAATCTTTAAAAAAAAAGTGAAAGAAGGATCTCAAATAAGCAACTTAATTTTACACCCAAAGGAACTAGAAAAAGAACAAATTAAGGAAATATCAAAGAGCAGAGCAGAAATACATGAAATAGACTTTAAAAAAAATAAAACTAAGAGCTGATTTTTGAAAAGACAAACAAAATTAATTTAACTGAAAAAGAAAAAAAAGACTCAAAATCAAAAATAAAAGAGAGATAATAACTCCTCGTTTATTTGTTGTGAGCACACAAATACAAAGGATCATAACTAATGATCAACAATTACATGCCAATAAATTGGACAGGTTAGAAGTTGTGCTAAGTTTCTGAGAACACACATCCTACCAAAAGTGCATCATGGCTGAGAGCAGGGGCAGCGCTTGAGGCCCTGAGGCTCCACAAGTCCTGGCCACCATGAGCTCAGTGGTCATGGCTGTGTCCTGCCACTACATTCTCTCCCGGTGGAAGTTTTTCAAGTTGAATAGGCTATGAAAGCTGTGGGATACAGTAGCACAGCTTCTGGAATCGGGAGTAAAGATGGCGTCTTTTTTGGGATAGAAAAATAAACCCTTTCTAAACTTTATGAAGAAGGTTGCAGCAAACAATTTGCAAACCACATAGACAATAAGGAGTTAATACCTAAAATGCATAAGGAACTCAGACAACTCAAAAGCATGAAACAAAAATCTGAATAAAAATTGGCAAAAGACCTGAATAGACTGTTTTCCAAAGAAATAAAAAATGGCCAGCAGGTATATAAGGAGAAGCTCAGTACTACTAATCATCGGGGTGATGTACGTTAAAACCATAGCTAGATATCACCTTACACCTGTCATGAAGGCTACTGTCAAAAAGACAAGAAAAAAGTAATGTTCAAGAGGATGTAGAGAAAAGGGAATGTTTGCACACTGTGAGAATGTAAATTGGAACAGTCACTATGGAAAAGAGTATGGAGGTTTCCAAACACATTAAAACTAGAACTACCACGTGATGCAGCAATCTCACTTCTGGGTATTCATCCAAAGAAAATCACTACCTCGAAGCAACATCTACACTTCTTGCTCACTGCAGCATATTCACAATAGCCAAGATGTGGAAATGATCTAAGTATCCGTCAAAGTGTCTGATAAGACCGATGTGAGATATACGTATATAAACATATATATATTAAATCAAATATTATTCAGCTGTTAGGCAAGGAAGGGAAAACCCTGCCATTTGCAACAATGTGGATGAAACTGGAGGGGGAAATGCTAAGTAAAATAATCCAAACAGAATACTGTAGGGTATCACTTATCTGTGGAATTTTATTTTTAAACAGAAACAGAATATAATAGTGGTTGCCAGGGGTGAAGGGTGGGAAAGATGGGGAGATGTTGGTCAAAGGTTACAAGATTTCAATTACAAGATAAATAAATTTTGAGGGTGGAATGTACATTCTGGTGACTGGAGTGGACAATACCATATTG
This sequence comes from Talpa occidentalis, assembly GCF_014898055.3. NCBI lineage: Eukaryota > Metazoa > Chordata > Mammalia > Eulipotyphla > Talpidae > Talpa > Talpa occidentalis. Next base: position 38,609,228 of record NW_023605083.1, on the reverse strand, counting down.
TACACTTGAAATTTGCTGAGAGAGAAGTAAATCTTACCCATTCTCACAACAAAAAAGGAAAAGAAGGGCCTCCCTGGTGGCGCAAGCAGTTGAGCGCAGTGCTGTGAAGCTGTCCGCAGCCTCTGCAGTGCTGGTTCGATCCCCGCCAGCCTCGGAGCAACCCACATGGCGAGCAGACCTCTCCTGTCTCACCCGCTGCTCCCCTTAGCAGTGTATTTCGTCAGCCTGCCTGTTCTGTTCCCCACTCTGTCTCTGGTGAATCCTCTCACCCTCCCGCACATCTGGCCTATAACCCGGTTCTTGCATAAATAAAAATAAATAAATAAATAAATTTTTAAAAAAAGGAAAAGGAAACTATGTGAAGAGATGAAGATGTTAACTCACTTGCCGGTGATAATTATTTCACAGTATATACATCTCTCAAACTATCACTTTGTATATTTTAAACATACATAATTTCACTTGTCAATTATATCTTATTAACTTTGGGGGCAAACACAGGGAAAGATCTTCATGGCCTTGGTTTGGCCATGGCCTTGAGTTGGCAATATAATAAAAGCACCAACAACAGAAAGAAAAAAACACATAAATTGGACTTTATCAAAATTTCTAAATTTTTTTAAAAGATTTAGCCATTTATGCATACAAGAACTGGGGTACAGGCCAGAGGTGTGGGAGGTGAGAGGATTCACCAGAGACAGAGTGGAGAACAGAACAGGCATGCATATCGACTGAAACACACCGCTGAGGGGAGCAGCAGGCGAGACAGGAGAGGTCTGTTGCACCATGTGGGCAGCTCCCTGGCCCGGGATGGAACTTGTGCTGTATTGGCTGCAGATAGCTTCATAGGTTGCTTCTTAACCCCTTGCGCCACCAGGGAGGCCCCAAATTTTTACATTTTTTAAGTTTGTGTATCAGAGGACATGATCAAGACAGTGAAAAGAGCTTTTGCTACATCTAGTATGAGAATGAAGACCATTCTCAGCACTCTGTGCACATTCCAAAAAATGTGGACATCCCCCGAGGGGTCGCACAAATATAGTGAAGGGCCTCAGAGGCACCTGTGGAGGGGCTTCAGCCTCATCGATGTCAAACTCCATCTCTTTGGAAAGAAAAAGAGGATCTGGACTGACAAATGGTGGAGAAATAGAAAGGAACTGGCGACTGCTGGCACCCTCTGAGGTCACATAGAGAACATGGTCAAGGAGGTTACGCTGCACTACCCTTTCAAGGTGCAGTCCATGTGCACGCACCTTCCCATCACACTTATTCAGGGGAGTGGCTCTCTTGTTGAAATCTGAAATTTCTTGGGTGAAAAATACATTTGCAAGGTTCAAATGAGGGTAGGCATTGCTTGTTCAATATGTCAAGCTCAGAAAGATGAGCTAATTATTGAGGGAAATGACATTAAAATTGTACAGGATTCAGCCAGTTACAACAGTTAAAAACAATGGTACTGGGAAACTTGGGGATGGTATCTAAGTCTCCAAAAAAGGAACAGTTCAGTGGGCTGTTAAATAAGATTTAAGTTGTCCAGGTACAGAAACAGCAGGGTACTGGGTGATTCCTCAGACCTATTTGTGATTTATCTTCAAGATGCAATAAAAGTCGTTATTGATTTGGGAGAAACAAAGAGAGCGAAAAGACAATGCACGGAATGGGAGGCTGTATTTGCAAATCATGCATCTGATAAGGCTCTATCATCCAGAAGGCACAAAGAACTCTTACAATTCAATAATCAGATTTGCATTTTAGAAATGGACCTCAATCTGCCGGCGGGGAAGGAGGGAGCCCAGAGCCTGTGGAACAGGGAGGCGGTGCTCAGTGATCTGGGGAGAGGAGGTGAGGTCTGCACCAAATAGTGACTGGGGATAAAAGAAAGACCTGATGGATTCAACTGACATTGAATTCACATTTACGAGATAGTGCAGGAAAGAGGGTTGGGGACTGGCTGGCTGCATGAAGTCTCATTTCCTGCATACTAGTGAGGCTGGATGCCAAGACATGCTCTCTCTTTCAGGAAGGAAAAAGGAGGGAGATTCCTATTTTTGCCTGGACAGAACTGCTGTGGGTGGGGGAAGTGAGAGCCTGCCTCGATAAATAGGGAGCGGAACAGTCCCAACCCACACACGGACCCCCCAGCTAGCAGTCATTCACCTGGCCCACAGCACTGGCCTCATACCCTCTGCCACAGCCATGACTCAGTCACTGGCTCTGAGCCTCCTTGTCTTGGTCCTGGCCTTCTGCATCCCCCAGACCCAAGGTACCAAGGAGAGGGTTGCCTAGGATGGGGGCAAGGGGCTGGCGAGGCCTGGGTGGGAGTCTGCAAGCAGCCCCTGGCTCCTGTGAACCCCACCCTGCAGGCAATGATGGAGGAGCACAGGACTGTTGCCTCAGGTACAGCATCAGGAAGATTCCTGCCAATGTTGTCCGCAGCTACCGGAAGCAGGAACCAAGCTTGGGCTGCCCCATCTCGGCAATCCTGTGAGTGGGTATGAGGGGCTGGCTGCCTGCAGCAGCTAAGTGGGGCGGGCTAGGTAGGCAAAGCCAACACAGGCTTGCTAACCCCCAGGTTCTCGCCTCGGAAGCGCTCTCAGCCAGAGCTCTGTGCTGACCCTAAGATGGACTGGGTGCAGCAGCTGATGAAGCGCCTCGACAAGCCACCAGCCCCACGGAAGCAAGGCCAGGGCTGTAAGAAGGACAAGGCGGGGTCCAAGCCTGGCAAGAAGGGGAAAGCCTCCAAAGGCTGTAAAAGGTAAAGAAGGTGAAGAAGCGGTGGGGAAGGGGGGGTGGGGACAAGAGGGGAACCTCAGTTGGCCCCTCACACTCCTTTTCTGTCCTCTCAGGTCTGAGCGGCCACAGGCCACCAAAGGGCTTGGAGTCCCGGAGGCCCCACCAACCTCACCAGGGCTGGAGCTCCGACCCAAGGAACAAGAAGTGAACTAAGAAAGGGAAGAACAAGGGCCTCAGAGTGCCCCCCGCCCCATGCTGGCTTTGCCACATCCCTTCTCCTGCTTGAACCATCGCAAACACCCATCTGTGCTTGCAGTCCTAACCTGCATAGCTGAGCTGCGCACGCCAGGCCAGGCCTGGAGAGGCAGAAGAGGGAGAGTCTCCCAGGAAGTGTGAGAGGAGGCAGCAGGACTGTCCCCTCTGAGGAGAAAAGGTCACCCAGGACCCTGGACCTGAGCCTGCTCCCCATGGCACCTCAAGCCTTCCTTGTAAATATGATCGATAGCTAACTGAATAAAAAGCTGTCCTCGCCTCCCGCCCTAGGATCTGTTGTTGTGTATTTGTGTCATAAGAAAGACAGGGGCCCAAGCTCTGAGGCCCCAGGGAAGCGCTCAGGCGGGTGAATTCTGTTCTCACCAAACCCAAGCCCTTCCTCATCTCCCAGGTGCCAAGACCAATCGGCAGCAGAGGGGAGGCTGATGGGCAGGGCATGACCTGGTCTCTCTGGGTCCATAGAGAGATGGTGCACCCAGAGCACCCAGGAGCCCGAGCAGCTCTGCGGCTTTTTGAGGCCTTGAAGAAATCCCCTCTCTGGTTATGACCGGCAGCTTCTCACCCCAGGAGTGACCTCCATCACGTCCTGCCTCTACCAGGAATGCCTCCCCTTTCTTTTCGGGCCTACTGAGCACAAATCTCCAAGGACCTCTTTGGAAGGGTCTCCAGGAGGGGGGCTGGAGCCTGGGGCTGCCTGTGAAACAGGCAGAGGAAAGTTCTACTGAAACCTACAGCCACTCTGTCCCAGCCTGGCAGCCTTTTGGAACCCCCATCCCCTCCCAAAAATCCTAGAGGACGTCCCACCTCCCCATTCAATGAAGCCCTCCCCTGGCTCTCCTTCTTTACCGAGGCTAGATACTCTCTCATGTTTGTTTGTTTGTTTTTAAAGAGGCATGTATTTTTATTTATTTATTTGTTTGTTTGTTTATTTATACAAGCACTGGGTACAGTCAGAAGCGGGAAGCACGGGAGGGTGAGAGAACTCACCAGAGTCAGAGCGGGGAGCAGAGCAGGCAGAAGGACCCAAGGAAGCACGGGAGGGTGAGAGAACTCACCAGAGTCAGAGCGGGGAGCAGAGCAGGCAGAAGGACCCAAGTACACTGCTGAGGGGAGCAGCGGGCGGCAGGAGAGGTCTGCGCGCCATGTGGGACCCTCCTCCAGTGGCCGGGGAGCTGCCGGGGATCGAACCGGGGATCGAACCGGGGATCGAACCGGGGATCGAACCGGGGATCGAACCGGGGATCGAACCGGGGATCGAACCGGCGCTGCAGAGGCCGCGGGCAGCTTCGCAACCCAGCGTTCAACCGCTGCGCCACCGGGGAGGCCCTACTCTCTCATCTTATCTGGGCTTCTTGATCCCTCAGAGTTCTTCAGGGGAGACAGACCCTGTCCCTCCCCTTTTTTCCTCCTGTCTCACCTGACTGGGTCTCAGGATCTCTGTACCCTCCTGAGGGCAAAGAATATGCCTCCTCTGGTAGGTATCTGAAATCCCAGAATTCAGAAGTAAATCCATTTTCTTTACAAAAAATAATTTCAGCCTGGTTCTCCTCTACCTTTTCTTCTCCAGAGCAGGAATTCTTATCCCCCCCAAGCCCCCCAGAAAGGAGAGCCCTCTGATTGTGGCCAGGCGAAATGGGAAAAAAAGGGGACAGATCCTGGGAGAAGGGCAAGAAGCTGGAGGTAACTGCCCCACCACCTTTTCTTTCCCGGGATCCTGAATACACCCCAGCGCTTAGCACTCGTCATGAAGCCGTTTGAGTATTAGATGAGGCAGATAAGAACTCAAGAGTGATCTTTGTCTACAAACCCCGATGTACAAGAAGTAGCTTATTTCAAAAATGTTATCTCAATGGACTCAATTCCCACTCCAATCCCCTGAGCCTGAGTGCTTCATGAGAAATTCCACATTGGGCGCTCAGGACCCCGTCTGCTGAGGGCTGTGCAAAGCTCACAGAAACATCAAGGAAGGGGGAGACTTTCTATCTGCTCCCCACACCACCCTACTATTGGACATCAGTCTCACTAGTAAATGCTGTGATCCCTGGGGTCCCAGCAGGTGTGACTCTTCAGGTGCAGACTCTCAAACTCTTCACTTGGTTCCACATTTAAGATGTGGAAATTCAGATATGAAAGCTCTGGGCTTAAACCTGACCACCCCAGACACCCCATCTCCAGGGCCAACTTCTGAGGCCCTGTCACTTGCCTCATCACAATCAGGGAGCAGAAGCCATCACCCACACTCCAACCTCCTCCATGGTCTTATCAAAATCCTCCCTCTCCCTGCGCCTCCAGGACATAACCTCTTTCCAAGTTTACTTTAAATTTTTACACAGGGGCCTCCTCTGGTGGCGCAGGCGGTTAAGCGCAGCGCTGTGAAGCTGTGAAGCTGTGAAGCTGTCCGCAGCCTCTGCAGCAGGTTTCATCCTGGCTGGCAAGAATCCCACATGGTGCGGCAGACCTCTCCTGTCTCGCCCGCTGCTCCCCTCAGCAGTGTATTTCAGTCAGTCTGCCTGTTCTGCTCCCTGCTCTGTCTCTGGTGAATCCTCTTACACTCCAGCGCATCTGGCCTGTACCCCGGTTCTTGTATGCATGAGTAAATAAATCTTTGAAAAAAAATTTTAAAAAACCTTTACACAAGGTAAAGGGGACTTTGACATCAGGATGCCTCTACTCTCAGCTTTGTCAAAGCACTTGCTCATTCTAAAGAGAAAAACAGAACAAACAAAACTCCTGTTATCCTAAGTTATCCTGCCACACTTGCATGCCTGTCATTCACCGCAAGCTGTGGTGGCATGTGGTGTGTTGTTTATTTCATGAGAGAATGAGTGTCCCCTCTCCTTGTCACTGTCATCTTTGACAAGGTTGACCTGTTCTTTCTGTTAAGTGCATACTTTTTTTAAAAACACAAATAATACATACTCATGACTTTAGAAAATAGCAAAAAGAATCAATAGCTTATTCTTTTTTTTTAATTTTTGACTTTTAGAGGTTTTTTTGTTTTTGATTTTTTGCATAGAAGAACTGGGGTGTAGGTCAGAGGTGTGAGGGGTTGGGAGGAAGATTCACAGAGACAGAGTAGGGAGCAGAACAGGTGGACTGACTGAAATACATTGCTAACATGAGGTAGCAATGCTAACATGAGGTAAGGTCTGCTGCGCTATTTAGCTTAGCTCCCTGACTGAGACTTAACCCCTAGGCCACCAGGGAGGCCCCAAGGGCTTATTCTTAACAATGATTTCATGCTACTTTTTAAAAAAATATTCCTTTATTGTAAGATTTTTGTTTTATTTATTTTTGCGTAGAAGAACTGGGGTATAGGACTGAAGTACAGTAGTGAGAAGATTCACCAGGGGCAGATCCACTGAAATACACTGCTAACAGGAGCAGTGGGCGAAACAGGAGAGGTCTGCTGCACCATGTGGGTTAGCATCCTGGCCAAGGATCGAACTGTCGCATAAGGCCTTCATGATGGTAGTGCCGAGACTTAAGCTGTCTCTTCCAGGAATTAGTACTGTGTGTCTAAGTACTTTGTCCAGACCTCTGTCTCTTGATTTATCTATTTTAAAAGTTACCAACTGGATTTCTATTATAAAAAGTGGAGACTTAGCTCTCTAACCACCTCTCCTCTCTTGTCACTTCCCTCTAAATATCATTCCACTATATTTATATCATGGTCAGAGTTTATATTACTATGAGCAGGTAAATACTGCTCACTGCAAAGGCAAAGACCTGTACTACACTTACTTTTCTTTTGTCACTCAGCTATTTGTTTTTCTTAAAGGTTCTAATTTCGATTCCTTAAAAAAAAAAACACAAAAAAAACTTTTTGCCTTTATCATAGCCTCAGCATTTTCAAAAGCTTCATCATATGAGGTAGATGAAAGACCTAGTGTTTAAAATAATAGAGGAAAATATAGAAAAATGGGGTACCAGCACAGAATATAGGTGCTTATAATCTTAAAGGTAGAAAAGAACTTCTTGAACAAGAGGTAAAGCCATTAAATACAAACCATAAGGGAAGAGATCAATACCATTAAATTCAAAGACAACAGGAGTTCAGGATAAGGATAGCAAATTAAATACATGCATTTATATTCACTCCTTCCTGAGCTCTACCAAAAACTGCAATAAAAGTTTCTAGTGCATGTGTGTGTAAAAGCATAAAGCTACAAGGAGCCAAATGGGAAAGGAGATTATGGTTAATTTTCCAGAAGACTGGTGCTTAGACAAGTAAATATTTAGCAAAAGTTAAGTACAAAAGATAAAACGAAATCATAAATTTGAAGGATTTCCAATGCCTTGCTCATGCATATGATAAAAATAAATTTTTGCTGAATACTAAACTGTCATTGTTCAACAGAAAGACAGTGACTGCTGTATGACATGTAAAAAGAAAAGAGGAAAAAAATTCTAAAGATCTGTCACCCCCATAATTACAAAGTCATCATCCCCCCAAATTATGAAAACTCATTGGAATCCTGAGTTTTCTTCAACACTGAACTACCAAAGCAATCCTTTGCCTTAAAACTGAGATATCATCATCTTCTAGCAAGGTCATCCTCAGTGCCCTCCAGAAAATTACCAATACCATGTTTATAAAAGATTTCACCGCTATCACTTCCACAAAAAGAAAACACACACTCATGAAATGGGGCGGGGGGGGGGGGGGCGGCTCCTTCTTGCCAGTGTTGACTCAGAATCTGAAGTCCCCTGCTTCCCCTCCTTATTCATGAATCCTTCAAGGGCTTCTTCTATACAAATATAAGTGATGGACAGGACTAGTAAGATGTCTTGGAATTACAGCTAATGGAATTGTCTTAACCTCAGTCATAGGAAGCTAAAAGTAATTCCAAGCTAAGCAGCCAAATTTAGCACCACACACCCACCCCATGAAACCTGGGGTCACACTTTGGCTAGCCACCATCTCATTCTCTACTCATCCACCAGCCCGTTAGAGGAATGTGATCACCAATAACACTTAGGTTTTCTTTTGATAGCTTCCTTTTAGAGATTAAAAATGAGACACTTGGCATTTTTCTGCCTTGCTTTAACGGTATAGGAGGATCAAAGGGACTAGGTCTGTACTTGCTATTTATGAAAGTTAAAAATTATTTTGTTACCTTGCTTTAATCGTTTGCTTGTGAAACATGTCTTCAGTTTCAGCCGGCTTCTTTTGTGAAGTTCCTTCCACATCCAGGTGTTATTTCTCCATGTGATTTGGGACAAAATGTTGTTCGGTTACAATCATCAATGCTTCTGTCCTTTGACATCAATCTTATGCAATGAATTGCCATTTTTGTGCATGCTGAAATTACCAGGCCTCGTTTCCTAAAGCCTCTATCTGTAATTCTTCTAGTGGTGTCTACAATTCCCTTGCAGAGATTGTATTAGTTCTATCAGGAAGCTGAAAACTTGCTTTTCTTCAAGATATCCATTTCTCAGTCAGTGGCAAGCCAAAGGGCCCCAGGGAAACTCGGCTGTCATGTTCTTGAAGACTTTGCGTAGAACCGTGGATCGTGCTAATAGCAATTTTCGATCCAAATATTAAGAGATCAAGAGAATTCCACTTCTGATCACTTGAGCTGCCGGCTGCAATTTCGATTCCGAATACACCCGCGGCCCGCCCGCCTACCTAGTAACTCCACAGGCTGCGAGTCTCTTTGTCCCGCGCCGCCACCAGGTGGCAGCTGGTCGCCTGCAACCTCCCTCCGCTGACCGCGAACCGCGGGCTTGTGGGCTGACATTTCTGTTCTCCTGTCCTTAATCTCACTGAAAAAAATTTTTTTTAATTTTGTTATTCTCAAATGAATCCCATGCAAGGTTAGAGGTCTAGCACTTTCCTAGGTCACTTATGACAAAAGCTGAACAAGGGTTCTCGGCGCGTCCAGGGGGAAGCCCTTCGTCCGCGGGCGCTGAGCATCTCGCCTGGCACAGTTGGACTCACAATCACCCTCCACTGGATAAAGAAAGCGTTTCTTAGACTCGACACCGTAATTAAACGGTTTAAAGAACCGATGGGGGGGGTTATTGGCGCGGCAAAGGGAGTGCGGGGGTGTGTGAACTTCCTTCAGCCTTTCAGGCGAACATGATGTCGGGTCTTCAGTGCCGGCGCCCGCACCCCGGCCGAGCCGGGCACACCGGGGTGGGGAGGACCCGTGTCGGCTGACGAACACCAGCCTCCGCCCGCGCGCCTCGGCTCGCCGAACGCCGGCGGCTTCCCGGCCCCGAACGGCGGCGAGGTGGCCCGAGGGCCCGGGTGTGGGCCCCGGTAACGGCCGCCGGGGAACTTCCGGGCCAGGCCCACCCGGCGCGGCCCACCCGCGGGTCCCGGCCCCCGCACTTCCGGCCCGGGCGCGGGGACCCTCGGGCGCGGGGACCCTCGGGCGCGGGGACCCTCGGGCGCGGGGACCCTCGGGCGCGGGGACCCTCGGGCGCGGGGGCCGTGGGAATGGCGAGGCCTGGAGTGAAGTGAGCCCCTGGGGCCGCGCCAGCCCCAGAGTTTGGTTCCGCCCTCACCCCGCCCCTGCTCCAGCACCCACAGACGGCCGGAGGCGCGCCCCGTTCTAGGGCTTCTCTTCACAGGCTGTGGCACCCTCTGCAGGCCTGGGAGAGAGGACACATCGGCACACACACACACACACACATAGAGGACACATCGGCACACACACACACACACACACACCCCGGACACGCCAATTACGCACACAATTCAGGATATGCCTAACCACACGCCAACAAATACTAAGCATAGGCGAGGGTCTCCCCTCACAATCATTCACGCCCTGGCCCCGGGCCCCTAGCACAGACTCGCTGATTTCCCCAGGTCTAGCTGTTGCTCTCCTGCCGGATGGCTCAGGTTCCTCCGTCCAAGATGTCTGACCCCTGCGACTTGGAATTGGTCCGACTGAAGAGCATGAAGGCCAGGCAGGCTCCTTGAAGGAGGATGGACCGGGCAGGGCTGAGAGCCCTGAGCTGGAACCCGAGGTGTCCAGAGCTCATGCTGTTATAGGGCAGCCCGGATATTGAACGGGTTCCTGGCTGTGGGTCCTCACCCGGCCTTAAAAGGGACTTATGAATACTCCACTACAGGCACACACAAAAGGTTAATAAAAGGTTTATTTACAAGGGAAAGGAAATAAGGAAAATGTTCAACTCAGGGAGAAAATAGGGAAATAAAGTCTTTAATGCGTCCTACCCGATCCGCCGACCTGGAAACCCCAAAAGCACTCTCCGAGCTGGCAGGTCGCTGCAACCTGGCGGAGAGTCAAAATGGGGGACCCCTCCAAAGCCCACGTGTCTGGCTTTATACCAACCTGGCTGCTTAACCCCACCCTCAGGTCGCCTTTGGTGGTGATGGGATTTGGAGTTCCCAGTGTCTTTGGCTTTGGCCTGGGGTGGGGGTGGCGTCCACAAAGCCTGTATGGAATTAGCTTTAGGACATCCTTTCCCCCTAACAGTCCCACAAAAGCGACCTGACTGGGAAGAGGATGAAATAGGTGAAGCACACTGAGGGCTGCGTGGGTGTAGGCAAAACCCATTTCAAACCCACCTCCCTGGTCTTCAGCCCTCACCCCCATTAGTCTAAAGGGAGTGGGTGCCTTCAACCTTCCAACCTTGAGGCCTGTGTCCTCTCCCTTGTGCCATGCTGATGGGTACCATCATAAACCCTCACCAAATCCATAGAGTCTACCTTCAAAATATTTCCAGAATGACTATTTCTCATCAACTCCCATCAACATCATGTCCCCCCTGCATTATTGTAATAACCTCCAACCTGGTCTCCATGCTTCCAGTCTTTTTTTTTTTCTCAGATTTATTTTATTTTTTATTTATGCATAGAAGAACTGGGGTGTAGGCCAGATGTGCAGGAGGTGAGAGGATTTACCAGAGACAGAACAGGGAGCAGAACAGGTGGATTCACTGCAATACACTGCTCAGCACTGCTCAGGGGAGCAGCAGGTAAGACAGGAGAGATTTGCTGCACCATGTGGGTTAGCTCCCTGGCCAGGCTCGAATTCAGGCCAAGCAGTGATAGTGCTGAGGCCTGAGTAACCCCTAGGCCACCAGGGAGACCCCATGCTTGCATTCTTGCATCACTTTGGCCTACTCTGCATCTGACAGCCAGAACCACCTATAAAATATGTCAGATTATGTCACGCCTCTGTTCAAAACTCCTCCTTCCAACTTCTCACTCACAGTAAGACAAACCCTAAAAAGGCCTACAAAGGCCAATGTTATCTGGCCCCTGCTATCTGTGCCTCCTACCACTCTAGGCTTTGCCTTTGGCCTCTGATAACAGCTGCCTTAAATGCATCCTTGCCTCAAAAGTTTCATACCTAGAATCTTCCCCAGATCTCTGCATGGCTCTCTCCCTCCCCTTCAGATCAGCTCTCCACTCCAATGTTACCAGTAAAGGCTTACCACTCTCCCCAAATATTCCCTCCCTAGCCCTCTGGCCTTCTTTGTTTTTCTTCATAACCCTATTGCCATCCCACACAATATATCTTTTTCTTGTTTGTTTTGTTGCCTATCACCTTCATTAGAATAAAAATTCTGCAAGAGTTTTGTTTACTGTATTCTAGTGCCAAGAACAGTGTCTGGAACATAGGATGGCCTAAATAAATATTCATAGAATGAAAGTGGTACAGACGCCTTGTTTATTATTATTTCACTCTTTTGTGTGGATTCTCAGGATCTTTCCCAACAAGGGTTCTAGGCAGAAAATACTGAAATTTAATTGAAACTTCTGTGCCAGCTATGCACTATACTATCAATCAGAACTTGCACAAAAAGGTTTAATGGAAAGGAATTTAATGATGGGACCATTTACAGAGGTGACGGCAGGGACCTTGCGGTCAGCCACTACACATGAATCAGTGTCACTCCAAATCTCATGCCATCTCTTCTTCCTGGCAAAGTAGACATTAAGTGTACTTCCTGAAATTCTGCCACTGAGACCACTTACCTTCATCATTGCCATGGATGGGACGATAAACGGCTGCGACTTCTGACTTTTGTTAGCATGCATTAGAGGCCCATCTGAAAATCAAGGTTAAGCCTTTTATCCCTATCTTAACTGTAGAAAACTTCTCCAAAATGGCATAAGTGTTATCAGGAAAAGAAGCAGTAAACAATATAAGAAGGGATCTGAACCACCTGTACACACTTTCTTTTTTTAAGATTTATTTAATTTTTGCATACAAGAGCTGGGGTATAAGTCAGAGGTATGAGGGGGTGAGAGGATTCACCAGAAACAGAGTGGGGAGCAGAACAGGCAGATTGACTGAAATACACTGCTGAGGGGAGCAGCAGGTGAGACAGGAAAGGTCTGCTGCCCCTTTGGCCCCAGTTCCTTTTGCTGCAGTGGCTGTTGATAGCTTCAGAGTGCTGACACTTAGCCGCTTGTGCCCCCACCTGCTTGAGTTTTACTCATTCCTTCTGAAACTTCTAAGGCCTGGTCTGTATATGTAACAGCATGGTCCCCAGGAAAAGGGGAGATTCCAGTTTCCCTGCCCCACCCAAGGAAGGGTGGAGCTAAGCAGGGAGAAGGAGAAGCTGGAGAGGAACCTGGAGAAGGAAGGAAGAAGCATGGAGAACCAGAAGGAGTGCAGGAGGAGGCACATGGAGCAGAGAGACATGTGAAGAAGCTGTGCTTGCTTTTTGGTCCTCGACTGGTTGAAACAGATGTAGGTGAGAGACCCATGGGGAGGTTAACGATGGCAGCTTTGATTTTGATTTTGATTTTGTTCTTTTCCTTCCAGACTTACTGGCCCCTTCTGCCCCTTTCCTATGGGTCCCCACCAGAAGGCGCTTTAGACTTGTGGCAAGCTTTCAGGCCTTGCTTTGGGCCAACCCTGTTTGGCTGGGCATTTACCCATGAGGGGACAGGTAACTTCGGGAACCTGAGTTGAAAACTTTATTCTTTCCCTTTTCTGTATTGCACACTAATTGTATTTAAGTTCCTTTCCATTGAAGGTCTTACACACTAGAGTATGTTTTGTCTGGATGCAGCAGATGACAGAACCTATTTAGAGCAGGTAGGTTCGGCGATTCTAGGGTGCTCCTCTCCCTGCCCTCTAACATATGTAAAATGTCCATCTCACCAGGGCATACTGATGAGCACATCAGCTACATGATGTGCTGTAGATGACACCCTTCAGTCACAGTGTTGCTGGATGAACTATAATCTTAGTCTTAAACCAGGACCCAGGGGCAAATCAGGAGTTGCTTTTCAAATAGAAAATAATCATTAACAGGAGACCTGGCCTTACTCCAACACCCCAAGGGCCTTTGATATAATTCTAGCATAAGGGATATGATGGAGTTGTACATTTACCCTGTGTTGCAACTCTACAACCCCCACTATCAGATCTTGGGCTTGCTCTTCAGCTATATCTGCCATATGGTCACATAAAATAAAGATTACTTAAGAATTCCACAGAGGCTAATTGGTCTCCACCCACACTTTAAGTTAGACATTCATGGTCTTAATCTTATCTTTTTTTTTTAATTTTATTTTTATATTCCCCATACAATTGCAGCCCCTTATTTTAACCCACTCCCTCCTTTCCCCGTCCCCTACCCCTCATAGTGTGTCTCTGGTTCATAGTTGTTTGTTGTTAATCTTATCTTTTTAGATGTAATTTTGCTAGCACAATCAGAAACTAGCAGTACGCCAAAAATATATGTAATCACCACTTGAAACCACCATTTATGGCCACAGCAACTAGGCGCTTCAGGTATTTTATCTCCCAATGTCTTATTCCTCTATCCACTACACATCTCACTGGTGATAGTCTAAGTGATTGTAATGTTTCTGCGTGCTTCAAATTACTAGTCCCCTTTCTGCCTCGCAAGGAGATTATCCATGCACTCATCAAATCTATGAGCAACGTACCACTAGGATTTGGGGAATCTTTTACCTGAGATCTCTTCTGCTCTTAGTCAGAATCCTGGCCAAAAAAAAAAAAAAAGCCAACAAAACAGGTGGCACACTCAAAAAATTTTAACCAGAAAGACATCAATAAAGGGATTGTTTGAGAGGTAGGGTCAGGATTAAGGAACAAACACAGGATGGAGAGGCACCCAGGGCTTAACAAAAATAGTGGAAAAACACAGCGAAGCCTGAGGGGGCAAAAGGAGGGAACAGTGTTCCAGGAGCATTAGAGATAGAACCATGGAGAAGAGCAATCCAAAAGGATCGCAGCTGTAAATCAATGGTCCTCAAACGTCAGCATGTAGCAGAGTCATCTAGAGGAGGTATTAAACACAGCTTACTCCTATAGGTCTGAAGTAGGACCTGAAAAAGAATTTGCATTTCTAACAAGCTCCAGAAGATGCTGTTCACTGCAAGGCCCGCATCAAGATGAAGGATTAGGGAACTGATGCCCCCAGCCTCTCTCTCCTATCACCCACTGATTTCCTGCTGCCAACTGCATGAGCCAAACCCAAACAGAAGCTAAAGAATAAGGGATAGTGAGTGACTACATCTGCAGAGGTTGACCTTCCACAGATGAGTGGAGAATGAAGGGTATGGCAACAGGGACTAATCAGAACCACCATGCGCAGAAGGATGGATCAGTAGAAAGAAGGGTAGATAGATGTATTGACACATATCAGAGTGAAAAGACAGAATAATAATAATGGTCATTTTTGAATGAGCGTTGATTGTGTGCTAGCTGCTAACTAAGGGCTTTGCTCAATTACCTCATTTAATCCTAAAATATAGAATTACAACCATTCCTATTTTATGGATTATGACATTAAGATGCAGAAACTGAATAGTGTGCACTTGGTCACACAGCTAGCCAGTGGTGGAGTCTGAATTCTGCTCTGGGTCTGCCAGCTGCAGTCTCACGCCTCTGTCCTGCCCTGTGATCCAGGGACAAGGAAGACAATAGTGAAGAGTGTAAATCTAGGGCAAAGGATACCCAGGTCAAGACCCTTGCCATGTGAACTTGCCTGCTGAGACTCATTCCTTATGTGGAAAACAGGAAAAATAATAGATAAACAAAAATTTGGACATGTCGGGCTCCCAGATTGAGCAGGTGCACTGCAGTACCCACGAGTTCAGAGGGCATGGTAAACCCAGTCCTTGCAGGCTGGGAGTGGGCACTGGATATGGCAGAGGTGGTGGGTTTGGCTTAAGCCAGCTCCTTAGGCTGCCCACCTTGCTGCAAGAGCAGAGGTAGCTTCTGTAGAGGTGGCTTCAACCTCACAGAAACCAGGCTTTAGCTGAGTACTCAGGCTGCCTGCAGGGATAGGGAAAGGACTGTGGCACTTCCCAGTAGCTGCACGGTGGCATTAAGATACATCTCATGGTGGCATACAGTGCCCCTGGGGTTGTGCCAGTGGCTGTCCTATGGAAGTATGTGTGGTGGCATGAGTGTGTAGCCTCTCTGGAGAAGGAGCTGACCACAGGCCTACAGGCCCACAGGCCCTAGTGCCAGGCCCAAAGCTGAGAACTGACTACCCAGAGGTCCTGCAGATCCCGATGGAGAGATACGCACTGGCCACACACACACCAATCACATCTGCCACTTCAAATGATGCTGCTCCAGTGAGATAAGGAGGTTATCTTGCAGTCAGTCATACCCTTCCATTGCCCCACCTGGGCATCGTGCCCAGCCTTGCCAGCCTGCCACGCTCACCCTGTGCACCATGGAGGACCACAACACCTGGCACTTCTACTTCATGACACTGCCAGCAGCCACTCTGAGCTTCTTGCTCAAGCCAATATTCATGCCCTGACACTACCACCATTGCCAACCACTTCAACCCCACCACCCCATGCATGTCTTCACGGTGACCTGCCCCCCTCTCTCCTATAACCTGTGCAGTTCCCTGGCCTGGCCCATGAGACCCACACTTCATGGAAGACACAAAGCTGGACTTCAACAAGTTTCTCAGTCCCAAGCAGCCACTGCTGCTAGCACAGTTGAAGACCCTGAGCCAGCTGCTGTGCTTCTCCCAGGCTTTTGTGGGCCTCTCCAAGATCACTACCTCACACCAGTATAGCTGGCTTCATCCAACCCCAGAGCCCAAAGGCCAACATCCTGTCCCCAGCAGTTTGCATAGTCCATATGGGAAAAGCTGAAAGTGAGCCACACAGGCCTCCCCAGGCAAGGAGTACACTGTGGTCTTCAGTCACTCCCAGAACAAATCCATCCTGAATGAGGAAGTGTTGCTGCTGGCTCTGACTCCAGAGTTTCTGATGAACAGTGCCAGAACCCCTGGATGATCATGCCTTTGTAGGTGCTGTGTGGCTCTAGTCAGCATGGCCAGGGTGCAGCTGGTCACTGCCCTCTTTCTGCTCTGAGAGGAACTATGGTGGAGCTCTTCCCCATATGCTGCTGGGCCTGACCAATCTCCCAGTAAGATGCCAGGCAGGGACCTCCAGAATATAGCCTAGTGGAACATGGTACCAGAGAAAACCAATAAGCACCCTGAGCAGCCTGGGTCTAGGGAGCCATCATATTCCTAGTCCAGGCGGAACAGGTCCTACAAAACTGTGAGGTCCAGCAACTCTTTCAAATCTATCAAGACACCAAGGGTGGACAAACATCCAGACCATACAGGACATGGGGAATGGGTGGCCAGGCCACAGAAGTCGAGGTGGACAGTTAACCCCTACTCAGGCAGGGTGTGTGAGATGCAGATGCAGTGCCAGGTGTCAGCTGCACACCTCTGAGGCCCGCCTCACTGACTCCTGACAGATGCCAAGGTACCGCAAGTATCTGAAGATGAGGAAGATAAAATACAAGGTGTGGCTCCAGGAGCAGTGGCAGAACACCTATGCACCTTACATCTGGCCCTGCAGAACCACGCTGAGCACATTGTGCCCTCCACAGCCTACCTGGTGGGTCGACTGCAACTCCAACGAGATGCTCTGGGACCCTATGCTGATGTGCTGGTAATAACAGGTCCCTGGGCCTGCTAGCCCCCATGGTGGCTTCTGGGAATTATCTATTTATTTATCGAGCAGGCATGTGCCTCTGTGACTTCTTCCTGCATCTGGGATGTAGGTCCATGGCACTCTGTTACACTGTGGCAATGAGACCCCCGACCTCCTTCTCCCATCCGAGCATCCATACCCCTAGGGGAGGAAGAAGAGGAGAAAGAAGAGAAAGGTAAGAATCCTGAGGAACCTCTCTGGCTAAGGGACTGTGTTGTTTCCAACTGAGTCTTTCTGGTCAGTATCCTGGCTTCTGGAAATTTCGAATAATAATGTGGTTATTTGGGTGGGTGGTTCATCAGCTTCCATCATCACGAAATTCACCTGTAGTCAGGTGAAGTGTGTTTTGGAACATCCATTAGATGATTGTAAACAAAACAACAATATTAATAACAACAAAAACTACTCCATGACTGATAGGAATGTTAAGTAAGGTGATCGTGGAGAGGTCCTCGTTAAGGAGCCTAGCACATAGTAAACGATCAGAGATAGTGTTATTCTTTCTATCGTTAATGGTTAGAAAGAAAGATAAATCAGAAACTTAGGAGGGAAACACACCACATATACACAACCCCATCCAACAGAAGGGGTGGTAGCAGGGGTGCCCCACAGATTAACGTCTCTTTTGAGACCTCTTCTGGTCTATCTCTGGTCTATCTCATAAAGATGGGAAATCACTTGTCCCCTCCCCCATTTGTCAATTCCTTGAAATTTGGGGATTTGTCTGATTATGAGCTGGCCAACCCCTCTCCTTAGAAATCCCCTTTTGGTTTCCAGGATCAAGAAGAAGGGGAAAATGAAGGGGGCTCCCTGCAGCTGTTCTAGGTGCTGGACGTATGAATATGGTAACTAGAGGCAGGAGCAGAGATGACTGAGCCAGGACACTAGTTTCCAGATGATGGATGGGCGGGCACTGCATATCTTAGGGTGAAGGGCTACCTCAGGCTCCACACATCTTCTCAGGGCACCAGGGAACCTTTTTCACCCCCAGCAGCACCAGAGAGAAAGTAATGACAGGCATGATGAATCTAGGGAAGGGGGCACACTCCTCACCGGCCCCTCAATCCCACCATCACCTCTGAAAGCCAGCCCTATGGCGGGTAATGCAAAGGCCACCAGGGAGGTGCAGCTCCTTTCTCTGAAGCTGACAGCACCAGACTCTTCGTGAGTCTCGGCCATGCTGCAAACTGCTTAGGTTCTCAGAGCCAAAGCCAAAGAAAGCAAAGAGGGGGGAAGCAATTGAAGGGGGAGAGGGAGGGCTGGGTCAGGTTCCATCAGAAAGGGGGGCAAAGGGGAATCCACAGAGGGGGATTTCTCAACAGAGAAAGCAAAAGTTCTGGGCTATAAATAAGAGGCAGTCGCAGCCTGAAGGCTCACACAGCCTTTCACACTTACATCCGCAGGTCCCCTCTCTGCTGCAAGGACAGCCGTGCGCTCCCCAGTGCTTCCTCTCCCTCCCAGTCTCAGCCTCGCACCTGCCACTGCACACGCCTGAGATCCCGCCATCCTCAGGAAGCTCATCCTCACCCGCTGCTGTCCACCTGCTCTGCTCACGCTCCATGGCGCCCCATACAGCCGCACTGCTGGCCCTTAGTCTGCTGGCTCTTGGGCCCTCCCCTGGTAAGGCTGAGGGGACGCTGGGGGGGCAGTGTGGGGGAGAGGGATGGGGTTCTAGATCTCAGACTACCTAGCACTGGATGTGACACTGAGTTAGGGCTTCATGTTTTGGTGAACAGGGGGTTCCCTGGGCCCTATGAGTGTAGGTGTATCTGGGCCCCTGGATTCCCATGTGTCTGTCTTTTGTTGTGTCCCAGGGGCTATGGCTGTCCTTCTCTCTGCAGGCTCTCTCTCCTGCTGCTTCAGATTCCCAGGCAGAAGGAGAGAACAACATATATTTGTTTGAGGGGTGGGGAAATGGGAGACACTAAGACTAGGCATCAAAATATTTACTGCGTCATAAGGCCTTAAACACCTGTCTCCTGGGCCTGGGCCTAACCTCCACCCCCACCCTCCCACACCAATGCTGTGACCAGCATTAACTCTTCACTTGTGGGGAAGTTGAGAGCTCTGGGGAGAGAAGTTGGGGTTATTGTGGCAGCAGGGAGACCTATGTGGTGCTCAGAGCAGTGACCCTTTACCAAAAGGCTTAAAAAGACCTCAATACATTTGGCAACCAGCAGGGCCACATTAGTGCACACCGGTGTGGCAGCCTACACACACACACACACACAGAGTTGTCCTTAATCCCAGTTAGGGCTTCCCCTCCCAGGGCCCCTGTGCTCATCCTACCTTCTTTCGCTTCCCTACCCCAGCTCTGGGTGGGGCCAACGATGCGGAAGACTGTTGCCTGTCTGTGACGCAGCGCCCCATCCCTGGGTACATTGTGCGTGCCTTCCGCCACCTGCTCATCAAGGATGGCTGCAGAGTGCCTGCTGTGGTGTGAGTTATGGGGAGCAGCCCATCTACCTCCTCTCCCGGCTCAGCCCCTGGCGATACCCCCACCTGCTCTCTCTCTTCCTGCCAAGTCCAACCCCTTCAGCGAATTCCCTGAAACAGGCTCCCAGATATGGACCCCAGCCTCTGCCCAGCAAGCCGGGTTCCAACACTCCATTCTCTCTGTCTCTGGCTCCAGGTTCACCACACTGAGAGGTCGTCAGCTCTGTGCACCCCCAGACCAGCCCTGGGTGAACCGCATCATCCGGAGACTGCAGAAGAACTCTGCCAAGGCAAGTCTGACCTCCCAGCTCCTCTTCCTCTCTCTGAGACCTGCCCAAGACCCCAGCCCATGACCTTGCCTGACCTTTCTCCCCCAGAACAAGCACCACAGCAGTTAACCCAAGACCATCCCAGAAGGAGCCCTGTGTCTGAGTGAAGGGATGTGCCTCACCACGGCCCTGAAGAGCCAAGGGCCCGAAGGGAGGAACTGGCCCTCCAGCTGCTCCGTGCAGGCGTGAGCCAGCGGAGTCAGTGCGGCATGAACACAGAAGCAGCACGGCTTCTCGCTGCCCAGACTGCAATGCTTCCAATAAAGGCCACTCCCCACAGATCTGAGTGCTGTGTGCGTGATGTTTGTCCGGGAGGACTGGGGGAGGAAGGGGGGATGGAATGGCAGGATATATTTTCCACCCTGTAGCCTGAGCAACCTCCTCACCTACCTCCGCCTAACAGTGTTCTCTCCTCCAGCCCCCACAGTCAGGGCCCTGCCTGCTGTCTCCTCAGAGTCCTGTCATGCTCCATGGTTCAGTGACAGTTCCCTGAATAAGCCAAACTCTCTCATGCCTCTCAGATTTTCTCCCCAGGGCAGGTGTTCAAGCATCCAGATGTCTTGGGGATCAGGTGTCACTGGGGGGAAGGTAGTTGTGAACCCACTCTCATGGCTGGGGGAGGGACAAGCCACTCACTTCTAATGACATGGGGAAAGTAGCCATCCATCATCCATGCTGCTCCCTCTGTCTGGAACAGTTCTCCACGTGGCTTCTCACCAGGATCTAGACAGGTCTCCCTCGAGGAAGCCGTCCCTGACTCCAGGCCCGGTTAGGTAGCCTCCCTCATTCCAAGCTCCCAGGGACCCTTGGCAGCTTCACACCGAGCTATGATTGCTTGTTTGTACTGTCTGTGGACATGGCTCATGTCTATTTTGGCTTTCGCTCTCTTCCTAGTGTCCAGCACACTTACTGGCATAAGGTAGTTGCTCAGTAAATATTTGTCTTGAGAATGAATAAATATGTGAGGAAAGGCTTGGCAGCAGGGATGAAGGTCTATCTATCCACACAGAATCTGACCTGCAGGTCAGCTCTGTCCTCTGGCTCAGTCAGTCTGGTCCAGGTCCAGTCCCATGTGAGCAGTCCTGGAGCCTTGTTTCTCAGGGATACTGACAGATTTGGGAACCAGAGGTCAGAGATGGGAGAGAGCCCAGAGGGTGGAAGAAGGAGCAGCCAGGAGACATAGGCCCAGGACCAAGGTCTCCCTGGCCAGGAGAGTCATAGAGAAAGGGGGAGATTAAAAATCACTATGGGGGGCGGGGGTCACTGGTGGCGCAAGGGGTTAAGCACCACACTATGAAGCAATCCGCAGCCTCTGCAGCATGAGTTTGATTCCCGGCCGGCCAAGGAGCAACCCACATGGCGCAGCAGGCCTCTCCTGTCTCACCCGCTGCACCCCTCGGCAGTGTATTTCAGTCAGTCTGCCTGTTCTGCTCCCCACTCTGTCTCTGGTGAATCCTCTCACGCCCCACACCTCTGGCCTGTACCCCAGCTCTTGTATGCATAAATAAATAAATCTTTTAAAAATAAAAACTATGGGATGGGGGAAAGCCCTGTGATTCACTGAGTACCCTGCAGAGCTGCCCTGGGAGGAGTGAACTTCTCTGGAGTTGAGAAGTCCCTTGGGGCAAGGGACTTCTCAACTGCAGCCTCTTAGGGTTGCTTTTGGGAACAACAAATCTATGCTGCTGGTGTTGGCTGGCAGCTAGGACACCAGGCTGTGAGTATCCTTACTTAGAAAGAAGGGCCTCATACCAGATGTGCCTAATCTGATAACAAAACCAGGTCTGTGCAAGCCTGTGCAGCTTCCCTGGGAAGGGGGACATGGTGAGGGGGTTGTGCCAACCCCTCCTCGCTGAACTGAGGCATGGCAGCCTCTTGCTCCCCTCTGCTCCCAGAAGTAGGTATTCAAAACCTCAGACATCCCATGTCTGGAATCACAAGGCGTGGGAAGGATGGGAATAGTTTACAAGCGCAACATTCATGGCTAGGAAGCTTGGCTTGGCTACCCAGGGGAAATTACCCATCCGTTCATGCATTCACCCATCCATCCATCTAGCTGTCTCTGCATCCATTAGACTTCCATCCATCCATCCACTCACCCACCCACCACCTACCCACCCAGCCATTAATCCATCCATCAAGTCAACCAACCATGGAGGCCCACAGGCCCCAGCAGTTGACACCCTGCAGACCCTGCACACTGCACCCCAGCGAGCAGAGGACAAACACAGGTGTGAGAAGGGCACATTGCATCAGATTCCTCTCAGTTCCCAGTGGTGCCAAGTGGAGGTCAGCTTGAGCCAGAACTAGACACAAACCAATCATCTGGACTCTCAGGAGGACACATAGAAAAGGGAAGGGGAGGTTAAAAGCCCTGAAGAAAGTGCTACTAGAACAGAGGACTGGGACATTTCACCCCCAACTGGGGGTAGAGGTCCTGGATTCATTGTCCAGCCCCCAGCCCCCCAGGTCTTGTTTCTGACTTTCCTTGTGTGACTCCAGGCAAGTCCCTTCCACTCTCCCCATTCCAAGGTCTTGGTTCCCCTGTCTGTTAGGAGGAGGTAGGAGGTTAATTTTTTTTTAATTTATTTATTTATGCATACAAGAACTGGGGTACAGGCCAGAGGCACAGGCGGGAGGCGGGGGCGGGGAGAGGATTCACCAGAGACAGAGTGGGGAACAGAACAGGCAGACTGACCTAAATACACTGCTGAGGGGAGCAGCAGGCGAGACAGGAGAGGTTTGCTGTGCCATGTGGGTTGCTCCCTGGCCGGTGGCTGGGGATCGAACTCATGCTGCAGAGGCTGTGGACAGCTTCACAGGTTGTGTCCTAACCCCTTGCTCCACCAGGGAGGCCCAGGAGGTTAATTTTCAAGAGTCCCTCAGGGACCTCCCTGGTGGCGTAGGGGTTAAGTCTCAGCACTATCACTCCATTACTGCTGTGGCCTGATTTCGATCCCGGCCAGAGAGCTGACCCACATATGGCGCAGCAGACCTCTCCTGTCTTATCTGCTGCTCCCCTCAACAGTGTATTTTAGTCAATCCTCCTGTTCAGTTTCCCACTCTGTCTCTAGTGAATCTTATCACCCTCTGCACCTCTGGCCTATACCCCAGTTCTTTTTATTTTTTTATTTTTTACATCATTTTTCATTTCTGCACAATGTGTGCATTTTCATCTTGGTTATAGTCCCCATACAATTCCCATCCCCCCCTTATTTTGATCTTACTCCCTCCTCCCCACCTCATAGTGTGTCTCTGGTTTATAGTTGCTTGTTGATTTTGATTTTTACTTTATTATAATTAGTCTTTTTCCTGGTCCCTTATTTAGGTTTTCTAAATTCCTGCTATGAGTGAGACCATCTGGTATTTTTCTTTTTCTTTCTGCCTTATTTTGCTGAGCATGATCCCTTCCAGCTCCATCCATGTTGCTGCAAATTGCATGAGTTTATCTTTTTTGACTGCTGAGTAATATTCCATGGTATATATGTACCACATCTTCTTGATCCAGTCATCTATTTTGGGGCATTTGGGTTGTTTCCAAAGCTTAGCTATTGTAAATAGTGCTGCTATAAACATAGGGGTGCAGGTGCCCTTTGGAATTAATGTTTCTGTGTCCTTTGGGTAAATACCTAAGAATGGAATTGCTGGATCATATAGAAGCTCCATCTTTAGTGCACCCCAGTTCTTATATGCATAAGTATGCATAAATTAAAAAAATAAATCTTTAAAAAAAAAAAAAGACTTGAGTCCTGAATCTTTGAGTCTCAGACGAAAATCAGAAATGTTTTCTTTTTCCTTTCCTGAGGCCTTGGGAGTGACACTCTGGATACAGTGGGGAAAGTGAGGCTTGGGTCAAGAGAATATAATCCAGGAGCTAATGAAGATGCATGAACAGCCTCCTGCTAGATCCTGGAGGTATGGAGAATAACAAATATTTTGAGGAAGCAAGAAGCAAGCCTGCAGGGGTACACCCCAGAGCCTCTACCTCCACACTCCTCCAGTCAGTGCCTGCCCTCCCCTGCTTCTCCCTCCCTCTTTTTCCTACCCCAAGCCCTCTGAACCTTCTGGGCACTGGGTCTTATCTCCCTACAAGATATATAAAGGCTTAGCCCTGCCATCTGTGAATTATCCCATTCCACCCAGGCATTCTCACCACTGTGACTCCATCTAACCAACACCTGCTCTCTGTCCCATGATGACTTGCTGCCAAGTGTTGAATCTGTTTATCCTGCATCCTGGTGGGCCAGCAGCCTGCCTACCTACCAGAAAATGATGAGTTCTCCTGCTCTCTAAGGGTAGTAGGAATTCCCAGCTCCCCAACAAGAATACAGGGTCCTTGCTACCTGCCTCCAGGTATACACCTTCTCAGGGCACATGATACCTGCTACAGATCAAAGAAGTGGATGATACTTCCCCCTGGGCTTTGGGGTGTAGTTCCCCACCCTGAAGACCTATGGGTCTAGCAGCCAACATCTACCTAGAAGGATCTGATATCCCTGCTCAGGAAGCTCCCAGCCTTGTTGTCCACCTGTGTGGTGGACAAAGAGCTCCCTGTCTTGTCCATTAATAGAGTTCCCAGGGGAAAAGATTAGGCCTTATCCATGTCCATTGAGAACATTGCCCAGCACAAGAACTGGCATGGAACAAGCCCCAGCATCCATTTGATTAATAAAAACTGGAATTGATCATGGCCCTTTCCTACCATGCCCCAGCCGCCACCACTCACACCTGGCACACATCCAGTTCTCAAGACAGTCTCAGTGCATGGGTAACTGTCTGCTCCAAGCCAGCCCCATACGGTTTTGATCAAATTTTCATCATCTTGTGTTTGATTTCTCGGTAAGCCCCTACCCCGGGCCCCCCTTCTGCAGCCTCCGGGAAACTCAGAAACAGCCAGAAAACTTTGGAACTAACAGCCTCACAAAGGAGCACAAACTTCCCAAGTGGGGAGTTTCCTCCAAGAGCCCCTCTAAGATCAGCAGTCACTTCATTGGTCAGAGAGTTTCTCCCATGGCCCCTAAGACTTCGCCTGGGAACATAAGGCTCTGTATACCCACCAACTCAACGCCAGTGTTGGTAAGATGCGGAGAACTGCTTTGAGGGCTAGTACTGTTCTTAAGTTACAACCAAGGAAACCGAAATGCAGCCGTTAAGTAACTGGCCCACGTCTGAAAACTAATAATGTGGTAGAGCTTGGCTGCAGACTCTGTTCTCTTAGCTACTACACACGCCACTTTTCCGAGTTGACCCACTTCCTATATAATAATGGGGAATAACACAACAGGGCCAAGTGAGGGAGAGAGGGAAAACCATTCCTCTGCAGAGCTACCATGTGCTAGGCGCAAAGCTGAGTCCTTCGTGTGCATAATATCCTCACATCCTCGAACAACCCCATGCGGTGGGGATAGCTAGTCACGTTGTATATGAGGAGACCTCCCAACTACACTCAACTAGTGAACAGAAGACCTGAGACTGCAGCCCAAGTCTCTCTCACCCCCATATTTGAGCTGAGGGCTGTGGGCTAGAGTGTCCAGTTGGGGTGGAAAGGCTCGGCTTGCTAGGAAGAGCGAGGACAAACTGAAGGCCTGAGGCAGGACCCAGGTGCTCGAACCCAGACACAGAGATGCCCCCTAAAGGGCCTCCAGGCCCAGGAGCCACACAAGCAGAGGAGAGCCAGCTTCCACAGAGCCTCAAATAGGAGGTGTAGAGGTCTGCTCAGGCCAATTTTTCCAAGACCCAAGCTGTGGAGGAGGGGATTAAGCCACCACTGTGCTCACCAGGGGAGTACTAGAGATAGGGACCTCCTGATGTTAAAAGACAGGGCCTCCCTGGTATCATAGGGGTTAAGTCTCAGCACTATCACCGCTATGTCCTGAGTTCGATCCCCAGCCAGGGAACTAACCCACATGTGGTGCAGCAGATCTCTCCTGTCTCCCCTTAGCAGTGTATTTCAGTAAATTCACCTGTTTTGCTCCTCACTCCGTTTCTGGTGAATCCTCTCACCTCCCCGCCCAGCACCTCTGGCCTATACTCCAGCTCTTGTATACATAAATAAATAAATCTTTTTAAATAAATCAATAAATATTTTTTAAAAAAGAGAAAAGGAGGAATGGAGTGGCAGGATTGGCAAATAGCAGGGCTAGTGTAGGGACAGGACAAGGGGTCCAACACTTCTGGAAGGGGCACTTCTGGGACCTCTGCAGGACAGAACTATTCACTCTGGTATGGGCAGGATCATACTCCTGTAGGATTCGCTTCTGGGCCCTCTTCTGAGGGCCACTTCATCTCCTGAGTGGACAGGGCTGGGCAGAACAGGAGGAGGACTATGAGGAGCTGAGTAGAAGGGGCAATCAGACCTTACTACTCAGCTCTCCCCTCAGACCTCTGGCTCTCACCTTGAGGTAGAAGATAGGAGCTGCCCTGGGCTCCCACCAGGCTAAAGTAGGATGGCTTTAATCCAGCAGTTTCCACACTGCCCCATAGGGACCCTCCAAGACTCTGGGTCTCAAAATCACATTCCCTGGAGATCTGGACCCAATACCATCAAGACCCCAGTCACGTCACCACCTCATACCTGTCACACCATAATTTCAAAGATCTTCCCCCAAGAGAAGCCAGCCCTTCCTACCAAGGCCCAACACTGTCAAGCCCTCCATCAATTCAGGAAACCTGACAGGATATCCCAGTATCTACTGGTATCTCCATTGCTGACAGGACCCCCATTAATGTCAAGATTCCCCCAAAGCTTTCAGATCACCCTTCCTCTTGGGAAATCCTATCACAGTCAGAAACACCCCAGCCTGTCAGGTAGGCTACACAACTCAGGGACAGCATGTTCCCTGTAGTTTATGTAAACAGCACCTCCCTACTACAGCAGCCCTAAGCGTCACATTATCTGTTAGGGGCCCTGCCCAGCATTCCATGTTTTAGAGGATTTTCCTCCAGTCATCTCTCTGGACACAAGGCAAAGAATACAAAGGGCTACAGGGTGTGCCTACCCGGAGTTCATGCTATTCTTTCTAGACCATGTTTCAGAAGCTGAAAACTAGAGAATTCCCTGCCCAAGTGGCCCCAAGCAACTTCCAGTATCCATCAGGTCCTCTTCCTCAGACCTGCCCTTCCTGGGATGGACTGCGTGACTGTGATGTGCACACTACGGTTATCTAACTGCAGGGAGGTATCTAACTTCAGGGAACGTGGAATGAGCCTGTATAGGTGTGGTAGGGGTTTCCACCCCCAGGCACAGAGCCCTTTCATCGTGTGGGATGGACTGAGGGTAGAAAGAGGAAAGGTTAGCAAGAGAAGGGGGACAAGGCCAGGTTCTCTGTTCTCCCCTCACCACCTCCTTCCATTGTGGAATTTCAAGGAGTACAAGAATTCTAAATTTAAACTGGCCTTCAAGTTGTTTTGAATGTATGGTTTTCAAGGTAGGAAGATAGTTATATTTTTATTTGACAATTTGATAGCTTTTAAATATTTAGATAAAAGCTATATGGGCCTCCATTTGGATTGCTGCCACAAGCCCACAAATGTTAGGTGGTCAGGCTGCCAGATTCCCCCTCTGGAATCACAGCTACAGATGGCCCTGCAAAATGGACTCTAGTTCCACCAGCACCCTGACCATCACCTCCGCTGACTGCTCCCTTTAACACCACTAGCTTCCGATTCACAGTCCTTGGAAAGATTCCCTGGAAAGCATCATTGTTTTTGATTGGCTAAGTCTGGGTCTTACGCCCACATCCTAGCTTCAAAGGGAATTAGGAAAATTAGTATGTGACCTCTGGGAATTCTAAAATGAAAAGCAAGTGCTATCAGTGACTAAAACTAATAGGAAATTCCACAAACAGAAAGGGATTAAGGGTGTGGACAGTGAAAAAAATGATAAATATTTCTATATCCCACCCTATGGCTATTCAATGGCAACACAGTCCTTCCCAAAACCCTAGATATCTTTAAAATGTTAGGGTATCATCTAACAATATCACCTTTCTTACACAAAGAATTCACTCCTCCCCAAAGGGAGACTATTCAGAGCCTTAGCAATTGGGCTGCCATTATAAAACACCACAGACCAGATTGCTTGGCCAACAGAAATTTTTTTCTCATAGTTTTAGAAGTTGTAAGTTCAAGATCAAGGTGCCAGCATTGTCAGTCTCTGGTGAGAACTTTCTTCCTGATTTTCACATGGCTGCCTTTTCACAGTACACTGCCATGGCAGTGAAAGGTATCTTTTTTTAAAAAGATTTATTTTTTTATTATGCATACAAGAACTGGGGTACAGGCCAGGGGTGTGGGGGGTGAGAGGATTCAACAGAGACAGAGTAGGGAACAGAACAGGCAGACTGACTGAAACACATTGAATAGAGCAGTGGGAGAGATAGGAGAGGTCTGCTGTGCCATGTGGGCAGCTCCCTGGCCAAGGATCGAACTTGTGCCGCAGGGCTGCAGACAGCTTCTTAGGTTGCGTCTTAACCCCTTGCGCCACCAGGGAGGCCCAAGAAAGGTGTCTCTCTTCCTCTTCTTATAAAACCACAGTTCTACCAGATTATGGCTCTATCTTCATGACCTCATTGAAACTAAATCACTTCCTTTAGGCACTGTCTCCAGATACAGTCACATGAAAGGTCAGAGCGTCAACATATAAATTCCGAGGAGACAATACATCTCATAGCAAAATCCATTCTAAATCCAAGATCTTGACGTAATGTCCATGCCTCCTCTGGTTTAGTTATATCATCTCTCTATTCTGCAATACCTAATATCACAACCAACTCACCTGCTTAGTCAGGATAGGCTGGGTTATGCTGCAAAAACAAATAACACCCAATCTAAGAGGCTTAACACAACAAAATTTTATTCATCATTCATACCAAGTCTGCTCTGGGTATAGGCAGGTCTCTAGCATAGCTGTACTCCATGTGGTAGCTGAACATTCCAGGGTGCCTTGATCTTCTGGCATGCTCCTTCATCTTAACACATTTCCTTGATCATTCCAGCCAGGGAAAACAGAGTTTCCTTGCTTAACTACTTCTATCCACAAATGACACATGCCACTCCGCACACATTGGTCACACTGCATCACACGACTATGCCAACTACAGGCAATGATTGCCAGAAGAAGTAAATCAGGATCTTGGTGAGTAGCAGGACCTACTACAACAGCCTATGTTCAAGGATAAAATAAAGCATGGTTAAAGAAAATGAAAGTCAGTTAAAGAGAGAGACATGTCACAACTAGGAAAGAAATATGAATAAAAGGTCTAGTCTTCTGTTTTGAAATTGGTCCTGGGATTGAGCTAGCATTCATTATTTCCTTCTTATACTAGTTTTCTACTATTTGTGACAAATCACGCCAAATTTAGAGACTTCAAATAACCAAGTTTTATTATCTCACATTTTCTGTAGATAAGCAGCCCAGGTCTGTGTTGACTTGGGTCCTCTCTCAATGTCTCAGCAAGCTGAACTAGGATGTCAGCCAGGGCTGCAATCTGATCTCAGACTTGCTATGCTCTTCAAAACTCACTGGGTGATAGTGGTTGGACTAAGGCTCTCAATTCCTAGAGCTACCTGCCACTCTGCCTGCTCTATGGCCCTCTCAACATGGCAGTTTGCTTCTGAAAGACCAACATGAGAGCATCTGATGCTGCTTATTTCTTATCTCTATATTAGTTTTTAAAGGGGTCACCTGATTAGGTCAGGCCCACCCAGGGTAATCACTCTTTTGACTAAATGATTGGGAACACTAATTACATATGCAAAGTCCCTTCATCTTTGCCATATGGCATAACCTAATCACACAAGTGTTCTCATCATAATTACAGGTCAGGAGGTCAAAGGGAACCCTTCAAAGGAAAAAGTTTACACAGGGCATGTATCCAAGAATCTCAGAATTCTGTTGACCACACTTCCTCTATGACTTATTCCCTTTACCTCCAACAGGCACTTCAACTGTTGACATCTTATAAGAGCTAAGAGACCCAAGGAATATTAGCTCGTGATGGTACTGCCGGAGTAAGGTTTAGTGTTATTCCATTACTTTGACCACTGGGCATGCAATTATTAGTAGGTGCCCAAGTAATCCAGGTACTACCTAGGTGGCGTCACACTCCTCCACAACCCCATTAGGTAGCAGCAGCCTTATTTCCCCCCTCAAGAGTCAGGATCAACCTCCCATGCCGATGAAATAACTCATTTCACCCTGCGGCATGAGAAGCTCAAGACATATTGACTTGGAGTAGGCATGCTGCAAGTGTAAGCAACCTGCTGACCAAATTGGTACAATTTGGCAATCAGTCAGGTACTTCAAACACCACTAAGTCAGCTGAGTTCAAGGGCTGAGTAGAGACTGGCACTGCCACTGCCTTTAGTTTCTGCTCCCAATTCAAGGAAACCACTCCCCTCCCAGGAAAAACAGACAATAAATTATCTACTCACTAGAAAATGTTTCTTCTCCACTGTTATTCAGACCACCCTGAATAGAGTTTGTTTTTTTTTAAGATTTATATATTTATGCATACAAGAGCTGGGGTACAGGCCAGAGATGTGAGGGGTGAGAGCATTCACCAGAGACAGAGTGGGGAACAGAACAGGCAGACTGACTGAAACACACTGCTGAGGGGAGCAGCGGGCGAGTCAGGAGAGGTCTGCTTTGCCATGTGGGTTTCTCTCTGGCCGGCCAGGGATCAAACTTGTGCTGCATAGGCTGTGGAATCCTTCATAGTGCGGTGCTTAACCCCTTGCACCACCAGAGAGGCCCCCAAATAGAGTTTTAATGCTCAAATGATCCACCCCAAGCTAGCCCAAGTAAATTATTCAGAACCATACAAACTGACTCCAAAATGGCCTTATGGGACCATGGTCCTAGGGAAATGTCCATGGGCCATGGCTATGGACCAAGGAAAAGGGTGGTTATGACTTGGAGTATGCATGCTGCAAGAGTAAGCAACCTGCTGACCAAGTTGGTACAGCATGGCAATCAGCCAGGTACTTCAAACACCACTAAGTCAGTTGAATTAAAGGGCTGAGCGGTAGAGACTGGCACTGCCACCGCCTTTACCACCACCACTATCAAAATGACTTCCCTATTGTCATTAGCTCCAATTTGTAGACCCAAGGGTGTATCTGACTGGCTAAACTAGACCACAGGCCCCCTCCCTAGCTGCCCTAGAGACTGAAAATGTGAGTGTCTGGCCTATTGGGCATTTATGTGAAAAGGACATTCAAATGCTGGTCAGTCAAAAACAACAAAAGCCTGCTACAACAAACAAGTAAAATAATTTCACAACGAATGTTACGAAAGACACAATAAAAGGAACTAAGAAAGATTAAAAAAAAAAAAGAGGAGAGGGCACTGACATGTCTTCATTTAAAATGGGGTAGCAAGGGAGGGACTCTTTGGGTAGGTGTGATATTTAAGCTAACACCCAAAAGAGAAGCCAGTCATTCAAGGAGAAAAGGCGAGAATGGCTGGAGCATGGTGGGCAGAGAAGAGAAAAGACGGTTCAGATGAGGCAGGACAGGGAGACTGGGGGTACCGTGACCTGAGTCCTTGCAGGTCACAAAAAGGAGTGTGGGTTTTTTATTAAGAGTGGTAAAAGAGGGCCTCCCCGGTGGTGCAGTGGGTTAAGCATAGCACTGTGAGGCTGTCCGCACCCTCTGTAGCGCCGGTTCGATTCCCCACCCTCTCCTGCCTCACCCACTGCTCCCCTCAGCAGTGCCCTTGGTCCCTCTGCCTGTTCCGCTCCCCGCTCTGTCTCTGGTGAATTATTTTACCCTCCCACGCCTCTGGCCTGTATCCCAGTTCTTTTTTTTTTTATATAGGTTTTTTTTTTTTTTATAGAGGCATTTTTTTTTTATTTGTTTGTTCGTTCGTTTTGTT
This sequence comes from Talpa occidentalis, assembly GCF_014898055.3. NCBI lineage: Eukaryota > Metazoa > Chordata > Mammalia > Eulipotyphla > Talpidae > Talpa > Talpa occidentalis. The sequence goes on along the minus strand of NW_023605083.1, from coordinate 38,577,625 downwards.
TATACACGCACTGGGTACAGTCAGAAGCGCGGGAGGGTGAGAGAATTCACCAGAGCCAGAGCGGGGAGCAGAGCAGGCAGAAGGACCGAAGTACACTGCTGAGGGGAGCAGCGGGCGGCAGGAGAGGTCTGCGCGCCATGTGGGACCCTCCTCTGGTGGCTGGGGAGCAGCCGGGGATCGAACCGGCACTGCAGAGGTCGCTGGCAGCTTTGCAACCCAGCGCTCAACCGCTGCGCCACCGGGGAGGCCCTGTATCCCAGTTCTTGTATAAATAAACAAATATTAGAAAAAAAAAAAAGAGTGGTAAAAGATTTTTGGGCTGCCCTGGTGGTGCAGGGGTTAAAAGACAGCGCTATCAAGCTACAGCCAGCCACTGCAGCATGAGTTTATTTTAGTAGCCTATTTCAGCAAATCTACCTATAATGCTCCCCACTCTGGTGAATCCTCTCACCTCTTACACCTCTGGCTTACACCCCAGTTCTTGTGTGCATTAATAAATAAATCTTCAAAAAAAGAGAGCGTGGTGAAAGATTTCATCAGAGGGGCGGCCTCTCATGAGCAGTTTAAGATCCTCCTGTATGTCTAGAAAATGGATTGTATAGGGAAATGGGAAGTGAGCAGGTGCTTCCAGTAGTCCAGGAGAGAAAAGCTGCTGGCCTGACCCAGGTGGTGGCAGTTGGAAAAGAGAGTTCTAGGCCTACTTTATGAAACAGAAAAATGGGTTGAGATGATAGATTATACCTGGGGCCTGAGGAAAAGGGGAAAACCAGGATGACACCTGGATGGTTGTGACATTTCCTGTGATGGATGACTAGAGGAGACAAGTCTGAAGGGAGATGCTGGGAATCAAAAGTTTGGTTGGAAATAAACCCTGTGTGAGAGCCAAGAGGAAATCCCAGAAAGGCAGTTGGCACTTCAGGCAGGTCTGTGTGGCATCCCTGGCTCTTCTACCTGGTTCATCCCTTACTCTAGTTGGGCCCCAAGTAGTGGGCTTTCTACCTCTGCTTCTGGATTCTGTGCCTCTTTTGCAGCCCCACTGCTACAGCTCAGCTGTGACTTCAGCCTCCCTCCTCTGGCAGCTCCTGGGGGGTCCACAAGGTTCAGCTCAGGAATGTAGATCTGACCAGAACTCCCCCATTCCACTGTCCCCCTACACATGGCCTCTTACCAGTCATCCTTCCGAGCTCACCCACACTGGATTAATCACAAATCCCTGCGCTTCCGCTGAGCTCTTGTGCTTGCTGTGCATTCTGCCTGAAAAGACCTCCCTTCTAACCCATCCTCAAGATTTTGCAGAGCTCCCACCTCCATGCAGCCTCCCCTACCTTCCTCTGACCCTGCAGGGCTCCACATCTTCAGCTATATAGGTCACCTTAGTTTTGAGATCCGAACCCCTTGTCACCTGAGCTGCTCCTCAGCAAGCTCAAGCCAGGTTCAGGAACCCCAAGACCCAGAGTGGTCCAAATTGCAGGGAATGAAGAAAAGAGGGTTTTCGGGAAACCCTGGCAGTGGCATTACTTCAAGTTCCAGAGGGCAGGAGGCAGGAAAGGGTGTACTATTGCTCAAGAGGCCCCCTCCCATCCTGATGTCCTGTCTCCTCCGGAAGTCCTATGCAATGTTCCACCCACACTTGGGACTACAAAGCCAAGCTCTGGCCCTCTGGCTGGGTGAGAACAGTCTGGATCTGGACACAGGGTTTGGAGAAGAATGGGATATGAAGCAGACCCCCTCCCAGGATCAGGGACTTTCAGGGGCTGAGTCATCCGGTTTCTTGATCATTTCCAGCTCCTTCCTGGAAGCAGATAGCCCCCATTTCTTCAGGCTAGAACTCCCCCCTTTCACAGCCCAGGAACCCCATATTCTCTTTTCCACAGGGGCTGGATGCCCCCTGCCGGCCTTGCGAAGTTGAGAGTCACAAAGGGATGGAATGAACAAGGAGCCAGAACACACAAACGCAAGTGCCACCTGCATATGTCCATACCCATATGGACACATGCATGCAGACATATAATCAATCACATAATCACTCATGCATCAAAGACATATCATAGACACTGGATCATAGTCCAGACCTAAGGACACAGACAGCACACATACATAACACACACAGTCATGGCATACAAACACACATAAACACAATCTGTTGTCCTAGAGAAGGGTATTTGGGAAATATAGGTTGAAAATTCAGGGGCCTCCCTAGTGGCACAGGCGATTGAGCACAGAGCTGTGAATCTGTCAGCGGCCTCTGCAGCACCAGTTCAATCCCCACCGGCCTCGGAGCAACCCACATGGCAAACAGACTTCTCCTGTCTCGCCCACTGCTCCCCTCAGCAGAGTGTTTCATCGGTCTGCCTGTTCTGTTCCCCGCTCTGTCTCTGGTGAATCCTCTCACCCTCCTGTGTATCTGGCCTGTACCCCAGTTCTTATAAAAATAAAATAAATATTTTTTTAAAAAAAAGGAAATTCAGGGCTTCCTGGTGGTGCAGGGGTTAAAGCGTTGTCAAGCTATCTCCAGCCACTGCAGCACGAGTTCAATCCCTGGCCAGGGAGCAGCAACCCACATGGCACAGCAGACCTCTCCTGTCTTGCCCTCCTCTTGCTGCTCCTCTCAGCAGTGTATTTCAGTAGATCTGCCTGTTTGCTCTCCACTTGTCTGTGGTGAATCCTCTTGCCCCCCACCTCTGGCCTGTACCCCAGTTCTATGTAAAAATAAATAAAATCTTTTAAAAAGAAAAAAGAAAATTCATCTGGAGAATAAGGTGCTCTCTTGGGTGGTGGACTTAATAAGAGGATGGCTAAAGTGCTTCCAGACCTCCATTAAGGGGCCTGTTAACTAGACAGCCCTTTGTTTTGCTGAGCCCTACAGTGTTTTAGGTTTGGAACAATGTAGATAAAAGTTGGGGCAGAGCTATTAAAATAAGAAATTTGAAGCTTGTAAGAGGCTAAAGCTTATTCTTAGAAGCTGGACTCCTAAACTCAGCAAGCCAGGCTGAGCTGTCTTCACTGCATCCCGAGATACTCTTAAACATTTAAAGAGGCCTCCTGATACTTGTAATAAAAGGAAGGTGGTGAATGAGGAAATGAGATGGCCCTAACTCTCACTGAGTGCTCACTGTCAGTCAGACACATTTGGCCCTCACTAGATACACATTATTCCTATTTAACAGATGAGGAAACTTTTGGAACAGAGGGAGCCTATTCTGTCCAAGGTCATAAAGTCAGATTCAGACAGAAGAGTTTGAGTATAACAACCTGTTATTTCTATTACTTAGTAATGACAAGTGCAAGACATACATGTTTCCACTCTATTCTCAGGCTTCTAACAACAGATCACATATTTATTCCCCATTGATCCAGAGCAGGGATTGGCAAACTATGGTCCGAAAACCAAATTTAGCCTGCCACCTGTTCTTATAAAGTTTTGCTGCAATACAGCCATGATTAATCATTTACACATTATCTGGAGCTACAACATTTACCTTTAATCATTTACACAGTTCTGGAGCTACAACAGCAAAGCTGAGTGAACGGTCATTACAGAGACTGTGTGATCAGCAAAACCTTAAATATTTATTGTCTGGACCTTTACAGAAAAAGTTTTCCAATGCCTGATCTAAACCCAGCCTCAGAATTGGATTCAGCCAGTGAGACAAGATCTATCGCCTTCAGTACGTTGGCATTAAAGGATGGGCAACTAATTAAGTGAATGGGATGGGTGGATGGATGAATAGATGGACGCATGGACATACATAGCTAGAACATCAGTTTTGCTCCAAATACCAATGTTCTGCCATTTATAAGCTGGAAACCTTGGGAAAATTAACTTTTCTGGGTTCTAGGTTCCTTACCCATGAAATGGGATATTACAGCATTATCATCCAGGACTATTTCTGTTGCAAATCACAAAAACCCAATTAAAAGTAGTTTAAGCAAAAAGATAAATTTGTGATATAACAGAACAAGCTCCATTAAGATTTAGTTTACTTGAATCCTGCTAAGAGTTTAAATGATGTTATCTCTATCTCTTAACTTCTAATTCTTTCTGTGTGGGGGCCTCATTCCTGTTACAGACAGGCTCTTCACAATAGCATATCTGCTATTATGGCCACTACCAGCCTTAAGTCTAAATTTTTATAGTGGGTGGCATTATTTTATTTATTTATTTATTTGTTTGTTTGTTTGTTTATACAAGCACTGGGTACAGTCAGAAGCACGGGAGGGTGAGAGAATTCACCAGAGCCAGAGCAGAGAGCAGAGTAGGCAGAAGGACTGAAGTACACTGCTGAGGGGAGTAGCGGGCATCAGGAGAGGTCTACGCGCCATGTGGGACCCTCCTCCGGGGGCCGGGGAGCAGCCGGGGATCGAACCGGCGCCGCAGAGGCTGCGGGCAGCTTTGCAACCCAGCGCTCAACCGCTGCGCCACTGGGGAGGCCCGGGTGGCATTATTTTTCCTAACATCTCTAGAAAAGCTCTGATCAGCTGCATGTGTGACACATACTTGGCTTCCCATTACATTACGGTGGCCAGGGAACAGGGTTCTCTGAGCAGAGCACGGTGGTTGACAGACCCAAGACCACATGAAGTGGGGGAGAAGTTTTCTAAGGGAACCATTAAAAGTACAGAAAAGTATCTGCACAAACAAAAACATTTCTCATAGCACTCTACAGATTTGTCATGAGACAATGAATTTAAAGCATTTAGCATAAAGCATATGGCTGAAGCATACGTTTAACCATTGTCCAGTTATTAATGTAGCCATTCATCCACTTACCAGTTATGGCACTTAAACATCAAATGTTAATTATTACCATCACTGATAAATACATGAATAGATACATCAATAAGTGAGTTCATTATAGAGAATTATTGAATCTGAGAAGGGTTTGTGAGGCCTCCTGGTGTTTCAAGTGATGTCGTACATCAATAAATGGATAATGGTTAAACATGGATGAGTAAGTAGAGAGGAAGATATGAAAAGACTGATGTGCGCAATTCTAGTTGGACACTGACCACTCAGAACTGTCAGATGGGCATAGTCCTCAACAAGCCTGCCCCAAACATGAGTGCCAGTCACAAGTGGGATCTTTAGGCCACTACATCTATGACCAACTGGCTACAACTGCAGGAGGTTCCCACAACCCCCCTCTGATTCAATAATTCACCAGAATGAAGGCTCAGTCTCCCAAGACCACCTGATGTCAGTAGCAAGCCCAGACTATATACCCTGGGCCTCCGACTGACTGGCTACATAAATTAGAGATTCCCAAGGTCCCCTCCTCAGATTTGATTCATTTGCTAGTGATTCTCAGAACTCAGGGAACCCATTTACTCACTAGGTCACCAATTTATTGCTAAGGATAAACAGGAACAGCCAGATGGAAGAGATGCATAGGGAAAGGTGCGGGCAAAGAGCAGGGAGCCTCCATGCCTTCTCCACACACCTTCTCCCCAAATCTCCACATGCTCACAATCCAGGAAGCTCTCTGAAGCTCCTCCTTTTGGGAGGTCTGGGGTGAAACTGGAAGGTCCAACTCTCTCACTCCAACTTAGTGTCCCAAAAAATTACCTCATTAACATAAAAAGGCACACCTTTATCATTCTGAACACCTAGGAAATTCCAAGGTTTCAGGGAGCTGTGAGCCAGAAACTGTGGATAAGGAATAAGGACCAAATATGTATGAAAAATATATTTTGGTCATTTGAATAACTAAATATTTCTTACAAATCATAATACCACACCATGTTTTCACCAACCAGGAACTTCCATGAGCTTTGGTGTTCAGAGTTTTTATGGAGATGTCATTATATAACAGTCATGATTGGACAGTTGCCACATCACCAGCTCTCCTTCCCTCCCTAAAGGTCAGGCTGGCTCTAAGTCCCAACTCTCTATCACGTGGTTGGTCTTTCTGGTGACCAGGCCCCATCATACCATCTCATCTCTCAACATAAACTCAGGTGTGATCCAAGGGGCTCATAAATAAGAAAGGCATTCCTATCACTTGGGAAATTTCAAAGACCTAGCCTCCCTCTCAAGAACCAGGGACAAAGTCAAATTCTTTTTTTTTTTTTTTAAAGATTTATTTATTTATTTATACAAGCACTGGGCACAGTCAGAAGCACGGGAGGGTGAGAGAATTCACCAGAGCCACAGCAGGGAACAGAACAGGCAGACTGACGAAATACACTGCTGAGGGGAGCAGCGGGTGCGGCAGGAGAGGTCTGTTGTGCCATGTGGGACCCTCGCTAGGGATCGAACTGGCGCTGCAGAGGCTGCGGGCAGCTTTGCGGCCCAGCGCTCAATTGCTGCACCACCAGGGAGGCCCTAGTCAAATTCTTTAGGATACAACAGAAGGGAAGAAATTTCTGAACATAAAAAAGGAAAGCTTCAGGAAGCTATGAATAGGAGATAGCCACCATCTCACACAGGCTTACAAAGGCACCCTCACGTCACTCTTCTGTTCCCCTCTCCCATCCAGCCTCACACACAGTCTTGCACAAATTCCACACAAGCAGGTCTCCTGCCACCCACACACTTGCTGCTCTCAGAGTCTGCCCATTTGTCCATCTCTATCCATCTCCATGGCCTCTTGTGCAGTCCCGCTCCTCCTCAGCATACGGATTAATTGGTGCCCCTGCAAAGGGAAGGGGATAAAATGGTAAAGTGAAGTCATCGCAAGAATCAGTGCATTGGTCTCAAGTGAAGGAGACTGAGTTCCGGTCAACATTCAGGTCCAAGTGTATCTGTGAACATGAGAGTGTACATGTACCAAATGGCTGTTCCGTTGTGAGTGTGCCTTCCTGTGTAAATGTGGATCTAACTGCATTACATTTATTCCTATGTGGCGTGGGGTGGGGGTGGGAGGGTGTGCGATGCAGGTGTTCCTGTTTCCTGTGCACCAGTGTGTGCACTCTAGCTGTTCTATGTGTATCAGTGTTTGATATCCTAGGGCCTCTGGCTGCCCTTTGTGCTAGAGGCTCTGTCTCCCCTAGCCTGAGCTTCCAGAAAAGGAAGAGGATGGAGTATGAGGGTGAGGGAGAGAGGAACACAGGTTTCCTGATTTCCAGTCATGGGTGTGACCTTCCCACCTATGGTCCCTCAAACCTAATGTTAACACCAACCCTCGGCTCTGAGAGCTGACAACTCTGAAGACTTTGTCTCTTGATGAACCAACATCCCAATTCCTGGGAACATTTCTGGTGCCTTTTTGTTCCATCTCCTCCTCAAGGATGGTCACAGGGTACCATAGCACGGTGAGTAGGCTCCTCCCTCCCAACCACCTCCTCCACCACCTGGATTACACTCACCATCTCATTTCTCATCTCCTGCTGAGTCCTCCCCACAAATAACCCACTAAAACAGGTTCCTATACGTGATCCTCAGCTTCTGGGAAGCTGTGTTCCAGTGCTGTTTTATTCTTTCTGACTCCAAGCTCACCATGCTGAAAGGTCATCAGCTCTGAGCACCCCCAGACCAGCCCTAGGTGAACCACATCATCTGGAGACTGCAGAAGAACTCTACCAAAGCAAGCCTGACCCTCCCTAGCCTGACCTCCTCCCTCTGAGACCCTGCCCAAGACCCCAGCCCATGACCTTGCCTGACCTCCCTCCCCCAGAACAAGCACCACAGCAGCCAGCACACAACTGTCCCAGAAGGAGCCCTGTGTCTGAGTGAGGGGATGTGCATCACCATGGCCCTGAGGAACCACAGACCTGAAGGGAGGACCAGCCCTCCAGCTCCTTGGCACCAGACCTGAGCCTGCCGGGCAGGTCCCGAGGGATCAATGTGATTGTGAGTGTGGTGTGGCAAGACCTTCTCCACATACCCAGATGGCAAAGCTTCCAGTAACGCCCAACTGGCACTCACAGATCTGTCAGTCATTTGTCCATCTGTGGTCCAGGCAAGGGAAAACAAGTATGAGAAGAGGATGGGAGGCGAGGGGAGGGGGGTAGGCATATCCAGTATCCACACTTGAGCTGGAGAAGTTTCAATTCACTCATTTCTGGTCACTCTCCCCTAGAGTCCAGCCACAAGCTCTCTTCCTCCCTCCCCAGCCAACTGGGGCAGCTATTGCTAATCTCCCACATGGATCAGTTGCTCTTTCTGGGCTCTACCATAACACTCTCTACTTCCCCTGCCAGTCTGCTACGTTTATTATGATCATCTCTTTCCATCCCTCCATCTCCAGCCCACATGATACGCTCTCTGAGGGAAAGACAGCCTGTCTTCATTACTGCTGTATCTCCACGCCCAGCACATAAGTGACAATAAACATTTGCTGTCTGAATGCGTGTAGAAACAAAAATCCCAGGCAGGTAGGGCTCAGTTCAGAGGGAGGGCTGTAACCCTCTGGCGATTAAAGGACTAGTCCACCGCCACTCGGCCAACAGGTATTTCTGTAACCTGGTCTGCCCAGACTGGACTCTCTCCGGACGCCTAACCCTCCTTATTCCGGGGTCATACAAGTGAACTGGAGCAGACAAAAAAAGGCAAATGAGCAGGGCAGAAGCCAAGAGGCGACTGGAAATCTGCACTGGACAGGGCCCAAAGTTCTCTTCTTGCTGCCTGGCGCCCAGATGTCCCCCTCCCAGGGTGGAGATCCCAAATCTAACCCCATCCGTGCAAAGGAGGGGCCTGTGCCCCGCATCTTAATAATAAACCCCAATTCCGGAGCTTCAGCTAGCTAGGGGTGCTGCAGGCGCTAGCTCCGCCCCTTCAAGTGACACTGACCCCGCCTCCACGCAGGCCGCTGGCCCCGCCCCTTCCGGGCACCAGGCGGGCCCCGCCCCTCCTGCGCGACGGAGTCCCTGTGACGTCACGATAACGGTTTGTTTCCGGGGCGGAGCCAGGGAGGGCGGGAGTTTAGGCTGCGCTGACCCCTCAGCCCCCCTCCAGGTGACCCCAGCCCCCGAAAACCCTCACCCGGGCCCCCAAATATCCCGGCCTCATAGCCACCGAGCCTCTCGCCCTGTCCCCCTGAATGTCCCAGGTCCCTAAAATGACCAGCCCCCCAATCCCGACGGTTCAGAGCCCCCCAAATCCTCAGCCCCACCCCGTGCGGCACCTGGGGCCCCCCCGGGGCGCCGGCCTCCGTTGATCAGAAAATAAACGAGACCGACCGGGCCTCAGCATGTCAGGGAAGGGCACCTGGGCTGGGGGAGTCCTTGATCCGATCCTGCCGCTCCCCAGGAGACGTTCGGAGCCCGGGACATGTCGGGATTGAGGCGATACGAAGTGGCGCTGGAGGCGGAGGAGGAGTGAGTGGAGGCGGGTTCTGCGGAGGAGGCGCCCGCCGCTGCGCGGGGGGGGGGGGAGGGCGCGAGTCCTCTGGGGGCGGGGGCGAGGGGCGGGGCCGGGGCGGGGCTGCGGAGGACCCGCCCCTCTGTGGGCGGGGCTTTCCGTGGGAGGGGCGCGGCCTCCGGGGGGCGGAGTCTCCGGGGTCAGCCCGCCCCGCCCGGCCCTGCCCTGCCCTCTCTCCGCAGGATCTACTGGGGCTGCTTCTACTTTTTCCCCTGGCTGCGCATGTGGCGGAGGGAGCGGAGGTGAGGGGCTCTGACACCGCGGCGGCGCCCGGGGCTTGCGCGAGGCTCAGTCTCGGAGGACGGATGGGGCGGGGGTCCGGGGTGGGGGGAATTCGGGGGCCTTGGCCCCACCCGACGGCCGTGTCGGGTCGCCCCGCAGCTCGGCGCACCCCCGGGAGCAGAAACTGGAGCCTCTGCGGGGACTGATGAGCTGTCTGTCAAGCGGCCTGGGCCCAGCTCCCCAGCGCTCGGGTCGCGGCCTCCCCCGCCGTCCCCCCCCGCCACTGCCCAGCCCGCCGGTGCATTAAAGATTTAAAGCCACTTGCTGCCCTCCTGACTCTGTCGCCGCTGCTGCTATTCGGGCTGGGTGCTCCTCCCCAGGCCAGCTGTTTCCTTACTTACAGAACCTCCCGCCGCCCTCTGACAGGGTGCCCTGCCTGCCACCGTTATTTCTAAGGGGCTCTCAACAGGATCACACCTCCCCATTGTTATTCGTGGCTGCCCTGCACTCTCTTCCCCCACTCCTCACACACACACCTCCATCGCTGTGACTTGCCTAAGGGAGGGCATCTAAATCGGTCTAGCCTGGTCAGCCATCCCAACTCTATCCCCACATTTGTGTTCTGCTGCCCCAGCTCTGCTGCCACCTTCCTCCTAACAAGGACTTTGCCGAGTATCTGAAGAATCAACTTTTCCCAGGAGTGTATCAAAAGAATTTTAAACCCAGAGTTGTAAGAAGTAGGTTGTGAGAGGAAGGAACAGTTTATATATGCCATCTCCCTCTGTCTGCCACAAGGGAGTGACTTGGAAGTGTGGGCGGTCTTTCTTGCAGGTAATACCCCAACTTCCAGCTACTCCAGTCTGATCCCTGGAATTTAGAGATACCTGACATCAGTACATCTAGTAGTTGTTCTTACCTCCCCAGGAGAACCCAAGGGCCAGTCCCTGCCACTACCTTCTGGGTTTTTTTTTTTTTTTTTGAAGATTTATTTATTTATGCATACAAGAGCTGGGGTACAGGCCTGAGTGTGTGTGTGTGTGTATTCACCAGAGGATTCACCAGAGACAGAGTGGGGAACAGAACAGGCAGATTGACCAAAGTACACTGCTGAGGGGAGCAGTGGGCAAGTCAGAAGAGGTCTGCTGCGCCATGTGGGTTGCTGCCTGGCAGGCTGGGGATCAAACTTGTGCTTCAGTGACTGAGGATAGCTTTAAGGGTTGCGTCTTAACCCCTTGCACCACCAGAGAGGCCCTGCCTTCTGTCTTGTCACCCAGTTGGCTTGAGAGTACTAATGGTCAGAGACTCCTGGGTGGGTCTGCTTTCAGTTAGGGACTGGCTACAACAGTAGAAAGGACACCATAGGATTAAAGACACAGCCTTGTGTGTTGGGGGATGGAGAAGGAGACAAGGTAGGAATCTAACTTTCAGCCTGGGATTGCCTCTGCTATAGCAGGTTGTGGCTGAAGAGAAGACTTGGCTCTATATTTGGAGAAACCAAAGGGGGGAAATGGATACATATTCAGATGAATTTGTTTCTTGCCTTCCTAGGTCTCTGGACTAAAAGTCCAGGAAAGACCATAAAGTGTGTGGCAAACAGCCAGCTAATGAAGAAGACCTGTGACAAGATGATGGTACCTCAATGGCTATATCCAAGCTCTGAGGCACAAGTCCAGACTGGAGGGTGGAAGAAAGAATTTATGGCCTCTGGTATTAGAAGTTAAAGGGAACTCCTTGAACTTCTTGACTCCTAGATCCAGAGGTCAAGTACAGTGACCTCTGGGTTGTGACCACTTTCATGAAAAGACCCAGGCTCTTGAGCCACTTGCTCACAATGTCTACATCAAGAACCCTTTCAAAAGTAGAGTGCCCTGTCCAGTCCTGGGCTACACCTCAACAATACAATGTGAGAAGACCTAGTGTCAATAAGAAAAACTCCAGGAAAGGGCCTTCAACCTCACCCTGGACAGGAGGGAGTAAAAATTCAAGCTGTTCAGACTGGGAGGGGAACTAGCCCTACACTAGGAGCTGAAGGTCCCCCCAATCGTCACAGCTCTGCAGCAGAAAGAGATGCCAGGGAAAAAGATATGAATCCCTGTCCCAAGAGCAGCCCTGTACCACAGGGGTAGCTCACCAAAGAGCAGGCTTCAAAGGCACCCCTGCAACAAGACAAGATCTGGATTACTGGGTTATGACTCAGCTTATGTTTCAAATGCCAAGCAGGATTGGAGGGCTAAAATCCCCAGATCAGGAGTAAGAGATTCTTCAAGGTGCCAGGGGACCTAAATTTAGCAGCTTGTCCCCACCCTAGGCAGTCCCCAGCTTCCTGGAAAGGACTGGAGGTGGAGGAGGAATTTTGACTTGCAGGGAGGGGGAAGAAAGGGAAGAGGGAAATAAATGCTTGGTATAGAATTAGGATGGAAGGCACAGGAAGGAGATGGGACTGGGGGGCTTTTGCAGGAGGATGGGATGCACAGGGTGCAGGGGTTGTTGATGTGGGCTTTCACTGGACGTTGGTGAGGAGGGATGTTCCTCCAAGCCCACAGTGGAAAGAGGCTAGAATTTGACTAGACAAAAGAGAGGTAATTGAGCTCTTGAGTCTTATGTCTCTAATAAACCAGTGATTGAGTCTTGGAACCCCAGGCCCCTGCTGGCAAGAGGCTGACATTCCTGGGACAGGACTAGGCAACAACAGGAAGATAAGATTTGTGTATTTTACCTGTTGACAGTAGTAACCTGGCACTAAAGAATTTTATCTTCCCTCACCTGGCCTCGTCTGGCTTCCTTCTTGTTCCATCTTCCTGGGAAAAGTAGTCCCTACCTCACCATCCCCAAGACACCCACGCAATACCACTAGCTTCTCACTCAATGTGGCCAGTCCCAGCCAAGGTCCCAGCCAAGACTTATCAGCCCATGGGTCTGTTTTAGGGACCCATTCCCATCAATTTCTCTTGATAAGGTAGGCAGGCTAGAGTAAGAAGTGGGGAAGGAAACATGAAGGCAAGTTGATGCTGGCCTGCCCTCTGCTCCCACCCACCCCATCACCCCTATAGAATCTGTGCTAATATGGATGTGTGATGGATGGTTGTGAAAACACAAATGTGTCGGAGTAGGGCTTTGAGTGCACTGGGCTTGTATGATTCTGATGTGGTTGTCTGGCCATGTGAGGCTGATGGAGTGACTGAAGTGTGACTATGAATGTGTAGCTAGGGGTGTGTGAGTGTGAATATCCATCATTGGGCGCCACTGTGGATCCTTGCAGTCACTGTACTGTAAGTCCCTGATGTGGAATCCCCAGGCCTCTTTGTTATCAGGGCTATTGTCTTGGTGCCCAGTGTTCCTGCTGGTCAAGCTAAAATGTAGAGTCATGCAGGGGCCTCTCACCAGGGCAAAAGTCCTGGTATGAGGCATATACTGGGAAACCAGTATCTGCTGAAAACAGCAGGCAGACTTTATGGCCAGATCAACAAGGTCAGCTAGAACACCTTAATTGTAAAGATTAGCAGAAAGTTAGATAAGAACAGGAATTAGAGATCGTGAGCTTTGATTATGGACAACTGTGGAGCTCCCCAAGCAATAGCCCCTGGTCACGCCACCCTAGCTTGCACCAGAGGGTGATGCATCTCCCACGCATGTGCATTACTCCATGTACTTCTTGCCCACCTTCTCTGAACCTGGTTCTAAATATGACACTGCCATAGATCCGGGCTGCACTTTTTTTTTTCTTTTTTAAGATTTATCTATCTAGGCATACAGAACTAGGGTACAAGCCAGAGGTGTGAGGATTCACCAGAGACAGAGTGGGGAGCAGAACAGGCAGACTGACTGAAATACACTGCTGAGGGGAGCGGCGGGTGAGACAGGAGAGGTCTGCCACACCACATGGGTAGCTCCCTGGCCAGCTGGGGATGGAACTCGAACTTGTGCTGCAGAGGCTGTGGACAGCATCACGGTGCTGTGCTCAACCCCTTGTGCCACCAGGGAGGCCCGGGGCTGCACTTTTTTTAAGTGGTAGCCCTTCTAGGCCTCTCTCTCACTTGGACTTTGAGTTGTCTTTCCTTCATCCCGCACCACTCCCAATGCTGCTGCCCCATGAGGTGACACCCTAAGCCCTAGCCCTCTCCTCAGCTTCTCTGCCCAGCTTAGGTGCACATGGGAAATGGCAGCCCTAGAAGAAGAGGGGCTCTGTGGATTGTGGCAATTAGGACCCAGGAATGCCACAGAATGAGCAACTGGTACATCTTCACCTGCCTCTGACTCACCTGGTGCCCCAGGGAACAGGCACCTAGATAAAAGGTAGGAGGGAGAGAGGGGAGTATCCAGCTAAGCAGCATGAAGGGACTCTCACCTACCAACAGCCTCCTGATGCTACTGTTGCTCCTGAGCCCAGACCATGGAGAAGGTGAGTGCTTGGGACCTGGATGAATGGGATGGAGGGGCTCAAGAAACCTAGCCTCCGGCTGGAGGGATTCTGATGGAGAAGTTCTGAATGAAAAGCCGCAGAACACATGGCGCCTTTGTCTCTTAGAATTGCCACTGCCTTCCAGCACTAACTGCTGCACTCAGCTCTACCGACAGCCTCTGCCAAATAAGCTGCTGAGGAAAGTTATCCGGGTGGAAGTACAGGAGGCTAATGGGGAATGCCACCTTCAGGCCTTTGTGTGAGTGCTAACCCCGTCCCTGATGCCAATCAGTCCCAACTGATGCCGATCCCAACCTCAGACCCAACTGCTAATTCTGCTGCTGACGCAGGTTTTCATTTGCCTTTGTCCTTAACCCTGGACCCTAACCTCATTCCCAAGCTACAACCATGACTTTGAACCTTTCCTTTCCCAGACTTCACCTGTCTCGGCGCAGCGTCTGCATCCACCCCCAGAACGGCAGCTTAGCCAGGTGGCTTGAGCGCCAAGGGAAGAGGTTCCGGGGGACTCTGCCCATATGAATTTGTGGCTGAAAAGGAAAATGGGTTGGGGCCCTCAAGAACCAAAATAATAAAGTAGCATTGTGAGATAGTCTCCAAGTGTGGTCTCCAAGTACTGTGCCCTCTCCTGAGAGCCCTGAATCTGAAGCTTAGAGATATGTCAATAAACATTCTCTTTATTCACACCTCCACGACCCCCACCAGGGGCAAAGCCAAGAGCCAAAGAGCCACACATACTCCCCATGCAACTACATACATACAGGCATGCAATGAACACACGTTCCCTGCTTTATCTACACATAGTCACCCACGAACACAGACATACACACCTACACACATTCTTCAGGGGGATCTCCAGCTCTGGGATGAAATCAGGGGCTCCGGCACCTTTTAGCTGGCAAGTTTGGCACACGGAGATTCACAGAAATGGGCTCCAAACAGAACATCAAGCTGAGATAACCCCCTCCGTGAGGATATATTGTCCTGCCTGGTTCTATCTGTCCATCCATCCACACCAGACAATGTTATAGGTGGAATCAGCTGAAGACTTGCTGGTCCTCTACAGGTTTGGCGTTCCTAGAAGCAGCAGGAGGCAAATAAGGAAGATAGTAAGTATGGATCTTGGCCCAGAATGATCTTAGCTGTGATCCAAGACACCCCAAGAATAAGGATGGATATCCAGGTCTGAGTCTAACATCCTGAAAATGAGGAAGGAGCCCATCTAGGAGCCCCAATACCCTGCAAGAGAGAACAGAAATCCAATTCTGAGCTCAGGGACTCAAAAATGAAAGCTCAATTCCTAACACAGACATCAAAAGAATGAAGAGATCTTTTAGCTCAGATTCCCAACATCAGGTGACTAGGGCACCTGGCTCTTAATCTAGACTCTCAAAATGAGGAACCATAGCTCCAAGTCCAAACCTCCTGTAAGTCCTACTCACCTGGAAGCTTGTCCACTGAAATTATTGGGGCCAAGAACCCAGGCTTTTGGGGTTCATCCTTCCCTCCTGGTCTCAGCCTCAGCCTGGGACATAAAAAGGCAGCTGTCCCTAACAATGTGGGGCATTTCAGTCCTCCAAAAGGGTTTATTAGTAAAGGCTCAGGAGAGGTATCAGCGAGAATCATGAAGATAGGGGTGAAGCTAGGGGAAGAAGTTCTAGATGCAGACAGGTTCAGTGGGAAATCATGAGGGGTGGGGATGGGGATGGTTTATAGATATCAGAGTGTGTGGAATCAGAGGCTGAGGGACCAATGGAAGTCACTTACCAGAGCCCCAGTGCCAGAGCCCCAGCTGCCAGTCCCAAGAAAGAGAAGATTCCCAAAGACGCCAGCACAGCCACCTGCTCCAGAGGGTCCCTATGATCTGGGTTAAGGAGGGGGGAATGTCACATGCCACTGTGAGAGCAAATCTGACCAAACTTGGTGACCCCTTCTATCTGGGGCTTTCTGTCTTCTACAACCCATTCCCATCTACTCAAGCTTACCAAGTGGCCGAGGGTCTGGCTGCAGGGAAGGCCTTGGAGGAGTGGAACTATCCTCCTGAGGCACCTCCTCTCGCTGTGTGTGTGGCTGGGCCCCAGCTGGCATCGACTTCGGCAGGGGCCCTGAAGGGAGATGACACCTGAGGAGAACTGCCAATACAGCTGTGCAGGGAGGGGGAGCTCGAAAGCTTCTGGGAATGCAGCCGGGGTAGAGGCTGAGAGGCAGGGCTTAAGTTAGATGGGGCTGCAGGCAATCAAGGCTGAAGCCTGGACCGCAATGCCACAGCTGCATGGGCCCGGCCTGTGCCAGGCTGCCAGCTCCCGCCAACACATCTAGCTGATAGGCACTGTGGGGTGGGGCCTCATTCCTTCTTCAGGTGGCTCTGTCTCTTACCACTGCTGGGAGTCCCCCAGGCCTCTGGGCTCCAAGCGCTCCAGGTGCCAGCGTCCAGAAAATCCCGGGCACTGACCCGCACTGCGTGGGGCAGCCCAGCCACGGCATCTGTGATCACCTCCTCCAATCCAGCTGGCTCCACCTGTGTGTGTGGAAGGGGGAGTGGGGTCGGGGGGGAACGGGAGATGATTTTCTCTGTTGCAAACTTGGAGCCTACCTCAGCCCCAGTTTGCAAAGAGTACCCTTCCTCCCAATCAACCTGGCAGAGCACGTGTTGTGACTCACGATGAGGTCAAGTCTACACTTTATGTTCGGAAGACAAACGGGCATAGTGGTTACACAGAACAGGCTGTGGCATCAGGTTGCCTGGGTTCAAATCTTGCTGCAGCCTTTAGTGGGTGACCTTGGGTCTCTCTGTGCCTTACGTTTTTTCATTTAAAATGGAGGTAAATACACCTAAATGAGATAATCCTGTAAAATGGGTTAACAAGGTCGCTGGCAGGCAGGCAGCTCTCAATAGATGTTGGTTATTATCTAAGGAGGCAGCTTCCCCAGAACTGATGCCAGCCAATCTCTGACATCTCCAGACATGGAAATTCACTACTACCCTCATCTAGATATATTCACTACTACCTCATCTAGATAAGTGTTTGATGAGGATATGCCTCTGGATGAAAGGCACTCCTTTTCCTGAAAAGTTATTTTTAAGAAGTCACTGCTGTCTTCCCATAGACAGGCTTACACCAGAGTTACAGCCCTGAAGGGCAAAGGCTGGATCTGTTGGTCCCCACTGGCACCCCAGCACCCAGCACCAAGCCTGGCCCACGGAGAGCACTCTGTAGGGGGAGGAAACATAGCTTTGGTGACCTGCCAGTGCTGGAAAGCCACACAGAACACCCGGGAACATGAAACCAGAGACAGGACCCACAGCCCCAGATGAGGACACACTCCAGGTCTCACCGTGGACCAGGCCGGATGCTGTGCTGGACGGTACTGCAGCCGAAACTTGAGCAGGAAGTGGGGCTGACGGGGCCAGGAGGCGGGGTACATCCAGCTGGCACGCAGGCGTCGGGGATAACCAGGTACTGACTCTACCCGCAGTCCCTGGGGAGGGTCAGGGCGCACTGACAGCAGTGGAGACACAAGTCAGGGCAGGTGACAGGTACCCATCCCTTACCCAGAACCTCTCAAGGGGAGGTGAGTGTGTGCCTAATGGCATCTGAATGAAGCACTTCCAAGGGAACTGGGGAAATCATAAGCTTAATCATCCACTAGGCTAAAGCGCAGTCATGCACATTATAAAATAAGATGAGATCTGGGGACACGTTTTTGAAATGTTTGTTGAGTGAATAAAAGAGTGGTTTTTCTTTCCATCCAAGGAAGAAGTTGAATTAGCCCAAATTCCAGAAGGGTTTTAATGTCACCCTTCCACACATAGAAAGGACATGAAATATGGCAGCCTTCACCACAGGGCCTAGAAGCAGAGAGGCAGTCCTGGGACCAGGCAGCCAGGAAGGACTTCTGGAGAGGGCTCTAGGGGCAGCCTCTAGGGAGTGTGCGCTGAGGTAACCCTGCCTCCTGAGCTCTGATCTCTGGCCTCTTTGGCTTCCCAAACTCCATATAGGCCATCTGTGTGATGAAAGGGGTCTCTACTAGGAGGAAACTGGGAGCTCTGGGGGGGAGTGTTCTGTGTTGGAATAGCTGTAGTCTGAGTTTATTTGGGGTCTCTGTGGTGAGGAAGTGGGGGGAGGTTCTATGGGCGATACTCACATATGCTCTGCAAGCTCACATCCAGCAAGCGTGTGCTGGCCCCCAGCGGGTTCACCTCAGTCACATTGATCCGGTACTGGCTCCAGAACTCTGCACCATGGACCACACAGCGGGCCGCCCCCGGGGGGTCCTGTGGGCATGGCCAAGGTCCTGTAGATGGACTCATCCTAGGAGGGAGGATGTGGTCTTGGGCTTTGGCAATGCCTATTGCCGTCTCTAGCTGGAGCTCCCAGCCTCTCCCTTATGTCCTACCTTTGACCATCAGCTCCCGGCACTGTCTTCTTCCTGGCAGGGAGGGGACCATCTGAGGTCAGGAAGGAAAAGAGGGTCCTCTCTCCCTCGCTGAGGCCTTCCTTGAGACCTCCATCCCTGCCTCCCATACCCACATTGTGCCAACACACCCAAATGTAGAGGCATACACACCCGATCATGCACACACCTGTAGGAGGTGAGGTAGCGGGTAGGTAAACCGCTAACCTGACTCGGACTCCAAGTGCAGGAGAAATTCTCATAGTCGGCTGCTTGACAGGAGACGACAGGGCGGGCTGGGGGGTCTAGAGACAGAGGGGACAGCTGGAGCCTATCCCAGAGGGCTACTCAGGGCCTGAATTCCCTCAGGGACCCTGCATCTCATCACTGCCACCCAAGACTCCCTCCCCAACTCACAGCCCAGCTGCAGGGTCACCATGCCCCCAAGTGCACCATCCAGGGTCCGGCAGATGTAGATGCCCTCGTCAGTGCTATCTGCCTGGGCCAGGACCAGTTTGTGCCCTAGTCCAGAGTCAGGTCCCTGGAGCAGTCTCGGCTCACCGTCCCGAAACCAGGACACCGGGGCCCTGATGACGTGATGATAGACAAAGCATAAGTCAGACCATGCCACAGGTCCCATTGGCTTCTTGCAATAAAACCCAAACTCCTTTTAAGCCGCTTTAGCAGTCCCTGGTGATCCAGCCCAAACCTTCCTTCCTACCTCTCCCCTCTCACCCACTGCGCTGATCTTTGGTCTTTCTGTTCCGCAGTGTTGTGCTCAGTCCCACTTCAGGGCACTTGTACTAGCTGTCCCTCTCTCAGGAATGCTTATACCCCTGCTACACATGGCTGCCTCTTTCCTCACCTTCAGAAATCAACTTCAGTGTCACCTCTTCAAAGAGGCCTTCCCTGATTACCAATAAAAAGTAATCATTCAATTATCCTCTTCCACATGCCTCTTTTGATTTTCTGCCCTGCAGGTATTACTACCTGGTAAGGTCCTTATTTGCTTATTATCTGTCTACCCCACTAGGAAGCAAATTCTGTATCCCAGAGCCCAGAACAGGCCAGTTACTTAGCAGGTGCTCAATACCAGTCAGTTGAAATTTTCTGTTGAATAAGGATGGTTTTGGGGCTAGGAACAGATAGAGAGGTACAGGGGAAGGACAAGAGGGGGCATAAGGACTGGGTGAGGCCAAGAAAGGGTCATGAGAGTCAGGGTGGTGGTGGGGCACTTACCCAGTAGTCACTCCGGGGCAACACAATGTCATGGACCTGCCAGGCTGCCCATACTGGACTCCTGTGAAAGGAAATTCTGAGGAAAGCCTCTTCCTTTCCCTCTCTCGCACCCTTCCCTACCCAGGCCCCCACTTTGTAAGAGGGACAGGGTTATGAGCAGACTTTTAAGCCATAGGTGGGGCTATTTGATCAAACCATCATGTTGTAATCTGAGTGAGAGGGAGGTCAGAAGACCCCTCTATCAGGGGGTTAGCTGCCAGGTTGGATGTCAGGTATTAGAAGTCACAGGTTAGGCCTGGGAAGGAGTCACAGTGAAGGCAGCAAGTCACAAGTCAGAGTTGGGGTCATAAAATAGGCTTCTTCTCACCTGGGGGGCCCCAGGCCTGGGGGCAGGGGGAAGAAGCAGACACCAGAGCTGTAGCCACGGCCACCAGGACCCTGCTCAGCCCTGAGCAACTGCTGCTCATCTGTGGGGAGAGAGGCAAGGTTAAGATCCCCTGCACCCCAAAGGGAAGGCTAAAGCCTGCTTCCTCCTCTCCCAAACTGGTGTACTGGGAGAAAAACTGAGGGACCAAGTCAGAGAGGGATAACAAAAATCATTGGGGGATCTGATCCAAGCGTGTATACACACACACACACATACACACACACACACACTCCATCTCAGTCCTGGGCTTAGGGCCCAGAACAAAAGCCGGAGGCAACAGACTGTGCCAACACCACCACCCTCCCTACACCACCCTTGGCGCCCACCCCTGGCACCAAGAGCTGGCACTGGCTCAATCACTCCTATCAACTCCTCCAATCCAGCTGTTGGGAATTCTTGTGTCCACCCCACCTGACCCAGGGCTAATCATTGCCTCTGACTGACACAAGGCAGCCTCTTCACCCTGGAGCAGGGGGCTGTCACTGGTGGGTCTGAGCCCATCCTGTACTCCTGCCATGAGGCCTGGCTGCCAAGCCTCTTCTCCTCTGGCCAGCTCCTTGCTCTGGCTACTTGGGCCACTCATTGGGCCTGACTCTGGAATCTTGTTGGTCCTGAGCCTGAGAGCCTGGATCGGGCTAGGGTGCAAGCTGAGGCTGCAGAGTTAAGCAGATCCAGATGCCCTGGCTGCTGCCAAAGGCTGGGGGCGGGCAAGGAGCCAGCAGATGGAGACAGGGTGGCGGGGAGGGGAGAGGAGGCTGAGAAGAGCAGGGAGCCTGCAGGGACAGGGCCCCCACCCCCACCCCCGAGGTGGGGGTCACATGCCCAAGAGATGCTCACGAATCAGGCCTGGGAAGCAGCGGGGTACAGTGAGGCAAAGGCTGGACTGGGGTAGCAGGAACTCAGAAAGGCTGAGAAGGAGGTAAGCAACAGTGTGTGTATGGGGGTTGGGGTGCTAGGAAAGAGGAATTCTAGATGGGGAAAGGCAGGAGGAGAAAGGCAATGGAGAAACAGGCATGGGGACAGGAGAAGGGCAGATGGGAGAGGGCCTGATGAGGGCTCCCGAAGAGAAAGTGCATTGACCCTTCCCCCAGTAGAGCAGAAACAGGGGTCTCCATGTGTCTGTGTGTCTGTCTGTGTTAGTGGCTCACCCCTGTGCCCCAAACCACATGTACCCTGTTCAGCCCCACCCTACCTCGGTGATCCCAGTGGCCGAATGTCCATGGCCTCCAGGACTTCCTCCCACCAGCTACAGCACCGTCTCAGCTCCACTCAGTTCTGGGACCCCAGAACCGTCTGGCTTCCCCTTCCCTGCCCCCGCCCCTCTGGGCCCTGGAGCTCAGCCACCCCTAGCCAGGCCCCCTCCCCCCTCCTTCCTCCTCCCTCCCCTCTTCCCACCCTCCTCCAACCCGAGGCCACGGTAAGAGAAGAGGCCTCCCCCAGTCTGGAAAGAAAGCCACAGGCACAGTTAGGGCCAGAGGAGGGAGAGGAGGTTGCTTGTGTCCCTGTCAGTGAGAGATTCCCTGTATTTTCACACAGCCAAACACAGCCACATTCATGCACGGGGTCACCAAGCACAGTCAACAAAAAGATACGCCTTGAACACACGTGGACACAATCAACTGAACAGTCAGACACATACTGGGGTTCCCTTTTCATTCTCCAGCAAATATTTCCTTAGGGCACAGCTGCCTGTGTTTCGAGGGGAAGGGAGGAGGCCCCAGGTTGGGGGATATAAAGAAAAGCCAGAGAATCTAGTTCCCCTTCCCCTGGATGTTCCAGCCCTTTCTTGCTTCTTCTCCTCCCCCTCCACTCTTTCGGCCCCAGCACCAGGAAATGCCTTTGGTCCCCTGGTGCCAGATACACAAGACTCACACTTACCCTTAGACCTGCATTCTCAGATACAGTCACACCGATACACTCAGAATCCTCAATCAGACTCAGACGCTTAGACTTCCACATACCCACACACTCAAGCTGACACACTTCTGCTCTCACACTGCCACACACAAGGATTCCACCCCTGGCGTGGGGACACAGCACTTCCCAAAAGCAATTCCTCCTTGTGGTTTAAGCCCCCTCTTCCAGGGAGCTCTCAGCAATGGCAGACCTGCATCTCACACTGTTGCAGGCACCCGGGTAGCCAAGATGCAGACAGACAGCAGAGGCAGGCACAGGGCACAGAGAGAGACAGAGATGCAGAGGTCTGGGAGTAGCAGAACTAAAAAGCAGATACACAGAGAAACCCAGGGAGACGAAACTGTGGAGAGACAGACAGAGATAACTCTTGGAAGACAGCAGTAGGAAGAGAAAAAGAAACAGAAATTGAGTCAAAGAATTAGAAAACAGGGAAAGGCAGACCAGTGACAGGAATTCTTAAACACACAAAAAAGGGGAAGCATGTGCTGGGGATGGATCTGTTAATGTTGGACACTAAAAAATGTCAGTCCCATTGGCTGCTGAAAACAACTCGACTCCCGCAGAGTCTAACAGTTAGGACACAGGATACACACACAGTTCAAGCTCACTCTCGCTCTGCTACTGCTTAAGTCACACACTGGCACACGCCAACCCAGCCACCCACTCTCACACTGGCAGACACAGCCTGAAACCCCACAGAGACCTTCCCAAAACACATTCCCTGATGTGGTCACAGGCCCTCTCACACACACAAACACACAACCAGACTCTCACCAAAAACTGCGCATCGACAGATACACACATAATCCCACACTGTGCAGCCACAGGCGGACGCAGTCACATTAGCTGACAGTTGCATCAAGTGACACTCAAAGTCTCACCCCTGACATGGTCACACACAGCTCCACAGTTACACACACTGACAGTCTGTCAGTCACTCAGAGGCCTTCATCTCTTTCACCCCCCCTGCCCCGCCTCCTCCTGGCAAGGCTTCCTCCTGTACACCCGCCAGACCCACCAGGCCTCACCTTCTGCGGCCGCCGCCGCCAGCGCCCTCTGCCCTCGCCCTCTGCCCCTGGCCTCTACTCCCTCCCGCCCTGGGGCCCCGCAGTTGGGGCGGCTCCACCCAGGCACCAATGGAAGGAGAGGGGTGATGGAGGGGGGGTTCTCGGCCCATTGGAGCCTCCAACTGCCAATCACCCCCCTCCACCCCCACCTCTGCCGGACACTTCCTGTCCTGCCCCGGACTGAGGAGCCTGCAGGGGATAGAGTCTGGAGCTGGATTCCTGGGTCCTTGACTGAAGTCTTGTCCTCCCCTGAGACCATGGGACTAGACGTTTCCAGATCTCTTACTGCTCCTGGCTGTCTGAAAATAAAGCCACAATTTCAGTGGCTCAGGAGGCACTGGGCAGGTGATCGGAGCTGAAGGTGCCCCTGACTCCAGATAAGAGAAAGGACTGGTGTAGGGCATTGGTCCTCAAACTTTGCTGGACATGGTGGTTTTAGAGCTGCCAGGCCATCCTCCATACCAATTAAATCAGAATCTCTGAGGGACGCACCTAGGCACCAGTACCGTTTAAAACTCCCCAAGTGATCGGAAAATACAGCTAATCAGAGGTCTAGGGTGAGGTGTGTATACATGTTCCTGTGTATGTGTCTTAAGAAACTAGCCACTCAGCCAGGGCTCTCGTCCACTGCCCAGTCACTGTGGGATCCCACGAGATGTGTATCATGTTTGTCTGAGCTGCCAGACCAGGTCAGCACTCCAAGACCCAGGCCCTTCCCTTCTAGGGTCTCAAGGAAGAGGCCTGGACTGGAAAGCAGGCAACCAGGTTCTCCTGGGCCAGGTCATCACTGCCCAGCCTGGCACGATTTTCCCTCCCAGAGACTTGGTTCCCTAGACAGAGGGTGGAGACAAAAAGCATCCTGGTCATGCTCACATTGCTCACCAGCCTTGCCACAAACCCAAACCTAAAAGCGTGAAGGACGCCAGGCAGTATCAGGTCTCCTGGGCTGCATGGTCTGTTGTTTCTGCACCCTCAGTCTTGCCAGGGAAAAATTTAGAGGAAAGGACTTGCCAGGGTCACCCCGAGAACCACCCACTGTTTCCAGGCCCTGAGGCTCCTAGCTTGGCAGTCCCTTTCTTACCAGAGCTGTTTTCTGTCCTGTGCAATGATTGGGACACAGGGGCAACAGAGGTGTGTAG
This sequence comes from Talpa occidentalis, assembly GCF_014898055.3. Taxonomy (NCBI): domain Eukaryota; kingdom Metazoa; phylum Chordata; class Mammalia; order Eulipotyphla; family Talpidae; genus Talpa; species Talpa occidentalis. The sequence continues at coordinate 38,553,501 of NW_023605083.1, read as the reverse complement.
AGCTTGCACATGCATGACGCATGTGGGGTCTGGAACAGCCATAGACACAAAGCCACGTACACGTTCCCAACCCACCCCTTCAGCCCCTGTGGGCTGGAACACAGTCAAGCTGCAGCCACTCACAAAGCCAGGGGTCTGGCCAGTGGCCCAGGGTCTGGCCACTGACCACTGAGACCAGGAACCTACTCTCCCGCTCCCCACCAAATACTTAGACCCAAACTTGGTGAATTGATACCCTAGGAGTAGTGGTGGTGAAAGGCTCTGGTCTTCCCAAAGTCTTAGTCACAATCAAGAATATAGGATTTGGGGGCCTCCCAGGTGTCCTAGGCCTATCAATAGCCTGAGTTAGATCCTTAGCAAGGAGCTAACCCACATATGGTGCAGCGGACCTCTCCTGTCTCACTGGCTGTTCCCCTCAGCAGTGTATTTCAGTAAATCTGCCTGCTCTGCTCCCCACTCTGTCTCTGGTGAATCCTCTCACCACCCCCTCACTTCTAGCCCATACTCCAAGTCTTCTATGCAAAAATAAATAAAATCTTTTTTTTAAGATTTATTTTTATTTATTTATGTATATAAGAACTGGAGTGCAGGCCAGAGGTATGGGAAGTGAGAGGATTCACCAGAGATAGAGTGGGGAACAGAGCAGGCAGATCCACTGAAATACACTGCTGAGGGGAGAAGCGGGTGAGACAGGTGAGGTCTGCTGTGCTATGTGGGTAGCTCCCTGTATGGGGATTGAACTCATGCTGCAGTGCTGCTGATAGCTTGATAGTGCTGAGATTTTAATCCCTGCGCCACCACAAAGGCCCCAGTAAATAAAATCTTAAAAAAAAAAAAAAATACAAATTTTTTAAGTAATTTGTTAAACTTGGACATTCTCCATTACTCCACAAGTAAGAGAGTCTTTAGGCCAGACATAATACTACTAATTTGTTCAGATTTGTAGTAAAATCTTTGTATCCTTGAGTTTTTGTACATCTGCAAGCAAAGGAAAGTCATGGTCAGAACTGTTCCCTCAGCCTTTAATCCTAGATCCCTAAGGGTTAGAGTTCACATTCCTCTGGTGTTAGAATATGTGATTAAAGTTTGAAAAGTACAATTTTATTGATCCCACATCTGCCCAAACCATAGTCCCTGATTCCCTCAGGCAGACGGGCCTGTGGTTAGTGTGGTCAAGCGATGGCTGCTGTCTCCCTGTCGTTCTGTCCCAGGCTGTAATGAACCTCAGGAAGTGCCCTTAGTCTCTCCGCAGCCTAGAAAGGGAACAAGTGCCAATAAGGGAGGATAAGAGCCACCCAGAATAGTGTTCTGAATGTCCAAGAAACACCAGGGGAAGGCGGTGGCACCAGGAAGCAGGTGGCAAGGATTGCTGGAGTCACCAGAGAATGAAGGAGTTGTATAGCTCCTGAGTCCCTGGGAATGCCCTGGTTTTAGGGGTTCTCAGTCATGATTACTGAGATGCCTTAAGGACCAAAGACAGGAAAGGAGACCTGAGGATCCAGGGTGCTCTGAGTCCTGACCTGCTCGGGGGTGAGGTCCCTCTGAGCCTGGGCAAGCATTTCATAGCCAACCATGAATTTGCGGACAGTGGCAGACCGTAGGAGTGGAGGGTAGTAATGAGCGTGAAGCTGCCAGTGGTCCCAGTTGGCATCCGCCTTTGATCCTGTGGGAGCCCCTGAAAGGAACAAGGCAGAGATGGCTGGGAAGGGCCCTTTCTTAGTTCTTCAGCCTAATTCTCATCCCCAAACCAGGCTAGGTGCCTGAAATCTACATCTCTCAGCGTTCCCTGCAGTGTGCACACACCCAGACCCTGGAAAGTATACACTGGAAGACAGTTTCACCAGGTTTGCTGTTCCGCTCCCAGTCCCAGCATCCCTGCTCTGGAGATTCCCCCAACAAGTGTTTCAAGACTTGCAGTCCACTGGTGTGGGTCTCTGAGATTGAGAAATGGTACTGGGGCCAGAGATGGTTGCTCAAAAAGTCTCACCATGCCAGCCCATGGAGTAGGGAAAGGATGTTTCAAATAGGTTGTCATACTTGGTCAAGAGCTTCTTCATGACAGAGGCTAGATCTGGAATGAGAACGTGACTCTTAGCCTGAGGCACAGAGGCTGACCCTACCAGAGCCAGTCCCAGGGTCCCAGCTGAGAAACTCACCATCACGCTCAGCAGCAGTCAGCTCAGGCAGACGTCGCACATGCCGACGGGGCAGCAGCAGTGTCTGGAAAGGCCACACTGCCCAGAAGGGGACCAGCACCAACCAGTGCTCACTGGTTAGGACCAGACGTTCCTGGACAGATCAAATGGTGAGAAGGTCATCAAGGCAGGTGTGGAGGTAAACAAATAGGCAGGGAGAGAAGAAAAAAATGTACCTAGACTCTCGTAACCTCTCACCACCTCCACCTCCACCAGTATCAGCTTACTCTAAAGCACCGTCTCTGCTTTAGATTACTGCTCTCACCTCCTAGCAAATCTCTCTGCAACTTCCCTTTTACTCTTTCCCTTCACACATCTCTCTCTTTTAAGGTGAGGTGAGGGGCTCCTTAGGGACGTAGAACCTGGTTTTCACCCACCTTCCTGAGCAGCTCCTGGCGGCCATACTCCATCAGCAGGGGCTCTCCACGCTGACTCTGATAGGCCCTCTGAGATCGCTCCTCACGCTGGACAATATCTGGCAGGAAACTGCTAGCCCACACCTGTCAAGGAGTAAGAACAGTGACCAGCAGGCAGATCCTTCACCCCAAGCCTCCACGGCGCTAGCATACTTCCTCTGTACTGCCTGTATTCCATTTCCCCTCACCACAGTGCTAGCTTGGACTCAGCCGGGAAATCCACTGGAGCCCCTACCACACTTACCTGGCAGTGGGGGTGGGGGTTGGAACAGCCCATCATGGCTCCTTTGTTCTCAAAGATCTATCAAGTAGGGTTAGGGCACTTAAGTAACCAAAAGTTACTAAAGTCACAGGTGTAATCACACCTGTAACAATAGGAATGCCACCCCCAGAAGCAAAGCTGCACCACCCCTTTCCTGCCCATTCGGGAAAGGGGACCACCTCACAGACCTGCACCCAAGGGTACTGGGCACCCAGCTCCTCTGTGACTGAGGCCCATGCATCGACGACAGCCCGGATCTCAGGGACTGACATGAGAGGCAGCGTCACATCCGACCAGGGGTGGAAGCACATGACCTTACTAGGTGGTGAGGGAGGGAGGGAGGGATGACAGAGGTATAGGACTTGGCTGTGCTGGGGCGGGGCCCATCCCCAGAGCTCAGTCCAGGCCCTGGTTTGAAGGTTGTTTTCTTTTTTTTTTTTTTATTTATACAAGCACTGGGTACAGTCAGAAGCTCGGGAGGGTGAGAGAATTCACCAGAGCCAGAGCGGGGAACAGAGCAGGCAGAAGGACCGAAGTACACTGCTGAGGGGAGCAGCGGGCGGCAGGAGAGGTCTGCGCGCCATGTGGGACCCTCCTCCGGTGGCCGGGGAGCAGCCGGGGATCGAACCGGCGCGGCAGAGACTGCGGGCAGCTTCGCAACCCAGCGCTCAACCGCTGCGCCACCAGGGAGGCCCAGGTTGTTTTCTTTTTTAAAGATTTATTTCTTTATGCATACAAGAGCAGGGGTACAGGTGTGAGAGGATTCACCAGAGAGAGTGGGGAGCAGAACAGGCAGACTAACTGAAATACACTGCTGAGGGGAGCAGCAGGCAAGACAGGAGAGGTCTACTGTGCCATGTGGGTCAGTTCCCTGGCAGGTGGGGGATCAAACTCCGTGCTGCAGAGGCTTCGGATTGCTTCACAGTGCAGTGCTTAACCCTTTGTGCCACCAGGGAGGCCCCTGGTTTGAAGGTTTTAAGAGTGAAATCCATACTTACCAAACTCCTCGAGCAGGCTCTGCTTGGAAAAGAGGGTGATCGCTGGGACCTGAGATAAAGGGGTATCACTCTCTGCAACAGAAGTCCCCCAAAGGTCCAACCTCTCTACCCCCCTCAAGAGTGGCTAGAGCAAGGTTACCTGGATTGGGGGCATCAGGCTGTAGAGCCGGGAAGTCGTTGTCAAACAGAAAGGTGCCGTCATAGTGGGGATTCACCTACTGACAAGAATGGACTGGAAGCATTCAATGTCCAATACCACCAGTCATTAGGTGGGCTTCACCGGCTGGACAGACTGGGTAGGGAAGGCCCACTCTGGGGTCAAAACGACTTGGTGGGGTATAACCCAAAAGGCAGTCCAATGCCCTTGTGGATGGGGGTGGAGGGGCCACTGTAAGAGGGAGCTACTCTCTCTGGCCCAGCTTGCAGCTGTAGACTCTAAAGTCTTACCTCTCCATTGGCCCGTGTGGCCCCGGGGCACAGAGGGTTGTGAGGATCATGGCGGGGCACCGTTTTCTGCAACGAGGGTTCTACTTGCCCCTGCCAGGGTCTCTTCATGCGGTGAGCTGACACCAGCACCCACTCATCCTGCAACGGGTTGTAGCGGATATGCTGATGCTCTAAAGGCAGAGAGTCAAGGTCAGTCAGCAGAGCTCTCTGGACGTCTCTCCCCCGGTTCCCCCCCACCAGCAGGCCCAAGATCGAAGGCGCTCTCGGCCCCGGGCTGCCCCGGCGCTAAAGGGCCCGACTAGGACAGTCCCAGCGCCAACTGGCCTGCAGCCCCCAGGCTGGCGAGCCCCTCGGCCGCGCGGGTGGGCGCGCCGACCTGGGGGTGGGGACCGAACTTCTAATGAATGGGAGGCTCGGCTCCGCGTCCCAGCCCTGGGGCCCTGCAGTTACCGCTGGCCCGGAAGGTTGTGTCCGCGGCGGCCGCCTCTGGCGCCGGCCGGTGCGGCCCAGAGTCCGCTCCGCTGCGCGACATGAGGCCACAGAGCGGGGATCGTGGGCGGCCACCGGGTGGGACAGTCGGGAATGTCTGCCCCGCAGCCGGCCGCCCCCAAGGCAGCCTCGAGCCCCGCCCCACCCCGTGATTGGTCGGTTCCTGTCACATGACTTCCCCGGGGCGGGCCGCCAGGCCAGGGGGCGGGGTCAGGCAGCCCAGCACCCTAGAGGACCAACTTCATGGTCCCACTGCCCCCTGGGCCAATCCGCTACTGGAACCACCGCCCTGAAAGGTGCTTACGGCAGTTTCCCGGGCTCCAGGACGCTCACGAGATTACTGTGCTGCATTCATTCAGTCATTCATCTAGACATGCATTCAGCAGATGCTTACTGATTATCTGCTGGGGCCAGGAATCTAGGCTCCTTGTGGGTCTAAAGGCTGCTCTTGTACTGTATGCACAAAGCAGGTGTGGCCTCTACCCTCCCAGAGCTCATATTCTAGGATAGAGTAAAGGTATAACCCTAAATCCACAATCACTTCACTTAACTTCTCAGTACCCATGGTGGAGGTGAAACACCCTTGGGGCAAGGGAAGGGGTTTGATCAGCTTCAATTGAGCTCTGGCCTCAGGTATTTTTTTTTTTTTAAAGATTTATTTATTTATGCGTACAAGAGCTGCGGTACAGGCCAGAAGTGCAGGGAGGCGGGAGGTGGGGGGTGGTGAGTGGATTCACCAGAGACAGAGTGGGGAACAGAACAGGCAGACTGACTGAAACACACTGCTGGGGGGAGCAGCAGGTGAGTCAGAAGAGGTCTGCTGTGCCATGTGGGTATCTCCCTGGAGAGGATTGAACTCGTGCTGCAGTGGCTGCTGATAGTTGGATAGCTCTGGGACTTTAACCCCTTGTGCCACCAGGGAGGCCCAAAAGATTTGCTTATCTATATTGATTATAGTCTTTATTGTTTGGGTGACTGGATTTTGGAGGCAGCCCCATTTTCTCAAGAACACCGAGGTTTAAGTACCACTTCCTGAATCATGCCAACTAATTCCTTCTCCCCTTGAGGGACATGTTCTCAGAAACATCTCCCAACTTCTCCTCTGTATCTCAAGTTGACTTTGCTGGAGAAAAGAAAAATGGCTGAGATGTGTCTTAACCAGCCCCTTTTCTTCAAGATCTCAGAGGTGTGATGTCTGCTAGATTATCGGGGGAAGATGGCTGTGATCCCCAGTTCCCTTTATTCTGCTTCCTGTGGTCACAGAGACTGTTAAGGTCATAGGACACTCTTCTTTTTTTTTTTAAATAATGTGCACTGGGGAAGCTTTTTGAAAGACCAGATTGGGCCCTAGATAGTACCAGAGGGCTCTTCCTAGAACAGAAGCCAGGTTTTTGGGCGAGTTCCTGTTAGGATTCTTAGAGAATAGTTAGCTCAAGAGAGTCACAGAAACCAGAGTTATTATAAAAATTTGTTCCCTCAGCCCTGCATTCTCCACTAGATAACCCCCTCTTTATCTTTCCTTTCCTGGCCAAGTTTCTCAAAACACAGTCCATGTTCCCAGCCTTCATTCTTACTTGCACAGTACACTGTAATGTGTTTTTTGCCCCATATTAACCAAGGTAAATCATCTTAGTTGCTATAACAAACTATGCCCAAAAGTCAGGGGCTTAGCACTAGAGTCCACCAGCTAGAAGTGATAAAAGGCAGCAAGGGGCACTAAAACTCTAAAATTGGCCAAAGACACTGCCCAAATAGTTTATTGGTCACTGTCTGAGTTCTTTACCCACGCGCACAATTGCAAGACTACTCAGGCTCAGAGAACAACAATAATGGGATTTATTTAAGAAACCAAGGAAAAGCAAAGAGTTACTGAGGCCAAAAAATGGCCAATTACCTCACCTGAATCAGTGTCTAGTGTTTTTAAGTTCTAAACCAAAGGCAGCTAAGATGGTGTCTTCCCACCACTGAAGACGCAGAGCTCCTCTCCCAAACAATAAACCACACTCACAAGATGGCATCTTCCTGCCACTGCAGACACACAGCAGCCAGACTATAGGCCAGGTTCCAACTCATGAAGACAACAGAACACTCAACAGGAGATGTTCCTGGAGCAACCGAGATGCCCCAGCACATCACCAGACAAATGACACTCAAAACAGCAGCTTCAGGGGCCTCCCTGGTGGTACAAGAGGTTAAGCACAGCACTGTGAATCTATAGGCAGCCTCTGCAGCACAAGTTCAATCCCCGGCCAGCCAGGGAGCTACCCACATGGCACAGCAGACCTCTCCTGTCTCACCCGCTGCTCCCCTCAGCAGTGCATTTCAGTCAATCTGCCTGTTCTGTTCCCCACTCTGTCTCTGGTGAATCCTCTCACCCACCCCCCACCCCTGCACCTCTAGCCTGCACCTTGGTTCTTATATTTATAAATAAATAAATATTTTTTAAAAATGAAGCCAGTCCCGCTTAAAAACAACAAAAACCAGCAGCTGCAGTGGGCAAATGACCCAACAAACGCCCCACTCATGCATCTTAGCGAGGTGCCTGGTTCCAGGTCTTCACCTTCTCTGCCAGGCTGTAATAGCAGCAAAACCAGGAGCAGTTTCAGTCGCTTGGCTACTTGCAATTCCTCCAAACTTTTCCTCTCTGAGGTTGGCTGCTGGAAGCCTCTCCACATCCTTCAGAGGCCCTCAACAGCCTTCTGGAAGGTTGGCATGGCGGGGGCCGAAATCTCTGGCTCTGGAATCACTGAAGATCCAAAAAAGCTGAACCCCAAACGCTGAATGCTCCAACGCTAAATCCGGAACACCGAATCCTGGGAGTTGCTTCAGCAGTCCCTTATATTTATTATCAGTCTCCACCCCAAAATGAAATACTTTGTTCACATTTTCACTGGGGCTATGCATCCTCACCAGCTCCCCTCTCTAGGGGACACCGCCTGTAATAATCTTTGGCTTCTGCCACTGGTTACACAATGATAGATGAGGGAAACAGAGAAAATATAAGTAATTTCAAAGCTAACTTTAGGAATCAGAACTGAAAGTGGCATGCACTATTTATACCTACATCTCATTGACTAGAACATAATCAAGCGGCTTCATCTAACTAGATTATGGAATGTACCTAGCTACCCTTGCAAAAGCAAGGATAAAAGCAAAACAAAAGGATTTGTGAATGTATAGCATTATCTCTGCTACATGGTCCTGCTGAGAAACCTAATGGTCATGTCCCATCATTTTATTGGACCTGTCAATTACATCTGACTGTTTGACCCTTCATTCCATCACTCCCATGTGTGAGGCTACTCTCTTCCAGTTCTGTTCACCTTTATGTTTTATTTATATAACTAGCACATATAACACCATGTGCCAGGCACTAATTGTTTTCTAATTATGAAGTCATCCAATCTCCATCACTATTTAGGTATGTACTATGAGGTAGGGACTTTTATATATCCCATTTTACATATGAGAAAACTGAGTCACAGAGTTCAAGTAACTTGCCTGATGACACAACTAGTAGGTAGCAGGAGCCAGGTGTTTAACCCAGAGGTTCTTAATCACTGCAGTATACTGCCTCTTTTCTCTTTTGCTTCTCTTCATTTTGGGTCTCTTTTCCCCCTGCCTTTTCCTTAACTATTGGTGTTCTTTAGGACTCTGTCCTCAATCTTCTCTTACTCAATTCTCCCTGCCCGTGACATTTTATCCACTCTATGGTTTTAATTACCACCTTTCCTATAGGCTCCCCAGTGCACTCTAAGCTGGGTGGGACCATGCTTACATTCTTTATGGCAATCTCCCCAGTGGTCACCTCAGAACCTGGCACATAACGGCACTAACAAAGTACCTGTTGCCTGATGGAATGGTAACTCCTAGTTCACTATCTGGAGACTGGATCTGAACACCAGACCTGAGCATTCAATTGTCCATTAGACATGAATAGGATTTTAGCCAAGTAAGGGGAAGTATGTGGCTTGTGCAGCCCATTTTTTGCTGTTTTGTGTGTGTGTGTGTGTGTTTTCCTTCAGAGGTGGTGGATGGAGTTAGGATGAAGAGGAAGAGTACTTCAGAAAGAAGAAAACAGGTCCTGCCAACTATATTTTCAGAGTACTTCTCAAGTTCATTTCTATTTCATCTCCACTGACACAGACCTCCTGTCTTTCTCTTTTTTATTTTTGCATAGAAGAACTAGGATGTAGACCAGAAGTAGGAGGCGGGAGGGTGAGAGGATTCATCAGAGACAAAAGCGGGGAGCAGAAAAGGCAGATTTGCCAAAATACACTGCTAAGGGGGGCAGTGCATGAGACAGGAGAGGTCTGCTGGGCATATATGGGTTAGCTCCCTGGCTGGGGATCGAACTCAGGGGCGCTGAGACCTAACCCTTAGGCCTCCTGTCTTTCTGACTGTAGACTTGGTCCAACTTTCATCTTGTTCCCCTCTACTTTGTAGGCCCTTCCCACTGCATAGGAAAATCTAATCTCATCACTCTCCTGTTTGTTGACAATCCCCAACAGGTTTGTAAGTGTAACGGGGTGGTCCCCAGGAAAGGGGGAGATTCCAGGTTTCCTGCCCCACCCAAAAGGAGGGTGGAGCTGAGCAGGGAGAGAAGAAGCTGCAAGGGAGACTGAGGAAGGAAGGAAGCAGGATGGAGCCAGGAGACCTGGAGGAGGTGCATGGAGCCGAGAGACACGTGAAGAAACTGCACGTGCCTTTTGATCATGGACTGGTTGACACAGATGTGGGTGGGAGACCCGTGGGGAGGTGACAATAGCGGCTTTTGTCTTGATTTTGCTCATTTCCTTCCAGACTTGTCTGGTGGTTTCTGATCCTTTTCTGTGGGTCCCCACTGGAAGATGCTTTAGACTTGTGGCAGGCTTTGGGGGGCCTTGTTCTGGGCCAATCCTGCTTGGGTGGACTTTTACCCCCAAGGGGACAGGTAACTTTGGGTAGTTGATTTAGAAACCATATTCTTTGCCTTTCCTGTATTGTTTCCTAATTGTATTAAAGTTCCTTCCCATTAAAGTCTCATATGTTTTGTGTTGATGGAGCAGATGACAGAACCTAATGAGAGCAGGCAGGTTTGCGGGGTCTGGGGTGCCCCCATCCCTGCCCTGTAACACATTGACCTCTTCTGCTTCAGAACAATGAATGACTTGCAGGCCTCAGAAGCCCCAACGCTGTCTCATTCCCGGGCACCGTTGCTCTTGGAGTGGGTCTCCGCCTGGAAGGCCCTTCCCAGATCTCTTAAAACTTGCGGGAGTGTCACCGCCTCCAAAAAGCCTTCCCTAAACCTCCAGGTAGAGGACCCCCCATCTTCTGCGCTAGCAAAGGCTGGCCTTGGCAGTCTCGGGGCGCCGGGGAGGCCTGCTTCCGGGCTGGTCAGCTTCCCCGCGCCGCAGCCCAGCCGGGCGGGCCTGCCCTTCCGGGGTCTCCCTCCCGCGCCGCCCCGCCGCAAGCCGGCCCGGAAGAGCCGCTGCCCGGCCGCCCCGCCGCGCGCCGCTCGCTGGAGGCCCCGCCCCTCGCCCCGCGTCCCGCCCCGCCCCGCCCGCCCTCGGCACCTCCCACTTCCCGCGAGAACACACTTCCGCCCGGGGGGCGGCGCCCGGGTGCCCGCGCGCTCCGATTGGCCGGGCCGCGCCGGACCACGGCGGTGGCGGGGGAACGGGCTGTGGACGGCGCCGCAGCTCGGCGGCAGCGGGCGTCGCGGTCGGGCCCGGGCCCCCTCCTCCGCCTCCCCGCGCCAGGCCGCCCGCCGCGATGCAGTGGGCCGTGGGCCGGCGGTGGGTGTGGGCCGCGCTGCTGCTGGCGGCCGCGGCCGTGCTGGCCCAGGCGGTCAGGCTCTGGCTGGGCGCGCAGAGCTTCGTCTTCCAGCGCGAGGAGATCGCGCAGCTGGCCCGGCAGTACGCGGGTGAGCGGGCGGGGGAGCGGGCGGGCGGGCGGGGCGGCGCCCGGGGAGGCCGGGGCCGAGTGGGGGCCCCGGGGGGGCCGTTCCCGAGCTCGGGGCCGGTGCTGCGCCTCACGCTGCTGTCCCCCAGGGCTGGACCACGAGCTGGCCTTCTCTCGGCTGATCGTGGAGCTGCGGAAGCTGCACCCAGGCCACGTGCTGCCCGACGAGGAGCTGCAGTGGGTGTTCGTGAACGCGGGCGGCTGGATGGGCGCCATGTGCCTTCTGCACGCCTCGCTGACAGAGTACGTGCTGCTCTTCGGCACCGCCCTGGGTTCTGGCGGCCACTCGGGTCAGTGCTGGCGACGGGCCGGAGCGGGAGGCTCGGGCTGTGCTAGGGCCCATGCCCTCCTTTCTGAGGTTTGGCCAGTCTGTGTGATGGTGCTGATGCCCTGATATTCGGTGTCCATTTTGTTGTCCCTCAGGGCGCTATTGGGCTGAGATCTCGGACACCATCATCTCTGGCACCTTTCACCAGTGGAGAGAAGGCACTACCAAAAGTGAGGTCTTCTACCCAGGTAGGTAGGGATGCTCGGTCCGAGAGGCGGGGCCCTTCTCTTGGGGTGAGCAGAGACGGGGGAGGGAGCTATGGCATGGAAAAGAAGTGTGGTGAGGGCTCTCTCCCTGGTTCCCTTAGTCCTAGGTATGCCACAGGTAGGTAGTTGAGCCAAGACAAGGGCCCCTGTTGCTTTACTCTGTGAAAAGGAAGCAAAACATGGCTTCCTTTAACCATGTCTGATTTTTATCTGCCAGGACACGTTTATTATTATTATTATTATTTTCAAGATAATTGGCTTCTCTTCAGCCAGTATTCTAACAGTTATTGGGAAGACAATTGGGTACTCAGAAATACTCTCCTATTGCCCCAAGGGATAAGGTAGACAGTATTTTTTCACTTAATTATATATATGCAATTTATATAAAAAGTAGAGCAATTTATGTAAAAAGTAGAACTCCCAAATAAGTTTGAGGTCGAATATTATAAGCACAACAGGGATTGTAACTGAATAGCTACCTTTCTCTGAAAGCCTCAAGAATCTTGTAACCACCCTTCCCTATCTAATGGGCCTAGCAGAAGTTCAGCTAAATTTCTGCTAGATGTGAGTGAGGCTTGGGAATACAGACTTCCATGACACCCCTATCATGGTCAGGTGAGGTGGACTGCCTTTGTTTCCCCCAAGAGCAAGTGATGCCACAGAACTGAATTTAAGAGAGGTTTTCTTGGCCTCCTACCCTCCAGATGGGAGAAGGGGCCAGGGAGGAAAGGCTTCTTCATTTTCCTAAAGCTCTCTCTCCATCCCCTACCCCTAGATAGCTCATAGGCCAGGGAGATGGCAGTAATGAAGGGCAGCAGCGGGGCTAGAATGCTCATGAGTGCTCCCTGTCCCCCAGGGGAGACAGTGGTGCATGGGCCTGGCGAGGCAACGGCTGTGGAATGGGGGCCAAACACGTGGATGGTGGAGTACGGCCGGGGTGTCATCCCATCTACCCTGGCCTTTGCGCTGGCCGACACGATCTTCAGCACGCAGGACTTCCTCACCTTCTTCTATACTCTTCGAGCTTATGCTCGGGGCCTCCGGCTTGAGCTCACCACCTACCTCTTCGGCCAGGACCCCTGACCAACCAGGCCTGAAAAGAGGACCTGTGGATGAACAGGAGCGGGCAGGCCCGCACACATCCACATACTGGATCCCTTGTGAAAAGACAGGGACATACTCACAACATGCAGATACTGAGTTCCTGGCATACAAGCAGGGACATACATGCTTATATAACCAAACAGATCCGTGGGAACATATGGGACACGCATTCAGATACTGAATCCTGTGTGTATGGGCGCATCATGCATTCATACCCATCCAGAGAGGGCTCCCCACATATGCCAAGGGGGCCAGTCATGTTCAAACACATATCACAAGCTTGACTCACTAACTCAGGCCTTTCCAGAGCTTTCCTGACCCCACTCAGGGCTCTGGAGTTAGGGTTGGAGGTGGGTATTGTATTCTGCCTGGGTCTGACCCCTCAACCCAGCAGCAAAGGAGGGCCTCGGGGAAGACGAGCTGCCTCTGGAGGCCCCCTTCACCCGCAGCTATGATGCTCTTCCCCTTCCTTTCCCTGTCCTCACCATATGCCTTACCCCCATCTATTCCCCTGCTATGCAAGTGCCCTCATGGTCTGGGACCCACCCTTTCAGCAATCAAGTTGGCTGGGGAACCAGAAGAATGGAGAATGCTGAGGTCCAAGGCCTCCTGTCCTAAATGACCACCTTCCTTCCCTGGGGTATGGTGGGGAGATTGACCTCAGCCCAGGGCCCACCACTGGGGAGAGGATCTGGTGTGTTTAGGTCCAAGGGGGCCATCTCTGGCCTAGAGAAGGCCATTTCTACACATACCCCATCATAGTTTCCAGACACTGCCCCTGATGCATTCTCTAACCATTTGTCTGTCTCTTAATAAAAACCTGTTGAACAGTTCTATTTCTTTGTGTGTGACAGCAGCAGGACAACCTGCTAACTCCTGGGGGCCTCTGGAAAGGCTTTCCTTTGTGTGACTTACTTTATAGACATTGTCTTTGGGCCACACTAGGGACAATATACTTTCGTGTGTTCAGTAATCACTTAGGAGGTGTATTGAGTCTTTAGGTAACTGGGTCTGTCTCCACAGCTCAGTTCTGGGTTGAGACCTTAGGATCAGCATGTTATTATAATAAGATCCCACAATTTTGAATGCTGCACTTGAAAATCTCACGGATGGGTGAGGCAGTTTGTGTCTTGGTCTTGCCTTTGCCATTCTGGGGAGTCTTACCTGGATGGCCACAGGGTGGCAGTGTGCACCCACTTTTGAACAGAGAGGGACATAATCCTCCATCTTTTTCCTACCTTTCCAGATTATGTCCACCCCTCACCAGAGCAAGAGTTCCTCCCCTTCATGGCCTGCATTTTCTAGGATCCTCACTTCTGTGGGGGCTCTGAGGAGTGGGGAATAAGCACATTGTCTGATGTCGGAGGTTGGTAGGAGCAGGACTTGGGTGAAGCAAGAGAGTTGCCTCAGGTGTTTGCCCTCTCGGCACTTACTTCATCCTGACTGTGCTCTGAGGTTGAAAAAGGCCCAGATCGGGCCTCCCCGGTGGCGCAGCGGTTGAGCGCTGGGTTGCGAAGCTGCCCGCGGCCTCTGCGGCGCCGGTTCGATCCCCGGCTGCTTCCCGGCCACCGGAGGAGGGTCCCGCATGGCGCGCAGACCTCTCCTGCCGCCCGCTGCTCCCCTCAGCAGTGTACTTCGGTCCTTCTGCCTGCTCTGCTCCCTGCTCTGGCTCTGGTGAATTCTCTCACCCTCCCGCGCTTCTGACTGTACCCAGTGCATGTATAAACAAAGAAAGAAAGAAAACATGCCTCTATAAAAAAAAAAAAAAAAAAAAAAAGAAAAAGGCCCAGATCACTCACTCATTAGGACTCCCAGTATATTAACAATAGATGGAACTAATAAAAACCTGATATTCTAATAAACAGAAATACCCAAAAGTACACAACCATTTGGAAACATCAAGAGTCTTAAGTTTGTGGCTCTGAAAGAATGAGGTCAAAGCAAAATGACCTTCCTGAACACCCATCACCACCTTGTTGGTTGTGGTGTCCTGACTGGGACCTACCCCCTCGTCATGGGTTCCAAAGTCACTCCTCCAAGGGTTTCTTCCCCCTGTAGCCCAGTTCTGCCTCTCGGCTCAGAGCCCACATTTATCAGGGATGCCCAGACATCCCTCCCATAAGGACTAGGTTCCTAACCTCTTCCTAGTCTGTTGCTAAGTCCAGTGGGGTTTTCTTCTCCACCTTAATTTGACAGTTAATCACTCTTAGCTTCTAAGATATTTCTTCATTGCCTCTTTTGCTAGATCCTTTGTAACTGCTCAACCTCTGATTTCTCAGGACCCAATCCTCAAATTTCTCTGAATTCCCAGGTGAACTTGGCCATTTTGTGACTTTGAATATTACCTATGTCTTTTCTCCAGTTTTATCAAGATAAAGTTGCATTGTATTTGTTTAAAATGTCAACATATGGGCCTCCCCTGGTGGCGCATCAATTGAGCACTGGATTGTGAAGCTGCCTGCTGCTGCATCCAGTTCCGTCTGGGGCCGCTGGGTGAGGGTCCCACATGGCCCGCAGACCTCTCCTGCCACCTGCTGCTCCCCTCAGCAGTGTACTTTGCCGGTCTGCCTGCTCTGCTCTCCCCTCTGGCTCTGGTGACTATAGTTATTGCATAGTGACTATAGTTATTGCAAGTTGCTTAGAGAGTAGATCTGGAAATTGTCACACAAGAAAAACAGAATTTGTAACTATGGGAGGTGATGGATGTTAACTATCCTTATTGTGATAATCATTTTGTAATCTATACGTTATTTTTAAGATTTATTTATTTATACAAGCACTGGGTACAGTCAGAAACACGGGAGGGTGAGAGAATTCACCAGAGCCAGAGCGAAAGCAGAACAGGCAGAGTGATGAAGTACACTGCTGAGGGGAGCAGCGGGCATGGCAGGAGAGGTCTGCACACCATGTACGTTACCTTTTTTTTAAGATTTATTTATGCATGCAAGAACTGGGGTATAGGCCAGAGGTGCAGGGGGTGAGCGTGGGAACAGAACAGGAAGATTGACTGACTGAAATACACTGCCGAGGGGAACAATGAGCAAGACAGGCAAGGTCTGCTGCACCATGTGGGTTATCTCCATGGCCGGGGATTAAACTCATGCTGCAGTAGCTTCATACTGCTGCGATTTATGCTGTACATTATTTCCCAGGAACTTGTAACTGAAGGTTTATTTCTTTCGGCTACATGTTTTCCCCATCTCCAGCCTCTGGCAGCCACCAATCTATTCTCTGTTTTTCTATGATTTTTTAAGATTCCACATATAAATGAGGTTATACAATATTTGTCTTTGACTTATTTCACTGAGCTTATTACCTTTAGGGATGACTGGGCCTCCCTGGTGGCACAAGGGGTTAAGCAAAGCACTGTGAAACTGTCCACAACTTCTGTAGCACGATTTCTATCCCCGGCTAGGGAACTACCCACATGGCACAGCAGACCTCTCTTGTCTTGCCCACGGCTCCCCTCAGCAGTGTATTTCAGTCTGCCTATTCTGTTCCCCACTCTGGTGAATCCTCTCACCCTCTGTACCTCTGGCCTACACCCCAGTTCTTATATGCATAAGTAAATCTCTTTTTTAATTTGTTTATGCATACAAGAACTGGGGTACAGGCCAGAGGTGTGGGTGGTGAGAGGATTCACCAGAGAGAGTGGGGAACAGAACATGCAGATTGACTAAAATAACACTGCTGAGGGGAGCAGTGGACGAGACAGGAGAGGTCTGCTGTGCCATGTGGGTAGCCCTGGCTAGGTATCAAACTCATGCTGCAGTGGTTGCTGACAGCGTCATAGGTTGCATCTTAACCCCTTGCACCACCAGGGAGGCCCCCTTTAAAAAAAAAAAAAAAAAAAGGATGGCACTCATGCTTGCATCATATAAGGTGAGTTCTCCACACAACAACCAGAGTCACTTTCACTGTCTGCTCAGATATTCCCAAAGGCATCTCATCTCATTCAGTCTTTTCACTGCCCCCAGGATCCTACTCCAAGGCCTGTGTTTCCACTAACCAAATATCTAGCCATTCATTTCAGGGACCCTCAGAACTAGCCCAGCAGCCTGCTTGCTATTTTCTGACACATCAAACAAACATACTTCCATCCATATCAGGATACTTGCACCTGCTGTTCTGACTGCAGTGCTCTTCCCTAGGAATCCAGATTGTTCCCCTCCTCCCCTCCTTTGATTTCTGCTCAGTGAGTCCCTCCATGCTTCTATAAAGTTTTTGATACTGCTCCCATTAAGAAGCAAACTGATTTCCTCTCCCCTGAATGTGGACTGGGCTTAGATGTATGCTTTTAACAAATATTATATGACAGAACTGACAGTCTGATTCCCACAACAAAGTATCACTACCTATTTAGTCTCTCTGCTTGGATGTTGGGAGGTCACTCAGTAGTTCAGTGGAGAGGTTCCCCCCGGGGAGAAAAGCATCCTGCCTATAGCCTTGCAAGTGAGCCATTTTGGTAGTGGATCCTCCAGTCCCAGTCTTCATTAGAGAGGCAGTGAGCCAAAACCAGTTAAGCCAGCCTCCCATCCCTGACCCGCAGAATTGTGAGAAAATAAATTTGTTGTTTGAAGCTGCTAAGGTTGAGTGTAATTTGTTACAGTCATAACTAACTAGCACACCACTTTTCCTATTTTCCCAGCCCAGATTTTTCTCCATTTTAATTATCACCATTTGACACTATGCGTGTGTATACATATATATATATATATATATATATATATATATATATATATATATATATCATTACACCATTCCAATAGGGTATTGTTTTATTTACCCCAGTGGTCAGTAGTGCCTGGTATAAAATTGGTGCTTATGGGCCTCCCCGGTGGTGCAGCAGTTGAGCGCTGGGTTGCGAAGCTGCCCGCAGCCTCCGCAGCGCCGGTTCAATCCCCAGCTGCTCCCTGGCCACGGAGGGTCCCACATGGCGCGCAGACCTCTCCTGCTGCCCGCTGCTCCCCTCAGCAGTGTACTTCAGTCCTTCTGCCTGCTCTGCTCCCTGCTCTGGCTCTGGTGAATTCTCTCACCCTCCCGCGCTTCTGACTGTACCCAGTGCATGTATAAACAAAACAAACAAACAAACAAATAAAACATGCCTCTATTAAAAAAAAAATCTTAATTAAAAAAAAATAAAATAAAATTGGTGCTTAGTAAATAGGCATGGGATGAACGGAAGTCCAGCTCTGCCTCTGAGGTGCCTGTGTGTGTGTGAGACAACCCTTCCTCTATAGATGAGTTGAACCAGTCCACAGTCAGGCTTTTTCCTTCCTCTCAGCCCTTTCCAGTTGCAGCCTTCCTGGTCTAGATGCCAAAGACTTGATTGACATCCCCCTCTCCTCTGCACCCTGAAAAGCAATCTCCAAACCCTCAGAACTAGAATTTCCCCAAGCCAGTAGCTATACTTTTGCAGGAGGAATCTTATCATCTATCTCTCTCCATACACCTCCTCTTTGTTTATTTTTTTTAAAGATTTATTTATGCAAACAAGAGCTGGGGTACAGGCCAGAGATGTGGGGGGTGAGAGGATTCATCAGAGACAGAGTGGGGAACAGAACAGGCAGATTAACTGAAGTAAACTGCTGAGGGGAGCAGCAGGCAAGTCAGGAGAGGTCTGCTGCTCCATGTGGGTTGCTCCCTGGCCGGCCAGGAATTGAACTCGTGCTGCAGAGGCTGCACGCCACCAGGGAGGCCCCAGACACCTCCTCTTTGAACTACCAGCCAGGAAGCCAACCGGGCACAGAGGTCTCACAGTTATGTACCTTCTGCCCTCCAGTGCCTCAGGAGAATCCCATGGCATGTTTGCCTGCCTCTGCACATTCCCTGAGCCTGTCCGTGGGCCCAGCCTCAAAGAGGGGTAGGCAGAGGAGGGGCTTGACTCTGTCCCCAAGAGAACTCTTACCACACAAAGCCGTGGGGGAGGAGGGTCTGGCCATCAGTTCTAAAGTTTGTGCAGAAGGGCACTGGAGCAAGCCAAAGGTGTGAGCAGGAACAAACCTCAGTGTGGCCAGGGATGGGCTAAAGAGAACAAGGACTTATACGCCAGTGGCAGCTGGACTGGAGACAGGAAGAGTTAGGTAGTATCACCCAACCAGAGGATACCAGTAAGATTCACTGATAGTGTGGGCCAGGCCTAGCTGGGTCCAAGAGGAGGGAACTGATTTGGAGAGGAGGGGAGAGGCAAAGGTCACACGTGGATTTCTGCCGTTTAGAGGACTCTTACTCTGAAACATGTGCCTCACTGGGTATAAAGTCAGAGGATGATACCCCCAGTAGGGTGTGACATATTTATATACCCACGCTAAGTGTCGCCCCTACAGATGTGTGTTGTTCACACACACTTGACATCACCTCTGGGTGGCACTCTTGATTTTAGTAGGTCCGTACCTTTGGGCACAAGAAACGGGCATGTATGTGGATGCCTGAGAGGAGTGGGGTTCAGGCTGCACACGGGAGAAATTGTGACTTGCCATTCAGAACCCCCATAAAGGAACAGCATCTTAGCATCTGGCAGATAAGTGGGATAAAGTGACTAAAAGTGGTGGATTAACAGGATCTGGAGAAACATGTTGGGGAGTCACACAAATGAGTGGAGGATGTGCAAAGACAGGCAAATTGGTAATCACTACTGAAATGCATGATGAGTACCAGAGGTCTGCTATGCTGTTCACTCTTGTGTGGCTGTTTGATTTATTTGTTTGTTTGTTTGTTTGTTTATTTATACAAGCACTGGGTACAGTCAGAAGCGTGGGAGGGTGAGAGAATTCACCAGAGCCAGAGCGGGGAACAGAACAGGCAGACTGACGAAGTACACAGCTGAGGGGAGCAGCGGGCACGGCAGGAGAGATCTGCGTGCCATGTGGGACCCTTGCCCGGGGTTCGGGGATCGAACCGGCGCTGCAGAGGCTGCGGGCAGCTTCACAACCCAGCGCTCAACCGCTGCACCACCGTGGAGGCCCTTGTGTGGCTGTTTGAAATCTTCCATAACAGAACATCATCTAAGAGCTAAAAACCGGCTGTATCTGCATGTGGTCTATGTACCTTGCTGTGGGTGTGCAGTCTTCTCAGAGGCCTCTGATAAGTGCAGAGGTGTGAATCCACTGCTTTATAGACGTATTGTACAAACTGCAGTGTGTGCAGCACGTGGACAGGCTTGCCACACTCACCCCAGGTTCCCACAAAGTGATCCCCCTCATGATCAGGACCTCCCCAGGTCATTGTGCAGTGGTAACCAAGTAGGTGAGGGGACAAAGCAGCCAGGTGCCTGAACTTGTGACGAGTGTGTTGGTGTGTGGACACGGCTGTTTGTCTATGAATGCCAGGCACTGAGGCGGGGGCACGACTTGCGAGCTTGGGCGGGGCCCTGGCCCGGAGTCCAGCGCGGCAGACTGAAAGCCCAGAGGTGGTGGACCTCTCACTCCCTGTGCAAGATTCCCGGCAGCTCTCCAGAGCCCCTCCCCGCTGAACCTGGCCGTTTGGAGGGTGGGAGACACCTGTTGGGGGGGCTGGGAGCGGCAGTGCCCACCGGAGCTCTCTCCGTGCGCCCCCGCCCGCCCCGGCCGGGCTCGGGTCCCGCCCCCGCGGCCAGCAGCGCCGGAGTGAGCGCACCGCGGCCAGAGGAGCGCGCGCCGGCGGGAGCGCACCGCGGGGTACCCCGGCGCAGGGAAGCGAGCCGAGGCCAGGGTCGCCCGCCCGGGAGGCGGGCGGAGCAAGGGAGCATCGTGGAGACGCCGGGGGCAGCGGGCCGCGCCAGGCTGGTGAGTGTGGCCGCCGGGCGCCGGGAGCTGGAGCGCGGGCATCGAGACCCCGCCGTGCCCGGCCCGCCGGGTGCCGTCCCAGCGCCGGCTCTGCCCCGGCCGCCCTCTCGCTCCCCCCGCGCCTCCTGATTCCAGTGCCCCGCGTCTCCGCGGCGTGTCGCCGTCTGTTTTCCCCTGTCTCCTGCTCTCTGCGCCCGTCTGTTTCCTGAATCCGTGTCTTTCCGAGCTCTCTTTCCTGCCTCTGCCTCTCGCAGCGTCAGGCTCCCCGTCTCTCAACCCCGGTCTCACTCTGTTCTCCCTGCCTGTGTCTCTGTCTCTCTGGACTGCCTGTCACTCAGGTGTGCTGCTTCTCTCTCACCTCCCTGCTCTAACCCAAATCTATCCATCTCACCTCATTCCATCTCTGGCTCTCCTTGCTCCTTTCTGTCTCTGCCTGCTGTCTCTGTTTCTGTCTCGGTGCCCCCCTCTCATCTCTGCTCTCTCCCTACTTCTGACTCTCTCCCTGTCTCCCTGTCATCCATTGTCTCTCCCCGTCCCTCTCTCTTGTCTCCAGTTCTGTTTCTTGGTCCTTGTCACCTTTGGCTTACTCGGTGTCTGCCAGTCCTCGGGCAGTGCCCATTTCTGCCTCTTTGGGTCTCTGCCTCATGCTCATTTTGCCCCTCTGTCCCTGCCAGTCTCGGAGAAGGCCATCTGTCTTTTCCCTCTGGCCCCCTGCACTTCCCTGAATCTCTGACCACCGCCTCTTCTGTTGGGGGTCGTGGGGGCGGCAGGGTCCAGCACCCATAATTCCCCCCCTCACAGGCAGCCCTTTCCTCGGGACCCCGCCTGGTGCCCCCTCCACCTGGGGGACTGCGCCTGGAAGCTGTCATGGAGGCCCTGCAGAGGCAGCAGGCAGCCAGACTGGCCCAGGGGGTGGGGCCATTGGCCCCTCCACGCCCACCGCAGTCACCCCGGCTTCCCATGCCCGGCCACCGGACCCTGCAGGCCCCTGAGGGGGCTTTTGGTGAGGTTGGAGCTGAAGAAGAGGACACGGCAGAAGAGGAGGAAGAGGAAGAGGAAGCAGGGGCTGTGGAGGAGGCCGCTGAGGAGAGCCGTCCAGGCACCCAGGGCCCTAGTTCACCTTCCCACCAGCCCCCTGGACCTCATCCCCATGAGTGGACCTATGAGGAACAGTTCAAGCAGGTAGGACCCCCTCCATGTCAGGCCTTCCCCTTTCCTCCCCTCTGCGCAAAAGCACAACCAGGTGATCAGGAGCCCACCTCACTCCACTGCCCTCTGCAGGATGGAAAAACAGACGCAGAGACCTGGAGAGAGACAGCGAGAAGACCGGAGGACAGATAGTGAGATAGTGAGAGCGAGCGAGAGCCTTGTACCCAGTGTACAGGCATACTAAGGAGAGCAGGAGAAACCAGAAACCTGGAGGCAGAAAGACTGGAGGCTCTTCGTGGGCTGAAAGGGAAAGTGCAGGGTGTAGGAGTCTTCCAGATTTCTTCTGAGGGGGATCTGGAGGTTGTGGCCTCCGGTACCAGCACCATCCAGGCCTACTTTCTTACGCATCAAATTGCAAGGTCATATTTAGAAACAGAATGGAGGCGTCATTCCTTTGGCAGTCTGAAACCCCCGCTCCCCTGCTGCTCTCCCCCATCCAAATCCTCTGCCTGACCTGAATGGGTGGCAGAACTCAGCCTGTAGTGGCCACTACAGCTGCAGACCTCTGTGCATCTGGGAGTGACAAAGACTTACTCCCAGGGTCTTATTTGAAGTTCTTTCTCCCTGAGGCTGGAACCCAGCTGGATGTTATCCTGTTCCAGGCTGTTACTCTAGAGGTTTTATGCAGGACAGTGACTGGAGGGTTGCTGTTCTGGTGGTGTCCCTCACAGGGTGCTTGTCTTGTCTATTTTGCAGAAGTGTCTGTCTATGGTAGTGTTTTGTGGTATTAATGTAAAACAGCGAGTGTCACTCTGGAGATGTGGCTCCAGAGATTCTTTCTCTTGGGTATAATTCTAGGGGCTATTACGTGGAAAATGTATGTGTTACTTGTGGGAATTCATCTAAGACTTAGGATTCAGTACAGCTCTAAAGGTGGACCTCTGGGGTTTGTTACTCACCGGTATGTTTTTGCTCTGGGAATTCTTATTGGGGGATGGACTTTGCCTATGGGATTGTTACTCTGGGTACGTAACTGGATTGTTCCTCCTGGGAGGTATTTGGAAAGGAATACAGGTGGTGGAATGGGGGATGCGTAACCTGGATGGTGCAGGGCGCTTGCCTCCGAGGCAGCTTCCATAGTGACCAGGTCATTGTCCCTGAAGGCAATCATATCAGGTAGGCTGAGGGGGCCGTGGTACCCAGGAGCTTCTGAGCATCTCCCTGCTTGAGCAGTGAGTTCCAGGCTCCTTTGCTCTCTTCCCCAGCCCTAGAGTCCGGGCGCATAGGGATGCTGTGCATAGCTAGAAGTCCTTGCAGGGATAATTTGGAGTGAATGAGTGTCTCTGTCATTTTTCTCAGTGTGAAACACATCCCCAGCTTGACTTCCTCCCTGGGGTTCTGTGTATGCCCAGGAGGGTGGACTTTCTCCACAGCTTCCTCTCTTCCCTTACTCCCCAGATGGGTGCTTTGAGCTGCTCAGGGCAGTGAGGTCTCCCTGAGCATTAGAAAAAGTGTCCCTACCTGCCCCCAGGGCAAGAGAACCTGATACGAGGGAGTCCACATTCAGACCCAACTCACTCCTTCAGCTTGGGACCCTTGTGCAGGGTACACTTTGAGTTGGAGTGGGGAGCACAGGGAAGAGGGAGGGCCAGCAGAGCTGGAAAATAACCTCAGTCTTTCCCCAGCTCTACGAGCTTGATGCAGACCCCAAGAGGAAGGAATTTCTGGATGACCTCTTTAGCTTCATGCAAAAGAGGGGTAAGTGGGGTTACATGAGGGTGGGGAGGACCTTGGAATGCCCCCCTCCCCCACTTCCAGTTTAAGCAAGGGAGACTCCAGGCTTTAGTCCCAGGGTTGGGTTCTCTCTGCAGTCTTGAGCTTGGTAGCACCTGTCCTTTGGGCCCTTGATAGCGTCTTTAACCTCTGACCCTGCCCCCCTCCTCCACCCAGGGATTAATTAGTGGCCAGCCCACTGTCAGGTTAATGAGTGTGGGATCAATTGGGTGGGTGGGAGGGGGGAACTGGTTGGGGGCTGGCCAGGGATCCGGGAGTTCTCCGGACTGGAAGGCTGAGCTTGCCTTGGTCCTCTTTCATTGGCCCTTCCTCCAGGCTGGGCTTTCCTCAGTTTCCCCGGCTTCAGACAGGGGAACACCCCATGTGCCCTACAGCAGATAGCACTGGGATTAAGCTTGAAGGAGGGACTTCTCATGGGATAGGCTGGGACTGTGGAGGAGGAGGAATTCCTTTCCAGGAATTTTTCTTTTTCAGAGCTAGAAGAGAATGCAAAAAGGGTCCAGGAGGGGAATAGGGTGGGCGACAGTCCATCACTTCAGCTTCTCCCCAGATTCATGGGTCCGAAGACTGACTCATTATCTCTCTCTACAAAGCTAATTAACTCACTCCGAGCGCAGCCTGATAAGCCGCTAATTAACTGGCTGCACTGCGGCCCCTCCCTTAGTGGCGCTGCAGGCCAAAGTCCCTCGGGCTCCCCCCCACCCCCCACCAGTCCAGCATTCTTTTCCGGTCCTTTCCTAGCAGGGACCCTCGATAGGTCCCCAGGCCCTGTTGCTCCCCAGGGAGGTTCATTATGATTCTAGCGTCCGCGCCTTGTGTCTTCCTCGAGGTCTCCCGTCCCCTGGAGATGGGGTACCGTGGTCTGAGCGGATCCCAGCACTCCCTCCCACCCTAGGCCGGGAGCTCTGCCTCCCTCTGGTCCCTGCCTCCCTCTGCTCCCTCCGCAGGGGGAGGGGGTCCCCCGGGGCCGATAATTTCCCCCCATTAATCAGGCCGCGGCTAATTGTTCGGGTCCAAAGGCGGCTGCGGAAGGGGACGGGATCGGTAAGGAATTAACTGGGGCCCATCGCTCAGCGCAGACAGGCCCCTTTGTCAGGACTGGCCGGCGGGGGCGGCGCGGGCTGCGCAGCGAGCCGAGGCTGGAGGTGGTGGGGGGAGGCTGCTTCTTACCCAAACACCATGCCCTGGCCTCTGCCAGCCACCCCGGGGTTGCTGCTTAGGGGAGTCGGGCTCTTCTGCCCTGGCAGGAAGTCCTTCCTATAGATATATTCCAGGGGTCAGCAAGCTATAAAGCCTGTGGGCCAAATCTAGCCCCACTGCGATATAAGATTTTAACATTTAAAAATTTTTATTTTAATGCACCCTCCTTCACCCCCGGCCCCGGTTTTCACATTTTTAAATAATGGAAAAAAATGGAAAGATGAACATTTCCGGATGTGAAATTCGATTTTCAGAGTGTATCAATAAAGTTTTATTGTAACACAGCTGAACCCATTCCTTCAACTATCTCCTATAGCTGCTTTCAGGCTATACAAATGGCAGCGTGGAGTAGTTCTGACAGAGGTCGTTTAACACCATCTGGCCCTTTACAGAAGTTTGCTGACCCCAGGTTTGAGCTTCTGGTCCTTCCAGCTCTGTAGGTTGTTCCTGGAATGCTACCTCTCTCCATCCCTCCCCCTCTACTTTCTTGGAGGTCCCGCCCGCCTCCTCCAGGCAGTCACCTCCACCAGTCTGAGGGTGCCCCCAGGTCTTAGTCTTAGTGTCCTGACTGTCCTCTCTCCCTCCTCCCCACCAGGAACGCCAGTCAACCGTGTGCCCATCATGGCTAAACAGGTGCTGGACCTGTACGCGCTGTTTCGCTTGGTGACTGCTAAGGGTGGCCTGGTGGAAGTCATCAACCGCAAGGTGTGGCGTGAGGTCACGCGCGGCCTGAGTCTGCCCACCACCATCACCTCGGCCGCCTTCACTCTACGAACGCAGTGAGGCCAAGCGCGCGAGGGGCAGAGCCAGGCCAGGGAGGGAGCGCGGGGCGTGGAGGGGCCTGGGGCGGGGCGCCAGCGTCTGGGGCTCGATCAGCTGGACCCAGCCTCCCATTCCACCTCCACCCGGTCCACCCTAGGTACATGAAGTACCTGTACCCGTATGAGTGCGAGACACGGGCGCTCAGCTCCCCAGGGGAGCTCCAGGCCGCGATCGACAGCAACCGCCGCGAAGGTCGTCGTCAGGCTTACACAGCGGCACCGATCTTCGGTTTGGCAGGGCCGCCCCCTCGAGGCACTCCGGGCACCGCCTCTGGCCCTGGCCCGGTTCCCTCCACCCCTACGTCCGGCCCCCGCCCCACCCAGGGCTCCGCTTCTGGTCTGCCGGCGCACGCCTGCGCGCAACTGAGCCCGAGTCCCATCAAGAAAGGTGTGAGGGGAGAGGGATGGAGGTTTGGACATCTCTGAGATCTAGTGGGGCGCAGAAATGCAGGGAACATTAAAAGGTGGGAATTCTGAGGTCTGGGAGGCATTGAGTGTTGGGGTAGAGGGGGCTGTCAGGGCTCTTAAGTTTGGTGACAGGCGTATCTGTCAGGTCAAAACCTTGGAAAGCTGGTGTTACTGCGGTTGGGGTCAGGTTCAGGAAAAGGTGCTTCATCTACAGCAATTCCATTCCACACTTGTCCATCCAGGGCTCATATTTGCACGTAGTTTGTGTCTTCAGTGACCTAGATTATTTAACAATCAAGAGCAAGGAAATTCCCCCAATTGTCTCGGAACAACCAGATATATATTGACACTTTGGCCATTCCAGTTTCAATGCATTTAGGCTGAGAATATGGATGGGAGGGGAGACTGAACTTGGTGCTTGGATTGGGTAACCTCTCTTGATCCCACTCAGGGAATAACCAAATGCAGAGACAGAGTTAGTTGGACCAGAGTAGCTGAATGAGCTGTTCTTTCAGAGGAGAGTGCAATTCCAACCCCTCGACTGGCACTGCCCATGGGCCTGGCCTTGGGACCTGTACGGGAGAAGTTGGCACCAGAGGAGCCCCCAGAGAAGAGGGCTGTGCTGATGGGGCCCATGGACCCACCTCGGCCTGGTTTCCTTCCCCGTGGCAAGGTTCCCCTGAGGGGTAAGAAGGGGCTTCATGCTGAGTGGGCTTTGGACTTGTGCGCTGAGGGAGAACAGATCCATTTCCTGAGAGGTGTTGGAGGTGGGCATATAGATCCCCCAATAAACAACTGTGTCATTACAGGTATGGGACTGAAGTGGGATGAGGGTTGTCTGCAGGGATGGAGGGAGGTATTTTTAAGTCTGAAGTCTGATTCCATAAAATGTGACTCCCCTGTCCCCTCCTGGACAGAAGAGCGGCTGGAGGGGCCTCTCAGTCTGGCAGGCAGTGGTATCAGCAGTATCAACATGGCCCTAGAGATCAACGGGGTGGTCTACACTGGTATGGGTACTGCAGGCTATCTACACTGGCATGAGGTCAGGGGTATTTACACTGGCATGGGGATTTTAGACTTTCTCTCCTGGCATGAAGTTTAGGGATATCCAAACTTGCATGGGAGACATTGGGGTTCAGGGGGCTGCTACACTAGCATGGGTTAAAGGTGGTATCTACATGGCATGGGGTCCAAGGCATGACCTCTCTGGCATGGGTCCCATGGGATGTCTGCCTTGTAACGGGCCTCTGTATCCATGTAAATATTTCTTGCTTACCTGTTTAAGGTATCTACATTAGCATAGGATTCTCTTAACTAACTCAAGGGGCTTGTCCTCATTGGTTTGTGATGGGGTATATGTGTGATGGTCTAGTAATCAGACACTGACTTTTGTTTCCTTCTTCTGTTTCCATGCCCACCCCCTCCTGATTGTGTTTACCCTATACCATCTCCTCAACCCTTTGTAGGTGTCCTTTTTGCCCGTCGCCAGCCTGTACCAGCCTCTCAGGGTCCAACCAACCCTGCACCCCCGCCCCCTACAGGACCCCCTTCCAGTACCTCACCTTGAGGGCTCCCACTTGGAATTAAGTGTTCCAAACCCATTGCTGAGGGGGGACGAGACAGCCCCCCCCACATCTTAATTCTCCCAGGATATCCACTCTAGGACCCAGCCCTGGGAGGTGACCACTGCCCACCATGCCATGTGGATTTAAAACCAAAGAGTTTTCTTTTGATATTACATCTACCTCATTGTAAAGGGAGGGCACATCCTCCCTGGCCAACTTTAGCAGCATCTACCAAAGAGTTCTTCCCCCATTAAAACCAATCACCTCATGCGCCCCCACCCCCTTTGTCAGTGCTCCTCACTGTTACGCTTATGCTAGGACCCCACCTCTTGAAGTCAGATCTGCTTCTCTTCAGAGCCAGCTGAAGAGTTGGGTTGGGGTGTTGTGAAGGAGCTGTCCCTCCGATCACATCTGGACAATAAAGCTGCAGTCCCTCCTCTAGTGCCTCTTCTTCTTGTCTGGGGGTTGGGGAGGAGTCGTGTGGTCTATAAAGACTACCTTCTCAGAGGGGAAGACAGAACAGCAAAAGCCCGTGAGATGAGAGTAAGAGAACTCAGTCTCAAAAATCAGACTGAGTTCAAATCCTGATTCTGCTGCTACAGTTTTGAGTGGCCTTGGGCAAGGCATCTAATCTCTCGAACCTCAGAAAACTTCAAAAGGTGTCTCATAGGGCCTTTTACTGATCTATAGGAGTGGACTATCCTGGAATAAAGGGTGTGTGTGTGTGTGTGTGTGTGTGTGTGTGCATTTTCCGAACCGGGTGTGGGGCCGGGGAGGAAACTTCTCTGGTACCCTGGGATGAGAAAAAGAAAGGTAGAAGTTGACCAGCAGGAGTTGGAAGTTAGGGAACGGGACTGACAGATTAGCCGTTGCCTAGGTAACCAGGTAGCTTATGACAGCTGTCGTGGTCCCGTCCTGCCACTTCCGTTACCAAGACCCTGACTCGGGGCGTCACTTCCTGCGTGGAGGGCCAACTATGTACTCGGATTGGCCAGTCATCTCTATTTGGACGGACGTCCCGCCCTTGGGTTGTTCCCTGGCCGAGGCGGGCGGCGGTAGCTATGGCGGCCGTGACCGATGTGCAGCGGCTGCAGGCCCGGGTGGAGGAGCTGGAGCGCTGGGTGTACGGACCGGGCGGGTCACGCGGCTCGCGGAAGGTGAGCGATCTGGGGTCCATCTGGGGTCCCTCTTTGGGGCAGAGGGCGATTGGTTTGCTGATCTGGCCCTCGGGATGGATGCAGCCGCTCCAGTCCCGTCGCCCTCAGCCTGGTATTTGCAATAACAAAGGTTCGACACTTCCCGGGGCGTATCGGACGGATCCTCGGGGCCCATTCCCGTGGATTCTGAGGGCTAAGTCCTCTTGCTGTGGGCTGTGCAAGATTGCCTCTGTTCTCTCAGGCTCCTTGGGGAGACCTGACAACACTCGAGAATCTGACTGAGAGTTTCAGTAAGCACTGAATGCTACAAGGGAAGGGCGTCGTGGAGACCTGCATAATTAATTAAATGAATTGTGCAGGGACAATTAAATGAATTGTCCGTGGGACCCTAGAGGTGGCAGAGCAGAGATGGATAAGGAAATCTCCAAGGAGGGAAAGGGATTGAATGCTGGGTGTTGGGTATGGACTGGCACCCCACACCGGTGATTGAATTCTGACAACTGTGAAACTCAGTTACCCTCCCAACCCCTTTTAATATGGGAAGACCTTCTGCTGAAGGTGAAGTGTCAGGTATGTCCTGGAGTTAGGTTGATCAGAGGGGTAACATGTCTGTTTGTACACTTCTATTGGCATTAGTTGTCACTAGCAGATTGTGCCCCATTTGAGAACTGACTTCTTAGAATATTCTCTCCCTTTGCCATCTATTATATTAACCTTCCTGGTTTTCTTCCTACCACTTTGGCTGCTGCTGCTGCTTTGAATATTGACATTCCTCACCTTTTTAATCTAAAATCTGGGTGAGGTCATTTACTTCCATACCCTGCCCCTCAATTCAGCCCTTTAATATTGGAATACTTCACTCTCTACCTTAACGCCTAGGTAGGTTCAGCCAGAAAGGCAGGGACCATATATATAGCTTATGTTAGTGCCCCATAAACTCTAAAATAGGCCTCCCCCAATTATACTTGAAACACCACAAGGAGTACATGAGGATTCCCTGAATGTGGGGTTGCATTTTCTTTAATACTGGAGAAGAGAAACAACCTAGATTGCTGGGACTGAGAAGTCAAGGGAATGAGGATTCTTCACTCTTCAAGCCTTCAGCCAGGTACTGAATCCTCTTGGAATTAACTTTTACAGGTGGCTGATGGCCTGGTCAAGGTGCAGGTGGCTTTGGGGAACATTGCCAGCAAGAGGGAGAGGGTGAAGATTCTGTATAAAAAGAGTAAGTGCTTCCATGAGGTGCCTATACCTCTGCTTCGTGGGACTTGGCCCTTCAGCCTTGTAGGTCACTGGAGTTGCTCTTCAGGAATAGACTGGGAAGAAAGGGTTAATTGGGGTGTGCTTTCTAATTTATGATTGAATTCCAAGCGCATGACTGTGTCCTAAGTTATGGATTAGAGCTCTGCCTGAAAGCTCCCCTTGGTGAAGGAGGGAGGGAGGAAATGGAATTTCTTCAGGCAAGGTTCAGAAGTAGGAGAGCAATTAGGCACAGCCTTGGCTCTGTCATGCCTTTTTAGTTGTGTCAGAGCAAGTAACAGGATCAGTAACTAGAAATCAGATGAAGCTTTGGCTGCTCTTGGTGGCACTGAGAGGCAAGGGGCCTTTCGCCCTAAGATAGTTCAGTGGGAATGCTGAGGGTCACAGGGTAGTGCAGGCCATTGTGTTTCCAGCTCTAAAGTCTGAGGTTGGCCAGCAGGTATCAGGGTGGAGAGACAGGGAAGTGGGGATAGGAAGGCCTGATGGAGGCCTGCTGGTGGACAGAGTGACAGCTCCTCACTCAAGGCTCTCCCTAAGACTGACCAGTCCCCTGATACCTAGAGTCTTACTCCCCAATTGTATTCCATTTTCCATCTTGCTACTTTTCTAGTTGAAGACCTGATCAAATACCTGGATCCTGAGTACATTGACCGCATCGCCATACCTGATGCCTTTAAGCTGCAGTTCATCTTAGCAGGTAGCACTAGACAAAGTTTGTACATGCATCTGGGGATGCAGGTTGTGGGGATGTTGGGCACAAAAATGGCCTCCTGGCAGTCTTCCCATGGATATTACCCTGGAAGCTGCTCTCTGGAATTCTGGCCTGGCTGTGTACTGAGGCCAATGTGGTCCAGTGGTCCTCCTATAGGCATTGGGTGTGGTATACTTCTGGGCCAGCTGCAGGCAGGCCATGCTGGCAGGCACAGTGGGAGCTACTCCAGTGTTCTATCAATCTTCTTCCTCTAGGATTTTCCCTCAGAACCTTCTTCACTTCTGCTTACTGGATAGTGGAGCTTCTACAAAAGGATGAGGGCCGTGAGCACTGCATTTAGAAGAGGCGAGAGCACTGGTTTTAGTATCTTTATTTCATGTGAGAAAGCTCCAGAATTTGAGTTCTAGGCAGGAACAATTGTCTTGGCAATGTCTGGTTATCAGTCAGATTCTCCATGAGATAGGGTTTGCCAGGCACCTGTGTTTGTTCATTCATTCAAAGATGTTTAATGATCATCTGCTGTCATCCAGCCACCCTAGGTGTGAGGTAGGCAGTGACGAGCCAGACATCCTTGCCCGCGTGGGTATAGCCAGAGCTGGGGAGAAAGAGTCCCTTCTTTGGGGACCTGAGCCTGGTAACCCAGTGTGGAGATCAGACTCTAGGAGGGAGACTGAGGCAGAAGTAGTGCAGCACCGAGGACTGGGTGAGGATGTGGCAGCTCCTGATGAGAGGGCTGTCAGAGCACCCAAAGGGCCTCCCGATGAATTTTGGTAGCTCAGGCACTGAGTTCAGATCTTGACCCACTGACTCTTGAGTCCAGCCCTTCCATTCCCCCCTGTTGCCACTGACTTGGTGTTCAACCCCTCACACATGAGCAGCTCAGTCACCTAAGTTCTCTTCTCGATCCTAGTCTTTCCCTTCTTGCACATGGTCCATTATCATCTTCCCAAAACACATCTCCACATGCTACTTTGTCTCCCTTGGAACCTCAGTGCCTCTGTCTCCCCTAGCTAGGATAAAGTTTTCCTTCCCTTGTGTGTCATTCAAAATCCTCTATAGTCAGGTGGATCGACCCTCCTATCCAGCTGTTACCTGTGCTCTCCTCAGTTCACTTCAGCCAACTAAATGTTTTCCTGTCTACTAATTGACAAGCATTCTTGCTTCCAAATGTTTGACATAATGTTCTCCCTTCTTGGATGCCCTTCTCACACTATGTAACCATAGAAATCCACACTTTCTTCATTGGACTCTCTCGTTCCTCTCCCAGCCTTCTGGGAGCTTGTCATTATCTCTGCCTTTCCAAACCATTGAGCAGAACCTGCCTGGTAATCTGCCACACCGTCTCCTCTTTTACACCTTCCAGGAGCCCTTGGGTGTGGAAACCCAAGTTGAAGTAACTAGAAGGTACATGTCTCCTGGGACCTAGGAGAGGCTCACTCAGCTTGTTAATAGGAGGCAAGAAGAAGCTTGGAGAAAGGTGGGATTTAGAGAAATGTAGAGGCTCCTTGGGCTCAAGATGGGTCAGACCAGAGGCATCCAGGAGAGGTGGGGGCTGAAGAGGGTAATGTGCACCTAATGAAGGGGGCAGTGGGTAGAAGAGCTGTGCAAAGTTCCAACACCCAGATCTCTCACCTGGCAGGTTCTCATCCTCTTGTAAGAGTAGCGTTGCCCAGACTTTCCTTGCTGCCATGATCTTTTCTGTTTCTCCCTCAGAGGAGCAGTTTATCCTCTCCCAGGTTGCGCTCCTAGAGCAAGTGGAAGCTTTGGTGCCCATGCTGGACAGTGCTCACATCAAAGGTACCTCTGTGGGGTTGTTGCTCCACTTCTCTGTTTGGGGGGGAGGGTAGAATGGCTGGGCAGGTGTCCCAAGTTCCCAGGACTCAGCTGGGTCTACTCCTTGCCTTTACCTCACACTGGAGGTGCCTGCCACCAGGGCAGAGTATGCAGTTTCAGAACCTCAGGCAATTGGGCCTACTGTAAACCCAGGACACTAGTATAAACCAGCAACCTCCAAATCTAGCATTTCCTCTGCCCTCTGCCCCACCCTTCATCTGTCCTATGAGGAGCTGCAGAGCCCAGATTTTACTGTAGGAGCCCTTGCCAGGTGTGTGAATTCTTCCTGCTGCACTGCTGAGAGTGATCCCTTGGCCTGGGTTCTGACAAGCAGACTGGCTTTAATTGAATCCAGATATCCATCTTGTCTGTCTCTGGAGGTGTTTTTCCCAGCTCCCCCTCCCTACTTCTGATCAACTACCTGCTGAGCATCTGACAGCCTTTAGCTGTGGGGCCAGTATGGTGGTTGAGGCTCTGAGTGTTGGGTTTCAGGTGGCCAGCTCAGGAACCTGATGTTCATCCTTAACCCACCTGCAGACTCTGTTCTCTCGGCGGGCAGACCTGGTCCCCCTGGCTGGGAGCAAAGGGACAGATCCTGTGACAGCAAAGCTCTCTTTACCTGGTCCTGCTGATAGCATTGGGGTGGGGGTACAGGGCAACTTTGGGGATCCCATGGTTTTGTCTTCTTCTAGGATCCTGTATCCTCCCTATCCCTATGGGTCCCAGAGTAAGACTGGGGCGGGTAGGGAGCCCCCCACCCCACCCCCCCACCACCTCCAGGCTGCAGCGGTCGATGAAGCCTGGCGTTTGTTTAGCTTCTCCACTCAATACTCTAATCCTGCCGAAGACCTAATAGACTATTGAGCAGTCCCGAGGGAAGGCACAGGCATCATCTGGCAGTGTGCGTTGTGTTTTACAGCCGTTCCTGAACATGCCGCCCGCCTGCAGCGCTTGGCCCAGATCCACATCCAGCAGCAGGTAGGGGAGGGGAGAGGACTGGAA
This sequence comes from Talpa occidentalis, assembly GCF_014898055.3. NCBI lineage: Eukaryota > Metazoa > Chordata > Mammalia > Eulipotyphla > Talpidae > Talpa > Talpa occidentalis. Next base: position 38,520,449 of record NW_023605083.1, on the reverse strand, counting down.
GGGAGAGTCCAGGTTGTGAGGCACCTGGTCCCCACCCCTGTCACTTGGGCTAGTACTCTTAGGCGCCTGCGATGTCAGCAACAGAGGCAATTTGGGGGTTTATCCTTTATTCCCATCTGCCCTAGACAATGGAAGGAACTTGACTAGGGCCGCATCCAGATCTCCCAGAGTAGGGCTATTCTGAGACTCCAGATGTTGGGAGGTACCCCAATATCCCTGGAGATGGTGTGGCCTTGACTATGGTTGGAGTTCTTTTCTCACTATTCTGAGACCCCATTGTGAAGTTCAAAGAGGGTATAGAGATCAGGGGCAGGGGAAAAGGAGACATATACAAGCAGGAATGTTTCCTTCAATGTGTGGTCCACTCCCCCTCCCATTAGCCCTTGAACTACTATTAGGGCACCTAGTCTGGAGCCAGGAAGTGTCCCCTTAGCAATTTTCTCCTTTTCACTCTGGGGTTAAACATTAAACATCACTTTTTGTAGGCTCTATGGGGAGCGAGGATCCCTGATGAGGCAGAAAGTTTGGTGGGAAGTGAGGACTTTGCCCAACTCCTCTCTCTGCCACATCTTGGCCCCACAGGACCAGTGTACGGAGATCACAGAGGAGTCCAAGGCTCTGCTGGAGGAATACAACAAGACTGTATCCTTTCTGCTCAGCCCAGCCCCTGAGGTGTGCTGTCCAAAGTCCTGTCCTGTTGTTCCATCTCTAACTCTCTCATCCCATTCTAACCATCCTGTATGTTCCCCTGCTTCCCACCTCATCCCTTTTTGGCAGATGTAAAATCTGTCTTATGCAGATGCCTGTTCTCACCTTGACCTACAACCAGATAATGCTTCTCTCCAAACAATTTGTGCAGTGGGATGAGCTACTTTGCCAACTAGAGGCTGCCAAGCAAGTGAAGCCGGCAGAGGAATGACGACTTCTCCCCACCCCAGGGCAGGCCAGGGCAGCCAGGCTCCAGAGCCCTGTGCCAACCTGTCCTTTTAACAGGGCAGAGGCAGCTCCGTATTTATTGGATTCATGGCCCAACTGCCCCCACTTTGTTGGGGCTCTGAGGTCAGACAGAGGTCTTGCTACTTGAGATTTGGTATTTGCAAAACCTGCCGCCCCCCCCACACACACACACACATTAGAGCCCTATTCTAGTGATAATAAACAGTAGCGGTCACTGGAGGAGTGTGCTGGCTTCTTGTCTAGACTGGAGATGTTGGTGGGGATGGGGGTGGTGGAGGGCAGTTATCAGCCTGCCTAGGGGTTGGCCCAGGAGCTATACTAATCTTGGTCTGGCTTTCTGGGAGGTGTAGGGCTCTCTGGATGAACGCTTTCATTTCACTGATGCCAGGGGACATTCAGTTAGGTAGCCATTCCATGTTTACTAATTACCCCCTAAATGTTAGCTGCATTGCCAGGTGGAGAGGATGCAGGTAGGGTTTATCTGATCCCTCCACTGCACAGGCTATCAGGAGAGACAAAGAAGAGGGTAATTCCGCTAGGTGGGCACAGGGTCCTTGGCACAGAAGAAAAAGGGATGGCAGACACAGCTCTGAAGGGACTTTGAGAACCAAGGGAGCAGCATGAGCAAAGGCAGAGAGGAACCTCGAAGTTTCTCTCTTGGGAGCCTACCAGATGCTATGAGCCTAGAAGGGGTGCTCAGATGAGGTTTGGATGCTGGGAGTTTTAGGTTTGGGGAAGGGGGTGATGGGAAGGAGCGGGAGGGAGCAGAATGAGAAGGCGGGGACTGATGGGCACCGCTCTCCGCCAAGTATGCGCTGCCCTCTTGTGGTCTCAGCGCTTTGGCTCCAGGCCCCTTCCCAGCTCCGCTGTCAGGTATCTCGGGCTCACACATCCCAAAAGGTTTGAAACTGGGAGTCATCCTAGACTTTCCCTTCCTTCTCCGTTCAAACAGTCGCCAACTCTTCACAGAATGTACCCCCTAGTATCTCCCAACTTAATCTACTTCTCTTCATTCCCACCAGATTTCTCTGGATCATTTAAACAAATAGTTCAGTACATAAGTGAGCACCTCGTATCTGCCAGGTGTCATGGTGTAAGCTCTGTGGACTAGCGCCCACCCCGGTCCCCATGGCCTGGAGTCACCAGTGGCTGCCGCCGGATTCCTCTCCCCACCCCCACCCCCCGCCCCACCTGCGCCGAGCCAGAGTGAGGTGTGCACACCTCTGGTTCGACCAGCACCGCGCCCGCGCCCCAGGCTCGCCAGTACCCACAAAACCAGGTCGCAGCTGAGATCTCAGTGACCACGGCTCTCTCTCGCGCAGCAGCAGCCGCTCCAAATGGACCCCTTCCTCCGGCCCATCGTGAAACCCGCAGCTTCGCTTTTGCTATTTCCAGGGCTCAACTGGTAACGCCAACTCTGCCAACTCTAAGGGCCAAATCCTCCCCGTCCTTCGGACGCGGGGCTCCTCTGCCAGCCGGGCCTCTCATCCTCGGGGCTCTCTCCACCCCTGCAAGGGGCTTAATCGCCGACTCTGCCGCGCCTCTCGCGTTCCCGAGGTCGACCTGTGGGTCCCAGCACCTGCGCCGCGGGGCCCCGCCCCAGGCCCCGCCCCAGGACACGGGCCCCGCCCCGGGCCCCGCCCCCAGGACACGGGCCCCGCCCCGGGCCCCGCCCCCAGGACACGGGCCCCGCCCCCAGGTCCCGCCCCCAGGACACGGGCCCCGCCCCCAGGCCACGGGTCCGGGTCCCACCCCAGGCCCCGCCCCCAGGCCACGGGTCCCGCCCCAGCACCCGGGCCCCGCCCTCGGCCCCGTCCCCAGGCCACGGGTCCCGCCCCAGGCCATGGGTCCAGCCTCAGCCCCGGGCCCCGCCCCCAGGCCACGGGTACCGCACTCGGACCCGCCCCCACCCGGGTCCCGCCCCAGGCCCCGCCCCCAGGCCACGGGTCCCGCCCCAGCACCCGGGCCCCGCCCTGGGCCCCGCCCCAGGCCCCGCCCCCAGGCCACGGGTCCCGCCCCAGGCCATGGGTCCAGCCTCAGCCCCGGGCCCCGCCCCCAGGCCACGGGTACCGCACTCGGACCCGCCCCCACCCGGGTCCCGCCCCAGGCCCCGCCCCCGCCCGCGCGCGCGCCCCCGCGGCCTCGGCGCGCCCCCGGCCCGCGCGCCATCTTGGCCCCAGATCGAGCTGGAGGCGTGCGCGGCCGCGGTGGTGAGAGCCGGAACGCGGTGCGGTACGCCTGGCTGTTGGGGGAGGCGAGAGGAGGTCGCTCCTTGGCCTCTGAGGCTGGCGGGTAGCCGAAAGAGACCTGGGTTGAAGGGGACTGGCCCTGGGAATCTTGGGGTGAGGGGTGCCCGGCTCTGGCTCGGGGATCCGGAAGCGGGGCGGGAGTTCTGTCTGAGGAGCATCGGGAGGAGGGCGCCTGGCTCTGCCTCCGAGTGCCTGGGGTGCAAGGGGCTGGCCGTGGCTTCTGGGAGCGCGAAGGGAAGAGGCCTGGTCTCAGTCCTTGGAAGGAAGGCGGTGATGGGGGGTGCAGTGCGGCGAGCGCGCAGTCTTGTTCTCAGGGACTCCGAGTGCGTGCCCGGGGCCCTGTCCTGAGGAGCCCACGATGAGGCAGGCCGAGACCTGGCCCTGTCACCAAGAACCCAGTGTATCGACAATCTGGCCCTGTCTTAGGGACGCCAGGATGTGGGGAGGATTATGGCCCTCTCCGGAGAAACGGGACGCATGGGCTACAGCCCCTTCCCAGAGTGAGGCAGGCCCGACCCTGTCCTGAGAAGCTAGGTGAGGGTTCAGGCCCTGTTTCTGAGAAGTCTGGGCTGAGGAAGCAGGGTGGGAGCGGGCACGTGGGCTAGCAGTCATGTGACGCTTACTTGCAGTGGGCATCAGAATTCTGACGGCAGCAAGCAGATGGAGCACTACCGGAAAGCTGGCTCTGTGGAGCTTCCAGCACCTTCCCCGATGCCCCAGCTACCTCCTGATACCCTGGAGATGCGAGTCCGAGATGGCAGCAAAATCCGAAACCTGCTGGGTCTGGCACTGGGTCGGTTGGAAGGAGGCAGTGCAAGGCATGTGGTGTTTTCAGGTTCTGGCCGGGCAGCAGGGAAGGCTGTCAGCTGTGCTGAGATTGTCAAGCGCCGGGTACCAGGCCTGCACCAACTCACCAAGCTGCGCTTCCTGCAGACTGAGGACAGTTGGGTCCCAACTTCACCAGACACAGGCCTAGATCCCCTCACAGTCCGCCGCCATGTGCCTGCGGTGTGGGTACTTCTCAGCCGGGACCCCCTGGACCCCAATGAATGTGGCTACCAACCCCCAGGGGCTCCCCCTGGCCTGGGCCCCACACCTACCTCCAGCTGTGGCCCCCGGCCCCGAAGACGGGCTCGAGAAACCCGGTCCTGAGGACCTGCCGAGCCTATTCTCCAGGCCTGAAAGTCTAGGATGACTGTGCCTTCTCCAAGAAGCCTCTGTAACTGCCCACCATCCCCAGCCAGATGGAGTCCGTAGAAGTGGGCCTCCCTCCTTCCCTCTGGCATGTGGAAAGGACTGCTAAGAAGAGTGACAGGTGTGGAGTGTCTGCTGGGTTCTGGATTATTTAAGAAGGGTTTACTCTGCCTTCCACCTATAGTGCCTCTGATCTGCCATCTGACAGAGGCTCAGGGAGTGGACTAGGAAATAAAGGTTTGCCTGTTGTCTGGTGTGCCTCTGCTCGGCCTACTGTGTGTGGATGTGGGATTAAGGGAGTGGGTGTCCCTGCCCTAGAGCAGCCAGCTCCTTGCCCCCCCACCCCCCCAGTTTGGTGCTGGGAGGCCCTTGAGTCAATAAAAAGCCTCAAGCAGTAACCTGAATAACCTGAATATCACCCCTGGGTGGCTCTGTGCCACCTGCTCTGGGCTGGTAAGGAACTCTGCCAGGTTAGACAGTTTTCTTATCCATAGCATATATTATGGTGGTTAAGATTATGGTCTCAGGACCAGACTTTTTGGATTTGACTCCTGGTTTTGGCAGTTATTATCCAGCTATTCTTTGTGACCTTGGGCAAGTTACTGCTCTGTATCTTACTGTTCTCATCCATAAAACAGGATGATAATGCTTACCTCATTGGGTTGTTATGAGGATTAAGTGTAGAAATATACAGGGCATATAATGTTATATAAATGTTAATTGCTATTATTAATGACTCAGCTTACAAACATGCTTTTTCCTATCTTTAAAACATACCGCAGGGCCCCTGGTGGTATAGGGGTGAAGGCTCAGCGCTATCACTGATGCGGCCCGAGTTTGATCCCTGGCCAGGGAGCTAACCCTCATGGTGCTGCAGACCTCTCCTGTCTCGCCCACTGCTCCCCTCAGCAGTGTATTTCAGTGGATCTGCCTGTTCTGCTCCCCACTCTGTCTCTGGTGAATCTTCCCCTCCACCCCCACATCTCTGGCCTCCACCCCAGGTCTATACATAAATAAGTCAATCTTTAAAAACAAAAACCTCAGTAGACATGTCCCCTCCAGATTTCATGCTTGCATTTTCACCCCCTGCTGCTCTGTTTCTCACTTGAGCCTTGGTCTCAGATTCACCATGCTAGGTCAGGGGCCTGAGGTGAATGTTACAGTCGTAGCAGGGAGCTGTGGGAACCAGGGCAAGACTGGGAAGTGAAGAATTGAGTCTGTCGGGTCTCCTACTAGATTATGTAGCCTTGATGTCCAGTTACCAGGAAAGCACAAAGTTGGAACCTTTCTGGGCTTACATTGTGGCAGAGTAGGCCCAACAATTTGAGAGTTGAAGTGATGTTTGGCTGAGTCTGGGCCTGCTTGAGCAGTGGAGGGCCTTAGGGAACTGGAGTCCTCAATGAGGCCCAGAGCAGGGCTGAGGGAACCACAGGGCCAGCAGGCTGTGGTCAAAACTTTGAACACTGTGGACTTTTTTTCCCCAAAGTAGGTTGTCCAGAGTGATGTGGAAGGCCCTGAAGAAGTAGGTAATAGAGATTTCAGGGATATTAGGAGAGATGGGGGAAACTGTATCAGCAGCTGCTCAGCCAAGCCTCTCAAATGCAGAGGGTCAGAGAGCATCTAACACACTCCTGGAGGCTCTGGAGGTGACTTGGGTGTCTTGCTACCAGTAACTGACTCCCCATTCTCCTGGCAGCTAATTCAGGGTTTTTCTCCCCTCCCAGTTTCCACATAATGCCTTTTCCTGTGTCTTCTACAGTAAACAGTTCTCTTGAGTCCTCAGAGCTTAGGCCACTTGAAGATGATCTCTCAGCATCCCATCCTGATCCAACCCCTGTGGCCAGGGTGGAACCATCATATGGAATCAGCATGGTGACCCATGCTGGAGGAGTGCTTCAGTGAGGTGGCATTGCAAGCCCTGGGAGTCCTAGGAGGGGCTCCCTATTGGGCAGCTTGTCATTGAGGCCCCCCTTGCACTTGTTTTTATTTTAATTATTTATTTTTGCATACAAGAATTGGGGTACAGGGGCCTCCCCAGTGGCACAGCGGTTGAGCGCTGGGTTGTGAAGCTGCCCGCAGCCTCTGCAGCACCGGTTCGATCGATCCGCGGCTGCTCCCTGGCCACCACCGGAGGAGGGTCCCACATGGCGCGCAGACCTCTCCTGCCGCCCGCTGCTCCCCTCAGCAGTGTACTTCGGTCCTTCTGCCTGCTCTGCTCCCCGCTCTGGCTCTGGTGAATTCTCTCACCCTCCCGCGCTTCTGACTGTACCCAGTGCTTGTATAAATAAATAAATAAATCTTAAAAAAAAGAATTGGGGTACAGGGATGGGGTGGGGGAGATGTGGTAAGAGGATTCACCGGAGACAGAGTGGGGAGCAGAACAGGCAGACTGACTGAAATATACTGCTGAGGGGAGCAACAGGCGAGACAGGAGAGGTCTAATGAGCCTTGTGGGTCAGCTCCTGGCTGGGGATCAAAATGCTGCAGTGGCTGAGGATAGCTTCATAGTGCTGAGACTTAACCCCTTGGGCCACCAGGGTGCTCCCACCACCATTTGCACTTGGGGTTTCCAGAAAGGGTACTGAGCTGGGGTCAAATTCCTTTGGGAAAAACAGGATCTGCAGCTCAGAGAATGGGGGAATAGACCACAGGCTGTGAGAGAGAATGGCCAATTATTCTGGGAGCTCCTCAACCCTTGCCCCCTGCAGGCCCCTGCTAGGCTGCTTTGGGCAAGAGGAATTGCGGAGAGGGAGCAAGAGGCAAAAACCTTGACTGAGCTTAGGAGGGAATGTTAAAGTTGAGTGTAATTGCTGATTCAATATCTTATTTTCTCATTAATCCACTGCAATATGACTTCTGCCTCCATAGTTTCTTAGAAAAGGCTATTCTGTGGAACAACAGGCAAGGAAATGGAGACAGCTATTTCCAGAAGTAGGGCTGTAAATAGGAAGAAAGACAGCTGGAAAAGACAGTGGGATAAAGGGCCTCCCCGGTGGTGCAGCGGTTGAGCGCTGGGTTGTGAAGCTGCCCGCAGCCTCCGTAGCGCCGGTAGCGCCGGTTCGATCCCCGGCTGCTCCCCGGCTGCCGGGCGAGGGTCCCGCATGGCGCACAGACCTCTCCTGCCGCCCGCAGCTCCCCTCAGCAGTGTCCTTCGGTCCTTCTGCCTGCTCTGCTCCCAGCTCTGGCGAATTCTCTCACCCTCCCGTGCTTCTGACTGTGTCCAGTGCTTATATAAATAAATAAATCTTAAAAAAAAAAAAAAAGACAGTGGGATATGGAGTTTTAGATGTTAGTTGTTTCAATGAATTAGCAGAGTCTTGACCATGTTTGTAGGCTGATAGAGGAAGCCAATGGGGAAAGAGATTAAAGATGCAAGAGATGGTGGAAATCTGCTAGAGGGAGACTCCTGAGCTGGTGGAAGGGAAGGAGGTCCCAAAGGGAAGAAGAGGCATGAGGTCCTGTTAACAGGCAGGAAGAAGTTGAGGGCAGGTATGCATGCGGGTGGAGTTGGGGGTGAGGGTGAGACTTGAGGGAGCTGATAATTCAGGCTGGTGGGAAAGGTGTGAGATGTTGGATTGGGAGAGGTAACTAGGGGGCGATAGGAGGATGACCAGGCAGGGCTGAAGGCCCAGTTGGAGGGGGGCGGGCCGTGAACCTGTGTCATCAGTCAGGGGGTGTGCGCTCCAGCAGGACCCAGGACAGATGATGACTCAGAGAAAGCACTTTTGCACTCCTCAGACTTGGGTTAAGACAAGCAGGAATAAGGGAGGAACAGTGAGGAGACTTAGAGTGCGTGTAGCAAAGGACTGAGGAATCCAAAGGGTGGGGGGAAGGGGGTGGGGTGTCAGCGGCCTGGAGGTCCCATTACGATATCCAGGCTGGAGGCAGGGGAGGGGCCGGTGGAGGTGGTGAGACAGTCGTGGAGGTAGGTGGAAGTGATTCAGCTGTATCAGCTTCTAGGCCATAACAAATGACAACAAATTCGCTCTCTCTCAGTGTGGAGACTAGAAGTCTGAAATCAGGGTGTTAGCAGCCAGTCTCTTGAAAACTGTAGGAAATCCTTCCTTGACTTTTCCTAGCTTATGGCTGGGTTGCAGTCTTTGGCATTCTTGGTTTCTTGATGTGTAAAGGGCAGGACTGGACACAGTGCAGGTTTTCTGATCCCATGCAGACCGGGTAAAGGAGGAGTCAGAGTCCTCAGTGGTTTTTTGCAGGTCTTTTATTGGGGTTCAGCGGGTACGTGGCAGGCAGGGGGGCTGGGAGGACAGATCCTCCCAGCCCCCAGCAAATCTTCACTCTGTCTGGGCTCTCTGGTGTTCTCTGCTTCTGCTTCGGGCTTCTTCTCTTTCGGCTTCTACTGGCGTCCCCGTAACAATGCCCTTAAAAGCACAGTCTTAGCTCAGGTGTGCCCACTTCAGGTGCCCGCCATCAGGCATGCATTCCAGATCACAGGGTTCCCTCATCTATCCTGATGGCGGGAGGGCAGAAAAGACTGATTTTTTACCTTACCCTACATGATGTCATTCATTTTCCTTTTTTGTGTGTTTATTTCTGTTTACAACTTTCTCCTTTTTTTTTTTTTTCAGAAGATCATTGAATTGGGGCCCTTTGACCTCATTTTAACTTGATTACCTCTGAGAAAACTATTTACAAATAAGGTCACATTCTGAAGTACTAGGAGTTAGAACATTAATAAGCCTTTTTTCAGAAGGGGTGTGTGTCGCAATTCAACTCATAACATTATTAGCAAAAGGATGAGATGGGGTCAGGGAGTTTGAGAATTTAAGAGCTGACAGGACTTGGTTGTGGGCAAAAGGATAGATAGCTAGGGCGCCTCCCTGGTGGCGCAAGGCGTTAAGTCTTAGCACTGTGAAGCCATCTGCAGCATGATTTCAGTCCCTGGCCAGGGAGCTAACCCACATGGCGCAGAAGACCTCTACTATCTCCTGTTGCTCCCCTCAGCAGTGTATTTCAGTCAATCCACCTGTTCTGCTCCCCATTCTGTCTCTGGTGAATCCTTACACACCACCCCTGCACCTCTGGCCTGTACCCCAATTCTCGTATGCATAAATAAAGTAAATCTTTAAAAAAAGAATAGATAGCTGGGCAGTCTAGAGGAGTCATTAATGATGAGGTCGAGGTGTTTAAGAGGCAGGGGAGGGAGGGATAAGCATCCAGGTGGGTTGAGTTATCCAGGATGGATGAACTGAGTATTCTTATCACCTGCCTTAGCGGTAGCATGTATGGAGGGTTTGTTAGCCTTGAAATGGAGACTTGAGAACAGTATGACTGCAGGAGTTATGTACCTCCTGTATTCAAGCAGGCACCAAGTCCTGCTAGTTTCACTTCTTAGGTCTATTCATTCCCACAGTCTCTCATTATCTTGTATTATTCTCCTTACTGGTCTCCCTGCTTCTTGTCCCTCAGATCTCCAAACCACGGGCTGGTCCTTGGTCTAGATTGTTCGACCAGATGTTCCTCCCTCCTTCAATTCTTTGTTCAAATGTCTCTTCAATGAGGCCTATTCTGAGCACTCCATTTAATATTTCAGTCAAGCACTTTTTAACTTCGTTTTTCTGCCCCTTTCCCCTCATGTTTTCTTTTTTTCCTTCTAATTATAATTTACTTCCTTAAAATGTTTATTGCCTGTCTCCTGATGAGAATGCAAGCTCTGAGTGGAATCTGTTTTGTTCACCGAAGTAACCCAAACAGCTTGAACATTGCTTGACACATAGTAGGTGCTTGATAAATACTAGATAAGTGAATGAATGAATATTAAGCTTCCAAGTGTGTTTCCATACCTAGACCTGCTTTCTTCACCTCCTTGTGTCCAATCAGAAGGACAAGATCCAAATCCATCTACCGCATGGTCTTAAAGAACTCTTGCTCAGTCACTGCCATGGCTCAGTCCATCTTTTTCCTGGTCTATTTGGACCCTAGGCTCTGGCCACATGAACTCCTCACTCTTCACATGCCATGAGATTGTCTACCTCTCAGCCTTTGCTATTAACCTTTGCTTGAAAGTCAGCAAGTGTTTTTTTAAAAAAATATTTATTTATTTACGCATTCAAGAGCTGGGGTACAGGCCAGAGGTGTGGGGGGTGAGAGGATTCACCAGAGACACAGTGGGGAGCAGAACAGGCAGACTGACTAAAATACACTGCTGAGAGGAGCAGCGGGCGAGGCAGGAGAGGTCTGCTGCGCCATGTGGGTTTCTCTCTGGCTGGCCGGGGATCGAGCTCTCATGCTGCAGAGGCTGTGGATTGCTTCATAGTGCGGTGCTTAACCCCTTGTGCCTCCAGAGAGGCCCGAAACTCAGTTAAAAGGACACCAGTACTGGGCTATGAGGGCTCCCTCCATAAGGTCTGCCTCCCCTCTCCCTCTTATTTTTCTGGACCACCATTGGCGCTCAGGGATCAGGCCTGATTCTGTCCAGCATCGTCAATCCCAGTTTGGTCCTTTCTTGCACCTGGGAGGTGAGATTTGGCTGCACTTCCGGATCTGGCCACAAGGTGCCAGTATTTGCAAAGGAATAACCTACCCCTTCAGCTGTTCCCAAGTTCCCCACTAGTCTCCAGCCACAGAAGATAGTCCAGGTTTGAAATTTGGCCTCTTAGTGAACTCAGTGACCCCTCTGTTATACAATGCTTATCACCCAAAATGTGAAAAATACAGTCACTAGGCTTGGAACCTTTAAAGATATGGAGGCTGAAGCCTGATAAACACATAGTTTCACTACGATGTGATGAGTACACAGATTAGGGACTTCAGGTCTCCAGAGCTTCTGGGTCAGTATTCAGCACAGGCAAAGAAGGGAAGTGATGCCTGTGTAGAATCTTGAAGAAGAACCAGAATAAAAGAAGGACATTCCTAGTAAAGGGCAGGCTGCTAAGGCACCCAGGTGGGAAGCAGCATAGAGATGATCCCTGCAACTCAAGGCAGAGAGGGTGAGGATCGGGGCTCTGAGCTGCATGACTGGAAGGGCCGAGTGCTGATCAAATAACGGGCTTTTTCTTACGGGTGAGAGAGAATGAAGATTTCAAGGAGGGCATAATGTGGAATATCAGATGGGTGGTTTAGAGAGAAAGGTCTGACTGCTAGAGTGTGGAAGAACAGTGAGGCAGCTACTGTAAGGATCTAGGGGGAGATGTGTATATGGCTGGAATAGACCCTGGAGAAGCCCCTCAGTTGACAAGAGCTTTCAAATCTGTCATTTTATTATTATTTTAAAAAAAGATTTATTTATATATTTATACAAGCACTGGGGTATAGTCAGAAGCGCGGAGGATGAGAGAATTCACCAGAGCCACAGCGGAGAGCAGAGCAGGCAGACTGATGAAGTACACTGCTGAGGGGAGCAGCGGGCAGCAGGAGAGGTCTGTCGGGCCATGTGGGACCCTCGCCAGCAGTCGGGGGTCAAACTGGCGCTGCAGAGGCTGTGGGCAGCTTCGCAACCCAGTGCTCAACCGCTGGGCCACTGGGGAGGCCCATCTGTCATTTTAAAAGAGTCCTTGGTCCTAGGTACTCTTTCCTCACTGTATGTGCCACCTCAGCTCCTCTATTCCTGAAGTTCCTTTTAGCTCTGTGCTAGTTCCTCTAGTGATTTTTAAAAAAATTTTAAAAATTCTTTTGACGTGTTTCATTTTTTTTTATTTTTGCATGGAAGAACTGTGGTGTATGCCAGAGGTGCAGAGGTAGGAGATGAGAGAATTCACCACAGACAGAGTGGAACAATCAGGTGGATCTACTAAAATACACTGCTGAGTGGGGAGCAGTGGGTGAGACTGGGGAGGTCTACTGAGCCATGTGGGTTAGCATCTTGGCCGGGGATCAAACTCATGCCTCAGTGTTGACAGTGCCATGGGGGGGCCTCCTCTGGTAATTCTGCCCAGATCCTGGATCTCTGTCAGTTTTCACATGGAGGCCACGGTGTCCTAGGTCCTTCCCTGTTGGTAGAGGCATCACCTCAGCCTACAGCCCAGCCTCTTTCAATATAATCCTCTTAGGCACCCCCTTCTTTGACAGAAACACCCAGAAACTTATCAGAAACACCCAGGTAGGAGTCTGACTGAGTGACCTCCTCCTCTAGGGAGCCAGGGTGAGCTTCACTCACTCCCCGGAACATACAGACCAGAGTTCACATGCACACACATCCCTGTGTCTGCACATATGCGTGTGTACCAACGGCAGGCCTGATGCTGAGGGAAGGACAGAGGGACATGGCTGAGGGGCATCACTTGAGGAAAGCCTGGAAGTAGGACATACGAGGGTGTGTTTGGTGAGCAGTGGGGAGTGTTAGCAGTGCTTAGTCAGGCCTGGAGCCATGACCACGTTCTGCAAGCAGGGGGCACCCTGGTCTGGTTTTGAGGAGGGGTTGGAAGAGTCACCTTCATTCGGTCTCATGAATATGCACAGAACCTGTTGAATTATTCAGAGAGAAAGGATGTAAATGTATATGCAAATTTGGTGAGGCCCTCCCTGTTGCTATGGAAACCAAAGAGTATCTAGGGGGCCCCAAACCCTGGGGAGGACAGACAGGAGAGACTGGAGAACAGGATTCTCTCGTCACCGCTTTTCCCATTCTTGCTGATTTGATCTTTTTCTGTTGCCTCATTTTGTCTTTGCCTCCCTGTGCCTTCTCTCGCCATCGCCCTGCCTCTCTTGATCGCTCTGTCTCTGCCTCTTCTCCATCTCTTTTTCTCCCTCCAACTTTTTTCCTGTCTCTCATTCTCTGAGTTTCTATATCATCAACTCTGTGGTCCTGTTGTTCTGTCACTCTGAGACACTGTTTCTCTCTGGCTTCCTGTCTCTCCCTGTCTTTCTGTGTCTTTGATTCCAGGACCCTCCTTCCTTCCGCATCTCCCTGTCTCTTGTCTCTGACTCATATCTTTCTTTCTCTGCATCTCTATTTTTGTGTCAAACTCTGACTCGGTGTCTATTTCTTGGTTTCTCTCCCAGCTTCTCTCCTCTCTTTGCTTCTGTCTCTCTGAACCTCTTGCCCCAACGCCTGTCTCTATCTGATGGGAAGGACAGGAAGCTGCACATCTGCCGTTGCCTTACGGGATGTCCCACTCCTGGCCCAGTGGCCCACATGTTCAAGGAATCCTAGGGCCTCTCCCTACATAAAATCCTGTTTTGGGTCTGGCCCCTGTCGTTGTGCTGCCTCAGGATATCTGTGACAGGCACAGGCTGGCTGCCAAGACACCAAGGTTCCTACCCCAGCCTCTGCCTGCTGTGTGACCCTGCCCAGTGTTTCTCCCTCTCTGAGTCTGTGTCCCAGTTCTCTCTCCTGGAAGATGGTGGGCACCTTGAGGCAATGATGTGTTGGGAATAGGGAATTGAGAGGGGAGTCTTAGTGGTTCACCCATCTGGCCCTCTGCCCAACCGTTGACGTGAGGGGTCTGGCTGGGGCCCAGATGTGGGGGTGTCTGGGGCTAGTTGAGACCAATCCTGGCCCCCGGAGAAGACTCCTTGCTGAGCCACAGAGTCAGGCAGCAGCCTTTCCATGGTTTATCCATGCTCCTGCCTGCTCTTGCCTCAGCCATTCAACCCCCTGTCTTGGGGTCCTCTGATTTCTCCTTCATTTGGGTTACATCTATACAACACTTAGTCTACACCTGGCCTTCTGCCTTCACAGAGCCACGGTGATGTAGGAATGACATCTGGGCTTTTCGTGTCCTTGCTCTCCCATCCCCTCTCCCCACTCCTGAGGAAGACTGTTTGGTCCAAGCTATGAACAGAGATTCTTCAACCCCTGCAGTTCCCTACCCCTGGCAGCCTGAGTTTTAGAGTGCCAAAGTTATGGATCAAGGTTAAGAGACACAGAGGCAGGGGCAGAGAGAGAAAGAGCTAGAGACAAGAGAAGCTGGATCTATGTTTGCCACAGGGCCTGGTAGTGGGGGGTGGCGGGCAGGATGGGAAGCTCAGAGCAGGAGTGAGGGTGGGCCAGAGTTGTTTTTGTGCGGGTTTTGAGGAGGAGGGTTTTTTGGTTTTTGTTTTTGTAGGTGAGCCACCCTGTGTAGAGGTGGAGGGCTTCCCCTTTTGGTCCTGGGCTCTGGGCAGGTTGCCTTACCTGCAGGCAGGCACTAGACATGGGGGATCTGGCTTGAAACCAGGTGTGGGGGCGGTTGGAGCAGTCAGGGCAAGTCCCCCCTCCTCCAAAAGGCTGCCAGGCCGAGCCCCCCACCTCTCCTGCCCAGCCAGAAAGGACACAGACACAATCACTCTTCCCACCAACTGTGATTCACCCCTGTACAGGCCCAGGCGTGATCCTGCTGTGAGGAATTCCATGTTTGAATTAAAAACCTCCCTGGAGACCCCACCTGGGCCAGTTGTGCCAACTGGGTGGGAGCAGGGTCAGACAGGGCTTCTGGGGGGCTGCAGGCAGAGCCGGACACGGAGAGAAAGAAGGAGGGAAAGAGACAAAGACCGAGAGACAGAGGATGATGTAGATGGAGAGATGGGGAGAAACCTGGGACAGACTGAGGGGGAGACGTTGAGACATCAATGGGGAGAAAGCCAAACCAGCAAATGAAGGGGGCTCTTCACCCACCAGGCTGGCGCTACAATGGATTATCTCATTGAAAGGAATGTTCACAACAGTCCTAGGAATTACGATCCCATTTTACTCCTGAGGTAATAGAGTCACAGAGACATGAAGTCACCTGCCCGAGGCCACAGAGCAGCTAAGTGGTGGAGTAGGTATTCAAACCCTTCAGTCTCACCAAGCAGCCAAGGACAGACCTAGAAACAAGGGTGCGGCCAGATTCCCACACCAGCTCTCACGGGGAATTTAGGGATCCTGGAATCTTCAGGCAGCTGTTGGGGTGAGGAAGGTGGGGCGGGCCTTCCCCTCAGACCTCCAGACATGACTTCCTGTCCTTTCTGTCAGAGACAAGGACTGTAACAGACATGAGAACGGTTAGAGAGACAGGGAACTCCAGGCTACAGAATTCATTATGTGGCCTTCCTTTCTGCTACCTGGTGGGCAGCTTCTCTGGTCCCTGCTTCAGATCTGGCCCAGCCAACCTCACCCTGGCAGGGCCGGGCTCTGAGAGTCATTCTCTCGCCTGCTGCCTCAAGTGTCCTGCCTCTCCGTTTTCTCTTTCATGAGTGAGAAACCCTTTCCAGGGTCTGAATTCAACCCCCCAGGATAGGTTCTGCAATAAAGGATAAGATTAGAATTTGGGGACACTGATAAGAAGGAGGGGCAGTCTAATATGCTCTGAGGTGGTCTGGGCACAGAGAAGAGGTCCTCAAGGACTACCTTTAGGTGCCTTCTAGTTGGGGGCCCCTTCTAGTTGGTTTGGGGAGGTGGGTCATTGACCCCACTGGTGGGGGCCTGGAGACCTGAGCTGTCAGCAGCAGGAAGGATTGGGGCGAGAGGAAAACCAGGAACTATCCTGGGGGAGCCGGGGAGTCGGCGTTATGGTTTCTAATGTCTTAGCCCTGGTTTCAATTACCCCCCGGGATCCCCAGGGTTCTCTGAGATTGAGGAAGCCTCAGAACGCTCCTGGGAAGGTCAGAAACCAGGGGCTCAGGGAGGGAAGTCGGGGGCCAGGGGAGCTTTTTCATACCCTTCTGCCCCTCTGCCTGGTTGATAGGGGCCTGCAGACCAAGCAGGGCTGGGGGGACAGCAGGGAGGCTGGGGATAGGAGGGCCTACACACTGCTCACAGGCCCCTGTGAGCTGCATCAGCTAGTTGCACAGAACCAGCTTGGTCCCCCGGCCCCACCCTACTCGGCAACTAAAGCCCAGGGCTCTTTCTTGGCCTTACCAGGCTCTTTTTGGGTCTCGTGACAACCCTAATTCCTGGCTTTCCTTTTACCTCTAGGGCCACCACACCTTCTCGGCCCTCTGCCCTTTAATCATGGTTCCAAGGGGTTCAGCCTCAATTCTCTGCCACCCCCCTCCTTCTCACCACACCCTTTCCTTGTTTCTTGATCTATCTTGTCATCCCCCTGCACCCTCATAGTACCCGGATCAGTCTGAGCCTTTGATAAATGTCCAAGCAGCCAGCACAGCCAGGTACAGGGGCCACTGGGGGCTGTTGAACAGGAACTGCACATCTCCAGCCTGCCCTGTTCTCCCCATCCTGCCCCTGCTGGCCATCACCCCACAGTCCCTTCGACTGGACATGGCAAGCCCCTCCCTTCTCCCAGCTCAGTGAATGGCACCATCATCTCCCAGCTGCTCATGCCAAAAACCTGGGAGTCGTCTGTGCTTTTGTACACAATGTTCCCTCCGGGCCTGGCACACAGTAGGTGCTAATAAATGTCTGTTGAGTGGAATTTAATTCAATTTTCTCTCTTAAACTCCCCCCCTGCCCCTATCTGCTTCCCTGGGACTTGGTGTCTCTAGCATTCAGTCTTCAAATCTCTTAATTTTTCTCTGTCTTCCAAATCATCATAGCTGAGTTTCCAGGGGGAAGTTGGGCGCCTCTTTTCTTCCCTTTCCCCCAATATCAGGGATTTGCAGTCTGGCAGGAGTGGAGCTGTGGGAGATGAAGGGAGAGAGAGCCAATCTCGGGAGCACATTGCCTCAGTCCTATTTGTAAATCCCAGCCCTGCTATCAGGGAGGTAGTTCTGCAGCAGCAGGCATCAAGGTCGTACACTGGGATGGCACTGGAGGGGGGCATCCTCTGAAGGCAGGTGCCTCCTCTGTGAAGAATGGAGGGAGGGGGGATCAGAGCTCTCTGGGGTGGAGAGGAAGGGGCTTTGTGCTTCTGAGCAGGGAATTAATTTCATGCAAAATTTTGCAACACAAAATGAAAACGGCATCTGTGGTTTTGCAAGCCAGTGTTACTGCTCCTTCTCTCCTAACTCCTAGTTTCCCAGCCCCACCCCTGCACCCCCCCACTTCATTCCTCCTTCACCCTCCTCTGGATCCTCTACATCTTCCCACGATCTTCTTCTCTTTCTCCCCTGGGATCACCCAGGGGGAGGGTCCTTGGGAGAGCAGACACAGGACTAAGCATGAAGGGACGACATGGGGGTTCCTCCGGGGATCCCGAGAACAGATGGAGGAGATGAATCTGAGTGCCCACCACCCCTTCCCCAAGGCCTTGTTGTCTCTCTTCAGCCTCACCGCCCTGCCCCAGATCAGACTGGAGGTCGTGGAGGTCGCCCACTGCAACACCTCCTCCCTGGCTGCCCCACCTCCAGCCTGGGCCTTCCTCACAGCCTCAGTGCTAACAGCCTCAGTGATCTTCCCAAAACCCAAATCTGGTTATGTTCTTCACCTGCTCTTTGCCTTTCCGGGCCTGCATGGCCTTGGCACTACAGGCACTTCAGGATGTGGTCTCTGGGCCACTCAGGCTGTCTTAGCCACGTTCTGGGTCTCCACTTAATCCCACTCTAGATGCCAAACTTCCCCATTCCTCAAGACGGTGACCCATTCAGATAGCCTCCCTCCCCTCTACCCCAGGACTTGGGTTATTTCCTTAGGCGGCTGTTGTCCTGCCCGCTTGTTTACATCATCCATTCATTCAACACTTATTTTACTTTATTTTTTTAAAGATTTATTTATTCATGCATACAAGAGCTGGGGTACAGGCCAGAGATGCGGGGTGGGGGGGTGAAAGGATTCACCAGAGACAAAGCGGGGAGCAGAACAGGCAGATTGACTGAAATACACTGCTGAGGGGAGCAGCGGGCAAGAAAGAGAGGTCTGCTGTCCCACGTTGAGTTGCTCCCTGGCCGACCGGGGGATCGAACTCTTGCTGTGCGGTAGAGGCTGCGGATTGCTTCATAGTGAGGTGCTTAACTAACCCTTGCGCCACCAGGGAGGCCCCTCATTCAGCAATTATTTAAATATATTTCAAATGTTAAGAGCACCTGTTCCGTGCAGACCCAGTGCCAGGGGCCTAGCGACAGAGGCTCTCAGGGACCTCTATCTAGGCAGCATGCAAGTCAAACATCACACCCGTATAAGTACGACAGCATGAGAGAGGATAGAGGGACTTAGTCTAGGCTTCTCTTAGATGATGTTTTAGGCTGGCACTCTTGCCCGAGGGGGCAGTGGAATCAGACACAGCACCTTCACATGGACAAAGTGTACTTATTCTGTTTACTTACTTATTTATTTTGTTTAGTATCCATCTACCAGACTAGAATGTGAGTCCCCAGAGGACAGGGGATGTTTAAACTTTGTTTATCTTAAGCAAAAGTAAACAGTAAAATGCACAAAAAGGACACAGTGCAAAGTTTGACATGTGTCTGTTCTCCTTTGCTCTACACTCCCCTGTGATTCTGACTTGTATCACCATAAATCACTCCTGCCTGTTTTTGGGCTTTCTATGAATGAAATCATTCCCTTTGTACTCTTTCGTGTCTGTGTTTTGTTCTTTGCTCAACATTTGTCTGTGAGCTTTATCCCTTTTTGTTGTGTCTGCTTATAGTTGGCTCTTTCCCGTTGCTATAACTGTATCACTAGCCACTGGGTGGTTTCCAGCTTGAGCGATTATGAATAAAACTGCTATGAACATTCTTGTGAATATATACATCAATTCGGGCATATACCTAGGAGTGGGCTTGCTGGATCATATGGGGTGTGTGTGTGTGTATGTACATATGTGTATCTATGTGTATGTATGTATGTGTATATACATACATACATATGTATGTATATATGTTCAGTTTAGGAAAATCCTGCCAAAGTGTGTTCCAAAGTGGTTGTGGCAAGTCACACACACACACCAGCAGTGTATGGAGGTCTAGCTGCTCCACATCCTTGACAGGACAGGGATATTTGTCTGGTTTACTGCTGTTTTCCAACATTGAGCTCAATACCTGGCATATAGTAGGTGCTCAATACATGTGCACCGATTGCCTTATGAATGGGGGAGCCGTCAGCATTCCAGGGCTCTGGCCCTGATGCAAACTGCTGGATAATCTGGGCAGGTGATTCCCCCTCTCTGCGCTGCCTCCCTGTCTGTAGCAAAAGGGGACCAATACTAGGGCTTTTGCCATCCCATGCCTGCAGAGTGCTGTGAAAACCGGACACCTGTTCATTCATTTACTCTACTTGTACTGATTAAGGTCCTACTATGTACCAGGATGGGGAAGGTGTGATTGGTGACATGCGGCTGACAGCCCCTTTCGGGTCACCCAGGACCAGGTCACTGCCTATCTTGTCCTCAACTCAGTCCTGGTGGAGCACGGTCCTCCTTCCTCTGTCCAGCTCTGACCCTAGGGGGAGGGGGTCTGGGCTGAGCCTGTGGATGGAAAATGTGATTAATAATCAAAATAACATCCAAGAGGAAGAGACCAGGAAAACAACTTGGGGAAGGCTCCTTGCCCAGGGTTGGGAGGGTGGGGGGGTGGGGTGGGGGCATGTCCTCGGGACAGCTTCAGCTGCCCTCCCCCTTCTGCCGCCCTTTCTGGGAAGCTGCCACAGGAGTGGGTAATTTCAGCCAAAAGTGAAAAAAAAAAGCCACCCTTAATTATTTATGAAAAAAGATGCCCCCCAATGTAAATTATGCTCCCCCCTGGGGGTTGCCCCCTGCTCTGTTACTCCCCTCCTAGTGGTCCCCCCACTTGGTCAGGCTGGGGGGCCCTGGAGACACTGGGCTGGGGGCAGAGGAGGAATTTCAACATGAAATGTTTTGTTCATTAACAGAGAACATGGGAGCAAATTCCCTTTCTGCCTGGGCTTGGGCAGCACAGGCAGATACTCAAAAGCTGTTGTGAAAAATAGAGTCTGGGCTGCGGAGTGGGGTGGCGGTTATGTTGGGGGGTGTGGCACACATGTTCTCTCCCTTCCTCTAAAACTCCAGATTTCCAGGGGATTCACGAGCCTTAATCCTTCCTCTTTGCAGGGATTTTTAGTCCCAATGTCTCAGGTTGCCCTCCAACTTCCTTCTTGGCAAAACAGGAGCAACTGGGGTTAGATTAGAGTTAGAACTTCCAACTAAGGAGGAAGCACGGATGCCAAAGAGAGAGACCCAGGACTTCTCTGGATCATTCAGAGTTCTGATATCCGGTTGCTGGGATATGGAGGCAGCAAATCTGAGGGGCACCTGGAGCAGGAGCGAAAGCAACCCCTTTTATTCTGGGTGGCTTTAGAGGGTCCTTCTGAGTAGGAGGAGACAGCTCCAGAGAATAGGGGACGCCAGGCTGAATACTTGGGCTCCTGTTCGCTGTCTTTAGGGAACCTTTGCCCTTTCCTGTTCTCCGAAGCGAGAAGGGTCAGGGCACACTTAGGCAGCCCTCCAGATGATGGGATTGCAGAAGGGGGTCTGCAGGGTGGGAGGTTAGCGAGGAAGCCCTAGGTGCTGTTCCAGGCTGGTCCTGGGACCTCTCAGGAGGGGGTGAGCCGTCGCTGGGGGGCTGGGCTGGGCTCTGAGTGGGGGTGTGTGTGTTCTGGCCCTCCCCTCCATGGCTCGGCCTGGGGCTGTGTCGGATCGGGTTTCTCGGCGCCTGGAGCCTCCGCGAGGCCGAGCTGTTCCCGGGCCCCGGCCAAGCCGCCCCGGGCGCTGGCACTGCGCTAGGAAGCAGGAAGGGGGGTGAGGGGGAGCGAGGGGGGGCTGGGAGGGCGTTTACGTAACTGCCTCCCGGAGCCCGCCCCGACCCGCCAAACCCCAGTTCGGGACTTTGTGTGATTGAGAGCGCGTGTGTGATTTTGCGTGTGTGCATGTGTGCATGCGTGCGCGGCTGTGACTGAGTACACGGCTGGGTGCTGTGACCGTGTCTGTCGGGGTGTATGTGCCGCGTGTAAGTGTGGCTTCTGGGAGGTCCGCCCTTCTGGGACTTGTAGCTTCCAACCCCAAGCAGGGGAACCTGACTCCCAGTGAATATACAGGCTTGACTCCTGGAGACTGGGCGTGTGATTTTATGACTGTTTTTGGCATTTGTAGGTAAGACCGAGAGGCTGAGTGTGTTTTTTAACTTTGGGAAGTCAGGTAGAAGAAGCCTGGAGCTTTCAGGTCAGAAATCAGCACCATCTGCCCCAAGGAGCACTGGAGAAAGATGGACCCCGGGATGTGTGTGTTGGTGGTGGGGGGGGGGGGCTCTCCTTGAGGACATAGCAGTCAGGGGAAGAGTCCTTGCCACCCAAGGGCTTGAGATGAGATGGATGATGCAGTTGGTTCCTGGGGGTGGGAGATGGTCCAAGTTTGGGTCACCTGCCACAGTGGAGGGTGGAGCCAAAAATCCCGCCACAGAACTGTCTTTTTCATGGTAGGTGTAACATTCCAGGGACTCAAAGCAAGAACTTGCCCTGAATTCCCAAGACCTTCCAGGGTGAGCACATCTGGGATCCCCACTCGCAGTGATCACCATCACTTTCAAAACACCAGGGCTCTGACGTGGGGGCGCTTCTTCCTGCTGCCCCCCATGGGATGGAGGAGCTGGAGGAAGCTTAGAGGGAGGGCATCCCTGAAGTGGGGTGTCACTTAAGGCTAAGTGTGCAAAAAGAGAAGGGGGCTGGTGTAGAGGTGGGGGATAAAGAGTGTCCAATAAAGTTGGGGAGGGGACTGGGACAGATCATTCAGGGCTTTGAAATCCGGCGTCAGAACTTTCGCTCCATCCCCAAGCTGGCGGTGAGACCCTGGGGGCACAACACTAGCGTGTAGGAGGACCCGAAGCTCCCGTGCGGGGCAGGAGCGGAGCGGAGACCCACGAGGAATCTCTGGCCCCGGGTCAGGTGGGAGGAGCAGGGGTTCTGGGTCTGGCGGTGGCGCCAGGTGGAGGGTCCCGAAGGTGTGTCCGCCGGACACCGCCGCAGCCCGAGCGGGAGACGCGCGTCTCGCGCCGCCCGCCAGGTGTCGCTGCGGCCCCGGGGAAGCGGGTGCGGCCGCGGAGTGCTGCGCCCGGAGGAGCCACGGACCGTCGGACTCCCAGGTCCGGTTCGACGTGCGCTTCTCGTTCCCGGGGGTCCCTGGACGCGCCGGCGCGTGCGGCTCGCCCACCCTGCACGGACCCTGCCCTGGCATCCCCGACCGCGGCCTTGCAGACGGCTGCACCGTGTGCCCGAGTGGAGCGGGCACGCTGGCGGGGGCGGAATCCAGCCTGGCGGGCAGAGGTTTGAGTCCGGGCGCAGGAGGATCCGGAGATCCAGTCAGCCCGCCAAAGACGGACCTCGACGCCCGTCTGTTCCAAGGCGAGGTGCGGCTCCTAGAGCGTCGGTGCTCCCCTCCGCTCGGCTCTGGCGCAGGGGGACGGGCCATTCCTGGCCCTGACACCCCCACACCCCCGCGCACAGACACTCAGGGTGGCCGCACTGCCCTGCCCCTCCGGTTGCCACCAGGTCTCCAGTCTCGGTCGGGGGCCCGGGCCGGAGGTGCGGCCCGGCGTGCGGGGACACCTACTCCGCAGAGGTGGCGGAGGGTGCGGGGCTGCTGGACCCGAGCGGGCCGCCGCTCTCCGCTGCGCGTCTCTAAACCTCAGCCCGAGCCCTCGGAGCCAGGGGCCTGCAGTGGAGTCTGCGGCCGCGCAGGCGAAAGTGAAAAGCCCCCTCAGCGGCGGCGGGAAGGTCTCTCCTCTGCCACGGGAGTCCCTGAGGCATTTGTTGGGAATGGGCCCGGGGACTCTGGGCAGCTTTCTGGGTTAGGGTGTGAGGAAACAGGGAGATATTTTTCTCTCCCCGCCCCCGGCCCCGGAGCAGCTCCCCCGAGGGGCGAGGAGCAGGGATTATGGGTCAAAGGTCACGCGAAACATCCAAGGGGTGGAGAGGAGGGTGGGCCGCGCGCTCTCCACCTCCGGCAGCCACCCCTTCTGTTGCGCTCTCGCGTGGCCTCAGAAATCGGTCGGCTCGTCTGAACTTACTCCTCCACGTTGGAGCCGGACTGGAGGCCCGGGGCAAGCGAGCCCAGGCCCCTCCGAGGCCCAGCTGTGGCAGGACGGCTCGGGGGGGCGAACCCTCAGGGCCCAATCGCGCGCGTCCCGCGCTCCCCAACTGCCCGTCCAGGCACAGGGGGCGCCCCGGCCCTGCGCCCTTCATCCCCGCGGAGGCTTCTCCCCGGTCACGTGACCCGCGGGCGAGCAGGGCGCGGGCGGTCAGTCGGCGTCGCGGAGGCTTGGTGGGAGGCAAGGGCCGGGGCTCCAGCCCGGTCCATCGCGGGCCACGGGGGCGCAAAGCCTGGCCTCCGCGCGAGGCCCGTGTGTGTGTGACTGGGGGGGGGGGTGTCACTGCCGAGGGCGGCAGGAACAGAAGAGGGGTGGAGACACGTGTCCAGAGTGGGGCCCGCGGGCGGGGAGGGGGTGCCGCGAGCCCCGCTCACGGAGAAGTCGGGAGGAGCACCCTGAGAGTTGGTCGGGGTGCACCAGGGCGTGGGTGCCCGGCAGTCAGGGCCTGGCCGTGCGGGAGCGTGTGCAGCCAGGACCTGGCCGAGCCCGCGAGCGAGAGGGAATAAGCGCCCGGGGTGGGGGGCGGGGTGGGGGCGCTCCCGGCGGCCCCGGGGGATCCGGCGGGGCGGGTGTGGGTTTGTGCGCGCGCGCGTGTTTGAGCCCCGCGGCCGGCGCTGCGCGTGAAGCGCGGGGACCACAGCCGTCTAGAGGGCGTTCCCAGGAAGGGCGAATGCGCGGGGGCCACGCGTGCCAGTGCGGGCGAGGGTGCCAGCGAGGGGAGGGCGCGCGCCAGCGCGAGGCCAGTGGGAGCGGGGGCTCCCGGGCCTGGGCAGGGTGAGTGTGCCCGCGCGAGCGGCCGCGCGTGCCAGGCGCGGGCGCGTGCCAGGGCGGGGGCGCGCGGGGGCCGCGGCCGGGAGGGGGTCGTGGCGCGCCGCGGCGGAGGCGCGGGGAGACAAGGCGGGAGGGGGAGGGGAGCAGGGCGCGCGCGGCCGAGCGGGCGCCCGCGGTCACATGGGCGAGGGAAGGAGGGAGGGAGCGCGCGAGGGAGGGAGGAGGATGGGGGGGTTAAAGCCGCCGAGCGCCGAGGAGCCGGTGCAGAGCGGGCGGCGGCGGCAGCAGCGAAGGCGGCGGCTCCAGGCGGCGCGGCGCGGGGCTCGGCGGCGGGAACAGGCAGCGGTGCCGGCTCCGAGCTCCCCGCCTCGCTCCCCGCCCGCACGGTCTCAGGGCGCAGCGCCGAGCCCCGGGGGCCCGAGGGCGCGGTGAGTACCCGGCGGCGGACCGCGCGCGGCCGGACCCGCCAACCCGCGGCGCCCGACAGCCCCGCGGGCCTCGTGCGCGCTGGCCAAGGGAGGGGACACGCGTGGGCCCGAGCCCCGGGGATGGCAGGAAAGTTCTGCGGAAACTTTGCCCGCAAACTCGGGGGTGAGGGCGCAGGCGAGGCGGCCCCCCACGTCTGGGCGCGTCGGGGGCTGGGCGTGGTGGTGGTGGGGGCGGACGGCCGCCTGGGGGGAGGTGGCCGGGCGCGCGGCCCTCGAGCCCCGGCTCTTCCCCACCTCTGCGCCGCGCGCGCGGGGTCGAGGAAAATTCCGGAGCTGGGGGGTCGCAGGGACCCCCGTGCGCCCGGAGGAGGCTTCCTTGTCCCTTGGAAATCCGGATTTAAAAGCGCCCAGGGGTGTGCACGGATGGTTGCGCGTCTGCCAGTGTGTGCGCCCGCTCGAATCCGGGTGTGTGTGTGTGTGTGTGTGTCGGCGTGAGCCTGCCTGTGGTCTCCTCGTGAGTCCGCCTGGATGCATCTCCATGAAGCGGGGCTCCTCCGGCGGCCCTTTGTAAGTGCTCCTGTGCTGTGTGTCCGGTGAGTGCGCCCAGGCTCATCCCCAAGTATCTCTTTGTGAGTCTGCTCGTGTGTGTCCAGTGCGGCTCTGTGCGAGCCGGCCTGGGTGTTCCTGTGTTGTTCCGAGGAGTGTATCTCCCCGCGCGTGGGGGCTGGGCTTTGGGGAGGTCACCAGACGGACAGCTCTCCCCGGCTCCTCTCCCCGGCTCTGCTCTCCCGAACCTCCTCTCTGCGTCTAGCTCTCGCGCTCGCTGGCTCCCGGCCCCCTCCCCCCTTCGGTAGCTTCGGGCGGGCAGGACTATTTCACGCCTTGTTGAAAATTCAGGATTTTCTTTCTCTTTCCGTCTAGCCTCTCTCTTTGAGAAGCGCCTGTGTGTGTCTGTGTGGCTGGCAGCTTGTCTGCAACTCCGCCGTGTGTCTGGATGCCGCTGTAGGAGTGTGTGTCTGTGAGACTAGTTATTTTGCATGTAACTCTCGGGGTATTTGTGTCCGTGTCACTGGGGATGTTCATGTGGCTGCGGGCACTGAGGTGGTGGGGGTCTGAAATGTTGGGTGTGATTGTGCATCCATGATCGCTGCAGGTCCAGGGAAGCTGAAACAGTATTTTTGTGTGTCTGATTTTGGGTGTGATGGTGTACCCTTGCTTGGGTGGGAATGGGGCTTGAGCTATTGGATAGTCCTGATTGTGGGGCCAGCCAGGGCTTGGGAAATGGAGGGGCCTGTGTGTCTCAGTAAATTATACCTTCCTGACCGGAACCCACTCCAATTCTCTGGGCTGGTTCTTTGGGACTCCTGGTGAGGATAGGTGGTGTGGACCTAAGTCCACACTCCATCAGGGCAAATACTCTATCTGGGACTCGGTGCCTTATGCAAAAATTAAGAGTTTAAAATTCACACTTAAGGCTCCTTAGGGCTTGGAATTCTTACTCAGATTCCCACTGGGGCACTGAAACTTAGGATTTACACTCAGGTGGATTCAAACTCAGTTATATGTGACAATGGGACTCATACTCAGATTCAGCCTTACGTGCAGGAGCTCATGGCCAGAGATACACTTCAGTAATGGGGTTTACACTCAGACTCACACTGGGACTCTGTGCTCACACTTAGACACATGGGCGCTCTAGGATCACCAGTAGATTCACTTTTCTGAGGCTCACAAACACATTGAGTCCTAGAACCGACTCAGAATCTCCCTGGGGTCCTCGTGCTCACATTCAGGCTCACACTAAGATCTTGATCTTACTAAGATTCATATTTATATCCTGGGGTTCATACTCAGACTCCTGTGGGGAACCTGGGGCTCACATGTAAACTCAAGGACTGACACGGGATGTGAGTTCTTAGACTCATACGCCAGCCATCTTGGAGCTCCTACTCAGATTTACACTTCTATGCTGAGACTCCTGTTCAGATTCACACAGGGACCATGGAGCGAGCTCACACTTGTATTCATACTAGGACCTTTGGGTTCATGCTTAGATTTATTTGGGATCTCTGGAGGTCAGACTCATATGGGTAAACTGGGGCTCACATGTAAGGATCTTGGTGACTCCCTCAGATTCACATACCTCCTAGAACTCACACTCAGATTTGCATTAAGATCTTGTAACTTATACTTGGATTCACACTAGGACCCTAGTGCTCATGCTCAAGATCCTTACTTCCATCCTGGTGGATCATTTAGGGACTCAGTACCACACTTAGACTCCCAAAAGGATTCCAGTACTTACACTTGGATGCATATGGGGAACCACAGCTCAGTTCAAAATGCCCTTAAGACCAGGAGCTCACACTCAGACTTACACGAGGACTCTAATGCTTATACAGATTCATATGGGAATTCTGTTAGGTTCACACATCAGTTTGGGGGCTCACAGTCAGATGCACTCTGCAACGTGGATTCACCTTGGGACCATGCTAGGATCATGGTGTTCACACTCTTGGTGGAACTTAGAACTCAGTCTGACACACCCATGCTTTCCCATGGTTTATGGTATTTTGCCAGGGCATTTGGGATGAGGAACAGAGACTGATATAGGATCCCTCCCTTTCAAAGGTGGGAAGGGGAGGGGATATGTGTTTGGTCACCTCTCTCACTTGGGCTGTGGGCTGAAGGAGAGGATGGTGACCAACAATAACCCAGTTAAACCTTTCTCTCTTGCCTTTCCCTCCACATGGAGATGAGGCTCTTGGCTTTTGGCATCGGGTGACACCTACGCTGATGTCCCCCATGTACCATGTATATGCACATCCCCCTTAAATAGTTTTGGAGCCCCCTCCTGTGAGTCAGGTATGGGGAAATAAGACAAATGTCCTCCCAAGCCCACCCCCCCCCAAATCCAGATCACCCTTAGAATGGGAGGGTTGTGAAGGCTGACTTGGTGAGGGGATAGACAGTTGGCTCCTTTTACCCTTCCAGGATGTTGAATCTCTGATTCTGGGGGAGGCCATAGCCCCAGCTCTGTGGTGAGACGGTAGCTGATGGAGGAGACTGGGCTGGAAGCCATCTCTCCTCTCTGCCCTGGCTGGAGAGGGGTAGGGGCCAAGTCATGTATCTCATTGTCTCCTGGAATGCCTGTTGAGCCCTTATTCTGGCTCCAGGGCATGCCCAGGATTCTCCTCTGCACTCCCCAGAAGAGCAGTAACCTCGCTGGGCTGGCGGTGGTGTGGGGGGGTATAAGTGCAAGCAGTCTTAAGGCTCCACCTGCCCTGGAGACCCTGCCTGGGGCTTTATTTGCCCTCCCACTATGGAGTCTGGGCACTGGGGCTGCCTGAGATACATTATCTCCCGGTGGGAGCCGCCAGTAGGAACCTTGCTCTCAGGCTCAGATGGTTGGGCTCCCTGTCCCTGAAGGAGACACATGCTCTCCAGCCCCCCTATGGGGGTAGGGGGCTTGGAGGCGAGGCGCCCTGCTCTCTGCCCCCCCATGGCGAGTTGAAGTGTAAATGAATCGGAAACATATGGAGTGGATTTTCTTTGAAATGCAGATGGGTTGAGGGGGGGACCATGTGTGCCTGGTTTGGGGGGTCCCAGAGAGCAAGGAGGCAGAGGAGAGCTGACCCCTCCTCCAGATCTACCGTGAGGTGGGAGGAGCAGGGGAGCCCTCAGCTGTGTAAACTCCTGTGGCCCACACCCACAGGGCTCCTGGCTTCCTGTGGGGAGGGGCTGGGGAGGCAAGTGGTCCCTGTGGGCCCGAGAGCGCTGAGGTCATCACCCGCTTTGCCGCTGCAGAGGGCAGAGAAGAGCCTTCAAAGGCACAGAGCCACTTTGGATTCGGGGTCATCGGAGCAGGGAGCCCTGGGGGCCAAGAGGTGGATGGAGGAGCCAGGACAGATGTAGGGGAAGAGTCAGACGTTGCTGCTATGCAGAACCAGCTCCTAGAAGCTGGCCCTAGAGCTACAGTGGAAGGAACTGAAGTTTGACTCTGATGGTGACCTTCTGGCTAGCACAAGGGCCCAGTTCTGAAGTTTAGGGGTGGACTGAAGAGTGTTCAGTGCTGCAGGAGGTTGTGTTTTTCTAGACCCAGGGCGGTCAGTGTGTCCCTCTTACACGACCTTCACTTTCCCCTCACAGCACGCAGCCAGGTCACCTGTGAGCAACGTGGCACCAGCATTGGGTCTGCCTTGCTCACCATGGTGTGCCTGCTCCTGGCACAGACCTGGTACAGTAGGAGGGCAGCGCTGAGTGAGCAATAAATCTTCTCTCCCATCAGATTGAGCGCTCCTTGTGGGCAGGGCCACCTTAAATGCTCGATAAATACTGAGTGAGGAAAGAATCTTTGAAGGGGACAGAGCATGGGAAGTGGGGACTCTAGGGTTTGTGGCTTGAGATCCAAAAGCCCCTATTTGTCTTGAAGGACCGGAGTGATTTGCAGGCTAGACTAAAGGGAGGACTTCCCTGCGCTCAGGGGAGGCATGCAGAGGATAGGTAGCTGCTTTTTTCCTTGAAAGGTCCAGGAGACCTAGGAGATTGGGTCAGGGCAATGATCCTGATATTCTGGCAGAGGTTAGAGGTCACCTCTGTCTTCTCTCCACTATGTGGTTGTGAGTGTGTCCCTTCCTTTCTATAGCTCTGGGTTTCTTGGACCGTAGCCGAGTCAGTGGACCCCAGCTCTGAGCCTCCCAGGCTGGGCTTTGAGGCTTTGTAGCTGCTGTGGGCATCAGACTATCTGTATTGGTTATTAATGTCTGTCTGAGAACACAGGGTTCAGATCCTAAAAATACCCTGCCCAGCCAGAGCCTCCGAATTGCCAGTGAGGGCCGGTGTAGCAGTGACACTGAGAGAGACACACACTCGCCCAGAGCCAGGAGAGCCTGGGAGTGGGTGTGGGGAAACTGAGGCTGCCTTAGCAGGGGAGACAGATCCTTTGTTTTATATGGAGCAAAGGCTTAGAAATTGATGAGGCCAGTTAGTTAAATTATGGCAACATTTAGAATAATCTGTTATCCTACACTGCAGAGGATTTCAGCTAACAGACACAGAAATCAAGTAGCCCATGGTAACCATTCCAAGTCCAGCTTCAGGATATTCTGAAATGAGTGTGTGGTAAAGAAAACAAAATCTTCCCCAAGTAGCCTTTTCTGAGTTACTGCCGCATCCCTACCTCCTAGAGCCTCTTCTTGCAGCTTGAGTCTCTAGGAGATTCTTGAAAACTCTTTTTTAGGCCCCCACCTCACATTTCTGACCCTCAGGCCTCTGTGTAGCCGCTCTCCCCAGGAGAAGGGAGCGGCACAGTGGCCCCCAAAAGGTAAGAAGAGCCGAACCTCTGAGGGCAGATGCTGTGTGACCTTGGCCCGTGAGCTGACCTTTTTGGGCCCCTCCGTGAAATTGTGGGATGGGGGGTGGGCCCTGGCCCAGGCCTGGAGAGAGGCGGTTTTGGCTCTCATCCAGGCCCCTGACGTCAATGACTCTCCAAATAATGGAATCAATATTGGGGGGTGGGGGCAAGCGTGAACCAGGCCCTAGCGATTAGAAACAGATCAGCACAAACCCGCAGCTGATTCTGATAGAGCTGCCTTGGAGAACTAGGGTGGGAGGCCTGGAAGGAGGTGGGCCTGGAGGGGGGGTGGCTCAGGAATGGGGGGCAGAGCTACAGAGTGTCCAAAGCATGAGGGGACACAGTGTCAGAGACTAGGGATGCCTGGGTTGGGGTGATGGGCTAGGGGACCCTATTCTGGGCCCCTCCTCTTTTAGGTTCTCAGGCTCCGGGAAATTTGTGAATGAAGACGTCTTTCAGCCAATGAGTGATAAAGAATGGGCAAGGGGCCTCCCTGGTGGCACAGGGGATTAAGTCTCAGCACTATGAAGCTATCTGCAGCCACTGCAGCAGGAATTCCATCCACCACCACCCCCGCCCCCCCGCCAGGGAGCTACCCACATGGCACAGCAGACCTCTCCTGACTCGCCCGCTGCTCCCCTCAGCAGTGTATTTCAGTGGATCTGCTTGTTCTGCTCCCCATTTTGTCTCTGGTGAATCCTCTCACCTCCTGTACTCCTGGCCTCTACTCCAGTTCTTCTATGCTTAAATAAATAAAAATAAATTAAAAAAAAAAAAAAAAGAATGGGCAAGGATAGTCCAGAGTTCATCTCGCTGCTTCCTAAACCTAGGTTCCTAGACCACACAGGGGCTGCAGATTATACCCCAGCGTAGGAGGAGAGCTCTGAGTGAGGCCTAAGGGAGATGACCTTTTGCTTGGAGGAAGACAGCATTAATCCAAGATACAGAGACGGGTATTCCCCTTCAGATTGGGAGTCTGGCCTCCTCCATCAGCCCAAGCCCTTTCAGCCTCCTAGAAAGCAGCAGGTGAAGATGGAGGGGGCTGTGGGGTCCATGGGGGGCTGCCCTGGCGGCAGCTGACAAAAAAACAGGAAGAAGGACTGGGGGAGTGGCTGTAATTATGGGGCATTTA
Source organism: Talpa occidentalis (assembly GCF_014898055.3). Lineage (NCBI taxonomy): Eukaryota > Metazoa > Chordata > Mammalia > Eulipotyphla > Talpidae > Talpa > Talpa occidentalis. The sequence continues at coordinate 38,489,519 of NW_023605083.1, read as the reverse complement.
TTATTAATCAGATGAAATTGCTGGAAGCAGCTGGTGTAATGTGCGTGGCGATATAGACTGCACGCCCCCCCACGTGCATGTACATACACACATGCCACATGCAGCCGGAGCTGTGTTTGCTTTCGTGATTTTTTTTCTTGCGAAGGTTCAGTGGGTCTGTATGTTTCTGTGCCGGTATCTGTTTTATTTGTCTGTCTTTTCATGTCAGCTTGTGTCCGCCTCTCCCTCTATCGTCTCCTTTTGTGATTGTCTCTGTCATTCTTTGGCCCTCTGTCTCCCTCTCTTTGAGCCCATGTCTTGGTATGTCTGTATCTGTTATCACGAGCCATCCTGCCACACCTGTTTTAGTTTCTGGCCCTCTCTCCCTGCTTGGCAGTCTCTCTGCACTCTGGGCAGGGCTGCATGACATGGAGTCCCTTTTTCATGTATGTGTTGAGGCACCAGATCGTACCTTTTGCAGGCACACCTGGATTGTGTATTTTTTTGGGGGGTGGGGGATGTTGGACCTGAGGATCTAATGGGGTCTTATGGAAAGCGTGGGCTTTGTTGAGTAGCTGGAGCCATAGAAGCAACAGTTGCTTTCAAGATAGGTCTGAGTTCAGTGGCAGCTACCTTGCCAGCTACCAGTTGTGTGACTTTGGGTGAGGTGCTTTTGCTCTCTGACCCTCAGTTTCCTCATCTGCAAAATGGACATTTATTTTGATGATTCAGTGCAAAAAAATGTATGTGTCACAGTGTTGGACTCATCAAGGACCCTAAAGAAGTGTTAGCTGTTACCACTGTTACTGGGAAAGACACGAGAGTTGCGGGTACAGCAGATAGGCTTTAGAGCTAGAATGCACTTAGACTTATGTTCTGGGACTGATCAGCCCTGTAGCCTTGGGCAAGTTACTGAGCCTTCCTGTATCTCAGTTTCCTCGACAGTCAAATGGGGATAATAATAGAACCTACCTCACGGAGAAGTCAAGAGGATTAAATGAGATAATGCATACATAGAGTGCCTGACATAGTCCCTGACACATAACAGATGCTCAATAAATCATAGTGGTGATGAGGGGCAAGGAAGAGGGTGGCATGATGGTGGGTGTTTCTGCCTTGCCGGGAACCATATGTCTCTGTGTGAGTGTGCATGTGAGAATGTGTGACATGGCAGTGCTTGTATCTGTCAACTGGTTGAGTGGGGATTTGGGTTTATCTGTGGGCGGGTGTGCATGTGGATCTATGTGTGGTGTCAGGGTCAGTGACTTCTGGCCTCCCTTTGTCCTTGTGGTTCAGAACCTCACATCAGCAAGGGGTACTGGGGGAGTCCGGACTACTCCCAACTTTCCCTCTGGATTCTTAGCTGCTCCCCTTTCACACAGTGGGGCTGTGAACATGGGAGGAACTCTTGAGTTGGACCAAGGCCTGTGGTTCCTCTTTGACCTCTTAATGTGTGCCCTTTGCCATTCTAGAGTCCAGCCTTGTCGCATCATCCACCCCTTTGGTTTTGGAAGTTTCCTGAAGCGTTTGGTCTGGAGGAGGAGGAGGACATTGATGTGCTCCGGGTGCACCCAGTGGTGAAGAGGTATGTCTAGGGAACCCAGGGGAGGCAGATTGCTCTTAGGGCATCAGGAGTGGAGGGGGGGGTGCCCTGCCTGAACCCTAGTAGGTCTGGGGATGGGAGTGAGGGAAGTCCTGAGATGTCTTCTTCTGAGGATTTTCATGCCCTGTGATAGGCCCATACGGTGAGAGAGACCCACAGTGACACAGGCGAAGGCAAAGCTAGATTAGAAAACTGGGCTTTGCATGGGAGGACTGAATCCGGGATGTGGGAGTATGTTTCTGTCTCATTGTCAGGCTCCCTCTCTCTGGCTTGATAGGGAGAGCAGCTGGGCTTAGAGGAGATGGGATGTGGAGGGGGGCTGTCAGAAAGTCCAGAATCTTCTGGGGCCAGCTATGGGGCGGGCCTAACTTTCCTTGCCTTTCATTCAGCCCAGGCAAGGCCCCTGGATTGGCAGCCCCGGGGTGGGGGTGTCCAAGGAATCAAGGCGCTGGAGCGGAACGGAAGGGCCTATTGTCCAAAACCCGCCAGAGGCCCACAAAGGCGGGCTGGGCTTTTCATCTCTGCTCCCAAACAGACTGGCCATTTTCCCGGCCTGGAGTAGGGGGGAACGACCCTTTAGAACGAGGACTGCGGTGTAGTTGAGGGTGGGGTGAGGTATTCCAGACTGACACTTAGCCAGAAAAGGGGCTTAAGATGGACCTGGGGTTCTGAAGAGAAGGGGGGAGGCGGGAGGATCCAGAAGGCTGTAGAGAGTTAAGCTTCAATCTCACCGTTCTCAGAGGATCCAAGGATATGGGGTGGGGTATCTGATAGAAGTCGGGATTTACACAATAATAGATAATAAATATTTATAGGGGGCACACCTGGTAGGATGTCTCTTTGGGAAAGTAAGCTACTGAGCCATGAAGGCACATAATCCTCTCCCTAACTTGGGCCGCTTTAGGGAGTCGGGACAGGGGCTGGAGAAGAGAAGGCGAGTGGTCCTGCAAGAGAATGGGCTCTCTGCAGCAGGAGGGACTGAAGCCAGACAGCAGGAAGGACTTCCTGCCAGTGAACAGTAGCTCAGATGCCCTGACCCTGTCCCTGGGGATCCCAGAGGATCGCAGAGAGCAGGGGAGCTGGAGAACACCCCAGGGGGTTAAGGCTGAGGCAGCTTCTGTGGGGGCCCTCTGAGGAAGAGGCCAGGAGGGAGGACTTGGCAGTTCTGTCCACCCTCCCCCAGCAGCACCTCCAGCACCACTTTAAAAACAGCTTTTTAATTTAACAAAGTGGATGAAAAACTGTTTTTGGAAATAAAAGGTATCTGCTGTCTCCCCGGCTAGCACGCAGCCCTTGCGGAGAGCCTCTCTGGGTTTCTCCCTACTGCTGGTGACTCCTTTTCTCTCTTTCTGTCTCATCCTTTTTTCTGTTTGTTTCTGTTTCTTGGCCCCCCAGCTGTCCCTAGGCCTCCCATCAATCCCCTTCCATTTCAGCCTCCATGGAAGTCTCGGTTTCTTATCTCCACGTCTCTGCATTTCCTTCTGTCTCTTGGTCTCTCTCTTCGGGGCTGTCTCTCTCTCTCCTGATTTGTCTCTGTCTCCCAGCCTGTCTCAATCTCTGTTTCCCTTCTCCCCCCGCCTTTTCTCCCCCCAACCCCTGCTCTAAATGGGTCTATTTAAAACACCCGATGCTGCCAAGTCAGAAAAGCGTCTCCTGATAAAGCGCATTAGGAGGAGGGAGAGAGGAGGAGGGAAGAGGGAGCGGCGGGCGGACTGATTGATCCAAGCCCGTAACCCCATTAATCAGGCATCGTGGATCCCCCTCCCTCCCCCCCAGCTTCAGCCCCTTCAGAGCTAAAAGCCCCTTAAATATTTATCACCCCTCCCCCATGGGGGCGAGGGGAGGGGTGTGTAGCCCATGGTGTGAGCATCCCCAGCTGCTGGGTGCCCCCTCCACCCCGTGTATGTGTACACATGTGTTCGTGTGTGTGTGTGTGTGTGTGTTCGTGTGTCCATGCTTGGCTGTGCATTCCTGACAGGCCCAGGGCCCAGCTACTGTGTTGCGCCCCCCCACCCCATCTGAGCAGTCTGGTTCCCTGGGCAGCACCCTGAGATCCTAGGCATCTGGCCTGCTCCTGCCCCTCCTTATAAGGCAACCTTGGGCTAAGTCGGCAGTCCTCATGACCCCCAAAGTGCAGTAACCGGAGGACCCAGGGGCATTGCTCTGTCATTCTCCGTGGGCAGAAAGGTGAGCTAAATTCCTCCAAATTCTCAGTGGGAGAAGTAACTTGAGCCGTAGAATTAGGAATCCCATGCTCCTAAAGTGCGAGAAGGTCATCTGCAAAACGGGCTGAAGTTCCCCCTTTATCCTCAGAGGGCAGGACTAGAACCCCGGGCTGGTGGCAGGCCTCCCTCACCATCAGACCATCAGAAATGCAGTAAGGTGACGTGGGTCTGGGTGGGGGTTCCTGTCCCCCCAGAGAGTAAAGGTGACCCCTGGCTCCCACAGCTCCTAGGGAACACCCTGACAGCAGAGGTCAGCCCTGAGGCCGGGGTCTGAGGTGCCCTGCGCCGTGGGTGGGGGTCGCCCCTGGGTGTGAGGCGAGGCCCGGGGCCTCGGCGCCTCGAGGGTCCCTCTGCCCACCCCTCCCCCTGCATCAAGTGCCACATCTCCTCCTGACTCAGACAATTAGATTCAAAGGATGACCTCACTGCCTGCCGTCCCTCGCTCGCTGCCTCCGCTGGCTCGGCTCACTCGCCCGCCGCTGCGCTCGCGGCGCGCCCCTGCCTCCCACCTCCCGGCCCGCTCGCCCGCCGCCCGCGGGGGTTCGGAGCCGCCCCGCTCCAGCCTCCGGAACCGGCTCGGGCCGCCCGGGCCCCTGCCCAGCACCCCGGGGGCCCGATGCCTGCGGGCGGCCGGGCGGCCCCACGGAGCGCCGGAGGCACCCACGGGGCGCCTGCGTGGGGACCCAGGTCAGTGGCCAAGACGCCCCCGCCCGCCGCCGGCCCTCCTCGGCGCTTCCCGCTCCCTTCCCGGCCCCCGCCCCCCGCGGCTGCTCGCGCTTCCCCTGCCAAGCTGTCTCCCCCACCCCCAGCCCCCCGCCTCTGCAGCCGGTGGGAGGGACTAGGACTTCCTGAGGTCCCAGGGATGGGGCCGGGGCCCTTCGGCTGCAGCCGGACCAGGCCTCTGCGAGAGGAGGGGGCTCTGGCTGGGACCGTCGATCTGGGGGAGGGGACCACCCCCTAGGTGGGAAGAGGCTCCGGAGAGAGAGGTCCAGGGTGTCGGAGTGACATCTAAGCAGAGGGATGAGCTCCTGGCATCTGTTTTCCCCTCACATCCCGTGGGCCTCTTGCTTGTGGTCACTCGCTCCCACCTTCTAGCTAAATCTTTGTCGCCACTGCCTGGGCTCGTGTGCCCCCCACAGCCTACCTCCTTTTGGGGCCCCGTCACCTGGTTTCCCTCCATCCTGCTACCTGACTTCTTTTGTCTCCACTGCCTGCGTTCACTGCTCCCTTTCAAGAGTCCCTGGCTCTGTGGGACTGCCTCTGCTGGGTCCCCATTCAGTTGTGTCTCCAGGGAACCTTCCAGACACCCTTTGGAAGAGTCATCGGGGCCCAAGCTCCACCTGGAGTGGCAAGGATGTCGGCAAGCATTGCCAGTTCCCGGGGCCTGACCAGCACAGTCTGGATGCCATGCTGCCTGGACAGCGACACAGTGTGCTCTCTTAGGGTGCTGGGTACGGGCCGTGGGACTGCAGGGTCCAAGGACACTTCAGGATCTTGCCCTTAGGGCAAGTTAGGGGAATGTGGCTCGGCCAGCTGTCTTCCTGTCTGTCTGCTGCTGGAAGTCTGTCGCCATCTCTTTCTGGGCTTGACATCAGTGATGACAGGGCCTTGGCAGGGGCTTGGGTTAAGGTCGAGGCCCCATCTCCTTCCCTTCCCCTGCCCGTGTCGCAACCAGGCTTGACATTTGGGTGCCCCATAGACAGTTGTGGGCACAGAGTGGTTTTCGAAAAGGCCTGGGATCACACAGCACGTAGCCAGACTGAGAGGGGAGGCAGTAGGGGTCACTGGAGTAGGCTGGTTCTGGGTTTTTTTGGCTCTCGCTGCTACCACCATCACTTCACCCCGGGTTTTCCTCCCTTCCTTCTGTCTGACCTGGATCTTCCTCCATTATCTGATGTTGGGGAAAGCGGGGTTAGGAAGGAAGGAGCAGACTAGGGTTATTGTCTATCTGCCCATTTTTTTTTTTAAAGATTTATTTATTTATGCATGGAAGACCTGGGGTACAGGCCAGAGATGCAGAGGAAGGGGGGTGAGAGGATCCACCAGAGACAGAGTGGGGAACAGAACAGGCAGACTGACTGAAACACACTGCTGAGGGGAGCAGCGGGCGAGCCAGGAGAGGTCTGCTGTGCCATGTGTTTTGCTCCCAGGCCGGGGATCGAACTTGTGCTGCAGAGGCTGCAGACAGCTTCATAGTACGGTGCTTAACACCTTGTGCCACCAGGGAGGCCCCCTATTTGCCCAGTTTTTTAGGTACCAACAAAGTTCCTCTTTCTCTTTTCCTTCCTGCTTGGGCCACCCTGAGCTTAATTCCCCTCCCCCCAGGCACAGTCTGGGCAACCCAAGATCCCAGCACCAGTGACTATTGTGAGAACATAACTGTTTTCCCGCTGCAAGGTGTGGGGGTGTGAGGCTGACTGGGGGGGGCACTGAGTTTTTGGAGGTGCTATGGTATCTGTGCGGAAGATGGACTGTTCTCAGTGTGTGATGGTATCCATATGTGAGACCGTGACTGTTTTGAGTGAGCGCGTGTGGGAGAGTCTGGGTGTGTGAGACTTTGACTGTAATGCTTGTGTGCACGCACACCAGCGTGTTCGAGGCCGTGGCAGCGGTGTCCACGTGGGAGGCCATGATGTGTGGCCGTGAGGGTAGACTCTGAGTGCCAGTGTCTGTGAGAGGCCGCCTGGGTGTGTCTGCAGGCTCCAGCTGTGTGTGTGTGTGTGTGTGTGTGTGTGTGTGTGTGTGTGTGTGTGTGTGGAGACAGACGGGCTGGATTTGGGGAGGTCTGCCGGGTGGTAGTGAGAGCCCAAGTGTGTGTTCTGTCTTCAGGGTGAAGTGAGCACTGGGTGCTGTGTGACCCTGAGTTGCTGGGGTGTGTGAGCATGTGTGCACGTACTCATGCCTGTGTTTACCCATCAGGAACAGATTGCTGTGGCTTCCCCACTGTGAGGAGGGAGGAAGGGGGAGGAAGGATGACTTGCTTTTGCCCAGCAGACCAGAAGCTTCCTCAGAAGTAGTGTGTGCAGTGTGCATCACGTTAGGGGGGCAGGGAGACCAGGACACTGTTACATGAATATAGTGGAAGTTTCTGTCTCTCCCCGCCTCAACTCTGACCCTGTCTGAAAACTGAAAGACCATCTTCAGTTTTCTGTTGTTGTTGTTGTTGCAAACTAAGCCTTCACATTCATGGCTGCCTCTGTTCCCCTTTGTGTGTGTGTGTGTGTGTGTGTGTGTGTACATGAGCTTGGAAGCATAGGCCTCTGTGTACATATTCCTCCAAATATGTCCGCGCCGTAGCAGTGATGGGGCCAGAGGTGGGGCTGGGGGTGTAGAGGGAGATTCTGAGGCAAGTTGATCTTTGTCCCAGCCCCCCAAATCTGGAAAATCATTCTGTCCATCCTTACGTCTCCATGAAGGACCCTGCAGTCTCCTTCCTGTGCCTGCCTCATGTGCTGCAAGCCCTCTTCCCCCTGGCAGCTAAGGGAAGGCTCATTCACCCCTATTGCTTTGCCCATCCCCCACTTTCATGGAGTTCTTCCAGCTGTCTAACCTCCTGCTGCAGCATTCTGTCCCTCCAAGAAGAGCAGCCCCCCACTCCCCTACAGACTTAACCTGACTGATATGTGGGCCTTTTCTTGGTGGAAGGATCCTCTTGATTCTTCCAGAAGCCAGAAGGACTGAACCAGGGGGTAGGGGATTTGGCTCTTGTACCTCAGGTTTTGCGATTGTCCAGAGCCCATCTGTCTGCCCAAGGGGAGGCTGTGAACTTATCTGCCCCTCCCTGCTCCCCATTTGAGAGACATGGGGCTGGACCAGATGATTTTTGAGGGAGAAATCCAGACCTTCTGCACTAGAGGGCTGCTGAAACACAGGCCTGCATATATCTACAGGCATGTGCCCATGCCCAGGTCACCAGGCAATGTGCAGGGCGCCGAGTAGGCTTCCATTTGTGGGTATAGGCTGGTGGGAATACGATTCCCATCTTCCCAGAACACCTCCCAGCTGCCCAGCCAAACCTGTCATGGGAGGGCCCCAGGCCCCCCCAACAACACGCCTGCACACACGTGCAGCAGGGCATGCACACGCTGATCTCAGGCCCCCATGTGCAGACGGCTGGGGGTGGGGGGTTTGAGCACTCTGAGTTAAGGCTGCTGCCAAAATCCATTGGAATCTTGTCCCCCCCACCCCAGGCCCCCATCTCCGGCTGTGGAGGTCACAACAGCAGGTGCGGATACCCACCCCCCCAACTCATTCACGTTGGGCCGCCTCCTTTTCCACAATCTCAGCCAGCGGCTAGAGCTGGGGGACCACTCCTCCTGCCTCCCTCCTGGCCCCCCTCCCACTGGTGCTCAGCTTCTCCTGTCCCCTTCTACAGGGGGAGGAGAAGTGGTCTGTGTTTGGGTGGGCTCCTTTCCCTTGAGAATGGGGACTTGTCCCTGGAGTGGGTGGGGATGTCTTAGCCCAGGAGGAGCTAAGGCTTGAATCCTGCAACCAGGCATGGCTTCTGGGCCCTAAGTTATGTGGGGTGGGGGCACTGACTGGTGAGAGGAAGGCCAGGTTTGGATTCAGGGAGAAAGGAGAAAGTATGAGAGAGACTCAGAAATAGGAGGGAGAGACACCACAGGGGGTGGGAGCCTGCCCTGAGGCCAGCCGCCTGGCCCAGGAGCTGGCCCCTGACCCAGCCCACCCCTTCCCCAGTGGGGGGCCTGCTGGGCTAGCTGCCAGGGGCCAGGCCTCCCTTCTCATCCTGCCCCCCCCCCCACCTCAGCCCCTGGACTGCTTAGGCCTCTGCCCCCGCCCCCACCGCCCACGCTGTCCAGGCTGCCTAGGCCTGGTGGGATCTGGGGGCCTCCCGGCTTCAGCCCCTCCTCCCCCTCCTGGAGCTTCCCGCCAGCCCTGACTGTCTCCTCCAGGCTCCCCCTAGGCCAGTGCTGTTCCTCGCTGCCCAACAGGTCCTTGTCGCTACCTCTGCTCCTGCTCCGTCTCTCATTTTCTGTCTCTCAAAATGTAGGTGTTCTTCCTCTCACCATCCTAATTCCTGTGCAGTTCTGAGGCCACTAGAATTCCCCAGGCCTTTGAATTAGTTTGTCCATGTTGTGCCCTGCCCTGTGTCCTTGCCTCCTTCCCAGGATGGGCCCTCTAAGGCTGCTCTGGGGTTGGGGGGAGGGCAAGGCCCCAGGACAGAGTGTCTTTTCCCTCATGCCATGGGATGCTGGAGTGGGGGTTGCTGGGGTAGCCTGGGAACTATGGAGATATCACTTTGGCACTCCCATGGGCCACATGCTGCCTTCAGATGACTGTGCCTGACCTCAGCCTGCTCCCCAGCTATGGGGCGGGGTAAGTCCAGGCCAGGGTGACTTTCATTGGATCTCATTGTTTTTGAGGCACTTTATAGCGCCCCCCCCCCTTGCTCATTCATGGTCTAGTCAGATTGAGGTCACCAGACCCTCAGCACATCTTGCCAGCCAGTACCCTGAAGCTCAGAACACACTGTTGCACCTGCATGCTCACACGCAGTTAGAAAGCCCCCACCCACTCTGCGTGTGGCAGATTACCAAGCTGGGCTTGTCTAACTAAAACTGTGCTCTACTTCTGCAGGGATAAAATGGGACTCCCCCAAACTCATACCTCCACTGCCACAGTTTCTTCTTTCAACTCGCCATGGGGTGAGAATGAGCACGCAGGGCACCTGGCACCTTGCTGGGTTTGCAAGAAAGGCCTTGCAATCCTAAGCCTACTCAGCAACTAGGTAGTTGACATCCTCATCTGGAGCCTGTCCCCGTGTCGCTTAGTGTCACTGCTGGTGACTCAGTCTCCATGGTGCCAGTGTGCTTGGACTGGTGTTACTCTGCGTGGCTGTCCATTAATGCGCCTGACTCTCACCATCCCTGCGTCTCCACCACGGTTACTCTGTTGAAACGGGAAGTTACTAAGAGCTGCTGGACAACTTGTGCACCACAATGCCCGCAGTTATCATGACCCCCTTCTGGTATTCTGAGAAGTTCCCGATAAACTCAAACATGGCAAGCTTCCTCATCCAAACTGTATACAACCTTGCCACTTCTGTTTTTCGGTGCTCTGTCTTTTGGGACCTCTCCCACGGAGCCCGCCAGTGTGACAAATAAATCTCTCTCTCCACCTCTCTGAGTGCCGTCCGGTTTCTCGGGGAAATTGCCAGAACACTGTGACTGTCAGCCTTTTTTTTTTTTTTTTTAATGGGACCCTCGCCGGTGGCCCGGGATCGAACTGACGCTGTAGAGGCTTTGGGCAGCCTTGCAACCCAGCGCTCAACCGCTGTGCCACCGGGAGAGGCCCGACTGTCCGCCTTTTGCATCTTTGTTTCTGAGGTTACCGTGACTGTGTCAGTGTCAACAGGTGTCACTGCGGCTTAGTCATCACTGTCGCTGTAGTGACTGTCAATACCCCTTGTGTCATTTTAATTGTGACTGTCATTTTTATGGGGTGTTGTTATCACTGTGGAACGGTGTCTGTGTCACCGTGGAACGGTGGCAGTAAGTTGGGTGCCTCAAATCTGTGTCTTGCTGTGCCTCCTGTGTGTGAACATGATGACCTTGTGGGGTTTTGTGTCAGGAGAGGTGCTGAGGCCTTATGCTGAAAAGGAGCTTGAGCTGCTGGGTATATCAAGGACCTGTTTCGCTAATGGGGTGACCCTTTGTTCCCTCTTCATTCTGGGATTGGGTCAGAGGCCACGCTGGTGCCCTGAAAGGGTCTACCAGGAGCCTAGGGCAGTTTGCATAGTCTTCATCTGGAGCTGTATGGGATTTAGCCTCTGCTCTATACTGAGCCATGGGGTGTGGACTTGGAAAATTCCTGGGAAAGTTCTCTTTGCCCTGGGAGGGGTGGTCTGAGGTGAGCGAGGACAGGGTGGGTTGAAGCCTTGATACCTTTGGCTTCAGCTCGGTTACCTGGGAAATGTGCTGGGACTCTGAGCGATGGGGGAAGTGAATTGACACCTGGGGCTCTGTGGCCCTGCAGGGAGAGGGGCAGAGATGTGCCTGGTTGGGAGACTGGGCTCCTGGATACTCAGGGAGAAGCCCAACAGCCCCCCAAAAAGACTGCTCTTGTCTCCCTTCCACAAGTGTAGCGCCGACATCATCCTCCCCTCACGCTGGGGGAGCAGGTGGGCTTAGTTCGAGATGCTGTAGGCTGGCCCCAAAGACCCTGCGGGGTTTCCTTTCTCTCTGGGTCTGTCTTTCCCTTTGCTACCCTTGACTCTGCCCATCTTCTAGGCTCTCCATTTTTTTTTTACTGTCTGCCTTCTTTCATTTCTCCCTGTTTCCATCTCCTTGTTCCTCTGGGTCTCTACGCCTGGCTTTCCCTGTCTCCCCCTCTCACCCCTGTCTCTCTCTTTTCTGGGTGCCCCCAACCATGCAGTGTCTGTCTCGGTACCCCACCCCCCACGCTGCAGTGCTCACTCTCAGCAGCGCCCGTCTCCCATGGCTGCAGCCCCGTTGGCCCAGGGCCCGGCCCTTACAGTAACTCATCGGGCTGATGGAGGCGACTTTGATGAAGAAGCCACCCCTCCCCCTGCAGGGCCTCTGTGTGTGTGTGTGCAAGCTCGTGCACGCACACACGCACGCAAGCATGCAATAGTATGCATGCACACCCGTGCCAGGCTGTGTCCTCACCCCCAACCCCTCAGCTGGAACCAGAAAGGCACTAGTTGCTGAGGGCCACCCTGGTCTTCTCCCATCCTGCGGTCTAACCAGGGTCCACTCCATCTGCTCATCCACAGCCTCACAGCCTGGTCCCTGCTCCCTTGTGATGGGCGGAGGGGCCCACCCTGAGGTGGCATATCTCCCGACTATGATTTTGCCATTGGCTCACCCTGCTAGGCTGAGAAGTACCTGAAGTCGGGGGAGTGGCTGAGGGTCAGGAAGAGCCAGGACAAGTGGCAGCCAATGCCTCAGGAGTTACTGGCATGGAAGGGGTAGCCCAGGCCACAGTGGGCTGGAGAGAAGAGCCAGGGAGGGACAGACACCTCTGGCTGTGACCCAACTCGCCTGGCGAGGGCTGCATGTAGCAGTGGGCACGCAGGAACCCTTTCCCATAAAGGGGCCCTCCACCACCATCATTGCCCCACCGCTAGAGCTGTCTGCAGTGGATCTGGCTGTTTCTCCAGAAGCGGTTCTAACCGTGTCTCTGGCTGTGTCTGACAGTTTGTCTGACTGTGTCTGAGTGTCCCTGGCAGTGTTTTTAGTGGTGTGGATACTTCCTGACTGAGCATCTGGCTGTGTCTCTGGCTCTCCCTCTAGCTGTTTTCTGGGTGTATGCCTGTTTGTGTCTATCAGTTTCTCTGGTGTTTCTCTGCTTGTGTGTCAGGCAGTTTCTCTGGCACAGTTTCTGACACTGTCTCTGCCTCTTTGACTGTGTTGCTGATGGTTTTTCTGCCTGTGGTTCTTGTTCTTCCTCTGCTGGTATGTCTGCTTGTGTCTGATAAGTCTTTTACAGTGTTCCAGATAGATCCTTTGGTCATGTACCCACTGTTCTCTGATGATGTCTTTGGTTTTGTCTGATTGTGCCTCACACTGTCTCTCCAGTGTATCTGTAACTGTGTGTGGAGCTGTTTCTTTGGCGGTTCTAGCAGCTTGTTTTAGTCAGTGTCTCTGGCTGCTGTCTGCTTAGTGCCAGGCTGTGTCTCTGACAGTGTCCTGACAGTGGTTGAATGTCCGGAAGTGTCCTCTGAATCTCAGCTTCTGTCTGGTTGACAGTTATTTTCCCTCCTAAGACTGGGGTCTTTTCTACAAGAAATAGTTATTTCCTTGGGCCTCCCCCGGTGGCGCAGGTGGTTGAGCACAGCACTGTGAAGCTGTCTGCAGCCTCTGCAGTGCTGGTTCAATCCCGGCCAGCATGGCGCGGCATGGCCTCTCCTGTCTCGCCCTCTGCTCCCCTCAGTGGTGTGTTTCAGTCAGTCTGCCTGTTCTGTTCCCCACTCTGTCTCTGGTGAATCCTCTCACCCTCCCGCACATCTGGCCTGTACCCCAGTTCTTGTATGAGTAAATAAATAAATCTTTAAAAAAAAAAAAGAAATAGTTATTTCCTTGCACTGGGGTTTGAGTGTGCGCTGGGCCACACAGCAGGGAGTTTCAGGGAAGTGTTGGATCCATCCTGAAAAACAGGGCAGATAGGGGATCCATCCAAATGTTGGGGCCATGTCCTGAGTATGCTCTGGGTACCTGCATGTGTACCTGTAGACAGGCAGGCACATCTGCGAGACTGAGGGGGTTCCAGCCTGCTGAGACAGGTGCCTAAGGTGAAGATAGGATGCGGTCCCTGACAAGGCCTTAGGTGAAAACCCCTCATCCTTCTCTTGGTCGTTGGGCACTGAAGCAGGAGCCACATCTGACCCTGGTCATACCACCCCTGGCCCGGTGCCCTTCTGCTCTGTACTTCCTAGAGCCCGATGGCAGAGCTTCTGGGGGGCAGACCCTCGTGGCTCCTGAGCACCCAGGTTGCAGACTCTCTCCCTAGGAGCATAACAGGGGCTCTTCCATTCAAGGCATTTCGGAGAAACACAGACCTCCAATTAAGTTAAAACATTGCCTTTCAGTTTGCAATGTTTATAGCTAATTAGCCAACCTCACCAGTAAAGTTATTATTATTTCTTTTTTTTGGTGGAAAAATGGGCCCGGCATTACCAGTGTTCCATAACTCACCCGCGGCTGACTCCCTCCTGCAGCCAGCAGCCTTATCGAACAACAAACCACTGTAGGTTGCCTTCTACCATCCTAGCAAACCTTTGCCTACGGATGCCAATAATGCTGCTTTCTACTGCTTGAGCCCCATTAAGAAGGGCATTTGGGGTCAAGGTGGCCTTGCCCTAGGACTGGGATTTCCCCATCTTGCTTGAGAACAGGGGGGCTCCCCAGGAGGTTCCTGCCTGGGCTGATGCTGCCCCTGCCCACCCCCCCACTGCCCTCTCCCCTCCTTTCTCCCAACAGATGGCCACTCCTGTCCCGTGGGCCTGCTATGCTGTGCTTGCTGCTGCCGCCGCTGTAGTCTACGCCCAGAGACACAGTCCACAGGGTGAGTGCCAGGGCGGGGACCGAGTGTGGGGGGTGTGCCCTCACCAGGCCCCACCCAGAGCTGAGTATGAACTCTTGTGTCATAGCTGCATGCACTCATCCACGAGTCACACGCTGGCATATGCTGGCGTCATCACCCATGACTACCCAGTGGGACCTGAGTCCTGCGGCTCTGATATACAGGGTGACGTCTGCATCGATGCCTCATGGGCACAGTCCTCTAGTCACTTCCAGGTCGTCCCATGCTGATGGCACCTCTGATTTGAGATGATCTGTGCCTATTCCCACCAGGGTGGGCATAGAGTCCAGGCAGGTGGGATGGGAGTTTGGGGCCACTAGGGGCAGGGCACCTGTACAGTGTCTGGTGAAATGGGCTTCCCTGGGCATTTGTGGGGGTGCAGTGGGAGGCAATGAGAGATACTGGGCAAGACTGCTGGTCCCTTCTGCCCACAGCCTTCTTCTTTTTCTTCTTTTTTTTTTTTTTAAAGATTTACTTATTTATGCAGACAAGAACTGGGGTGCAGGCCAGAGGTGTGGGAGGGGTGAGAGGATTCACCAGAGATAGAGTGGGGAACAGAACAGGCAGATCTACTGAGATACACTGCTGAGGGGAGCAGCGGGCGAGACAGGAGGGGTCTGCTGTGCCATGTGGGTAGCTCCCTGGCTGGGGATTGAACTCGTGCTGCAGAGGCTGTGGACAGCTTCATAGCACAGCACTTTACCCCTTGAACCACCAGGGCAGCCCCTGCCCGTAGCCTTATTCTGAGGAAAATGGGGATAGAGATGGGACTGAAAATAAGGGGAGGGGGTGGGCAGGGTGACAAATGAGAAAGTAGGCACACAATGGGAGGGGACAGGCCAATCAGCTGGAATGGCTGGAGGAAGCAGGGATCCCCTACCACTGGTCCCCTTTAAGGCAGTGTCCTCCACACAGCCCACACAGCAAGGAGCGGCGCCCCTGCTGGGGAGTAGTCACTCAGCTTGACCACCAGCCCTTCTACCGCATTTGAGGCAGCACCTCAAAATAGCCAGTACAAAATCTGACCTTAAAACTCCTTAAATAAGGGTCCAAGTGGAAGCCTTTGGAAGGGGCCCCTCACCTGCCTCAGGTGGATAGAGGCTGCAAGGCTGGGGGCATTTCTGAGGGCTCAGGCACAGAGCTTTGTCCCTCTCAAGCCTCTAGGAGGGCAGTGGAGCAATATTTTTTCCTTGTGAGACCCACACAAAGCCAAGAGACCGCCTGGCCTGCCCCAGAGCTGCTCCCCAGCGGGTCGGGCTCCTGTGTTAACCTCACCTGCCAGAGTCTGCCAGTGCTCTGTGCTGTGGCCCTGGCACCTGCACCAAGTGGAAAGGCAGAGCCACATGTGGCCAAGGCCCTCGGCAAAAGGCCGAATCTCTGAGGGTATGCGGGACGGTCCTTGCGCACTAAGGTGTGTCCTTGTGTGCTTGAGACCCATGTGCCTGCGTGAGTGCATTCCTCTATGGTTCTGTCCTTGTGGGCTCTGACATGGTCTGTCTCTGTGGGACTGTGCCTTTCATGGGGCTGTGTCCTTGTGGTCGAGACTGTTCCTCATGTATGATAGTTTGATAGTTCTGTTTTTGTCTCTTTGCGTGTCTGTGTCCACTGTGTCCCGGTGTGTGAGACCGGTCCTCGTGTGTAACTGTGCCTCTGGGTGATGCACCCTTCCCGTGCACACTTGTGATCTCGGATCAGGTGTTACTCTCTCCGCAGTGGGACAGTGTCCCTGTGTGACTGTGTCCTGTGGATGGTTGTCCTGTGCTGTGGGCTCGTTCTTCTTTGTGGTGACTGTCCTCATCCTACGTGTGTGGCGATGTGAAGTTGCTTAGGATGCCCCAGGGGGCTGTTCCGGCATGTGGTCCCCATGTGAGCCCATGTGTGCAGGTGTGAGTGAGCCGTCAGCTCTGTCCCTCTGTGTTCTCCATGTCCATGACCTCATCCTGTCTCTGTCTCTCATCCTGGCTTCTAACAACCTTTTCACAGCTGATTCCTTTGGAGCATTTGTCACCGCGTCAGGGCCAAGAACCCCATCCTCCCTCTGCTGCTTGATTTAATTTCTGAAATGGACAGCACATCAGTAGGGGCACCCATGGGGCGGGAGGAGAGCTGTCCAGAGACAAAGGATTAAATCACTGCCATGTTTGGAGCTGTTGCATGGCTGTGTGTATTGTCACTGTTGTGTTATTGTAGCAGTTGTGACGCTGTGTGATTGTCATGTCGTGTTGCCCCCTCCGCCTCTATTGTGGCCTAGAGTTGTCTTCTGTCATTGTGTTGTCATTTTCTTGTTCCTTCCCTGCCCTTACATCGTTGGTTTGTCATTGTTGTCAGGTTGTGTTTCCATTTTCTTTGCAAGACAGGCAAGGTGAGGTGGGAAGTGTGATTCTGTCTTCTCTCATATTGTTGTGCTGTTGTGTTTCCTCATCATGTGGCTGTTCCTGCCCCCCAGTCTTAAAGGGTCATACCGGGTCCATTGTAGTTCTGAGCTGCTATTGGTCAGTGTTGATGTGTTGCCACTGGGACCATGATGGCCACGTCGCCTCCCAAACGGTCAGTTTTCAGCCTCCTGCTCAAGCAGCTGGATGCAAAGTCTGTTTGGGGGGGGGGGTGCAGAGAGAGGGGCTTGGCATGTTTCCTGGAAGCTCCAGGTTTTTGGAAGGGAGGCAGGAGGGGGGCTTGATGGCTAGGGCTGGTGGGTTGTGGGGGGGGCTCTATGGTTTGAGCCTTGGACACTAGGCCTCTGGTCAGGGGGAGGCCCCATTCAGTCTCTGGTCCAGCCACACAGCTGTGGCCTCCAAGGCCCCCAGCCGCCGCCCTTCCGCCCTGTTCATCCTCCGCTCTACTGGTCCCAGGCCCCGCAGACAAGTGGTCAGGGCTGACTGGGCTTCCTGCTTCCCTCTCCTCAGACGGGGACAGAGAGGCGCAGAGAGGGGCAAGGCAGAGACAGGCCGCAGGGGAGAGGCCAGGCAACGCAGAGAGACCCCTGCACAGGCAGGCGACAGAGGCAGCAAACAGGGACAGATGTTCCGGCACAGACAAGTACTGGGGAGGGGGGTGTTGAGCAATGGAGGGAAGGGGGCGGCCAGCGACTTAGAGGGATCCCTACCCCCTGCAGTCCTGATGGTGTTAACAAGTCTAATTAAGAGGCCACTGGCCCAACTTAATTGGCTCGTTAACAGGAATTGCCTCTGAAAATCCCCCACCTCAGCGGGGTGGCTCTCTGGAGGGGAGATGTGAGCGAGTGTTAACGAGGGATCCCGCAGCCCCCCTAGCCTCCTCCCCCTTCGCCCCTTGCTCTTCCCTCCCACCCTCGCTCCACAGATCTGGCCCGGACCGGGGAAGCATCTGTCCTTCCAGGCTCGAGGGGCAGGATGAGAGTGTGGATTCGCACCTCCAGCCCTGCGCGCCTGCTGCTCTGCTGTTGTCTGGAGCTTGGTGGCTCTGACTCTCTCTGTCCCACTCACCTCCCCCACCCCGCGCTGCCTCTCGACAGGTGCTCCCGCCCACCCTTCCATTCCAGTCTCCTGGGCTCCGTCCATCACGCCTGGGTTGCTGAGGCCAGGCCTGGGGTTTGCTTTTGGCTCTGACAGGCCCCTCCTGGGGGCAGGAGAGGAATGGCCAGAGAGCTCACTCAGTCCCAGCTCTCCCCACCCCCACCCCCAGCAGTTCCTGCTTCACGAGGTTGACAGCTGCCCGGAGTTCCCTAGGGCTCCGGTGCTGGACCCTGCCCATTCTCCCTTCTGCTGCTGCCCTAGCTGGTTGGGGATGGGGGCGGCTCATCAGGGGGGCCCGAGTGGGGGAGAGGTTAGAGAAGCAGGACAGAAAGAGACAAGGATGGGGAAAAGAAAGAGCTGGGGAGGCAGAGACAGAGTTCAGCAGTGGGGCCCGAAGCACCAGCCTGCCTGGGTGGCAGATGTCAGCGACGGGAGCTGGGCTTGTTGATGGCAAGAGGTTAGGGTCATGGAGGTCAGGAAAACTTTTTAAAGGGTCAAAGGTGCAGTCGGTTCTCCTCTGAGATCTAACTCCTCCCAGCACTTTATGCCAACTCACTCTCACACACAGAAGATCAGGCATTTATACACACACGCGCAGATCTGGAGAGTCTCGTATACCTGCACACTTGCACAGCCACAAAGAATTTTGCACATTCCTCTTCTCCAGACACACAGTCAGACACAAAGCCTCTCCTCGGCATTCACAGGCCTTAGCCCATTCACATTCCCTGGGGGGCTCTGGGGGGTACTGGGGGGCAGGCCCGTGACCTGAGATGTTTGCCCTGTACCTTCCCCACCCCCCACAGAGGCACCGCACGTGCAGTACGAGCGCCTGGGCTCAGATGTGACGCTGCCATGTGGGACAGCAAACTGGGATGCGGCCGTGACGTGGCGGGTGAATGGGACAGACCTGGCCCCTGACCTGCTCAATGGCTCTCAGCTCGTGCTCCGTGGCCTGGAACTGGGCCACAGCGGCCTCTACGCCTGCTTCCACCGTGACTCCTGGCACCTGCGACACCAAGTCCTGCTACATGTGGGCTGTAAGTGTTGCCCCAACCCCTTGTCCTACTTCCCACTTCACTTAAGGGGCTTGTACTCAAGGACCCTGTGGCATGGGGCGGGGCTGTAACCCCCTAACCCTTGCTTCTGATCCTGTCCTAGCCTGCTCTTCTGACATCTGAGCCCAGTCTTGCCCACTGAGTCTGGATCCCTGGGCATCTTGCTCATGTATGCCCCACCCAGAGGACTCTAAGATCCTGAGCTCCTGCTCCCTGTGACAGGATGGGCTGAGGAGGGCTGGCAGGGCACCCCCCCCATCTGGGACCTGGTCAGGAGGAATCCCAGGGTCACAGCTCCAAGCTGGAGTGGCCAAACTTCACTCTCACAGGGCTGGTCATAAGGCCCTTCGGGAGGAAAATGGGGTATGTGGTTATGTAGGCAAAGGTGTGGGCACTGGGAGTGATCTGGAGAAGGAGGAAGACTTCCTGGAGTCGGAGGCACATGGAGACTTGGAGGATCTGGAAGATACATTGAAAAAGTCATTTCTGGCAGAGAACTAAGTGTGACTGTAGGCCTTAGACGCTGGAAGGGCATGAAAAGGTCCTAGAAGCTTTTCACTGTGGGGAGAAGAAGCAGGTTGGATGAGGCAGGAAGCCAGGGCTGGAAGGAGGCAGTTGCTGGAAGGCAGAGGAGTTGATGAAGATCTGGCCATGGACTTGGGGAAGTTGAGAGGGAACAGTTGGACCTTTAGGAGGTGGTGATGTTGGAGGTGGGGAGGACAGGACAGTAGAGAGCAGCCAGGAGTCGAGGCAGCCAGTGGTGCCAACATGGCAGGAGACGAGGTGGAAGGGTCAGCTGCAGGGGAGGGTAGCGTGTTCCATTGGGGACAGTGTCTTGGTTGTGTTTCCTGAGACTCAGGTCCCAAGATGGAAAGTCATGTGAATCCCTGTGCAAGTAGTTTATTGGGCAGGTGACAGAAACGCCGGAAGGGAATGGGAGAGGGATAGGAAAAGAAAATGAGCCATTAACAGCTCTGCTCTTACTTCTGGGCACAGGGAGTGGAATCCCCTTCGGAGCTCTGGGAGCCCATGCCCCTCCGAGTCTCTCTGCCTGCGGGGGCAGGGGCTCAGAGGCTTACACAGGAGTTCCTGCTCTCCTGGCTCACCAGAGTCTCCTGGCGGGGGTGGGGATGCTTGCATTCCCCAGCACTTTTGGCCCAATGCCGAAGCTTCTGCAGGCAGTGCAGGCTTTGGTGGCCAAAGAAAGCTCTTAGGAAAATAACTGCAGAAGCGGACAGTGGGTATGGGTGAGGGATCTGCGGCATCACCGACGTGGGAGGTAGACCTTGGATTGGGGTACTCTGGGGACAACCGGGAGTTGCTGGCTGGGAGCCAGTAGATCTGAGGGTCAGTGGCACAGGTCAGAGCACCTGTGCGAGATATGGGGGTTTGGGGGATTAGTGAGCAACAAGGCCACTGAAGGGGGTAAGATGACTGTGGAAGAGACTGTGGGGTAAGGAGAGAAAAGGACCCCAAAATCATTGCCATCTAAGGGGTTGATGGAAAGAAAAATGAGCCACAAGAAGAGGTAAAGAACCAGCAGGAAAGTAGGGGGAGAGTAAGTGAATGTGGTTGGAAGAGCGGTCAAGAGAAG
This sequence comes from Talpa occidentalis, assembly GCF_014898055.3. Classification (NCBI taxonomy): domain Eukaryota; kingdom Metazoa; phylum Chordata; class Mammalia; order Eulipotyphla; family Talpidae; genus Talpa; species Talpa occidentalis. The sequence continues at coordinate 38,469,504 of NW_023605083.1, read as the reverse complement.
TGCAGACGGTGAGGTTGGTGCCGAGCGTCAGCTGGGTGGGTGGGCGCCTACGTACTGACAGTAGATCCTCTGAAAATGTTTCCATCTCTGGCCTCATCCTGACTGGGTGATGTACGCCCCACTCTCTGAAGATGGTTTCTTTACTCGCTGGGAACCCCTGAGGGGAGAAAATGCTTGAGGGGGCAGGCTTTGCCCAGTGTCCTCCACAGGGACAGTTACCACTAGCAGGCTAAGAGTGGAGGAGAAAGTATGTTTTGCTGGTGATGTTCCTTTCCTCACAGAAAGGCCTTTTTTGTGTTTAAACTGGAGAATGGCGTTTGTACCCAAGTGTCTTAGTTGCAAGGCAAGGATGAAGCGACCCTTGAAGACAGTTTGAGAAGCATAGGATCAGCCCATGTGAGCCCTCCCTGGCCCTCCACAGGCCCCATCAGAAGAGGGGCACTCAGCCTAACCCCACACCCTTCCCCGGGGGAAAAGGCCATATGTTGAGTGCCGTAGAAGATGGATGAATTCAACTTGGCACCGCTTACCCATGCCCCTGTCTTCTCAGTTTGAAGAAAGGGCATGGACAAGGCAGGCCATGATGGGTTGGGCATTGGTGACCTTGGCCTGCTGTCCTTAACGGCTTGATCTTCTTTGAGAAGGCCTTGGAGGGAACTGGACCTAGAAGTAACGCCTGTAGTTCAGACCTATGGGACAGCTGCCCAGTCGTGACCAGAACCCAGACCTTTAATATACGATGCTGACCACTCCCCCCGTTCTGCCTGTCAGGGGAGAGCTGACCAGGAATTGTCTGTAGCATTAGTAACAGGTACTTACCTCTCATTGCCTTATTTCCTTCCAAAGAGCTGGTCAGAGGACTAGGGGACATTAATCATGATTGCCTCAATCACTTCATATTAGTAACAAGAGACTGGGTTTGGCAACACTCAATATCAAATTATCCTTCTTGCCAACTCTCAGAACAGAGCAGAGTTACCCCTGATTTGTGGATCATTCAAATCAACCATTATTTAATATTTATCCTAAACATAACATTTTCATGCCTGTATTTCCAAAGGAACCCGATCACAAAAGTATTCTGTTGAAAGTTCCCTTAACTAGGCAGATCCCTGGACGTTTTTCTCCTGGTCTGCCTTCCTGCCCTCAGCTGGAGACTCACAGAGGGCAGTTCTGGGCAGCCCCCTGACCTGATAATGAAAGCGCACACTGGGATTCCTTTCAGGGGAGCCCTTTGTTTACTAGATATGGATGATTGAATACTATTCTGATTTTAAGCTAAAACACATCAGAGATTGACTGATTTTTAAAAAAGATTTATTTATTTATGCGTGCAAGAGCTGGGGTACAGGCCAGAGGCGTGGGGAGTGAGAGGATTCACCAGAGACAGAGTGGGGAACAGAACAGGCAGAATGACTGAAATACACTGCTGAGGGGAGCAGCGGGCGAGACAGCAGAGGTCTGCCATGCCATGTGGGTAGCTCCTTACCCGGGGATGGAACTCATGCTGCAGTCGCTGCGGATAGCTTCATAGTGCTGACGCTTAACCCCTTGCACCACCAGGGAGGCCCAGAGATTGACTGATTTTAGATGGATAATTCCTTGTCCAGTTTTAAAATATTTTTATTTGATTGGTCACCACGGGAACTCCAGACCCCCTGGGTCAGCACCATCTTCCCCTCAGCCTTGTTTGGCTGGGAAGGAAAAAGCAGCTTGTGGTTGAAGATGATGATGTCTGGGGAGAAAAGATGGTGGGAGGCAGGAGGGCGGCATTTGGGAGTCCAGAAGTTGAGGTCCCCGGAGGGATGTCATGAGGGATGCCGATGCCCTGGACCTCGAATGCCAGGCAGGAAGAGCAGCATGGGTGGGGCCTGGGCAGGGCTGGAGCTGGAAGGGTCACCCTGCCCCACCCAGCCTGATCTGGCCTGGCCAGGGGTGTGGGCAGCCTGCCCTGCCTCCCCTCTGGGCCGGCAGGCAGACCTCGTGCGTGCCGGGGGCTCCAGCCCAAGCGGGCTGGCGAGATGAGAGGAAAAACATGCGGTTTGGTGGGCTGGACATGGAAAAACAAGCCAATTAGGAGGAAAACAAACAAATCCCGGGCCAGCAGGGGCACACGCACGCAGGCACACGCACACACAGCCCCGAGTGGGACCCAGGGACACTGCCACAGACTGACATCGTCACTTAGGCATTTCAGAAACCCCCACAAGAGGCACCCCAGGATGCCCCGGCATCAGCAGCATGCCTGGACGCCCGGAGAGTGATGTGTTACGTATGTGTGCGAGACTTTGCTCACACACTCCCTCTAACATGCGCTCACATGGTGTTCTGCTCATACAGGCGAACACATTTGGCATTATGGGCACCCCCACACCCACAGTTCAATGGATACATTCAGGCATAGGCTCAGCTCCTGTGGGTGTCTCAGGTGGGTGGTCTGGCTGTCACTGCTTCAGACCCACAGGTGCAGGTACGTCACACACCAGACAACCTGGAGTCAAATGGCCTCGGCCTGAGCCTCACAAGCACAGTCACCCTGGCACACAAGCCTCCCGTCACACCGCCGCACGTCACACGACTCCCCAGAATCAGTCACACACACAGCCTCTCGGACTCACACACACAGCCTCACGATTGCAGCGTCTTAAAAACAGCTTCTCCCTGACTCGAGGCGCACACACCACAGGCCTCCTGATCGTACACTGTCCCACAGCCTCACACTTGGTGTCTCACAGCACCCCCATCTCCGCCCACCCGGCCCCTCAGCTGGGCTCCAGCTGCAGCAAGTCACTCCTTTTCTTCCTTTTCTTTGTTTTTCTTTCCTCCTTTTCCCTCAGAGAAACCTGGTCCCTGTCAGGAAACCCAAGCCCTTCCCTGCTCAGGGCCCAGGGCCAGGCAGGAGTAGCCAGATGACAGACAAAGCCCTGCCTGGCCCCCCGGCCCCCCATGACCTACCCAGTGAGAGAGGGGAACCAGATCGAGGGGGAGGCTGGAGGGGGAGTGGTCTGAGGGAGGAGGTCTGTTGGAGGGGAATGGAGGAGGTTGGTCAAGAAGGAAGCTGGCAGGGGGTGGGGGCCTGTGAGTCCAGTGCCATGGCCCGCTCTGCCCTCCAAAGAGCCCCAGGTGGCAGGGAGCTGACTCTGCAGGCTTCAGTCCACCCTCCCACCCCGCCTAGCACCCTTCTCCTTTGAAGCTGGGGGTAAGGGGGGTGGCGGCAGGAGGGGGGAGTGGAGGCTTCTCGGCTGGCCGACCTCAGAATGTCCTTTCCTCCTGGGGTGGCTGCCAACTCTGGCCTGGCCCACAGGCCCCCACAAGGCACTTCCTGTGTCCTTGGCCGCCCCCCACCCCACCCCCGCACCTCTGCGCCCCTGGGCAGATAGGAGGGGTAGGGGAGGCACACAGGATGAACATGGAACAGACACAAGGTAGTCATGAGGCCCGAACGGCTTCCCAGGGGAGACAGAGGGCGGTGGGCAGAATGCAAAACCCCTCGTGGGGGTTCAGCTGGGCTCTGGCACTCTCCTGCAGGCCAGTGGCATGGAAGAGCCTCTGCCCACAGCCTAGCCCACTCCACCTGCTCCATCCAAGCTTTCCTGTTGCCTTTCTGACCCCTTCATCTCTCCCTGTGCAAAGTCAAATAGGGCCTTGGGGGTTCTGCCCCGCACACATCCTGGACATGCACATATAGTCACTCACAATCATGTGCACACGGAGATGAGAGACCGTGGCGCCCCGTGTGTCACCAGGGCCACTCGGCAAGCATAGACATGCATTCCCCTTACGTCCCTGGCTTATTGAGCTGCCCCCCCCCATTTCCTGTCCACCTGTCAGGCAGAGGGCGAGGGGGGGCACGGGAGGGGGGTGTCAGTGTCCCCGGAGCCACAGACGGACATTCCTTGCCTGGGTCAGATCACAGAAGCTGCCTCCTTCCAGGAACCTGAGCCGGCTGTCCTCACGCCTTGCCCAATGCCTGAGGGTGGGACAGCTGGGCTAAGTGCTCACAGCAGCAAAATGAGTACAGTTAGACAGCAGAAAAGACTGCCAAGGGTGTGTGGGGGGGTCACGTAGGTGGATGCCTCCATCCAGGAGGTTAGTCCTAGCTCTGGCTTGCTGTGTAACCCCAGGCAGGCAGGTCTCTGTCCCGCTCTGGGCCTCCACATCCAGAGTGGAGGCCGCTGCTGACCATGTAAAGGGCGTCTTGTGATAGAGAAGCTGGGGGCTGGGGCTGGGGAAGGTACACACTAAGGGAACAGCAGCTTCTTTGCAACAGGCATGTGCACACATACAAACATACATGGACATGCACCCTGATTGTCATGCACATAGATGTTCCTACCCATCTGCCCACATTCCAAATGGGGTCACTCTCATCTGTCACACAGACACACGTCACATATACCCGTGCGTGCAGACACATACACACACCGACAGCTTCCCGGTGTTCTTGTTCCTGTGGAACCGCAGGCCTGTCCTCATGTTTCTCAGTCTCTGCTGAGGGAAAACCTAGGGTGTCTCTTGTCCGGAGAGTAACCATCATCAACCCAGGAACCAGGGGATCCAGTCAAGAGCCTCCTCGGCCTCTGTCCTCTGTTGCAGTCTTCCTCTGGGAATGGACACAGTGTGGCTGGAGATGTTGCTGGTGGGACTGATCACCCCCAACATCACCTACATCCTGTGATTGATGAGCTGAGGCCCACAAGCCCCTGCTCCCCACAGTTCCTGCCTCTATTGAGCAGGTGGGGGGGGGGTTCCCTCTCCTAGCCCTTGTTTTTCTTTAATTAAACATCTGGCTCTCTGTGGCCTGGGAAGCCTCAGACCCTCGCTGACAGCCTCCCCCCAACCTCTGGCATTGCTGATGGGTTGAAGGGGGAGAGCTGGGGTTCTGGGGCCCACCTGTCCCCACACTAGTACAGGGGACTGGGGGCTCCACAAATGCCCTGACCATGCTATCTTTACCCTCAGTGCCGCCGCGGGAGCCTGTGCTCAGCTGCCGCTCCAACACTTACCCCAAGGGCTTCTACTGCAGCTGGCATCTGCCCACCCCCACCTACATCCCCAACATCTTCAATGTGACCGTGCTGTGAGTAGACGTGCCTGTGACTGGTTCCAACCCTGACCTCTGACCTCTGCCTGCCCCACACCATGCCTCCCTCCAGACCCTAGCCCAGCCTTGGGCTTGACCTTCCAGCAACCTCTGCCCGTCTTGACCCTTGTTAGTAACAGTGCCTGGGCCTCACCCTCCCCAGGCACGGCTCCAAAGTTATGGTCTGTGAGAAGGACCCAGCCCTCAAGAACCGCTGCCACATCCGCTACATGCACCTGTTCTCCACCGTCAAGTACAAGGTCTCAATAAGTGTCAGCAATGCCCTGGGCCACAACGCCACAGCTATCACCTTCGACGAGTTCACCATTGGTGCGTGGGGAGGGGGTTCTCTGCTGCATACTCCAGTGAGTGTGTAAGTGGATGTGTGCCAAAAGTGTATGTGTGCATTGGTGAGGATGTTCACACGTGCACAGGTATATGTGGCATGCATGTACATGTGCACACGTGTGCATGGCTTGTATATACCTGTGACCATGCAAGTGAATGTCCTTGACCTGCAAGGCTTGAGAGACCTCTCCCGCAGCTCTTCCCATCTCTGGCTCCCAGAGCTTGCAAGAGGGGGAGGGGGGACAGGCTGGGCCAGACCCTTGTGCAGCTGCAGCCTCCACACACACATACACACCCCCACCACGCTAATGGCTTCCTTACGGCCTGTGATGAATGAGGTGTCAGAACAGGAGACAGGACTGGGACAGATACTGCCCTCCCCTCCCCCATCCCAGCCAGACCCTCTGCCTGCCCCTGCCCCATCCCAGCCAGACCCTTTGCCCGCTCTTACCTCATACCCGCTAGACCGTCTGCCTCTTTCTGTCCCATCCGAGCCAGATCCTTTGCCTGCCCTCCAACCCCCACCCTTTGGCTGGGTCGTCAACCAGACTATTTCGACGTGAGCTAGGCCCTAAGATGTAGGTGGGATGTTCCCGCCTACCTGTAACCCAGATCTGCAATACCTGCGGATTGTCTTTTAACCTTGACCCACAGGGAAGCTTTAAACCATAACTCTTCCAAGGGAGGCCAGATTGGAACTGGAAAAAGTTGAGATGAAAAGCCAGGCTTGGGGTGGGGGGTAGGATACTGCTGCAGGAGGGGGTATCCAGGTGACAGTGGGGTCATGTCAGTAGTTGAGAAGCTGATCATCATGATGATGGGGTGAAATTTGGCATGTTGAGCTCTTGAGCTGGTGACAGTGACCATAGTGACAGTCAGTGGTGATGATGGGAATGTCAGAGGTGAAAGTAACGAGGTGGTTGTTAATGGTGGTTGCCACAACAGGGATGGCACCCGTGATGAGAATGGTTGGTGGTGTGAGATGGTGGACATGGTGGCTGGTGTTGACAAAATGGGGTCGTTTCCAGAGGTTAGTGAGGTAATGAAGCTATGTTTCCTGAACAGTGAAACCCGACCCGCCAGAAAATGTAGTAGCCCGGCCAGTGCCCAGCAACCCTCGCCGGCTAGAGGTGACGTGGCAGACCCCCTCCACCTGGCCAGACCCTGATTCCTTTCCTCTCAAGTTCTTTCTACGCTATCGACCCCTCATCCTGGACCAATGGCAGCATGTGAGTGTCCGCCCTGCCCTGCCCTGCCCAGTCCCAAGTGCCTGAGTCAGCCATACAGCCTGGGAGGCACCCATATCCTGCCAGTCGCTACTCTGGTGTGAAGCCTGAGGGCAGTCAGGGAGGCTTTGGGGTGGGGGGATGGAGGAACCAGGTGGTCTGAGGGGATGGATGGAGCTGAGGAAGGTGTCTTGATCTAAGGACCTTAGGGCTTCCCTTGACCCCCATTAGTGCAGTGGAGGTACATCTGTCTTTGTGGCTCCCAGAGTAGTGGAAGAAAATGCTGGAAGGGAGATGGCAGGACAGGTAGTGTTTCCCTCCCCTTAGCTCTGGCTCTCAACCCTGGTCAGGCCTCTCCCTCTGGGGCTCTGTCCCAGGCTCTAACCTGTGCTGGACCCAAGGGGCAGGACAGCCCCGTCCTCAAGGATATACACATGGGCTCAAGGGGTCAGGATCAGGCAGTGGAGTCAAGCAAGCTTGGTCCAGACTGTGAATTCAGGCTGTAACATGTACCAGGGCTCTAAAGTCAGATCTCTCTTAGCACTTGGCTTAAGGTTACTGGTGAGAAGATGGCCAGGGCTAGGAAAGAAGCAGCGGACAAGAGCATTATGGGGTCAGTCTGTAGTGTGGGATATTGCTCAAGCTATGACAGAGAGCTCTAGGGAGCAGCCAGGGATTTGGGCAGACTTGAGACTCTCTCCCTTGAGCGTTCTGGGCCCATAGGGTTGTGGGCCCTCTGTCTGACCCATGAGGTCTGTGAGGTAGAATTGGAACTTGGGAGGGTGCTCCACAGGGCAACCCTGACTGACTGACTTCAGGGGGCCAACCTGTGCCCCAACACATTCACTAGCCTCCAGCCCCATCTCATACCCCCATCCTGGCTGGCCTTTAAAGTGCATAATTGGATTCCAGGGCGCCTGTCCGGGCTGCAGGCCTGGCCCCCACAAAGGCTCACACGCTCACATGTTCCCTGACAGAGTCCGGAGTCCCTCCCGCCTGGCCAGCTGCCCAAGCCTAATGCATTGCTAATAACCAGGGTCTAGTTTCACAAGCCCCCCTCCCCCGCTAACGAGCTACAGGCAGCAGCCCCGCGCGTCGCAGCGCACACGCCTTGCAGTGGACCTGGCACACCGCCCACCACACACATGGGAACATGCACGTACACACGTGGTCCCCAGCAGGAACCATGCTCCATACACACATACATGTGACCAACATGCCATGATCATGCACTGGCATACATGAACAGAGCTGACCCCCCCTCCCATGCTTATGTGGATCGAGCAAGACCTCGGGCTCCATGACAAGAACATGTGTGGCCTGTGCTAGCCCTGCCCCGTGTCTCATTGGCATTGTGGTTGGCTAGATTTATGGCTCTTCTGAATAGGAGTTTTGCTCTGAACAGATTTTACTCTCCCTGATCTTTGATCTTGAAGAGAGGCAGGTGTCATTGGGAGGGGTTGTGGAAGAGGAAGCAGAGACATACATCACTAGGTTTTCAGGAGGAAATGAGAGATGGAGGCTAGAAATTGCTCAAGAACGGTTCGCCATGAGGTCTGGCAGGGTCTGTACCAGTATCAGCAAGGGGAAGGCTAGTCCTGGGACCCAGCATGGGTTCCCTGCATCTTCTGCTTCTGCCCTAACTCATCGGAGAGGCTGGCAGGGCATGTCTGACACCTGCTGCAGCAGACCCAATGGAGGACTCTGACGAGGTGGATGCCAGCCACTAGGGAATTCCTGCCAATTGAGGAGCCATTCTCTCAAGGAGGTGGATTAAGGGATCGGTGACAACCTAGTAAGAAGCACCCAGGCCCAAGAGATGTGGCTGCTAGGAGCATTGAACTCCTGGGCCACCTTCTGAGAGGTACAGTGCCCACCACAAACCCACCAATGAGGTGGTGGTTTGATCTGCTCCCCAAGGCTCTCTCCCTTTGGGGAAAGACAGATGTGAAGATCTGAGGGATGGGAAGGAGGTACCTGGGTGGGGAGTAGGGTGGGAGGAGGCTGAAGGAGCTCAAGCAACTCAATCAGAGGTCTTCTTTGCAGAGCAGAAGGGGACTGGGACCCATTGGGCCCAACTCTAGGAGAGGAGGGTCTCTGAGGCCTGCCCATCTTCCAGGGCTGGGAATAGGACTTACTGAGCCCAGAATGGCCCACACCCTGACCCTGATCTTTGCCAGTGCCTTCCAGCTCAGAGCCACAGGGGCTTCCCAGTTGTAACCCAGGAACAAGTGGAGGGGGAGCGAGCTCACACGTAGCAACACACAGACACACATGTGTATATACTCACAGCCTGTCAGGCCAGGTAGCCCAGACCCGTTTTCTGGGGGGAGGATTGGAACAGGGACCAAAAAAGCCCCGAAGCCAGACGTGGCCCAGAGCAGCCCCCCCTCCGCCCCTGCCGGCTGCCCCTGTTTACGAGGCGGCTTAATGAGGCAGCGGGTGCCGCTGAGATGAACCAGAGCCCAGCCTGGGCCTGGGAGGGGCGCCGGACAGGCAGGCCAGCCTGGAGGGCTGGGGGAAGACCAGCAGGATGGGGCAGGCGGGGCGGGGGTAGGGTGGCGATGCTTCCAGAGGAAATGGAGCAGCTGTCCTGCTGTCCTGCTGCTCTCGGAGCTGCCCTCTCCCGCCCCTTTCTGCCGCGAGCAAGGCTAGAACCACACTGAGGCCTTCCCGAGGGGGCCGAGCGGGAGCCCTGGCCTGTGGGTACAGTGGGTGTCTGGGAGCCTAGGCCCATGATAATGACAGAGCTGGCTGAAGTCTGGTGCTTACCCCGTGCCCGAGTCCTCATTACAGCCTCATGAGATAGATCGTTAACACCATTTTACAGATGAAGACCGCAAGGCGTGTGGAAAGTAAGCAGCTTGGTCACCTAACTAGTGGGGGACAGAGCCAGAAGTTGGACTCGGGCAGCCTAACTCCATGCCTGTGTTTTTAAACAGCTTCTTGATGAGAGGGCAGCGCACCACCTTCCCTCTCACTGTTATTCCTGCCGCCGCCAGGCGGGACTGAGGTCATGACTCAGGCCGAGAGTTGGGGGGAAATTGGGAGGACAGCAGAGCCCAGAAACTAAGCGAAGTCATCCTTATTCTCCCCTGGGGGTGCTTCTGGTTTCCTTGAAAATGTCCTTACTCTTCTTCAGGGACATCTTCACCTCCTCAAGGGTCTCCTCCCCGACCTGGCTTCATGCTCCCTGTGGGAATATTCTTGTACCCCCACTCCCCCCGGGTGTCTTCGTTCTTCCCCTGCCCCCTCAGAAGGGTTCACATTTCCTCTGGGGGTGCTTCACTCTCCTGACTCCAGTGGGTGTCCTCGCCCCTCCCCCGTGCCCCCGTGGTCCGACTGCAGGTGGAGCTGTCTGACGGCACAGCGCACACCATCACAGACGCCTATGCTGGGAAGGAGTACATTATCCAGGTGGCGGCCAAGGACAACGAGATCGGGACGTGGAGTGACTGGAGCGTGGCTGCCCACGCCACACCCTGGACTGAGGAGCCCCGACACCTCACCACCGAGGCCCAGGCCCCGGGTGAGCCTCCCCTGCCCTGCCCCTGTGCTCTCGGTCGGCCTGCACTGTTGCCTGGCTCTGACGTGCCCCCTCCATCTCCTCCTGGGACTTGGAGACTGGGGGTGGCCACACTCTTTCCTCCCCTGCTGTTCCTGGTCTCGCTGTCTAGGTGGGAGCCGTTGTCTGAAGGGGTCATCTGTGGGCCTTCGGGAAGCAGGTTCTGCTTGATGGGGGAGGCAGAGCATATCAGAGAGAGGAGGCAGGGGCTCTCAGATGGGGGAGGCAGCACCCATCTGACAGTGGAAGCAGGAACAGTATGCCTTGGGAACCCCCAGATCAGGGTGGGACCCCAACCCTGCCCTGAGTTTCCCCCATGCTCCCCAGAGACCACGACCAGCACCACCAGCTCACCGGAGCTCCCGCCTACCACGAAGATCTGTGACTCTGGGGAGCAAGGCAGCGGCGGAGGACCCTCTGTCCCCTTCTCGATCAGTGTCCCTGTCACTCTGGCCCTGGCTGCCGCCGCCGCCACTGCCAACAGTCTCCTGATCTGGTAAGCCAAGTGAAACCAGGTGGTCAAGTGACCACCCTGTCCGTCCGTACGGGCGGCCCCCCCACCCCACCTTTTTTCCTCATGGCCCCCCTTGCTCTGTCTCCCCAGAGCCCGGCATCCCGTGAGGACAATGCCAGCGCACCTGCAGAGGAGCAGGAGGCCGGAGCTGAGCCCGCAGACCCCGGTTTCTATTTTGCACACGGGCAGGAGGACTTTCTGCATTCTCTTCAGACACAATTTGTAGAGACCCCGGCAGGCCCGGGCCTGCCTCCCCCCACCCCAGGCCCACCACACCACACCGGCCCTCGCTCCCTCAGGGGAGGTGGACCATGCAGCTAACCCACCCACCAAAGACCCCAACCCTACCCTTATCCTTATCCTGCCCCCTCGGGCTGGACCCTCCAATGCCAGCGACTCCCAGGAGAACTTGGGGGGCCTGAGGGGAACCCCTCACACCCACAGTTTCTCCTCCTGCCCCAGCCTCCTGTCTGTCCCAGGGTCTCTTTTGCCACCATCAGATTATAAGCTCCTGACACTGGGGGGGCCCAGCCATCCCCCTCCCCCCAGCGCCCACACTTTTCAGTCCCCCACCTCTGCTCCTGTTTTGTACAACCCTCCCCTTCCCCTGCTCCCCCCCCCACAGTATTTAATGTCCTGTCAGTCCCTTCTAGTCTGACTCAATGGTAACTTGCTGTATTTGAATTTTTTATAGATGTATATACAGGGGTGGGGGGGTGGGGGGGTTCTCATTAAATGTCATCATTTCATGAGTCCTTGGAATAGACTTTGAGAGGGTACCCCTTTCCAGGGCTCTCTCCCTCCAGGTCTGAAGGAGAGAAGAAAAACGATAGTTGGAGAGAAAATTCTCCACGTATGTTGGGGGAGGCAGTTCAGCTCTCAGACAGATGTGTCTGCTTCTGTGGGGGATAGGATTCCCTGGAGGCCAGGGGCAACATTTGAGAGAATGAGGGGTGTCGGTGAGGCAGGCCCCACATGGGATTGTCCCATCAGTTCTGGAGGAGACTGAATCCTGGCAGGGCAAAGGCCTGTCAAGGGCTGTCACTGGAGCTGCCTTCCCTGAGTGCCCAGGCGTAAGCTCTATTCACAGGAGCAGAGAAGCAAGAAAGTGAGCTTCAATTCATGGGGTGGTGGGGTAAGGGGAGTCGTCCTTGCCATCCGGGAGACATGGGCCAGGGGTTTTAGCAGATCAGGCAACAGGGTTTGGGCCGAAAGCGGGGCTACAAGGTTTACCCCAGGATTACATTGTAGTTAGGGCTAGGCAGGACAGGGATTTGCCTTAAAGGGTGTTGAGTCTTTGGCTCAGCTCCATACCCTCCAGTCCCCAAACTGGGACCCCAGGGATCCTTTGATTTCTCCTCAAAGGAGAAGAGAACCCCAGCTGCCTCAGGCCTGCTCAGATTCAGCCCCCCTATTGAAGTAGTCATCTCACAGCAGTGCCTTACCTGAGAATTTCGGGGGCTGGGGGCACCTTGGCAGGGACTGCTGACCCGGGAGTGGGAGCAAGGGGGTAGACCAGAGCCCCAGCCTGGGAAGCCCGGCTCCACTTAGCTCTGGTGACTAGAGCAAGAAGGGAGAGGACGAGCCAAAGCTATGAACACTGACCCACACATAGGAAGGTCCTCCCCGATACACACTCCCCTCAGTTACTGAGCCCACATATCCATTCAGCCACTAGCCCCCCTACACCTCTCTCCGCAACCTCCCCCACCAATTCAGATTTATTTATTTATTTATTTATTTATATAAGCACTGGGTAGAGTCAGAAGCACGGGAGGGTGAGAGAATTCACTAGAGCCAGAGCGGGGAGCAGAACAGGCAGACTGACGAAGTACACTGCTGAGGGGAGCAGCGGGCGGCAGGAGAGGTCTGCGCTCCATGTGGGACCCTCCTCCGGTGGCCGGGGAGCAGCCGGGGATCGAACCGGGGCCACAGAGGCTGCGGGCAGCTTCGCAACCCAGCGCTCAACCGCTGCGCCACCGGGGAGGTCCCCCACCAATTCAATCCCTTCTGAGACCGTGGTAAGAAAACAGACCTTCCTCAATGGTCTCACGGGGCTGGCTGGGATCATATCCTGGGGGGGATCCAGCACTGCTGAGTTAGACCCAGACAGTACCTAAGCCATGAGTTACAGCTGGTGAGGGCCTCTAATGAGAGCGACTGGCTCTCCTCCAGGCCAGGAACTAGGGAAGGAGACTCCATGGAAAGCAAAGGGTGGCGTCAGGGTGCCAGGGCCTGTGACTTTTCAAGCTAAATAGGCCCAGCTTTGAGAGCGCCTGACTCATTCACAGGAAGAGGCTCCCAGGATGGACATCCTGAGAAGTGGCTGTGGACCTGACCCTGGACCCTGAATCTCCAGATCTGCCCCCGAGTGTTCTGTCTGGTGCCTGTGAGGTGTGGCTCAGGCCTGACTCTGTACTCCAGGTCCAGCAGGGGTGAACGGAACAAGGGTCACCAACTCTTGCCAAGGACATTGTATTCCTAGGATGAGTCTGAGCCTCCCCCTTCCCTGTCCTTGGGGTAGGGGCTCTGAGGTTAGGGGGTGCCTAGCCTGTGCTACCTTCCTGCCTTGGGAGCCTTGGTCAGCCCTGACCCACCCACCGCCCACCCAGGGCTTGGGCATCAGCAATCTGGCCTCCATTAGCAACATGGGAAAGCAATTATGTGGGGCCTGGGGAGGAGAAGTAGGGGAGGGGGGCTGTTGGAGCCTCGGTGGCTGATGGAGAAGACTGGGCCATCTCCCTGCCCCCAATCCCAAGAGGGAGAGACAGCCCTGTTCCAGACCCCGAGGTGGCTAGAAAGGCAGTACCATCTCCTCGGACTGGACTGGGCCTGGGGATGGCCATCCCTTCTTGGAGGTCCTGGACCTTGACCTCGCAGAGGCTGCTCGCCTTGGAGGGTCTTGGCTGCTGTCTGCTGCTGCCTCCCCTGAGTACTGTCCTCCACATCTGCTATTTCCCATGTGGTTCTAGGGAGCTGGGGAGAAAGATCGACATCAGTTCTCAGAGCAAAATCAGAACCTGGAGAAATAAAACGCTGCTGAGAGAAGGGCCGTGGTGGGAGGTTTGGATTCCAGTCTTGATGCACAAGCGGCCCAGCCTTCCAGCACACTAGCTCTTTGCTCCCCCAAAGTATACTGGAGATGGGCACCCCCAGCCCCCATCTGTACCATGCTGACTTGTCTCTGCCCCCTCCTCTTTTGACTGAACCCATTTCCATTTCTGGTTCTGTCTCTGTTTCATTCCTATCTTGGAGTATGTCTTGGTCCTGGCCCCTAACTTTGTGTTTCGCTCTGTCTCCATCTCCTGTCTCTGCTTTCTTCTTTGTCTCTGGCCATCTCTTTCCCCATGTCCATCTTTGTGTTTCTGTCTCTCTTCTCGATTTCTCTCTTCCTGCCTTCCCCATCTCAGAATCTCTCTCTGTGGTTCTGTCTCTCTGTGTGTCTGCATATGTCTCCATCCTCATCTATGTCTCGATTCCTCTTCCCCGACTATCAGGCCATCCCTCTTTGCCTCCCTCTCTGTTCCTGCCCTGGTCAAAACCCCAGCTTATGGCTGCTGTGTCTCTCTGACCCGCGCTGGGGACTGTCCTGGCCTCTACTGCCCCCTCTCGGCTGTTCTCCTCCCCTTCATTCTGGCTCCAGGCTGGTGGCGATCAGCGCACAAGTCCCATGCCTGCCTTCCCAGCAGCCAGCCAGGGGAGGAGGGGTGGATGGGAGATACTGGGCAGGAATCCCTCCTGGGCATCCTCCCGTGCTGAGAACGCACCAGAGCTAGTGAGTCACGGCCTCCCTGGGCTGAAATTCTAAGAAAGTTCATTCTCACGTGGAGAGAATGGAATGCTTGGCTCCAAGCCCCAGCTCTGTGTCCTGCACCTGTCTTTGTCTTGAGACCACATGTCCACTGTGTCCATTGCCCAGAGTTAGTGGATCTGGCCAGGAGGAGATCTGATCCTCAGAGAGTGTTATCTGTCTGGGGATGCAGGGCTAAAGTCCTGGAGGAGGAAAGGATTGGGGTGTAATCCTCAGAAGAGGGCTGAGGCAAAGGAGGTTTGTGGAGGGGAGTCTGAGGAGAGAGGCTTGGAAAACCTGATCGTCAGGACACTGAGGAGGAAGGCTGCTGGAGGTAAGTGCATCTGAGAGGACCTGTGTGACAGGATTACTCTGAGAGGAGGCTGGCCAGGGATACAGTCTGGGGTCTTGCTTAGAAGAACCAGTCTGAGCAGTAGGCTGATCTAAAGAGTATCTGAGGGGTCCAGTCAGAGAGACTACTCTGAAGGCACATGATGTGAGAACAGGGTCACCAGCTAATCTTGGTTTGCTCAGGACTTTGCCAGTCCTCACACTGAATATCTCAAGTCTTGGGGAACCACTCAGTCCCAGGCAAACTGGGACAGTTGGTCACACCACTTGAGAAGGCCTTGCCTGACAGTGCCAATCTGATGGGAGAGGCGGATCTGTGAGCGAGTGGATCTGGGCGGGTCTGGTCTGACAGCACCAGTCTCCAGGAGAGGCTTTTCAAAACTGCAAAACTCTTTGGGGAGGGACTAAACTCTGGAGGGGATAATTAGGACCCTTCCAGAAGGGCAGTGGCTTGGAGAATGACCACCAGGGGGCAGGGCAAGCTCTCAGGAGAATCAGAGGTAACAGCCCCAGAGAGGAAGCCAGACAGCATGGGGCTGTGTGCAAAGTGCCCCAAAAGCATGTGTGGCTGGGCCATCACGCGCAAGTTGTGAGGATGTGCAACCAGGCACTTTCTGTATGACTGGGTGGCCGGGGCACAGCCGTGGTGTGTTAATGGGTAGCTGGTGGTGCGGCGTGTGCCTGTTATGGCCATGGCCAAGGCCTTAAACCTGTGGCTGTAGGGAAGACAGCAGGAGAACTATGGAGTACCAGGACAAGGGAGCCGTGGGAATGAGGCAGTCAGAGAAGTTTCCCTGGGCAGGTCTGAGATTGGGAGAGGAAACGAAGAACCAGACCTCCCTGCCTGCCCCTGCCTTTGCCCACTGTAGCATTCCCTGAGAGTCCAGACACAGGAAATACGTGCTTTGCTCACATACATGGGCAACCTGAGGCCAGTGTGCACCCCTGGGCCCTCCTTGCTCTCTGCTCCAGCTTCTCTTATTCCTTTTGGCTGGTGCTTCTCCCGCTGAACACCCCTGCCCCCATCTGTCCTTTTTTTCTCCATTCTTCCTATATCCTCCTACCTCCTTGGCTTGGTTCATGCAGTGCCCTACCCAGGATGCTCCCCTGTGAAGTTTTGAGGTCCTCTGCTGCTGCTTTCATGAAATAATCCCTGCTTATTCCCCTTTTACCATGAACTGAACCCTTACCATGTGCTCAGGCTGAGTTCATGGGGGCTGCCAGGGTCTTGCCCAGAGAAGGGAGTCTCAGGGAAGAGAGGTATAGACAAGGCATGGTAGGGATCTATGGGTTAGGGTGGTAACGTGAAACGGACCAAGAATCAGTCGACCTGCCTTCCCCCCCAACAACTAAATAAAAGTCAAAGCAAAAACAAGCTCAAGTATCTTAAAATGTGATAGCCAAGGAAAGAAACAAAAGATAAGTCAACTGAACTCCAAAAATTCTCGCTAATATCCTGTAATCTGAGAGAAGTAGACTGTTGAGTGAATAGATAGCCTCCGGGAAAATCTGGGGAAAAGCCTTTGTGAGTAGAAGCCCCTGTGTTCCTCCATGAGAGCTCAGGAGAAGCAAGGAGCTGCTGTGGTTTGGTATTTTCTAGGGTATGGAGCTGAGGTTGGGGGGACAAGCCAAAGTCTAAAGGATGCTGGTGGTGTGGTGTTCCTCTAGCTGGAACAAGATTTCTAACAGAGCCTCGGAGGAGAGACAGCACTAGCTCAAGGTCAGCAGGCAGCCCTAGCCAAAGCATTCAAGACCACAGAACTGGGTTAGGTGGGTTAAAAAGCAATAGCCAACCTTCAGCCCATAGCTCCCGGGGGAAGATAAACTGGTCCAGACAAGATGGGAAGGGGCTGAAGGTATTCCACTCCAGAGCAAGGAGAGGTCCACTCACATGAGCCATGACAGATGTAAGAGGAAAGAAAATGGCATGACCTTTAGACATACAGGCCATGGCCACAACACTGGTAGGGGGGAAGTAGAGGAGAGGGGAGAAACCCAGGAGAGGGGGTAGGAGGGAAGGAAAGGAACAGGGAAGACAGATAAAAAAAAAAAAATGAACCCAATATAGAAGAAAACACAATAAGAACAGATTCCTGGCAAGTTCTTCCCATTAAAGAAGGCCTTAATAATAGAACAAGAACTCAAAGACAAGATGATAAAATAACAGAACGAGATGAAAAGGGAGAATAATGAGGGACTGAAATAATACCATTGTAGATGGAATAAATAAACTAGAAACAGCAAAACACAGACTAGATATATGGCTGAAAAACAAAGTAATGTTGTGTAGCAAAGACCCAAATTATTGAGAGTAAATGTGGTGGGAAATAATAGATATTAAAGTAATTAGAGTAAAGTTAATAGAAATACAAAGATGAGCTACCATAAGAATAGTTGTTGGTGACCGTGGAGATTTGAAAAATGGAAAAGAAGATATTATTGTATGAAATACAGAAACCCTTTCCCTGAAATGAAGGAAGAACTGAATATTCAGATTTAAAGCACACACCATATATCAGACAAATTGAAACGGAATAATGGACATTAAGACATTTATTTAATTACCAAACTGAGGATAAAATAATAATTTTAGGAACAAGCAGAAAAAAAAAACAAGTCACAGACATGGAAGCGTGAATGGAATTCAGTGTGATCTTAGACTTCTCAAGATAACAGCCAATGGACGAAGATAACGAAGCAGTATCTTCAAAGATGTGAGGGTTAAAAAGTATCACCCCCAAACAAACCAACCAAGTGGTTAATCCAATTATGAAATCAGGAATACAGAACTCCAGCCCTTCTGGAAAGAACTACTTAATGAAAAAATTCAGTCAGCCAAGAGATGAGTCAAACCTCAAGAAGGGAGGTTTGTAGTCAAAAGCCTGGGGTTGAAGATTAATTCCTTTGAGGTTAATCCCACTAATTCAATTAATTCCATTAAGATTCAACTGTGGGAATTTTAGGTGCGGAACAAAATGTAAATATTATGCATCCTAATAAAGCGAAAACAACACTGGCAACATCAACTGGAGAGATGGAACGAGAAGGAAGGTAGAACAGTGATGATATCAGAGGGTATAAAACTGAAACATCATGGGAAAGCTTCTACCCCACCTTTTCAATCTAAATCTTTTTTTCTTTACTCAAGAGGGGTCTTATATGAATGAATTTTTTTTTTAGGTGAAGAAATATTTAGCAAAAGTTGAGCTAGTCCTTCATTTTCTCCTTAGTTTCTTTTCCCTCTATTAAATTCAAGTAAAAAGCATACTTTGTAGGGCCTCTCTGGTGGCCTAGGGGTTAAGTCTCAGCCCTATCACCAGTATGGCACATCTCTCCTATCTCCCCCCAATTCCCCTTAGCAGTGTATCTCAGTAAATATGCCAGTTCTGCTCCCCACTCTGTCTCTAGTGAATCCTCTAACACACACCCCACCCCTGGTTTACACCCCACTTCTTCTATGTAAAAAAAATGTTAAAGTATACTTTGTATTTTTGGTTAACAAAATAACTTCTTAGTATGTCCTAATCTTATATATATATTTTTACCTCTTTTTTCTACCTGTCTTTCCCCTTTTTTTAAAAAAAAGATTTCTTTCTTTATGCATACAAGAACTGGGGTACAGGCCAGAGGTGCAGGGGTGGGGTGAGAGGATTCACCAGAGACAGAGTGGGGAACAGAACAGGCAGACTGACTGAAATACGCTGCTGAGGGGAGCAGTGGATGAGACAGGAGAGGTCAGCCTCGCCATGTGGGTTGCTCCCTGGCCGGCTGGGGATCGAACTCATGCTGCTGAGGCTGTGGATTGCTTCATAGTGCGGCACTTAACCCCTTGCGCCACCAGGGAGGCCCCCTGTTTCTCTTAATACTCCTCTTTTTATATGTTTACATGCTTACCAAATGTTAATTTGGTAATCATTTGTGGGTGGTAAGATTTTGAGTGCTTTGCTGTGTTTTTCTTTGTATTCTTTTGTATGGCATACAGGTAATTTTAAAAAATAGCACATATCTTTTCCAGTCTATTTTTTATTTATTTATTTTTTAAAGAGAGGTTTATTTATTTATTCAGTCAGCCAAGAGATGAGCCATCTTTGCTGGTGATGATAAGATTTACATTAAAGGAAGTTTTGAAGATTGTGAGTTTATTTGTCACCCCCTGTGGTAAATGAAGTTATGGCCCTCATATATCCACATTCTAAATCCCAGAACCTGTGAGTGTTAACTTATGTGGTGGAGGGATTTTGCAGATGTGATTAGGAATATTGAGATAGAAGGTTAAAATGGATTATCAGGTTGTCCCATGTAATTCACAGCCATCCTGATAGAAAAAGGAGGCGTCAGAGTCAGGGGACAGATGATGGGATGATGGGACAGGAGGAAGGGTCTGCAAGCCAAGGAATACAGGCAGCCCCTTGAAGCTGAAAAGATGAGGAAATAAACTCAGTCTCCAGAAGGATCTAGCCCTGCCTACACCTTGACGTTAGCCCAGTGAAATTGATTTCAGACCTCTGACCTTTGAAATTATGAGAGAATAAATCTGTCTTGTTTGAGGTCACTAAATTTATGGTAATTTATTACAGCAGCAACGGGAAACTAATGCTTACACCTTCCTATGTGCTGTTCTCTTAACCCAAATTGACCTTCTCGTTCATCTCCTTCATCCAGTCAGCTTCTACTTGCTCAATATTTGATTCCAGTTTCCCTGACGTTGCCTACTTTCCACCACTGCCCAGAGGTGGGATGTGCATCCCCCACGGCAGCAGTCACCTCTCCATGTTATAGTTGCTCGTGGAAAGATAGCCCTCACAGACTGTGCATTTGTGAGGACAAGACCAAGCCCTAGCCCTCTCTGCCTACCTAGCTCAGCAGAGGACCCAACTCAGTAGTTATTAAATGAACAGATGAATAACAAGGGCTAGGTGAGTATTTATAGTTGGTACCTTATGAATAACCACTATCCCCTTCATCAGTGAAAGATCTGTCCTTCCCCATCCCTATTTCTACCTGGCTCTCTCTCTCTAGTCTATCCTACACACACACACACACACACACACACACACACACACACACACACACACTCTTCCAGTCTCTAGAAGACTAATCTATGCCTTTATCTCTGACTTCCTTCGTCAGGCATTGATCCAAAACACATTCACTGACACCTGTTGTGTGAACCTGCTGGCTTACCTTTGAGGGAACATGTGTGTGTGTGCACCATGGAAACCTACAAATCTCTTCATATGTATTTTCCTGAATTACACCTATATGTGTGTAATGAGTGTTAAAAATGTGTGTCTCCATAGATGTGTGTTTTTATGCAGCTACCTGTGTCTGTGGGTAGACTTGTTGTTTCTGCATACATATGTCTTTTCTTGTATGTATGTGCGGCTCTGCTTTGTGGGTTGTGTGTATGTGGGTTAGTATGTATTTATATATGCAGGGAAGGATACTTTTGGATTTCTGCCCTTAAGGAATTTGACCACCTGAAGCAGGAGTTGGTGTGCCAGGATAATTTACTGAGATGTTTAACTGAATTTTGTTCCAGTCTCATGCGAGACTGTCTTAGGTAGAAGGTAGGGCCTTTTTACCTCCTTGTCTCTTGGAGTGAGGATCCCCGATCCCAGGCTGAGTCACAGACATCTTCCTGAGTACTTCTGGCAGTCTGAGCATCTTGAGGGGAGAATACTATGGAGAGTGGGGAGGGGCACAGCAATCCAGAGAATCCCCCTCCCCACTTGAAGAGGGGGCCTGTGTTTGCATGGGCAGGCGGGGTCCACAGATGATCCCCGAAAGATGCCCCAGGAAAGGGGGGAGGGCTTGGGAAGGGAGGATCCTGGGCAGTGAGCTTCCAATCTGGGCCTCTCAGCCGAGACCACATGAATTACAGCATAGAATACCCAGGACTTCTGCACAGTTGGGAGGATGGGGTGAAAGGAGCTGCCAAGATGACCTTCCTAACAGTCCAGGGTTTGGGACCTAAGAGAGGAGTTACATTTAATTTAGTTTTATCATTTTAACTATTTGTAAATGCACAGTTCCACAGGATTAAGTATATTCACATTGTTGTGCAACCATATGTTTAGTTTTAATAAAATAGATAAACATTGCCGATTTTGCATACTCACCGCTGGGCTCAGTGTCATCAGGAAAACACATAGCAGTGCAGGCAGGGGGAGCTCTGGAGAGAAAGAGGACACCCCTACTTCAGGAGGGAAGGGCAGGGAAAGAAAGGAAAGGAAGGAAGGAATGGAGAGGACCATCCAGGGGTTGGCTGTGGGTTGGTTGGGAGCTGGAGCTGTGGAGGAGGAGGTGGCACCAGGAAGTCTGGGCTTTAGAGCCGGGCTGAGGCTCAGGGGCTTCTCCTGAGAGTCAGGGGATCTTGAGAGCGGGCAGACTTGTGTTTGGGAAAGACTGCTCTGGGGGCCATGCAATGGAAGGCGAGGAGGAAAGAGAGTATGGAGCCCATGGTGACTGAGAGACCTGGCAAGGTGCTTTGAGTGGCATGGAATGCTCTAGAGCAAGCAGGGAAATAGACAAAGCCTGGGGCAGTGAGAAGGGTGTTTTTTAGAGCACATGGTCCCCAAGTTTTGATGAATGTAGGGTGGGGAGGGAAGGGACAAGGAAGAGTCTTGCATGACCCCTGTGGATGGTAGGACCAAGCACATGAGGAGGACCAACTTTGGGAAGTCAAGAAGAGCTATGACTCAGCCATTCAATCACTCGCCTATGGTCATGCAGCAAGTAAGGGGTAGGCAAGCTCAGATATAGAAATGTTGAGTGGAAGGCGCCTGTGGGGTCTCTTGGTAAAAGGCATCTGGTCAGCAGTTAAGAGAATGCACTCAGGGGTCAGACGAACCTGGACTCATTGGCCTTGGACCAGCTGACTAAGGCTCAGTTTCCATAATTGGAAAGTGGGATAATAGCACCTATCTCATAAGGCTCTTGTAAGGGCTTAATGAGATGATGTATACAACGAAATGAGCACAATGCCTGTCATGTTGTACACATTCCATAAATCTTAGCTTTTAGTAGCAACAGCAACATCAGTGGCCGTCATAAACGCCAGTATGGCACTTGGGAGGGAGGTCTGGATTGGTGTTCAAGCATGGTCAGCACGAAAATGGGCAGGATGAAGCCACAGATGCAGAGGAGGACCTCATTTAGGGAGATGAGAGAAGAGAGTGGGTGTAGAGTTCATAGTCCACCAAGGAAGCTGAGGAGGGGCCAGAGAGGCAAGGGAGACAGACAGTTGCTGGAGTTGAGGGCAAGTTAACAAGTTTGAGTCTTGAGCCAGGCTATCACCTGTGGAAACTTAGAAAGACCTCTTGATTGCCTTGAGCCCCAGTTCCTTCATCTGTTCCATGGGTCTGTTATGCTTGCAGGCTAGGAACATCTGTGATGAACGCAAAGCTATGGCAGCGCCCAGGTGCTCCGTCTAGGAGGAGGAATAAATGTTCCCAGGAGGAAGTAGCTTTGTGAAAGACAAGGGAAGATAGTTTCAAAAAAGCATCCACGGTTTCAATGCTGTCAAGAAGTCAACAAAAATAAGACTAAAAAGAATTTGCTAGATAAGAAGAGGTGAAAGTGTTATTGGTGAGCCAACTTCAGGGATGAGGAGAGGGTGGGGGCAGCAGCTGAGGGGTGAGGGGAGATGGGGAAACAGAATTGAGAAAGGAGGTGACAGTCTGGCAGGGACATTAAGGAGCCAGCAGGTGGGGAGGGGCCTGTGACAGGCAGGGTTTTGAGAAGGGAAATCAGAGCACATGACAAGTTTGCCTGTCCCAGAGCTTAATTGCTTTGTGTCCACCCTGCCCCCACCCACCGAGGACTGGCTCTGCCTTTGTTCTCCACACAAGGCCTCTCTGTCTAGGCCCAGATCACAGTACAATCCCAGGCCCCCACCTGGGTCACCCAATGCTGAGACCAGGCACCTCCTCTTTCTGCCCTACTTTCTGGTGTGGCCTGGGAAAAGTTGAAATGGCTCACACCTTCTACCAGGCCTTAGCTTCTGCCCAGGCTGCCTGGATCTGCGCAGTAATAATAAAAATAGCTATCAATTGTACCCTTTTTCCTAGTTCCTTCCCACCAGTATCTAAACATTCCCATGTAAGAAACATATAAGAAATTTTTAGAAATTAAAAAAAAACTTGCTCTGAGTCTTACATCTTTTCATATTCTCCTTCCTCCTAATTTTTATACTTAATTCCATTGAATGAATGAATTATATTGCTTCTACTTCTTACTCACTCTTGAAACCACTGAAATCTGGCACCCACCACATACCCCATGCCCACTGGAACTACTTCTTGCCAAGATTATCAACAGCCTTCATGTTCAAAAGTCTCTTTTCTCTATAAACTATTTGACCTCTCTCTGACATTCTGGATTGCTGACCCCTCCCTCTTAATGGACTCTGTCTTTCCTTAGCTTCCCTGAAACTACGTTCCCTCCTGGTTTTCCTTCTACCTCTCTAATAGCGCCTTCCTTATTTATTTTGCAGATTAATTCCACCCCCCGCCCCATCCATGTGTGTTAGTATGTGCACGCCTTTATGTTTTGCTTGGATGGTTCCCCTTTCTGACGGGGTCGCCTTCACTCATATGGTTATCACAGGAGCCAGCCCCCACCCCCATAGACCACTGGTGCGGGGAATGCATCTGACCCAAGTCAGGTTGATGACAGCAAGTCCCTAGGGCATTTTGGAACTGGAACTAGAACTGAGACACACCAGAACTGAGACTGAAAAAAACAAGCCAGTATCTTGTTGGGTGCTTGGATTTAAGCTGTAAAGTTGAGAATTGTCAGAAGCTGGATTTATTGTGCTCACTTCAGCAGCACATATACTAAAATTGGTACAGAAAAGATTAGCGTGGCCCCTGCACCAGGATAACTCTCTCCTTTTTTTTTTCTCTCCAGAGAGGTGGCAGGTGAGGGACAAGCTGGGCTTCCCAATTCCTACTCTTCCTCCCCTCCTCCGCCTCCTCCTTAGGATCTCTCCCTTTCTTAGGGCATGGGCTTTAGAGAACAGCCCATAATGCAGTGTCTGCAATCCAGCAAGGCACATAATGATTTATCTCCTAGTCTAACTGGCTGAAGTCAAAACTGAAACACTTTTTCTTATCCAAGTAAAATACTTACAGACCACCCATTCTGAATGTTCCTACAGGCAAAAGTGCTGGTACCTCCCAGCATAAAGTGAGCTGACTGGCATGTGGGTAAGGAAAGGGCATCATTCCAGGGCAGGTTGAAGAAGAAAGTCTTCCAGCACTGTCACTCCGGCCTATGATTTCCCATGAAACCAGAGGCAGAGGCAGAGGCAGAGGGAATGAGAGGGCCTCCAGACACTATCAAAAACAAAAAGACCCTCCCAGACCTTGCATTTTCTTAGCAAGCCTGAAGATTCAGAAAACATGGTCCTACAAAATTCTAATATTGATTGTGACAGTCGAACTCTGCTTTTCTCTATGAGAAAATTCCCAGTTTAAATTCCAGTTTCCTCCCTCTTCAGTACAGAAGTCAGAACTGAAATTCTCAGTATCCCTCTTAGCTTGTTTACAGCCTTGATACCTCCCTCACATGAGACTTTGATTTGTAAGTAAACCATATGAGAGGTAAATATCACTGAAATTCAACAATATTTCCAGTTCTCTCCTATTGAGCACCAGGAGGATGGCACTTCCCTTGCCCATGGATGTGAGGTGCGGCCATGAGGTTTGTTCCATCAATGCAATGTGATCAGAGGCCAGTGAATGTTTTTTTTTTTTCCCCTTACTCTTCTCTGGCACAGCAAATGCTGAAGGTTTGTATCAAGAAGGTGGCATCCTGGATCTCCCCGGTGGCACAGTGGTTGAGCGCTGGGTTGCGAAGCTGCCCGCAGCCTCTGCAGCGCCGGTTCGATCCCCGGCTGCTCCCCGGCCACCAGAGGAGGGTCCCACATGGCGCGCAGACCTCTCCTGCCGCCCGCTGCTCCCCTCAGCAGTGTACTTCGGTCCTTCTGCCTGTTCTGCTCCCTGCTCTGGCTCTGGTGAATTCTCTCACCCTCCCGCGCTTCTGACTGTACCCAGTGCTTGTATAAAATAAATAAAGAAATCTTAAATAAAAAAAAAAAAAAAAAGAAGGTGGCATCCTGAGTGACTCCACCCTCCACCCACGCTGGAACTGTAGCATGAGCGAGAACTACATCTTTGTCCTACCTTTTAAGCTAGTAAGATCGGGGAGTTGTTTGTAACTTGGGTTACCCAGTTAACCTTGACTTGAGAAGGAAGTAGGTTGGACATAGGGCTGTCTTTGATTTCTGCTACTGGTGTCAGTACTTAATGTCCGGTTTGGCGAGGGAGGAGTGGCGCTGAGGTAACAGCAGTGGTTTCCCAGTGATTGCAGTATTGAGTTCCTACCACAGAAGAACCATAGAGCTTGTAAAATGGGCAAATTGAACTCTTGGTGCTTACTATCTGGAGTGGCAATGGCTGTGGTTTCCTCATCAGGTTGTGTGGTAAGGTTTGGGTGTTGTTCCTAGAAACTTAGCCTCAAGTACATCTCCCCAGCTCGCTTAATAATTCTGATCTAAGTGTCATTTAATAAATCCCTTTTTATGGGGCCTCCCTGGTGACACAGGGGTTAAGTCGCAGCACTATGAAGCAATCCGCTGCCACTGCAGCAGGTGTTTAATCCCCAGCCAGGGAGGTGACCCACATGGTACAGCAGACCTCTCCTGTCTCACCCACTGCTCCCCTCAGCAGTGTATTTCAGTCAATCTGCCTCTTCTGCTCCCCACTCTGTCTCTGGTGAATCCTCTCACCTATCCATCCTCCTCACCCGCACCTCTGTCCTGTATTCCAGATCTTGTATGCATAAATAAATAAATCCTTAGTAATAAATAAATAAATCCCTTTTATGCCTCAACTGTCCAGAGTGGATTTTATTAAGTTATTTTATTAATTACTAAGAAAAAAAGGGGCTAAAAATGATTAATGCTATTAATTGTAAGACATCTTCTGAGCTCAGAATTATTTAAACTAGGGGGAAAAATGTGCCCTAGATCAATGAAATATGTTACTGGCAAAAAGAATTCTCTCCCAGCTAAAATTGACAGACAGCTGATTATGGTTTTAAAAGAACTGTATTATCTGGGAGGAAAAATAAAATCACACCCAATCCTCATAAATGCCGAGATCTGTGATTGCTCAATCCCAGGATAATCCGTAAGACACCACCAGAAAGTGTAGTGCTAATCAGTGCAGAGCCCCTCAGAGAAATTCTCCACATTGGTGCTCGGCACAGTGGATAAGGGATCTCCTTCTTGCAAACATAACTTGGGGCAGCCAGACTGGCTGACTGCAGAATGCTGTAGCCAACCAAGTGAGCCAACAAACATGCTGTGAGCTTTCTAGTCTCATCATTTTCAGTTATTCATGGACAAAAAAAAAAAAATCGATTTTTTTGTGATTGGTGACCACTGTGCAGTTCCTTCTTTTTCACTCCATTATAGTCTCTTATTTCTTCCATCTCTAAATATGAGGAGGGTTTTTGGGGTGGGGAGGGGTGTGTGGTTTAAAGGTAGTTCAAACAAAGGTAATGGAATTATTCGAAACCATATTTGCATCTTCCAGAGACCTGACTCTAGAACATGGAAGGACATTAGCCAGAGCACCTGTACTTGAAGAATTGTGGTGCTATGATGTGACTCCAGATACAGTAGTCGCATGTGGCACTGAATTGCCCTCCGCTGGAAAGGAGGTAAATTTATGTGCATGGTAGGATTGCGTAGGTGAGGACATTTTTTGGAATCATAGGAAAATGATGTATGTGTTGGAAAAACAAAGGGTGGCTATAGTGAATACCAGCCGTTCTGCTTTTGAGGGATCTTTCCTCTCCTGGGAACCCTCCTGCCCCTATATCCATGGGGTTATTCCGTGGGCAACTTTAGGCTCCTGGTTGATTAGTCCAGAGTTAAGCATTTAACTAAGTAAGATAAGGCAATTACTATGTATCCTGAAGAATGTGCAAACTGCAACCAAGAAAAAGCCAGAATCCCCTTAGATGCCTAAGCTTTGGGGTGGTCTGAAGTCTTGTTTTTCAGCACGTGTGTGAGAACACACACATGTAAACTAGTCTGGGGGAAGGATAAGGGGGAAAGGATAAAAAGAGGGGGTAGTGGGGGAGGGAAATGAAGGAGATAGGTAGCAAGAAATAGAGATGAGAGGTGGAGAGAGAATTTAATGGCTTTTGAGTTCTAGTGGTTCCTGAGGCATTCCTGTCTTTAGATTTCAGCATCTGCTTTTAAGTGTATCTTTTTGTTTAAACTAGTTTTTACTCTTCTTGGGGGAGCTCATCCCTTTTCTGGTTTGACTATTACTTTTTGCTGACAACTCACAAAATGTTATCTTGAGCCTGGACCTCTCTCCTGAACCCCAGACCTGTTTATCCAATATCTATTGGACATCTCAACTTGCGTGTCCAATTGGTACCTCAAATACAGCACATGCAAAGCTGAAGTCACCATCCCACCCCAGCACCCTGAAACTCACCCCTTCTCATGTATTCTATATCTTAGTAAATGGCTTCACTGTACCCCTAGTCACCAACCTGGTATTCTCCGAGACAATTCCCTCCTTTTCACCCCTCATATTCCGTAGGTCTAGGTCTCTAAGCTCTCCTCCAGGCTGACCTCCCAAATAGCATCAATGCTCTCCTTTCTCTTCCCCTCCCTACATCATTTCAGGCCCTTGTCATTACTCCTTGCCTTCACTCTCAAATGCCTTCAATGCTCCTCTCCACCCAGCAGCCCAGGCCATACTTCTAACTTCTGAATGTGATCATGTTACTCCTCTGCTCAAAATTCTTCAGTGGCTCCCCACTGTTTTTGGAATAAAATCTGAACTCCTGCAGCTGGGTCGCATATTCATTTGCAGCACGCTCAGATGTGCTGTGACACAGGTCGCCTCTGTTCCTGATTTGATCTTCTTCACAATGCCCCCACC
The DNA here is from genome assembly GCF_014898055.3 of Talpa occidentalis. Lineage (NCBI taxonomy): Eukaryota > Metazoa > Chordata > Mammalia > Eulipotyphla > Talpidae > Talpa > Talpa occidentalis. Next base: position 38,441,650 of record NW_023605083.1, on the reverse strand, counting down.
CTGCTGGCTAACAGGGTCAGAGGAAACTAAAATTAATCCACTCTGGTAAACTCAGTAGGGCCCCCACATTTTATTTTAGCCAGTCTCTATGTAATTCAGTAGGTTTGGGTGACTCAGTCTTTCGGCATATTTTACCCTACCCTTTCCGTTTTCGAGATTGCATTTGGATGTGTAGGGATGTCATGTGAATTTCCCCGCGTTGGAAGCGCTCCTTTGGGGTTGTGTAGGTTAGTGTTTGCTGAGGTGTGGCTGGTCTGATATTAAAAAAATTAGTGAATTGCACCCCTAAGAGGTGCTCTTACTATAACCATTTTACAGATGAGGAAGCTGAGGCTAAAGGAGGTTAGGTAACTTGCCGAGGTCAAGAACCGGGAATCACCACACTTCCAGGCACTAAGTCCAGAACCCCAGATTTGGGAGCACCAAGAGTCTTCAGGATATAGTTTCAGGGAGACTCTGCAGAACGGAATGAGTGTCCAGGTCACTGAGGGAGGAGGGAGAAATCACTCCCTGATGGCTCCCCCCACACTGACTGTCCTCCCAGGAGACCCAGGACGGAGAGTCACGCCCGGTCCAGGCACCCGCGTCCACTCGGCCCCAGGCCCCGCGCAGCCGAGCAGACCACACACTCATCACCAACACGAGCCGGGCGCTCAGGAGATGCGTGGCCAGATCTCGAGTTGGCAGAGCCGCTCGCACCTGCTGGGGCCCAGGGGTGTGGGGTCGACCAGACCCTCTGCAGGGGACGCGCAGCGCCCACACCCCGGCGGGAGTGGCCGTGCGGCGGGGTCGCGGGGACGCGCGGGGTGAGAAGGGGTGGGGTGTCCCCAGGCGTGGACCCGGCCTTCCTCAGACGGGGTGGGGGGGTCTTTGGTCTCTCAGAGGTTGGGAGCGCGGCGCTTCCAGGGGCGGGAGGTCCCAGAAACCCCAGCAAGTGGGTGGCCTTGCCCCGCCCCTTCCCCCCGGACGGAGCAGGACGGCGGGGCCGCCGCAGCCGGGGTGCGCTCGCGCCCCACGCCCCGCACCGGAGTCGCGGCGGCGGCCACTCGGGGGGCGGCCCCTCCCCCTCCCCCTCCCCCCCAGGTCGCCGGCCCCGGCCCCCGGGAGGCGGGGCTCCTCGCGGCCTCAGCTGCCCACCGAGCCCGGCCGAACCTGCTCGAGCCCCGCCGAGCCCCGCCGAGCGCCGCCGAGCGCCGCCGAACCCCGCGCTCGGGCCGCCCCCGCCCGCCGGGCGCCGCGGGCCGCGGAGGAGGCGCCGCCCCGGGGGAGGAGGTGCCGGCGCGCCGCAGACCGCCCGGCGGAGGCCGCCCCGGGCGCGCGGCGGCGGGAGCGGCCGGCGAGGCTGCGCGGCCGAGGGGGAGGGCCGGGGAGGGGACGGCGCCCCCGCCCGCCGCCGCCGCCCGCCGCCCCCCGCCCCCCGCCCGCGGGCGCCCGCGTCGCGGCCGGTCTCCGTCGGCGCCCGGCGTTCCTGCGCCCCGGACCCGCCCGCGCTCGCGCCGGGCTCGGCTCAGGTAAGGGGGGGCCCCCAGGGCGCGGGGGTCGAGGCCCAGAGACCCAGAGGCGGAGGCGCGAGGCGCGGACCCCACGGAGACGGACGCGGACCCCGGGGAGGGCTGCGCGGGGGCTCGGCCCGGCGGGGGAGACCCGGACCCGGAGACCCGGAGGAGGAGACACAGAGACGGAGAGAGACCCGGGCTCGGAGAGGGGGACGCGAGGAGCCGGCCGGGGGACCGCCAGCCCCCCGGGGCCAGGCGCGGGGCGGCAGGGGCAGGGGCGCGCGTCCCGGCTTGGCGCCAGGGCGGAGCGCGAGCTGGACGCGCACACACCTGCCTGCGCGAAGGCGCGCGCCGGCCGGGCCTCCACAAAGTTCCCTCTGTGCGGGCTGGCGCCTCCGGCTGGCTGCCGTCCCGAGAGGGGGAGGCGGCCCGGCCGTACCCTCGCCATCCTCCAAGGACTTGGGCTGCTGCAGTCCCGCCCCCTTCCAGGCGCGTGAGAGCTGGCAGCTCGGTGGGCAGGGCAGGCCGGGGCCCTGGTTCTGAGCAGCAGAGTCTGCCAACTCCGGCTTCCCCCCTGGGGCTGCACCCCCATCCAGGTGCCCAGAACCGGACCCGAGGATGAGGCATCGGCCCAGTGGGGCATTCGGGCCTGCTGGGGACCAGCCCTCTGCCAGGGAGGCCAGGGATGTAGGAAGAGGTTTTCTTCTCTGCTCGGCCCCCTCCCTCCTCATCACGTCCCCTTGTTGGGTATCCCCCACAGGTTCAGGACCGCATGTGGACCTCCCCACCACCCGGGAACCACTGAGTGTGCGAACAGGACAGCCTCCTTGGAAGGCCAGCCAAACCGGACTCTCGCCTCGGCATGGGCCTTGCCACTGAGGCAGCCCCGCTGTCTGCGCTGATCTAAGGGTGCTGCGCGTCATGGGGGCAGCCATCTCCCAGGGGGCCCTCATTGCCATCGTTTGCAACGGCCTTGTGGGCTTCTTGCTGCTGCTGCTCTGGGTCATTCTCTGCTGGGCCTGCCACTCTCGCTCTGCGGACATTGACTCACTCTCTGAATCCAGTCCCAACTCCAGCCCTGGCCCCTGTCCTGAGAAAGCGCCCCCACCCCAGAAGCCCAGCCATGAAGGCAGCTACCTGCTGCAGCCCTGAAGGCCCTGGGCCTACCCTAGAGTCTGGGACCTCAGACTATCCCGCTCAGAGCCTGGAATCAGGATCCCAGGCTCCAGCCCGCTTGTCTGGGGCTGCACCTGGCAGCCAAGATCTAGCCAGTTTGGCTCCAAGGAGGACTCTGGTGGCCCCAGGTAGACAGGCCTAGGGTGAGGATTCACGAGTTGGTGCTAGGGCCAGGACCATCTGGACTCTGCTCCATCCCAGGGGCCAGAGGCTGGGTCCATCCTCTCCCTAGGCTGAGCACCTTTAGGCCCTCTGGGTTGGGGAAGCAAACTGGACTCCATGGCAATAATGGGAGGGTGACCAGGTTGGGCCCCTCCTTTGGTCCTCCCACTGTTTGTTGGATAATAAATGGAACTATGGCTCTACCCTGAGATTTTCTCTTCTTCCTGAGGGCCTTGCCATAGCAAAATGAAAGGTGTGGGGTTGGCTTACAAACAGGTTTATTTGGGTTAAGAAGAGGGGTGGGATAATGGTGGTTGTGGGTCGAGTCCTGGGTGAGGGCTAGAGAGGGTAGTGGGCTCTGATCAGATCACATTCTGGGTGCTAAGGCTAGACTTGAGTACCAGGGTCAAGTAGACTCCATAAAGGGGACAAGGACTGATAGGAGGCCTCAGACTTTGGTTTTCACTTCCCTCACCAGGTTCAGCAGCTTGTCCAATTTTGCGATCTCCACAGCTGGACCTTTCTGCACTTCCTGCCCCTTCTTTTCCTGCAGGGAGGGGGATGAATTGTAGGGGATGGGCCACCTCTGGGTCCCATTTGTGGCCCTACCCTGCCCCTGCCGTTAGATTCTGCTCACCTACTTCCATGTGATCCTTCCCTAACTCAGGTTAGGTGACTGTTGGGGTGCCCAGCTGAGGTCTGTAAGAAGCATCTGGTTCCCGCTTTGAACCTCAGATGCACATAGGGTCTTGATGCCAGGAGGAGCGGAGGAAGGTATCCATGCACAAACCACTGAGGAATTAGCTTTTCAAGCTAGGGAGAGCTGTAACCCTGGGGTGGGGGGGCCTCTGACTGCTGGGACCACACCCCCCACAGGGGGTGTTTGTGGAGAAGGCTGTGGACAAAGACACTGGTACCCTCACTGGGTACTCTTACCTAATACCTTCAGGTCAGATTGGGAGCGGGGTGCCCCTTGGGGCCAGGCCTGGCAGACATACCCAGAGTGAGGAAGGGTATAAGGAGACCCAAGAAGGCAGACAGTCCAAGTAATTCCAGATGTCCTTGACAGTTCTGAGGAACTGCCCCTCAGAAAAGCAGAGCCTCTTTGTGACCCTTCACCCTGACCTACAGAGCATGCCAGTGCTTTAGCTGCTGAGCTGAGCCCGGAGAAAAAGAGAGTTGGGATGCTAGCGTATGTGCCACAGGTCCCAAGAGCTCCTTGGCAGGCCAGGACCAGTCCCATCTTCCCCTCTGTCCAGGCAAGTGAGGTGTGGGCTGGGCTGTGAGACTAGGGCAGCCGTTACTTCCTGCCTTTCCTCTGTTCCCACCCTCTCAGCCACCTGTGCCCACTGCTCCCTGGCACCTGCCCCAGCCTTGCCTGCTGAGAGCCCAGCCTGTCTCTGGCTCCCACTATGAGAAGTGGAGGAGAATGCAGGGCCAGCAGGCCCCTTCCTGGCCCCATCCCAGCAGCTGACACCAGATTTCCTCCTGCTCCCAAATCTGTCTCCCCATGCCCCTGTGGCCCAGTACCCTTTGCCAACACCCAGCTCACCTATACAATCTGGAGGCAGAGAACAAAGTTTTCTGTCTCTCTCTTCCCTCTCAAATTAATGCTGACTTGTCTTCTGGGCCTCGCCGCATCCCCTGGGAGTTAGGGGACCTGGCTTTTAGTTCTAGCTTTGTCATGAAAGCCCAAATCCCTATAGGATTTGGGGCAAGTCTCTTGCCATTCTGAGTCTGATTTATCCAGTAGTTGAGGAAAGATAGCCCTTGATAGCCCTTGGGCAAGCTGGGCTCCGTTGGGCCAGGAAGCTGGGCCTCTGGGGCCAAGTCCTCTTAGGAAGGGAGACTGCAGCGCACAGGGGAGGGGCAAGAGCAACACCCAGAGGATTTCTTTGCACCCATTCATAGGAACCTTCAATCTACCCGAGTACCAGCCCTCAGCTCTCACCTGCTCGGGGCCTCTGATCCCCAGGTATCTATGTCCTCAGAGATACAGGTCCCCAGAAACACAGAGTCCAGCTTTCCCAGCCATGACTGACAGTTATTCTGAGAAGAGTTTTATGGGAGATCCTTGCCTCCCGGGATCAGAGTGGGCCCCCATCCTGACCTGCCATCTTTACGGTGTGATGGCAGTACCCAGAGGTGACCGTTATCCCTCCCACAAGCTGTCCAGCTCTGCCAGCTCCAGCCTGGGTCTCTCTCTTCACTAAATTAAGAGCAGATTTTATCTGTTCCATAAATTGTGCTGCCTCCTTCCCCCTCCTTGAGACCAACTAGCTGGGCTCAGCAAAGAGCTTCAGACCACGCCCGACACCCCCCCCACTCCCCCAGCCCATCCTCCTCAGCCCACCACAGCCTCTGGGCCACAGCTGCAGGCGCTTAGCAGTCTTCTGAGTATTTATAGCCAAGTCCACCCCCTCCCCCAGCTGGCTACAATTACAGGCCAGGCCGAACTCCCAGGCACTTGCCTCCCTGGCCGAGGTGGGGAACAGACCAGGCTGTCAACAGAGGGATGGTGTATGGCCCCAGTCTTGGTAGAGGTATGGGGGGCAGATGTCAGTAGTTGAAAGAGACAGGCCCCTGCCCTTGCCTTAGACGGCAGCAAATTATGACCAGAAGCTTCGCTCATTGGGGCAGCTTAACCCAAACCTGATTCAGCTCTGATCCTGACCCAGAATTTGGCAGAAAGCAAATTCCATGTTCTCTCTCAACACCCAATTGGGCAGGACTAGGCTCTGGGTTCTTGGGCTCTGGACTTTTAAATTGGACTCAGACTCTGGATTCTAAGGTCTGGGTTCTAATATCTGAATTAGGACTCAGAGATCTAGATTTGAGGTCATAGTTCTGGGCTCTGTGGCATGTACTGGGGATCTGGGACTCTGAGCAGGGTCTCCCAAAAATCATTCTAAATCCAGAAAGGAACCAGAACTCAAAAGGAGGATTGCCACTCTGCTGACCTAGTTACCCTTGTCAGGGCTCATTTCCTTCTTCCTTGCAGCGCCCAGCTGAGGGGCCATTGGCACCGAAGCCCCGGTTTAAGCCCAGCCGACGAAGCAGTGACTACGCCCTGAGCCCTGGCCCGAGTGGCCTGGTCTACGCCGAATGAGCCAGGCTGTGCACGTGCTTCCCCCAGGCCTCAGACTCATGGGGATATCTCCACCTGGAGGCCCCACAGGTAACTCCGCTTCAGCTTGTCAATGCCTATCTGTCTCCCTACAAACCTGCCTCTGCTCTGCTCTTCATTTGGCAATGGCACCACCTACTCTCCCTGGTTCTCCCGGGTCACAAACCTGGGGGCTTCCCACTGGCTCTTCCCTTTCCTCTGAGCTCCCACTGTCCTGGAGCCCTTGTCTCTCGTGGCAGCCCAGAGTCCCCAAGTCCGCACCTTTGGCATCTTGCGCAAATTGGGTGAGAGCTTGAGGCAGGTGATATGCCCGCGGTCATCGCCCACAATGATGATGGGGTGGATGGGGTTGAACTGCACATGTGTGATCTTGTTCTTTTTTCTGGCCACCACTGGCTGGCTGCAGATGGCCTCGTATTTGTTGATGGACAAGTCAAATACATGGGCCTGCGGAGAGGTGGGTGTCAGCATACTCGGGGGGTAATGAGGCCCCTGTCCCCCACTCCAGGGGAACCAGTCCATGGGCTTTTTGGGGAGACACAACAGAGGTATAGTTGTGTCTCCATTTGCTCTTCCTGAGATTGAGGAAATGAGCATAAAAAGTTGGGGAGAAAGTTTAAGTCTGTGCTGAATTAAGAATAACAGCATCTACCTTTTAGAAGCAGTTATCATGTACTAGACTCGGAGCAAGCATGTTACATGGTTTACCATCAAATTGTTACCTTCACAGCTGCTGCATAAGGTAGGTTGTATCAATTATCCCCGATTTATAAATGAGGAGATAGAGCTCTGAAGGCTAATTTGCTAGTAAATGGCAGAGCCAGGGTCTGCACGGTTGATGCATGTAAGACATCAGCTGTGTTCAGACATGGCTTGTCATATAAAGTGCTCAACAAATGTTTGATCTTATTTTTACCACACCCTAAGTCCAAGTCGCTAGCAACTCTTGCTGGACAGCTGTGGCAGCATCCTAACTGGCCTCTCTGTTTCCACTGTGGTCATTGCACAGTTCCTCCTTCATCAGCAGCCAGACTTCCCTTTAAAAAATCTAAACTCCTCTTGGCAGTATAAATAAAATCCAGATCCCTTACTCTAATTTTCCACTTTCATCTCATGTTTTCTCCCCTTCGCCTATTAGTTCCCAGCCACACATGCCTGCTGTTCTTTAAACCTCTCAGGATCATTCTCAACCCAGGGCCTTTGCACTAGCTTTTCCCTCTGTCTGGAATGTGCATACCCTCCACCCTGTCTTCACATGGCTGGTTCTCTATTATGCAGCGCTCAGCTTAAATTCTACCTCTTCCAAGAAGCTGTCCCTGACCTCTTTGAGTGGTCCCCCCGCCCCTTGTATTTTACATCACTCCCTCGCACTTTCTTAATATAACAGCTGCATCACCAGGTCCTCCCCTGGAGGCAGGCACCATAGTTGACCATTTGTCAGATGACTGACTGACTGACTGACTGACTGATGGACTGACTTTAGGACAATGTCAAAATCATTGTATTCTTTCCTTGGGTAAGTGCCTCTCAGTTTATATCGAAGTCCATAGAGAAAATGGGTTTGCACCTAAGAATTTTCTCACAAAATGTTAGTTGTCTTCAATAATTCTCAGTGTTGAGTAGAGTCCTTCCATCTGCCCTTCGCAGACTCAGCTTGCTTAATCCCAAGAGTGGGACCTCACTTCTTTTAGATACTATTTCAATCAGACCAACTTAAGCTCATACATCTTACATTGGACTGGCCTCTGCTACTCTGTAGCTACCTCCCTAGGGGCCTCAGAGACTACTGTTCCTCATGGTCTCATCCCCAGAGTACTTTCTCCTTCAAGATGCACAGTCTCCTTTTCTCCTCGAGGCCTCATGGGATGAATGCTTTCTCTTTTGACAAGGCCCTGGATGGCCTGGCCCTGGAGACCACACAGTTCTTGTGTCCCAACTTCTCCTACCTGACCCGGGCTTGGGGTGCGCTCTCCGGGAGGAGATAGCTACCTCGTCCTAGGTAGCAGGAAGAGGCTTGGTGGAATCAGGAAGGAGGCACTCACTTTCCCATTGGTGGTGACTGCTGCAAACACCGTAGAAGAGTAGGGTGCCCAGGCCACATCTCCCACAGCTGAATTTAGGTCATAGATGAACATTGGGGTCCTGCAGTGGTAGAGAGGCAGGAAGCTTGGGGCACAGAGCACTCACAGAACCCTCCAGGCCCCTCGCAGGCATGCCCCTTACTTGACGGTGTGGTCCCAGATCTTCACTGTCCAGTCGGAGCTGCAGGACATGAAGACCTTGCTGTGGTATGGGTTCCAGGTCACAGCATCCACTGCCATGTTGTGGGCATCATAGGTGTCTAGGAATTGACTGGAGTAGGATTTAGAGCACTGGGAGGGAGGGGGAAATCAGGTCAGAAGTGAGAGAGAGTTCAGCAGCTCCCACTTCCCAGGGGGTCCTGGAGGATCAAAACCTGAGCAAGAAGACTTCTGTCCTCACTCCACTGAGGCCAAGCTGCTGGCCGCCCTTCTCACCCCCAAAACACTCAGAAAGAAAGGAGGGCTTAAGGGACTAGGATTGGGGTGGGCAGGGGAGCCTTCCAGGAGGGTGGGGGAACGTCTGCCCGGTGGCCTTACCCCAGGCCAGGTAGAAAAAGCCTTTTTTGCCCTGAGCCAAAGCAGAGCAGGTCTGGGGGCCCTAGGTGAGGTGTGGCCTAGTCAGTGTTCTGGCTAAAGCCTGTGGGCAGAAGGACAAGAGTCCTGGGTCCACCCAGAGCCTGTAGGCAGAATCCTTGGAATGGTAGTAAACATCCCACCTTACCAAGGTAAAAGCAGGTACAGAGCCAGGCACAGACACACCTTCAGATTTCCCAGTGAGTTTCTTACCCAGATCACAAAACCCCTCTTCTTCCCTCCAGAAAAGGGTGCGACTGTTTAGTTTTTTTCCCTCCTGCCTCTCCAGGGCCACCACTGGGAAGGGTGGAGAGGGGGTGGGGACCTCTTTTGCATTCAGACCAGCTTCGGCTGGGCCTCTGGGGCTCCTGGGAGGCTGCCTGTAATTAACATTCTGAGTCTCTGAGCCTAAGAAAAGCTTACAGCAGAGCTATTTCTGGATGGATGGAGGTTCGGAAGGATGCTCACCTACTAACACTGAGGCCTTGCAGAAACTGCCCATGAAGTTCCAGCCTGCCAGCTGGGATGCACCCAGTATTCAGAAGATAAATTTTCTTGTTACTTGGCCTCAGCTCAAGTTCAGCTCTCCTCCAGGAAGTCTTCCCAGAATGTTCTAACTCCTCCACCCTGGCCTCCCTCCTCACCTCCCCACTCCCAGGAAGGGAGTGGAGACCCAGAGGGAAAGATGGTGGGCAGGGCCAGAGTTGCCCTCTAGATTCCTTTCCTCCATTCAACCCCCCTTCCTACTACCCAAGTAAGTCAAGACATGCACTCTTCCCCAAAGAAGGCAAAAGCTTTTCTAGAAGTCATGAGTGCTGAAGATAAGTTGGAATAGTGCCTGTTGAGAGCTATAAGGCCCCCAGAGAAGTTCTGGTCTAAGCAGCCCTGTGAGGTCCTGGCACAGGCACCAGCTCACCTTGTAGATTTTCCCCTCCTCTGTGCCCACTAGGAACATGTAGTCGATGTCTTTGTGGAAGGCAAAGGCGGTGCCACAGCCTTGGGAGAAGAGGGGGGCAGTCTTAGCTGGGTTCTGGAAGAGAAACTCCCAGCACCTCCCCACCCAGCCACAGATGCCCGGCCCTTGCGCAGGCTACAGCCAGTTTGGCAAACAGAAACCACACGGGCCCCCTGCTCTGCTGCCTGTCCCAGGCAGTTGGGACTCTGCAAACGGTCAGGGTTTCTGCAGACAGGAACGGGGCCTGGGTAAACAAGGTAGGGATTGAGTTAAACGGGGTCAGGGTCAGGGTAAACAGGGACAGGGTCTGCAAACAAGGACATGGTCTGTGCAAACAGGGATATAGTCTGCATAAACAGGGTAGGGACTGAGTAAACAGGGACAGGATCTGGGTAAACAGGGGCCTGATCTGCATAAACAAGATGGATCTGCATAACAGCACCTGATCTGCATAAACAGGAACAGGGCCAGCAAATGGGATGGGACCTGCATAAACAGGGAGGGTCTGCAAACAGCCAGGGGCCCTGGGCGGGAGGAGGCGTGCTCAGTGAGGCAGAGGGTCATTGTTCCTGACCCTCAGGGGGCCTGAGGGACTTGGCTAGCCCGGATGTGAGTGGGCTGGGGCTCCTACCTACCCACTGTGTGTAGCTGCAACCCCTCGAGACCTTCCACGGTGCTGCCCTCCACCTTAAGCTTGATGACATCTGTATGAACCAGCTCACTCTGCGGGTGGAGGGAAGGGAAGGGTACATGGGCTGAGCTGGTTCAGCAGATGGAGGGGAGCCCTTCCACTCCCCCACACCCCATCCATCCCTGTGTGACCCATGCTGAGAAATAGGCACCTTCACGAGCGTCCAAGACACAATCCTGCCGTCAGATGACACAGAGAAGAAGTTTAGGTTGTGGTCCATGTCATCCTTCTGCCACTTGACCTGAAACACCCCCAACTGCGAGCTCAGGGCCCCTGCCTGAGCCCCTGCCAGGGAGTTGTGTTAGGGCTGTGAGCGTTGCAGGGCTCCCTCAAGAAGCTGTCTGAAGTTCAGAAGCACGTTCCAGGGGTCCACTTCCCAGAGCCCCACGATTCACCTTCCTCTCCCCTCTCCCTCCTTCTGCCCACTCTGTCTCTCTCCCCTCTCTCCTTGACCACCCGCAGGCCCCAGAGCCCTAATCTGATGGGTTGGCTACAGGGCTGCCAGATTCTTCCCTAGTTGAGTTCTAGGGGCCTGGTTGTAGGGAGAAGGCAGTGGCTCTGGGTTCAATCTCCTTACACAGTCAGGCCCGGGAAGGGCAGGGCCTCTCCACCAGTTTCCTCATTTATAAAACAGGAACCAGAATAGCACGTTTGTTGTAAGGAATAAACGTGATAATGAACGGGAAGCCTGAGATCAGAACGCTGCCTCTGTGAAGTGTAATGTTAACTAACGCCTTCATTATTACCGTTGTCTTAGGAATGGGGACCGAGGCTCCGCAGGGGGGCGCTCTCCTGCTTGCCCCTCCCCTGCCTCCTCTTCCAGGCATGGCCTTTCTGTAAGCAGTGTCTGTTCCCACCTTCGCTGCACCGCTAGCTCCTGCCCAGAATCTCGCTCCCAAATCTCAAGATTTGAGCTGCATTTCTCCATCTGCAAATCGAGGCTAATAACCCTGCCCCACCCATCTTCTCGGGGCTGGAAGCAAACATATGGGAAAGTGTTTTGGAGACCAAGCTGTTGTCTTATGAAGATGACACGCTTGAGGCTCAAATTTCTGTTGCCAGATGTGTGGCCTGGCCAATCCATGTCCCAGGGAGCTGGGGCGGGGCTGGGTGCCCAGACCTTCCATCCTCCAGCTCTCTCCAGACCTCCAGCGCCGGGACCCCTATCTCCTCCCCTGTCACAGCAGAGGTCTAGTGAGAGAGGACAGTAACCCCAAGCTGCTGCCTGTAACCGCAGCTGTCACCATGGCTGCTGAGGGGTGCCGGGTGGCGGCTTGTGGGAGGGGGGAGGAGAGGGTGAAGAGGAGGTTGTCCCTCCCCAGCACCCCCAAGTCTAGTAGATCACAGCTGCAGGAGGGCTGGCTGAGGCCTGTCTGGGCAGCCAGCTCTTTTGCACTTTCACTGGGGGGCCTAGAACACCTCAGAGCTGTGAGGCCCAAGTTAGAGTCCCCCAGACACTGAGACCACTTCCCGTCTGTGTAAAGGTAGTCCCTTTAAAGGGGGGAGGAGGCTGGGGGTGTCAAAGGCCAGGCTGTAAGAGGCACTAGGGAGCTGCAAAGGGAAGTGTTTAATGAGTAGCCGCCAGCACGCATGGAAATTGTATTTCACACCCCACTTAGCAGCCTGATGCCCAATGGGGGGTGGTGTGAGTATTTGCAAGTGAGTGTCTGTGTGTAAGTGTGTGCAAGTCACACATGTACCCCTGGGGTAGAGGTGTGAGGGCAGGAATAAAGCTAGTGAGAGAGAGCGTGTATGTGTGTGTGTGTGTGTGTGTGTGTGTGTGTGTGAGAGTGAGAGAGAGAGAGACAGAGACAGAGACAGAGAGACAGATAGAAAGACAGAGAGAGCAGGTGGTAGAAGAAGATGGAGCCTGTTTACCTGATTCTCTTCTGCCTTATCTCATTAGACTGCAGACCTGCTTGACCCAAGTTTCTGATCCTATATCCTTCCTGCTCCCTTCCCAATGTAGCACAGGACACACACACACCCTTTTCCCCACAGAGTGCTGCTGGTTGACGTGTCATAGTAGAACCTGAACAGTGCCGGGCTACTCAGGTGGGCCCCCTGGGGAAGATCCTGAGCCTCCAGACAGGAATTCAGTCCCCTGTGAAGAGACAATTCTCTCCCTGGCTCCAAAATATTCCTGTTCCTCAGCTTCCTGACACCAACAAAACAAAGGCCATCTGCCCGGGTCTGGCATTTGAGATCCAGACAACCTCTCTGGTCTCCCTGAGACGCAGCCCTTTTCAGGAAGATCTAGACTGGCGCCACTAACCTCTCACTCACCAGCCTGGCTCTCCTTCAAGTTCCAAGCCCATGTAGCCAACCAGCTGCAGGAGACCTCCCTCTGGATTCCAAACCTGTGCTTTTTCTGCCACCTCCCACTTCTGTGGATGCCCTACCAGGCACGCCAAGCCCCAGTGCTTCCCTTTCCCCCATCCAAGAAGGCCTTTTTTTCCTACTGATTTTATTGCCTCAATAGAATTCAACCCCCTCTCTTCATTTCTACCTCTGCTGCCCCTGCTCCAGCTCATGCTTCAAGATTTCTCACGCTGCAGCCAGAGATTTCCAGCATGCAAACATGACGGCTGCGGGGGCATCTAGGTGCCTTGTGAAAGTACCTCTGGGGACAGGGCAGAGAGGACAGGGGACCCACAAGAGCAGCTCCCCTAGCATCTTTTCAACATATTGGGCTTCTGTGCTTACACTTCATTTGAAACCACTCACTTTCAAAATGCAAGTTTCCTCCTTGCTAGAGAAAGACACGCTCACAACCGGGTACCTGTGCTTCTTCCAGGTCCTGTCCCCACTCCCCACCGTCTCTCACTGTGCTCCAGATGACAAGCTGCTTCCCAGCAGGTCACTCAGCTTGATGCCTCTGTCATTGCGCCTCTGAGCTCCTTGTGTCTTTCTTCATCTAACTAATAGTTTCTTAGCCCTCGCAATTCAGCTCTGGTGTCACTTGCTCTAGGAAGCTCTCCCTGGCCCTCCAGCCCCTGCCCCCCATGCTGGACAATCGGGATGCCCCTCCTCAGTGTCCACATGAGCGCTCTTTAGCACTTAGCGTCCCGCCCTGGGCAGGTCAGCCTGTGACCACAGTTATCACCCCACTAGTAACTCTAGAGACTAAGCCCTTAAGCATCCTCAGCTCCCAGAGGAGCAAACAGAACAGATAGATGAGGAGGAAGGGGGGAGGGGACAGGAAGTGAGAAAAGGAGTCAGAGACAGGCAGGCTCCTCCCATGTCACAAGTCTTGATTCTGGCCAAGAACTTCTAGTCTTTAGTTTTGCAAAGGCAGCAGCCCTGTTCTGACAGGGGGGCAGAAGGTCGTCCCTGTCCAGGTGTGTTCCAGCCTCCCTGGCGCCTGCCCAGTGAAAAGGAAAACGTGACTTTCGCATGCCTCGTTTGCCCTCCCCAGCCTGCCATTTGACTCAGAGAATCTGGTGGGGTAGGAGCAGGCCTTGGTCCCTCATCCTCCTGGGCTCGAAGAGGGTGATGAAGGTAATCAGAGATGCTCTGTGTCTGGCCCTGGTCTATCGGAGAGCAGAGGCAGGGCAGGTGCTGGTTAGGCCTGGTTTTTTCTTCTCCTGGACCTTAAAGTCTCTGCAGCCATCATCCCCATGTCTGGAGCCCTCCACGTGCCTGGGGGCAGTGAGCCAGGAGGTGGGTTTTTCAGGAAACAACTCCTGAGGTTGCAAGCTCTGGCCCTTGCTTTGGTGGAGAGTTGGGAGTGAAGTGGGAAAGCGTACCTCCCGCCTGTGCCCAGGCTCTGGGGAAGGTGTCCACCAACTCAGGGCCAGAAAAGGCCGGGGTGCAGAGCCTGCCTGCAGACTTTGTCAGGACAGCAGACAGAGAATGACGAGAAAGCTGAGTCCCAGCACTGCCTGATGAGCGCAAGGGCCTTGGGCAGCTTGAGGTAGAAATCCACCCTTAGATTCTCGTGGGCCTGCTCGTGGGGTGAGGGTGCCTGACCCTCTGAGGTTGAAACTGTGAAGTCCAGTGCCAGTGTACTAAGATGAGAGACAAAGAGTTGGGGTGAAATATAGCGCTGATGTCCAGGGAGTAGCTCCGCCCTATGGCTGTCTGGAGGAGTGTTACAGAGAAGACAGGGACAGAGGCCACCATCAGGTCTCACGTACCCCAGAGGGTGAATGACTGGCAGAGCACACCCCTATCTGGGAGTTCCCCCAGATCTAGCCTAGATGTCAGAGGAGAACCCATGTTTGACATACTCAGCAGAGGTCTGTCGGGGCCCTGGAGGTTTCTAGTCCCGGGCTCTGAGTTCCTGGCCACCATGCTGAAGAGACCCTTAGCCTCAGCGTGCTTACTGCAGACCCTCGTTACCTCCTGATCCTTCTCTCCTGCCCTTCTCTGTCAGATCTCACACCCAGCTCCTTGGCCTCTAAGCTGGCACCCATTACCCTGATCCCTCTGGCCTGTGGCTCTGTCCTCCCCTAAGTCCCTGCCCCCATGGCTCACTTCTCCCGAGCTGCTTGGAGGCTGACCTGCCACACAGGGTCCGTGTGCTTGCCAGACTTGGCCGAGCTGCGGAAGGAGGGCTGGGAGAGGGGTTTCTTGAGGTTGTAAACACCCACGTTGCCATCGTAGTAGCCCACCGCCACCAGGTAGGGGTAGTCCACGTGCATGTCCAGACACATGATGCCGCTCTCGCTGTTGAACATGTATTCGGGAAAGCTGGGGTTCTTCATGCTGTAGAATAGCAGCATGCCCCGGCTCTGCTTCATGAAGTCATCTACTCCAGGGAAGATGGGAAGCTGAGGTTAGAGGTCACCCAGCCGGCCCAGGTCCCCTCGCGGCTCGCAGACTGGATGGACAAACCCTGCCCCCTGGGGACCCTCTCTGCGCCTCATCTTCTCTACCTGCAAAGTGGAATCATGAGACTCGGCCTACCCCTTCCCAGGACTCATGCGAGGATCCAACGACCAGTAAAGATGACCAGGTTTGTCTGAGGGACAGACAGGGGGCTGCAGGCTCAAAGATGGCTGAGTGAAGGATGCTTTGAGAAGGCGCAGTGTCCTCAGAGAGGACTGGTTCAGATGCCAGCCCAGAGGCAGGCTGCTGTCCTGAGATGCCTGGGTAACACCCATGTGCCACCTATGCCCCAGCCAAGGACAGGGGTTCCATTGGGACTAACACAGAAATTGTCTACATGACTCGCAAACTGGCCACCTGTAGCCATCTTCCCGCACACGCTGCCCCACAGGCCCCAGCTGTAGCCTCATCCCCAGCTTGAGGCACCTTCTAGGCCAGCGGATCAGGCTCCCACAGGCCCGCTGTGCCACTCTTCTGGCCTGGGCACAACATTTGGTGATTAACAGCCGACCGCTCAGCAGAGGCCGTCCTCCCTGCCCGCCCCATGTAGAGGGAGCACATCTGGCTCTTTCATCTGCTGCACACTCTGTGCCCATCCAGAAAATACGGCCACTGAACAGAATACAGTCCCAGAGTGCAGCTCTCCTGCCATCAGCCCAGGAGCCGATCCAGGATCAGAGTTGGAGGGTGGATGTCTGGGCAACTTCCCCACCCCCCACAACCCTGCCATCTTGGGGGTCCTCTGCTAAAGTAGCCCACCAACTGAGTTGAATTCCTCCTCTTCTCCCCCCCCAGAACTATCTCCTGGCAACGGCAGGCCGGGCTCTCCTGACAAAGTGGCCAGTCCTGAGGCACGGGGCCCATGGGTGGGAAAGATAGGGAAGCAGCAGCAACTTGACAAATTTTGCTAAGTCATTTTCTGTCTTATTTCTAAGGCTGCCCCTTACTCAAGGGAGAAGGGCCCAGACCAGGCTCAAGGCAGTCTGGGCTGGGCTCCCTGGGCACTGGGCATGAGGTCAGCTATGAACAGATGCCTAGAATTCCCACCCCAGACCTTGTAAGTACTAGTTGGTGCTTACTGAGAGCCAGGACTAGGCAGCAAGGAGCAGGCTAAGCTTAGATGGGTAGAGTTGAAAGCTGAGGCCAACTGGAATACCCAGTAAAGCAGTTCTCAAGGGGGGAGTCTGCCTTTCCTTGCCATGGGTAATCCTCACAAGCTCCAGACTACTGTGTGAGCCTCTCCCCTGACCATCTGCAAGGGAGTTTGTGTGTGCAAAGAGGGATAGAAGGTGCCAGGGTCTAGCCTGAGTCATGGGGAGGGCACACAATGGTTCAGGAAGGAAGTGCTTCCGCTCGGGGGAAAGCGAGACTCGGCAAAGATGAGAAACTGGGAAACTTCCAGACCCCTGGAGCCAAGTTGGGTCACCCCGTGCCTGGCACTGTGTCAAAGCCAATAGAGAGCTGGGCTTGAGGTAGGGTGGGGAGCTGGCAGTACCTCATCCCTCGGGGCTGCAGGGTGGGTCTGGAGGGCCTACTCTTGGAAGGCGAGAGCTCCATCTGGCTGAGGGGAGTGTCTTTTTCTCCCAGATCACAAAGAGCTTGAGCTAGGCAGTGTGACAGTCACTTGTAGCTCCTGTTCATGACCCAAATCCTGAGCACCTGAGTTGGGCCTCTGCCCTGGCTGGACCCCAACAGGACAGAGACATTCCACTTGAGATGTGGGCTTGCCTGATGATAGCACTAGACCCCTTAGCTCAATGAGACAAGCCCCCTTGCTGGGTAACAAAGTGCTAACTGCCAGGCCAGAGGGGAGCTATGGATACACTTGATGTCCAATCTGTCCTTAATTCTGGGTAACACTGACAGAGGGTAAGGGGTGGGCATGTAGGTGTCCCTGACTGCCCTTCAATGATCCACAAGATTTGGAAAGCCTGATCTGCAGCTGTCAGAAAGCCATGGTCCCAGGGCAGGGGTGACCAAAGTTCTCGCTGCCCTCAGCTCCCTCTTCCAGGCCTGACATTATAGAGCCCAGGAAGGAGCATGGACAGATGTCTTCTGGAACTGGCAATCACTAGTGGGGGTCCTCAGTTCCTCAGCTTTACCCCTGTCTTGCAAATAACAGCTCTAGATTGTGGGAAGCAGTTCTGGAGAGTTCTGGCTTTCAAGAGAACCCTGGGCTTCTGCTCAGGATTCAGGCAGGGCATGGCAGTGATACCATACCTGGGCTGTGATACCATAGTTTGGGATGCTGTGTGAGGCTGGTTTAAGGGTCCTTGTCCCTATAGCTTAGTATCTACTTTCCTCTGACCACTAATCTGGCTTTAATTTGATGCCCCAACATCCTCTCTGCCTGCCAGAGCTGACTCCCAGTCCACAGCTGTTTAATATCTCCCTTATTAAATGACACAGAGGCATCTGAAGGGGGGTTGTGGCAGGCAGAATAATGCCTCCCCCAATATATCCGTGTCCTAATCCCCAGAATCTGTAAGTTTGTTACTCTGTGTATAAAAGGGATTTTGCAGATGCAATCAAGTTAAAGACCATGAGATGGGGACATGATCTCGGATTATCTGGGTGTAATCACAGGGGTTCACACAAGGAAAAGAGAGGGGCAGGAGAGGGAAAGAAGGAGATGTGGGAACAGGAACAGATGTCAGAATGATGCAGTTGCTGGCTGGAAAGGGGCCACAAGCCATGGAATGTGGGTTGCCTCCAGAAGCTGGAAAAGGCAAGGACATGGATGTTTCCCTAGAAGCTTCAAAAGGAACAAGCCCTCCTGACACCTGACTTACAGGCCTGCCCTCCAGCGCTGGAAGAGAACAAATGAATATTGTTTTAAGTCACTACGTTTGTGATAATTTCTTACAGCAGCATTAGAAAACTAATATAATAGGGACTCCTTGGTGGCCTGGGGGTTCAGTCTCAGCTTTATCACCACTACTGCCTGAGTTCAGTCCCCGGCCAGGGAGCTACCCACATGGCACAGCAGACCTCTCCTTCCTTGCTCCGCTGCTCCCCTCAGCAGTGTATTTCAGTGAATCTGCCTATTCTGCTCCCCACTCTGTCTCTGGTGAATCCTCTCACCCCCTGCACCTCTGGCCTATACCTCAGTTCTTCTATGCAACCCCCCCCCAAAAAAAACCGAAAAACTAATACCATAGGCATTTCAGGAAAGGGGAGCCCAAATACTGTCTTTTGGAATTTGAGGAGAGGTCCCCAGAAGTGGTACTTTTTCCTGGGACAGCTGGGTGACAGTCCCTCCAGAGGTCAGGGGGACCGATACAATGATCCCTAGTTTTTCTGATGATAATAAAGTCCTGCCTCCATTTCCTACACCCCAACCCTGCCACCTTGGACTCCAGGAAGAAAAATTCCCCTTGGACTAGGATTTGCACAGTCTCCAAAAGCAGGAGATCAACCCAAAGCTTCCCCAAGAAAGGGTGTGGGTGCTAGAAGCCTTCAAACCTCCAGCAAGGCCCAGAGGCCAGAGTGCCAGGCCGGACACAGCCTCCCAGGCAGCTGGGCTCTTCCCAGCACTCTCAATGAGAAGTCATATTAAACAGTGTGGGAAATAAGAGCAAGGCCTTGGAGACAGAATACATCAAGCGGGACATTTAATTTGATTTAGGGAAAATGAGGCAAACATTTGCGAACCTAAATAACTACCCAGTAATTAAACTAACAACGAGAATGCCCTCGCACGACAACCCTGTGAGCACAGTGGCCTTTATGGACTATATTTACAAAAAGACCTGACAACATAATTAGTCCTGTAAATTTTACGCAGCCTGCAGCTGAAGAGTGATGGATTCTGTGTGTGGAGGATGAACGGGGAGAAATGAGGTGGATGAATTTCCATTTTCAGTAAATTAAATTAACACTGCTTAATTAGGGAAGCTGACAAATAAATGATCAGGAAAGATTTAAATCCCTACAAGTGTATCTCTGGCTTGGACCAGCTCAGGGACAGGCCAGGAGGTGGTGGGGCAGAGTGGGAATGGGTTTGGTATTGGGATTTTGGGCCTGACGTTGGCCCCCTTTGAGGCCGCAGCCCTCAGAGGAGAATGGGCTGAGGGTCTGCTGTTGCTCTGCCCCTCCAAGATGTGGCCCTCTGGGTAGCTCCCGCCCATCTCCTGCGTCAGGACCATATACAGTGCTCGGGATCTGTTCCACTATGCCTGCCCGACAGACCAGGAGGAGTGCCCACTTCCCCGCTGGGAACTGGCTAATGGGCTGGAGAGGACCCCCTGGGCATGGCAGGCTGACATAGTGGCATCCTCGCTCTGCCCCGCGGCCAGCTCTTCCTGAGCTTGGCTCCCCTCGGCCTCCAGCGTCCCTCCATCTGCTTTCACTTGCTGACAGCCTCTTGCTCCACTCTGCTGGCAACGCGGATCCCGGTCCTCAGACGTACCCCAGGGTCTGCCTCGTACGCAGCCTGGCGTGCCCACCACCCAGTACCCAGCAGCCGCAGAGGGAGGCAGGTGGGAATGCTCCCGCGCTGTGCGCCGATTGCCTGCACCCCTCATTCCCCCCCTGCTTGCTCCTGGCCTGGCTCCAGCCAACCTGCACTATCCCTAAAATGGGGCATTGGCCTTAGTCCTTCCTAGGGTAGATGCATAGCTCCCCAAAGTCTTATTGGCGGGTCACAAAATGAATGTCTAGAAATTCCAGGCAAAAGGAGGCCTGGGCCTGAGCTCATCCTGGTCAAAAACAACAATAAACCCCAATTCTCATTCTAGTGTTTGTGCACGTGAGGCAAAGTTCGACGCTGGGGGTTGGTGTTGGGCACTCCTAAAGACATGATGGTGCTGGGGAGCCAGCTGCTCCTCGCACCCACCCGCAGCGTAGTTAGGGTGCCCTTTGCTTGCCTCAGCTTTGCCCTCTTTCTTCCAGGGAGGCGCCTGGACACTCAAGAGCATGGAATTCCCAGAGGCGACCTGAGAAATGAATGCAGAGCCCTTCCCAGCCCAGCCTGGATCTGCTCAGGCCTCTGCAGAGCGGTACTGAGATACCCGGACCCCCTAAAAGCTCTTGAACAACTCTGTGCCAGTACAACAGTAAATACTGGGGCCTGCCCTCCCAGAGAGTACGTAGTGCGTCATCTGACTTCCCACTATTCCCACAGATCGCACACTACAGCCCCCCTCTGCTCGGGTTCCCTGGGGGTCCTTCAGGACAGCCAGGGGGCAGAACCACAGACAAATCAGCAGTGACGGTCCTGGCCGCGTAGCTCCTAGAGCTCACAGGGCGCATTTGCTGCTTGTCTTTCACTTGTGCCTCACAACATCCCCGAGATGGAGGGTGAGCAGGGGTCAGCCTCTCCCTGTCATCAATAAGAAAACCATTGCCTCAGAGCGGCTTCTGGCCTTAGGTCACAGCACTGGGAAGTAGCCCTCCCAACAAAAGGTCCCCAGCTGATTGTGGCACTACTCAGGGGGGTGGACGGGACATTAGGACTAACAAAGGACACAGAGACCCTCCTGGGTGAGCCCCTGTGGCTTGGGGTCATCTTCCTTGGGAGGGGGTGACTCTTCTCTACTCTCCTGGCTAAAGCTGCCCCCAGGGATGCCTCCACAGGCCCCCAACCAGCTGACCCTGCTTCTGGCCCTGGGGAGAGGAGGCGGAGACTAGAGCTGAAGCAGTTTCTCCGCCCACCTGCTGGGGATTCCCCTCCCCCTCGGGCCCCACCTCAGTCCTGGGCAGAGCGCCTGGGCTGAGAGCAGCCTCACAGAGGGGTCCACACCCACTCCTGGGAGGGCCTGCTCAACCCCCAGGCTCTGTTCCAGGACCAGTAGCTGCAGCAGAGGGGGAGGAATGTGCTAGTTCCCTGCCAGAGGGGGAGGGCGCTTCCCACTTGGCAGCAGCCCACCGTCAGGAGGGGCAACACAAAGCGGGCATTTAGGACATCCTCAAAGGCACCCAGAGTATGAGAATGGGAGCAGCTCCAAGGTCCCCTCCTGCGAGGAATGACAAACACCAACTCCTCGGTGCCTCCTCCCCATCTCCCTCACCCCAGTCAAAAAGAATGGGCGGACAGGCAGTCCGAGGGGCAGAGACCAGGAGCTTGTGTGTCTGCCAGCCAACAGCAGCTTGGAGAATGGAAAGGTTTTCTGTTCGCAGAAGCTGATCCTTCCAGCCAGAGAACAAGCTGTTAGCCTGGGGAGCTGTGGCTAATGCGAAGTGTGGGGCCCTCTCCTGTTAGGAAGGGGGAATGTCCAGGCCAGTGTGGCGGTAGGGGCTTCTGCAGGGACCAAAAACACAAGGGAAAGCAAATTTCCATAATTACCACGGTGCTGCCTCCTGCTGCCATTGCGCGTGGAGGGGGTGGGGGCGGCGATGACGGGCAGGGGTGGAAACACCCGATGGCAGCTCTCAGGGCTCAGAGGCCAAGTGATGAGAATCAGGCCCTTGCTCCCACCCCTTCCTGCTCCAGGGCCAGATCAGCAATACTGCAGCCAATCCCTCCCCAGGTCTGGTCCAGTCCACCTGCCAGGCTTCTCAAACCCACTACTCCACCCTCCACAGTCTTGATTCAGGCCCAGCCATCTCTCCTTGGGAGGCTTCACCAGTTTCCTAACTGGCCTCCTACTCTCCAGTCTCATGCCTGCAATCCCCCCCCTCCCCTGCTCTAGATGTGTTCCTGCCCTTTTCAGATTCCTTTAGTGGTCAGAAGATTGCCCTCAGGAGCAGGTCCAAGCTTCTCAGAATGACTCAGCAAGCCCTCTGGGGCCTGCCCCTGGCTCCCTCAATGGCTTCATTTCTTGCTTTCTCTCCTGGCTCCAGACCTTGCATATGATGGTCCCCCTGCCAGGAGTGCGCTCGCCCTCTCTCTTTACCATAGTAACTTCTTCAAGGCTCATCTTGGAATATTCCTTCACCCAGCACTAATTGCCAGTCTGATTGTCTTGTCCATTAGACTGTGAGCCCCCTGAGGACAGTGAGTGCAGCTCAGTCGTCTGAATCTTTCACACCTGGCAGAGAGCTCTGCACAGAGTGGGTACTTAGTGTCTGCTGGCTGGGTGAGCACACGAATGAAGAGCCAGATTACTTACAGGAGCCGTGTCCCACTGCAAACAGATCATTGTACTTCGGATTCCTGCAAAAGAAATATGAACCCATTGGCCCAGGACACGACTCTCCCATGGATACTAGTGCCTAACTACACTGCAGATGTCTGCTGTTCAGCTCAGAGACCTGGGTTAATTCTACAATCCCAGGGGACTCTCAATGCCCGGTCTTCCAACAGGCAACACGTCCAAGGTAGTTAAGTGCGGCGGGTGGAAGCGTCCTGCTCAGGGTTTGGCACCAGCAGGCCCTCAGGGCTCGGCTTTGCGGCAATGTCTGTACTCACCAGCAGAGGGCGGTGACAGCCAGGCGCTTGGCTTTGTCGTTTTGGAACTTCCAGAGCGGCAGCAGGGTGCCCTCCTGGTCCCGGAATTCATCAGCAGCATCCTCGTAGTATTTAAAATCTTAAACATACAGAGGCTAAGTCAGCCCTGGGACCACCATTTTGTGGCAAACCCAAGTCCGCCTCCTTGGGTAAAGCAATCCTGGTGTTTCAGAGTGGGAATAATAGTTACTACCTCCGGGACTGTAGAGAGGATTCATTGCATTAACATGTGTCAAGGGCTTAGACAAATACCTGGCACACAGTAAGCTCTCTCTCTCTCTCTCTCTCTCTCTCTCTCTCTCTCTCTCTCTCTCTCTGCATCACTGTTGCAGTCACTGTGGTTGGAGGCAAATTACAGCAAAGCAGCGTGTCTGCATGGACAAAGCCTCAGATCTGACCATCTTCATACACAAAAGAATGGGCTCAAGTCCCGTTACCGCAAAACTGCCTGGATCCAGCATGCATTTCCTGAACTCAAGGTGATCTCCTGTCCTAAGTTATATCTGCCTCCAGTTTTCTCTAATTTAGGTAGAAGCCCCTTCCTTCCATTGGCAACCTGGGTAATCTTTGGCTGACCTTTCTCTGTCACAACTCAGACTTTCCTTCTGATTATCTTTTTTTTTTTTAATTATTTATTTATTTATACATTTATACAAGCACTGGGTACAGTCAGAAGCGTGGGAGGGTGAGAGAATTCACCAGAGCCAGAGCGGAGATCAGAACAGGCAGACTGATGAAGTACACTGCTCAGGGGAGCAGCGGGCGGCAGGAGAGGTCTGCGTGCCATGTGGGACCCTCCTCCAGTGGCCGGGGAGCAGCCGGGGATCGAACCGGCGCTGCAGAAGCTGCGGGCAGCTTCACAACCCAGCGCTCAACCGCTGCGCCACAGGGGAGGCCCTGATTATCTTTTTAATCCATTATTATCCAAATTCCTAGCCACTTCCCAGATGCAGGCTTCAACACTTACTACCTGCACCATTACAACACCCCCCTAACTTGTCTCCTTCCCTTCAGAAACTCCTCCAGGCTGTGTTCCACAGAGCCACCCAGAGAGTGAGAACAGTAAAGTCACCTCCACACACCACTTCCCCACCCCACTGCCAACCACTCAACGGCTCCCTTGGCACAGGGGCTCCCGGGCCAAAGGCAGGCTCTGGGTCACGACATCTGTGTCATTCCCAGCCAGCTGTTGACATACCTGCTGCATCAAATCTTGTCAATGAGAGATTAAATGCAAGCTTCTCATTCTGCAGAGAAGCTTGCATTCCTACATGCTGTGCCGCGTCTAAAATGTCCTGCTCCTCCATCTTCCTGGAGAACTCCTAATCACTCCAGATCCGATCAAACTCTTTCTCCTCTATGAGACTCTCCCTTTCTTTGGTGAGCAGAGTTCATTTCTTCCTCTGTTCCGGTCCTCCTTATCCCCTGCTGCAACGTCTGTCACACTGAGTTCCATCTCTTTATGGAACTGACCCCACCAGACAGCCCCTGGCGAGCAGGAGGCAAGTCACATCCATCTTTGGACCTGTGGTGTCTGGTGCGGCCCAGCCACGGAGCACACAGCGGCTTCAAAGGATGCAGTGAAACAAATCAACAGGAATGAAATGGTTCTCAGCCAAGGGTGACCCACGAGGAAACGAATCCTCCTTCCAACCCTCCCTCAAGGGCAGGCCACGGCACGCCCAGCCTCTCCTGCAATACCCCACTCCTTGAGCTGGAGGGGCTGCATTCAAACCCCAAAGATGTCTCAGAATAAAAAGCAGCCAGAGAGGCGTGAGCCGTGATCACATCAGAGATCCCTGGGCTCAGGCTATCTTTGAAAAGACCTCATTTCTGAGAGGAGATTAATTGGTAACACTTCTCTGTTTTCACTGCTCCTTCATGATTACACTTTCCCAAAGGGAAAAGAGGAGGCAATTAAAAAAAATCAAAGTTCAATGCATTTCTATGTGATCGTGTTCTTATAAATGAAAAAGGTTCACCAAGGCCAACTTCTCCATGGTTATTAATCACGTTTGCAGCCCTTTGGTGGGCTGGTTGCAGAGGCTGGGTTTCAGGAAGCCAAGCTGCGTGAGTGACAAATTCATTCATGGCTGCTGTGTGCTCTGACAGCTTTGAGAAGCGCTCAAGGTCGTTTTCCAGTCTGAATGATAACAAGGGGGCTTGTTTAGGCTGCTGGTCTTGGCAGCCCTGCTTTCTATGTCCCACGGGTGAGCAATGAGCATCGAGTCACCAAGAAGAGCCCTAGGCTGTCAGCAAAGGAGAACGGCCAGCAGCGAGGAGCTGCCAACTCTGGGGAGGCAGCTGCTCCAAATAAATGCACAACCTCTTAGGGAAATACAAGCCACTTGGGAATGTGCTGTTCCTGCCATGGGAAGGATTCCGTTTCCCTGGTTCTGTCAAAGACACCAGAATTTCCCAGGCCCCCAGGATTTAAGCGTTTTTGAATCAGTCTCTTTCTTCACCTCATCACTAATTAATCACCACCATAGACCTATTGAATGTTTATTTGAAATGTCTCTTCCAGTTCAGTGGCTCTGTAGCCTTGCGCTGAAGTGCTAAGGTTGTGGATCCAAGGGGCCGACACTCGAATCCTGATTCCAGCACTCACATCCCCAGAGCTGTGATTTTCAACAAGTGGCAACCTTCCAGCCTGCATTTCTCATCTATAAGAGGGAGATGAGCCTGGTGTTCACCTGCCTCTGTGGCTGTCAGGATAAAACAATACATGTAAACTGCAGAGCACCGTGCCCAGGGAATGCTGGTGCTGATTGTTCACTACTATAACTGCTTCTTTTTCTCCATCCCCTGGGGTGTAGTCTGGGTGAGGTGTGGCAGGGCCCCTCAACCCCACACCTGAAACTCACCTTCGCCTCTGCCCTGTATTCTGCCCAATCCCATGTGCCTCCAGACCTGCTCGCAGGGCTGTCTCCCTGCCTGGGAAGTGGCTCTAAACTGTCTGCAGAGAAAGCTCAGATTCTCTATGTGATACTCAAGGCCCTTCATTACCTGGCTCCAGTCACCTCTCCGGACTGAATTTTTATCACTTTCCCACAAAACTCCTGTCTGGGGCACTGAACCTGATGCTCTTTATCCCCAGAGTGCATTTCAATTCATTTTCACTTGTGCTGTCCCCTGCCCAGAACATCACCCTCCTGCTAGCCTGCCACTCCCACTCAGCTTATCTCTTGACATTTAGCTTGGTTCTTCCTAAAGCCTTCCTTGACTGCTGCCATTATCCCGTCACTTCCCTTTTTCTGTTTGTGAGCAGTTTCTGTCTATCTGGTGTATTCTAGTGTTTATATTGTCCCCTGGACTGAGCACAGCTCTGGGAAGGCCAAGACCTTGATTTGGGTCCTCCCTGCCATTCACTAGCCAGGTGACCTTGGCCTTGGCTTCTTCACATGTAAAGTGGGGGTAATAATCTCTGCTCTGCCTGCCTCCCAAGATTGTTGAGAAGACGACACTAGGTCACTAATCTGTGTTTTTTGCTGCACCATTGTCAGATTTCATCAGTACACCCATTGTTTCTTATGGCATTGTTCATGGTTGACCTGCATAAATCTTGTCTCCCTGGTGACATCCAGAAAAGGCAAGGCAGGGATTATTTTTTTCTCCCTTTGCACCTATAGGACCTGTTTGAAATACTCACCTCATATGAAAGGTTTTTAATACAGGCAGTGATAGAGGCTGGCAGCCCTTCAAATCTTACCTTGAGCGACATCATCATATGTGTTCTGGTTGACCATCCGCTCCACGATTTTAGCAGCTTGGGCCACTTTGTTGATATCATCACTCTGTGGGGACACAGAGGCCACAGGCAATCATATAGGCCAGCACCTGGGAAGGTCACACCCCGAGACACAGACCAGACTTGCAATTGGTTCAGCGGTGCCTGTCTGACACCGCACACCCCAGCATCTCTGTATGCCTCAAGGCCCAGCTCACCCCATCATTGCCTGCTGGGAAACCCCAGATCACAAGTGGCTCAGGAGTCTGCACTGCCATACTTGGCCCCAGGACAGAGCCTGCTGCCTCATGCTCTTCCTTCTGATTTTATTCTGGAGAAGCGATATCTCTGAGCATAAGACACAGCAAGGAAAGCCCAGGAAGGCTACTGACAGGGAGAACAGACAAGGATAGGTGGGAGGCTTTACCAGCTCAGGCTATGATCAAGACTCAAGAGATTTCTGGTCTAGCTTATTTAGCCAAGAGTCAAGGAAGACACAGAGGAACAGAGTAGAGAGAGCCAAGTTGTGCACAGGCAGTTCAAGGCGGAACTGACTCCTAATCCAGGGCCCTGCCCACTGCTAAAACCAAAGAGAAAGTGAACTTTCATGTCAGGAAAAGTGACTCATTTTGAACCAAAAAACAAGATCATTATTATTGAAATTCCATAAATCCACAAGGTGAATCACTTAGTAGGTTAACAGAAGAGTAAAGAGTTTGGGGCTGGCAAGAAAAGGCAGGTGGGGCCTCCCTGGTGGCACAGCACATTTAGCATGGCACGGTGAAGCTGTCCGCAGCCTCTCCAGCGCCGGTTTGATTCCCAGCCGGCCAGAGAGATTCCCACATGGAGTGGCAGACCTCTCCTGTCTTGCCTGCTGCTCCCCTCAGCAGTGTATTTCGTCAGTCTGCCTGTTCTGTTCCCCGCTCTGTCTCTGGTGAATCCTCTCACCCTCCCCCACATCTGGCCTGTACCCCGGTTCTTGTATAAAAATAAAAAAATAAAAAAAACTTAAAAAGAAAGAAAGAAAAGAAAAGGCAGGTGGCAGGACTGAACCAATGAGGGGTAGGCATCCTCAGAGGGGTCCAGGAAGCCAGACCACGGTGCCTGAGGATGAGAGTTCCTGGAGTGGCAGCAGCAGGCAGTGGTTAGAAGAATGGGTTCTGGAGCCACACGGGCCCACATTCCCATTACCTGGATCAAGGGTGGAAATCTTGGACAAATACTTCACTTCCCTGAGTCTTAGAGTACGCGAGACAAAGTGGGCAAGGACAATGGCACCTGGTTGTGAGGATTCAGGGTGGTTGTGAGGATTCAGTATAATAATGCACATGGTATTATTTAACCCAGTGCCCGGTAGTGATGGTGCTGGTGGTGTCAGAGGGAATAAGCAGACCCATGTGGTGAGGGCTTATTATAAAGTCACATCTGGGGAACTGCCCTTTAAGGGTCTTTTGTCAGATCTCAAACTGATTCAAGTGTATCTCAGCAAACTGATGGAGAACATTCATCGAAGTCTTACAATCAAGTCCTCAGAGTACACCTGGTGGCCAGGCTGGGGAGGTGCTGGCTCTCTGTAGGGGGACCTTTCTTCTCTGGGTCCTGGTATTGCCAAACTCCTGATGTATTTTCAAGCAAACCCTGACCAAGGTCAATAGCCTCTCTGATGCCCCAAAGCTCTAGGGAATGGTTTGGGGAAAATCAAGGGTCTGGATAGGACAGAAACTCCATGTTTCACCTCAGGGTTTCAGTACCCAACATGATCATGATAACTGAATGCTCAATCTGTGAATAAAATTAAATTGGGGCAGTTAATGAGTTGGGGCAGTTCCTATTAAGCCAAGACAGTGAACCCTCAAACCTAAAGTATGACATGATCAGGGTCATGGAAGAGAGAATTGAGTGGAAGTGGGCACACCTCAGAGAAAGGAAATAAAATTTCCTTTAACCGTTTGACTTCTACTTTGGTGTGGAGCAGAACCATTTGCCGGCGCTGCCGTGAGCTCTCCAAGGTGCTGAACACAGCCCTCAGTGACTTGTGGACCTTGTTCCTTCCCCGCCTCACTGCTGGTCAAACCCGTCCAGATTTCCACACTGAGACTCTGGCCCAGCTTTCTCTCTGTTGAAGGGACAAATGTGGTCCTTCAGTCTTTCCATTTGCTGATCCTCCCTGTAGTGGGCTAACTCCCACGATGATCCCCAAACCTATGCTGGCTACACCCAAAGTGAGCCACCCAGTCATGTACTCTCTAATGACTTGTAGATTATTCTTCATGGTAAATCCAGCCTAAGGAGGCCAAACCCCTTGGCTTGAACTTGCTGACACCTGTGACCAACTCTGACCTGGCTCCTGGCCCTGAAGACTCACCTAAAGAATGGAGCCAAGTAAACCCGAGGACTTGAAGGTCAAGAGCAAAGCAGCTTCCCAAATCCCATGAGTCCTTTGCCCCTGGAGATGGTGCCTTATCCTCACACCCCCGCCTTGGGACACTCCCCAGCTCTTCCAGGGTGCACAGTGAACTTTCAATGAAATTCACGTCTTCTGTTATTCCTTAGCCCAACAATATACATAAAATGGGGGAGAGGGGGCAAGTGTGGAATGCCAGAGGCAGTTGTAGCTCTCCTCATCTTCCATATTCCCACAGAAACCCTCCAAGATATCCTAGGCCTGTCCACCCGGGGGTCCAGGTCTTGCTCAGTCATTCCCTGTGACAACCCTCACCAAACCTGGGACTCCATAGACATCATCTTCCTCATGGCTATCTTCCCCATTTTTTTGGCCACTGGGGTCCTTGTCTTCTCCTTCTCTTTGGTCTTTTCTTGCTTCTCGAGTTCTTCTATGTAGGCATCATAGATCTCCCACTAGGCAAGGATGAGATGAGAAGAATCAGTACAGGGCAAATTCTTCACCCAGCCATCTTCTCTTGAACTTTAGGGTCCTGAAGAGTCTATCATGTGATCTCCTGCCACAGCCCTCATGGAATCCTCTCCTTTGCCCAGTGTAACCCAATATCTGTCTTCCTTGCATTGCCAGCTAACTGCCAGCTTGCTAACTGCCAGCTCTTGGGCAGGAATGAAGGAGCTCCAGGGCACCCCTGGGCTGAGTTTATTCACCCTGCAGTTCAGGGGCTGGGTTATCAGTGAGAGAACCGTATGGTTCCAGCCTGCAACCCCCACCAGGCAGAACTTAAAGCCTTTGAACTAGGAAATCAAAAAAATGACATTAAAATAGACATTAAAAAATGTCTCCGTCTCCCCCCTCCCCATGGAGGTAGGATCAATATACTGGCTCAGGTTGATTGTCTATATTATTGACCTACACCTTCTCAGCATAAAAAGAGAAACAAAAAGTAAGGGAACACTTGTAACTAACTCTGACAGCAAGAGAAGTCAAAGAATAGTAGAAGCAGCAGCAAGGATTTGGGGCTGCCAAATGCCCCAGATCACACTGTGTGCTTGCCAGAGCTGGGCAGTCACTGCCACCTGGAGGCCAGATGGGCATACCTTACATTTAACAATTCACCCAGAGATCAGTACTCCATGCTGCAAAACACATCAACATTTATTCTTACATTCAGAGTCCTCCAGTCCTGAAAGAAGCTTGTCCTCACTTTACAGAGAAAGAAAGTGAGGTATTAAGGAGGATGGTTTGCTCAGGATCTTAACAGTATGAGCATCAGAGTTGGGGCCTGGGCTCAGGTCTTCTGGCACCAGAGCCTGCCCAAATCAGCATCTCTATACAGAGTAGGACCTGAAGGGGAAGGAGGGCCAGCAGAAACACTGAAAGGGCAGGTCAGAGTGCCGACACTTCAGAGTCAGCCATGGGCTGCAGAGAGTTCATGGGAACAAACATTCTTCCCGGTCTTGGAGGAACTTCAGAAGCCACCTGTCCACCTTGGACAGCCTGACTTTGTGAGCTTGTGGCTGGTCCAGGGCTCGCTGGGTAAGAACCTACTCTCTCATATGCCTGGTATTCAGAGCCTGGACAATGAGCAGAGACGGGGATGAGAGGACAGAATGCCAGAGGAATCTCTGACCACACCAGTCTCCCTTGTGACTGAGCAAGACAAGAATGCTTGGGGTGGGAGGCTGGAGGACAGTGATGGCTTTTAGACTGGCCCAGGGTTTCACCTGATTTGCTGTGGCTGAAAAGTTTGTCCTGGGAGGAGGTTCCATCTGACATTCTCGATCCTAGAAAACAACAACAGGAAATGCACAGAAAGCCCTCAACTCCTCATTTGCCCCAACTTATATTCCATGGGCAAAGCATTTCATTGAAGCTGAGGGAAGGGTGGGACAGAGAGCTCTTCCACAGTAAAGAAGGGCTTGGGTAAAAGACTGAATGACTCAGTGAAAGTCTACATTTTGCCATCCAAGTTTCCTTCAGAAGAAATCTAAACTAGTCAGGAGGGGGAAATGAGGCACACTTGTACCAGTTTCAGCTAAGAAAAATGCCAAGTGGAAGATGGACAGATCTGCAAGAAGTCAGGCCTGTGGTCAGCCTCCAGGCACAGGACATAGAGGTCAGCCTCTGGCAGGCCACTGAGTTAACATTCATCACCCTGAGAAGGCTTCTCCCTAAAACTGTGGTCTCTGGCTCCACCAAGGGAAAGTCCCCCTGCCCCATTATGCATCACTCAGATTGCTCGATGTCCGCATAGGGACCACACAGAGTGATTAGAAGCTGCCAACCCCCTCCCCCCGTCCCCTGCAGACCCCTATCCTCTACTCACAGGTTCATTTCTGCAGAACACTCATTACATATGTAAGCCTCTCCCCCAAAATTCTGAGGGGTTCTTTCAGCCTGTTGCTCCACATCATCTATGCTCCTGAGACAGGGAACCTTTCTAGCTTCTTCCAAGTAGTCTACCACAGAGTCTGTGAGCTTCAGTCAAAGTGACTTCTAGCCCCTGCCCCCTATCCCAGCATATTCTGACTTCTCCTCTCTTCCCCTATCCTGCTTTTAACCTCCTCTTCAAAGCCCAATTCATGTTTCAGTCGCTCAGTGGAGGGCTCCACCTCCTTGCTACTCGCTCTGAACTCCTGCCTGGGATGGCTAATAGGGAACTGAACACCTGTTCTAAGCTCTTCGAGAAAAATCCATAGCATCAGCCTTTTCACCCCCGCCATGCTGAGGGCCTGCTTCTTCTCTGCCATGCACAGCACAGAGCAGTGAAATAAAGTGGCTGGGGGGGGGGGGCTGCTCTACCCGGAGCCTGTTGTTGAAGGTCTGTGAGGCCCTCTCACTGAAGTTGAACTGGTTGGTGAGCTTTCGCTCCCTGGGCTGCTTAGGAGTCATCAATTCTTCTTCAATCACTTGTTCAGTAAACTGAAAAAAAAAAAAAAAAAAAAAAAAGACCACGGGAACAGGACTCAGCTGTGGGGAGAAGGTGGTGGGGAATCGGGAGTGGGGAGAGCTCTGTCCTGGAATAGGGTGGAAACAGAGAAGGTGTTGATGCCAGAAGTATTGGCACCCGCAGGTCTAACAGCCCTTTAGCCTTGCAGTCCCCTGCCTCTGGGCTGAGTCAGTCTGAAGCCTTGGTAACTGGAGCTGGAGGGGAGGGATGGGGAGAAATATACTGTACCTCAGCTTCAAGCGAATCTCCTTGATTCTCAGCTTCAGCTTCTGTTTCCTTGGGCTCTTCTTCTTCTTCTTCAAGGATTTCTGTTTCTGAAATCACCACCCTGGAAGATTCCTGAGAATCTTGGCAGGAAATTGCTGATGAGCACAAAGTCCAGTCCCATTCCCCCAGTCCTTGACAGGGCAGGCTGTCTTGATTCCTGCCTGTCAGACCCCACCTGCCCCAGGGTTCCCCTTGGCCTGAGCCTCGTAGGTTAGCTCCCAGAGAGCCCGCGGTTGGACTTTAGGTAGAGGTTCTGCAAAGCTCTGATACTCCCTAGAGCAAACAGAGAGGGGACCAGACTCTCGGCCTCAGCATCCCCCAGAGGCTTACCTGCTGCTAACTCATGGCGGTAGTGCTGCCGCCGACCCTCATCTGAGTCTTTGGGGACCAGGTTCCCAACCTGGCTGAAGTGAACTGCCAGCTGGTTCACAAAGCCGATAAGTTTATATGTGCCTTCCTATGAAGAGAGGGTGCTGAGTCATCCCAGGGGTCTCTCAAAAGGGCTAGAGTCAGAATGTGGTCCACTTTCATTCTTTAAGGCCTAAGAGAGTCCATTTCTGTTAACAGAAATATAACTCATCAAATATTCAATTTTTAAAAAAGATTTATTTATTTATGCCTACAAAAACTGGTGTACAGGCCAGAGGTATGGGGGGGGGGGCAGGGGGTGAGGGTGTATGTGAGAGGATTCACCAGAGACAGAGCGGAGAAGCAGAACAGGCAGACTGACTGAAATACACTGCCGAGGGGAACAGCGGGCGAGACAGGAGAGGTCTGCTGCGCCATGTGGGTAGCTCCTTGGCCGGCCAGGGATTGAACTCGTGCTGCAGTGGCTACAGATAGCTTCATAGTGCTGCGTCTTAACCCCTTGCGCCACCAGGGAGGCCCACCAAATATTCAATTAACCTGAAGTTTTCACAGCATTCCAGTTTAAAGAGAAGGCAAATGAAATGAAGTGCTTTTTTTTTTTTTTGCAAGTTTCATCAAAGACTTATTTGACAAAGAGCTGCAGTTTGAACCTAAGCTACCGCTGTCACAACCACAAAGATGAAGAGGCGGGAGAGAGGGCAGATGCGCCACCTCCAGTGTGCTATGTCCCTGCCTGGCTATCCTAAATAAGAAGTGACATGTTCAAGAAACGTCCACCAAAACTTGTACACAAATGTTCACAGCAGCATTGTTCATAATAACCAAAAGCTAGAAACTATTCACATGTCTGTAAATTGATGAATGGATAAATAAAACATGGTCTGTCCATACAATGGAATATTATTTGGCAATAAAAGGAAATGAAGTACTGATACATGTTATAGCATGAATGAACCTTGAAAACTTTCAGCATCAGAAGCCAATCACAAAAGATCATGTGTATCAACCCTTTGATATGAAATATTCAGAACAGGCAAATTTTAAGAAAAGATTTATTTATTTATGCATATAAGAACTGGGGTGTAGACCAGAGGTGTGTGTGGCAGAGTGAGAGGATTCACCAGAGACAGAGTGGGGAACAGAACAGGCAGATCTACTGAAATACACTGCTGAAGGGAGCAGTGGGTGAGACAGGAGAGGTCTCCTACGCCACGTCGGTCAGCTCCCTGACCGGGGATCGAACTCGTGCTGCTGTGGCTGCCAATAGTTTCATAGTGCTGAGACTTAAACTCTTGTGCCACCAGGTAGGCCCCAGAACAGGCAAATTTATAGAGATGGGGAGCATAGCAGTGGTTGCCTCGTGTTGGAGGAGATGGGAGTCTGGGAGTGACAGCTCAGAGGTGCAGTGTTTCTTTGGGGGGAAATGAAAATGTTCTAAAATTGACTGTGGTGATAGTTGTACAAGTGTTGAATACAGTCATTGAACTGCACACTTTAAATGGGTAATTGTATGTTATGTAAATTCAATTTCAATGGAGTTGTTTTAAGGAAAGAAAGAAACTGTTAATAATGGCTGTCTGTCTAGGAAGGGAAACAGAGGAGGGAGGAAGGTTTAATTTGCATTGTTCTTTTCAATTTTTTGAAAATTTTACCATGAGTTTCAATTATATAGTCAAAATAAGTTATATTTATATAAATATATATATTTTTTAAAAAGGTTTATTTATTTATTTATACAGCACTGGGTACAGTCAGAAGCGCGGGAGGGTGAGAGAATTCACCAGAGCCAGAGCAGGGAGCAGAACAGGCAGACCTACAAAATACACTGCTGAGGGGAGCAGTGGGTGCGGCAGAAGAGGTCTGTGCGCCATGTGGGACCCTCGCTGGTGGCCGGGGATCGAACCAGCACTGCAGAGGCTGCAGGCAGCTTCGAAGCCCAGCGCTCAACCACTGCGCCACCAGGGGAGGTTCTATATAAATATATTTTAAAAGGAACAGTGTAATGACTTTGGAGTCAGGCAAACTGGTTCAAATTTTGCATTGAATTTTCGTGTGTGACATTTGTAATGAAAATAATAATGGTTTCTGTAACATGAAAATAGTAATAGTTCCTGTATCAAAGGCATGTGAAAGGTCTAATGAACTATCACTTGTAGAAGGTCTAGGGGAGAAACTGACACTGGCATACAGCAAACACAGAACAAATGGATCTTAAAATAATGAAATAAGAAGCATATGCATTACTTCCACTTTAGCTCACATTATACTCAGAATTTCTCTACTGTCAGTCCACAGAGGATCTGGCCTTGCAATGTCTGAAAACCGTGTTGTCCCTCTGAAAGATGTGCCCTGTATGTGTCTACCAAGTGAGAAAGCACTCACGCCATGTGGATCAAAGGAAAGACCTGACAGGGTTCCTGCCTGGCTGGCTGTGTTGTCGGGAGACACTGAGAACAGACCCTGGGAAGCTTCTTCCCAGGCAGGGACACTGGGAGTTTGGGGGGTGTGTGGATAGTGAGGTGGGGGAAAGGTCAGCTCCTCATCCAGAGCGAGGATTGGACTCCACCCAGGCATCTGGCTGGAGGAACACCAGACTTCTGAAGGTCCATCAGTTGATGCTAATGAAAAACTTGCTGTACACATTAGGAAAGTATTTTTCTAACCAAATTAGTCACTTCAGGATTCTTGAAAAGAGTGACTCTGCAGGGCACTCAATACTATACAATTAGCAAGACTGCAGGGGAGAATCATAAAGAAAATTTCAAATGTCTGGAAAATTCCATGTCAAATCTCAGGGTTCCAGCCTACGTGATCTCTTGAAGAGCTGTGAAGCTTTTGCAGTGTAACAAATTATTGCCAAGCCAAAGAGCACTCAGCAGCCCTGCCCAGAGGGGTTGACTTACTTTGAAACTGTATCTGACAATGTTCTGGGGTGCATGTGGGTTGTTGGCTGTCAGGATTCGGGTGAACTCCTCCTTTAGCTCCTAAGGGAGAGGAACACCAAGAAGATTATATGTGGAGGGCCCCCAACACCTCTCCGGCCTTAGAGGCCCCTCCTCCTGCCTTCAGGGTGTCAGCAGACATCTCACCCCAGGTTCTCTGCAGGCTCTTAATTAGCGCTATGGCAGAACATGTCTCTGAGGCTGAAGGAAGGAGAAGGAGTACAGGTAGGATGCTCTTCACTCACCGCATCAGTCAACTCCAGCTGGTCAGGGGGTCTAACTGCGGCTTTGGATTGAGCCCATTCATCTGCCCCTTCTGCCACTTCGGGCCCTGCATCTTCATCCTGGAAACAACCTCATGTGAAGATCCAGAGTGCCTGGTTGGCTTATACAAATGAGCAGTGCTACAAGAAGTCCCTTCATTTACAAATCCTCCCATAAGCCAAGTTCTGCCCTGATACATAGATGACAAAATGTACTACAGGTCACTCATGGGAGAGTCCAGAGAACTGCTCAGGCCAGAGCTCTCGTTGCTTGGAAGATCAGGGCCACCTCAGCCATGGAGGCCAGGGTTTTGCTGGAATATTGCAATGGGTCTTGGGTCCCAGTAGGGCAGCCAGGAGCCAAGTGGCTCCTCCCTGCCTCCCATACAGTGTGGAAGCTACAGCCAGCAGCAGCTGCCAAAGGCAGTACTCTATGCAAAATGAAAGGACACCCAGCTGTTTTTTAAGCTGCCTCAGCTCTAATTCATTGCTGCAAACCCTCTCACATTACCTTCCCATGTGCTATCTTAAGGTTACTCTCACAGCAGTACCCTCAGTACTTGGTAACCTTAAGCCTCAGTACCATCAGGTCCTTGGAGCAAGGAAAAAAACATCAAGGACTTGAAGTCCTTCTTCCCCTGATAGACATGTTAAACATGTTGCCAAAGTGGCTCATGACAACAGTGATCAAAGATATACAATATAAAACAAGTCCTTTTTTTTAAAACTATAAACTGGTAAAAACTAAACAAACATAACACATATATAGTGTTGGTGAAGCTGTAGGAAAATGGACACCCAAAAAATAGCATAACTTTTCTAAAGAGCAATTTGGCAATATTTATCAAAAACCTAATATGTATTTATACTCTCTGACCCAAATTTTTATGTGAAGGAATTTATATTAAAGAACAAACCAAGGATATGCCCAGAGTTTAAATGCATGCATTTTTGTAGGAGGATTAATCATAATAATGAAAAAGAAGAAATATTTAAATGTCTAGCAATTTCTTCAACAATGTTGAGCAAATTTTGGTCTGACCTGAAGGAACATATGGTAAAATATTATGCAGGAACTTTAAATGATGCTATAAAAGTGCACTTATTGGCAATGGAAGGTACTCTAAATATATTATGTGAAAAGCAGATTATAAAATAACATACAGTTTTGATTCCATTTGGAAATAAATACTTGTGATTTTTATGTACGTATAGAAATATCTGGGAGGATTAAACACCACACATTAGCAGGAAATTTCCTGGGGTGGTAGGGCTTAAGGGTGATTTTAATGTTCTTTTTGCTCATTTGAATCTTAAAAAATATATAGGTAATGTTTTCAAGAGGAAAAAAAAAATGCCATTAGCTTCTTGCTGAGAGATTGTGGTGGTCTCAGCACTTACTCTCTTCCTGGCTCCTCTGCTCACGCTGATGCTCTGAAACAACATAAACAGAAGGTAAGTCATAAGTGAATCACCATGGGAATCTCAGAAACAGGACTTCAGGGAGGCTTCCGCCCACAGACTCTGCAGACAAAGGATGCTGAACTTTCCCAAGTCTCAGGAGCCATTCTCTTAGGGCAGCTTAGCCCAGTCAGAGATCCTGTATCTGAGGCAACCCCATTCCAGTGTCCACGGCACTGGCCCATGGAGAGCTACCTGGTCACTCAGACTGGGCATTTCTTATTGTCATTCGTTTAACAAACATTTGTAGAGAGTATATTCTAAGAGCTCCGCTCTGTGCTAGACATGAAGTGGATTTCTGAGGGCGGATTATATTCATAAACACTCATTTGGGACGAATGTAAGGTCTTTATGAGCAGGTACTTTGTTTTGTACACTGCTATGTCTCCAGCATCTCGAACAGGGCTCACAATATACCAGGCAATCCAAAATACTTATTGAACAAATAAATGAAGTGCCATCAAACCCACTAGTACTCATAACCCTGAGAAAAATGTTTTTCCTCTTTGGGAGTCAGTTTCCTCATTGTTAAAATGCATAGGACTGGATCCGATGATCTTCCAGGTCTAGCATGCTAAAATCTTATGCTGCCAAGGGCAGTATGCTCAATTCAACTTGATAAGCCTTTGTCGAACATCTATAATATATTTTTTTAAAGATTTGTTTATTTATTTATTTATACAAGCACTGGGTACAGTCAGAAGCGCGGGAGGGTGAGAGAATTCACCAGAGCCAGAGCGGGGAGCAGAGCAGGCAGAAGGACCAAAGTACACTGCTGAGGGGAGCAGCGGGCGGCAGGAGAGGTCTGCGCGCCATGTGGGACCCTCCTCCAGTGGCCGGGGAGCAGCCGGGGATCGAACTGGCGCTGCAGAGGCTGCGGGCAGCTTCGCAACCCAGCGCTCAACCGCTGCGCCATGTCAGGCATGCACCTAAGCAGTGGGACAAAGATGAAGGGAGATTCCTGTGTGCTCAGGGTCCACGGGGATGAGATGAGTGTGATCAGCGTTGTCTAGTCCTCACTCACTCACGCAGCCCGTGTTCCCATGGAAGCCTGCTCTGTGCCAGTAGTAGAGGCATGGGGGCTCAGTGTGCCACGAGCGTGTCTAGAGGCATGTACCTAGGCAATGTGGTGATTTCTTAACTGGGTATCAAAGGACAAGAATGGGTTGTCCAGGGTGGAAAAAATGTTTTTCAGAAGAGGGCTTTTCAGAAGGAGAAAACAGCATATGCAAAGGGACAGTGACCGAGGAAAATGTTCCACAACACAAACCAAAGTCCTGTGGTACATATACAGAACAATTAGGTATTTCAGATGATCGAGCTAAAGGGATATCAGGGAAGGCTGAGGGGCTCTGCAAGGGGGTGGGGGGCTCTTGGAAGAAGCTGGCCTAGAGCACTGGAGGGGGTCAAGGCAGCAGGGAAGTCACAGGGCATGTGTTGGTGGCAGCGTGGCACACTGGAATGAGACCTGTGTCCCTAGCTCTCATTGACTGCTTATGTGATCTCGGGGATGGCTCTGGGGCTTGAATTCCCTAATGCAAAAGGGGGGAGTTAAGCTAGCCGAGCTCTTTAGCTCTTACATGATAGGGTCTGTGAGAGAGGCTTTGATGTTCTTCTCTCCAGAGGGAGAGAAGAACATGTCTCAGCTTGGGCTGGGATTGCTGCCGGTAGGGCAGGCAGCGGGGTTCAAATTTCTGCCAGGTTGCCAGGGTTCCCAGCGATGGGAACCCTTCTCTGAGGCTAAGCCATATGAACCACAAAGCGGCTTTCCTTTGAAGAGCCTCTGATCCCTTAGGTAACAGGATGGAAGTGTCACAATGTCCAACAGCTTTCTGGCCCACAACAGAGCACTGGAGGGCCAATCCCAACCCAAACTGCCAGCGTTAAATAGAAAACAAGATCCAGTTACCACTGCCCCCTGTAAATATGTCTGTAAAACATTTATCTGGCAATGAAAGAACTGACAAGGCAATTTGAGTGTAATTGTTTTTGGCAGTTGGAAATATTTCAATTAACACACTATAAAAGCCACACTATAATAAATGCAAAACAGGCCAATGAAATCAGCTACAGCCCTGACTTCCCAACCATGGCAAAGGAGATTGAATGTCAGGCTGCCACTTTGGGCCCTTGGTCTTCCAGGAGGAGAAGCCTGAGACGGACAAGCCTGAATTCCGAAAGCTTTTGATGGTTCCTCCCAGAAGCCATCAAACCACAGAAGAAGAAAGTGCAAACGCCCTCAGAACACTATCATCTGGCCCCAAGGCTCCGTACCAGCCTGCTCTCCCACCCCTGCGCTTTGAGACACAGCCCAGCAAAGCTACTCACATTTCCTGTGCTTGGCCTGCGCGCTCTCACCTCTGCACCTTTGCTGTAACATCCCTCCCGCCAGGAAGAGCCATCTTCCCTCACACGCTCTGCTCTCACTGTCCCCGCCCAGTAAAATACTGCCCAACTAGCCTCTGCAGGGCCTTCAGCTAATCCTGACACCGTGCCCTCTTTCTCCTATCTGCCTTTCCTCAGTTTTAGCAAGGATCGGCCCCTCCTCGCAGCATCACCACGCCAGAGGATGTTGTGAGATGAAGGCTCTTCAGACACGGCCTTCAGACACTCTTGCCTCTGGGTTTGGGTCTGTCAAAGGGGGTAGTATTCTGAAAAGAAACGTAACACTGCGGTGAACACTGGAAGGAAGCTTGGGGATTCCAGCAAAGGAGGTCCACCATTTTTATACTGTTCACCAAAGAAGGTCCTCTTCTCCTGACTAGGTAGGTCATTCTATTTGGTCAAGGGAGGCTATCTATCTACAGAAGAGTGAGGCAGAAAGAGGAAACACTCCACCCCTAGATCACTGCAGCCAAATTGAGGCTGGTGACCAATGGCCTAACATCTCCCAGCCTGACCTCCTTCACAGTAGAGCCTTTTTCGATTCTCATTGTTACAGATTTTAGTGTGAGTGTCCCAAGGGCAGCAACTGTCTCATTCACCTCTGGATCACTTGTATAGAGTCCAGCTCTCTGGTGGATCACTTAGCCTCACAGTGGGTACTAGTAACAGTTCAGCTGTCTTGTGATCCCTTCTCAGTTCTTTTGCCATTGCTGAGGCCTCCGTCCCTCCTTCTTGAAACTTCTCCACCTTCATTTTCATGTCACCAACCTCTCTAACAGCTCTTCCTCAACATCGTTGACCACTCTACACCCTCCTCTTGGATGGTCATATCCCACCTATAGCTTCATCTTCCACCTGAAAGATATTTCTGTAGCCCAGACTTTCTGAAACCTCATGCTGAAATTCATGACAGAATACTGAAACTCAAGAGCTTAAAAATACTCCTCATTGTGTTCCTTTTCACCTTAGTTGCTATATATATATATATATATTTTTTTTTTTTTCCACCACAGATTTCACTTCCTCCAGTATTTCCTACTTCACTCCAGTGTATCACCATTCATTCAGTCACCTAGGTCGGAAATGGAAGTCATCAAAGACGTTTGCCTTTTCCTTGCTCTCCATTAGCATAATATTTCAAAATCAAACAACTCTAGCTCTCTAATATCATTCTTAATTATCCTCCCCACTTACACCCCCTTAATTCAGGATCTTATTGTTCTTTCCTAACTACATTTGAGCTCCCTGACTCCGGTTTCTCTCAACTCTAATAATTATATCATTATCATCATTTTCAGCTATTGAGCACTTACTCTGGGCCAGTCATTTGTGTACATTATCTCATTTATCTTTACAACCACCCAGTGGGGTAAGGAGCTATCATTATTCCTATTTTATAGATGAGGACACTGAGTCATAGAAAGCTCAAGCAACTGACCCAAAGGTGATAGGTTTTGAATGCAAACTCTTAATTACTATCTTCCTAAGACATAGATCTGATTGTCTCACTCTCCTTATTTAAAACCTCTGAGGGCTCCCCAGGAGCCATGAGTTGAATTCCAAGCCCTCTAACATGGCGTACACCCCATCTACTCTTCTCCTCTTAGAGTCATGGTAGAGTGTTTTGAAAATGAAAATTCCGGTGAATGTAACAGATACAGACATTCCCTACACTTAGACCAGTTTTGGTATGCGACCCACTGAACAGCGCAAGCAACCCATTTGTCCTTGAGCATATTTTAGGGGTTGATAAAGAGATCAAAAACTCTAGCTATTTCTATTTTCTTTTTTTTTTTTTAATATTCCCCATACAATTGCAACCCCTCCATTCTGACCCCAATCCCTCCCCTCCCGCCCTCCACCCCCCAAAAAGTGTCTCTGGTTCATAGTTTTTTGTTGATTTTGATTTTCACTTTCTTATAGTTATTCATTTTCCTGGTCCCTTATTTAAGTTTTCTAGATTACTGCTATGAGTGAGACCATCCAGTACTTTTCTTTTTCTTTCTGGCTTATTTCTATTTTCTTTTACGATTTCTTTCTTTTTTTAAATTTATGCATCCAAGAACTGGGGTATAGGCCAGAGGTGGGGGGTGGGGTGGGAGAGGATTCACCAGAGACAGAGTCGGGAGCAGAATAGGCAGAGTGACCGAAATACACTGCTGAGGGGAGCAGCGGAGCAAGGCAGGAGAGGTCTGCTGTGCCAGGTAGGCTAGCTCCCTGGCTGGGGATGGAACTCATGCTGCAGTGGCTGCTGATAGCTTCATTGCGCTGAGACTTAACCCCTTGCGTCACCAGGGAAGACCCAACTCTAGCTATTTCTTATCATGAAGAATATTCTAAAAATCAAGCATTTCATCAGATACACTCATAGAGCTCAGATGTGGGCTTTGAAGTCAACCAAAATATTGGGATTTTGGTCTCTACTCTGTCAGCTGCTAGTTCTGTGACTCAGTGCAACTTCTCTGAACATCAGTATTCTTTTTTTCTTCTTAATTTATTTTTGTGTAGAAGAACTGGGGTGTAGACCAGAGGTGCAGGGGGTGAGAGGATTTACCAGAGGCAGATTGGGGAGCAGGACAGGTAGATTAACTGAAACACACTGCTAAGGGGAGCAGCAGGCGAGACAGGAGAGGTTAGCGCTCTGGCTGGGGATCATAGCAGTGATAGCGCTGAGACTTAATCCCTAGGCCAGTAGGGAGGCCCAGGATTCTTCTTTTAAATGGGTATCACACTGGTGTCCTCTTAGACATCCCTAAGCTTATATTTAAAAAAGTGAATGCACATAAAGTACATAGCATGGCGCCTGGCCAGAGTTTGTGGCCCCAAAATGACAGCTGGCAGCATTATATTTCCATTTATATGTCCTGCTCTGCCCTCAGTCACACAAGAGTATGGCCCTTAGCCCACAGGAAGCACTCCCCCTAGGGATGACTAGAATCTCACATCTCCACCAATGCTGAGATATGTTTGTTCCTGGAAAGAGGGGCTCTTCGAAGCACACAAACCCACAGTCGCTGCATCCTCCTTCCTGGGGCCCAGGAGACTTCGTTTACCATTTCGGTTGTCTTGGTCCTTATTTTAAAACTCACTAACAGGTTTCCATTAAGCTAAATTGAAACTAAATACCTCACCAGCTTGCAGTTTCCGTTTCTAAAAGAGTAAAAGCTCTCGGTCCCAAAGGAACAGTAATTCACAAACAGATCTTCCGCTAGCTATACTGACTGCATTTCAAATCTCTGAGCTTAGTCCTTGTCCAAAGTACACACAAGGCACTCAATTAATGTAGCTGAAAGAGATTTCAAAATTTTGAAACACCAGATGAAGTGTAACAGGCTCTATTGTACTCTGTTGTGGGACTGCTAACACAAACTTTTTGTTGGGCTGTTTGACACTATCTACCAAAAATTAGATATTTTTTGGTTTTATATTTTATTTCAGTTATTTATTTTTATTTTTCAAAATAGATTTTTACTGAGGTTACTTTGGTTTATAACATTACATAGTTTTAGGGATACAGCATAATAATCTGACATCTGTATACACTATACCATGATCAACATCCAAAGTGTAACTTCCATCCATTAACATACAGTTGAGGGCCTCCCAGGTGGCACAGCGGTTGAGCGCTGGGTTGCGAAGCTGCCCCCGGCCTCTGCAGCGCCGGTTCGATCCCTGGCCACCAGAGAGGGTCCCACATGGTGCTCAGACCTCTCCTGCCGCCCGCTGCTCCCCTCAGCAGTGTACTTCGGTCTGTCTGCCTGTTCTGTTCCCCGCTCTGGCTCTGGTGAATTCTCTCACCCTCCCGCGCTTCTGACTGTACCCGGTGCTTATACAAATAAATTAATTAATTAAAACAACAACAACAACATACAATTGACCCCTCCCCCCATTTTACCCACTACCATTTACCAAAAATCTACCAAAAATTTAAATGGAAACACCTTTCCACTCAGCAACTCAACTTTCTTCACTATCACACAGAAATCTGTGTGTATACGATTACTAGCTGCAGCATTATTTGTAATATATTTTTAAATTTAATTTTTAAAAAAGATTTTATTTATTTTTGTGTAGAAGAACTAGGGTGTTGATCAGAGCTGGGATGGGGGTGAGAGGATTCACCAGAGACAGAGTGGGGAGCAGAACAGGCAGATCTACTGAAATACACTGATAAGGGCAGCAGTGGGCCAAACAGGAGAGGTCTGCTGTGCCATATGGACTAGCTCGTGGGCTGGGATAGAGCTCAGCCATGTGGTGGGCAATCGCAGTGGTAGTGCTGGGACTTAACCCCTATAAGATATTAGGCATATTTTTAAGAAGAATGAGATAAACTTTTATATATTGTTATAGAAAGCTCTCCAAGGTATTTTGTTAAATAAAAAAGTAAGTTATATGAATAAATTCCCCATTTGGCTTACTTTAAGAATAAATGTATATGGGCCTCCCCGGTGGCGCAGCGGTTGAGTGCTGGGTTGCGAAGCTGCCCGCAGCCTCTGCGGCGCCGGTTCGATCCCCGGCTGCTCCCCGGCCACCAGAGGAGGGTCCCACATGGCGCGCAGACCTCTCCTGCCGCCCGCTGCTCCCTCAGCAGTGTACTTCGGTCCTTCTGCCTGCTCTGCTCCCCGCTCTGGCTCTGGTGAATTCTCTCACCCTCCTGTGCTTCTGACTGTACCCAGTGCATGTATAAACGAAACAAACAAACAAATAAATAAATAAAATATGCCTCTATTAAAAAAAAAAAAAAAAAAGAAAAAAAAAAGAAGAATAAATGTATATGTGTTTGTGTATACACACAAAATTTCTGGAATAGACAGAATCTCTTGACTATTGTTTGGTTCAGGGAATATGACGGGAGATTGTGGGGCGGGGGACCAATAGTGTTCATCTTATTCTCATTGTTATGGTTTTGACATTTTTAATATGAATTCATATTACCTTTACAATTTAAAATGCTAATTAAGAATTTAAAAAATCAGCAAAGTTAAGGAGGTTTTTCTTTCCTATTAATGCAGTGTTAGCACTGTACTCACAATGCAGGAAAAATAACTACAAGACAAGACTCATGCATCCCTGGAAGCCCAGGAGGTTGGAAGCCAATTCTAAGGGACCCTTCTCAACTAAGGCTGCATAAGGGAGGGTAGGGGAAGTTTCAAATACTGGAACTTTAGAGTAAGCTTTGGCTGGATGCCTAACTCTGGCATAAATGAGATCTTAAGCAAAATATTTCATCTCTAATCCTCATTTTCTCATCTGTAACATGAAGAAAAATATTAGTGCCCTCCTTAGAGTTGCTGTAAATATAAAATAAAGGACACCCAACTCAGAGTCCAGCACTCAATAAGTCCTCAAGTAACAGTGGTAGCCTTTGTGGTTGTTATTGTTTTATTGCTCTATCATGGTTTTCCATGCAATTGAGTCCCATAATGAGGACATTAATTGAATAGTTGAAAAGTACTGTCTAAGTCCTAAGAAGTCTTTACTGGAAAGGAGCCTACAAATCTCAGGTGTTCCAATAGAGGAATAACAACATTTTCTTTCAATTAAATAGGTTCCACAGCAACCTAAGTGCTCACTGATAGAACACTGGATTAAGAAGATATGATATATCCACACACAGAATATTATTCAGCCATAGG
Organism: Talpa occidentalis; assembly: GCF_014898055.3. Lineage (NCBI taxonomy): Eukaryota > Metazoa > Chordata > Mammalia > Eulipotyphla > Talpidae > Talpa > Talpa occidentalis. The sequence continues at coordinate 38,396,759 of NW_023605083.1, read as the reverse complement.
AAAGATCAACTGTCGCCTTTTGCACCAAAATGCAAGTTGGCTGAAGGAATTATGTGCATCAAGGCAAGTGAGAATGACAAAGACAAATATTGGACAACTACATAACAAATGATTTGACATATAGGTAAAATCATTATCAAAATTTGTGGACACCAATAAAGCAAGTGAAGTTTCTGAAGTAAAGAGAGAAAGGTGAGGGAGAAAGGGTAAGTGGAGTCTGAGGGATGGTGGATAAATAAACACATGCACAAAACATGAATAATAATGATTTTTAAAAATTTCCATTTTTATATCATCTTTCATCATATGATTGTTTTCCTTTTTTCTGGTAATGTGAAGACCTTGAGCTAACTCTGCACTATTGTGATAAAACCTCTCTTGGTTTAATACATTCTTCCTTTTTATATTACTCAAACAGATTTGCTAATATTTTGCTGGATTTTATTCTTATATGTCCACAATGGATATTGGTCTAACATCTCCTTCTCTTGTAAAAGCTCTGATTTTATATCAGGGTTGTGCTGGTAGCATAACATGACTTGAGACTTTTCCCTTCTCTGTTTTCTGAAAGATTTTGTGTAAGATTTATTTCTGGCAATTTTGATACAGTTCATCAGTAACACCACTTGAATCTGGATTTTCTTTGTAGATTTTGAATTATGAGCTCAATTTCTTTAATTAGGTATGGAATCTTCATATTTTCCATTTTTCTTATATCAGTTGAGGTAAACTATATTTTTCAAGAAGTTTGTTCATACCATCTAAGCTACTGAATTTATTGCCATAAAGTTGTTGATAGTATTTCTTTATTATTCTTTTGCATGTCTGTAGATTCTGTAGTGATGTCTTGGTTTTCATTCATGCTATTGGTTATAGTGCTTTCTTTTTACCTTGATGAGATCTGACTTTGCTAATTTTCTCTATTGTTTTCCTTGCTGTTTCTATAAAACAATAAGTGAATAAATCAATAAGATAAATGGAATTGATGAAAATAAATTTTGGCTCTATTGTTTTCCATTTTCTTATGATAGAAATTTAGAACATTTATTTCTAAATGATTTATTTAATTGAAAAATTAGAATTTGTTTTAGATGTTCAATCATGCCATTTAGTTTATTCTGTATGGGGGGTGTGGGGGGGCTATTTATTTTTATGGATGTTAAATTGGTTTACAACACTGTATATGATTTAAAGGTATGGGTTCACCCCTGTCAAGTGTTGTTACCTCACCACACCCACTACCAAGATGCTCATAGCCCTCCACCATAGTCCATAGTGCTTCTCCCCAGAACATTGATTTTAAATCTTTCTTTTTTTCTAAAATAAACATTTAAAGCCACACATTTCCATTAAGCACAACTTTAGAGCATCCCACAGTTTGTGATGGTATATTTTCATTGTCATTAAATTAAAATATTTTTTAAATTTCCAATGAACTTTTTTTTTTTACATAAGGGTTATTTAGAAGTGTATTCTTTAACTTTTAAATATTTGAGGATTTGTAGGATATTGCTATGTGTTTTATTCATTTATTATTATTATTATTATTTTAATTTATTTATGCATAAAAGAACTGAGGTATAGGGCAGAGGTGCAGGGGGTGAAAGGATTCACCAGAGATAGAGAGGGGATCAGAACAGACAAATCTTGTAAAATAGAGAAAGACCAGAGTGGCCATGATAAGTTAGAGACCCAATAAAGTTAAAAGGGATTTGAAAAACTACCGAAAAATTGGTTAATGGGGAAATGAGAACAGAGAATGAAAAGCAGCTGTGAGTAGATATAGAGAGGCTATGAGAGATATGGAAAAAGTAATTAGTATCTACACCTGTTTCAGAACCAGAAGTTTTCCAATTCCAATTCTAGGCTATGTGTGTATTTATAATACTCACTACAACCCCCCACATACCCCTCCTCCTCCCCTTTCACCCACCCCTCTTTTAGTTGAGGTAACTTGAGTGAACCTCTGTTCTTTGCAATTTAAAGAACTTAATTAAAATATATGTGGTGGCACAAGAGGTTAAGACGCAACCTATGAAGCTGTCCTCAGCCACTGCAGCATGAGTTCGATCCCCAGCGAGGGAGCTACCCACATAGTGAAGCAGACCTCTCCTGACTTGCCCGCTGCTCCCCTCAGCAGTGTACTTCAGTCAATCTGCCTGTTCTGTTCCCCACTCTGTCTCTGCTGAGTCCTCTCACCCCCTACCCCAGTTCTTGTATGCATAAATAAATCTATCATATATATTATATATATATATATATATATATATATGAGTTAGAGTTTGCAAGACCCAAAAAGTATTGGAGGTAGAAGAAAGACTTGGGCATTGTAGACAGAGGGAACAAGATCACTAACATAGATATGGAGGCTTGGAACCACAGGTCTATGCTGCAGACTTTTCTATCCATTTATATTCCGATTTGTTCCAAAGCAAGATTTCTGAACGAATATATAAAATATGGGAAAAAATAACGAAATGGGAAAATGGATGTGAAGTAAAAAGAAAACTAGGAAAATTAGCTTAATACTTCACATAATTATTAACAGAATTAGGCTGCTTAGCGGGGATAAAAGGGGTATAAGCTGCTGCTTCTGGTGGCCAGAAAGAAAATAGTGTTCAGAGTATTGTATTACATATCTTTCGTCATTCATTTATTTGCTCATCAACGAATTCATTATTCATTCATCCCCTATTTATTAAACATGTACTATGTGCCATATCCCAGGATGATAGCTAAGGAAGAACAAAGGTTGAGCTGGTCCCACTTTCAGAGTTCTCAAATCTGGGAGGTAAGTTTATGAAGGACATACATACCAGAATCCAGTGACTTCATGAGCAGGGCAAAGTGTTGTGTGACACAAAGCCATGAAATCAAAGTTTGATTGACAGCTGTGTTCTTTGATTGTTTGTTCCTTCCAACTCTGTCAGTCCTTAGCTATTGGGAAGATTGAACCCTTCATACAAATTTCTAACTGGCAGAAAACACTTTTGTGTGGTTCACTCACGGCTGGAACCAAATTACTCTTGAGCATCAGCTTGCAGGCTGCAAAGCCCAGGGATAAGCACAAAAGCTCTCTGCCATTATTATTCGAGTACCTGGCGTGCACTGAGTATTAACAATGTGCTAGGCTCCACCATAAACAGGGGAGGAGACCAACTTCTGGCCTCAAATGCTCACAGCTGTTTTGTAATCTGATAATTGTGCATGACAAACCTCAGACCATAACTCTGAAAATAGCATGACTGTAATCATAACAAAATGGAACAGCCATTGGCAAAATTTGTTTTCTAGTTATCACTTCCAGAAGGAATTCCATAACACTAAGGGAGAGAAGAGAAAACTCTCAACTTCCTGCCACTAAACTTCTAAATTATCATCACATGTATCCATCCCTTCCTTCTTTGTCCTCTCCTGTTACAAAGTGTTCCTTCTCCTGTCCACAACTGATCCACTCTTAGCTTCTCAGACTTCCCTCTAGTCATTATTATGTCTGTCTCCTTCATCTTCAATTTCTCTCTCTATGCATGGGTCCTTTCCCTTGGTATTCAACATTTTCAGATCTTTCATCTCTTAAAATTCCTGATTTATATGGTTTTTACTGCCATGTAAATAGCTCAGTTCAATCTTTTACCTCTGAAATTGTTTTTCCAAGCTCCCAAATGACTTCCTCATTATTAAATTTAAGGGTTATAGTAGCCCTCATTATCATTGGCCCATTAGAAGCAACATGCGATATAGCTGACCATGTACTCTATAAAACTCACTATAAATACACTCTTTGGCTTCTAGGACATTCTTATTCCTTGTTGTTTTCTAACTTCTACGACCACTCTTATCCTATAGTTTGGACTCTTTTTCCTCTGTCTAAACCTTAAAAGTTGCTGTTCCTCCTAGAAGTCTTCCTCCTAGCAGTTAGGAGCTCCTACCAGTTGCTTCTATACCCTATGCTACCTCCCCAACCACATTCCATCATTCATTCAATAATCAGTCCATTGAAGGCTGTTGACCTGATGGGCACTGTGTTGGGAGCTGAGAGTACAGATATGAACAAAAACATCCATAAGTCATACTCTTAAGGAGTTCATAGTCTAATGGGAGCGGCATATAATAATCAAGTGATTACACAAATAGTGAGCAACTACATATGATGCATACGATGAAAGAAAGGAACAATAACAACAAGACTGTATTATAGAGGAAACTTAATCCTATCTTCATTAACAGGACGGGGGCGCTGAAGTGAACTGAGGGGATTGATATGTGAGGTGAAATTGTAGAAGTACCTGTGTGAGGAAGGGTGTGAAGATAGAGCAGACAGTACATAAAACTAAAGTAAGTGTGGCAGTGACAGGGAAATAGTAGTACATGTTAAGGCTTAGAGACCCAAGCAAGCATCAACCTACTCATGCCCTGAAGGGTTATTTAAAATTTGGCCCCTCCTCCCCTGGTAGCGCAGGCGGTTGAGCGCTGCGCTGTGAAGCTGTCTGCAGCCTCTGCAGCGCCTGCGAGGGTCCCACTTGGCGCAGCAAACCTCTCCTGTCTTGCCCGCTGCTCCCCTCAGCAGTGTATTTCAGTCAGTCTGCCTGTTCTGCTCCCCGCTCTGTCTCTGGTGAATCCTCTCACCCTCCCCACCATCTGGCCTGTACCCCGGTTCTTGTATAAATAAATAAATCTTAAAAAAATAAAAATAAAAATTTGGCCCCTATTCTAACAATAATGGAAGTCATGGAAGGTTTCTTAGTGGGGGATGACATAATTAGATAGACAGTTTGAAAAGATCGCTTGATGCAGAATAGAGAATGGCCTAGAAGGGGCATGCATGAAAGAGGGGAACACCAGCTACAAGGCTTTTGTAGCCCTGTGGGTGAGAAATAACTGTAGGTTGGGTTAGGGAGGTGGCAAAGAATAAGAAAAAAGTGGTTTGATCCAAGAAATATTTGGGAGGTAAAGAGGCAAAAGTTCGTACCGAAGGCTTGAAGAAGATAACAGATAAGGATGACACTGAAAAGAAAAGTCAGAACGTGAAGATACCTTCTTACTTTGCACATAAAGAAACATATAAGATTTGCTTAGATTCGCCTCACCTCCTCCTGTCCTTTCTTCCATGGACCCCAGGCCCAGTCATCAGGCTAAAAATCTCTGGATAGTCTATGTCTCTCTTCTGGCTTTAGACCCACTCACCCCTACCCCAGTCATCTCTCATCAACATCAATATTTCTAAAGTATAGTCCCAGAACGGCCTCTTGAAAGAGCACAAAACGATCTGAGAACACAGGCCTTTTATTTGGCTCTTACAGGAGAATCATGCAAAATTCCAGACTTTGATTTTTTTTTATGGTAACCAACTGAATTATAAAGGAGTACTAAACTTTGTTAGTCATAAACTAAAATTAGCTTTTAACTGGAATTCACAGAAGACTCTAATTCAGTTCTCTACTAAGAAGTCTGGCTGCCAGGCAATGTTTGGCAATGTTGCAAAGCTTCTCTTGCACATATACGCATGCAGTCAGTTGGAATTCTCACAATTTTCAGGAAGGACAATTTGTTATTGGGGCATTACCAGTGATGTTTTGAGCTGGTCATGGTTTATGATGCCTGACATTCATGCATTTTAATTACAAATTATGATTCATGGAGCGCCATTATGATCAACTTAATATGCCATGGGTTATTTGATTAACCCTATGGGACACAGGGGTGCACTCTCTGCCATTTTCCCCTCCCTTCCTTGATGATCCAGAACATGTGCAACAAGCTCCCATCTCAGGAACTTTTTTCTTGCTTTGCCCTCTGTCTGGGATGTTTTTCTCCCAGACACCACATAGCTAACTCTTTCAGTTCCTTTAGATATTTTTCAAAGGTCATTTCTGTGAGGTTTTCCTCGACTACCCTATTTACATCAGAACCTTCTGGTTTCCTAAGTTCCCTAGTCCACCTTCCTGCTTTATATTTCTCCTTGATACCTATCACCACCTGATAAGCTATTTTATTTGTTTATAGACAATTTACCTCCGCTCATAGATAAACGTCATGAGAGCAGGGACTTTCTTTGTTCCTGTATCACCAATACCTAGAACAGTACCTGGCACATAGTAGGCGCTCAATAAATTATTGTTGAATGACAATGAATATTTCCAGCATCAGAATTTTTGATCTCTTCACCTCTAACAGCTCTTAAAGCATGGTGTATGTCATTCAAATTTGAATCATTTATAATCTACTGCCAAAGCAGATATAAATATGAACCCAGGAAAACATGCTTTTACAGTGCTATTTCCTTGTTATCACTCCCTACTAGTCTCCCCATCTCAGGCTCATCCCTTCCTATCCTTCAAACACATTTAGATAAAAATTTCCAAAGAATAGCTCCAGGCATTTGAAATTTGTATTTAACTTATAACTTTTCTCAGGCATTGTGCGGGGTACAGAGAATCAACAATGAATGAGACAGACATGACCTTGCCATCACAGGTTTTATAGTCTAGGGAAATATCACTTTATCCTGCCTCTAGAAGGGGGCTTAATCCCTGGTAGGAAAACAGGATGGCTAAGCTGAGACCTAATGTATGACCAGGACATGAAGGAGAGATTTGAGGCTGGGTAGCACAGAGCAGCTGGCAGCAGACAGAAAAGACTATACCAAGCAGGCGGAGGAAACAGCAGTTCGAAAGGGCTAGGGGAGAAAGTATAGATGTCACCTTTTGGGAAACAAGGGCAGTTCAGTGTACACATAGAGCAATGGTGATATCCGAAGTCAGGTGGGTAGTAAAGCTAGACCATGCAAGGCCATACCAAGCAGGCTGGACTTTAAGGACTTTATTCTGAGAACAAAGGGGCAACATGAACAAAGAGTTCAGCCTCTTCTCTATCCCCTAGCATACCCAAGCCTGATTGTCCCTGTCCACTGCAAGCATCTCAGTGCTACCCACCTTCTCCTTGAAGTTCTTCTGCAGCTTCAGCTTGCATGTCTCTTTCTCTCCCAGCCCAGGGGTCCCCCCACTCCTTTATCTCTATATGCCTATGCTCTGTCTCCCCCCACTGAACTGAGGACGGGGACAACTTCTGAAACATCTCTAGGTTGTCCTATATCTGGCTTACAAGGGGGGTGACAAAGACATCCTAACCCAACCCTACCTTTACTCATACCTCACACACCAATATTTACACTATGGTAAAATAACCCTTCCCTCTGGGGGGCTGATATGTGTAGGGGACAAACATCTAGGTTTAATCCAGGTTGCTCTGCTTCCTAAATGTGTTGGAGACTGATTACCAAGCCAGTTCAAACTGCAAGCGCTAAAAAAGATAAATCTAATCTGTAGTGACAGAAAACAGATCAGGGGTAACCTGGGGTTAAGGAGAATTGATAGATGAGGCACAAGGGAACTTTTGGGGATAGAAGAGATGTCCTGTATCTTGACTATGGAGATGGTTCACATGTGTATAAATTTGCCAAAATTTGTCAACACGTGCAACTAAAATGATCCATTTCATTGCATATAAACTGGACCTCTGTAATGAAGAATCACAAATAAACTGCATGTAAATGAAGAAGAACAAGTAGGTCCAAGCATGTATTGAAGTTCATGAGCTTCAAAACACAGCTCAACCCTAATATACAATTAGGACTTATTGTGTGGAACGTGCAGCCTCCCATGGTTGTAGAGATTGAGGAAAGGTGCTGTGGAAGGCCAGAGGAAAGAGTAAAGCAGCAAAGGCTAATGCGGAGGAAGCCAGACCAAAGTATGCGAAGCCACAACCGTACAGACACAGATTTGCTCACTAAAGCCCCAAACACCTAGGCCCGAGTGAGGGAGATTTAGAATAAATAAATAGTTCTGCCTCACAGAGCCAGGAACTGCATATTCGTCCCAGGATGGTAATTTATAAAGTGGGTGGGAAAAGTGATTCTTGAAGGACTGAATGGCTTCACCACAGAGGGCTCCTCAAGAATCTGGGACTTTCCTTTCAGGGTGCTGTTGGGGAGGAAAGCAGAACTCTGCGTTGTGAGGGTAAGGGAATGACTCTTGGGTTTCCTGTGAGAAGGGATGACATCTGGCTAGGTGGCATGAAGAAACAATGTTCACATAGCCGAGTGAGTTACAAGAGTGGACCAGGGGCTCACAGAAATGAGAGACATATAAGAAAGAGTGGGGGATTAGTGTTTGAAGTGTGCAGTGCATAAATGGTGGGGGGCAGGGAAAGGAAAGAGGTCTCGCTCCTTTTCTTCTTAACCTGACCCCTCTCTCTTCTCAAGTCTCCCATCACAGAAATCTCCACCAAATCCCTGTGTTTCGTGTTTCTGTGTTTCGTGTTTCTGTGTTTCCTATACAGTGAATTCTCTTGTACTCCCTCTGGGGACTCCCAAAGGGCAAGGCACAGCTAGCCCAGAGCTGCACACACAGCAAAGGGCTGAAAAATTTTTTTTTTCAGGACAAGCACATGAGGGCAATGAGGAATGTATACATGGGAGTGGGGGGCAGGAGGCTTGGGAGACTGGGTGGTCAGGATGGGTCTGTAGGGTGGAGTGAAAGAATGGATGGTGAAGAAAGGACAAGAGAAAGTCAGGAAGGAAACAACGGGTCAGGGGCAGTGTGGGAGAGAAGGCTAGGGTCAGTGAGAGAGAGCAGGGCAAGACTAGAGGTCAGTGGGAACACGGGCTGGGGGTCACAGGGAGAGAGAAGGTTGTGGGGTAACAAGGACAGGAGAAGAAGAATCAGTAGGACAGGATGATCAGTGATCGCTGGCGGGGAGGGTCGGAGGTGGCCCGTAGAGGGCCTGTCGGAGCGTGTGTTACCTGCTTATAAGGTGTCGGTTTCGGAGGCATCTTAGAAGCAGCAGGAAGCCCCTCAACACCTGGAGCGCCTCCCAAACGCTCCCCCGCCTGAGGACAAAGGTTTTGGCGTCCTCTCGGCCACGCACAGAAAAATCCGGATTCTCTTTCCCTTCAATTTCCAGTCGCAAGGGTTCTTTGGGGACAACCGTCGTTGTGGGTCCCCGCACCCTAGTGGGAGGAATTCGGCTCCTCCCTGACGCGGTTACCTAGCAACCAACCGGCAGGAGGGCGCAGGCGCTCTGACGCCCCCGACGCCCCCTCCCGCGTCCGAGAGGGGGCGGGGCTGGGCGCGCCGGGAACCTCCAGCTCCGTTAAGTCCCGCCTCCTCCAGAATAATAGGACCCGCGGCCGCGCGTCCTCGGAACTCCCGCAAGTGGGAGGGGCTGGGGCGCCCAGGCCCCGCCCCCTCATGAATAATGCAGATCCAGGCGGTGTCCCGGACCCGGAAGTGGAGTTGCCGAGTCACCGCAGTGGCTGAGCTGCTGACAGGAGGCGGCGGCGCCTGAGGAGGAGGCGAGGCGGGACCTGCGGCTCCGCCGGGTCACAGCCGCGGCAGCGCGAGGCGAGCCCACGGCGTCCCGCCGGCCTCCGCCCGCCAGCGAGCCTCCCTCCCCGCGTCCCCCCCGGTACCGGCTCCGCTGTCGTCCCGGGCGGCCTACTCTGCACCCCCGCCCCGGCTCCTGGGGCCGCCGCCCCGCGCGGTCCCGTCGGCGTCCCTGGCAGCGCCCGGCCCCCGGCCCGCCCGCCCGCCGGCACCATGATGGAGGAGATCGACCGGTTCCAGGTGCCCACCGCGCACTCGGAGATGCAGCCGCTGGTGAGGGGGCGGGCGGCGGGCAGGCCCGGGCCGGGAGCGGGCGCCGCCTGAGGGGGCCGCGGGGCGCGGGGCCCGGGGACGGCGCGTGAGGGCCGCGTCCTGAGGGCTGAGGGCCGCGGGCGGCATCCCGGGGAGGGGGAGGCAGGAGGGGGCGCGAGAGGCGCGCGGCGGAGCGGCCTGGAAGGTCGGAGGGCGCGTCCGCAGGAGCAGGCCGAGCGAGGCTCGGGAGCGCCGTCGGGGGGCCCCTGGGGGGCACAGGGGTGCACACCCTGGAGGAGGGCCGGGGGCTGGGCTGGGGGCCAGGGAGGACGGGGGGAGGCATTTAATTCAGCCCCAGAGGCCTGCGATGCTGCGGGTGGGGGCAGGGCCGGGAGGGGCTGGAAATGGGCTTATTTAGGGCAGGGGCCTGCCCACCGATGCGCTGGGTGTGGAGGAGGGGAGCGCAGCAGTCTGGGCTGGGGGACCAGGTCTGAGGAGGAGCGCGACCACGAGATGGAGAATCTGGGGGCGCCAATGAGAGAGCTGGGGAACCAGCGGAGAGGGGCGGGGCTCTCCGGAGCCGCCGGTGCCCACCCGTTCAGACAAGCCCCCGCATCCTAGGCCTACGTGCTTCGAGGCCTCGCTGGGTGCCGATCCTGCCGCCCGTCCGCGCGCGGGGAGTCAGGGAGGAATGATGTCATCGTACCGGCACTGCACGGAGGGGATGGAAGAGGGGGGGCGACTCGGCGCACGCAGCCCAGGCCTCGGGGAGACCATGCCCCTGGCCACTGCTGCGGGGGAGGAGGTACCCTGCCCGCCTTGCCTGCCTGGTTGTAGGTAGGGCTGGAGATGCTGAGGCCTAGCCAGCTGGTATAGGGACAGGAGGAAGGGACGAGTTTCCTTCTCCTTTCTCCCTTGGAATTTGAGGGGCAGCTGGAAGGTGGCAGGATAGGCCGTGAGGCTAAAGGTGTTGGCCTTTTTCTCTCTGAACTCAACTGGACCCAAGCAGAGCTCCCCGATTTCTGAAGTTTCTGGGATTCCCAGAGCTCTGAGTTAGGTGGGGAGGTGAGAAACAGGTTCTCCCCTCAGGCTCCCTGGCTGACAGATGTGCTTTGTGGTGTCCTGGGCAAGGAACCTGCCCATTATAGCAGCCAAGATGGACCTTGGTGGGGACCCACCTTGTAGCTCATGGCTAACTCAAAGCCACACCTTTTGGGGTAATGGTTAAGAGAATTAGAGGACACCTAGCAGGAGATATAGGTGGTCTCTCCTCTCTTTTGTGAGTACTTGGTTCTAGAAGCCAAAGCCTCAAAGTTTTATGGAAATCTACAATATTAAACTGGGGAGAGAGATGCTGCAGGACTTTTTTTCTTAGTCTGATGTCATCATTGGGTTATTTAAGGGGCAGAACATCCTGGCGAGGCATCTGTCCCTATGAACTTTAAGAACTTTGAGCTGGGTTAAGAAAACTTTCCTTTCTTTTTTTTTTTTTTTAATAGAGGCATGTTTATTTATTTATTTATTTATTTGTTTGTTTGTTTTGTTTATACATGCACTGGGTACAGTCAGAAGCGCGGGAGGGTGAGAGAATTCACCAGAGCCAGAGCGGGGAGCAGAGCAGGCAGAAGGACCGAAGTACACTGCTGAGGGGAGCAGCAGGCGGCAGGAGAGGTCTGCGCGCCATGTGGGACCCTCCTCAGGTGGCCGGGGAGCAGCCGGGGATCGAACCGGCACCGCAGAGGCCGCGGGCAGCTTCGCAACCCAGCGCTCAACCGCTGCGCCACCGGGGAGGCCCAAGAAAACTTTCCTTTCTGGGTTACCTTTGCAGTCAGCCTGACTTGTCAAACTAGATTGCCTTTCCAGTTTTAAGCATCTAATCAAGAACCCAGGGAGAATGGATGGAAAATGAGGTCCAAGTGGATTAGGAGAAGAAAGCAATGAATAGTTCTCTTCTATCTGGGGTTCCTAGGAAGAGGGGCCATAGCTATCCAGGCAAAGCGGTGAGGGAAACCAAGCTCTCTCAGTTGTCCTTGGTGCCTCTGTTGTTGCCTGAAGTTCTTAGTGATGATTTTACTGAGTAGTGGAGAAGGCTCGAGCTATTTCTAATCTGTGTCACTCTGGAGTAGAAGTGCTATGGCAAGGCGGCACTCATCAGAAAAGCTGTGGCTGCCTTCAGACCCCTCCCCTGCCTTTTTTTGTAGACTAAAGGAGCCCTCTCTGCACAAGGGTATTTTGTTGAGATTGAGTGAAAGCCTTAGACATTGCCCTGTATCTCTGTGCTTCTTGACCCCTGTTCCCAGGTTGAAGTCTAGAGGATTTCCAAAAACTCATCAGATGCTCTGTACATTATTGAGACCGGCAGAATCTGGTGTGGAGTTTCCCCCAAGTCTCATCTGGGGGCATAAGACATCAAAGTGTCATCCTATGGAAGTAAAGGACCAAGGAGAGGAGCAAAAATGGCTCTTAGGAGTTTTTAGGTAAAGTGTGAAAACAAGGGTCCCAGACTCAGCTGTGGCCTATTTCATTTTTTGCAATTATTCAGTGAGACCTTGTGCTGGGTCTGAGACCTTGTGGAAGTGTCTCCTCTACCCTGTTCTCAGTTTTCCCATTCATGAAATGAAGACAATCTATCTCTTTTAAAGTTTAAACAATAGGGCCTCCCCAGTGGCGCAGGGGGTTAAGACACAACCTATGAAGCTATTTGCAGCCACTGCAGCATGAGTTCGATCCCCAGCTAGGGAGCTACCCACATGGCGCAGCAGACCTTTCCTGACTCGCCCGCTGCTTCCCCTCAGCAATGTATTTCGGTCAGTCTGCCTGTTCTGCTTCCCACTCTGTCTCTGGTGAATCCTCTCACACCTCTGGCCTGTACCCCAGATCTTGGATGCATAAATAAATATTAAAAAAAAATAAATAAAGTTTAAACAATAGCTCCTCATTCTTCCAAAGAATATTCTAGTGACCTGATACCATTGATTCAGCAAATTATTTCACCAGATATTTATTGAGCAACTGCTCTGTTCCAGATACATAGTAGGCACTTGAGAACACAGCAACACAGACCTAGATAAGGCCCTGCCCTCCTGTTCAGCTCCCAGGTCAGCAGAGGTTTGCTGTTCTTGCTCACTCTCTCAGTGTGTGCTCTCTGAAGGTGGAGTAGGAGCTCTCTCTGACCCTCTGGACCAGTCAATGCTAATAGACACCTATCACATGGGTTCCATCATCAAATAACCTTTTCCCCCACAATGGTGGGAAAAATCCAGTGGTCATTCATACCTGGCAAGATGAGCTGTATGGAGAGAGCATCTTTTATTATTATTGTTATTTATTTAAAAGAGAAACTCAAGCTTGAAAGAGAGGCCTAAGGTTGTGGCAGGGGCTGAGAGAGAAGGCACAGCCAGCAGATCTGGGTGTTTCCAGGGTGCTAATTTAAGCAATAGTTCTCAGCTAGTGGGAGGAAGAGGAAGAGTTCCCTGCTCTGTTGTTGCTATTGCCACAGCTGCATGGAACCTCCTGTCTGGGGTGGGAGATTGCCTGAAGGGAGTGGCCTCCCTTGTTTCCCCATCTCGCCAATTATTTAATTGGCCTGGCTGCATCTCCACAGCTGAACCAGGCCTAGGCCTATCCCTGAGAGCTCCCCAGGGTCTCTTCCTGTTTTCTTATGAAAGAAATTAGAGCTCCTCTTGGAGACCAAGCCTCTGGGCTCCACTCCTCTGTGTCTATCTCCTAGATAACCCTGAGTTTTTCTTGCACAGATATTCCAAAAAAAAAAAAAAAAAAAAGAACCCTGCCAGTTCTGATCTGTGGGACACACCTCATCGACTTCTGGAAACTCCCAGCTATCCAGGGTGCTCTGTTGAGCAATTGGGTTGAATTTGGGCTATTGTTTGTGTGAACGGCAGGGATAGCTCTCTGGCCTGGTTGTCTGTCTGCTAGACTGGTGAGTGCAGTCTCACAGGCTATGTCTTCTCTTCAGCTGCAATTGAAGAGAAATAGTTGTTGCAAAAATACAAATGGAACTTTTAAGCACTCAATTGTGTCAGGTAAAATACTCTGCCTCCTGTGCAGAGACCAAAGAGACCAAAAGAAAAAAAAAGGAAAAAAAAAGGCATGTGGCACCAGACAGGGTATCTGTATGCTTGAGAGAAATGCTAGTCTGGTCTCCCTGAAACCTAGGTTATCCATTAAGTCATTTTTTACTTCATGACAATATGCTCAATTCCAATTCTCCTGGGCAGCAGGAGAAGGGTGGGTTCAAGGGGCTACAGGAAGATTTTAAATATATGTCAGGAAAGAGTGGAGATCAATGGCGGGTGTTTCCCAGAAAGTGTACACTTCCCTTGGGAGAAGATTAGGAATGCTGAGGTCCTGACATTTTGACCATGTGAGCTTGGAATGGCATTTTAGATTCTCCTGCATCCTGACACCCAAGCATGGGAATGGCCAGGATACTAATTCAGTCAGTGCACCACAGCACTCCTAAAAATGGCAGAGAAAATGCTGTGAAGATAATCAGAAGTGGCTATGGAAGATTCTATGATCTGGGAGCTCCAAGTTGTCTCAGTCACATGACTTTTTGATTCAAGGATAGATTCGTTCCTGTGGTTCATGACCCAGAGTGTTTCTCACATTCTAGGAAAAGGCACCCCCACTTTCTTCCTATATTGTAAAGTGAGAATCTGGTTTGCTCAGACCTTCAGCTCCTCCCTTCTCTTCTCAATGAGCAAACATTAAGAACCTGCCTTCTGGGCCTCCCCTGGTGGCGCAGCAGTTGAGCACTGGGCTGCGAATCTGCCCGCAGCCTCTGCAGCGCTGGTTCGATCCCCGGCCACCGGCAAGGATCCCACATGGTGCGCAGACCTCTCCTGTTGCGCCCGCTGCTCCCCTCAGCAGTGTATTTCGTCAGTCTGCCTGTTCTGTTCCCCGCTCTGGCTCTGGTGAATCCTCTCACCCTCCCGCGCTTCTGGCTGTACCCAGTGCTTGTATAAATAAATAAATAAATACATCTTTAAAAAAAAAAAAAAAAAACACCTGCTTTCTGCCAGATGTGCTCAAAACAGATTGAGGCACTATAGGGTAATGAGCACTGCAAGAGAAGTAAGGACCAGGTCCAGCAGGACCAAAGGACAGCAGGAGGGGCTCTCATCAAGTGGTCAGCAAGCACTTCACAGAGCTGACCTTGCTAAACTGTCCTTTACAAGAGGACTAGAAGCTTGACAGACCCTTACGATGAGATGGGGCAAGAGTTCCAGGCAGAAATTATGAGGAAGTAACAAAAGTGGTGGATGAGAGATTGGAGAAGGTGAGATTGGAGGTTGGGTAACTAATGTGAGGTGTGTATGATAATCTAGGCAAGAGATGATGAAAGTCTACCCTAGAGCAGAAAGAGAGGAGGGGACATAAACAGCGGCTACTAAAGAGGAATAGACAGGGTGTGGTAACTGTTCGGAGGTGGGGTGGAAGAGTAGCAAGTCAAGGATGACTCCTAAGTTTCTGGCATGGACATCTGGAGGGCAAGAGGGACCATCACCACCTCAGGAGATTTGAGGACCTATGTACCTCTTGTCCTCAGGAAGTGCTTATAGGGGAGAAGGCTGCTGTTTTCCTTTGCTCTACTACTGAAGTTGCATTCTTGGATTATAGGGGATCCAGGAGTCCTGCAAAACCAGAGAGCAGAGTGACACTGCCCCCACAACCTCAAAAGTGAGAAGCACTCACCTACCAGTGAATACTTTTCCATACAAACTGCTTTGATGAATGCAAATAAACTGGTGGTGGCAAGGAGCTGCTGTGGGCCCCCCCCCCCAACAGCACTTTGATAAAGGGAAACTAGAATCCTTTGTTGACTGAAAGAGTGTTTCATGTTTCAGTTTCTGACCTAGCCTTTTACCATCATTCTGGTCAAATGTATGGCTTTCTAACTAATTGGCTGAACTGGGTCCTTTCATGATTTCTTCTAGAATGGATGTGTGAGTTAGTGCTCAAAATAGAAAGGAACATGTACCTCCCTCCTCCAAGGCCACCCTGGAAGGCTTCACTAGGGGTGTAAGCAGCACTCAGGCTACTATCTTCCAGACTGGGTGTGTCAAGGAGCAGGCTTCTGGGATAAGATTGCCCAGAGGTGACTTGGCTTCTCAAAGGCCTGACGTGTAGCCTCTGCAGGCAGGCACTTCCACCATGGCTGGGAGGCAGACTGAGTCACGTCTAGCCCCTGATTGCCTACTGTCCTTGACTGACTGTAACCCAGAGTGAACAGAAATGGAAACAGAGCCTTTCTTTGCTTGAACCTGATTAACCTCAGGGACCCTCCCTACTCCTTGAAAGGGCAGATGGAACCTTGTATCTAGAAAGGGACAAGCCTAAGAGATTCAGCTTCTTAGGCTTATCTGCTTCATGCTTTGTAGCAGACCCTGTCAGACTGGTGCAGGGAGCCGCAGAGTGGGTGGGAAGGGAATCATCAGGGTAACAGACACCCAGAAGTGCTGATTGAAGGAAGCAAGAGGCGTGGCTCAGCCGGCTCCCAAGCCATTGTTTCCTAAGGAGACTGATGGAAATCTGGCCATCTGGGTGGGATGAAGGAAGGAAGGAAGGAGGCAGAGCTGGTCTGGATTTGGCTCTGCACTGGAGTTCAGAAGTAAGCACATAACCCACAAACAGAGTGAATGCCATGTCTTTAGGGAGGGACTCTGGACTTGGGAAGGTGGCTAGGAAGGAGGCAAGGAAGCCCCACGGTGGGTGCGGGTAGGGGAGGAGGCATGTCTGGCCTGGCATCCAGTAGGAGTTTCCCCCAAACTTTATATTTTCAGGAGCCAGTGGTAGCAAATATGCACTTCCATTTATTGTCATGCAGAGATGTCAAATTGAGAATGAGATATCAACTTGTGATTCTTGAGGATCAATTTTAAGTTCAGTGATGATGATGTATGAGTGGGCGCACAAGTGAAAAGAGACAAAAGGCCACAAAGGATGTTCTCTGCCGTATCATTCCAGCCCTGATAAGGGTAAGTATGACAAGAGGCCACCCCCAGGGAGAACCAGCCCAACTACTGTGGCTCCTGGCCTGGTTTTACCTTTTCCATCTCCAAGCTCTTGGCTGTCAGTACCAGAGTCCATTGGCTTGTCTCTAGAACGATACTGGAAGGGGTACTTTGAATTAACTGCACCCAAATGATGGCATGAGAACCACATATATGATTTATAGTTCTATACTGATTTCCAATTTTGTACTTATTAGAATTGGTGAAGTCTTCAACTGAGGATGACTTAGACCAACCTTTCCTATAGTATGTTATTAGGAATATTGGTCCTTCGAGACACTTTTGGGAGTGGTAGGGGAGCCAGAAGGATCTATAGATAAATCCCTTCAGGAAACACGACACACTCTGCCCTGTCGTGATGTTTCTTGACATTGTAAGGGCTCTGAGAGGTCCTGCAGTAAAGGACTTTCCAGCTTTGTTTAACCCAGTGTTTACCAAGTTTATTTAACTATGGAGCATTTTTTTCATGTTATCTCTATTAACATCTTACAAAACCAGTGTGCTTCACAGACTACTCTTTGGAAAATTCTGGCTTCGAAATTAGTCTCTAATTCTGAGCCTGTCTAAATTTGTATTTTGTTCAGTTCTTTTGAACCTCTGCTATAACTATACCACATTATTTAGCCTCAGTTTAGTCTCTAGTGAGATGTTGCTACTTTGTCAGGGTCTACGCATGTAGCTATGAGTAGATAATTCCTAGTGAACTTTGGTCAGTTACAAAAGCGAAACCTGAGTACCTAATTTTTCTCATATTGCAAAGAGAATTGAATTTCTCTTCAAGTCCCTTTACTATATGCTGGCTTGGTGCTTAACATTTGAGGGGGCAGCTTTATTGAGATAGTCATATACTGTACACTGTGCCCATTTAGTACTTTACCTATTTGTATAGTTTAATGTATTTTAACAGCAAACTTAAAGGAACAGCACGGAAGACAGACAACACTAAAAACATATTCTTGCCTATAGGACAACTCAATTAGAAAAGTATACTGAATGGATGGAATCTACTGTATGATAAAAATGCTACATGTACCATTTCGTTGCCATCAATAAGAAATTTACTTATTTTTAAATAACCAAATGCTGGCATTCTCAAGAAAAAAATTGAACAGCTTTATTTATAATTATTATAAAGTTGAACTGCTGAAACTTGTTCCCTGAAACATTTTGACTTGCATTAATGTTTTATGTCTCCACATTTATATTAAAATTTAACACAAAAATTTAAATGGAAAAACTGCCAGCACCTGATTTCTGTCCCCTATTTTCCCATTTGCAATCATATACTTAGGTACCTTATAGCCCCTTGGTGGGAAAATTTTAATGTTGAGAACTACCAATAACTGGAAGAAGAGAATTTTTTTTTAGAATGAAGTGTTCCCATCACAGTGGATTCTTGAACACATTCTCCACATATGTGGAGCTCGCTGACCAGATGTCTTTTTGGCATAATTGTTACACGTTTGGCATGGATAGCACACAGGTTGGTGTCTTCAAAAAGACCAACCAGATAGTCCTCACTTGCCTCCTGCAAAGCACCAAGAACTGCATTCTGGAAGTGAGATCTGTTCACATCCTGAGCAGTGGCTCACAGCAGATGCTGAAAGCGAAGTTTGCCCATCATAAATCCAGTCATCTTCTGATAAAGTCTAATTACAGGGAGGCCTTATTGGACTGGTAACAGTGAGGTCTCTTTACCCCTCCACTAGTGGGAGTGCTCTTGTGAGTGGCTTTTATAGCCAATTGCTTCCTTGGTCCTTCACCCCCAGGTTTATTTGCTGGCAGTCTGATTTATAGGAGCCTGGATATAAAAACCACTTTATTCACCCCTTTTTCCTTCTGCTGGTGCTCAGTGAGCTAGAGGCAGCCAGCGCTATTTGTTAGAGAGTGACGGCCACATGCTGTGAACACCTAATACTTTATGTTTAATGCTGGTGTGGCTGCAGCATGCCTCAGTTATATTTCTATTGTTTGTCTGTGGTCTTTGGTCTGTGCTTTGTGTTCTGCTAAACAGAAGATAAAAGTGATAGTCCAAATATCTCATCAGGAAGAATCCCATCTCAGTTGAGATTTAAACTGAAAACTGATTCTCTGATTAGGGGATGCTGCAGTACTTCTCTGCAGTACCTTTAAATGTTCCCACTACAGCTCAAGAAACATTTCTACATAGTCTCTTTATGCCCCCTCCTCTGTGGGGCACATGAAGCATGATGACTATTAGACCTCACCCCGCATGCCAGTGCTCATTGGTCAGTAGGGCTGCCTGGAGCTGGTGTTAAGATGGATTTTGAGGCAGAGTCCTGGTTCAGTGAGAGCGACATGGTTGCACCTCCATGGTCTAGAATGGTCTTCAACAGAGGAAAGAGAAGTTCTGGTGATGTGCCTGCCATCCTGGCAGTCCTGAATCATCATAGTTATCCTACATCTACCTTAAACTTACTCATTGATGCTTGAGCTAGCTACCGAAGGCTTTTGCCCTTCCCAGCTGGCCATATGTCTACCATTCATGCCAACTTTCTTTCTGGTAGGTCCAGCCAGGTCCTTTACCTCCTCTTGTCTCTTGGCATCTTGCAGCTACCTCTTCACTTAAGACTTCTTTCCCCTCTCTTATCTCTGCCTGTTCCACTGCTCCCCATTCTCTGATGGCCAGTGTAAACGCCCTTTCTTCAGGAAGCCTTTCCTGACTGTGCTAGTGAGTGCTCAATCAATCTCCCACACCTCTGTGACCTCTAGCACACAACTCAAAACATACAATATTTTGATCTATCCTAACTTGGGGGTGTCTTCTTTGATATGTTTTGTTGTGTGTTTCATCACCCCAATTTCCCTTTTAACTCCTTGAAAGATATCTTCTGCCCCAGAGCTTAGGCTACTGAAAAAGATACTTGCTCTGGTGAAAACTATAGACGGACACAGCTAGTTTTGGTAAGGAGGAATAAGAGGGGAGCAGTGGGAAGGAGGTATTTCTAAGGAGGGGATAAGGAGAGATTCAGAGAGGTGTGTGAGTAGCTGCGAGTTAGCGAGTGGAATAGGAGGTACCTGTGAGAATTGTGGGAGATTTGGGGGAATACATGGATTGGGGCACTTAATCACGATTCGAAAAATGTCTTTAAAACATCTCCCGCTGCTCCCCTCAGCAGTGTATTTCAATCAGTCTGCCTGTTTTATTCCCCGTTCTGTCTCTGGTGAATCCTCTCACCCTCCTGCACATCTGGCCTATACCCTGGTTCTTGTATAAATTAAAAAAAAACAAAAACTGCTAGGTACAAGAATGTACCAGACACAGGGAATAAAATGATGAATAAAGCAAACCTGGTCCCTGCCTTTCTGAGCGCTGTCTCTGAGTGGGAGAGACAGAAACTAAACAAATAAAGTGCCCAAACAAGATTACAATTACTGTGAACTTGTACACAAAAACTGTGACAAGTGATAGGAACAATAACAAGATAGTATGAGAGAGAGAAAACAAAACCTCCTACATTACAAGAGATTGGGGATATCAGATCAGGTGCCTATCACAAAGTGATGTCTGACTTCAGACCACAGGATGAGAAGGCTCTGAAAAGGCAGGACTTGCTTTTCTCACCCTGGGGTGGGGGTGTGTGTGTGGGGGGGGGACCTCCCAGTTAAGTCAGTATTGTGATTCCCTTACAAATTAGTATTTCTGCATGCTTTTCCTTGCAGCATTAGGTAAATTTTTAGGAATAAGAGGCATAGGAGAGCATGACAGGGCCCATTCAGCCCATCTCTGATTGGTAGCACAGCATATGCCAGTGAGGCTGGAGAGCTAGTAATAGAGTTGTTCAATATTTAGTGAGGGAAAACTTGAGCTGAGCTAAGGAAGAGCTCCTACCTGAGTGTTGCAACATTGTATAACTTGTACACCTCCTCCTGAAGTGCCAGCCTGAATGTTCTGTTCTTTGTATGTCAGGCATGGGATTCTCACACTCACCACAAAAAAGCAAGTGCTATGAGCTGTTCTGTCCAGGAGCAGGCTTTTTCTGGTGGAAAAGCCAGCAGCCACATTGGCATGCAGATTGAAGCAGCTGGTGAGAGGGCTTTCCAGTGGGCATCTTTCAAATCCTGAGTTGTTCCCCAAAGATTTCTGCTTCTAGAAAGTCCTTCTCCGCTCTCAGTTGGCCTGCTGCTTCTAGCTCTGGTTCAGAGGCGATCATAAGCTGAAAGGCCAAAGGGAAATAATCATGTGGGGAGGAGTATTGAGCAGTGCTTTAGGGAAGCGAAAAGAGTTTATATGGAGTCAGGGAGGGAGACCAAGTTGGAGGGTGAAATTAAGAGGCAGCAAGCATTGGCACCAAAGGGAACCAATAGTAACCAAGTTTGGCCTTTGATCAGCTTCCTTGTCCACTTCCTGGGGTGAGCTGCAGCAATGAGGCCAACTAATCTTGGAGTAGTCCCTTGAGAGGAATTGGTTTGAATATCCTTAGCAGGGTGTGGATATCAGGGTGAGCTAAGGAGGGGTGTGGGCCTACCGGCAGGGCAGGAACTGTCCACAGTAGTGGTAGGAAGTTGGTGGGGAGGGACTACAAGACTACAAAAGTACCTCTGCTACTTTTGTTAAGACCTTTGGCCAGGCTCCCAACCTCTTTCGGGTTGTTTATAAAATAAATAAGGTCATGAAAACAAGCTGCAAATTGCTGCATCATTTCTGATCTAAGGATTGAGGGTGATTGATGATTAAGGGGTAGGTGATTTCCTTTTTCTATCAGTGGTTGCCAAGGGATCTTTTGCAGAAAAGGTGAGGAGGTGGTTTACTCTTCTCATCACCAAATGAGAAGAGTTCTTGGCCTCTTTGGCAAGGCCGTGGCTGCATATGGAAGTGTTGTAGGCTCCCACTGATTCCCAGAGGGGGTTCTATTGAGTAGGCCTGAGCCAGAGGAGGCCCTGCCCTGTCGCTCTCACCACACTGTGCTGTTGCAGAGTTCTCTTGTTCTCTTGGTGGAGTGGGGACTCCCTGGAGGGCCCTACTGCTGATGCTAGTGGAGGGTATCCTACTGCTGTTTCAGCTTCCAAAGACCAATCAATTATCAGGGCTCAACAGGCATTTGAAGGTCCACATTGTTACTACTCTCCATGGGTCAGAGGGGCAGAGAAGGAGGCAGTTCCAGAAAAGGAGGCAGTTTCCAGCCTGCTGACCTTCAAGTTTTTTTTTTAACATCTTATTGTGAAATTCTTAAAATATATACAAAGATAAAGGTAAAATGAACTCCCTAATCCTCATCCCCCAGCTTTATAAACACAAAACTAATCTTGTTTCACCTATACCCCACCTACTGGATTACTTTGAATAATTATTTCATTTATAATCTTCTGTTTCTCATATTTCTGCAAAGATAATTAGGTCTCAAAGTTTGATTAGATTCAGAGTCAACATTTTTTGTGAAAAACATTTCTGAGATATGCTGTGTACTTCCTATTGTATTATATCAGGAGGCACAGACATATAGTTGTCCTTTTTTTTTTTTCTTTAAAGATTTATTTATTTATGCATACAAGAGCTGGGGTACAGGCCAGAGACGCAGAGGGTGAGAGGATTCACCAGAGAAGTGGGGAACAAAACAGGCAGACTGACTGAAACACACTGCTGAGGGGAGCAGTGGGGAGACAGGAGAGGTCTTCTGCATCATGTGGGCTGCTCCCTAGCCGCCCGGGGATTGAACTCGTGCTGCAGAGGCTGCGGTTTGCTTCATAGTGTGGTGCTTAACCCCTTGCGCCAGCAGGGTGGCCCCTGTCCTACTTTTTTTGTGATGCTCAGATTGATTAGTGGTGGTTAGCCTGATCTCTCTATCACAAAGGTTCTCCTTCAACCTTTCACCCTAAGTAGCCATTGATGGTCATTGCCTCAGTCCATTATTTCATCAGGCGTTTCCTTCATATTTGCACAGCAGAGAAGCCATGTCTGACTTCATTCCCTATAGATATCCCCAGCCTTTTCTCCTTTAAGTTCACTTTTTCTGTAACTTATTCTTTACCACCATTTTCTTCCCTATATGACCCTAGGATATCTTCAGAGCGTGTGTACCCCCAACCTTCACTGCACCCCTGTGTTTCTCTGAGGGAAGGGACCTTACTTGGTATCTTTCCTCACTGAACTAGCACTCTCTCCTCTCATGAAGCTCCTGGGTATGTTCTCTATGTCTCCTGTTATAGCCATGCTGAAGCACACTGGAAGGGGAGGTGGTGTTAATCTTTTCCTTCTCTGGGAGAGAGTTCAGCAGGGGCTGGGTTTATTTTGCCTTCCCAGGGATTTCTGAATAGCCTTCTATGCTGAGAGGGCCTCACTTACTCACTTATTTCCTGAACTTCCTGCCCCCTCATGGATCCTGGCAGTGATCCAAGCTTGATTTCCTGTTTAGCTGGACTGTGGGGTGGGAGAGGTTGGAGGTGGCGCAGAGCGGACAGCTCTAGTACTCTTAGACCCTTTTTCTCTTTCCAGTCAAGTTCAAAAACCTTTGAGGGCTAGAACACAGCTCAACTTTCTGGTACCTTAACATTCCTGTGCTGCCTGGGATTTCCACCAGACTTTCTGTCCTCACAGAGGAGAGAGTATAGAGACACTTCTGTGTGTGCATGTGCCCCAGACAAACACTCACAGTGCATTCATCATGGGTACAGTGAGCCAGCTAACTAGGAAAGCCCACTGAGGTTGAGATCTGCTTCTTGCAAGCCTGAACCCACCCCAGGACCTGTCCTTGTTCAGAGGGTTGCTGTACTTCCACCACCCTAGCTTAAGAGCTGTTAGTCCTTAGTCATTGTGTCCAATGCAGTAGAGAATCTGATGGGGCAGCAAGTCTGAGAGATGGAGGTTGGCTAGGGGCCTGGCTCTGCAGCAGCCAGAAATATTAGAAGTTCCGTAGTGACTATAGTCTATCGCCCTTTATAGGATTTCTTTTCTTTTTTTAAAAAAAGATTTATTTATATATGCATATAAGAACTGGGGTATAGGCCAGAAGTGTGGGGGTGAGAGGATTCACCAGAGACAGAGTGGGGAACAGAACAGGCAGATTACCAAAGTACACTGCTGAGGGGAGCAGCGGGCGAGCCAGGAGAGGTCTGCTGTGCCATGTGGATTGCTCCCTGGCCGGCTGGGGGTCGAACTCGTGCTGCAGAGGCCGCAGACTGCCCCTTAGTGCGGCACTCAATCCCTTGCGCCACCAGGGAGGCCCAAGACTCAATTCTTTAACATGGTCTTTTCTCTCCAGCTCATTTCCCCTGAACTCTCATCATCACATCCAATCTCACTGACTATTCCTACATTTATCTCAAATTCAAGGTCTCTTCTGCTTTAGGACCCATGCATATGTTGTTCCTTGTACCTGGAAAGCCACCTCTGGGCCTTCTACCTTTTTTTTGTTGTTGTTGACTTTTATTCATCCTTCTGATCTTAGTTCAGCTATAATTTCATCATGGAGGGCTTCCCTTAAACTCTAGACTGCGTCAGTGGCCTTCTCCTTAATGCATTTTTTACCTTTATAATTTTATATTTATTTGTATTATTATCCTATTCACATGGCTCTTTCTGAGGCTGTTTCATGAAGGCATAGACCATATCTATTTTTTACTTCCTATGATGTCCCTTGTGCCTTGTAAGGTCACTTATACATGGTAGACACTCACTTGATATCTATTGAATGAGTCAGTGAATGAATGAATGGATGTGTGGGTGGATGGATGAATTCTGTCTCCTTGTTAACCCCATGTCATATCTTACTGTCACATTCAACTGTACATTCTGCAGGCGTGTGTTCTACTCTTTATGAGCACTTACTATGTGTCTGCCACCAGATACACATTTCGTTTAATCCATTCGAGAATATGAAAAATCTACAGAGAAGGCAAATGAGCTCCAAGGTCACACAAGTAAGAAGTGGCAAGGCCTTGTTTCAAGCCCAGATGTGTAACGTCAAAGCCCACGCTCTGAACTGTAGCACTACACTGCCCCCTTTTGGTAGTTTGGAGAGTTGTCATTGGGCCCAGTTAATTTCAACTGTGGTTAATTTCAACCCTAAATCGATGTTTTTTGGAATTTAAACCTCTAAGAAGTCATGATCTAGTTCTAGCCCTCCTGCTGTGGCCAGAGCATAGTAGGACACGGTAAAGGAGATTCAATCTGGACTCTCCAAGGTGCGTATGTCTCAGGGGCTGCTCCCATCTGTTTTCCGTCCACCCCTTATAACCTTCAGGGCTTAATGCAGTGTCCTGTCCTAAAAAGCAGAAAGGCCAACAACTGAAATGGCCTGATCAGCAGTGTCCTGGGGAGTAAGCATGGCCTGATTAAGATCCTAGGGAAAAGCACCAAGAAAGGGAGTTTGTCTCTTTATGATTTAGTCACTAAAGATAGAGCTCTGGAAATTGGCTTTAAGGCTCTCCTGAACTCAGTAAGAGGACAAAATCTCTTGCTCTTGATTAGAAAAATCTCGAGCTAGCCAGTATCCTAAACTCCTTTTGGTGACTAGGGAAATTGGAACTGATAAATACTTTAGACTAGATGGAAACAAGAAAATGAGGAGAGAACAATGTAAAACAAAATCAGTTTCCATTTATGTCAGGCATGTTGTAAAGTGTTTTACATACATTATATCATTTAATTTTAACACTGACCCTGAAAATTGGATGGAATTACACTTACAGACAGAAAGGGGTGTTGAGAAAGGTAACTTGCCAAAGTTAAACAACCAGCTGGTCTTAGAACTATTCCAGATCTTTCTGATGTCAAAACCCAAGTACTCCCCACACCCCATTGGTGAGAGTACATATCATCAATAACTTCTTTGGAAAGACAGTTGGCAGCACAGAGTGTGCTTGACATATTCCCTCTGATCCCCACATTAATTCCACTTCTAGGAATTTATTAAGCTAAAGAAACAGTCAGACCAATGTATAAAGACTTTTTCTTGTATCATTATAGTTATAAGCATATATAATGTTATAAGACTATAACATTATAATAGTTATAATTGCTACATTAAAATAGTGAGGAGAAGCAATAAAGAAAGTAAACAGTATAAGTCTCCATCAGTGGGGCCTGATTAAATTATTGTACATCCATCCCACAGCCCATATATAGTCAGTCCTTTAGAACAAAGAGGTAAGATCTAATACAGATTGACATGAAAAGATGTTCAAGAGATATTTATATATATTTTATTTATTTTTTTTTTTTTAAAGAGGCATGTGTTTTTTTTTTTTTTATTTATTTATTCGTTTGTTTTTTGTTTATACATGCACTGGGTACAGTCAGAAGCGCGGGAGGGTGAGAGAATTCACCAGAGCCAGAGCGGGGAGCAGAGCAGGTAGAAGGACCTAAGTACACTGCTGAGGGGAGCAGCGGGCGGCAGGAGAGGTCTGCGCACCATGTGGGACCCTCATCCGGTGGCCGGGGAGCAGCCGGGGATCGAACCGGCGCCTCAGAGGCTGCGGGCAGCTTCGCAACCCAGCGCTCAACCGCTGCGCCACCGGGGAGGCCCATATATATTTTAAAGATTTATTTATTCATACAAGAAGTGGGGTACAGGCTAGAGGTGTGGGGGCTGAGAGGATTCACCAGAGACAGAGTGGGGAACAGAACAGGCAGACTGACTGAAATACGCTGCTGAGGGGAGCAGCGGGCGAGTCAGGAGAGGTCTGCTGCGCCATGTGGGTATCTCCCTGGCCAGAGATCGAACTCATGCTGCAGTGGCTGTGGACAGCTTTATAGGTTGCATCCCAACCCCTTGTGCCAACAGGGAGGCCCAAGATATATATTTTTTTATTGTGATAAAATGTACATAAAACAAGGTACCATTTTCACATATATTTGTAATATATATGATCTGATTCATTTATGTTTCAATTTATATATGTTATTACACATTTTAAAAGTCTGAAATTAAACAGTAAACTGGCAACAGTTCTGATTCACAGGGCTTTCACATTCTTCTATGTATTTGAATTTGTTATGACAGCTAATATTACTTTTCCTCTAATAATTTTTTTCCATCCTAGAAATCAAATGGTCAAAAATCTTTCTATTGTATCATGCCTACATGCATGCCAATGAGTTGGTGAGAGGAATTGGCTGTGGAAGTGCTGCCAGGTACCTATATACCACCTATCTGGCTAATCTTATTTTTGTTGAGCGTCCCCAGTTTTGGCCACATTTGACTCAATTCTTCTCACTTCTTAAGTTCTACAGAGCCCTGTAGTTTTAGGAGAAGGGTTGTTTTTTTAGAAGTAGAAAGCCATCCACATTAATGAGATACATTCATGTCTCTTATTTCCTGTTTAGAGGTCTCCTGCAGTCTCACCTTGACAATAAAAGAGAACCATGGGGGGGCCTCCCTGGTGGCACAAGAGGTTAAGACGAAACCTATGAAGCTCACCGCAGCCACTACAGCGCAAGTTCAATCCCCGGCTAGGGAGGTGACCCACATGGTACAGCAGACCTCTCCTGACTCGCCCACTGCTCCCCTCAGCAGTTCATTTCAGTCAGTCTGCCTGTTCTGTTCCCCACTCTGTGTCTGGTGAGTCCTCTCGCCCCCCAAAAAATTTAAGCCTGTACCCTGATTCTTGTATGTACAAATAAATAAATCTTAAAAAAAAAAAAGAGAGAGAGAGAACCATGGGGACAAATTTATTTTCACATTCCCCAAGGTAAAGCCATGGTCACTAATGTGTCAACATTCTGAGTGGTTCTCTTTAACTTCTGGTCTTCCTCCCATGAGTGTTGCTGCTTATTGTGGTTTTCAGTGTGACCTTTTTATGTGATAAAGTAGGGAAGGGGTCAAGATACTTGGGATCAAGCCCTAGCTCGAGGACTTGAGAAGAGTTGCTCAGCTTTACATGGTGTCAGCAGCTTTCTCTGTACAATTGTGATAAATAATAGATACTGGATTTTAGGGCAGTGAAAATATTCTATATGATACTATAATAATGCCCCCCCCATGTCATCTTACATTTGTCCAAGTCCATAGAATGCATTACACCAAGAGTGGACTATCATGTAAACTGTGGACTTTGGGCGATGTGATGTGTCACTGCAGGTTCATCAATTGTGTGCATGTATGACTGCGGTGGAGGATATTGCTAATGGGGAGGCTAGCTAGGCATATGTGGGAACAGGGGGCCTATGGGAAATTGCTGGAACTTTCCCTCAATTTTGCTGTGAAGCTAAAATTGCTTTGTAAAAGTCTTAATAGAAAAAAATAGATGCTATTTCTATATCTTAACATTGCCAGAGGACAAATGAGATAGTAATAAGGAAAAAGCTTTGAAAGTGTATGTTGCATTACAAATATTATATATATTTTTTAATTTAGCCTTTTCTGATTTTTCTTTATAAACTCTTAAGAAACATGTCTCTAAATCTGTTTCCTAGGATGTAGGAATTTTATAGGGCCATAGGAAAGATGCTAAGCAGTCTGGAAAGGCTACTTCATTCTCAAAACCCGCCAGAGGAAGAGGGAGGAGAGAGGAGAGGATTCATTTTCTGTTTTAACCACTTCTGTATTATTTTAACTTCCCTCATTGAAAATGTATTACTTTTCTAAGTTAAGTAAACCAATAAAGCTTTTTTTCTAATGGCATGTTTGGGACCAGAGAAATAAACTGGATGTCATCTGCATATAGGGCTGACATCTGGGGCAAAGAAAACAGGATTTGAAAAGCTGAGCAATTGGAGAAGCATCCATCTTGGGCCATGTTGTTAAAAACTATTGCATATAGACCAATGAGTTTTTAATAGCAGGAGCCATTGCTGGGACTTGAGCAAGGAGATACAGTAAGCAGAGTGGTGTTTAATTCCCCCCCCACAAAAAAAGTAACTTTAGAGTAATGTACAGGGTGAGTTGGAGGAAGAAGAGGTACATTGGGAAGGTGAGCGGACTGCCACTGCGGTGGTCCTGGGATAAAATGATAATGACCTACAGTAGAATGTTGACTGAGAGAATGTTAAAAAAAAAAAAAAGAAAAAGAAAAAAAGTGATGGGAGCTATTTTGAAGAAAGTGCTACAATGGGTTTGTCATTGGCTTGTGAGGCGTGGGCTGGGGGCAGGCTGGGAAAAGAGGCCACTCAAAAGGAGATGGAAGCCAACTTGAAAGAATCCCCAGTGGCCAAAACTGGAACAATTGGAGCAATAAAATAAATAACAATAGTATTGGGTTAAACCCCCAAAAGAAAATAAATATGCTTCAGTTCCTACTGATACAAATAAGTGATCAAGTAAAGAAACAAACAAATTGGGGAAAAGGAACAAACCTTCCAATTTCTTTCCTGAATTCCATTAAATTACCTTTAGGACATCGTAGTAATAATTTCCTCTGGCAAGATTGTTAAAAATAGTAGGTGAAATTTTAAGAAACAAGATAGCCTATAAAGTATCTCTCTCAAAATATGTATTACTATGGTTTTTTTTTTTTAAGATTTATTTATTTACTTATTTATACAAGTACTGGGTACAGTCAGAAGTGCGGGAGGGTGAGAGAATTCACCAGAGCCAGAGCGGGGAGCAGAGCAGGCAGAAGGACCGAGGTACACTGCTGAGGGGAGCAGCGGGTGGCAGGAGAGGTCTGTGCACCATGTGGGACCCTCCTCCGGTGGCCGGGGAGCAGCCGGGAATCGAACCAGCACTGCAGAGGCTGCGGGCAGCTTCGCAACCCAGCGCTCAACCGCTGCGCCACCGGGGAGGCCCTACTATGGTTGTTTTTACAAATGTCCACAAATTCTTTGATACTTCTCCTTAAGAAGTGGAATTTAATTCTCCTTCCCTTGAGTATGGCCTGGATTTAGTAAATTGCTTCTAACCAATATAAGGGTCAGAATTACATTAAAAATAATAACTTTATAGTAGAGAAACCTGGCAGACACACCCTAAGTGATAAAAGTTAACATCACCAGTAATAAGTCATGCACCCCTCAATGTGTTATGATGTGAAGAACTCATTACCCATGTGGTTTTCCTCCTGAAAATCCGTACCCTTAGTTTAAGCAACATCAGGCAAACCCAAATTGGAGGAAAAGTCTAGAAAATACCTGACCAATACTCTTTAAAAGTCAAGGTCATGAAAGTCAGGGAAAGACTGAGAAATGAAGGAGACAAAAGGCAATACATCAATTAAATGAGATATGGATCCTGCAGCAGGAGAGAGATATTCATAGAAAAATTGGAGACTTTTGCATGAAGTCTGTAGTTTATAGTATTGATTTTATCAATGTAGATTTGATAAATATACCATGGTTATGTAAGATACTAATATTAAGGGGAATGGGTGAAGGGTATACAAGGATTCTGGACTGTCTTGTGTATTTCTTCTGTAAATACAGAATTATTCAAAAATAATAATGATCCCTCCTTTTTTCAGTTTATTTAATTGGGAAAGTGATTATTCCATTAACAAGATAAGGCTAGTTAAGAGGAAAAACTAGGCTATGGGAGGGGTAGGACATGAATGACAGTAGTAGGTAATTCAAAATGTGGGTCTAAAGCTCTGAGAGTTTGAGATACAGATTTGGGAGTAACATCCAGAGAACAATTTACTTGAAATAAGGTCTACATTATTATTACTATTTTTATATGCCAGGAGAGAGCTTGTGGAAAGAGAACCAGTAAACACATTGAGGGAAGCACATGCCCACCACACACATGCATATACACACAGACTCAGGCCATGAGCCAGGGGGTTAACTTGGGATAGAACTCTGCATGGTAGAATTGAGGGTGATTCTTTTCTTCTTTTGTTATTATCTGGCCTTTTTATAGTAAACCATTTTCCTCTTAAATTCAGGGATAAAAATAAATTTCTTTATTTAAGTTTTGGTGCTCTTTGCCAAATTTCTGTAATATCCATGATGGGGACAAGGCACCAGGTACCCTTTGCTCAAGTGCAGACAAAGTAGATGCTACCTTTTCTGGAGTAATACAGGCTCTGCAGTGACAGGATGGAGAATCTGGCACACATGTGTGTACATGTGTGTGTGAGGTATGTGTGTGTGAGAGAGACAGAGTGTGTGCAGTGGCCACTGAGTTGAGGGGAGGAGCCACTGATTTGTCTGACGTGCCACATGTAAAACGCTCCCTGCCCACCTAGCTCCAAACCAGGTCAATTTAGTCCTCAGCTTCCATGGGAACTGAGAGATATTTTTTCACACAAACCAAGATCCTCAACCTCACCCATTGTTGGAAATCTGGCCAGGGAGTCAGGCTGCTGGCTTGAAGCCTACGCTGCAGTCAGAGAGAGTGATTGGAGTCATGGTGAGGCACTTCCGGCCATGCGGGCCATGGTTCCAAGCAGGCAATCAGTTGGTATCAGGCATGAACAGAGAGGGACCGGGGGTATTTAAGGTCAGCATTAACCAGCGGGTGGGACTCTTGTCCAGAGCCTCCAAGGTCTTTAGGGGAGGAAGTTCAGAACCTTGGATAGCTCCTAGAGTAGCCCAGACCCTATCAGGTCTGAAAAGTCTAGAAGCCTGAGTCCTTAATAAAGCCCTTGATTAATTAATTTTGAAGCACTTTCCCACATGTCTCTAGCTGTGAAAGACTTCTATTTCCAAGTTCAGCCTTATGCTTCCAGGGACTCCCCCATACCGCCTGCAGTCACTGCCCCATCTCCCCCCACACACATCTATCCTGACTGAGCTCTCTGTTGAGGTCACCATCATTCTGAAGGTGAAATAAGCTTTTAAGACAACCATGTCCTCTCCTAAGCTATCCCTGTCCAGGACATGACACCCTAATACCTCAGGGCTGTAAGACTCTGGGTGGAGGGGAGGAGAAAGAAAAGGTCTAGTGGAACAAGGTCATGTTTAAAGAACCTTTGTCTCTAAGACCAAGGGCATGCCCTCCTCTGTGGGATTGGAAGGAAGGGTATGAAGCAGGGAAAACGAAGGAGAAGTACTGACTCTGAAGCAGGAACCTTTCATGAGCTGTCACTGTGCAGGTATAGCAAGTAGAAGCAGAAATGAAACTAGTGAGTTCAGAGGCTCACAGCCTGGCATCCCCACCCTCAGCCATGTACATGGCCCCCAGGGAAAAGATCGTTAAATTAGCACTGTAAAGGGAGTGGTTTTCTTCCTGATTCTCCCAATCGTCTAGAAGAAGGGTGTTTGTGAGGAGTCTGGAAGGGCAGATAAATGATTAGGGATTGAATTTTCTAGTCTAAAGTTCCTCTTCTACCTCCAAGCCTCTTCCATGGTTAAATGAATCAGAGCCAGCAAATGAGGTTACAATGCTCTCACTTTAAGATTGCCTGGGTTGGTGAGTAAGGAATAAGCTCGCTTGTGTAAAAACACTCCAGTTTCCATTCTTCCCAGCCAGCTCTGCTCTGTGCAGGGGCATCCTCCTTTTGAGACCTGTCTTCACCTCTCGTGGACTCCTGGTCCCTAATTGAAAATGCATTACGTACCTTATACCTCTAAGAACTTCCCGGTGAAAGAAACAGATGCTGAAGCAATAGTGGAAAATAGCTTCAGGCTCCCTCTCATAGCACCACTCAGTCATAATGGGGCAGGGAGGAACAGGGAGGAGAAAAGGACTTTTTTTTTTTTTTTTTTTTTTGCTGAGTCATGAGTGGATCTGGTTGCGTTTGGGCTGGAAGGCTAGAGTTGCTTCCACCCCACCTAAGAGGTCTAGCTGGATACCATCCTGGAGATGGGAGTGTTAGCAATGTTATGACCCCGTTGTGGATGAAGAGATGCTCAGAGGATCTGGATCCAGTCTGTCCCTCAGCCTGGCCCCTCCGGCCTGTGGAAACTGTTTCGGCTTCTAGGAGAGGTCCTTACTGTGGAATGAAGCATGGACTTTCCATGCACAAGGAAACCTGGAGAAGAAATGAGAACAAATGAGGACTCTGCCAGATCCCAAGAGAGTTGTTTGTGTTGGCTTTTGTTCAAGTAGAACAGGCTCACCTCAGCCAGAGTTTGCTTTTGACCTGTGCTCTCAGGGGCAAAGGTGCCCCCAACCCCATGTTTGCCTTCCTTGCAGCGGATGCTCACCAACCATAGTTTCATTTAGGAGCAGTGATTATGTGACCACAAACCTTACCAAATTGAATACAATCATAAGCATTCAAAAGAAGAAACAGTTCAAGACTCAGGGGAGGGAGCAGCTGGCTGGAAAGAAGGGCCCATGAATTCTAATCCCAGCGCTGCCATCTGGCATTGACCTGGGACAACTCATTTACTTTCTGCCCTGGAGGCTCATTCTAGAATCTCAGGGCCTGAATAAAAACAGACCTGGAAGCTCAGAGAGTGAAACAACCTGTCTAGACTGTCAGTCGGCACAGTGTACAGGCCCCGCTCTCTAGCAGCTTGTACTTACTATTTGAAGAGCTTTCTTGGATTTCCCTTCGCCTTCTCCTTGTCCTTACATCATCAGAGCTCCCAAGAGCTCCCCTGCCTTGGGCAACTCACTACCTGGTAGATAGGGTTGCTAGCCCAAGGTTGTCAAAAACACTGTGGGTGGACAGAGGATCAGAGCAGCCCCACCCTCCACTGGGTTTGCTGAATATTTGGATTCCAAGTTGGCTGCCCACTCCTCTAGTATGCAACAGTAAAACTTGGGCTTCACTCATTTAATGGTGGAATGTATATCTGCAAGCAAAATCTGAGCCTGGAGAAAACTGTTTGCTTAGCTGGTGATCAGTCCCCACGACTTGACCTGAAATTGAGCTACTACTTTGGGCATGGACCTTAAGTGGGGTTTTAACTAGGTCAAGTCTTCAGGTGAGAGAGTGAGGGAATGTTTCAGGGCCTCCTATTTTGGGTGTTCTCCAGAATATCTTCCTGGAAGGCAATCATTCAGCCCCAAGCCAGAAACTTAACATGGAATCAAAGAGCACACAATGTAACATCTGCGTGGGACACCATTTGACACGGTCCTGGCATAGTGCGGCAGGCCACCAGCCTTTTGTCACCTTTCTGTTACAAAAAGATCCTTGCTGTGGCTTCAATCCAAGGAGAAGGCGTCTATCTGTTACCAGGTGATGATCCTTCATTATCTGTGCTAAGCACTGGGAGGACATAGTGGAGAGAGGCATAGTCCCTGCCTTCATGAAAATTTATTAAACAAATTTTACAAGCAAATCATTTAAGTAAAACTTGATAAGTGTATGGCAGAAACATATTGGGAGAGGATCTGGGAGAGTTTATTACAGAAAGAGCTAACCTAGTCTGGTATTCATGGGAAGATTCTTTTAAGAGATCCAGAAGGGGAGCATTAGGTGGGAAGGGCCTTGGTGCTCCATTGGGGACGAACACAGGTGATGCAAAGTGTCAGAAGCTTGGGGAGGGGTGATGCAAGAGGAGGGTGGGGGAAGGGAAGGGAAGGCAGTAACCTCCTCTTTGCCATCCTTTGTAGCCAGGTCTGAGTGACTCCGGTCCAAAAGGGCTCAGTGGAGGCCACCCAGACTACTATGGCACGGGCCCAGGAGAGGCTGGTGTCTGTTCCATCTCCGTAGCCTAGGGCACTCACGGGGATGCTCAGGAGAGGTGCGTCAAGCCCTGGGGTTCACACAAATGGAGTGGTCCTTACCTGGCAGCACCGTTCAGAGGAGGGAGAAGGCAAGAAAGACCAGGCACTTACTTCCTTACAAATCCTCCCTGTATGTTTTTCTATTGCTTTGAACTGTTTATTAATACATGACAGAAGCCATTTCCCTATTTAGATGGTTCCGCTGGGAATTCCACACCATCACCCCCCCTTCCTGAGGTAGATAAAAAACATCAGCTTTCAAGATTTTATACTTGGATTTCAGAAACTAAATTACATTACTACGTCCGGTGAGACGGCGCCATGGCCTGTCCCTATCTGCCTGCTGCAGGCACTGGGAGGCCGATAACATCAGCGTGTCGAAGCAGCTCGATCCAGACAATTTGCAGCTGGCTGGAGCAGGGCCAGAGGGGGGTGGGTGGCAAAATTCTCTCAGAATCCAGAGCAGCCCAGGGTTGACTGCAGAGTGGGATCCAAGATTTTCATGTTCTTTCCATCGGCCATCAGGTCTCCTGTTTATAGAGAGAAAACTCATTTCAGCCCCATCTAAAAATAACAAGGAGTTGAAAATTACTCTCCTAAACATAAGAATGGAGCAAAATCACTGAAGAGCCAATGCTGAGGTTTTCATTGGACTGAAGGGCAGAGTAGAAGTTATAATCTGAACAAGGCAATTGCTACTGCCTGTGAAGTTAGGTGCCCGTATTAAAGTCAAACTACTCCTGGAAATGGTTATTCTCTGCCTCCTTGAAGCCCATATGTGAGGCCTTTTAACCAACCTTCTGACTGCCGCCAGGTTATGAAGTAAATGGAGAGAAAGCATTGTTCTCCTGCCAGGAAGCAGAGGCACTTTTGGACTTTTCCTTTCTAATTGTAACCAAGATTTAACTCTTCAGAACAAGCATTCCTTTCATGGCAAAAAAAAAAAAAAAAAAAAAAAAATCTGATATATTGAGTTATTTCAAATGTATCAAATAGCATAAGACATTCATTCAACTCTGGCAGCATTTGCAGGCCTATTTTTGTAAATAGCCAAACACAGTCACTTCATCCCCCAGACATGATGTTTTCAACATGCAGTAGGCCCTCAAGGTCAAGGTTTTGGGAGAGATCAATCTAACTTCATTGAGGTTGTCAGTCTGGGCAAGCCTGACTTTCCTGTGCCTCAGTGCCCTGCCTGCTCACCCATAGGTTCCAGTGTGTGGATGCAGAAGGTAGAACTAGGATCTACTCCTAACACTCACTGCACATTTCTTAATGTCTCTTACAGTGCAGGCACACAGCTTACTGACTCCATTACTAAGCCCAAGGGATGAATTAATAATTAAGTCAAGTGATTCTCGGTTTCTCTTTTGTTTGCTTGTTTGTTATTATGGAAAAGTATTATTGAGGGTTTTAAAAATGAGAAATCATGATTACCACATAATCATCATCACTTGGGAGTGCAGATTGTATAGGTTCAGCTGAATGTTCATGATTGGTGGAGCAGGTGTTCTGGGTTCTACAGAAATCCCAATGCAGGCTGCTCCTGGGTATCTGTAGGTATGTGCCAGCCTCCTGCCCCAAGGCTTAGAAGCCGGGGGAAGTTAACCCAAGACTAAGTCACAGCGCAGCCAGAACTCGGGGCAACTCTCCACCCCACTTCTGGCTATTTTGTGGAAGTTGGCCAGGTGCTGATCATCCTCCCATGCCTTCAGTCCGCCCTTGTCCACAGTAGTAGGTTGGCCCAGCTTTCTGAACCATGGCTATACTTACCTATTGGAGGACTTTTCTCTGTGGAAATTCTTCAGTCTTCCAAGGATAGGACCCATGATTTTTGAGAACAAAATTAAGTCTTTGCTAAAAGGTCAGCAAACCTTAGAACAGAGTGTTTTGTGTTTTGAGTTCTCTTTCTTGACACCTTCAGACAGCTGACCCTTCTCCACTGGCTTTTCCCCAGCCTCATCCAACCTTCAGTCTCTCCTATTACGTAAGAGCCCCACCGGGGCTCTGGTTCTGCTTCCTCTCTTTTATATTATCTTCCTCAAAACCTTCTCCTTCCCAGATATCCGTGACACCTCTCCTTGGTCCACGGCCTCTCTGACCACCCCTGTTAGCTTTCTTCTGCCTACCCCTTCAATTTTGATATTTATTCCCCATGTTCTTTCCTCCCGTTCTTCATATAGATATATATACCACACACACACACACACCAAAATCACTTGAACTTAACTCTTAATTCTGTTTCTGTTTTGTGTGGTGACATCACAGTTCACCATCACCTGAGTCAGAAGGAAACCTGGGATACATCTTTATCCAGGTCTTTCCCTCAAACCCAGCTCTAATCAGCCACGGAGCCCTGATAGTTTAACCTTGATAGGTTTTTCTTCTCTGTCCCCTTTTCTCCAACCCCATTGATTGTGCCTTTTTCCAGCTTTTGTCACTTCTTGCAATGCCTCTCATCCGATCTCCCTGCCTCCAGTTTAATCATTGCTTCCCATTCTCTTCACACTGCTCCCAGAGTGATGTCTCTATAAATCTGACAGTGGACTTAAAATCTTTCAGTGGAGTCCCATTATTTCCAGTTAAAGTCCGGAGCCCTGAACATGACTTACAAAACCTTCAGGGCTTTAAGCTGCCTCCCATTCTTATCCTATCACCTACCGCTTTACCTGCTACCATTTAACATTCCAGTAAAATTGAGCTCTTCCTTTTTGCCTGCTGTATAGTCATGTGTGTCTTCCTCCCCACTTGTTTCCTTTTGTTTCCTACTCTTCTTCATCTGGTTCACTTCTACCTCCTACTCACCCTTCATGTCTCAGCTTTCTTTGGAGAAGCTGTCCATAATTCCCAAAATTGAGATAGATGTTCTAGCCTGTGTACCTACAACACTTCATACAAACCTTTGCTTTAGCACTTAGCATATTATTAAAATTATCTCCTTATTCATTTGCCTTACTCGCTGGCCTATGAGCTGTACAGGGACAGTGATTATATTATCTTTGTATCTGCAGGGTCTAGAATGCAAGTGCCCCTAGAATGTGGCACCAGAACTGATTTGGCGATTGAAACCATTTCCTCTCTCTTCCTTGTGCTGCCCTCTGATTTTCCTCTCCTGGGATCAGTGTTCTCACTTCCCAATGCTTACGCTGCCTGCCAGTCTTTCTCTCCCTCTCCATCTTGAGTTATTGACTGCTTCCGTGGCTCCAACATTTCCTCACTATGGAGAAGTCATTGAGCAGGAGATTGGTAATCAGGAGGCATCCATGCAATTTTCTAAAAAAAGTGTGTGGAGAGCTGGAGATATGTTGAGACTCGTACCAGCCTTCCAAGGACCTGATTACAAGACAAATTCTGAGGTCGTGTAAGTGCCGATGTGTTAGTAATATCATGACTTCCTTTATCTGATGTTGCTGAGGAAGGGCTGGGATATAAGAAATGAACAAGTTAGGGTCAAATCCTAGTGTTACCCTTTAGGAGCATATTATTTTCTACAATCATTCATCAATTTTAAAATGATAATTAGGAGGATTAAATGAGTTTATATATGTATGTTATATATATGTGTGTGTGTGTATATCACCATAGCTCCACGTATAGCAGGTGTTCAAGCAATATTAACTAAGCTATTGGGTGAATTCAGAATAACCATACCTGGGTGAAGTTGTTCTAAAGAACTCCCTGCCTGGGCCCAGTCAGAGCTCTTACCAGAGCTGCTTCCCCAATATAAGGTTTGTATAGTTCCTCCCTCTCATCCCCCTCCAAATCATTGTCCTCTCTTGGCATAAGGATGTAATAAGGTTAAGGTTGGGAAAGAAGGCCCTTTGAGGGACTCTGGGGATGGTGTGTGTGTGTAGAGGGCTGATCTAGAGCCTTGCTATTCAAGTGCTGTCCCTGTTCTGAGAGTATTGGTTGGTATCCCCTGGGAGCTTGTGTGAAATGCAGACACCCAGGCTCCACTCCAGACCTGCTGAATCAGAATCTGCATTGAACCAGTATCCCAGGTGATTTGTGTGTGCATTCATGTTTAAGAAGCACGGTCCTCCTGATCACAAAAATCTGCAAAGAGCTGATGAGACTCAACAACAACAAAGAAAATACTCCAGTCAAAAAATGGGCAGAAGAGCTGAAAAGAAACTTCTCTGAAGAGGAAATGCAAATGGCCAACAGACATATGAAAAAATGTTCAACATCACTTGTCATCAGGGAAATGCAAATCAAAACTACCATGAGATACCATCTTACACCAGTGAGAATGGCACATATTAAAAAAACTAGCAACAACAAATGTTGGCGAGGTTGTGGAGAAAAAGGAACTCTTCTGCACTGTTGGTGGGAATGCAAACTGGTCCAACCACTATGGAGAGCTGTGTGGAGATTTCTGGACCTACTAAACATAGAGCTTCCATATGATCCAGCAATTCCACTCCTAGGTATTTACCCAAAGGACACAGAAACATCAATTCCAAAGAGCACCTGCACCCCTATGTTTATAGCAGCACTGTTGACAATAGCTAAGCTTTGGAAACAGCCCAAATGCCCAAAAATAGATGACTGGATCAAGAAGATGTGGTACATATATACCATGGAATATTACTCAGCATTCAAAAAAGATAAACACATGCAATTTGCAGCAACATGGATGGCGCCGGAAGGGATCATGCTCAGCGAAATAAGCCAAAAAGAAAAAGAAAAATACCGGATGGTCTCACTCATAGCAGGAATCTAGAAAACTTAAATAAGGGATCAGGAAAAAGAATAACTATAAGAAAGTGAAAATCAAAATCAACAAAAAACTATGAACCAGAGACACTTTTTGGGGGGTGGGGGCCGGGAGGGGAGGGATTGGGGTCAGAATGGGGCATGTGCAGTTGTATGGGGGAATATAAAAATAAAATTTATTATTTAATAAAAAAAAAAATAAGAAGCACGGTCCTCGAGACACAGAGATAGCCTCAGTAGGCATGGGTGGATGTAGGCTGTGCAGGTGTGGAAGAGCTGGCTAGAAGAGGTGAAGTCTTCATAGGTGGGGAGGAGCTAGAAGTGTAGTGAGCAAATGAGAAGTCCCTTGCAGGTGCAGGCTGCGGAACTGTAAGGCAGCTCTATGGGTGGGTGTTGCTTTTTCGTTGTTCCAGGGCTCCTTCCTGTAGATGCCTTGGGAAAGAAGTTGTATCCCTTGAGCTAGCCGCTCAGAGTCCCTGAGCCAGCCAGGGAGCGATGGGTGGGTAGGAAAAGGCTATCACCCTGAGCCTGGGGAGACCCTCCAGCAGGTTCATCAGGACCCTGTAGCTTGGCAAAAAGCTTGTTGTTTCCCAGGAGAGATGCTTAGCCAGCAACTGGCTGGCTTCACAGTTGAAAACTTGCCTTGAGTTTGTGCTAGGCTAGGATCTCCCCTCTCATTACTCTTTCACCATCACCTGCTTGTCTCTCTCTCTTCTCTCTCTCTCCCTCCCCCCCCACACTCACTCACTCACACACACACACACACACACACGAACTGACTTCTCTTTAGAAAGTCATATGGGAGTCCATAGCTTTTGTGGGGTTAATCCTCTCCTTCCCTTCTTTGACCTTCTTTAAGTCATAGGCTTGACCTGAGCCTCCAGGAGCCCTTGGCATAGACCTCCCTGCTGCACAAGCAGGTCCAGTGAGAGTAACTGCAGACCATAGGCTTGATTGGAAGCAGTGAGAGTTGGTTTCACCAGAGGGAGCCTAGCTCTCTTAAGCACTCTTAGGACTCTGAATCCTGGTTTGCCTTTCTAATGTTTTCTAATGAAAACATTTCCCAGTCACCCACCTAGAGCCCTTTGACCCCTGCAGAAGAGTTATTTGTGTAGCTCAGTGGTAAAGGAAAGGCCTTGCTGTACTTGATCCCCCAGAAATGGACTGGGCTTATAGTGCCTTGTGGCAAAGAAGTGGTTGCAGCTTCAGTAGCAACTAAAAGTAGTACGACTAGAGTCCTCAGCCTCAGCAGCCATTGCTCTAAGCCCTATCACCAAAGGGCCGCCTGACTTAATAACCCAACTTCCAGTATAACTGGGCTTCTGCCCAGGCCTAACTCTCTACATCAGGAAGGATCACAAACGTCCACTGCCATTACTCTCTCCTCTGTGCTCCCGCACTCTTCATGCATTACTGCCCCTCGTGCTCCTGTCTCTGCTTTAAATAGGCTGATTTGTATACCTGCCTTATACCCATCTGTAGACTAAAGTCTTCTTGGCAAGAACCAGGTCTTGATGTTTTTCCCTCCCCAAAGTACATTGTGCCCTTGCCTGCCTATTGTTGGTGTTCAGTGAACATCAAGCTGTTTTTTGTTTATTTTTAAAGAAAAACAACAAAACAAATGATGGCTCATTGATGTTTAATTATTGGTATAACAAAAATAGAAAAGATGAGGCTCTGGCCAGAGAGCTGAGCTTTAGAGATGCAAGTAGTATTTGTGAGAGGAAAGTGGTGCTTGCCAGATTTAATGGAGGTTAGAGAGTTAGAACAAACTGAAAACGAGGAAAGGTGGGGCAGGAAATACTCGAGAGAGGAGGTACTTGCCCTCAAATTCTTTGTCAGTTGCAGACAAGTAGCTCTTTACTCTTCCAAAGCCAACGAAAGGGATCAGAGATGGCACCTCTGGGAAGGGATCCCATAGGCCACCAGACTATTACTTTGCTTTCTTGGGAAATCAAGGGATCTAAAAGATTCACAGTCAGTACAGGCCAGGCTCAGTTCGTTGAATAACTGAAGCTTACCAGAAATCTTCAAGTGAGTTTTGGGGCCAACTTCCAGATGAGGATCCACAAGTTAATCTAGCCCAAATCAAACATCAGCTTCCTACCTTGTGTAGGGTTGAGGGGTCAGGCTCATGGCCTCTCCAACCAATAAATGCCTTCTCTTGATTCCTGGGCAGCATCTTTTCTCAGTGTCTTGCCTCCTTTCTTACCTGGGGGAACTGGAATATATATCCCGACAGGAAACCAAAAGATCTTCTGGACCAAACTCCCCTAAGTTCTGTTAGTTCTGAACATCTAGATCCCTCTTTCCCCTCCTCTGGACTCTGCCTAAGTAGAAGGCCCCCAGAAACCCAGCCCAGAATCCCTAGGCCCTCCAGCTCCCCTGATTTTAGAATAATTTCCTCTTTTCTATGAACGGGCTAAGGGCTTACCCCCAAGTCTCTTGGCTGAATCTGGCTGAAAAAGAAGAAACCACCTTCTCTCTACTGCCCACCCTCACGCCGTCTTCTTATATCTCAGGCCCTGACAGTCGACCTTTTTTTTCCTTCACTTTGTTGTTGTGGTAAAATATACATAAACCTTACCATTTTAAGGTTGTCGATCTGTCTTTAAAGGATATTATATCTTTGCCCATTTTTAATTAAGTGAGATGGTCATTCCCTGTTGAAGTTGTGGTGGGAGGTGGCAAGATACGGGTCTCAAAAACCTTGTAGGTCACAAGACTGTAGACTAAGACTTAGGTCTCTAGCTGCTCCAGTGTAACACAGGGCACTCCTTGACATCTGATTCAGGGTGAGCAGAAGGTTCAGCATGAAAGTCAGTGACTAGGCCAATCCAAACCTCTTGGAGCAACCAGTTTTTTTCCCAGTTCCTGGCTCTGGTTTCTACTTCCCGGGTCATGAGGCTTGTCCCCTAGGCCTTTATGCACAGGCTTCCCCCAAGCCACGCCACAACTGCTACTGTGGGTGCACCTGAATTGAGGTATTTGTTCTGTCTCCCAAATGAAGACTTTTTGGTCACAGGGTTTTAGGTGAGTTGAAATGGGAATAAGTAGCAAACTATCAGTCTAGAACAAGTAGTCCTCATCATGATGAAGGCATAGCAGAATTTTAATCTTTTTTAAAACTCATGGTCCCTTGTCTTTCCATTTCAAAAATGAATCCAGGTTTTTGCCATCCCATTTGCTTCATATCTTTTTCCATCTTTTCCTTTCCCTGTTTCCAAGTAGCTATTTTTTTTTTAAAAAACTAAATAATATGTAAAGGAGTAGGAGCTGCCATTCCTGCTGGGGTAACTCCAGAGCCATTTTGGTTAATTCTTCCACCCCAAGTTTGAAAGCAAGAGACCTTCCCTGTGAGTTTTGCCTCCTGCCACAGGCCAAGCATGGTGGCCAGCTACTGAGCCATACTAGTGCCCCATTTAGCACCTTTTCCAGGTTTCAGGGTAACAAAGTCTTCCCTCCTTTTGTTGGCCTCAAGTCAGAAATATTTTATTTGGCAGGTAATGCCCAGAGGAAATTCTATTCTTTGAAAGAAGATTGCCCAGAGGGAACCAGGTAACTAAGGACTGGAGCAGAGCCTTCTTGGAAGATGATGGATAGCTGCGATGAGCTGAAACTCCCTGGCACACAGTGAAAAATAAAATATTAAAAACCAGCAATAGCTCTCAGTCATGACTGGAGGCACTGTAAGTTACAACAATCCTTTAGGAAAGCAGTTTGGCAATATTTATCAATAATCTTAGAAGCACTTGTGCTTTTTGACTTATTCTATTTAGGAAATGCAAATATATTGAGATTTCAGTGTAGCATTATTTATAATAGTGAAAAATTGCAAACAACCTGAATTTCCAAAATAACTGAATAGTTAAAAAGTTATTGTGCCTTCCTGCCATGGATATTTTCTATTGCCCCCACCCCCTCCTCTAGGGATATTAAGCAGCCATTAAACTGATGGTTACCAAAACTATAAACATGTGGAGAGTCAATTATGTTCTAATATTAGTTTTCTAAAACACAGACTATACAGTGTATTCTTTTTTTCAGTACACATGCCTTAGTTGCTACCCCCTAACTACAGTAACAAACTCCAACTCAAGCTAATTTAAACTGAAAAGGAAACTCAACCACAAGGACATTAGGGCTTCTCATAGTATCTAAGGGCAGGCATACTGTAGGACAAGCTCTAGAACCAGAGCATGACAACTAGGGGGCACTGTCTTTGTGCCTTGTGTTTGCTTCTTTTGGAACATCAGCTTTATTCTTGTCTCCTGCCCAGTGAATTTCTCTGCTACCAATCCACAGTCTTTGAGCTTTACATTTCCTCTTAGACCCTCTGCCCAATTCTACGGGAGCCTCTGATCGACTCCACCTGGTTCAAGCAGGGGTAGGCCACATAGAACCAGCTTGCCACCTGGCAGCCCACCCCTGTGACCTTAAGGGCAGGAGCAGCACCAGCTCCCAGAGAAGA
The DNA here is from genome assembly GCF_014898055.3 of Talpa occidentalis. Taxonomy (NCBI): domain Eukaryota; kingdom Metazoa; phylum Chordata; class Mammalia; order Eulipotyphla; family Talpidae; genus Talpa; species Talpa occidentalis. The sequence continues at coordinate 38,353,435 of NW_023605083.1, read as the reverse complement.
GAAACCTCAGAATGTTGTTACTGCAGTACACACACAAGACTCAGGCACACTACAACATGAACAGAGGTTATCTCCAGGTGGTGGAACTAAAAGTGATGTTTTTCAGATTTTTACGTGTATTACTTTATAATAGAAAAAAAAAATCTGTCAAACTTTCCTGCCATGACTACAGTTGTTACTAGACTTAAGGCTAGCTGCCCAGTCCTCTATTTTAGTTCTCCCAATGGCAACCATATCAAAGATACTAAAACTTGTTTTGGTGATAATTCCATTGTAGGAACTATTTACAGAGATAGAAAATCTTTAAGCTCTACCCCTAGCATCATAATCCTTTCTTCTTGCCTGCCCACTTTTGCTCTGCAGAAATGTGTGGATAAAGAAAAGAGGCTTTCTTTCCCTGCATTCTACCATGATCACTTCATCCAGACTGTGATCACTTAGAGAGTGTGATCGCTCAGTGTGTTGACTTTATTTGAGTTGAGTCTTCTTTTAGAAAAAAACCTATACAATTGAGAATTTGAATAAAATTTGAGAGGCCTCCCTGAACTAGGCAGGAGATTTTTCCCCTCTCCCAAATTCAGGTATCAAACTTTTCTCAGCTTTTCTGATCTTTCCCTTTGTAAGAGCCTTGTAAGAGCCACCAACAACACTTGTAGAGACTGTCTGGTCTCCCTTATGTCTCCCTGATCCAGCAGATCTCCCCCAAAGACCCTCCCTGTGAGGGGTCTTTATCTTTTCCTCTAGGTGGGACTCTTAAGGGTCTTAATATGTCTCAGGAGGATAGAAATCCTGACCAATTGCCTAGCACTACAAAACAACAACAACTTTCTGGGAGAAGGGAAGATAGGGAATAGAAGTTGGAGCTGCCCAACAATTGGACTCAGGAAATGACACTCAGGACTGCAGGTCATAGCCCAGATGAAAAGCTGTCAGTGACCAAATGATGCTCATATTGAGTTAGGGAATCAGAGCCAGTAGTGCCTTAGAGATGGAATGAACAGCCATCTTCAGGGAAGTAGAGGAGTCTGACCAATACCTATATTGTGATTGAATATTCTTGGGCAGGAGGTTAGTTCTCTGCCCAGCTATGGACATTGGACATAAGGGCATTGAATTTATTTTCTAGATATTTCTCTAAAATACTACATCTAAATATGTGTTCCCTGTCCACTGCCAAGAGATGTTTTGAAGGCATGGCATAACCCTGAACAGGGGTCCACAGCCCCAGATAGTTTCTGAGCTGACCTCTGAAAAAACTGCAACAGAAACAGGTGATCTTTGGTGCCCTATCTTGCTGTGTCTACTTGTCAGAGGATGACCTGGGCTCCAGGCTTTCCTGCTTCTCTGTTCCCTTCTCAGCAGTATCTTCCTGGCCCTGTTTCTGCTCTAGGTCTGTCCTGTTTCCTGCCTTCACACAAAGGAACTGAACATGTTTCAGACATGGCTTTATTCCAGAGGTAATCTTTCAGCATTTCACAACTCAGAAATTACCTCCACCAATTCTCTCCTAAAACTAAGATTCATGTGTGTTTGACATAGAAAAGTTAGATAACCTTAGTACAAGCACTTTGCTTCTTCATACTTCATTCCAAAACCATTTAAATTTCTCTCTTCCCGATAATTAGTGCTTAGAGATGGTAGAGGTTACCTTTCTTGTGGGAAAGCTAAAATTGAATCATGTCTCTGCCCCTGAATCATCCGTGCTTAGTCCACAAGACAAAGGCAGAATTGTTCAGCACCACGGAGAGTTCCTCATGCTGGCAACGAATTCATGGGCGGGTTAAAGATGAGGACTTGTAGCTGGGAATTCAGCCAGTGTGTGCTCCTTAAACTTCTGGCCCACTCCCCGTGTCCCTCTTCCCTCCAACCCCTTAACACTCACCCACTTTCTTTACCTAACTTGATTTTTTAGGATGAACTCCCCTAACTTTCCACACACCTTGCTCCTTCCATGTTAACTGCATTCCCCCACCTCATCCCCTGACCCATTTACTTCCCTTTCTTCTTCCAACATTTTGGTTCCATCTTCTCTTGCTTCCTCAGAAACCATGCCCCAGCAAGCTTCTCGTTTTCTTTCTTTTTTTTTTTTAAGATTTATTTATTTATTTATACAAGCACTGGGTACAGTGAGAGCGCTGGAGGGTGAGAGAATTCACCAGAGCCAGAGGAGGGAGCAGAACAGGCAGAGTGACAAAGTACACTGCTGAGGGGAGCAGCAGGCGTGGCAGGAGAAGTCTGCGTGCCATGTGGGACCCTCGCCCAGCGGCTGGGGATCGAATCAGCGCTGCAGAGGCTGCGGGCAGCTTCACAACCCAGCACTCAACTGCTGTGCCACCGGGGAGGCCCAAGCTTCTCGTTTTCTACCCAGTTTTCTTCCCCTCACTTTAGGACTGTGGCCAGGTGTTCTCTAGCTTCAAAGTCCCCTCTTGCTGTTAGCCATTCTCGTTCCTTCCCTTCTCAGTCAGGATCCTTGAAAGAATAGCCTGTTTTCACTCTTTTTTACTTCATCTTCTGTTGCCTCCTAAATCCCCTATAATCTGTTCCTACTCTTTAACTAAAACTGTAATTGTTGGGGCCACCTATGACATCTTTACTTCTAAATATTGTCTTTATTATATGTTTATTTAACACGGTTGATTTCTTCTACCTCGAAACTGCTTGAATGGCTTCCCAGACTTTTTTTCCTACATTTTCTCTTTCTGCTCCTACCCAGTCTCCTACTCATTCCCTAAAGGTGGATGGATATCCCCTAAGCTCCACCTTGGTTCTTGTCCTTTTTATATTTTCTTTTTCTTTTTTTTTTAAAGATTTATTTATTTATGCATACAAGAGCTGGGGTACAGGCCAGAGGTGGAGGTGTGATGAGAGGATTCACCAGAGACAGAGTGGGGAACAGAACAGGCAGACTGACTGAAATACACTGCTGAGGGGAGCAGCAGGAGAGTCAGGAGAGGTCTGCTGTGCCATGTGGGTGCACCCTGGCCAGGGAGATAGAACTCGTGCTACAGAGGCTGTGGATAACTTCATAGGTTGCATCTTAACTCCTTGCACCACCAGGGAGGCCCGGTTCTTGTACTTTTTAATTCTGCTCATTATCCTCTGTGACTTTTATCACCATCAGCCCATATTACTTTCCTGAGATTCCCAAACCTCAAATCCCATTGACTAGTGATGTCATTTAGGTGTCCAAAAACACTTCAAAACTCTACATGTCCCAAAGTGAATACATCTGATTTTCCCTGACCTTCTTCATTGTCTGTCTTGGTAATTAGTACCCTTTCCCTAGTTAATCCAGACAAAAAGCTAAGGTCTTTTTGTCAGATCTCCGCCCCCTACATCTTATCTCTGGAGTCTGCCCATTCTGTCTAGTTTAACATCTTCCTTTCTGTCCGGTTTTCCTCTGCTTCTGCTTAGTTCAGCTCCCTGTCACCCCCTACCCCTTAAAGATTATTTATGCATACAAGAACTGGGGTACAGGCCAGAGGTGTGGGGGGTGTGAGGGTTCACCAGAATAGGGAACAGAACAGGCAGATTGTCTGAAATACACTGCTAAGGGGAGAAGCTCCCTGGTTGGCCAGGGATTGAACTCATGGTTCATAGTGCTGTGCTTAACCCCTTGCGCCACCAGGGAGGCCCTCCCTGTTCTCTTGCTGACACTGTTGCAGTCATTCCCTAATTATCCTTAATTCCAGTTATTGTCACTTCCATTCATTTTCTACATGACAATCAGAGGGTCCTTCTCCACTTCAGATCTGGTCATGTTAGTTCCCCAATGATATTTAAGACTTCATTGTCTCCTCATCATCTTCTAATGAAAGAACAAAATCAAGGCCCATCTTCACCATGATCTGCGCCTCCCTTACCCTACAAGTTTATTTCCTGCCACTTTTTCAGCCTACCTTCTAGATTTCAACGATGACAAAATACTATTTCTTGAATATACTGCCATAGTTTCATGCCTCTAAGCCTTCATACTTATTACATGAATGTCTTTCCTCCTTCCTTTGACCCTCTCCTCTCATCCCTTTTCTACTTTTTTCTTGTTATTTTTGTTGCTCATTCCAGGGAACTCTTTAAGTATTGGCCTATTTTCTATTTATCTGTATGAGCGCCAGGCCTATCTTTATTAAATAAGTGAGGGAAATGTAGCATAGTGGAGTGATGAGAGAGGGGTGGCAGAATGCCCCTTAATCAGGGACTCCCTTGAGGGAGCAGTTTTTCCACAGATATCGCCACATGTAAGCCAGGCTCCAGCCTATGTGGTACCAGGACTGCAGCTGTGAGCCCATCACTCCCAAGGCAACCTGTGCATGATTGTGTGGGCCTCACCAAACCTATACTAATAACAACTTTTTAGGGACACAGATACAGTGCTCAGTATGTACTATACTGAGTACTATCCTAATTACTTTCATATATTAGCTCATTTTATCCTCACAAGAACCTTTGACATAGGTAATGTACTAGCCCCATTTTACAGATGGGAAACTGAAGCCCAGGCCACACATCTAGTACATTGAGGAACCAGAATTTATAAAAAAAAAAAGTGGATTGATATTTGTTGAAGCTGGTTATAGGTAACTAAGATCTCACTATACTATTGTCTCTATGTAAGTTTAATAAATTCCATAATAAAACATTTTTTAAGACCAGATTATATCAGTGGATTTTAAAAAATATTTTATTTTATATAATTCTTACATCATTTTTCATTTTTGCAATGTATGCATTTTCATCTTGGTTATATTCCCCATACAATTGTACCCCACCTTATTTTGTATTTTTTTTTTAATTTTATTTTTTTATAGAGGCATGGTTTTTTATTTATTTATTTGTTTGTTTGTTTGTTTGTTTTGTTTATACATGCACTGGGTACAGTCAGAAGTGCGGGAGGGTGAGAGAATTCACCAGAGCCAGAGCGGGGAGCAGAGCAGGCAGAAGGACCGAAGTACACTGCTGAGGGGAGCAGCGGGCGGCAGGAGAGGTCTGCGCGCCATGTGGGACCCTCCTCCGGTGGCCGGGGAGCAGCTGGGGATCGAACCAGCGCTGCAGAGGCCGCGGGCAGCTTCGCAACCCAGCGCTCAACCGCTGCGCCACCGGGGAGGCCCTCCCACCTTATTTTGATCCTATTCCTTCCTCTCCCCTACCCCATGTGTCTCTGGTTTATAGTTGCTTGTTGATTTTGATTTTTACTTTATTAAAATTAGTCTTTTTCCTGGTCCCTTATTTAGTTTTCTAAATTCCTGCTATGAGTGAGACCATCCAGTATTTTTCTTTTTCTTTCTGGCTTATTTCGCTGAGCATGATCCCTTCTAGCTCCATCCATGTTGCTGCAAACTGCATGAGTTTATCTTTTTTGATTGCTGAGTAATATTCTATATCAATGGATTTTAATCTTTTCTTTTTTAAGCAACAAAACCCTTTCTGCAACCAAAATCTCCCAGAAAGACTGATGAGCAAATGAAATGAAAGTAGATCTCCTCTGGTGGAAGGAAGCCTGACTCCTCTTATTGCTCCTCTCTCACACTCACCATCCCCCACCCCCCAAAAGAATACAGAGTTCAGTAACACAGTTTAATGAAAATCACTGAGCCAAGCTAACTCTCGGGATTCCTCTGGCGCGCTTCCCGTTTGTCTTCCTCTAGTAAGACTGGCTGCGTGCTAACCATTAGCCTAGACAGCCTGTCTCAGATACAGTGAGACTGGGCTGTTAATCATCTCTGCAGTCTTTGGAGAGTTTGTTTGAAGGTTTGCAGAAACATGAGTTGGTCTTAGAGATGCATTTCAATGTTTGTCTCTGCTGAGTGTTTATTAATAATCTTGCTAATCCCCACTCTAGTTCCCGGATCTAGCTAACTCCTGTCAGATGTCCGTGGGGGCAATTTTTATTCTCCCTGATTTCTTGGAGCCAGATGCTTCCTTCTGCCTGGATTCCTCTCTGATACTTATATTCGTGATGATTTCACATTTAATCTCCCTGATTATATTTCCATGTGATGGTCATGGTGCATTAGCTGCGTTTCTCAGGGAAGACATACAGGAAGGCCACAGTAAGGGCTTGAGTTTTCAGGCATAGTGCCAGAGATCTTTGCTCTTGCCTCTAAGACAGAATTTAAGTGACAAAGGAGAAGTTGAATGGTGGGCTTTGCGTGGGACCTCCCAGCCTAGGGAGCCCTGGCTTGTGATCCAAAGGGCTTGGCAATTTCACTCAGGGATCAAATGTCACCAGGATCTACGCAGTAGCCTCGGGGACCAAATGTCACCAGGCTCTACGCAGTAGCCTCGGGGACCACATGTGGGTCTCGGTGACCCGAGTTGCTCAACAGCTTCCCTGTCCTTCCTGCAGTCTCCCTCCAGTGTTACCACAGCTGCCCTGTAGCTCCACCCTGGGAGGGAGTGCCGATTAACTCATCTGCACTGAGGAGAGAAAAATTAGTCCCCAATGCCTGAAGGCTCCTGTCTTTAAAGGCAGCTCCAGGGAAAGGATAGTGATCCCTCAGTCTCTTGGGATGGGCGAGGTGGGAGGTTACGTGATATGGTATTGCAAAGCCGTAGATTTAGAAGTCACTAGAGTGAAAATGTTAATCCAAACTGTTGGAGACATTAGGATTCCCTGAGGAGAGGAGGGCTGAGGGCAGGAGAAGAGAAAAAGGCTGTGGGAAAAGACAGAAAAGGTGTCAAAGAGGCAAGATGAGCCAGGGAGCAGAGTGTCTAGAAAGCCAGGGGAGGAAACCTCTTAGTGGATTAGTGTATGTGACATGTGACAAATGTTACAGAAAAAGTAAAGGAACGTGACTGAGGAAGTTGGAAATGTGTCGGTGCTTTCCTACTAGGGTCCCACACACTTGTTCACGGGGCTTAGCCTTTGGGAAGCCCTCCCTCAGGCTGCTTTGGGAGTGAGTCCTTCTTGTGGCCAAAAGGGAAAGTTGGAGTCCAGCTGTGGTTCTCCATCTCCCCTTCAGGTGACTCTGTGAGGCTGCTTGGCCACAGAGAGACATGGAAGGACCATGAGAGGTCTGCTTCTCCAAGGTGGGAGAACGGACATGGGATGCAGGTACTGTAGCACTGACCGTTTCTGAGCCGAGCCTCCTGCTCCCTCCTCCTCAACCATCTTTAAGGGGGCAGGGATCAGAGCAAACAGGAGGCTTGAGTCTGTCCTCAGGAGCACAGAGACCACTGTGGCAATACACCCAGACTGAGATGCACTCTCCATGACCTGAAGGAATACAGACAGGGCCAAGATTTCCCTCCCAAACATTCCAGACTTTTCACTTTCCTCTGGGTCACAAGCATGTTTTCATCCTCAACTTCTTCATTCTAAAGGGAATAGAAGGCACTGTAAGGTTATATATCCTTGCCTTGCTGGGTCACCAGCAGCCACTGAGGTCCCTGGGCTTGACATGGTGGGGCTAGTCTTGAAATGTTTCATTTGCCTATCTGTCTGCGTCCCCAGAGGCAGAACAGGCACTGATCCTCTCTGAAATCCTTAAACCTCACACTTAGGACTCTGTGTCCTAGGCAGACACCTGGGTTGGCAGCACCCACATCAATGGTTGCTCCTCAGGGGAAATATGAGTGTCTCCAACCCTGTCCAAATGACAGAGGCAGAGCAGGCCAGGGCCCTGTTTTCTGTAGCAGAGGTCAGGTGTTTGGAGGAAATAGAGAGGCTAGATTCAAACTCTGGTCAGCACAGTGTCCAACCCAAAGAGAGGAGATCAGAGAGGAGGGTGGACCCTGGACAATATACAGAATGCATACCTCCCTTTTCATCTGGAGGATTGGGCCCCCTGTTTTGCACTCTGGGCTGCACAGGACTAACTGATGACCAGCTGATTTGTCAGAATTTGTTTTCTCACCTACCATACCCAGCCAGCCTTTCACATTCTCCCAGTAGACACTCTCAGACTCATCTTGCTGGGAGGAACAGAGAAGTCCTCATTAAAAATTTTATTTTGATTCAGTGGCTACAGCCTTCAAGTCTAGCCTGACATGGCCAGTCAGTATACTCTGAGTCCTGTGAAGGGATCTGTCCAGTGCTAGAGCAAACACCAGGAGAAGGCCTCTCATGGAGCATCTACGCCAACCTTAATTCAGACTTACACTCACAGGAACCTAGAAAGACCTTTCCAAGCAAGTACACAAGAAGGGCCCTGGGAATCAGGGCAATTTGGAAGCTTGGAGGAGAGCCTGTGGATTTGAGGAATCATGGTGGACTTTCTGGAGGAAGCTAACTTTGAAACCAGACTCTCTGGTGGATGAAAGTGGGGCCAAGATGCTTGACTTTTTTACTCAACTCAGGGTCTTCCTTCCATGGTAGAAGTATCTGCCCCTTCCTCCCTGAATTCCTTACCTGCTGCCCCCAGAAACTCAGAAAGCCAGATTCAGGCCTGAAAGCAGCCCCCTGTGTTTGCTTTCTAACAACTCCTATTTCTCTGCTTTTAATCCCCCCAGGATCCAGCCGCCGCCTCCATCTCAGACGGAGACTGTGACGCCCGGGAGGGTGAGTCAGTAGCCATGAATTACAAACCATCCCCGCTCCAAGTGAAGCTGGGTGAGTGTGTCTGGGGGGTGAGGGAGATATGGGGAGTAGACAAGGTACCCCGGGCTGGGTCTGCCAAGAGATGCCACAAATAAACCAACTCAGGTCAGAGGATACCAAGACTCAGGCCACCAAGTTTTTGGCACCGCCAGGCACCTTATCTCCTGCAAGACCAAGAAGGAAGTTAAAATTCTCTATAGGAACCCAGAACTCTAGGAGGCTTCTCTGAGGTCAAGAAGGCTCCAGGCATTCCAGGGGATAGCTGCAGGGATAAACACATGAACCCCCAGCAAGAAGGTGGGAAGTCCCATCAAACACTGGACCAGTGGATGTCAGCTGCTATGTCAGAGAGGTGGAAAGGGATGAGGTTCACAGAGCCCAGAAGCTGGCCCCTTCTTCCCTTTCTTTCCTTCGTCCATCTCAGATCTCAGGGCCTGGTTGACTCCTGTTTGGGGGCGCGTCCCGTTAGTTTCTTAGTAAACCCAAATATCTCCCCCTCCTTTCTTTTTTTTTTTTTTTTAAAGATTTATTTATTTATACATTCAAGAGCTGGGGTACAGGCCAGAGATGCGGGGAGGGTGAAAAAATTCACCAGAGACAGAGCGGGGAACAGAACAGGCAGATTGACCGAAGTACACTGCTGAGGGGAGCAGCGGGTGAGACAGAGAGGTCTGTGCACCATGTGGGTAGCTCCCTGGCCAGGAGGATCGAACTCATGCTGCAGAGGCTGCAGATTGCTTCATAGTGCGGTGCTTAACCCCTTGAGCCACCAGGGAGGCCCCTCTCCCACTCCTTTCTGGGGTCACCTTTCCCTTAGGGGTTTAGCTCACATCCACTCCGAACACAGTTTATGCTGCAGCTTTCTCCTCTGAAGTCTTGGATCCCAAAAATCACTCATAGTCCTGCATCTGCTCTTTTCACTTCACCCTACACCAAGCATCACCCCTCTCCCCTCGGGGACCAAAGCTTCGCTCACCCAAGCCTGCTGTGTTAAACTTTGGTTTCATGAAAAGAAATTACAACACAGTGCATGCAGGAAGCTTCCCCCACCCCACTTGCTTCTCTCCTTTCAAAGATACCCCAGGAGCCCCTCATGCTGCTTTCCTAAACCACAGGGCAGTTCTCTCCATGGAATTTGTTCACCTTCCTAGGACATCAGACTTAAATTGCAGTCAGTTTTATTTATTACTCTTTAATAATACACATATTTTGACACGTGTGAATTCTTTACTTTCCCCTATCACATTCTCCTCCCTAGATGTAATTATTCCCATATTTTGTTTCCGTTTTCTCTAGCTTCATACTGTATGTTGACATTAAGTGATATCACACTGTACATTTTAAGGAACTTGTTTGTTATTTTCCATTTAATATCGTGGCGGTCCTTCCGATATCAGTACATACAGAATGACTTCATTCTTTTTAAATGGTTGCATAGTAGTCCATAATTTGTTTTGCCAGTTTATTGTTTGCATTTTTTCACTATTTCAAACAATTCCAGCATGCTTTTAAAAATAACAGTTTTTCCTCCCTATTGCATTATCACCCAAGATCTTGAAAATTCACAACCTTGTCTCAGTTGCACCAAGAACTTTAAGGCAAGTCGCACCCCCTAGAGGCTTGGAGTGGTAATGACACCTGCCTCTTGTGGGAAAGAGGCTAGAAAAAGTTTGAAGAGTCAAATGAACAGTGGCAAAGAAATAGGGTAAGACTCAATGATACACACCTTAAACTTGTATAATTTTAAAATGCATTGTTACTTTCATTAAAAAAAATGAGGTCAGATATTGGGATATTAGAGACTCAGAGTCATGAAGGTCAGGGGACAGTCCAGTCATGGTAACTAAGAAATGCCCTGCCCATCCTTCCTTTCTGAAGCTTGTGGTTATTTTATGAGCACCTTACCCTAGAATTCCTCTCCTCTCAGTGGTCCATTTTCCTATACGTGGGCTGTGCTTAAGATGAGTAGGAAAGCCTCCTTCTAGACCCAGGCAGCTATGGCTACTGGTAACAGTACCACACACCAGGCAGCGGGCCATCTGCTGGCCAGCCTCTTGATCCCAGTAGACACTGGAGCCTCAGAGGATTCAGAGACTGAGAGAGGAGGCAATAGCCAGAGTATCCCCCAGCCTCCTGCCCTCTACCCTACCAGCCCCATTCTGTCAGTGGCACCTTTTCCTTCGGCATTAATTCTGGCATTCAGAGCCTTCATGCTCTGAGTTTGTAATCAAAGGAAGCCCCCAACCCCCTAGCACAAGACCTGAGACATGATTGGTGACAGATGTTTATGGAATAAATAAAATTTTGGGGTCCTACTCTTCCAACCTGATCTTCCTCCACCTTTAATTTACCCCTCCATCCCATCCAGATCCACTCTGAATGCATTTTGTTTACACTATCCCTCCTTTCTAGAATGCCCTCCTCTCTCCAGTGTTATATCCAGGGAGCCCTTCTGACTACTCTGTCCTTCTATTCCATCTCTCTTGCCCTAGCCTTTCTCTGGCATCAAGCACATACTAATTGACCCCACATAGGAATGTAGTTCCTGGAAGCTAAGCTTCAGCCTAGCCTCCTCCCTTCTCCCCTCACTATCTGCCTCAGGTTGTGCAGGGCCAAGTACTACCTCCACCAAACAGCAGGGCCTGGGGTGGGGATTCATTCCTCAGTTTCTAGAGAAGTGAGATTTTCACGATGGAAACCCAGCCAGGCTACCTGGATCAATAAGGTAGGGTGGTCCCAGGGGCAGGACACAGCTTCCTTCCCATGTTCCCCTGCAGAGAAGCAGCGGGAGCTGGCCCGGAAGGGCTCCCTGAAGAATGGCAGCATGGGTAGCCCTGTCAACCAGCAACCCAAGAAGAACAATGTCATGGCCCGGACAAGGTAGAAGAAAGACCCTCTGCCCTACCCCACCTGGACCCTGCCAACCAGCACCTATCTCTGCTAGTCCTGAGCCTCCTCCACCTCCCTCCCTCCTCAGGCCCAACTCCTCTCTCAGAGGAGAGAGTTTCAACAGGACCCTTGGTGGGGGTGGGGAGTGGTGGTATAGAGCCCAACCCAGTTCCTCATCAGGTTTGTGTTCTCCAGTTGCCAATCCAATCCCCAAAATTCTCCACCAGGCTGGTCGTCCCTAATAAAGGCTACTCCTCGCTTGACCAGAGCCCAGACGAGAAGCCACTGGTAGCCCTTGACACGGACAGGTGTGTACGGGGATGTGGGGGCAGCCAGGCAGGCAAAAGGAACCGATGTGAACACACAAGGGGGCTGTGCAGGCCATAGCTGCTGTATTATCAGAATTGGGGTGTTTTTCAGACAGCCAGGAGCTGACCAGGGGTGAATCCCCTAGGGGATGGAAGTGGGGAGAACAGAGAGGAAAAGGGTGCTGTCTGCTGCTCTCCTGGGACAGCTGATCTGATGACTGCCCCTAGTATGGGGCTGTCTAATACTGTCTCAGCCTAAGGCTAACTTCCCCCACCCACTAAGGGTGAAGCCCTATACTGCTGGGAATATACCTACCTAGACCTGGACTTTGAGAAAATCCAACAAACCAGGGTGATCTGAGCCTAGGATAAAAGGGGAGGGGAGTGGCTACTTGTTCAGAAGGGTAGGGCTAGGGAACCTGTCTTAAAACAGCATTAGCACAGTGAGCAGTTTTTATTTAGAGACTTTGTACTTTTATTTGGAACCATGGGGAAGGGGTAGGGTATTGACTGAGTTGAGGGGAGGTGGGTGCAAGGAGTTTTCTATTTAATTTCCGGGAGTCACTTCCTCTCCATCTTCTTTCTTCCACCGCCAGCGATGATGACTTTGACATGTCCAGATATTCCTCCTCTGGCTACTCCTCTGCTGAGGTGAGGCCCTACCCCTTCCCACCGTAGATGCACCTGAGCAGGACCAGCTCCGTGTAGGAGAAGAGTAGGACCAAGGCCAAATCACACCTGCGGGAGGCAAAGGGCAAAGCTAGGGGGGGAGCCCCTGTGCAGGCAAGGTCTGGAATAGGATCAAGTTTGGAAAATGAGGTGACCTTCAGAGAGGGAATAAATAGAATGGGCCCTGAAATACAGGCTACGCCTAATGGGGGCCAGAAATAGGAACCAGGATGAAAGCAGGAGCTTAGAAGGGGTGGGACCTGCAGTGGGGAGGGCCCTGACAAGGATCTCCCTGTGTGGAAATAAGGCCAGACCTGAGGCCTGAACCTAGTAGGATGGACGTCTGGGGCCACGGAGAGCCTGGGATGGCCTGGAACTGGGAGCTGGTGGCCCTGAGCCTGACCTCCCTCCCCTTTGTCTACAGCAGATCAACCAAGATTTGAACATCCAGCTGCTGAAGGACGGCTACCGGTTAGATGAGATCCCTGACGACGAGGACCTGGACCTCATCCCCCCAAAGTCCGTGAACCCCACCTGCATGTGCTGCCAGGCCACGTCCTCCACCGCCTGCCACATTCAGTAGCAGGCGGGGCCGCAGCGGCCGCCCGGGGCAGGGCCACCACGGGCCAGGTTGGACCGGGCAGGGGCCGACCCCTCCCCAGCTCATCCGCCTGCCCCCGGCCCCCGTGCCCCCTAAAGTCGCCAACCTCGTAACAGTCATTGCTTCCTCCTATGGTAGGACGTGTACCTCTGTGTGTTCATGGAGCCGGAGAAACCAAAACGGGGTCTCTCTCCACCCCGGGGGCGCTGAGGCAGGGTGGGGGTTGTTTGTTCAGTTACTTGGGGGACCTCACCCAGCCCCCCCCCCCTTCCCCAAAGCTGCAGTCCAGTCCAGGACTGGATGGCAGGGAGGCCAACCATAACGAGTATGGGGAGGGATCGGAAAGCCAGGGCTTGGCCCTGCCCCATTGAAGCCATGAAACCCTCAGCCCCAGCCTGAGTAGGAGAGTGGCTCCGAGGGAGAAAGGCCCAGGGCAGTGGGGCAGGGCCCAGCGCCTCGAGCCCCCTCCCCACGCCCCCTGCCGGCCCATGTACCTATTTGCATTTTCCCCCTTCAGCTCCAGACGGGAAGCCTGGCAAAGCTGCCCAGCTGGAATCCCCACCTCCATCAGATCACTGCCTCCTTCCTCTTCCTTGTTTTGCTCCATTAGTCCCTCTGGGTTTCAGGGGAGGGAAAGGCTGGCCTCAGAGACTGGCCATAATTCGGGGTAGTATAGTCAGTCTGTCCTCACCACCCCAACCAATGCAACTCCCTTCCTGCCTCCACCCCCTCCCCACCTGCTTCTGTTCATTGGTCTCTGTCCCAGGCTGGAAGCAGGAGGTAAGGCTGACCTCAAATGCCCCCATTCTCATCTCCCTCCGGCCCAAGATCCTGGAGGCCACTTCCCAGAAGCAAGCTTAGGAAACTGCAGTGACTGCATGTTGTGTGGTAGAGAGCCGGGCAGGTGTGCATGCCTCAGGCTGTCACGGAGTGTGTCTGTGTCTCTGCATTGGGCCTGTCTCTCCAGATGTCTATTCCGGTTATAGACATGTGTCCACGGCGGGATTATGACTGTGTGGTCTGTTAACTGTGAGAGGCGGCACATTTGTGTGATGGACTAAGGGCCCAGGATTGGAAGTCAGAAGGCTGGATTCTGGTTGGAGCTCTGAAAGTCTCCCTGGGGCCTCCAGCAAGCCACTTGCCTTCTCCTGGCTTTAGTTCCCTCAACTGTCAAACGAGCAGCAGCTGAAATGGTTTTTAAGATCCTTTCAAACATGAAGGAATTTATTCATAGGCATTTCTATGGAGGTGTGTAAGGAAATCTCTGTGTGCCTTTGAGGACGACTAGGGGCCTCCTGATGTATGCCCGTGTGCGGAGAGGGGCAAGTTCCAGTGGGATGTGGGTATGTGTGTGTGCATGTGTTATGGCGGGGGCGGGGGTAGCTATTGTGTATGTAGCTGTTTGCGGGGTCTGTGAGTCAGACTATGCATCCTTCTGCTGCTGTTGCTGGGTGAGGGGCGGGGTGCCAGAAAAGTGAAAGATGAAAAAAGGGAAGATGTGACCAAGGCCCTCCCCTGGCACTGGGGGATGTAGATCTGCCTCCAAATAAAGAGAAAAGAAAGCATAGATATCCTAAGCCTGCTCAGGCCTGTGCCCCTCAGATTCCATATCCGTGCGCCAGGCTATACATGCCTCATTCCTCCATGCTGACAGCCCACACCCGCTCTTCCATCCACTCTCACATATACCATTCACATGCTGCAGGCATGTAAAGGCTACCCCCACAGTATACTCTTGGGATGCCAGTGCTGGAAGGTGGGTGCTAGAAGGGGAGTGGTGAGAAGAGCATGACGTCCAGGGGCTGCCAATACCAAAGTGTTGGGATGCGGCTCTCCAACCCAGCGCCTTCAACCCACCCCCACTTCTGCTAGTGGAAGAGCCCTGGTTAGATGTTGAGGAAATGCCAAAGGGAGACAGAGACAGACAAGGCACTTGCAATGCCCACAAGGCCCATTCTGAAACCATTTCTCCCATTCTGGTCAGCATTTCCGCCTCCAGAGCCAAGCCTCCCACTACCATCACTACCCCAGGCTCCTTGACTCACCTTTAGGAACATGGTGTCTCCTCTTTTCCAGGCAGGGCCCCTACTAGGGCTCATTTTGACTGCTGCCTTTGCTGCTGACTTGCTGTGTGACTCTGACCCACTGCTCAACCTCTCTGGTCCTAGGGAACCAGAGAAAAGCTCCCTCCCCAGAGGACATACCTAGTGCCCTGGCAAGCCAGGGCTTCTGACTGCGGCAGTAGACAGGTGGCAGAGAGAGGTAGACCCAGCACCTTCTGGGTCTAAGGAGAGTGTGTGGTCCCTTCTTCCCTGTCTGGGAGGTTGGAGGAGAGGAATCGAGGCCTTAGCTTACCCCCCTGCCAACCTTCCCCCTTGTAGATACTGCCTTAACAGTCCCTCAACCCTCAGCTCTGGCTGCCACCCAGCCAGGTTTCTCCGTGCTCACTAATTTATTTCCAGGAAGATGTGTGGAAGACATGAGCCGTGTATAATATTTTTTTTAACATTTCCATCGCAGTATTGACCATCATCCTTGGTTATGTATCGTGTAACACAAATAATGATATTAAAAGCATCAAACAAGCCAGCCTCAGCTCCCTACCTGGGTGTGGGCAGTGGGCTGAGAAAGGGAGAGAATCGATGCTCTGAAAGCACATTTCACCCTACCTCTACTCGGGGGTTCCTGGGCCAGGCCTGCCGCTGATCTGCTGCGTGACTGCAGGTGAGTCACTTGACACCTCAGGATCTTCGTCTCTTCACCAAAGTGTAACGCTTGGCCTAGACATCTCCAGGGACTCCCTGGACTCTTGAAAATTGGGCTCTTTGGAGGCTTGAGGCAGGCAGAGACCGGGGGGTAGGACCTCCACTCCGGGCTAAGTGATATCACAATGGGCAGTACCCATCCTGGAGGAGGAAGCGGGGTGTGGTGGGAGCAGGGAGGCTGTGGGGGAGGGAAGTTGAGAGATTGTCCACAGAAGGGGGTCACAGCACCTAGGGACACCTTCCAGGCTAAAGACTGTCTGGGAGAACGGGTGCTCACGCATGTCTTATAAGAGTCCTTAGTAGGTAGGGCCTGCCACGGCATCCCCTAGACCCCACTATGTTTCTCTTTTCCCGTAAGACCAAGACTCCCATCAGCACCTATGCTGATTCCTACAGAGCTCCTACCTCCATCAAGGAGGTCTATAAGGACCCACCTCTGTGGGCCTGGGAAGCCAACAAGTTTGTGACTCGGGTAAGTGGAGGCTGTAGTGTGGGGGGCAGACCAGAGTATAACTGTGTGTCTCTGGATGACTGGCAGTGTGTTGTTTGTATATTATATGTGTAGTTATATGTTTGTAATTATTTGTAGCTTTTTTGTGTAGCTTACTCATTTGCCTACACATGAAATTTATGGTGCCTCCCTGTTCCACCCAGGGCAGGCAGTGAGGAGAGATGAATAATGATCCAGAAGTACTAAGAGTTTTACGAATTACCTAAAAGCTCTAATGAAAATGGAATGTAACCAGGGAGAGCTACTTAGATGAAAAGGTCATAAAAGGCCTCTCTCAAGGTGACATTGAGCTGAGGCTGGAAAGATGAAAGTAGATCTTGGTATATAAAGATCTGCATATAAAGAAGGGAGAGATTAGGATGACTCCTGACAACTGAAGGAATGGTAGACTTAGAATTGCAGAGCAGAAAGAGATTTGGAGTTCATTTGGTGACAAAAATGTTCACGGACTTACAGTAAAAGATGTCTGGTGGATAGTTGGGTAGAGTTACTGAAGCAAAGGGAAAAGATTTGAGCTATAGACACAGATTTTGATATTGACATAGATGGTAGCAGAAGTCACAGGAGTGAATGAGATTGCCAAGGAAGAGTAAGAGAATGGCCAAGCACAAGCCTGTGGAGAATATCAGTATTTAACAGGGAGATAAAAGAAGAGCCATGAAAGAAGACAGAGTGACAGGAAGGAAGGCAGAGAAACCAACAAAACAGCATTGTTGGACAATGTCAAATGTTTTCAACACAAAAAGGAAACAAACCACCACAGGACAGAATCAGCAGAAACAACATATAAACCTCCAAAGATTTCAGATACTGGAATTACTGATTTAAAAATGCAAAACAATTATGAATTTTTAAAATAAAATGTGAAACCAAAATGGACAAGCAAGAAGAGATTGTATTTCCAAAAGACCAGTTTGTTAAAAAAAAATCTAAATAGAAATTTTAGCAGTGAAAAATACATTTGTTAAAACTAAAAGCTCAGTGGATGGGAAAAGAGTAGATCAGACACAGCTTAATTATTAAAATGAAAAAGTGAAAAATTTCCCAGAATGCAGCAGAGACAGACAAGGTAGAAAATATGAAACATCAAACAATATGAAAGACAGAGGAGAATATCCCAAACATCTTACTGGAGTCCTAGAAGGATAAAGCAGAAAAGGGGACAGGCCTTGTTTGAAAAGACTGAGTTTTCCAGAACTAATAAATTAATTCACACGTAGAAAGTAAACAGAAGAAACCTCACAGTGAAACTGCACACCGGCTGAAGAGATGACCTTAAAACATTGTTTTCAAAGCAACTTCTTTTCAAGAACAGAAGAGATAAAGACATTTATAGGCAAACAACTAATACGTTTATTGCCATCAGAACTATAATAAAAGACGTTCTAAAGGACATACTTTGGGGAAGGAATATGATCATAGAAGGAAAGTCTGAAAGAAGGAATGGTGAGCTAAGAGATTGGTAAACATGAGATAAATTTAAGCAAACGTCAACAGATTTTTAATTTATAAAATTTAAAGAACTAAAATATTGAAAAACGTAAATTGGTTGGGGACAGAGTTAAGATGTTCCAAGATCCTTATAGTCTGGAAAGGATATACAATTGTAGTTTCATATTGTCATCTTGCTGGGACTACACTTCTCAAAATTCCCTTTTCTAAATGGTTCCCTAAGTAGCCACAGGAGAAATTTATATAGATTTGAAAGGCACAAACGAAGGAGCAGTCATTTTCACACTCTGCAGGCTGCTGTAAGGTAGCAGGCACATGTGTCTAGGTGGCTTATGTACATTGTTGCTGGCTCACTAGTTCACTATATCTTCATAGGACAGCACCTGGCCACAGCTCCTTCAGCTCCCAGTGGAAGTTCCTTCAACTTCTCAAGGCCCTGGGCCAGGTGTGTATGCAACTCCATGGAGGACAACACCAGTTTCTGAAAGCCACTCACACCCACATCACCACACTGGAAAATATGTAACATATACAGGTTCTATTTGTCCACATGGGTTCTAGTTTGTTCTTGTTCTTCCCCACTTTATGCAGGACTCTCCTTCCTGTCTTCCAGCCAGCTGACCTAAAGCAACTATAGACACAATGATAAATGAAAATATACAGCCTTGTGGAGTTCTTAACAAATTCCCATAATTGTGGAACATCTAATCCCTAAGACAAATACCTTATGCTATGTCACTTGTAATGGTTTTGATGATCTAATCCAAATCTGTATTGTATCTGACACAGATACAGTAACAAAAAGCTAAGTAAATAATAGATAAGAGTCTTTAATAAACATACACATTTTTAGATGGATCACTACTTAAATGACAAAGTTTTGATTCACCAAGAAGATATTACCATTCTTGTATTGACTTAGTAACACCCCATAAGGAGAAATTCACAAAATTCACCATATTAGATTTTAACATACCTTGATTACTGATAGGTCAAGCAGACAATAAAGGAGTAAGGATCTACAATATTTGAAAACATAATTAGCACATTTGACTTGTTGAACATAAATAGAACCCTGAACCAAACAACTACAAATTTAAGCACTCAAGAACACTGTAAAAATTGATGGACATTCAAAGATGGACATCATATAAACCACTGTCTCCAACCTTAAGGTCATTAAATTACAGCTCAATAACAATAAGATAAGCAAAGTCCTCATAAGTACTAAATAGGTCAAAAATAGACACTTTTCCAAAGAAGACGTTCAGAAGACCCATAGACACATGAAAAAAAAATCACTTAGTATAAGGGAAATGTAAATAGTTATCACTTCACCCCTGTGTGAATGGCCTATATCAAAAATACTAGAAACAACAAGTGTTGGCAAGGATGTGGAGAAAAAGAAACTCATCCACTTTTGGTGGGAATGTGAATTGCTATAGCTCATGTGGAAAATGATATGGAGATTCCTTAAAGAACTGAAGATGGAAATAACCATATGACCCAGCAATACCACCACTAGGTCTATAACCCCCAAATATGGAAGCACTAATGCAGAATACTACATGCCCTTATGTTCATAGCAATATTCACAATAGCCAAGACATGGACTCAACTTAAATGCCCAACAACAGATGACTGGATAAAGAAATCATGGTATAGATGCTCTATGGAATACTACACAGCTATTTAAGAAAATGAAATAGTGCCTTTTGGGACACTCCCTGGATCTTGAGGTGATTATGCTAAGGAAAATAAGTCAAAGTCAAAGACAATTATTAGATGGTTTCATGCATTTGTGGAATATAAATAAATAAACAAAAAACTGGTAAAACACAACAAAAATAATTCTTAGAACTTAAAATACAGTGTTATCAGAGGAGGAGGCTGGGGGAGGGAATGGGGAAGTAATGTGATAGAGTATTGGCATTGTGGGTTTGGTGGCAGGTGAGTGAAGCATGTGCACATTTTGAGGAGTGAAGTTGTATTCCCGTATTTATATAGTTATGTAAATTAATGGCAAATCAGTAAAATTTGATTAAAATAATAATAGGTATAATAAAAAAAACAAATGCAAAAGTACTCAGAACTGAAAAGCTGCATATCAAAACCAGTGAGGTACACAAAAGTTATAGAGAAAAGTCTATAGGTCTGAGTGCTTAGCTAAAAAAAAAACAAAGATGAAATATTAGCTGAATATCAAACTTAAGAAGTTGGGGAGAATTAGGAAGTTGGGGGGAAACATAAATGGAAAGAAAACAGAAAAACAGATGACGACAATTAAACTAGAAAGCAAACATTCAATAAGTAACAGTCAAAAGTTGATTTTTCAGTAAGATTCATAAAACAGACAAATCTCTGGTGAGATGAATCAAGAAAGGAATGTGACAGCTAAATGAAAAGAAAGGTCATAACCATGAATCAAGCACAAAGTTGAAAAGATACTAAAAAGATACTAGAAAAATCTATAGATGTCATCACATTAACAGATTCAAGGAGAAAACCACAAGATTATTTCAAAACATGCAGGAAAAAAGTGAGTATGAAAGATCTTTGGGGGATGGTGGCAATAGTCTAAAACTAAATTTTGGTAACAAGTATATAACGATAAACTTACTAAGAATCCTTGTTTATTTTATGGCATAAATTATATCATAACAAAGATATTGGCAAAAATAAATAGAACTGCTAAAATTCAATACCCATTCATAATTTAAAAAGAAAAACTTAGCAAACATAAACCAGAAACTTTCTTTAGCCTGATAAAGAATATAAACCAAAAGAATACAACCAACATCATTCTGATTATTAAATGTTAGGAGCATTTTTTTTTAAAGATTTATGCATACAGGAACTGGGGCAAAGGTCAGGGGCATGGGGAGTGGGAGGATCCACCAGAGACAGAACGGGGAACGGAGCAGGCAGATTGACCGAAACACACCGCTGAGCGGAGCAGCAGGTGAGTCAGGAGAGGTCTGCTGCGCCATGGGGGTTGCTCCCTGGCCGGGGATCGAACTCATGCTGCAGTGGCTGCAGATAGCTACATAGGTTGCATCCTAACCCCTTGCACCACCAGGGAGACCCTAGGAGCATCTTTTTTAATGCACATGACTATTTCTACTCAACATTGTACACGAGGTCTTATCCAGGACACAGAGAAAAGAAAAGATAAATGATGGCACAGTTGTATATATAGAATCTACAAATTGTTAAAATAAGAGAATATAGAAAATCAGATGAATATGATATAAAAAGCCAATCATATTTCTTTACATCAACAACAAATATTTAAGAAGCATAATTTAAAATATACCTATCATTCCAGCAACAAAAATAGAAGTAGAAATAAATCTAATAATGCACGCAAAACTAAGTACTATGGACTATGTATTGTACTCCACAAGTACTGTGAAAGTTTGAATACTTAAAAAATATATTTCAAAAATTTATAGAGGGGAATAGAACTCCAAGAAATAGCTAAAACATCTGAAGGATAAGGGGATTTTCCCTATCAAATATTAATATTATTACAAAGCTATAGAAATTCAGAAAGCCTGTATTACTGTAGTAATAGAAAAACAGACTAATGGAACAAAATAGATCAGAAATGGAATCACATTTATTTGATAATACATAACAGATGATTAAATACATAACAGAGATGATTAAAACTAAAGCTATGGAAAAAGATGTATCAGGCCTAGGATGGCATTATAAATCTGTGCAGACACACAGACTACTCAGTGGAATAATTGGTTATCCATATGGATTAAAACAAAGTTGATCCCTAACTCCAAAAGCAATTCCTGACAGATTAAAGACTTAAATATGGGAAGTAAATTTCTATAGCTTTTAGAAGAAAACATAGGACAGCATCTCCATTATCTGAAGGTATGGATGGATTTCCTGCACCAGTCACAAAAACACTACATAAAAGAGAGACTGATCAATTCAGCTATGTTAAAATTAAAAAGTTCTGTTCATCAAAGACACCATAAAGAAAATGAAAATACAAGTCACAGTCTGAAAGAAGATATTTGCAACATACAATTGACAAAGGAGAAGTATAAAAAAAATATAAAAAACTATATTTCGCTGGCTTAAAATTGAACACGTGTGTTTGACTCACTCCTGAAACCCCTCTAAAACTACAGTAAATGGATATTTAAGACAAAAGGTCACAGGAATAACAAGGGACCATGTCAACAAGATTTTAACAGCAAGAGAGTATGATAGATAAATAGTAAGTGACAGCAATCTGAGAAAGCAACATTCAAACCCAGCAGTGGAAAAATCTAAGACATCATTCAACTTAAAACCACAGAAAATTTAGAAGGCTCAGGATTGGTAATACTAGACTTCTCTGGAACTGAAGATGGGACAGGCCCAAAGCTAATATAAGAATGATTTGAAAGCTCTTTAAGAAGCATTTAAACCCACTAATCTCTTCTATCTCAGGCCAAACAGTGACTGCCTACCCCATCTCTGCAAAAGTTAGGCTTGTGTTTTGGCAAGGATCTCAGGATTGGGGATACCAAACCTAGTTGAAGACAGGACACCACATTGAAAACAGGTGAAGCTCCTTATACTGAACGCTAACCCCCCCCAGCAGCTTTCTCCCCCACCAAGTTCTCAGAACATTCGCTGTTGGGTCACTACCAGCAGGCTGAAGATCGAAGGAGTGTCTTCCAAAGGATGTGGTTAGTTCAAGAGGAAAGATGCGGACAGAGTTTGAAAAAAGTAGGCCAGTCAGATCATCTGACAGTGATATTCATGGTTCACAAAGTCCCCCTGCAACTCAGATCCTCCAATAAGCTTTTTTAGTCTCCCATTTATAAACATGAGCAGACGAAGATTTCAGATGTCTGAGGAAAAGTTAATGCCTGTGCATTATAAACGACTCTTTTGTATCTCTATGTAAGTGTATGATTAAAAAGTACATCTGTGTGTGTGTCTATGAGTGTATCTGGGTGCACAGATCTATGAGTTTGTCTATATGTGTGTGTATAAAGCTCAGCCAAGTGCCAAGTCACGGGGCCCCTCCACCCACAGAGAGGATGACTGTGCAGAATCTATCGGCAGAACAGAAACTCAGCTGAGCATAGGAGACCCAAGGACTCCCTCAGCTGAGGTATTTTCGGGGCTGCAGAGACACTAGGAGCAACAAGATATCAACCCTGACCAAGAAAAGTCTCTGTTCTTTGGATCATAAAGAGGAAAGCTGGGTGTGCAGTGTCACCATCCCAACACCTCACTGCCCACTATGAGGAAGTTCTTTCTGGTGACTGACTGTTGGATGCCCCACCTTTATGACCTGGCTGCCTGTTCACATCAGCTGTCTGCAGACATCTGTGGGTCCACAGTAACTTGGCATTCTGCTCAGCTGAGAACAAGGGGGCCCCCAAGGAGGCCTTGCTTTGGGTTTCCACAGATCTAGCCCAACAAAGGGTGATGGGATAAGTGAGGTAAAATCCAAGAAGCAGAGGGTCCCAGGACTTAAACCAAGACAAAAACAAAACAACAACAGGTTAGTGTAGTGTGAGGACCAGGGCAAAGTGAGCCTGAGGGCCAAGGGTAATAATGGCGTCAGGGCCTCCCCGGTGGCGTAGCGGTTGAGCGCTGGGTTGCGAAGCTGCCCGCAGCCTCTGCAGCGCCAGTTCGATCCCCTGCTGCTCCCCGGCCACCGGAGGAGGGTCCCACATGGCGCGCAGACCCCTCCTGGCGCCCGCTGCTCCCCTCAGCAGTGGACCTCGGTCCTTCTGCCTGCTCTGCTCCCTGCTCTGGCTCTGGTGAATTCTCTCACCCTCCCGCGCTTCTGACTGTACCCAGTGCTTGTATAAATAAATAAATCTTAAAAAAAAAATAATGGCGTCAGAATCAGAACCACAGCAGAATCAGGGGCAGGTTGGAGTCAGGGAACTAGATTTTATGAAGTAGGTGCCCCTCCCAGCCCTATCCTTCATCTCCTTCAAGGTGCCAGATTCCCAGAGAACCCTGCCTGTCCAAAAACACCTGTATAAGGTAGCTGCTCCCAGGGCAGCCAGCTTTTCCTGAGGCTCCAGACTGTACCAGGGGTCGGCTGAGGGACCCAGGACCTGCTTGCTGGCAGCACACAACCTGGGAGAATGATAACAGGAACACCCAACTCTGTACATAGCTTTTAGCTCTGCACTTAGAACTCCCAGTCAAGGAAGAAACAGAAATGCCAACAGAAAATCACTCTAAAGGCCAATGCCTGGCTCTAAGCCCTAGCCTTGGATGGAAAGAAAGGAAAAGAGAGTGATTCAAGCAAAAAAGACTTGACAGAGGGAAATAAGGCTGGTCAAGCGGTCCTTCTGGCATAGAGAGGGGCGATATGGAGAGCCTCTTTCTCAACAGGGCCTGGTCCAGTAGGATCCCGAGGCTGGGGCCTCCATGCATCTGGCCATTTTCCCCCTCTTTCCTTGCCCAGGGACTTTCTCAGACCATGCAGCGCCACGTGGATCCCGAAGCCCTGCAGAAGATGCTCAAATGTGCTGTGCAGGACTACAGCTATAAGAGTTCCCTGCCAGGCCACCCATACCTGCCTGAGAAATACTGGCTCTCTCAACCAGGTAGGGCCTTACCACTCACCCAGCTCTGACCCCATTCAGTAATTTCCAATAGCAACCCTCCATCTGACCCCAACTTGGTTCCTGACCTCGCCCCTCATCCTGATCCTTTACCTCTCCTGCATCCCTCTGTCCCACCACACCGCATTTCTCTCAACTCTTTAGTCTAAAAACTCTCTCCTGCTCCTCTCCTTCACAGTCAAGAGTCTCAGAAACATAGTCTATCCTCTCTCTCATTCCCCACTCTTCCTTGCATTTTAGGAGAAACTATCTTCTCATTTGGTAGGTGTATCTAATCTGCCCCACTGCACCTGCCATAAAAGCAGAGTCTTGTCTGATTCACAGCTGTGCGCCTCCATCTAGGATAGTGACAGAATTCATAAGTATTTGTTGAATTGATCGGTGATAAAATAAACCTGCATTCAATTGAAACTGGGGCCCTGCCTCTCCTACACTCACACTCAGACACTAAAATGATTCTGTGTGACTCTAATCACCAAATCCACAGGACTCGTCCATCTTTTACATTTCATTCTCTGACCACGCCACCTCCTGAAACTCCTTCCTTCCTCCACTTCTGTGATGTCTCTGTCTCCTGGGTCTCTTGTCCACATGCTCTAGAAACACGGAGCTCCTCAGGGTGCTGATCTGAGACCCCTTCTATTCTGACTCCTCTCCTGAGACGATTTTATCTAACCCATAGCTCTAATTACTGACAACTCCAAACCTTTTCATTCTAGCCTCGACCTCTAGAGGGAGCCCTAGCAGAATTCCCCTCTCCTTTATCTGATGATTGTCATCTTTACCTGAATGTTCCCAAATGCCTCAAATTTTATATGTGCAACCCACCAACTCGTAACTCCAAATCCCAATACCCTACTCCACACAAACATACCCCTGCTCTTCTCCAGGCCCCTAGGTTTCCTTTTCTAACCTCTCTTAACCTATTCTTTCAGATGGTGAGGGAGCGGGTCATGGAGGGCCTAGTAGGACAAACTTAGGTAACTGTGTAGGTGAAGCTTTGGAGGGTTTTAGCAGGGAAATACTTTTGGTCATATTTTCATTTGTGAAAAAGTACCACAATTTCTATGTAGAGATTGGATTGTGGGATTTCAAAGACGAGGCAGGAAGATCAGTAGGGTAAATTTTACACACACACACACACACACACACACACACACACACACACACACACGATGCCAGGTATTGTTCTAAGTGTTTGGCGTATATTAACTCATTTAAACTCATTTAACTCATTTATATCACAACATGCTTATGAGGTAGCTAGTACTATTACAATCATTTTAAAATTGAGCAAACTGAGATACAGTGAAATTATTTTACCCAGTCAAGATTACGCTTGTGGCCCAACATTAGCATCCATTTTGTTAACCATGATATTATGTCATCTCTGGGATACGACATTTCAGAGCTATAGTGGTAAGAGCATGGGATAATGGGAAGGAGAACAGATTCAAGTGTTTTTAAGGAGGCAGAATAAGCACACATTTGAGCCTAGCTATGGAAGACAAGAGCGAAGGAGGCCTTGGGCAGATGTCCCATTTCTAGGTTGGCAGAGTCCAAGGTGGTGGTGCCAGGATAAAAAGTGATCTAAATATCCTGCCACTCAGAAGCTTATTGAAGGAGGGTAATGGGCTGTATCTAAGTGTCTAGATAAGTGTGGGGCCAGCCTGGGCCTGACTGGTCTGCAAGGCATCAGTGGGAGTCCGGTTTTGTGCTGGACATCAAAGGAGAAACATCTAGATGGTCACATACCCTGGGGTGGCGCAAGGAGTAACACTGTCTTCATCTCCACCCATATGATCAAGCAGATAGGTGCAACCCAAACTACCTGTGCAGTGACCAGTATAACGCATGGAGAACAGAACCTTACTACTGCAACGGCTGGGACAACAAATACATCACATGCCTTCCCCGGCTGCCTAAGGTAGCGACTGTGCCCACAGTATACCTCCCTCTGCCTCCCGGACCATGGTGACTGGTACTCACTATCCCTTTCTCACCAACTCCAGAGCTCTGTGAGTCTAGGGGTTGTATTTGCAAGGAGATAAGGGAGCCCAGGAATGGAACTGTGCTGCGTCCCTAGGTCCCCTGGGCCCCAATCTCTGCCCAGGCCCTGTGGAGACATGGCTAATGTGTATTCCTTGACCTACTACCTCCCCGAAGTTTGCCACCCGGCCCTTCCCACATGGTCTGGCCACGGAATCAGTGAGTGATAGGTGAGTGATAGGGCTGATCACCCCCTCCTTTGTGATGTAAGCAAGGACAAAACAGGGAAGAACAAGACCACTCAGGGGCAGTCCAGATAGAGGAAATTCGTATAACGAGGTAGAAAAGACTGGCGCAGGAGGGAAGAAGAAATGTGAGAAGATCTGAGACCAGAGCTGGGTCTTAACTCTAGGCTCACAGTTGACCTCGGGTTGACTGAACTGCTGCATCAGAATTTCCTCAAGAATAAGAATTTTTCACAAGTTCCCCAGGTAACTTCTAATGGGCAGGCAACAATGCAACACTGAAAATGCCCTATTGGAGGGACAGGAGACACAGCTGCACGAGCCAGCTAGACAGAGGAGGGGTAAAGTCAAAGGGAAACGCTGAGACCCTGTGGGGCTGTGAAGAGACAGGTGACTGGACAGACCTGGCCCACTTCCCGCCCACCCTCCTCTGGTAGGCGGAGGAGCCCAACACCAAACCCCCAGAGCCTGAGAGAGGGAGAGAAGCAGAGCCTCTGGAGGGTGGGGAGCCGGCACTGCACGGGACTAGTCTGGGTGTCCTAAGAGGCTCCCCCCAACAAGAAACTCTTGGGGTCAGAGCTGACTTAGCCTGTGTGCCACTTCCAGGAGGCGGGAATGGAGACGGCACTTGGAGGGATGCCCTTGGAGTGTCCTCCTAAACCGGAGCGACTCAATGCCTACGGTAGGGTGCTGCTGCTGGGGGTGGGGGCAGGAGGAGACCAGCAGGACAGCGGGTGGGCATCCTGGGGGCTGGGGACGAGGCCAAGGGCCCTAAAAGAAGGTCACCCTGTCTCCACCTGTCCCTGTTTTTGTCTTCATCTCTTTCTGCCTCTGCCCCTGCCTCTTCCCCTTCCTGGGCTTCTGGCTCTCGCGGACTCGGGGTGTGCGGGCGCAGAGCGCGACGTGGTGGTGAAGGTGCTCAACTCGCTGACACGACGGCAGCAGCTGCCGCAGATCCCGCCCCGCTGCGGGTGCCTGGACCCCCTGCAGGGGCGCCTGCCCTGCCGGGGCTATGTGAGCCCTTGCTCGGGCCGCCACTACTGCCTGCGCGGGATGGACTACTGCGTCTCCGGGGCTCCCTGCGCCGAGCGCCAGCGGGCCTTGTGCGCACAGCCGTCTGTAAGGTTCGCGGGCTGCGTCCCCAGAGGCCACACGCCCCCCTTTCTAGCTCGGCCCCGCCCGGAGGCCTCAGATCTGTCAGGCCCCTTTGCGGTCCCGCCCGGTCCCGCCCCTGGGCCTCGGGGTGACAGCCGCGGCCTGCGCGAAGGTCCCCTCGAGCTACCCACACTGTCCCTCCCCAGCTGGGAGCAAGAGCACCCCGGCTTGCTTCGGGATCTCCTGAAGGCCCGGCCGCGGGGGGAGGGGAGAGGTGGAGGAAGACACCCCACACCGGTAGCACCGCTTTCCCGAGGCCACGGGCCACTCCCCTCACCTGGACACCTGGACGCCCGGCCCTGCAGATGCAGATCCCAGCCTAGGGGTCTGGAGCCCTCAGAAATATGGCCTCTCTTCCCTGGCCTCGGGTCACCGTCCGTCATGGGCAGGGTCACTGTCAGGGGCTAAGTGAGCAAGGAAGGTCACCGAATTACCAGAAGGGTCCGTGTCACTTTGGGGCGCGGACGGCTTGCAGAGGCAGACAGCCAGGGGACGGGGGACGGTCACAGCCTTCTCCCGAGCCAGCCAGGGAGATCCCAAACGCCCACAGCAGTCTGAAGAGCTGTGCATTCATGTTGGGGGATGCACCATTCATGCTGACCCCCCACCCCTGCTCTGCCCCTCCCCCCTTCTGCCCCCGCCCCCCCCCCAGGCCAAGAGAGCAGGACTCACTGCAGGAGACTGGGTTTTAGTCTTCACAAGGGTATGGGGGAAAGTGAAAGTGCCTGAGCCTCAGAAACTATAATTCTGTTGTAATTGCTGTCTCGTGCTGAGGAGCTGGGGGCTCCCAAGTCCTGGGCCACTGAAGTCTGACCCTCCAGTTTGCTCCATGGCCCTGTCTGGGAACGGGAAACAAGGATTTGACTGGAGGAGGACTTTCTGGCCTCTTGCCAGAGGCAGTGCTTGGAAGGGCTGAAAGGCACGAGCAGAGGTTCTCTGAGTTTTAGGACTGACGCCTGAGCGCTACCCCTAGTCTTGGCCTGGGTTGGGGATAGTAAGGAGAAATCTTAAGGCCCATCCCCTCCCTGGCCATCGTTTTACTCTTCCAGGTGTCTAGCACCCTGCGAGTACCGGCCCGGAATGCAGTGTGCTGTTATACCTCCCCCGCCGTCATACTACCCGTGTCCGAACCTTAGGTAAGTCTGGGGCACACGCACAAGGGAGGCTGTTCCCTTGGTGCAGAAGTGACCACACACGCTGGGAACAGTGCACTGTTCCCCATGGTGCACTGACTGGAAGATGACACCAGGGGGCACTAGTGCCATGGGGAAGTCAAAGCTGGAAAGAAATGGTGGCCCCTTTGAGGGGCTTGGGACACCAGCATTGAGGTGTTGCAGGTAGGCATTGGGGGTTAAATTCATGGTATCAGGGCATTAGGTTCAGGTCTTGAAGTGAAGTTTAAGAAGATAATGTTAAGCAGTTAATATTGGGAATGAGAAATTTAAGAGCAGAACTTGAGGTCAGTGTTGGAAGCCTAGGGTCAGTATTAGGGGGCAAAGTGTTGGGATAAGGTTATCATTGAAAAGTGGAACCAGATGTATAAGAGTCCAAAAAGGTTGACCCATCTTTCCCCACAGATGGGACACAAGTCATTTCAAGAAGACCGGTGGCCCCCAGAGAAACAACTATGTCGTCCACCCTGAGTTTGTGTCTGAGACCTATCCTGACTACCACTGCTATTAGAGCCTGGCGGGGCCAAGGGGGCTGAGCAATAAATAAACTTCACCCCAAAGGCTGCCTTACCCGCTGTGTCCTTACCCAGCAGGATCTGGCAGCAAGGAATCAGCCACTCAGACCTCTGCCAAGCCCCTCAACTGAGATTCAGTTTCTCAAAAGTCATCCTGCGCTGAGCCCTCCCCACCCTCATCACCTCAGTGCTTCCTTTAGGTGGCCTTGAGTATCTTCCGTGACAGTAGCCCTGTATGCAGTTGGTGTCCTCCCTGCCACCTCAGGGCCCATTTACCTCCCACCTCAGAAAGGCCCTCCAGCTCACATTTCTTCAGAAACCTCCAATCCTAGGTGCCCCCCACATCACCCCCACATCTCAGTGGACCCAGAATCCTCCATTCTGCAATTGGAGCTCTGTTCCTATACCCTGAGCTCTTGATCTCGCTCCCAGAGTCTCCATCAAAGCCTTCCACCTGGAAGCCTATGCAAACCCCCTTGCTGCCTCCCCCCACCCAAGTCCAAGGGGTCCAAAGTATAATTTGGGGGGGATTTCAAGATCAAGAAATTTCAAATTATAAAACAAAGCCCTGTATCCTTGTCTCTCGGGGGAAAGGAGTGGGATATTCTTGGAATATCTGGGATCTTCAGGTCACTTGCACCCTATTACTCCCAGGGGCAGGAGTATGGTGGGGCATGCCAACCTTCTCCAGGCAGGACATTCTAATAGTTGTCAATATAGAGGAGGGGGTCTGAAGGGTGGGGGTCAATGCAAAATACCAAGCAGAAGCCAGTTTTCTCATTCCCTGACTTCGGACATCGCTGGCCTTGTCTGTTGGGAAACGATCCTTGGAATCGTGGAACTAGGCTCCCTTTTTTGGGTCCTCTATTGGCTCCATCGTGCACTAGCCAGGAATTCCACTCCCCTTCACGCACAAGGGGAAAAGTGTTCCTGTATGGAGGACTAATTGGAGCGTTATGCCGAGATGGCCTCCACCTGTCCAAACATGAAGAGGAAGAAATCCCAAGGGCCAGCCCTGACCCTTTACCCTACGACTCTCTTCTTATCCACATCCCAGACGTAGCCTGGGGATGCAATAACTAAACAAGTTCCAGCTACTTCTTCCTCCAAAACTACATTTCCCATGAGGCCGGCAGAGCCACGCCGGCGCGGCCGAGCCACGGCCCTGTGGGGCGGGTCTGCAAGCCGGGGCGGAGCCGGAGGCGCCGGCTTGGGATTCGTGGGCGCTGCAGGGAGCTGGGCTCAAAGCACGAAAAGGAAGGCGGGTAAGGGGCGTGGCCTCAAGGCCACGTGGCACTTCAGGGGCGGGGCCAGTCGCTGGGGGCGGGGCCGGACTGCGCGGTCCAGCACCGGACCAAGGACCTGGGCGTGGCCGGGCAACCAGGAGGCGGGGCCTGAGGAGCCGCTGCTGATTCTAGCTCCGCGGCGCGAGGCGCCGCTCTGTGGCAGCTCAGCTCCCGCTAGCGTGGAGGGATCCGCGGGAGCCTCCCTGCACCCCCATTTCTGGGGTCACTGCCGTGAGTGAGCCCAGCGGGAGGACCTTGGGGGGTTGCCGAGGGAGCACAGTGCCTGAACTCTCGCCTGTACCGACGAGGGGGTGGGGGGGGGGTCTGATACCTGCGCTCCTGGAGCGGCGCCTGCCAGGCGCTCTCGGACCCTTGACCTCAGTCTGTCCCTTCGGACGTTGCTAAGTGTAGGGCAGGTGCTGGGGGTAGATGTGCAGCACAGGACTGCAGGACGGTCATCCGATCCTCCCCTTGCCATCCCGTCGCTGGAGCAGGTCAGGAGATGGCCTGGATCGAGTTGCCTTTGACATTTCCACTCTCCTGGAATTTGTGTTGGACAAACGTCTCAGCTTGGAATGTCCTCCCTTCGGTTGGGCCGGGCCCTCCCCCCCACCCCAGGCTAGGGGCTGGCAGCCAAGACTGATTGAATGTCTAGTGGGGAAGTCTTGGCCAGGGCAGACCCCACCTGCCGGGTTTAGCCTGTGGTTGGCCAGATGGCGGAGGCGGCAGATTACAGGGGTCTCTACTGGCAGTGTTACCACTGGAACCGCAGCTCTCCCCCACAGCTCCTGCACCATATACCATTCAAACTGCCCCTTTCCCATCCCTCAAGGAGCTTTCCAAGAGCAAATAACATTTGGGAAGTAGGGCCTGGCTATACTCAACTCCCGCCTGATGGAAGCTTTGTCTCAGTGTTTTAGCCCCTAAACTCCAGTTCCTTTGCTAGATTCAGGCAGATGGTCTGACCATTATATTTCATCTAAAACTTAGGAGCTACGATTTTGGATTCAAGCAACCTTGCTACTTGGGTGACTTCAGACAAGTTGCTTTTTCTATTTGAGTCCCTGTTTCCTCATGGGCATGTAATAAAATGGGCATGTAGTCATTACTGTGAGTGTTGGATGTGTGGTGGCATTTAGGAGACCACCATAGGGCCTGCATGGGGTGCAGAGTCCCAAGGGTCAGAGGAGTGGGTTGGGCGCCCAGGGCGATGAGCTCATTTCCTTCATCAAAGAATTTCAGAATCCTAGAAAATTAAGATTCTCAGTACTTCACTGTTGGAAAGGGATTTTTGAGGTCACCTTGGTGGCCTCTCCATGCCTCTAGAGGTCATGAGAGAGACTGACTTACTATGAAAGTTTTAAGCTTAAGCTGTCACTGTCTTATTCAGATATGGAACCTTTCCCTTTATTCTCTCTGTGCTCAGAACTGGATTTGGCTGTCTGTCTGTCTGAATGAATGAATATAAATATATAGCAGATCTAGCTTGAGGGCATCAGCTAAGGCTACTGCTTGAATTTCCAGGATGTTTTTCTAACCTATACCTACAGGACAGGGAGTCCATAGTTGGGAGAATCCTGAAAGCTTAAGTTTTGTGGGTTGAGAGGAAGGGAGTAAGAAGCTGTTCCAGACCAGCTGGAACTGACTGGTTTAAGAAGTTGGGGGTGGGGGAGAGAGCACTGTGAATGGGGCCCAGAAATAGCACCTCCCTGAGGGAGCTGTATATTGATGTCTGGAATTAAAATTCTGATCTGCACCTGATAGTCTCTTCGTGGAAGAGGTGGGGAAATTAAAGACCTTGAGCAGTTCTGACATCCTTGGAAGCTACTGGGGACTTACAGGCAGACACTGGCATCTGGGAGGAGGCTAATTACTGTTCCCCAGTCTCCCTCTCTCCTTCCCCCAGATGAAGCAGGAGGGCAGCTGACTGGCAGGCAGTGTGTCTGTCTGTGTGTGCATCTGACTGGTGCTGTTTCTTTGTTGGACTCTGTCCTGAGGGAGGGACAGAAGGGTCAGTGGCCTTAAGCAGATTGGGACATACACCTCCCCCCATGTCTGTGTTCCGGACAGTTATATCTGGATGTGTGAGATTGCATGTCTGCAGGGGGGGTCAAGGGAGGGGGGGTGTTTGATCCCTTGTAGGTAGGGGAGGAATGTTGGTCCAAGGTAAGTGTGTGAAATTTCCTATAACTGGTAGCCTGAAGGAAGGAATGAGCACGGTAGTCATAGGATAGGTTTGGCTGGAAAGGATCAGAAAACCAGATGAGACCACATCATGCCTTGAGTCTCAACTGTAAAGCTTATACTTCTGGAGTTCAACATAGAGGTCATGAGCTGTTCTCTCAGCTAAGAAGCAATGTGGTCTGATAAGTGCTATAGGATGATCACTGTGGTTACTGTGAGCAGAGGCATAGGAGGAAAAGTTGGGCAGGGATACCTACTGGGGAAGTGTTACAATGATACAAGAGTCAATGTCCAAACTAGGGCAGGGGCAGCAGGGCATGGATGAGTGGTAGAGACCAAGCCAGGAGGTATTTGGCCCACAGATTGGGTGCTGGGAGCAGAGCAGCAAAGTGGGCAGGGAAATGGACTTGGTGATCAATGGCTGAGAGCAAGGTAGAGTCTGAGGACAAGGGTGGGGGGTGGTGGGCGCGGGGGGAGATCTGAGAAGCCACCGTGGCTCCTCACCCCAGCCCTAATATCCAAACCCGACCCTGCCTTCCTCCGAATTAGGCCCTAGGACTGAGTCTGGCTTTGGGCATTTAATCTGCAGATTTAATCTGTTTCTGACTCAAGATTAAATTCTCTCCTGCCCACCTCTGGGGACAAGGAAGTGAGCCTACTTCCCTGTTAGAAGTCTTGAGGAACTGAGAAGTCCTGAGGAGCTAAGCAACCCCCCTGTTCCCACCATGGCCACATCTCTGGGAAACTAGACCCACTCCAAAACCCTCCACTTCACTTCAACCTCAACTGCCCACATGTGTGATCCAGGGAGGCCTGATTTACTCGGGTAATCCTCAACAGCTCCCTGACCCTGGCTGGATTTGAACCACCACTAGGAAAATGTGGGTACCTGGTGCCTGCCATATGCCCATCCCCATGCAGAGTCCTGACTTTTTGGGCAAGCATTAGGAAGGGTGAGTAAGACACAAGGTTATTCCTTTTAGAGTCCAGTCCTTATGTCCCAGGATACACCTTCCTAAACAACTTTCTTGCTGCAACAAATAGAAATAATATGGAATGTGGGCCCTCCCTGGTGGCACAGGGGTTAAAGACAGTGCTATCAAGTTGCCACCAGCCACTGCAGCGTGAATTGATCCCCAGCAGCCAGGGAGCAGCCAACAGGGCGCAGCAGACCTCTCCTGACTCTCCTGCTTCTCCCCTCAGCAGTGTATTTCAGTCATTCTGCCTGTTCTGCTCCCCACTCTGTCTCTGGTGAATCCTCTCACCCCTGCACCTCTGGCTTCCACCCCAGTTCTTGTATGCATAAATAAATACATCTTAAAATAATAATAATAATAATAATAATAATAATAATAATAACAAGGAATGAGAAAGCTCAGTTCCACCTCTCTTCCCATTCCAGACTCAGGCAGGCAAGGTTTCAGATGGGTTTTGTCTGGTAACCCCACTGCCTGCTCCTTCCTTAACTGGGAGCTGATGCCCCAACATCCTCAGGAGAAGTCCCAGGTCTACCCCCGCCGCCGCCGCCCCGGGAGCCACACAGGCACTGAGAGCCCGGAGGCTGTCTCAGCAGCAGCGATGTACACCTTCCTGCCGGACACCTTCTCGCCTGTCAAGTCCAAACCATCCAAGGAGCTGAAGCCGCTGCTGCTCTCGGTGGTCGTGGGGCTGCTGCTGGTGCTGGCGGCCGTCGTGGCCTGGTGCTACTACAGCGCGTCCCTGCGCAAGGCGGAGCGTCTGCGCGCCGAGCTGCTGGACCTCAGCAGCGGTGGCTTCTCCATCCGCAATCAGAAGGGCGAGCAGGTCTTCCGCCTGGCTTTCCGCTCGGGCGCGCTGGACCTGGACTCCTGCAGCGGTGACGGCGCCCTGATCGGCTGCTCGCGCACGGCAGATGGACGCCCCCTGCACTTCTTCATCCAGACGGTGCGGCCCAAGGACACGGTCATGTGCTACCGCGTGCGCTGGGAGGAGGCCGAGCCTGGGCGCGCGGTGGAGCAAGCCATGTTCCTGGGCGACGCCACGGCCCACTGGTACGGCGGCGCCGAGATGCGGACGCAGCACTGGCCCATCCGCCTGGACGGCCAGCAGGAGCCGCAGCCCTTTGTCACCAGCGACGTCTACTCCTCCGACAGTGCCTTCGGGGGCATCCTGGAGCGCTACTGGCTGTCCTCCCGCGCGGCTGCCATCAAGGTCAACGACTCCGTGCCCTTCCACCTGGGCTGGAACAGCACGGAGCGCTCGCTGCGGCTGCAGGCGCGCTACCACGACACGCCCTACAAGCCCCCCGACGGCCACCCCGCCGCGCCGGAGCTCAGCTACCGCGTGTGCGTCGGCTCAGACGTGACCTCCATCCACAAGTACATGGTGCGGCGTTACTTCAATAAGCCCTCGCGGGTGCCAGCCCCGGAGACCTTCCGGGACCCGATCTGGTCCACGTGGGTCCTGTACGGGCGCGCCGTGGACCAGGACAAGGTGCTGCGTTTTGCGCAGCAGATCCGCGAGCACCGCTTCAACAGCAGCCACCTGGAAATCGACGACATGTACACCCCGGCCTACGGGGACTTCGACTTCGACGAGGCCAAGTTCCCCAACGCCAGCGACATGTTCCACCGCCTGCGCGAGGCCGGCTTCGGGGTCACGCTCTGGGTGCACCCCTTCGTCAACTACAACTCGTCGCGCTTCGGCGAGGGCGTGGAGCGCGAGCTGTTCGTGCGCGAGCCCACGGGCCGGCTGCCCGCGCTGGTGCGCTGGTGGAACGGCATCGGCGCGGTGCTGGACTTCACGCGCCCCGAGGCGCGCGACTGGTTCCAGGCGCACCTGCGGGGGCTGCGCGCGCGCTACCACGTGGCCTCCTTCAAGTTCGACGCCGGCGAGGTCAGCTACCTGCCGCGGGACTTCAGCACCTACCGGCCGCTGAGCGACCCCAGCGTGTGGAGCCGGCGCTACACGGAGATGGCGCTGCCCTTCTTTGCGCAGGCCGAGGTGCGCGTGGGCTACCAGTCGCAGAACATCTCCTGCTTCTTCCGCCTGGTGGACCGCGACTCGGTGTGGGGCCACGACCTGGGCCTGCGCTCGCTCATCCCGGCCGTGCTCACCGTCAGCATGCTGGGCTACCCCTTCATCCTGCCCGACATGGTGGGTGGCAACGCGGTGCCCGAGCGCACAGCGGGCGGCGCGGGCGTGCCCGAGCGCGAGCTGTACGTGCGCTGGCTGGAGGTGGCCGCCTTCATGCCCGCGCTGCAGTTCTCGGTGCCACCCTGGCACTATGACGCCGAGGTGGTGGCCATTGCGCGCAAATTCGCCGCGCTGAGGGCCTCGCTCGTGGCGCCGCTGCTGCTGGAGCTGGCGGGCGAGGTGACCGACACGGGCGACCCCATCGTGCGCCCGCTCTGGTGGATAGCGCCCGGCGACGAGGCGGCGCACCGCATCGACTCCCAGTTCCTCATCGGGGACACGCTGCTGGTGGCGCCGGTGCTGGAGGCCGGCAAGCAGGAGCGCGACGTCTACCTGCCCGCGGGCAAGTGGCGCAGTTACAAGGGCGAGCTTTTTGACAAGACGCCGGTGCTGCTCACAGATTACCCTGTGGATCTGGACGAGGTGGCCTACTTCATGTGGGTGTCCTGACCCAGCCCAGGGTCCAGGAAGCCCACCGCCCTGCACCCGGTCTTCATGCAGGCCTGTAACTTAATCTCCATCACAACCACACCGTGCGCCCCACCCGAGCCTCTGCCTCCCCACAGTGTGGGTGCTGGCCTAAATGTGCTCTAAGCAGGGGAGGGGGTGTTGAGGCAACCTCCCACTGCAGGGCACCGTCCTAACAGCCCACTGTTCTATCCACGCTCATTCAGATCCCTGAAAGCTCTCCCCGGGAATGGGGTGACAGAGCTCAGTGGTGAAAGGTCAGCTGTTTTCCTGCTATGCATGGTTGGGTTTGAGAAGCACACAGAGAAACCTTACCCTCCGTTCTGGCTTGAGTGGCCATTTTTGGCCCCAAATAGCCCCCTGCCACACTTAGAGAGGACACATTTTTTTTTTCTCTTGGAAGCTAAGCCCTGGACTGGCTTGAACTGCTGCTGACCTGGTCCCACCCCAGTTGGCAAGAAGGAATGGAGGTATTTGTCCAACTGACAAGGACACAAGAGGTCTCCTCCCAGAGAAAATGAGGACAGGCTCAGCTCGGAGACATGCTCCACGGCCCGCATTTGTGAAGAGACTCCTAGCACTGCACTGACCCTCTGGGTACACACATGGACGCCCCGGGCCTCATGGGCAATGACTTAGAAGGTCATGCTGGCTAGACTCGGTGCCTTAACTCAAGAACCTGTATGTGTGTGTGTGTGTGTGTGTGTGTGTATATGTGTGGGGTACAATGTGGATCTATGGAATAAACACAAACACCCCTGAGGTCAGATAAAACTAGAGGTTTTGTTTTTTGAGGTTTTGATGATTGAACTGGCACCCTCCCAGGTGACTCTGGTAGAAAATAAACAACACTTTCAAGATTCCTCAGCTGCCTCACTCCCTACACAAATGATAGGGTGTGGCCTAAAAGGGAATGGTTTTCTGACTCCGCCGGTGGCGGGCTTCAGCACACGAACCACATGCATACATCAACACCTGTGAATACACACACAGGGTAAGGTCTTCTATTTCAGTTTTTTTCCTTTCCTAAGAAGAGCAACCTCAGCCAGCTTGATTTTCCCTGACTTTGCAGCTGAGTCTGGAGAAAGTGACTTGCCAGAGCAGGGAGGTGGAAAGCAGGGCAGGGGTCAGCCTCCCTCAACAGCTGGGACAGCAGAACCAGGTCCCTGGAGCCTCTACTGAATGCACCCCTTTGCCTGCTTCTGCACCCCCTATATTTGATCAATTTGAAGAATGCCTGATGAAAGTTTTGGGGCACTCACAGTTGCCATCTTGAGCGCTGATTCTACCACTCATCTACACGTTGTGTGACCTTGAGCAAGTTGCTTGAGCCACAATTTCCTTATATGTAAAGTGGTTATAATCGTGCCTAGCTCCCAGGTTGTGGGAATTATAAGCACAGAAGTATGTAAAGTGCCTGGCACAAGTAGGTGCTCAATAAAAGGTAGCTATTATAATACCATTTCTCTTTTTTCTTGCTTAAAACATTAAGTGTTTTTTTTTCAGACCTCAGCTCCCAACTCATCTGGCTTCCTCTGGGCCTGCTTATGACACCCTCTTCCGAAACCTCTGCACACAGCACCCAGTTGAGCTCTGAGTGTGTGATGCAAAGGACACAGGGATTCAGGAGACAGGCGAGAGGAGAGAGAGCTGAAGGTGTGATGTCGGGAGCCAGGGTTTCTGGCACCCTGGATGATAGGGAATAAATGGAACTAGCTTTCCTCTCCTTTTTGTCAAGCGCATCTCCCCAGCAGTACTCATTAATGAACTTCCTCAGGCCCCTGGTAGCCAGCCATGTGCTATAGAAGTGACTGCAGAAGAAAGACACTCAGGCTGGCCTCTGGCCACTTCCCCAAATGACTGGAGAGCCTGGCTCCCCCATGAATGGCCCTCCCACTCTGTGCCACCTGTATCCAGGGTACCTAACCTCTGGATCCTTGGATCTTCATCTTTAAAATGGAATTTCTAGACTTCATTGAGATGTGTCTATAAAGCATTTATGTAAAAATTGGCAATGAGTAAATTCTCAATAAGCAGTAATTCCTTTTCAACTCATTATAAACAAGGAACTTGAACAGCTCTGCCTACAACCTAGTGGTCCAGATTGGTATCCACTAGCCCCATGTGGCTTCTTAAATTTAATTTTTAAATTAAAGTTAAAATTTTAAATACACTTCTTCAGGCACACTCATCATTTTTCAAGTGTTCCAAAGCCATGTGTGACTAGAGGCTAACATATTGGGCAGCACAGATTATAGAATATTTTCAGAGCTGCAGACAGTTCCGCCGAACAGACCAGGAACAAGAAGTGTGTGTTGTTGGAGATGGCATGGGAAGGGTACAGTAATCTGTGAGGCCTAAGCATTCTCACTTGGAGAAGGAGGCGGACCCTATAGAAGGGCACCAAGAGCAGCAGCAGCATCTTACAGCCTGGAAGGGGGAGGGTACACACCAAGCAAAGCCAAAGGGAAGACTGCCCTAGTCTGGCCAAATCCCAGGAACTGGACCTTGGCTTGCAATCTGGTTCCTAGTTTGGCTTCTGTGATTGACCCCATTAATCACAAAGCACAGATGAACACAGAGACATTGTCTCTCTCAGTGTCTGAAAGAGACCGACATTGATCCAAGTAAGTAACCTAGATTGGATTCGAAGCTGGTATTCTGCATCCAGAGACCCAGACTCTCTGACCTGACATTCACGACCTTTCAGTAACATGGCTTAGCCCTCCAGAGATGGGGCGCCAGTGAAATGTGTTTCCAAAGCTGCCATCCACCTGGCCAAGACGTGCCTCTCCTTTTCTTCACTGACACCAAAATAGAGGTTCGGGAAGTTGGAGGTGGGAACTAGAAGGTCAGGAACGATGAGAAAGAACTAGGTCTTGAAGGGAGGGGGAGGGGAGAAATTGGGCTGAGAGCTACCTCTAACCCTATTCCCTAGGCTGCCAGTAGCTCTGTGCCTTCCAGCCTTGTCCAAATCCCCATCTCTGCCAGCATCTCTGGTACATTCCAAGTTAACTCTCTCTGCACATCTGGATGGGGGTCTGCCCCTCTTCTGTAGAGCTTCCTGAAGCTTTGTCATGGCCAGAATTCCCCATCCATCTCTCTTGTGCCCTTGAGCTGGTAGTAGGGGCTGATATGCAGGAATAGGGAACACTCTTCTTCAGAGGTAATGGGGATTGAGTGCCCACTGCAGGAAATCTGGGACTGAAAGCTAATACCCCCATTCTGTGTCTTTGTGTGTCATGAGAATCTGCCTCAGTTTCCTTTCTGGCACTGTATCAGGCTATACCCTGATCAAGTCATCTCTCAAAGCCCAGATGTGGGATTTCTGGGACTTGCTTTGCCCTTGTTCCCCCAGATTTGGATAAAGCATCTCTAAGCCTGCAGGACTGACTCCAAAGCAAATCTTCTGCTGGTATACCTCACTGAGCTTTCTGGTCCCTTCTCTCCGCATGTCCAAGGCCAATACTGGCCTCTCCATTCTCTGTCCATTATCCCACATCGGATTTTAACAATTATGGTCTGGACCACTGCAGCAGCCTAACTCTTTCCATTCTTGGGCCTTTCAATACAATCCACATAGCTGCAAGGAAATCTTTCTGAAATTCAATCATGTCATTTAGGGGAAAAAAAAAGTCAAGCTCTAGTATTCAAAGCCTCTAAGATCTGAATCCTTCTCATACCTCTGTTTCTGTTTTGCTCACACATGCACATCCTTATGCACATATTTTGAAAAGCA
This sequence comes from Talpa occidentalis, assembly GCF_014898055.3. NCBI lineage: Eukaryota > Metazoa > Chordata > Mammalia > Eulipotyphla > Talpidae > Talpa > Talpa occidentalis. Next base: position 38,313,160 of record NW_023605083.1, on the reverse strand, counting down.
TTTGAGAAAGAGTATCTTCTGCTCAGGGAACCACTTGCACAGCCCATCCTCGCAAGGAGAGGCCTACTGGGACCTGGTCTTGAAGAAAACTGCAATGGCAACTGGGTGATTTCCTTTCCTGTCATTGTCTGCCTCAGTGGGGCTTCTGCTGACACTTCCCCTCTCTGGAAAATACCCCAGGCCTCAAGGAACAATCTGTTGTTTATCTCAAGGTTAGCTATTTACTTCCTCATGCCCAAGGAGCTTTTCTGCAGTCTGGAAGAAGGGAGAATTCTTGGCCATAGGAGGCAACGCTGTGTTTGGCTGGGAATAGGAATAGGAATAGGGAAAGACAGAGAGGAAGCCCATCCCAGCCAGGGAGCTGACCCACCTGGCGCAGCAGACCTCTCCTGTCTCACCTGCTTCTCCTTTCAGCAGTGTCTTTCAGTAGATCTGCCTATCTGTTCCCCATTCTGTCTCTAGTGAATCCTCTCGCTCCCCACACCTCTGGCCTGAACTGCAGTTCTTCTTTGCAAAAATAAAAATAAAAAAATTTTAAAAAAGAGACATAACTGTAGATTGAAAGGCTTACTACTAAATGATAACATTCCCTAAACTGATCTACAGATTCAACTCAATACCTATCAAAATCCCAACAGGGCTTTTTGCAGAAACTGATAAACTAATCCTAAAACTCATATGGAAATTAAGGGACACAGAGAAGGCATAGCAATCTTGAAAAAGAAGAAGCTGAAGGAATCAAATTTCCCCATGTCAAAACTTACCACAAATCTACGGTAATCAAGATCGTGTGGTACTGACGTAAGTAGAGTTGGCGGGGGATTGGGAGTCACTGCTAACAGGTTGGAGTTTCTTTCTTCTTTATTTTAAAGATTTTTTTATTTATGCATACAAGAACTGGGGTATAGGCCAGAGGTGGGGGGTGAAGGGAGGGCTGGGGAGAGGGGAGCAGGTGAGACAGGAGAGGTCTGCTGCCCATGTGGGTTAGCTCCCTGGCTGGGGATTGAACTCACGCAGCAGTGGCTGCCACACTGAGATTTTAGCCCCTGTGCCACCAGGGAGGTCCACCAGGTTGGAGTTTCTTTTGTGGGTGAGGAGAATGTTTTAGAATTAGTAGTAGTAATGTGAATAAACTAAACATTGAATTGTACGGTTTAAAAGGGTGAGTTTTAAAAAATGTGAATTACATTTAAAAAAATTTTAACTGTCTATCAGAATAATCAGAGAATAGGGGCCTCCCCGGTGGCGCAGCGGTTGAGCGCTGGGTTGCGAAGCTGCCCGCGGCCTCTGCGGCGCCGGTTCGATCCCCGGCTGCTCCCCGGCCACCAGAGGAGGGTCCCACATGGCGCGCAGACCTCTCCTGCCGCCCGCTGCTCCCCTCAGCAGTGTACTTCGGTCCTTCTGCCTGCTCTGCTCCCCGCTCTGACTCTGGTGAATTCTCTCACCCTCCCGCGCTTCTGACTGTACCCAGTGCATGTATAAACAAAACAAACAAACAAACCAGCAAACAAATAAATAAAGCATGCCTCTATTAAAAAAAAAAAAAAAAAAAAAAAAAAAATTAAAAAAAAAAAAAAAAAAAAAAAGAATAATCAGAGAATAGTAGTTCTAGCTGAAATGTTTTCTGGGTGACCTTTGTCGCCTGTGAGCATTTTACCCTTAGAGTCAACATACTGTACTCATTGCTTACTTCTACCTGAGTAATCTGGTTCCTAGTTTGGCTTCTGTGATTGACCCCATTAGTCACAAAGCACAGATGAACACAGAGACATTGTCTCTCTCAATGTCTGAAAGAGACCGACATTGACCCAAGTAAGTAACCTAGACTGGACTAGAAGCTGGTATTCTGCATCCAGAGACCCAGACTCTCTGACCCAACATTCACCCACCTTTCAGGAACATGGCTTAGCCCTGGCCTGTGTCCTCCGGAGATGGGGCGCCTCTCTTGCCGTGCCCGCTACCTGGGGTTTGGTCCAACTGGGGGAAGGAATAACTCACTTTTGAAAAAGGAAGAATTCTTTTTCAACTAGGAATAGATTTTTACCTACTTTGGCCCCTCCTTTCCTATTTCCCAGCCTTTTGTAGCTTAAGTCCTGTTAAAAATTGCATCTACTCACAAAGAACTTTGCTAACATTTGAATGTTTCCTGCTCACGCCCAAACCAGTGTTTGTTGTTTTTTTTTTTCCCCATTAGAGAGACCAAAGCCTCCTTGAAAAACATACCTCTTTGTGTAGGAAAGACTTGGATGTAAGATCTAAAACCATAAAATACATAGAAGAAAATGTAGGTAAAACACTTCATGATGTAAGTTCCAGTCTTTGTGGATTCCCCTCTAGCCGCAAGGAAAACAAAAGACACTATAAACAGTTGGGACTACATCAAACTAGAATGCTCTGTACAGAAAAAACAGAACAAAACAAAAACCACAACTAAAATGAAAAAGCACCCTACTGAATGGGAGAAAATATTTACAAACTGTACATCTGACAAGGTACTGATATCAAAGATCTACGAAGAACTCACACAACGTAACAAAAAGAAAACAAATAACCCAATAAAAGAAATGGGCAGAGGACTTAAATAGACACTTCTCCAAGAAGACATGTAGTTGGCCAACAGGCACATGAAAAAATATTCATCATCACTTATTAGTGAAATGCAAATCAAAGCTACAATGAGATACACCTTACACCTTTGAGAATGGCTCACATCAAAAAGATCTGATAGCTAGCTAGCTATCTAAACTTGCTCAAATTATTTCACTTCTCTTTTCTGATTCCTCATCTGTGAAATGGGGATAATTGTCTAATTCAGTATCAAGCTATTGCCAGCTTTAAATGAGCTGATAAATGTAAAGCACTTGGTATTATGCCTGACATAGAGGAAACCTGATAAATGTTAGCAGTTTTGATGATTTTTTTTAACTCTCTCTCAAGAGCTGATTTAAAACTATCCCATTAATATTACTTTGTTATGCCATAAATTACAATATGTCACACCAAATTAAAAAAAAAAAACAACACAAAAGATCCGAAGCAAGCACTGGCAAGGATGTGAAGAAAAAGACGTACTTCTACACTGTTGATGGGAATGTAGGCTGACCCAGCCCTATGGGAAACAGTATGGAAGTTTCTCAAAAGGCTAAAAGTGGATCTGCCATACAACCCAGCAATTCTATTCCTAGATATCTCCACAAAGAACACAAAACACTCATTTGAAAGGAAACTTGCACTCCTGTGTTTATTGTAGCACTATTTACGGTAGCCAAGCTATGAAAACAACCTAAGTGCCCAAAAACAGATAAGTGGATCAAAAAGATCATCTTCTTGTACTCAATGGAATACTACTTGGTGATCAAAAAAAAGAGAAACTCATGCCATTTGTAGCAACATGGATGGAGCTGGAAGGGATTATGCTAATCAAAATAAGCTAAAAGGAGAAAGACAAATATCAGATGGTGTCACTAATATGTGGAATAGAGAGAAACCAAACGAAGGTAGATAAAGTCAAACAAAATTAACCTTTGAGGGCCTCCCTGGTGGACTAGAGGTTAAGTCTCAGTGCGATCACCTCCGCCTGAGTTCCATCGCTGGCCAGGGAGCTACCCCACATGGCACAGCAGACCTCTCCTGTCTTGCCTGCTGCTCCCCTCAGTAAATCCACCTGTTCTGCTCCCCACTCTGTCTCTGGTGAATCCTCTCACTGTCCTCCTGCACCCCTGGCCTACACCCCAGTTCTTCTATGCAAAAACAAAAACAGGGGCCTCCCTGGTGGCACAGGTGGTTGAGTGCAGCGCTGTGAAGCTGTCCTCAGCCTCTGCAGTGCTGGTTCCATCGGAGTGCTGGGCCTCGGAGCAACCCACATGGTGCAGCAGACCTCTCCTGTCTTGCCCACTGCTCCCCTCAGCAGTGTATTTCATCAGTCTGCCTGTTCTGTTCCCCCTCTGTCTCTGGTGAATCCTCTCACTCTCTCACGCATCTGGCCTGTACCTGGGTTCTTGTATAAATAAATAAATAAATAAATAAAAAACACAACAGTGTAATATAAAAAAAAAAATTAATCCTTGAAAAGTTACTATAGAAGGCATCCAGAGGGGGAGGGGGGAGCGAAAGGGCAAGAAAAGTGGAAGGGAGCACAATGGAGTGTGGGTGTTTGGGTGGTGGGTGCACTGTGATAACCATACCTGAAAGGGGGAGCCTGTACTTCTAAAATACTGTCAGTGATGGAAACCAACCTGAATGAAAATTTAAACATAAAATAAAACATACCTTTAAATCACATTTAAATAGAAACCAAATGTTTTGAAAGTCGTTGACACAAAGGTGACACTCCATCATTATAGAAAGGGTGGAATATTGGGCCTCCCTGGTGGCTCAGCTGTTGAGCACTGGATTGCAAAGCTGCCCTCAGCCTCTGCAGTGCCGGTTCGATCCCCGGCCACCAGCGAAGGACCCACATGGCGCGCAGACCTCGCCTGCCGCCTGCTGCTCAACTCAGCAGTGTACCTCGGTCCTTCTGCCTGCTCTGCTCCCCGCTCTGGCTCTGGTGAATTCTCTCACCCTCCCGCGCTTCTGACTGTACCCAGTGCATGTATAAATAAATAAATAAAATCTAAAAAAAAAAAAAAGTGTGGAATATTCAGAAGAGTGGAAAGAGAACACTGTAACCTCTTTTCCCCATGCAGAGACATCCAGTCGTCCCTTCTTGCCTTTGCTTCTATGTGTAGTTTTGTTGCCTAGTTCAGACCATACTCACGGTTTTCCAACTTTTCTTATGAAAACATTTCAAAAGCATGGAAAAATGGATAGTCTAGTATAATAAACACTTATCTAGCACAATCTTGACTGAACCGTTGTTAAAGTTTTGCTGTATTTGGGCCTCCCCGGTGGCGCAGCGGTTGAGCGCTGGGTTGCGAAGCTGCCCACAGCCTCTGCGGCACCGGTTCGATCCCCGGCTGCTCCCTGGCCACCGGAGGAGGGTCCCACATGGCGCGCAGACCTCTCCTGCCGCCCGCTGCTCCCCTCAGCAGTGTACTTGGTCCTTCTGCCTGTTCTGCTCCCCGCTCTGGCTCTGGTGAATTCTCTCACCCTCCCGCGCTTCTGACTGTACCCAGTGCATGTTTAAACAAAACAAACAAACAAACAAATAAAACATGCCTCTAAAAAAAAAAAAAAAAAAAGTTTTGCTGTATTTACTGTACTATATTCTGTGTATGTGTATTTTTCCCCTAAACATTTTGAAAATAACCTGAAGACATTATGACACTTCAGCATGCATGTCCTGGAAAAACAAAAATAGATTAATTCCTTAATATGTACGAATACCCAATCCATATTAAAATTACCCCAATTGCCATACCTAATTTTTAAAAAAAGTTGCACAATAGTTCTTCACATTGTAACTCTGTAACTCCCACCAGAGGAATGACAGCATTTGAGGAGACATTCAACAAACTACAGAAAGAGGATACCCCATCAGCCCTTGGGGATAAACACAATGACTAACTGTAAAGTAGGGGTGATGGAAGATATGTGAAGGAAACAGATTTTTTGTTGGGGGGGTGCAATTTCACTCCTCTCACTTTCCAACCAGGAGTACCTGTTCCACTGGAGGTGGGGCCTCTGCGGAGAAGGAAGCACAAGTTCCTCCTCTTCCTTTATTGGCATCTGATTTCAGAGACAGCCACGGGGGCTTCAGCCCCCTGGCCTTTGTCCTGGAGTTGTCACTGTCAGCCCTCCACATCTCCAGCAAGGACCAACATGGCCAATGGTTCCATCCTCTCTCCTGCACCAGTTGGCCACCACTCTGTGCATATCCCAGATCCCCCTGGTGATCAGACAGCCCCTCACATGGCATTTTGCTTTTGTTTTTATTAAAATTTAATTTTTAATAGGTAAAAATGTACCTAAATACGATTCTATTTTTTTCTTACAACTGCTTAATATCCTATGTCAGGCATGAACTCTAATTAGTTGATTCTCAACTAGCGAATAGTTGTGTTATTTTTATTTACACTTAGCGTTTTGAACTTGGAATCAGAAAACCAGAACATCTTAGACATGGAATAACTGAACAGAGGTAGAGTCTGTCAGAATTTTGATCTTTACACAGTAAGTTAAGGAGTTCAAGCCAATCCTAAAGACTATCCGCTCTGATAGGAACCAGAGAGGTTATCTGGTCCAGCTTCCTTGTTTTAATCAGGAAACAGACCCAGAGCAGTTAGTCTGCCCAAGATCACATACTGAGGCCGTGACAAAGGCAGGCATGCAGGCCCGACCACTGCACCACCAGCTTCCCTCAGGCCTGCCTGTGCCAGTGCTCAGCTCTGATGTCTGAGAATGATGGTCTTCGAAGATGTGTCTGGGACATAGCGCACATAGGGAGGAGAGGATGGAGGAAGGTGTCTGGGGCCAGAAGGCCAAAGACGGGTCATCTTGAGAGGGAGGCTGGGTCACGTTGAAAGGGGTCTCTGAACTAAAAGAGAAACAGTGATACAGGTTATAGATAAGAAAGCAGGGCCTCCCCTGGTGGCGCAGCACTGGGCTGTGAAGCTGCTTGCAGCCTCTGAGCACCGGTTTGAGGGTGCTCGAGGGTCCCACATGGCGAGGGTCCCAAATGGTGCGCAGACCTCTCCTGCCGCCCGCTGCTCCCCTCAGCAGTGTATTTCATCCGTCCACCTGTTCTGTTCCCGGCTCTGGCCCTGGTGAATCCTCTCACCCTCCCGCGCTAAGGTAGTGAAACAACTGCCCAAGTGTAGGGTAAATAAAAAGTATCAGGCTTTTCTGCCCTCCTGCCATTAGGATTGATGATGGATCCCTGCGGTCCTGAATGCATGCCTGATGGCGGGCACCTGGAGTGGGGTGTGGGCATGCATAAGTAGGCACACCTGGGCTAAGAGACTGGGCTTATAAGGGCAGCGTCACGGGGATGCCAAGAGAGCAGAGAAGCAGAACCAAGAGCGGAGCGAAAGAGAAGCAGAGACCACCAGAGAAGGCCGGAGAGCCCGGAAAGAGTGAAGACTTGCTGGGGGCTGGGAGACCTGCCAGCCTCCTGGCCCCCCAGCACCCCTGCCTGCCATGTGCCTGGTAAATCCCAATAAAAGCCTGAAAAGCCAAACTGAAGGCTCCAGGACTCTCTCCTTTACCCAGTCTGCTCGGGTCACCAAGAACCTGCTGTGTCCTCCTGCCCCCTACACCAAGGTGCCCGAGTTTTGAAGGAGAAGTAGCTATGGAACACTCATCTTAGTGTTCTGGGAAAGTTTTTTTGAAGACAGGAGGCTAAGAGCCATAGAAATACTGAGAGAAATTTTTCTACAAAGGATCTCAGGCAAGAGGCTGCTCATTGCCAAACAGTAGATTCTAGTACCCTTCTCCAGGCCAACCTCTACTGAGACCATAGGAGGGAACTGTCCTCTTTCTTCTGATTCCTGTAGAAAGAAGAGAGACGTGCCACTCTCTGCCCCAGAACAGTCTCCTCTACCTCCCTATTCCCTAAGTTTGATCCTTGGGGCCATCACCATCACCGTGGAGTGAAAGGACGACCCCATCAGTCATCTCTGTCCTTGTCCAGGCCACACAACCCACTGAAACTACATACTGAACCTGGGAAGGACCGCACTCTAGAACTCAGGGACTCTGAGAGCCAAGAGGCAGGCAGACTAGCAAGGATCCCAAGTGAGCTCTCAGAGGGGCTGAGGCAGGGATCTCCCACTTCAGAGCAGTTCTAAGCCTCCCCATGTTCTGAAAAAGAAAAAAAAAGAAAAACCTTCCAGCAGGTATAACGCTGCTGAAGCCTCTGAGCCCTGGCCTAGCCCAAAGTGCAGCCTCAGCAGAGTGCTTCTCTGCCCAGTTGGCAGGGGGTAGTGCGGGTGAGGGAGTGAGTGGACTTTGTAATGCTCCCGGGCCTCTGAGTTCCCATTGAGCAAATTTGGCTGGCAGAAGCACAGTGGTAACGGCAAAGCCTGGCACATCCCTATCTCGGTCCCACTCTCTCACCCTCATCCACCTCCTATAACGTGCCCAGGTCCCACCCTACTGCCAAAGTCTTCCTGCAAAGCCAGCATATGATTTAAGCACTGTAGGGTAAAGAATATGTCAGGGTTTTCTGCCCTCCCGCCATCAGGATAGATGATGGATCCTTGCGGTCCTGAATGCATGCCTGATGGCGGGCACCTGGAGTAGGGTGTGGGCATAGGTAGATGGGATTCACCTGGGCTAAGACTGGGCTTATAAGGGCGGCGTCACGGGGATGCCAGCAGAAGCTGAGAAAGAAGCCGATGAGAGAAGCAAAGAAGCAGAAGCAGAGAATGCCAGAGAGCCCAGATAGAGTGAAGACTTGCTGGGGGCTGGGAGGCCTGCCAGCCTCCTGGCCCCCCAGCACCCCTGCCTGCCATATGCCTGGTGAACCCCAATAAAAAGACCTGCAAAAAACCACTAAGGACTCTGACTCCTCCTTTACCCGGTCTGCATGGGATCAGAAAACCTGCACTGTGGCCATTCCTGCCCTTACAAGCACCCCCACCTTCTCTACTGTACCTGGGTTTTAATGGAAAATTTTGCAGGGCCCAGTGAAAAGACACTGAAGCTATCCAAGCTATTCTGAAGACTTCCCTCGGGCACCTCATCTCCAAAGCACCCCACAGGTAGGCAACTGCCAGGGTCTTTTTGAGCCTCAATTTCCCCAGCTATAAAAATGAGCAGCAAAATCAGGTCACTTTCCAGGTCCCTTCGAATGCTTACATATGCGTTCTTAGCATTTTGAGGCTCCACAGCTGCCCATGCTGAGAGCACAGGGCCAGCCAGCCCTTGTTAGGAAGCAGCTAGTCTGTGGTTTGGCACCACTGCCCAGCAGGCATTTATTAAATCAGTGGGATGTGGTCTCTGCTGGCCTGGAAAGAGAACATTAAGCTCCAAAAACTTCCTGCAGCAGGCCTCCTTCAGAGTGCTGCACAGAGGGGCGAGGAGCAAAACCATTCAGGTCCCTGGCAGAGCTCCAAGATCCTGTTCGTAGTACTTTTGCCCTGTCTGCACGGAGCAGCAGTGACTGAAAACATCTGGAAGCCCTGCTTAAGACCTGGGTGACTTCTTTCTCCTTCCTCTGGGGTGGCTGTTCTTAACCCTGGTAATCCAGGATGACCTCTGCCAATGCCCCTTCTCATCCAATCTTCTGCACTTCATTGGGCAACAACTCTCTAACAAGATCCACATGAATGTAGCTGCTAACAGCGCCTGGGAGGGCTGTAGGTTCTAACACCTGCCCTGTATTCCTTGAGGCCTAGTAGCAAGGGAAAAGAGGGCTGAGACCCAACTCTCACACCTCTGGGTCTCACAGTTGAATTGTGTAGAAAGGGAGTAGGTGGGGAGAGAGAAACACCAATGCCGAGAATTGGCTAAGGTGGAGAAGGCAGCTGCAGGTGAGGCGTAGTGTAGTGATAGGGCTGTGGGGTGGTCCAGGAAAGCCCCTCAGGCCTGGGCCTGCCTCTTGCCAGGGACCTCAGTCATGCCACAAGGCCCATTATTGACTCTGGGAGACAGGACTGGGCTGAATTTGGTGCGTGTGTATCAGGCGGCTTAGGGCTGCCTGTCTTCCTCTCTCCCTGTCATGACTTAGGATATGGCCCAAAGTTCTTGGGTCCCCAATTATTTTAGCAAATATTTACTGAGCACCTCCAACCTATGTACCTGGTGCTAGGAAGAGTTATGTGAGTAAAAGAAATCCAACCCCTGTGCTCCGGCCCCACTCACTTGTATATCCTGTCGGAGTACAGGTCACAGTTTTGGGGACACTGGTAGGGAGAGGGTGAGAGGGCTTGGAATTCCAGAGGTAGGCAGTATTGGGTCTCCCTATTCTGATTCCCTGGCCTTAGCTTCTTTGGGAGATTGGACACGAACATGGTTTCACCCCGGCTGAGGGCAGAGCTCCAATGCGCTTTAGCTTTTCCCTCTCCAACATGGGCAAAAGTCCAAGAAATAAATACAAAGGGTTAGAAGGCCAGATGAGCTGCTTGAGGTGTATTTATAAAGTACAAGGATGCATTTACTGAGCCTGGCCTTTTATTTATTTATTTTTTTTTTTCTTCTTTTACCTTCCTTTCTAACCAGCTGCAATTTTTGTTTGCTCTCAGAGTCCTCAGCTGATCGCACTAACCAATCTGCTCTTTGCTGTGAGGAGCGAAAGACTAGAACACCTTCCCCGGAGCTAAAGGTGGGTTCCTGAAGGATCCTACTGAGGTAACTCTGTTCTGATCAGCTCAGGCCGCTGTGGAGCAGAGAAACTGGTGTCCTTCTTGGAGTACTGCCTTCATCTCCTTGAACTGAGCCAACTGGCAAGCCTCGTCCAGCCCCAGCCAGCGGTAGGCTTGGTGCTCGTGGGAGAGGTGGATCGCCACGTCCCCGTCCTTCACCTCCGCCAGCCAGTAGACGACTGTCTTAGGCTTCTGCCAGGCCACATAATTGAGCTCCCGTCTGAACCCCTCAATGATGGTCAGCTGGCCCGGTTCTATGCCTGCTTCTTCCTTTGTCTCCCGCAAAGCTGTTTCCAAGTCACTCTCTCCTGGTTCCACATGGCCTGATTTGGAGAAAAGAGGAAGAGGAGAAAATTTTAACAAAGCTAGATTTCCCGAGACAGATGATTTAAAGATGGTGACTTTTGGAGGTATTGTTAGGCCAAAGGAAGCCTGAGGATTGGCAATCTCAATATGAACGGGGTGTAGGGCATGTAGTTCTTTGGCTCTGGGTGTCTGGGCAATCCCTCCTCACTCCATCTCTGCAGAGTGAAACAGACTATATGTTTGGCAAAATGGGCCTAGAATACTCTGCTCTTCCACGGTGAGAGAGATGGCCTCCCTCAGACCTCTACTTATTCTTTGGAGTTCCTCATCCCATGTGTAGGGCCTGTGAAAAAACAGGGTTTTCTCAGAGTTTCTCAGACTGTTTTTCGCCATGATCTTCCAGCACAGGTGACCTAGTAGATAACATGTAGCCTTGGACATAGTCCGCATGTGTGGAAAGCAGTAAATAATATGTAACTTGATGTATAGTTCTCACGTGCGAACACATATTTCTGTAAACTAGGCTTAAACCTGGCCCTGTGCCGGCTTTGTCTATAAATCATACAAAAGCTAACAGGGCTCCCCGGGGGGCCACTCAAAGGGCAGGGGGCCACTGTCACTGCTGGACGCTGCTGCTGTGACTACCTGTGTATCTCCTGTTGCTTTAATACTTGTTCCTGACCCCACATAGGGGCTTCATGACCTGCTTTCTTGTCTGCTGCCATCCAGAACCAAGCAAGCTTGTAGCTGCGGCCCTACACGTGTTCTCAAGGGCCACATTTCTCTTGGAGACCTTAATGTGATTTTCCCAAAGGGAGACAGTCCCTATTAGCAGGTGGGAGCTCGCTGAGGAGGCAGCACTTCAGCTACAATCCACAGTGAGGACTTAACACTGTCTGCAGTTGGTCCCTGAAGCCCCAGGGCCAACAGACAGGCTCAAAACCATGCACTTCGGCACTAGCAGCTGTTTCCAAGTAGCTATCAAGGCTTTTCTAAATTGTTTTCATCTTTCTAACTGAGCAAGGCCAGATTCCACTTTCATAGGGAAAGGCCTGATGGGAACTTAGACTAAGGACAAGCGGAGAGCCAGTTCTAAGAAAATTTGTTGGCAAGACCCGAGCCTGAGCAGACAGTGCCAAGAAACTGTTTCAAGAGAACTTGAAGCTCTGCAGACTGGAAGCAGCCCTCAGCTTTGCCTCTAGGCCCTCCCTGCAAATTCTCAGCTTGCCCAGAGGGACCAAAAAGGACTGGGAGGGGTCTGGCAACCTCTGTCAACACATGGCTCCAGCAAGTTGCTGGAGGCCTCCTGGTTCAGGAGCACATGAGGAACAGGAACGCTTAGCTGTTCCCTTCTCGGTTTGGACAAGGTTATTCCCTAGCCCTCCTCCTTCCCAGGGTCCTCAGAGCAGTGTCCTGAGTCAGCTGCTGCAGCACAGCTCCCACAGAAAACAACCAGGAGTTTAGCACTTAAAAACCCAGTCCGGCTCATGGCTTCTGGGAAGTGTTCTCTGAAGAGCACCTCACATAGCCATGGACAACGGCAGGTGATGCATGGGGGGAGGAAGGTTAGAGGGATGCAGGTAGTGACTGAGGTGATGCTGACCCAGGGAGTCCTAACTTCCCTCAGGAGGCGCTGAGCACATCCTTCCCAAAAGCATCTATTCAGTAGATAGGGGCTCCACCCTGGGGGAATCTGGCGCCCCCTCCGGAGGCTTCTGGGGTCAGCATCCTTTTTTTCTGCCCATATTAGCCTCGTAAGGTCTCCGCCAAGCTTAAGCAGGAAAAAAAGTTAGGAGAGGTCCTTTGAAATCTTACTTTGAGAGCTACTAGGTAGTGTGACTGAGGGGATCAGGAGACAAGTGTGAATATTCCTATTCATAGTATTTATGACACTTCTGTCCCTTTTTTCACCTTGCTTCTCCCTAGTGAAACTCAAATGTGCAAAATGGATTTCCTGTTCCCATTTCTGTTTTCCATCAACCCTGGATCCTTGTTCATCCCTCTCCCATCTCACGCCCTTCTCTCTGGGAACTATTCACTTTGTGCTTCTGACCTATAGCCCCGTAATGACCCAAGGGCAGAATCCCCAATACCCAGTCCAGTTCCTTTTCTCCTATCCAGCCACTCATCCAGAGGCTGGGGCTAAAAAAAAAAGAAAAAAAAAAACCCAACAAAAAAGAAAAACAAAAACAGGTGCAGTTTCCGCTCTGGGAGTCAATCACAAAGTTCTATTTCCAGCTATGATCTGGCCTGGCACGGAGACCTTGTATGTAGAAAGGATCAGGGCTCCTGCCCACCACCCCTCTTCCTGCTGCACAGTCATGGAGAAGCAAGCCTTGCAGGGGGGCTGGCAGGGTGGAGTTCAGAACAACGTCTGGCATTTCCCCAAGCGCCAGCCCCTTTGGCCTCGCACCTTTGGGAGGAGTCCAGTGATGAATGCCATTTGATGCCTGTAGCAGTAGAAACTCAATTGCACTGTTGTCCATCTTGGGGATGTGGCGTCTTCGGAATATGATCAAGCCACACGCTCTCAGGGCCATGATCTAGCTGAGGACTTAGAGAAGATGCAGGATACTTTATAAAACAGATAGATTACACACTGTACTCTGGTGTTGGAGAGCAGCACAGACTAGCTAACAGACCCCGTTAACTCCAGAAAAAGGCAGCATACCAAGGACAGATAGGAGGAGGGGGGTGGGTGGGTGGGGGGGACCAGGAAGCACTGTCTACCTGCAGACCCCACCCTGTCAGTGCTGCTCCTCCAGGTCTCCCTGCTAAAATACAGGAGACACAGGACTGCATGTTAAGAGACTGGAGATCCTTAGAACTTTACCCACTGAACCCAGAGAGATGTGAGGAATGGGAGAGACACAGTACAACACTGTCAGCAAATCCACAATCCCATTTCCCTCCAGCCTGAGTCTGTGGAGAAAAGAGACGACTCCAAGGAGCGACTAAGGAAGTTTGTTGTACTAAAAAATTCTGGGGTTTTTTATTATTTTTTTAAGATTTATTTATTTTTGCATACAAGAACTATGGGGGTACAGGCCAGAAGTATGTGGGGGGTGAGAGGATCCACCAGAGACACAGCAGGGAACAGAACAGGCGGACTGACTGAAATACACTGCTGAGGGGAGCAGCGGGCGAGACAGGAGAGGTCTGCTGCACCATGTGGGTAGCTCCCTGGCTGGGGATTGAACTCATGCTGCAGTGGCTGCGGACAGCTTCATAGGTTGCATCTTAACTCCTTGCACCACCAGGGATCCCTTGTCTTTTATTTTTAATCCATGTTTTCAAATGTCATACATTCACATGGTTTAAAAGTCAAAGTATAAAAAGGCACACGTAGTAGAGAACCTCTTCCCCATGTATCAGAGACAAACCAGCTTAGCAGCTGAGAGGAGTGTGTGATACAGGGTAACCAGGGGCACTAAAACTGGCCAAGGAAACTGCCCAAATAGTTTACTGGTCACTGTCTGAGTTCTTCGCCTGCAGGGACAATTGCAAGACTACTCAGGCTCAGGGAACAACAAGGGATTTAGTTAACAAACCAGGGAAAAACAAAGAGTTACTAAGACCAATAATGGCCTTTACCTCACCCAAAGCTGTGTCCAGTGTTTCTCAGTCCTGCACAAAAGCAGTTAAAATAGCATCTTCCCACCACTGAGGGCACAGAGCTCCTCTCCGGAATAGGCCACGTGTCCAAGATGGTGTCTTCCTGCCACTGTGGACACGAGGCAGCCAGGCTATAGACTAGGTTTCCACTCACAAAGACAACAAAAGACGAAACAGGAGATGCTCCATGAGCTTCTGGGATGCCCCAGCACAACCCCAGACAAGCACACTCAAAACAGCAGCTACAACGGTCGAATGACCTGACAAACAACCACACTCACACATCTCAGTAAGACGCCGGGCTCCAGGTCTTCACCGTCTCTGCCAGGCCACGACAGCAGCAAAACCGGAAACAGTTTCAGTCACTTGGCTACTTGCAAAGCCTCTGAACTTTTCCTCCCCAAGGTTGGCTGCTGAAAGCCTCCACCTTCATTCACAACAGCCTTCTGAAAGATCGGCGTGGGTTGGCACAGGGCCCCAAATCCACTGACCCCTCATGCTGAATCCCAAATTCAGTCACAAACTGAATCCATCTGCCCCCCTTCTGCAGCACTTTATATTACTTATCAGTTGCTCTGTTACAGGTGGTGCCCCCTGGGACTGAGTTGCGGGTGGGGGGGGTTGCTGGTGAGGATAGATAGTCCCAAGGAAAATGCTAAAAGTGGAGTGGAGTGACTGATAAGTAATACAAGTGGCTGCAAAAGGGCAATCAGTTTTTGTAATTTAGCATTTGGGGTCAGTGGGTTTGGGCCCCCACTGCACCGATCTTCCATAAGGCTGTTGTGGCCTGGCGAAGACGGAGACCTGGAGCCAGGCCTTTTACTCAGATGCCTGAGTGTGGCCACTTGTCAGGGCTTTGCAAGTAGCTGAGAGACTGAAATGGTTTCCGGTTTTGCTGTTGTTGCGGTCTTGGTGGAGAGGAAGGAAACCTGGGATCAGGTGTGTTACTGAGTTGTGGCCAGGTGAAAAGAGGAAGACCCAGGCGCCAGGCGTCTTACTGAGCTCCACCCTGGCAGAAAAGGCGAAGACCTGGAGCCTGGCGTCTTGTTGAGATTTGTGAGTGTGGTCATTCGACCGCTATTGTTTTGAGTGTGCTTGTCTGGGGTTGTGCTCATGGAGCATCTACTGTGTTGCGTCTTTTGTTGTCTTCATGAGTCGAAACCTGGCCTATAGTCTGGCTGCCCCATGTCCACAGTGGCAGGAAGACGCCATTTTAACTGCTTTTGTGCCACTGGGAAACACTGGACATGGCTTTGGGTGAGGTAAAGAGCATTATTGGCCTCAGTAACTCTTTGTTTTTCCCTGATTTGTTAACTAAATCCCTTTGTTGTTCCCTGAGCCTGAGTAGTCTTGCAATTGTGCGTGCAGGTGAAGAACTCGGACAGTGACCAGTAAACTATTTGGGCAGTGACCTTGGCCAGTTTAGTGCCCCTTGCTGCCCTCTATCAGCAACCCCTCACTTCTTTTTTTTTTTTTTTTTTTGTGGGACCCTTGCCGGCGCCCAGGGAGCGAACCTGCGCTGCAGAGGCTGTGGGCAGCCTCACAACCCAGCGCTCAACCACTGAGCCACCAGGGGAGGCCCTCCCCCTCATTTTTAAAGAATTTTTCCTGGGGCTATCCTCACCAGCAACCCACCCCAGGGGGCACCACCTGTAATAGGCTATGGCTTTAGCCACCGGTTACATGTGGAGCCTGGGTTCAAGTTCTGGCTCTGCCATTTGTTAGCAATGTGACTAGCTGCTATGCCTATTTCCTCACCTGTGGCATAATAACAGTTTTATCTCAAAGGATCGCTGTGAGGATTACATGACTTAACTTTTGTAAAGTGCTTTAGAATAGTACCTGGTACATAACAAGCACTAGATAGATTTTAATATGTATAGAAAAAATCTGGAAGGACACACAAATTATTAGTAGTATTTTCTGGAGGATGGCCTTATGAAGAGACTTTTATTTTCTATTCCATATATTCCTGCACTATTTGGAAATTTACAGAAAACATTTAATAATTTTATAATCAGCAATACATAAACATATTTTTAGTGTTTCCATTTCCTTTAGTTTTCTTTCTGTTTCAGGGAAAAAATGTCAACAACTGCAAAAGAAAAGTACAAATATCTATTGAAATGAAAAAAAAAATCATCTCAAGGGGAACATATAATCAAGGTAACAAAAATATGGAGGATATTTTGTGTCAGATTCTGCCAAAAAAATTTGTCTCATTTGTTCATTCAATAAGCACCTATTATGAACTAAGCACTGTGCTGGGCCTTTGCCTATATGCAGCTTATTTTACTGAGAGAGGCAGACTTAAATCAAACAATTAAACAAAATAAAAAATAACTGCCAGTAATGTATGTGCTAGAAAGGAAAAATGTGTGATGGGAAACCTATTTCATCTAAGGGATCAAAGGCAGGTAGCTTCCTGGTAGAAGGGATGTTTAAGCAAGGAGTAACAGGTGAGTAAAAGGCATGTTGGCAAAGGGCAGGAATGTGAGTGCACTCCAGGTGAGGCAGCAGCCTGGACAAAGGTCCTGAAGTGGGATGGCAGAACGGGACAGCCAGGCATCACAAATGTAGTGAAAGCATGGCAGAGGGGCCCAGCAGGAAGCGGCCCATAATATCAGCAGTGTCTCCTTTGTAAGATTCAAAGGCCAAAGATGGAGCTGGGACTATATGCTGGGGGCTAGCACCTCGAGAGTGGCTGAGAGTGGCCTCAGATGGCCTCCAGAGACCCCTGGTTGGAGTTCAATCAAGATAAGGTCTGTCAGGCACATAAAAACCAAACTCAAACTGTAGTCTGCTTGGGGCAATTCTGAGAACTGCCAACAGGTGGGAACAGTGTTTCCTCCCTAAAAGACTAAACACACCCAACACTGTGACCTTCCAAAGCTTTCGAACCCCGTAATGAAAATTTTTAAGGGCTGGAAATAATCTCAAAGTGGGTTTTGAAAAGGTCTGTGCTTTCATACACTGGTGGCAGGAGAGTAAATTAGCATATCCCCTTAGGAGGACAATTTGGTGAATATTATCAGAACATTAAATGCACATTCCCTCTGACCCACCAATTCCATTTCTAGGCAGTCTGAGGCACAGAAATATATGTTTAGGATGCACATGCAATATCGTTCATCACAACCTTGTCTGAGATATCAAAAAGAAAAAAAATGGCAGAAACAAGTTTTCATCAGTAAGGGAATGATGAAATGCAATGCAATGTGTTTCTATGATGGAATATTATGAAGCCATTAAAAAAAGGAGTCAGAGCCAAATGTACTCCTTATAAAAAGACTTTCAGACATGCTAAATGAAAAAAGGATGGCCCAGAATAGTATTTCTAATGTGATCCTGTTTGAGTTTAAAAATTCGTATGTAAAGTGGTAGCAGGCTTTTATTAAACACTGTGTTCTACTTCCCTATCTTCCTATTTATGCCAAGAACTATTCCCCTTTCTGGAAGTCAGAAGGAAGCACCCTGTCACCACAGAATTAGTGAACAAATATTTCAAATTAGTAGTTCCTGGTTCAGGTAGAAACAGGTACCTGATCCCATTTCCCCTAACCCCCCATCAAGATGCTCAGAAAGTCTCAGCAAGTTTTAGACACCTTGCCCCTGCCTCGTGTGACATCCCAAGGAATGAACACTGGAACCCAACATAAGCTTAGGGGTCCAAGACTAGAGGGCACAGTGCCCTGTCTAGGATAAAAAGTGCTAGGGCGTTCTTGCATACCACTGCCACCCTAAAACAGCAGGGGGAACAAAGATTGACAGTCCTGTGGTGACCACGGGGAGCCATGGGAAGGGAGTTTAGGATAGTAACAAAGATGAACTCTAGCAAAAATGTATCTCAGTATCTACCAGTGGGTAGAGGCATCATAATCACATAATCACACTAGGTGTACCATAATCACATCTAAGAATCAGACCAAACAATGGTTCATCTTAATGGGACCAGAAGAGGTTAGATCAAAAGCAAGGTTCAGGGCCTCCCCGGTGGCGCAGCGGTTGAGCTTTGGGTTGCGAAGCTGCCTGCAGCCTCTGCAGCGCCGGTTCTGATCCCTGGCTGCTCCCTGGCCACCAGAGGAGGGTCCCACATGGCGCGCAGACCTCTCCTGCCGCCCGCTGCTCCCCTCAGCAGTGTTCTTCTGTCCTTCTGCCTGCTCTGCTCCCCGCTCTGGCTCTGGTGAATTCTCTCACCCTCCCGCGCTTCTGACTCTACCCAGTGTTTGTATAAATAAATAAATAAATAAATAAAAATAAATCTTTAAAAAAAAAGAATGGTTTAAAAAAAAAAAAAAAGCAAGGTTCAGATGCTCACTTTACACCTATGTTCTAGAACCAAGAGAGGACAGAACATTCTAAAAATGCAGAACTCCTATTTGTCCTTTCAACTGCCTGGCTTGAAGCCGCTGTTCTCTAGAATTTCTCCCTCCTCTCTGTCACATATAACCTCCCACTCACACTTCAGAAGCAATTCAGATGCCACCTCTTTTTTGAAGCCTTCTGGCTTCTAATGATTCCATCTTCTGGGCCCCTGACATGACTTGCATAAACTTCTACTCTGAGCAACAAAACATCAAGGATTTAACACGAACTTGCACAATTATGGAAACTGATTATTGCAAATTATGGAAACTTGCACAATTATGTGCAACTTGCACAATTATGGAGAAACCCATGCAACTCTGTCACCTCTATATCTGCTACTAGGCCTTCTCCAAAGGCTAGGGAGACTAGCAGTTGAAAGGAGAGCTAGAAAAGAAGTAGAAGAAAGCAAGGACAAACTAGAACCTTGGAGAACAAACCAGGCCCAGCGAGGATACTGAACTGATGAGGGCAAACTGAAACCCATGACTGTCTTCCACTGTGTCCAAGTTCATTGATGTGGGTGACCTGGAAGAGAAGCTGAAACTCTTGGCTACAGAGCTGAATGGACACCTGGTTCAGGACTCAGAGAAGCTGAAGGAGATTTAGCAGGGGTTGGGGAGCTGCAGGCCGGGTGTTGTCACCAATGTCGTGAGCCAGGAGATCTGTGTCAAAAAACATACGCACCGCTACCACGCCTGGCAGCAGCCCCTAAAGGTGTACCTGCTACCACTTCACTTCAGCTTCCAAACCTCATACACAGTTTCTTGAGGTCAACCCTAACTCAGAACCATACAGGAAGGAAATCCTGGGACACTTAATTCCAGCTTCGCTAAGTGGACACTGAACAAAGCCACCACAAGCACACGCACTTGTATGGTAGATCTCTGTCCGTACCTTCGTCAGGAAAGAGCCAGACTATGAGCTAGCTCCTTGGCACCTAGTACAGAATCCCTCAACATATGTTCATTGACTCAACAGAACTGTCTCCCTACCTCCCACTCAAACAAATGTTCAGGGTATGTTCTGGGGCTTGGGAAATAGCCCAGTGTTTTCCTGAAGAGTGCCATTTACATAAAAGTCAATGGAGCTATTGTTGGAGGTTTTCTGCTTTTCTGGAGACCAGGGAGCTGAAACTGTCCTAGGGTTTGAAAGTAGCCAACTTTCTTTCCTTCCTGTCCGTCTGTTGATGTTGATTCTCTCGCACACACATACACACGCTCATAGGAACTCACACACAGACTCCAAGTAGATTCAAACCTGAGGGGGTTAAAGAACACAGCATCCAATATGCAAATATGCCTGCAGCCAGAATTGCAGAGGTGAGAACTCCAGGCTGACAGCAGGCAATTCACACTTCAGAAAAGTGGCAAAGTGCCTTAGGTGGTTAAAAAAAATCTGAACAAAAAAACCCTCAATGTCATCAGAAGGTTCCAGAAGCTAAGGAAAAGCACTCTTGGCTTTCTCTATATATACAGTTTCCTCACAGCTGAGGAGATTCAGAACCTAGGTGCCAAGAAAGAATTCACAGATAAATGACTACTGATGTGTTGTGTTCCAATGTTTCATCAAATTAATCAGAGTGCTATTGCAAGCATAGCTCAGCTCCAAAGCCCTCAAGAATACACCTGCAGATACAGAAAGAGCTTCCCAAATCCTCCTGCCAACTCGTTCCTCTTAACCTGAAACCCTTTTAACAGAAACAGCACTTGATGCCACCATACTATCAGGCATCTGTGCCAGCCACACTGTGCAAGTTTTATCTTTATTAACACTCAGGACTACCCTTTACTATAAGCATTATCATCTCCAGTTTACATGAGGAAACAGATTCAAAAGGTTAAAATACTTGCTCAAAGGCATAGCTGATCTGTGAGTGGGGGCATCTGAATCCAAGTCATGCCAACTCCAAAGTCTGTTTCCCTCCTTATACAACTATGTCTACAGTGAAACTGCAGAGCTTAGGGCACAAATGGCCCTGAGAAAGGGTATGCAAATGATTTGCAAAATTATTTCCAGTATGAAAATCCCCAGTCTTTGATCTATATGCACATGGTGGATTTTTAAGATGTCGGAGTGAAATATTTTCTACAGAACAGTTTTGGAGTGGGGTGTGAAGACACTGGTACTCGCAGATGACTCTGGAGGGGTAAGGGGCAATATGAGGCTCCTAAACTTTGCTTATCCAATAAGCGTTTCTAGGTCTCCCCTGCTCTTTTCTGGGAAGTAGGAACCTAAAAATCACATGTTCAAAGCCAAACCAGGGAGCCGGGGGAACACCCCTGATGTTAGCCTTGGTCAAGCAAACAAGCACCTAACATAGGGCACTGGTACCCAGGATCTCTGCCTAGGTCACTCCACCATGGGGTGGGTAACTCTGCTTGCCCACAAGCAGTTCTGACTCTCAGCTTTCCCTCACTTTCCACATCACAAAGGACAGAAATGAGGGGCCCATCCATGAATAAAGCTTTCTTGTACCAACAACAAAGAGAAAAAGAAAAGAATTCCCTAACCACCATGAATAAATTGAGACAGATTATGTCCTCTCAAATGCACCTCTTCCTGGACATCTGCCACTCTCTTTTTTTGCAGAGACTAAGCTGCTGAGTCATCTTGTTATCCATGCTATTTGGCTAAGGGAGGAAACAGGCTAAGGAATGACAACAGTATCAGTTTTGAGGATGAGGACAAAGTCAGACAAGGTTGAGACAAAAGTCATTCCTAGTGAAGGTGATCTGTTAAGTGGCCTATTAGTGCCATCTGCTGTACAAGTCTGGAAAGCAAACAGAATTTTAAAATTAGAGGCTGAAGGGATTAATTTATTCCGCTAATGTCTGTTGAGTGTGTCCCATGGCACAGGCAGTGTTATGGAACTGAAGGGTAGCTATGAAACTGACTACAAAGTCTGCTTTCCAGGAGTTCACAACCTAATGAAGTGGAAGATATTCAAACAAAAAATTATGTGTGTCTTGTGCATCATGGAGCTATGCCTAAGATGAAAAGGTAGAAAGGAATGATTATTCCATAAAGATTTTAAAGGCTAACTAGTTTACCAGGCAGAATAAAGACAGAGGTAAAGGACACTTCAGGCAAAGCAGGAAGTGTGGGCAAAGACCCTCAAGCACAAGATGACATTCCATTGATTAGCAGCTTAGTTTATATTCTGAAGGCACTGAGGAGCCTTTGGTGTTAGGCAGTATTGTAATATGGTCAGGTTGACATTTATAAAGACTCTGGCAGCAAGGCAGGTAGAGAGAAAACTAGAAGACTGAAGGCAAGGAAGCCAACGAGTTATAAGCCTATTGCCAATAGTCCAGATGATAAATCATAGAGAATTAAATGAAGGCTGAGGAAGTGAAAAAGGAGAGATGGATTTGAGAGCCATCTCAGAGATGAAATCAACACTCTGATGTTTCATTATCCAAGGGAGAGAGAGAAGTGTTTGATTTGAGTAACCAGATGGAAGAAAAGTAGGTGTTGGAGAGGGTACAATGTAAGCTAGTGATTTGTTTGGGACAAGATGATTTGAAATGCTAAGGAAAACTCACAAGGTAAAGTGGACAGATGGATCTAGAGTTCAGTGACCGACTTCATCCCATCTCTTCATTTCCCAAAGTGGAATTTTCCTATTAGGGACTTTTTTTTCACTGCAGGTACCTCAGCACCTTCCTCCATCTGTCTGCCTATGCAGCTAGTATTTCAAGCATTTTCATTCTCTTTCAGTCAGAAATAGCAAGGAAAACTGAAAAGCATGGCTGGCTTTGCAGTGAATAAGACCTACCACTCTAATTCAAGAATTGTGTTATTGTTGAACAAAATATTTATTTCTCTAGGCTTCTAAGCTGCCTACTTTTCATGGTGGTTGTAGTTTAAAATAAGGAAATAGTATTCATAAGGTCTGCGTAAGAAGCAGTGAATATGAGTCACTCTTATCCCTGTATTATAAAAGGTAATCAGAAAACTTGTTGTATTTTAATGGACTTTTATTGACTCATTATTATTGAGGTTTAATCAAGAAATTACTTTTCATATTTTCTGCAAAACTGCTAGTGAACACACACTGTTCATTGCATGCATATGCATTATAGATAAGGTGCACAGCTTAATATAGCTAGCAGTAAAAAACTTATCTTTTGAAGAATAGATTTATTTCCTTATTTGTTACTTCTTTAACTGACAATTTTTGAGCTAAATTGGATACTCAATTACAGTAAGACTACTGCCCTACTGGCTAGTACACTTGCCTCTCGACATGGCCTGAATTCCGCTGGCTAGCAGACTCGACTCTTGAACAACATGGGCGTGATCGGCCAGGGTTCACTTAAGGCAGGATTGTTTTTCTATCGGGTTGAATTCCCGTGCCGCTGATACTTTCCGCCCCCAACTATAAATTACACGTGCATTTTAGAATTCCAGGGGTGGGGGTTGCGATGTCGGTACCCCCTACCCCCCGGCTTGAAAAATAAGGCCATTTTTCAAAAGAGGAAAAAGGAAACCATGGCTCAGAAGTGGGTCTGGTAGTCACTCAAGGCAAGTCTGTTTGACTCTCATCATCTTTACTCTTACTTTGTACTGTGTAGATTAGGGATTTGGCCATCTGATTGCACTCCGTTTGTTTTTTGCTGTCATTCATATAAACATTTTTTTCTTTTCTTTTCCATTCACATTGCTTTAAATATAAATATTTTTTAATGAGCTGTAACAACAAATACAAGAGCCCAAACCAGGCCGGAACAGAGAAAAGAGGAAGTTATGTTCTAGGTGGTGAATCTGTGACTTCTGTAACTGTCACATTTATTCAATAAATGCAGCAATCAGAGCACAGAGGCTCTCTTGGAAAGCAGACAGGGTTTAAAGGGTAACGAGAGCGAAAATGAGACGCAGAGAGGAGAAGGCATGGTGCTAGGACCTAAACCCGCTGGAACCTAAACCACGACCCACCTCGGCACCAGCACGGGCCAGCACCAGCACGGCACCAGCATGGGCCAGCACCAGCACGGCATCAGCACGGGCCAGCACCAGCCCGGGCCAGCACCAGAACGGGCCAGCACCAGCCCGGGCCAGCACCAGCACGGGCCAGCACCAGCACGGCACCAGCATGGGCCAGCACCAGCACGGCATCAGCACGGGCCAGCACCAGCCCGGGCCAGCACCAGAACGGGCCAGCACCAGCCCGGGCCAGCACCAGCACGGCACCAGCACGGGCCAGCACCAGCCCGGGCCAGCACCAGCACGGCACCAGCATGGGCCAGCACCAGCCCGGGCCAGCACCAGCCCGGGCCAGCACCAGCACGGCACCAGCACGGGCCAGCACCAGCCCGGCACCAGCACGGGCCAGCACCAGCCCGGGCCAGCACCAGCACGGCACCAGCACGGGCCAGCACCTGCATGGGGCAGCACCAGCACAGGCCAGCAAGGCCCAGGCCCTGCGCACGGCTCGGCCCGGCTGCCACGCGTCGCCGCCAGCTCGGAGGAGGGCGCGTCCACACCGATCCTGCAGCAACTGGCGGGTAGTGAGCTGCAGATCCCCGCCTCTCCGGCCCTCAGCCCCTCCACGAGCACCAACCCCAGAGGGTCCTCTCTAGGAACACTCACCCCTAGCGGAGGGCGGCAGGAGGCGGGCCTTGGGCGGAAACCGAAAGTACAGTGGCCAATCGGGAGCGCTCAGCCGCCCCCTGGGCGACCAACAGAGCGCGGCGGACAGCGCGTCGACCCTCCTCACAGGCGCCTGTCTCTCACGTAGAACGTCGCGAGATCTTCACGCAAGCGCAGTGATTGGTTGAAAGACGGAAATCGAGCGTTTCTTCGAACCCCTGATTGGTCTTCCGGTGGAGGGGAGGCGGTGAACGTCACCGCGATCTCTCGATGCCCATTGGTGGAGGGCGAGGGACGGCGGCGCGCGGGCGACGGCGCGGGCGTTCGAACCAGCGCTTGGCGGCGTTGCTATGGGGATGTGGCCTGGCTGCCGGCGCGGGCTTGTGAGTTGACAGAGCTTCTCGGTCTCCCGCCCAGGGACTCCCTGCTGTCGGCGGCGTCTTCTGTCCTCAGGGCTGGCCGAGGGGGAATTTGGAAGCCTCCGAGGTGAGAAAGGTCGGGGTGACCGGGCGGGGCAGGTCGGGGAGGGGACCGCGGCGCCTGCCCTGAGGAAGAGGGTGCGCGGGACGCCATGGGAGCGCCTGAGGAGGACGGCGGTTGTGAAGGGACCGGGAGTCGGCACCCCCCGGCTGTCCCGGCCTTCACCCCGCTCTGCTACCCTGCACCCCACACCTCCGCTTTTTCTTCAGCAGTTACCTCGAATGCCGCCTTTCCCGTGAAACCTTTTATGAATCTCAAAATCCTCTTGCCTTTGACCCTGAAACCCCCGCTGGAACCTTACTTAGAGCGTTTCAGTTGGGCCTTGGGTTATCTGTGTACCGCTGTGAACCCCTTTCTTTTCCCTTTCCCCACATAATTCCGAGGTCTTTGAGGCAAGGCCAACATCTTTCACAGTGTCTTACACTTAGTACAGTGTGAGGAAGTATTTGCTGGCCCGAAAGGAATTCACCACGCGCCCTGCACCGTTTTCACTTCCGTTCAAAGCTGGTTTTTACTTTTAATTTTTTATTTCTATGTGAGGAGGAGGAGGGCACCCTAATCTCCTATGTAAAAGGACCTGAAAGTCTACTTTTCCACTCTTTGTGAAAGAGCAGACTTTTCTGGATTGAATGTTACAACTCTTGCCGCATTGTGGCTTTTAGTCTTGGTCTCCCGGTGCTTTTATTACACCCCCCTGTTAGTCTTTGCTTGAAACAAACCATTCTGTTTTTGTATGCCAAGAGAGCCGGAATTTCTTAGTGACTCACTGCCACTGTCCAATTTTAAGTGTGCTCTGGAAAATGTTTTAAAGCATTTTCTCCTTTGTATTAATATACTTTGTAGTCTCCCTACTTCAGTGCATGTAATGGCTGCTCTGGAAGCTTCTCCATTCATCAGGTGTCCTGATAGAATTGCATTACCAAGGCTGCTGTTTCCTTGTTAACTCATAAGACTCTATTCCATTCTGCGTTGTTGATGATTCTTCCTTTACATCAAATGCCTAGCTCAGTGATGACTTGAATAAAAGGGTTGGAAAAGTCAGGTACAGAGGTTATGGCCTTACTCTCTTACAAAAGTTTGAGCACCACCTTGTAGCTAACCTGCGGATCTGTGACATGTAATGGAAACTGGAACACGGAGTCTGGGTTTGGGCTTGTCTGTCTCAAACTCATGGAGGCAGGCTACACCAGTTACTTAGCCCTTTTAAAAATTGCTTTTCAAAACTTGCTTTTCTATCTGCAAAGTTAACGGGTTGAATCAGATTAGAATTTCTGCAACTCTGGTATCAATTTAAAGCAATTGAGGTTAGGTAGACATCAGGCACTCAACATTCTAAAGACCATACAGCTGGAAGTAATAGCTGTGATCTAGTGAGCATTTACCCTGTCGAAGCTCCATGTCAGGACTTTATATAAATAATATATATGTATTTAGTGTAGTGTATTAATGTGCTGCTCACATAGCATTTAATTTGAAAAGTTCTGGTTCATGTTATTGGTGAAAATCTTTAGGTATTCATGTCCTTGGGACATGTTAGGGCATGAGCCCCTCATTTTCTGGTTTATGGGGAGCAGTTATTTCTCCGGGCTGCAATTTTGTTTTTTTGTTTTTTATAAAGATTTATTTATTTATGCATACAAGAACTAGGATGTAAGCCAGAGGTGGGGGATGAGAGGAATCACCAGAGAGAGTGGGGAGTAGAACAGGCAGATCCACTGAAATACACTCCTGAGAGGAGCAGCAGGCAAGACAGGAGAGGTCCGCCATGCCATGTGGGTTGCTCCCTGGCCAGCCAGTGGCCAGGAGTAGCTCCATAGCGCTGTCTTTAACCCCTGCGCCACAAGGGAAGCCCCGATTTTGTTTTTTAAAGTGAGGAATTGAACTCTTCTCAGATCCCTTCCAGATTAATTGATCTATTAATTCAGTTTCCTATGCTTGCTCAGAAAACCTGTTCAAAAATCGGGTTCAACAAATTTTGCTAAATGAGTGTTAGAGCCCTATTTCTTAAAATATATGCTTTGAGTGTTGTCATCATTGTATACTTCAAGTTATTGTCTCATTCTATTAAATAAGAAGCCTTTTCCATAGGCATACACTAATAATAATGCCATTTATACTGAAAAAACTCAGTTTTCTGCTTGTGTTTCTTTTTCCCTGTGTTTTTCTAAAGTGTAGGAAAAAAACTTCATCCTCATTTCTTCCCCTCCTGTGTGTCTCTTTCACTACTCACATGGAACACTTTACCTTGCCACTTCTGCCCACCAAATATGTGGAGTTTTCTCCTCACCAAGTGCCGCGGACCAGCACAGCAGCAGACGATGAGGCCGACTCAGGGTTGAGAGACTGCGCAGGGTGGTCAGGGATTCGGTTAAAGAAATGACAAACAGACACACTTCAAGAGAGAGTGTAAATCTGAGTGTTCTTTATTTTTGTTAGTGGTCAGTATATATATGTTTTTTCTAAAGGCATAGGAACAGTGAACATCAAAGAGATCAGTTTGTTCATAGGCTTAGCTTAATTGACAGGGCAGTGATTTATGTCCAAAATACATCTGGACCTAGCTGCATTCCTAAGTAGACAGGTTATTAACTCTTTTTATATTTTTGTACTAATTACTACTACTATTACCTACTTATGTTTACTCATAATTAATTGTCATAGGTAAATTTATATTATAATGTAGTTAATATCAAAGGTACTAAAGTTAAGCACATAATAGAAAGATTATTAAACTACAATTTTATTATAACACAGTGTTTAGTAATGTTTCATTTGCATTAGCCTAATTATTAAATTACGTATGTTTTTTAATTAGCAATCAATGACCAGAAAAAGGAAAGATTTTAGAGAGACAGTTGTAGCAGAATAAAGTTTATGGGCCTTGAGAAAGCGAGATAAGGTTCCAGGTGGTCAGCATTTCTTTTAATCATCTTTGTGGCAGCTTCTGGTGGTCGTTATCTCTTGGCAGGCATTCGGCTTCTCTGCATCTTACGGAGTTTGCTGTTCTCCCCCTGCGCGCATGGTTCCTTGCCCACGCCGGACCTCAGGGACCATGGCAACAGCCATTAGCCCTCAGGGTCACTGCAGGGGGAGGTGCAGCAACCAAGCAATACTCTGGGACAACAGTTGAGTATCCACAATTTAATTGAATTCTAATACTATCTACCCAGACTGTCAAGAGTCCACAGGTTAAGGTTTCAGTCACATAAGACTGCTCCCATCTACTTCAGATGTCAATCGTAAAATGCCTCCAGGTTATAACTTCTGTCCAACGTGGCTACAAATTGAAGGGCTCACGGACTTCCTCCTCAGGTTCAATTAGTTTGCTAGAGTGGCTTACACAACACAGGAAAATTTACTTAACATTTACCAGCTTACTAAGGGATGTGGTAAAGGTTACAGATAAACAACTCAGGTGAAGAGGTACATAGGGTGAAGTCTGGGAAGTCCCAAACCAGGAGGTTCTGTCCCCATGGAGCTGGGTGCATTACCCTCCCAGAGTGGATCTGTTCTCCAATCTTGAAGCGCTGTGAATTTTTGGGATTTTTTAGGGAGACTTCATCACTTGTCATGATGGATAATTAAATCCATTTCCAGCCCCTCTCCCTTCTCTAGAGTAATAGGAGTGTGGTTGAAAATGCCAAGCTTCTAATTATGGTTTGGTCTTTTTGCTGAACAGCCCCATCTTGGAGCCATCCAGGAACCTATTATATGCACTCCCTAATTAAGTAATAAGAACAAAAGATGTTTCTAGTGTTCTTATTACTTAAGAAATAACAAAGATTTTAGGATCTTTGTGCCAGCAAAGAGAGACATCTCTCTCTCTCTCTCTTTCTATACATATATATGTATGTGTGTGTGTATATATTTATTTTACTATCTTACACCATTTTTGTTGAGTGCTTTTGTATCAGACTCTGAACTTAGCACCTTATTTATATTATCCCTATTAATCCTCACAAAAGCAAACATCTTTTCCAAGTCACTATCATTTTTTGCCTATTTAACTGCAGAAGCTTCTTAAATGATACCCCTCCTTCCATTTTTGCCCAGTGTTTATATTCCATTCCCCTACAGAGTGATCTTTAAGGACTTGTATCACAGCATGTCTTTTCCCTACTTAAAATCCTCCAATTACTTCCTGTCTCACTTTAAAACCCAGACACCGTGACCTGATCCAGTAGGCCCTATGTAATTTGGCCCCTGCCTTTCTGTCCTCATCTCATACTACTTCCCCTTTCATTTGCTGTATGGAGCCAAACTGGTCTTCTGTTGATTGCTTGATCATGCCGTGCTTATTTCCACTTTGGGGCCAATATGTTCACCTGGAATGCTCTCCCTTTTGATCTTTACATGCATGCGCTTTGTATTTCAAATTTCAACTCATGGGGCTTTATCTGATCACCCAGTGTGAGGTAGATCCTTCACCCTGTTTTTTTTTTTTTTTTCATCGCACTTGTCACTATCTAATGTTATCTTGCTTATTTGATTATTTCTCTTCCCAATAAAATAATAGCACCTTGAGGAAGTGACCTTGTCTGTTTAGTTCACTGCAGCATCCTCAATGTCTAGAACAGAAGCTAGCCCCAAGAGGGGGTGAAACTACATGACTGGATGAAAGGTTCCTATTGAAACTGTGACTATAGCAATTAATTTGAGTAATACAACTTTGTTTTATTTTGTTGCTCAGAAATAGTGAGTCAGGACATCACCAGCTCTGCTGTAGTTTTCCTGAGCAATCAAATTATCCTACTGTAGAAGTAGTTTCTACTACCAGTGACTATAAATGGTATCACATACTGTGAATAATTTAAAACATGATATCCGTGATGTTTGTTATTGAGTTACTGAATGTTTATTGTTTTCAGACACTTTTAGATACTGGGCATAAAAAAGTTAATAAGACTCATTCCTTTATCACAAGTAGATCATATCTACAAGAGGAAATAAACAATCATAGATACTTACAGAATGTATCTACAGTGACAGATAAGCAATTATTGCGGTGCTAACACAAAAGGGATATCCAGCCACACCTGGGGAGGTCAGAAAAGGCCTAAATTGTGTTTTAATCAATGAGAAAGAGGCAAACAGGTAAAGTGAGGTATAAGAAGAGTGGGAGAAGGTTATTTAAGAGCACAGTGTGAATAAACTCAGAAATAAAACTGTAAGAAGTTCACCAAAACTAAAATGAAAAAGAAAAATCTGGAGAGAAGGATTTCTATAGAAGAAGGATTTGTAGGACATGCTAAGGAGCTTCAACTTTCTCCATCATATAGATGACAGGATGCTGCTGAAGGAATTTAAATAATTAGAAGCAACATGGTCATTGTGCTTTCAAAAGAATGATCTGGCTCTGTACAGAGTGAAAGATAGTTTGGCTGGAACTGTCTTCCATACTAGAGGCTAGAAGAGCAGTTTAGAGATAAGTAATGATACAGTTGAAGGACAGTGGGACTGAAACCCAAGGCAATGGTGGTAGAAGGTTTTTGGCAAATATAAAATTGACTGGGCCTGTCAATTAGATATGGGATTAAAGGAAAAGAAGCAATCTAGGATGCTTCCCATTTTAGCTCTGAGTAACTGGATGGATGGTATTATTCCTCTAAGGAAGAGAAAGGTAGGGGACGGGCCACCCTGGTGGCCCAAAGGGTTAAGTCATGAGTTCGATCCCCTGCCAGGGAGGTGATCCACATGGCGCAGCAGACCTCTCCTGTCTTCCCTGCTGCTCCCCTCAGCAGTGTGTTTCGGTCATTCTGCCTGTTCTGTTCCCCACTCTGTCTCTGATGAATCCTCTCACCCCCCTGCACCTCTGGCTTATACCTTCATTCTTGCATGCATAAATAAATAAATCTTTTTTAAAAAAGGTAGAGGGGCAGGTTTGTGGGGAGGTAACAAATTTGATTATTGACAAGTAGTTCAAGTGATCAATCATGGGGATATTCTGATAGCGATTCCTTCATGTTTTTGCTGCAAGACATCCTTAAAACTGCTAGCTTTATTGTTACACTGGAACTGAAGTAACACTGAAATTCTGGAAGTACCCAGTTAATAATATTGTATAATATAGAGGTCAAAAAGACTGTAGTTGAGATTTCACCAGCAATGAGGAGGATTGTATCTATTATAGTCTTTTATGTTATGCTTGTTTATGTTGAGATTTGGTTAAAAAGAATTATCTAACCAACATAGGATGTCTAATCACTTTCTAAAACATTCATATACTTGTTTTGAATAAATTATGTATGCCTTGGTTTCTTCATTTACAAAGAGGGAGATATAGAAAGAGGGAGGTAATCTTCAAAAAGTCTTAGAAGATTAATCAACACAATTATATATTAATAATTTAGATCCCAGTGAATGAAGTTACTTAACTATTTTTTAATTTTAATTTATTTTTTAAAGATTTATTTATGCATACAAGAGCTGGGGTGCAGGGCAGAGATGTGGGGTGGGGTGAGAGGATTCACCACAGAGTGGGGAGCAGAACAGGCAGATCTACTGAAATACACTGCTGAGGGGAGCAGTGGGTGAGACAGGAGAGGTCTGCTGTGCCATATGGGTCACTTCCCTGACCCTGGGGATTGAACTCATGTTGCAGTGGCTGCAGATAGCTTCAGAGTGCTGCATCTTAACCCCTTGCACCACCAGGGAGGCCTTATTTTTTTTAATTTTTAACTTTTTATTAAGGTAACATTAGTTTCCAACACTATAGTTTTCAGGTATACAGTTTCTCACCTCATCAACTATATTTCACATCACAGCTACCACCAAACATCCAATCACCATCTATCAGCAAGCTATTCCCTCCCCACTCCCGTAGCCACCATTTTGTTTTGAGTCAAAGGGTTTGTTTTTGTCCTGCTTGTTGATTGATTTTTTTATGTTCCATAAATAAGTGGCATCATTTGGTATTTTTCTTCTTCCTTTTGACTTATTTCACTTAGTGTAATTCCCTCAGCATCCATTCATGTCATCAGAAAAGGCAAGATCTATTTTATGGCTGAGTAATATTCTGTTGTGTTTATATACCACGTCATCCTAATCCACTCATCCATTGTGGGATAGTTGGATTGTTTCTATAACTTGGCTATTGTAAGTAGTGCTGCAGTGAATATAATTATGCCTATAATATTTTTTGTAGAAGTGTTTTCATGCTCTTCAGGTAAATATGCAAAAGTGGGACACTGAATCATATGGTAGTTCTTATTTTTAATTTTTTGAGGACCCTCCATACTGTTTCCCCAAGTGGCTTGTACCAGTTTACATTCCTACCAATAATGCAGGAGAGTTTCTTTTTCTCACATCCTTGCTAACATTATTTCTTGATATTTTGGTACTAGCCAGTCTTAACTGGTGTGAGGTAAAATCTCATTGTGATTTTGGTTTGATTTTCCAAAATGATAAATGTGCCTGTTGGCCCTCTGCATATATTCTCTGGTGAAATACCTGTTTAGATTCTCTAACCATTTTTTAATCTGGAATCTTTTGTTGTATGATTTTTAAAAATATTTTGGATATATATGTCATGTGGTTTGCAAATATCTTCTCCCACTCAGTAAGCTGCCATTTTGTTTTACCTATGGGTTATTTTACTATGAAGAAAGTTTTTAGTTTCATGTAGTTTCTTTTGTTGGAGATGAATCCACTAAAGCTGATGTCAAATAGCCTATCACCTATGTTTTCTTCTATGTATATTATGACTTTAGGTTTTACATTCAAGTCTAATCCATTTTGAATTGATTTTGGTATATGTTATCAGATAGTGGTGTAGTTTTATTCTTTCCCATGTGGTTATCCAGTTTTCCCAACACCATTTGCTGGAGAGTTTTTCTCCATTGTATTCACTTGGCTCCTTTGCTATAAATTAGTTGTTCATATATGTATGGTTATATTTCTGGGCACTCACTTCTATTCCATTGATCTGTGTGCCTGCCCTCCTCCATTCCATACTGTTTTATTACTATAGCTTTGTAATATAGCTTTGAAATCAGTGCACATGATACTTCCATTTTGTTCTTCTTTCTCAGGATTGTTTTGGCTATTTGAGGTCTTCAGTGATTCCATAGAAATTTTAGAAAATTTTTGTGGTATTTCTGTGAAGAATGTCATTGGGATCTTCATAGGGATTGCACTGAATGCAGTTTTTTATTATTATAATTTTTATTCTTTGTTTTCCCACTGTCATTCCTTTAGAAATGATTCCTGGTGTCATTGTGGTAATAGTTCCCAAAAGGATATAACCCTGACTAAAATCTATATCATTTAAGTCATTTATAAAGATTTATTATGTTATTTTTCAAATTAAACACATGAGATATATTTTATTGAAAGTGTTTAACACTGAAAAAAAAATGGCAAAAATCTGCAAATGACTTCCTGCAGTTGGATTAGACCAACATTTTAAAAATAAAGCACTGAACTTTAAACACAACTTTGGTCACCACCTGTTCATGGGAATTCTTTCAAAATTAAACCTCTATATTTAGAGAAAGCAATACTTGCACGGTTTTAAGATAGCTGGGTTCAGCAGTTTTGTTAGGTTTATTTTTAAGTGATTGTGCCCATGGTTTTCACCAAACTTACAAGCTTAATAACCTCATAGTGGGACACTTGAAAGAAACTGCAATAACTGTAAAACATTAGCTACTTAACTGTAAACAAGCTTGAAGCAGTTTCTCAAAAATTACATTTTGGTATAGCTCACATGGTTGGTATTCTAAAATCTATAGAAGCCTTGTGAATTCTATTAAGGATCACATATATTCCTATTCCTTTGCAGCTGTTATTTTAAGCAATTGTCTCATATCACTTGACTTATGTAGAGATCAGTACTCTTTGGATAGAATAATCCCTAGAGTTTGAAATAACTAATTCCCTTGTTGGGGCAAAGTGTATATTATTTACCCTTATGCTTCCACTGATAATACTGAATTATTGTGTTCTTAATTAAGAACCTTATTCCTAACATAGGTTACAGAAACATTTTAATAAAAATTGCTGGAGAATGTTAGGTGTGTATTGTATCCATTAGTATGGATATAGTGGGCTGGGTAGCTTTTTCATCCTTAGGAAGTGATCATTATTAGTGGTTGCCTAGGGCTGCATGGTGGGTTGGGGAATTAGTATGTAAACATAGTAAAAGTCATTGAATTCACCTTTTTCTTTTTTGAGGTAATGTTGGTTTACAACACTGTATGGATTCACTTTAAATGAATGATTTGTATGGCATTTAAATTATATTTCAAAGCTGTTACGTCTATTTTAAAAAGTGACCACCATCACAGTTTAGTGGAACTGTTTGTAATATAAATAAACACACCTTTAAAGAGGAATTGCTGGGCCTCCCCGGTGGCGCAGCGGTTGAGCGCTGGGTTGTGAAGCTGCCCGCAGCCTCTGCAGCGCCGGTTCGATCCCCGGCTGCTCCCCGGCCACCGGAGGAGAGTCCCACATGGCGTGCAGACCTCTCCTGCCGCCCGCTGCTCCCCTCAGCAGTGTACTTCGGTCCTTCTGCCTGCTCTGCTCCCCACTCTGGCTCTGGTGAATTCTCTCACCCTCCCGTGCTTCTGACTGTACCCAGTGCATGTATAAACAAAAAAACAAACAAATAAATAAATAAATAAAACATGCCTCTATAAAAAAAAAAAAAGAAAAAAAAAGAGGAATTGCTTAATTAACCAATATCATTAATAAGATATTACTTGATACTATGAAAAATCATGTACAAGTGAGTCAGGGTACCCCACCCCCTTTCTTAAGCAGGCACATTTATCTAAAGTAAGTATAGGACTCCTAAGGATCTTAATACAATGAAATGCATTATTAATCTTATATTGAATTAGTTTTTAATACCAGAGCGATCATATCCATCTAGAACATGTTTATTCTGCCCTCCCAATTTATCCAACTAAAGCTCTTAAGATTTTCATTCTCTGCTTGAAGAGCCTAAAAAAGTATTTATCATGTGCGTTGTTGCTAGTTCTTTACCATGCTCACATTTCTAAGGAAAATATCAATATATTTTCTCAACTTCTGTGGTTAATTTTTTTTTGATAATTATAGAAATAATTGTCTTGGGAAAGAGCTTTCTCCCTTTTAGATGCTAGTGTAACAACTAGTGTAATGGGACAAGCTTTCTTTGGAGTGATAAAAATGTTCTAAAATTGGATTGTGGTGATTGTACAACTCTGGATATACTAAAAACTGTTGAGTGGCCTAAATGGGTGGGTTTTATGATATGTGAATTATATCCCAATAAAGTTGTTAATGCTTAATGACACTCTAAGGGTTTTCTTGATTTTCTTTTTTAATAGTCCAGAGCTCTTCCCCCCTCACCCCACCCCCACACACACACTTATCATGCCCTGAATTCACAGGGAGTGGATTCCAGGAGCTCGGGCTCCTTTTGTGGTGCTCAAAGTGTGCTGCTCTGGGGAACAGACTTGTGCTTCAGCTGAACCCACACACCTTTCTCTTTGGCTTGCCTTTTTTTTCCCTATTGTTTTCTTTCACATCTTATCTTGGCTTTTAGAGTGTATAATATGTTCAATATGAACATAAATTCTCTTGGCAAGAGTCTTGCCCTTTACCTGGTGCTTACAACAGTGCCAACCTGCATGTTGCTTAGCATTGTGTACTCTTAACAGTTTTGCCCTGGTAACATTTGTGGGTCAGTCGATTCTGAGCAGCCCACTGCCTCTTTATGTCTACATCATCTTTTTTTATAGATTCACATGTATGTGGCCAAAGGAACAACTCAGGTATTCTAAAAGGCCTAGAGAACATATTGCAGGTGCCTCTCCTCTTTCCCTTTGTGTGGGTCATTTTGGCGACTTACTGAGAGAGGGCAGTTCCTGCCCTTTGATAACTGAAATATTTGGGGATGTCACATAAGTTTGAGAAACTGAAAATAACTTTAATACTTTAGAGCCTCCCTCCCTTCTCCCCCTTCCTCCATTTTTCCACTTGGCAAGGAATTATAGACACAGATTTCAGTTTTCTACTTGTTAATAGTGATTAAAAACTTTTATTAATCATATTGAATTATATAAGCAGCTATATAAGCAACTATATAAGCAGGCAACAGTAAATTCTGATATTCAGGTTTATTTTTAAACTGGGTTCATGTTAATTACTGAATTGTCTCCCCTTAAGTAGAAGACAAAACTCCTAGCTAAAGTGTTCTGTCTACCCATGGGATTGTTTCAAATGATTTTTTTGGTAACATACTTTTTCTCAGTCTTTTACGCTAAGTATAGTTGTTTCACTCTAATTCTCATGTTGATTTAAACAATTAGACTGATTTAAATTTTAAGAAATATCCTTATTAGCAAATGTCATCTAGGTATTTAGGTCAGTGGGGAAAAAAAACCTCTATGAAAAATGGTATGATCATTTTAACTTGTTTCCAAAGGTCCACAAAAGAAAAACCACACCAAGTGGGTTTTCCCTTTTCAGTCTCCATGTGTTATATAGATTTAAAATATCAATGACACTTTATAAGCTTATGTGAAATTCTAGAAAACAAGATTCACTTATAGTGACAGAGCAATGATTACCCGGGGCCAAAGGTAGAGGAGAGGATTGAGGAACTTTTAGAAGCAATTAATGGGACTATCATGGTTGTATTTTAATTAATGTGGTTACACAGGCATGTATTTGTCAAAACTCATAAATTGGGTCTAGTTTATTACATGTAAATTATACACCTTAGAGATGATTAATAGAAAATCAGTTAAGACCACGTATATACATATCAAGTGTTGGTCTTTTGAGAAATAGCATTATCTAATATCTCCACATTATATAAGGTAATCAGGCATTTATGTCAACTACTTAATGCTAATAAAGGAGAGAAAAATAATTGTACAATTAGCAGCAATGAAATAGTTTTTAGTAGAAGCCTATATACTTAATTAATATATTTTACAAGCATATTGACCTCCATGTCTCTAATCCCTTCTGTCTTATATATTCAACTTTTCATCAGTAGTTAAGTCTTTCATATCTTATATCTATTTGTTTATAATAAGCCAGACAACCAATACTTCCTACATGCCAGGCACAGTGATCCAACGCTGAATAGGAGAGCATGGTCACACTCTTATAGTGCTTTAAAGTAAATTATTTTACATAAATATCTTAAACCCACTTCGAGAGAAGAAAATGAAACTCAGAGAAACTAAGTGACTTTGCCCTAGGTTATACAGATAAATGACTGAGAAATATCTGATTCCAAGTAATTTTTAGGTGGGTAGAGTTACATAGTTTAGGTGGATAAATGGAGAATTTGAGGGAACATTTGGATCTTATCCACATCCTGGAATATGAATATATTTCCTTAATTGTGCATAAAGTTGCATGTATTCCCCTTTCAGTTGGTTTTCTCTGCCACCAGGATAAGAAAGTTTGAATTTCTGCCAAGTGGATTTTTTCCAAGACTCTATTTCTGATTGTTACCCCAACAGCTGAGTCCTAGCAGTTTCCAGGTTTGTCACAAATGAGAAATCTGCATACTTGTGGCCCTGAATGTGAGTGGGCTCTGCTCGTAAAAAGCTGTCCATCTGACCCCCTTGGATTTTGCTGATATGCAGGGCATTTTCCGGAGGCAGCAGCTGTGAGAGATACCATGCTACAGAACAGGAGGCATCCAGGCTGTTGAGCGGGGTAGATAGTGAGCCATCAGGGGGATGGCAGTGGGACTCTCTTTGCAGCTACTTTTGAAGGAGGTGGCATGGAGTAATGGAAAGAACATGGAACAGTGATGAGAAGACCTACATTCCAATCTTAGAACTGTCATTTTAGAGCTGTGTACCTTGAGCAATTCACTAATTCGTTCCAGATCTTTCTTCTTGCAAATAAGGAATAATATTTGCAAAGAGCCAGATGTTATAGAGAGTATATTGTATAAATGTATATAAAATTTTTAGAAAATGCAAACTAATATACAATGACAGAAAGCAGATCCGTGATTGTGTCAGGCCAGAGGCAGAGGGAAGGATGGAAAGCAAAGGGGCGTATGGAATCTTTTGAGGACAATGAAAATGTTCTGTATTTTAATTGTGGTGGTTTCACAGGTATATGCAGCTGTCAAAACTCATAGAATTGTACACTTTCATGTACATATCCAAAAACGGGGATTCAGGGACTACTTCAGGGCTTAATAAGAAAGAACATTAAAGTAGGGCCTCCCCTGGTGGCGCAGCGGTTGAGTGCTGCGTTGCGAGGCAGCCTCTGCAGCGCCAGTTCGATCCCCGGCCACTGGCGAGGGTCCTACAAAAAAAAAAAAAAAAAAAAAGAACATTAAAGTAGATTTGCATTATTTACCATGGATAAGGGAGGGGAAGAAAAGAAAAGTAGGTATTTGTGTTGTGTATTTATTTGTAGGTTATATATTTGTCCTCAAGCACTAAACAAAATTAACAGTCATCAGTCATGCCCTCCAACCCTTCCTTTACCCATTTGTCATTTTTACCTAAATGCTTACGAACTGCTGGTAGTGGTATAGAGGACATTTGAAATGGTCAAATTCCTTAAAATATTTGAAATATTTAATTTACTAAAAATGTTGATGCTGTATTCTATTTGTCTGATTGTTCTGCTTTTAGTGGTTGTTACAGCCTGTCACCTGTATGTTGAGGAACTCTATTTATATCCTCATAGTCACAGTGTGAAAAAGGTGTCAATGGTAAATTTCTTTTTTTAAAGATTTGTTTATTTATTTATTTATACAAGCACTGGGTACATTCAGAAGCGCGGGAAGGTGAGAAAATTCACCAGAGCGGGGAGCAGAACAGGCAGAAGGACCGAAGTACACTGCTGAGGAGAGCAGCGGGTGGCAGGAGAGGTCTGCACGCCATGTGGGACCCTTGCCGGTGACCAGGGATCCAACTGGTGCTGCAGAGGCTGCGGGCAGCTTCGCAACCCAGCGCTCAACTGCTGCACCACCAGGGAGGCCCTCAATGGTAAATTCTTAACTCTAATGTGTAAAGAGAAACAGAAGAAATAAAATGGAAATAACTTGATAACCCTCCCCACACACACACACACACACGCGCACAGATTCTCATCCTATGTTCTATTGATGGTTGTAAGTACCTCAAAGTCCTTTTCATTTTTTAAATTTTTTAAAACATTTATTTGTTTATGCATACAAGAACTGGGGTACAGGCCAGAGGTGTGGGGGGTGAGAGGATTTGCCAGAGACAGCGTGGGGAACAGAACCGGCAGGTTTATGGAAATACACTGTTGAGGGGAGCAGCAGGTGAGACAGGAGAGGTCTTCTGCGACATGTGGGTATCTATCTCCCTGGCCAGGGATCGAACTCATGCTGCAGTGGCTGTGGATAGCTTCACAGGTTGCGTCTTAACCCCTTGTGCCACCAGGAAGGCCCTCAAAGTCCTTTTTAATAAATCCTTTCAAAAGATACAGCTAATTGGAGTCGATAACAAAGGTGAAAATTGATTGAGAGAATATTTAGGAATTTAAACATGAGGTGAGTACTGACCATTCGGGATTAGCTGCGTGTGGCTGCAGAGAGCTGTTCCCGATCACCAAAGGGAATAGCAGGGCCAGTGTGTGCTCATTCTTTCCCTAACGCTCAGGGCCTCTCTGCTTAGGCCTCATTGGGAATGCATATCCGTTAGCT
Organism: Talpa occidentalis; assembly: GCF_014898055.3. Classification (NCBI taxonomy): domain Eukaryota; kingdom Metazoa; phylum Chordata; class Mammalia; order Eulipotyphla; family Talpidae; genus Talpa; species Talpa occidentalis. The sequence continues at coordinate 38,273,908 of NW_023605083.1, read as the reverse complement.
GATTCTGAGACAAGAGGCAACTACTCCTAAAACAAAGCCGTGTGTTGGAGGAAAGCTGATTTCAGATTTTGGTCAGGAAAAATACAAGATGAAGTTGTCAAAAGTTAAAGCAATTGATTAAAATACATGGAATATATAAAAATCCATGAATCTGAAAGGGGGGGTGAGACTACTCCCACAAGCAAAACCAAAACCTTAAAAAAAACATATTGGACACTATCCAAGCTAACTCGGGCATTAGTACTGTGAAACTTAATGTACAGAAACTCCATATAAATGTCAGGAGGGGAGAACAGTCCCTAGGCATGTGCAGTCAGCAGCTACAGTACCCAATATAGCTTGCAGCTCCAACAGGAATTTATGTTGCTTCCCTGCCCCAGCAGAAGGAAGGAGGAGGCATCTATACACAGGAGACCCTGCAGCAGATATATAAAGGGTTGCTGACCTTGGATCAAGTGCACGTGAGTCTGACCATGAAACCATGCTTACTAAACTGCCTTTTAGTTGTTATTTCTGAACAAACCCATTTTGTTGGTGAGAAACAATTTTTTTTTTTTTTTGAGGTCAACACTACTTACTTTGAAATTGGAAATTAGAATAATTGCTTTGGATCATCAAACAGCCCTAGTTGATGACAGAAAGTTTTTAATAGGAGAATTCTACTAAGAGTAATACAAACTGTGAGTCAACATTATTTCAATAGACATAATTTTTAAAAAAGAATGATAGAAACAAAATCACCTTTTTTCATCCCCTAATGAAATAATTGAGGCAGGTACCTTGATCCATTATCAGTGAAGGAAATTATTGGATTGGTTGACGAGAAAACTTAGAATGGTGAAATCAAGCTGCAGTTTTCACAATTGTATATATTCTTATGATACATTATTAAGCACATGACCACACCTATGAAGTATTTTTACCTAAAATGTAAACCTTGATTCAAATGTAGGGTTGCCAGATTAAACTGAAACAAAATGGGTCAACTAGTTAAATTTGAATTTCAGATGAATGAGTGATTTTTTTCTTTAGTATGAGTGTGAGTGTGTCCCTTACTTAAAACATATTTGGTTTCTTTAGTAAGTCAATGGAATAGAATGGAAAAAAGTAATCATGGGGTACTGTCCTATAAGAAAAAAGACTTAAGAGACAAAAAAACCCAAATGTGTGGCCCCTGTTTGATTTGACCTAAGCAAAAAAATATTTTGGTAAAAATATATATTTTAAATTTATGAAATAAATATTTTAAAAGATATTTCTGAGATAATGAGGGAGTTGTAGAGTGATAAGATACCAGTGAATTTTTAGTTTTATTAGGTATAGTAATGACATTGTACTTATATGAGAAAATAGCCATACAAATTAATTTAGAGGTGGAATATATTTTTAAATATTTCAACCAAAAAGAGGATAACAGAAACAAATGTGGTAGATTTTGATAACTGAAGAATCTAGGGGTTGGTAACATGAAGGGATCTATGATACAGTTATGTTTTATGGTTTTATGGTGTTGAAATTTTCTATAATAATATTTCTAAATGCTACAGCATTTCTAAATGCTGTGCCTACTGCATGTCAGGTACTGAGGTATTTTATAGAATCTGCTGCACAAATAATACATATATAGAGTACTTTAATATATGTCATTTTACTATATAGAAGTTATTGTTCTAGTTGTAAACTTGAGGAAGTTGAAACCCAGGGGCATTAAATAATTTAACCATGTCAAGTACTTGACAGAGCCTGATTAAATAGATATTTTTTGGTCTCTTAATCTAGTAATCTCTGCTGTGTTACTACCAAACTCTGTTATTCTTCTGACCTGTTTAAAATTAGAATCTTATTTGACACCTGAAGATAGAGAAAAGGAACCATGTGAATATTTTGTTCTGCTCAATTCTGTCTCCCTCCCTGCAGAATTAAGAATGTGTTTGGTGAAGTGATAGTTTTTAAGGATATTTGTTTATTGAATGTCTGCAATCACCAATGCTTTAATACTAGTTGTCTTCTAAAGCCACTGATAAAACTGGCAGGTCAATATTTTATTATAGCTAACCTATCTCTAGGATGGATGAAGGAGTGTCCTACAATGAAACACCTAGATACTAAATAAAAATAAAACCACACAGGGCCTCCCCGGTGGCGCAGCTGTTGAGTTTGGGTTTCGAAGCTGCCCGCGGCCTCTGCAGCACCCATTCAGTCCCCGGTCTCGGGGTGAGGGTGGGTCCCACATGGTGCGCAGACCTCTCCTGCCGCCCGCTGCTACCCTCAGCGGTGTACTTCATTGATCTGCCTGTTCTGTTCCCCGCTCTGGCTCTGGTGAATTCTCTCACCCTCCCGCGCTTCTGACTGTATCCAGTGCTTGTATAAATATATAAATATTTTTAAAAAAATAAATAAAAGCACACATATATGGGTAGGTGCTTGGAAAAGGGTCACTTTCCTGATAAGTCTGTCCAAAGAACAAAAATCCTGGGGCACAGGGCCTCCCTGGTGGCTCATGAGACTGAGCGCAGCACTCTGAAGCTGTCACAGCCTCTGTGATGCACGCGAGTTAGATCTCTGATCCCCTGGCTGGCCAGGGAGCATCCCACATGGTGCAACAGACCTCTCCTGTCCTGCCCGCTGCTCCCCTCAGCAGTGTATTTCAGCTAGTCTGCCTGTTCTGTTCCCCACTCTGTCTCTGGTGAATCCTCTCACCTCCCGTACCTTTGGCCTGTACCCCAGTTCTTGTATACATAAATAAATAAATCTTTAAAAAAATCCTGGGGCACAATAATACTAAGTTCCATCAATGATATTTTGGCACTTTATTTTTTTTTAAAAGATTATTTATTTATGCATGGAGAGATCTGTCCAAAGAACAAAAATTTGGACATGCAAATGGAGAGGTCTGCTGCACCATGTGGGTGAGCTTCGTGGCTGTGAATTGAACTCATGCTACAGTGGCTGCTAATAGCTTGATAGTGCTGAGACTTAACCCCTTGTGCCATCAGGGAGGCCCCTATTTTGGCAGCTGAATTCCAAACATACTTAAATTAGTGGAAAGAGAAAAATGATTTTACTTTAATATAGTTTCTCCCCCATCTCCATAACCCCTTGTCAAGGGAGATCTGTTGCTATTTGTAAGTTGCTATATAACCTTTGCCTAACTGCTACAATTTACAGACTAGGTTAACCAACACATTCCATGTATTTATCCTGTTAACAGACCATCAACCTTGGATTTTTTGTTTACCTCACTAATTTTCCGCTCCTGTCTCTAGGTGCTGAGGAAAGTACTCTTAAAATGATTCTTCGCTCTCATCCTCCTCTACCCACTGAAAAATAAACCAAATTCGGATAAAACATTAAGATTTTAAAAATAACTTACATTGAAACTGTTGATCTAAAATGACAACCAGGAACAGACACTTTAGGGGTTCATTCCAGCAGAGTTTTAAAAATGGAATTCTGATTTAATCAGATTAAATAAAAATAATATAAAATTGAAATAAATACATTTCGGTTTAATCTAATCCTCAATGGTGTGACTGTGGAATATGCTTAAATAATGGGATTAGCTTTATTATGGAAAATGTTTGCTTGAACTATATGAAGTATTCGGGATGATGTTGGCAAAGATATTGTATGTGCTAGGCTCTACTCGTGTTGTACAGACCTAAGAATACCTCCATTATTTGGGGATGGGACTTGTAGAGAGTTAGGAAACTAAGAGAAAATGACGCCATAGCTACATAAGCAGGCCTCATGGAATCTCTGGATCACCTAGTTGCCTTGGTTAAAAAGTAGAAATGACAGAACTTTTGTTCTTTCTGAACAGATTCGGTATATTCAACAAATACTTACTGCACAGCTGTCTGTCTGTCTAGCACAGTGCTAGATCAAGTGAGATCATATTGCTTTTCTCTTTTAGAATTCACAGTGCAGTGTTAAGAGCCACTTTATATCATCTCTGCAACAAGGCTGGCAAAAAATAATAAAATATATGGGCTTGTTTTTAATAAATGCCCTATCAGTTTTACAACCAAAACACAATAGGTGTTTGGAGAGAGAAATCACATCTTTCTGGGGCAAGTCATCTAGTCATAAAACATTATTTATAATATTGTGGATTTTTTTATTAACTGTAACAAACAGTAAATGAAAATACTTAATGTCAATTAAAAAAGTAAATTGCCATGAGTATAGTTCCATCTGTAATGTAAAATAAATGCATTTTTTAAAGAAGACTAGCAGGAGATGCACTGCTGGTAGGAGTGCAAACTGGTCCAACCACTATGGAAAGCTGTGTGGAGATTCCTCAACCTGCTAAACATAGAGCTTCCATATGATCCCGCAATTCTACTCCTAGGTATTTACCCAAAGGACACAGAAACATCAATTCCAAAGAGCACCTGCACCCCTATGTTTATAGCAACACTGTTTACAATAGCTAAGCTTTGGAAACAACCCAAATGCCCAAAAATAGATGACTGGATCAAGAAGATGTGGTACATATACACCATGGAATATTACTCAGCATTCAAAAAAGATAAACACATGCAATTTGCAGCAACATGGATGGAGCTGGAAGGGATCATGCTCAGCGAAATAAGCCAAAAAGAAAAATACCGGATGGTCTCACTCATAGCAGGAATTTAGAAAACCTAAATAAAGAACCAGGAAAAGACTAATTATAATAAAGTAAAAATTAAAATCAACAAGCAACTATATACCAGAGACACACTACGGGGGGGGGGGAGAAGGGAGTAGAATCAAAACAAGGAGGGATGGGAATTGTATGGGGACTAAGATGAAAGTGCATACCTTGTGCAAAAAATGAAAAATGATGTAAAAATATATATAAAATTTAAAAAATAAAAAAAAAGACTAGCAGGAGAAACACCAAAATAGTAACAAGTAGTTGTTTCAGGTCAATTTGGGGAGGTTGGGAGAGAAAAAGGAAGGTAAGAAATAGAAATAAAAGTAAGTAATATAGTCACTTAGTTTCAAAATTTAAACCAACTTTTCTAGATCCTGAGCAGGGTGATGTTCCTGCTCTGGGTAATGGAGACAACAGTTAAATAGAAATGACAATAGGAAAGGTAATAACTAACCAGCATTTACAAGCATTTCATGCTTGCCCCCCCAGCGACTAGTTCCCTTCCCCGCCAGTGACTAACAGTACTTTCTTGTGCTGCCTGTCAAAAATATTTTATGCCCTATAAGTAAATATATAGGTCTTTTATAGATCACTTGTCTTTCTTTTTAACAAGTGGTGCCTTTAATATACAAACAGTGTACCTTGGGCTTCCCTGGTGGCACAAGGGTTAAAATCTCAGCACTGCAAGGCTATCTGCAGTCTCCCTGTTCTGCTCTCACCACTTCTCCACCTCCCCACACCGCTGGCCTACACCCCAGTTCTTGTATACATAATGATTTGTGTATACATAAATCATTTTAAAAAAAGCCAGGGTGCAGGGGGTGGGAGGCTTAAAGGATTCACCAGAGGCAGAGTGGGGTACAGAATAGGCGGATCTACTGAAATACACTGCTGAGGGGAGCAGCGGGCGAGACAGAAGAGGTCTGCTGCATCATGTAGGTTAGTGCCCTGGCCTGGAATCGAACTTGTGCTACAGGGGCTAAGGATAGCCTCACAGTGCTGAGATTTTAACCCCTGTACCACCAGGGAGGCCCCTACACCCCGGTTCTTATATGCATAAATAAATAAAAATAAATCTTTAAAAACAAAACTGTGTACCTTCTTCAGTCACAATATATTGGAGAGCTTTCTTTTCCTTCAATAATATATTGAGAGTTTATTCTTTGTAACTGCTTCAGAGTGTTCCATTTAATGGATTATCGTTATTTAATCTGTCCCTATTCCATTTGTTTTCTATTATAGTGTGGCAATGAATAACCACCTATGTCATTTTGTACTTGGATACAAGGGCTGTAGGAGTAGTTCCTAAGAGTGCTATTGCTAGATCAGTGCATTTAATTTTGTAACTTTGATAGGTACAGACTAATGGAATGCAGTCATACTCAGCTGGGAGACTTTTTCAGTGTCCTTATGTCTGTCTCCCCACCAGAACTTGGAGTGTTTGTTTTTTAATATTCTACAGATCTAGGATGGGGCTCAGGTATTTATAATTTTTGATGTTCCTACAGTGATTCTGATGTTTACCCTGGAAGAAGAGAGGTCCTGGGCTTTGTAATTGGAATGTGGAGAAGCATATATATAGTTTGAAAGCAGAAGAACATAAGCTAACTGTATGGCTCAGAAAGGCAGCATATTCCCAATGTAAAAGGATGTTGGTAGCAGCTTTTATCTGCATGTCCAAATTACTGATATTTCCATCATCTTTTTTTCCCTTAGGATATCTAAACATTACAAGATGAATATGTTAGTCTTGCAGGTACTGATTAAGGGATGCAGTTAAGGGTGGCTATCAGTGTGGTATGTTACTGAGAGAATGGGTGTGTGAATTACACACTTAACCTGTTACCTTGGGTTAGGCTAAACCAATGGGGGACTATAACAGCTTAGAAATAAAACACACCAAAACATTGAAGGGGCCTATTCTAGGTTCTGAAGTGATGGTGAAGGTAGTAATACAAAGATAATAATCATAGTAGTGAAAACTGGGCACTGAGTATGTAGTAGGTGTTATTCTGAGTTTACGAATATTTTTCTCTTTGAATCCTAGCTCTAGTAGCTCTACGACTACTAGAGTCCCATTTTACAGTTGAGAAAATTTTTTAGAGATGTTAAGTAATCTGCTGAAGGTCACACATTTATGTATGTAATAGAATTGTTTGGGGTTAAATAAAGTGCTTAGAATGATGCTTGGTATGTAATAAATGCTCAATAAATACTAGTTACTATTATTACTAAAGCACAGAGAAAATACCAGTTATCCCTTGTTAGCACATACCACACAGAAAAAGTATAAAAAGAATTTCTTCCTGGGAAAGACAAGTGTCCATGTAGAAGAGACAAAGTAGAGGAGATTGGTGGTGGTTTAACTACCACATATGAGGCTACATTGGTAAGTCAAGGCTACAAGAAAGCCTCATTGCTGGTGGGGGGAGCTACTGAGCCCTCTTGAAATGATGACACATATCATTTTAGTAGGCAGAGAGAATTGGAAACATTTTAGGCAAAGATATGTACGGCATTTTAAAAGGCATAGAATTGGTGTTACAGTTATCTACTGTTGGGAGTAAACTACCCAAAACTTGGTGTCTTAAAACAATTGTTTTCTCACTGTTCTCTGAGTCAGATATTTGAGCTGGACTTTGGTGAGTAGGTCTCTGATCTTGCCAGGGGTCACTCGTGTGGCTGCAGTAATCTGGTGGTACTACTGGGTTATATGGACTTCTCCCATGTCTGACTTTGATGATAGCTCTTGAATGGGTTTCTTCCCATGGCAGCAGATTTCCAAGAGAACAGAAAAAGTTGTAAGAGCTCTGGAGACCTAGGCATGGAAATCACAGTGTTGCTTCCACTGCATCCTGTTCAAAACAGACCATCATAGATCTAGTAGGAAGAGAAATAGACCCTACCTCTTGTAAAAGAACTGGAAATGAATTTGTTTCCTTTTTTCTTTTTTTTCAGTCTATCACAAATGGAAAAGAGCAGGATGAGTTTAGGATATATATATTACTTAGTACCTTTGGCCTTTTCTTTATAGTGTCAACATAATTTCTTCCAGAGTTAATGATACAGTATCCTTTAATTATCTTTGTTATCTAGCCCTGATCTCGTTCTTCTAGAATAAAGGCAAAATATAAATTTGAGGGGCCTCCCTGGTGGTGCAGGGGGTTAAGACGCAACCTATGAAGCTGTCCACAGCCACTGCAGCATAAATTCGATCCCCCCTGGCCAACCAGGGAGCAACCCACATGGCGCAGCAGACCTCTCCTGACTTGCCCGCTGCTCCCCTCAGCAGTGTACATCTGTCAATCTGCCTGTTCTGTTCCCCACTGTCTCTGGTGAATCCTCTCACACACACCCCACCTCTGGCCTGTACCCCAGCTCTTGTATGTATAAATAAATAAATCTTAAAAAAATGTATGTATATAAATTTAAATGAAAAATAGAAAGGGCCTCCCTTGTGGCTCAGGGGGTTAAGACAAAGCAAAGCACTGTGAAGCCATCCACAGCCACTGCAGCATGAGTTCGATCCCCAGCCAGGGAGGTGACCTACGTGGCGCAGCAGACCTCTCCTGACTATCCCACTGCTCCCCTCAGCAGTGTATTTCAGTCAGTCTGCCTGTTCTATTCCACACTCTCTCTTTGGTGAATCCTCTTATCCCCCCACACCTCTGGCCTGTACCCCAGTTCTTGTATGTATAAATAAATAAATCTTTAAAAAGAAAAATAGAAAAACCTTACCAAGAAGTAACTGAGTTTTGAAAGCTCTGAATTATAAGCAATTTTTAAAAAGAAAATGTAGTTTATTTCCTTTTGCATATTTTTGTGAACTTTCAGTTTATTAGCAGTGGCATGGAGAACTCCTCAGGTTTCTGACTTATAATAGACCAGGATTATTTATGTGTCATTGCCACATGATTTGTTAGTATTTAATAAAACATTTTGGTATTAAAAACTTGAAGTATTTCGGGCATCCCTGGTGGCTCACTGGGTTAAGTCTCAGCACTATGACGCTATTCACAGCCACTGCAGCATGAGTTTGATCCCCGACCAGGGAGGTGACCCACATGGCAGAGCAGACCTCTCCTGTCTCTCCTGCTGCTCCCCTCAGCAGTGTATTTCAGTTATTCTGCCTGTTCTGTTCCCTACTCTGTCTCAGGTGAATCTTCTCACACACACACACCCCCTACCTCTGGCTTGTTCCTTAGTTCTTATATGCATAAACAAATACATCTTTAAAAAAAAAAAAAACTTTAAGCACTTTAATGTGTAACTATTTAAAATCTTGACTACAATATTAATTCCTATAGAATAAAATAATTCTATTTAATTTCTCTATAGAATTATTTTATTCATATTCTATAGAGAAAGACATTTGCTACCTTTTTGAAGGATCTGAAACCCTGAATCAACAGATTATGACTTTTACCTTTTCAACAACTTTTACCAGTATTCAGCAGATACAAATGTGATAGCCTCTGAGTTATACTAGCTTATAATTCTCTGTGGTTGTCTAATTCTGCTTTCCTTTCTGAACAGGTTCTTAGCCTTTGTTCATTAATCATGGGAAACAGTTGTGCAACATGCCTTCACATTAACTTGACCATCTAAATTTAGACCTCCTACAATCAGTGGTTGGGGACAGGTTTTAGTAGTTTATGGCATGTGTTAAATAGACATTGCAAGGTTGAACTCCCTAGAAATAAGTAAGTGATTTCCATTATGTGCATGTGTACCTATGTATGTGTGTATATATAAGAGTATGTGTGTGTGTGTGTATATATATATATATATAATTGAAGATCTCTTTTTATTAAGCAGATGTACAAATTGCATCTGTTACTGCAAATGCAACATAAGCATCTTTGCTTATGGACTATGCTGTTTTAATTTTTTAGAAGAAAAATATTGAAATTTATTGAAAATTTGGTATGCTAGGATTTTTCTCCATGTTTGTTTTGTGATTTTGATTACTTAAAGGAATTATACTATGTTATATTTCAAGTGAATGATTTGTTGTTTTTTTTTTTCTTCAGAGTGTATAGAAATCAATTCACAAAAATGGCATCCTGGTTGTATGAATGTCTTTGTGAAGCTGAACTTGCACAGTATTATCCTCATTTTACTGCTGTTGGCCTTCAAAAAATAGATGAATTAGCCAAGGTTACAATGAAGGACTACTCCAAGTTGGGAGTTCATGATATGAATGACCGCAAACGTCTCTTCCAACTTATCAAAATCATTAAGATTATGCAGGAAGAAGAAAAAGCAGTCAGCAGCCCAGAGCATCCTCTTCGGACAAATAGCCTGTACATCAAGCCTAAGGAATCCAGATCTGGACCTCGCAGGCAACTGCACTTTGATTCTCCTGCTGACAGCAAAGGCAGAACCACCAGCAACAGTGGGTCTGAAATGTGCAGTTTATCAGATCTTTCTGTAAATGAACAAAAATCTAGTTACCTCAAAGTCCTGGAGCACATGCTACCAGATGATTCCCAGTACCATACAAAAACAAGAATTCTGGATGTCACACCTGCAGATTCCTATGTGCAAACGGAAACTAGCACTTCACTCTTTCCATCAAGTCACTTTTCTCCAGTACTGGAGGATTGTGATATTCCCATCATCCAAAGAGTTTCTCATGTTTCAGGGTATAACTATGGAATTCCTCATTCTTATATCAGGTAATACTTTATTTTTACTTTTTTTTTTTTTTTTTTTGAGATAGAGTAACCTCAGGGCAGGCCTCTCTGTGACCAAAGGAGAGTAATTATTCCTTATTTACAGAAAATGATAGTGAGCTCTTTCTGCTTTGATAATAGATATACCTTAATAGGGGAAAAAGAATGAGAAATTGGGACTTTGCAGGTGGAAGAAAGATGATATTGTTCATGTACATCAAGCAGCTGTTGCTTGGCAGGATTTGCTATTATTCTTACAGTAGACCTATTTCTATTATTTATTATGGTGTAACACTATATACCTAATGCATCTGTGAAAGTAAAATAGTCAACTAGCCTTCTGCAATGGAAAAAAAATTACACAATCCACTTCACTTAAACCAAGAGACATAAAATTTAGCTAAAAACAGGGCATGTAGTTGAATCAAGTAGCTCATTGGAGCAGTTTGTTTACCTGCACACAATTTAAATATGATCCTGATTTTAATCCTTTCTGCAATCCCAGCCCAGGAAGAGTAGATGATTGTGATGATTACAAAAAGTAAGGTATTTTTGGTGGCATTTAGAATTTGAGAGTCAGGCTGACAATAACTTTTGCCCAGTGCTTCAAATTAGAATTTGCAATACGGTCCCGTAAGAGGTAAAATAACACGTTCTTTTAAAAGAACGTGTGTTGCTGGTTTTGTTATACTAGAGTTTAAATGTGAGTTACAGAGAAACAATACCTTCTTCGGCCATGTTTGTTTTGTTTTGTTTTAAGGCTGCTATTCATACCTTAAAACAAGGTATTTATATCTGGTCTTATATTGACTAAAGTTTCAGCAGATCTTATAAATCACCAGTTCTTTTATTAAAAAAAAAATAGAAGACCCAGTTTTAAAAGTAAAAGATCCTTTAGTTACTTAAAATATATAACTGAATTTTATAATGTAACAGAACTTTTTGGTTTGGTTTAGCAGAGCACAGAGTATATAGTACTGCTGTTTCTTCTCCCAGTTTTATTGTGATATAATTGATAGGTACTTTTAATTATAAGGGACTAGATTGTTCTATAGAACAGTAAAGCCAGGATTGTTTCTGACCTGTTGGTTAGTTCAACAGTAGACGAACAAATATTTTCTTGAGTACTGTAATCTTTTATTAAAAAACACATAAAAATCAGGATTGGAATTATTTATAGACAGAATAAAGATACTACTTTGTATTTTTTTTTTTTAAGATTTATTTATGCAAGCACTGGGTACAGTCAGAAGTGCGGGAGGGTGAGAGAATTCACTAGAGCCAGAGCAGGGAGCAGAGCAGGCAGAAGGACTGAAGTACACTGCTGAGGGGAGCATCGGGTGGCAGGAGAGGTCTGCGCGCCATATGGGCCCCTCCTCCAGTGGCCGGGGAGCAGCCGGGGATTGAAGCGGCGCTGCAGAGGCTGCGGGCAGCTTCGCAACCCAGCGCTCAACTGCTGCACCACCAGGGAGGCCCTATTTTGTATTATTTATTTGTATAGAATGAATATTTTAGCTTAAATGTTGCTATTTCATGTATTTTCTAATATTAAGTACCACCCCTTCAGACCCCATGTTAGTTATGCAGATTATTAGAATACCTGCCTCAAATTATATTTTTATTTTTTATATATTCTAAAAGCTCAAAATAAATTGCTGGCCTCAGGGAGCAGGGTGAGTGGGAAGACAAATAACTATATGGTAAGATAAATGCTCATTTAGAGGTTTATACATGACCTATCCAGAGCAATAGCTATTCAACTGAACTTTCTTTCCTCTTATGTCATTATTATCTCACTCTTCTCATTATTTATTAGGAAAATTGAAGTAAGAAAGTACATTTTCTCCAATAATTCTTGATATTGTCTGAACAGTTAGGGTTTCAGACCCTGAGAAACAGCCCCACCGAGCTTAAGGTTTACTGTTAGAGAGTGATCCCATCCATTCTCTTAGAATGCCTCAAATTATGTTTTTACTTTTCATATATTCCAAAAGCTCAAAATAAATTGCTGGCCTCAGAATTTTAATTTTTAAAAGTCTGAGACATTTAGAGAACTTGTTGCTCTGACTTATTTAAGATCTGGAATAGCCCTAACTCCAGCTGTCTTAATTCTTTGCATATCAGATCTAGATTATTTCCTTACGGAAGATGAGGTATTAAAACCAGAGACTTTTAGAAGAACATTTGTCTGTTTTGCAACTTGAACTTGAAAACTATAATCCTTTTGTCCATCTGACTCATCTTTCAGTCCCTGGACAATTTGAAAAGGACATTGTTTATCCCCTTTGATTAGCTTATTAGGTTGTTGATAATTGATTATTAATTATTAGGCTATTAATTATTGTTTAGTTATTAATATTTGCCAACAGCTAGAGATTTTGATACAAGGCCCTTATTAAAATAATGCATCAAATTTTTATTTTTTCTTGTAAAAACATTGAATATATGCAAAAGAAGAGAGAATAGAAGAGTGAGCCCCCATATACCTATCATCTGGTTTTAATGATTACCAGGATTTTGCCACACTTAGCTCAAAAAAGTCCACTATATATTGGCTAAAAAAAAAAAAGACATGCATGAAAGCCCTGAGTAGTGTTTTATGCATTATGTTAGAATTTTAAGTTGCTACTAATTTAGACCCTGGCAAAATAATTTTCCAGCCAGTTGAAGGGATCAGAAAATTGAAATCAATATGAAACAATTACATAGTGAAATATCCTGTGTAAAATCTATTCTAAAAGGTTTTTTAAGCACTATCAATCAAATTCTAAAGTGTAAAGGAAGGGAATAATTTGTCTCGCTAAGACATTCTTAGTGTATGGACCAGAGAGAGAGACACCACCTTACACATATCCCCACCCACCCACACCATCACTGCACCCTACCCCCTGTTGTAGTAAACCTGAAGAATTTTGTTCCCCTAACCCAGGGATATTGCCTCAAATAGTATGGATGTTAAGGATAATAAGTTGGGTCAGAGTCAAAGAAATGCATCTGAATAAAAGGGTAAATTAGTGGTACACAGCACCACTCCAGATTGCTGAATCTGGAGTTTAATGATGGAGGATATGTTTTTGAGCAACAAGGGTTGCCAGCCAGCTTATTTTTGATCCTCAGCCACCTCTGGGCTTAGACATAATTTAGTCATAAAATTGTCCTGGAAAGAAGAAATAATGGTCTTCTAACAAACATGTATTCAAGAAATGCAGAAAAGAGTAAGAGAACAAGACAGTGGAAGGGGCAGAATAAATCTAAAGGGAAAGTATATTGAAACCTACCACTGAATTCAATTGTTTAGTAAATCAAGAGAGGGAGGGGAAGAAATTAGATTGACTGGTCGTGAAAATAGTAAATGTACAAGAATAATTGGTTGCGGGCCTCCCTGGTGGCGCAGCGGTTGAGCACTGGGCTACGAAGCTGCCCGTGGCCTCTGTGGCGCCGGTTCGATCCCCGGCTGCTCCCCGGCCACCGGAGGAGGGTCCCACATGGCGCGCAAACCTCTCCTGCCGCCCGCTGCTCCCCTCAGCAGTGTACTTCGGTCCTTCTGCCTACTCTGCTCCCCACTCTGGCTCTGGTGAATTCTCTCACCCTCCCGCGCTTCTGACTTTACCCAGTGCTTGTATAAATATAAATAAATAAATAAATAAATCTTTAAAAAAAAAAAAAAAAGAATAATTGGTTGCAAGAGACCTGCATTTGAGCCTTGTAATGGCCTTGGTGGGGTGGTGGCGTTGTGTTAGCAGTGTATTAAATTTTGAGGATTAAGCACCCTAAGTTTTGGGGACAAAAACAGTAAAGAAAGAGCATCCATCATTAGAAACCTTTCGGAAGACCATATCTGGAAGCCAAACACATAAGCCTTGGAGCTAAAGCAACTCTTAAGACGTTTTGTTTGGTTTTGGGTTTTGTTTTTGTTTTTTGACAGGACAGGAGGGTGGAATAGGGATGGAGAGAGAAGTACTCAGGAACATTTTGCGTATAGAACTTTTTTTTTAAAGATTTATTTATTTATGCATACAAGAACTGGGGTATAGGCCAGAGGTGTGGGGGGCGGGGAGAGAAGATTCACCAGAGTCAGAGCGGGGAGCAGAACAGGCAGACTGACTGAAGATACACTGCTGAGGGGACAGCAGGCAAGACAAGAGAGGTCCGCTCCCTGGCAGGCCGGAAATCGAACTGGCTTCACAGTGCTTTGCTTAACTCCTTGTGCCACCAGGGAGGCCCGCCTATAGAACTTTTAAGCATCAATACTTTTAACATGTAACTTTGCATATGTATGTATATATGTGTATACACACACACACACACACACCCCTAATATTATAACAATATGTACTGATACTTTGATTTCTTGAGTGGCCTTATCCTATAAATAAGAATTAAAGTCCACTTATATTCATTTATCAGACAGAACACCTCAGAGAAAGAGAATCCATGGACTGAGATGGAGAAAATCAGAGTTTGTGTTCGAAAACGACCTCTGGGCATAAGGGAGGTACGTCGTGGAGAAATTAATATTATTACTGTAGAAGATAAAGAAACCCTCCTTGTTCATGAGAAGAAAGAAGCAGTTGATCTTACACAATATATTCTTCAGGTATGCTGTTCCCCCTTTTTTTTCAATTAATACTGTGTCAATTTTTTGCTTTTTTGCTGCTTGCATTCATACAAATTCTAAAATCCAGTTTCTGGTTTTGATCTTGGCATCAGTAAATTATTGGTACCCTGGGCCTTCATTTTTAAAAAATATAGTGCAACAGGGGCATGCAAAAACAATTCTTCTACTCTTGTACAATAGAATTGCATCATATTTAACATGCTTTTTATGGATTTAACTATACATATTCAGGAAAAAATGGGGAATAGCAGAATAAAAAGAATTTAAATAGATAGTGCTAGATAGGACCAGTCATACTGAGCATATGACCCGTAGTGGCTATGAGATGGTTACAAAGTAAGTTTTCATTCTCACTGTATGAACTTCTCACCCTGCTGTGAATCTGGAGTTTAATGATGGAGGATATGTTTTTGAGCAACAAGGGTTGCCAGCCAGCTTATTTTTGATCCACAGCCGCCTTTGGGCTTAAACATAATTTAGTGGAAATTAGACTCTTGAGCAGGCTACTCTGTATAAGGTAGATTGCAGTGGGTAAATTTAATCCAGGGAGATGATTTCATATCTAAAATACAGTGGTTTAAATAAAACAATAATAGCTCAGACATTTAACAAATGTTTGCTCTCTACCCAAATAATCATGAAGACTGGAAAGGGTTTTGGTATAGAAAGGAACCTTTCCAAGGTGTTAGGTACCCTTGTAATAACTCTTCAGTCTGATACGGAAATAGCAAAGCCTATAGATGGAAGATGTCATCATCTAGGTACTCCTAAAATGTGAAGCAATTGTGAATAAACTAAATAGGGGATAATCCAGTAGATATTAAAATTTGGGAACTCAACAATTTCTCTTACTCTGAGTCTGCCTTCTTAAATTTTCATGTTATATCCCTTCTATTTTCTCTCTTGCTCTGTTACCTCAAGCCCCAGTGATTGGTACGGAGAGGGGAGAAGTGGTGAGTAATCTGGTGTGGTAGCAGTTTTAGTCAGCTGAGATCTTACTCATTGGTATAAATCCTTTTTTTTTTTTTTTGGTGGTATAAATCCTTTTTACATTGAAGTCAATTGTTAACATTTTCTCCCTCTTTTATACTTGCATTGTTCTTCTTTTTCTTTGGTTACCAAAGTTGGATTTCACAGTGACATGCAAAGTAATCCACTAAGTCTTTCCATGGGCACTAAATTACTAGGCCACTATACAATCAACACAGTTACTTTAACAGCTTTATTGATTGCTGATCAATGCACAATCTATTAAGTCTAGGTGGAAGGTATTTATTTTGAGAATGATCTAAATGACCAATTAGTTGCAATGCTGTCTGGTTCCAGAGCTACTTATAGCCATGGTAATAGCCCTATCCAATCACCATCTACCCAAGACTTTCTTAATGATGATTCTGTCACTGTAATTCCCTCAGAGGCATCATCTTATCTTTTGTGTTTTTCCATTATCCCAGAACACAATAACCTTACTTCTTTGTCATTACCATTGGTCAATACTTATTGAATACCCTTAGTTTCCATAGCACTTTCCCTGCTGTTGAACTTTGGACCTTCGGTCTCATAGGTCAAAGTCCATACCTACCAACTCTATAATATAAAGGTGTTGTAAGGGCTCTTTCTTCCTTTTCCTTCCTCTTGAACAGGAAGAAAGGGAAGGTTCGTGGCAAACATAACATAAATATTGATCCTAGATTCTTTGGGTTTTATTTTTCAGCTTATTCAGGAATTAGTGCAATAGGTTTATGTGTCCATTTAATTAAATATCCTGTTCTGTCAAGTTTTCTTTTGTTAATTATGCTATTTGGTCATGTAGACATAGTGTACTATCCTACTTACCATTAAATTTTAAGATAGCAACATAATAAGGCAAAGAAATAAGACTATAGTTTCATGCCAATTTCTTAAATAAAAAATCTATATATATAGAAAAAGATGGTAGTAAGATTTGTCAAAAAGTCATTAATGACTGTCTCTGGGTAATTTTATTCTCTATTGTTTTCCATGTTTTAAAGTTTTTCTGCACCAGCTGTGTGACTTTGTATAAAAAAGTAAAAACTTTTCAATAGAATAAACTTACCTATTTCAAAGTCGAAGGGTATACAAATGAAAAATGCAATGCAAATAAAAAATGATATGCAGTGAAGTGTCCCTCTGATCCATGTCCTTCTTGAAGGCAGCCATTGTCACCTCTTCTGACTGTATCTGGTTTTATTTTGTTTTTTTAAGATTATGTATACAAGAACTGGGGTGTAGACTAGAGGTGTGGGAGTGGGGTGAGAGGTTTCACCAGAGACAGAGTGGGGAACAGAACAGGCAGATTGACTGAAATACACTGCTGAGGGGAGCAGCAGACGAGACAGGAGAGGTCTGCTGTGCCATGTGGGTCAGCTCTCTGGTCGGGGATTGAACTCATGCCACAGTGGCTGGTGATAGCGTGATAGCACTGAGACTTTAACTCCTGTGCCACTAGGGAAGCCCATGTATCTTTTAGAGACATCCTATAAATAGCTATTGCTTTTATAATCTGAGAAAAATTATTTTAAAAATAAACTGTGGAACTCTGATTATTTCAAATTTAACTCAAGTGGAAACAACCTTGTGTATGATCAAATTGATCACATTGTTGTGTGTGGTCAAATGAAAGTGTGTGATACAAAGGATTTTATTAATTATATGCATGTTTATAATAAAAGTAGTCTTGCATGTTTACATATCTTTCATGAAAGATCCTTGACAAAGTACTGGAAAAATCAGTATCTAAATGCTACTGGAAGGAAAGAAACTGATTCTTTTTAATCAGTTAGTGCTAAGGTGCTTGCTTAAGAACTAAGATTATTCATTAGCACCTATAGAAAGAAAGAATTACCATATATTCAATGAAATAAAAGACAAAAAAGTATTGCTACATATACTTTGGTACATTTTTTTAAATTTTCCTGAGAAATGCCAAATATATTGCCTTTTATCTCATACATAACTATAAAAACCCTATGTAAAATAACAAAGTGATATTTGAGCAAGGAATGAATTTGTCTCCTTGC
This sequence comes from Talpa occidentalis, assembly GCF_014898055.3. Taxonomy (NCBI): domain Eukaryota; kingdom Metazoa; phylum Chordata; class Mammalia; order Eulipotyphla; family Talpidae; genus Talpa; species Talpa occidentalis. The sequence continues at coordinate 38,255,926 of NW_023605083.1, read as the reverse complement.
TTAGAGATCAAAGTTAGATATAAATCATGTTTATTAAAGCCAGATTTTACAGATATATTTTATATTGCCATTTTCAAGTTTAATCAAACTTGAAACCTCCATGTACTTATCAACCAGCTTCAGCAGTTAGCATCTTCCTGTTCTTAAAGTCAAATCACATTTTTCAAAGCGCTAAAAGTTCATCATGCTGCACATATTTGTTATTTTCTCACCTCCTAATTTTTTAGAGACTTATTCTAACTGATAAATATGACACTGTAGCCCAATTTCTTTGAACTAACAAATTTCCATTCCGGTGTGAGATGATGATGTGGTGGTACACAAAGCAGAATTGAACCTGGGATAAAATGACCCACAGTAAATTGGCTCAAGTCTTCTTTTCTGGATTTGTCCATGTAGTTTTTCCTTAAGTAGATATTTAAAGGAGACCCCAAAGGTAACAGAAGGTAGGGCCTCATCTCTCATTCATTGTGTATGAACTGTCTTTATTATGCAGTAATCAGGATCGAAACTTTCAGATATATAATTCAGATATATTTGTGCTGCCAAACACAGCACCTCTCCTATCTTTCTTTTCCAGATTACCATGGTTTTTCATTTGGGAGTCATCTTAGACTCTTCTCTCCCCGGCTCCTCACATCTATTAGTTACCAAACTTTTCAGGCATCCGTGTTTCCATCGTCATCATCTGTTTTAGAGCTTTCTTACTTCACCACTAAATTACTAGTGTCCCTGTACCAGGTCTATTCACAGTATGAAACGAAGATTTATTTTCCAGTAAAATCGCTCAGATCATTCTACTTCTTGCACTCTTTCCTAAATTAGAGAATTCTACACCCTCACTTAAGGCTGGTGTCCCAAGACCCATACAACATGGTCCTAACTCATTATTGTAGCCTTCTGTTTCACTCTTCTACCTACCAAGACCCTATGTTTGAAACTGTGTTAAATCTTTACTGTTCCCTTTGCTCATGGTTTCCCTGTACCTGGAATACCTCCATTGCTACCTGTCCAATTCTCGCTCTTCCCCCTTGGCGCATTCTCAGTACAGTCTTTTTATAATGTCTTTCGAAATCAGAGGAAATACATTTTTCATTTGAATTCTACATGTATTTTATCGCTGAAGTTTAAAGTTTATTCTCCCTTATTTGTATGCATCTGGGTTGACATTTTTAGGTGGTGGGTGGGATAATGGCAGAATAATAGCCATATCTTTGGGCCCCTTGAAGTACCTAATGCAATATACATGTCACCAGCTGAACAATAAATGTTTGAGGAATTCAAAGTTAAGTTACAGAATGGAGGTTTTTCCTCTCTAGTTCCCTCAAAATTTCAAATGCGGTGGCCCTAGCTGGGTTATGAGGATAATTCTCATAGAATTCAGTTTCTCTTCTGGCCCTAAGAAGGATTGACTCACTCTTGTAGTCATCAATTTAGTTTACTTAAAAGAGTACAAAAATTACATGCTTACTTTTTATATACTAGCATATCAAAAACCAAAAAACTAAGTTAAAAGAAGAAACATATCTATAGAGATCTGTAAAAGAAAGTTCTGTCATTGGACAATATTTGCTTATTTATCTTTAAGTTTGTCATGATCAATTATTATTAGTTTAAAATATATTTGTACCTTATCGTGTGTTAACTAGAGTAGTAGTGAAGAAAATGTCTCTCTGTAAAAATCAAATTTCTTTTTCAGCATGTTTTTTATTTTGATGAAGTCTTTGGTGAGGCGTGCACCAATCGGGATGTATACATGAAGACTACTCACCCACTCATTCAGCATATTTTCAATGGGTACGAGAGTAATTGTTTGCTTCTCTTCCTTCTTTATTATCATTCTCCATAAATCATATTTGTTTCTAAATATCACTTAAGGTTTTCAATTTTTTTGAAGTAAACATAAATTTGGGTTTTGAACTGACAAATTTAAATTTGTGCCATGTCGCTACTTAAACAGGATATTCTAAATATTCAGAAATTTTCAGCAGAATTTCCTTTTACACTGATGATTTTGATTTTCTGTGCTTAGTGGGAAAATACAAGCTATCAACAACATAATTTCATCAGCGTCCTCAGAATAAAAATGTTTAAGTGATTGTAGTTAGTTTGAACTTGGGACAATAGGAATTATGTATTCTGACTGCAGTTAATTTTTTCTCTGGAGTGAGGAATATCAGTGACTACCATCCATTTTCCACAGATGCGTTTTTTAAATTTTCAAAAACTTACCCACATTTAGTACACATGAATGCAGCAGAAAAGACACCAGGACTTCTGCTGTGTGTTTAAAATATAGGCTGAAGGGGGAAAAAGTTCCAAACAGACTATAAGAGTCCCTAATTTCAGAGTATTTTGACTCTTACATTTTTAGAATAATGTCTTTTTACTTTTAAAAAATTGAGGTGTAACTTAAATTCACTCAGGTACACACATCTTAAAAAATATTCAGTTTTAATGGGTTCTGATAGTTGCACATGCCCTAACAAATATCTGGAACAAGACAGAGAACATTTCCATAATCCCAGAAAGTTCTCTGCACTCCCTTTTTAAATAGTCCCTAAACTCCACCCTCAGGTCTCACATAACCACTGACCTGCTTTTTGTCACTAGAGATTGGTTTTGCCTATTCTCCATTGTCATAGAAATAGAATCATTTCAATATATATTTTATGCCTGAATTCTTTTTACTTAGCATGTTCTTCTAGATTAATACATGTCTTTATTCATGAACATAGAACAATTTGTTTATTCATTCTCCTTCAGTGGACATTTGAGTTTATTTACAGTTTTAGACTATTATGAGTGAAATTTTATGAACCTTCTTATACAAATCTTTTCATGGACATATTTTCATTTATCTTGGTAAAAACCTAGAAATGGAATTATTGGGTCATATGATAGGTGGATATTTATATGAAGTGTCAGTTTTCCATGTATCATTTTATTACTACTCCCAGTAGCAATATTTAAGAATTATTTTAGACATCTAATGGGTATGAAATTTTATCACACTGTAGTTTTTATTTGAATTTCACTAATGCCTAAATAAAGGCATCTTTTCTTGTAAGCATAGTAAGCATCTTGTGCTTATTATTCATTGTATTATTTGTCAGATACCTTCATTTGCCCATTTTCTTTGGTTGTCTTTTTATTGTTCTGTAAAAGTAATTTAAAAAAAATTTTTTTGAACAGGCTAAACATGTGAAATGATCTTTAGATTCAATTTTTTTTTTAAAGATTTATTTATGCATACAAGAACTGGGGTATAGGCCAGAGGGGTAAGAGGATTCACCAGAGACAAAGTGGAAAGTATCTATTAAAATAAACTGCTGAAAATAAAATAAAATAAAATAAAATAAAATAAACACACTGCTGAGAGGGGAGCAGTGGGTAAGACAGGAGAGGTCTGCTGCTCCATGTGGGTCAGCAACCTGGCCAGGAATTCAACTCATGCGGCAGTGGCTGGTGATAGCTTGATAAGGCTGTGACTTAACCCCTGCACCACCAGGGAGGCCCCAGGTTCAATTTCTTATGCACTGAATCTAGAAAATATGTTTTGAGAGGGTAAGTTTCTAGAATAAACTAGAATTTGGATGTTACAGCATTACCAACAAAAAATTGAGTTGCATGTTAAGTGCATGCATTCTATAAAGTATGTAATAAGAGATTTTCCATGCCCATATTTGTTTTTCTTTAAGTCCATCACTAAAATATTCAGAAGATATTCTTTATTTCTTTAATTTCATTCTGCTCAATTTCTCCGGTATGTTCAAATTTCCTCCTATATTCCTTTTCCTAATTGTTTCTCTGCCAGTACATTCAAGTGCCCATAGTACTGGGTGCCAGTGTTCAAAAGACAAGAAGTGACTGGACTTTGCTCCAAGCAGCTTAAATCTGGCTAGCTCCCCTCTTGATTCTCACACATCCTTGGTTTCTTTGTTCTTCTTTGCTGTTATTACTCTTGTTTGGTTCTGATTTCAAGTTCCTTCCTGTGTATTCATCTCTCTGCCCACCTCCAGCCTTTCCCTACTCCTGTGTCTATACACAGACTTTTATTGCTGGAAGTGGTTACTTCTATCATTAACCTATGTGATCCCTGTTGGAGAGTCTGCAGTAGCTGCTATTACCTAAATTATGTTCACTTTCTTTTTTTTTTAAAGATTAATTTATTTTTATTTATTTATACAAGAGTTGGGGTACAGGCCAGAGTCCCGGGAGGGTGAAGGATTCACCAAAGACAGAGCAGGGAACAGAACAGGCAGATCGACTGCAATACACTGCAGTGGGTGAGACAGGAGAGGTCTGCTCCGCCATGTGGGATTCTCCCTGGCCAGCCGGGAATCGAACCAGCGCTGCAGAGGCTGGGGAAAGCTTCACAGTGCTCTACTCAACCCGCTTTACCACCGGGGAGGCCCTAAATTATGTTCACTTCTACTTAGCACTGCTTAGTGGGACCCCACAATACACAGGTAATCTTGACCTACAACTCTTTAAAAAGACTGACCAGCAAATTGGTCTCCCAGCTCTCCTCTCCACCTCTTTTTCTGCAGTTCTTCACATCCATACAGGGTGTGTGCATACATGTACTCACATGCAGGCAAGTAATTCTCACTTAGAAGCATAGGATATCAGGACTAGAAGGGATTTTAGAAATCAGTCCATTGATGTATTTTTGAAAATGTTAACTGAGTCCCTGAGAAAAGCCCATTTGTGAACCTTCCTCAAATACTTTTTTCTTCAAATATTTTGCTTACATTGATTTCACTTCTGTCTAAACTTCCTTAATCATGAGTACTCACACCATCCTATTTATTATTTATTGTATTTAATGCTCTAGTACTTTTTTCACCAAACTTACCTTTCAGGCTTAGGACAAAATCTTCTGTAGGTTCTAAAGCACCTAGGTTCAAAGCCCCTAGCATGGAGCTTTTGTTTCCATATTTTCCATACCATAATCTATCTCATGGTACTGCCAGTTCTGTTAAAAAAAAAAAAAATGCACGCATTGCTTTGAGAATGTTTTCCTTCTTCCTATGTTTTTATAATGTAAAGCCCTCCTCTCCTTAAATGATAGTATGTTTAGAGCTGAATTTTGGCAAGTTTGATCTTTATACCTGACTTTTATCATTAAATAACTATGTGAGATTGACATTTTTCGTAATAAGTGATACGACGATTCTTCCCCCAGAGGCAATGCCACTTGCTTTGCATATGGACAGACCGGTGCTGGAAAGACCTACACCATGATCGGAACTCATCAGAACCCAGGACTGTATGCTCTGGCTGCCAGAGATATCTTCAGGCAACTTGAAGTGTCCCAGCCAAGAAGGCACCTCTTTGTGTGGATCAGCTTCTATGAAATCTACTGTGGACAGCTTTATGACCTCCTCAATAGAAGAAAAAGGTACTGGATGTGAGTGGGAAACTGTAAAACTATCATTGTTTTAAGTCAGAGTCTGAATCATGGGATTTAATGAGAGGCTTTGGTACATAAATGTCCTTTTGTGAAATGAGAGTCTTCTAAATCAGATGCATATATTTTTAAACTGGCAATTCAGCTAGAGAAATTAGCCTCCCACAACTATTTTTTTAAGTGTTCAATATTCTAATGTTTCTTTTGGTCTACAAAAAAAGGTCAGACTTTCAGAAAATCAACATGTACTAAGATCCCTTTCTATTTCTTTTGAAGTGCTACACAGGAAATACTATAAATAATGTTTCCCACTTTCTCCCATTTTTCTTCTCAATAACTCAGGTAAAGATAGTTTTATGGAATCAGTAAAAAAAAAAAAAGAAAATCTCTTTTCTTTACATTAAACTTTTAACTCTTAGAAGGCTTTAAATATTGCCCTTGCAACATAATAGAGTAATTTAGAAATGTATTCAGAAATTTAAAACTCTGATTTTACATCTCTATTTTATTTTTCTTGCATAAAGTTTTGTTTATTTGAAACAGATGATTTTTTTTATTTTTATGTAGAGGAACCAGAGTGTAAGCCAGAGGTGCAAGGGGGTGGGGATGGGGTGCAGTGAGAGGATTCCCCAGAGACAGGGTGGGTAGCAGAACAGGCAGATTTACTGAAATACACTGCTAAGGGGGGACCTCAGGCAAGATAGGAGAGGTCTGCTGTGCCATGTGTGTTAGCTGCTTGGCCAGAGATCAAACTCAGGCCATAGTGGTGATAGAACTAAGACTTAACCCCTAGGCTACCAGGGAATCCCTGAAACAGATGATTTTAACTAAGAAGGAGGCACCAATTTAGTGAAAGAATCAACTAACTGGGAGAACAGGGAGTAAAGAGATAAGGGGAAGAGGAAGGATAAAGGGTTGTCATAACAGAATTAACCAGACGTGAGACATGTTGGCAGCAGCCATACCAGGTAGAGAGGAGTGAGTTGAGGCTAAGCACGATGGAAGCTTGGGGTCTCGATCTTTTAAACGTAGCCAAGATGATTTCTTTACAGTAATCAAAGACCCCTAGCCTGGGACTAGAAGCAGGGGGTGTGGGAGTAGGTGAGGAAGGCGTACATCATCCCACACAAACAACCAAACTCTTGAATGGGGGAGCAGTCAAACAGAGTCCATCACAGCAGCTCGGCTGTACCAACTGTGTCGTTGCATCTGCAGGCTCTTCGCAAGAGAAGATAGCAAGCATGTGGTACAGATAGTGGGACTTCGAGAGCTCCAGGTGGAGAGCGTGGAACTGCTCTTGGAGGTAACTCTTCCTTTTTTACTACCCCTCTGAATCAGCCTAAGCACAGGGAAAGATTCATTTTGCCATCTAGTGTAAGGGACGCAGACTTAGGCAAAGGGTAGTGACAAGCACACTTCACATTGATAAAATGTGACTCCTCCTTTGTGAGGACTGCTGGTTTCTCTCCAGGGTTGTTGTCTCAGTGCCATGTTGGTTACTGGTAGGAGACCCTGCTGCATAACAGGACAATCTCGGGCCAGTTTTAAAGGCTGATAATACATATATTTATGATAGTGGGCTCTGGGAAAAGCTACTAGAGAGAAATATTTTAAATAAAATTTGATTGGCTTTTTTTTTCACATGGGTTCAAAATATACAATAAAAATATCCCTTTCACACTGTTATACTGAGGCAACTAATTTATTAGTTTTTTTGTTTATTCTTGTTTATTCTTTTATTAAAAGTTCTTTTTATTGTAACAAAATTATTGCCCATTATTAAATCTAAGTCTAAAAATATACAAGAAGATAAAAAAAATAAAGACCCCTCTAGCTTACAGTACACAACTCTCCCTCTGAAATATCTACTATTAATAATTTGGAATATTTAGGTTAATATATAAGAAGATAGAAAAATAAAGACCCCTCTAGCTTACTGTACACAACTCCCCCTCTGAAATATCTGCTATTAATAATTTGGAATATTTAGGTTTTTTTCCTATTCCAGGCATTTTTTTAACTTATGTACAAATATATTTCTGGGGAACTTTCCTTGAATATAGTAGTTCCTTGAAAAACTTTGGCTTTCAGAAGGAAAAAGAAAAATATCAGATGGTTTCACTTACAGCAGGAATATAGGGGAACCAAATAAGACATCAGTGTAAAAAAATAATAACAGTACAAAACACAACAAAACAAAAACAGACAATTATAAATCAGAGACATACCACAGAGGAGGAGGAGGGAGAGAGATCAGAGGGACAAAGCGGGGAGCACAGGGGACTGTGGTGATGTGCACAGGTGCATTGGGCAAGGAAATTCTATGGGGACCACACCTGAGGGGGTGGGGGGAAGCGAACATTGTTTAAAAATGAACAATGGGCCTCCCCGGTGGCGCAGCTGTTGGACACTGGGTTGCAAAGCTGCCCGCAGACTCTGCAGCTCCGGTTCGATCCCTGGCTGCTCCCCGGCCACAGGGGAGGGTCCCACATGGCGCGCAGACCTCTCCTGCCGCCCGCTGCTCCCCTCAGCAGTGTGCTTTGATTCTTCTGCCTGCTCTGCTCCCCACTCTGGCTCTGGTGAATTCTCTCACCCTCCTGCGCCTCTGATTGTACCCAGTGATTGTATAAATAAATAAATAAATAAATAAATAAATAAATAAATAAATAAATCTTTAAAAAAAAACAATGATGTAAAAAATTAAAAAAATAAAAAATAAAATAAAACCTCTATTTAAAAAAAAAGAAAAGGAAAAACCTTGCCTTTACCTTAGAACACTAGGGTTTTTTCTCTTACTAAAAAATGAATGGTTTCGCCTTTTTTATTGTGAAAAATAGCACTGTACAGAAAAATGCATAAAACCTAAACGTGCACACTATAAAAAAGCAAGCACCCTCGGAATCAACTATCCAGATTAAGAAATAGGATACTTGAGCACCCAACTATTTCTGTACACCTGCCAGTCACACTCACCTATTACTGTGACTTTCATTCTAATAACTTTCTTGTTCTTTGTTATAGTTTTTCCCTCATGTATTCATCCATAAATCGTATTACCTAGTTTTCATCTGTTTTTTACCTTTGTATGAATAAGATTACAGTCTGTATTCATTTTGCATCTTGTTTCTTCTGCCCAACATTATGCTTTTGAGTTCATCTGTGTTTTTACATGTGACTGACTGTTCATTTTTATTTGCTATGTAGTATTTAATATGATTATACCACAATTTATCCATTCTACTGTAAATGAACTGTTCTGAACAATGTAAATGTCCTTATTCGTGTATTTCAGTATGTGTGTAGCTGTGAAATGCTTGGGTCAGAGGACCTGCGTAGCTTCAGCTTTCCCAGCTGACCCCAAAGTAGTTTTTGTCTCCACCAGCAGTATATAAGCAATCCTATTACTCTTCATGCCCCGGCATTTTCCATTGATTGAGTTGTTAATTTTTACCAATCTAGCGATGTTTAATTGTGTTTCATTATGGCTTTAATTTTCGTTTTGCTGATTGAGAATGAAATTGAATAGCTTTTCATATTTTTAACTAAGTTTCTGGATTTCCTTTTGGGGGAGTACCAGATCTTTTCCTCATTTCAGGGTTGTCTTTTTTTCTTAACTGATTTGTACATTCTGGATATGCCTTGTGTCAGTTATTTGAGTCTTAAGCATGTTGTCTCATTCTGTAGCTTGTCTTTTATAGTTTCATCATATCTTTTAATGCTTGCTTGAGCCCTCTTGAGGCCAATTAAATAAGAATCTCTTAGGGGGTAAGTTGCAGATGTGGTTATGATAGTCTTAAATTGAAAGATATGGTATATACACATGAATAATATACACCTGAAACTTAAATAATTTTATAATTCAATTTTACTTTAATTAAGAAAATAATAAGAATAAATAAATTAAAAGATGATTCACATATAATATCCACATTTTTTAAAGATTTATTTTTATTTATTTATGCATACAAGAACTGGGGTGCAGGCCGGAGGTACAGAGGTGAAAGGATTCACCAGAGACAGAGTGGCAAGCAGAACAGGCAGATCTATGGAAATACACTGCTGCGGGCAGCAGCGGGTGAGACAGGAGAGGTCTGCTGTGCCATGTGGGTTAGCTCCCTGGCTGGGGATTGAACTAATGCTGCAGTGGCTGGCGACAGCTTGATAGCTCTGAGACTTTACCGCTGCACCACCAGGGAGGCCCCACATTTTAGAAATATATAATTTGGTCAGCTTCCCCTTGGTGGGTAAGTTCTGACTGAATAACATTTAGCAATGTTACCTCTGAAGAGAACAGCCGCCACACATGACAGGCATTTTATAATCAGTAGAGACCCCTAAGCAGACTACAGACTATGACTAAAAGGTGTGGAGTCTCTCATTTGTGCAGATTGGGTTCATCACAAACTTAACCAGGTCAAGAATTCCAGATAAAGCGATTTAGCCTTCACCTGCAGATCATGAGAATATGGTAGGGATCCACAGCCTCATTAAATTATAGTGTTACCAGAACAAAAAATACAAAATGATTTTCATGTTGGGAAAAAGATAAAGATGCTTGGATTAAATAAAACATACTCAAGTTCATGAGACTATCCCTTCAATGAAAGCAAAACTGAAAGTAGTTAACCCTTTGATAAGAATTAAGGCCCTGAAGTTGCCACAAGGACTTCCAGAAGATACCTTAGTAATACATGTGGGGAATTAGGGACATGACACCTCAACACTCTGGACCATGAAGCAATTAAGTCCTAATGCCAGAGTAGATCAGAAAAAGGAAATTATTTTTGTTTAAAGATGATGAGAAAGTGTTTTCATTAAAATATATTTAAAATTTTATATATATTCAGTAATTTTTTAAATATATTCATGAAGTTGTGCAACCATCACCATTATCTAATTCCAGAACATTTTTATCACCCCAGGTGAAACCCTATACCATCAACAGTTACTCCCTATTTCCCAGTGCCTGGAAACCACAATTTTTTTTTTTAACAGTTATACTTCATTTTTATTTTTAAATTTTTTTTTTTTTTTGAGGATTTTTGGCTTGTTCATTGTTACACAGTTTGTGTAACAAGAATGTCTTTCTGACTTTATTTTTTTTTGTTTTTATTTAAATTTTATTTTTATATTCCCCTTACAATTACAACCCCCTTATTTTGACCCCAAGCCCTCCTTTCCCCGCCCCCCAACCCCCATAGAGTGTCTCTGGTTCATAGTTGTTTGTTGATTTTGATTTTCACTTTCTTATTGTTATTCTTTTTCCTGGTCCCTTATTTAAGTTTTCTAGATTCCTGCTATGAGTGAGACCATCCGGTATTTTTCTTTTTCTTTCTGGTTTATTTCGCTGAGCATGATCCCTTCCAGCTCCATCCATGTTGCTGCAAATTGCATGTGTTTATCTTTTTTGATTGCTGAGTAATATTCCATGGTGTATATGTACCACATCTTCTTGATCCAGTCATCTATTTTTGGGCATTTGGGTTGTTTCCAAAGCTTAGCTATTGTCAACAGTGCTGCTATAAACATAGGGGTGCAGGTGCTCTTTGGAATTGATGTTTCTGTGTCCTTTGGGTAAATACCTAGGAGTGGAATTGCTGGATCATAAGGAAGCTCTATGTTTAGTAGGTCCAGAAATCTCCACACAGCTCTCCATAGTGGTTGAACCAGTTTGCACTCCCACCAACAGTGCAGGAGAGTTCCTTTTTCTCCACAACCTCGCCAACATTTGTTGTTGCTAGTTTTTTTATGTGCCATTCTCACTGGTGTAAGATGGTATCTCATTGTAGTTTTGATTTGCACTTCCCTGATTACAGGTGATGTTGAACATTTTTTCATATGCCTGTTGGCCATTTGCATTTCCTCTTCAGAGAAGTTTCTTTTTAGCTCTTCTGCCCATTTTTTAACTGGATTATTTTCTTTGTTTTTATTGAGTCTCATCAGCTCTTTGTAGATTTTTGTGATCAGTCCTTTATCATTAGTGTTGTGAGCAAAAATGTTCTCCCAGTCAGTGGGGTGGAAACCACAAATTTTTTTTTTTTTTTTAAGATATATTTATTTATACAAGCACTGGGTATAGTCAGAAGCGCGGGAGGGTGAGAGAATTCACCAGAGGCAGAGTGGGGAGCAGAGCAGGCAGAAGGACCAAAGTACACTGCTGAGGGGAGCAGCGGGCAGCAGGAGAGGTCTGCGCGCCATGTGGGACCCTCTTCCGGTGGCCGGGGAGCAGCCGGGGATCGAACCGGTGCTGCAGAGGCTGCGGGCATCTTCACAACCCAGCGCTCAACCGCTGCGCCACCAGGGAGGCCCAGGAAACCACAAATTTCTGTTGCTATGGATTTGCCAGTTCTGGCCATAACTTTTAAATGGAATCATACAAGATGCAATGTTTTACCTCTGGCTTCTTAGCATAATATTTGTGAAGCTCATCTATGTTGCAGCATGTATCATTCCTTTTTATAGCTGAATAATAGTCTGTCATGTGGATATGCCATTTTTTTTTAAAGATTTATTTATGCATACAAGAACTGGGGTACAGGCCAGAGGTGTGGGGGTGAGAGAATTCACCAGAGATAGAGTGGGGAACAGAACAGGCAAATCTATTGAAATACACTGCTGAGGAGGAGCAGTGGACAAGACAGGAGAGGTCTGTTGCGCCACGTAGGTTAGCTCCCTGGCTGGGCTGGGATTGAACTTGTGCTACAGTGGCTGCCAATAGCTTGATAGTGCTGTCTTTAACCCCTGCACCACCAGGGAGGCCCGGATATGCCACTTTTTTATTCATTCTTCAGTTTATAGAAATTCAGGTCATTTCCACTTTTCAGCTATTAGCAATACTGCTGCTATGAACATTTGAAGACAGGTGTATGTGTGGGCATATGTTTTCAGTTTTCTTGAGCATATACCTGGGAATTGTTGGGTCATACATACTTTTTTGAGGAACTGCCAAGCTATTTTCCAAAGTAACTGCACCATTTTATATTCCTACCAACAATGTGTCAAGTTTGTAATTATTTTAAAAGCTCCTTAGGTGATTCTTACATGCAGCCATTATAATCATTCTTCTAGTTTATCCAGCAAGCTGACTTGAGTCAAAGGGAGAAGAGTAGGACAGTGAGACCACTCCTTTGAGGCTATGACCATGCTTACCTGTCCAGACCTCCCTCTACTGTGGAACCCTAAGGAAATACTAGTATTTCTCACATACCTATTCTATGTGGGCCCCACCTCTCCCAGCTATTCCTTCATTTGGCTGGGAGTCAGGACAGTTGGTCCTCATGATATCTCTGTCCCTGGTTATGTAGACCAACTGAATAGGGAAGGAGCAAACACTATAAGGAAGTCCCTTTTCCTTGGACGTAACTGTACTAATGGGCAGTCTATTGTCAAATCATCCCCTCTACCCTGGAAGAGCTTATCGCACTGCTTTACCCTAAGGTATGTTGCCTAAGAAAAGCAGAAAAAGTTTCTTGCTAGTCAGTGTATTAATGCATTATTGACATTGATACCCACAGTCTGTAATACACAATGTTGTGCAAGAAGGAAGCCACTAGAATCCTCGATACATATGATGATATACAAGAAGGAAGCCAGCTAAGAACAAGGTGGAAGGTTAATATAAATTATGGATATCTGACATAGTTACCCTCATAAACATTTATTGACTTGAAACAAAAGCTCTTGCTAACTCAGGTGTCGCAGTTTCACACTCAGGTGTCACTGTTCATGCTCCCTCAGGTATCACCTCTGTGTTTTCTCAGATCACCCTCCCTCACTCAAGCGTGATCACTTGTTGCCTGCCTAAACAATTTGGCAGCTTCATTATTCAACAGTATGTCTTTCCTCCAGGATATTTCTCCTTCCCACTGTATTATATTACCTGGTGTTACTAATGCAGGCACCAGGACTAACTGGTCTTTACAGAGCACTTACCGTATCACCACATTTCCCAGATCAAGTTTTTGTCTGTCAGGCAATTAATTGATGGGCATTTTTTACAGTCGTAGAGATTGGCAGGTTTTTAAAATATTCTTACAGTGATCTCTTGTATTTATAGGTATCCTTTCTCAAATTTCTAATATATCTGTTTCATGTTTTATTATTGCCTTGGCTATGAATAAAACATGAATAGCAAAAGTTTCCCCTAGATGAGCCTTAATTGTATGTGAGTGATAGAGTCTTTGTACACATTGACTGTACTGCTTGAAACTACTGCCACCTGCATCCCTGGAGCTGGCTCTGCCAAGTTTGCATGGGCCCTGATAAGCAGCCTTGAAAGAACAACCAGTTCCAAGAGAAAAAAAGCAACTTCGATTCCGCTTTCTTCACCTCCCTCCAAGGCCAGCCCCTGCCCTATAAAAGCTTGCCATTATCCCCCAAAGAGCGCGACTTCTCCAACCCCCACCCCCCCCCACCCCCCCACCCCACCCCCGCAGGGGTTGGCGAACCTCATCCGGGAGCACAGTAAATTTCCTGCCTGTGAGAAACTTAGCCTGGCTCTCCTTCTCTTTACCGCCAATCCTTTCGTCACTAATTTTTTAAAAGATTCCAAGAAGTAACATCTTTGTGTAAACTTTGACAATTAAAAATATTTCTTTTCACAAATATAAAAGAATGACAATGGATGATTAGGTTGGGTGATAGAGAATGAAATGAAATAACGTACCAAAAATGCTCAGTCTGACGCTCGGTCAATTTGTTACATTTATTATTACTAATAAGTTCCTGAATTTTTTCCAGTGCCACAGAATTCAGCATTTGTATCTGCTGTATATTATGGCAGATCCTCACTACTCAGCATCTTTTGTCTAAGGGACCTAGGTGATAAAACTTGCCCAACAGCTTTAATTACAGGAGGAATTTAAGAGAAATGTAATGAGAGGAAAAGGGGGGCTTGGTGATTCTTGAAGTGATTGCATTTAATTTTGCTTAGTTCCTAGACTTGCTTTTCCCCACATGGATTATAAATTATTATTATTATTATAATTCCCTCCTTTCCTCCCACCCATCCTACCTCCCATCTAGCCTTCCTTTTTTTAAAAACTTGTGCTAGGAACCTAAGAAATCTCATGTTGAGTACAAAGCTGCCTTTCCCTGAAACTCTGGTTCTTTTACATTTGTGAAAAGAAATAGTTTAAATTTTGGATGTTTACATAAAGATGTTACTCTTTGATATCTTTTAAAAATTAACATTTATTGAGAACTTACAACATACCAATTATGGTGCTAACTACTTACATTATTTTTTTAATCTTTATAAATCACCTATGAGATTACCATTTTAGAGAGGCACTGAGTTCTGCAAAGTGATTTGCGAAAGTTCACACAGCCAAAAGAAAAAAAGAAAAAGAAAAAAGGTTCACACAGCCATATGTCAGAGTTGGCACGTGAACCCAGACAGTGTAACATCAAATTTCACTCTCTTAACCGCTACACTTGAGCTGTGTGTCAGAGCCAAAAATGTATCAGATCTTCACAAATTGCCTCAATTTACTCAGAACTTAGCTGGTTTATTCCCTATTTTTGAAAGGCATGGTGATTGTAGGTTGTTACTGAAGTTGAAGAAACTGGACCAAGGACTAGAAAAGTCCCTTATGCCTTCCTAAAAGGGATTTGGTCAGGAAAAGTTACTTCGGCACATTAGGTTTTCTGAGAGGTACTTAGAACAACAGGTACTTAGTACAGCATTGTGTACTTAGTATTTTGTACAACTTAGTACACAGGTACTTAGTACAACATTGTGTAGCAAAAATTCAAGTGCAAAACTAATAGAATCCAAGATGCCGACCTTTCTTGATATCCCTGTCTACCCCCTCACTCCCAGGAATGGACTATTGGGTTGTCAGAAAAGTCATGATGTATTTTTTCTGTTTTTCAAGCAAAAATGCATCATGGGGCCTCCCCTGGTGGCATAACAGTTGAGCTCTGGGCTGCGAGGCTGCCCGCAGCCTCTGCAGTGCCGGTTCGTTCCCCGGCCGCTGGCAAGGATCCCACAAAAAAATAAAATAAAATAAAATAAAGTGCATCATGGCTTTTACAAAAACCCAACAGAAAGGTAGTCAAAAGGTGCAAGTCTCTAGTTATAAGGTAAATAAGTACTAGGGCTATAATGTATAGCATGATAATTAGAATTATATGTTTCCTACATTGTATGTAGGTAAGTTATTAAGAGAAAATCCTAAAAGTTCTTAGAAGGAATTGTTATTTTTTCCCTTTTTTATTATATCTATATGAGATGCTAACTAAACCTACTGCATTAATTATTCCATAAAATATCTAAGTCAAACTATCTACCTGTACATCTTAAACTTACACGATTATACCTGTCAATTATGGCTCAGTAAAACTGAGGATAAAGAAATTTAAAAAGTAAATAAGATTCTAAATTTGATTCTGAAATACAGTTTTAAGTATCACAGATAATATTTTGAAACAACTATTGCCCAGTGCTTGGAGAACTTACTAAATGTTTAAAAAGCACCTGTCCCTGGATGTTAAGATATTTTGTGCTCTTTTGTTGAAATTCTACTCTGTCAACTTTTGGGCTCTTAGTTTGGAAACTGTAGCTGTGTTCACTATGTTATAAATTAAGATTCTAAGATAGAGAAAAAATGAGATCGGATTTCTTAACCCTTAGTTCACTGCAAAATAAGTGAATTTATCATAAATGTGTCATAGTGTAGTGGGGACTACATGAGCCTTGGAGTCAAACATATTTGGGGGCCTCCCTGGTGGTGCAAGTGGTTGGGGCGCAACCTATGAGGCTGTCTGCAGCCTCTGCAGCACAAGTTAGATCCCCCAGCCGACCAGGGAGGAGCCCCACATGGTGCAGCAGATCTCTCCTGACTCGCCCGCTGCTCCCCTCAACAGTGTACTTCGGTCACTCTGCCTGTTCTGTTCCCCACTCTGTCTCTGGTGAATCCTCTCACAACCGCCCCCCCGCCAATACCTCTGGCCTGTACCCCAGCTCTTGTATGCATAAATAGATAAATCTTTAAAAATATAATAAAAAATGTTTAAAACTGGATTTTTAAAAAAATAAATAAAATTTAAAAAAAAACGTATTTGGATGTATAACTTTGGCTCTGCCACATAACAGCTGTTTGTGAGCAAATCAGCCTTTTGAGTTTATTCTGCTGTAAGGCTAGGCATGATAATTACACTCATCTTACATTAGGCTGTTTTTGGATTCTATCAAATAATATTGTAAAAGTTCTTCCTCTTTTTAATTCTTAAAACACTTCTCCCCATGCCCCAAATCATGGCATGTCCACATATGGCTGTGTTTTCAGTGACGAGAGGCCAATCCTAAGACATTATCTCCTCTCCCCCATTCTCCTGTGACTAGAGGGACCCAAGTTAGTCCTTACTCCCATTTAGAGGAGCATTGGTCTGAAGGGAAATCATGGGCTGATGGCAGTTGTGGTAACTTATCACTTCCGTGTTCCTGCCCATCAGACCAGGCCTCACTTATGACTGCATCCTGCTAGCACAGGTGGATGTTATCAGTCACTCCATGATGCACTCTTCTGTCCTTTGTTTAAGTTGCTAAGATAGATGGGTATTATGGGAACTTTTTCTGGAGCCAAGTTATACCCTGGGGAGTTTAGTCAGGCTAAATCCATCAAAGATATTAAAAAGAGTATATGAGATCAAGATGCTTTTGATCAAGAAGTTTTTTTTATGAGATCAAAAGCTAAATTAGCTTTTGAGCGATTGAATATTCTCCCCTAAGATTAGTATTCCACAATGTTTTCATCACTGTTGTGTACTTAGTCCATATGATTTAGTGTTTAGGCAGCTTTCCACATGGAGAAGGAAATCTGCAGTGTACAGGCAAAGTTATGTATCTGGTCTCTACTTCGTTAGACAACTCTTAGGAGCCATAGGGCTTTGTTTATTCTTTGGGGAAAAGTGACCTAATGGATTTTATTTTCAGGCGATCCTGAAAGGCAGCAAGGAGCGCAGCACTGGGGCCACTGGAGTTAATGCAGACTCCTCTCGCTCACATGCTATCATCCAAATTCAGATCAAAGATTCAGCCAAGAGGACATTTGGCAGGTGAGCTGGAAATAAGCAGGGAATTGCTTTGTATGCCTTTCTCTAATGTGACTTTGAAATATGTGTTATCAACAACAGGACACCCTGCCACCATGGAGTTCTTTATTTCAGAGATACAGAGTAGAGTTGTTAGCCCTGAAATAAATCATTGTACTAAAGTGCCATCAGCTGATTAACCATGAAGTAATGACCTATTGTTGGTCAAACCTAAGTTATTAAAAGGGACATTGATTACTTCTAACGTGAAACACAGTGTCAGCAGAGGAATAACAGAGAATGCATCTCAGAAAGCATACTTGCAAAAAAAAGAAAGAAAGAAAAAGAAAATTAATCCATCCTTCTTGAAAGAAGCCATAAGACAATTGGGTACATTCATTGCTTCTCTGGTGCTATCTTAGCAAACTCTGCCACACTGATGGATGAGCCTCTCTCACCTCTGAGTAATGAGTCTTTTTTTTTCTTTCTTTCTTTTCTTTTTTTTTTGCTGCTGGAAAGCAGCCCACAAAAGTTTCTATTTAATTATCTAAGTGGTCACCTAAGTGATTTGCATTGTGGCCATTTAGACTTATGGGAAGAATGTTTTATTAATTTCAGTCATACTTTCTCATAAATGATTAAAACCAATAGAATGTCTAAGTGAGCAGTCCCAGCAGCAGCTGACAAACCAGAATATCATAGTACTTTTGGAAAGCTAACAAAAATGTCTTTTCTTTCCTGAGGTTGGGCCAGTGTTAATTTCTTTCCTGCAGTCACAAAATGCTGACTTACACAAAAATAAGCCAAAATCCCAAAGAAATCACCCCTGTATGTCTTTCCTAGGATCTCTTTTATTGACTTGGCTGGCAGTGAAAGAGCAGCAGATGCCAGAGACTCAGATAAACAGACAAAGATGGAAGGTGCAGAAATAAACCAGAGTCTTCTGGCTGTAAGTTACATGAATGCTTTAATCTGAAAATCCTTCTGATAGATTTTGCTAATCTTTCCATGCAGCCAGAGTGGGTTAGGGAAGGGGCGGAATCATTTTAACAAGGATATGCTCTTATGAGGAAGCAGGACTCCAGGGTTGGACATGGAGGCTGCCCAGTCAGATTCTCTGTAGTTCTGGGCATCTCTTCCCTTCTTTTCCTGTCTTCTCTTCCTCTGGTCAGTCCAGTTAGGAGCAGAGAGGTATTTCTGCAGTTGCCGAATGGTAAACTTAGGTAAGCATTCTCCCTCCTAGCTTTTTATATTGTATTAAGTTTTCAAACATACAAAAGTAAAATAGTATAATAAGCTCCCATATACTTGTCACTCAGCTTCAGTAGTTATGTATCAAAAAGTTAAGAACTTATTTTTAATATAACCATAATACTATTATCTCTAAAGAAACAATTATTTAATGTTTCCTATTATCTAGTAAGTGTTGTGTTTCTACAGTTTCCCATAGGAGCCTTTTTGTAGTTGTCTTTAAATCAAGATGCAGACAAGATCCTGAATTGTTCTTAGTTGTTTTATGATATGGCATATGTCTTTTATTCCATATTGGTTTTCTGACTTTAGGTAACTTGTTCTGCTAAATGTTCTGCATTAGGCTGTCTGCATTTCCGTGTTGATATTTAACATGATACTCTATCCTCTCTTCTGTAAAGTGGTTAAGATCTGTACCTAATATGGTGGCCACTAAGCCACATGTGACTATTGAGTACTTAAAATGTGGCTAGTCTGAATTGAGGTATGCTGTATGTATAAAATACACCCTGGTTTTTGAAAACTTATTGCCAGAAAAAGCCCCTAAAATTCTCATTAGTATTTTTTTTTAAGATTTACTAATTTTTATGCAAGAACTGGGGTACAGGTCAGAAGTGCGGAAGGGTGAGAGGATTCACCAGAGACAGAGTGGGGAGTGAGCAGAACAGGCGGATCTACTGAAAAACACCGCTGAGGGGAGCAGCGGGTGAGAAAGGAGAGGTCTGCCGTGCCACGTGGGTATCTCCCTGGCCTGCCGGGAATCGAACCCACGCTGCAGAGGAAGCAGACAGCTCCACAGTGCTGCACTCAACCTGCTGCGCCACCATATGATCCATATGAAATATTTTTTAATGTTAACTAAGTTACAGAATTAAAATTATTTTCATCTTTTTTTTTTTTAATGTAACTATTAGACATTTAAAATTGCCTATGTGCTTTGCATTTGTGACTCACATATTTCTATTAGGACAGCATGATCTGGAGGCTTAGTTTTGGGGGGCGCAAGAATAATTCTTGGGTAGTTCTTAGTCTCATATAGCAACTCATCAAGCAAAGGTACAGAATGTCCGGTTGCTCTTTTTATTATTTTAAGATTAAAAATGAAAGATTCAAGTGTTATCAGCCTAGTTTCTCCATTATAAAGTTCTCCATCAGCCTTTTTCGCCTAATGGCTTGAGCAGCTGTCGATGATTTATCCATTTTTTAAGGGATTTAAGAATGATGAGTGAGGTTTAATATCCTTTTGTAATATCCTTCTAAGTTCTGAAAATAACTTTCCCTCAACTATCTGATTATCCTTTAGGAAGAGTGGAGACAAGAAAATGCTTGACTCTTTGCCTCCGTTCACTCTTTCAGAATGAGTATATGTCCCGATAACCTAAACATAATCATGAGTTTATTATTTACTTTTTTGTTTTTATATTATTATAAACTCATATCATCATTAATCTTTTTGCTGCTTGAATTGCAGCTTTGGCCAGTGGGGGCCTTTTCATGTGTGTATCTGTGTCTTTTTGAGCCAACCTTGCTGTTCCTTGACAACTTCCTTGCTTTCTGTTATGACTAGATGTTCTAGGCTCATCATGTACATTTCCTTCCCAGTCCTTGAATCAGCCTTTTCTTCAACAAGTTTTGGTTTTAGAAGGGAATGTTATTTAGAGACCTTAGCCTGGATGCTAAGGTTGCTTACTGCTGCTCGGTTAGTTCTTGTTTCTTGGCCTTTTCAATGGACTGAACTAGGAAATAGAGATTTTTTAAAGAGAAAGATATATCAGGGATTCATTCTAATAAACTCAAAATTAAGATTACAGGGCTTTTGCTTATTCATTTTTTGAATTTATATTTCTTTCCATTTTTTCTTATGCTAGAATTCTTAGTTCCTAACATTAATCCATTTGCTCTACTTCAATGTATATGTATTTCAAGCCAATGCTGATGTTACTTATATTTACTGAATTCAATTTTTTTTTTTTTTTAAGATTTATTTATGCACACAAGAACTTCGGTACAGGCCAAAGGTGTGGGGGGTGAGAGGATTCACCAGAGACAGAGTGGGGAACAGAACAGGCAGATTGACTGAAATACACTGCTGAGGGGAGCAGTGGGCGAGACAGGAGAGGTCTGCTTTGCCAGGTGGGTCAGCCCCCTGGCCAGGGATCAAACTCATGCCACAGTGGCTGGCCGTAGCTTGATAGCGCTGAGACTTTAACCCCTGATCATCTTCTTGTTGACAAGAAACTAATAGGGATTTTTACTTCCTTTTGGAGAGTTGCCTGAGTATGATTTACTTGAGAACAATTTGATCTGTTATTCTCTCTTTGCATGTGATGTTTGATGTCCTTTTTCTTCTCCCACTTTGCAGTTGAAGGAATGTATCCGAGCACTGGATCAGGAACACACCCACACTCCCTTCAGGCAAAGTAAATTAACTCAGGTAAAATCAAATGTGAGCTTTGAGTTTGTTCTGTTTCACTCATTTGTTCCTTTCTTCATTCATACATTCATCAGAGCATTCACCCCCATCAAGGCATGAAGCTAGGCCTCGGGGGAGGAGTCACATTCCTTGTAGGAGGAGCTCAGGTCTAGGAGAAGGGCCTCTCTGGTCTACCCCTGACATAGGAGCTGTTCTGCTAATTCTAGCAATTTTCTGTTTATTTCCAATGCAAAAAAACCTTGTTGATTTAGCAGAGTCTCTGAGCCTTTGAAGGAGGTGTGGTAACTGAAATTGGCACTTTCTTGGCTGTAATATTTATGTAATACTTCAAGACAAAAATCACTGCAATTAAAACAGAATGAGATCAGTTTTTGATATGTACTGATAGGACAGATGACCCCAAGATCCATTGTGATGTGAAAAAGTAAGCTATAGAAACAGTGTTTTAATAAGATTGCCTTTGTGATTTTAAACACTTTTTTCTATTATATATGTAGCCACACAAAAGGAAAAGTTTAGAAAGATTGCAAAAGAAAGGTACATTTGATAGATCATGAGACTAACAATGGGGTAAAGGTGAACTTTAACACTTCACTTTTTAAGTTTATATATGGTTTGATCACCTACTGTTTTTATAATTTAAAAATATGAAATGAGAAACTACTATTTCTTCTTTAATGAATTACCTATTTATGCTGATTATTCTGAGTGATAGAACTACAGATAATTTCTTCTTCTTTTCTGTTATGAAAATGTGCTTCTTTATAAATGGAAAAACACCAATAGACATAAATCAGCCTCTGTAATGGCTGCAGATGAGTGGCCTGTGGAGGGGTCTGCCTAGTTCGTCATCTGTGAAGACAGTTATCAGTGCTCCTGCTTCCTTTCTGCACTGAGTCTTGTGCCCAGTGGAGGACAGACAAGGCAGATGGTGGCTCACATGAGAAGCTTGTGTTTGAGGAGAGGGCTTCGCTCTATACAGCTGGACTAGCAGCTCCACAGGGCCTGGGGTACTTATGATGACGTGATCCTGCTAGTCAGAAACGGTGGTCTGTGGCTTCAATGAGGAACCAAGGAATCCCTTCATAAAAGTGATTAGTCCTGATGCTGACATTGGCTCTGTTGTTTTTTAAAACATGTTCCCCATGCCCAGAAAATGTGTTCCTGATTAATTTTTTTAAATAATTCAAACAGTGAGTACAAGTCAAAGAAGATGGTAAATGGTACTGGAAATCCCACCTTCCAGTGATAACCTCTGCGACATTTAGCGAACACCCTTCCCGTCATCTCTCTGCCTGTGTATCGTCTTGTAGACCCACTCAGAGAGAGATGGAATTGTGTGTCTCTCATTCAAAGATAGGTTTGAGATCTTTCCATGTCCCTAAATACAGATAGACATAATTATATTTGGTTGATAAATATTTCGTTGATAATTTATAAATCCCTAAATTTTCCAAATTTTACCATAATGTTATAATGACTATCTGTATCATTTATTTTTATCTATGCAGTTATCTCAGGATAAAGTCCTGGCAGTGTGATTGCCAAGCCAGTAGTGTGTATATTTTCTATCTTCTGGTATTACCAAACTTTGGGCATACCTTCCCCAAAGGTCATCCAGTTCATGGCACATGGTCCATAGGCCCCGTAGCAGTGCAGGACAGTGTCCCTCTCTCTGGACCACCACCAGGGCGGCATATCACCAGTCTTTCTTATACTCCAGGTGAAAAATGTTAGATTCTTTTTAATGTTGGTTTGCATTTCTTTGATTAGTGGGAGAGTGAGTACCTTTTTTGTGTTTATTATTTGTATTTCTTCTTTAATGAATTGCCTATTTATAGATAGGGGACTATGACCCAGTGTCAGTATCCCCTTTTGTTAGTTGACTTCATGGACCTGCCTTCTCTTTTGGACAGGTCCTGAAGGACTCTTTCATTGGTAATGCCAAAACCTGCATGATTGCCAACATCTCTCCAAGCCACATCGCCACTGAACACACTCTGAATACCCTGCGCTATGCGGACCGGTGAGTTGCGCTCAGGTGGCAGGTTTGTATGTGCTTGTGTGTGCCTCATGCACACTTGGACCTTGAGTTCCACAAGTCTGTTCTTAGAGCAGTGATCTACTAGGGGAATATGAAATGATCATTTGAAGAATGTGACTTGGTAAGTGTGAATGTGACAAGAGGAAGGTGACACATTCCCTTGTTCAGGGGACAACTCTGAGCTTTTAAATGGCTAATGAGAGATGAAATATTTCTCTGGGTGAAAGGTTCAGTGAGGTTTTCTTCCTGCTGGCCTCATCCCTAATTGTAAGGGATAGAATACTTGTCAAGGCAGGTCACTTAAAACTTTCTTTTTTTTTTTTTAAGATTTATTTATTTATGCATACAAGAGCTGGGGTACAGGCCAGAGATGTGGGGGGTGAGAAGATTCACCAGAGACAGAGTAGGGAACAGAACAGGCAGATTGACTGAAATACACTGCTGAGAAGAGCAGCAGGTGAGACAGGAGAGGTCTGCTGTGCCATGTGAGTTGCTCCCTGGTTGGGGATCAAACTTGTGCTGCAGAGGCTGTGGACAGCTTCATAGGTTGCATCTTAACCCCTTGCGCCACCAGGGAGGTTCACTTAGAACTTTCTTTATAAGTCCAGACAAGATCAACCCAGGCATGTGACAGAAGGATAAACTGTGGCGTAGAGACTGGCAGGAACTTTAAAAAGGTTTGCTGGGAGTTGGCAGGGCTGGCACCTCTGACTGCCAGACCAGGGCCCTATCTGAGATGACTGCATATTGTGTCCTCTGGTCATGTGCGTCTCCTGTGGTAGGTTCAAGCAGCTCTCATTGCCATCCTTTCCCCTGGCTGCTCTGCTGCCTGATCCTGTCTTCCACCTCTCAGGAACTCTTCAAGGCTAACAAACTGTGAGGGAAAACTTTTTTACTGCTATTAAGGAATCTCTAGCATAGATGGCATTTTATGAAACTCACTGGGGGGAAGTGAGAAAAGGCACCTATCTCTTTTTCTCCCTGTGTCTTTACTGCTCAGCCAGTTCTCGGTTCTTCTTTTTTAGCTTTGAAATTGTTTGTTTATTGATAAAATACTTTATAATATATGTTAGTTCATTATAGGAAAGGTTCTACTCAATTTTTTTTTTATTTTTATATTCCCCATACAATTGCAACCCCCTGATTTTGACCCCAATCCCTCCTTTCCCTGCTCTCCCCCCCCCTCAAAAGTGTGTCTCCAGTACTTGGTTCTTAATACATGCATAAGAAGTTTCTGTGACTGAGAAGAGGAGGGCCCTACTGGGATGTCAGCACTTGAGTGAGGCATTCTTTGTGCCTTACTTCATTTAAACAGAAGAGGGGGTTTCCTCTCCTTGTAACCTCTCTTGTAACCTCAAAGTGGTTACAAGAATGGATTCTGGAGTCAGACTATCTGGGCCAATACCCTGCCTCTGCCACTAGCCAGCTGAGTGGCAAGTTTTTGACTTCTCTGGGCACCACTTTCCTTATCTGAGAGGGAATGCTATTAGCACCTACCTCATCTGACAGTTATGTGGAATCAATGAGGTAATACATATGATGAGATGAGCACCACCCCCAAATAGTGAGAACTCCATCTGTGTTCACTTTACAATAATAATAACAGGTCCTCTAAATAAGTTTCTCTATACATTAGCACTGCTGGAAGAAAATGAAGAGGCTATTTCATAAACTGAGGTCATATAGAGGATGTGGGATAATCCAAAATTGTTCCCAAAAAACCAGTATGACCTGAAGTTCCTAACTCCCTCATATCCATTACTCAGTTTCAAAATGATTAAATCTAAGCTGATCTGGTTTCATAACTCTACTCACTCTCCAAATTACAGACAGCATAGCAATTGTTTGAAGTAAGAGCATCATTAGGAACAAAATAAGATATCTCTCAGTGCCTGAGTGAAGGAAGGCGAAAATAACCTTCTCTCTTCGGGGTGTATAATTGAAAAATTACCTGAAATAATTTTGGTTTAAAAAAATAGAAAAGTTACCCTGGAAATCATCTCTTCCATTAAAAGCAGTATGGTAAATTAGTGAAAATAAATACGAAAGTCATTTGTTTTATGTACTTAAAAGAGGCCTGATGAAATTAGTTTTAGGTCACAATCCATGCACACACTGGATGAGGATGATTTTATTGCTTCTTTTAAATTTTTTTCTCTCTTTCAAACATACTAAAAGAGTGTTGCTAAATAGTCCAAAAAGAAAGTTCCAGCTGCATCCCTAACATGATTCAGAAGGGAGCTCAGTGACGGGGGTGATTCTGGAAACAGGTAGGGGCCACTGGAAACACTTAGCATCGATGGCCACATTTCCTGTAACATTCCTTCCGACGCTCCGGACTCGAGAATGATTCACTATGACTCCTAGGAGAAATGTTGGTGCTTCTCTCTTAATGAAACTAAAATAGTTAAGAGTTTTATAAGAAGTAAATTGAAACCATGTAGTCTTACACTGGGGCGTCTCTCAGTCCATTCCTTGTACACCCACCCTCCCGCAGTACCTAAGCACACATCTATGGACGCAGTTCACGTGCTCGGGGTCACCTCCCACATCTCTGTGCTTAGCTGAGTCACCTGCCTGCCCTGCCTCTCAGTTTTGAAATGATTTAAATCAAGTCTCAGTATCAAGCTTACTGTCTTGGTTTTCAGAAATGACCAGAGCAGACATTTACCATTAAGGATTGGAATAAGACCAAAACAACAGTAAAAAAATTTTTTTTCCAGACAGAAGTCCTGTTTCCTCCCAGAGGATTTTTTTTTTTTTTAAATATTTATTTATTTATTTATACAAGCACTGGGTACGGTCAGAAGTGCAGGAGGGTGAGAGAATCCACCAGAGCCAGAGCAGGGAACAGAACAGGCAGACTGACGAAGTACACTGCTGAGGGGAGCAGTGGGTGGCAGGAGAGCTCTGTGCGCCAAGTGGGACCCTCGCCCTGTGGCCAGGGATCGAACTGGCACTGCAGAGGCTTCAGGCAGCTTCGCACCTCAGCACTCAACCTTTGCGGCACCAGGGAGGCCCCCTCCTAGGGGATTTTAATGCAGAACCTATAGACCAGTCACCAAAGAGTCAGTTTTACTTGATATATTCTTATAATCTCAAATTCTTAAGTTTTTATTTTAAGTATAGAATAAGAGACTCTGATCCTGGCAGCTGAAATCCTAGGAGAAAACTCTGGACTTTTCCATTTTCTCTGTGGAATAGAGAGCATGGTTCTCTATTCCTCTTTGAGGGAGGGAACAATTTTGCCTCCCAGGGAACACTGGCAATGTCTGGAGATAATTTTGTTTGTCTTGACCAGGGGGATGTATTACTGGCATCCAGTGGGTAGAGACCAAGGATGCTGCTAAACAGCTTACAGAGCACACACTAACTCTCCCACAGCAACGAATTATTTGGGCCCAAATACCACTAATGCTAAGCTCAAGAAAATAGGGGACTAGACAAGCATTCTTCTCTTAATGGAATTAGCACAAGCCCACTTACTTGCAGAGGGTTTTTGTTTCCTAAAGTGCCCAGCAGGTTTGAGGGAACTCATTCTCTCAGAGACACCCGAAAAGGGATGGTTTGCAGAAAAGGAGGACTCTGCCCATAGAGTAATAGGCAAGTGGTGGACACAAGGCTTCTCACTGGCTCGTCTTCAGGAAGTGCAGCATGGCCTGCGCTGACTAAGTGCAGTTCTGAGATTAGCTCTCACGTGGGTCTGTGGTGGTTTCCAAAACAATTCAGGTCATGGAATGTTGAGTGCATGCTTATCTGCAGAGAAGACACTGGTCTTTTTGTTCTGGTAAAGAGAAATCTCTTGCAGTGAAAGTCTCCATTTCCTCTTATTCCCAGATAAAATGTAACTCCAACTCCTTGTAGTTCCTTTCTTTGGTTTTTGTTTTCCCTGAAAGCTATAGAAAAGTAATTATAGATCATGCAAGAAAATACATTTAACATAAAATGATCATTTGCAGGGTCAAAGAACTAAAGAAAGGCATTAAATGTTGTGCTGCAGCTACCAGTCGAAATCAGACACCA
Organism: Talpa occidentalis; assembly: GCF_014898055.3. Classification (NCBI taxonomy): domain Eukaryota; kingdom Metazoa; phylum Chordata; class Mammalia; order Eulipotyphla; family Talpidae; genus Talpa; species Talpa occidentalis. The sequence continues at coordinate 38,228,722 of NW_023605083.1, read as the reverse complement.
GGAAATTCTTCTCCAAAACGAATTCAGAGCAGCCCTGCGGCCCTGCCAGGGGACAAGTGTTCTCCAAAAAAAGTCAAGCTGGGACTTCAGCAGTCACTTACGGTGACCCCTGGCTCCACGAGAGGGAAGGCCCATCCTCTGACCACCCACCCACCAAACATCCCTTTCGCTTCTGTACCTAAAGGCCCTGGTAAAAGGAGCAGCTCCAGAGGAAGCCCCCCCGAAGACGGGCCTGGTCAGAGGACCCCTGTTAAAGGAAGCTTGCGGTCTGGGCATTTGACTAAAAAAAGGACAGAAGAGTCAGTTTCACCGTGCTCCGAGAAAAATCAAATCAGCCACAGAACTCCCCTCGGGTGGGGGAGCAGAGCCCCTGGCTCGGGAGAAGGCCTGGTGCGGGGCAAGCTGCCGTCCAAGTGCAAGAAAGTGCAGACTGTGCAGCCAGTGCAGAAGCAGCTGGTGTCACGAGGCGAGCTCTCCTTTGGCAAGGCCCACCACTCAGCCGAGTCCAGCCAGGGCAGGAAGGGGGGCACTCCTGCCAGGCCTGCCTCCGAAACTTGGACCAACATCCCTCCACATCAGAAGGAGAGGGAGGAACATTTGCGCTTTTATCACCAGCAGTTCCAGCAGCCACCTCTCCTCCAACAGAAGTTAAAGTACCAACCACTGGAAAAGTTCCTGTGCCAGGCCAGGCCCCGAGAAGGGCAGCTCCACGCCGCGACGACCCCTCCCGTCCGCGCTTGTTCCGAGAGCCGTGACGGAGCCCAACCCGAGGACCCGGATGACAGCGACTTCAGTGAAGACTCTTTTTCACATGTCTCCAGTCAGAGGACCACGAGGCAGAGAAACACCCTGCAGAACAACAGCGAAGCCTCCTTCTTCCTTCATCAGAGAGAACAAGGTCCTGAGGAGCAGGAGGTAGAAAGACAGCAGAGTCTGTTTTTTAGTCCCTGGACAGACAGTGATGGGAAGGGTCTAACCGGAAGCTGGATGGACACCGGGGACCATACCGGTCACAGAAGGGCCACATTCGAGCCTGGCCACAAGCCAAGTAAGGTGCCCTTGGACTGGAGCAGAGAAGACAATACCTCCCTGGGGCCTCCCCTCAGAGACAGCCTGGCAGAGAAACCTTACTGTTCACAGGTTGACTTTGTGTGTAGCCAGAAGAGAGGTGGCGGCCCAGCCGCAGACCTCAGACAGGCTGCCTTCAGCAGTGAGGTTCCTCAGGAGGCTGAGGGCAGCCTGCCGTCCCTGGAGGAAGAGGATTTCACTTCCTCACTATCCCACATTGCTGTTCCTGGCTCCCCAGACCTGAGAGACATAGTCAGCACGCCTCTGAGAAAAGTCAGTGAAGACAGCCCAAGTCCAGCGGCGAGAACAGTGAAGAACAGTGACCCCTTCCGAGAAGACGACTCTGGAGGAGGATTGGGCACGTGCTCGGAATATGCTTCTGGACTGATGGCTCCCCTTACAGTGTCCCTCTTGGAGAACCCAGACAGTGGGGGCGCTCCTCCCTTGGAGCAGGTGACCCGGGATGAGGTTACACAGAGTCTGGCGGTGGTGGGCACGGCTGGGGGCCACATGGTGTCACATGATGATCAAGAGGCCGTCTCGCCATTGTCTGCAACAGCTGGGCGCCTGTGGCTTTCATCATCTCCTCCTGACAATAAGCCTGGTGGGGACCTCCCGGCTCTGTCCCCATCACCCATCCGTCAGCACCCACCTGACAGGCCGCCCTCCAGGGAGGCTGAGCTGGGGGAGGCCAACCAGAGCAGAGACACTGTATTCCTCTCCCGGGAAGCTGCGGGAAGTGAGCAGTATGATGCAGATGCTGAGGACACAGAGCTGGGCAGCTTCCGCGGCTTTCCAGGAAAGCCCTTTACCACCGTACAGCCTGGGCACCCTCACTCTGGGCCTACACTCAGCACACAAGCAGGAGCTTCTGAAGTGGCCGACCAGCCCTGGGTCCAGGAGAGAAAGAATCCGGCAGGGCTCAGTTGGCAGAGGCTGGGTTTCCCCACAGACCCCATCAAGTTCCCCGGCTACAATGAGGACATTGCGTGGCTCAAGCACAGGCCAAGGTGTTCAGCAAGGCCGGGGTCTCCCTTGGCCCCTAGCTGCTCTCCCAAGATGGCAGGGACACTCTGTCAGCCAACCCTGGGGCACGCACAGTAAGTTGGACTTTCTCCCCAAGACGAGTTCCTTTGACACCCCCACTCCCACCCCAGCTTAATGTTCTGTCTGTCCTGGGAATGACCAGTCTGCTCAGTGTCAGGGCCGTATTACAAGAGCAGCTTTATTCCACTTCTCAGGGGAGCCTGCCTAGATGCCTCAGAGTTGGAGGAGTACAATGACTTGGAGCAGGCCTGTTGGGGCTGTTGCCTCAGCCTGACAAAGCTGAGACCTGAGTGAGGGAAGGGAGATCAGTCCCCTTAGGCCTGTGGCCTGTGGCGTATCAGAAGCCTCCTCTTCCTTGTGTTGGGCCTCTGTCCCCGAAGGGCCGTCCTTGTTCAACTTTGTTCCCTCGAGCTGAGACAAAGCACGCTCCAAGACGGGAAAGGCCGGAAACAGGGCCTGGGGATTTGTGCCTTTCCCCAAAAGATGCTGCGTATGGGCCGGAAAAAAGGAGAGGAGACAGCCTTGGAGGATGTGAAAGGAAGGAGACCGTCGACAGCAGGGTCCCTCTCAGCATCCGAGGCCCAGGGGCTAGAGGGGAGGGCGGGCCTGTGGGAACAGATGCTTCCTCCGTGAGGCTGTCGCCCTTTGCCAGGGCTCCTGATAACCGGCTTTCTGGACAAGCAGGGCTGCACAGATGAGGCGCCCGCTGCTCGCAGGTCAACAGTCTTCCTGTCTTTCCCAGTTTCCACGGCGCTCCTTCACTCCTTGACAAAGCCTGAAAACCGGTGAGGTGGGGGAAAGGGAGCTGTGCTGGTCAGAGCCTTGACTGCCTTGGGCAGACAGCTCCTGGTCTGGAGATGAGGCTGAGCCCAGAAAGCTGCCCCGGGAAAGGTGGGAGGACTCGAAGATCACAACGTCCCCTCTGGTGTTCCCAGGCAGGTGGTTATCCGAGCACACCAGGAACAGCTGGATGAAATGGCCGAGCTGGGCTTCAAGGAGGAGACTCTGATGAACCGGCTGGCTCCTAACGTAAGTGGCCTCGGCTGGACACTCAGGGCTGTTGGGAAGTAGCCTGCAGCTGGTTGGACAGTTGTCCTTGTTTGCTGTGGTTTTATGGGGTGAGAGGAGTGCTGTCACGTACTACCCATGGTTGAGGGAGGCCTTGTGCACGCATCCTCTTGCCTCTGCTCTGAGATGACAGAGTTCAAGGGGCTACGAGGACAGGTGGGGGAGTGTGTTTACACGCCCATTCCCAGGCTAACATGTTTCTGGTGCCTCTCTTGCCACTCTGCCTTCCTAGTGGCTTGTGGGGGCCCGCCCCTCCCTGTCATGGTCAGTGTGACTTGCCACGTGCAGAGATTACCGGTGCAGAAATACCCCCTGCTCGACTAAATAGCTCCCTAGGTAGAAAGTGTCTCACACACAGAAGTGCTGCAGGATTGTCCTGCGGGTTTCCAGCTGGGAAAGGCCTAGGCTTTGAAACTTTCCTGCAAGAGAGGCTAGGAAAGTAGATCTGACCAGCAGCCTGTCAGAGCACAAGCGCCATTTGTCTTTTATTTCCTTTTTCAGGATTTTGAAGATTTTGTGACCCAGTTGGATGAAATCATGGCTCTGAAATCCAAGTGCATCCAGAGTCTGAGGAGCGAGCTGCAGCTCTATCTGGCCTGCCACAAGCCAGCCTCAGCCCCTGAGAGGACGGTGGTGTCTTAGGACAAGATCCGGTACAGGGGGGCAGGGGCCGTTCAGGAGCCCGAGCAGGGCTCTCAGGGACAGAAGGGGCCTCTGCCAGATCCTCTCTGCAGATACCAGACCCACGTCCTGGTCCTGCCCATCCTGGCCTCGCCCAGTCACAATGGCCTTGGCAAGACTCCGGCTCCTCAGGGTCAGGCCTCTCCCTCCACATCAAGCACAGCTGCATCTGTGAGAAAGAACTCAGTGTGCCCGCTCCCTTTCCTTTGGGGCTGGAAGGGAATGTGCTTCCCCTCATCTGTGGGGGCGCACTTGGTCTAATAACCCTGTAGATGTATGAGCTTGAGAATCCGAGGATAGGGGGCGGGGGTCTGGTGATCTAGAGGTCAGGCCACAAGCTGGAGACCATGTCTAGCCCAGGGACTTCGTCAGTTGGACTCTGTGCCTTTCATCAAGACTTGGCCAAAAACTGAACACTGGTGCTAGCGGGATGGGGGCAGGGGAGTTCTGCTCCTTCAGCCCGTGCCGATGGCTTTGGGGTTTCAGGTTACATTTTGAAAATGTAAAATAAACCTTGACTTGATGCGTATTTAACAGCCGCAGATTTATGCTTTGTTTTCCTCCCTTCACGCAGTCCAGTTTTGAAACAGAAGAGGGTGTCCACGTCACTGCATCATTTTTTTCCCCATCTCTGCCTTTTGCTTGGGACCATCAGCCTGTTACAAGCTCCAGAAGCTTCATGCTCCCATAGCAGTTCCACCCGCCCTCATGGACTAGTTGACGCATTGAAGGATCTCAGGCAAGTCCAAACCCTGTAGCCTTACTTCCTGCCAGGATCACCCCGCTCTCTACTCGCCCCTCGGGGGCCTGTGTTCTGTGTCACAGCACAGAGTCCTCAACAGTCTGCGATGCTGCAGCAGGATTCTGCACACACACCCTTTCATGTAAGCTCTATCTTTTGGGCAGGACACAACAGGGCATAAAAAAATCCAAGCTGTCTAGGTGGCCCATCGCTTTCAAGGCCACCCTGTGCAAATTGAGATCTCATGTGACCCCACCTGGGTCCAGACACCTATTATGGTGTGAGACTTCACATTCCCTAAGAGTAAGGTATTAAAAGGATAACTTTTAATACCTTAAAAAGCACTTAACATACCAGGAGCGGGGCTAACTGGCTGAGACTAGCTGACAACCCGCCAGGGCTCTGTCAACCTCCGCCTGTGCCGGGTCTGACCACCAGAGGGCGCCCTCTTTCCAGCAGCGCTTCCTGGCCTAAGGCGCAGTAGCCCTCCTCAGTGATCCCATTTGAGAGCCACTCCCCAACCGCGAGCACAAGCAGTTGTACAGGACGACAAACCTTACGAATGAATTTAGTTTTATCAGATATAACAGTACCACTGAGACCGGCAGAGCAATTGGAAGCCAGTTCCTCCACCTGTGGCACGGCGCAGACATGCCTACGCTGCTCCCAGGAAAAGGGACTTCCTCACCTCTGGGTGATCTCCTCCAGGGGTCCACCTGCCCCACATGCACAGGCAGGCTTGGAGGAAGGCATCTGTCCCTGGCCCAGAGCCAGAGCCAGATTTAAACAGACCTTCAACTGTGCCTGCCTTTGCAAACCAACCACCAGGGCAGACTGGTGGGGCCAGCTCCCGGGTCGGAGAAAATACTGAAGTGACACGAGAGTTAGGGCCTGTTCCACCCGAGCAAATCTAAGCAGGAAATCCCTTCACCCACATTCACCCTCTTCCCACAGTAAACTCATCTCTGGCAATAAATTATTACAGCAGCATTTATACCTTTTAGATTTTTATTAGTTATCTCTGAAGAATCAAAATAGTTATTAGCAAATTACTTTAGATTCATCAAGACTGTATATCCTTTGTATTTAGATCTTTAATGATGTACAACATCATACAAAACAAAAGAGACTGATTTCTATGACTAGTTATTATTTGTTGTATCATCCTAGAGCGGGGGGGCTGGAGGGAGAGGCTGTTCTCCAGGAGAACTGAGGTGTGGAATTAGTGCTGAGCGACTAAATCGTGGCTTGTTTCTCCCCCACTCTGTGCTAGGAAGGATCCAGTGATTTATTAAACCGGCAACTGTTAGAGCAGGGGGTCCTAAAAATCCTGGGTAGCCGAGGATTGTGGTCCAAACCAAGCCAGAACAAACAGGCTGCGGAAGGAAAGCATGGTCACTGCCTGGCTGAAGAGGCAAACCGAGGGCCCTTGGGGAAAGGACAGCTTTGCGCCTCGGGCGCCCCAGAACCAGTGTAACACTAAGACTCTGTTAAAGGGGGAAAATGAAAACAAAACCCTGGAAAAACCTTTCAATTGCACGCAACCGGGGTTAGAGGTTCAGTCCACCAGCACAGAGAAGGGGAGCATCTAGCCCCGAAGCAGCACTGAGTCTGGCCCTCCCACCTTGCTCCCTGACTCTTTCAGGCAGCCAGGCCAGGTTTCAGCTAAGGACAAACCCCAGAAAGACCAGGGAAGTCTCTCTGGAGGGCCAAGGTGGGAAGGACACTTCTCAAAATACAAATACGTTTAATACGGAAGGAACCAGGACGGTTCTGGGGGTGTTCACATGCCCCAATCTCCCCACCTTCTCCTCAGCTCAGGGCCTAGGCTCACAGAGGCTGGCGAGCAGAGTCTCCACACCTGACTTCCACCCCCCACCCCACCCCAAAGAAAATCTGGAAGTGTGCCCCACAGGTGGCTCTCCAGGGCCTCCTGCAGGGGGCTGGTTCCGTGGCAGGGCCTAGGCAGGGCCTGGTCTCAGCTGGCTCCTGCCCGAGCCATGAGGTCTTCCAAAGCATCGTCCTGGTCGTTGTTGTGTAATAACAGAACTTCCTTAATGTCTTTCAGTTCAAAGCCCATTTCCTTAAATTTGCTCATAAGCTGAAGAAACTCCATCATCTAAGGGAAAGAAAAGAATATAGATCAAAGTGGTGGTGCAGCCACACAGCACAGCTAAAGGCAGGCATATTTGTGCAGGGGCTGCCTGGGGGAGTCTGCACCCTCTCCCGGAGCCATGCTCAGCCCCAACTCTTGCTGACCTGCGTCTGGGTCCCACCACCCATATCCACACGCCCACCACGGCAGGATACTGAGCCCAGAACAGAGACAAAGGCATTAGCAACCTTCCTAGTTACCCAAAACCATGGCCTACTTAGACCAGGTCACTTTTTCCTTCCCTTCCCTGGGGTCCTAGTCAGTCTTCAACCTAATGCTTCATCGAAGCCAAAAAGACCCAAATTAGCCAAACAACTGTCTGGACACTTGGAAGATTCGGTGCTTCTACTGCCTTTGCCCACAGACATTGGGAAGGGGATATGTGGGACCAGGGGGGGCCCGGGACAGATTACTTTGTGCTTCCTTTCTAGAGATTTCCTATAAAGCACGAATGTTCCCACCTTTTCCTCTGAACACTGATGCATTTCCAGAGCCTCTTCCACTAAAAGAGGATCGAAGCCCTTCTCACAGAGTTGTCCGTGTGCAAAGAGATAGTCGAGAATCTATGAAAAGAAACGAGGTTTGAGCACCTTCTGCCACTCCTGTCTTTGCTGTCCAAGAGTCTTACAGACCAGCAAGTAAAACAACTCCCCTCCCCACCCCAGATATTAAATCCTGGCTGGGACTTGATTTTGTGCCTTGAGCTGTATCCACTACAGAACCCCGGTGCCTGTCTGCTTTATTGACCGGTACACCTTTCCGAGTAGCCATTCTCCACAGGGGTCCCTGCTACAGCTCACTTCTATCTCCCAGAACATCAGCTCCACAGCCTGGGCAGGGTATTTCCCTAAGAAACAGCCCAACTTAGAAAATGCCACCAAGGTTTAGGGCCACAGTGCCCTCTTTTGGAACTCCCCAGGCAGCAAAGACAGGTTAAACATTTCTGGAAGGAGACATCTGACCACACCTCAAGCTTAGTGTGCCCTCTCAGGAGAAAGAGAGATGGGGGCAGATAACCCAGGCTTTCCCTCGGCGTAGCTCCCAGAGTAGTCCCAAAGCAGAAGTCCTGCTGCCGAGGCCGCTGATTTCTCCAATAAAGCATGTAAGTCGCCCCCACCCCCCCCACCCCCAAACTCAGGAAATGACGCTGGGGCCATGAGTCTGAGGGGCTCTAGGCTAGAACAAGACACTAACCCAGCTCCAAAGGTCAAGGAGCCTCTCTCCTACCTGAACCCCCCTCTACTCCCCTGCTGGCCAACCACTCACCTGCTCGATATTTTCTCCTTTCTTCTTCATGGCTCTCAAGACACACTCATATGAGTAGCCCATGTTGACCACTGTCTCCACACAATGCCGCTCACTGGGGGACAGCGTCTGCAGTTCAGAATAGGCCTGGGGCCCGCTGGGATTATTGGGCACTTGTGACACTGAGAAATTAGGAGGTGTGACCTGGTGATAGAGAAACAAGAGTATTGAAGCAAGAAGAAAGAAGACCTGGCCCCCGGAAGACCTGTCACTGAGGGGGTCCAATCCGGGGGCTTGCCATTTCTCCTACTCATCAAACCCCCAATCAGTCTGGAAGAAAGGGCCAGGCCACCGGCCAGGCATCCTGAGCAGAAAGAGAGGGACAGGGAAGCAACAGAGAAAAAAGCTGGGAAAACATCCGCCCTGTTCCCACCTTGCCCGATGAGAAAGCACCATAGGAGCTGTATGTGCTTCCGTGCCCAAATGAATGCCCTGGGCTAGAATTACAGAAAGTTCTGAGACTGCCCACTGGACTGACGCCCAAGCAAGCTGCCATGATCTCTCTCCAGTGCTCCACTTATCCCTCTCCTAGGCCACTGCAGCTCCGAGTCTTGAAGGGAGTATTCACTCAAAACCTTCCACTCTAGAGCTAACTCTCCCAACAATATCCTTTCTTCGATCACTGGGGAGAAACTGAGTGATGCTGCCACACATAGCTAGCTCAGGACCCAGAACTTTGAGGATAGTCTACCTTTGCCCGCGGCCTCGCTGAGTTCCATTCCAGCTATTACTGCCATCCTAGAGAGCCGGGACTGAAGGATTACTAGCCAGGCCAGCTGGGGCCCTGCCTCTACTGCACTGGCTACAGGCAGTCTGCTCCCTGCTACCAGCCCTTACTAACCCCAGTCTGATTGGTGGACAGATTCCCATGATTTAACTTCCCACCACTTTTGATAATGAATCAGGCCTAAGGCATGAAATCAGCTCACTCCCGAGCCAAAGGATCCAGCCACATGGGAACAAGGTCACAAGCTGTCTTACAGCTTGGCCCAGTTCCCAAGAACCAAGGAAAATATTTCAACAGAATTTCCTTTATTTCCTTTTTTTAGGGGGATGGGTGGTTAGGAGGCAGGGAGCCTGCTGTCCCAGAAGCATGTGCAAAATTACATAGCTGTAACCACTAAGTCAGCTACGGGTCTCACAGTCCATCTATTCTACTTAACCATCTCACCCACAGCCCAGTCATTAAGTTACAGGAGTCATGACAAGGCAGAGACTGGATCATATCTACCTGGCACTTCTGCAGGGGAAGCCTGTCTCTTGCCCCCTTTCTCCATGGCATACTACTTGGGTTCAGAAACGCCTGGTGGCGCAGGTGGTTGAGCACAGTGCTGTGAAGCTGTCCGCAGCCTCTGCAGCACTGGTTTGATCCAGCCAGCCGGCAAGGGTCTCACAGGGCGGAGCAGACCTCTCCTGTCTCGCCCGCTACTCCCCTCAGCAGTGTATTTCGTCAGTCTGCCTGTTCTGTTCCCTTCTGTGTCTGTGGTGAGTCCTCTCACCCTCCCGCACATCTGGCCTGTACCTGGGTCTTGTATAAATAAATCAATCTTTAAAAAAAAAAACAACAGCCATATAGCATTTTTGTGAGGCCCTAGGAGTTTGTTAGCACAATGCATTTCTGAATCCCCATGGCCTGGCACTTACAGGGTTCTGACAAACAGTTGAATAAATGGAGGTCTATCAAGACTCTATCAAGACTCTAAAAGGGGGTTTAACACAGCAAAAACCCCACTTAAGGAATAAAGCAATTTAAACTGTTTTATCAAGGTCAAAGAAAAAGGAAAAAGTAGTGGGCAATATAGTTCAAAGACATTCAAAAATATGGAAAGCTAAAGGAGCCATGGTAAGTGTCAGAAGCAACTTAGTTATGAGAAAAGGCAGGAACAGGAGAGTCGGTTCATCTCAAGATGCCTCCCAGGCATGCAGTACTGCTCAGACAAGACCCAGCACAAAGTCAGTGACCATAATAACACCCTCAGGTAAAAATTCCCCTCCCCGCCCCATCCACACCTACACCAGCCACCAGAGGACTAAACAGTACAGCAGCGTGAGCTGTAAAAACCAAGCTGGAACACATGAATTACCTTCCTGAGCCCTCAGGAGAAACTGTAATAGCCCTAAGAGCTTCACATGTTGCCAGTTAGCACAGCCCTCACTTCCCCCCAACTAACCTTCAACCTATAGTGAAGCTTAATAAGCAGCAAGGAGGGAGCCTCCCGGGTGGCTCAGCGGTTGAGCACTGGGTTGCGAAGCTGCCCGCGGCCTCTGCGGCGCCGGTTCAATCCCCGGCGCCGGTTCAATCCCCGGCGCCGGTTCAATCCCCGGCGCCGGTTCAATCCCCGGCTGCTCCCTGGCCACCAGAGGTGGGTCCCTAATCAGCAAGGAGGGGGCCTCCCTGGTGGCGCAGCGGTTGAGCGCTGGGTTGCGAAGCTGCCTGCGGCCTCTGCGGCGCTGGTTCAATCCCCGGCTGCTCCCCGGCCACCAGAGGAGGGTCCCGCATGGCGCGCAGACCTCTCCTGCCGCCCACCACTCCCCTCAGCAGTGTACCTCGGTCCCTCTGCCTGCTCTGCTTACCCGCTCTGGTGAATTCTCTCACCCTCCCACGCTTCTGACTGTACCCAGTGCATGTATAAACAAATAAATTAAAAACATGCCTCTATTTAAAAAAAAAAAAATCAGCAAGGATGGGTCTCCCTGGTGGCACAAGGGTTAAGGCATCAACCTATGAAGCAATCCACAGCCACCACAGCACAAGTTCGATTCCTGACCAGGGAGGTACCCACATGGCACAGTAGACCTCTCCTGTCTCCCCACGGCACCCCTCAGCAGTATATTTCAGTCCATCTGCCTGTTCTGCTCCCCACTCTGTCTCTGGTGAATTCTCCCACCCCCCGCAACTCTGGCCTGTACCCCAGCTCTTGTATGTATAAATAAATCAATCTTTAAAAAAAAATAATCAGCAAGGATACCTCAACACAGATATCGCACCGTTTATAGGGTTGCTCAAAATGGGAAAAATCAAAATCACCAACATAAGATACCGAATCAAAAGAGACTAGATAAAAGCAAATGAAAATTTAAAATACGATAAAAATATTTAAAAGGTGGTGAGACTGAAAAAGGGGGTGAAGCAGCAGCAGGAGGGCAGGGTGGGGAGTCGGGCAGGAGGAATTTAGAAAGATTTTCCCCTTCTTTGACAAAGTATTTATAAGCTGAAAGCAGTACAGCTGAAATTGTAACCAAAGGAGGCATTATGTTTCCAGAAAAATCTCAAGGAAAGCACTGTTAGCAACAGTAGTAGTGGTAGCTGTTAGATTAGGCTCTAAAGGAAAGGGTAAAGAGATTGCACCAGTTAGTGTGCAAATTGGAAGATACAGTTCTCCCAGAATATGCAGGCACCAAAGTAGTTCCAGAAACAAGAATTACTTAGAGATGTTGACATCCTTAGAAAGTATATGGACTGAAATCACAACTGAATTAGCATCAAGTGAAGCTGCCCCTTCCACTCAAGTTCGGAAATTCAGAAATCTTTCATCATATAAATAATTTCCTTTTTTGTAATATATGCTATTCAAACTTAAAAAAATACGTGAGGTGATGTAGTAATAAAGGCTATATCCCAGAAAGTAAAACACAGGCAAATTAAGAACAGCCAGGGGGTGGGGGAAGCATCCAGTTTACATGAATTCCAGAAAAAGAACACAGAAAAGTATCCAAGAAATATTTAAAAAAAAAAAAAAAAAGGTTTTAAAGACTGAGCAAGCTCTTAGTTTGGAAAGGATCCAGAAGGACCTAGAATGATGAACAAACCAGGCCCATCATTGGTAATTTTTAAATCTCAGAAATAATGAAGCAATCACAAAATCTTTGGGGGAGGGGGGTGGTAACGATTCAGAATGGCATTAGAATGCTAGGAAGTTTAGAACTAGTGGAGCTTAGAGAATGCTAGTGGAACTTTAGAAGGAGCAATGTCTTGAAAATTCTGAAAGGAAAATGACAGCTAAGACTCTAAATCCAGCAAAACCAATATTTACCTATGAGGGAGGATAAAATTAAGACATTTTGGATATTAAAGGTCTAAGTTAATCAACTTAGTTTGGGAAAATTGGCAATTACGCCTTTGATAGCATATCTGAAGCATGTGGACAAAGTCAGTCATACTATGACTCTATCCAATCACAGTAATATGAACAGCAACAATTTACCCAAAACGTGTGATGTAAGAATAATGGACGAGCTGTAGGAGGAGGGGTATTGTAAGAGTTAAAGCCTCAACTGCTGTAATAAGATTAAACTGATAAATTTAGAAAAAGCAAATATAAGCATTTTATTTAGAAATACACAGATAACCCAGCAGAAACGGCTTAGAGTTAAGGTGCCCGACTACAGGAAGCAAAACTGGAGCTGAGGAAGATAAGCAGGGAGCCGCTTTTCGGTGTAAGCCCTTTAAATGCTACTTGACTGCATTAAAATGTTCTTGCTTGTATTACTTCATGAAAATTTACTTTTAGAATTTAGAGATGGAGAAGGCCTATGTAAATATTAAAGCAAGGACAACATAAATGATTAACAGATCCAAACATCTAATAGCTAAGAGATTCTGTGTGTCAAAAATTACTTTAAAAGCAAACTGAGGGCCTCCCCTGGTGGCGCAGACAGTTGAGCGCCACGCTGTGAAGCTGCCAGCAGCCTCTGCAGTGCTGGTTCGATCCCTGCTGGCCGGTGAGGGTCCCACATGGCGGGGCAGACCTCTCCTGTCTCACCCGCTGCTCCCCTCAGCAGGGTATTTCATCAGTCTGCCTGTTCTGTTCCCTGCTCTGTCTCTGGTGAATCCTCTCACCCTCCCACGCATCTGGTCTGTACTCCAGTTCTTGTATAAAATAAATAAATAAATCTTTAAAAAAAAAAAGCAAACTGACACTACTCTTAATGCTTACTGGCCACAGAAAACTTAGAACTCAGGAATGCAAGGGGAAAGGCAGAAATATTCTGAATCAACTGTGAGAGTAAGGATTAAATCCAGACCTGGGGAAAGAGAACCCAATGGCATGCGCTTCATTAACCAGCGAGCAGAACAAGGTCCCTTGAAGAGCTGAGAGGCAGTGGGAACAGACTCTCAGTAAGGTTAGGTCTCTGCTGGACTCAGAAAGAACAGATCACAAAACCGTTCTTCTGAAAATGATCCCATGGATTTCTCAATTTCGAAGATTCACTTATATAAACAAAATCAAAATCAGAAAAATAAAACCCAAACTCTGGGCCTAAAATAGTCAACAAAGAACAATTTTCAGGACACCTCCCCTGAGAATTCCTATGTGAAAGGTTCACCACCACAGCCCTCAGGACACCCTGCCCCAAGTCACTATCAGGGGGTCACTGTGGGCCGCACAGAACCTAAGAGGCCAAGATGGAAACCAGGCTCTGGCCCCTACTTTCCATCCTAAAACACGTCCTTAAAAGAACACCAGAACTCCGGCTGTTGGTATCTGCCTATGGAAGTCAGCAAATTTCCCAGCTGGCAAGAGTCAAACTCCACAATCAGGTGGGTCAAGGAACGGGGGGGTGTGCAGCATTCTGGTCTGAGAAAGACCTGCTGTGAGCTCACGGGGTCTGGTCTCCAAGTTACCCTAACTAGTAATGGGTGGGGGTGGGAATGGGGGGATGTTGCCTGAGGACCCCCTAATACTTCCTAGAGTGGTTATAATTTCTTTAAAGCATACAGTGAGTCGTGAAGAGGAGAGTCCCCAACAAGTGACCACAGGAGGAATTGCACTGAAGCCAATTTCTAGGAGACAAGTCTAGAACAGTATGCACGTTGAGTTCATCTGGACCAAGGTCCGTGAAGTTTACAGGCAGCGGCAGCTGACAATGGAAGCACTCACATTTCATTTACCAAGAACGATATGGCTTATCCCTAAGGCAAGCCAACACTCACCTTTCTACCAGCTAACAGAAGACTTGTTATGCTCTCTGACAGATATCCCACCAACACAATCAGTCTCCTTTCGGGTTCTAAATAGTCTCTTGATATGGCTGCCATTTAACAAAATCTGTAAACTAGAGCAAAAGGTTCTGTGACTTCTGTAATTTCTATTGTAGAATGCCATGATGTAGTCTGTGCTGCTGAGACAACCACATCAAGAGCTAGTCTCTACTCTTGACAAATAAACGAACCTCACTGTATCTACAATTTTGTGTGACAAAATCTAAGATCTTTTTCATGAAGACACAAGTTGCAACTTTTCTAACTATTTTTCAACTCTGTGAGTTCCAACCCCTCCCTCTCCCTGGAGAAAACGCCCAATTCTTGTGAGGGAGGAAAAAAGGAATTCTAAAGCTGCAAATTTAAAAATGACACATTTCTACCTTTTGCTGAGAATCCCAATACAAATTATCTCCCAGTTATTAAGGCACTGCCCAATCTAAAACATTAACCCCAGGTCAGCTAAACCATGGTACACAAAAGAATCACACTTCAGGGCCACAGTGAGAATGAGCAAGGGAGACATAGAAGATATAAGGAAGAACAAGAAGCAACCTTAAAAGGGGAAAATAGGAGCAAGTATTAACCAAGTGAAGTGGAAAAACTTAAAAACCCCTGTCCTCAGGAAAATAAACCAGAACCACTGGGTTGTCAGAAAAGTCATGACACATTTTTGCAACAGATGGCACTAGTTCATTTTTGGAAGTACTAAAGTCATTCACATCTGTGTCATAGCTGGTCACTTGACAGTTGACAGTTCTAGCTTCATTCTAAAAATAAACTGAGCAATTTGGTTGAATTTTGGAGATTTTACAAGTTGAAGATGGAAGACCAAACTCTGCATTTTGGCCGTATTTTCCTGCTTTACTTCCATAAAGGAAAGAACGTGCATCAAGCTTGTGAAAGTTGTATAAAGTTTACAGTTACAATGCTCTCTAAGAATGCCAGTGCCAACAATTGCTCAAAAATTCCATGCTCGTGATTTTGATCTCAACGACACTCGGTCAGGGAGGCCCACCAAGGCTGATGACAAAATAAAGGCAGTGACTGAGTCAACCCCACGAAAGTTACACAAGAGCCTGCAGGAACACTGACCGTCCATCATTCAAGCATTCACAACCACCTGAAAAGGCTGGGATACGTAAGCAAGCTCGATAATTGGGTTCCTCATGCACTCACAGAGGTTCATTTGATGCATATAAACATCTGCAATATGCTCATTAAATGTGAGGAAAATGATCCTTTCTTGCAGCGACTGATAACTGGGGATGAGAAGTGAATTGTTCATAATAATGTGGTGTGCAGATGGTCTTGGTTCCAACCTGATGGTTCACCTCAAACAACATGGAAAGCAGACACTCATCAGAGGAAGGTAATGCTCTCAGTGCGGTGAGATTTTAAAGGTGCTGTGTTTTTCGAGGTCCTACCAAGGAACCAAACAATTTGAATGTGTACTGTCACCAACTGAACAGTTTGAACGAATCCATCATCCAGAAAGGTCCAGGGCTTGTTAATTATAAAGGCGTTGCGTTCCATCACGATAAGGCAAGACCACACACAAGTTTGATCACCCGGTCAAAAATTATTGGAGCGTGGATAGGATGTGTTGCTACATCCACCATATTCGCCTGACCTTGTGCCATCAGACTTCCACTTATTTCACTCTCTTCAAAATGCCCTGCATGGGGCCTCCCCAGTGGCGCAGCGGTTGAGCGCTGGGTTGCGAAGCTGCCCGCGGCCTCTGCAGCACTGGTTTGATCCCCAGCCGCCGGGTGAGGGTCCCACATGGTGCGCAGACCTCTCCTGCCGCCCGCTGCTCCCCTCAGCAGTGTACTTCGTCACTCTGCCTGTTCTACTCTCCGCTCTGACTCTGGTGAATTCTCTCACCCTCCCGTGTCTCTGACTGTACCCAGTGCTTGTATAAATAAGTAAATAAATCTTAAAAAAAAAAAAAATCACTATTTAAAAAAAAAAAAAAAAATGCCCTGCATAGCATTACATTCAATTCAGTTGAGGCTGTAAATCAGCACCCTGTTCAGTTTTTCGCCAGTGAAAACAGTCCTTCTATGAACGAGGAACAATGAAGCTCACTGAAAGATGGCAAAAGGTTATCGAACAAAATGGGCAACATATCATTGATTGATCTTTGTTCTTTATATAAATAAATGACCTTTGAAAAACATGGGGGGAAAGGGTCCTGACTTTTCCAACAACCCAATACATATACTACTAGTGAAGCAAGGTCAATTTGACCATGCCTGATTTGAAATTTGAAGCTAATTTAGGGGGATTTAAAAGGCTTACCGTAGTAGGACCTGTATTTGGAGGTGATGATTCTTCTGTGCATACAGACAAGACAGAGAGGGAAGGCATCTGGGAGATCAGATCAGAAGGGGGCAGGGTTGGCACCTCTGTGCCACTGTCCAAGTTCAAAGCTGAAAGTCCAAGAGTATGATGCCCATTGAGCTCACTGGCACTGCTTTGGGTGGAAGGCTTTAGGGAATTCTGGAACGTGCCATTGCGGAGGCAGGATGTGCTATGGAAAGTGCTCGCCAGCTTGGCTGTCTTCTCACTGCTGTCATCAGAGTCAAGTTTGGGGAAGGACAGGGATTTGATATTGCTTACTGCAGGGATGGGGGGGAGGGACACTTTGGAAGACAGCGACATCTTTTCACAGTTACCCAACTGTGGTAAAGTTATAAAACCATTGGGTTTGTGAAGAGGCTTGAAATCTAGGGTTGCTCGCTCCAGGGATGCCAAGACCTCCTCATCCTGTAACACAGACCCAGAGCCACCTCTGGGCAAGTTATTGTCCAGTAACTGAGCCATAATGGGTCCAGTGGTTCCTACAAGAATATTTCTCAGTTCCTCCTTCTCATCAATAGTTTTTAATTCCAGATTATCAAATGGGTCTTCTTCACACTCAAAGTCAGCAGGATTAAAATCTGCCTTTGTGTGGGGTGGGCTGAGAACTTTCTGTTTGGTGGCACTGCTGCTGACCCGAGTTGGGGTGAGGATGCTGTTGTGCTGTAAGCTGGCAAGGATGGGGTTAATAGGAGGTGGCATTGTGGCGGTACTGTGAGTCTTGGAGAAGCTCATTTTGCTGTCACCCTCCGGGCCACTCTTAGAATTCACTTTAGCTTCTGCTTCCTCAGCCCTGCGTTCTGCTTCCCGCTGGGCTTCTTGAATTTTCTTAATATCTTCAGCCCACTCAATGGTTTTCTTTTCCAAGGAGAAATCATACTGCAAAGATATAGCAGAAAAGGGAGGTATGAGTCCAAGTGGCTGCCTTTCCCCACCTACCTCACTCGATGCTGGCACAAGAAAACTGGGCAAGGCAGCATTAAAGTGACCACATTTGATTTAGCTTTAATCTTCCTCTAAATACTCCCCCAAAATATCACAAGCCTCTTTGGGACAGCAACAAGGCTTTATAAAGACCCTCTTAGGGTCTCCATCATCTAGCACAAAGCTCTAAACAGACAACAGTTCCTAACATTTAAGGAGTACTAGTAAGGTGCCTTTTGTGAGTCTAAGGCACTTTTTATGTATTAAGTCTCTAGATTTTCAACAACCCTTTAAAGTAGGTGCTTTTGTTATCCTCACTTTACAAGGTCATAAAGCTGGTAAGTGATAGAACCTGAATTTGAACCCAGGTAGCACGACTATGGGATTCATTGCATAGTTCTTTTACAATACCTAAAAAAATATATCAATTTACAAAAATTTCACTTACACATTTGAAAAGATACCCCCTATTACATAAAATTCACCTAAGACAGGAGATTTTAGCATTCACCCTAAAGCACCAAAGCTACACAACATCTGTATGTACTGTGCAAGGCTGGAGACACAGGTGGAGTTTAAAAAGGGTGGAAACGAGATGACAGAGGCTTACCAAATGTTTAGAGTAGGAGAAACACAATCAAGTGCCTCTGGTCATCCCCAAAGCTTATCAGCGTCAAACAACACAAGAGAAGCCTAAAAATGCACACGATGAAGTTCATTTATATATCAAGCTAGCATCTGGGTTCCAGAAAAAGCTCTGGGGTTCACGGTACTCCTTTCTATCATTAATGGGTTCAGTGAGAAACAGCACTGGGCTACTAACTGTGGAGGAAATCCCATTTTGCATTTGGTTTCCTCGCAAAAAAACAGGCTGTAATCAACTTCCCACTGCTTATAAACACAGGTTTCTGAAGTTTTACTCTCAAGGACAATTGGAAGTTAGAAAAATAAATAAGACCTTTATTAAGCTTTGGGTTTTTAATTACCAAAGCAAAGCAGAATACTGGAACATTTAAAAAAATTTAAAAAAAAAAAAGGCAGAAACATTAGTCAAAAAATTGTGTGCTAAATGTACAGTAATAAATAACAGCATCTAACATTTATGGAGCACCAATAACCAAAGTAAGCATTATATATGCATTATTTTATTTCATCCTTATAACAACTATAGGGCCAGGACAGGCAACAGTGCAGATTTTCTGATCCAGCAGACCGGGTAAAGGAGGAGTCAGAGTCCTCAGTGGCCTTTTGCAGGCTTTTATTGGGGTTTACCAGGCATATGGCAAGCAGGGATGCTGGGGGACCTGGAGGCTGGCAGGCCTCCCAGCCCCCAGCAAGTCCTCACTCTATCTGGGCTCTCTGGCGTTCTCTCTGCTTCTCTGCTCTTTGCTTCTCTCTCGGCTTCTGCTGCTGCTGGCGTCCCCGTGACGCCGCCCTTAAAAAGCCCAGTCTCAGCCCAGGTGAATCCCATCTACCTATGCCCACACCCTATTCCAGGTGCCCGCCATCAGGCATGCATTCAGGACCACAAGGATCCATCATCTATCCTGATGGCGGGAGGGCAGAAAAGCCTGACATTTTTCCTTACCCTACAACAACATTTAAAAGTTACCCCCATTTACAGATGAAGAGGAAATGAAGGCTTGGAGAGATTAAGAAATCTGTGTAAGATCACGTAGCTATTACATGTCAATTCCAGTCTATGAATGAGTGACACCAATTTCTCCTCTAGAAACACCCTCCAATACCATGGCCACCACCACCATAATCAACGTTTTTTGGGCCCTGAGTGCAAGTGTTATATATGGCTGGCTCGCTTTGATGAGTTTTTAGCAGAAAAGTTGAGCTTTACCACCATGCATAGACAAATGTGACGAAATTAAATGAAGCTTCAGGCTATCTGTCTAGGACTCTAGGTCTGAGTCATATCTGGATAGGGAGGGAACCAGCACCAACACCACAGGCCCAATCCCCTATGGAGACCCCAGGCAAAGCTTAAGAAAGCGATGTGCAATTAGAGAACAAAATGACTTCAACTGTCCCACAAAGAAATGGCACTCAGAGCCTTGATCGCCTCTTGTTATGAGTGAGTGCTGTGAATATAGTGCTTCACACTGATCAAATAAACAGAAAATTCCCAGCAAAGCCTAAAACAGCATCAATTTGCGATTCTAAACAAGTTTTCTGAATGAAACAATGAATCAGTGAATGCTGTGAAAGAAAGATGCAGGTGTTTTTAATCATACTGCTAACAGGATCCTGCACATAAAGAAACATTTGTTGTCACCAATTAAGAACAGTCACCAGGCAAACAGAACAAGATCAAACTTCATAAGGGAAATCTGTATCTCTTCTGGGCCATTAATGTCTCTACAAAAGAATCAATAATAAAAAATATATTGTAGTCAACGTCATTAGGAATCAGGAAATTGCACAACAAAACCACAAAAAAAACCACTGCATACCCACACAGATGACCCTTGAACACCACAGGTCTGAACTGTTTGAAAGCACTTACAGGCAATTTTTTTTTTTCCTATCCACTAGTTAGCATTCAGGGGTTCAACCAAGTTCAGAAGTTGGTTGGTTGAATTCAAGGATGTGGACCTGCATATAAGAAGGGCTAACTAATAATGGGATTTTCAACACAGCAGGGGTCATCCCTACATTGTTCAAGGGTTGACTAAATCATCAAAAAGATAGTTAGCAAAAGTTGGCAAGGATGTGGAACCTTCATGCAGCACTGATTGGGCTGTAAGATGGCCCAGTCATACTGGAAAACAGTCTAGCAATTCCTCAAAGGATTAAATATAGTTACCATATGACAGAGCAATTCTACTCCTTATTTTATATACAAGAAAACTGATATCATATTCCACATAAAAACCTGTATACAAATGTTCACAGTAGCATTATTCATAATAGTCAGTACTTACTGGAACCCACCCCCATTTGGAAACTACCAAAATGTCCACCAACTGATGAATAAACAAATTGTGGTATATCAATACAATGGGATATTATTCCATCATAAAAATGAAGTACTAATCATCCACACAACGTGGATAAACCTTGAAAACATTACGCTAAGTGAAATAATGCAGTCATAAAAGACTATATATTAAATTATTCCATTTATATGGTGTGTCTAGAATAGATAAATCCATAGAAGCAGAAAACAGATTTAGTGGATGCCAGAGGCCAGGGAGAGGGGAAATAAGGAGCAGCTGCTAATGGACACTGGGTTTCTTTTGGAGGTGATGAAGATGCTATGAAATTAGATAGATATGATGGTTATAGACAATTCTGTGAATATACCCACTAAATATACAACCTAAAAGAGTGATTTTATATGAATCATATCTCAATAAAGTGGTTATTAGAAAAATGTTCCATATGGACAACAGTGAGGTCTGAGCCTTTCAAGTAATGTGAAATAGGGATTTATCATCTCATTTTATACTCTAAGTGGGTCCCTGAGATACTCAGCCTAAGGGAATTCCTATTATCAGCTTTAATAATAAATGAAAATGAATAGTGTTTACTGTACACAACTGTACCCCGCCCCCCACTGAGAACTGAGGTTCTCCCACTAAGATTACTCATTGTATACAGACTGGAAGATAAAACAAAGACTATTTTTTAGAGTAGCATGGTAATCCTTAGTGAATCTCCCAGAAACAAAACTTCTCTGCCAGAAAGTTCTATTTAAACACCTTAAGTCACAGGAAGAAGTGCCTGAGTAGTGTGCTTTTCTGATTTTTTTATGTAACTCCTCTAAGCCATAAGCTCCTTAGAAACAGCATTTAAGGCATTATCCTTAGCTCTAGCGGAGCACTGCTCAAAAGCAGGCATTCAATAAATGTGTACTGAAGAAAGGAAGTCACATAACATAGGGCGACTTGCTGCCTTCAAGATGTAATTCTTGAGAGACAGTCCCGGGCCTTGCAGATTTGTTCTGTCTTCTTCCTGGTCCAAAGCCTCTCCCAAAACCATGCTCCTCAGTCAGGCCAAGAATCATCCTTGCTTGACCCCTCTTTGTACTTATTGGAGCCAGAGGTACTGGAGCAGTGCTCTATGTCACGCGCCTAGCACTGTTCAATCCAGGTGTCAATTGGGACAGAAAGAATGACCTAGAATCCCAAAACAAACTGGGACCCAATGATCAATACAAGCTCTACTCAGTGAATGTAGATTGCAGCAAACTGAAGAAAGAAGATTCAGACTGCTAAATGAAATATTTCACCATAGAGATACTTAAAATGGTCTTCCAGAAGTCATGCACAATTTTCAATTTAACCAGAAAATATTCCCCTCTTAAATGCATGTAGTCATGTTGGTGTATTATGTTAGGGTTTATACTGATTAATAAATACTGAAATTGGGGGGTTAGGGGGAGAAGTAATTCTATACATTTATAGAGAACTGAGCTTTAAAGATGAGTGGGTTGAGAAAGAAGCTATTGAGGAGATGGCATTCAAGTAGTCCAGAAGAATAAAGGGATTTTTTAATAGGCAGTTTTTAGCACTATAAGAGAAGAATATTCCAAGTGGAGATAATAGAAAAAGCATGGTATAGACAGGTAACATATACATTATGTTCAACAAACTGCTAGTAACCTAGTTTGGTGGGAATATAGAGATGATGATGAGCTTAGTGCTTTGCCATGACCTTCTGTCTAGTCTTGATTCAACAGTTTTGGTGAATCACTAAGTATTGTTACCATGGATGTGGCAATTAAAACTTTAAGATTATTCTAGAAACTATGGAAAATCGAAAGAAAATGCTGTAAGCAAAGGGGCTACTGCAATAGCTCAGGTAAAAAAAATAAGGTAAGGATAAATTGGATGGCAAAGGTGAGACATGGCAGAAAGAAAATTATTACCTAACTTGAGTGACTGAGAAAATGAGGAAAGAGAGAAAGAAGTGAATAAGCAAACCAGATGGCAATGGGGATTTGTTTTGGATAAAGCACAGAATCCCAGGAATATATAATCTAACAGATTATATAAAATCAGTACTAGATAGAAAACACATATAAATATGGGGGGGCAGAGACACGGGAACATAAAGACACAGAGTGAGCCAAGCAGTATCTAGAGATAAGAAATACTGACAGAAAATATTTTAAAAAGAAATACTGACAGATATCAAAATTTTTTTCTATTTAACTATACATCAAATTCTTACTCTTTAAATTTTTAAATACACTAAACTTTAACTAAAAATCACCACTTACCTGTACTTCTCTGACAACCTGCAAACAATCAGGCAAGGAGAAGCCAATAGGTAGACCAACTTTAGCTGGTGTTTTGAATTTGTCTCCTATCTTAAATGGGACATCATCAAGGTAACTGAAAGTCCCTACAATCAAAAATAAAGTAGAAAATATCAGCAAAGAACTTTATTACTTTGTTTTGCTTTAATCTTATGCCCAGTAGATACACATTAATTTATGCTATCCTAAAACAGAGTTCCTTTCCTGACTGCTTACCTTCTCCTGATCCTACATCTCTAGGAGGAAATTCTACTTGATCTTATTAGGGTTTAATTTCAATTAAATTTTAAACATAAAATCAAAATACCTAAGTACTCACAGACCTAAAAGGCCTCCCCAACACCTTTTTGCCCTCAACTCCTATCACTTTCTGACTAAACTCACTAAATCAGAGATTCTGTTTCTCAACCAAGATTGTGGTCAAGCCCACCTCAAAAATTCTATGCCTGGGGCCACTATGGTGGCGCAAGGAGTTAAGATGCAACCTATGAAGCTATCCGCAGCCACTGCAGCGCAAGTTCAATCCCCAGGGAGCTACCCACATGGTGCAGCAGACCTTTCTTGACTTGCCCGCTACTCCCCTCAGCAGAGTATTTCAGTCACTCTGCCTGTTCTGCTCCCCACTCTGCCTCTGGTGAATCCTCTCACCCCGCTGCACCTATGGCCTGTACCCCAGTTCTTGTATGCATAAATAAATAAATCTTTAAAAAAAATTCTATATCTGGCTGCTCCCTTTATCAAGAACATTTTTCCTTCAAATAATCCCATCACATTTATTTTTTAATTTTTATTTATGCATACAAGAGCTGGGGTACAGGCCAAAGGTGTGGGGGGGTTGAGAGGATTCACCAGAGACAGAGTGGGGAAGAGAACAGGCAGACTGACGGAAGTACACTGCTGAGGGGAGCAGTGGGCGAGTCAGGAGAGGTCTGCTGCACCTTGTGTGTCACCTCCCTGGCTGGCTGGGGATCGAACTTTTGCTGCAGTGGCTGCAGACAGCTTCACAGGTTGCGTCTTAACCCCTTGCACCACCAGGGTGGTACCCCCATCATATTTCTTTACAACTTCATCAAGTCTGTGCTGAAGTCACTTTCTCAATGAAGCTTACACCTTGACCAATCTATTTAAAATTACTACCCCCTTCAAAACAGTTAATTCATGTTACCATCTGTTTTCCCCCATAGCACTGATTACCTTCTAACATATTCTATAATTCACCTATTAATTACATTTACTGACTGTCTTGCCCAACAGACTGTAAGTTCCTTGTGGGCAAATATTTATTTTATGCTCTGATGTAGTCTCAAAACCTACAGCATTGCCTGGCACATGATCAGAGCTTAATAAATACTGCTTAAGTGATGTCAGAATCTCCATAAAAGAACCCCTTGATTAGGATTTCTCTACTTTAGAATCAAACATTTTTTAATTAGTACAACTAATACTCTAGATTTTTTTAGACTACATTCTGGAGCCAACACTCAAGTAGTACTGTATTCACAAAAAAAAAAAAACGCAAGCCAGGCGAGACCTTGGCGATAGGATTATCAGGAGACAAGTTACACACAACTGAACTACTTAAGGGTTCTCTGCCTATCATAACTGAACAATGAAGAAATCATCATAATCAGTTTATAGAGGCAAACAAAATGAGATGCCTACTGGTTGTAACTTTCACTGGCCATGACTCCAAACTGGACCATGGTTTCTTTTTTTTGGATCAGGTTTATTTCATGGTCAATGAAACAAAGTTAATAAAAGTGAATTTTGCTTTTTGAATATTAGCAGCTACTAAAATAGGCTTACTCTGATCCTCAGACTACTGTTAATGTTTTTGAGTGCTCATGGGCAGAGTAAGGCAATTACACTATTTCCATGAAGAGAACTCTCCCTTTCTGCAGATTTCAAGACTTATCAAAATCTAGATTTATTTGTGATTTTGCCATCATTCCCATTTCCTGAGGCAAGCACTGTTCTCCACACTCGAAAATCTCCATGAGGACTCCTCTGCTCCCGCTCTTGAAATGAGGCTTCTCTTTTCCCTATTAACTTCTGGACAGAATTAAAACATTTTAAGTACCTTTCAATTAGCAAATTAAATCTACAACTGAGTTCAATTTAATAATTTTCCTGATAACCATAATTATTAACATTAACATAATTATTTCCACATTAGCCATACCTTTAATATGCACTATTTTCTCAGCTGGCAATGCCTGATTTGCCTGATAGACTATTTCTAATCCTTCAAGAATGAGTTTAAGAATGACTCCCTTGTCATACCACTGCCATGGGACTTACCACTTGTACTGTCAATAGTTTGTTTCTTCCTACTTCCATCCCCTAGAGAGTCTGAGCAAGAATTGCCTTAATAAGGAATAACTGTTTCTTATCTACCTCCCCCAAATTCAGCATAATGTCTGGCAGATGAGATTTGTTCAAAAGTGAAGAATAATGAACACATGGTCTTATACTTCTTTTAACTCTCACTCCCCCACACTAATTCACATCAATAATTACAACTGATAAAATACAAAGCTAATCATGAAAATGATTTAACAGAGCACTCCTGCAAGATGTAAACACATTTCTAATATTCTAGACAGAATCACAAAAATGTACCAGATACCAAAAAAAAAAAAAAGTATCAGGTAACCAACACAGATTGCCAACAAAACTGCTGGTTACAACATAAAAACCTTCGGGCACTTACAAAATACTTCATAAAAATTAAAAGCAAGGTTATTTTAAATTAAAAAATAAAATGTATCTGTCTTCCACAAAAACAGATTCTCAAATGTTAATGAAAGATTCTAACATTAGCTGGTACCATGACAAATTAAAAGCAAAGCTAAAATTAGCATTTTCTAAGAAGCATTGAAGGATTTGCAGTCACAACCACAAAATTCTTGTTTACAAAAATTTTAGGTTTTCATTCAAAATAGGACCATTAATTATAATACACACTTATTTAAAAAATACTTTCTACTTATAAGCATATAATACCAAATGTAAGAAAACCTACTCACTTTAAAACTATTTTAGAATACAGGCCTCCCTCCCTGGTGGTGCAACCAGTTAGGACGCAACCTATGAAGCTGTTTGCAGCCTCTGTGACATAAGTTCGATCCCCGGCCAGGGATCTGCCCACATGGAGCAGCAGACCTCTCCTGACTCGCCCGCTGCTCCCCTCAGCAGTGTACTTCGGTCAGTCTGCCTGTTCTGCTCCCCACTCCATCTCTGGTGAATCTTCTTACCCCCCACACCTCTGGCCTGTGCCCCAGCTCTTGCGTACATAAATAAATAAATCTTTAAAAAAAAAAAACTATTTTAGAATACTAAAATTCTCTCAAATAACTATTTCCACCATTAACTTGTAGCTAGGAAATGGAGAGGGGGGAAGTATCTACAAAAAAGGTACTGTTCTTCAGATATATGAGCTGAATAAGAATACCAAGAAAGGTATTGTGGTTTCCTGCCAACCATTCAGTCAGGCAACTATGACAATGTTGTGAATACTAAAGACTTC
This sequence comes from Talpa occidentalis, assembly GCF_014898055.3. Classification (NCBI taxonomy): domain Eukaryota; kingdom Metazoa; phylum Chordata; class Mammalia; order Eulipotyphla; family Talpidae; genus Talpa; species Talpa occidentalis. The sequence continues at coordinate 38,202,578 of NW_023605083.1, read as the reverse complement.
TGTTCTAACTATGGAACTGGGACCTGGCTTAGAGACAACAGTATCAGGTAGATCATCTCTAAACAACTGTTTTGTCCCCTTCATTAGCACCGACTACACATATCTGCTTTAAAAAGCCATTTCATTTTACTTAAATGCCAAGGTGATTTAGCACATCCCCTAACCTTCTTAGTTCTTTAAACTATGTTTCCCTTCTTAGTTCGGGAAATAAGCAGCTGAATAATTACTGGGAGGAGGTACTAGGAATAAAGGACTAAAAAGTACAGAGATGGCAACAGCAAAAAAACTTATAAAATAAAGGACAGAGACTATCATTATAAGGAGAGTTAATGACGCTGCCAGGAGTCTATTTTGCAAATATAATTATGCCTTCAAAAATACTCATTTTTATCTAATAGTGAAATATTTGAAGACATTGACCTCTCGGTTCTCTACACATTTTATTTTTTAAATAGAGTCAATGAGAACAAAGAGAATTAAGCAGTGTAGCTAACAACTGTTTGGTTCAATTCAAATACTTTTTAATTTCAGTCTTAATTACTGAAAATATTTCACCTTCCTAAATTCAATTTAAAAAAAAAAGAAAGTAAGTGCATCTCTGACAACTGTGGTTGTTCCTTGAAGTCAGACTGTGCACATCCCTTTATGGTATGCCATGGTGGAAGAGGCTGGGATGAACGTGTAATGACTCAATAAATTATGGGAAGGCTTCATTCTGTTTTTTCCTTCTAAACTGCTGATATGCTTATGATTTTATGCCTGTTTTTCTGAAAAAAAGGGACAATTCCCAAAGAAGAGAAAGATTCCTACCAAAGGATAGCAATTGCATTGTGCTTACTGCTTATTCAGGTTTGTTTTAATTAATTCAAATTAAGGCTGCAAACTGAAATTTCTGAAGAAGAATAGCACAGATAAAACTTTTAAGTGAAAAACTCTAATTCTGGGCCTCCCTGGAGGGGCAGGGGTTAAGACGCAACCTATGAGGCAATCCGCAGCCACTGCAGCACAAGTTCTATCCCCGGCCAGAAAGCTACTCCCATGGTGCAGCAGACCTCTCCTGACTCACTTGCTGCTCCCCTCAGCAGTGTATATCAGTCGATCCACCTGTTCCGTTCCCCACTCTGTCTCTAGTGAATCTTCTAGTGAATCTTCTCATCCCCCAACACCTGTGCCCTGTACCCCAGTTCTTATATGCATAAATAAATCTTTAAAAAATAAAATAAAATCCTTAGGTCAAGTAACACTTGCAACATTAAGTAAACAGACATACACTAATATATAGATATATGGATATCTCATAAAAGAAATGTGAAGAAATCACAACAAAACAAGACTGACTACAAAAATCAGTTTTTTAGTACCCAACATCTGGCAAAAATAAGGCACACAAGCAAGATGTAATCCATCATCAGAGAGGAACCAGTACTCAAACTCAAACCAAAGGATAGCCAACATACCAGAATTTTCAGAAAACTTTAAAATAACTATAATAAGTGTATATTAAAGGATCTACTGAAAGGTAAGGATGTGTGAACAGATGGGAATTTCAACAGAGATGGAAAAAAAGAAAAATGGAACTACTAGAAATGAAAAATGCAGTATCAGAAAAAAAAAATTTTGATACTTCCCAAACCAAACTATGCTAATCAGAAGACAAGACCAGATCAGAGTCAGACAACTTGAAGTTAGGTCAAAAGAAACTAACCAAATTGAAACACAAAGAGAAAAAAGTGGAAAACAAATAATATAGCATCTTAAGAGATCTCTGGAATATCAGTCTAACACATATGAATTAAGAACAGGATAACAGAGTGGGGCAGAATAAGACAAGAGAGAAGTGATAACGGCTGGGAATTTTCCGTAAGTGGTAAACATCAACCCACAGAAATATCAGTAACTCCAAAGTGGATACCAAAAAAAAAAAAAAAAAAAAAAAAAAAAAAAAAAAAAAGATCATGCCAAAGCATATCATAGTCAAAATACTGAAAACAAAAGATGAAGAGAAAATTGTGAAAAGTGAGGAGGGATGAAATAGGTGGCATATTACATACAGGAAAATGCTGATAAAATGATGGTCAACTTCTCTACATTACACTATAAAGCATTAACAGATCAACTATTAAAACATCTAAAATGAAACACCTTTTTCTATTACTTGGCAGAAAAAGTATTTCAGTTTCTTAGTAGAAATTAAACCAAAGGCAAAATGAACCTCTTTAAAGGTTAAATGAATGCTCACAAGTGGAGTAGCTTGGCTTGTCAAAGAAGGGTGTTTAGTTTTACTAAATCCTATTACTAAAAAAAAGTTTTAAGTAGAAGAAAAAATTTTAAGACAAATACATTTTAAATAAAATTATAAGGTAAACAAAATTAAAAATAAAATTTTAAATATTTAAAGAAAAAAAACATTAAAATGTTCTATTAGGCCTCCCTGGTGGCCTAGGGGTTGTTTCAGCTCTACCACCATTAAGGCCGACATTGGACCCCCAGCCAGGGAGCTAACCCACCTATGGCACAACAGACCTCTCCTGTCTTACCCACTGCTCCCCTCAGCAATGTATTTCAGTAAATCTGCCTGTTCTGCTCCCCACTCTATCTCTGGTGAATCTGCTCACCCCTCACACCTCTGGCCTACACCCCAGTTCTTCTACACATAAATACATCTTTTAAAAAAAAAAGTTCTATTATACTTATTTTTTTCCTAGAGTTTCAAAGCATTTTTTCAGTTATTATAAAGAGTAATGAGTTTACTTGTTGAAACATTTTTTTAAGTCCTTTAAAGGCCTCCCTGGTGGCCTAGGGGTTACATCTCAGCACTATCACTGAGACCACCATCCACGGCAGCCTGAGTTGGCAGCCTGAATTCTATCCCCATCAGGGAGCTATCCCACATGCGGCACAGCAGACCTCTCCTATCTCGCCCGCTGCTCCCCTCAGCAGTGTATTTCAGTAGATCTGCCTGTTCTGCTTCCTACTCTGTCTCTGGTGAATCCTCTTATCCCCCACACCTCTGGCCTATACTCCAGTTCTTCTATGCAAAAATAAATAAAATCTTTAAAAAAAAAAATCATTTCTGAAAAATAAACTTTTTCTTAGATGAAACAAATGGAAAATGAGTTAACTGAAAAGGACTGACCTTTTTAAAGGGACAAACTCCAAGAAAAGCCTGATTTAAACTGAGCCAAGAGTTGGCAGTATACATAGGACATTATTTTTAAACATCTCTGAAAAGTAACTTTATATCTCTTATTCTGTTAGAGATAGGTGGTCATTAATGACAGTAGTATCAATTCAACTTCAGTTGAAAAGAACGAACATGAAGGTAAATTAAATACTAATCGTGAGAGAGCACAGTATAAGACCTAGTCAGCCCAAATAATTAAATAGAAAAAGAGGCATTTTAATATCCAGTCATGAGATAAGTGTTACTTCCCTGTTCACACCCCAAATGCCCTAAAAGAATTACACACATCCCCTAATCCCAACAAACCACCTAACTTAGGGGGAAGGAATTCACAGAGTCATAAACTAGGCTGTGTCATCATATACTTCCTTGTTACCAACAGATACAAAAACTAGGGCCTCCCTGGTGGCGCAAGGGGTTAAGACACAACCTATGAAGCTAACCACAGCCACCGCAAGCACAAGTTTGATCCCTGGCCAGGGAGCAACCCACATGGCACAGCAGACCTCTCCTGACTCGCCCACTGCTCCCCTCAGCGGTATATTTCAGTCACTCTGCTTGTTCTGTTCCCCACTCTCTCTGGTGAATCCTCTCACCCCACACCCCGCCCCCCACCCCGCACCTCTGGCCTGTACCCCAGCTCTTGTATGCATAAAAATAAAATAAATCTTTAAAAAAAAAAAAAAAACAAAACTAGCTAGCATCTATTATACTTATTTTTTCCTAAATTCCTAAGTATAATAGATGCTAGCCATATAAAATGACCATAGACTAGTAAGCATCAGCATAACCAGGGTGACCATTTTTGGCCTGTGCCTCTATACAAGTAGGCCAAGAAAGCAAGTCCATAAACAGATGAATAAAAATGGAGCACCCCCATAGAAAGCAGTAAGGAAAGACTATATAGCCTGAGAAGTGGAGGAAATTGTGGCCTTAGTTTCCTGGCTTTCTAGTTTCAGCCTTGAAACACCAGGGATTCACATGCATGCCTACAAGATTGCCTATTAAATATTCTCCACTTACCCCTTTCTTGTCTATTCCTTTAATTCTATAACACCAAAATATCAGATCCTGTAATCTAAAACCCCAACAAAAGCCACTGTAATTCAAGTAGAAACTTAGCAAATAGAGTTCTTTTAAAGTGAAAGAAGGCAAAAAGAAAAAATGTTTCTCTCAAACTTTACTCAGAGAAATATCTCACTTAATAAAAGTTTGCTTAGGAAGTAAAGAAATGGAAGAATTTCTAAAAATCAAATCTTAATTGTTTAGATAACATCAGTATTGTAATCTCTCTGGACTATTTAACCAGATCACATAATAACCTGGAGTCCAACTTATTTTCACTCCAATCAAAAAGGAGTTCCCAATGATTTAAGATAGAAAGTTTATCATTAAAAATAAGATTATATACTTAAATTTTTCATTTTTGCTATTTTCTCTCCTTTAGGCTTTTCCTCTATCCTTGTATCTGTTCTCCCTTGTCCCTTGAAAAAGTGATACAGAGGCAACTTGAGATCTGCCTCTCTACTATCATTTTAATACTCTGAAACTATAATAATCATTAAACCTCAGTTGGAGATAGCTTACCCAGAAGATCTGATGCCTGATGTGTTATATAGATTGCAAATGCCAGAGATGATAGATTTAACTCAAAAGGGATTTAACAAAACATAAGCAGTTGCATACATGGATTTTTTTTTTTCCTTTTTGGACAATGGCAACTTAAAAGTTTAAAGCTACTGTATAAAGCACAAACAAGTTAAACCCACCCTGACTCAGCTGAGTGACACTATCAAGCAACCACTCAGATCAGAATATAGCAACACACTGTCATGCGGTCTAAATAAGCATTCTAACAATGACATGATTTTTTAAATGGAAAATCATTTTAAAAACAATGTCATCTGGATATTCCTCATGTTTTAATTCTTATCTTCAGTAAGATAAGAGGGTCTAATGTTTTCACATTTTAGGTACCTCCATTCCTCCCCAAATAGAGATAATGAATGTTAAAGGTTTAGAATTTTTCACACCAGACCTATGACCGGGCATCAAGAAAGGAAATAGCAACTACTTCAAAATACTGCTGAACAACAACAAAATGAGGCAGAGGCCCTTACCCACTAGTTTCAAATATAGTCACAACAAAGATTCTAAAGTTTAATCCATGTAAAGAAATCCCTCAATATTAATGTTATTTACAGTCCTTTGGAGTGTATATGATGCATTACTGAACAACTTTTTCTTCTCAAACTGTTCATTTAAATAAACAAAAAGGAGCACTTACTTCATGCTAAGTGATTTCAAATTCAACAATCAAACCATGATATCTAATGCTCTACTTACCATGAAAATCTGCACCCAACTTCTTAGAAGCCATTTAGAACCTGAAAAAGAAACATTTCTTAGAAACAGAAACAAATAACTGAGAGGACATAAGCAAATATAAGTTATAAGAAAACAAACTACAAAAAAGAAACCGAAAGGCCAAAGGTTTTGTTTTTTATTTATGCATACAAGAGCTGGGGTGTAGGCCAGAAGTGCGGCGGGTGAGAGGATTCACCAAAGACTGAGTAGGGAGCAGAACAGGCAGAGTGACTGAAATACACTGCTGAGGGGAGCAGCGGACGAAACAGGAGAGGTCTGCTATGCCATGCGGGTCAGCTCCCTGGGCAGGATCAAAGTGGATGCCAATAAGCTTCATAGTGCTGAGACTAAACCCCTTGTGACACCAGGGAGGGCCAAAACAAACTACTTTTAACAGACCATTCCTGACCCCAACTTAACCGCAGCTGTTTTCATAGGCATTCCCCTAGTTCATTTTACATCCCAACTTATCTGTCCCACATTTGATAGAATGTCAGACCATAACATCAGCAAGAGGCACATATTTGTCCCAATGTCCAATGAGCCCAGAAGTGTACGTCTCCCCACATTGAGGCCTACCAGCCAACAAGTATCATTAATAAAGTGACAAAGGTAAACAATTATCATTCTATTTCCATTACTCACAAAAAGGCACTGGCTAGTTAACTGCTGTGAACTTAACCACAACAATGAGCAGAAGACAAAGATTATTCCCAAGAATTAAATGGAGTAAGAAATCATATGTAAAAAACGTAAGCATTCTTAGATTTCAAAAGAAACAAGTTATATTTTAAAATCTGTGACAAGAAAAAAAAAAAAAGAAGGAACTATATAATATTTTATATATATAACAAAAATTTACAAGGTTTATGAGAATGAAATTTTCTAGTTGATATTCTACTTAATGGAAAGTTACAATTATAAAGTATATGGATCATCAATTTTCAAAGATTCAACTAACCATACGAAAATGATTTAACCTTTTTATATGTGCAGAAGATAAGCTCACAGGCTTCAGGGTCATCATAATGGGCATAAACCACAATAAAGTGAGATTTCTAAAACTCAGAAGCAAGATTTTTGGCAGCCACCCCATAAAGGCACATAACAGAAATGTGTTTTTCTAAATCCCTGCTGGGAAAGAAGCAGAGTTTAAAAGCATCCAGTAACAAGAGCTGTGACTATGTTCACTGTTGCAAAAAAAAAAATGGCCATTTTCATCTCTGTATTCCTAGTATTTATTGATATTGTAAGATAGCTATTTGAAGAAGCAGCTATTTTTTAAGAGGTAAATGACTTAGGAATATCTGCTTGAGCTTCCAGTTTAATAGATAATTTTGCAAACAAGCCAAAATCAGGAATATTTTTTAAAGAAGTTTCAACCAAATGGTAATGACTTTTTAATGGCTTTTTTAAAAAGATTTATTTATTTATTTATATTTTATTTATACAAGCACTGGGTACAGTCAGAAGCGCAGGAGGGTGAGAGAATTCACCAGAGCCAGAGCGGGGAGCAGAGCAGGCAGAAGGACCGAAGTACACTGCTGAGGGGAGCAGCGGGCAGCAGGAGAGGTCTGCGCGCCATGTGGGACCCTCCTCCAGTGGCCGGGGAGCAGCCGGGGATCAAACCGGCGCCGCAGAAGCTGCGGGCAGCCTTGCAACCCAGCGCTCAACCGCTGCGCCACCAGGGAGGCCATGAATGGCTCTTTTAAAAAGGCCTGACCAAAAAGACAACTCACAGAATGGGAGAAAATATGTGCAAAGCTTATATCTGAGAAGAGACTAGTATCTAGACTATATAAAGGACTACACAACTCAATTAAAAGACTAGCCACCCAAACAGAAAATAGGCAAAAGGATGTGAAGAGTCAACTCTCAAGAAGATATACAAATATACAAATGACCAAGATGCAAATGAGATGTTCAACATCATTATTCATTAGTCAAATCAAAAATCCCTCATCCTAGGGCCTTCCTGGTGGTGCAGGGGTTAAAGTCTCAGCACTATCAAGCTATCCCCAGCCACCGGGACATGAGTTCAATCCCAGCCACAGATCTAACCCACATGGCACAGCAGACCTCGCCTGTCTACTGCTATCTTGGAGCAAGGTCCAGAACAAAGGGTAATTATATGAATGGTCCCATATTCTTCACTTTTTCATATCAATAAATTACTAGTATATGAAATTATTTTTTTTAATTTTTAAAAAAGATTTATTTATTTATGCATATAAGAACTGGGGTACAGGCCAGAGGTGTGGGGGGGAGAGAGGATTCATCAGAGACAGAATGGGGAGCAGAACAGGCAGACTGACTGAAATACACTGCTAAGGGGAACAGCAGGCTAGACAGGAGAGGTCTGCTGAGCCATGTGGGTAGCTCCCTGGGCTGCCAGGATAGAATTCATGCTGCAGAGGCTGTGGACAGCTTCACAGTGCTGTGCTTAACCCCTTGCACCACCAGGGAGGCCAAGTACATGAAATTAAACTCCACAAAGACTCCCCAGTGGTGCAGCGGTTGAGCGCTGGGTTGCAAAGCTGCCCACAGCCTCTGCAACGCTGGTTCGATCCCCGGCTGCTCCCCGGCCACCAGAGGAGGGTCCCACATGGTGCGCTCCCCTGCCGCCCGCTGCTTCCCTCAGCAGTGTACTTCGGTCCTTCTGCCTGTTCTGCAACCCGCTCTGGCTCTGGTGAATTCTCTCATCCTCCCGCGCTTCTGACTGTACCCAGTGCTTGTATAAATAAATAAATCTTTAAAAAAATAAACTCCACAAAGAGCTTCTGAATGCACAATAGCAATTTAATATCTCAGCAAGTATCACAGTCGAACTTTTATGACAAGACCTGCAATCAGAAATTTCCCAATACAAAATAATTCAAGAAATTCTCCAAAGTACAGGAAAATGATGGTTGTGACAATTACTTTCAATTCTGAAAACAAAGTTAACAGTCACAGGTGTAACTACTATTAATGCATCAGTATGAGGATATACTAAATTCATGAGAAAAAACTTTCTTTTCTCTCAGGCCTCAAGAGACATTTAGGGACCTCAGTGCCACCAGCATACCACAAATCTCTAGCAGTAAACAAAATGAAAGAAAATACCCATGTTTCTAAATTAAATATTTAATATTCAATATAAATGATAGCATCATTTACTATATACAGTAACTTTAAAAATTTACTGACAAATTTAAAAGCTATTAATCCCCTTTGATTTTAGTAATCCATGAAACCCAGAAATCTCAAAATCATTTTCCTATATTATATATAAAATAACTGCAAATGAATCTGATTACCAAAAAAAAACAAAACAAAACACATACCGGGCCACCCAGGTGGTGCAGGGGTTAAAGTCAGCGCTATCAAGCTATCACCAGCCACTGCACCATGAGTTCAATCCTCAGCCAGGGAGTTAACCTACATGGTGCAGCAGACCTCTCCTGTGTTGCCCACTGCTCCCCTCAGCAGTGTATTTCAGTGGATTCACCTGTTTGCCCCCAACTCTGTCTCTGGTGAATCCCCTCACCCTCCATACCTCGTGCCTACACCACAGTTCTTGTATGCATAAATAAATAAATCCTTTAAAAAGTATTTACTTTAGGTGAAGCTGTCCACAGCCTTTGCAGCGCCAGTTCAATCCTGGCCAGCCAGCGAGGGTCCCACATGTTGCGGCAGACCTCTCCTGTCATGCCTGCTGCTCCCCTCAGCAGTGTATTTCATAGTCTGCCTGTTCTGTTCCCCGCTCTGTCTCTAGTGACTCCTCTCACCCTCCCACGCATCTGGCCTGTACCCCGGTTCTTGTATAAATAAATCAATCTTAAAATATATACATTTAATAAATAAAGCAAAATGATCCAGGATTTCTTCTGTAAAATAAGAGGCCTAGCATAAATGATTTCTGACAGTATTTTCAGATTAAGGGTATAAATAGAGTTTTTTGTAAGTATGGACTTCTATGGTGTTCATAGTCTTATAAGAAAGGATTTTTACTGTTAGTTATAAAGGCACAAATACATGTTATCGCTTGTAGCACTATGACTCACACTGAATAAGAGTCCACACCCATACCTTTTTTACGGAAAAAAAAATGCTTACTATTTGACAATAATCACACTGTTTCAATCTACAAGCAGTTAATATTACCTAGTTGATTTTAAAATACAAAGAAGTGAACTATCATACCAAAAACTCAATTTTTCTGTTCTTCCAACAGTTCTCATATTCAGTGGATTACATCCTTCTGACTATTCCAGTCATGTGAAAGCTGAATGATTTTTCCCATAAACAATGAAGTAACAGAGCTTTGCTCACCAAACTTGGAACCCACACTCTGAGGCGGAAACTGTGCAACAGTACCAAGGAACAAATAAGAAGATGCTAACTTCACAGAATGTCCAGTATTTAAGAGGAGAAACTAAGGGCTGTTACAAATTTTCACAGGCAAATAAAAAACTTTCATGTTAAACAGAAAGAGATGCCTTTGATTACAGTTCTTTTCTTATTAAAGATTTATTTATTTATGCATTCAAAAGCTGGGATGCAGGCCAGAGATGCGGTGGGTGAGAGGATTCACCAGAGACAGAGTGGAGAGCAGAACAGGCAGACCTACTGAAATACACTGCTGAGGGGAGCAGTGGGCGGGACGGGAGAGGTCTGCTGTGCCATGTGGGTCAGCTCCCTGGTTGGGGATCAAACTAGTGCTGCAGTGGCTGCGGACAGCTTCATAGTACTGTGTCTTAACCCCTATAATCTGCCTGTTCTGTTCCCTACTCTGTCTCTGATGAATCCTCTCACCAGGGAGGCCCCCTTTATTTACAGTTCTACAAATGTTTAAGATCTAGATTACTGCTTTATGTAAACTATTCAATACATAAATTGGAATACTATTCAATACATTGGAAACAAATAAAGATCAGCAGTTTATAGTTTCATGTAGGATTTGCTTATCGCCTGTCCTCTCCACGAGGCTGCAAGCACTCTTAAGGACAAGAACCACTTCTGGTTTTTGTTCACCACTGCACCAAGCAGAGAGTACCTATAAGTAGTGTAAGAAACTGTTGAATGAAATGCTGCCCAGTTTCCAAGTTATTAGATGAGGTCACCATAATACTGTTACCAAAATTTGACAGGGATAAACAAGAAAAATAAGAAACAAAGATATATACATTTATGTGTTTATTTATGTTTACATATACATACCCAAATTCTAATTAAAGAAGTAGTAGGGACCTCCCGGGTGGCGCAAGGGGTTAAGACGCAACCTATGAAGCTAACTGCAGCCACTGCAAGCATGAGTTCGATCCCCAGCCAGAGAGCAACCCACATGGCTCAGCAGACCTCTCCTGACTCACCCGCTGCTCCCCTCAGCAGTGTATTTCAGTCAATCTGCCTGTTCTGTTCCCTACTCTGTCTCTGATGAATCCTCTCACCACCACCACCCAGACCTCTGGCCTGTACCCCAGTTCGTGTATGCATAAAAGTAATAAATCTTAAAAAAAAAAAAAAAGTAGTAGTAAACTGAATTAAACAATGGCGGTAGGCAATTTTTCAGGAAAAATTGTTCTCTTCAATACAAAATTTCAAAAGGAAAAAAAACATGGAAAGGTTACCTATAGAATCAAAAATGAATTAGAAATACATCTTAAGGGGCCTCCCTGGCGGCGCAAGGGGTTAAGATACAACCTGTGAAGCTGTCTGCAGCCTCCGCAGCACAAGTTCAATCCCTTCAGCTGGCCAGGAAGCTACCCACATGGTACAGCAGACCTGTCCTGACTCGCCTCACTGCTCCCCTCAGCAGTGTACTTCGGTCAATCTGCCTATTGTTCCCCACTGTCTCTGGTGAATCTTCTCACCCCCAACACACTGGCTTGTACCCCAGCTCTTGCATACATAAATAAATAAATCTTTAAGGAAAAAAAAAAATACATCTTAAGGGATCACAGGTGTAAATCTCACTTGGAGCCCAACTAAATAAACTGGGGGAAAAAGATAAGACAATTGGGAAAGTGTGAACAATAAACTATTTTTATAGGTAGGATAATGGTATCGTAGGGTTAGATAACACAAAATAGGTAACACAAAAATATATAGATGAAATTATATAACAGGAATTTAATCTAAAATAATCAGGAAGAGGCACTGCATAGGAAGTAAGATTTGAGTTGGACTGGATTCTACATTTATAAGTTTGCAACATTCTAAAATAGAAAGATGCTAACATTATAGCACAAAATCAAAGAGCAGAATTGATTATTATTATTATTAATCAATCTCAAATTTCTAAAACTGCACAAAGTTAATTCATAATTGGTAACCATATTAATGATTCAAAGAATCATCAGTAAATGCCAAAAGGAGTGTGTGAATCCATGAGACTGAAAAGATATTTACATAGTCACAAAGTATCTCCCCACAATATATTTATTAAATATAATGGAAAATATGACTTTATTTTGACTTACTGTCAAGCAGTTCAGAAATAAATAAGATGTACAAATTCTACAAAAGTCAATAAAATTGATAACCCCTTAGGCATGGCTCATTAGAAGTGAAAAATAAATCTACTGATACCAAGAATAAAGTATCTTCTGATCTACAGATCTTACATCATTAAAAGAAAATACCATGTAGAAAAAAATTTATGCCAAAAGTCTGGAATTTTAGATGAAGTAAACCATTTTCTAAAAAAAAAAATATAAACCACCAGGCTCCCCTAGTGGCACAGGGTTTAAAGACAGCGCTATCAAGCCATCGCCAGCTACTGTGACATGAGTTCCATCCCCAACCAGGAAGACAACCCACATGGCACAGCAGACATCTCCTATTGTGCCGGTTCCTCCCCTCAGCAGTGCATTCCAGTACATCTGCCTGTTCTGTTCCCCACTCTCTCTGGTGAATCCTCTAACACCCCTTCCCCCTCCACCTCTGGCTTACATCCCAGTTCCCATATGCATAAATAAATAAATTAAAAAAAAAAAACTTAAGCATTCATTCTGCCTTTCCAATAGTAATTACCCTTCAAAGTAAACCTGCTAGATAAAGCTCTTCTTTACAAAACAATACTTCATAAACAAATATGACAGAACATGACACAATTTTACAACTTCTAATTAATAATTTATTCAAGAAAATATCATCAATGGGTAAACTATTAAGGGAAGGCTAATAAGGAACTTTATAATTGAAGGATCAGTCTGACACCACCTGAACACAACTAGGCCACTGAAGATGGACAACCATTCTTTCCAATGTGATGCAAAAGGAAGTACTCAGAACCACCTAAGTGATACTGCTCCCCAAACCTCAAAAAAAAAAAAAAAAAATACATCTTATAAACTATTAGTTTATAAGAAATAGAGTAGCAAGTGAAAAGACAATACTCAAACAAATCCTAAGTGTATGATATTTACAGGACAAATGGCTGGTTTTCTCCAATGTATCACTAACAAGAAAGGGTATTAATTATCACATAAGAGACTTCAGAGAAATGAAAACCAGACAAATAAATGATAAGCACAGATCTTACCTGAATCATGAATGGAACATACCCACTATAAAGTGACATTTTTAAAACAGTAAGAGAATACTAAAATGGATGGATTAGATTAAGGATTACTAATAATCATTAAATGTGATAACAGCATGGTGGTTGTTTTTAAAAGAAAGCATTATCAGGTAAAGAGGCATAATAACGTAATTATTGAAATGTCAAAGATTTGCTTTCAGTCACTTACCCCACCAGTCAAAAAAAAAAAAAAAAAAAAAGTAGATTTAGGGCCTCCCTGGTGGCCTAGGGGTAAATTTCAGGCCTACTTTATGGCTTGAGTTCAATCCCAGGCCAGGGAGCTAACCCTCAGGGCACAGCAGACCTCTCCTGTTTCATACACTGCTCCCCTCAGCAGTGTATTTCAGTATATCTGCCTGTTCTGCTCCCCACTGTCTCTGGTGAATCCTTTCACTGCCCTGCCCCGTACCTCTGGCCTGCACCCCAGTTCTTCTACAAAATAAATAAAAATCTTTAAAAAAAAAAAATTTTGAAAGATATTTGCAAAAGCTGGGGAATAAAGATTCTTAACACTATTTTCTTTCTTCTCTGCTGTGTCTTTTTTTTTTTTAAGATTTACTTATGCATGCATACAAGAACTGCGGTATAGGCCAGAGGTGCGGGGAGGGGTGGGGGGCGGTGAGAGGATTCACCAGAGACAAGAGTGGGGAGCAGAACAGGCGGATCTACTGAAATACACTGCTAAGGGGAGCAACGGGTGAGACAGGAGAGGTCTACTCAGCCATATCGATTAGTTCCCTGGCTAGGGATTGAATTCACAGTGCACAGCTGGGGATAGCTTGATAGCGCTGTGTCTTTAACACTTGCACCACCAGGGTGGCCCCTCCACAGTGTCTTTAAATGTCCAGCATAAAATATGTAAAATACAGAAATTTAAGATTTTTTTAAAAACAATGGAAAGTGGTCTTAATTGGAACTAAAACTAAACAATCATCTTGTATAATAAAGAATCTGGATGGCCTTTGTTCCTGGAAAGTATCCTCTAAATTTGTGGCATTTCCCCAATGACAGAATTGTCTGTTTTACCACAGTGGGCCCCTCAGTCCACACTTGACAGTTTATGTTAATGAGGCAATTCCCTGTTTGTCCCTAGTATGCCAAGATGTTTTAGGATGGAGGCTGACCATATAAGACAGACCAATCACCTGACTAGAAGACTGGGGCTTTAAGCCTAATCACTTTCTTGACCTGCAGGGAAGGGGGCGGGAGGTGAAGTCAACCTTGTGAGCAATGATTCAATGAATCATGCCTATGTAATGAAAGCCCAATAAAAACAAAACTCTGGACACGACAACTCAGGTAAGCTCCCACAATTAACACGACTCTGCATATTGTGACACAACAATGGGACAGGAAGGTGACAAATTCTGACTCCACCAGGAGAGGACACAAGCTTCCCATATGAGACCCTCCCAGGCTTTACCTTATACATCTCTTCTATTGACTAGGCCTTACTTGTATCCTATCTGCTATAATAAAACTTTGAGTGTATGTATACTCAACTTTCCTGAGTTCTATGAGTCATTCCAGCAAATTATCAAATCTGAGCACAGACTGGGAACCCCAAAATTTGTAGCCAGTTGTTTCAGATGTGTGAGTGGCCTAGGAACCCTGTGGTTGATGTCTGAAGTGAGGGCACTCCTCTGAATGACCACGACCTTAACCTATGTAATTTAGCCTACCTCTGGGTAGTGTCAGAATTGCATTATGAATCTGTAAAAGACATTTAAGAACAAGTGAGGAAATGCTTTAATATGACATTTCAGAAATACTGTTGAGAACCGGATTTAATAACAATATTGTGTGGGCCTCCCTGGTGACGCAAGGGGTTAAGCACCACGCTATGAAGCAATCCGCAGCCTCTGAAGCATGAGTTCGATCCCCGGCCAGCCAGGGAGGGACCCACATGGCACAGCAGACCACTCCTCCCTGACCCGCTGCTCCCCACAGCTGTGTATTTCAGTCAATCTGCCTGTTCTGTTCCCCACTCTGTCTCTGGTAGACCCTATCACCCCCTGCATCTCTGGCCTGTACCCTAGCTCTTGTACGCATAATCTTTAAAAAAAAAACAACAATAATATTGTGGTTATGATGGAAAATGTCCTCATTTTTTTAGAAAGTTAAATAAGTATTCTAGTGTAAAATGTCTATAATTTAAAGTATTTCCCTGGGCCTTCCTGGTAGTGCAAGGGGTTAAGCATAGCACTGTGAAGCTATCTGCAGCCTCTGCTGCACGAGTTCAATCCCTGACCAGCCTGGAAGCTACCCACATGGCGCAGCAGACCTCTCCTGTCTCACCCACTGCTCCCCTCAGCAGTGTATTCAGTCAGTCTGCCTGTTCTGTTCCTCACTCTGTCTTGGGTGAATCCTCTCACTGCCCCCCCACACACCTCTGACTTGTACCCCAGTTCTTGCATGCATAAATAAATAAATTTTTAAAAATGTAAAATAAGGGCCTCTGGTGGAGCAAGGGGTTAAGCGCCGCACTATGAAGCAATCCGCAGCCTCTGCAGCAGGAGTTCGATCCCCAGCTGGCCAGGGGTCTACCCATATGGTGCAGTAGACCTCTCCTATCCTCTCCACTGCTACCCTCAGCAGTGTATTTCAGTCAGTCTGCCTGTTCTGCACTCTACTCTCTGGTGAATCCTCTCACTGCCCCCCTCCCCCACACCTCTGGCCTGTACCCCAGTTCTTGTATGCATAAATAAATCTTTTCAAAAAAAAAAATCACAAAGGCTGCAAAGTTTAATTCATTAGAATTATGAACTTTCTCACCAAAGGCTATAAAGAGATGAAAAGACAAGTCAGAAATTGGGAGAAGATATCTGTAACCAGGGCCTCCCTAGTGTCCTGGGGTTAAGTCTCAGCACTATCACTGCAACAGCCTGAGTTCAATCCCTGATGAGGGAGCTAACACATATACAGTGCAGTAGACCACTCTTGTCTCACCCACTGCTCCCCTTAGCAGAGTATTTCACAGCCTGTTCTGCTCCCCACTCTGTCCCTGGTGAATCCTCACACACACACCCACCCCTCTGGCCTACACCCAGTTCTTCTATCCAAAAAAAGATATCTGCAACCATAATTATTATACAGACTATATAAAGAACTCTTAGGGCCTTCCCTGGTGGCGCAGGCAGTTGAGCACCAAAAAAAAAACAAAACTCTTTATCAGGGCCTCCCCTGGTGGCGCAGGCAGTTGAGCACCGCACATTGATTTAAAAATTAATCAATCTTGGGGCCTCCCCGGTGGCGCAGTGGTTGAGTGCTGGGTTGCGAAGCTGCCGGCGACCTCTGCGGCGCCAGTTCGATCCCCGGCTGCTCCCAGGCCACCTGAGGAGGGTCCCACATGGCGCGCAGACCTCTCCTGCCGCCTGCTGCTCCCCTCAGCAGTGTACTTCGGTCCTTCTGCCTGCTCTGCTCCCCGCTCTGGCTCTGGTGAATTCTCTCACCCTCCCGCGCTTCTGACTGTACCCAGTGCATGTATAAACAAAACAAACAAATAAATAAATAAATAAAACATGCCTCTATTAAAAAAAAAAAAAAACATTTAAAAATTAATCAATCTTAAAAAAAAAACTCTTAATCAGGAAAAGAGAAATAATTCAAAATAAAAATAGACAACTTATACATACATTTCTAAAGAGGAGAACAAATAGTCAATGAATAGATGAAAAGATGCTCAAATTCAGGAAATGCTAATGAAAACATAAGAGATACCACTTCAAACCCAAATTGAGTAGAAAAAAATTCAAAAGTCTGACAATATCAAGTACTGGGGAGGAAGTAAAAGGAACCAAAACTGGCTCTTGACTCAGTAACCACAAGATTCACAATTACTATGAGCAAATTCAGTGACTCACATTAGAAGCATTAAGCAACTGATAATGACCAAACCAGAATTCTGAGAACACAATTCTCATAGAAATTTTGGCCTTTAATTCTGGGTTCAATCTCACTGAGCTATATAAATAAGAAAACAAGTCCCTCATCCAGTTTATTTTAAAGTACAAAATATTTTAAAGCACAAAATATTCAGGTATTCATTTCCTCCTAGAATACTGATGAAATCTTGTGTCACTGAAATTTTAATCAAGTATCTATCATTCCAACTATACCACTGTTTCCATGAGAACAATTAGTCTAAAATGGCATTACTTTAAAACTAGTGCTTGGGCCTCGCTGGTGGCGCAAGGGGTTAAGATGCAACCGATGAAGCTATCCACAGCCACTGCAGCACGAGTTCGATCCCCGGCCAGGGAGCTACCTACATGGCACAGTAGACCTCTCCTGTCCAATCCACTGCTCCACTCAGCAGTGTATTTCAGTCAGTCTGCCTGTTCTCCCCACTATCTCTCTGGTGAATGCTCTCCCCCCTGCCCCCAGCACCTCTGGCCTACATCCTAGCTCTTAAATGCATAAATAAATCTTAAAAAGATAAAGCATTAGAGATAAAGTCACATTTGCCAGTCTAAGTGAACTAAGAAAGCACCATTGATGAGAATTGTATACACATCTATGATACTGGTCCTGTCTTCTTCAAAATCAAAGTGAAAAAGAAAATCTTTCAGATACATGTAAGAAATGTCATGTCGTGAGCCAAATACTAAACAAAAGTTCTTTCATTTTTTTCCTTTGTCTTCATTTCTGAAATAACACCTTTCCTCCAATGAGGCCATAGCAAGCTAGGAAGTTATTTATGGAAGAATGATAAAGATGCCCTGAAAAGAAACATCAACTCTCCATATTCTTAATTATGAGACTCTTAAGAAAGCAACACACAATAGGCAATCAATAAATATTGAATAACAGAAAAAATGAATAGGATGGATTACAAACACAATTTTAACTTATAAAATTCTCCTTAAAAATAGGGCCTCCCCTGGTGGCGCAGCGGTTGAGCGCTGGGTTGCGAAGCTGCCTGCAGCCTCTTCAGTGCCAGTTCAATCCCCGGCAGCCGGGCGAGGGTCCCACATGTCATGCAGACCTCTTCTGCTGCCCGCTGCTCCCCTCAGCAGTGTGCTTTGTCGGTCTGCCTGTTCTGTTCCCCACTCTGGCTCTGGTGAATTCTCTCACCCTCCCACGCTTCTGACTGTACCCAGTGCTTGTATAAATAAATAAATCTTTTAAAATAAATAAAATTCTCCTTAAAAATAATGCATAAATAAATCTATAAAAAATAGGGCCTCTTCGGTGGTGCAGCAGTTGAGCACTGGGCTGCGAAGCTGCCACAGCCTCTGCAGCACCAGTTCGATCCCCGGCCACCAGTCAAAGGTCCCACATGGCGCACAGACCTCTCCTGCCTCCCCCTGCTCCCCTCAGCAGTGTACTTTGTCAATCTGCCTGCTCTGCTCTGCTCTCCGCTCTGTCTCTGGTGAATTCTCTCACCCTCCCGCGCTTCTGACTGTACCCAGTGCTTGTATAAATTAATTTTAAAAAAT
Organism: Talpa occidentalis; assembly: GCF_014898055.3. Lineage (NCBI taxonomy): Eukaryota > Metazoa > Chordata > Mammalia > Eulipotyphla > Talpidae > Talpa > Talpa occidentalis. Next base: position 38,184,019 of record NW_023605083.1, on the reverse strand, counting down.
AAAAAAAAATAATGCAGACAGGGCCTCCCTGGTGGCACAAGGGGTTAAGACGCAACTTAAGAAGCAGTCCGCAGCCTCTGCAGCACGAGTTCCATCCCAGGCCGGCCAGGGAGCAACCCACATGGGGCAGCAGACCTCTCCTGACTCGCCCCGCTGCTCCCCTCAGCAGTATACTAAGGTCAATCTGCCTGTTTTGTTCCCCACTCTGTCTCTGGTGGATCCTCTCACCACCCCCCCATCTCTGGCCTGTACCCCAGCTCTTGTATGCGGAAATAAATAAATCTTTTAAAAATAATAACAATGCAGACCTTGTAATTCTGTAAGACTTTGGACATTTCACTTTCTTTGCTATAATACAGAAACTTTTCACTAGTTTGGGGCATTAACTAGAAAAAGGTAGCTATCACAAAAAATAAGTGCCTTTTTTCCCCCACCATCAAATCTGACAACATTTTAAACTGAAATATCCATCACATCTATCCAAATTTTCAAATACTACTAATTAGTACTGAAAAACAAAGGACTAGTAAAGTGGGTTTAGAATATATTTAATATAACAACTTCCAAATCTGGTTTTGCAACATTCCCTGGTGTCTTAACATCTATCAAAATTTTATTCCAGTTTAATACAAAACACATGTTTACACCCAGCCATACCTTTAAGAGGTTAGTCTGGAAACAAGTAAAGGTAGCCACTACACAAAGGTCAGAGATGACTGATTACAGATCAACTATCACCTGGTGTTCCACAAGAGCGATTCGGAGCTGTTTCTGAGGCCCAGGTGTACTTAGGTCCCCACCCAAGAAACAAACAGAAAAGCCAAGATAAATATACCTGAAGAAGACCAGAAAAAGCCAAACATCCCCAAATACCACTCGCACCAGGTCTGCTCTCCTTTTTCCCTAATCTCATAGGCCCAGGAAAAATTAAATCTTACCTCCAGTCCCCAGCTCACCCCCAATTCCCCAACATTCACCTTCACTAAATGCGGGGTTCTGCTCGCAGACATCCTCTAATTCCCACCGACTCTCACACCAGCTACCCAGTTGTCTACTGATCGCGGAGCAGGGTTTCGGTGACCTTAGCTGCACTCAATTTCCCACACCCCATCCGCCCCCCGCCCCTTCAACTCTGCTCCACTCACTCCGACCCTACTCCCAGAATTCGCTCTAAGTCGGAATTTCGGGCCCCTTCCTCCCACCCCCTCAGTGGCAGTTCGTTCCACCCCGCCGGGCCTCCAGCCTCCACTCCGGGATCCCTCCCCCATCCGTCACCCCGTCCCGGCCCCCTCCCCCAACTCCGCCCCTCTCGCTTCTTCCCCGGAGGCCCCCTCACCTGAACGCCGATGCCGCCGCCGTCCCAGAAGCCGAAAGGTACGGGCGCCCGCCGGCCTCTCAGGCTTGGTTCCCTCGGAGCTCCCGACGGCCCTCAGGGAGAGTGAACACCACCACCACGAACTCTGCCCGCCCCGGGCCAGGCCGTCACCGTAGCCACCGCCAGTATCACAGCCGCCATGTTGAAGTCCTACTTCCCTCCTTCCCCTCGCCGCTCCGCCCTTAGGGCGTCTGACGTCAAGACGCGGCGCCGCACCCGCCCGGGCCAATGGGAGGAGCCGGCGGTGACGTCACTAATCTCGCTTCCGTTGAAAGAACTCCAGCCGCCGGGAGTGCTGCGATTGGAATGATTGACGTGCTGATCAAAGGGAGGGCGGGATGGAGGGGTCCCTAAAAGAGTAAGGAGCGATGACTGGAGAAACAGCTCAGGAGGGAACCCGAGTTTCTTGAATTGCGAAATTGTTATAGAGCAACCCCGATATTAAACGGGTTCCTGGCTGTGGGTCCTCACCCGCGCGCTTTAAAGGGACTTAGGAATACTCTACTACAAGCACACGCAAAAGGGTTAATAAAAGGTTTATTTACAAGAGAAAAAGAAATAAGGAAAATGTACAACTCAGGGAGAAAATAGGGAAATAAAGTCTTTAATGCGTCCTACCCGATCCGACGACCTGGAAACCCAAAGTCACTCTCAGAGCTGGCTGGACGCTGCGAGCCGGCCGAGAGCCCAAAAATGGAGAGCCCCCCCAAAGCCCACGTGTCTGCCTTTTGTATCCACCTGGCTGCTTAACCCCACCCTCAGGTCCCAGCCACCTGCCCTTTGGTGGTGATGGGATTTGGAGTTCCCAGTGTCTTTGGCTTTGACCTGGGGTGGGGGTGGAGTCCACAAAGCCTATATGGAATTTGCTTTGGGACATCCTTTTCCCCCTAACAAAATGACCCCCCAAAATTTACCAGTGAACCTTGGGAAGTCTGGCTTCTGGCCCCGGGTGCACATCCTACCCTTTCTGATCCTCACTTTCTCCAGGTAACTTCAACCCCCCTCCAATTTTGAGGTTCAGCAGTTTAAACCGGGTAGTCCTTCAGTGCCTTCTGTGTGTATTAGATGTCTCCTAGGATCAGGCGCATGGAGGATTCATCACTGAAAGAAGGAAATCTGTGACCCAAAGTTCCTAATTAGTGGGAGAAATTGAAGCATAAACAGCTGAGGCTAGTAAAAGACAGTGATGCTGGTGTAACAGCTGCTGATAATGTAAGCGATGCTTCAATTGCTCTGGAAATTTTTACTTTTGATTAAGGGAATAGGAAAGATTTACATCTTTACACTTTCTGGCTACCTAAAGGGTATGTACACCCTCATTCTGCCTCTCTTTACTCTTTTTTTTTAAGATTTATTTATTTATGCATACAAGAACTGGGGTACAGGCCAGAGGAGGGGGGTGAGTGAGAGGATTCACCAGAGACAGAGTGGGGAGCACAACAGGTGGATCTACTGAAATACACTGAGGGGAGCAGCAGGCGAGACAGCAAAGTTCTGCTGTGCTATGTGGGTTAGCTCCCTGGCCAGGAATTGAACTGAACTCACATTTTATATCTTATTAACAGAAACAAGAAAACCCTAAGGTTTACTTACTGAAATGGTAAGGAAGATAAGAATGAGTTTGTCTGGCCAAACTGAGAATAAGATGATGACAAGTTTTCTGGAGACATGTTCAGGAGAGAATGTGAGCTTGGACATCAGGAAAAAGGAAATGAGTACATGTATAGCATATTGGTACTCCTTGAACACATAAACTTTCCATTCATTCATTCAGATAATATTTATTGTCTGCCTGCAGTATACTTGACACTGTTCTATGCTCCAGAGATACAGCAATATATAAAAAAGACACACACAAAATCCATGCTCTCATAGAGCTCACATTCCAGAAAGAAAGGAGAAAAAAAACACAACACTAATGGGCCTCCCCGGTGGCGCAGCGGTTGAGCGCTGGGCTGTGAGGCTGCCCGCAGCCTCCGCTGCGCCAGCTCGATCCCTGACCCCCGGTGAGGGTCCCACACAGCGTGTAGACCCCTCCTGCCGCCCGCTGCTCCCCTCAACAGTGTACTTCGTCACTCTGCCTGCTCTACTCTCCACTCTGGCTCTGGTGAATTCCCTCACCCTCACATGCCTCTGACTGTACCCAGTCCTTGTATAAATAAATAAATAAATCTTTTTTTAAAAAAGTGTAAATGTCCATCTTGCTTAAAAAAAAAAAAACACAACACTAATAAGATGGTAATAGATGCTAAGAAGAATAAAGCAGGGGAAAGAAGAAAGTATACATGGTTGATATTTACAAAGGATGACTAGGGAAGGCCTTGCTGAAAAGGTGGCATCTCAGTAAAGACCTGAAGAAAGTGAGGAAATGAGTTATGCCTAAGGGAATGAGGAATGAGTCTTGCTTAGACACCTAGGGAAGAAAATGCCAAGCCAAGGGAACAGTGAGTACAAAGGCTCTGAGGTGGAAGCTCACCTTCTATGTTCTAAGAACATACAAGTCTATAGCTCAGTGTGGCTGGAATGGAGTGAGCAAATAAGAGAGCAGTGGGCGGGGCCTCCCTGGTGGTGCAAGGGGTTAAGACACAACCTGTGAAGCTGTGTGTAGCTTCTGCAGCACGAGTTCGATCCCAGCCAGGGAGCAACCCGCATGGCGCAGCAGACCTCTCCTGTCTCACCCGCTGCTCCCCTCAGCAGAATATTTCAGTGGATCTGCCTGTCCTGTTCCCTGTCCTATCTCTGGTGAATCCTCTCACCGCCCCCCCCCCCGCCACACCTCTGGCCTGTACCCCAGTTCTTGTGTGAGATGGATGGGTGAGTCTTTGGGGAAAAAAAAATAGAAATGGTCAGGTTCTGAGTACATATTGAAGGGGAAGCCATAGTTTGTTCATAGGTTAGGTACACAATATGAGGAAATAAGAGGACACAGGATAAGTAAGATTTTTGAACCCTCAACCAGGCACTGTGTTGTGCAGAGTACAAAGTGCACATCCAGACATATCCATTCTGTTTGAGGAGGTAGACAGTGACATCCATGGAAGGAGAGTAGAGGTCGGCTGTGAGTATATACACCTGGGCACCCGGACGTCCTGGGAGTCCAGCCCGGCCTCCTAGCCCAAAACATCATGAGAAACCTCAATGATTTAATTTGCTTTGGGTGCTGCTAACTGTGACAAGGAGTTGGCAAGAGAACCCATAGAGATTTGGAAGACTCCTTTGGACGGAAAAATTGACAGATGGTGTTTACAGCTTTGCTTTGGGTCTCCCATCAGAATGATGCCAGTTGTTTTCTTCTGGTTTCCAAGATAGTGTGTGAGATCTAAATGACTTCCTTTGCCCAGTTATAATGAAAATCACTATACACAGTTAAGTGTGAGCACATGGGCAGTGAAAATTCTGTGTCAGATCAACAAAGTTTGATTTGCTGCTATATGAATCCAAGATTTGGTGTTATTGTTTTAGTCTTTCTTTAAGCCATGTACAGCATCAGTGTCCCATAACAGAGGGTTAGCTGGATAAATTCAAGGGACACTATTACACAGCTACTAAAAAGGATGTTTTAAAAGAGAATATATAGATCCATTAAGATCAGTGGTTGCCAGAGGATGGGGAAGGAGGATAGGATAAATAGATGATTTTAGAGCCATAAAATTCTGCTGTATGATGCTGTAAGAGTGAATACATGACAGTATGCATTTGTCAAAATACACGGGACTAATGTAAACTATGGACTTTGGCTAATAATAGAGCATAAATACTGGTTCATTAATCATAACAAATACACCATAATATGCAAAGTGTTAGTAAAATAGGATAAAATGTGGTGAAACTAGGGGTATATGGGACCTCTCTGTTCTATTTCCTCAATTTTTTCTGTAAATGTAAAACTTCTAAAAAAATACAATTCTAAAAACAGGATGTGATAGAAGTATGTAAATATGAAAAGATGCTTATAAAACATTGCTAAGTTTAAAAAAAGAGCTACTACAATATTTACAATATGGTCTCATTTTTGTAAAATTATACACACAAAATACAATTTTGAATTTGAAATTCTGAAAGGATATATGCCAAAATATGCACAATGGTATACTTGGTGGAAAGATTATGGGTAATTTCTCATTTCTCTTTTTTGCTTCCTTATTTAAAAATGCCTTTAAATATTTTTTATTACACAGAGAACATGAATACTTTTCCATTGTAAACGGGTTAAACAATAGGGAATGTATTTTAATACTGTTGCGCTGTGCTCCCCAGATCTCCATCCTTTAAAACTGAAGCACTCACTCTTCCAGCTGCTGGGAGTGTTAATCATTGAGAGCTTGCAATTAAGCACCCCACACAGCTTTACCTGAGAAGAGTTGCTTCATTTAAAGTCATGCTCTCTTCCTTAGGGCAGCCCATAGTCAAAGACTGATCATTGCAGTTATGAAATAGGTGTCCCAAATAGGGACAATTCGTCAGGGCCTTTTTCTAACTCTGGTGTTCTCCATGAAATAGACTGAGGCTTTTTTGTGAATGCATTGCAATCTTAATTCACCTTCTACCCAAGTCTGCTTCCTTCATTTCCCCACAAATGATCCTGAGAAATGTCTCCAATAAACATTCTGGAAACCTGGTTGAGCCTGATTAGCAATAATTGGGGCCAGGAGTGATCCAAAAAGCAACCTCTAAGTTAGTATTTAGGAGTAGTATCTCACCAACCTCTTGGCCAAGAGGAGGCCATTTCTAGTGGTGAGTGGAATGCTGTGATCCCCTAGCATGTGATAATAATGCAATTGTTAAAATTTTCACCAGTGATGTATTGGGATGTTTCGTTAAGGAAAGGAATGCATAAAGATGGGAAGGCACAATTAGGCATTTGAGAAGTAATAGGATTCTTTTTGTTGAGAGTAATACATACTTTACAGAAAGACTATAAAGGCTAGTGTAAAAGTCAAAGGGCCTTCTTGGCAATATATAAAGAGCCTGTCATCTCCTGCAGTCACAAGGCAGAAAAGCCTGAGGATCAGGACCAGGTCCAAGACTTATAAGATCTCCAGAATGTCAGGCTTTTCTGCCCTCCCGCCATCAGGATAGATGATGGATCCTTGCAGTCCCGAATGCATGCCTGATGGCGGGCACCTGGAGTGGGGTGTGGGCATAGGTAGATGGGATTCACCTGGGCTAAGACTGGGCTCTTAAGGGCAGCGTCACGGGGACGCCAGCAGAAGCTGAGAAGAAGCCAAGAACGAATGGAAGCCGAGAGAAGAAGAAGAGAAGCAGAGAGAACGCCAGAGAGGCCAGATAGAGTGAGGATTTGCTGGGGGCTGGGAGGAGTGCCAGCCTCCCGGCCCCCCAGCACCCCTGCCTGCCATATGCCTGGTAAATCTAAATAAAAGACCTGCAAAAGCCACTGAGGACTCTCACTCCTTTACCCGGTCTGCATGGGATCATAGAAAACCTGCTCCATGTCCTGTCCTACCCCTACATAGGGTTAGATTCCTGATTGAGAAGGAGTAGAAATTGGAGGCATGGAATGTGTTGTGTAACCTTCTCAGGCCAGATAAGTTCATTGTCAGTTCTTGAAAACAAAATGAGGATTTTGGAGCCTTTCATGGATTTTACAGGCCTTTCATGTTGAATCAGGAGACAGACCAGCCAGCAGGGAGACAGCAATTTAAGCCCTCCTAGGCTCAGAGTGACGCGCCCCTTTTATCCCTTGCCTCTTGGCACAGGTGTCTGCACTGCCTATATACATGCCCATGCTTTCTGAGCCTAGGCGTCCATAACCATTGGCACATATACCCCATGCCCACACCTCTCCACCCCGGGCACCCATGCAACCTAGGCGAGGTGTAGAGACTGTCAATGGAGTGCATAAAAAAGCTTGATTCACTTCACTTACCCTATAGAGTGGCAATATTTGGGTCTAACTACCTAAAAATCTTGAACCTCTAGGTTCCCCTGTACCTCTTGAAAGCTATAACTTTCCCACTCCTTCTTGATAGAAATTGGTTCTCCTTGCTTGATGAGAATGTAGTAATCTCTGCCTTACAAGAAATGTTTCTTCCCATCTGGATCTATCCCAACACTAACCTGACCATTGGATTAATAAGTAGGGTTAAGTAGCAATGTGAATGGCCAGGACCTGATAAGGAAGGAAAAGGACTATATCTAAAAGAGCTGTGGAACTTTGCCTAAGTGTATCAATAGATACTAGGAAAATGTACATGGGACTGCATTCTGAGAATTTTGAGGCTCAATCTGAATGGGATGTTGGGACAGGTTGTCCATATGGGAGTATTCTTCCGGGGCACAGGATTTCACACCCTCCTGACTACCCTGAAAGACATTTTGCTAACATTCTACTAGGATGGTTCTTAAGAATTTGGAGAAATCTGGGCCGCCCTGGTGGCGCAAGGGGTTAAGCATAGCACTTTGAAGCTATCTGCAGCCTCTGCAGCACGAGTTCAATCCCTGGCTGGCAAGGGAGCTACCCACATGGCGCAGCAGACTCTCTGTCTCGCCTGCTGCTCCCCTCAGCAGTGTATTTCAGACAGTCTGCCTGTTCTGTTCCCCACTCTGGTGAATCCTTCACCCCCTAACAATAGGACCCCAAAATAATAGAGGCCAGATGGCAACACAACCATCAGAAGCAACATAAATGCAATTATCATAATGAGCTATGAGGTTGGAATGGTAGCCAGTAGGACCTAACCTGCAGAGAGTTATGGCGCTGGCTAATAATATGATATTTCTAAGAGCAAGACTGCCAACCTAGCTATCAGAAGAATCGAGGTCAGAAGATCAAGGGGCTGAGTCATGATTCATTGCCTAATTTCTGAACTAGAATTGTTAGGGGGAAAAGAATGTCCTAAGCTAATTCCATACAGGCTCTGTGGACTCCACCCCCACTCCAGACCAAAGCCATCAAGACATTGGGAAAGACAAATCCCATCACCACCAAAGGGAAGGTTGCTGGAAACTGAGGGTGGAGTTATGCAGCCAGGTTTGGTATAAAACCAGACACGTGGGTTTTGGGGGGCGGCCTTTGTCTCTCCACCAGCTTGCAGCTCTCGGCCAGCTCTCAGAGTGCCATTGGGTTTCCAGATCAGCAGATCGGGTAGGACGCATTTAAGACTTTATTTCCCTATTTTCTCCCTGAGTTGTACATTCCCTTATTTCCCCTTTCCTTGTAAATAAACCTTTTATTAACCTTTTGTGTGTGCCTGCAGTGGAGTATTAAGTCCCTTTAAGCGCGCGGGTGAGGACCCACAGCCAGGCAACCCATTTTATATCTGGGCTGCCCTGTAACAGAATCAGTTTTCAGACCTGGAACTCAGTGATTGAAGGAGAATCCAGGTTTCCAGAAGGAAGGACCTGTATCACCATGGTATTGCAACAGGGTGGTCCCCAGGAAAGGGGGAGGTTCCCTGCCCCACCCAAGGGAGGGTGGAGCTGAGCAGCAAGAGGAGAAGCGGCAGAAGAGACTAAGGAAGGAAGCAGGATGGAGCAAGGAGACCTGGAGGAGGCACATGGAGCCTAGAGACACATGAAGAAACTGCGCTTGTCTTTTGGTCGTGGACTAGGTGACACAGATGTGGGTGAGACCCGTGGGGAGGTGACAATGGCAGCTTTTATCTTGATGTTGATTTTGCTCTTTTCCTTCCGGGCTTGTCTGGTTGTTTGTGACCCTTTTCTGTGGGTCCCCACTGGAAGATGTTTTAGACTTGTGGCAGGCTTTGGGGCCTTGCTCTGGGCCGACCCCATATGGATGGAGTTTTACCCACGAGGGGATGGGTAACTTTGGGTGCTTCATTTAGAAACTAGACTCTTTGCCTTACCTGTATTGTTTTCTAGTTTTTATTAAAGTTCCTTCCCATTAAAGTGTCATATGTTTTGTGTTGATGCGGCGGATGGCAGAACCCATTTAGAATAGGCAGGTTTGCGGGGCTTGGGCTGCCCCTCTCCCTGTCCTATAACAGATTTGGCGTCCAACGTGATTTAGGACAGAGCCATCCGTGGTTAGTCAGCCCCATGGGGAAATTGGGCTTCCCTATGGCACTGGCTACCATAAGCGCAAATGTGATTTTTGGTTTCTCCAGTGTGTTTGTTTCATATGTCTGTTATAGGACAGGGAGAGGGAACCTCCCCCTTTCCTGGGGACCACCCTGTTGCATGTCGATTTGCTGTTGAAAAACTGGCTTGGGCTTTGTGAAGATCTGTGTGTCTGTATGTAATTTGTTTGTAGTGACTTGCTAAGAGATTTTGATTTTGTGGAAATTGTTCTGTGCCAGTTTTACTCAAAAGATTAGGCAGTACATTGGACCATGTGGCCAGATCAAAGATGGCCTCTGAGGCCACTTGGAACTTTTTTTTTTTTCTTTCTTTTTGTAATCTCTGCTGTCTCATTAGCATTTCTAAAGGCAATAATGGTTCTTCAGTGGTATGTTGCTTTGTCTTTGACTACTTCCTGCCCTGTGTCTGACCGGTTTTGCAAGCCAACTGTGGAGTGGTGGTGTTTTTAATTAGCAAATGTATGCCTGGGTGTTAAGGAAAGAGTAGCCTTAAGCAGTAACTGGTAATCGCTGGTATCCTTGATGGATTCTTGGAGATAACTTGAATTTTTGCAAAGTCTGGATCAGAAAATTAACAAGATTTTGTCTGAGTCTGAAAGGATTTGCTGCTGTGAATTTTGTCTACACAATTTGTTTTGGGCATGTTTGCCATTTTGAATACTGTATTTGTTCAATTGCTGGTGTAAGACAAGATTCTAAGTTTCTACTTCCTACTGAGGAAGGTCTGTTATGGAAAGCACTCTTTAGGGTGCATCATGTAACTGTACCAGGTTTTCATACCTGTGTTGTTGTTGCCCCTCCCTAGTGTGGGGGAGGTGTAATTTGTGTTTAGATGTTTAATCTGCTCTTTCAGCTTCTGTCCCAGAGTGGCTAACAGAAGTAAGGAGATGACTCCTTTTAATTGAAAGTTAATTACTGATATTTTGATTTTGCTTTTTCAGGTTCTATTCCAGGAAACCCAAGGAGTGCCTGCTTGGTGGCTAACAAGAGATGACTCCTTTTGCTTAAAAGTTAACTGTTACTTTTATTCTTTCAGTTGCTGTACAGAATACCCCAGGATTGACTTCTAACAAAAAGTCTTCAACACTTAAAACCCTAATGTGATAAACAAGGTCATGTAACTCTTGTGATTAATAAAACTTTTCCTTCCTATTTCCAAAGTCTTAGGTTTGCAGGATGACAACTGGAAATTTTTCTGCCAGCAACACTCCACATTTTTTTTGGACTTTGACATTTTTTTTCTGAGCCTATGGAGTAAAACTGCAGTTACATAACATTCTACGTGGCATAACTAAAAAAAAAGGTCTTTGTCTATACGTTATATGTTGTATGTCCTTGTGTCTGTCTTGGCCTAGAGAGGTTGAAAAATTGGTATACGTGGTGCCCATAGACGTTGGAAAAAAAAAAAAAAGTCTCCAGTTATGAGAAAAACTAAAGGTTATGGTTTGATTGTCAACATTGTGCTACTGAACTAAGCCGGTGCCTTCATAGAGATTGAATATTGTTGTTTCTGTTAATTTTCTGATATTTATGGCAAAGCTTCCCAGAAATCTAAATTCAAGTACAAATTTGGTAGCCTGTCATTTGACTGATGCAAGGAAATTTTGTGGAACCTCAGTAGAGCTCCTGAGACACTCCACGAAGTTTCTCCTTTTCCTCCTGGGAAGGCATTACATGAATTTGTTTTATTTGGCTTTTACCTAATGAAGTAAAACTGGAAGGGAAGCATTGTCACTTGGGAAAATGGTAAAACTTTGGTGTATACAGAATGTTAACAGTGGTTTTCTAAAATGTGTATTTAAAAAAAAAAAAAAACAACCTCTTAGTATCGGGTATGTATGTAAATTGTCAGTGGTGATTGTCACCTTGTAATATTGTATAATTCAATTGTTTCACATCTACAGAAATTGTTTCTGGAAATATAGGGAGAAAAGGTCTCAACAGATTCCTATTGATGGAACTGTTGAGAGTAAAACTTTCTTACAAAGGACTCAATAGACCTGGAAATACACCTGACATTTACTAAGGTTTCTTTGACATAATACTGGAACTTTTTTTTTTATGCATTCTGTCCTGAATCCACGAAATTTTTGTTTTGTTTTGTTTTGTTTTGACTAACCAGGATCTGCAGAAAGGTTGTAATTTTTTTCCAGCAAAGCTAACTTGTCACATTTTCTCTCCCCTTGATACCAACACAGCATACAAATAGTGGTAGTAATTTTTGCTACTTATTTCAGAGTCTGTTTTTGCATAACTTCCATAGGGATTTTGTCTGTTTTAACAAAAAATTGGACGTGAGTTTGATTGTGTGGCTTTGTGTGGAGTTCTTCCAGAAAGTTGAAAAAGAGCTGAACCAAGAAGAGGAGAACCTGTTTGCCTTGTTTGTAGGGTTCCAGAGACCTCCAAAGAAGGTGAGGAAGCTTGCCTCCATTGGCAGGACTGGACAACCCGGCCAACGAAAAAGCCCTGGTACCCTCGAGAAGAGGAAAGCCCAGGTGGAGTCTGATGAGACCGACTTTGTACCTGAAGCCTACATCGACTGGATGCCACCGGTTCGCTCTGATCCTGTGTGGGGTATTTCAACAAAGCCAGCTAAAAATTGCTGTTAGTTATTTTTGCCCTGTGATTTTATGCAAAATAGGAAAAATGGTTTAAAAGAGGATTTAGTTTGCAAACTTTTGCTATGCTGTTAAAAGTTTGGGATCAAGGTTGAGAAAATTTGTGTTTTACATCAGTTGAACCATTTTAACATTTTTTCCCTGTGATTTTGATATATTTGCTATCTTGTTTTAGCCAATTCTCCAAATTTTTTTCTTTTGGCTTGGATAATGGACTATTTTTAAGTAATGAAACTGTCATACTGGACATTCATGGACAATGCTGCTGACTAATTGTTGCTTCTCTTACACACATTGTAACCCCGAAAAAAAGACTGTCTCCTAAGACTACACCCTGAGATTGTGCCACCATAGATATGGTGGAATAAAAATTAAAAGGGGGGATTGCAACAGGGTGGTCCCCAGGAAAGGGGGAGGTTCCCTGCCCCACCCAAGGGAGGGTGGAGCTGAGCAGCAAGAGGAGAAGCGGCAGAAGAGACTAAGGAAGGAAGCAGGATGGAGCAAGGAGACCTGGAGGAGGCACATGGAGCCTAGAGACACGTGAAGAAACTGCGCTTGTCTTTTGGTCGTGGACTAGGTGACACAGATGTGGGTGAGACCCGTGGGGAGGTGACAATGGCAGCTTTTATCTTGATGTTGATTTTGCTCTTTTCCTTCCGGGCTTGTCTGGTTGTTTGTGACCCTTTTCTGTGGGTCCCCACTGGAAGATGTTTTAGACTTGTGGCAGGCTTTGGGGCCTTGCTCTGGGCCGACCCCATATGGATGGAGTTTTACCCACGAGGGGATGGGTAACTTTGGGTACTTCATTTAGAAACTAGACTCTTTGCCTTACCTGTATTGTTTTCTAGTTTTTATTAAAGTTCCTTCCCATTAAAGTGTCATATGTTTTGTGTTGATGCGGCGGATGGCAGAACCCATTTAGAATAGGCAGGTTTGCGGGGCTTGGGCTGCCCCTCTCCCTGTCCTATAACAGTATCAATCTTTTAAATTTTGTCAGAGGGATGATAAATGATTTTTAATTGAATATTAATTTGCATTTCCTTGCACTGTGTATTTCATTTATTGATCATTTATGAATTGCTTATTATTCCTGCATATTTTATGAGTTGGTTTCCTTTTTCTTGTGGATTTATAAAAGCTGTCATATAGTTTATGCATTAATCTGTGAACTTTATGAAAAACATTGTGTCGCCTATCATTTGACTTTTAAATTTTATGGTGTATTTTTTCTCCCTACCTTTACTCAAACCCAACTAAATTAAATAATGGTTTATCAAAAAGGAGATTCTAACTTCGATAGAAATAATAAATGGTAACTAGACTTGTCCCCTGGTGATAACTGACTAGTTATAATGTATTGTCTGAGAACGAGCTAACCAGCAGTGTAGGACGATGACCCCTGAAATAAGGAAAACAAAGATGAGCTCAACAACACTTTGGCTTTCTGACTAGACACGCTTTCCAGACTTCAACTCAGAATGGGGAAACCCAAGCAGAATACAAAACAGTCTTGGTGAGATGAGGAAGCAGAGATCAATTTTGAAGAGACTGAGGTAGATGGAATTCACAAGTCTGAGTAACAGAAAAGAAAAAGCTACTTGGAAAAAGAAAACCAGGAATTTGCACAGCAATGCTGAATATACATGTGAATAGGTTGAAATTCCATAAGGCTGGTCAAAGAACTTCTCAAACAAAAACAAATCAAGACACTAAAGTGTTGACAACAGGGGTCTCCCTGGTGGCACTGTTGTAGAGTAACCCCGATACAAAACGGGGTGCCTGACTGTGGGTCCTCACCGGCACCCCTAAAAGGACTTATCAATGCTCTACTGCCTTGATGGCTTTAGTCTGGAGTGGGGGTGGAGTCCACAAAGCCTGTATGGGATTAACTCAGGACATCATTTCCCCCTAACAGCACTAGGGGTTAAGACTGCAGCACTATGAAGCTATCCACAGCTACTGCAGCACAAGTTCGATCCCTGGCCAGGGAGGTGACCCACATGGCACAGCAGACCTCTCCTGTCTCACCTGCTGCTCCCCTCAGCAGTGTATTTCAACCAATCTTCCGGTCTCTGGTGAATCTTCTCACCCCCCAAACCTCTGGCCTGTACCCCAGTTCTTGTATGCATAAATGTCTTTAAAAAAATAATAAAGTGTTAACAGATTTTAATCAATGATACACTATGCAATAGGGAAAACTGTCCAGCGTAACTCGAACTCAACTTTAATTGGTACAGAGGTGACTGGGCACTTTAAAGAGAGAATAAGAAAGTGGATGGGGAGAAGGGGTTTTGAGCAGAGTCAGGGAACTAAGGAATTACAAAGGATTGCTCGCTTTGAATGCCATGAAATCAGCCATGTTTGTTAGCTGACAATCATGGAAGCCTCCCACAGAGGGTAGGAGAGGAAGTCCTAGACTTCCAGATGAATACGCTTCAAAGGAATGGCTTTCAGGTCCTTGAGAAAGGCTCTCTGGAGTTCTGAGATGTTTAAACATCTCACAAGGACAGAAGAAAGATTCACAATTATAAACCCTTTTTAGTAAATTCACTTAGAGAGGTGAGCAGGGGTCTATTGAGAGTTAACTGCCTAGAACAATAAATTCTTTTGGAAGCCTTGAATTTTTTCTCAGGTGAGCACTGTGAAACCAGATTGTTACGCGCTTGACCACTGTTTGGCCTCTTGTGTGTATAACCACCATTTTAGAATTTTAGGTTTAAGCTTCGCTTTCCTGGAAGATGATGCAACATTCTTGAACTACGTCTCATCCTCGCCTCACCTTCTCGGACCACCCTGGTGGCCAATAGAAAAAGGGACAGTCAAATAGGGAGACCACGGCATCCCTGGCCAATCAAATGAGTTTGAGTTGCACCCGCGCCAAAAATGCCTTTCAGTAACCAATGAGTGCCTGCCAGCTTGTTTTAGAATTTAAGCCTGCTAGAGCTGTGTGGAGATTTCTGGACCTACTAAACATAGAGCTTCCATATGATCCAGCAATTCCACTCCTAGGTATTTACCCAAAGGACACAGAAACATCAATTCCAAAGAGCACCTGCACTCCTATGTTTATAGCAGCACTGTTTACAATAGCTAAGCTTTGGAAACAACCCAAATGCCCAAAAATAGATGACTGGATCAAGAAGATGTGGTACATATATACCATGGAATATTACTCAGCATTCAAAAAAGATCAACACATGCAATTTGCAGCAACATGGATGGCACTGGAAGGGATCATGCTCAGCGAAATAAGCCAAAAAGAAAAAGAAAAATACCGGATGGTCTCACTCATAGCAGGAATCTAGAAAACTTAAATAAGGGACCAGGAAAATGAATATAAGAAAGTGAAAATCAAAATCAACAAAAAAACTATGAACCAGAGACACTTTTTGGGGGTGGGGGGCGGGAGGGGAAGGATTGGGGTCAGAATGGGGCGTTTGCAATTGTATGGGGGAATATAAAAATAAAATTTAATATTTAAAAAAAAAAAAAAAAAAAAAAAAGAATTTAAGCCTGCTTGTAACCCTATAAATATCTTCCCATTTCCCAGTTCGGGGCTCTTGCCATCCACCACTCTGTCGGTGAGTGTCATGAGTCCACACTCGAGTCTGTATTAAACTCCCTTTTGTGCTCGCATCAACTGTCCATGATTTCCTGGGGCCTGCGTTTGTCATTCGTGGGCACAACAAGCACTTAAAAGAGAGGTGCAATCTTGCATTGTTTGAAATTATGTTTATTAACAAGGAAGTTAGAAAGGGGTACAGTTGGGTTAGAAATGGGTACAGTTGGGTTAGAAATGGGTACAGTTAGTCCCTTAAGAACAGGGTGTCCTAAGCCCAAGTGTTCCAAGACTGTCAATCTGATAGAGAAACAATCGGTTAGAAACAGGAGGCCTCCTGCCCAAGCCCAGGTGCCCTAAGTCCATTTATCAATCTCATTGGGAAAAAATCAGATGGAGTCAGGGTATCCCCCCCCAGCCCAATTAAAAGTGGAATGTTCAGAATATCAAGATAATAACACAATGCTAAAGCAACAGACCAAAGCTGGTCCCAAGAAGACAGGCCAGGTAACATGGGAAAACTCAGTGTTTTCCCCGTGGGCTCCCGCCAATCAGCAAGGGACACAATGCTGAGACACGTAAGGGCCAAACCCCGACTCCTTCCCCGCTGTACCCATATAAACATCTACTTCTTGACCCCTCACTGACTACCCAGTCAGGACCCCTCTCAGCTCAGAAAGCTTTCCTGTCCTTCCTCTTGTCTACCAATAAATCTCTTGCTTTGCTGCCTAGCTCTGGTCTCAAAGTTGAATTTTTCCTGGTCCAGACAAGAACCAAGAAACTCCAGGGGTCCCAGGCCCCCAGGCCTAATTCATTAGTATTGGCTTAAGATTTATTTATTTATACAAGCACTGGGTACAGTCAGAGGCACGTGAGGGTGAGAGAATTCGCCAGAGGAGAGTAGAACAGGCAGAGTGATGAAGTACACTGCTGAGAGGAGCAGCGGGCACTGCTGAGGGGAGCAGCAGGCATGGCAGGAGAGGTCTGCGCGCCATGTGGGACCCTCACCTTGAGGCCGGTGATCGAACCGGCGCTGCAGACGCTGCGTGCAGCTTCGCAGTCCAGCGCTCAACTGCTGCGCCATCGAGGAGGCCCCTGGTTGTGCTGAGAGTCTTTAGTTTCTATAGGTTAAAGTTGAGGCCTAAACAGGAGCGCTCAGAACTAGAGTTTTGTCAAAGGGAGTCTGTCAAGCGCTAAGAAAACTGTTAGCTAAACAGGTGCCCGACCTCATGCGAGACAGGATGGGGGAAGTTCACTTTTTACTCAGAGTAGAGCGATCACATTGAACACCTGGGGAATTCAGTAGAAATCCCCCAGAGGAGCTCACCTTAAAACTGGGACTGAAGTAGCCCTAAAGTAAAGGTTATTCTAGACTGCTCCTACACATGTTAAAAAGAAGCTTCTAAAGGCTTAAGCTTATCTGAAAGTAACTTAACTGCAAGCCAAAACAAAATCCAACACTATTTACAAGTGAAAATTCCCAACTCTCATCAAGGAAACATTCACAATCTCTGGCATGAAATTTTGTAAAATGCAAGACATACAAAGAAATTTTTAAAAATGTGACCCTGAGCCAGGAGACTAAAAAAAAAAAAAATCGGCCATTAAATGTAGAGGTGAGGGTCCTCCCTGGTGGCACAAGGGGTTAAGTCTTAGCACTATGAAGCTGTCTGCAGCCACTGCAGCACTAGTTAGATCCCCCAGCCAGGGAGCTACACACATGGTGCAGCAGACCTCTCCTGCCTCACCCACTGCTCCCTTCAGCAGTGTATTTCAGTCAGTCTGCCTGTTCTGTTTCCCACTTTGTCTCTGGTGAATCCTCTCAACTCCCGCATCTCTGGCCTGTGCCCCAGCTCTTGTATGCATAAATAAATAAATCTTTAAATTAAATAAATAAATAAATAAAAATAGAGATGCTGGAATTGACATGGACTTTAAAAGAACCATGATAAATATTACAAATATGGTCAAATACTTACAGAAAAATGTGAACATAATGAGAGATGGAAGGTATAAGAGAATAAAATGTTACTTTTACAGATAAAAACTATAATGTCTATAAAGAAATTTTACTGGAGGATTTTTTTTAACAATTTATTCATTTATGCATGTAAGAACTGGGGTACAGGCCAGAGGTACGGGGGATTGAAAGGATTCACCAGAGACAGAGTAAGGAACAGAACAGGCAGACTGACTGAAATACACTGCTGAGGGGAGCAGCAGGTGAGACAAGAGAGGTCTGCTGCACCATGTGGGTAGCTCCAAGACTGGTCTCTAGCTTGTACTGCAGAAAATGCGGATAGCTTCACAGTGCTGTGCCTAACCCCTAGAGCCACCAGAGAGAGCCTTTATTGGATGATCTTCTTAGCAGAATAGATACTGCAAAAGATTGGGAAGATTGGAGAAATTAAAAGTATAGCAATAGAAACTACCCAGAAAAAAACAATATGTAATGTTCTCATATGTGTGTAACTAGAAAGCCAGAATGAAGAGTCACCAAAAATTTTTAATAAATGATGTCTACATTTCCCCAACTGTTCTGAAAGACTGTTTATCTACTGTTGACTAAAATAATTACCACTGTGAAGGGGACTACAAGTTTAATAAAAGAGCAGTTTACTGAAGAAGTTATTCAGAGTGAAACTAAGCCTCTTGACCCAAGGAAGTCAACAGATTTTTCTGCATCACTGACCCACCTTCAGAAGTTTGGTCTCAGTTTATAAAGGTAAGTTACAAACACAGGAAGAACATATTATTTATAACAAGGAAAACAGAGATGGTTATTTTCTAACATTTCAGTTAACTAAAGAAAACTGATTTTTAATATTTTTATGATTTAATATTTTAATGAAAAAGGAAGGGCACTAATCATATTTTCAAAGTAGTTTTTTAATCTTACAAAGTCAACTCACTCAGAGCTATGGGTGTGTAGAAGATGTAAGGTTATTTGAATCTCTTATCCTGGAAAATGCCCCTACTTACAAGCGTAAAGCTGTGCAGTCAGACCTGGAAGCTATTCTTTCCAGAACTGGTAAATATGACAAGGGGGAACTTGGTTTGTGGACTTTTCCAGGCATTTTCTTACTTCTTGCTATAAGGCTTCTTCATGGCAACTAGAAACTGTTTTTGCTGACTCCAGCCTCTGAAAAAGCTCTGCAGTATTTTCAGAGCAGAGGTAACATTTAACAAAATGTAGAATTCTTTTTTTAGTCCACACTATAGATGTAGAAAGTTCAATAAATCCCAATCAAGATAAAGACAAATAAAACCATACCAAGACATATTACTAAACAACAACAAACAGTAATATAGAGAAAAATCTTAAAGGCAGAGGGAGATAAAAAGAAAAGAAAACATACAGGAACAAATATAAGCAAAATAAAAGACTTATCTGAAACCCTACAAGCCAGACATTAGAAATATATTAATAAAGTACAAAGTGGCAACCTATAATTCTCCAATCTGAAAAAAAAATTATCTTAAAAATGAAGGAAAACACTGAAAAAATGGTTATGCAAAAAACAATGGTTAAATATACAACAGAATATTATTCAACCATCAAAAAAGATTGAATTCTGAGATATGCTACAGATTGAATTCTGAGGTATGCTTAATAATGACTCTTCAGGTCATTATTAAGCAAAATATGTCAGTTACAAAAAGACAAATGCTATATAATTCCACCTATATGAGATATCGAGAGTAGTCAAACTCATTGAGAATGATGGCTACCAGGGGCTGAGAAGAAAAAGAAAAGACTAGAGATAAAGTGAAACAAAAACTCTAATTCAAGCTGGTGCAGCCAAGAACACAAGGCTTCCTTGCCCCTAGCTCCCAAATAGAACACTATTTCTTGGGAGGAACAGTACATCAGCACATCTCATTCTGCCCCCAGCTGCCTCTTACTGAAGCTGAATTCTGGGTGAAAGCAGCCAAGAAGTGGGGGTATAGTGCCAGGAAGGCACAGAGCAGGTTCTCTATGATCTAAGCAGATGGGTGAAAGTGAGTCCTTGAGCCCTCAGTGGCTTTTTTCAGGCTTTTATTTAGGTTTTATTTTACATGTAGTGCTGCAACCGGGTACACGGCAGGCAGGGGTGGGCAGAGGTGGGGGTGGTGGGAGGAGGCCAGGAGGCTGGCAGGCCTCCCAGCACCAGCATCAGGAGAACCTTCACTCTTTATTGGGCTCTCTCCTGGTCCACAAGTGTCCCTTGGCGAATATAAATACTGCAGCCATGGCCCAAAAAAGTAAACAATACAACTGAATATAACAATGTAATAAAATCCAGGTGCCCACACTCAGGCATGTATTCAGGACCATAGGGATTCATCATCAATGCTAATGGCCAGAGGGCAGAAAAGCCTGACAATCATTTACAATGCAGGGGGTTTTCCTTTTTCTTTCTAACACCCCTTTGTTGGATATGGTGCAGATGAGAAAACTGGGACCCGGGGTGCCTTGTAGCTCATGGGGTTTGCAGAAAGAGAGCAAAGCTAAGGAGATGGGGTCTATTTCCTCCCCTTATCCACAGAGAACTCAGCTCTGAGTTTGGGGTGCCACTCAAAGAGAAATGAACCATTGTCCCCACCCCCAGCACCACAGATATGCCTCAGAGACTTTGACCAGGGGAGAAGCAGATGATAAGAACAGTGAGTTCTTATGGGGTGGGAAGGATGGGAATTGACTGCAAAGTTTACAAGAGCATTTTCTAGGGTGATGGAAAAGTTCTGTATTTCTATATTTTTACTGTGGTGGCAGTTATCTGCTAAATCCTGCTCCAAATAGAATTGACTTCATTGCAACCAACTTTGGGGAAACTGAGCTGTGTAGGGTCAGGAATACCACAGTGCAGGTTTTCTATGATCCAGCAGACCTGGTAAAGGAGGAGTCAGAGCCCTCAGTGGCTTTTTTGTAGGCTTTTATTGGGGTTTACCAGGTACAGAGCAGGCAGAGGTACTGGGGGGCCGGGAGGCTGGCAGGCCTCCCAGCCCCCAGCAAGTCTTCACTCTATCTGAACTCTCCAGTGTTCTCTCTCTCTCTCTCTCTCTCTCTCTCTCTCTCTCTCTCCTTCTGCTGCTTCTGGCATCCCCGTGATGCCGCCCTTAAAAGTCCAGTCTCTCATCCTAGGTGTACTCACTTCAGGTGCCAACTATCAGGCATGCATTCAGGACCATAGGGTTCCCTCCTCTATCCTAATGGCGGGAGGGCAGAAAAGCCTGATACCTTTTACCTACCCTACAAGCTGTCAAAACCAGTGAGAGTTGTGGCAACTGAGAGGAGATTCATAGATTCATTAATAATATACCTTAAGATCTAGGCTTGCTGGGCCTCCCTGGTGGCGCAGCGGTTGAGAGCTGGGCTGCTAGGCTGCGGAGCTGCCTGCAGCCTCTGCAATGCCAGTTCCATCCCCTGCCGCTGGCGAGGATCCCACATGGTGCAAAGACCTCTCCTGCCACACCCGCCGCTCCCCTCAGCGGTGTGCTTCATTGGTCTGCCTGTTCTGTTCCCCACTCTAGCTGTAGTGAATTCTCTCACCCTCCCGCGCTTCTGTCTGTACCCGGTGCTTGTGTAAATGAATAAAAAAAAAAAATCTTAAAAAAAAAATCTAGGCTTGCTCATATGTCAGAGACAAATAAGAGAAGAGCTGATTGGAAGATCCCTCTTCCGGTTAGAACAATTCTCAGACAATGACCTCAGGAACTGCTCTATCAAAGAAGTACAAATTTGATTGGGTTACTCTGTGGAACAATTCTACCCTATTGACATTGAAAATAAGAGTAATCAGGGTTTCCTTGGTGGCACAGTGTGTTGAACTCAGCGCTTTAAATCTGTCTCCAGCCTCTGCAGCACAGGTTTGATTCCCAGCCCGCCAGGGAGATACCCACATGGTGTGGCAGACCTCTCCTGTCTCACCTGCTGCTCCTCTCAGCAGTGCTCTCAGTCCATCTGCCTTTTCTACTCCCTGCTCTGTCTCTGGTGAGTCCTCTCACCCTTTCGTGCCTCTGGCCTGTACCCCAGCTCTTGTATAAATAAATAAATCTTTAAAAAAAAAAGAAAATAAAAATTAGGGGAGCTTAGTAGTTGAGAGTGGTCAGAGAGAAAGAGAGTCAAGGTGATTTTTTTTTACAATATTATTCGTTTTTAAACAATATTTGCATCCCCCCCCCTCAGGTGTAGTCCTATAATTTCCTTCACCAATGCACCTGTGCGCCATCACCACAGTCCCCCGTGCTCTTCCCTCCCTCCCTCTGATCTCTCTCCCTCCTCCTCTCCTGCAGGATGTCTCTGATTTATGATTGTCTGTTTTTGTTTTGGTGTGTTTTATATTGTTATCATTTTTTTACACTGACGTCTTATTAGGTTCCCCTATATTCCTGCTATAAATGAAACCATCCGATATTTTTCTTTTTCCTTCTGACTTATTTCACTGAGCATAATTCCTTCTAGCTCCGTCCACATTGCTGTGAGTGGCATGAGTTCATCTTTTTTTGATTGCTGAGTAATATTCCATTGTGTATTGTAAAGTCAGGACAGGCCACGGAGCAGGTTTTCTGATCCAGCAGACCGGGTAAAGGAGGAGTCAGAGTCCTCAGTGGCTTTTGCAGATCTTTTATTTAGATTTACAGGGCATATGGCAGGCCTTCCAGCCCCCAGCAAGTCTTCACTCTATCTGGGCTTTCTGGCATTTCTTCTGCTTCTCTTCTTCTTCTCTCGGCTTCTGTTTGTTCTTTTTTTTTTTTTAAGATTTATTTATTTATTTATACAAGCGCTAGGTACAGTCAGAAGCGCGGGAGGGTGAGAGAATTCATCAAAGTCAGAGCGGGGAGCAGAGCAGGCAGAGTGACTAAGTACACTGCTGAGGGGAGCAGCGGGCGGCAGGAGAGGTCTGTGCACCTTGTGGGACCCTCCCCCAGTGGCCGGGGATCAGAACAGGCCTTGCAGAGGCTGTGGGCAGCTTTGCAGCCCAGCGCTCAACCACTGCGCCACCAGGGGAGGCCCGGCTTCTCTTTGTTCTTGGCTTCTGCTGGCGTCCCGGTGATGCCACCCTTATAAACGCAGTCTCTCAGCCCATGTGTACCCACTTCAGGTGCCCGCCATCAGGCATGCATTCAGGACCACAGGGTTCCCTCATCTATCCTAATGGCAGGAGGGCAGAAAAGCCTGATACTTTTTCCTTACCCTACATGTACATATACCACCCCTTCTTGATCCAGTCATCTATTTTTGGGCATTTGGGTTGTTTCCAGGTTTCACCTATTGTAAATAGTGCTGCAATAAACATAGGGGTACAGGTGTTCTTTTTTTTTTTTAAGATTATTTATTTATTTATACAAGCACTGGGTACAGTCAGAGGGGAAAGAGGGTGAGAGAATTCACCAGAGCCAGAAGAACGGGGAGCAGAGCAGGCAGAAGGACCGAAGTACACTGCTGAGGGGAGCAGCGGGCGGCAGGAGAGGTCTGTGCGCCATGTGGGACCCTCCTCTGGTGGCCGGGGAGCAGCCAGGGATCGAACCAGCGCTGCAGAGGCTGCGGGCAGCTTCACAACCCAGCACTCAACTGCTGCGCCACCGGGGAGGCCCTACAGGTGTTCTTTTGAATCAATGTTTTTGTGTCCTTTGGGTAGATCCCTAGGAGTGGAATTGCCAGGTCATATGGTAGCTCCATTTTTAGTAGACTGAGGAACCTCCACACAGCTTTCCATAGTGGTTGGACCAGTTTGCACTCCTACCAGCAATGTAGGAGAGTTCCTTTTTCACCACATCCTCGCCAACATTTGTTGTTGCTTGTTTTTTTGATATGTGCCATTCTTTTGTTTGTTTGTTTGTTTTGTTTTTGTTTTTGTTTTTAAAGATTTATCTATTGATTGATTGATTGATTGATTTATACATACAAGCACTGGGTACAGTCAGAAGCGCGGGAGGGTGAGAGAATTCACCAGAGCCAGAGCGGGGAGCAGAGCAGGCAGAAGGACCGAAGTACACTGCTGAGGGGAGCAGCGGGCGGCAGGAGAGGTCTGCACGCCATGTGGGACCCTCCTCTGGTGGCCGGGGAGCAGCCGGGGATCAAACCGATGCTGCAGAGGCTGCGGGCAGCTTCGCAACCCAGCGCTCAACCGCTGCGCCACTGGGGAGGCCCAAGATATGTGCCATTCTTACTGATGCCAGGTGGTATCTCAATGTGGTTTTGATTTGCATTTCCCTCATTATAAGGGATGTTGAACATTTTTTCATATGTCTGTTGGCCATTTGCATTTCCTCTTTGGAGAAATGTCTTTTAAGCTTTTCTGCCCATTTTTGACTGGATTGTTTACTTTGTTTTTGTTGAGTCATGTGAGTAGATCTTTGTGATCAGTCCCTTATCAGTTGTATGGAGTGCAAAAAATTTTTCCCTATCAGTGGGGTGTCTCTTTGTTTTGGTTAAAGTCTCGTTTGGGGTCTCCCCGGTGGCGCATCGGGTTGAGGCAGCGCTGCGAAGCTGTCCCCAGGCTCTGCAGCGCTGGTTCGATTCCCGGCCGGCCAGGGAGATTCCCACATGGCGTGGCTAGGAACTCTCCTGTCCCACCCGCTACTCCCCTCAGCAGTGTGTTTCGGTCATCTGCCTGTTCTGCTCCCTGCTCTGTCTCTGCCTCTCACCCTCCCATGACTTTGGCCTGTACCCCAGCTCTTGTATAAAATTGAATAAATCTTTAAAAAACAAAGTCTCTTTTGCTGTACAGAAACTTTTCAGTTTGATGTAATCCCAGGTGTTTATCTTTTCCTTGACTTTCTGTGCTTTGGGTGATGAGTCTTTAAAGATATTACTGAGATGTATGTCATGTAGTGCTTTACCTGTATTTTCTTCTATATATTTTATGGTTTCAGGTCTTATGTCCAGTTCTTTTATACATTTTGAGTTGATTTTTGTGCATGGAGAGAAGTAGTGGTCTAGTTTCATTCTTTTGCATGTGGTGGTCCAGTTTTCCCAGCACCACTTATTGAACAAACTGTCCATGTTCCATTGCATATTCTTTGCTCCTTTGCCAAAAATTAGTTGTCCATATAAGTGTGGCTTTATTTCTGGTTCCATTGGTCTGTGTGTCTGTTTTTGTTCCAATGCCATACTGTCCTTTTAATTATTATGGCTTTGTAGTATAGTTTGAAGTTTGGAAGTGTGATACCTCCATTCTCCTTTGTTTTCATCAGTAGGGTTTTGGCTAGTCATTATTTTTTGTGGTTCCATATGAATTTCATCACTATTTGTTCTATTTCTTTGAAGAATGTTATTGAGATTTTTATTGGAATAACATTGAATCTGTAGATTGTTTTTGGTAGGATGGCCATTTTAATAATGTTAATTCTTCCAATCCATGAGCAGGGGATGTCTTTCCATTTCTTTCTGTCTTCTTCTATTTCTTTTAACAGTGTTTTATAATTTTCTTTGTATAGGTCCTTCACCTCTTTTGTTAGGTTTATTTCCAAGTATTTGATTTTTTTTGTTTGTTTCAATTATGAAAGGAATGGTTCTCGTGATTTCTTCTTCAGATTGATTGTGTCTAGGAAGGCTACTGATTTTTGTGTGTTGATTTTGTATCCTGCTACTAAACTGGTTGATTATTTTGAGTAGTTTTTCTGTGGCGTTTTTAGGGTTCTCTATGTATATTATCATATCATCTGCAAATAGTGATAGCTTTACTTCTTCTTTCTCTATTTGGAGTCCTTGTGTGTCTTTCTCTTGTCTTATTGCTCTGGCTAGGACCTCCAGTATTATATTGAGTCAAGGTGATCTTAAAAAGAAAAAGAGCAGAGAACAGAAACTGCCTATGAAAGTGAGCAGAGGTCAGGTTTTACAAAGACTTCAGAGTACCCATTATATGGTTGAAGAACTAAAGGAAGTTATTGTGATAATGTCACAGCAAGTAGAAAATATTAATAAAGAGGTAGAAACCATAAAAAAGAGCCAAATAGGAATTCTGGAATTGAAATTCTGGAATTTTAAAATTCTCTATAGGGGCTCAACAATTGATTTGAATTGGCAGGAAAAATAATGAGCATGGGCCTCGCCTGGTGGCGCAGGCAGTTGAGTGCCACACTGTGAAGCTGTCCACAGTCTCTGCAGTGCTGGTTCAAACCCTGCCAGCCGGCAAGGGTCCCACATGGCACGGTAGACCTCTCCTGTCACTCCCGCTGCTCCCCTCAGCAGTGTATTTCGTCAGTCTGCCTGTTCTGTTCCCCACTCTGTCTCTGGTGAATCATCTCACCATCCCTTGCATTTGGCCTATACCCCAGTTCTTGTATAAATAAATAAATAAATCTTTAAAAAAAATGAGCTAACTTGAAGTCTGACTCTTTACTATAAAATATATTATAAAGTACACTCACCATGTAACCCAGCAATATCCATTTGTAGATATTTACATTAGAGAAATGAAAATATATATCCCTAAAAAGACTTGTATATCAGTGTTTTTAGCAGTATTAGTCATAACAGTAAAAAAAAACCAGATCCAATTCAAATGTTCATCGTACATAAATGATATATAAATTATGATCTCTCTAGCCAATAGAAGACTACTCAGTGATGAAAAGGAAATGACGTACAGTCAGTCATCGCTTAATGAGTTTCAGTCATCAACAGACAGCATATATGATTGTGGTCCCAACTGTCCATACCATCTAGGTTTGTGTAGTTATACTTTATGATGTGCACACAACAATGGAATTGCTTAACAATGTATTTCTTAGAACATATCACCATCATTTTATCTAACAATTTACCAATATGAATAAACTTCAAAATCATGTTGGATGAAAGAAACAAAATTTAAGAGAGTATATATCATTGATGTAATTTATATGATATTATTATAGAATTGGGAAAATAAAGTGAAAGAAAGCAGATCTGTGGTCATGGGGGTGTAGGTAATGGAAATTGACTGCAAGGTTTACAGGGAATTTTCTGCAATGATGAAAAAGTTTTAATTTCTATATTTTAATTGTGGAGACAATTAGGCAGATATCAGAACTCTTCGAATTCAAATTATAAACTTAAAATGTGTACATTTTATTATAGTAAATTACTCCCCAATAAAGTTGATTTTTAAATATTTATTGAAAGGAGTCCTTCAAGTTACCCTTGAAGAAATAGTTGATTACATTTCTGTAATTGGGAGATTACAAAATGAGTTTAGGACATATGTAGAAAATCAAGGAAGCTTTCAAAGATAAATGGAATTATGTCAAAAGTTCATAGGCATAGCTAAGTCAATTTGGGAAATGAAAAAAAATTATTATCGAATGAAACACATTGACCCTTTAGAAATCCTTAAATACAAAATGGTATTCAAATAGATAAAGCCAAAAAGATTATATTTAACCATTTGAAACAGCCACAAATTAAACAGAAAAAATTAAGCATTTATCCTCCTTTTCCAACAGCAACTATATTTCATTGAAACTAAATTGCTAAGTTTGACCCCAGCCAGCCAGAGAGCAACCCACATGGTGCAGCATACCTCTCCTGACTTGCCCGCTGCTCCCCTCAGCAGTGTACTTCAGTCAATCTGCTTGTTCTGTTCCCCACTCTGTCTCTGGTGAATCCTCTCATCCCCTGCACCTCTGGCCTAGACCCCAGTCCTTGTGTGCATAAGTAAATAAATATTTTTGAAAAAAATTTTAGTCTTATCAGTATGCTATCTTTACTAGAGTTCTGCTGTAAATACATGTCATGAACCTGTATTTAAGTGCAGTGAAAATATTCCCATGTTCAACCTGATAACTCAGCCTCAAATTTAAATTAGGTCTGCAAAAGGGAGATAAAGCTGTAGAAGTCTCCCCGGGGCAGGGCGGGTGGCGGGGGCGGGGAACTTTATTCCTTCACCCAGAGTAGGTTTTCACCCAGATGAAGTTCTTGGATATTGAGTGGTGGCCAAGAGTGAGCTGATGTCAAATGGTCCTTGGTGTTTACCAGTCCCTAGGGAATCATCGGGCACAGATGGATGGGGAGGATTTCTGAGCATCAATACCTAGTTTTACTCTAACAAAAGTGATTCCATGGCCAGATGGTAAAGGGATGGGGATTGTGGAAGACTAAAGAAAAAGAGGATTGGCTAGGAAGCACGTGGTTCCTTTGCCAGAACAGGGACTCATGTGTCGAAGCAGGGCACAGATGGTCTTCCAAATAATTAGAGAAATTAAATCCCCACAAATTTTAAATCCCTGTACAGAAAAGAAGGAGGAAGAAAGAAAGGAAGGACTTCAGGGAGGGAGGGAGGAAGGAAAACAAACACATGGAAAATGTGAAAGGCACTTCAATGTGGGTAAAGCGCTATAGCTTAACATTCCTTCCCAGAAGCACTAGGGTTTCTCATATCCCTCTTTGACGATTCCCTGAGTTTTGTGTCATTATTTGCCTTTCTCTGGCCTCCACCCTCTCCCATCTGGCTCACATTTTAAGAATTAGCTGAAGCATGATCTCTTGACTGAGGCCAGAAATTTCTCTTTTATGGGTTCATACTGATTATTTCAACTGAATCCCCATTAATAGTAGAAAAATGTCAACGTTAACATATTCAATAATATTAAATCTTGACCTGGGGACTTGGGATAGTGTTGCAGATATACCTACATGGAAGGGAAGTGCCATTTTCCCCACACCCACTTACATGCAATGGCTTGAATTGCAAGTCCCAGTGTGCCATGACTCTGACATCCCAAGCTGGGGAGCTACTGGGAAATAGGGGTGGAGTTCAGTGATCAGGTAAATTTATGTAACACTGAAGGCATGGGGCCCACTTGCTCTTGTTTTTTCAGTCTTGACTCACACCCTGGTACTGACGACTGATGAAAGGAGATTACTTCCAGCAGGAGACACATGGAGGAAATACATGTAGAGATACTTGGAAGAGAGGCTTGGAAAAGAAACACATGGGTGACAGAGACACTTGGGGAGGCTGCTGTTGTTCCTTAGCGGAGACAATGGCAGCTATTATCTTGGCCTCATGCTGAATTATGTGGTGTAGTTTGCATTTTCTCTCTCTGTTTCTATCTGTCTGTAACTTACCTAACTCCCTTCTTGTGGTTCCTTGCCAGAAGTGTTAGGCCTGTGGCAAGCTTTTGGACCTTAATGGCCCCACTTCAGGCTGAGCCTATTTAACTGGCCATTTACCCACAAGGGTATGGGTAAATTTCAAGTGTGCTGTTATTTGAAATTCTTCTTTCTCTCTGTCTCTCCCGCACACCAGTTTTATTAAAAATCTTTCACACTAGAGTCTGCCTCCTTTGCCTTTGTGCATGCAGATGGCCACATCAGAGCTCGCATGTCTTAATAGTTTGTGGCCACTGGGTACCCCTTGGTCATATGCTAACAATATATATTCTGACCCCATGATCATGAGATATATTGTGCAATATTGTCTTTTATTAAAATAAACAGACATTTGGTCAAGGTTTCACAAAAAAAGGTCAGAGAGGCTTTTCTCAATATACCCAGAGTAGGCCTCTTTTAATAATTGTCACTTTTGTGTGGGGAACTAAATGGCCCCATGAGCCTCTAAAAGTCTATTACCGGGCCTCCTTGATGGTGCAGGCAGTTGAGTGCCGCACTGTGAAGCTGTTTGTAGCCTCTGCAGTGAGGGTTCGATCCCACCGGTGAGAATCCCACATGGTGTGGCAGACCTCTCCTGTTGTGCTTGCTGCTCCCCTTTGTCTGCCTGTTCTGCTCCCCGCTCTCTCTCTGGTAAATCCTTTCACCCTCCCGAGCTTCTGGCCTGTACCCCAGCACTTGTATAAATTAAAAATAAATAAATAAATAAATAAAAATAAAAGTCTATTACCATTACTTAAGATTGCAGATAATTTTAAGAGCAGTGAAGGTTCTAGAGTTTGAAAAAAAGTTCTTTTTTTTTTTAAGATTTATTTATTTATTTATCATTTATACAAGCACTGGGTACAGTCAGAAGCGCAGGAGGGTGAGAGAATTCACCAGAGCCAGAGCGGGGAGCAGAGCAGGCAGAAGGACCGAAGGACACTGCTGAGGGGAGCAGCGGGCGGCAGGAGAGGTCTACGCGCCATGTCGGGGATCGAACCAGCGCTGCAGAGGCTGGGGGTAGCTTTGCAACCCAGCGCTCAACCGCTGCGCCAACGGGGAGGCCTTGAAAAAAGGTTCTTTGCCCTTTGCCTTTATTCCTAATGTAAGAAGCACACCCCCATTTTTAAAATTTTTTTTAAAGATTTATTTATTTATGCATACAAGAACAAGGGTATAGGCCAGAGATATGGCGGGTGAAAGGATTCACCAGAGACAGAGAGGCAAACTAAACAGGCAGATTGACTAAAATGCACTGCTGAGGGGAGCAGTGGGTGAGTCAGGAGAGGTTTGTTGAGCCAGGTAGCTCCCTGGCTGGGGATCAAACTCGTGCTGCAGTGGCTGTAGATGGCTTCATAAATTGCGTCTTAACCCCTTGTGCCACCAGGGAGGCCCCAGAAGCGGCCCCCTTTTTAGGACCTTAAAGAATGTACTTTGGGGAGTATCATCCAGGTACAAGTTTATCAGTGAACATACACTCCTTACCTGAGAATCTCATGGGTTTTTTTTCAAAGGTTGATTTATTTATGCATACAAGAGCTGGGGTGCAAGCCAGAGGTATGGAAGGGTGAGAGGATTCACCAGAGACAGAGTGAGGAGCAGAGCAGGCAGACTGACGAAATACACTGCTGAGGGCAGCAGCAGCGGGCAAGACAGGAGAGATCTGCTGCGCCACATGGGTTGCTCCCTGGCCAGCCAGGATCGACCTCATGCTGCAGAGACTGCGGATAGCTTCATAGTGCTGTGCTTAACCCCTTGCACCACCAGGGAGGCCCCTCAAAATGTACTTTTATGGAGAGACAGCTTCCCATGAACAATATAGATCCTCTATTTCCTACAAATTGACTACAAAGAGATATCCTTTTGTCCCCTGTGACTAAGAAGATGTGACTGTCCACTGCTCTTGGGAGAGCCTCTGAGTAAGGGAAAAGATCTCCATGCTTAGAGTCGTTTCGCTGGAGCTTGGATTAAGCAGGAAAACCACAGATGTGAGTTTGTTGATGAGTCTTGAGTTAAAAATCTAGAACTAGGGGCCTCCCCGGTGGCGCAGCGGTTGAGCGCTGGGTTGCGAAGCTGCCCGCGGCCTCTGCGGCGCCGGTTCGATCCCCGGCTGCTCCCCGGCCACCAGAGGAGGGTCCCACATGGCGTGCAGACCTCTCCTGCCGCCCGCTGCTCCCCTCAGCAGTGTACTTCGGTCCTTCTGCCTGCTCTGCTCCCCGCTCTGGCTCTGGTGAATTCTCTCACCCTCCCGCGCTTCTGACTGTACCCAGTGCATGTATAAACAAAACAAACAAACAAACCAGCAAACAAATAAATAAAGCATGCCTCTATAAAAAAAAAAAAAAATCTAGAACTAGGACGGACCTTCCTGTCGTGCCTGCTGCTCCCCTTCATCTGTCTGTTCTGCTCCCCACTCTGTCTCTGGTGTATCCTCTCACCCCCCCATGCCTCTGACCTGTACCCCAGCTCTTGTATAAAAATAAATCTTAAAAAAAAAAATCTAGAACCAATAGGACATAGAGAAACAAAGGCATGTGTGTTTGTGTGCCCACATTTATGTATAACTATAAGAAAAGGGGGCTGGGTTGGAAGAGAGGAAGGGAAGAAAAAGAGAGATGCAAAGACAAAGAGAGACTTCGGCTCTCTAAATAGGTTTCTCATTGTCTTTCTTCCATTCTTCTGACTTTACTAGTTAGAATATTGACCACGGGAAGTCAAAAATATCAGTGGCTGAGCTACTTTCCCAGGTAAAATTCTGACCACACAGGGCTGCAGGGCTGGTCAGGGATTGTGCTCCCCAAGGTCCTCTTAGAATTCAGTTCTATCAATCTAGTTACTCCACCCATAGTATGACATTGCCAGAGAGTCAAAATTGACTCATAATATCTCTATCCCAGTAAGAGGAAGAGAAGGCAAGGAGGTTCCTGTTAAAGGTGTGAACTGAGAGTTGCTTATATCACCTTGGTTGTCCTTGGTTCCTTTATGGCCAGAATGTAGTCACATTCTCATACCTAGCTGCAAGAGAAGTTAAAAATATAGACAGTCAAGGGCCTCCCTGGTGGCACAAGGGGTTAAGCACTGCATTATGAAGCAATCCGCAGCCTCTGCAGCGTGAGTTTGATCCCTGGCCAGCCAGGGAGCAACCCACATGGCGAGGCAGACCTCTCCTGTCTCGCCCGCTGCTCCCCTCAGCAGTGTATTTCAATCAGTCAGTCTGCCTGTTCTGTTCCCCACTCTGTCTCTTGTGGATCCTCTCATCCCCCACATCTCTGGCCTGTACCCCAGCTCTTGTATGTATAAATAAATAAATCTTTAAAAATATATATAGATAGTCAAGTACCCAGTTAAACTTAGCAGGAATTCATACTAACTGAAAGATGGAGATATTCAGGAACAGTTAGCAATCACTTTCCTTTACCTTCTAATCAGAAACAGGGTCTGGGCCTCCCTGGTGGCTCAAGGAGTTAAGTTTCAGCACTATGAAGCTATCTGTAGTCACTGCAGCATGAGTTCGATGCCCGCCCAGGGAGCTACCCACATGGTGCTGCAGACCTCTCCTGTCTTGCCCACTGCTCCCCTTAGCAGTGTTTCTCAGTAGATCTGCCTGTTCTGCTCTCCACTCTGTCTCTGTTGAATCCTGTCACCCTCCCACACTCCTGGCCAAAACACCAGTTCTTGTATGCTTAAATAAAAAAATCTTAAAAAAAAAAAAAACCAAAAAACAGCTTCTACCACCTCCCTTAAATCTTCTACATCAAGATTAGTTTATGTGACCTTTTTTCTTTTAAGAACATTTAAGGCCCGCCCCGGTGGCTCAGCGGTTAAGCACTGGGTTACGAAGCTGCCTGCAGCCTATGCGGTGCTGGTTCGATCCCCAGCTGCTCCCCGGCCACAGGAGGAGGGTCCCACATGGCGCGCAGACTTCTCCTGCCGCGCCCGCTGCTCCCCTCAGCAGTGTACTTCGGTCCTTCTGCCTGCTCTGCTCCCCACTCTGGCTCTGGTGAATTCTCTCACCCTCCCGCTCTTCTGACTGTACCCAGTGCTTGTGTGTATAAACAAACAAACAAATAAATAAATTTAAAAAAAAAAAAGAACATTTAAAATTCGGTTTTATTTAATCCTTATACCATCCTTTAAAATTTGTTCTTTTTTAAAATATGTTTTTGTTCAAGTAATTTGTTTATATTACACTCATTTCAGGTGTACAGCATTATAATCAACATTGTATTACTACATTGTGATTACCACCTAAAATCTCCTTTCCAGTATGTCATCTCTTTTAAGAAGCCATACCTAATCCTCTCCCCCCACTGAGCTCCCATGGTCCTTTCACACTTCTTATGGCCTTTAGACTGTATATATGTTAGTTAGATAGGTATCCTACTAGTTTATGAGTTCCTAGAGAACAAGGATGATATTGAAGTCATATCTCCACTATCCACCACATCATCATCCACCACAGCTATCATACAGTAGAGCCTGAGAAATGATTGCTAAATTAGTGAACCTTCCTTTTCTTGAAACTTTTGAGAGTAAGTTGGAAATACCAGGAGAATGTAAGAAAATTAGGAACCTTAAATATTTTTCCCCAAAGTTGGGAGTTAAGACTGCCACCTGGCTAGTTTGAGTTCCTCATGCCTCTGGTGAATATGCAAAGAGGGGAGTTTACTGTATTGATTGGGGTGATTTATCCTGGTTACCAAGGGGAAATTGGGCTTCTAATACATAATGGGAGAAATCCAGATTACGTTTGGAATACAGGAGATCTCTTAGAATATCACTTAATATTACATTGCCCTGTGATTAACATCAATGGTAAACCAGAACAATCCAATACAGGAGGACTACTTATAATTCAGACTCTTCAGGAATAAAGATTTAACTCATCCTACTAAGCAAAGAACAAGAACCAGCTGAGGTGCTTGCTTGAGAGCAAAGGGAATATGGAATGGGTAATGAAATATGCTGTAAGTTATGACCACACAGCCAGTTGCAGATGCAGAAACAAAGAGAGGACTGTAATTGTTTTGAGTATTTCCTTATTTTGTTTGAATCTGTTTTGTGTATATGTATTAAATATCTTTGTTGGAAGAATAAACATCACCCAAGGACTTTGTGTCCTCTTCTGGGGAAAGAGTTAGTGTTCTTTTTTTTTTTTAATTTTTTTTTATAGAGGCATGTTTTTATTTATTTATTTGTTTTGTTTATACATGCACTGGGTATAGTCAGAAGAGCGGGAGGGTGAGAGAATTCGCCAGAGCCAGAGCGGGGAGCAGAGCAGGCAGAAGGATGGAAACACACTGCTGAGGGGAGCAGCGGGCGGCAGGAGAGGTCTACCCGCCATATGGGACCCTCCTCTGGTGGCCGGGGAGCAGCCAGGGATCGAATTGGCGCCGCAGAGGTCGCGGGCAGCTTCGCAATCCAGCTCAACCGCTGCGCCACCGGGGAGGCCCAAGAGTTAGTGTTCTTTTTGGTTGTATGTTGGATAGTTGTAGCATGTTAGGTAAAAGTATGGCTTTGTTATTGCCTTTATCTGGAGATTAAGTATCACATAAGGAGATATACATAGGTGTCAAGTTGATAAGGGATACACTGGGATAATTATGTTAATGTGTCAACTTGGCTAGGCCAAAGTACCAGTTAGATAACCACAAATCTAGGTGTTACTGTGAAAGTATTTTGTAGATATGGTTAACATTCGACATCGCTCACAATGCTGTGTTGTATACTTGAAAGTTGGTAGGACAACAGGTTTTATAAGTTCTTATTCTATACACAAAAAAAGTAATTATGTGAGTTTATGAATGTGTTAATCAACTTCAACCTATTTTGGTAATTTATGAAGAAAACCTCAGTTTTCTATGTTTGCGTGTTTTTTCCCCCAAATCAGCAAGCAATTATATCACAGGTTAATGGCTTAGTCCCAGGAACTTCCCTCCCCCCCTTCAGATGCCAATTACAGTAGAAGGTTCCCAGGTATCACAACTTCAGTCTTATGTGGCTACAAATCAGAGGTTCCCATGACCTGCTACCCCTTTGATTTCATTCTTTGCTAGAACCACCCATATAACTCAGAGACCCACATCTACAAGTTTATTATATATTAAGGGATATGATAGAGGATACAGATGAAGAGCCACATGGAGGGGTACATAAGGTGAGGTCTGACAGGATCCCAAACATAAGAATTTGTTTCCATGGAGTTGGGGCATATTACCCTCCCAGCATGTGAATGTGTCCACCAACATGGACACTCTTCAAACTCCATGTTAATCGGATTTGTTTTAAAGATTTCTTTAATTATGCGTACAAGAACTGGGGTACAGGCCAGAGGTGTGTGGGGGGGGGGTTGAGAGGATTCACCAGAGAGATTGGGGAACAGAACAGGCAGACTGACTGAAATACACTGCTGAGGGGAGCAGCAGACAAGACAGGAGAGGTCTACTGCGCCGTGTGGGTATCTCCATGGTTGACTGGGGATCGAACTTGAGCAGCAGAGGCTGTGGACAGCTTCATAGCACTGTGCTCAACCCCCTGTGCCACTAGGGAGGCCCCTAAAATGTCTTGTTTTAATGATAGTTTCTTTCATTGTGCACAAGCTTTTTAATTTGATGTAATCCTATTTGATAATATTCACTTTTATTTCTCAACATTTTTTCCCTCATTAATTGATGCCTACATGTCTATTTTTATGCCAAGATTGCCTAACATTCAGATTAACTGGTATAGCATTTCATAACAGAATTTGTAGATAATATTCTTCTAAACTTCTTATATTTCACCATCAATTATGCATTTGGAAAAAGTAGAAGGTGGTAGAATGACACAGATTTTTTCTGATCAGTTATCTTTCTCTCATCTTTTTTCCAAATAAATTAGTTGAGCTTATAAACAGAAAATTTTCCTCTCTACCTTTCTTTTCTCATCATATTGAATGTACAAATAAAAGTGAGCTTATTTAAGAAGAGGAAGCAAAAACAAAAACAAAAACAAGGAAGCAAATGCTATGATCAATCCCTAAAAAATTAAAAATTGCCTGTACTTAGCATAAATTCTATTAGTATGCACCAAATTATACATAAAATATATAAAATTTCTATATTTTATGGATAACATATTTTAAGTTCACAATAAAGAGAAAACATAAAAACAGGAAAATTCTAAAATAAATACCAATTACAAATTCAACTGAACCTAGATGTTTAATGTAACAGAACTGAAAATAGTCTAGACCAGATGTTCTGTGTTCCAGTTCTTGCTCTTCTATTCTGACCACATGATTTGACTTTCTTGGGGCCTCCCTGGTGGTACAAGGGTTGGGACACAGCCTACAAAGCTATCCACAGCCACTGCAGCACAAGTTCAATTACTAGCCAGCCAGGGAGCAACCCACATGGCGAAGCAGACCTCTCCTGACTTGCCTGCTGCTCCCCTCAGCAGTGTACTTCAGTCAATCTGCCTGTTCTGTTCCCTACTCTATCTCTGGTAAATCCTCTCACACCACCCCCCGCCCCCCACCCACGCTTCGGGCCTGTACCCCAGCTCTTGTATGCATAAATAAATAAATCTTTAAAAAAATTATTTGACTTTCTCACTTTGTTTTCTGTAACAGTATGAACTCAATGAGATGAGCTGTCTCTATATCTTCCACCTTTAATAATCTATTCCCCAAGATCTGAAAAATACCTCCAAGATTGGTGACATAATTACCATTCACATGCCTTGGCAACATCCAACAACTTCACATCATCAGAGAGCAGTTCTTGAGTACTTACCAGCTGTGCAAGTTCATGCTCCTATATCCTCTAGAACACTTCTTGTTATGTTTTATTATGGTTTGTATGAATTAAATCCCAAATCCATTTTCCTAACAGAAATACTTCTGAGTTCTTTGCTAACAAAGTTAGCTAATTAGCTCAAATGCCACAGGGTAAAATAATACAGGGGATTGCAGCAGCATCTGCCTTATTTGTTCCAACAAACCTATGCAAATAAATGAGAGGAGTTATTGTTATTAAGCATGTAGTTTATAGTATTTTTTTATTTCTTTTTCCTGGCAAGACCATACCAGACAGAAGATAAGCAGCAAGCAGGGCCTGGGTGCCATGCTCGTGGACAGGCATCCTATGCACTTCACATTGTGATGGAATAGTTGCAAGGAATGATTTGGAGAGATGGGGTGAAGAAGATGGAAACTGTATGGGTTTTTATTTAAGTTATATAGTTTAGTTCTAAATCATCTTTAAAAAGAACTATGTATGGGTATAAAGACACAGATACAGTTAAATACAAAACATAACTGGGAGATGACACATCAATATGTAAACAGTGTTTGGGGCCTCCCTGGTGGCACAAGGGGTTAAGACACAACCTATGAAGCAATCCGCAGCCACTGCAGCACGAGTTCGATCCCCGGCTGGCCAGAGAGCTACCCACGTGGTGCACCAGACCTCTCCTGTCTTGCCCATTGCTCCCTTCAGCAGTGTATTTCAGTCAGTCTGCCTGTTCTGCTCCCCACTCTGTCTCTGGTGAATCCTCTCACCCCCCACACCTCTGGCCTGTACCCCAGTTCTTGTATGCATAAATAAATAAAAAAATCTTAAAAAAAAAGAAGTTAAATAGATTTACTCAGAATTCTAGAAGCAAGTTAATGTAGCATTGTTCTCATCATAGAGTTGCTTTCTTATGCTTATTGTTAACCCAATTGTGAACATACATTTGACTTACTCTTGGTTCAATCAACATTCAGGGAATGCATAAAATATGCTAAGTGCCTTTCCAGGCTGTAGGGTTTTAGAGACCAATAAGAGTGTGCTCTGTCTTCAAGTACCTGTCAAGCTAGTGGAAGAGATAGACATGAAAACAGACTATTACAATACAGCGTGACAAGTTATCCATATAAAGGTCCTGTGGGGGCATGAAGGAAGAGTATTGAGACTGGAAATATGTGATGGTAGGAGAGGACCAGTCACAGAAAGGTGGTGTTTGAGTCCAATAAATTATTTACTAAGAATGAATACCTAGTTATAATTCTTTATTTAATAGTAAAGTATTTCCCTGAGTTCTGTGAATCATTATAGAAGTTATAAAACCTGGGCCTCCCTGGTGGCTCAAGGAGTTAAGACACAACCTATGAAGCTATCCGCAGCCACTGCAGCATGAGTTTGATCCCTGGCCAGGGAGCTACCCAATTGGTGCAGCAGACCTCTCCTGTCTCACCCACTGCTCCCCTCAGCAATGTACTTCAATCTGTCTGCCTGTTCTGTTCCCCACTCTGTCTCTGGTGAATCCTCTCACCCCTCCACACCTCTGGCCTGTACCCCAGTTCTTGTATAAATAAATAAATAAATAAATAAATAAATAAATAAGTTATGAAACCTCATGAGAAATACAAATTTATGTTTTCTACTACTGGTTGACATTTCAACTATTACTGATTTAGGGCTATTATGAATAAGGCTGTTTGTTATCATAACCTTGTCTCTTCTGGAAGACATAAACATTTCTGTTGGGTTATAAACAGAGGTGAAACTGCTGAATCATAAGGTACATATATTTAGCTTTAGTTAAGTATTGCCACAGACTTTTCCAAATTGGTTGTACCAATTTATATGCCCACAAGTCATGTATGAGTGTTCTTGTCATTCTACCTCCTTACCAATACTTGGAATTATTAGTCTTTTAAAAGTAATTGTGAAGTTTTAAACTTCCTAAAGGTAGGCCTCCCTGTGTCACAGGGTTTAAAGTCTCAGTGCTATCAAGCTACCGCCAGCCACTGCAGCAAGAGTTTGATCCCTTGCCAGGGAGCTAATCCACATGATGCATCTTTCCCCTGTCCCCCTAAGCAGTATATTTCAGTGGGTCTGCCTGTTCTACTCCCCACTCTGTCTCTGGTGAATCCTCTCACCACCATCCCCCCCACCCTGTACCTCTGGCATACACCCCAATTCTTGTATTCATAAATAAATAAAAAGAAATATTTAAAAAGAAATAAACTTCCTATGGATCTTCATTCTATTCTACTTCCATAGAAATGGTGAGCTCTGCCAGGAGGTGCTTTCAGGGAGAGTTCCTAGATGTCAAGAGGAAATGCACCAACCTCAGGATGAGTCTGCCACCTCTGACATGGGCTTGGGAGACTTATATCCAAGTGCAACTAAGCAGGAGCCTTAGATTCTTAAAGGAATTCCAGGCTCCTGTCAAGCAGTCTTGGGTCATCTAGAGCATTGTGAGGCAAGATAGAAGTAGAACTTCCAGTTCAAAAAAGGAAGCTGACCCACTTATGATCCATTCAATGTGTGCATGTCTCTGAAGGGATTGGCCTAAGTAATATGGGGCTGCCTTTCTCCAAGTGGCATTAGGGCTTAGTGGCAGTGCTGATGGCAGAGGACCCTCTGTCTTTGGTTCGGCTCGTAAAACAAATCCAAATCTCCTTGTAGGCAGTACTTCAGATGGGCCAACAGAGCTCCTTGGAGGTATGAAGCCTGAAGCCTTGATGGGATCAGCAGGTAACTGGGCACTACAGCCTGAGGTCGGTCAGCCATAAGCAAGGCACATCCAGCTTCTTTGAAGGGTTTCTTTTCCTGAAGGAAATGAAAACTGGCACTCAAATTTCCACGGAGTCTTCTGAAAATGGAGGCAAGGGTGATCCTCATGTCTGTGACCAATTCCAGCCCTAACTGGGCTGACAAGCCCACGTCCACGTTCCCCAATCACACCTGTGGAGACAAAACCAAGAATGGCAGGCAGGCAGGCAGGCAGTGGCCTACCCTGTTGCAGCGCCAGTTTGGGACTGCAGGGGAGACGGACTTAAGAAACAGATAAATTACGGGTGTGGGCCCGATTTCATAAAAGCACCAAAGACAGTGTGCCCGGCAGGTCACGGGGCTCTAAAAGGGGTGTTGCATGACAGAGGGTCAGGCAGGGAGACCAGTGGAGGAAGGCAGACAGAGGGGAGAACTGGGTCTGAAGGCTCCCTAGGGCTGGGGAGAGCGCAGGGAGAAGGCTGGGAAGCGGCCAGAGCTGGGAGCGCCGGGCAGGGCGAGTCCTCAGCAGAGAATTGCCCCGCCAGATGCCCCTGGCAGGATGCCAGGCAGACGACTGCGCGCCCCCTCCCACAGCGTGCAGCCCCCCACACCAGAGCTGTGCTTGGGATAAGTTGGGGAACCTATTGGCAGGGAGCTAACCAGGGACACCAGCCGAGCAAAGGCCTGGGCTGGGGAAGAAGCCCCCAACCCCCCCAGCCCCCCGCCCCCCCACCTCCCCAGCCCCCCACCCCCTCTACCCCTCACCCCCCCACCCTCCCGAGCCGGGTGAGTGGTCCTCACTTTCAGGTGCCTGGGGACTACCGGGCGGCCGTTCGAGGTAGGCAGCTGGGACCCAGCCTGCTGCGGCCCCACCTCGCCCACCCTGCGGCGGCCGCACAGCCGTTGAGCACAGGCGCCCGGCAGCTGAGCCCCAGCCGCAAACCCCGCCTCCCGGCCGCAAGCCCCGCCCCGGCCGCAAGCCCCGCCCCGGCCGCAAGCCCCGCCTCCCGACCTCGAGCCCCGCCTCCAGGCCGCAAGCCCCGCCCCTAGCCCAAGCCCCGCCCCTAGCCCCGCAGCGTCTCCGAGGCTACGCGCTTCCAGGGCGCCGACGTGCGGGTGACGGAGCGGCGGGGGGGGGGGGGTTTTGGTTCCAGCCGCTCGCCGTCCTTTCCAGGCTCGGTCGTCGGGAAGCCGCTCGTTCCTGCTCCCCTTCCCCTTCCCTCTCCCTCTCCCGACCCCGGCCCTCCCCCTTCTCTCCTCCGGGGGCCTCCCCTTCTCCTACTGCCGCCCCGGTGCCGGGCCGTCTTCCGGGCCGGGCGTCCCGAGGCGCGCGTCCCCGGGCCCAGTATATGACCCGCCGCCCGGCTGCCCCTTGCTGCCCCCGCCCCATGTGGCTGCGGGGACGCGGCGGAGCTGCTCACTATGGCCCGGAAAGCAGTTAGCAGAAAGCGGAAAGCGCCTGCCTCGCAGGGAGCCGGGAGCGACGCGCAGGGCCCGCAGGTGAGGGCTGGGAGGCTGGACCCGGATGGAGAGGCCGAGTCCAGCAAAGGGGGTCTGGTGTGTGGTCGGGGGGCCGCGGCCGAGGGCCGGGGCTCCCCGAGAGCAGATGGGTCGCAGGAGTGAAAAGCTGGAGGGCTTGACCCAAGAATGGGGGCAGGAGGAGAAGCCCGAATCTTGGCAGTGAGGAAGTGAAACAGGACAAAACCTCCGAGGAGATACAGGGAGGGAGAGTGAAGTCAGCCCCAGGGGAGCCCCGGGAAGTGGGGGTGATCGCCACCCTCCTAGAGGAAGGGGCCTCCCTATGGATGCTCCAGTCCCCCAGCTGGAGCTTTTGGTACTTGGACCCCCTGAAAGAAACAGTTCTCAGGTTTTGTCCTTTTATCGCTTTCTTTGGAGGGGAAAACCTTGTCGGACGTATAATCGGACTCTGATTTCCCGGGTGATGTTTGCTTTTTTTTTTCTTCGAATTCTGCAACTGCCTTTAGCGCGGGCCTGGTGATGCAGGGGCGGCCATTAATAGTGCATCCCTGAAAGACCTGGTACCCTAGACTGTTTCCTTGGGCTGCCCCCTCTGTGCTCCGCGGGGAGTTCAGGCTGAGAGTGAGAAGGGGGCTGGGTAGAGATGCTGCCAATGTCGACTTGGTAATCACTGGACCTACCCTGTCAAGAATAGCTTTAGGATATCTGAGCCCTTCGCTTCTAAAAGGCCGAGTAAACCTTTTGTCCTCTTTTCTGCTTCCGTCCCTTGTCTTTCGACCAGTGCTTCTCTTGGAAAGGTTTGACTGAGGAGCATCTTTTCAATATTGGAAGAGTTAAACTGGACTTTTTGGATTGAGATTCTTGTTGTATTGTGTTGTGTTTATGCTGTAGGTAAATCCTGCAGGATGAGGTCTTGATGATTGCGCTAACACAGCAGGATCTCTTGTTTTGAACGAAGGTAGCCAAAGCCCTGATTTCAATATATTGCTTTCCACAGTTTGGCTGGGATCACTCGCTTCACAAAAGGAAAAGACTCCCCCCAGTGAAGAGATCCTTAGTGTACTACCTGAAGAACCGAGAAATCAGGCTACAGAATGAAAGCAACTACTCTAGAGTGTTGTATGGTTATGCAGCACAGCAACTGCCCGGTCTCCTGAAGGAGAAAGAGTTTCACCTGGGGACCCTGAATAAAGTGTTTGCATCTCAGTGGCTGAATCATAGGCAGGTGGTGTGTGGCACAAAGTGTAATACGGTAAGTGTTTTGGGGGGGCATCAACTTTCTCCTAGGTCCTAGATATATCTCTCTCTACATACTCTAGGTGCTGTCACTGCTCCTTTCCCCAATCAGTTTCTTTTGAGACAAGATTGCCTTATTCTCATTTTTGTTCCCTCTTATCTGTTGATGACTTCTTTGACTTTTTCCCCTCTTTTCCACTTCATTTCTTTTCTTATCTTTCTTCAGGAGAGTATTTTATTTAAGATATGCTGAGACTTCTAGGAATTTTTTTCCCTCATCTTTTTAATGTTGCTTTTTACGTCACCTCTCATAGAGGAGACTTAGGAAAGAATGATGTTCACAACCTCATCCAAAAAACATGATAGTGAAACCTTGTTATCTGCTAGCCTAGGGGTATACGTGTAAGTGTTTAAAATAGCATTTAGCTGAAGCTATGAATAAGGCAAACATTCTTTTTTTTGGAGAATAGATCTAAAGATGTATGTCCTATAAGAAAGGACAGGAAATGTGTGTCTGGTGTTATATTTCAAGATATAAATGTTTACATTTTGCAATATTGCCTCCTGAAAAGAATCAAAAGAGGGGTCTTCCTGGTGTATGCATAATTAAATAAATCTTTAAAAAAAATCAAAAGAGATGAAAATTTTAAGTATGACTTGAGTAGGTAGAATGACTTAGAAGACTGTTATAATGAAGAAAAATCAAGGGGAAAATTTATCAGTAAGCTGGATAACCAGCACAAGATAACCAGCCTATAAAGGCATAAATAAAAGGGATACAAGTTTTATTATGAGTTTTTTTTTAAAAATTGATTTATTTATGCATACAAGAACTGGGGTACAGGCCAGAGGTGTGAGGAGTGAGAGGATTCACCAGAGACAGAGTGGGGAACAGAACAGGCAGATTGACTGAAATACACTGCTGAGGGGAGCAGCAAGCAAGCCAGGAGAGATCTGCTGTGCCACGTGGGTAGCTTCCTGATCGGGATGACTCGTGCTGCAGTGGCTGCTGATAGCATCCTAGTTTGCTTCTTAACTCTATGCGCCACCAGGAAGGCCCTAATACGGGTTTTAAGAAAGGAAAGACTGTGGTAACTGCAGCCAGACTTTCATTTCCTTTTCCAGTAGTGGTAGAAAAGCAACACCAATTGAGGTTTAAACCGCCACTACTTTGCTGCGGTTTAAAAAGAACCATCATCATTGTCACTTGGGTTAGTGAAAGTGTCTTCCATTTGGAGGCATTTGTTCTACTCACACATGCCATCATAGTGTTTTGTAAATGTTGCTGAATTAAAAAGATTATAAACTGCTGAATTGAAAACTGAATTAATTAATCATTGTTTCCTGCTTCTTGAATTTATTGACCCTGTTTTGAAGGTGAGAATAACATTAAGTAATAACTTAACCTGCTCTTCATACCTACCTTTTTCTGTCTTCCTATATCCTCCTGACCTAAAGTGTTTAAGTAGAGGGTTGTTTTCTTTTCATAGTTGCATGATTTTATCTGCTTAGCTTCCAGAATCAAAGCAGGGAACCAGCATTACTGCTCTTCTGAATGTTTGGACATTTGGCATATGATTCCGCTCTCTGTGCTTTTGTTTTTCCATCTATAAATTAGCAGTAAGTAATATCCAGTGCAGGGAAGATAGGAAACACATCTTGGGAAATACAGTGTCTTACTCAAAAATGGTAGTGGTGATAATGAATCCAAAGCCTTTTCCAATGCTTTTCACACTCCCTGGGACTTCCTTCAGTTTGAAAGATAGGGAAATTATTTAAGTAATTTAGAGTTTTCTTTGGATGATATGTGAAGACTTTGAGAGAAAAGGAGTTCATGTTGGCTATGTTCTACAATAACCCTGTTAATATGTGTCTGCCAATTAGCAGTTGTTTTTCTCTTGATTGCCTTGTTGTTTATCAGTATTCAGCTGATTGCACAAAAGTGCTAAAAGCCTGGTCCTTACCAAGTTATCAGACCTAGAGTTATGGTATTGAAATCTGCTGAAATGGTAGTTCATCCTCTGTGAATAAATGCAGCAGATATACACTTTTCTGCAGCTGATTCTGATTCCTGGGCTAGGGAAATTCCCTCTGCTGTCATTCAACCTCTTTGAATTCCCGGGGCCCAGTTAGCACAAGGATAACAGTAGGGTGGCCCATCTATATTATTTATCAGTGGCTAACATTTCTCCAGTTATATTTTTACTAAGTTATTTAAAGGAAAGGTAGTGTAACCCTAATTGGAACTTGGGTCTGGGAACCAGGAAAGTTTGGCATATTTTTCTAGTTAGGATTGTAAACTTAGATTATGTACAGAGCCAGACAGAAAAGCTAAATAAGAGAAGCTTGCCACGCACTGGACAGTTAGAAGTAGTGGGGACTGTGAGAGAATTCACCAGAGCCAGAGAGGGGAGCAGAACAGGCAGAAGGACCGAAGTACACTGCTGAGGGGAGCAGCGGGCGGCAGGAGAGGTCTGCGCGCCATGTGGGACCCTCCTCCTGTGGCCGGGGAGCAGCCGGGGATCAAACCGGTGCTGCAGAGGCTGCGGGCAGCTTTGCAACCCAGCGCTCAACCGCTTTGCCACCAGGGGAGCCCATTTAACAGATTTTCTTTTTAAAGAGAAACTGGAAATGTGGATTTTTGTGGGCAAAAATATCAAGCATTTATTTAGAATATTGGGAACTGTTGAGAATCTGGTATGACAAGCACTTTAGGTTTCTGGATGTGAATTGTGAAAATAAGATAGGAAAGGATCAAATTGTGGAGGCCCTTGAATGTCAAGCTAATATATTTTTCTGTGGGAAATGGAGAGACAAGGCTCAAGGATTGCAAGCAGGGAGAGATGTGAGGTAATGCTTAAGAGAGAACAGTTATAGGATATTAGTGCTACAGTAGAGATGAAAGCTAATGCTCTGCAAAATCAGACAGGACGAGGATGAAGAGACATGTATAAGCCATCTTAGAGGTAGACTCTGTAAGACAAAGACATGCTCAGATTTATTCTGTTCAGAAGAATAAGTCAAAATTCATGCTGAAAAAACAATTGATACTGATGTCTTGAACCGCGGTA
This sequence comes from Talpa occidentalis, assembly GCF_014898055.3. Taxonomy (NCBI): domain Eukaryota; kingdom Metazoa; phylum Chordata; class Mammalia; order Eulipotyphla; family Talpidae; genus Talpa; species Talpa occidentalis. The sequence goes on along the minus strand of NW_023605083.1, from coordinate 38,139,035 downwards.
ACTGGAAGGACAGCAGAGCAAGTATTAAGCAGATTTGAGTTTAATCTTATGCTTTCAGTAGTTGAATTTTGGGAGAGGGTATGGATTGAAGTTAGTGGTTTGGAGTCATATGTGTAAGGGAATTTTCAAATGATTGTGTTACCATGGGGGAGAGGGTAGTAAAGCACTCTTGAGTTCCATAAACCTTCACAAATTGCAAAAATGTCATTATATGCATATTTTCTGGAGACAATGTGGGGAGGATGACGTTGGGAGCAGTGTGTAGCTTCCATTAGATTTTCAAAGGGAATATTGTGAGCCAGAAATGGGAAGAAACACTGATATTGAGGGCCTAGGGCCTGTAGAGAGCACCTACATGTATGGGGCAGGAAGAACTGCTATGGGGGAGCAAGGAGATGAGGAAAACCAGGAGCATATCAAGAACAATTCAAGAAAGTGAGGGGATATTTTGAGAATAGGTGGTTGAGAAGTATGGTGATAGGCAGAGTCGAGAGCTAATCTATGCAGAGTTTGAGGCATTTAATTTTAGACATGAACTCTTACTTCCTGTTTATTGATGCCTTCCAGCCAAAGACTACCAGGGAATCACCTATAGGAGATACAACTGCTTGTTGTAAAGAGAATGACGCCACAAGGAACCCTGGGGCCTCTGAGTAAGAGGGTGGAAAGATTTACAGTGGTCATTTGGGGGAAGACTTAAGGAAATGGGACATAAAGGACATTTTCTTGTGAAATTATTTTAACCAGGACACCAAAACTTAATTGATAGTATCTGGCTAACTTTTGGGTATCAGGATTGCTTTTATCTTTCTTACCATCTCCCAAGTACTGGTCAGAGTTACAGTGTTGACCTCACAGATAAACTTGGTGGATCATAATGAAGCAAACAAGATGAGTTTGGGCTGTGATTTGCTGGTGAATCAAAGGTACCATAATGAGTCTAATTTTAGGGGTGGGCTGGATTGGTAGATACTAGGGATGAGAAAAAAGCTTGCCTGAATTTACATATTAAGGTTCCTGAAGTCATAAAAGAATATGAAACTCAATTTGAAACACAGGGAAACAATATGATGAAGTGTGGGGGTTTTGCTCTGACTAGATTTTTTATTTATTCTTACTACTCTTGCTATTTTATTTTATTTTCCCAAAGGGATTACAGCTTTTTGGAAAATGCTTTAAAATACTTGCAAATTTTCTTGGGTCCAGTCAGATATACATCTCAGGCTAACAGCATCCTAATTTGTATGATCCATTGATATGTTGTAGTTAACATATAATGACATATAATTTATCATCTGTCTAGTAGGAAATTTCAGATTTACCCAGAGCCATTCTTTATTTTATTTTTAGAATATTTAACTTTTTTGAGTAAGTTCCTTTTCATGGACATGTGTTTCTAGATTGCATATCAGTGTGGAAATGCTAAGTTTCTATGCAAAGATAAGTAATGTTGAAGACTTTAGGAAGAGAAACAGTAGGATCAGCCTTATGTGTCATATATGATGGTGCAGGAGGTGGTTTTTCTTGCCCCTTTTTCTGACTTGTCTTATTTGGGAAGCTCTGGCTTGGATTAGCGCAGGTGTGGGCCCCAGGAATCCTGTTTTGTGTAATGAGATGCACACTTTGGATCACTCTGAGGAAAAAAAATTTTTTTAAAGATTTACTTTGTTTACTTATGCATACAAGAACTGGGGTGCCAGGGGTGCGGGGTCGGGGGATGAGAGGATTCACCAGAGTCAGAGTGGAGAGCACCAGGAGAGACAGGAAAGGTCTGCTGCACCATGTGGGTTAGCTCCCTGGTGGGGCATCGAACTTGTGCTGCAATGGATAGCTTGATAGTGCTGACACTTAACCCCTTGCGCCACCAGTGAGGGCCCCATTCTGAGAAAATTTATGGTCAGGAATGTTAGGGCCCTGAGGAGCGATCCTATAGAGAAATTCAATGATTTATTTAAGGCAGCTTTCCTCAACAACACTGAAGACATTTGGGTGGTTTATTTGTTGTCTGGGACTTTAACTCATGTTGCAGAATAATTTGCATCCCTGGCCCCTGCTTTGTGGATGTCAGTAATTCCCACCCTACTTTGCACCCTCATTATGACGATGACGCACATGCACAAACACACAGGCACATGTACATACATTTCCAAACATTACACCTCCAGTTGGCAAACACTGCAGAGCAGGTTTTTTTTTTTTTTTATTTGTTTGTTTGGGGTTTTTTTGTTTATACATGCACTGGGTACAGTCAGAAGCACTGGAGGGTGAGAGAATTCACCAGAGCCAGAGCGGGGAGCAGAGCAGGCAGAAGGACTGAAGTACACTGCTGAGGGGAGCAGTGGGCAGCAGGAGAGGTCTGCGCGCCATGTGGGACCCTCCTCCAGTGGCCGGGGAGCAGCCGGGGATCGAACCAGCGCCGCAGAGGCCGTGGGCAGTTTTGCAACCCAGCGCTCAACCGCTGCGCCACCGGGGAGGCCCTGCAGAGCAGTTTTGAGACAGGTAGTTTTTTCTCAAGTGATCTGATCCTTTTATTTCAGGGATAATCTTGTTGAAGCATAAACAGAAGAACACATTGACTTGTGCTTGAAGCTTTTTTTCCTAACTGGATTTTGATAGGCATTGCAAGTCAGAGAAAAAGGATTTTACTTTTTGCTCGCTGACATGGATATTTTTTCTATTGGAAAGGAAACAGTGCTTTCAAGATGAGAGTTGTTATTGCTTTTCTTTCTGACCCTTACGCAGAGGACTACTCTTGTTTGTTTTCTGGTCTGGAAGATAAAGGGAAGAAACTGACCCAAAATTGGCAGCTGAGTTCAATCCAAGATTATGAAACTGCTGATTCCAATTGAATGGCCTTATTTGTCTTTTTTGTTTTTTTTTTTTTAAGATTTATTTATTTATGCATACAAGAACTGGGGTATAGGCCAGAGGTGTGGGGGGTGAGAAGAATTCACCAGAGACAGAGTGGGGAACAGAACAGGCAGACTGACTGAAATACACTGCTGAGGGGAGCAGTGGGCAAGACAAGAGAGGTCTGCTGCGCCATGTGGGTTGCTTCCTGGCCGGCTGGGGATCAAACTTGTGCTGCAGAGGCTGCTATAGCTTCATAGGTTGCGTCTTAACCCCTTGCGCCACCAGGGAGGTCCCTTATTTATGTCTTTTTATCCATGGAGGCCACTAGTTCCTCTCAAATGTTATGTGGAGAGATCTATTTGGGACAGTTTTTTTTTTTTTTAAGATTTATTTACTTATGCATACAAGAACTGGGGTATAGGCCAGAGGTGTAGGGGGTGAGAGGATTCACCAGAGACAGAGTGCGGAACAGAACAGGCAGATTGACTGAAATACTGCTGAGGGGAGCAGCAGGCAAGACAGGAGAGGTCTTCTGCGCCATGTAGTTAGCTCCCTGGGGATCAAACTCATGCTGCAGTGGCTGCAGATTGCTTCATCGGTTGCGTCTTAACCCCTTGCGCCACCAGGGAGACCCAGGGACAGTTTTTTAATTCAAGAGAAATTTGATTAATAGTTCTAAATCTCATTGGCTAGAATACACTGAGACAACTTTGTGATCTGTCTCTGCATTTCTTAAATGTACAAACATTTGCTGAATTTCTCCTTTGAATAGCAAGATGCTGTATCTCATATGGGGTTGCGGTAATATAAAAACAAGTCACACACACATACACACACATACACAGAGAAAGAAAAATAAGTTACAGACAGAACTGGAATGAACAGTAATGGCGTCCTAACCACTGACTCTGTTTCTCCTTTCATAGTTGAGAAAACAGATCCAAAAGAGAACAGTTATTTGCCTGAGATTCTATAATGACATAGATGCAGTTGTTTCAGTCCCAATTTTTTTTTTAATCCCTTGTCAGAATTTTTTATATTATACCAAGTACTCCTCAAGCCTCATCACACCTCTAATGGCAGAGGACTACTCAGTGGGTAGATAGTATTGAGCAAATGTGAATTATTTCTGAAATCCCCAAAATAGCTAAAATTCCATGTGCATTATGTACTTAATACTGTAATATTCATTTCTCTTAATATAAGAACATTGTGTTGAGGGAGGAATGGAAATTATCCATTATCTCCTAATTAATGTTGTAGGCAGATGAGGTATACCAGATTTTCCTATCAAAAGGGCATCTTTATGCCATGTATAAGACATAGGTCCCAAGTTTTGCTTTGCTTAGCTGGAATATGATGCATGATCATGTGAAAAATTTATTATAACACAGACACTTAATTAGTAGTGCCAACCAGGACAGCTCTGAGGAGGAAGTCTTTCATAGCTAGGATGTTTAAAGAGGAAGGAGGAGGAGGAAAAGGCTTTGATGGGAAGGAAACAGGGGTGTCAATTCTGTAGCAGAATCAGAAGGTAGAAGGAATGTGGAAAGACTCAGACTAAACCCATTTGATGCAAGGTGCAGGGCAAATTAGGGGAATGAGACTGTGACTCTGTCACAGGGGACTTGAATGGCAATGGTAACTGAATTCGATGAATAATATTTTTTTCTTTTCCCTTTGGTTCCTGTCTAGCCCTTGCAAATATGAATAATCCTGTTAGTCACCTTTCTCATTTGGAGAATTTAGTCCCTTGACTGCATGGCCCCTGGTGAATTTCCTGTAGTTCAGTACCCTTGGAGGGTGGGAAAATCTGGATTTCTGAAAGCAGAATTTTTCTGGGTGGTGCCAGGTAGGCAGACTACCTGGAAACAATTAATTAGGTAGGGTAGTTATTTCACTTGGTTCCTTCGTTTAGAAGCCTGGACTCCCACCCCCAGTCTACTCACTTGGATGGCTGCCATATCACCAAGGAATAAAAGTTCCATGAGCCAAGCATGACTTCTTTTGCCAGTCCACCGTTCTCTTAAATTGGTGCATATTTGATTCCTGATGCTCATACCTCTTTGTTTCCTAAGCGTGAAACCACCTTGCATCACAATTACTTGAGATATGTGTTTGTTTATTTTTTTTAAAGATTTATTTATTTATACAAGCATTGGGTACAGTCAGAAGCGTGGGAGGGTGAGACAATTCACCAGAGCCAGAGCAGAGAGCAGAGCAGGCAGACTGACGAAGTACACTGCTGAGGGGAGCAGCAGGCGGCAGGAGAGGTCTGCGCACCATGTGGGACCCTCGCCTCACAGCCGGGGAGCGAACTGAAGCTGCAGAGGCTGCAGGCAGCTTCGCAACCCAGCGCTCAACCACTGCGCCACCGGGGAGGCCCGAGATACGTGTTTAAAATGCAGATTTCTGGTCTCTATTCCAGTACAGATTCAGGCTTTCTTTCTGAAACCTGTGAATTGACACTTTGAACAGGCAATTTTTATATGAATCACTAGCATATACTTTATACTATTGAGCAAAAAAATTTTTTTTTGCCACTTTATTAAGTCTAGACCACTATTTTTTTTTAAGATTTATTTATTTATGCATACAAGAACTGGGGTACAGGCCAGAGGTGTGGGGGGTGAGAGAATTCACCAGAGACAGAGTGGGGAACAGAACAGGCAGATTGACTGAAACACACTGCTGAGGGGAGCAGCGGGCAAGACAAGAGAGGTCTGCTGCACCTTGTGGGTTGCTCCCTGGCTGGCCAGGGATCGAATTCATGCTGCAGAGGCTGCGATAGCTTCAATGATTGTGTCTTAACCCCTTGAGCCACCAGGGAGGCCCTAGACCAGTTATTTTTAATCCTTGTATTTTCTAAACCACATTCATGGCACAGATGGAGTGTCAGATTAAATGGATCTGGGAGATTTTCTTGTAGGCAACTTGGTCAGTATCTGTTCAGCAGCCAGTAGGATAAAGTCTCATTTCTGCACTTTGAGGAAGCCCTTGACAAATAGTTTTCCTTATTTGCCTATCCCTGGTCTCAGATAAGGCAAGAGATTTGCTCGCTTTTTTTTGTTAGGTCTTAGCTTAGGCCATAAGTTTTTTTTTGGTTTTTTAAAAAGATTTATTTATGTATGCATACAAGAACTGGGGTACAGGCCAGAGATGCGAGGTGGGGGGAGGATTCACCAGAGATAGAGTGGGGTACAGAACAGGTGGATTCACTGAAATACACTGCTGAGGGAGCAGTGGGTGAGTAAGGAGAGGTCTGCTGCACCATGTGGGTAGCTCCCTGGCTGGGGATTGAACTCGTGCTGCAGTGGCTGAGGACAGCTTCATAGGTGGCATCTTAACCCCTTGAGCCACCAGTGAGGTCCTAGGCCATTAGTTTCCAAGGGGTTTTTTTTTTGTGTGTATATGTTTTTAAAGATTTATTTATTTATACAGGCAAGAGGAGCTGGGGTACAGGCCAGAGATTGGGGGGGGCGGGGTGGGATGAGAGGATTCACCAGAGACAGTGGGGAACAGAACAGGCAGATTGACCGAAGTACACTGCTGAGGAGATGTCCGATGCACCATGTGGGTTGCTCCCTGGTGGGCTGGGATCAAACTGGTGCTGCAGAGGCTGCAAATTGCTTCATAGTGCAGTGCTGAACATCCTTGCGCCACCAGGGAGGCCCTGTGGTTTTTTTTTTAAAGATTTCTTTATGCATACAAGAACTGGGGTGTAGGCCAGAGGTGTGGGGGCAGGGTGAGAAGATTCACCAGAGACAGAGTGGGGAACAGAACAGGCAGACTGAGTGAAATACACTGCTGAGGGGAGCAGCAGGTGAGACAGGAGAGGTCTGCTGCACCGTGGGTCAGCTCCCTTGCCAGCTGGCCAGGGGATCAAACGTGCTGCAAAGGCTGCGGATAGCTTCACAGTGCTGTGCATAACCCCTTGTGCCACCAGGGAGGCCCAGTTTTCAAGGTTTTGGTCTCTCTTCTAAAAGCATAATATTTAAACATATGTCAGAAACATCCATGTTTATACCAAATAAATTTGCTTAAGTCATTTGTATAGTGATTTGGATACAAAGTGGAAGAGTTTTGTCCAGGCTCCATTTCTTACTAGCTTTGTATCCTTGGACAAGTAAGATATCTTCTTGTATGCCTTTTTTCTTTCACATTTATAATGGTGAGAGCAGTATCTGCCCAGCAGAAAAGAATGTTGGTTAGCATAATTTCTATGATGTGTGCCTAGTAAATTGTTGATGTAGTAAGGGATGGTATTGGAGAGCGAGGAAAGAGTGGCACTATTTTTGCTTATTCTAGGATTTATTTCTGTCTAAATTCAGGTATACTTAAATAGTTAGCATTTCTCTACCCTGTAAATGACAGCTTTCTATATGAAAGTCACATCCCAGTAGCTTGAAAATTTAAAAAACAATTCCTTTAGATATATGGTATGAGGAAGTGATATCATTTATATCTAAACATAGCTAAATATATCATTAAGCCATATTTGTATGAGGAAGTACAATTAGTGGATTACAGGGTCATGTTTAATTGTATTATACAAGAGATATATAGGCAGTTTTTTTTCTGTGTACTAATTAAAGTAATAGGTTAAAGATGTGGTGAAACAGGTACCTATGTTGTTCTAAGCCCTTTTTAAAACCTATTTGGTATTATATTTCAAAAGCATGGTTCATAGGTATTTTTTTATATTGAAATGTACTTTTTTTTTTAAAGATTTATATATTTATGCATACAATCGCTGGGGTAAGGCCAGAGGTACGGGGTGTGAGAGGATTCATCAGAAACAGAGTGGGGAGCACAACAGGCAGATGGACTGAAATACACTGCTGAGGGGAGCAGCAGGCAAGACAGGAGAGGTCTGCTGCACCATGTGGGTCACCTCCCTGGCCAGGGATCAAACTCATGCTACAGTAGCTTTGGATTGTTTCACAGTGCTGACGCTTAACCCCTTGCGCCACCAGAAAGGCCCCTGAAATGTACTTTATTTTAAAAAATATATAATGCCAAAATGAGGGCCTCCCTGGTAAAGTCTCAGTGCTATCAAGCTGTCGCCGACCACGGTGGCCTGAGTTCAATCCCTGGCCAGGGAACTGACCCACATGGTGCAGCAGACCTCTCCTGTCCTGCCCGCTGCTCCCCTCAGTAGTGTATTTCGGTAGATCCATCTGTTCTGCTCCCCACTCGGTCTCTATTGTATCCTCTCACCCCCCCATACCTCTGGTCTAGACCCCAGTTCTTGTGTGCATAAATAAAATAAATCTTTAAAAAAAAAAGGTCAATGAAATACTGGGCAAATTTATCTTATCCCTAGTTCCTTTGTTGATGAATCCTGGTCCATATTATTTGTTGAGTGAAGAATATAAAAATATACGCTTTGGGCCTCCCTGGTGGCACAATGGGTTAAGTCTCAGCACTGTGAAGCTATCAGCAGCCACTACAACACAAGTTCAGTCCCTAGCCAAGGAGCTAACCTACATGGCGCAGCATTGTATTTCAGTCAGTCTGCCTGTCCTGTTCCCCACTCTGTCTCTGGTGAATCCTTTCACATGCATCCCACCCTGCACCTCTGGCCTACACCCCAACTCTTGTATGCTTAAATAAATAAAATAAATCTTAAAAAAAATACATACCCTTTAACCTAATATTTTCAGGTTTGGGGATTTATCCAAAGAAAAAGAAAAAAATCTTTGGCCTCCCTTGTGGCGCAAGGGGTTAAGCACAGCACTGTGAAGCTATCTGCAGCCTCTGCAGCACCAGTTCCATCCAGGCCGGCCAACCAGGGAGCTGACCAACATGGCGCAACAGACCTCTCCTGTTTCCCCCGCAGCTCCCCTCAGCAGTGTATTTTAGTCAGTCTGTCTGTTCTGTTCCCCAATCTGTCTCTGGTGAATACTCTCACCCCCCACACTTTTGGCCTGTATCCCAGTTCTTGTATGCATAAATAAATCTATAAAAAAAGAAAAAATCTTGTTAAATAAGATAAATAGGAGAATTTTTTAAATTTATTTTACTTATTTATGCATATGAGAGCTGGGTGTAGGCCAGAGGTGTGGGGGTAGTGGTGAGAGTATTCACCAGAGACAGAGTAGGGAGCAGAACAGGCAGATTGAGTGAAGTACACTGCTGAGGGGAGCAGCAGGCAAGACAGGAGAGGTCTGTTGCACAATGTGGGCTCTTTGGCTGGCAATCTGAGGGAATGGAATTTGTGCTGCAGTTGCTGAGGATAGCTTGATAGTGCTGAGACTTAACCCTTTGCTCCACCAGGGAGCAATTTCTGGTGAATCAAATCTGCATGATGTTATGCAGATTTTAACATAATTATGAAGGCTGTAACAACATGTGAAACATATACTATGTGAAAGATAACGAGATACAAAATTATGTCTCTGCTGATATAGCTATCCACATTAATACAAGATTATTGCTAAGGACTAAACAGGAATTTGACAAATGTAAACCAGATTTGAAAGACAGAGCTAGGGTTAGAGTGTTTTTTCTTGCATTTTTATTTCCATAATATTTGATAAAATGCTGACAATAAACATTTTTTAAAACGTTAACTTCAGCTAGATGAACATTGTTTTTTCTTAGCCTGATGGTGAAAGTGACCTTTCCCAGTTAGATTTGTGACTTGTTTGCTGACAAGTAAAAGAGGAAGCAAAAAAAGACTTGAAAGTCAAGTGGCAGAATATACAGCAAAAGGACACGTTTTGGAGCTCAAAACAATACCTAAGAGACTTTGCTTCTCAGTGGGCAAATACACATCTATGTTGTCCTAAGTCTTTGTGTGATAATACTCAGGGAGTAAGAGAAGAGGGATATTATCTTTTTTTTTTTTATACAAGCACTGGGCACAAGCACTGGCTTCTGACTAGAAGCGCGGGAGGGTGAGAGAATTCACCAGAGCCAGAGCGGGGAACAGAACAGGCAGACTGACAAAGTACACCACTGAGGGGAGCAGCGGGTGTGGCAGGAGAGGTCTGTGTGCTATGTGGGACCCTCGTCGGTGGCAAGGGATCAAACCAGCGCTACAGAGACTGCGGACAGCTTCACAGGCAGCTTTACAGCCCAGCGCTCAACCACTGCACCACCAGGGGAGGCCCCTATTATCTTTTTTTTTTTTTTTAAGATTGATTTATTTATATGAGAACCGGGGTACAGGCCAGATGTGCGGGAGGGTGAGAAGATTCACCAGAGACAGAGCTGGGAACAGAACAGGCAGACTGACTGGAAAACACTGCTGAGGGAAGCAGCAGCCTAGACAGGAGAGGTCTGCTGCGCCATGTGGGTTTCTCCCCAGCAGGCCAGGATCCAACCTGTGCTGCAGAGGCTGAGGACAGCATCACAGTGCGGCAATCAACTGCTTGCACCACCAGGGAGGCCCTATTATCTTTTTCTTTTAATACTGTTATTATCAAAGCTTATGATATCTTAATATATCAGATAAGTCGTTGTTATGTGAGTACAATCTCTGCTTTCAGGTACTTTGCTACTTAGAGAAAAGGCCTCCTGCTAATTTTGAATAGAGGACTTTATATCTGAAAATGCTACTGAGTAACAAAAAGCTGAGAATATCTTGTGTATAGGAATTGTTACTGAGTAACAAAAAGCTGAGAATATCTTGTGTATAGGAATTGTTTTCTGAACACTTGGCATTGTTAGACTGAATTATTTGAAGAGCTATTTTAATATAGGGCTATTTCCAAAACTCTGAGCAGGGTTGGGAAGACCATCAAAAAATAGTGCTATGGGGCCTCCCTGGTGGCACAAGGGTTAAAATCTCAGCACAAGCTACTGTCAGCCACTGCAGCATGAGTTCAATCCCCAGCTAGGGAGCTAACCCACATGGTGCAGCACACCTCCTGTCCTGCTCTCCACTCTGTCTCTGGTGAGTCCTCTCACCCCCCGCACCTCTGGCCTGCATCCCATCTGTTCATTAACTGTCAGCATCTTGAGCACTATAGAAATTTTTTCCATCTTTCATGGGAAGAAATGAGAATTTGTTTGAAATCAAATTAGTGGGCCAATATTTTTATTTATATTTTTCCAATTGTATGGTGTCACTTGTGAGGCTTGGTTGTAATTATGTATAGGCAATAATAAGTAGGGTTCTGACTTTATAGTCTAAGAGGAATTTATTTTACCAGGTTTTATTCAAGGTGATTCAGATAGTTAAACCTCTCTGGTGTGCTGTAAGGAGCTCTTTACTTGGTGACTTTGGTGGGTATTAGGCAAAATCTTAAGTGTCTTCCCAAAGCTGATTTTTAGTAATTTTTTTTTCAAAATTTATTTTTAGGGCTTCCTTCTTGGCTCAGGGGTTAAGTCTCAGTGCTATCAAGCTATCTAGCTATCACCAGCCACTGCAGCATTAGTTCAATTCTCTGTCAGCAAGCTCATCTACATGGTGCAATAGACCTCTCGTCTCCCCTGCTGCTCCCCTCAGCAGTTTCTTTTAATAAATCTTCCTGTTCTGCTCCCCACTCTGTCTCTGGTGAATCCTCTCACACATATCACCCCCCCACCCCGCACCTCTGGCCTACACCCCAGTTCTTGTATGCATAAATAAATCTTTTAAAAAATTATGCTTTGTAAATCCAGGATTATTATAAATCCTAATATGGTCCTCCTTCCAGAAAGTCATGATTCTAATGGGAAAATGCCAGAATTCAATCCCTAATATGAAGTACCATTGCTGCTATCAGCAAGTCATCCTTGCAGCCAGTCTTTTGGAGAAGCAGCTTAGAATCACCTCTTACAGAGTAAGAGATCTTGGCACAGGCACCTGGATTTAGATACAGAGATGTTCACTGCAGTGTGTTTTATATTACTGAAAATTTGGAGACAGCATAATGTTCAGTAATAGGGAACGCATTCAATACATGCTAGAACACATGCGGTGACATGGTTGCCAATGGTATATATAAAGCATGTGTTAGGAGAAGCCCCTGTGACAGACACCAGGAATGAGGAGGTTGAGAGCACCATGAGGAAATCAGCTTCTGGCATGTGAGAAAATGTAGGGACAGGAATATTTTGAAATGTGCAGAAACCTTTAGACTTCCTCAGTTGGTGGAATTAATAATACTCTATAGGGCCTCCCCTGGTGGCGCAGCGGTTGAGCACTGGGCTGCAAAGCTGCCCACAGTCTCTACAGTGCCAGTTCGATCCCCGGCCACTGGTGAGGGTCCCACATGGTGTGACAGACCTCTCCTGCTGCGCCCGCTGTTCCCCTCAGCAGTGTATTTCGTCTCTTTGCCTGTTCTGTTCCCCACTCTGGCTCTGGTGAATCCTCTCACCCTCCTGCGCTTCTGACTGTACCCCGTGCTTGTATAAATAAATAAATAATAATACTCTATAACAGTCAGGGTTTCAGCAGGAAAAAGTTGGGATTGTTAGACTGAATTATTTGAAGAGCTATTTTAATATAGGGCTATTTCCAAAACCCTGAGCAGGGTTGGGGAGACCATCAAAAAATAGTGCTATGGGGCCTCCCTGGTGGCACAAGGGTTAAAGTCTCAGCACTGACAAGCTATTGTCAGCCACTGCAGCATGAGTTTTATCCCCAGCCAGGGAGCTAACCCACATGGTGCAGCACACCTCCTGTCTTGCCTGTCCTGCTCTCCACTCTGTCTCTGGTGAGTCCTCTCACCCTCCCACCCCCGTACCTGTGGCCTACATCCCAGTTCTTGTATACATAAATAAATTAAAAATAAATCTAAAAAAAAATAGTGCTATTTATTGAAACTATATCAGTAGGAATCGTTATCCCACCAGGTCTAAAGGAGAAAGTTGTTTTTTTCTGGGTCAATATTGCTTCTGACCTCACAGTGCTATGAGGACCAAGGGAGCTGTGGGGATATATATTAGTTTCTTATGACTTCTGTAATAGATTACCACAAATTTGGTGGCTTAAAACAGTGCAGATTTGCTCTCTTACAGTTGTGGAGATTTTATTTTTTAATTGGGGTTTAGGCCGGGTTGGGGGTGGGGGGGTGGGTACAGGGCAGGGATGGTGGTGTGAGGATTGACCAGAGCAGAAAAAGCGAATTGACTGAAATACATTGTTGAGGAGAGCAGTGGACAAGATAGGAGAGGTCTGCTGCACCATGTGGCTTAGCTCCCTGGTCGGAGGTAGAACTCATACTGCAGTGGCTGGGGATAGCTTGATAGTGCTGAGACTTCACCCCTTGAGCCACCAGAGAGGCCCCTAAATGGATAATTTAGCATAATTTCCTAAAATTGAAACTACACAGTGCATACACATTTTTAATTTTTGATACTTATTGTCTGACCATTTTCTGTTCTGTTTCTTAGTCTTGGCTCTCCTTTGCTTCTCCCCGTCTTCTCAGTTTGACATAAGGATTGAATTCCTCCGCTTTGATTTTAGTTGTCATCCCTTTCCCACCTTCCACTAGGGTTAGGCTACCCCCCTTGCTTTTTCCTTTTTTCCTTTTTGATGTATTTTTGACCTGTGTGGATTTGCTTTCCTTTCTCTCTTAGACTCCAGCTGAATTATTCTTGAGTCTTAAAAAACTTTGTGAGTCCATTCCCTGCCTTTTATCATGCTGTCTTTACCTTTCTGTGTGTACACATTTGCATGTTTCTGCATCCTTATGCATGCAGAACTGTGCTTACAATTTTGCTGATAAGACTTTTAGTTTCTTTTCCCCTTCTATCCTAAAATGTAAACTGCAGGGAGCCATTGAGGTATGTTTGCGATACCTTAGCATGCTGCTAGTTTCTGGCAAGGATCCTAATAGGTTAATGTGAAACAGTCCCATTCTGGGAAATGTTACAGGAACTGCATGAAGCCTTGGCCTCTTGTCAGAGAGCTTGGGGACATCTTCCATGGCAGCTCATCTACATTCCTGTCCCTTCCAATGAAGAAGCAGAAAGGTCCTGTCCTTCTCATGATGCTTTATCATTCCTCTGAAGAATGAGGGTCATGTTGGGAGTAAACTCTGGGCTTCCTGAGCCCTCTGTTAGCCATTTTCCCGTTTCCCTTGTATCAAATGTGTTTTGTCCAATGTAGAAACCTTTTTTTCACTCTGCAAAATTAAGTATCGGAATAACATTTGCTAAGCACCTTTTCTGTGCCAGACCCTGTTACTCTAGACACTGTACATTTTACTAGATCTCTTAACAACCCTATGAAATAGATTTTAGATTTTATTCAATTTCTGGAGATAAACAAGATTCAAAAAGATAATGTGACATTCCCAAGATCACACAGCTAATAGGTAACCAATGTGGAATTCAAGCCTAGATCTCTCCCAACTCCAAAACTTGAGAGTTTGAACTTAGGGCTTTATTGGATGATATGAATAGATGAAACCTTGTCTCCTCATCTTTTGTGGATAGCAGAAAAACAGCCTTACTTTAAGACAAAGGGATAAACTAGAATTGTTCTTAAAGTTTCAGCCACACCTCAGGTTGTATAGGAGAAACATCTTTCCAGGTTGCTGGTCACAGTTTACTTTTATGTCTTCTCAAACATATTACAGAGGGCCTTCCCTGGTGGTGCAGCACTTGTGTGCTGGGCTGAGAAGCTGCCTGCAGCTTCTGCAGCACCTGTTCGATCCCTGGCCACTGGCGAGGGTCCTACATGGCGCGCAGACCTCTCCTGCCCCTCACTGCTCCCCTCAGCAGTGTACTTCGGTCCTTCTGCCTGCTCTGCTCCCTGCTCTGACTCTGGTGAATTCTCTTACCCTCCCGCGCTTCTGACTGTACCCAGTGCTTGTATGTATAAATAAATAAATAAATAAATAAATAAATAAATAAATAAATCTTATAAAAAAAAAACATTACAGAGAAAATCCTCTTTACATCAGTACTTTTAAAGTTTTTTTAAAATTTTTTTAAGATTTACTTATTTATGCATACAATAGCTGGGATACAGGCCAAAGGTGCAGGGGGTGAGATGACCCACCAGAGACAGAGTGGGGAACAGAACAGGAAGATCAACTGAAATACACTGCTGAGGGGAGCAGAGGATGAGACAGGAGAGGTCTGCTGTGCCATGTGCGTTTCTCCCTGGCCAGCTGGGGATTGAACTGGTGCGGCAGAGACTGCTGATTGCTTCATAATACTGTGCTTAACCCCTTTGCGCCACCAGGGAGGCCCAGTACTTTATTTTTAAAGATTTATTTATTTATGCATACAATAGCTGGGGTACAGGCCAGAGGTGTGGGGGGTGAGAGGATTCACCAGAGACAGAGTGGGGAGCAGAATAGGTGAATCTGTTACAGAGCAACCCCTATATAAAATGGATTGCCTGACTGTGGGTCCTCACGCGCAAGCTTAAAGGGGACTTATTGCTAAACTGCAGGCACACACAAAAGGTTAATAAAAGGTTCATTTACAAGAGAAGGGGAAATGGGGAAATGAATAACTCAGGGAGAAAAAGAGGGAGATAAGTTCATAAATGCATCCTACCAATTCTGCTGACCTAGAATTTCAATGATCCACTGAGCTGGCAAAAAGCCAAGCACACCACGTGGCCAGGAGAGTGACCCCTACTCACATGGCTGGTTATATCCACAAACTGAAAAAATGGCTGCTTAACTCCACCCTCAGGTCCTCGCAACTCTCCCTTTGTTGATCATGGGATTTGTAGTTCCAAGTGTCTTGATGGAGTGGGGGTGGAGTCCACAAAGCCTGTATAGAGTTTGCTCAGGTCATCCTTTATCCCTCATATATCTACTGAAATACAGTATATGCAGAAGGGAGCAGTGGGTGAGACAGGAGAGGTCTGTGCCATGTAGGTCAGCTCTCTGGCCAGGGATTGAACTCTTGTCACAGTGGCTGGCAATAGCTTGATAGCTCTGAGACTTTAACCTCTGCGCCACCAGGGAGGTCCTGCAAATCTCCTTTTAAACTGTTTTAAATCCCTTACAGAATTTACTGCTACCTAATCTATTCCTGTAACATCATATTTCTGTTATATTTTCTTAATTTCATTTGATTAGTAACCTGACCATGCCTTTAATGATTTCTGTGATTTAGCACATAGAAGACATTAATGTTTGCTGGATAATTGAGTGGATGGATATTTGTACCAGGGTCAGCCACATTAAAGAAAATTATGTTTAACTTTTGTATCCCTTTTCTCTTGTAGCTATTTGTAGTTGATGTCCAGACAGGCCAGATCACCAAGATTCCCATTCTAAAGGACCGAGAGCCTGGAGTCGTGACCCAGCAGGGCTGTGGTATCCATGCCATTGAGTTGAATCCCTCTAGAACACTATTAGCCACCGGAGGAGACAACCCCAATAGTCTTGCCATCTACCGGCTGCCTACACTCGATCCTGTGTGTGTGGGAGATGTAAGTTTCCCCAATAATTATACTTAGAGGTAGCCTTATTTTTAAACTAATGGGTAACATGCACCCTCCAACCTCCTGGGAAGGGTTGGTTTCCTTTAGATTTCTCCTGGCTCCATGGCCATAGAGGTGAAGTATGGGGTGGTGATCTGAATTCCCCATAGGGGGAGATTCAGGTATGTTGACAAATAGTGTATGTTTGATAAAGAGGCAAGCTGGGGCCTGCAAAGTTCATGTTTGAATTCATAGGATTTACACTTCTTCAACTCCTCATAATTTAGAGCAAAGTTTATTAAACCATTCACTCAGGTAACTGTTGAGCTTTCTATGATTAGCATTATTTTAGACGCTGGGACATAGCAGTGAATAAAACAGTTAAAGCCCCCTACCCTTTTGAAGTCTGTATTCTGGTGGGGGAAACATAGAAATCATACAAACCAATAAATATTTACCAGCAGTATGTCAGATCGTAGTTAAAAAAATACTATTTCAGAGAATAGTGTCAAGAAAGACTTCATAGATAAGAATGACCTTTGAGCAAGGAGACTTATAGGAAATGAAGGTACAGGCCATATTGATATCTACAGAGAGAGAGTTCCAGACATTCCTGACAGAAAGAACAGCAAGAGGTCAGTTATAACTTTTGTCCTAGGAAACAAGAGGGATAGTGGTAGGCAAGAGGTTGCGGGGATGAGGGGTGATGTGTGTAGTAATCCCGTATAAGACATACAGACCTGGAAAGCCAGAACTTGTGTATCCATCAGACATGTTTATTGCCCACAAGAATGCCAGTTTCATTCCAGTTTTTTGTTCCTCAAAACAAAAGTTAAAGATTATGCTCTATGGGTTAAGATGATCAGAGATCAGGGTTGTGATTTTCCAAAAATACTTTCAGTGAGACTTACATGCTTTCCAAGAGTGTGCTTTGTGATCCTTATTTTACTAATTTATTTCCTCCCACCCCTTCCACTCCCTCCTCTTCAAGGATGGACACAAGGACTGGATCTTTTCCATTGCATGGATCAGCGACACTATGGCAGTATCTGGTAAAATTGCCCTTTTTTAGGGAACTTTTGGTGTGGCAGGGAGGGAGGCTAGAAATTGAAAAGAGATAGTAATGTAACTAGAAATAGCCCAGATCTTGTTTCTAGTATTGACTCTCTCTAATTGGCCATGTTCCCTTGAGTAAGTTATTTACCTTGTATAGTCCTGATCTGGAAAGGGAGGATATTGGCATACTTCATTATTCATACTCCCCCTCGTTCTGCTTGTTCTAAAAAATATATTGGCCTCAAAAAAGAAGCATATTAATCTCAATATTTTTGTGGGGATCATTGTGGTAATGATTGTGAAGGTTGTAAAAGTTGATAGTCTCTGCGAAGTAATAATCATTTTCTGTGTGACTATGTAGTTAAGTTACTTGTTAATAAAAGCTATTTAGCGTTGGAGGAATATCTTTCCTGTTGGTAAAATAATCATAAAAATTAGATGGAAATGAGTATAGAGAAGATAACTTAGAGATTAAGAAATGCTTTCTGGATACCTACAGCAACCTAGAAAGTAGGCTTATAGTACTCACCAGCTTTGTTGGTTACCCATATGTGGAAATACATTCCCCTATTCCACATAAAAATAATCATAACAGTTGCTAAATTATGTATTTCATGTGTATTATTTAACCTCAAACAATACTAGGTTTGTATTATTAGCCTCATTTCAAATGAGAAAATTTTGTTTCCGAGAGATTACTATAATTTGCCAAAGGTCTGACAAATGGTCAACATCTGAATCCAGGTCTGATTTCAAGGCTGATACTTAGAACTGTTACTAACAAAGCTAAGGGAAAGTGAATATTTTTGCTTTGGATTCTTTGAAAGGCAATAGAAAGTAGCCAGGAGAGAAGATAAATATAACAATAGTCAGAGGTTACTGGACCTCCCTGGTGGCTCAGGGGTTAAGCACTGCACGGTGAAGCAATCCGCAGCCTCTGCAGCAAAAGTTCGATTCCTGGCTGGCCAGGGAGCAACCCAGATGGTGAGGCAGACCTCTCCTGTCTCACCCGCTGCTCCCCTCAGCAGTGTATTCCAGTCAATCTGCTTGTTCTTTTCCCCACTCTGTCTCTGGTGAATTCCCTCACCCCCAGCATCTCTGGCCTGTACCTCAGCTCTTGTATGCATAAATAAATAAACCTTAAAAAAAAAAAAAAAGGTTACTATTACCCAGTGAAAGCTTAAAATAAGAATTGTCAACAGGTTCTTATATTTAAAAGCTTTTGGAGACCCTGTCTTTTGTCTCCCTAAAAAATGAGTTCCTTGGGCCTCCCTGGTGGCGTAGGGGTTAAAGACATTGCTATCAGGCTATTGCCAGCCACTGCAACAGGAGTTCGATCCCTGGATCCCTGACCAGGGAGCAATCCACATGGCACAGCAGACCTCTCCTGCCTCGCCCGCTGCTCCCCTCAGCAGTGTATTTCAGTAGATCCTTCTGTTCTGCTCCCCACTCTCTGTGATGAATCTTCTCACCTCCTGTACCTCTGGCTTCCACCTCAGTTCTTGTATGCATAAATAAATAAATCTTTTTAAAAATGAGCTCCTTGAGGACAGAGGCCAAGTCACATCATACCTAAGGGACAGTCCAGATAACAGTAACCTATGCTAAATTTGGTTCTTGGGAGGCAGGATTTGGCTTTGTTTGGGAGCCTCCCATCTCTTCTTACAGATACCCTGCCACTGTTTTTCTTTGGCTGACAGGTCCCAAATCTACATTTGGGATAAATGAGATAAACACTGCCATATTGAAAATGCTCAATACTTGTTAACAAGTGTTAACTTTCAGACTTGATGATGAACATCAACCCCTGAACATACCACCTCAAAGTCAGTATTTTCAAACTTCCAAGAGTCCTCCCCTACCCCTAAGGCCCAATACTTGCCTCTCTCCAACCCTCTGCTCCTCTGCATTGATATATGCTGGTGAATGCTGCACAACCAGAGAACTAACACTTGTCTTAGGCCCTTCAGTCTCATTAGATTACCAGGCCATATTGATAATTTTTCTGAAATACCTTTTATAGCCATCATTTTCTTTTCTACTCTGCTTAAGTATTCATCATTTATCTCTTGAATTTCCCCAATATCTTTTCATATTTCTCTGCTTCTAGTCTTGTCCCTTCCAATCCAGTCTTCATCTTGCTTACCTACTAAATTCATTCTTCAAATAATTTTTTCTATTGTGAAAGTATTATATGTTTATTGTAAGAAATTTTGAATGGGGGTCTTCCTAGTGGCGCAAAGGGTTAAGTCTCAGCACTGTGAAGCTATTGGCAGTCATTGTAGCACAAGTTTGATCCCCAGTCAGGGAGCTAACCCACATGGAGCAGTAGACCTCTTCTGTCTCGCCCGCTGCTCCCCTCAGCAGTGTATTTTAGCTAGTCTCTTGTTCTGCTCTCCACTGTGTCTCTGGCGAATTCTCTCACCTCCATGCACTTCTGGCCTATACCCCAGCTCTTATATGCATAAATAAATAAAATAAATCTTTAAAAAAAAATTGGGGGCCTCCCTGGCAGTGCAAGGGGTTAAGACACAACCTGTGAGGCTCTCTGCAGCCGCTATAGCGTGGGTTCAATCCCCAGCCAGGGAGCTGCCCACATGGCATTTTGAATCCCTGCCCATGAGCTTTACAATGTGAACGTACTGAATGATCATTCTCCCATATTAAACAATATTTCAGGCCTCCCCGGTGGCCTTGGGATTAAGGCTCAGCGCTTCCACCACAACAGGCCCCACTACAACAGGCCCTATCGCAATGGCCCGAGTGTGATCCTTGGCCAGGGAGCTAACCCACATATGGCACAGCAGACCTCTGCTGTCACACCTGCTGCCTCTCTCAGCAGTGTATTTCAGTAGATCCGCCCGTTCTGTTCCCCACTCTGCCTCTGGTGAATCCTCTCACCCCACACACACAGACACCTCTAGCCTATACCCCAGTTCTTGTATGCATAAATACATTTTTTTAAAAAACTCTTGAAAAATCCCGTCAACTATGTTAAACTAAAAGGTTGTTTGGTAATTCCTACCCCTTAGTTGAATAATCTTGGTATAACTATCAAAATTCATGCTGCTGGGCCTCCCCAGTGGCGCAGCAGGTTGAGCGCAGCTCTGTGAAGCTGTCTGCAGCCTCTGCGGCGCTGATTCAATTCCTGGCTGGCCAGGGAGATTCCCACATGGTGAGGCAGACCTCTCCTGTCTCTCCCGCTGCTCCCCTCAGCAGTGTACTTTCGTCCATCTGCCTATTCTGCTCCCTGCTCTGTCTCTGGTGAATCCTCTCGCCCTCCCGCCCCTCTGGCCTGTACCCTAGTGCTTGTATAAATAAATAAATCTTAAAAAATAAATAAACCCACTAAAAAATTCACGTGGGCCTCCCTGGTGGCGCAAGGGGTTAAGCACCACATTATGAAGCAATCCATAGCCTCTGCAGCATGAGTTTGATCCCTGGCTGGCCAGTGAGAAACCCACATGGTGCAGCAGACCTCTCTTGTCTCTCCCACTGCTCCCCTCAGCAGTGTCTTTGGTCTGTCTGCCTGTTATGTTCCCCGCTCTGTCCTCTCATCCCCTGCATCTCTGACCTGTACCTCAGCTCTTGTATGCATAAATAAATAAATCTTTAAAAAAAAAATTCATGCTGCTCTGAATTTTGGGTAGGTCACCAACCAAACTTCATCCCATGTGACAGTGATAAAGAGCTAGACACAGAAAACACATTCGTGAGACTTATCACATGAGGCACTTGGTGGTCATCTGACATGTGTGGTCTCCTTGCCCTGCAGGCTCACGTGATGGTTCAATGGGACTCTGGGAGGTGACAGAAGATGTGTTGACCAAAAGTGATTCAAGGCACAATGTGTCACAGGTCCCTGTGTATGCTCACATCACTCACAAGGCCTTAAAGGACATCCCTAAGGAGGACACAAATCCTGACAACTGTAAGGTCAGGGCTCTGGCCTTTAACAACAAGAACAAGGTATGAACTCACCAAAGGTTCCTAAGAGCTGTTCTCCTTACTTCAACTCCACGTCAGTGCTTACTCCATAACTTGGTTCTGAGCCTTCAGAGCACCCTTTGAAGACTAGGGAATGCTGGTGAAAAATTACAATTAAGTTTGAAATTCACCCTTTGCATTGAGCTCTATAGTATTTCCGTGGATGGTCCATATTGTGAGTCAGCCTCTCAGTGTTTTCCCAGGGCCATGCTGATTTGACTAGCTCATTTGCATGTGCCTTTTTATTTCAGTACAGTGCTTAGTTTTCATTCTTTCCTGCCTTTTCTCAACACTGCCACCAGGTCTTACCTAATCTTTGAGTCAGATTTCAAACTGGGATATTAAGTACAATGCTGGAATGGAGACCCAAAACTGGAAGAGGAGGAAGGTTTCTTCCAAATTCTGAAACAGGCCACAGTTCAGAGTAGATCCTTTAACCTCCTGTCTCCCATCCATATTCATGGCTTAGGGGTAGGCTTATCTCTCCTACTTTAGATCTTCCACTTATTAAAGCTCTCACACTGAGACATAAGAAATTGTCCTTCATAATTATAAACTAGAGACATCCTGCAGGGAAGGAGGGAGAGGGCTCAGAGGGAAGGAGGGAGGAGCACAGGGGACTGAGGTGATGGTGCACAGGTGAATTGGTGAAGGAAATTCTATGGGAACGACACCTGAGGAGGAGGGGAAAAGCAAACATTGTTTAAAAATGAACAATGATGTAAAATATATATAAAGAAAAAAAATTCAGTTATGAAAAAAAAAAAAGAAATTGTCTTTTGTATGTGTATTATGATATCCAAAAGGATGTCATGGAATGGTTGCATCATAAGGACTCTTTGAACCATAATGTCTGTTAGTGCTAGAACATACACTTGCTTCTTGAGTTCTTTCAAGAAGCAACCTTGGTTTAAAATGCTGTTGCTTCCACGTTTGGACTGGGCAGAAGGATGGTGAGAAAAAGGGCTGTTCTTCCATCAATGAGGTAGTTACCAGAGAACACATCATCAACATTCATAAGCACATCCATGGAGAATGCCTCTCAAACATTAAAAGAGATCCAGAAATTTGCAATGAAGGAAATGGACGCTCCAGATGTGCGCATTGACACCAGGCTCAACAGAGCTATCTGAGCCAAAGGAATAAGGAATGTCCTGTACCATATCCATGTGTGGTTGTCCAGAAAACATAATAAGGAAGAAGATTGCCAAACAAACTATATATTGATTATCTATGTCACAACTTTCAAATATCTGGTCAGTGTGGGTGGGAGCTTACCACTGATTATAAAATAAAGCTATAAAACTGCTAAAAAATAAAATAAAATGCTGTTCAGCAGCATTCCTCAGGGTGAGATGATAGGCTCATCATCCCTGGAACCCCTTTTGGAACTACCATGAGATAGGTGTGAAGAACTCCAACCTTCAGGGTCTTGCCCTGCTTACTGTCTATTGTATATTAGCTGCTACGGGTTGGAATGTAACCTCATTTTCATTGCTCTTGTAGGAATTGGGAGCAGTATCACTGGATGGCTACTTTCATCTCTGGAAGGCTGAAAATACACTGTCTAAGGTGTGATGACCATGATGCACTGGTTTTACGTAAAAATTCACCTATGGTTAAAATACTTTAATTGTCTCTAAATCTCTGGTTCTCCAGGGTCTGGATCTGGTTGTCTGGTACATGAAATTCTGAGTCTGGCATGCCTCTCTTGATAGTCTTTTTATAGAGATTAGAGGGGGCAATTCTTTCACACTACAGCATCATTCAAAAAGCTCCTTTAGGGCCTCCCCGGTGGCATGGTGGTTGAGCCGCGGGGCTGCGAAGCTGCCCGCAGCCTCTGCAGTGCCGGTTCGATCCCCAGCCACCGGTGAGGGTCCCACATGGCGCGCAGACCTCTCCTCCCGCGCCACTGCTCCCCTTAGCAGTGTACTTCGGTCCTTCTGCCTGTTCTATTCCCCACTCTGGTTCTGGTGAATTCTCTCACCCTCCCGTGCTTCTGACTGTACCCAGTGCTTATATAAATCAATCAATCAATCTTTAAAAAAAAAAAGCTCCTTCGATTAGCAGTCCTTCAGTCCACTGTGGACTAAGTGTTTGCTTATGGATTATTGACTAGCATGTTTGAGGGCAGAATAAGCCTAAATGTTAAGAACCACTGGCAACTGAAGATCAATTATATTAAGATAACCCCATCTCAGAAATAATCATGTAAGGCACTGATATTTACAAACTACTTTTGTGTGAAGTTAATTGCACCTGTGGATCATTCGCCCTCTTCCTCTCCTATAGGCCTTTGCTGCTTGTTACTTCTGTGATAGGCTCTTTCTCCAGAGAAAGCAGAGCTCCAGGAATTCCTCAGTCCTTCATGTTGCAGCAGCCTTTGCACTCTCTTGACTTTGCGCGGCGCATTACATGCAGCAGGGCACCAATTGAAGACTTGACTAAACGCCAAGGGCTCAGAGTTGAGGCTTATCGATTATCAGTTGGACCAGCCCTGAGTACTTTCTTTCGCATACAGCGCCCATACAGTTGGGAAATTGGGCTGAGGATAGCCTGAAATCAGCCCCTTCGACTGAAGAGCAGTGAGGAAGGAGGGCCATGGCTCTTCCTCACTAAGAGAACTGGCTAAGACCTTGACTCTAATGCCCAAAGGTTATCTGTGGAAACAGTCAATAGTTTTGGCCTTGGCCTTTCGCTGTGCTGCTAATTGATTAATTCCACTTGGACCTTTTGTTCTTAACCCATCCTCTTCAGTACCAAGATTTTATTGTTGATTGCACTACCCCCTCTTACTCTTCTTATTACATACATTGGGGTGGAGCAGGATATTTCCTTAATTGGGGCTGTTTTTTGTCCCCAACTTTGTGTGACTTGTGTATGAGGGAAGCCCATAGAGGGGGAGTTTATGCCCTGTGCTCTCTGGTAATGCCATGGTTGCATCTCTCTGTTTTTAGCTGCTCTCCACCAAACTGCCATATTGCCGTGAGAATGTGTGTCTGGCCTATGGTAGTGAATGGTCAGTATATGCAGTGGGCTCTCAAGCTCATGTCTCCTTTTTGGATCCACGGCAGCCTTCACACAACGTCAAGTCTGTCTGCTCCAGGGAACGAGGCAGTGGTAAGAGTCCCGGTGTGCTCCTTAGGCTTACACTGCATTGCAGATGGGTTTTGATCTTCAGTTTCTATGTTGGTTCCCAAATAAGTATAGTCATCTTTATGGAACCTGGTGGTGGTGTTTGATGACACAAGAAAGAAACTTAAATGTCTGTCTATGACAGCAGAACTTCAAACACCACAGACAGATAAGATTAGCCACAGAAGCCTTTGGTGGAAACCAACAGTAGGTATTGGTGGGTCCCATGTTTTTTCATAGACATCTACTTTCTATTCTGTGGCAAATTTTTGCTGCAGTGCTGCCTAGAATGTAATATTCGTTTATGCAAAAGGATAGTGTGTGGAGAGGAAAACAGGGATTTTAAAAGGGTGTGAGGTAATTTTTGAGGGTAATGAATGTGTTCGTTATTTTGATTGCGATGATGGTGTCATGAATGACTTAATATGTTAAAACCTTAAATCGTGTGCTCATATGCAGCATAGTATATATCAGTTATACCTCATTAAAGCTGAAGAAAGTATAACTAGATGAAATCAGCTATAGCCTTCCATCTTTTATAGCATATTCTCTCTAAGAGCACCCTCATTCTTTATTGAGGAATAAAAAGAGACATTTATGTTTGTACTGTACTTCTAAGGCTTGGTGGGAGAACAGTTAGGAACCAATACCCAGATCATCCAACTTAACGTGAATTTTCTTCTTTATCTTATTTTGTACCCATTCTCATGAAAAAATACGGCTGTCTACATTATCCTGAAAGTCTTAAGAGACACAGTATGAGTTCCACTACTGTCTTTCTCTCTGGAGTTTTGTATGTGTGTGCAGATATGCCAGAATTAGCTTTTGTTTGGAATGGTTTGTTTTCAGTTGTAGTTAAGACACTCACTTTTCAGAACAAAGAGCCTAGTATGTGATGAAAGTAGTAAGGGAAAGAATAAATAGCCTTGGCTGGAATGATGCCTGCAATGAAAGTTTTGAGAGCTTGTAGTTAGTTAGAGGAATAGCTTTCCCACCTAATCAGGAAATCATGGGTTCCACAAGTATTGTAGAGCACTTTTTATGTGTCAGGAGATACCGTCATACCCCATGCATTTACTTGATCCACAGACACAGCAGACATATTTTCCCTACAACCCAAATTGATTAGGTGACGACTTAAATTCACACTGTAAGAGACATGGTGCTACTTTGGGTGCTTTAGTTCTTAACTGTTTGCCACCCTTATAATACACTTAATACTAAAATAGTGATCTCAGACCTCTCTGCTGACGTAGGGGTTAAGTCTCAGCGCTACCACCACAAAGGCCCACCACCATGACCTGAGTTCGATCCCCGGCCAGGGAGCTAACCCGCATGGCGCAGCATACCTCTCCTGCCTCACCCGCTGCTCCCCCGGCAGTATATTTCAGTAGATCTGCCTGTTCTGCTCCCCAGTCTGTCTCTGGTGAATCCTCTCACCCCCACCTCTGGCCTGCACCCCAGTTCTTCTACACAAAAATAATAAAATCTTTGAAATAAAGAAAGATCTCTTGCAATGTCATAGTAGTAGTTTTAGATCACATACAAGGAAGTCCATATTAATGATTTGTGAGTAGGCAGATTACCCTCAGTTTCAGAATGGACTGAAAACAATGGAGAAGAGCTTAGAGTTATGAATGACTCCAAAGTGAGTATAGGAGAGTCGGGGAGATTCAGAACACACATCATGGTCAAAGACCAAAAGCATCTTTGGCATCATTAGTCATTTGACACTTCTCTGAGGCTTAGGGGAGAATTCCTTTTATTGTGCAGATGGACTGCTTGGCATGAGGCTTCTCAGGCATTCCCATGAGTTATACCTGCCATGGGAAAGGCACAGTTTGGTATTTGGGGGTGTCATGTGAACTCAATGTCAGAGAACTCAGGCCAGCAGACAGTCAAATTAGACCCTCCCTGCTCATTCTCTTTACTTTTTCTCTCAGGCATCCGGTCAGTGAGCTTCTATGAACATATCATCACTGTGGGCACAGGACAGGGCTCCCTGCTGTTCTATGACATCCGAGCTCAGAGATTCCTGGAAGAGAGACTGTCAGCTTGTTATGGGTCCAAGCCCAAACTAGCAGGGGAGAATCTAAAACTAACCACTGGCAAAGGCTGGCTGGTAAGTATGATTCTGTCTGGCTTAGTTACTTGACAGTGACAAAAATTCTCCTCCTCCTCACATACTCCCACTGACATACCACCTTCACCATTAAGAGGCTCTCCTTGGAGCAGGGAAAGGCACTTGCCCTTGATTTTGCTGTTGTGTCTGCATATCTGTGGAAAAACTGAGACCCAGTAATGGGGCCTCCCTGGTGGCACAGGGGTTAAAATCAGCGCTATCAAGCTATTGCCAGCCACTGCAGCATGAGTTCGATCCCCAACCAGGAAGCTAACCGCATGGTGCAGCAGACCTCTCCTGTCTCGCCCGGTGCTCCCCTCTGCAGTGTATTTCAGTGGCTCTACCTGTTCTGCTCCCCACTCTGTCTCTGGTGAATACTCTCACCTACCCTCACCTAACCTGCACCTCTGGCCTAGACCCCAGTTCTTTTTTTTTTTTTTTAAGATTATTTATTTATACAAGTTCTGGGGTACAGGCCAGAGGTGTGGGAGGGTGAGAGGATTCATTCACCAGAGACAGAGCAGGGAGCAGCACAGGCAGACGGACCGAAAGCACTGCTGAGGGGAGCAGCAGGCGAGACAGGAGAGGTCTGCCGTGCCATGTGGGTATCTCCTGGCCGGCTGGGTATCGAACCCGTGCTGCAGAGGCTGTGGACAGCTTCACAGAGCTGCATTCAACCCGCTGCACCACTGGGGACGCCCCAACCCTAGTTCTTGTACACATAAATAAAGACACACACACACACACACGCACACACACACGTGTGTACACGCACCCAGTATAATACTGGCTGACCTAGGATTCCCCCAGGTGATAAAAGAGCAGGAAAGAAAAGGAAACTTCTGCTAGCAGTGAATTATTAAAGTGTTTGATTCCAGCTACCCTGAGAAGACCTTGGGTTTGTGTAGCAACTCTTCAGTCTGTTGAGTGTCTCCCTAATGCGCAGATGGAAGAATGAGTACCAGTACCATGAGTACCAGTCTCCTGCCATCACGTTACAGATATGGGTCCCTTTCCTCTTGAGACCAGGAAGCATTCCTGTCTTTTTCTCCTTTCCTCCTGCCCCCCGGCCTAGAGGAGCTAACAGAGTCTCTTTTCCCACAGAATCATGATGAAACCTGGAGGAATTACTTTTCGGACATTGACTTCTTTCCCAATGCTGTTTACACCCACTGCTACGACTCGTCCGGAACGAAACTCTTTGTGGCAGGAGGTCCCCTCCCTTCAGGGCTCCATGGCAACTATGCTGGGCTCTGGAGTTAATGACGACTAACTCTCTCCCAAAATGCAGAGATTTACACTAACTTCCATCCTCAGTTTCTTTGTTTATTCTTTTGATTTTTTTTTTTTTCCCAATTGTGTGATGCCCTCATATTTTAGTGGGAACACAAGAGTTGACATATGGTTTAGGCACTTGATAAGTAGCTCTGAACAGAAATCTGAAGAGTTTATTTTTCCTCTTGGTAATGAGAATTTCACTGTCTTTCTGGCTTCTCAACCAAATGCTGTTAATCCCTATTTGTATTTTTTCCTTAAGTGACACACTCTCCGTCTTTGGCTTCTTTAGGCTGACATAGTCACTCTCGCCCTTCCTTCACTCTTGAGAGGAGGGGCTCCTTTATAATTATGTGGTTGCTGTCAGACTTTCTGTGAAAGTTTGGGAGCTGTGTGTATGTGCGTGTGTACACCTGTGTGCCTGTACGTACTGTGTGTCACTGAAATTACCTGGAGTGAGGATTACTTGTAATTAAAATATTTATAAAAGAAACAACTTTATTCACAAAGTCCAGTTTTTGGACTAATCTTTATCTTGTTTTTTTAAATCTAATAGCACTGATTATAGGAAGTCAAAGCAGAAAGGAAAACAAATCACCACCAGGAAGACCCTTTGAGTTAGATAGGAGGATTCCTGGGAACTCTCATGCAGGACTCTAGAGTGATCCCTCCCCCACCTGTCTTCCCATCTCTGTGTTCCCCATGTGAGGACACTTCTGTGATTGTATCACTTCCACTTCAACTACCCTTTTGCCAACTTCTGCATAGCTAGTTGCCACTCCCCCAAAACATCAGTTGTCTCCATCTGGATGCAACTCCGGAGATTGCAGAAGTCTTGGTTCAGCTTAGTTAAGAGAGTTCCCATCTCAGCCTCCCTCTCCCTCTCCTCAAACAAGACCTGATCTGGTATCTCTGGGACCTGGAGCGGAAGGTCTGAAACCTGCTAGAATTCATATACTCAATCCCCTTAGCATTGAGAAGAAACGTCTTTGCCATCCTTCCAATCTCCTCAATGGGTTTTGCCTTTGTTTTCTAAATTGGGTTCATTCAGTTCAGGAGGGTGGGGGTAAGGAGAGGGTTTATCTGTGTGTAGTGAGTGTTTCATGTGTGGAATGTTTGTTTTCTTACTACAGTGGGACTGGAGTTGAAGCCACCTCTCCCACTCTGTTGGCTCAGTCCTGGGATGGTGATGGGGTGGCCTATAGCCAGCAACATTGTGCATGTAAAAGCATCTGTGTAATTAGTAATTTATTCCTCCCTTGAGCTGTTTAGTCTGAGGTTTTTTAACTTGCAGGCAACTAACTGACCGCGACGTCCAGTTATTCCTTGCTTTTACATACCATGTTGCAGATAACAGCTGTTCCACCCACAAATCCCTCCTTCATTCTAAGCACATACTTTGTCAATAGCCCATCCTGGGGAAGGAAGAGTCATACTTACTCCTGCCCTCCAGTTTCCAAATTTCTCTCCCAGTTATCCCCTCTGCTCTGGGTATATATGGAGAAAGTGAAAAAAAAGAATGTCTTCTCCCTGAGGATGGGCACTGGGGGAAAGGGAGAAAGTGAGTCCAGCCTGTCTTGGTGGTACAAGGCATACATCACAGGTTCTAGAATTCTCATCTTCTAACCTAGAGAAATAGGTGCTATAAAAGAGGGAATTAAAGCAAAGTGCTGGATGCTATAGATCTTTTAATTGTCTTAATTTTTTCTATTATTACACTACAAGCTGTAGATTTCTTAGTTCTCAGAGAACTTCTATCATTTTAAACCAACTTGTATATTTAAAAAAAAAATCTGAAGTAGGATGTTTTGTACTGTTGCCAGACCCTCTTCTGTGATGGGTAATGCGTTTGATTGTTTGAGATTTTGTTTTTAAAAATGTAGCACTTGACTTTTGGGCAAGTAAAAAAATAAATATTATTCCAGTGCAAAGTGGTTTGAGTGAATATGTATAGTCAAGAGACATAAGGAAAAAGGCCCCAAATGACTGACTGGATAGTTACCTTGGGGTACTTGAAGGATTGCTTGGAGCAAAAAAGGAACACAATAATTCCGTTAAAGTTAGACAGGGCCTCCCTGGTGAAGCAGGGGTTAAAGACAGTGCTATCGAGCTATCACCAGCCACTGCAGCATGAGTTCAATCCCTGGAGTTCAATCCCCCACCTGCCAGGGAGCAACCCACATGGCACAGCAGACCTCTCCTGTCTTGCGCTGCTCCCCTCAGCAGTGTATTTCAGTAGATCTGCCTGTGCTACTTCCCACTCTCTCTGGTGAATCCTCTCACCCCCTGCACCTCTGGCTTACACCCCAGTTCTTGTGCGCATAAAAATAAATCTTTAAAGGGGGAAAAAAAGAGGTCAAGTGCATACATAAATAGTATGACCTACTTGCTTCTGGTCCCCAACTCTAACCCAAAATCATTTGTTCTGGGGTCAAGTTGAGGATGGAGATGTTTGGGGAAGTAGTGTGGTACTTGAAAACTCAGACTGAAGATCTGGAAGGAATGTGTAGTCCTTGCTCTGAATGTCCCTATGGGTTTACGCAGTTGACTGGTTCCTCTTACATAAACCGTGGTTGGCGATGGGCCTTGTCTGCTTCAGTGGGGGGGATCCTGAGGGTAACTGAAAGTAGTTGCACAGCTCCCAGGAAACAGAATATATTTTTTTTTTTTTTAAGTTGGAACCAGAGAACACAACTTCCTTTGTAAGAGGAGGACACAGTGACCGCAGTAAGGATGCTCTTCCCAAAGCCCATTTGGGGCAGTAGCTGAAAGGCAGTTTGCTGAATCATATACCATCTCGCTCAGCCATCTCTGGAATACCTGTCAGGTCTGGGCCTATTCCTGTCACATGGCACTTGTTCCTTTCCTGGGCAAGCGGGGCACAGTGGCCCTCTACACCTGCCTTATGGACTGACTTGACTGAGAATATGACTCACATAGGCATCTACCTTTATGACCAAAGGCTGCAAAACAGGAAAGAGGAGTTTGTATGAGCTGAAGG
This sequence comes from Talpa occidentalis, assembly GCF_014898055.3. Taxonomy (NCBI): domain Eukaryota; kingdom Metazoa; phylum Chordata; class Mammalia; order Eulipotyphla; family Talpidae; genus Talpa; species Talpa occidentalis. The sequence goes on along the minus strand of NW_023605083.1, from coordinate 38,108,276 downwards.
AATTGTGAGCACTTTCTTTACTTTTAGAAAAGGACTGAAATTAGCCCTTCCCCAAATGAGATTTTTAGAGTCCACAATCCATGGAACAGTAATTGGTATTTTCAAAATGTTCCATGGTTAAATTATTTTGGGGAAATGCAGATTAAAACAAAGTCATGTTTCTTCAGGTTTTTGGTTACTATGAGACTCATGTTTGTGGAACATTCTCAGAGAGGTAACGGGATGGGTATCTGGCTGCCATGGAATATTGACTCTGTTCCCATTTTCCAGCCAGACTTTACAGCAATTTGTGTATCACAGAAGGGCTTTGTGGACTTTATGGGGTCCCTCCCTTTCCTGCCAGCAGTCTCCACCCCCAGGCCATGAAAGAGCTTCCTTGTTTTCCCTCAGGCCACATGTCTCATTCAGAAAGTCTACTTGTTCCTCCCATCATGCTTTGGAGGCTTTTGTAGATGATTTTGGAACCTTATTTAAACTACAGGTTCCCCATCTTAGCCACTTTCAGAGTTGATCTGACTCTCAGTGTTTCTATTAAGCTAAAGAAGCCCAGTCCAGGTCTCTGATCCAGTGGCTATATCCCAAAATAGCAAGTCAAGGTGTCAAGACCTTTGCCTTACCATTGTGAGTCAGTCAGTCTTATAAGAGCTTGCACCCCAAGTGTTTTTTGTTTTTTTTTTTAATGCATGCAAGAACTGGGATGTAGGCCAGAAGTACCGGGGTTGAGTGGATTCAACAGAGACATTTGGGGCACAACAGGTGGATCGACTGAAATACACTGCTGAGAGGAGCAGCTGGTGAGACAGGAGAGGTCTGCTGTGCCATATGGGTTAGCTCCACATCAGGGATCGAACTCAGGTCGCAATGACTGGCAATAGCTTGATAGTGCTGAGACTTCAACCCCTGTGCCACCAGGGAGGCCCCCCAAGTGTTTTTGGTTTGGTTTTGCATTTTCTGTTAACTGGTGTCTGGGAGAGGGTAATATGGGAAGGAGAGAAGGATGGAGAGGAAAGATCATTCAGTGTTGCTTGCTTTTAGCCACATCATTTTATGTTGATGTGCTGGGAAGTCTAGAAAAAATATGGGCTGATTCTGGAACCACTAAGGATAAAAGAAAGTTCAGCTTTCTTCTGCCCTCACTTCATTTGGCTCTTCCATAAAATAATCCAGGATCCACCCTGGTGGCGCAAGGGGTTTAGTCTCAGCACTATCAAGCTGTCACCAGCCACTGCAGCATGAGTTTGATCCCCGACCGGGGAGCTGGCCCACATGGTGCAGCAGACCTCTCCTGTCATGCCCTCTGCCCCTTTAGCAATGTGGTTCAGTAGATCTGCCTGTTCTGCTCCCCACTCTGTCTCTGGTGAATCCTCTCACCACCCACACCTCTGGCCTGCACCCCAGTTCTTGTAAGCATAAATAAATAAATCTTTTTTTAAAATCTTAAAAAAAAAAACAAACAAACGTAATCCAGAAAAACAAAGGTGAGAAATTTGTACACTACCACTGGAGAGAGAGGTGTGAAATGAACTGCTAAAGATAGGGTTGTAAGCTGTTATGATTCATCTCTCCAAGACAGAGGTATGAGCTGTCCTCTCAAATTCCCCCTGGGTTGAGCCTTACATCTGAACACTCCTCTTGATTAGTGTGTAATTGCTGAAGTCAGAATTTTTAAGGATAATAATACTCATTAGCTGAGCTCAGAGTCACATGTTTACTGTGTTCTTGTTAAGCATTATTCAGAGCTGTAATTAAAATCCCAAGTGCTATGGTCAGGAAGAAAACAATCAACTTCCCTTACTAGTAGCTACTTTTTTCTTAGCTGACCAAAGGACTGAGAATAATGGGGCTTCTTTATTCTGCAGGGTCAAGGCCATTTGCCCATTGCAGAGAATACTCTGCTGGTTACCTTGCTTAAGATGTGGAGGTTGAAGGCCCTAAAATGTGTTGTTTACCTAAGGAACATCCTTTATCTTCATAATTAACACCACCTGTGTCCCTCTCGTCCCTTCTGCTAAAAATATAAAATTATTGTCCCAACCACTGCTTAAGTTTCCACCATTAGATCTTTTTTTTTGGGGGGGGGTTGCTGAGGGAGATGGGGATGTTGGGATATTGGGGTATCCCAAACAAATCATATTACCTGATTAAAGATATGATTATTGGGCTATCCATTCAGGACCCCTCTCTGCTCAGAGAGCTTTCCTGTCCTGCCTTTTGTCTATGAATAAATAGCTTGCATTTCTTTTTTTTTTTTTAATAGAGGCATGTTTTATTTATTTGTTTATTTGTTTTTGTTTATACATGCACTGGGTACAGTCAGAAGCACGGGAGGGTGAGAGAATTCACCAGAGCCAGAGTGGGGAGCAGAGCAGGCAGAAGGACCGAAGTACACTGCTGAGGGGAGCAGCGGGCGGCAGGAGAGGTCTGCGCACGATGTGGGACCCTCCTCCGGTGGCTGGGAAGCAGCTGGGGATCGAACCAGCGCCGCAGAGGCCGCGGGCAGCTTCGCAACCCAGCGCTCAACCTCTGCGCCACCGGGGAGGCCCCTAGCTTGCATTTCTATAAAGAAAAAAAGATGTTGGACCTCCCTAGTGGCACATAGGGGTTAAGTCTCAGCACTATGAAGCTATCCACAGCCATGCACTAAAAAAAAAAAAAAAAAAGAAGATGCTATTTCCTGAAAAGGGGCAGGGAGGGGACACATACTACTCACAAGTGCTAACTGCTCAAATTAGTTATGGACTAAAAGGGGAGTCTATGGGCTCTAGTTCTACCACTGCTGCTTGTAAATCATCTTATATAATAAGGAGTTCAGATTAAACATTAGATGACTTCCTGGATCCTTAACATTCACAACTATTGTGGTGCCAGGAAGTCTAGGAAGAATAGGAAGTCCTTCAAGCAGTTTGTCCTCAAAGCAGGTAAATGTATCAGGGTCTTGTTAAATTTTTAGTATGTGAGTCTTACTTTCCTAATGGCTTCCAATAAAACATTGGAAATTGTTGTGAATTGAAGTGCCCCCCGAAATTCTTATCTACTTGGAACCTCAAAATGTGAGCTTATTTGGAAATAGAGTCTTTGCAGATGTAACTAGGTAAGTATTGAGGTGAGCACGTACTGGATTAAAGTTGGCCATAACTCCAATGGGTGTCCTCATGAGACAGAAAGGACAAAGACACAGAGAAGATGGTATGAAGCTAGAAACACAGATCAATGTGTCATGCAAACTTTAGGCCAGGTAGGTTCATTGTCAGTTCTCATAGACAATAAGAAAATTTGGAGCCTTCAGTGGATTTTGTAGGCCTTTATTGCTGAAACGGAACCATACACGCAGGCAGGCAGGCAGAGCAAGAAAAGACTCCAACTCTGACAGATGCCAAACAGCAGCTCCAGTCTCCTTTAAACTGTTTCTTTTTTCTTTAAATTTATTTATTTTGTGTGTAGAATAACTGGGGTTTAGGCCAGAGGTGTGGAGGGTGAGAGGATTCACCAGAGACAGAGTGGAGAGCAGAACAAGCACTGACTGAAATACACTGCTGAGAGGAGTAGCAGGCGAGTCTGTTGCCCATGTGGATAGCTCACTGGCTGGGATGGAATTTATGCAGCAGTGGCTGACAACAGCTTGATAGCACTGACACTTAACCCTTGAGCCACCAGGAAGGCCCTGTGATTCCATTTTACAACTGTTTCTATCAAGTCACGTATTTTCTACATGTTTAAAACTTAAATGTAATCTTATCCTTCATAACAAGATGCTTGTTCATATGTGAGTCCTTTGTGGTGGCTGTGATCTGCTCATCCTCCAGTCACATTCACCTTTGATTCATCTCATTCCTTCAGTATATTATGGCTTAAGGTAGATCAGGTTTTCTTTATAAATTCACTATAATGCTCTGGTTTGATGTGGCTATCCTTCCAGTTGACTCATCCTTTGTCATTTTCTCTATGTTCTTTTTCATCTTACTTCCACAATGAATTTCTGTTATTTTGAAGTCAAGTTCGTTAACAAAAAAGAAACCCAGTTAGAAAATGGACAGCAGGGCCTCCCCGGTGGCGCAGCGGTTGAGCGCTGGGTTGCGAAGCTGCCCGCAGCCTCTGCAGCGCCGGTTCGATCCCCGGCTGCTCCCCGGCCACCGGAGGAGGGTCCCACATGGCACGCAGACCTCTCCTGCCACCCGCTGCTCCCCTCAGCAGTGTGCTTCGGTCCTTCTTCCTGCTCTGCTCCCTGCTCTGGCTCTGGTGAATTCTCTCACCCTCCCGCGCTTCTGACTGTACCCAGTGCTTGTATGTATGTATGTATAAATCAATCAATCAATCAATCAATAAATCTTTAAAAAAAAAAAAAAAGAAAATGGACAGCAGAGCTAAATAGACATTTTCCCAAAGAAAATACACAGATGACCAATAGGCACATGAAAAAATCCTCATTGTGGGCCTCCCTAGTGGTGCAAGGGGGTAAGTCTCAGCACTATGAAGCTATGGGCAGCCACTGTAGCATGAGTTGGATCCCTGGCCAGTGAGGTGACCCACATGGCGCAGCAGACCTCTCCTGTCTTGCCCGCTGCTCCCCTCAGCAGTGTATTTCAGTCAATCTGCTTGCTCTGCTCCCCACTCTGTCTCTGGTGTACACACACACACATACTCCTGCCCGCCTATACCACAGTTCTTGTATAAATAAATAAATAAATAAATAAATCTAAAAAGAAAAAGAAACCCTCACACATTGCTATGCTGGGAATGTAGACTGGTCCAGCCCCTATGGAAAATAGTGTGAAGTTTTCTCAAAATATTAAAAATAGATCTACCATATGATCCAGCAATCCTACTTTGAGGTATCTACCTGAAGAATGCAACACTAATTAGAAGGAGAGAAACAAAGAGAAAAACAGGAGATTATGGTGGAAGGCTGATGGGTGTGGTATGGTGATGTGAATCTGAAGTGTGAGTCTATGCCTCCCCCTTAAATCACATACAGTGTTGTAAACCAATGTTAGCTCTAATGAAAAAAAGAAAAAAACTAGCAAGGTTGTAAAACAATGTGACTTCAATAACAAAAAAGTAAAAATTGAGGCCTCCCTGGTGGCACAAGGGGTTAAGACGCAGCACTATGAAGCTATCTGCAGCTACTGCAGCATGAATTCGATCCCCAGCCAGGGAGGCGACCCACATGACGCAGCAGACCTCTCCTGTCTCGCCCGCTGCTCCCCTCAGCAGTGTACTTCGGTCAATCTGCCTGTTCTGTTCCCCACTGTCTCTGGTGAATCCTCTTGCCCCCATGCCTCTGGCCTTTACTCCAGCTCTTGTACACATAAATAAATCTTTAAAAATTAATAAAAATTGGGTCTCCCCGGTGGCGCAGCGGTTGAGCGCTGGGTTGCGAAGCTGCCCGCGGCCTCTGCGGCAACGGTTCGATCCCCGGCTGCTCCCCGGCCACCGGAGGAGGGTCCCACATGGCGCGCAGACCTCTCCTGCCGCCCGCTGCTCCCCTCAGCAGTGTACTTCGGTCCTTCTGCCTGCTCTGCTCCCTGCTCTGGCTCTGGTGAATTCTCTCACCCTCCCGCGCTTCTGACTGTACCCAGTGCATGTATAAACAAAAACAAACAAATAAAGAAAGAAAGAAAGAAAACATGCCTCTATATATAAAAAAAAAAAAAAAAATAAAAATTAATAAAAATTAAAAAAAGTAAAAGTTTAGACAGCATATTTGTTCAATTACCATTGTGATATATTATCGCAATATGATATTTTTATGTATGTATGTATGTATGTGTGTATGTATGTATGTATGTATTTATTTTACATTTTAAAAGGACAGGTTTATTAGGGAAAGAAGAAAGAAAAAAGAGACCCCTGCATAGTCACGCATAGTCACAGGCAGGCAGGGTACTTCCTAATGACTTTCATGAAATTGCTCAGTACCTTCAAGTATAGAAAATCACTTTCGCTCTGTTACTTGTTCAGTAGACCACATCGTACCCCTCTCTGCTCTGTAAAGTTTCCAGCAGCCTTGGGCCAAAAGCAGTAAAATCTTACCCGAACCAAAAAACAAAAATTCCTTTGATCCAGTGAATCCATCCCACACCCAGTAGGGGAGCCAGAACTTAGTTGCCAAATTCTGTAGGTACCATCCCTGCATAGATTAATTTCATTTGGAGTGAGATCAAAGCTAGGCACAAAACATGGTTTTTAAGAGAGGAAGGAGGAGAGGCAGACAGAGTTGTAATATCAGTCTTTGAAGATTATTTTTTCTATAATGAACTTTTCAGGGTAGTAGCAATCTTTGAGCCAAGATCCCCTGTAAATTTATACACACATTTGATTTACAAAAACCTATGTAGGAGCCTCCCTGCAGGCCTAGGGGTTAAGTCTCAACTCTATTACAGTTACAGCCTGAGTTCGATCCCTGGCCAGGAGCTAACCCACATGGCACAGCAGACCTCTCCTGTCTCGCCCGCTGCTCCCCTCAGCAGTGTATTTCAATAAAATCCGCCTGTTTTGCTCCCCGGTCTGTCTTTTTCTTCGTCTCTGATGAATCCTTTCACCCCGCACACCTCTGGCCTGCACCCCAGTTCTTCACAAAAAGAAAGCACAAAACTTCTCGTGTGTGTGTGTGTGTGTGTGTGTGTGTGTGTGTTATCGTCATTGTTTAAAGCCAGGCAGATCTTGCCATGCCAGGAAAGAACAGAATCTTGCTATTGTCAACCTAGTTAATTTTCTCTAATTATTAACCAGGTGTTCTTAGTCTATTTGAATCTCTCTGGGCTGACTGAACTTCTGCAGTAGGGGACGTGAAGTGCTTTGAAATAAAGCACAATTGCTGTAGTGCATTCTTGGGGCTGCCAACAGGCTAACCCATGTATTGAGATTCCACAGTCCAGGGAGATTGGACTTAGTCCAAATAATCATGACTAAGGGGCAGCCAGGTGCACTGGGACTGGCTAGAATGAACTTTGGCAAAAAGCTCCAAAAATGCTCAAGCATCCAGCCCGGCATTTACCCAAAGGGGAACACAGGGCTTTTCTACTCCTCCTGACTAGAGCCCACCTTTCTAGTCACAGATTGCTGAGAGAGCCTTCTGTGTCACCCTGAGAGGGTCTTCTGCGTCATCCACGTTTAAGAAAGAAGTCATCTGTGACTTTTCTCCAGGACACAGGGGACCTGAGCAACCTGGGAAAGAAAAGTTGAAAGCTGGGCTCCCCGGAGATGTTGTGAGGGAGGGCCGCTTCTCAGAGAACACAGCATTCTGCTAGTTGCTGAGCCCATAAACTTGCCTCAAGGAAAGAGGAGTTGGTACTCGTTGGAGATGCCTGCTCTGCCATGAGTGGCCGCCACTGAACAAGGCTGGGGTGATAAGCATTAGTTTTGCTTTGCTCTAGTTTGGATCCCCCTGTTTGCAGTCAAGTGCTGATTTGTGTTCTCCCTGAGAAATCTTTCTCCTCCCCAAGTTTTTTCCTGTGCCACCTGCAGCTGACTATGGCTACTGTTGGGGACCATAGTTTTCAGCAGGGGCTATTCATCTGCAGGGCACGTCCAAGCCTGCAAGAACTGGTTTAACTTGCTTTTGAGAGTCTTAACTCCACCCCAGACTCCTTTAGCTTCAGGGAAGAGAGGTAGAAGGCTGGGGGAGGAGGAGAGAGTCTAAGGGAACTATGAAGTTCAGGTGTTTCCTGGAAGGATAATTTTACTCTGAGGAAGGAGAAAAGGGTCCTCCAGGCTTCCCTGAACTTACAACAAACTACCTCCTCACAGTTTATGGGACAGATCCTCCAGCTTCTCTCTACCTCTCCTATAGTTAGCATCACTTTTGTTTCTCCAGGAAGTTCCCCCCTTAGAGAAATCTTCCCTGCATATCACCATCACACAGTTCTATAGAAGACATCTTTGGTCAGGACTTACCCCTCAGGTTCCTTGAAGGCAGGGCTGAACTGTTTGTTGTCTGAATCTCCACCACATCTGTGTGGAGTCAGTGTTGGGCTGAGTTGAGCAGCCCCTGGAAACTTCCATCCACCCATCGAGTCTTCTGCTTCCATGAGTGCATGATAGCTCAGTGCTCTTACTTGCAAATGTCTTGAATCCAGCTGTATCTTATGTTCCTGATGGTTCTCTGTGTTACAAACTTTAAGGGCAAGACATGGGACATTAAACAGCGTTGCTTGAAAGGTCGGTGAATAAAATGATGACTATGCTTCCTTGTACCCTCCAGGCCTGCCCTGTCCAGTGCCTGTGTTTGATCTCTTGTCAACAGGTTTCCTTATTCTCTGGCTTCTGGTTAGGTTCAGTCAGTGGGGGCTAGAAAGAAAGAGAGGGACTAGAAATAGCTTATCCCTATCATATACTTCATCTTCCTAAGAACAGAGTCCTGCAGATCCCTGTCAGAAGACCTGTTCCATACACTTGCTTCTGCCCCCCGTGGTCCCTCAGGTCCAGTAATGGCTTATACCACATCATGTTGCCTTTCTTTTACCAAGCTTACCTCAATTAGCCATCTGTTTCTTGCTGAGACGCATAAGACAGGTACCATGGAGATACATGAATCACCACTTAACCTAGCTCTGTCACTTGTCTGTGGAAACTTGACAAGTTACCCAACCTCTCTGACCCTGGATTTCCTCCCATGTAAAATACCGCAGGGAGAAGGGAAGTGCTCTGAGGTAACTTTCAGCTCTTAGAAGCTCTGGATCTGCAGTGGAAAGTGCAGCTCCTACAGAATTCAACCAGGAGAATATGGGCTTAAATGGAAAAATATGGAGAATTATTCCACTGTCATTTGTGTAGTCGATAGGGGGTCACCCCAGAGCTAAAAGTTGGTAGTGGAAAAGGCAAGGATTATCTCAGTCTGTGCTCCATATGTATATAATTATTTATTTTCGTTTTAACTTTTTTTTTTTTTTTGCTTACAAGAACTGGTGTGTAGGCCAGAAGTGCGGGAGATGAGAGGATTCACCAGAGACAGAGTGGGGAACAGAACAGGTGGATCTACTGAAATACACTGCTGAGGGGAGCAGCGGGCGAGTCAGGAGAGGTCTGCTGCGCCATGTGGGTTACCTTCCTGACCAGAGATCGAACTTGTGTTGCAGTGGTTGGCAATAACTTGATAGTCCTGAGACTTAACCCCATGTGTCACCAGGGAGGCCTTCTATTACTTTACCACCTCCAGGATTATTTTACAGCTAATCCTGTAGCTTAAAATAGGCTTGGTAGGAGTATATGTCACAAACTCATCAAATGTTACAAATCAGGGCTTGTTTTGTTAAATTGTCCAGACTTAAGAAAGTGATGGAGATGCAGATGCACATTGAGATACAGAAATCCTGTGAGAGATGGGGGCGGGAGGGGGAATCACCCTCCAAACAACCTTATATCTTAACAGCTTCCTGAAAGGATCCCATTCCCACTCATGGGTATCCCCTTTTGGGCCCTTTTGGGCCTCCCCGGTGGTACAAGGGGTTAAGACGCAACCTATGAAACTATCCACAGCCATTGCAGCACGAGTTCAATCCCGGCCAGGGAGGTGACCCACATGGCGCAGAAGACCTCTCCTGTCTCACCCACTGCTCCCCTCAGCAGCGTATTTCAGTCATTCTGCCTGTTCTGTTCCCTACTCTGTCTCTGGTGAGTCCTCTCACTCCCCACATCGCTGGCCTGTACCTTAGCTCTATGTATAAATAAATAAATCTTTAAAAAAAATAAAGTGGGCCTCCCCTGTGGCGCAGCGGTTGAGCGCTGGGTTGCAAAGCTGCCCGCAGCCTCTGCGGCGCCGGTTCGATCCCCGGCTGCTCCCCGGCCACCAGAGGAGGGTCCCGCATGGCGCGCAGACCTCTCTTGCAGCGCCCGCTGCTCCCCTCAGCAGTGTACTTCGGTCCTTCTGCCTGCTCTGCTCCCCACTATGGCTCTGGTGAATTCTCTCACCCTCCCGCGCTTCTGACTGTACCCAGTGCTTGTATAAATAAACAAATAAACAAACAAACAAATAAATAACTCTTTTAAAAAAAAATAAATAAGGGCCTCCCCGGTGGCGCAGCGGTTGAGCGCTGGGTTGCGAAGCTGCCCGCGGCCTCTGCGGCGCCGGTTCGATCCCCGGCTGCTCCCCGGCCACCAGAGGAGGGTCCCACATGGCGCGCAGACCTCTCCTGCTGCCCGCTGCTGCCCTCAGCAGTGTACTTCGGTCCTTCTGCCTGCTCTGCTCCCCGCTCTGGCTCTGGTGAATTCTCTCACCCTCCCGCGCTTCTGACTGTACCCAGTGCATGTATAAACAAAACAAACAAAACCAGCAAACAAATAAATAAAGCATGCCTCTATAAAAAAAAAAAAAAAAAAAAAAAAATAAATAAAAATAAATAATAAATAAATAAAGTAAGGGCCTCCCCGGTGGCGCAGCAGTTGAGCGCTGGGTTGCGAAGCTGCCCACAGCCTCTGAGGCGCCGGTTGGATCCCCGGCTGCTCCCCGGCCACTGGAGGAGGGTCCCACATGGCGCGCAGACCTCTCCTGCCGCCCGCTGCTCCCCTCAGCAGTGTACTTTGGTCCTTCTGCCTGCTCTGCTCCCCGCTCTGGCTCTGGTGAATTCTCTCACCCTCCCATGCTTCTGAGTGTACCCAGTGCTTGTATAAATAAATAAATAAATAAATAAATAAATAAATAAATAAATAAATAAATAAATAAATAAATCTTAAATGAATAGATAAATAAATAAAGTAAACCACTTTTTTGGTTAGTCTACAAAGTTATTGCCAGCTCCCTGGCCAGGGAGCTAACCCACATGATGCAGCAGACCTCTCCTGTCTTGCCCACTGCTCCCCTCAGCAGTGTATTTTGGTAGATCCACCTGTTCTTTTTTTTTTTAAGATTTATTTTGGAGCCTCCCTGGTGGCGCAAGGGGTTGAGCACAGCGATGTGAAGCTGTCTGCAGCCTCTGTAGTGCAAGTTTGATCCCCAGCCACGGAGCTGCCCACATGGCACAGCAGACCTCTCCTGACTCTCCAGCTGCTCCCCTCAGCAGCCTGTTCTATTCCCCGTTCTGTCTCTGGTGAATCCTCTCACCTCCCACACTTCTGGCCCTTACCCCAGTTCTTGTAATCATAAATAAATAAATCTAAAAATAAGATTTATTTTATATATGCATCCAAGAGCTGGGATATAGGCCAGAGGTGAGGGGGTGAGAGGATTCACCAGAGACAGAATGGGGAGCAGAACAGGTGGATCTACTGAAATACACTGCTAAGAGGAACAGCTTGTGAGACAGGAGAGGTCTGCTGCGTCATGTGGTCAGCTCCCTGGCCAGGGATCCAACTTGCGCTGCAGTGGCTGCCTATAGATTCATTGTGCTGAGACTTAAACCTTTGCACCACCAGGGAGGCCCAGATCCACTTGTTCTGCTCCCTACTCTGTCTCTGGTGAATCCTCTTACCCCCTGCACCTCTGGCCTACACACCCCAGGTCTTGTATGCATATATAAATAAAAAATCTTTTTTAAGAAAAGTAAACCCCCTTTTTTTCCTTGACTCTTCTCCATATCAATATATAGTAATTGATGTGGCCTGTGTTTGCCCTTTTGGGTATAATTTATGTAATAAAAAAATGCAGAGATGGGGGTCCTCCCTGGTGGTGCATGGGTTAAAGTCTCAGCACTGTCAAGCTATTACCAGCCACTGTGGCATCAGTTCGATCCAGGCCAGGAAGCTGGCCCACATGGAGCAGCAGAGCTTTCCTATCTCACCCGCTGCTCCCCTCAGCAGTGTATTTCAGTGGATCTGCTTGTTCTGCTCCCCCCTCTGTCTCTGGTGAATCCTCTCACGCCCTACATCTCTGGCCTGTACCCCTGTTCTTGTGTGCATAAATAAAAATAAATCTTTTTAAAAAATAAAATAAAATGCAGAGATGTTAAATGTTCAGTTCACTGAGTTTTGACAGTGTATACACAGCTCAATAGGCAACGACCACTCAAAGTAAGACATAGAACATTCATATCACCCCAAAATTTAACTCAAGTTTCTAATACATTTCTACCATGGCTCCCAACCTCTTTTTGATTTCTTTTAAGTAAATGTATTTCAGTGTTCCAGTTGCTCAAGGCAAAAACCTTGTAGTCATCCTTGACTCACCTCTTTCTCTCACACCCCAGATCAAATCCATCAGCTTTTCCTGTTAGTAGATTTCAAAATATATCTAAAAATCTGCATACTACTCATCCACCTCCAATGCTGCCTTTTTGGTGGAAGTCACATCATCTCTCACCTACTGATTGGTCTCCAGTTTCCTCACATAGTCCCTCCTCCTGTTATAGGGCAGCCCCGATACAAAACGGGGTGCCTGACTGTGGGTCCTCACCCTCGCGCTTAAAAGGACTTATCAATGCTCTACTGCAGGCACACGCGAAAGGTTAATAAAAGGTTTATTTACAAGGGAAGGGGAAACGAGGAAATGTACAGCTCAGGGAGAAAAGTGGGAGACAAAGTTTTAAATGTGTCCCACCCGATCCGCTGATCTGGAATCCCAAATGGCTCTCTGAGAGCTGGCCACAAGCCAGGAGCCCTGAAGCCAGGAGGCTAGCCACAGAGCGAGAGCCCCCAAGGCCCACGTGTTTGGTTTTTTTTTTTGTTTTTGTTTTTTTTTATAATAAATTTTATTTTTATATTCCCCCATACAATTGCAAACGCCCCATTCTGACCCCAATCCTTCCCCTCCCGCTCCCCACCCCCCAAAAAGTGTCTCTGGTTCATAGTTTTTTGTTGATTTTGATTTTCACTTTCTTATATTCATTTTCCTGGTCCCTTATTTAAGTTTTCTTGATTCCTGCTATGAGTGAGACCATCCGGTATTTTCCTTTTTCTTTTTGGCTTATTTCGCTGAGCATGATCCCTTCCAGCGCCATCCATGTTGCTGCAAATTGCAACCTGGCTGCTTAACTCCACCCTCAGGTCCCAGCCACCTTCCCTTTGGTGGTGACAGGATTTGTCTTTCCCAATGTCCTGATGGCTTTGGTCTGGAGTGGGGGTGGAGTCCACAAAGCCTGTATGGGATTAGCGCAAGACATCATTTCCCCCTAATACACCTACAATCTAGTCATAGCTGGCTGAGTAATCTATTAAAAATATGACTTCAGATCATGGCATAACTATGCAAAACTCTCCAATACTTTCTGTCTCTTCAGAGTTGAGCAGACCGCAAAGTCCCTACAGTTAACTTATAAGATCTCTACATTTTGGGTTTCAATCTGTTGCTCCCACTGGCATAACATACTCCAGGAAAACCAGCCTGTTTCCTAAGCTTTCAAAGCACATTCCCACTTCAGAATCTTTGTCTTTGCTGGTTCCTCTACTTGAGGCACTCTTGATATGACTCACTCAGTTCACCGGGTCTCTGCTTAGTCCTCAAGATAATACAGAGATCTTTCCTGATGACTCATCCAAAATAGCACATGCCCTTGACATTCTAAATCCAGACTCTGCTTTCTTATTTCTTCTCAGTCCTTAAGACCTCACATTATACTATCCACTTGTTTATTGTTTGTTTCTCTCAGTGGATGTGTTTAAGAATTAGCTCTCTGAAAAGTGAATGCACAGATACACATACATAATTTTACTTATAAACTTCATAATTTATTTATTTATTTATTTTTTTATAGAGGCATGTTATTTATTTATTTGTTTGTTTTTTGTTTATACATGCACTGGGTACAGTCAGAAGCACGGGAGGGTGAGAGATTTCACCAGGGCCAGAGCGGGGAGCAGAGCAGGCAGAAGGACCAAAGTACACTGCTGAGGGGAGCAGCGGGCGGCAGGAGAGGTCTGCGCGCCATGTGGGACCCTCCTCTGGTGGCCGGGGAGCGGCCGGGGATCGAACCGGCGCTGCAGAGGCCGCGGGCAGCTTCGCAACCCAGCGCTCAACCGCTGCGCCACCGGGGTGGCCCTAATTTTACTTATAAACTTTACTAACATAAAGGTGTATAAACAATTTATAAATAATGACAAAAATAGACACTTTTTATTATAAATTCTGTATTCTTACTGAGTGTTTTTGTTGACATTTGCCAAACTCTGTATCCATAGCCAATCTGTCTTTGCAAGCGGTTCATAAATAGTTTCAACATAAATGCTGGTTATTATTTTCCTTTAAAGATGGATTGGGGGCCGGGCCTCCCTGGTGTCGCGGCGGTTGAGCTCTGGGTTGTGAAGCTGCCCGCAGCCTCTGCAGCGCCGGTTCGATCCCCAGCTGCTCCCCGGCCACCGGAGGAGGGTCCCACATGGCACGCAGACCTCTCCTGCCACCCGCTGCTCCCCTCAGCAGTGTACTTTGGTCCTTCTGCCTGCTCTGCTCCCCGCTCTGGCTCTGGTGAATTCTCTCACCCTCCTGCGCTTCTGACTGTACCCAGTGCTTGTATAAATAAATAAATCTTTAAAAATGAATAAATAAATAAAAATCCACATAAAAAAAAAAAAGATGGATTGGGGGCCTCCCCAGTAGTGCAGCAGGTTTAGCACAGTGCTGTGAAGCAGAGCACAGCCTCTGCAGCACCAGTTCGATTTCCGGCTAGCTAGGGAGATACTCACATGGTGCAGCAGACCTCTCCTATCTCACCTGCTGCTCCCCTCAGCAGTGTCTTCAGCCCATCTTACTGTTCTGCTCCCCGCTCTGTCTCTGGTGAATTCTCTCACCCTCCTGCACCTCTGGCCTGGACCCCAGTTCTTGTATAAATAAATAAATCTTTAAAAAAAAAAAAGAAGATGGACTGGGGACCTCCCTGGTGGCACAAGAGGCTAAGTCACAGCACTATGAAGCTGTCTGCAGTCATCCCAGGCCAGGGAGCTGACCCATATGGCGCAGCAGACCTCTTCTGTCTCGTCTGCTGCTCCTCTTGTTATAGGGCAGCCCCGATACAAAACGGGGTGCCTGACTGTGGGTCCTCACCCACGTGCTTAAAAGGACTTATCAATGCTCTACTGCAGGCACACACGAAAGGTTAATAAAAGGTTTATTCACAAGGGAAGGGGAAATGAGGAAATGTACAGCTCAGGGAGAAAAATGGGAGACAAAGTTTTAAATGAGTCCTACCCGATCCGCCGATCAGGAATCCCAAATGGCGCTCTGAGAGCTGGCCACGAGCCAGGAGCCTTGAAGCCAGGAGGCAAGCGACAGAGCGAGAGCCCCCAAGGCCCACGTGTTTGGTTTTAATACCAACCCTGGCTGCTTAACTCCACCCTCAGGTCCCAGCCACCTTCCCTTTGGTGGTGACAGGATTTGTCTTTCCCAATGTCCTGATGGCTTTGGTCTGGAGTGAGGGTGGGGTCCACAAAGCCTGTATGGGATTAGTGCAGGACATCCTTTCCCCCTAACACTCTCAGCAGTGTATTTCAGTCAGTCTGCTGTTCTGCTCCCCACTCTGTCTCTGGTGAATCCTCTCACCACCACCACCACCCCCACACCTCTGGTCTGTACCCCAATTCTTGTATGCATAAATAAATAAAAATAAATCTTAAAGATGGAGTGTTTTCCATCACTACCAAACAGTTCTCCAATTTCAAAGCAGATGCAGATGGGGTATCCCACAATTTAACTCAGTTCCAACCAACCAGGGTAAATCAGAAGCTTCTGGCCTACCAGCTATAAAAGAGAGATTCCCATGACCCTCTTCTACAGTTTGATTACTTGTTAGAACAGCTCACAAAGCTCAGGGAAATACTTACTTTTATCAGTTTATTATAAGTGATATTATAAAGGATACAGATGAACAGCCAGATGACAGCGTACACAGGGTGAGGTCTGGGAGGGTCCTTAGCGGAAACTGTTGCCTGGGTGCATCCTTCCTGGGAGGTGGATGCTTTCACCAAGCAAGAAACTCATCAAATCTTCCCTGAGGTGGGTGAGTGGGGTTGAAAAATTCCAACCCTCTAATCTCTGAGACTTTAATGTGACCAGCCCCATCCTGAGGCCATGTAGGGACTCCACCCACTAAGTCATTCATTAGCATAAACTTTGTTGGAAGAGAAAGGATTTGTTATAAATAAATAAATAACAAAAGACATTTAAGAAATTGAAAGCTTTTAGAAACTCTATGCCAGGATACTGTGCCCAAACATATTTCTTATTTCACAATAAGACATACAAGAGCTGGGGTTTAGGCCAGAGGTGGGGAGGGGGGATGAGAGGATTTGTTGTAGAGCAATCCTGATACAAAACGGGGTGCCTGACTGTGGGTCCTCACCCGCGTGCTCAAAAGGACTTATTAATGCTCTACTGCAGGCACACACAAAGGTTAATAAAAGGTTTATTTACAAGGGAAGGGGAAATGAGGAAATGTACAGCTCAGGGAGAAAAGTGGGAGACAAAGTTTTAAATGAGTCCTACCCGATCCGCTGATCAGGAATCCCCAAAATGGCGCTCTGAGAGCTGGCTGCAAGCTAGGAGCCGTGAAGCCAGGAAGCGAGTGAACTCGAGACCCCCAAGGCTCACGTGCTTGGTTTTTATATCCAACCTGGCTGCCCAACTCCACCCTCAGGTCCCAGCCACCCTCCCTTTGGTGGTGATGGGATTTGTCTTTCCCAATGTCTTGATGGCTTTAGTCTGGAGTGGGGGTGGGGTCCACAAAGCCTGTATGGGATTAACTCAGGACATCATTTCCCCCTAACAATTACCCCCTTTCACTTTTTGCCACCATTTCCATGGTGATGAAGATCAAACATATGGATGTTGGGATACAGTCTTAGATGAAAATTTTTCAGGGTTTCAGTCTGAAAGAAAACGAATTCCTCCAGGTATTGTCCATTGTGGAAAGCAAAAGTCCTCCATTTCTGGAAAAACAGTTCATCAGTCCAAGCCGAAAGAAAAGCATCTGGAGGCATTAGCCAGAACAAGACAGCAGATATGTCAAAATCACAGGAAAAAAAATCTTAAAATGGTTTAACTTATGTAAAAACAAATTTTTTTAACCTTGATTCCAAATTTTTTTAACAGCATAGCAAAAGTTGTGTGTAAACTAAATTTACGTTTAACCATATTGTCTATTTTTTTTTTTTGCATAAAATTACAGGGCAGAATAACTAAGCAGCAATTTTAGCTGGCTTTGTTGGAATACTCCATATAGGATTCAGAGCGAACTGTTGACATTCTGTCCGTGTAGGCTTTAGGAACAAGTTGGTCTCTTGAGACTCTACCTGGGCTTTCCTCTTCTCGAGGGTTCCAGGGACTTTTTGTGGGCTGGGTTGTCCAGTCCTGCCAATGGAGGCAAGTTTCCTCACCTTTTTTGGAGGTTTTTGGAACCCTATGAACAAAGCAAACAGGTTCTCCTCTTTTTGGTTCAGCTTTGTTTTAACTTTTTGGAAGAGCTCCACACAAAGCCATACAATGAAACTTATGTCCAATTTTTTTAGTTTAAGAAAACAAAATCCCTATGGAAGTTATGTAAAAACAGACTTTGAGATAAGTAGTAAAAGATTACTACCACTATTTTTATGCTGTGTTGGTATCAAGGGGAGAGAAAATGCAAACACAAGTTAGCTTTGCTGGAAAAAAAATTGCAACCTTGCTGTAGATCCTGGTCACCAAAACAAGAAAACTTTGTGGATTTAGAACAAAATGCAAAAAAAAATCATTAGTATTATGTCAAAGAAAACTTATTAAATATTAGGTGTATTTTTAAGTTTATTTAGTCTTTAGTAGGAAAGTTTTACTCTCAACAGTTCCATTAATAGGAATCTGTTGAGATCTTTTTCTATATTTTTAGAAACAATTTTTGTAGATATTAAACAATTGAAGTATACAAGATTACAAGGTGACAATCATCATTGACAATTTACATTTATATCAGGTCATGGTGTTACCCGTTTTTCCAAGTGACAATGTTTCCCTTCTAGTTTTACTCTACTAGGTGAGCCAAATAGAACAAATTTATTTAATGCCTTTCCCAGGAGGAAAGGGAGAAACTTTGTGGAGTGTTTCAGGAGCTCTACTGAGGTTCCACAAAATTTTCTTGAATTAGTCAAATGACAGGCTACCAAATTTGTACTTGAATTTAGATTTCTGGGAAGTTTTGCCATAAATATCATAAAAATAACAGAAACAACAATATTCAATCTCTATGAAGGCACCGGCTTAGTTTAGTAGCACAATGTTAACAATCAAACCATAACCTTTAGTTTTTTTTATAACTGGAGACTTTTTTTTTTTTAATGTTTTTGGGCACCATGTGTACTAATTTGTCAACCACTGGAGGTCAAGACAAGGACACAAGGAAAGGACATACAGACATACAACATATAGACACAAAGAGCTCTTTAGTTACCATGTATTACGCGTGGGATATTTCATACAACTGTAGTTTTACTGATAGGCCAAAGTAACAACAAAAACAAGCAGAGAAAAAAATTTCAAAGTTAAAAAGAAATACCAAAATCAAGATTGAACGCCTTTCTGTGTAAAAAAAATACTGGCAGCATATGTATGATCCTAGATGTTATTTCACGTTTTCTAAACTTTGAAAGGAAGAAGATTGGTTAGAGCATGTTAGTTTTTTTAGGGTTTTTTTTAGAAAAAGTGAGTCCTTGGGTATCCTGTAACAATAACTGGAAAAGAAGTCAGTAATATTTAAGTTTTTGTCTGTTTTTTAAACAAATATCTCAAGTCCTCAATGGGTTTACAAGACCAATGGGACTTTGTCTCTGGGTCAGTTCCTCCTGGGGCTTTTTTTTTTTTTTTGTTTGTTTTTTTTTTTTTTTTTTTTTTATAGAGGCATGTTTTATTTATTTATTTATTTGTTTGTTCATTTGTTTTGTTTATACATGCACTGGGTACAGTCAGAAGCGCGGGAGGGTGAGAGAATTCACCAGAGCCAGAGCGGGGAGCAGAACAGGCAGAAGGACCGAAGTACACTGCTGAGGGGAGCAGCGGGTGGCAGGAGAGGTCTGCGCACCATGTGGGACCCTCCTCCGGTGGCCGGGGAGCAGCCGGGAATCGAACCAGCGCCTCAGAGGCTGCGGGCAGCTTCGCAACCCAGCGCTCTACCGCTGCGCCACCGGGGAGGCCCTCCTGGGGCTTTCTTAACTCTGGAATGATGTACCCAGGGTTTTATGCCTGGAAACCACATTGGGCGCCAAACTGTTGTAGAGCAACCCCGATACAAAACGGGGTGCCTGACTGTGGGTCCTCACCCGCGCGCTTAAAAGGACTTATTAATGCTCTACTGCAGGCACACGCGAAGGTTAATAAAAGGTTTATTTACAAGGGAAGGGGAAATGAGGAAATGTGCAGCTCAGGGAGAAAAGTGGGAGACAAAGTTTTAAATGAGTCCTACCCGATCCGCTGATCAGGAATCCCCAAAATGGCGCTCTGAGAGCTGGCCGCCAGCCAGGAGCCGTGAAACCAGGAGGCGAGCGAACGCGAGACCCCCAAGGCCCATGTGTTTGGTTTTTATATCCAACCTGGCTGCCCAACTCCACCCTCAGGTCCCAGCCACCTTCCCTTTGGTGGTGATAGGATTTGTCTTTCCCAATGTCTTGATGGCTTTAGTCTGGAGTGGGGGTGGGGTCCACAAAGCCTGTATGGGATTAACTTAGGACATCATTTCCCCCTAACAGATTCACCAGAGAGAGAGAAGAGCAGAACAGGCAGATCTACTGAAATACACTGCTGAGGGGAGCAACAGGTGAGGCAAGAGAGGTCCTCTGTGCCATGTGGGTAGCTCTCTGGCCAGGGATTGAACCTGTGCTACGGAGGCTGCAAATAGCTTCATAATGCTGTGTCTTAACCCCTTGAGCCACCAACGGGTTAAGGGAGGCCCAGGGGAGATTTTTGTTAAAGGGTATAAACTCTCACCACCCACACCTCTGGGCTGTACCCCAGTTCTTAATACATAAATTAATAAATCTTTAAAAAGTAAAAAAAAATAGGGCCTCCCTGGGGGCGCACGGGTTTGAGACGCAACCTATGAAGCTATCCACAGACACTGCAGCACAGGTTCGATCCCTGGCCAGGGAGATAACCATTTGGTGCTGCTGACCTCTCCTAACTCACCCACTGCTCCCCTCAGCAGTGCATTTCACTCAGTCTGACTGTTCTGTTCCCCACTCTGTCTCTGGTGAATCTTCTCACCCCCCACACTTCAGGTCTGTGCCCCAGTTCTTGTATGCATAAATAAATAAATCTTTAATAAAAAATAAAAATAAATAAATACATAAACTCAGAAGATGAGTAAGTCCCGGGATGGAAGGTACAGCATGGTGACTCCTCTGCACTGTATTACTATACTTGAAAGTTGCTGTCAGAGTAAACTTTGATGTTCTCACCCCCACCACCAAATGGTAATTAAGTGAGGAAAACCTTATTATGGTAAACATTTAGCAATATGTGTGTGTATCAAATCATCACATTGTATACCTTAAATTTATGTAATGTTACAAGTCAATCCCATTTCAATAAAGCTGGGGGTAAGAAAGGTACATATCTGTTTCTCTGCTAGATTATGAAAGTCTTGAAGACAGAAACTGATTCATTGTTGCCCAACAGCTAATATAATTTATTTAGTGGAAAAATAATTGTTTTTTTGTTTGTTTGTTAAAGATTTATTTATTTATTTATATAAGCACTGGGTACAGTCAGAAACACGGGGAGTGGGGAGGGGGTGTGAGAGAATTCACAGAGCCCTAGCAGGGAGCAGAACAGGCGGATGGACGAAGTATACTGTTGAGGGGAGCAGCGGGCGGCAAGAGAGGTCTGCGCGCCATTTGGGTCCCTCGCCCTGCAGCCGGGGATCGAACTGGCGCTGCAGAGGCTGCGGGCAGCTTCACAACCCAACGCTCAATCGCTGCACCACTGGGGAGGCCCTAGTGGAAAAATAAGTGTTTACAAAATAAGGAGAGGAAAGCATAGCAGCTAAATACTCCAGCCTCAGACCCTCCTCTTTAAAATAAGGATAGGGCCTCCCTGGTGGCGCAAGAGGGTAAAATGCAACCTATGAAGCTTTCCGCAGCCACTGCAGCATGAGTTCCATCCCTGGCCGGCCAGGGAGCAACCCACATGGTGCAACAGACTTCTCCTGACTCGTCCACTGCTCCCCTTCAGCAGTGTATTTCAGTCATTCTGCCTGTTTTGTTCCCCACTCTGTCTTTGGTGAATCCTCTGACCCCCCACACCTCTGGCCAGTTCTTGTATGCATAAATAAATAAATCTTTACAAAAATTAAATAGATAAATAAAATAAAATAAGGATAATGCTTTTTAAGTTGCTGAGAAGCTGAAGGAGATGAGCTCACAAGTCATTTCCCAGATCCATGGTCTACTTCATAATTTCCCTAGAGCAGAGGTATCAGAAATGTTGAGAAGCACTGTGGTCTTATCCTTCCACCAAAAGGCATTTGATTTTAACTATAAGAAGCCAACAGGTGTAGCCATTCTGTCCCCGCAAAAGGCCATAGTGAACTATCTTTGGCCCAGAACAGGGC
This sequence comes from Talpa occidentalis, assembly GCF_014898055.3. Taxonomy (NCBI): domain Eukaryota; kingdom Metazoa; phylum Chordata; class Mammalia; order Eulipotyphla; family Talpidae; genus Talpa; species Talpa occidentalis. Next base: position 38,086,851 of record NW_023605083.1, on the reverse strand, counting down.
CCAAGCTGCGGGGAGATTAGCATATGGCTGGGGAATGCTGGGGAAGATCTGGGCTGAACAGGTTGTTGAGCCCCCTCCTTCCCTCCCTAGTGTGCTGTGGGAGGTGCATTTTTTTCCACAGCCAGGCTTGGAATTATCTCCATTAGAGCAGATTTCTCCTGACTACTACCATGTGTATGTTCTTGGAAGCTCAACAAGAAAGTTTTGCTTAAGTTCACTCCGGTGATTTAAAACTGAGGTGCCAAGGGAGTTCCTAGTGAAAACACTCTTTCTTTAGTGACTACAGCTGACCTATCCTCAAGTTCGCAGACCTGGCATCGCATCAGCAGAGGATTTGAGGGGGTGGCCTCTTCATCTAAAATATCTGCCCCTCCACCTGTCATCCCACCCATAGAGCTTAATTCCTCCATGCCTCTAAAGAGGATTTTTGTTTATAGAGACAGTACTGGCATTCTGATTCTATTTGAGACACGATACAATGGGATTCTAGTCACCTTTAAAACATTTTTTTTTTTTTTTTTTTAGAGGCATGCTTTATTTATTTGTTTGCTGGTTTGTTTGTTTTGTTTATACATGCACTGGGTACAGTCAGAAGCGCGGGAGGGTGAGAGAATTCACCAGAGGCAGAGCGGGGAGCAGAGCAGGCAGAAGGACCGAAGTACACTGCTGAGGGGAGCAGCGGGCAGCAGGAGAGGTCTGCACGCCATGTGGGACCCTCCTCTGGTGGCCGGGGAGCAGCCGGGGATCGAACCGGCGCCGCAGAGGCCGCGGGCAGCTTTGCAACCCAGCGCTCAACCGCTGCGCCACCGGGGAGGCCCTAAAACATTTTTTAAGGAGATTTTATTTATTTATATATACAAGAACTGGGGATCAGGCTAGGTTCTGGGGGTTAGAGCATTCACCAGAGATAGAGTGGGGAGCAGAACAGTGAGATCTACTGAAATACACTGCTGAGGGGAGCAGCGGGCAGACAGGAGAGATCTGCTGCATCATGTGGGTTGCCTGGCTAGCCGGGATCGAACTTGTGCAATAAGGCTTTTAAAAAAGGTGAGGAGGGGGCCTCCTAGGTGGCGCAGCGGTTGAGCGCTGGGTTGCGAAGCTGCCCGCGCTCCTCCACCGGAGGAGGGTCCCACATGGTGTGCAGACCTCTCCTGCCGCCCGCTGCTCCCCTCAGCAGTGTACTTAGGTCCTTCTGCCTGCTCTGCTCCCCGCTCTGGCTCTGGTGAATTCTCTCACCCTCCCGTGCTTCTGACTGTACCCAGTGCATGTATAAACCAAACAAGCAAATAGATAAATAAGACATGCCTCTAGAAAATTAAAAAAAAAAGGTGAGGAGGGCCTCCCTGGTGGCTCAAGGGGATAAGACGCAACTTAGGAAGCTATCCACAGCCACTGCAGCAGGAGTTCGATCCCCTGCCAAGGAGACACCCACATGGAGTGGCAGACCTCTCCTGCCTCGCCCTCTGCTCTCCTCAGCAGTATCTTTGGTCTGCCTGTTCTCCTCCCTGCTCTGTCTCTGGTGAATTCTCTCACCCTCCCATTCCTCTGACCTGTACCCCAGTTCTTGTGTAAATAAATAAATCTTTTGTTTTAAAGATTAATTTATTTATGCATACAAGAGCTGGGGCACGGGCCAGAGAGGCAGAGGGTGAGAGGATCCACCAGAGACAGAGTGGCGAACAGAACAGGCAGATGGAGCAAAATACACTGCTGAGGGGAGCAGGGGGCAAGTCAGGAGAGGTCTGCCTCGCCATGTGGGTTTCTCCCTTGCTGGTTGGGGATCGAACTCGCGCTACAGAGGCTGCGGATTGCTTCATAGTGCTGTGCTTAACCCCTTGCGCCACCAGGGAGGCCCAATAAATAAATCTTTTTAAAAAATAAATAAATAAAAGGAAACCCAAAATCCTTCTTTCTGGGCAGCCCTCTCCTGTCTTGTCTTGCCTCCTGCTCCCTTTGCAAGTTGTTTCAATAAATCTCCATTTTCTGTTCTCCACTCTGACTCTGGTGAATTCTTTCCCCCTGATCTTATACCTCATCCTGATATTTCTCCCCAGTACAAAGTCCTACCTAGGTCTTTGGATCACAGAAAAAAGTAAGGGCATTAAAATCTTGAAACCTCACTGAAAGTAAAGTTATTAGAACCAACAGTCAATAGACCCATCTTATCACAATCATCTTCCCTAAGGGATAGGTCACCACCACGCTTTTCCACTTAATCTGACTCTGAGACATTGACATAACATGTGACTGCAAATATTACATCCCTTTCACCAGTTTTATTTGGTTATGTGGTCTCTAAGCCGGACTGAAAAAGAAATAAAATGTGATGGAAAATACACGGGAAGGGCATCCCCTGGTGGTGCCGTGGTTGAGCGCTGGGCTGCGAAGCTGCCCGCAGCCTCTACCACGCCGGTTTGATCCCCAGCCACGCGGCAAGGGTCCCACATGGCGTGCAGACCTCTCCTGCTGCCTGCTGCTCCCCTCAGCAGTGTATTTCGTCAGTCTGCCTGTTCTGCTCTCTGCTCTGGCTCTGGTGAATCCTCTCACCCTCCCGCACTTCTGACTGTACCCAGTGCTTGTATAAATAAATAAATAAATCTTTAAAAAAAGGAAAAGGAAAAAGAAAATACACTGGAAAAATTCTCAGAAGCCTGAGTTTTGAAGTCTGTATAGAAGGCAGGCGATAAGGCAGCTGGATGAAATCAGTCATTCTCTAATAAGGCCCATTCTCAGAAAGAATGAGTAATAGTGACTAAGATTTAGGAAGATACAATCAAGGTATATAAACTCCAAAGCAGAATTTTCACACTCTAAATAAAGCTAATCACAGTTCAAATCTAATCTACTCAAAGTAAAATAAATTATTGTAATAAAAAAATTATACCTTTCTACCCAAAGGACACAAAAACATTGATTCAAAAGAACATCTGTACCCCTATTTTTATTGCAGCACTATTAACAATAGGTAAAACCTGAAAACAACCTAAATACCCAAAAATAGATGACTGGATCAAGAAGGTGTGGTATATATACACAATGGAATATTATTCAGCAATCAAAAAAGATACTCATGCCACTAACAGCAAAGTGGACGGAGCTAGAAGGAATTATGCTCAGTGAAATAACCCAGAAGGAAAAAGAAAAATATCAGATGGTTTCACTTATAGCAGGAATATAGGGGAACCAAATAAGACATCAGTGTAAAAAAATAATAACAGTACAAAGCACAACAAAGCAAAAACAGACAATTATAAATCAGAGACATCCTGCAGGGGAGGAGGAGGGAGAGGGATCAGAGGGAGGGAGGGAGGAGCACAGGGGACTGAGGTGATGGTGCACGGGTGCACTAGGGAAGGAAACTCTATGGGGACTACACCTGAGGGGGTGGGGGGAAGCAAATATTGTTTAAAAATGAACAATGATGTAAAATTAAATAAATAAATAAATAAATAAATAAATAAAAAACATTATACCCTGTCTGAAGACTGTTAACCAAGAGGGAATGATCTGTATAGTATGGTTAAATAAAAAAACAAAACAGATAACCAGAGATCTGAAGACTATAGCAAGGGGGAGGGGGAGGGAGGGCAGACAAGGCAGGGAAGGCAAGAGCACAAGGGACCGAGGTGATAGATCACAGGTTCTATGGTGATGGGAGAACTCCAAGAACTACACCTGAGGGGAGAAACCAATTACTGCATTAAACAACCATGTAAGAAAATAAATAGTAGATCTCCTGCCAGCCGTAACTATGCAGGTGCCCATTCTTTTCACAAACCCTTTCCTTTTGGAAAGCAGCAGTGGCAGCTCTCCTAACTACCTGTGACTATGCAGGAGCACCTCTTCATCTTTTTTTTTTTTTAAGATTTATTTTATTTATACAAGAACCGGGGCACAGGCCAGATGTGCGGGACAGTGAGAGGATTCACCAGAGACAGAGTGGGGAACAGAACAGGCAGAATGATGAAATACACTGTTGAGGGGAGCAGCAGGCAAGACAGGAGAGGTGTGGCGCTGCAGAGACTGTGGACAGCTTCACAGCACTGAGCTCAAACGCCTGCGCCACCAGGGAGGCCCTCTTTATCCTTTTTCTAATAAATCTTCCTTTTAAAATATAAAAATAAAGATAAAATTTTAAAATAAAAATAAAAAACACACACCAAAAAAAAGAAAAGAAAAGAAAAATGTACAGTATGGTACAGTATGCAAGAAAAAGAGGGACCCGATCAGCAAGTGGAACATTTGAGTCTCTTTGGCAGATCTTAGCATATGAAAGTCCTCAGAAAACAATTGGACCATAAGAATTATAAGGAGTGGGCCTTCCTGGTGGCACAAGGGGTTAAATCTCAGCACTACGAAGCTATTGCCAGTCACTGCAACATGAGTTCGATCCCCAGCCAGGGGTCTACACCACATGGTGCAGCAGACCTCTCCTGTCTTGCCTACTGCTCCCCCCAGCAGTGTATCAGTAAATCTGCCTGTTCTGCTCCCCGCTCTGTCTCTGGTGAATCCTTTCACTCCCTCCCACCCCCACCCCACCTTTGGCCTGCACCCCAGTTACTTTACAGAAAAATAAATAAATAAAATAAAATAAAATAATATAATTATAAAGAACTATTACTACCAGGAAAATGTATTTGGTCATTCCAGTACTTACATAGCCCTTGTCAGTGGTTAACGCTTGGGTGCTTGGGTTCTAGAGGAATCCAGGAATGCCTGGATTCTAGACAAAGGTCAGCAAAGGACAACTCATGAGCCAAATCTAACCCACATCCTGTTTTTGTACAACCCACCAGCTAATAATAGCTTTTAGATTGTTAATGACTTTCTAAAAAAGTAATATTTTGTGACATCACAAAACTTTTATGAAATTCACATTTTAGTGTCTATTAAGTGATATTGGAACTCAGTCATCCCTATTCCTCTATATTGTCCATGGTTGCTTTTGAGCTAGAGGAGTACAGTTGAATATTTGCAAGAGTCCATATAGCCTATACAGCCTAGAATATTTACTGCCTGGTCCTTTAGACAAAAGTTTGCCAACCTCTGTTTGAGAAGAACCTAACTTAATCACATCCTGCCTTTTCTCATTTACAAAATGGGAATAAAAATAACTACCTCAAAACCCAAGTGTGAGCCTCCCTGGTGGCCTAGGGGTTAAGTCTCAGCTCTATCACCACTATGGCCTGAGTTTGAACCCCTGGCCAGGGAGCTAATTCACATATGGCAGAGCAGACCTCTCCTGTCTCGCCCACTGCTCCTCTTAGCTGTGTATTTCAGTAAATACACTTGTTCTGCTCCCCATTCTATCTCTGGTGAATCTTCTTACCCCCCCCCACACCTCTGGCCCACATCCCAGTTCTTCTATGCATAAATGAATAAATAAATCTTCTAAAAAAAAAAAACCTAAGTGCACAAGTAGGACATAGTTGTATTTTTCAATCCTCACCTTTTTTTTACATTCTCCCAGATTCCTTTTGTTTTTTAACAGATTTATTTACTTATGCATACAAGAACTGTGGTGTGGGTCAGAGGTGGGGAGAATGGTGGGGGAGGGGTGAGAAGATTCACCAGAGACAGAGTGGGGAGCAGAACAGTCAGATTTATTTAAATACACTGCTGAGGAGGGCAGGGGCAATTAGTAGAGTTCTGCTGTGTCATGTGGGTTAGCTGGCAGCCCAGGGCTCAACTCTACTTGTGCTGCAATGGCTGCCAATAGCTTCATAGTGCTGAGACTTAACCCTTTGCGCCACCAGGGAGGTCCAGCTCTGGTCATTCTTAAAGTTAATTTTTAATAAAACACCAGTAACTTCTCCACTTAAAAATTTAAACATTATAGGTTATAGTTTCTTTTGACTAGACCCTTCATTCATAAACCTTCTTCCATAACTCAGAAAATTACTCATCAGGTTTGTATATTTTCTTTAAAAAAAATTTTTTTTTGGTGCACTTTTCATTAAGTCTTTGCCTTTTTTTTTTTTTAAACAAAGATATATTTATTTATGCGCACAAGAACTGGGGTACAGGCCAGAGGTGTGGGTGTGGGTGTGAGAGGATTCACCAGAGACAGAGTGGGGAACAGAACAGGCAGATTTTAAGTTTTTGCCTTTCTAGGTGGTTTTTTATCTTTCATTCACCCACACATTTCTGTAAAGCAGGAATAAGAGAAGACTGATTTGTCCCAACACTATTTGAGCATAGTCAAGAGGGGAGAGATAAGATACATCCACATATGAATGGTCGTAATAATAAATTTTATTTGTTAAAATACAGCCAGAGCATTCTTTGATCAATTCCGATGAATAACAAAGGCCTCCCTTGTATTGAGCAGGAGCATTAAGATTGCAATTGTTTTTCTACGTTTATTAGTAACTAGCGAGTTATCTAGTAATTAGCATAATGACCTACACAAGTAAATGCTACTCTTTCCCACCTTGCTTAGACCCAAATAGTACATACAAGGTGTGAAAATGATTGCTAATATTTATTGAGGGCTTACTGTTTACCAAACAGGTACTGTACATAATTTTAATTGTCACAATCTGGTGACTTGGTGTTATCACAAAGGAAAGCAAGGATGGAGGGTAGAGTCGGCCAGATTCCAAAGTCCGCAAAATCTAATCAGCCCCGCATACTGCCTTTGAGGAGCAAATACTTTAAACTGTAAAACACTATGTTACAATCACAAACCATTATCTCCTCCTACTTAATTCCTGGAGTCAGGTCAGCTCTTTTTCAGTGGAGGGTTATGCATTTCTTAAAACTGAGACCATCCCTACCGCAAAGGGTTCATTATGGCTTAATACAAATGGTTCTCTGTATACACATATATCATTGCTGAGGTGGGAAATTGTACACCAGAAACCTATAAAATGCTATAAACTGTAACCACAACAGAAAAAAATTAAGAAAAATGGTGTATAAGCGATTGGCTGATATGGAGTAGACGTTCCAGAAATGTTAGTCTTTTCAAGCAGAAAGGGAATACAGAACTCCATCCCACATTTTCCCAAGACCAAAGTCGCGAGGCCCTTCATCTCTGCGGAGGTTCTTCTTGAAGCCTGTTGGGCGCCTTGGGCATCTAGGCGAGCCGTTGGGGTTTTCCCGCGCAGGGGGCGGGGCGGAGCGTGAGCCCGGGAAGCCCACTACACGCCTGGACTACATCTCCCAGCAGGAACTGCGCTCTGCCACCCGGAAGGCGCTCCCTCCAGGTACTACTCTGAGAAGCGTGCCCTGTCCACTTTCCCTCCCCGCCCTCCCTAGGCAGTGAGTCACCCACGTCCCACCAGAAACCCGCGCAGGAAAGGTGCGGCGGCGGGGGACTTCGCCGTGCAGCATGCTGGGAGTCGTAGTCCCCTAAAGCAACGTCTGGGAGGCTGGGCACGCCGTGAGTGGTGGGGCGATATCACGTGACGAGAGGACGGCATCCACAAGGGAGCGACTTGCGGTGCCTTGTGAGGTCATCACAGCGTGACAACAGCTGCAGTTGTGCCCATTCCTGGATGCGGTGGGTAGTAGTCCCCGGATAACTCCAAGTAGGAGAAATCCCACAAGGTTTCCCCTATTTGCGCCTTCCCCTTATACCCTCCTCCCCGGCGCGAATGGCCCGGCGTGGTTGGGGCTGGGGGAGGCTAGCGGAAGCGACACGCTCTTTGGGCGGGCAGACGAGCCGCGCGCTAGTTACGTGTTGTGACCCCGCCTTTACCCGTGACGCCATTGTCACGTGACGGGCCGGACCGCCTCTGCCGCCGCCGCCGCTTTGTAAGAGGCACATTGGCAGGTAACGAGCGGCGGCGGCGGCGGCGGCGGGTCGCGACTCCAGCGAGAACAGCAGCGGTAATTGGCACTCTCTCTCCCTCTCTGTCCTTGTCCCGGGAAACGGCGCCCTTCACTGTCGCTTACTAGTCCCGGGGCCAACTCGTCTTTTCTCTTCCTGCCTTCATACTGCCCCAGTGCCCACCCGTGAGGACCGGGCCGACTCTCCTGGCCGGCTTCACGTCTCTTCAGGCTGCCCAGGCCCCGGCGCCCTCCTCCCTCCCCGCGGCGGGCCGCCCTGAGCGCCTCACTATCTACCCAGTCCTTGTGGGCCCGACCCCACCCAGCCCCAGGGGGCGCCTTCCCCTCCCCCCCTGCGCTTTCTGCCCTGGAGGGTGTGGTTTTCTCTCCCACCTCTGTCGGTGTTCCTCCCTGCCTGTCTGCCAGGGCTCTCGCGCCACGCTGTCGCTCACCATCACCACCTTTCCGCTTTTGCGCCTGTGCTAGTCCTGGCAGTGGACCTCTCAGAGGCTAACTTCTGCGCTCTCTACCCTTTCTCAGTTTACCCGGAGGCATAGTTCGATGCTGCTACACCTTTTCGCTCTGGAACGCTTTGGCCTGACTCTTGGGAACTCAGTTTTCCTGTATCTCAGCCCTGTGGTTGTGTCACAGTTTGTACTTTTCTTCAATGTAGGTTTGGGAGCGCTTTTGTAAAAGAAACCGTTCTGTTACAGTGCCTGTTGAGTGTTATTCTTTCATCAATGTATTCTGAGTTTTCTTGGCCTCTGAATCACTTTCCCACTTGGCTTTTCTATCTTTTCACACCTGAATTTTCCATCTACTTAGTTGCCCAGGCAGCTCAAGGACCACCGCTATGGTCTCATATCCTTGTTCTCTTGTAGGAGTTTATCCCATCACCATTTCTGTTACTTCCTGTTTGACCTAGTCCTATAGTTTATTACGACCTCTGCGGGTATTGTTTCATGTATACCCAAAGTAGATGGTCTTGGCAGTATTTAGGATTATTGTCTTTCTAAAGCATCTTGTATCCTAATAGTTGAAAACATTTTTAGGTCTTAATAAGGTATTCAGAGGTCATCTTTTGTTTAACGGTTGTGTAATTAACTTATTGGGCAAATCCATTTTAAAATTTTCTCTTATATTATAATGGCACTTTTTAAATTAAGGTTGTGTACCTAACTTTTTGCCAAGAATTGTGCATTGCTAGTTTTTAGAGTCAATTTCTCTAATAAAGTTGGAAGATGAACGTAGTTCCTAATCTCTCCTGTAGCTCAGATACTGGATTAGGATGGTCTTTATCCAAAGGGAAGGGAATAAATTCCACTCTCCGGTATCTCTTACCTGCCTGCAGGGCCCCTTGGCTTGGACTCTCCTCCCACTGATGGTACTCTTTTATCAGTAGGCAGAAGTGATTAATTTCCCACCCTGCTTTTCAGCTTGCTTCTAGTGTGTGCCTGCTGATTTTTCTGCCTACAGCTACTTCAGGCTTTGCGTTTTCCCCCACCCCTGTCCAGCTTTTTCCCCATAACTTTGATTTCCTCAGTTTGCTTCCTTGTAACCTCTGAGTTCAATAGTTGTAAAGATTCAGAGAAGGGCTTTTTTCCCCCCCTTTCCTTTTTTTGCTATGATTGAATTATGGCTGGAAGTGGTGGCATGGGAATGAGGCCATGGGAAAGGCTTGTGGTAATTGCCCCTTCTGCCTGTTTCCTGCTGCTCTGGTTTCCTTTGGCTTCTCTCTTTAAATGTGGGCTGGACCAGAAGTAGTCACATGTAGCTGCCTTTAGAACAAGGCTGGAACAACAATAACACTTCTGCTTCCCTTTCCTGGTAGCTGGTGCAGCCCATGCAGTTTCTCTTGGTATTAGGTTTGGGTGACTTTGGTTGTTTGGGGAGAAATGGTAGTAGGGCTTGGAGAAGAATGGATTTTCAGTGTGCCCTATTATTTCGATGATCTGGTCACTATCTCAAGTAGGCACCCCCCACATCCCCCAGTATAAACGACTTCGGTAGAAAGTATAAACCAGTCTTGAATGAAGGCTTCAACTGGTCTGAAAAGCCTTTATATTGAAAGTTAGTTTTGAGGGCCTCCCCGGTGGCGCAGCGGTTGAGCGCTGGGTTGCGAAGCTGCCCGCGGCCTCTGCAGCGCCAGTTCGATCCCCGGCTGCTCCCCGGCCACCTGAGGAGGGTCCCACATGGCGCGCAGACCTCTCCTCCCGCCTGCTGCTCCCCTCAGCAGTGTACTTGGTCCTTCTGCCTGCTCTGCTCCCCACTCTGGCTCTGGTGAATTCTCTCACCCTCCCGCGCTTCTGACTGTACCCAGTGCATGTATAAACAAAACAAACAAACAAATAAAATAAATAAATAAATAAAAACATGCCTCTATTAAAAAAAAAATAAAAAGAAAGTTAGTTTTGAAATATTGATTCCCTAACCTTTTTTTTAATTGTCTTAAATGATATAAATTTAAGGAATTTTTTTAATATATATGTGAGTTTTTTGGAGGCAGTGTATTATAAAGGGTTACTGTCTGCTTAAAAGAGGCAGTATGCATGAATTCACAAACTGAAGTTTCTCTGCTTTATCTTATTTTATTTCTCCTTGTTTGGTAACCAGTATGTCAGCAAATACCAGTTTGCTCTCTTAGTTGATAATTTGAGCAAATGGAGTGTGTTTGAAAGTTAAGTGTTAGTGCATTGTGGTGTTGTCTGGTGAGGTGGTGGATCTCTGATAGATCTTAGAAGCAGCTGTTTTCTTTTTTCTTTTTTTTTTTTAAAGATGTATTTATTTTTTATTTATTTATACAAGCACTGGGTACAGTCAGAAGCACGGGAGAGTGAGAGAATTCACCAGAGCCAGAGCGGGGAGCAGAGCAGGCAGAAGGACCGAAGTACACTGCTGAGGGGAGCAGCAGGCGGGAGGAGAGGTCTGCGCGCCATGTGGGACCCTCCTCTGGTGGCCGGGGAGCAGCCAGGGATTGAACCAGCGCTGCAGAGGCTGCGGGCAGCTTCGCAACCCAGCGCTCAACCGCTGCGCCACCGGGGAGGCCCCTGTTTTCTTTTTTCTTGTCAAAAAGAGTGAAGGTATAACTTGAAGGGAAAGCAAAGTGATCCAACTCTCAAATGTTTTGGAATGGAATTCTTTAAAAAAAAAAAATCCAAGAACCAACAATTATAATGCAAATAGCTTATGTGGACATTTCCTGCTCTTATTTTTTGAATTTCCTTGACAGTGTTTTTCAAAGATGCTGCATGTTCTGTACTTTTAAAAGAAAGTAAATTATTTTAGTATTGAAATTTCTTGGCATAACTTTTCAAGGCTACTAAGCTTGTGAGTTTCACTAATTTCAGTTTTCAGTTAACTGAATTGAGCTCATCATACCTGAGTTATGAGCGCAATTGAATTGGAACTTGGTTCATTATTTGGAATTTATGAAATGGGGCTTGTGATTAAAGACTAAGTGTTTCACATCACACTAGAGAGTGGTCTTTTTCTTTTAAAAGAGTTGTTAGTGTGTCCCCGATTTTTCTTCATTTGGCTCTTTTAAGTTTATAAAACATATATTTGCTTGTGTCTAAAACCTTAAAGTTGTTATGAGACTATTTTCAAAGATTTATAGAGGAGAATTTCGTTGGATTTTAGGTCTGTGGCTATAACTTTGTTTTTTGCTACTAGTATAGTGTTATTAACTGGTTTTTAAAAAAGATGTCACATAGGAACTTTCTCATTTAAAATTATACTGTACAAATTAATCTAGTAATACTTAGTACTTCCCTATTTACTCAGTTTTTTTTTAACATGTCTCAATCTTATCATTTGATATTATACCTATAAAGACTTTTGGAAGCTTGGAGTTGTTTCTTATGAATGGTGTTTTTCTCTCTCTTTGCCTTCTTTTCTCAGTTCCCTCCTTCCTCCTTTTATTTCTCTTCCTTTCTCTCTTTTTCTCTTTTCCCGTCCCTTTACCCCATACAAAAAACAATATAAAATTTGGCTCATTCTCATCTGAAGAGGTGGTAGATCTTTTGACTCTGCTTGCCACAAAAACGTGCTGCTTGCCGTGCAAGCAGATGAAAACCTAAAATATCTTTGCGGCCTCATGGGCTTTGGCAAGGTGTGTAATGCTTGTAATCTGTATTGTGTGTGTCTACCCAGTTAGAATGTGCTCTCTAAAGGGTGGGATTTTTTTCATTTGATAACAGTGTTTGGCATTGTCATTATTAAATAAGACAATACATGGGCTTTAAAAAAGATGTGGCACAAGGGGTTAAGCACAGCATTATGAAGCAATCCCAGCCTCTGCAGCACGAGTTCGATCCCCTGGCCGGCCAGGGAGCTACCCATATGGCGCAGCAGACCTCTTTCCTCTCCTGTTGCTCCCCTCAGCAGTGTATTTCGGTCATTCTGCCTGTTCTGTTCCCCCCTCTGTCTCTGGTGAATCCTCTCAACAACACCCCCCTCCCTGCATCTCTGGCCTATACCCCAGCTCTTGTATGCATAAATAAATAAATCTTTACCAAAAAAAAAAAAAAAAATGTAGGTTTGACTGAAATAGGGTCTAGGGGGAAAAAAGACTGACTTAGGTTGATTGGCAAGCCTAACTTTTAAGTTGTTTACTAAGCCAAACCAGTTATTCACTCCTTTTTTTCAAAATGATTCACAAATTTCCATTTTAGGATAGGTTTTTGGGCCAGGGTGGCTAGCACTGTTTAACCTAAGCAAATGCATCTAGAAAATGTATTTTTTATCTAAAAAAGAACTTACATGATTTAATAGTTTAGTATGAATCCTTTTTTCTTTACTCAAGGATTATACTTTTTAAAAAAAATTTATCATGCATACAAGAACTGGGGTGCAAACCAAAAGGTGCAGGGGGGAGGTGAGAGGATTCACTAGGGAGAGTGGGGAGCAAAACAGGCAGAGTCAATGAAATACACTGCTGAGGGGAGCAGTGGGCAAGACAGGAGAGGCCTGCTGTGCCATGTGGGCTGCTCCTTGGCCTGCCAGGAATCGAACTCAGGCTGCAGTGGCTGGCAATAGCTTGATAGAGCTGTCCTCAACCCCTGTGCAACCAAGGAGGCCCTCAAAGATTATACAAAGTAGGATCATACTATTTAGACCTACTGGTTTTAATTGAAAAACATGAATATATGCCATGGAAGGTATGAGTTTAAAAACATGTAGAATTTTCAAAATCAATAAAATAATCAAAGAAATACATTATTGCTCCCAAAAGTTCCCTGTATATGCCATCTCCCAAGGCATCCTTTCACTCTTTATCAGTGGTAACTGTTACCTAAAATTTTGTATTTGTTATTTTTTAGGAATAATTTTACTATTTATACATAAATACTACTCCATAAACAATGTATGGTTTAATATTGCCCATTTACTTTTTTTTAAATTTAATTAATTTATTTATACAAGAACCAGGGTACAAGCCAGATGCGCAGGAGGGTGAGAGGATTCACCAGAGCCAGAGCCTGGAACAGAACAGGCAGATTGATGAAACACACTGCTGAGGGGAGCAGCGGGCAGCAGGAGAGGTCTGCACGCCATGTGGGACCCTCGCCGGTGGCTGGGGTTCAAACCGGCACTGCAGAGGCTGTGGGCAGCTTCGCAACCCAGCGCTCAACTGCTGCGCCACCGAGGAGGCCCTAGTCTCATGTCGTTTTTTTTTTTTTTTTTTTTTTTTTAATAGAGGCATGTTTCATTTATTTGTTTGTTTGTTTGTTTGTTTATACATGCACTGGGTACAGTCAGAAGCACGGGAGGGTGAGAGAATTCACCAGAGCCAGAGCGGGGAGCAGAGCAGGCAGAAGGACCGAAGTACACTGCTGAGGGGAGCAGCGGGCAGCAGGAGAGGTCTGCGCGCCATGTGGGACCCTCCTCCGGTGGCCGGAGAGCAGCTGGGGATTGAACCGGCGCCGCAGTGGCTGCGGGCAGCTTCGCAACCCAGCGCTCCACCGCTGCGCCACCGGGGAGGCCCTCATGTCGTTTTATTTGTGTGAAATGCTCAGATTGTTAGCCAAGGTTTTTGCTTGAAAATAGGTTTAGTGTTCCTACCTAACAGTGACTGTTAAGGACTAGGGGTATATAGGTGGATATACACTGTCCTTGTATTATAGGTGCTTATACTTGTATTATAGGTGCTTATATTCTAGTGTGATGGCAGACAGTGCAGTGAGGAATCAGAATGCTATTGGGATTGATAGGAAAAACAGCCTGGGTACTGGGTATGGCATACCTGAGCATGTGCATGGGAGGCAGAGCCTTTTCCTAGCGTCTTCCAATAGGATTATTATGGCCAAATTTCTGAAGTTAATGTATCTTTAAAATACTTTGAATTTATTTTTTAAAAAGATTTATTTATTTATGCATACGAGAGCTGGGGTACAGGCCAGAGGTGTGGGGGATGAGAGGATTCACCAGAGAGAGTGGGGAGCAGAACAGGCAGATGTACTAAAATGTACTGCTGAGGGGAGCAGAGGGTGAGACTGGAGAGGTCTGGTGCTCCATGTGAGTCAGCTCCCTGGCCAGGGATCCAACTCATGCTGCAATGGCTCCGGATACTTTCATAGTGCTGTGCCTTAGCCCCTGGCGCCACCAGGGAGGCCCCTAAAATACTTTGAATTCTTACTTCAGCTTATGTAGTACTTTTGAAATTTCTTGTGATTAGGAGTGTTAAGATAGTGGTGGAAAATGCCCCTGAATACTACCCAACAATCTAGGTGGTGGTTATAGGAATAAAAATTTGCTAGTTAAAATAGCCATTTATTATTTTATTACCCCAGTTTTCATTTTTTTAAAGGCTCATTTGAGGGTTTGGTTTTTTTTAAAGATTTATTTATTTATACATACAAGAACTGGGTTATAGGACAGAGTTGTGGGGGGTGAGAGGGTTCACCAAAGACAGAGTGGGGAACAGAAAAGGCAGATTGACTGATACACTGCTGAGGGGAGCAGTGTGCGAGTTAGTAGAGGTCTACTGCGCCATGTGGGGTAGCTCACTGCAGTGGCTGCAGTGAGCTTCATAGGTTGCATCTTAACCCCTGTGCCACCAGAGAGGCCTGGGTTTGTTTTTTTTTTTTTAAGATTTGTTTATGCATACAACAACTGGGGTGTAAGCTAGAGGTGGGGGGTTAAGAGGATTCACCAGAGGTAGTGGGGAGCATAACAGGCAGATTTACTGAAATACACTGCTGAGGGGAGCAGTGGGTGAGACAGGAGAGGCCTGCTGCACTATGTAGTTTTGCTCCATGATTGGGAGCTTAATAATGTTGCATTAAACAATCAATGTGAGAAAAAGTTCAGTGTACCTGAATCCTATAGTTGCTACAATTTATGGTAGCCACTGGGATTTAGGCTAAGCATTTAAGGTACAGTAACTTATTTGGTCCTGCTCAACATTAAGTACTTGGTCAAGGTTACCTAATCTAGTAATTTGTGGAATCTGGGTCTGTGTGACTTCCAAACCTGTGTTTTTAATCACAGTACAGTACTACTTTACCTATCTGAAATACGGCTCTCTGGGAATACAGCCAACTGCTAGCAGATAAGTCAAACAATGTCCACATTTGTGGTACATAAGGTTGGGGTTTTTACGAGTGAGGAATGAAGGATGGCTATGTAGGTGGGGTCCTTGAACACCTGTGCCTAATTCCACTAGACCCATGTCACATTTACCTATTTTATATTTTGAGGTTTTTGAATGTCAGAGGTTTGGGTGGCTTTGTTTTCTGTAGTTAGAAAAAAACCTGCCTTTGGTTTAGCTTTCATTCTAATTTTACCAGCTATTCTAATTAGCTTGGTGAATTGGTCTCTAAAGTCCTCTGTCATATTAGATGCATCCTTTGAGGTGGTCAGGGACATAACACTGAGAAGTGGCAATTGATAGCACACAGTGAGAAGAGAGACAGAGAAAGGCTATAAAATTACTTCTAAGAAATCAAGATTGTGGTTAAATAGGGCTGTTTAGGTAGTATATGCCACAGTTGTTATTATGATTGAGTAGAAAGTAATTGCTCTTCACATTGAGGGACAGAATGAGAAGATGGGGGAGTAAGTTCAGAATACAATTGAAAAGATGTGCCTGTGGGAGGGGGCGGCAAAAAACGCAGGTGCAGTAGGGAAGAAAGATAAGAATTATAGGGATCAGGAAGAAACAATTTGTATTTTATTGAGGAGTTGATGGTTTGTGAATAGAAGTGATGGATTTTAGCAGTGTTGTGGATGATTAAACTGTACACTTGGGCATCAGTTCCACATTGAAGATAGTTCAGGCAGGTAAATAAGGGCATGCAGTTTGAGTGATGTAGAGAGGATGCAGGCACTCATACTGTATGATAAAGGTATTTTATTATTTTGACACAAGTATCTACAAGGGCTACCTCAGAAAAATTAACTTATTCTTAAAAGATGAAGAGGATGCTTCACTATAAGCAATTACCCTTAATTCAAGTACCTATACAAAGTTACTGCCAGTGAGCCTATATAAAGGAAGGCATAGATATAGAGCTGTAAAATCCCTTATGACTTAATGGGGTGAGGAAGAAATGGTGACATTAAAGGGAATGGCTTAAAGGTTATGAGATCTGGGACGCTTAAAAAATATTTTGGAAGTCCTCACACAAATGAAGTGTTTTTAGGTGAATTCCATTATAGGTGTAGATACCTAGTAGGTTGTTCGGTGTGGCTTGAATTCTCTGTAGAAACACAAGGTCTTTAGCTTTTCTTTGAGGTTGAAGGTTATTACTTTTTAATAAAGATTTATTTATGCATACAAGAACTGGGGTACATGCCAGAGGTACAGAGGATGAGAAGATTCACCAAAGACAGTGGGAAATAGAACAAACAAACTGAAAGACATTGCTGAGGGGGGCAGCAGGTGAGACAGGAGAGGTCTGCTGCTCCATGTGGGTAGCTCCCTGGTTGGCTGGAATCAGACTCTTGTCACAGAGGCTGCAGATAGTGCTGTGTTTAACCCTCTGTCCCACCAGGGAGGCCCAAAGGTAATTATTGATGCCAGGAGAGCATAAAATTTCTGTAGGGGGGCCTCCCTTGCGGCATAGGGTTAAGTTTCAGTGCTAACACCATGAAGGTACTATGCAGTGACCTGAGTTCAATCCCTGGCCAGAGAGCTAACCCACATGGCGTAACAGATCTCTCCTGTCTCGCCTGCTGCTCCCCTCTGCAGTGTACTTCAGTGGATCTGCCTGTTATCTCCATTGTCTCTGGTGAACCCTTTCACTCTCTGCACCTCTGGTCTGAATCCCAGTTCTATGCAAAATAGATAATAAAAATCTGGGCCTCCCTGATGGCACAGGGATTAAGCACAGCACTATGAAGCTATCCACAGCACAAGTTTGATCCCTGCAGCATGTTCGATCCCTGGCCTCCAGGGAGCTACCCACATGGCAGAGCAGACCTCTCCACTCTCGCCCACTGCTGCCCTCAGCAGTGTATTTCGGTCAGTCTGTCTATTCTCCATACTCTGGTGAATCTTCTCACCCCCTGCACCTCTGGCCTGCACCCTAGTTCTTGTATGCATAAATAAATAAATCTGTAAAAAAAAAAAACCAAAAACATAAAAATCTTACAATAAAGGAATAATTCTTTAAAAAATTTTTCTGTGGGAAGGGATAATATGCTCAAAAGTTGAACAGTTTTACATATTTTTGGCTGAGAGAAGACTGTGATACTGAGGATTTGATCTCAAAAGAGAACCAGGATGGTACAGTGTTTGAGAGACAAAGATAAGAAATGTGTTGATTCCCAGAGATAGGTCAGTGACTAAGAACAGAAGGAAAATCTGACATTTAGGAGGAAGTTGTTGATTACCTGGGAATGACATTTTTTCTATTGGAGTGATGGGGTGGTGGAAACCAGACTGCAAGTTAAGGAGATGTTTAATTAGGAATGGAGGCTGTGAGTATATTCTTTTTTAAAGATTTATTTATTTTGTTAAAGATTTATTTATCCATACAAGAACTGGGGTACAGGCCAGAGGTGTAGGGGGTAAGAGTATTCACCAGAGAGAGTGGTGAACAGAACAGGCAGGCTGACTGAAATACACTGCTGAGGGGAACAGCGGGTAAGTCAGGAGAGGTCTGCTGCGCCATGTGGGTCATTTCCCTGGCCGGGCATTGAACTCATGCTGCAGTGGCTGTGGACAGCTTCATAATGCTGGGTCTTAACCCCTTGCGCCACCAGGGAGGTCTTCTTTGTCTTTTTAAAAAGATAAAAAGATTTATTTATTTATTTATTTATGCATATAAGACCTGGGGTATAGGCTAGAGATGTGTGGGTGAGAGAATACACCAGAGACAGTGTGGGGAACAGAACAGGGAGAACCACTGAAATACGCTGCTGAGGGGAGCAGGTGAGACAGGAGAGGTCTACTGGGACTTATGTGTTTTAGCTCCCTGGCCAGTGATGACTTAGGCTGTGGCAGTGCTAGTGGTGAGGTACAATCCCTAGGCCACCAGCAAGGCCCCCTTTATCAACATTTAGGTTATTTTTACTTTTTTGGCTGTTAGTAGTGTTCCCATGAACATTCATGTGCACATTTCAGAGTGAACTATGCTTTCAGTTCTTTTGGGTATATACCTAGGAGAGGAATTACTTGGTTATGTGGTAACTGTTTAATTTTTTTTTAAAAGATTTTTTTAAAAATTTATTTATTTTTAAAAAAGCTTTAGTTAGTTACAAGCACTGGGTACAGTCAGAAGTGCTGGAGGGTGGGAGAATTCACCAGAGCCAGAGCGGGAAACAGAACAGGCAGACTGACGAAATACACTGCTGAGGAGAGCAGCGGGCAAGACAGGAGAGATCTGTTGCATCATGTGGGTGAGCTCCCTGGCAGGGGATTGAACTTGTTCTGTAGGGGCTGATGATAACTTGGCAGCACTGAGACTAACCCCTAGGCCACCAGGGAGGTCATAGTTTTCTTTCTTTCTTTCTTTAAAAAAAAAAAAAAAAGATTTATTTATTTATTTATTTATACAAGCACTAGGTACAGTCAGAAGCATGGGAGGGTGAGAGAATTCACCAGAGCCAGAGTGGGGAATAGAACAGGCAGAAGGACCGAAGTACACTGCTGAGGGGAGCAGTGGGCATGGCAGGAGAGGTCTGCACGCCATGTGGTACCCTCGCCTGGTGGCCCGGGATCAAACTGGCACTACAGAGGCTGCGGGCGGCTTCCAGCCCAGCACTCAACCGCTGCGCCACCAGGGGAGGCCCATAATTTTTTTTTTTTCCCTTGATTAAAAAACAAAACCTTTAGTCCTTAATCAAGGAGTAGTAATCCTTTAATAAGATACCATCTTAGGCCTCCCTGGTGGCACGGGGGATTAAGCACAGCACTGCGAATCAACCACTGCAGCACCAGTTTGATCCCCGGCTGGCCAGGGAGCTACCCACATGGCGCAGCAGACCTCTCCTTTCTCACCCGCTACTTCTCTCAGCAGTGTATTTAAGTCATTCTGCTTGTTCTGTTCCCCATTCTGTCTCTGGTGAATCCTCTCACCCCCGCAACTCTGGCCTGTACCCCAGTTCTTGTATGCATAAATAAATCTTAAAAAAAAAAGATACCATCTTAGTATGTTTGGGGGATATTAGTTTTGAACGTAATCTAAAGTAATGTGTAAAGTACGGGATTCTTAACATCTTTTTAGGTCTTGTGAAATGTTATATAGTATAGACTTTTTTGAGAGAAAGGATTGTTAGAAGAAGGGGTTTAGTCTGGACACAAATAATGAGGGACTTTTCAAGGGACAGAATAGTAACGAATCATAAGGTAGTCTTGAGCTCAGGTTTTTGGGTGTAAAAGAGGGTTTTGAGTAAAGAAATTAGCAGAATAGGAGTGGGCAGATATATGGAAACATAGGTAATAAATACTTTTCCCTCCCTGACCTTAGATAACCTAAAGAAAAATGTGACTGTACCTAAGAGTTTTTGATGTGCTATAATATTCAAGAGTTTTTCAGTATACATGTGATTCCCTTGCTAGCCCTCCCTAGCAAGGGGTGTGGGGAGTTCATCCTTGTCCACCAGCTGTTTGAGGCTTGACCCTGCCCTTAGCAGCTGTGGAGAATAAAAGTATCAACTTGCTCAGCTTCTGGCATGCAGGGCACAAGCAGTTAAGCTACACAGATGAGTGTCATAGTCGAATTTCTTGGCACTGTAACTGCCTTCGTTGGGGATGTAGACTTCCTCTTCCATGGTTGCTCTGCAGTCAAGATTCCTATTCTAAACCAGTGCTGTTGTCTGTAACAAAGTAAAATGAATTTTCACTGCAGAAAATGGTTGAGAATATTAGCTTTTTTTTTTTAATAGAAAAAGCAAGAATGCAGATTGGGCATTAAATAAAAATAACAGAATGAGGAAAAATAAACCTAAACCAAACATTGCATTTATAACCCAAGAGTGCACCTGTTGGTATCTAAAAGACTGAATTAGGTAGGTGACATTCTGCCCCAGAACCAGATTTTTTTTTTTAAAGATTATTTATGCATACAAGAACTGGGGTACAGGTCAGGAGTATGGGGGGTGAGAGGATTCAGCAGAGACAGAGTGGGAAACAGAACAGGCAGACTGACTGAAATACACTGCTGAGGGGAGCAGCGGGTAAGGCAGGAACGGTCTGCTGTGCCATGTGGTTAGTTCCCTGGCCGGCCGAGGGATTGAATTTGTGCTGCAAAGGCTGTGGATAGCTTCATAGTGCTGTGCTTAACCTCTTGTGCCACCAGGGAGGCTCTGGAACCAGATTATTTCATCAGGTATGGGCTATACAGGTGATGCCATCAGTGCCTGTACTGTCTTAAAGAAGAGGAAACTGAGTTAGGGGCCTGTTGTATATCTGTTATACCATATAATCTAACACTTACCCTTGCAGCATAACATAGTGGTTAAGAGCACAGACTGTGGCGATAAATAGGGTTTGAATCTTGTTTTCACTACTTGCTAGTTGTGAATCTGTATGTCTTGGATGTGTCTGTAAAGAAAGAGTAATTGTGGTAAGTACCTCAGTTGCAAAAGATAATGACTTAATGATACTTAAAGCTCTTCAGTGGTGTCTGACACCTAACAGTGTGTGCTTACTGTCATTGCCAATACTTATTGGTTTTAGGCTTTTGGTAATGAATGAATAGTCACATAAATGAAGGAACCTGTACCCATTCTTCTCAGTCTGATAGTCTTCAGCATCTCTGGCCTCAGGACTCTGAGTATTTGTGATGGAGGCTCTTGAACACAAACTGTATATCCTGTTTTTAGTGGTTGCATTTTTAGCTGCTTAAATAATTCATGTTGTCTGGGTTATATTTTGACAAGAGACATTCATTTTTTCTTAAAGATTTATTTATTTATGCATATAAGAACTAGGGTACAGGCCAGAGGTGTGGGGGAGGTGAGAGGATTCACCAGAGACAGAGTGGGGAACAGAACAGGCAGATTGACTGAAATACACTGCCCAGGGGAGCAGTCGGGGAGTCAGGAGAGGTCTGCTGCGCCATGTGGGTAGCTCCAGAGCTGCAGATCAAACACGTGTTGCAGCGGCTGTGGACAGCTTCATAGGTTGCGTCTTAACACCTTGCGCCACCAGGGAGGCCCAAGAGACATTCATTTTGCTGCTTCTGGAATTTAAATTTATTTGATGCAGTAGGTTAGCTACTCTGCTTTGTGTGAAACTCTTGGTTTTAGAGGTATCTTCCAACACTGACACTTTGGTACTATCTTAAATCCCTTAGGGTTTTTTTTTTTTAGATTTATTTATTCATGCATACACAAACTGGGGTACAGGCCAGAAGCCCAGAAGGGTGAGAGGATTCACCAGAGACAGAGTGAGGGAACAGAACAGGCAGACTGACTGAAATACACTGCTGAGGGGAGCAACAGGCTAGACAGGAGAGGTCTGCTGAGTCAAGTGTGATTCTCACCAGCTGGCCGGGAACTAACCAGCGCTTTAGAGACTATGGACAGCTTCACAGCACTGCACTCAACTGCCTGCACCACCAGAGGAGGCCCAGGGTTTGTTTTTTGTTTTTTTAAGATTTATTTATTTATGCATCCAAGAACTGGGGTGTAGGCCAGAGGTGTGGGGGTTGAGAACATCTACCAGAGAGAGAGGGGAGCAGAATAGGCAGATGGACTGAAATACACTGCTGAGGGGGAGCAGTGGGCAAGACAGGAGAGGTCTGCTTCATCATGTGGGTTAGCATCCTGGACAGCCCAGGATTGAACCTCTGCACTGGCTGGCGATAGCTTGATAGCACTGTGTCTTTAACGTCTGCGCCACCAGGCAAGCTCCCTCCCTTAGGGGTTTTCAGCAAAATCTTCACACTTCTTAGCATCTTATCATAGGTTGTGTCTTAACCCCCTTGCTGCAACTGGGGAGGCCCCCTGATTGTTTTTAAATTTTTTTTTTTTAATTTTATAGAGGCATGTTTATTTATATTTATTTATTTGTTTGTTTTGTTTATACATGCACTGGGTACAGTCAGAAGCACGGGAGGGTGAGAGAATTCACCAGAGCCAGAGCGGGGAGCAGAGCAGTCAGAAGGACCGAAGTACACTGCTGAGGGGAGCAGCGGGCCGCAGGAGAGGTCTGCGCACCGTGTGGGACCCTCCTCCGGTGGCTGGGGAACAGCCGGGGATCGAACCGGCGCCGCAGAGGCTGCGGGCAGGTTCGCAACCCAGCGCTCAACCGCTGCGCCACTGGGGAGGCCCCCCCTGATTGTTTTTAAAGAGGTTAAATTCATAGCATTTCTTACCTTTATTAAAATCTTTCATTTAATTTACTTTGAATGAGATAAGATAAATATGAGTTTAAGATTTGTTTGAATAGGGTCTCCCTGGTGGCAGCGGGGTTAAAGTTTCAGTGCTGTCAAGCTATTGTCATCCACTGAGGCATGGGGTTAATCCCTAGCCAGGGAGCTGACCCACATGGTGCAGGACCTCTCCTGTCTCTCCTTCTTGTCCCCTCAGCAGTGTATTTCAGTTCATCTGCCTGTTTTACTTCCCACTCTTCTCTGGTGAGTCCTCTTATCCCCCACACCTCTGGCTTACACCCCAGTTTTTGTGTGCATTAATAAATAAAAATAAATCTTAAAAAGAAAGATTTGGTTGGATAGATTAAAATCATTTAGAAGGGCCTCCCTGGTGACACAAGTGGTTAAAGTGCAGCACTATGGCACTTTGAAGCTATCTGCAGCCACTGCAGCACGTGTTCAATCCCCAGCGAGGGAGCTAACCCACATGGTGCAGCAGACCTCTCCTTTCTCACCCGCTGCTCCCCTCAGCAGTGTATTTCGGTCAGTCTGCCTGTTCTGTTACCCGCTCTGTTTCTGGTGAATCCTGTAACCCCCACCCCTCTGGCCTGTACCCCATTTCTTGAATGCATGAATAAATAAATCTTTAAAAAAATAAATAAAATCATTTAGTACTTTCTGTAGTTCAAGAACTTTAGATATTTATGTTTGAGTTTCTGCTGGATTATTTTTAGAATCTCTTGCTGTTGTCTGTTTCTATTCTAAGAATTCACTTGGAACCTGTTCCAGGATAGTAGAACTTGTGGGGGTAGAGAGTGATAGAAGGGATGGAACACAAGTGTAAACAGAATTCCTATAGTCTGGCAACTGGGTGCTTGTTGCAGAAGCATTTCTGTTTACTACACATAGCTCTGTTTTCAGAAAAGAAGACACAGAATTTCCCATATGACAATATGTTATTTAAAGATGTTGATTTTTATAGTCTAGTTTCCATTTTGTGTTTATTTTTGGTAATCTTAAAAGATTTTTGTAAATTATGTTTTTACCCTGATTTGTGAATCACTCTCTCCAGAGATTTTATGTAAAATTAATCTAAGAAAGTTTGTCCATTGAATCAAGCTTCCTGTTAATTTTATATACTTTTTTGAGCTGTTTTTTCAGGTATATTTCCTCCTCCCGACCCCCTCATTCTGGAAATTTCCAGTTTTACCTCTGGAAGTATTTTGCTGGACATCTTAAGCATTAATGAGAAGGAATTCAGCTATTCGTTCATTTAAGAGTAGTGTAAAGCATCATATTGACAGAAAACCTAGTCTGAATTTTAGTAAGCATCCTTGGAAGTGTGTTCTGGGGGCCTCCCTGGTAGCGCAGGGGTTAAGTCTCAGCACTGTGAAGCCATCAGTGCTACTATAGCATGAGTTCAATCCCAGGGCATGGACCTAGCCCACATGGAAAGCAGACCTGTCTCACTCGCTTCTCCCCTCAGCAGCATATCTTAGTTGATCTGCCTGTTCTGTTTTCCACTCTCTCTGGTGAAGCCTCTCACCCCCCGCACCTCTGGCTTATACCCCAGTTCTTGTGTGCATTAATAAATAAATCTTAAAAAAATAAATATATAACAAAGATAAGTAAACTTTAATGAAAAGTATTTATTTCCAAACAATAGTATTGAAATTTAAGTAAGCAATGTGCTTTTCATGTTTAACAAAGAAGTTGTGACTCAGCCATTGAAATAAGGCTACAATTATAGCCCAGTTGTGTACAATCTTGAATGTAGATTGATGATTGGCATGGAGATAGAAAGTCTTATTGTTTATACTAAGGCAATGAGTGGGTAAAATTTTAATAGTTTGAAATACAAAGTTTTCCACTTTGACAAAGTGAGGATGTAGTACATTGGATCAGAATGTTTGGTTGTATTATAATAAGGCTATAAAAGACTTGAGCATGTTTTTTTTTTTTTAAATATTTATACATACAAGAAGTGGGGTACAGGCCAGAGGTGCAGGGGGTGAGAGGGCTCACCAGAGATAGAGTGGGGAGCAGAACAGGCAGACTGACTGAAATACACTGCTGAGGGTAGCAGGGGGCAAGACAGGAGAGGTCTGCTGTGCCATGTGGGTAACTCCCTGGCTGGGGATCGAACACTTGCTGCAATGGCTGGGGATAGCTTCATGGTGCTGCACCTTAACCCCTTGAACAACCAGGGAGGCCCAAGAGTGTTTATTGTGATGGCAAAAGCTCAATAGTAGCTTCATTTAATTTACTTGAATTATATTTCTGTACATGCAGATTTTCATCACCAGGTGGCACTCCTGCAAGAAATTCTGGTTTTGTTATATTTATTATACCCAGATTATATCTGTTAAGTGGGGGCATTGATGAATAAATAGTTTAAAAGATGAATGAGAAGTGGATCACATAATTCAGTAAAAAACAACTGGAAATCTATAAGTAATCTACAAAAATGCTTTTTAAAAGTTTTTCCCTAAGAATACCACTCAGCCAGATCTTTAGAATTAAGTATTAGTACTAAAGGTGATTTTATTTTATTTATTATTTTTTAAAGATTTATTTATACAAGAACCCCGGGGTACAGGCCAGATGTGTGGGAAGGTGAGAGGACCAGAGACAGAGCGGGGAACAGAACAGGCAGACTGACTGAAATACACTGCTGAGGGGAGCAGCGGGTGAGACAAGAGAGGTTTGCTGCACCATGTGGGTCTCTCCTTGGCCGCCCGGGATCAAACCCACACTGCAGAGGCTGTGGACAGCTTCACAGCGCTGTGCTCAACCGCCTGCACCACCAGGCAGGCCCTTTTCATGTTTTTTTTTTTATTTTTTAAAGGATTTGTACATATTTATGCATATGACAACTGGGGTGTAGGCCAATGGTGTGGGGGGTGAGAGGATTCACCAGAGACAAAATGGGGAGCAGAACAGGCAGATCCACTGAAGTACACTGCTGAGGGGAGCAGTGGGCTCCACAGGAGAGGTCTGCCACACCACGTGGGAATCTCCCTGGCTGGCCAGGAATTGAACCCATGCTGCAGAGGCTGCGGACAGCTTCATAGCGCTGTGCTCAACCTGCTGAGCCACCGCCAACGGGGAGGCCCCCACGGAAATTAAACTTTTAAGGTATCACTGTACTGGTTTCAACAATTGTAGTAAAATATCCATAACATAAAATTTATCGTTTTATTTTTTTAAAAAGATTTATTTATTTATGCATACAACAGCTGGGTACAGGCCAGAGGTGTGGATGGTGAGAGGATTCACCAGAGATAGAGTGGGGAACAGAACAGACAGATCGACTGAAATACACTGCTGAGGGGAGCAGCGGGCAAGACAGGAGAGGTCTGCTGCGCTCTGTAGGTTAGCTCCTTGGCCGGGGCTGGGGATGGAACTTGTGTGCTGCTGCTGTGGATAGCTTCATAGTGCTGTGACTAACCCCTTGCTGTGCAACCAGGGATGTCGGCCCCCCCCCCCACCCTGTTTTAAAGTATGCGTTTCTCCGGAATTAAGTACATTCACATCACTGCATTCGTCACCATTTGTTCTTAGAATGTTGATCTTTCCAAACAAAACTCCATATTCATGAAACAAATTCCCTATTCCTTCCTACCCTCAGCCCCTGGTAACCTTTACTCTTCTGCCTATTCTCTTGAATTCGACTGTTCTGTGGAACTTCTACAAGTATGAGCCATAGAGAATTTGTCCTTTTGAGATTGGCTTATCACTTAGCATAATGTCTTCAAGATTCATTCATGTTGTAGAATGTGTAGGAATTTCATTCCTTCTAAAGAACTTCATAGAGTGGTAAAATAATTGCTGGTTAAGATTGGTGGTATTTTGAGATTTTTTTTTTTAAAGATTATTTATGCATTTAAGACTGGGGTATAGGCCAGAGATGCGGGGAGTGAGAGGATCCACCAGAGACAGAGAGGGGAACGGAACAGGCCGACTGACTGAAATACACTGCTGAGGGGAGCAGCGGGTGAGTCAGGAGCGGTCTGCTGTGCCATGTGGGTTGCTCCCTGGCCAGCTGGGAATCTAACTTGTGCTGCAGTGGCTGCGGATTGCTTCATAGGTTGCGTCTTAACCCTTGCCTTTACCCACCAGGGAGGCCTGAGATTTTTGTTTTCAACTGATAAACTGTAAACCATTGACTTTTAGCATTAATAAAATTAGCTTAAGAGCTGCCAGGAATATCTAAAATCCTGTTTTTTGAGAGTTTGTATTTGAGAGAACTTTTACATTTTGTCTCATGCTTGTTCTTTGTCCGTGATTTTTATCAGGCTTTTACTATGACTTGGACATTTTGCTTACCATGCCTGCTTTCTTGCAGATTTTCTATTTTGTGCATACGTTATTTTGTATATACTGTATATGATGACTACAGTGAACACTGACCGTTCCCGAGGTGCTCGGGAAAAAGCACAGATTTCAGCAACACAAGCAACACAACTGCAGAAACAGGTAGTACAGGTAAGTTTTTGTGGAACTCTTTTTTGCTTGTTTAGTATTGAGGGAATTGAGAGTATACATATTGCTAAATGTTCTTCTTGGTGGGAAACCTCAATATTTTGAAACTTGTTTTTAAAAATTAAGGGCAGTATATAATAGGGAAGATTGTTTCAGGTACAGTTGGGTGTGGTTCTTTTAATCTTGAACTTTTACCATCAACTTATTAGCATCTGGGCCATCTCTCCTTCCTTCCTTCCTTCCTCC